>NC_143564.1:86170000-90970000 GCF_054136105.1 Typopeltis vanoorti | reverse complement strand
TTTAAATTTTTTATAGTTTTCCATTTATATTTACATAATCTGTAAACCTTGCACCAAACAAGAAAACCTTTCCAGCTTGAAACCATTTGAAGCTTCCAATAAGGGGAGTGATGATCTCCCACTGAGTGATATCTCTCACCTATGGACATTCGCAAGTATTCACGTCTCTAGCGGGAATCGAACCCGCAGCCTGCTGGAGAAAGAACGTTAACCATTTGGTCAACCGGAGTGCAAAATCTTTATGAAATCCTAAAATTTATTTATTACATTTAGAGAAATATGTTCACTAAAGTAGGTAGACATCATCTTTAATAGAAAAAAAAAAGAGTATGTGATGAAAAGGCTTCCGAAAATAGACGCAATGAAAATACTGTATTCCTATAACGAAGTGGCGCTGTTGCATAAAGATAACTAATTTAAAGCAAGGTAAGGCTTTGATCGCACTTTCGAAGTTACAACACTTCGGATCTATGGATTCTGTTGGTATCACAAGGGTATCGAAGTATTTGTACGACTTTTTTTTAATAGCACTAAACAAACTACTTTTTTTTTTGTTTTTTTAACTCCCAAGAGTGATAATTAGAAAATTACTGCTTCTACATGAGTCATCAACATTTAAAACTGATCACGCTAGCATCCTCCTTTTTATCTACTTTTCTGGCAAAACAGGATGTGAGCGTGATTGGTTTTAAATGTAGATGAAATATTACTCTAAAAATGATGAACAACAATTGCAATACATCTTTACTCTGATTCCAGTGACCTAAAAATCAGAACTTAATCCAGCAGTAAACATAATCAGCTTCTGTAGATCATGACAAGCGAGACAATTAAACTTAATGAAAGAGCGGAATGAGTTTCTTCCATCCAGAACAGATAATTAACTAACTAATGCACTGACAGGCACCTACGGTACCGAGAACCAGTCAAAGTGATGAAATAAAGGTCCACAAAAATCCCAGGATAACTTCAAGCTTGCAAAGCTACGTTAGTTTGATGTAGACGTATTTCTTAGTAAGTCGTTTTGACCTGACTTGCTTTCAAAGTTATAGTCAAGGTCATACGATGAAATTATAGCTTTATAACATGCATAGCATCAAAAAGATTCTTTTCACATCTATAAAAAGGCATTTTTAAAGACAAAAGGGTCCATCGATTGACTATTACTGATTTATCACCTCTTACTGCACTATGTTAATTTAAGGTGATTAATGATGCCATGGAATTCAGAAAATTTTTATTTCCTTACGCATTGTTAAGGATTTCTTTCAAATTTCTGTACGATTTTGTTTGTTCCTAAAATCTTTTTCTATAACTGAATCCTTGCTAAATTACGTTTAACTATACTGATAGAAAAAACTAATTTAACTGATAGAAAGAAATCCACACAGCCTACATTTCTTCATTTGTTTCTTTAGAGATGAAATATAACTTATTACACGATTATCTATTCAATAATGAAAATCAGAGTTTGTAATGGGAATAATATTAAAATTATGATTACTTTTCAGTAATCGCAATTGTAAAACTCGTATTGAATTCGGATTTGGAAAAGAGAATGCACTTTTAGCACAACTATAGGAGGCATATTAATGCAATTATTTTGATTTTTTTATTATAAAAACTGGTCACAAATTAAAAAATAAAAACTGCACAAAAATATTGATCGGATCAAGAATAGATTTCATGTTATAGTCACAAAAACCTTGGAAAAATTTACTGTAAATTTAATTTTGATTCAATGGAAATATTTCATGTGTAATGTGAAAAAAAAAAAAAAACATCCTCTTTGGATGGAAGGAGATTGGCCACTAGGCGAGGATTCTTTATTACAGTTTTTCAACAGAAGGTGAATTTGTCGGTCTATAGCAAAGAAAGAAGCATTTCTTCTTCTTCAGGAAACTCGGAGCATTAATCCCCTCCCCAACAGAACACAAAAACCAGCTATACTGCTTACGGACAATGCATTTTGGTCGTGTTCGAATACCATCCAGGAAGCATATTCTAATAGCTGTTCAACAGAAAGCGAGTTAGCTGATATTATACAGCAGTGGTGATATGAATTTCCTCCCTGGACACTCGGGTTTTTCATACCATAAAACAGGAAAGGCAGCCTGCTTATGCGAAATCAAAAGATGTTACACAGTGGCCTCACAGTATTTAACTGCAACGTCAACGAATCCAACCTGCATCGGACTCACGGACTTTGCTTCTTTACTAGACAACGACCACAGGTATCATCTTAGTTAGTGGTCTTTATTTCCGCTAAACTTTAGTTTCTACTAGAGTTGGAAAAGAGACAAAATAAATGTAATGAAGAACATATTTGGACATGGGCTGTCGTAACCCGCTAAGCAACTAAGGCAAATGCCTAGGAGCGGCAAGGTTGCAGGGTGGCAAAAACAGGCAGAATCTTATCTCAAAAATCAAAACACCTTTAAAAAAAATAGATTTTTTTCTCGACTATGGACGACATATATCCTAACAACGATCCTGCGCTTAATGTGTTTTTATAGCAGGTTTCCACTTATTTAAGACAAATCAGGCGCCTATTTTGTCTATAAATCTGCTCTTCTTGTTTTGATATATTTTATATACAAATATGTACACGATTAGCCAGTTCGACTGAATATGGTTGGCAGTTTAATTTACGAGGATTAAACTAAACCTTGACCTAAACAGATTCGACACATCTGCCGTAGATATTCTTAAAATAAGCCACATGGGCCTTTCGCTGATTAGAAGGTGAACGTTATTTTATCCACAATAATTCCTACCCTCACCCCCCCCCACCCAAAAAAACCTTCATCACGATTATGGTTCCAAATCATATCCGGACGCGTGTACGGTAACGTAAATCCTCCCATGTACGACATCGCTCTGGTTTAACTAGACGGAAAATTAGCAACAACCAATGCAAGATGCAAGTTTCATTTGTCAGGCTTACACCGTGGACCACCACGTGTGCGTCCGCTACCATGCGTCGCCCCACAACAGATGGTTAGAAGTCAGGACGGTGAGGTGCACATGTTCCTACCGATCCTATCTCGTAACGGCAGGACAGCCGCTCCCGCAGCGGAGGTTATCAGACTACGATCTCGGAAGATCCGGCTAGGGTGGTTGGCCGTGGTCGTTTGTGCCACGCATGACGTGGACAGTGATCTGTTCCACGAGCAATAGGTTATCCTAAACAGACTCCGTGGTATGGGGAATTATCAATGAGCACAGAGCGTCGAACCTGTTTCTCTGTAAAGAAACAGATGTACAATTTTAAATGCATGCAAGCACGTACACACGCAAATATCCAACAAAATGAAGATAAGAATCCTTCTTCCCCCCCGCAACAATATAACAAGAAATCAGCGTTTGAATATACGTTAATTCTCTCAAAGATCAGTTTAACACATCGCGTGCGACTTTTGTAGAAGAGGTGGAGCCGTTTCTATGAATGTTTTCAAATACTGCTACTTGATTCGAGGCTTAACTTAAGCTATTTAAAAGAAAAATGCTATTTTCCTCAATGGGCGTGTTTATTTTTACGACTGGTGCATTTGTTTCCAAAATAACACGTTGAAAAAAAATTTTTTTTGAATCGAATATCTCAGAATAATACGGTAAGCCACAGATTTTTCAAATGAATCACTGCGTTAGTAATTGCTTTCGTCTGTATTTTACACAATGCAACTTCACCTTTAATAAATTATATTTATTATGATGAAACAGATTATTTTAAATTTATCTTTTACTATTTTTAAACCGTGTTTCACTTAATCTGCAGTCTGATGATTACTTCAAATGGTGAACAACAGAACTGAAAAGTACCGTAGCGATTCGCTTTGTTAAAATAAAAATTAAAAATAAAAACATTTAATGCTGTAACAGAGAATGACATTAAATAGACTAAATTAGTTTAATTTCATCATCTGGTTTTTCAGTAGATGTGTAAAAGATGAGCAAAAATTATACTTTAACTTAGATTATCTTAGGTGTACTGGAACGTGGTTATCACCATTAACAGATTAATCGCTTTAATTGAAATCTAATTTAACTTCAATTTTATTTGCTAAGATATGATAAGAATATAGATATTTGCATATTTTATTCTTCTCGGATGAGATGCGAGTGCATCGTAGTGATTCCAAGTTGTGAATACAAAGTTTACACATTTGAAGACAGATCTGGTAAGAAAATATTAGTCAAAGAAGCTGCTTAGGATCCTTAACGCCATTCGTTTTTTTTTTTTTAATTTAATGGAGAAAATAAATTCCTATTAATAAAAGAATTAAAGCGATTCGAAAGTTAAACGGGGCGTACTATTTAATATTTGTAACTTTCCCTTCTTTTATTGTAAGAAATGTTTTCACCTTCAAATTAGCAACAGTAGTTTAATGCCTTTTCAAACCCTCCAATTTTTAAAGACTGATCCTGCTTTTTTTTTTTTTTTACTGTCACTGTGAAGTCAATTCGCATTCGAAATTATAGATGCTTAGTCAACTGAATTAACTATCAATAAAAATGGAATCCATGGTCCTAAAAAGCAGAACTCCCAAAAGAATTCATCAAGTTCACGAATTCCCTCATCCATTCACTCCAGAAAAAAAAATTAAAAATAAGTTTGATAGAGAAGATGCAAATTTTGAAGTCCGATTTATGCTTACAAGTTGAAGAGAGAAAAAAAAAAGAATGAAGTAAACAAATCTTCACAATCTGAAACGGAGAACATGCATTATCGTTTAAATCCGTCTCTCTCTCCCCCTCATATCTTATCTTCTGTAACTTATAAAGACACAGAAGGACCGAAGAACAAAAACTTGTTTTATTTATGCAACATCTTATTCATTTCATCTGATAGTGGCAAATTAACAACGATCAATAATCAAATCCGTATATGAGCAATTGTAATCATTGGACCAAACAGATTTGTGACTACGGTAATCATTTTTGACGTAAAGTTTACACCTAGCTTTATAATTATCTACTACCAGGACTGTTCTGGTTATCAAAGTAGGCAACTAGATAAAATTATAGCATGTTTCGAATGGAGTTACTTACAGATAAGAAGGATATACAGAAATGTCAACTGTTTAAATCTTGATTTAAGATGAGAATGCTTGGATTACGACATACAATGGTTTTGCCGTTTGCTTTTGGATAAACTAATGAAGTTTATTAAACAAGCTTTGGTATGTTACAAACCTCACTAAATCCGTGACGTTTGGCAGAAACAGAGGTGAAGCATTCGCTAACGAAGATAATCACGTTTACTTCCTTCGCAATGATAACTGATATGAAAAATATCTGTTAAATTTTTTCTGAAAGGTATTTTAAAGCCCTTATCCAAAGATGACTGACAATATAATAGAATAATGAAGACCTTCTTATCTATAGCATTGGAAGCATGTTGGACAGTCTTCTTCTTCTGTGGTAATCGCGATCTATATTCTCGTTATCTCTGAATGTTTTCCTAATACTGTTAACCAGACTCGTCTTTTGATTGAAAAATTAAAGTTACCATTTCTTGGTGTTCAAACTTAATGTGATGTAGACCATATGTCGAAAGCATCGAGAATTGGTAAATAAAGCGTGCTTTTTTTTTTAGCTTAAAACTAAACGGCGTCGCTTGTGTTTCACCCGAACAATAGACTCGTAAATCAAAAAACAAAGATATATGCTGATGGAACATTAATTTCGTTTAATCCGACACTTAATATCTGGGAATAACTCTGTCATATAAACAGCATGTGATTAATATTGCTGCCAAAGCTCGCACCAGAAATAACATAGTTCAGAAGCTTTGTGGTACTATATGGGGCTCAAGTGCCACAACTCTGCGTGCATTGCAATGGGTCTAAGTTTACAGTGCAGCAGAGTATGATGCTCCTGTCTGGCTCAATAGTTACCATGTCAATAAACTAGATATTCAACTTAACTCTACTCTGCGTTTAATAGGTTGCATTAGGAGTACACCCTTACAATGGCTCCTCACTTTGAGCCATATTGCTCCTCCGGAACTGCGACGACAGGAAGCCTTGCTTCATGAATATAAAAGAATTTTAAAAGTAATCAAAACCTCCTAATACATGAATTTATTCCAGATGCTTTATCTAATAGACTAAGGTCCAGAAGACCTGCCATAAAAACCGCCCGTAATCAGAAAAATAAAAATAGCCAGAATGACAGTATGGTGAGTAGGTGGGATGTACTGTGGTCCCAAGCAGTATCACCTGAAGTTCGTAATCACATAAACATCTTCCAAAAACCATCTGGATTTGACCTGCCCAGGAATATATGGACGACGGCTAACAGGATTCGTACAGGCCATGATGTATGTGGAGACTCACTTTGAAGTGAGGTAAGATACCAAATTCCCACTGTCCATGTGGAGCCGAGATCCAAACCATTCACCATATAGTACAGGAATGCGAGCTGACAGCATATCCAGGTGACTTTAAGGATATCTTTGATCTATCCCCGCAGGCGATCAACTGGATTATAAACCTAAATGTTAAAATATGACTAATCTTCTGTCTGATGCTTGTCATAAATTTCATATTTGTATTTGCTGAATGTAGACGTTTTACTTTTTTTTTATTTATATTATCATATATGTGTATCTTATCTATATTCATGTGTATCATATCTTACTGTCCTTTAACCATGTGTACAAGCCATACGATAAATAAATAATAAATTTGCAACCCAACAGACTATGAACTAGTATCTTCACTATAGCATAGATGTTTATGAAAGTCTTCCAAAACTCGTAATTGGTAGATAATTTTTATTTTATTAAGCCGTATCTCGTTCAGTATTAATATATGTGCTATAGGTTTCGACCTTTTCTTAAAATGAATTAGCATTAATTTAAAAAAAAAAGTGTTTTAGACAACACATGAAACAGATTTATTATATATTCCAGGAAATAAAATCACATTTTCATCAGTTCAACACGCATTACGTGATATGCATTACAGAAAAAAAACAAAAAAACTTCTCACCCTTTCTGTGCATCCAGTGTAGTGCAAAACAGACAAATCTACACATTTCCGTCTGACATATGTTTGTGTGTGTATGTAGTATTTGCGCATGCGTGCGTGAACAATATTACAGCAGTAGACAAGGTCGAGCGGCGAGACCGTCGCATGGTTTTCAAAAATTAATAAAATAATAACGGTAGATGATGATAGTGAGTAATGAGAGAGTAATGGGTCTCGTGGGATATGTTTAGACGGCAGAACTGAACCCGAAAGTGTGTATGGATGCGTGTGTGCGTGTATGTGTGTATGCGCGCGCCTGCTGGACTTGCGTAACAACCGCACAAAATTACGCAAGCCTCTGAGGCTCCCTTTGGTTGCACCGATGTTGGGATGATTAACATGTCTCACCCCACTAGGGAACAGGCACATGGCTTAGGTGTAAGTAGATTAAGGCAGGAGGGAGGACACTGTTTGGTGCTTCTGAGTTACGGATGCTCTCACGTTACAGTTTATGTGTATGTGGATGGAACCACCACGGGTTAATCCCCTAAAACGACTTTGGGGGAAAAAAAAGTCACCTGATTTCCTCCTCTACGTATTCCCGAAAACTTCAGTCTGAAGATGACTAGAATACGATAATCTTGCCCCACAGTGAGTTATGAAGTTACTTGATTACAAGGGTTGTTGGTGAGAGGGGTGTCGTGATTTCCCTTGGGGGGGGGGGGGGGTATGTCCAGTTTTTAGAACATCTGGCGTGGAAATCTGCGGTGGGGGAAAGTGAATCTGTTAGATAATTGATATAAACATCCGAATGTGGGGCTTACTATTAAAAAAAAAATATATATATACCCAAGGTAAAATACTTTCTACATATATATATATATATATGTCTATATGAACAAACCTTACCTTGTTGCAGTTAAATATCTGAATTATTTTGTGTAAAAACTTTATCCAATAAGAATCGGTGTGTTTTGTTAGAGCTATAATGATGCAAATCATTGGTGGTATAACATCAAAAAAGTTAGCGTTCTTGATATGAAGAAACGATGTAGATTTACACAGATATATTTGGCCCCTTTTCAGTTTCATAAATTCAGAATAGCAGATGTAATTTGTTTGTTATTTTTAATAGCCGTGAATACGATGAATGGAGTCATGGAAGCCGAAAATACCGAATCGAATTGGTTTAGGATGCAAGAAATCTTTTACGAGTTTTTTTTTTTTTTAATTTTATTATTTTTTTTATGAAATGAGTTAGTCGATCTCACACGGGGGGGTGACATGGATTTTCCTCAAGTATGCTTAGGTTCTACGTCCCTCTGGCAACCTAGCAACAAGAATACACGGATTTAACACGCATAATACCACACAGTCCCACAGCTTTAGTTACCTCGTACAACAAATTACATCACCGAATTTTTTGATGTCAGTACTCAAACTTATTCATTTCAGAAGCTTCCACTGCGTCAATAAAACCTTTAGAATGTCTAACAAATGCTTAGATTAATCTCCCTGAAATTTTCGTACAAAATAATATCCCACGTTCTTATCTTGAAATAACATCAACATCTGTAGATAAGATTTTCTTCTAGGAAGAACTCCAGCTAACGTTCAGTAACTTTTTGAACTTTTTTTTTTCATTCGCTGTATTTGTTAATAATTCCCTACTCATTTATTAACTCTGTGCAAATTCTAATCTGTGTTACCACA
Organism: Typopeltis vanoorti; assembly: GCF_054136105.1. NCBI lineage: Eukaryota > Metazoa > Arthropoda > Arachnida > Uropygi > Thelyphonidae > Typopeltis > Typopeltis vanoorti. The sequence goes on along the minus strand of NC_143564.1, from coordinate 90,961,310 downwards.
GAACAGGTAAGAACATAAAACAAAACTAACCTTTCCGAATTCAATTGGCAAGCAATCTCTCTCTCTGATTAGCTTTTCTATCGCGGAAACATTTTTATTTATTTACCAACAAATTCATTGCTATTCTCACTCTCCAACTACTTTTCCTTTCTGTTTATTCATCCCTTCTTCCAATCAACAGATATTTCCTAAAAATTGCATCCTACAGATTCAAATTCGATGATAACACAATTTCTATTCATGTTCGAAAATTTTGTCCCATTCACAGCATATTAGTAAATACAACTAGAAGCAGAGAGAAGAACAGAACGTGCACGAGATACTGAATATATTCATCGTTCCTGGACGAGTGACTGTAATTAGTATGTATTTATATAACTCGGTTTCTCAAAAATAGAATGATTAAATTTCTTATATATGATCAATCGCACTTGTTTCTTTGATTATATTTTCCTTGCGTGTTTGCATCTTGTTTGTTTATTTATTTCCCTTTTCCCAGTGCAACAACAGCCCTCGGCAGATCAGAACATATCATTAATGATTAAAGATGTTGACTCTTTCTGGAACTCGTAATTTTTATGTTAGTAGAATGCTTTCGTTGGGTGTTTCAAAGAAGCCCTTTCGTTGGAAATACCTTGGTTTAAATTCCGTTTAGAACACGAGGAACCTTTATTAAGACTTTTCAACTGAAGGTGAGTTAACAGGTGTCATATGGAGGTGGCAATATTTTTTGTCCCTCGACCAGGAAAATCGACCAAAGAACAGACCCAATTTACAGATAAAAATATACATGTAAGCATAAGACCAGTGGCCAATACCAGAATTTCTGTGGAGACAATAAGGGCTTGTATTATTTATAATCCATTCGAGAGATCAAAGGAAATGAAGTACTTATGAAGTTTGAAATTTTTTCACTTTTATATTAAATATACACCATGGAAAATCTCAGTTGTCCTTTATGTTTACCTAAGTTTTTTTTTTAATTTAATAATAATGCATATTTATTCTGATTTCGTTGGAATTGATATTTCACATCAAGAACCAATTGTTCAATAAGACACCACTATTGAACACGCTTTTGGCAGTTCAATCTCTAAACTGCGAACAAATTTTGTATTATTATTATTATTACACGACACCTCCAGGAAGTCGAAAGACTCATCGAGGAAGGGCACCTACTCTACATCTCTCCGTCATCATCTATACCAGCATCATCTACTGCCTACCACCACCACTAGTTTTTTTTTTTTTTTTTTTCATACAGACAATCACAAAAATCCATGTCCATGGTAGGATTTGAAATCTCTGGCTTATCCCTTGGAATAACCTCCCACATTATGTATTTCCTAAAGAGTACGATGTAGATTTGCGAATGTACATCAAGACGTCTTCAAAATGTTCTGCATAAAATTTCATCAGTTCCTGTGTATTAATAGCACAGACAAGAGCTAACTTGTCCACTTTAAAGAACCGGACAACCCTTACATACAAGATATTTCCTTTCCTTTTTAATAGATACACTTGTTTTATTTGGTTTGTCCCGACTTTAATTTTTAGTTCGTTTTTATAAAACGAACCGATAAATGTAACTTACGATGAATGTAACTTGACTTGAGTACAAGCATTTAACGTCATGATAAAAATCACCGACTGAATTCTCTTCATGAATCAAGAAGAGAATAGCACCTATAGAGAGATCCACTTTGCTTATAAGTAGTTAAAATAAATGCTAGAAAAATAAAATTTGGCCTGTTTTACTTGTAATAAACCTAATTCTTATATTGAACTGGAGTGATTACAAATATATACCAACACCACAAGTTAGTGCAATGGAAATTTCCTCCACATATCAACCCTGATGCGCTCTTTCCTTCCTGTGCACCGACTGTTCGTGCTGTACAATGCCAAAGTATAACCTCCAACTGGAGTGATACAGACCAGGTCAGATGAAGGTCACAGTAGCCTTAGGGTAGAGAGAGAGAGAGAGAGAGGTCCGTTCACGTGATCTTCTACTGCCGTCAGCGGATAATTAGCAAGGCAGTAATGGTTCTCATCGGCCTCGTGTTACTGTCGCCACTTAGGGCATAATCACGGGGATGGCTGTTCTCTGTTTTCAGCTTACACTGACCATCTTACTTCCACGATCCAGTGCATTTCCATACAACTGTCACCGTTCTCATTAGGTTAAATTGCTAAGTGACCTTACCTGTTGTCTTATCTATGACTACCCGGTGATAACGATTAAGTTTCAGTTCTTAATAAATTACTATGATGCTGTTTATTTGGTCTTTATGTCGAGAATAGTTCCAACAACATACCTGTTGAAGTATGAACTGTAGGAATTACAAACAGCTCTTCTGGAGCAGTGTTCCACTCTCTCGCTTCTCTCTCAGTTGAATACGAAATCAACGTTCATAGTTCTTCAAGATCTTTTACAAGATCTTGAAGAAGGCGCAATCGAAAATGTATTAAAATATAATAAAACTGTATAACAATATAGATCAGAAGATAAGAATACAGAGTCTAATTTGCATTATTTCATCTTGTAAACAACTGTCATTATTGTACATACGTGTGTGGATAAGTTACCTTCTATTCATTATATGTAAGTGAATCACGTTGAATACAATATTGACGTATTATTGCCCATTCGCACATTTTAATCCTATTCTGTTCCCATCGTTCTGTTCAAAAGATCGTGAAATTCAAATATGATTGTTTGCATGTGAAGATTAGAATCCAAAGTGCAATCAATGGGAGACATCCATTCCAGTGTCAAAATTGCGCAAATTGTAGGTATATACTTGCGTGTTAGTAACATATTTATTTATTGTCTTGCGGGTAATAATTTCAGTGATAAGTTTTAATAAACAACACGAAATTGATTTCATAGGAGCAATTAAAACATTAAAAATTAAAGCAAGTTTTTTTTTATTATTATTTTATATCTTTGTATATCAAAGATGAAATATTTATTGATTCACGGGATTAAGCGAGATAAAGATTTCACTTTTTAATATTGCACAGACCATTTTGTGAAATTAACCTTAACATTAAAATTAACTTTTCTTGATTTTCTCGAAAATCAAGAAAATAATTATTGGTATACAAATGAATGTTGTTCTTTTTCTGTTTTTGACATCTATGAACTTCACATTAATAAACTCGTATATCTGAACTCAATACTGATGTAACAATGAATGACCTTAGTACAAAAAGCGGGGAAATGGTGGCATCTCGTGATTCAAGCACGCAATTCTCTATTTGTTTAATATATATATATTTAGTATATTCTAAACTTTATGCATCTATTCAAGTATATTGCCTCACGAAAAAAGGAAAAATTATATTATTTAAGAGTGTAGGCTAGAAAGTATCGGCAATAGCTTATTTAATTATTTGCCATTTAATTGTGCCATTATTGAGGGATGAGAGCAACCATTAGCATAAAACCTCAATGTTATCTACCTGAGGTATATAATCGGCTTTCTTGATCAATTACCCAAATGAACACATAAATATGCATGATAAAAATGATTAGGTTGTTTGGTCTATATTGTTATAGGACTTACTTTAATAAAAATATTGGGAATGCTTTCCAACTTACTCTTACACTCCGAAATTTAGCTTTGGATTCTCACAGTTTGGCAAGGGAATCCATTGCTCTGACAAATATTGAATCCACGAAGTGGTGAATTCTTCTACTTATTTACCTCTTTTGAAATACAGCCTAAATTTTATGAAAAAGGAAAAGTTGCCTCTTCCAAAGTTCACTACCGCCCCCCCCGCCCCAATTGCAGAAGGGTTTAAAACGTTACTTGGTGAAACAGTTCTGGATCCAACACTAGGTCTGATTGCCTACTTAACCATTACAACATGCATACACACACACACACACACACACACACACGCGCGCGCGCACACACACATATTAATCATTCAAAGTGACATACGACATTTCTTGAGGTAATCCACATAAAGAATTCCACGAATGCTATTTCCTTAGAATACAGCACACATTTTCTTACCTTTTCTTGTGCTTGCATTTGCTTCATCATTATACTCTTCTTCTTGTCCTTGCATCTTTTGTTCTGAAACCACACCCTAATCACACGGGGAGACAGTCCTGTCATTTCCACTAACTGTTCTTTCATAAGAGCGTCCGGTCGAGGATTGGCGGCGTAACACGTACGTAACGTATGAAGCTGTTTCTCGTTCAGGACAGTCCTTACACGTGTGGGTTTATGGTCTGAGTTCTGTTTGTGAACTTGTGGCCTCACCGAATCCCGATTCCTGTTTGACTGCATCGGCTCCGCATTCGCTGTGTTTAGGGAGAGAGAGAGAAGAATATATATTTCAGTAAGGGGATAGATTGAATGACAACACACATATAGTGCATAACACAATTGAGTGCATTGGAAAATTAATGACGTGACTTAAATTTTAACTATTAATATTTTATGATTAGATTAGATCTGGATATGTTTGAAGAACTGCAGGTCACCTATTAGGATAATGGGTGATTCATCAAACGACACGTGGAAAAAAAGAAGGAAAAATTGTTTTTAAGTTAATGGATTTTTATTTATTTTTTTTTTTTTTTGAACAAGTTTAATATTTTTAACACATTCAATGGAATGTTTTGTTTGTTGCAGATAACTAACGTAATATTATTAAAATTACGAAATTATTTTTACAAAAATTCTTAATAAAACATAAGAATGCTTTACACATTATAGTTTATCTAAATATCTTCAGCTCTGTATATGAATATATGCAGCAGGCGTTGATCCAAAAGTTCACAAATACTTACAGACAGGACCACCAGTTTATGGCTACTCGTGTTATAAGTTATTGATATGTTTGTTACTATGATGATGATTCAGTTACGTTTTGCCATTGGCTATTTGTGCTTTTTTCTGTTGGTACATTAAATGTGCAAGTTTTAGAGCTATAAAACATAGTACTGAAAAAGTTGGTATGAAAATTGTCAAAACAAATACCAACTGCTTAAGATTAAGAATTTTTGATGTTTGTGCTTAAGCCGTACAACAATGTGTTCGTAGGTTTCAATGCTTCAGAGTGACCCAGAAGTCCACTCAAAGATTCAAGCCATCTTCAAGGTTTACATATACACCCTCCAATTCATAAAGTATGTTATGGAATTACTAGTTTCCAATTGGACAAATTGTACATTCAACAATATTAGACTGCGCTGTTGAAACGTTGGAGAGATGCAGTAGGACAAAAATGTTTGGACAATGGAACAATTGAGACGAGATTGGAATTGCTTCTTGGTGCCAATTCTCTGGCTCATTCCATTTTGCTTTCTCAGAAGTTGGTGAACAAGACACAGCCCTAGATGGTGGCTGCTTATTCCATGTTGCTGAAGCTTATGGTATTGGGTAAAAAAATTTGATGCAATAACTGAATGCGATTTTAAAAAAAGATATCCCGGCTTGCTTCAGGAGGCTGGAAAGGTCTCTAGAATCAGCATGCACATGTCATATAAACATTAGGAGTTAATTCAATCACTTTGTTTTATCCCTAGTCTGAGATCATTGGGATATCAGCTTTACTTCCTAATATAAGCCCTTAAGCGTTGTACAGGATAATATAACAGTTGAACACTATCTTTCATTTTCTGCATACCGTATCAGGGATGTGACGGTTCCATGCGATGCCTTACACCCCCCTTATGACAGGCACATACTTGTATAACAAAGGACTGAGTCATGAAAATAATGTTGCATCGATTAGCAATTTACCATGATGCTGCCTTATCTTGACTTAATCTATTTCAACAAACCAAATGAGATGAAACAAACATTAAATTTAAAAAAAAACGAAAATTTGAAGTTGAATTTTGATGATTCTTTCTGACTTTAATGCCATGGATTTTTTTCTTCATAAAAACAATCCAGTACGATCCCAAATTGAAGAGAAATTTTTCATTGTTTCATATAACTGAATGTAATTTTAACCGATAATTTTTATTAACATACATCCACTTGGGAATCAGTCGTTATATACGAAGATAAAAAAGAAGATAAAAAAAGTCGCCCACTTTTGTTTACTGTATATGACCAGAAATAAATCACAATGTACCATAAATCGTATGTAGTTAAAAAATTTCGTCTTCACCGAGATGGAGAACAGATCAGACATAGAAACAATATCCTGTCTCTTCGAAGAAACCACAGGTCATTTTAGTTATTTATAAAAAATAATATTGCTAACTGGCGCTAAGAGTTATGAAGAGATAAAAAGGAGGTCACAAGACAGGATGTTGTGATGTGCTGCTATAATTACCAATCTTCGGATTGATGCACCAAAGAAGAATATTTTTATGTTAATAACGACAATTAAAGAAAATCATTTATTGAATGACAGTGTATATAGAATAATAATAAAAACTACATTTAAATTCATTCAATGCAATGCCTTTTGGAGTTCGTTGAAATAGTTTGGTATGTATCGAAACTTGGAGACACACTAATTAGGACAGTCGATGGATTGTCGTGAAGAAAGTTGTCAAAATCAAAGAGTGAAAGCGTGTGCGTGCGTAAGAGAGAGACTATTCGTGACGTAGGACGAAGGATAGAATACTAGTAATCCGAGCAAGCCGCTAAACTACCTCCGCATCCGTTTTAATTAACCGGCAGAACGCACAACGCGTCAAGATCGGATTTCCCTTCTTCCTAAGCTCAGCATGAGAACCAATCAGGTGTGTAAACAGAGACAATGTAGACGCAGCCGGTTAGCCTCCACGGACAGGACGCTGGTCTGGGATACTGGCGAACATTGGGCCTGTGTGTGTGTGCTAACGTTTTGACGTCTTGTCACACACCGAATAGCAAAAGACTGTTGTCCCGTCACTTTCTATCAACCCCCTACAACAAAGAATACCCTTGAACACGTGACTCAGCTCTACAAGGATGAGTGAGAAATAAACGGCAACCAATAGAAAGACAGAGAAAGAGGAAAGCGTAATGCACACACAAAGACGGACGATTCGATTGATAGAGAGACGACATAAGTGAAAGAAAAAGGTAGGTATGAGCAGAAACGGGTAAAAAATAAATAAAAAGCGTTTCTAGCTGCATCTTTTTTTTTTTCGTCCGTTTACTATATTTGCATATCAAAACCTTTAAAACTCTAGTTGGATGTGTCTATGACTAATACTAAGACGTCATCAGCACATTTAAGGTCTTGAAATTAAGTATTAAAAGAGACCGGAGGCCACTGAGGACTTCAGAGTTTGTGATATTTGCAGCAGGGTTTCTGAAGTGAATGATACTTCGCCGGTTATGAGCCTTAAAGGACCTGTCCTTACTAGTGATGATCATACGCCAATAGCGAACAATTCCAATTCAAAGCGAAACAGGTTGATCTCCGAATAGCTGTGTTTAGTTTGCTACGATGCTCCTGTTACACCGAAGGATGTGCACTGAAGCATCCATCCGATATCAATATCCTACGGATGTCAAAGTTCAATTAGTCGGATATCTCATGCGTGTCGCATGACTACAGTGTAACGCTTGCCAAAAAATATACGCTAAGTATTCAGTACGTGGATTAAAGATGCAGTGAATTTTTATACACAGTGGAATTGTTAGTGCAAAATAAGGAATATTGTCCCACGATTTAAGATCCATGACTTACAAATAAGTTTCCCATATATCTCTTGCATGAAGTTCGGCTTGCCAATATAAACACATAAAACGGTGAACATGAGGGAGAAATAATACTAACTGGAAGGTCGTAGAAGTTAAAGGAATTTGTGGAAAGTCACAGATGAAACATCCTGGGGGAAAAAAATCTTATTACGTCATGGTTGTAATAAGACAGAAGACAGAAGTGACCAAGAACGAAAAAAATAAGAACTTCTTTTAAATTCTCAACTTCAGATGCATAGGAAAATCGTAGGGCATTCACATCAGAATCAGCAGGTCGATTGATGTTTTTCCAGCCTTATATAAATAAATATAAATCAACAATTCAGACATCGCTACTGAGAACATCATAAGATGGAGGATCAAGTTAGCGAATACGGGATAGTTCGACATTTCCAGTAAAAGTTAACCGCAACTGAAATTCATTTTTACGACGATTTCCATCAAACTACACGCATAATGGGACAATACCGGAAGTCGCGTTCGTTCCGGCGAGGGACTTCTGTTGAAACCCGTTACTATGGGAACCTAGCCTGTGTGTGTGTGTGTGCACATCGTCACGGTCCGATTCTGCAAAGGGCTCTACTTTTAGCTCGTCCATCAGCGTCGGCGCAATTTGTCCTGCCTGTCAGAACCCGCCCAAATTTACAGTTCTCGATTGTCCTCGTCTTGGTCATCTGAAACAGAGGCCTCTGCTGGTGTGAACCGTACCTAACAGAGGTTCGCGTGCCCTGCTCGCAGCCTGCACAAATTTTCGCTTGCCCTCGTATCCGAATGGGAGCTATTCGTGTGTGGGAAAGGTGCCAGAGGCTGATGCAGTGCAGAAAAGATCTGTCTGTGTATAATTAACCATAGACAATCTGTTTTGTTATATAATTGGGCTTTTTTTTTTAGCTTGTTGAGAGTTCCCGAGGGAAATTATGAAGAGGCCTTCACCACCCACCCCTTATGGTTCGTGACCTAATCCTTTTTTTTTTTGTTGTCGTTGTGTTTTGAAAGAGTCTGACAGGGGACATGGTTCCACCTTAATCCATTCAATCCATAAATATCTTATTTTCTTTAGCAAGAATATCAATTTAAGAATTAACAATATTATGAAGGTAAATATAGAATAAATGACAGACTGTCTCACACATTTCATCATATATAAGTGACATCTCGACTCCTCATAGCTTAATATTTTTTCCCCCAGAATGTTTTATCTGTGACTTTCCACAAATTCCTTTAAGTTCCACGACCCCACATTAGAAATTTCTGATGCATATCATTCATGGTTTTATATATGAATTTAAATTTTATAAACACCGTACAAAAATAAGATCGAATAATTACTACAATATCACATGTTAGAATTTAACAAACTAGCAAATGCAAATAAAGTCGTTCTATATTTTGTACCAATCGTTTTCACAATCACGTGATTTCCAGACATTTTACATTTGAGTGAAATATCCTCTCCTCTTCAAGTATCAACGCATCTTTCTATATCATGATACTGCTACAGAGAACGCATTATTATGCAAATTACTGCCACTACTTAGCCAACTCAATTGATAGGCAATTAAAGTAAGTGAATGCATTACCTGATGACCTCAAGGTATATTAGTTTAGCGCGTATGTCTCCAGCTACTCAGGTATCAGAAACATTATAGAGGAATTCCCATGTAGCTTTCGCATCTTAACTATTTCATCATTCTCTCTGTGAATAGATCATCGTGCAATCACTTCTCAAAGACAGAGAAAGATAGCGAACTGATATTCCAGATAAAGCATTTACGAAACTTTAGTAGACTCTTTCCCATTTGAGCATTGGGATTTCTTTTCTCGTGCTCCTGCTCTGTCGTCTAATAATAAACAGTGTGTAATCAGAATCAGTTGCTGAAGAGAAATGTTACCTACTAATCTTAATATATTTTGAGATGTTAGTAGCTGTTTGAAAGATTATAATACTCTACTAAATTGAGTATGACACACACACACATACACCGTATACACTCGTCTTGCAGGGTAATAAAGTTTTGAAAATATATACACTTAAGTGCAAAAATTAGTTTATCGAATCCTTTTTATTTTCTTAAACTTCAAATGAATGCTGTTGTAATTTGGCAAAGATTACAGATGTCACTCTCCTGGACAGACGTTCTACTAAACAATCTTCTTAATGTTGGAGGTTTAATGGATTTTTTACAACCCTCAGAAAGGATTAAAAAGAATTTAATACTTCCTATATTTCGTCCTAGTCACTAAGACATCTACGGGGAATACAAAAATAAATAATGTAACATAACACAAATATCATACAATATCATATCATACAAATATCATTAAAAAGTACAACCTACACACAGCATATAAGCCCCACCGCAAACTTGCTACCCTTATCCGTTCTACGAAAGATCAGCTCCCTCCTCTCTCTCTTTCTGCCTGGAGTTTACAAAGTGCCCTGTTCCTGTAAGCTGGTGTACTTTGGACAGACAGGCAGATCAGCATCCATCCTCTTGGAGGAACACAAGTCTTACATCTGTAAACACAACTATGGTCATTCCGGCTTGGCTGACCATGTCTTGGACACCACCCACAGAGTATCATGGAAGAAAACCACCATGCTCCATCACAGCAAATTCAAGAAAGAGAAACTATTTTTAGAAGCAGCAGCAGCTCTTAGAAATCAACCAAATCTTAATAAATACGGTTGCATTAAGCTTCCGAAAATTTGGGAAACACTCATCACCAGAGATCCTACTTTATATTCCAGGCCACTTACAACCGCCTTAGAGGGCGCTCCACCTAGATAGGACTTTAGTGTCAGCCACGTGGTTGGGCTTAGTATTGTATGATATTTGTGTTATGTTACATTAGTTATTTTTGTATTCTCCGTAGATGTCCTAGTGACTAGGACGAAATATAGGAAGTATTAAATTCTTTTTAATCCTTTCTAAGTGTTGTAAAAAATCCATTGAACCTCCAACATTATGTCTTCACAGCACTTAAGCCTCTATACACGAGTAAACAGTCTTCTTCTTCTTCCCTAGGCCTGCTAAACAGTGATAAACAAATAGTTGTTTTCTCCAATTTCTGCTTTGAAAAACGCATTTAGTTCTTATGTAGCAGTCTTATATAGCGTGTTCATCTCGTTCTCTGACTCTACCCATAAACTTTTTTCCCTTCGAAGTTCTGATGCATCCCATTCAATTGTTCAATGGGTTTCAAATCGGCAAACTTAATTTTTTTCTTCTACACTCCAAAATCCCGAACCTGTTGGCGAATGATTAGTAATATGGCATTAGAGATTATCGTGTTAATAGTCAAATTGCTTTTTTTTCCATGGAAGAGCCACAGTGGGTAATATGGAATTTTCAAAATGACAGTATAACATAACATCCGGGGTTCATTTTTGTTGGCACTGCAACAAAGAGATCTAATCCAAACCCAGAAGATGCAAATATCGCACTTCGCAGATGCAGTTGTCATTGTTTTAAATTACGACTGAAGAAGATAATAAGATTAGAAGACCATCGTATGCTTTCTGTAAATTGGGTGTATTATGAGGGCCGTTTGAAAGCGATGAAAAATTCGCTATTGATGGAGGACATCCTGCCACTTCCGAACGAGACCGATTAACTTGAAAAGCCTTTATAAAGATTCCTAGGCGGGATTGAAACGAAGTTTTTTCAATCAAAGGACATCGTCAATACCGAATGAGTACAGGTAGGGAAAATAACATTCTTCTAGCAGTCCCCCATACTCAAACACGTCCGTCTGACTTGAAGACGATGGATTCTGGTTTGTCACTCCGTACCACAACACATTCCAACGGTCTGTTTCCCAGTCATAGCGAAGACTGCACGATACAATTCAAACTCCTAACATCTTTTGGCACGTGCAATTGCGGCCATGTAAACCAAAGCTAACGGGTAATTATCCTATTTCTTTTAATATTTCTTTTTCTTTTACTAAACGCAGTCGCTTTCAAATATTTTATCTTTGATTCATTATTTACTTCGTCTGGAAAACAAACCATTTTCTTAGTCTATGCATTTTCGCAGACCTAAACATTATTCGTTGACCTGTCAACAGTAAGAAGGACATTAAAGTAATTTGGTCTGTTCTGCATTAAAAGATATATATTAATATACAGATAGCAAAAACATGCACAATGTAATCTGGACTAGCAACTCAATTTTTCTGGTTTATTTCAGAAGTTAAATTGTGTATGTTGTTAGTATACGATGAGAGAAAACTGTTGAGTACGGGAAAGCCACCTAATCTTGCAGACATTGTTGAACTGAGTGCAAAATACAATTTACAGTGCTCTTATATCAGTAGAAACCATTTGCTGGAAGTTTGCCAAATCCTCTGGATGAAAAATATATTTTAAAACACAGCCACTTTATTTCATATTAGATCAATGAAAGCACAGAGAAGCTGGCGATCAGCATCGTCGCGAACAATATTCCGTGTTGATTTAATGTATTTCTCTCCCGCTAACCCATATCGGATTGATGTTACGTGTTAAAATAGCAAACTGTGGGTGGATGAGATGGGTAGGGGTGGGGTGGGGGGGTGGGGGGTAGAGAGAGTAAGTTTCTGTGCAAGAGCGTATTTGGATAATGAATGCTGATAGCAATCTTTGCTAGAACGTTTTATCTCAACACAGTTTACTCTCCAGTATCAGCAACATGAAAAATTATTGCTTCTACCACACAAGCAAGTGTGCACTTAGCCTTCATATCAGAGATGGATATCTCGCTTAAACGATAGATCAACAACCGCTCGAGATAGTGAATAAACATCCTTTCTTGAATAAAAATTTTTCAGCTTTGATAAACTGTTACTATTTTCTCTTCGTTCAATCTTGGCTTTTTTTTTTATTTATTTTTTTTTTTATTTTCATTCTATTTCTTACTTGCTCTCTATTTTCGCGTAGAAACACTATCGGTATCTCTCACTTGTTTATTTTCAAGCCCAGCGCGCTTACGTAATATTTCTTAGTTCTGTTCAACGCGCCGAAACTTTTCTCCGAGTAGGTTAAAAACATGCTTGGAAGATGATAAACATGATTGGTTGCGAATAAGAGTTGGAGAGAGTAAAAAAAAAAGGAAAGAAATGGCGGTGTAAAAAACTACGTGAAAGATTTCTGTTATATCGGAAATGGAGTGTAAATGAACATGGAAAAGTTTCGTAGGAATTAGAATAAAAAAAAAAAAAAAAAGAAACACGTCTTTTTGGAAACATTCAGTGGGTTTTCAGACTTGTTTCCATTATTTTGTCAACAACCGACATTTCTAGAACAAAATAAAAATAAAAGGTAAAAATTAATTTGCGAAGTCAAATTGCAATTTGTAATTGTGGATATATATATATATTTTTTTTTTTTTTTTTTTTTTTTTTTTTTTTTGAGGGGATGGGCGGAGTGAAAGACTTCACATCCAGAGGGAAAAGAAAATAACCCATTTGGATCATTTAGAAACATTAACCTCTTAACATTTCGTTCTCCACTCGAAAAAAATAAAAGAAAATAAGAAAGAAAAAAAAAATTACGAAAACAAGAATCTAAGGGAGTGATTCAAATGTTCTCAAAATAAGACGATAAAATGGAACAGGGTGATCCTACTCCTGATGTGTCGTTACCTTCAAAGAGGTTCCCTTGAGAACGGATGTGCTGGTTCCAGAGAGTTTTCTACTTCGTCAAGCAAGCCTTTGGAGATTTTAATGGCATTTTCTCTTCCCAAAGTTTTCAATTTTGAGAAGAGAAAAAAAAAATCGGAATGAAGCGTAGATTATCTCCTGCAAGTTATAAAGCACCCGAAATTGTCACAGCTATAAAAGAACTCGTTATATTTCCTTCCTGATGTCGGTGACAAACGTTTCACCAATATGTTGCTAAATTTTTATTATGCACGGTGGTTTAACTTTTATCGTATTACTTTCATGTGAAATTAGGGAGATAATCACTGATCCTACTTTAATGTGATGAAATATTAGGAATATATGAAGAGTAGAGTGCTAGTGAAGTTTATAATTATCTTAAGGCGGTTAAGGAAACGTTTGGTATGAAGGGAATTTAATCACAATAAGACAGAGTGGAACACAGTAAAAATAGTTGAAACCATCCGAGAAGAAGGAAGAATATACAGCTTGGTTTAGTTCTGGAAGAGAGAATTAGGGAAAAGTATGAAGTTAGCAAGTGGCAAGTGAATAAAAATTATACATAAATGTGCGTATTGCAATAGAATTTCACCTGAGATTAACCACTCGTTGAAGTGTGATAGGTTAGCTCAGAATGAGAAGATAAAATCGTGAGGTAGTACTAATGACAATCTGATGAAATGTTTTAAGGATCTTCTGATAGAGGAGGAGGGGGGAATAGAGAGAGAGAGAGAGAGAGAGAGAGAGAGAGAGAGACATAAATGGTGATTTGAGATTGCAAAAGTTGGATCCTTTTTCTGGAAGTTGAGGTAGAAGATTCCTTGGAAACCACAGAATGGGAAAAAAGCTGCTCAAGGAGAATTATCCATGAAACTGTGGAGGTGATCAGCTATTGAAGATGAAAACCAGAGGGCTAACTCAAACTCCAGAAGGAGATGCAACTCCTGATAATTGGTCATTATTATATGCAACTTATTTTTAAGAAAAGTAATAAGAATGATACTTCATATTACAGATATTAGTGCGATGGCCTCCATGACCAGGTTAAAGAATAAAATTATAACTACAATTTCATATAACTATCTCCCGTCAGTAGTAGCAACGATTAAACTACATCGCAGCGGGAGATAGTTGTTGACCTCTAATCCAGTTATATTAAATGACAGTGAAAAGTCATATGACAGAATCTATCAAGAACCAGATGCACCGATGGAAAGCGGAGATTCTGGAGCATCCATGCAAGGCATGGGTTCTTGTGATTTTGACCTAATAAGAAAGAATCTCATTGAGAATAACATGTTCTACTGCATGTTGGAGATCGTATGCAGCATCAACTGATCCATTGCAGATCCTTCAAAACACTGCTGTGCAGAATGACTTCACGTCTCATCAACCATATGGAAAAAAGATTATTTAGATCGCCAATGATTATATTAAAGGAATACAGACTATCAGTACTTGAAATAGTAACTTCTTTGAATCCGTAACTTGCAGATGCAGACTGTGGAATGTCGAAACGAAATCAATTAGGGCAAAGGGATTTAAGAGGATAGTGGGATAGGCAGAATATTTGAAAATTGAGTTTACGGATTTATATCACCTTCAGGTAGTGTCTTAAATTGAAAGAAGATACAAAATTTTCAACTGAAAAGGTGTGAAAACTGAAATTAAATCAACCCAAATTTTAATTTATCGTAAATTATCTAAACGCTTGTAAAGCTTCGACAATTAATGATATTAGTAATTGTTCAAAGCTCAGCAGATGAGAAATATTCTCTACCTGTCGAAGCCATTACAATATTAGCGAACTATCGACTTCCAACTAGAATATTTTTTTTTGGATTAATAGCAGACTCGTTCCTGTTTTTTGGCTACACAGTGTCCCTGTAGGCTCGCCTCAGTGCAATAATGCAAAATCTAGCCATATAATGAAAAATACGTCAAATACGTGATATACAGAATGCTCGCATCAGCGACACATTTGTTGTAACTTCGTGCTTCTATGCAATTCAGAGTTTGGTCCAGTTTAAAGCGTATGCTAAATAGTGTAGGTCAGAAGAAAATGCGAAATGTTTTTTTTTTTGTTTTATTTCTTACTAACTGCTATTCTTACCTGCCATTTGTAACCCCGACTTGCCATTGCTATTCCCATTCGTAGCTCCATTGCGTCCAGTTCCATTTCCCACGCCATTTCCGTTAGTATGGCCGTTAGGGGTGTTAGTTGTTTTATCTGCAACCTCGTGATCCGCTTTGCAGAAGAGGCCGTCTTCCCGAAGAGCAAATTCATCCCCGGGTATGAGCTGCCGAGAACAGGCAATGCAGCGGAAACAGTCGATGTGGTATATCTTACTTCTGGCCCTCATGACGAAATCGTTTTTACTAAAACTAAGGCTACATTTGGCACACTTGGCCCCGAATAACCTGCAACGAGAAAAACAACACAACTATCACCAGACAATAAAAGATATGTTATTATGTCGTTTTAAATTAAATGCCTCAATTCTTCCCTTGATAATAATAATAATAATAAACAATATAAAAGGCAACATAAGCGATTTTTTAATGAAGAACCGTCAAGAACGAAGAGGATTAAGAATGACGTGTTTTATTCGTATTAAAAAAAGCAAATACTAACAAACAGTTGCCTTGACTTGAGAAATCGTAATGCTGTATCTTTACTTAGTAATATTGACTTAGCGAACTAACTTAAATAAGTCACATTCGACTGTTTAAGTAGTCATCGCGGTAGTCACTGAAAAACCGATCTTCGACTTTCAGGGACTGAGTATATCGAAGTATTAGACGTAAGTCATCTCGGTGATGAAGGCAAAACTACTGACATCTCGGAGGTGTCAATGTCCAAAAATAGATTGAGAAAAACAAGATTTTAGCGAACAATGTTAAAGGCAATAAAAGAAAATATAGCTTTGTTCATATATGATCTGAGTTTCCCTGTTCAGTCGTTTCCGACCATAGGTGACTTTGTAGGTTTTGCCCAGAAAGCATTCCTGGAGAGATTTTTTACAGGGTAGTTCACCATTGCTTTCCCCAATCCTTCAATTTTTTATCAGGACTCGGGACCGGCAATGGCTGGCACGTATTCATGACTGTAATCCGTGTGTGTTCATGGGGACGAAAAACCGAGTTTCCAGATGGAAAAAACCCTACCTCCGTATGAGATCAGCTAACTCACCTTAAGTCCAAAGAGACCAGGTAAAGGTTCCTCACGTCATGGACGGGAATCGAACCCAGGTCTCTTTCCGACCAAAGGGCTTCGTCAATACCGACTGAGCTACGGAGGCTTTTTTTTTCATATACATACATACATACATATATATATATATGCTTACTAAAATAACAAATTAAACAAATCCAAAGCTTGCTAATATAGAAGGAATCCATTTCAGCTCCAACATGTTCGTAAGTATAGGTCTATACATAAAAATGTTCCATTCAATGGTAGATAAGTGTTTTTATTTAAAATATTATAAAAATAAATATCTTATGAAAACACCATTCAGTCTAATATAAACAAATTAATAATAATAAATATCCATCTGTGTGTATAAAAATGAACAGGTGCCACCTCATTTATTAATCTTTTTTAGGCACTTTTTGGATGTGAGATCTCAAGACGCCGGCTAAATTCAAATATGCAAATATTTTGTATATTTTGGAATTTTCACAGCTTCACTTTCTTTTTTTTTTTTAATGTGAATCCCATTCACAAAACGAGTGTCGTCTACAGTACATTAAAACTAATACCATGAATAGAGTAGATTATCCGAGAATCCTGCTCTGCAGACCAAATATATAACTTTTGTTGACAATCCACTTCAAGTCTCCCATAGGATGTGGGAGCCAACTCCCTCTTCCATTGTAGAAGAGGGGAGGGGGGGAAGCGCAGTCCACTCAACCAAATAAATTAGCAAATAAAAAAATATGTTACGTAAATCAGAACACAGCAGCAAATACCATCGATAAGCGTTCAAAAATAGAGACATTACATAGATAAAGAAGCTTTTTGAGATAAACAAATAATACAATATAGTAGTAGCTTGAATATCATAGTAGTAGCTTGAATATCAATTTCTCTCTCATAAGCTGTGCTTTCTCTCAGCACAACCACGGCATAATCACAGGTTCTTCACAACATTTCAGCTTCTCATGGAACAGTCTGGTGTAGAACACTCACTAAGTTAAAGGTGAGTTAGCTGGTGTACACACGAAAGTGGAAGGGTTTTCTGGCTTCCAGCAAAAGGGACAAACCAACCAAGGGACACATCAACTAACGAGCATAATACACCAATCTCACGGACTTAGCGAAGCGCTTTGGTCGGAAAGACCTGGGTTCGATTCCCGTCAGAGACGTGAGGAAAACTTTATCTGGTCTCTTTCGACTAAAGGTGAGTTAGCCGGTCTCATACGGAGTTAGAGGGTTTTTTTCAACCCGGAAACTCGGTTTTTACGTCCCTAAGAACAGGCAAACCTGCCCCTGAACACACACGGATCTACAGCCATAAAATACATACTTAATCCCTCATTAGGAGGCCCCAAGCAGTCATAAGGGACGGTTGAAGAAGGGGGGTTGTTGCTTCAACCATAATTCCAAACTATGTGTGTGTGTGTGAGAGAGAGAGAGAGAGAGAGAGAGAGAGAGAGATCGCATTTTTTTTTCATGCCAAATATCAAATGAAAGTATGCCTTTATTTATTTTGAATCATTGACTGTTCAAAACACCAATGCAATGGTAATGCGGTGTGGTTGCAAATGATAAACATTCAATTCAAACTGTAGAAAACAGAGAAAGCAAATGATTTAGACCTCTGTTAACCAAACAATTAACTTTGGAAAATAATGAAAGTTGTTTTCCAAAGTTAATCTATATGAATTCATTAGTCCAAGTAGTTTCAGCGGAAAATTACACAAATTTCAATATTTCAACTTATGTATGTTGCATACAATAATGTTATCAAAATGAGTAACCACAAAGTATTAGCTGAGAAATAAGGAAAGGAAAAAATAGCAGGATGGAGAGAAATTTGCCAAAAACGAATCGTTTACGACAGAAATAGCAAAACATGGAGGGAAAAAAAAAAAAAAACATTCAAAAAAATAAAGTAATTTGACCCGCGTACATCTGTACTATATACCGATGCGAGAGCGGATTATATAAATTAATCTTTGTTCATATTCACAGACGATTAAATTGCTAAGTACCTTACAAATAAAAACGTGCAAGCAATAAAAAAAATTGCAAATTATCTCGGATGAAGTTCCATATAAATAGATAGACCACGAGCCGAGTAATTTCTTTAGTACAACACACCCATTTATTATATCATGTTCGGAGTCAGAATAGTTCATGCAAGTGCTCCCATTACACTTTTCTGATGGAGTTGAGGTTGCTTTATCACCATCATTATTAGTGCACTAACTATCAGCACAGATAAACAGATTAGCTCATGCTAAATTGCCGTTTTCCAGCAACCAACAGACTGAGGCAGTTAGAATGCAATTAGTGCAATTGTTTTAGCTCATTGCAAAGTTTTATTTAAGAGCAATATTCAAGGGCGATTAGATGCACGCTAATTTTCGGTTACTATTTCCAGATAAGTGTACTTTTTAGATTACATATATAAAACCTCGTTTAATATTTTCCCATTGTTTTGTTTTTTAATTATTATCTGGCTTGTTAATAAACCAGAAACCGGAAGAGGAAATGTGCATTTTCATTGTTGATCTGAACTACAAGCAAGACTGGGCATTGTTTAAATTTTCATTTGTGTTTACTGTATAACTGCATTATTTAGATTTAGTTAAAATTTTTACTGTTTACAGCCTGAACAATCAAGTGATGCTGTGAAGATCGACAAAAATCCCCTACCCCTTTTTTTAAGATGGATTCTTCTTTACATTTACGACAACAACAAAAAAAAGTTATTTAAATTTAAAAACTTAATTGACTATCGAACTTTATTTCAAGTATTCGAATAAAACTGAATCTGTAACGTATACACAGAGAGTGAATGTATACCTTCTTAAACAATTTGGCTATATTCCTATATAGGAAGGGTTAATAAATACGTCTTTTACCCACTTACCAAAACCAAATAACCAAAACTAAAGAATTTATAAAGGTTCGCTCATAAGTGGATCCAAACTATTTTTGAAGTTATCTCAAGTTTAATATATAATCACTAATCATTTATTATCCAGAACAACGTGATATAAAAGTACTGAGAAAATTTTATTTTCGGTATTCACCCAAATTTTTGCTTAAAAATTTCATAATCCCTAGTTGACTTTTAATGCATTGTAATGCACCTTACCAGTTGGACTTCTCTACCCAATTCATGAACACCATTACTAGGCTGTGAGCCGTGATGCACTGCAGTCATCAGATATTACGACTGAATGGGATATCGGCATTTTTATGTGGGTAAGTGCAATAAAGATAAGTGAGCCAGATAGGCATGATTCTATCTGGAAAATAAAATTGTTTGTTTGGAATATCCTTAGAATGTGTAGTGTTAACATTTAAGTGTTATTCACGCACACATACGAGCTGAAAAACATGACTGAAATTAACTTTTGATTTTTTAGCTTCTTCCTTTTTTGTCTTTTTCTTTTGCAAACTGCATCAAAAAGACTTACTTCTGATTTACTCCATAATAACAATGAACTGTCAAAATCATCACGAAAATGCTACAAACAAATAAAGCCTATTTCAGACAATAATATATAGTGTTATTGTTAAGGCCCACGAGATGGCGATTTTGTCTTCCATACTCTCTTCCTCCGACGCCTATTAAAATCGCTGATAGTGTTGGACCAGTTATCAAAATAGTTAAGATTGGAGTTTGGCTATTCCCATTGTTTTCAAATGTTTGTTAAGGTTAATCGGCCTCATCTACTACAAAAATAAGTGGAAATTGATATTGGTTAGAATCATGGCTGAAGCAACTATGGACAATATATTATATCTTTTAATTCCACGTATTCAACGACTGGCGAATACATGCAGTTAAGATTAAAATACATAATTGTTGCAAGGCGAAAACCAGAGTTTCTGGGAGGGGGAAGAGCCCTGAAATTTCAATTAAGGTTTTCACATTTTAAACAATACCAAATAAGGAATGAAAGAAATAATGAAATAAAAGAAATAATGAAATTTCAAGCCGAATTGATTGATGTTAAAACTCCTTAGTACACAGTTAACAACAACAGAGATTATATTGGGGAAAAAAAAGGAAAAAAAAAAACTTTTTCCAGTGGCATTCGGTAAAAGTCTGTGTCCGTGGTTATTGTAAAAGGGTAAGAAGTTTTACATCGGCGAATTGAATTTGTAATTTTCAGTCATTTGTATTTGGTTTAGCCTCCGAGAAAACGCTTGGAACTAGGACCAATAGAAACTTCGACTTCAAACTGAAAATGAGAAAGAGAGAGAGAGAGAGAGAGAGAGAGAGAGTAGCTCATCACGTAAAAAGCACCCAGCAAGGATTTTGCTGTTTTATCGCTTCGTCTTATGACGGAGCGGAGGGAATACGAGGGACTAAGACCGGAGATGTTTCAACTTCTGAGTTGGCGAGATGTACATATGGAGTTTTACATACGAACGCCACCACCGACACCGCAGCGCTGGAGCATTATCCCTCATTATCGGCTTTACGGCCTCTGGGTCTCTCCACGTACGGCTATACTGAGGGGAAAGGAGTATACCGCTATAGCCAGTACGTTTGGCATTCTCTCGCTCTCCGCTGTCTGCATACCGAATGGAAGAGTGTAGTTAAAGAAGACGGCAAACAGAAGCTGCAGAATTACATCAAACTCTTGCAACATTAAATCTGCCGTGTTGGTGGAGTAGGCACACTGAATTATTCAACAGTTTGTTTAACATCACCGGTAGAGGGAGAACAAACAGTTCCCCAGCAATCTAGGTCTCCGCTCCTATTAAAGCCTGACATTATGCCGAGAGCAAATGATAGAGCTCAGCCACTCTCATCTTGGTGATGTCATTATAGAGAGCCAGCCAATCAAGAAATTAGCTGCCGTAGGTGCTCTCTCTCTCTCTCTCTCTCTCTCTCTCTCTCTCGCACACACACACACACACACACACACACACACACACACACACACACACACACACACACACACACACACACACACACACACACACACACACACACACACACACACACATTCCGTTTTTCGGAACAAAGCGGCAAGTTAGTCGACATTCTCTGGCACAAGTTCCAAATCGTGATGCAGACTGCATGCATTATTTACAGATAATCTCATTTCAGTACATTTACAGTGAAGAATAATAAAAAGGGAAAAAAAAATAGAAAGAAAAATATGGAAACCAGACGGTTCTTTCAGAATTTTTTTTTTTTTTTTTTCATTCAGTTCGATGGGTTTTGTAATCTTCGAATATAAACTGATATATTTGGACGAGCGTCCAAATTAACTTCGTCACAGCAGAAATAACTTTCAAGAAACTGACAGTCGCCTAAACAAAAACAACATAGAAATGGAAGTAAAGAAAGAAGGTAGGAGAGAGAGAGAGAGAATATTAAAAATTGCTTATAAACTATTAGCAGTGTGTAATAGGCTGATTTTAAAACACGTAGGATGGATACTTTTATGGTTTTTTTTTTAATGAAGCATTTGGAGCATACAAAAAGAGATGCAGATAATCTTCAAAGCACTGTTGCTTATCCAAAAATTGTTTCATAAAAAAAAAATAATAAGGAAAAATTAAATGAAAAAGGAACTGAGGAATGGACAAATAAATAAAGAAATAAGAAAGAAAACAAACAGGGAAATGCTGGGAATTATGAAAGATGGAAGGGATAATTAAATGAGAATAGCGATCAAGTACTCAGAATAAAATAATAGTTAGAATACCGAAATAACCTTCACCTTTGATTTCAGTAAGAGTTGTAGTAATTGTCGTAACACGCATTTCCTAATCCTTGTCAATATGTGGAAGAACGATTTTTCTATAATTATGTAGCCTCTGTCAAGTGAACATCACCTTACTAGATGCTCTAAGCAGTAAATTGTTTAGTTTCATTCTTCCCGGTAAAAACTGTCATCTCTGTCTGAGACCGGCTAACTTACCTTTAATTAAAAATCCTGATGAAGATTACTCAAGTCATGAACAAGACACAAACCCAGGTTTTTCCAACCAAAAGGCTTCTTCGAAAAACAACTCAGCTACGAAGTCTCCCATTGAGGTATAACATTAAAATATTTTGACTAACTTTAAATCTTAAACAATGAATAAGAATCCAATAAGCCTAATACACCATAAGAAAGAGGCGTTCAAACTAACTGCCACACGCATATTGAGAAATACAAATTGTCCTTTAAATCTATTGCGGGGAAGGAGTATGGGAAATTAGCTATATACAGTCCTGCTAGCATTATGTGATTGCATACGATAATTACGTCTATCCCCATAGATTTTAAATAAATTGATCCTTTATTAGATGCATTTCGCAGAATACATATACTCCTAAATTTCGTTTATCTGACTATTTATCCGTTACATGAACATCTCGCTTTGGCTGAACGAAACTAGTATGCAGGTTTTATTAAAATTTAACGAGTCATGTTAATATCGGTTTAAACTGGACCATTTTTAGTGGTACGATGACATAAGAAATTGTTACAAATATTCTAACTACTGATAATAATAAACTCATCCATAACATCAAATTCAAAAATGGTTCCGATTTTAACTGCTGTGATAAGGGACAGTGTCACTCGTATGGACAGTCTTGTCTATACTTGTCAAATATATAAATAGATATGCTCAGAAAATTCAATTGTGTACATTGTCATGTTATTTATTGTGAAAGAAGCTGCAAATAAGTTTAGTGCAAGAAAAAATAAGATACTAAATAATATCTTGAGCACCTACCTCTCTTTTTGGGAAGGAGGAGGTACAGAATGTTGCTTATTAGTTTCCACATTGCTGGTATCAACCAACACTGCGTAAGACCAAATAAATAAATAAAAATCCAAGACTACAGTGAAATTAAACGCCAGAAATGCGTTTGCTTTCTGTCTTCAGAAGAAATCATGCATATTAGGAAGGATTGGGAATGTTTAGTGTCAAAAAGAGGCAACCAAGGTCATTAGCTACTTTTCCTCTTTGGGGTGGGGAATAGCTGATCGTTATTTTCGTAGTGTGGTGGGGTTTCAGAGCAGAGAGGGCCATGGGTAAGTATTGTGCACTGCAACTGTTGTTTTCTCTGCGCCAACTTAGGTTTGTTTGGCCTTAGGGGGAAAAAAGGAAAGATGTTCTACTCCTTATAAGTAGATGTCGGGGAACAAGAGTATTATGGAATTAGGAGAGAGGATTAATGCCGAGTGTTGGTGCGTCGAACAGGTTCAGTAAAGTATGACAAAAGAAAGATTCCGAATGCCTCGCATTATTTGAATTAAATACCGTAGGAACCCCAGCACCCTGCAGTTTAGTCCTTCCCCTTTTGCATCGTAAGGCTTCGCGTTATCGTAGTTAAAGTTATTTGAACAACAGGGTTCGGAAAAGGGGATGGGAGCTCACACCAAGTAATCAAAAAAAAAAAAAATAAATAAATTAAACAAAAAAAATGTTAAACTATCCTTATAAGTATTATGAGGATACATTTAGATTTTAAAATGAGCAGCACCTCTCAAATGAACATCTCTTCTAAAACAAGTGCTGCTCTAATAAAAGCAAAACTTCAACACAAATTAACAAAGAGCACCTCTACATGCATATTAAAAAAATTCCTTCAGAGCAGCAAATAAATAAAGTTTACAATTCTTTTATATTTGTTGTTCACGTTAGCTTCTGGATCGTATATCAAATACGGGATGTTTCGAAATTGATATAACATAATTCTAATGGGAGCACACGACGCAATAAAACCGTATACACACACACACGTTTCTTAATACCGTTAATAGGGTGGCCCAAGCTTAAGACAAGCGACTCAAATGACCTAGAAAGGTATATAATACTAATGTATCAGGGCCTTGCTTGGACGCAGATTCATTTCTTGCAACTATAATGTAGACAACTTAAGTTTCTATGTGTCTCATACATTTTTTTGAACGAGGAGCAACCAGTAATTGATATCTTAGCCAGTCATTATTAGCTACAAAAAGCTTAAGGGACACGAGCCACTAAATAAATAACGTTGTGTCCCCAAGGCATATTTTTGCTGTCGATCCAGTCATGCGAATCTCCGAAGAATTACCAGAGGGCTTTACATATTTCTGTAGAATATGTAAAGCTTCACCTGAGAGAACACTGCCGGCCAATTAAAACCCAGGTCATGCTTGACGGTTATGAAAGTCGGTGTAACACTTAACAACCCTGTTTTCCCCGAGTGTATTATAGCAAAGATCAAAAACAGCGAAAAGGCTTTTTTTTTTTAATTTTATTTATTTTTTCCGGAATTCAAGTTCGGTAGTGTAAAGCACTGGACCCTTGAGAAACACTGGACTCGGAATTTGGCTTATGACGTCACGTCCGCATTATTTAAGCTAATAAAGCGAGAAGTGCTAAAGGTGGTGTTGTTACTTCTAGGAGATAAAAAGGGTTTAATAAAAGTTTAATGCTTTACACTAGCAGATGGCGTTCTACAATGATGGTCGCTCAGAATTCTTTATTGTGAAGGAAAGCCTTCCAAAGGCCAAAAATCGAGTCACGTTGCAACGATCATTACCGCTCGTCTGAGGCGGTGATGTTTTTTTTTTTTTTTTTTTTTTTTAATGAAGGTATGTTTTAGCGGAACATTCCCTTCAGAAAGTTTCCTTTTTCTCTTGTTTGTGTTCTATTTTTATAACTTTCTGTTTATATATAGTTGCAGGGAAAAAAAATGTTTTGAAACATTCTTTCACGCCTGCTATTTTGAATTAAATATAAACGAAATAGTCTAAAATATTCTATTACATAAGATTTATGTCAAATTATTGGCTGCAATATGTATAAATGATAAATAGTATATCTTCTGAACGGAATTTTTTACTTCTATAACTGAAATGCTCATTTTAAGTGAGTGGATTGAGTTGCCCTCGGAGACAGCTTGTAGCATAGACAAGAAGATATTCAGATTTTGATTTTTATCAATAATTATGCGGTTTCAAATGCCAGACTAATAAGTTGTTGACAACCCAGATAATAAAATCATTGTAGCTTGTTTGAAATGCCTCAAGCTTCACCGATAAGACAGATTAATTTGTTCATTGTTAATGTGATCCTACCGGCCTGGTTGGCCGAGGGGTTAAACTACTATTAGATTAAAAATGGGGATGTATTTCATGTCTGTATAGCATATTATTAATTTTACAAATTGCGGAGTTATGGAATTATCTAAGGCAACAGATGTAATTAATGGCAGTTAGAAACTGAGGATTAATTTGCAAAAAAGAATTAACCATATGTAATTTTGTAAAGCTGGATGATGATTACAACAAGCTATTCCTGCACAGTAGGATGACAACCTCAACTTTTCACATTCAGGAACTGCATCATCTAGTGAGAAGTAAAATTTCTCTTCAACTAATGGACTCTGCTCAGATTGCAACATTAATCAAAGATTCAAAATAAAGCTTCTGTCTGAATTTGTACCATTTAATAATAACAATTTTGTCCAAGAAGTAGAATCTTATGAACAACATCTGGAGAAAGTCTACTGTCTTTGTTGGCAATGTGAAATTCATGTACAAAAATTACTTTGTCAGCAAGATTCACTCCTGAGAGCCAAATTGCCCTCATTTTATAACGAAAATAATTTTAATAACATAAAGAGTGTCGAGTGTTCGCTTACTCTGCCTCATGGAAGTCAAGGAGTTCAGCTGTTGATTTGTGTGCTGACTTTATCAAGCCATGTATGTTTGATAGCTTTATTGATGATGGGACTTTTTGAACTACAAGAATCTTTAGGAATTCATATTTTTCCACTGTCATAGTTGCTAATTTCTCAGTTTCCAGCACCACCTAGCCTTACCGTCATAGGCCTTTTTGCATCTGTAACGGTCATATTGTCAGCTGGAAAGCAAGGTTACGAAAAGTGGATGCCTTAATAGCACTTTCTTGGGTAGTTCTTCAAGGAGCATATTCATCATTAACATCGGATTGGTTTTCTAATATGAATTTTATCCTGTTACGTCCTGTGCTTGTATTTGATATTTTAATACTTTCGGTGGCTACTGCCATGAGACAGATGCTTAGGTGAAATGCACTACCTCATAAATTTTTCAGAAAGTTTTCTCATCAAAATACACCTACAAAACCAAGTCCTAGAAATCTGCAGAAATCCGGTTTTTCAAATAATTATTTTCACCAGTATGATAGCCTCCCACAACAGAAAATTCATTCCCCAAATTATCCTGATCCTCTATCCCGACTTGACAGGAGCCTTCAAGAAGTTTATATATCAACACCAAAAAAACATTCATTTAATCAACATGGCCATTATCCTATAGTTAATTGCAAAACTCCAGTTCATTTGCCTCAGCCAATAGTTCGACCTATTCGTTTTACTCCCACATATGCTACACATACAGCATGGGTTGCAGGAGGTTATTGGTCATTAGAGACTATGCAGACAAATGTATCTTCAAATGGTGTATTAACTCCACCTCCTTCAGTTTGTGGATCTTCACAGGAAAGTCGATCACCCAGCAGAGCAGGTTCAATTTGTGGAGAAGATATGCAGTCTATCATTGTAGGTTCACCCTCTAACTGGCACCAGATTCTACGGTGTTGGCCACCTTCAGCTGCGAAGTCCAGATGTATACCATGGGAGAGAGCATCTGATGAAAAAAAGCTTTTTTGTTCTTCTAATAGCAGCATTTTATCTCTCCATCTACAAACAAAAGAACAAAATAATCACAAGACATCCAGCCGATCTGGTGCTATCACTAGCTATATTTCGCACTTCCAGAGGTGGCTTTTAGTAGTAAGCATTGTTTTCAATATAGCTTTGCATCTGAACTTTGTGCTTCTTCCAATTCTGCATTTTAGTGAAGAAAGAAATGAAGTTGGTGTCAAATGATATTTCATGGTGACTATAGTGGTAAGATAGAACACTTTCTGGAAATTTCCCAGGCCAAATTTTTAACTTCTTGAACCATTTCAACTCCTGCAAAACTGATATCAATTTGCTATAGAGACACAATGAAGATAGTTTGCCATAATGTGTTCAGTAACCGAGCCTGAAGAACTTTGTTATATGATTAATTGTTAAGACTGCTGGAAAGGAATTAGTAAAGGAATACTTCCCCTTCCTTTTGATAAAAATACATATATTGTATATATGGGTTTGTTTTTAAATGCATGTGAATGTATTCACTGTCTGAGACGAATTTTTATATTGACCTAAATTTTATTTGTTCACTCAATGAAGAGATTGCATTCATTTACATAAATTACATTTTTAGGCATTCTTTATCGACATAACAATAATGGAATAAAAAAATTAAAATGATGAAAAAAAAAAAGTTGTCCCAGTGGTTAGCGTATCCTCTCTCCAGCCAAGAGGCAGCGGGTTCGAATCCCGCCGTGGAAATGGATGTTGGTGATTTTCCTACATACTTTGTGTGGAAAGGGAATCTGCGACCCTACCACTTATTCTAGCAGAAGACATCATTGCCAAAACCACGTGACCATACGGCGTCTACGGATGTGAAATGTAAAAAAAAAAAAAAATGGTAGAATGATCAATAATATATATAAGAACGCTTCCTAATTTGGGGATGGAGGGCTGAAGTGTTTTCTATATGACTAAAATGTTGCCATCGTCCTCCAGGGAGACCAAAACAACACCAGTAGAATCCACTGATGGGATCAATTGTCATGGAAACATTAAAGTTAGAAGACACTAACATAAAAACAGCTAGTTCTCATGCTGTTAGCTTCAAAAGTTTAAACATACGGGATAGGAAATTTCTTACTAAGAGACAAAAGTCCTATTTGAATTAATTCAACTTGAAATTTAAATCACAAAATCACAGATCAGGAAATAAACTAAGAATAGTAGTAAACATTCATTCTGAAAAAAAAAAAATCACATGATCCATGAGCCTGGGGATTTATTTACCTTTCTAAACAGGAAAACTTAAGGCAAGTGCAGTAGATATTGTTGTACTGGTTGATCCCACATTTACTATGGGTTGGAAGAGTCGCAAGTTTAGTCTAGAAACACTTCAATTTGAATTGGCCCAACCAAGCATGTTCTTAAAATATTCATGTTGTTTCTGATCTTTGGAATTGATAGGCAAGAAAAGCAGGTTCATATGTTCTTTTTTTCAAGGATTTGTCATATTACCGTGGTATGATGTTCCAATACCATAGTGACAAACTTCATTAACATATTCATTGAGTGCGACAATGAAATTTAGGCAAGCGAATTGCCTAAATATGCAATGTGGCACATTTAACTATTAACAACTATTATAACAATCTTTTTAATAACGCAAAATGTTCTCCTCCGTTGTATATTGGATGCATAAAGTTAAAGAATTAAATATTTCGTTGGATAGACTTATGCACATCTTTTATATGTCGATTTGCGGTCTAGCGAAGAGAGTTGCCCGAACTATTACAAAAGGATGGTTTGTTAGTCATTCGAATAACAATTGGCAGCCTTCGCTAACATTTTTCATCCCATCCGCAACAAGAATTTGGTATACTCCTTGAGCACTTCAGATATGAAATTTCATAGAATTTCCTTGCTGGGCCAGCCGAGCTCCGTAACTCGCAATGAAGGGGAGTTTAGCGTCGTGGCACTTATGCAACGATATCACACTTTCGGAATGTTTGAAATATGGGAATTGCATCACGCGTTTTTCTGACTCTTCTATCTTGCACAAAATAAAATAAAATAAAATACTCCATTGAAGATGATCGACTAAGAAATGTAAGCATCCTTTTAATCGATACCAAACTCCCTTACAACTTGATGCTACCTTCGCTTCCCAAGTGGAAGTTGTACAATAAATTTCAGGTTTTGTCCACGACACCTAAAAGCTTTATCTCAGCTCTACGCTCATTATCAATTCATAATATCCTTTTCAGAATCGTACCTTGTCGGCATTCACAGATAATACAGTATTAGTTTAAACTTTCATTAACCTGAACATTTCATGAACATTATTTCATAAAGTTCAATACAAACTGCCACTATCAATTTGACTGTGTCATATTGAATATCAGTTAGTTATAAAATAGCTGTTTGAATTTCAATATAAATTTTTACATAAAAAAATGATTATGATTAAGATATTTTTCTCCCACCTGGTTTCGCTACATATCTTATCAAAACTGAAAAATACTCGCCAAAGTTATTATTATTATATTCACATATTTGATACACAGTCAAAACAAGATATCATTTAAACAACAAGTTGACTGGTGATACAGAGCAAAGAATCTAAGAATAGTTCGTCAGGTAGCGTCGTAAAATATGGACTATTCCAAGTAATGCTGGTTTTGTAGGTCATATGAGGTCACTTCGTTGATGTTTAATTGCTGTAAATAGTTGAATAGCTTCTTTAAAAGTGCACCGATAACTATTGGGATGATTTTGGTGTGTTTAAGCCACAGTCGGCCAACTTCGATTGCCAGATCTCGGTATTTAGTCATTGAACCCGAAATTCCTCTGGTTCAATATTATCACTGGGTACTGCGATATCAATAATCCAAATCTATTGATGTTCGATAATTGTGATGTCAGGTCTATTGTGTTCCAAATGCCGATCAGTTTGTATTCGAAAGTCCCAGAGAAATTTTGCTGTTTCGTTTTCCAATACAGTCTCTATTTTATGCTGCCACCAGTTATCAGAAGTAGGAAAGACATATTTTTTGCATACATGCCAATGAATTATTTTGATTCGGTGACCTTTGCCACTAACCCACTCTATGCTACTCCTTTGCTAGAGAAACGACAGTCTTCACTCGTAATAATGTCCCTCTTTGGTAGAAACAAGGAAACAAAACTAAATCAAACTGAGGGTCTTTCTCTGGACACATCATTATTCATAGAGGAATATTTCGTTGGGATTTCTTTATAATCGAAACAGTGCAAAGTTCTGCATTAATACATTCAATTTTTTTTTTTTTTAGTTACATTTACAGTTTCTTTTTTCTGTTTAGATGTCTCTATAGTATTTTCGTTCTTTTATGAAGTTTAGCCTTGACTTGTGTATAGCGAATCACAATATTGCTGTAGTATATTGAAATAAAGGATCTTTCCGCTGAAATCTCCGTGTGTCACTAAGAACACATTCCTCTGGTTCAAAATATCTTCGCCTCAAAGATGTCAGATAATCTAAGAGAGTGAAAATGCTATGCTATTATTCCCTTTAGAGACTGTGCACAGATATGATTTTCTTTTCCTTTTCTTCTTGTTTATTTAAAGGGGCTGAAAACACTGATTTTGCTACGGTTTCACACGATCGTAGAATGCTATCCGTGACACATCTTTACTAGCTTTGACCAACAACTTAAAATAATCCATTAATATTCTAACTACATCTTCTAAATTCGATAGTAGTAAAGAACAAAAACAGGCAAATCGGAAAAAGAATACGCGTATATACAAAATAAAGTTTCCAGGTACTGTATCTGTGTAATGTGGACTCCAGAAATGAATCCATTGATATAACATGCAACACTAATCAAAAAGCGAAATGAAACGAATTTAATATTTAATTACAATTTCAAAATGTATATTTTTAAATAGGAAATTTACAGCTGCGAAATAGACACTACCGACTAAACAGAAATAAATTTAAAAAAAAAAAAAAAATGTTTCTCAATAGATGAATTTCGTATATGGGAGGAAGGAATTCAACCATTAATAGGCTTCTTTTCTTTGAGTACTAAATTTTTGGTTTAGCAAAGGCTTCAAACTGACATTTCGTATTTGATTTGAATATTGTCAGTTTTAATTGCCCAACATCTTGTTAGAATAAAAACACAAGCAAAAAAAAAAAAAAAAAAAAGATAATTTTTTTTTTTCAATCCATTTTCATGGGTAAGGCATGTCACAAGATTACAGATATTAATGTAATACAGGAATGATTAGTTCACTCTAAAATAGTCCAATATTTAATTGATGCAATTATCCTAATTATAGCGCCATCAAGTTCTTGAATAGATGAATGAATGCTTGGTACATCATCGTGTTCAGATATCATACATCGTTGAAATGTGTCTAATTGGAAATCTTTATCACTGCAAGTCTAAAAACTTAAAAAATAACCTTTGTAATTGTTCTCAACATAGCGCGAGTAATGAAGTCGATACGTGAAAAAAAATTACATTTTCATAATCTTAGATGCACATTTCAAGATTTTTTGTTACTTCACTTATTTTCCTAAAATGATATTAAAAATATCAAACTAGAAGACGTATTTCTTTGTTTTTATAGTGCTGATAAAGTTGACGTCTTACTTTTTTGCCTTTTAATATTGATCAGCTCTTCAGATTCCTTCCCCCCCCCCATTCATTTTAAAAAGATTTTTTTAAAGTAATGTGAGTGGGTGTAGATTGTTACTAAAGTGTCTTAGTCAGAATTTAAAACGTTTTTCCTGTATCAAGAAAATCAAACCAGCATGATGGAGTGGAATGTTTGACTCAACAAATGCTCCAGGAGTTCTTCGGGCTGCTGCCTTACTGATCTTTATCGCAAAAAGGCTCTCTGTTAGAATGGCTTCTTCGATTTCAGATCCATGAGCTGTGAAGGTTTTAACTTTTTCCAGTACATTCAGAATTCCTTTAAGGATTGCAAGGTCAGGGATAGGGCAGAGACACCATCGTATCATTTCTCTTAGTTCTTTATTTCACAGATGACGAAAGTACAGTTAAATTAATCTTGGCAATCCACATTAAAATGCTAACCGTACAATCCGGTCTAATATTTCATCACTGAATAACATACTGGCCCAACAATACTAGACTACTTTAATCTCAAAGAAAAAAAGCCCTATCTACCATATTCCATCTTACTATATTTACGTCTACATACTACGTCTCTGAGTATTCCTATACCAACACAAAAGCATCAGAAAATTTTGCGGGTGCATGATTTTTTAAAAGAAACGTTAGTTCAAAATGCTGAATGAAATATTTATTTATAGTCTTTACTTACGCCTCGAATATTTCTGAATATACGAAATTCATACAGAATAATATCGAATTCGTGATGGAATTATCTTATTTGATCCTTATAAGGTCATCACATAGGTGGGCATTTAAGGAGTAAATAAACAGAAAATAGTTACCCAATACTACAAGATATAAATGTCCTTAAAGTGAAGTTTTTATGTGACCATAATGTTTGATATATAGTTAGAAAGTAGGTCTCTATCAAGACACGAAACCTGACCTTTCGTGTTTGGCGCGTTTTCATGGTCGGCCTCAAAACTGTGTCCCCAAGGTCAAGGAACAGGCTTTGTTTATTTACATTGCGCATCTCTCTCTCTCTCTCTCTCTCTCTCTCTCTCTCTCTCTCTCTCTCTCTCTCTCTCTCTCTCTCAAGAAAACTGTCTCTTTCTTAGACTGGTGTTCTAGCAAATTCGTTCCCGAATCCATTTTAACTGTGACCAATCGGTTCTTGATAATATAACAGCGAGGTACAAAACAGTATGGATTCTATTGCAAGTTATGGAGGTAATTTTTTTTTTTTTTTCAAATATTCAAACTGAAAACAAAATATGGTAAGCCAAGGAAATCAGAAAGCAACAAGAATAGCCAGACATGGGAATCATTTGTGGTGATGGAATTATCGTATCGCTATGCAAAAGATAATCATAAGGCAAATGTAAAGTTATTGTTTTTACATTACAGTACTTTTAACCGTCATATTAGCGAAGTTGGAATTAATGATTTGAATATCCCTAACTCTTAGTACAGTTAAAAAGCATCAACTCCGTCGATTTGGCCACAATGTGCGAATGGAACAGAAGAGACTTCCTCGCCTTGTATTAAAAGGCACAATGGAGAGTACAAGACCCACGGAAAGACCGAAGTTAACATGGTATAAAGCCCTTAGAACCGACCCTATTGGGCTTTCAAAGCTGTTAGCATATGAAGGAACTTGCTTTGGACAGAGAAGCGTGAAAGGCTCTTATCCATGAGGGACCTACGGAAGACAAGAAGAATAGTGAAATGGAGTGAAGACTGAAATTTAATCACCTAAGCACTAATCAAAATAACCCTTCAATGGTTGTGCTATTCTTCATCTTCCTTTCGTTGTTTTTGGATGACCATTGCTGTCATCACATGACAAATCTTTTGTTAACACTTCTTCCATACACAATGGAATTGGTGTTGTGTAAAAATAATGCTTATCCAGTGTTACAATGCAATTTCGGAGAGCGATGCCATTCCTTGTAAGAACAAACAAACCTTGGATCCATTTGTTGCATACGTACTATAAATAGTTTATTACATTATGCATGAATACGCTTACTGGAGAAGACAAAAACAAGCCTAATCGATACTTGTACATTTCGTGAAAGGCATTTAGCACGATATCAATGACAACATTGGAATAATAATTCTAACTGCTACTCTTTCTCAAGACAAACATATTAGAAATATTGGCTTCTCATCATTCAATAAATCGAGTTTTTTTCTCCCCCTTGTTTCGGGTGTTTCATTATTTGTGAACAGCTACTACGTCTATACAACTATCCTCAAACATTGAATACTACTTAGATTTTTGATAATGTTTCGTACCAAAAATCGTAGACTCGGTACAGAAGAGATCACGTGATTTTCTTTCTCACAGATGTTTCTACTACGTGCAGTTGCTTCAGATATTTCCATAACTGTTGAACAGAAATAGCATCGGTATTTCACCCCTCCAGCACCGGACACGACACCCTTTCTTCTAAATCTGTTAAAACACGTGCGGAAGCCAGTCATCATTTCTTCGCAATTCAACTCAAACACAGATTAAAGTGTTTTTTTTGTTCATTCCCTTTATCACCGTGCTATAGTTGTTCTGTATTTCTAAGAGTAATCCGCAAGCTCTCAAATCCAATGATTAAGTTTTATCTATGCCGTCAACTTTCTACCTATCCGTGGTACCGATACTGAATACGCTTTAGGAACAACTTGTGAAACTAAAACTTTTCTAAGTCATAGTAGTGTTAAAAAATAATAATAAACTTTCTTTCACTAAATAATTTTAAAGCTGGGATAGGGTGATATATGTTAGGTATATTATGCAGTACTAAACTCTTAAGTTCAGTGTGGTCTGTTTAAGAAGTTTATGAGAAAGAAAAAACTAGAAAAACATTGCTAACAAATCTGAGATTCATCGGTTAAACCTCTTCCAAGAAACCCACAAAAGTAATTAATCCCCTCTTTGTAAGAATGTTACTTGCCCACTTCTTACTTTCAAAACCGTTATTTGGCTATTTGAACACCTGTTGTCACTGGCCTACATCGCTCCCTGCAGGATCCCTGCTATAATTAACTCCGCGACCCACTTCGTACCGGTAAGCCACAGGATTAGCGAAGGTCGATTAAAATTTTAAGTCTCGAAGAATGGCACAGAAGCGTAAGGGGAGGGGAACTGCATTTTTCAGGTGTTTCTACTTCACCCCATCATTTCATTTAGTGGTTTAGGGGGAACTTAAACCTGGCACACAAAACGGGCAGATATTACCAGGTGTGTTTCGTGCAGATGTAAGACAATAGGCTACAGCCATACACACGGGCAACACAAAAACAAACTCCTTTACTAAAAGCAGTACAGTTTGCTGAAAACTTTGTCTCTCAAAAGTAACTGGTGGAATAAGCAAAAGAAACTAACACAACACAACCTTTTACTTTAAACAAGTATTGCAATTATTCAACATACTACCCGCACCTGAAACTAGTGTGCTACGTGAACTGGTGTCTTGTATACGGGGCTGATATCTTGAGTAGTTTAGTCCGTAATGAAAGCTTTTGTGGGAAAACCTGGGTTCAAATCCCATCTGGGATATGAAAAACCTTTTTTTTTTCATCGCACAAATAAATGACCAAAATAGTTGACATTTGCTGCCTTTTGGCGCTATCAATAAGATTTTATGAAGACACATCACTTGGCTGTGATAGTTCAATGAATAAAGCTCATCACGTAATTAATTACGGTTAACAAACTATATCCCTATAGCAAATGAATGCACTCGCCAATATATGCGTTCCATCCATCTCTTCTGGAAAGTTTTCCGCATAGGATTGCTGCAGTAATCGCAGCGAAAGGAGGTCCAACATTTTATTAAAGCGGGCGCTATGGCGCCATGATTATATGGCATCTGATTTCCATTGGTAATCAATGGGAATTTTGGACCATTCTTCCTGTACTGGCATGTAATGAGGCGCTAGACTGTTATGGAGCGGATGTTCCTTGGCCTCCCGACGATCCAGTTCATCCTATAGAATTTCAATAGGGTTAAGATCAGGGCTCCGTGGAGGCGAGTCAAGTGTTGTGGCGTTCAGGTCTGCAAACCACTTAGTTACATCAGCAGCCTTATGACACTGAAAGAAGCAAGGGTTAGTTCCGTACAAATGCCACATTTCTTCAGAATTGCATTGTGAAGAATGTTCAGATACCTCTAGGAGTTCAATATTCGTGGCACCGCAAACAAAGGTCTATAGCCAAACCAAGAAAAGCTGGAACATAATCACATCACCATCTTCGAATTTTATAGTTGGAATTACGCATTCTGGTAAGAGACGTTCACCGAGTTTTTTCCACATCCACACACACGTCAATATGCTCGATAGAGGGTGGGGTGATTCGACGCTTCATAACACAGCTCCCCATATTTTCCACAAGCGTG
The DNA here is from genome assembly GCF_054136105.1 of Typopeltis vanoorti. Taxonomy (NCBI): domain Eukaryota; kingdom Metazoa; phylum Arthropoda; class Arachnida; order Uropygi; family Thelyphonidae; genus Typopeltis; species Typopeltis vanoorti. The sequence continues at coordinate 90,925,134 of NC_143564.1, read as the reverse complement.
CCATATACCAAGCTTCCACTTTCCACTGTATACGCTCATTGCGCCACTAAAGACGGCGCTGCATGTTGGTTCGAATAAATTTGCATTGTGTGGTCTTACCGTGGACAACTCAAGTTGTCGAGCCTCGGTTCTGGATGTTTTTGTGCAGATTCGTGTTCCAGTCGATGCCCAGAACTCCGCATTCAACGTATCGGATGAAGAATGGCGGTTTTTCATATCGTCCTTCGTAGCCCGGTACTGTCACGTTTGGTGAGTGTGGTGGGTTGTCCACTTCGGGTAGCACTAGCAGTTGATTCCCTGCGCTTCCATCTCAGCATGGTATCACTGCTTGTTGAACTGGGATGGCTCAGTTTTTCAACAATTTGCCGAAGAGATAGGTCAGCAATATGCATCTTATCACAACGCTTCTTTTAAACTTCGTCAGTTCCCTTCTTGCAGCCATTTCACTCGGACACATTCGCACTGAATTGGGTGCATCATATTCCTTCAATTTATACCGGCTACAAGCACGTGACTCGTTACATGGAATGATGCACTTTGCCGATAGGGGTGTCCGTTGATTTTTTTCCAAGAGGTGTACACGTGTATATATAAACAACCACCTAATGGATTTTCAAATAATGGAATTTGAACCCACAGTAGTGAATGGGGAGTTTTGACCGTAGATGCAATGCGGAGATTGTGTCTACTTGCCGCCAAATGCGTATGATTCTATCAGTGGTGGAAATTTTTTCATTTGGTATTAGCTAAATGATAGGGGCTACAAGAAACTTCAAAATCAATAGCTCTTATACCATGATTGGTTTAGAGTTAGGTTAACAGTTAACAAGATTGGTTAAGGGTAACGGTATATTTGTACTCTGTATTTCTTAACATTCTAACACGCGCTAACTATTTTTATCTGATACTAAATGACTTGACTGCCAGCAAAAATCATGTTACAGACGATGAAATTCTCTCTCTCTCTCTCTCTCTTTCTCCTCCCTCACACAAAGCTACCTCCTTATGGATCAACGGATAAGGAGGTAGCTTAACGTTCTATTACTATTTTTCGTTAGCTATGTCTCAAAATGCAACTAATGGTAATGGACAGCTAAAATAACAAAGCAGTAGGTTATCAAAACTAAAATAATTTATTTAGTTAATGTCAAGAGAAAACTCCACCTAGATGCTTTCTGACAAATGTTAATGTATCCCATATGAAAAGAATGATTACCACCATTTGCGATGCTGGCCATTCTTTTATGATGGGCATTGCTTTGAACATTCACAGAAGAAATTTTAAATATGGTTCTCTACAATTCTAAAATCAATAATTCTTTAAGAACAAACAACATTGCAGGTGATCAAGCAAGAGGCGAGTGTAGTCTTTGATGATCTAGCTGTCCACTAGTCACATTCCATCAGTTCATTAAAGCCAAGACAATTTCGGAATTAGAGAAAATCTTCAACAGAAAATTTTCTCTAATAAAGTTGGTTTGTATTGCTTGTCTTAAAGACGAAGCAATACAAACTAACATTTCAATGATTAATATACGGAATGGAAATCTACTAAATATCAATTCTATTTTTTTTTTTCGCGTTATTGTGTTCAATAGCATATACCTCCATCAATCTTAATGACTCTCACATTCATCTTCCATATTTTAAGAAAAATTTTGCTATACAACGATATCTTCCATGCAATGCATTATTTCTCCTTTATGAAATAAAAAAAAAATGGAAAACTAAATTAAATACGTGAAGATCATCTTTCAACTGATATTCAAGGCAGACTCCGAACAAAAACTACTACAGTAGTTATTAAATTCTACTTAAATATGCAGGAACGTTACTGGATCATAATATTTTCGACGTAGTTACTATAAATTCCATCAGTTTTGCTAAGCCTATTACTCTAGTAATAACTAACAGCAGATATAACTGATAGGTGGCGCTCATAAATGAGTAGACGTCACAAGCCTAATATCTAACGTACTCTCATTCCTCACTAACAGCTTTTCAGTTTTATATTTGTGGAGTGAACTTGAGAATTCATAAATAATACGAGAAGATTAAATTATAGTCTTCTGCCTGGCAACGACTCTTTATAATTCATCTCTTACCTGACATAATCTCTTTTACAGTAGGTTTTCCCTTCTCGGACGAAGCACGTACAAGTTTCATCCAGGAATTGATGACAGTCCGCACATTTGAGACATGCCGCGTGCCACTCCAGATCTGGGGACACCCGGAGGATGTACTGATCATGGATCTGAGATCCGCATCCAACGCACATGGAGATGCGCCGCTTTTCTGAAATAGAAAAAAGGAGAAATCTCATCAACATCTTCCTAGATTTGTTTGCATTCAATACACATATGAGTGAAAAAAAAAAAAAAAAAAAAAAAGCCAAAATTACTAAATATATTACACTATTGTCCAACATGGTTGCAATTATTTATTTATTTATTATTCGGTGAAGTTTTGTACAAAATCTTAAAAGATTTTGTCGAAATGATGTCAGCAGTAAAAATTTACGTAAATTATATTTAATAAGGTATGAATTTTTTCATGGCTTTATTCCCACCAGAGGGCAGCAAATAATGATAAATTCAACCTAATATAGGAAATTTCCTACAAACTAATGGTATTTGTTAATTTCATATTTTCCACATTAAAGAATGATGCTATGTACTTGATCACAGGTAAGTCTGTACAATGATGCAGACTACACTGGCAATGAACATCGTAACTGGTTCACAGAGTGTGGATGTAGCACAGTAAATTAATAGTCTGGATTTTTTTTTTTTTTTCCTGGTATAAATAGAAACTTAGCTATACACACACAAAAAAAGTAAAAAATCTATGTATTTTTGGACAAATTTTGGCAATTAAACATGTCATATTTAAGCAATGTTTATTACGGCTTTTGAACTACAACAAGAAACCTAACGTGAGTTTCCAGTGCCTCCAATTATTCTCTCTCTATATATATATAAAAAAGCGCATTTATTGAAGATCTTTCTTGAGATATATATATACATTCTTCTTAAAGGCTCCAGCATTGCATGATTTAGTGCACAGATTTCTCTAATAAACTCTGATTTCTTTTAGTCCTGATTACAAGCCACGGTGGTTTAAAATACATAATCTTTGATGACTGAAAAAAAAAAAAAGCGATGGGTTCCAAGGTGGCTTTGTTATACACTCATATGTAGGATGAAACTGCATGCAGATCTACATTTCAGATGAGGGCATTTTTATCATTCTGCTGGCTTACTACACTTTGATAGGTTTACACTAAGTTAATTACTTGTTGCAATAGTCAGGTAGATTTGTTTTGTTTTTTACGTAGGCGTGCTTGTTAACTTAATTTTTAAAATGTACTTTATGTAGGTGAACAGAACAATGCCAAGAATGGAAGCTGAAATACTATACATACAGCATTCTAAATGGACAGCTACGTGGTTGAGAAAAACGCTGTAATTAGTTGTGAAAATGTCACTACTATTGCCTAATTCGTTTTTCACTACGTAAGTAGTCGCATATCTTATTTATTTTCACAGAAACATGAAGTCATATCCGTCTTAATCTCTAAAAAACAAACAGTTAGCGCGAACAACGAATGAAAATTAGTCTGTTAATTAGAGAAACTTAAAAATAACAGTAAGGAAACGTAACAAATTCTCTGAAACACGTAAACTCCACATAGATCTACAGTTCTAACTTTTCCATGTTTATAACTCTACTGACTTACTTGTATGCTATGATAGGTTCGATCTAAGTTAATTACTTGTTGCAATAGCTGTGTTAAGGTAGCTAGCTGCTTATAAGCCTCGCTTAAATGACTGTCGCACGCAATAAGGCGAACTGTGTATATACACAAAGTGAGATGATGTTCCTTTTTCGCATATACTGTTACACGAACATGGATAACGAGTACAGGGTATTATAGCTAATTGTTTACACAATATGTCACATAGCTATCACTGCTTTGCTCATCTCACGTCATAATGCTACTCTGTTCCCTCCCCATTTTACTCTGATATTATGGTTTAAATCAAGTAGAAGGAAAGAGTAGGTAAGAAAAATAAGAAAAGACGCCAGCGGCAAAATCAACTGCCTTTGTTGATCTATGAGAGTCCAGGTCAATGGCAGTGTTAAAGTAACTAGATCCTCGGATGTTATTTTGTAGACTCACTCCCTTTTATATGCTGATAGGGGTGATGAGAGAAGTGTAATAGTGATGACAGCAATTAACAGCACGTGTGTGTCTGGAGTTCTCAGCAAACACCGTTTTCTCAGATAATGACATGGTTAAAGTTGCCGACAAAGCGAGCGTATGAACAAATTATTTTAAATAAAGGAAATAAGCAGCGCGGAAACTCTTAAAATAGAAGTATATTGCTGTTATATACAATTCGCCAAATGGACAGTATCTATTTGAACAGATACATAGTTTTACTACTTCTCATTCATCAACGCATCACATCAAATGCTCCCATGCACAGTGGTGTATTGTTACAAAGATATATATCCGCTGTATTGTAATTTTCGCCTTATATCCAAAGCTTAATTAAAGGCAGACCTATCCATAGTATAGATAGTGTACATGAAACGAAAACAGCACATAGCAGTACTGTTATTTCTAGCTGCTGGTTGAAGATGACTGAAGTTGAGGATGGTTGAAACTTACTTTTTTTTTTTTTTTTTTCAGTTGGTTCTCCAGTTGATTAATCTTTGGTTAACAAGTAGGATTTTCTCCTTCCTAAAATTCGGATTTTTTATCCTGCACTTAAAAAAAAAATTTAAATAAATAAAACACTATTTTCAACAATAATACGTTTTTGGATTACTAACAGATGGCAGCATTTTACTATCATATTCTTTTCATCGTAACAGCTATAAATCGTTGGTAGCCATGAACTCAACTACGGGTTATGGCTAAGGACGGTGACGACAACCTTAATTTCGAAACGTCGGGGCTAATAGAGTTCCGCTTACTCCCTTTTGGGAAATAAAAGGCGTCAGAGGTATCGCTTAATTTATAATTAAAAAATAATCATTATTTACGTAAAATAAAGTTTGTAAGTACACGAAAATGTTGTAGGAAACTTAATAATTAAATATTAATTTATTAAAAAAACTTGCACGTAGTATTCGCCAAACACGGAAATATGAACCCACGGAAGCCTTAAGGATAGGAAGATCCAGAACCCCCCTGTTCAGAGAGACAAAACAGAGAATTTTCTCAGGATACTTCAGGCCTCAATTAAGGAAGATGCAGTCGTACATCGAGTGATTAACTTCACGTATTCACGTGAGAACGCAGACACACGCGCACACAAACTGTAATGTCTTACTTTGATCCTCTTTTTGATATCTTCACTGGAAGCGTCATAACCTATTTATAAACCTATTCCAGTTATCAGGAATTTACCAAACAGTATGATAGTATAAAATTTCGCATCATTCTGCTCAATTTAGGCTCAAAAAATTTATTTCAACGTAATGACACATTTAATTATAATTTTCAAATGTCCATTGACTTCAAAACGGCACTGATGAGTACATACAGAAAGTGAACAGAGAAAGCTCCTAAATAAGTGCTAACGGACTATTATGTGACGCATAAAAATAAGAAGTAGTTTTCAGTCAAAACAGAACAAAGTTCAGAACCTTTGAAACTGATAAGTCTGTTCGGAAGGCCGAACGGATAATATATGTACTTTGTCGAATTAAGAATATTGAAAGTTCTTTAGTCGAACCATGATTCTATTAACACAGCACTTTTAGAAACAGAAACACAGAAGTATGCGAGATTTATCTCAATTCCACAGTGTATTTCTTTCTTATTCCATCCACAAGAAACTTGTGTATTCCATATTGAAATAATAAAATGTCAGTTAAGGCTTAGAAACCCACGAAAATGCAGGGAAAAATTTTTCTCTCTCTCATATTATATATTTTTTTCTTTTTTGAAAACCTCCGCTTGGATTACGTCAAAGCAACTAAGGCGATGAGGTCAATACATCATGTTTGCTAATGGGAAATGTTTTATGGGTTTGTCATTTTGCGGGATGAAAGACCAATCCTTCTCCCTTCATATTCGAGGTCGACAAAACCCACCTTAAGTTGAAAATCTCTTGTATTATGACAAATATTGAATCCATGTCTTTCTAACCGAATATCGTCACCACTACCGACAACCCTACGAAAAGCATCTGTTAGTTTCATTACACATCGATCAACAGCATTTATGAAAACAGTGACAATTAAAATAGTTGATGTCGGTAGTAAAACAAAAAACTGCGTAGTTATTTTGATTCCTACGAAGAACAAACTACATATCTTTACCATCTGTTTCAGATTCGACATGGTAAAACGGTAGCAACCCTGCCGCGCTCCACCATTACACTGTAAGCAGCAATACAATCCAATTACAAGTTTATTCCGTCCTCTTTTATCCAATTCTCTTTAGATTCCATTTGAATTTCGGGAACGGCGGGAACAACTGCGAACCGTGGCAATGCCATTAGAGGATCTGTGTTGACATAAGAAGTTTACGGAATCTGTCTACATGTATACGTCTATATAAACCACGTAGCAAAGGGCGGCAAGACCGTAGTGACGTATATACTTCAAACACCTTCGGATTAACTTTAACGACATAGTCTCTCGTTCGCTCGCTCGCTCGCAACACCCTCGCTATCAGCTCTGTTCGGCCTTCACGCTCGAAGTCCGCCACGGACGAAATGGCGTGACAACTACGATCGGCGAGCGCATCTGCCGGTATTTGTCCACTGAGCCGACACGTTTGAACTAAGCTTGATTTGTTGACCGAAGAGCGATCGTTTACCTGTAATCATAAGATAGAAAAAGGGATGCCGACAGCCGAAGAAAACAGTAAACAGAGGGTATGTATGAAGAAGGGTGCTGTTAAAAGAAGACCACAAAAATTCCACTTTTTTTTCCTTCCCCTTTAGAAGCTTTCAAAGACTGTTATGGTCCTCGTATATTCAGTAGTCCGCAAGGGAAAACTTGATAAAAATAATGAATAACTAATCTGGGATCAACGTCTCGTATTGCCAGCCACTGCATCCTACCTGACAGGCAATCCATACGGTCTGGTCAGTGATTCGAACTGCACAATACCATAAATATGAGTTTGCACATCGTCAGTCAGATTGTGTTGTGTGTGTGTGCGCGCGCGCCTTAATTTGGAGTGGAATTATACGGATAATCTCGGGGATTCGTTGAAATTTAAATCCGCCCCTGTATGCGCAACAACACGAATAAAGAACTGTAGTAATAAAAGATTATATAGGACGATGTTTCTTACCTGTGTTCAGCAGAATCTCGGTTTTCTTCGAAAACTTCGAAATACAGGTTGCCCAGAGCACATATTTTATAACTTAATTGGATGTAGTTTCTGAGGGAAAACCCTTCATGGAATGGGAATATATTCATTTTTATTAAAAACCAGCTTATTTCTAGAACAGTTATTATGTATCACATGTTTTCGTGATTAAAATATTGTGCAGGTTGAAATAAAGGTGTCGATCTAGAAATTATGAAATAATTTCTAGATCGACACCTTTTTTTCAAGGTGTCTGAGATTTCTACTCCCTTAAGACAACTACTGGAGAAACAGCTAGGACATAATTAACATAATATTGACTAAGCAACACTCTTTTCAGCGCAATGTTTTGAGCGACTTTTTACAACGACACAGCACAATTCTGTGCACTTAACTACATGTCTTATAGTAATTCAGTTAAAAGAAATTTAGTCTGATTCTGATGCTGTTCCTTATTCCAACTCATACACCATCAGGTTTACTAATGCTGAGGTCATCGTCTTGCCAGATCTAATGAACAGACATACCATAAGACAAAGAAGCCCTGTTCTACTAATACAACTATCCAATTTCAAGCACAGTGTGATTATTACAAAAGTTGGTGCATAACAATCCATTAGCATTCTTGTACGGATTTGTTACATTCATTCTTATAACTGTAGATGCTTTCTACATAATTCCGTATCCAAACCTATTATCAATGACGGTGATGCTCCAAAAACTTGCTCCATAAACTTCATCATAATCCTTCAAGCAGAAGCACCGTCGTCGATGTTATATCAACTGATGGACACACACACACACACACACACACACACACACACACACACACACACACACACACACACACACACACACACACACACACACACACACACACACACACACACACACACACACACACACACACACACACACACAATGATATCATGCAATTATGCGATACTATTGAACACACCAAAACAATATTTGCAATAATGGGTAATGAAATGACAAAAAAGAGCAACAGGCTGCTAAAAAAACGCAATTCTATTGTCTGTTTCATTCTTGAAGAAATAATTTTTGTATATTTTATAAAGGCACTTTTTTTGTGTGTGTGTGCGTGTCAGCATTTTCAAGTTTTGGCATGTCAAATTAAAAAAAAAAAAAATGAAAGGATGTGGATATACAAAGAGAAAAAGATGAAAATCGTGGGATTGTCTGTTTTGATATTACAATGGGAAAATAAGTTAGCAACATCTGTTGGGTTTGTCGATTACTATTTTCAGCGCAAGTTTGTGGGTTTGTGAGGAGGAATACAGTTTCCGTCTCCGAATGAAAGCTACCGCACTTTAAGTTAAAAAAAAAAAAAAAAAAAATGTTTTTTTTTCCGCATCCTAAAATGGGACTCGACTTTGGAGTTTGTTTTTTTTTTTTTTTTTTTTCCCCCAAATTATTTTTCCTACGACGGGACTACCTTAGAGTCGCAGCATTTAAAACCGTTCCAGTCTCATATTAATATTAATTTTGATAATTTTTCACGGAACACTATTTGGGATACTGTGGTCTACGTAATGATGGAAATGTCTAAACGAGATTGAAACACTTGGAAGTTTTATGCAAAATGAGATTTAGAAAGAAAATTTGCTCATATGTAGATATTTTTAATGTTGATATCGAAATAACACACGGAGTCAAAATAAATAATATTTAAAAGATTATGTGATAATCAGCACTTGAAAAATCATGTTAATCACAAAACACCGTTTATCTTGATTTTGGATCAAGAAATAATTCTCAACACAACAAAATATTTTTATATTCATTCACTTCTAGCCAGTGGTGTAGCTTTTGCCGCCCAGGGCGATTCCTGAGTTTGCCGCCCCTCTCAATACACATCAAAACTACTACAAAAAGTCAAAACGACGTATAGGGAAATAAATTAAAACACTATGTTTATGTTAGTTAAAAACTAATTAAGTAAGTAATAAAAATTACTAAGTTAACATAAAAGTGTCGTCGAAAAATAAAATTGTGTCGCACGCGAAAAGTGCCGCCAGGGCGGACCCCCCCCCTCCCCTAGCTACGCCACTGCTTCTAGCATGCATGGCACAATATTCTACCTCCATGAAGATGACAAAATAAGAATGGAAGTCTCTTCTACTGAAATATGCTCACTCTTCGACGAGTTTTTAGTTTTCTATACAAGACTGAAATATTAGAACAACTCTTTAAGTAATCATATTACACACATGTTGACAGACTTGCTTAATAGAATCGGAAAGTGAAAACAGAAGGGTATAAAATAACATGAGGAAGAATGAAAGACTGGAGTAGAATATCTTAAAACAGCAGACTGTACAAGGAAAAAAATAATAAATATATAAAGAATAAAAATATGGAGACATAATGGAAAACATTGCCTCGAAGAGAGAGTTTTTCATGAGCGTGATAGGAATACATCGATTATCTGATCCTAGTGGAGACTGCTATTTCAACATTAAAATATCTTCGACTACTCTTGCAAACCCTTGCTAAAAAAATCCTTGCATTTTCTATTGTTACTCTACTAGCATGGCCGAAACATGTAGAAATTTTTCCATTTTTTTTCACATTTAAGATCATGATGCATACCTACATTTACTAATGTTGTATATCGAAAATATGAATATTATAAGAAAGGGAAATCTAATTTGTAATGAGACATGTTTGGAACCCGATAGCAAGTTAAGCTCGTTGTAAGATAAAGTCAAAATCATCGGAGGAAAATGGCATGGTATGCTGTAAATGAAGTATTCAACTCCTGATACAAAATACGAACAATAAATAAACACGTACTAATTATTTAAATGAGAAATTCAGTGGATTTAGCTGTTCGGTAAAGTTTCCTCATTTTTAAAACAGTACTTCGATCTTAAATCGAACGTTCTGATGTATGCAGTACTGGAATTAAGAAAATAGACTGTCTGGATCCTGAGTAGGTGCACAGGGACGTGTTGTTCGGTACTCAGATCTGCCTAAAGAACTAGTTTTGCTCCTCAGACTCGCCGCCCTTCGCCTGCTACATTATTCTGCCCCCCCCTCTCCCCTTTCCAAGCAGTGTTTTAGGATCAGCAAGATAGATCTGATCTTGCTATTTTAATCCTGTAACCATAAACCTTTAAATATAAGAGAATTAGTTTGACAAACTGACTCGGCAACAAAAATAAAGTCACTGATTCTTGGTTATTTTTCAGTAAGAAGATTGTCTCTCTCCCTCTCTCTCTCTATCCAGTAAGTGCATTACTCAAATAACTATATGTGTACAGTGTATGCAGGAATATAAAGTTAAATAAACAATATACATCGGCTCTTTAGACGGAAACGCAGAAAAACAGTGACGGGAGAAAATTCCTTGTGTAGTTTCACTGAAATTTGTTAGCAATCAAAGGCTATATCATTTTTTTAAAAAAAAAGCTGATTCAGATATAAATTTCAAGCTTGTTTGCAGAATATTTTTTGGTTAATTAACCCTGACTTGACCATACTAGTAGGCAAACCTTTTTTTCCCCATTGTAAGCTATAAGAAATACTTCAATTACCTTAAAATCGACCACAGAAAATAATATGAATCTGCCTTCAGCGAATGCGCATGAATACAAATAATTCAACATTTATACTAAATTTGGTAAATCCTTTACAGCAATTTTTTATGATAATTAGTTTAGTTTTTACTCAGAAATACATATTTTATTCTTATTATTCATCCGAACTGCCTGGTAATGTTAAAAAGCGTCACATCCCACCATTTTAGGATTAAAACTTTGAGAAGGTATCGGATATAAAAGAGCAACCCAATGTATGCGAGCCATTTTTGAATGATCATGATATTTTATGAGGGCCAGTCCGATAAACAAATATGGAACATATGATGGGCAAAATCCGTTTTAAAAATAATCAATTAATACAGGAAACAATGAGAATCCATTATCCTATATATTCGCATATATCAGCCAACAGAAACTAAGATAAATTTTCGGAACTATGATGGCTTTTTTAATAATAAAAAAATACAATCCCGAAAACATTCGTTTACATAATTATAAGTAGTTCTATCGCTCATTCGAGAACAGGCCACAACATCCGACTTCGTGTACCGCCAACAGATTGAAAAATCCTTTATTATTGTTCTCCCATTAAAGTTATCCAAACATTCTAAATGAAAGTTATATATAACTACGATACATGACATATATACATTGTTGCATTCACTCCAAATACAACTAAACAATTCATAAGCAATTTACGTCATAATGGATGGTTGAACGTACTGCTAAATCATCAAATGACAATTCAGGTAAACCAGAAAAAGAGAATTTTTAATTACAAAAAGTTCCGACTGTATGGGAGGGGGGGGGGGGAAGAAGACTTATGATTGCTGTTTTATTTGTAATTATTGACTACGAAAACAAAATTAACACTTAAAGTCAAAATCCATTAATCATACTTCTATCATGTAGGTCAGCTTATTCGGGAAATAAGCAATGAAAATTATATCTCATAAAAAAAAAAAAAAAAAACAAGGAAAAGAAATTTACATTCAAATATATTATCGGTTCACAAATCTTATCCATCACTCTAACTTATGACATACAAGAAATGCATGCCTTTCTCTGATTATAAAATAATATGCGATAAATAAAAGAAGTGGTCTTACTATCTTTAATAAATAAAAGAAAAATCCAAACCTCACTATTCACTTCAGTAAATTATCTGTCAAAATAAGACAGTCACACAGAGCGCCCAATAGATTTTTTCCTTCCTCCACCTTGTACCTTTCTTCATCTTACTGTCAATAAGGCAAGTCTGTTTCTTGACACAGGTCCAACATTTCCTCTTTTTGTGTCCTGGCCGTCAGCCAACATCTCTTCCTGTTCTGGCTGGCAGTAGAAGTTTTCTCTAGCAACAGACCACCCACTCCGAGATTATATATTTAGGATTTGCCTGCATAATATTTGATTTTGGTCTACTACTTAATCATCCCGTTTTCTAATATTTACTTCTTTTTTTTCCCCCGGTCTTATTCTACTTCTTACATTTTGAAGCAATCGAAATCTTGTCATTTAAAATAGTAATTTTAAAGTCTGTCTCAAGACAGATAATAAATCATGGCATTACAAAAACGGGTGCAGAGTGAGACTAATCAAACACTGTGATCATATTGTGAATTATTAAATAGAGACTTCCGTTTTTTTTTTTTTTTTTTTGATGATATCTGATAGTATTTTCTCAAACATGTAGTGGCTGAAATTCCCACTTTAAGTTTTTTTTTTTTTTTTTTTTTTTGTTCAGAAGAAGATCACTGTGCTTATTTTAATTAGATTCAGAAAGGTTTTTAATGTTTTTTTGTTTTCTTTTTTCTCATTTGCTGGTTGAGCACCTTAAGTCTATGTTTTCAAAAAGAAAATAAATTGCTCAGGGCCTAGACAAGAAGAGACACAGAGCATATCCAAAATGGAAGATTTATAGATTAAAGCAAAGAGACAATTGGCAATTCTTATATTATTTTGTTTTCTTATCTAACTACGATTATCTCAAGAAAGTTTATAAATTTTTCAGCAATAAAAAAAAAAAATAATAATAATATATATATATATATATATATATATATATATATATATATATATATATATATATATATATATATATATATATATATATATATATACACACTTCAAATACATAAAAGACATTCTGTGGTAAGAATACGAAAGGCGTGGTCGTATAAATGTTTTCTTCATATTCATAATTGTTAAAATTAAATAGAAATCAACTGCTTGGATGCTAAGGGAACAACCAGATCGCGTATGTCTTTACGTCTCCATTACAAATTACCATAATTTTAAAAATATAAACATTGTACATATCACTGATGAGGTAACTTGATACTTTACAGAATTAGTCTTAATTACTATTTTAAACGTAAGAAAGACACAATACTTGAATAAAAAGCTTGTATCTTATATGAGTAGCGTCTACTGGATAGTAACAAGACAAATACTTTCCACTGAAAAAATCGAGGCATCCGTTAGTGTTTAAAAAAGTTAGGCATTACGAAAGAAATAGAGAGAATGAGAAACCATCCAAGATGTTTGATAACGAAGAAAAATTAACTGTCTCAATGTATAAGGGAGACGGTTAATTCGTAGATTCTGATCATCATCATCCCAAGACTAAATTTCTTCTCATCACTGATACAACACACTAAGATGTTCTTGGAGCAGCGGATCAATCTCCGTGACTAAACTGGATCTTCGTTAGATAAGAAGTGGTGATTGTATCTAAGACGTTACATATGTAATAATAAATGCCGCGTTACAGATAAAATGCGCCAAGAAAGAAACGAAGAGACAGAGAGAGGAACTAGTTCCAAGAAAATTACCCAAGGAATCTGTTTGCATTGTTCAAGAGAAACTCAGACAACTAATTAATTCCAAGTATTTAACGCATTATCTGAATCCGCATTGTCATGAAAATAATCTGTTCGCCAAGTATAATTATTTTTGAAATATTTCCTTCGTTAATGTGAGGAAGCAAATAACTACGTAGTGAAAAGCAAATATTTCAAATGAGTAGAGATGGAATGTACGGAATGATACGAATGGGATGTACACATCCATCTCATTATGTTTCTATTTAGGTTCATACAATAGTTTAAAATAAATATTATTAACTGCGATCAGAGAGTAATCCACTAGAATTGTTCTAGAGTCGATATGTAGAAAGAAAATCACAGAAACCGCCAACTTATTTTTCCTGTAAAATGTTTTATTTTTAAATGTATTGTTATTATATTTCTTAATATAAAACTCATTCAACGAAAGGTTGAATGAACCTTTCATCAATAATAACGTCATAGTGGGATGCAAAATCAACGGCTTACTGATTGTTCAAAAGACTGTCTCTAAGCGAAAGGGGTAATGTTTTCGTTTCTTTCCTTTGGTTTATAGAGTTAGTCTTAGGGTGGAGGAAGGAAAATTGTAGGAAACAGACTAAAATGTCATTCACAAAAGTACACTACAAACGTTTGCATCTTTGCACAGTTCACTACATAAGTTGAACTGTGTGCAGTATGAAGACGAACTGGTACAAAGCAACGCATTTTGATTTCACCAGTGTAGTGCTAAGTCAAGAGGAGTAGCCTACGTAAATCAGTCGATGCTGATAATGTCCTTCGGTTGGAAAGGACCTGAGTTCGAATCCCGTCTAGGACACGAAGAACCTTTTACGGGCTTTTCTGTAGGTGAGTTAGTCTCATTCGATGGGGAGAGATAAACTTTTTCGCATACGTTCCATAGCCGTGCTGCAGCATCCTTCTCAGACATATTATTTAAATAGTCTACAAATCCTTCTATGATTTACTTTGTATTGTCTTCACTTCTGAAATCTGTAGTAATAATAATAATAAAAGTATTTTGCGTTCCAGTACGGAGGTAATTCAGAAATCTTTCCTTAAAAAGTCCACGTAAATATTCGTAAGTCGGACTGTTTGGGAATGATGAAGAAAAGAAAATAAATAAAACAAAACTCACGCAGGTCACGATACGTTAATGTTTATATCTATAAATCTTGTCTGTAATCAGACGAATCAAAATGCGGTCTCGAAACATATGAAGTTACCTATAGCAACGGAAAACAACCCTCCTAGACCTCAAAGTTATTGAGGCCATTAATGTTGGCAGCAAATCTCTTCACGTAAAAATAATAAAATAAAATACGAAAAATACTCCACTTTGTCTAAACATTTCTGCTTTCTGTTTGTCAGCACAAACTTAAAAAAAAAGTGTTCCAAGTGATGTATGATAAAGAAAATAACTCGTAGAACTTGTTACACTTTCTGCTAACCTCCTCTATCCCTTGTATTCTATTTTACCTGTTTGCAACTCAATATTAAAAAGCAAAACAAAAAAATCAAAATGTATTTTGAATCACATAATGCTATATATGATTGTGCACGTTCTTAAAAGCATGTATTATTCATGTGAATCTCCTGCTTTGCAGACATTGAGCTGCCGAAGTCAAAAAGTATAGTGAAACAATTTATTGAGGGGGGGATATAAAAATTGCATTGAATTATCTTAAATTGCATCCATACCAATTTTTAGCACAAAATAAGTCGATCACCATTTATTTTTTTTTAATTGTTTCTGTTACTCCATTTTCTTTTTCCAAATAAGGGGCACCAATCTTAGACATGACCTAATCTATCTTTCACAAAATTATTCTTCATTAATTCAAAACAGATTATCTGTATTAATCTAATTATTTTGCAACTACTGCATTATTCTTTTGATGTTTATCACACGTTTCCTCTTGCAAGTCATCTGTCACATTAACGAACTACATCTTGATCGTTTTCTTCAGATCGTATAACACTAAAATACATAACTTTAAAGAGTCATTAGCATCTCGTTTTGCTAGTAGTTTACACCTACAAGCTATACTAAATGAGTTGCGTAAATCTACACATATAGAGCAAATTAATACTAACAAAAGAAACTATTTTAATAATCACTTTTTCCCTCCACCTTGGAATCTTCATTTTTATGCCCGTAATAACGTTAATCTTTGCGTTGCTCACTTCTTAGTTATCATGATGAGCCACTCTTTTCTCTATAAAATGCGTATCGTAATCAAATCGAAACAGGAATGCTATTTTCGGCAAAGATTTAAAATGTCGCAGGAAAATAAACAGACTGGCCAAGTTGTTTGTTTCACTCTAGATGAACTATTAACATCTTTTGTTTCCATGACAACAGTTTTATAATATCAACGTACTAATTGTGAGTATATGGTTTAGTCATGTTATAAAAACATTCAAACTATAAATATACAAATACCGATATATTTCTTACTACAAAGAAATGAATTACACTTTACATAAAAAAAGTAGAGTATCAGTGCGGTAAGACTACGAAATATCCCACTCTATTGAAATACAAATTTATATCCTCTAATAACAGTAAACAAGGGCTTACACTGATATTACTCCGTAGTGAAAATTCCATTACAAATTCCGATGTTAGTTACCTAAGCAAAGAGTCGAGTGCAGTTGATGAGAATGGCCTCAGACAAGTCTGTCCTGCTCGAGTAAATATCATCTTCAGCCTCAAAGATGTAACAGCACATTTAATTTGAATATGTACTTTCCTATAATGCATCGGTCAGCTAAATAAGACTGACTAAAAGACCTTCTTCATACGGGTAGTTTGGTTTATTATAGTCGGAGATGACACCCAACATCCGGCAACTGGCGCCAACAACGCACGTCTGGTTTACTCTCGCCGTAGAGCAGATTTCTCTGATCCCATGAAATCTCGACTGGCAACTGTGGCTTCAAAGTTAACTCAAATAAATTCTCCTTCAGTAGAAGTAAGCACAGGTTAAGCGGGCTGTACTATTAAAGGCAAACTTACTTTATTTGGGTTGATTGTCCATGGTGAGATCGGACAGTCTTAGACAATAGAATCCGACGAAAATATACTTCGTATACAGCAGCATTGTCAAACATCTTGACAACGAGAACCCAAATTTATATATCCGTATATTCATAGGGCGAACAGTAAATAAATATCTAATGTTAGATAAAATTTAGTCAATAAGGGACTTGGATGTTTGAGAATGGATGGCACTTCTATTTGGGGTGTCTATTGCTGGACATTGTGGATAGTTCTATTGATGAACATTTTAATGATTAATGTGATCAGCCGTATTCGGCCCTTTAGCTAAGAAATCTGTTCGACAGCCCTGGTATTATTGAACTTAATATTTAATTCCGGGAGTTGAATCATTTCAAGTTCTGCAGACCGCTTGTCATATTGTATGACACATTTCTGGGCCGTGTACACAATATATTATATTTCGTAAATGAACAGTTCCTATAAGACCGAATGGTGAACACGATATATCAGTCAGTTTAACTGACTTTTCAATTACTCAAGCATTTGTGGCCGTAAGCAGTAATAACATTTAAAAATCATAATCAAGTTAATTCCACTTTTAAAGATTAACTGCCAACAGTCACTTCCTTACGTTAAACATGGCTGTTAACAGGGAAGAACTTGGCAGCCTTTCCTACTATTATCGTTTGTTTTTCGTCATCAACATACGAAAAGTATAATGATTACTGATAATCATTTCCTCACCGGAAGAAGGATTGTTAAAGTTCCAACCCACCCTGAAAATTACGGTAATAATTCTCCACATGGCTGACCCTCCCTTCTCCAGTACGGAAGATCTCTTCTTCCGTTCTGATGTCACACGAATGTGTGCACATGACATGACTTCCCTTCGTCTGCCGCTGTCAAAACCGAAATCAGGAAGAGATATTTGATAAGGGCTTACTAAATTGTCCCTTAAGGTGCCTTTTAATTGAAAATGCCCCTGTTAACGATGTCCCGGAATGCATATTAAACTCCTATCACAAAATAATACCAGTTTCTTTTAAAATGATTACTCTAAGAATGCATATCTTAACTACTTCCTTAGGGAATGAGAAATTAAGATAAGAAAGTTGGAATAATTT
This sequence comes from Typopeltis vanoorti, assembly GCF_054136105.1. Taxonomy (NCBI): domain Eukaryota; kingdom Metazoa; phylum Arthropoda; class Arachnida; order Uropygi; family Thelyphonidae; genus Typopeltis; species Typopeltis vanoorti. The sequence continues at coordinate 90,907,249 of NC_143564.1, read as the reverse complement.
GATTTCTGTACGACGTTTTGTTTATCAACTGGTGGGAAACAGAAATAGAATCAACAGCGACCACAATATGAGTACACATTATTCGGTCAGTAAGTACTAATGCATGACGTAATTACCCACAAACCTTTTTCCTATAAATATGCAGTGTGTGTGTGTGTGTGTGTGTGTGTGTGTGTGTGTGTGTGTGTGTGTGTGTTTATTGGGCGTATGTTTGCTACTTTTCAACTATAAAAATGAGTTTTCATACAAGTATAGCTCCTACCAATGCCAGTGACTTCTTTACTTTTTTTTTTTTTTTTTATTAGACAGTCGCATGAACCTAAACTAAATATTTCATCGGTGCACAGCTAGATTGAAAATCTTACGCATGACCCGGATGACAGAGCAAGTTCTCTAGCTGGAGTCAGCTAGTTGCAAATCGCAGCCTAAAACGGACCCCCACTAAGATTACCAAGAATGAAGAAAGGGTGTGTATATGTGTCTCTTGACGTGCCCAGGAGGCAAACCACAATCTCCGGAAGCCTGTAAATTTCCATTGGGTGTCTATGGAAAAGAAACTCGAACCGCTCAGTAGTTCTGTATTATTAACTCGTGTGCTTTTTCTCCAGTTACGAAGGTCATTCGACCCCCTTGTAATCCCTATCTCACGTTATTATAACAATTAGAAAATGCACGCGTTGAAAGACCAATAGTTGAAAGGAAAAAATGTATTACTCTTTATTTTTCAATTATTAAAAGATTAATATACGTCACAATTAACCAGGAAATCCATTGTTAACAAAACACGTCAAATCACGTGATAAAAATCAACTCTTTCACATAAGATCCATTTTTTACAAAGACAAATTTTTAAAATAAAAATCACTTATAAACAAGTTATAAATCTTAGATCCGATGACAAAATATGTCACCAAGATATGTCCAGACTTTGGCTAAGATAAAGCAAATATTCGACGCGGCAAGTATTAACTGAATATCTTTATGTACAAGCTAAAACTTGGATTAAAGACATTGATAATAATCCCGTATCTGATAGTATTCTTCTGCAAAGTTTCAACTGGGATTTGAAGACCTAAATACGGATTTATCTAGTACTATTTTTCAAAAGCGAATTTAAAATAGATTTACGCAGGGACTAAAGTATCGAAATGAATCCAGTGTACATTATAATTTCGTACGCCCTGGCACCCGTCTTCCGAAAGCCTACCTGACATAGATGCCATGTTGTTACAACAGATTCGGCTAAGAACATCCAATTTAGAATAGCTGTAATATGATTAGTGATGCCATTTCATATAAATTAGCTTAATTAGCAACATTTCCAGTCATAAGCAGTGTTAGAAGTTCATCACTTATCTTTAGGAGGGAACACGGATGTATTCAATTGTTGATTTTAAATGTGCATGAGGGTGATAGGAATTTTTCCTCAGGGTCACAGCAGTATGCAAATACAACTAAGGAGTCTCAAAGGTTGTTCCGGTTGTTCCGGTTGTTCAGATATCAGAATAATAATGTGGAAATTTTTATACTGCTAAAATTAAACTATTGTGAATTATCACTAACGATAGCACTAAGGGAATGTTACTTCTTCAATGATCAGCCAATGGCAATGCATCTAAAACAAAACTTCTAAACTCTTCTAGTAAAATGGGATTTGCTGACATTCTTCAAAAATAATGTATTGACCACATCAAAAAAAGTCCGTTATAAAAACGTTATGCAGATTAAAAGAAAGAAAAATATAAGATTAAAACCTTGTGACGTAATGTAAACTCCATCTTGAGCATATAACGACATGCTGAATAGCAAATGAATAAAATAATGTTATTTTCGTACAGTTAAACATGCAAAATGATTTATAAAAAAAAAAAAATTGGACACTTTCCGCCCAAACAAATCCCAAATGAAATGGATTAAAAATGTCTATTTCTGGCCTAAACAAATTAGAAGGTTAGTGATAACTAAAAGAGAAATTTTTAATGGTGCATATTATTCATCTTACATCATCGTATTAAGCTTTTCATTGTTATATGGTGTTAATTGAAATTCTACAAATTATCTTTGAAAATTACTGGTAACTAAGTATATTCTCAATGCTTTCGTATTGAGATGTGACATTACTCATCATCAATATGACATTACTCACTCAAATCTCATTGTCTGGGTGAGGAGAATTCTCATAGTTGATTGTAAGGTTAAAACCCAGAGAAAGAGACACTGAAAATCAATCTCCTAATGAACATCATCGTATAGATATGATTATTTTTGTGGAGTGATAGTATTTATGTCAGAAATCCAAATAGTTTATATGCACGTGTGAAAGCAGAATCGTCGCACAAAATAACTTTGCTTTTGTAAAATATTTCAGTATGGAACATTTCTTTTTCATTGTTTGTTGAATATTAGCATAAGGTACGGTTTGGAACTTTCAACCTGACCAGATAATGAACAAGCGATGCAATTTTTATACAAAATAGTGGTGTGTGTGTGTGTGTAAGTTATGTTTTCCCTGCGGCATATCAAGTTACTAAATTGTCTGCCTCACTGTTTATTTTTCATTGATTAAAGATTAATACACGTCACAATTAACCAGGAAATCCATTGTTAACAACACACACACGTCAAAATCACGTGATAAAAATCAACTCTTTCAGATAAACTCCATTCTTTACGAACACAATTTTTTTTAAATGAATATTGAAAACATTTTTCCTAAAAAAAAAAAAAAGACGACATCACCAAATTCCAATAAGATGACTATTCATCGGAATGCGAAATACTATCGTCGCTAATGAAGAGCGGAATTTGTGCTACCGGTGCGTTCGCCGATCAACAACGGCAGTGGTCCGACGTCTCTTGCAAACGCCGAACCGCCGATGGAAAGCGAGGGTCTAACGTCCGCTCCTGGAATCACCTTTTCATCCCGGAACGGCGGTCAGCCTATGGGTATGCCGGAGACGAAGAACCCGTCGCGTCTCTACGAGAAAGCCTCGGGATTTATGTAATGGCCTTTCAAGTTTGTTTTTTAAGCAAACCATCCACACGTCTTCAAGTAGCGGGAAACTAAAATTAGGAACGCACACGCTCAGATAAATGACTCGGAAATGAAGATCGCAGGCTGAATCAGGTGAACTTTACATTTTCAAGATTTGTTAGTTTCCGTCAAGTTTCTAACGGGTCTAGTTAACATTTTAATCGGATTTTAATCGGTCCTATTAGAAGCAATTTGTAGTATTATGAAGTAACTGGCGCGACGTCTTCGTTGCTGTACTGCAAAATCAAAACTGCAAGGTAATCTTGATGCGCAACCAGGTTAGTTTGCGAATGATCTATTTCATCCATACACAAAAAGTCACAAAAAAAAAAAACTATACGCAAGAGAAATGCACAAAAAATGTAGCCCGAAAAAGAATCTAAAGCTCTCAAAATTAATCAATTGAAATGGGGGAAAATAATCTCAAGGAGACCTGCCAGTCATTTTGTTTACAAGACTACAAAGAAGGTACTGATATTTATTAGTCTAGTAGATTATAATTATACTGCAATCAAGAGAGAATGTCAGGTGTTATTGTTAATAACAATGACGTTAAAAGAATGATATAAACATGCTTCACGTGATGTAAAGTTACGAGACGCAATAATCTGCAGAAGACAGAACAACAATGCTTGTTTGGATTTTGTCATACAAGAGAATTTCTTTCCACTATAGAATGGATTGATGAAGGAACGATCTATAAAAAGATTACGTTTAGATACTGAAATATTTCACCTGTTATGTGTACGTGCGGTGCAAAGATTTTGACTGATCAAATATCACCATCTGATTAATGACATACCTAGCAACTGGATGATGACTGACGACCTGGGCAATGAACTAAAGATTGCAGAAAACGAAACCTGGTTCAAACACCTCAGCACGCAAAATATAAAAGCTGATGCATGAAAGAAAAAAGTCCTCCCTCAAAAAGTATGAGTTTAAGTAAAGATTGGGTACATATACAGTTTAATGGCTTCTTTATCCTATCTTGGAGAGGTATTGAAAAACCGTCTATCATGAAATATCCGATGAGATCTTCTAGAACATAACCTTCGGAACCTCTTGACATTTTTGGTACTAGTTAATGTCTTAAAATGTTACTCATATTATTAATGAAAATCTAACTATCATAATATATACGCCATTCTTTATAATTTAAACATTAAGCAGTAATTTGAAATTAATATGTATTAAAATAACTTGGGAAATGTATTGAGATCACACAGTTTTCACCTCGTAGGCTAACTAATATAAAACCAATCCATATTAACATTCAAAGAACTCGATAACTGGAATAAGGTGAAACATATCATGATGAGGATGCGGTAAGACATGAAAAATGCTCTCTGATTATATCACAGCAGCATTTTACAGACGCAATAGCTAAAGCGGTTGTTTCTAAACGTTACACTAAAAAGGATAAATTCAGCTTCCTACTTTGCTTCAATTTGAAGAAGGTGATGTGTACACGATTGGGATCAAATAGGAACCGCGTTTTAAACTCACAAAACCTGCCATTGCAAGTGGAGAGTTTAATCTATGCCACTGAACTGAGACATAAAATATTAAGTGCAAAGCTAATTGACATCTGTACGTTATGATGCATGAATTATACACCCTTATATATATATAAATAAAACTGGACCAATAGCGTCGCAGTTTCACTTCATTGTTAATTCTATCCTGATATTCAGGTCTGCTAAAATGCTCAACAAATATGAGAGTTTAACAATGGAATGCTATACTTAGTTACGAAAGCACGCAACAATCATTTGAAATAGGTTGGGCAGAAACAATACTCTACAAGTGTATAACTGCAAGATTCCACTTTTATTTCCTTATAAAACTGATAGAACTACTTCTCCTCAAATAATGCAACAGAACAGTCGTTGGTATACAAAAATGCTACGGTAAACAACTTCGCTATTTGGAAATGATGAACAGTTAATAACTTGGTCTAAAAGTGTCTCATTTAATAGTCACCATAGTTTTTAGAGAAAGTGTTAAGTGAGATAAACTGCTTTAAACAGCTGGATCGCAAACAATGGATATGTGCTGTGGATTTCAGTTAAGCCTAGAAACACCTTTGATGTTAAGTTCCATTTTATATTGATAGTTGGAATTGATGGTTTAAAATGTAGAATGCATTGTGTTCTTTTTGAGAGTCAAGTCAACCTCGCGCTGTGACATAAGACAGTTGTTTGTTTGTTTTGTTTTATGGGAGGTTATGCACTCGCGCCAGTTGAAATTAATTTAGTTAATTCAAATCCAAGGAACAATTATTCGCTAGAAATGGATTCAAATAAAGAAAATAAACTTTGATTACCATACAAAGCCCTTAATGGAGATAATGAGGGGGGAGGAGACGACAAGAGGCGTCGCTTTTTACATACAAAAGAAGCTACAGATATATTCATTATCCCTGACTATTCACAGTCCCCAGGAGATTAGCTAGTTGGGGGGTTAATTCCCCAGACGTGCTGGGCGCATCTACCCAAGAGAAACTGCACTTCCCCTAACATTACTACTAACCTATCAGTAAAAATAAATAAAAATAAAAACAAAAGAAATCGTGGTACTTACTTTGCGGCTGTGCCTCATCCATGTTCGCGGTATCTTCTATCTTTGAGGGCGAAATTTTGCTGGTTCGAGGGGTCACAACAACACAAGTAAAATAAAAGAGCTTGACGCTACTCTTCTTCTTCTACCGCTTTCTTCTTTCTATTTTTTTAAGCCTTGTAAGGCTTCCGAATTAAGGCTTAAATGCCTTTCTGTGAACGATCGTGTAACCGGACGGTAGTCAACAGTGTAAAGGGGGTTGTTTCAGCCAGAATAGTGCTGGGGGAGCTCGGTGTCAGCTGTCTGAGACAGAGACCGTCACGCATTCCATGCGGGGCAGCTACCACTTACCAGATTGCTTGTCATACGGCGTCGTCACGGCGCGAGGTCGGTAGCGGCAACCGGCGGGAGCATAACTGTGCAACCCACGAGAGCTTTAACACGCCGAGAAACGCCCACCTGCGTTCTATTGGCGGACAGTATGCCTGTTCCGTTATCACGTGCAGATATGAATATCCCCGAGCATACGATAGCGCCCTCTCGCGGTGGCAGGTTGCAACTCCAGCAGCTTCTGGGCTAGGACAGGAGGAACAGCGCTTATTTCTCCTCCCAGGGGAATATACAGCAGTAGACAAGGGAAACGTCTCCGCCTCTTTGAACCGCCTAGATATTTAACCGTTCTAACTTTCGCAGAGGGGGTTGCGGTTGTTCTCTTAAGCGTCTCATTAACGTTGCACTACTCTGGAAAACTATTCATACATTTTATTCAGGTGTTAGTTACGGAAACATATTATTCATTTATTTTTATTATCTTTCGTTTATCCATTCCGAGTACTGCCTACTCATATCTAGGTCATAACTGCCATGAATGAAGCGTGAAATAATATTCTGCTATGGCAGTTATTTCATTCATTTCATTTTCAGTAGAACAAATATTATAGGTTTCGTTAATTAGGACACGTCGACGCTAAAGAATTAAGCAAAGTCAACATGCTGAATGACGTCATTTCATCACGTCATTAACATCTTCAAAGTATTTTGCATAATGCCCCGGATACATTGGGTGGAATAGATTGAAAAAAATTTTCAGAATTTTTTTCACACTGATTGAGAGTAAAACCCTGCCTACAGACCATTTTTTTTTATTTAGTTCATTTATTCATTGGTTTGTTTATTTATTTATATTTTGTATTAACTGCAAGTGTTCTGGCATTCATTATATTGAATATATGTGGACTTCATCCGACCTGAAAGGAAAAGTTCAGCTGAGGCAAAAAAAAAAAATTATCTGGTAACATTTAGATTGCTTAAGATGTTAATTTTATTTCGATTAGCGTCTGACAAACTCATATCTAACAAGCTAAAACATGGTGCTTTGAATTATGGGATACTAAGGCCAACTCTGACATCATTAGCCTCTACATACAAATAACCTAGTCATGCTGAATAATTCAAGTGCAAACTTTATTTTTTGATTTGGAAAAATCATAAAAGACAAATATAATTAATTGGTATCTAATTTTATCTATAATATTAAAAACATTTATAAAGTTGAAATTTAATTTATATGTTAAAAATGAAGAAAATAATGGTAAACCTTTTTTTTTTCAATGTTTTTTAATAAAGAAAAATCGAAAGCTAGCAAAGGTTTTGAAAAAACGACCCTTGGAGGGTAATGGATGGCAATGCTGTATGCTGTTACCCTTCTGCCATGATCAGAGCTTTAATAGCTCAATAACACCTTATCCCTACACTGTCCTCTACAGATAACGGGGAAGATGAAAAGCATTCTTGCTTCGCCCCTTTAAGCTAGTCCTTATAAGGACAAACGTAAATTTTCATATCTATGGTGGTGAATTTTCACATCCATTATTACATATTTAAGTTGAGGGATACTACATCCCATATTGTTTCTTAGCTGAATAAGAAACTCAAAGAGTTTCATGCCGAATATAGAAACTATATAAAGTTCGGTGAGTGCAAGCGTAAGCAAATACCTGGATAGTGCAACATCTGACCCATTTGGTAGTGCTACACTGAGGCAACTCACAGTAAGGGTGGAGCAAGCTCCGATCACTATTCTTGGTATTTACCCATAATGTGAAAACCAGCTCCTAGGAGCTGTATTACTGTTCTACATTATGAGGGAGAGAAGGTCACTACCCAGACCGGTTTCAACCTTTATTGAGGTCTCATCAGTGAGTAGGTAGACCTGGTAATACCAAGTTTGTAGCAAACAGAACTTACATATACCCTACTATGAGAATAGCCAAGAAGGTGTCCTAATAAATTATTACATATTCAGGTACTGCATAGGCCAAAATCAAGTAACAGGTATAGGCAATGTAACCTACAAACGTCAAGTCAAAATTAACGGCATATCTATTGGATTTTATTTTATTGGTGTATGTATATATTTATTTTCACTATCATCAAATAATTTATTATTTTAATGTAGCTTATTCAATGTGGTTGCACCAACAGGTGTCCATTTTTATTTCGTACTGAATGGCTTTAAATAGTAGATGATTCTCTCAGTACTACCGTTACCCTGCTTGAAGGGTAACGGTAGTACTGAGGAGCCTGAAGAGGATTGAAAAAGTTAACTGTAGTGGATTTTCTTCCATTGTTGTATATCGTTTATTTCAAGTATTTTAGTGTTTATTTTATTGTTATTTTATTGAAAAAGTTAACTGTAGTGGATTTTCTTCCATTGTTGTATATCGTTTATTTCAAGTATTTTAGTTGGAAGATGAGGGGCGCCAGATTAGCTATTATATATTAGCTAATGTACAGTATTTCAAAAAAAAAAAAATCATTTCCAGAGCTGCAGAACGAAATCCAGCTTCTCCTACTTGCTAAGAGCTGATTCTCTCTCTCTCTCTCTCTCTCTCTCTCTTCCATCAATAATGGAAATGTATTTCCTTTAACAATAATCATCGACTGTACCCTCAGGCGAAGAACTCTTCTCTAGTATGTTGCACCCACTCGAAAGTGATGACATTTCTTGCTATTAAACAGCATACAGCCTCCCGGCATCGAGGACGAACTTGATATTTCTTGAGTAGTACTGTACGACAGACCTCAGGCACACCAAACCACTGTTGAATGCAAGTGGGTTTCATATCGGAATAAATGGAAAAGTCGATATTCAGATATCAAATGCCCACCACTGTGCTCAACGTACTTCATGTCCCATTCGAAGAATTCTTGATTGAATCGTTTGACCATTTTTCCTTAGTTTATTTAAAAGCTAGTCAGCTCACTGTAAATACTTGTCCTACTCAACAAAAAACATTGCATTTAACTAGTTTGAACTACAGTGAATGATACCCATTTACACTTGGGTATTCAGTAGAGCGAACGTACCCGTTAATCCACTAATAGCATCGCTATTAGGGGATTAACGGGTACGCCTCTAGTTACTTCCACGTATGCGCCCACACACATATAGGACATAGTTTAGTTTTTCATGTATTTTTTTTTTTTAATCCGAATTACAGACGAAGTAACTAAGTTCAGTGTCGTCTAATAAGTGGATGGACTCTGCGGATAATTTTGTTAGAGGAAAACCCGAATTTCCAGGAGGAAATATCCTGTAATCCTATCAGCTATCGTACCATGTGGTGAAATGTTTTGATAAAGATTTCTCACATCCTAGACAAGATTCGAACCAAGATCTTTCTAACCGAAGGACAAATCATCGCGTCGTTCCTCCTCTCTAGGGGCACAGAAATCAAAATACTCAAGAAAATAAATCCAACAAAACCCGTAAATAACTAGAGCTAGTTGGAAGATTAGCTCACAAGCAATCGAGACCGTTGAAGTCCCATTGTGTTATACCTGAGAAAAGCACATGTTACTGGACGAGTTTTTCTGTTTTTCACACGAAAAGTGAAAAGTCTACACATTAATAGAAAGAACATTCCATTTAATGCTATCCAAGGCTATACATGTAGTCTGTTCACGATATGTTTTCACTGATGTCGTTAGCGATTATGAGGGTCTATCTTTAACCTATTGCAGAGTGAGGCTCGTACCCTGAAATGTCCCGGCTAACTTCGGAATATTTCGGAGCTAATAGTATATGGCGTCACGAAGGAGGAGTTCATATCTTTTTGCAGATACCCACGCCTGGTTTTTTTTTTTTTTTTCAAATGAAAAAATGTTGATTTACATGCTACACGGCATGTAAATAAACATTACACGCTTATAGTCAATCGAAAAGTAGATCTTTAAGGAGTAATACCGAATTCTTTTCGGATTTAAAAAAAAAACTTTTTCGATTATGGATATCATTGACTATCCTTCTGCTTAACTAAAAATTCCATTCATAGTTTTAATTCCCTTGATCTCTCTTTCTTATTTTGCAAATATTGCACTGTATAAATGCCAATCTCAATAGAATAAAATGTTGGCAAAAGTTTTATCCTCTTTTGCTTCGGTGATACCATAATTAAGTAGGTTAATGAATAACTTTTCATCAGTAGCGCATCAGGATTTAATCTTGGGGGGGGGGGGAGCCTAGTTGAGTACACGATTTGAGAATGCACACTACGCATCGCATACGACCTATGACTGATCTGCAATGATCGCTAATTCACAAGTAGTATAGAAATAGAAGACACGACACACATAAATAAAAAGAAATTAATTTTAATTAGGAAAAGATTTGGGGAAAATTTTTTAGTGTTTTTTTTTCTTTTTTTGGGGAGGGGGCCTTCCCCCTCAATCTGCGCACCTCAATCTGGGTGCGCCACTGCTTTTCACGCTGTTCTTGATCAGGCAAATAGGCCATAAGAACAGATATATGATAACGGTCTTAAGGAATAAACAGTCATCGGAATTACGTCTGTGGCTGCCTGCTTCTCCAAACATACTTTCCCTGCAGTCTGATGGCGTGATGGAGAGTATTCTCAAGAATGGTCACCTGGGAATCAGCAATTTAAACCCATTCCATCACAGCCACACCTTTGACTGAGAATTGCTCATCTCTTGAGCAAAATTGCATCCTCTGGTGTGGATGACTGTTTATTCTTCACCTTACTCATCATGTTGCAGTTGTGTTTGGTTATTTTGAATTATGATAGACGCAACAAAGAATACGATCCAGTTAGTTGTATTACCACCGCGTGTCCTATGGCCGGTTGTTTGTTTTGAGGGATAAAAAACCATAGTTTCCGGAGGTAGGGAAGAACCCAATATCTCCGTATGAAGCCACCAATTGTATACTAGAGCCTCCGTAGCTCAGTTAGCTTCGATGGAGCTGTCTGCTTGGAAAGACCTGGGTTTAAATCATAGTCGTGATTCAAACCCAGGGCTTTAAAGGTACGTTAGCCCATCTTATATGGAGCGAAGGTGGGAGTAAGTTTCTCCAGGAAACTCGAATTTTTCAACTGTCAAAACAGGCAACCGGCCCCGTAAACAAATATACCCACAGACGTAAAATACTCACCCTGATGAGATGCAGCAGAGAAGGGGCAAGGCGGCTGCATTAATTGTCTAAAACCTTTAATTAGGGAACACAATTCGTCTAGGATGGGCAAAAAATGATGGATGGAATTGCATAGCACAGAAAACAAAAAAACGAATTTGTTATTCAAAATCGTAATTAAACCTAACTTTTTAACGGACGACGTAATATTTAAAAAAAAAAAAAATAGAAGATTAAACTATCTAGGAAATACAGAACGATGTCACTTCCTTTCGATGTTAGTTGTATCAGACGTTAAAGGATGCAACGGTCTCTTGGAAACTTCTTTGGGCAGATAGTTTACTCTTGAAACTTTTGTTATGCTGTATGGAGTGTTAGGTTTGTCTGCTTCGCAGGGTGTGTGTCTGCATCTCAGCTATAAATTGGCCTGGCGTCAAAGTCAATTACCTCAGTAAACACGTATTATTCCCGTTTAAAAAAATTTTATTGTGCCTTCAACTGGGAGATATTGCCTAAAGCAACGGCACGACATAGGTGTGTGGAGTTAATTACAGTTACGTCAGCGATTTAAACTGTACTTTGGATAGGGAAATCGTATATGTGGGGTCGCACCATTACAGCCGCAATCAGTCTTTGTGGTCGAGTGATTCGATAAGTTTTCTCAATACCCAAAGTCCGGGGTTAGTTTACTGCCTCCAAGTCAAAACAGCTTTGTAGTTTTTATTATTTTATATGCTGTGAATCAATATAATTAACTGAAGTATCTTCTCATTGCGTTATTCATCCATTAAATTAGATTTAATAAGTATACGTAATCGATTATGTTCTTTTCTCTTTTATATATACACATCCCTCCCACACACCAGAGAACGCAAGACCTAGCAAATAAATTATTTACACCAACTATTTTGCAATAGTTGCATCTGTGAATCTGTAAACAAATTCATACTATTTTGCTATTTTTCAACAGTTTTTCATGTATTTTATAACTTTTATTAGAGAAATAATAGTTTACTTTAAGCTTTACTAGATTAAAATGTTTCCAAAAATTACAAAAATATTTTATACACCTTTAAAATTTTCATATCATAATTTAATATTAAATGTTTAAAGCTATGTGCGCATATTATTGTGTAAGAATTGTTACACAAATAAATTGGGCTCTTGTAAAATATAGATAGGGAGAGATCACTGTTATCTTTTGAATCTGTATCCACGGTCTAAACCTATACCTTTGGTTACTTTTATTACCTTAAGTATGTTCTGTCTTTTTTTTTTTTTTTTTTAAACAGTAGAGAGAGAGAAATAGATGCAAAACAAGAAGTATTATGGCCAAATGAATAGGTAAAATAGGCCAAAATTACCCAAGTTCCTAAATTATATATAAAATTCCTTGAAATGCAATTAGAAGCAAAATAACTTCTTCAAACAATCCTACGTGACATTTTGGTGTTGACTGGCACCCAGCTTATAAACTTTGTTGTATCTTTTGGAATATCATTCTTTTCAAAACATTATCTTTTCTCCAATCAGTGAAGTTAATTTTCCTGTACTGTTTTTCAATTTCATCTAAATGATTATCCAAATGCAATATAGACAGATCTGAAATTATCCTTTGCTGTTTTGGCTTAATATGATATCAGAATTAAAAATGAAATATTTTTGAATACTTTAACTGCATCATACCATCTAGAATTTACTTGGTAATGAGTTCAATAACGACTGTTGGCATGTTCTTTTTATCTCATGATGTCTTTCTTGAATTCATTTGGATGATTACAAATTCTTGCTTAATGACGCCATGGTTTGGTTTTTCCCTTTCAGTCGTTTCCGACTGTAGGTGACTTTGTAGGCATTGCTCACAAAGTATTCCTGGTGAGATTTTACAGATGCTTTCGTCAACCCCCCCCCCCCCTATTTTATCCCGGCTCGGGACCGGCATATGGCTGGAACGCATTGATGACTGTAATCCATGTGTGTTCACGGGGCCGATTTGGCTGTTCTTGGGGACGAAAAATCCGAATTTCCGGGTGAAACTCCCCCTCCCCTACCTCGTATGAGACCAGTTTACTCACCTTTCGTCGGTTCGCTCACTTCATCGACGGGAATCAAACCCAGGTCTTTCCGACCAAAGGGCTTCGTCTGTACCAGGGGTCGGCAAACATTTTAGACCATTGATCCCTTCATGGAATCCTTGATCGCTGATCGACCCACCATCATGTTAAATAAATGAATAAATGTTATCAATAATAAATTTGGCAATTTAAAAATAATAATTCCTTCACTCTTTTACTTTATTACTGCTTCTCGATAAGAAATATTTAAAGAAAATACTTAAAGAAATTTATAAAGAACATTAAATATTTAAACCTCCTTTTGACCCCTAGACATTTACTGACCCCTTGGATAGCCACATCGACCCGGGATCGATATCGTCCACTTTACCGACCCTTGGTCTATACTGACTGAGCTACTGAGGCTCAATGACGTTATCATCAACCTTCTTTGTATCCTTTCTGCTTCATCAGGATTGTAAATTTTGTTGCAAACAGGTACTCAGTAACTGTTTGCAACAAAATTCCTTATAATTACTTACCGAGTAACTAATTATTGCATTAACTACTTCAAAAGTATGCTTGTCTGTTCAACGAGAATGTTCTGATACAAAATAAGCTTTCAGTAGGAACCAGTTTAGTAGAGTATTAAGCATTACTTTTCTTTGAGAAGCCATCTAGTCTTAGAAGCCTTCTGAAATGACAAGAGTGCTCGATAATCATTTTCAGATCCAGTTTTGGGATTTAATATTTCAAATACAGATTTGTATTATTCTCTACTTAAATGACTATTTGAAAACCAAACTGGAATCTCAGTTATAACGAATTCAAGACTATATGGAAGTTTTCCAAAAGCATGTTGAATACATAGAGTCATAAAATGACATACACGCTTCATTTGTAACAAACAATTAGGCACTACGTCTTTATTCGTGTCTGCACTGTTATTTCTGACCAGAGAAGCAGTCCCATCCTTACAAAAATTGCTATTGCTGACTTCATTTCGGCCCATGTAATGCTTTCTCAAGATTTTCAATTTTCCTCTGGACACAAAAGAAGCGAGAGTACTTTAGTTCAAACTAAGAGTATTAAATTTATGCTTAGAAGCTGCATGTTGGGTAAAATTATACAATTTATTTTTTACAGTAAATTCTCGTAACAAGGTATGTTGATATCAAGGATTACCGAAGATCTTTTCTGAAATTGGCACTCACTTCTATACATACACACATAAAGACAATAGACTGAGGAGTAGAGACTAACGCATGCGCATCAAACAAGTCAGTTCTTCACTAAACTTGTTTTAAACATGCACTGTACATGTCAGTTTGCATTCGCTTCGTAGCATAAATAGCTAGATTTAAGAGGAAAATGTATGAAAATAAATAATATTCCAAATATACATATTGCCAAAGCAAAGATTTTATTACCAGTAACCTTTAAAGGAGAGCATTTTTTTTTTAAAGACAAACATGATTCAAATTAAATTCCGATTAAAATTACACAATCCGAAAAACAAAACATTCTACATCAGCTGTAAGGCAATCTTCATATCTCTTTGAAGTTCATGCTAATTTCAGCAAAAGAACACTTCGAATTCAAATATCCAGTCGATAAGACACGTTCGTCAAGTATTCTCGATTTTTTGTATTGAGAATTCCTCATAACATCATCAGCCTATTTGCCAACTTCTTGGGGTGAGTGCTTAACATATACGTTCTCCCATCAACAAGTTGTGGATTCAAATCCCACTATGAGATTCGATGTTTGTGAACACTTTTAAGCGGGAGATGAATTTCATTTGCTGAAGTGGTTTGAAAACGTTTGTGTGGTCTCTAGAGCAGGGTTTTAGGATTGCGTAAAAAAAAAAAAAAAAAAAAAAAAAAAAAAAAGTAATTAAACAAAATATCTTCGCACACCCATGGTGTTAATCTACAACATTTCGTGTGTGGGAGTCACATAAATTATACATACAGTATATATATTGAGATTATGTAAACAATTATTATACTCGTAATACTACATTATTCAAGCGTGTGACTAGCGTACGCATTAGTGACGATGAGGGAAGATACCAACACGACACTAATTAAAATAGTCATTATCTGATATGCTGGCAAAGTTTATTTTTATTCATTTGAACTAATATCTATACATGATATAATAACTATACATGCTTTATGATGATTTATGATGATTAAATATATTTCATAAAATAAATTTATGAAATATATTTAATATATTTTGTATATATATTAAATACATACTTGTATATTTAATATATTAAATATAAAAATATATTTAATATATTTTGTTGTCCAGTTGAAAGTTTTAGAACTCCAATTTTGCTAAAAATATTTCATTTGTCTAAATATACAGATTAATATTCATGTGTGGTATAAATATAGATTGCACATAGATTACAAAGGTTACATATTAATACAAATAGACGTGACACATACATCGATTACTTATTAATATATATATATACATATGCGTATATAAGTGCGTTTCTTTATAAAGATCTAAATAAGGTTGATGCAAACATTAATTGTTCATATATCATCTAATTACAGTATTTTCTCTTATTGCAGTAATTTCCGTGTTGCATTGTACTGAGCCGTAAACAGTTTATCTGGAGTCATTTTTTGAAAGTACTTCGTTATCTTGTAACACAGAATCCAAACATGGAGAAAACGCGCCTCATAGTTTAGAAAACACTTCGCTCCAAAAGTGAGCAAAAAAAAAAAAAAAACAGAACTGCTAGAACTAATGCTAATAACTGGCAGGTAATGAATACCCGAAAAATACATTCATATAGATATGAATCCAGGTCTTTCGAACTAAACATTATATAGCAGTGGTGTTCAATCTTTTTACTCTGCGAGCTACTTTTCTATACTAAGTTATTCGGTGATCTACTCTCTTATGTAGATCACGTTCCCCCAACCTGATATCTGATTACGCACAATTATGTAGTTAAATGGGCTCACTCACTTCGGAGGACCCACTCTTCCAGCCCTAAACACTTTAAAGAAACTAAAAACTTTATTTGTGTATTTAAAAATTTATTTATCACTTTTAATTATTTTAACAAACAAAAAAAAAAACAAATATATTGGAATAAAATATTTATTTCTCTATTTTTGAAAACCAAAGTTAGAAAAAACAACAGATTAATTACAAACTCACAAGTTACAGAAAATGCTGGTTGATTAAAAAAAAAAAAAGTTAATGTGAAATTGGCATTGTTTGGACCTCGCAATATTTTCATAGTCAAGTTGATATGAAGAAGTGGCCAATTGCAGATAATCATCCAAATAATCATTTGTAATTTGGATTCTTAATTTATTTTTTATGACGGTCATATTTGTAAAAGCGGATTCTGACAAGTATGTCGATCCGAAACACGACAGAATTTTTCGCGCAATATCAGTTAATATTGGAAAATTTTCTTATGTATACTTCCAAATGACTTCATTGTTTATTGATTTTAGATGTAAACTATTCTGAATGTTTATTATCTCAAGTTCTACTTCAGCTTGGTTTATATCGAACAGCCCACTAATTTTATTTGAAATTTCTGTGATGTTCAAGTTTTCTTGAAATGGATTATTGACAAAAGATACAATCATTTCAGTTTTATTAAAATCTTTAAATCTTGAATTTATTTCTTCCTCAACTAATTATATTTCACGAATAAATTCTTTTAAATCATAGCGAAGCATTTCTTGATTTTGTTCAAAAAAGTTTAATAAATATGGGAGATGTCTAAATTCGCAGTCATGTATATTTTTCTTTAATAAAAGTAAGTATTGTTGGAAAGTTTTTCACTCAATTGTGGATAAATATCTCCTTTTTCATCAAAAAATTTTATATCGTTAATTAATACAAGAAATCTTTCTAAAAATTGACTTCTGCTGAGCCAGCGAACATTATTGTACAACAGAAGTTCCCTATCATCATCTGCCTGTAATTTAAATAACCGCCATTGCAGAGCTTTTTCTCGAACAGAATTTACAATTTTAAATATAATATCCAAAACATCTTTTGTGTTTAATCTTTTACTACACAGTACTTGTTGGTGAATAATACAGTGGTACGTTAAAATATCTGGATATTTGTCATCGTTTTTACATAATGAAATGAAGCCTGATTTAGTAATAGACACAAGTTTAAAAAGCGGAAGTTTGTGTTGTTTCACAAATTCATCAAATGCCGAAAAAATGTCTCCTCCCCTAGTCCTTCCCAAAAATGGTACCCTTTTCAAAAGTTCTTCTTTACTTGAATAATCTTGAAATACCGTGCGAATAAATACCATTAACTGAGCAATATCAGTGAAGTCGTTTGATTCATCAAATTGTAATGAAAACGCAACACACTGGTGAATGTCTGACATTAATGAGTATTCAGATCGGCACTTCAACTTTCACCTCTTCTCATAACCGTTGTTCAGAAAAGTTGTAAATCTTTAATATTCGAAATGATTTCATTTTTATTTTTAAAATCAGAAAATAAAGATTCTGCTGCTGCAAGAAACGATTCTTTTATTAACTCTCCCTCAGTAAAAGGCTTTTTTGCTTTTGCTAATAAAGGACACACTTTCAAAAATGCAATAGTGACTGATATTGGCTTATTTATTACTTTTGAAATCATATTGTGTTGTCCATAAAGTCCTGCCTTTAAATTTATAATTTTTGGTTCACGTATTTCGGAATTTTTGAGAAAATCTTCATCATATTTTGCATGTAGCGATCGAAAATGTCTCTCAATATTACCTTTTTTTGGAATTGCTACAGATGAATTACAAATCAAACAACACTTTTCATTGACCATTGTAAAGAAATAATCCAATTTCCATTCCTTGTGAAAAGGATACGTCTTCGATTTCTTTGATACACTCATGATTATCCTCAAATTAAAAAAAAAAACTTTTAAATATTTTATTAAAATAAAAAATTTTTATAACTTATCAATTAGCGAACAAAATAATGGTAAATCCAACCATAAATTTCGAGCAACTGAAACTCAACTGAAATTCTAACAGTGGGTAGTGGGAAGTGTGTAATGTAGTTACGAGTAAACACGATTATAAACGAAACGCATACGATGCGCTTGGCTTATAATCGTATTCACTCGGCTCGCTGTTTGACTTCCAGTGATCCAAATGAATTCATTTACCTGGACTTTTAAGAAAATTACTGATTTGACAATTTTAACGAAAAATAAATAAACAATAGGAATACACTTAAAGCGAATTAAAAAGAATATAAAATAATGAAAAATAAATAAAATATTATGTTTTCAGTTTTAATTAAATTTGTAAGGACGAATAAACAGGAGATCGACCAAAAATCACTCCGCGATCGACTGGTTGAACACCACTGTCATATAGAATATACACGAACTTTCAAAATGAGACTCAAAATAGCGGTTTTTAAAATCAAACGGAAAACTATAAGTTTCCCCATTTATGTATGCCGTGGTTTAATTATTCACTAAATTAATTATTAAATTTGCTCTGTTTAATAATAAAAAAAAGACAGCTTTTTTTTTTTTTTTGCCACGTAAATGCAATTATTCACGAAGGTGTACTAACAGTAGTAGATAATAAAGTATACAACTGCAACCAAACTGGTATTCAGTTGGCTTCAATGTATTAAATGCAACCGAATCTTCACTAGTGAATTAACATAAAAAGGCTAACACCCAGCAATCTGTTGGTAATTAAAGTTGGCAGGATTAAGGCTGATTATGACTGTGAAATGTCCGTAAGCAGTTTGTTAATCTAACGATTATCCATTTTGCTCCAAAAGTGAGCGAAAAAAAAAACAAAAACAGAACTACTGGAACTAATACTAATTACTGGCAGGTAATGAATATCCGAAAAATACATTAATGTTGATAGATTTGAATCCAGGTCTTTCGAGCTAAAATGTATGCCCTCTCTTCATGATCACAGAAGAATTCAATCCAAAAATCTTCGTCCTAACTCAATCCACCTGGGATTAACTTAAAAATGAAACAAACTGTCTTGTCGTTAAAATGCTTGGCATTTTTCTTAAGCTCCCAAACACTAAAATGACGTAAGAAGGATAAACAGTTCCAAGTAAAATATCAGGAACTTCCTTTTTACGTCAACGTTTCCTCCTCACGCGATTTTGTCACGTAATCGCGATCTTAAAAGGTACTCAGCTATGCAAAAATAGTGTCGTTTATCCAACACCTTGAGAAGTGACCGTCTTAAGTCAGTTCTAGTAGCAACAACGTGATATCCAACAACACGGCTTCAATGAACATTTGAGAAACTCCTAAAAACAACTGACCGAGCAAAAGTCCGCGAGACCGTTACTATAGACACGTTAACACCCAGCAATCTGTTGGTATGCTTAACTACCCCACCCACTACGGTCGGCCTTATTTCATGGCCAGTTAGCAACCCTATTAAGGAATTCTCCTTGGGCTGATTAGTTAGAATAAGCACTTGACTGGCGTCCCCTGTCGAGCCAACGACAGTAAACCAGCGGGGGTGAAGGGGGGGGGGGGCATAAGAACTACGGAAGATGTCACCAGCACGTGTACAGCCTGGTGAGTTCTGCCAACTGACCTGCCTTCAGGGTCCAAAGACGTTTCGTCAGTCGGGACAGTCGTTTGCGAACAATATACAGGTTGTTTGGAGAGTTAGATATTTCCATTCTTAGTTATTGGTAGTAAATGGTTGGGATCCCGTGGCGATCTGAAACACCGGCCACCAACCCCCAGACTTTAATAGGGTCATAAAGGTTGCCCGCAGTAAGGGGATGTAAACTGATCGTTGTCAAATTGCAAGGGTTATTCTGACGATTGGGAAATCTTTACTGCATCCCCACCTTAATTGTTTTGTGGTGGAGTGAGGCGAACGAGAATAGGCGTCAATTGCCTCTTCACAAGACATCAATAGGCGAAACATGTTATAATGAAAACATATATTAAACTTGTGGAAAAAGAATTTTTGGACCAACATCAATACGCGAAACATGTTATAACTTTTGGTCCAAAATGGTTATTAATGAAAAAAAAAAAACTGAATTTATTTTCTCGTGAGTTAAAAAAAAATACACACTCATAAATAAGATGACGTCCAGTATACTCTCGCCACCAAATACTTGTGGCTTCCTCAGGGTGAAAAAGATAACAGTAAGGTTAAGAAAAAGACAGTCGGCGTATGATTTATAAGCATGCATCAGTTTAATCATACGACCAAATAAATCTTTCATTATGAACTAAACACGTTCTGCTACTTTGGAAATAATATAGAAGTTACTATTTAATTATTTCATGAAAAAATAACCTGCGAAAATAAAAATAAACCATCAGTCCAATATGGAGCACTCCATGAGTTATAAACTTAGACAACACCACTTGGCTAAAGTGGTAGCGTAACATGACATGCCGGCTGCACTTATAACCCGGCTTGTGCATATTTACACCTATAGTTTACCTTGTATCTCTCTCACCTACATTTTTATACACTTTTATTATTTTTTAACATTCATAATTATGCAAACGCAATAACAATACTGACATGTTCAACATGACTGAATCAGGCAATATTTACACTGAAATATTTAATGTCTTCTAACCATGACAACTACCTAACCCTTTGTTTGTGACATAAATTTGCAGATTCTACATCTGGATACTGAAGGTTATTTTAACATGTTTTATATTCTAACAGTAAAAAATGAACTTTGTATATTTGTTCTGACGCCCTTCACTAAATTTTTATTGTTCCCTGCAACAGCCATGTTTATGAAAGTCCTATTGAAGGCCTAAATATAACAGAATACAGTTTAAATATATATAATTAGTTTCATTTAAACATACACTTCTATATATTGTCCTTAATGGCAGACGCGACAGAAAACACAATCATATTTAATTAAATAAAAAAAAAAAATTCATCGGTCTATTTTGAGTGCCATCTATCATTCTGAGTGCAAAGAACGTTCTGTTGTAGCTCTCAAATGTGAAGGCATTCTATGCACTGCAAACATCTAACGGGAAAAGGTTGCTGACCCACCCTGGCTCCTAAAGGACGCTGATATAACACTCAATTATAATCACCTGTCTAATTGGGTATTAAGCCGCCTTCAGCACGAAAGCGGCGCATCTGCTGTTATATTCATCCCCTAATCTAATGATAGCAGTGTGAACTTAGCCATAATGTCAGCAAGCATACTACAATCTTTGAATAAAACAGAGAGAGATTCATCTATATGAAGAGTTGCATCCTTCGCTCATGAATGGGATTAACTTTCTGCTAACAGCTTGAATGGCAGGAGAGAGATGGTAGGACTTCCAGGATGCCACCTTTTTAAGTATGCTCTTTAGCAAACTGAGAGCAGTGAGTGAGATAAATTAATTTCGCGCTCATGTCTCGACGAAAAAAGGTCAATACTACGTTGACCTTTTTAATTCACCCCGAAATGCCAGATTTTAATCCCGGAACTCAAGAAAATTGACCATAGAACCCACAATATTTTCGACAATATGAGAGGTTGAGATTACCCCCCCCCCTTAGTTTCCAAAACGGCTTCGTTTACTCTCTTTGGTATATAAAAGGAGTTAGCAGTTTTTTTTATATAGTTTTATTGTTTTTATTTTATTTTTTATGGTTTGCTTGACAGTATGAACTAAACCACTGATTCAATGAGGACAGCGTGTTAGGTCTGCTAATTGCGTATGTTCTCAGGTCGATTGTCTGTTTTGTGGGAAGCAAAACGCGAGATCAAGGAAACTGGTACTCTCTGCATGTAAGACTGAGATAATTCATCTTCAGCTGAAAATCCATTGTAAAAATTCCCAGCGTCCTATATAACATTCGCACCAGTTCATCTAACAGATGAATTCTGTTAGATGGACTGGTGATTCTGGCGAGTGTGTCGTGGAGGCGCTGCATAGTAGCCAAAGCTGGCTTTTCGTATATAAAGATCCGGACATAAAGAGTCAAAACTGAAAATATTCCCTATGATTTATTAATGTTTTTAGTGTTTTTATTGTGAAAAAATAATGGTGGGGGGGGTCTTGTAGCTCATCCAGAATCTTGATCAATAATATACATTTCTTGTATTGCAGGTCATCGTTACTTCTAAGCCATGAGTAGTCCCACCGATCAAAGTTTTCTATTTTTCTCTTTTGACGCCATATTTTGAACGCTTTGCGTTGGTACGAAACCTTTTATTGATGATTAAGTTCCACTAATAACAAATTATCCATTTAATATAATTGTGCATCCTAAATATTCTTTATTCTTAACGCCTCCTCTAAATTACTAAGCCATTTTTTCCCGATTCCTAAACATTAAAGGTAAAGCACTATCAACTTTTCTCTTAATTTTTATTTTCATCCACAACAAGTAAAACAAGTCAAAAGGGAAATAAAAAAAAAGTAATTACATGTCTCTATATTCTCTTCTAAATAAAGAACTGTTTTAAATATGAGTGGCAATAGTTGGGATGAATAGGGTACTTTCCATAAAGATTTCTCTCCGGTTTGCATGGCCTGATACTGCAGCCTTAATCTTCTTGTACTAGAATCAGATCACTGGACCTGAAATTCAATTATCGAACAGCTTCGGGGTTTCCGTACCCACCTGTTTCTCCCCTCCCCCTTCATCTTCCTCACTTTCCACCCTATTCCTAAAAAAAAGAACCACCTCTGTGCATGATTCGGACAAAGTTGACAAACCCACCACACTCCAGGCACTGGGCGAAAACCACATTAACTTTTGCTATTAAGTTCTCTGGGTAAGTAAACATAGCTCCGACACCGAACAGGACTCGGGCTGCAGCTTTTGTCGGCTACAGTCGGCTAGAGAACGGAGTGTTTGCAGACCAAACACTAACCGAGATCAGTTCCGTCCACGTTGTCTACTAGTGGCATATGTTCGGAATTCACGCTCGTAGACTAGCATGGACACTCAATGAATTCTTTATTAGGCCAGGAGTCATCATCGTATGTGGCTGTGGTGCCTGTTTAATGCACGCGGGGAGAGAGAAGATTATCTATAATAGATTATCGGTGGTATACCATCTTCATTTCCAGTTCATTCGCACATGGTTCCGAGTGAAGGTCGATATATTTGATAAAATAGATGCGAATTACCAGCTGAGGATGTGAAGCGAACTTAAAGATAGGTATACATCTATAGAAGTCGTAGAAATAGATGGAAAGAGATCATTAGCGAAGAAGGAAAAACTCGACTCGAAAAAGGAAAGATCGACTGATGTATACACATTGTTGCTGTGTATATTATTTTCCATTCCCCCAACTTCTATGAATATAAAAGTTCTGTTATTATTTTTTTATCTTTCTCTCTGTAACTCATCGAATTCCACACCTACCCCAATAGACAAAAATGCCAGAAACCGTGTCTCAAAACGTGCCAAGTTCAGAGAGTATGATGGCTATATTGTCGTTTTTATCACGCCGATGTAACCTAAGACAGGCAGGATATGTATAAATATAGCCTATCTGATAATGCTTTGTGTGTTCTCAGGTTGGCTTGTCTGTTTTGTGGCAATAAAAATTCGCGTTGCCTAGAGGAAGGTTGTTTTGATTTAGGACAGAAGCAAATAAGGGTATGACCCCCCAGTGTGTGATATTGCGTGTATTCTTCTGGCCCGTTTCCATGTTTTGGGGGGATGACAAAACCGATTTCCGGGAGGAAAAGTCTTATATCTTCGTATGAGACTATATCAATTATCTTTAATTATAAAGCTCTTATATGCTGGTCTTGAAATTTACCCTTGCTCTTGTTATCATTCAGAGAGTGAGAGTTGAGATTGAAGTCTGATTAGACTTCCATAATTCATTATTCCTGGATTACTGACCATTTAAAACTATATATTTAGAAATTTATGTACATTTAATCATATAAATACAACATTTATTTTACAAATGATATTCTATTTTTTCAATTTAGCTACTTGAATACAAATTGTATTTCTTTATGAACTAGTCGATAGCATCGTCATAAAAAAGTTGGTTGTAACTTAATTTTCCCAAGCAACACGCAGGGGCGCGTCAGTAGTGTCCGGCGCCCGTGTGCAAAACTTTAGTTGGCGCCCCTATATCCCTTCTCCCAATAAAAAATCACTTGATAAAAACGTATCAGTGAGTAAAAATGAAATACGAAATATATTAATTATAAGTTTATTGAACAAAAAGCAGAAATTACAAAAAAAAAAAAAAAGTATATAAAACAATAAATATACAAGAAGGGTACAAAAACAATAAAAATAATTTGGAAAAAAAATAAAGTAAATAAATAATAAATAAATAAATAATAGTAACTTACAAGTATATAAAATAGGAACATATTAAACATTATTGGTTAAAGAAATAGTTAAATAAATATTTAAATAGAAAGAAAAATCACTTAGTGGATTGAACTTTTCTAGTTTTCATTAATGAAAATTCTCGAGTAATATCATGTATATCAAGTTGATCCAAAATATCTGACTCTATTGATATAATGGCAAGATCTGAAAGTCTGTCTTGTACCATTGTGGAGCGCAAGTAGTTTTTAATAATTTTTTAAGTTTAGAAAAGGACCGTTCCGCAGATGCTACAGATACCGGTAATGGCAAAAGAATCCGAAGAGCAATTGGAAAGGTTGGATAAACTTTACAATTGAATTGTAACGTGATTAAGTCGTTTGAATAAATATACTGAATTATCTGATATATATCGTTTTTAAATTTAGAAATAAAGGGTTGACAGTGTACAATTTCTTAGCATAAATCGTCTGCGTCAATGTCTGAATGATTCTCGTGTGTTAATTTTTGTCGTAACTTTTTACAAGATAATAAATATTCTTTATTTTGTGAAGTACTTAACAAATGCAAAAACTGAAATGAATTCATATGTTCTTTTAATAAAGTAAATCTTTCCTGCAAAGATTGTAATGTTTGATCCATTATGCAGAGAAAATAAATTACTTTAAATGAAATTTCAGAATGTACTATATTTTCATTTTCATGTTCGTAATCAAATTGTGTTGTCTTTTAACGTCGCCTTAGTGGTCTACTACTACAAAATAGAGATTCTGCGTCAAATTTTGCTGCAATTAATTTTGAGCTTTATACAATTTCTTTGAAGTTTCATCAGACCTATAATCATTTAAAAATTGATTTAGATCATTCAATGCATCTAAAGCAAGTTGGAGATTCATAGATGAAGACTGCAGTATTTTGATGACAAAATTCACTTTATTTAAAATAGCATACGAAATCTTTGGCGCCTTTACTATCCTGACGCGCCCCTGGCATCACGCCCACTTGTAAAGGCTGGCTGAAGCTCACTGACCAGAGCTACGTTGACTGCGCACGGCCTATATTTAAGCAACAGAATGAGGCGACGTGAAATGGCTATGCGCGCGCATGAAATCACAGTGCTGCTGCGAGGACCCGTAAGCTCCAACAACCGAGCAAGCCAAGGTAGCTTTGACTAGATGAGCCAGCATCGGTCTTCGATACACAACGCAAAGCTCAATTATTGCCACGCAAGCTTAAGACGTCTTCTGTCTACAAAAATAAAAGCCAAAATGGAATGCTTATAAATGCATGCATTTATTAACAAATAAATATTACTTCTTTCTCAATTAATGAGCTTGCGCAGCAAGCATGGAGAATTCGCCCCTGTTGTTATTATATTTACTATGATAATTCTGAAAAAAAGAGAGAGAGGGATGACCTTAGTAGGTAAAGGAAATAAGCCAAACAAACAGGAGGGAAACTAAAAAAAAGAAGACACGAAATAACGAATCATTCGAAATTGAAGGAGAAATAAAGCACCCTTTTTTTTTTCCAACAGTGCATGTAGTGAATTATGACATTCGTATTGCAAACAAAGGCTATACAAACAGAACATGAAAAATAAACAAAGAGCAGTGGGTGGGACTTTACGAAAGAACGCGCGAAGCAGGAGGTCAGTCCGCCCTAAATATGTACGGACAATTGACCTTGAAGTATTTTCCTTGTCAGTGGGGACGAGAAGCAGAGGGTGATATGTCTGAACAAAGGAATTTTGTCTCTTTTAAACCAGGAAGTTAACAACACTTCACCCTGGCAAAACACAGTAATTTGAGTGGTAGTCTTCAATACGTCAACTGAGATTAACAGTTACGATTTGAAATTAACAGCATAGCTATGACCCCTACCTGTGACGCAAGTAACATTCGTATATAACATGAACGGTATATTCGGTAATGTGTTCGCCTTCGTGTGGATCGAATCAATGTTGAAACGACACTTGACTGGAAGTCGTCTCAGTAATAAGATCTGGAAGTATCGATATGAAACAACTGATCACACTGTGGAATTATGGGAATAACTTAAGCCCTTTAGACCAGCGCTTCCCCAACTGTGGGCCGCGGCCCCCCCTTGGGGGCTGTAGGTTTTGTTTAGGGGGGGCCGTGAAATAATGAAAACAAATTTAAAATGTTTTAAGACTAAGTAGATTTTTTTTTATTTTAAAAGAAACGTATTTAACTTATTTCTTTTTTGTTATTTTTTTATATTTTAATGGGAAAATTCACACATTGGTGTTGGTTCACAAACGTTGCTTCCTGCGTATTTCAGCGCTTAATGAATATTAGTAAATCTTGCTTATTCATGTTTCATTTCAAAGCAGTGGTTAATTGTATTTACTTCGAATGCTCTCCAGGGAAGCTCCAAATCTTCCCGTCCCTTTCATCACGCGTTCGTAATCAGGTACTGTTGATATTGACTTTATATACATATCAAAACTCGTTTTATATTATCACTGTCATCCGAGCTAGTTTTCTGTTACCAATAAAAGTTTCCCATATACTTCATACATGAAAAAAAGCTTAAACAAGTTCATGTGGGGAGTGATAGTAACTCGCTTGCAGTGGTAAACAACACCCCTCCCTAACAGCCATTATACTGCAGAGGCAATAAAAACAAGTACTTTTATTATGCCAGTGAATAAGTTATGAGGAGTCTGTGTAATATATTTCTCAACAAATTGTGCAATTAGAGACAACTGGGATAAAAACACACTAATTAATGAATCACATATCCCCTCATACAGAAACTATGCTGTATAGACTGAAACAAAACCATATGTTGCATGGGCAAACACAGTATCTAACTAAAAACTATTGTTATTAATTAGATGTGTGTGAGTTCTA
The DNA here is from genome assembly GCF_054136105.1 of Typopeltis vanoorti. NCBI lineage: Eukaryota > Metazoa > Arthropoda > Arachnida > Uropygi > Thelyphonidae > Typopeltis > Typopeltis vanoorti. The sequence goes on along the minus strand of NC_143564.1, from coordinate 90,879,965 downwards.
TTTCCCAAGGCAGCAATAAAATTCAACCGAACGTGTTAAAATTCGTAAAAGTGTTAAAACTAAGTAATATATATATAATGAATGTTATGGCAGTTTCACATATGGAATTCGGTTGAAGAGAGTTAGCATTTCAACTCAATTGTCAGCTATGCTTTTATCTTTCGGTTGCGTGATCTTTTGTTAATACCACACCAATCATATGCACGTTTTAATAACCTGCCTTTGCTGTCTGTTTCGCGTTAGGCTTAATTACCGTAAAGGGAGAAAAGTCACAAAAGAGAAATTTCCTGGTCCTAGGATTCCCTTATTCTGGTAATATTCAAGTTAATCAGTCTGTGGTGTGCTAGTATCGGTAAGTGGTGATATTATTTGATCTATTCTACGTTAAAAAATTTAACCCTGAGATGGATAAGTGGCTGCTAAAAAAAATAAAAACAAATTCCCGCGAACAATCAGAAGCAGAAACAGTCAAAAAAAAAGACAGTATTTCATATTTTACCAGAACAGCCCGCTTCAGAACCAAACGGTAAGAGGCAAAAAATGTAATATATGCATTTCATTTTTGCAATATTCGCTGTGTATGTTTTGTATTGAATATAAATACAATAAATATTATAATAATATCTCTCTATTACGATTTTTTTCCGTGAAATATTTTAATTTTTGCAAAAGGGGGCCCTGACATCCAGAAGTTTGGGAAACACTACTTTAGACTATCTAGATAAGATTTGTGCGTTTTTTCCCCTTTTTTTTATTATTAAAATATTATTGAAAATGTCTTCGCTCTTAAACTATGATATTGCATTGTTTTCATCATCGTGATATTTAATTGTAATGAATATTTCGGGTCTAGTTTTAGTTGATCATCAGGCAAATTACTTAATTATTTGAATTAAGGGGATATTAAATCCCCCATTATTTCAAAGCCGAATAAGAATTTCTAAGATAGAAATCAAAGAGTTTCATGCCGAATATAGCAAGCTATAAAAGTTCGGAGAGTCCAAGCGTAAGCAAACACCTGGGGTAGTACAATACCGGGCAACTCGTAGTAAAGGTGAATAAAGCTAGGATCACTATTCTTAGTATTAACCCTAATGTAAAACTCTCATCCCCTAAGAGATGTATGTTGTTTTACATTGACCTATCAGATTACCCAGTGACCTATTAGATTATCACTACAATCTTGGTATTTATTGGTCTACTTACTCACTGATGAGACCTCAATAAAGGTTGAAACCAGTCTGGGTAGTGACTTATCTCCCTTAATGTAAAACAGCATACATCTCCAAGCTTACGCTTGGACTCGCCAAAGTTTTATCATCATCATCATCAGTTGCATCAGTCTTGGGACTGGTAGCTCAGCAGCAATTTCCTCCATTCCGCTCTGTCATTGGCTTTCTTCTTAAACTCTTGGTAACTCCTCAAACCCGTGCTGTATTTGACTTGGTCAAGAAAGCTTTTCCTTGGTCTGCCTCTTCTTCTTTCTCCCTCTATTTTGCCTTCAGTTATTCTTTTCACAAGTCCATCATGTCGACGTATATGTCCAAACCACCTATCCCTTCTCATTTTGATCGATTATATTAGAGTTCTTGTTTCGTTTATCTCTCTCAGGACTTGTTGGTTTGATTTTTTTTCTGTCCATTTTATTTTGTTCATGCGACACCAGCACCACATTTCAAAAGCCTCCAATCTTCTTACATCTTCTGCCTAGAATCCAGGTTTCACATCCATACAGTGCAATGCTCCATATCAATGTCTTTACTATTTTTTTTTTCTACTGTAGGTTGAGGTTTCCTGTTAAAATGCTTTTCATCTTAGAGAATTGGGCTTTCGCGTTGTTTATTCTTGATCTTATGTCTTCTCTTGTTCTGCCATCTTCTGTTATTAGGCTTCCTAAATATTTAAAGCTTTTCACTTGTTTTATTTGTTCCCCGCTGATGTCTACAGTATATGCTCTGTATTGATAGGGATTTTGCCTGTAACAATGATTTTAGTCTTATGTGTGTTGATTTTCATTTTATATTTTTCAAGGTTATTATTTAGTAAATCTAGCATTGTTTTTAACGTTCTTCTGTTTTCTGCTACAATGGCTATGTCATCAGCAAATCTTATATACATGACTTGCTCACCATTTATCTTTATGCCACTATTTATTTTATCTTTAGTATAGCTTGCTATATTCGGCATGAAACTCTTTGATTTCTATCTTAGAGTATCTTATTCGGCTTTGAAATAATGTGGGATTTAATATCCCCTTAATTGAAATAATTTTTACATCGCCGAAATGAAGCCTATTGGCTCTTTATTTCATTAAATTACTTAATATTCACTGTACATAGGAAAACACAAGACCTGTTCGAACATATGAATTTAAATTCAGCGTCAAACTTTTTTTTTTTGCTATTTATTACGAAGGTAGAACATCGCACAAAACTCTGTTCGACTGTTTTTTTTTTTTTTATTATTATTATTTTTAATGTACCTCTCATTACAATAGATTTAGTGCAATATATTTACAACGAAAGGTTGTAAATCTATTGCACATTAGTACTGCAGTTCAGCTAAAGATTTTTTCTATTTTTTTTTTATTATTTCTTTCGAGTACAGCAGACTTTCACAAATCCTAGAGTGAATTCATCGACGTTCATCGAAGGTGATCCACAGTTTGGATGAACATCGACGTCGAAGTGGAAATAAACAAATAAAGGTGCTCGTTTAGCTTGAAATGATCTAGAATAAACTGTGTGAGAGATGGCTGAAGAGGCTTATATTTCCATAAGTTCCTGCTACTCCTTGGTTGAAAAGCCCCGGGTTCGAATCCCATTAGACGCGATAAACCTTTATCAGAGCTTTTCAACTAAAGGTGAATGAGGCAAGTTTTTCCTCTGAGAAACTCGGATTTTTTCATCCCGTGAAACAAAAACTCGACATTAGAACACACGCAATTAAGAGACATAATGCACTGACCTAACAGAGTGGGTTGCTTTAGCCGTAAATCCAAATCAACCAACCAATCCTGCGACTCCATTTTAATCGAAGTTATCTGAAAATGTTTCAACCACAGGTTTGTTCAGTTAAAGTAGTAGCATTTTTTTTTTTTTCAGTCAAAACAGAACCCCACCAATTCGGTTTCCTCCATACTTTCTAGATTTGCCTCCGTGTTTTGGACATCAAAACCACAGTTTTGATGTCCTTGGAAACATTAAGAGAAACGAAATTCATCAAAGACACTCTTGGACATTTCTAAACTAGATTTCGATAAATACCTTCAACATAGGGAAGAAACGATGGAGTAAAGTGCTGAACAACGTTACTTTGAAAGCGACAACTACAAATCGTGTAAGTCTTATTCTTTGTACAATCGCATCAAGACATTTCTGAAACTGAATTTTCTTTTTTTTTTTCCCCCATAGCTCTTCAATGATTGTATCAAATATCTATACAGGGTGGTTCAAAATTCCACGTACAAACTTTGAGGGGAGGAAGAGAACATCAAAATCAACCCTATTCACATAGGAAAGCATGACCGGAAACGCCACCCAAAAGTGATAGGGGGCGCTGTTCGCCAGCGCTCCAGGTGAGCAATTGGGGCTTCTTCATTCAAGCTTTCGACGTCGTACGAAGAACATGCGTCGTCTTAAACGATGGCAGACATGCACCTCGTTTACATATTATGTATCCAACTACTATCGAACTGTTCAGTTACGCCTAATAAAGTTTTTTTACACTGCTTACTGCCTTGTGTTATTCTCTGTATCTTTGTGTCCCTGTTAGTACTTTTCGGTGGCATTTCCGGTCATGCTTTCCTATGTGAATGTGGTTGATTTTGATGTTCTCTTCCTCCCCTCAAAGTTTCTACGTGGAATTTTGAACCACCCTGTATAGTGATAGATCCCGAGGTGTTACTTGGCAGTCCGCTATTCATCAATGGAATTATGCATTAGGCATAATTCCATGCATCTGTGTTTTCAAGTAGACTTCAGTAAAAGAACTTGGATCAAAAGTCATTTATATTTTCCTAATAAACAAGAAATGGGGAAAAAATCGATTACTTTATTTGGGAATATGAAGTGGTTTGTTTAGAATTAAATCGACAGTCATCTGACTAGTGGCTATTATTCCTCAAAAGATGCAACACAGGTTGTCAATCTTTGATCTTTTCAGTCATTTTATTTGCAACACGATAACACCTCTACGGCGTTTCAACAGACAAATATCTCGAATCATTTACTTAACAATAAAGTGATCTGCACAAATCTAGTAAAATTTTTCTGTTTAAGAAAAAAACTTAAGTCTGAGAATATCTCACGTAAATGTTTAATTTAAATTTCGTTACACTTATCAACTACAGAAGTTGAACTTATTGAAATACGATTGTTCTTCAATCGTATGTACTGTTTCATAGCGTTTTCACGTAGATTATTGTATAGGGCGTCCCAAAATTCACGCAAGATTTAAATTTAGCGCCATTTGTGCGGTAAAGTGTTGCCAACGAGAAAAAAAAGACATGAACGTGACAGCTGACAGTTCAGGGGTATTAAAAATGGAGCACTACACGAATAAACAACGCATTTTCATTGTTGAGCAATATTTTAAAAATAATGAAGGTTTAGCAGCTACAGTTCGCAATTAATACAGCTGGTAAGGCAATAAATATGGTCGGAATAGTGATTTAACTTCATCAACTGTGAAAAGATTAATCAAAAAATTCAAGGAAACTGGATCAATTAGTGATTTTATACAATCTGGCCGTCCTTCAACAAGTCGTTCAACAGAAAACATCGAAGCAGTTCGTGAGAGTGTTGCTGAGAGTCCAGGAACATCAATTCGGCACCGTGGTCTTGAATTGGGCATTTCGAGAAGCTCTCTACAGCGTATTCTCACGAAAGATTTGCATCTTTATGCTTACAAAGTTCAATTGACTCAAGAAATGAAGCCTACTGACCACACACAGCGAAGAGAGTTCGTTGAATGGATTATGGAACAACAACAAGTGGATGCTTATTTTTCGAACAAAATCATCATCAGCGATGAGGCTCATTTTCATCTTGATGGCTTCGTTAATCGACAAAATTGTCGCATTTGGGGTTCAGAAAATCCACGAGTGATTGTTGAGAAACAAATGCATTCACAACGTATCACTGTTTGGTGCGGATTTTGGGCTGGAGGCATCATCGGTTCATTCTTCTTCGAAAATGCGGCTGGTAAGGCAATAACAGTTAATGGTGCTCGCTATCGCGACATGATAATCCAGTTTTTTGTGCCTAAATTGCAAGATATGGATGTGGACGACATGTGGTTTCAACAAGACGGTGCCACATGCCATACAGTCCGAGAAACAATTCAATTACTGCATGAGTCATTTCCTGGTCGTGTAATTTCCCGTTTTGGTGATCGGAATTGGCCGCCCAGATCATGTGACTTAACGCCGTTGGACTTTTTTCTTTAGAGTTTTTTGAAGTCTAAGGTTTATGCCAACAAGCCCACGACCACCCACGCCTTGAAGGAGGAAATTGAGCGCTGTATCAACGAAATTCAGCCACATTTATGCAAAACGGTCATGGAAAATTTCGACAAAAGAGTGCGTATGTACCAGCAAAGCCGTGGAGGCCATTTACCCGATATGCTATTCCATGCATAACCCAATACTGTATACTTTATGAATCAATAAGAAATTAAAATTTTTAATTAAAAACCTGTGTTTTCTATCAAAATTACTTCTTGCGTGAATTTTGGGACACCCTGTAGTTCCTAGAAGTACTACTTTTAAATGTATACACTTGCAATAGTACACACACACAAGGAAATTATAAAAAAAACAAACAAACTGTAAATGACATGCGAAACAGTTACACATCATCACACCAATACTGAGCATTCTTTCTTTGCTTATCTAGGAATATCTTCGTCAAACTGAACGGAATTTTTTTTTATTAATTATTAAAATATAAATCACACACGAGAGGTTGCAGAACCTACAGCACAATTTTTCGCATGTTTACTGCATTGCAAGAGAAAGAAACTATTGACCCCCTCTAAAGAGATGGACATTGTGGTATTGCCAACTCTTCGTGAGGAAGGATGTTGGTCATTGGTCAGTGGAATCGCCCTCAAGAATTTTTATGAAGATTCTAAGTACACTGTGTCAAATATAAGAAGAGTCCTTGAGCATTGAATGGTTTGAGGAGTTTAGAATTAGTAGTAAGGTAAGTGAAAAAAGTAGCGCCTTGAGCAGAGAAGTATGTCTCATTCTTATGTGATGTGTTCACGTAAGAAAAGACTTGGTCCACGAAAAGGGAGATCTGATCCAGTCTGGTGATTCGTGTATTTTAAAGGGTAAGGGAAGGTAAATGAATTAACATCTACTTTGCTTGAAAAAGAGCAGGACATTTTCTCGGTGCATTGAAAGTGAATAGATTCTTCTCACCATCTAAAAACAGTATGAAGGTACTGGCAGAAGATCGTGAAGTTTGAGGTACTGCAAGTTTTGCTCAAATGAGCAGAAAGAATGGGATGCACTATAATTTGTAAAATTCTGAACAGAATTATTGTATACTGAGGGAAAGAGGCATTTATGTTTAAGAAATAAAAGGTTAATGATAAATGAATATGGAATATTTTGATCAAAATACATTATTACAGTTGTAGACTATCTTAAAAGCACAGAATTGTCATTCTCATGTGCATCTCTCTCTCTCTCTCTCCCTCTCTCTCTCTCTCTCTCTCTCTCTCTTTGTAAGTGTGTGTGTGTGTGTGTGTGTGTGTGTGTGTGTGTGTGTGTGTGTGTGTGTGTGTGTGTGTGTGTGTGTGTGTGTGTGTGTGTGTGTGTGTGTGTGTGTGTGTGTGTGAGAGAGAGAGAGAGAGAGAGAGAGAGGGTTGCGAACAGAAAGCAAATTTGATCCTTCCATTATTTCATCACAATCTCGCGCACAACTGATTAAGAAAATCTATGGCACAAGAATGCGTGGGCAAGTTAATGTAAACACCTGCTCTAGAAAGTACATGCGTCATTTTCCAAACTATTTTAGGCTTCAGATAAGTGTGATGGTCTCATATAAAATCATCTAATGAAAAATTACTCAGAAAGTGATCGCTAAAGAGTGAATCTATTTTACTGCATGCAAAGAAATATTTGTATATTTTAATCGGATAAATAAGCACCTGTTAGGGTCCTAGTTCACCCTTACTAGTTCCGTAGTAGGAAGAACTTGTATAAGGACTCGTATTTGGCATTTATTTGGAAAGATGTGGATTTGATTTTGAATTCATTCAGAAATTATATGAACTGTTTCTTTGATTTAGAATTGTCGCTGTGTTATTCAGTCAGGGATAAAGGCAGGCATGTTCTTGACTGAATAACTCTCATGGTTGGGTTAAAAAAAAAAAAAAACGAACTTTTCGAGCCACGTCCGATTGCAGTAATAGAGTGATGGTCTATCGGAGCGATTATGTTCATCTGCCTCATAAAGACATTCCCAAATATCTATGCATGCAGTGGAATTAAAATCAACATCCTGTAGAGTGGATACGCTATATATTCCACTGACTAGGCCATTATTAGGCCACTATCTGTTAGTCGTTACAGTTGAGTCAATTCGTGCAAATCCTTGCATTCATTGCACATCGTAACAGTTTATATTAATATAATTTCCTACAATCTACACTACATAACAGCTCACAAATGTCACTGTTCATTACTGGTATAGCCGCTACAGAAACGAAAGACCTGGGTATAAATTCCAACTACGGACATAAGACATATTCGTAAGAGCTATTAAATTAAAAGGCCATGTGACCGGTCCTATGGCCTAGATCCTAGAATGTTTAAGTAATGAACCATTTTGAATGGAACACTTTCCAACTAGAGTCCTAATGTCTGCTAGATTGTAACAAAGGGTGGCTAGTTTTAGACTGAAGTAGATCTATTTGCTATATTATGCCGATATAAAAGATGAAACTATATATATATATATATATATATATATATATATATATATATATATATATATATATATATATATATATATAAAATCAAGTTATAACCGTAGAACAAATTAAAAAAAAAAAGATAAAGAAAATGCTCGATCTTTGCAAAGCATACTTACAGGCTTCTATTAAAATTAAAAAAAGAAAACAAACAAACAGTATATTAAGAAGATTGGCTTTAATGCCAGTAATATTCTATCAGAATATAAAGCGATCTTTTTTGATCCTTCTATTAACAGTTGAAGAAACAAATCCCTGAATTTATTTCAAACATCCCATCCCACCAAATATTTCCTGTAACGGTATCAAAGTTGGATATCATTTCACAAACCTTATCACTCAATGATATCCGCCGTAGCTCGATATTACCTCACACTCTACGGGAACTGAAATTACTTCCAAAAGAGGATTGTGTATTCCAAACCTCTGCAGCGTAATGCATTATGGGACCTTGTAGAATAGTCAAGTAGCATTTTCTTTACACGCCACTGCAACTGTAAGGATTTTATCGCAGCATTACCAACCAAGACGCTCTCCGTGTGAATTTAAGATAGAATCGAGCTAAATAAAGATGGCTGAGGGTTCCATTCAATTAAGTGAGCATGCTCAGTAGAAAATAGTTGCAAAACACTTGTTTACACTTTCATAGTGCATGAAATCGACACGATCACGCGCAAAACGCGAGAAACAGTTGCTAACACTCGCGCTTAACAATGGACAACGAAACAAGCAGGGCAGGTGACAACAAAGAAAAGGAAATGCTCTAATTTCTTTTTTTCCCTTCAAGACAGATGCTTTTTCTTGCCGCACTAAAGACCCTAGTGGCAGAAAAGCGAAACTTCAAAGACACCCGTAACGATGTCAGTTTACCTAAGGAACTCAGGTCACTTTTGGTTGAAAATAACACAATGATCGTGTATGGAGTGCAGGCCCGTGCTTCTTTTGTTCGTCTTGCCTACTACTCGGAGAAAGATGGGGACCGGGGAGAGTTAAGCCTAATCCGATCATCTTCGGTCGTCTGCATTGCTAGAATAAGGTGTCCCAGGCGACGACTAGGGGCGTTGAGCGATGAAGACGCGAATTTACAAATTACCTCCCGGCTGTCAAGTCGTATTACTGCCTGCCTCGTGCGCATCCGTTGGAGTGTGCGAGTCGCTGTTGTCCGCCCTGAAGCGACCACTGGCCGGGACATAGACTCTCAGGCCATGGAAGACAGCGAGCACTCGACACCGGTCACAAGCCCTCCTGGGACGCTACAGGTTCTCGAGAAGACATTTTAGCCGATACTGGGGGGGAGGCCCTTTGTGTGTCTGACTGAAGGGTAGGCTATCGACCATAGAGTTCCTGTCGTGTTGCGTTCGTCACTCGGTTTGGATGTCTTCATTGCTTGAAACCCGAAGCTTTTTCAGTGGACACTGTTCAGAGAACGTTTATTGGGGTTGAATATAGAGAGACTATTGGTAACCCAAGTAGGATCAAATCATCCGGAGCCGTTCGTGGTGTCCCTTCTTTCTTTATCGTCTTCTTTTCAAGAGGCATGCATTAGTTCCCTATTCGGACACTAAAGTCTAGACAACTTCCTAACATCGACAAGTACTGGCAGCTAAACAAAGCCACCTCAGTAAAAAAGTATAAATAAATGACGCCTAATATTCTCTTGGCTATAGTAAATTCAAAATAGAGGTGTAAGCCTTTGACACCATTCTGCAGGATATTTTGGACACCTCCGAGTTATTTGATCACCATTTCCAAGTGATCAAATTTGAATCCATTTGATCATCAGTTTTATCAAGGATTTTTTTTTTTTTTCTGATTCAGACTGGCTGGAAATTACTTCCGACAAACAATATTAACTACCATATATTTATATAAAACCGTATCTGGTGGCTAGAAGAAATACTTCTTTCAATCCTGCTCTTCATCTTTATCAACCCACTCATTCTGAATTTTCTACTTTTCATTAAGAAAAAGTGAAAACAATACCAACTCCGATTTCCTACCAGGCTTTATGAAATTATTTTTATAAAAACACACATACTGATAGACTGAAACATAAAGTTTGAGGAAGGAAACTCGCTAGCTGGATGCCCGGATATTTTTCGAACAGTTGAACAAGGTGAACGGGAGATAAACAGTACATCATTCCTGGAATTGAACAGAGAAGTATTGGGGTAGGGAACAAGGAGCGATATCTGCTGCAGAATGAGCTTTTGAGTGTACAGACAGTGTACGAATTCAAAGCACGGTAAGGTAGATAACTGTGCCGTTCCGGTTATCTATCTTTCCTCCTAATCTGGGTTCGCTTCTAATGTAGCTTCTAAAGAGTTTGGATTTTAAAAATAATTTAATTCGTTCATTAGGTACATGATGATATAATAGTTAGACCTATAAGAGGTACGCCATCATCTTGTTAAATCGATATATTACGTAGTTGACATGTACTTTGCTTATAAGTTGCTTGGGTACTGTTTCGTTGATCTCGCACGAAGAAAAGTCAGAGTTCTGAGGAGAAAAACTTCCTGTAACCGTCCGAAAAGTTATACGCAGTTGGAAATCCAGTCCAAAAATTCTTGGCATCCTAGACAGAACTTTTTTATTATTAAGAATTTTAATTTGGTTTTATAGTTTTGGGCTTTATTAACATGAGTAACAGCTGTAGTTTAAATAGAATTACTGTCTTGTACACAGAAGAACGGATGTTGGAAAGTGAGATTCAATATCGAAGGGTAAGGTCAATGCGTTTTGATCCAACTTTGTTTTTCCAGGGTTTATATGTAAAACGCTTTCAGTTAGATTAGCCAGTGATCACATTAACGTCGTGTTGCAGCTTGTGTAGGATGTGTTTTCATCATTAAAGAAGGACATCATGGTTGGAAGACAACATCTATTAATGGACGTTGGTTAAGGTGGCGGCGTGTATATGTTGCACAGCATTGCAGAGAAGGAAAATGACATCTTCCGTACAGACTACTAGTATTTTTTGACATGTGTTGATCCTTTAAAGCAGTGGTTCTTAACCTGAACGTAGCGCCCCCCTGGGGGCGCTGTGAACGCTGAGGGGGAGGTAAGCGTTATAATACTATTAACATAATAATAAACCTGATATAATAAACTTAATAATAATAAAAAAAAAACTTGAGACTTCGTTTGCCGAACATTGAACCCGACATCGAAAAACTAGCAAGATCTCATCAGGCTCAGGGTAGCCATTAATGACTGGTTTATTAAAGTAAGTTTCATATTTTATGAGTAAAAATTAATTTGTATCAAAGTCACTAATCTTTAATTAGTTATCAGTTCAAATATGTTGATGGTAATTTAGGTTTGCCTCATAATATATTATAATTATCTTACTGAGTCATTAACTTAGTGAAAAAATTAGCAAGGGGCGCCAGGCCACACAAATAGTTTCACGGGGGCGCCAGGCAAAAAAAGGTTAAGAAACACTGCTTTAAATGGCGATGCATTTTTCACAATGTCGGTGTGTTTTAAATCGCAAATTTAGAGCTTCGCCAATTCCAATACATGTGTACTTAAACAGTAAAAATGTGTGTGTGTGTGTGTGGGTGGGTGGGTGGGTGGGTGGGTGTGTTAATAATAGGTAGCATTGATTATAGTAAATAGCACCCTAGAGTTCAGCTCCAAATAGTCCATCCCCAATATATCTCTCTCTCTATATATATACAGATATAGATATATATTGGAGGAGTAAGATGATGCTCCCAAGTCAGTGCAACTGTATCCGGATGAAATGGCTGCAAGAAGGTGAGCTGACAGAGTTTGAAAGAGACGTTGTGATAGGATGTCATGTTGCAGGATTATCTCTTCGGCAAATTGTTGACAAACTGAACATTCCAGATCAACAATCAGTGATACCATACTGAGATGGAACCGCATGGAGTCAAATGCAGGTAGCAGGTGCTATTCGCAGAGGACAACCCACCACAGTCACCGAACGTTACCATAGTGCGCTACGAAGGATAATGTGTAAAAACCTCCATTCGGGAGCTTACACAAATGCAGAGTTCCTGACATCGAGTGGAACACGAATCTGCACACAAATCAAAATCCCAGATCTCACAACGTGGGTTTCCATGGTAGGACCTCAATATGCAAGGCCCACATTACCCGAACCAACATGAGCATCGTCTTCAGGGGTGCAAAGAGCGTGCATAGTGGGACGTGGGAGCTTGGAAACCTGTGTTATGGAGCGACGAATCACGTTACACCGTCTACTGAGCAGATGGATGGGTGTGGCGGATCCTGGTGAACGTCTCTTACCAGCGTGCGTAACGCCATATATGAAATTTGGAGGGGGCGGTGGGATTGTATGGTCCTGTTTTTCCCTGGTTGGGTCTAGGATGTCTGTTTGTGGTGTCACGAACTTTGAACTCCGAGAGATCGGAACATTCTGGACAATGCAATGCTTCGTACTTTGTGGGTTTCTGCGGAACTGACTATTGTCTCCTTCAGCAAGACAATGCACCGAGCTCCTGTTGTAACTGCGTGGTTTGTGGACATCAACGTCACCACACTTGACTGACCTCCACAGAGTCCTGATCTCTACCCCATTGAACATCTGTGGGATGAACAAGTGCGTCGGGTTAGGTCAAGGGATGTCCGCTCCACAACAGTCCGTGACCTCGTTATATGCCTGCAAGAAGAATGGTGCTAAATTCTCTTTTGATCGCTATCGTCCGCTTGTGGAAAGCAGGCCCCGTTGGTTTGCTGCAGTTATTTCAGCGAAAGGAGATTCTACATTTATTAAGGTGGTCGCCGTAACTGTTTGTTCCTGACACTATGGTATCCGTTGACGTGTTTCCAAGCAGTATATGTTAAAGAGTTTGCATCGCACGATGCGCTTCCTAATTCCGCTAATCATAGAGTGTAGGAATTAATTCGTCCTTTACCGATAATGTTTCATTTTCCGTGTATAGGTATACGAGGATTATTAGTGCTTTTTTTTTTTTTTTTAAGATACGGCCTCGTGCTTCAATGATTTTATTTAACCCTTTTGTAATAACTGGATCTAAGCTAACAGTATCTTTTCATATATTTGCGTCAATAGACCTGTTCCTTTGTTGGGGATTCCTTAACGAATAGCAAAGATTTCATCTTCTGTGAATCCCAATATCTTGATTCTTCCTGATCGTAGTAATTTTTAATTTTTATTTATTTATTTTTTATTTTTTTCGTGCGTGAATGGAGGAATTGCTTTTTGTAGATTGCAGAATGGAGTTCGCAAAACTCGTTAAAATATTTTGCTGTATTCACCGATTGGGTTTCGTACACCGAAATGATTTATGATCTGAAAGGCTTTATCATGTATAATCTAGAATCTGGCTGATCAAATCCCAGGTTTGTTTTTTTTTAATTGTCCTTTAACGCTATAGATGATTTCTATAGCGGTTAGCCTTTCTATGTTATAGATTGATTTCGTTTTCTTTTGTATTAGCGATTAATACTGCATTGTAAGGAGATCTTTAAAGTCAATTTAAAGATTATTATTTCTTTGTAGAATTTATGAAATCCTTAAGTTAAAATGAGTATTTTCTTCATTGCTTTATTATAAATTTTATTGTCAAGTTTAAGATTATCTTCGAAATTATAAACAGAGTATGACACAACCATATGGTTCCGGTAGATGTTTCTAATTACATCGTTTCCAATATCTTCGCTTATGAGGACTGCATAAAATGTTGTGCACTCAGTGTCTTTTATTAGTTTTGATTTTAGGTTACAGCTATAATATTAGAGTACTAGTGTTTTCATTTATAAACGATTATAAATGATTATAAATTAATCATTTATAAGAATTTCATTAACAGCGTACACACTAATGGAACTAACCAAACCAAAAAAAAAAGGCTTATGTATTTTAGCCAAAAGCACATAAAAAGGAAAACTACAATGAAATGAAAGTTATGGACATTATTCCTGGTGTGTTGTATGCATATCTAAATTGTTAAAAGTTAGGTTTCTCAAGATGGTGACGGGCAACACCTTGAACTCCTCTGGACTTCAATAAAGGCTTGTTAACTATAATGTTTGGCAATATACACATTCTCTGAAGAAAGTGTAGTATACTGAGGATGAAGAGATATGAAGAGCATCTCAATGGAAAGTGAACTGTTTTATATACCAGGAGCTTAGCCAGAAGATATTTTTCACTCAAAATTTAGGTTTGTTTATGTTTGGATAAAAATGGATGGAAACAAGGATATAGTTTTTTTATAAGTTATGTGGATAGGCGAAATTTAATATAATTTGGTGCTAAGAAATAAATAATCAAATTAATAGGATAAAAGTTATCAAAGGAATATTTTAACGCCTTTCATTTCCTTAAAGGAGCTTTAGATTGACATTTTGTTTAAATCAAGCCATTGGAAAGAATCGAATTATATGAAAAAAAAGTAAATAAAAAATAAATAAATAATAATAAAAACTTCCTACAAAAGGCAATGAAATTTAGTCTCTCTGGATTATTTTTAGTGACAAAAATAGGCAAAATATTCTCAAATATTATAAAGTGCACATTACGAATGCCAATAACAAGACAATTTACAGTAGATAAGATTAAAACAGTTCTGGGCTCAATTACATGACCCAATACGACCCCCATCGCGAACAGAATCTTTCATGATTTATAAGGAATATTTCCATACTTGTTATACTGCTTCACAACTTAAATATTGCAGATGGTTTAATGAGTCACACTAGATGCAAGGGTGGCGTTTTCAAAAGGATCCTACACTTCATACCGACAGCATTCACCATCACACTGTTGTTTATTCTTTACAGAAGCTTTTTGAATAATCTTGGAAGCAATTTTTAGCAAATAACCATTATCAAAAACAAAGACTAGAAACTTATAGCATTGTAAAATGTATAAAGACTTTTTAGCCTAATGAACTCACTTTTTCCGTTGTTGTGATGGTCAAATCTACGACAGGTTGTAAACCTGCAACCCGCATACTACTGTGGACATGCTAATTAGTTAGTGATCCTGCGCCATTCTACTCTACTAGGGTGGCGCAGGACCATGTATTAAAAGTTACATACATGGAACTTTTAACGCCATTTCAAGCATCCAATAAGCAAGGTCATAGTCTCAAAATGGGCGATGAAAATTATCTTCACCTAAGTTACTTCGAATTAATTCTAAATAATAACATCATGTTCATTATGAATTTACTTAGATATATGAATTTCGATATATTCATATATGATATCAATGCAGGTGCACGTGTATTTAATTGGAATAAATGTTTATTCAATCAAGAAATAAAAATCGAAATGCACTAATATTTCTATTACTTTGTATCTCAAAGTTTTATTTCCATGCCACATAGATCAGCGATAATTATTACTAATGTCTCAATGAGAACAAAATAGTAATTTTTCAATCAGGATATCCACAGTTTAGCCATAAGAAGTTCCAATCACACGTAAATTGTTCAATAAAATAACTAAAACGCTTCGACTCTCTTATCCATATAAAAAGCATTCAAAATAATATAAATATTTCTCCTTTTTTCTTCGAATTCCTACTTCTTATGAAGAAAACTTTATTTGATTTGGTAGCAATCCCTGTCGATGTAATTCCTAGTTTCATATTACTATCTGAGATTCCACTTTATTTTTATCGATGCTCTTCAAGTATGTAAAAAAACTTGAAGTTGTCGCTGTCATCCTGATGATATTCTCCGAGTGGTGGCATTCTTTTAGACTCGGCTCTTTCACTGTCACTCACGGTCTTGCTTGGCATACTGCACAACCCGACAGTGAATAGTACATGAGAGCGAAAGAAGTCTTCGCAGACCTTCGCATGAAATGCAAAATTGTCACTCACTTTTCCCTCAAGAATAACGACTTCTGCATCTCTGTAAAAGCAGAAATAGAGAAACACATGCCAGGCTCTTATATAAACAAGTAGTATCTTCCAGAATATCTCCTTTCAAGCGGAGTTAACATGCATGGCTAAAAGTCTCAAAAGATCAAAAATATTGAGATATATACTGTACCATTCTACTACGCAATATTGGCTACAGTTTTGCAGAGTTCTGAAACTCCTCTTTTGTGGCAATTGGATGCTTGATGTGCAATTTAACATAGCTGTGAAACTTTTAAGGCACTTTTCTTGGATTTGAGAATAACTCTTTTGAGAATCGAGATAGAGAGAGATCTTTGGGAAGATTGTATCCTGACTGCTATTCAAAGCTGTTTGTCGAATGCATCTTGGTAAATGCTAGAAATAGATCTACATGGCTTAGTGTACTAATACTACCATATGGGCAGTTCGTCGGTTGCTAAAGCAAGGCTACGAGATTGTATTATGTGTGGAAAATGCGTATTTCTTTGGTCAGTCTGAATGTTGAAAAACCCTACCATCTCCGTGTGAGATTAGATAAGTCACTCGCGGCTCCAAAGCACTTATGAATGTTCATTTATTGCAACGGAAACCGAATCCAGATTTTTCAACCAAACCATATCATCACCGATAATGGCTTTCCGATGTAGGTACTTTCATTTTAAAGCAGAGGTTTTAGGATCTCCTAAAGAACATCTCAAGCCAAAGAGATAAATGTCCTTTGGGCAGGTATCTCTTACATCTAGTCCAATCTTGTACCTATATATTCTTTCAAAACTGATTATTTGATAAGGATATGTTTAAAATATTATAATTGCTCTATCCTGGGTTATTTATACTTGACTATAAAATAGTTAAATTTTTTTCTTTTTCTAATACACGTTAGTAGATATTTTTAAGGGATGGACGATGGCATGTTTTTTTTTTTTTTTTTTCGTTTTTTGTAATGCCCAGTAATTTCTCCTTCACAAATGCGTGAAAACCATGAAATTTCTACTTAATATACGGAATGTAAATTAATGTATCTTATATGATTTTTATTTTTATTTCCTAAAATTTTCATAATTTAATATTTGTTGTAAATAACATCTCATAAGAAGCAAACGGATGCCTTCTCATCTAAAATTTTATCATCGTGAAAAAGAAGATTACACGTCTTTCGTTGAAGCATGCGCAGTTGTGGTTATTATTATCGTGATTATTTTCTTTTTAATTCTAATCTAAATGGGAAGTAATAACACGAAGAAAACGCATTTAATTTGCATAAATCGAAAGCCAAACTTGTTTGGGCTTTTGGACCCTCTCTACTCGAACCCTTAGGATGTACTTATTAATATTGCTTTTTAATGTTATCGCAGAGTTCTATTTAAATTCTGGAGTTTTCGAAAAGCCAGTTTAACAGAAAAACTTATCTTCCTAATGTATCAAGCAATTAATACATTGGAGACTGCTATATATGTGGAAACGAAGTAAACAAGCAAATAAAACAGAAGTCTAATTTAAAATCCATTTCACTCTCGAAATGGTAGCATTGTTCAGGAAGGCACGAGGCCTTTAATCGGATCAAGAAGTGCAGGGAAATGGAAAATACTTTCTGGCTGTCTCCCTGGTAATGCGCGCGCATGAGGTTCATTGTGCGCACAGGTTTTTTTTTTTTTTTTTTTTTGAATTTTTTTATTTATTTATTTTTTACTGGATTTCTTCAGTATTGCTCTTATTACGATAACAGCCAATGTAAATTCAAAAAAAAAAAAAAAAAAGAGGAGAAAAACAAAAAAAAATGCAGTTTTCAGAACAAAACGCAGATGAAGTAATTACATGAAATCTGTACCTAATGGAAAGGAATTTTCTGTTCCACTGAGTAGATGTCTGTTTTATTAATCCTGTGTGATATGCATTTCTCTTTCTTTCAACTAATTTCTATGTATTCATAAAGTAATCTAGCAACTAGTGAATTCGAAGAGATGGGGGGAATGGGAGAAAGCACACTTGCATAAAAGAAAGAAATGATTTCCTTCTTTGTTCACCTCTCGAATTCATTTATGATATGAAGGGAAAAAAAGATCAAATGCTGGAGTTTTTATGAGCAAAAAAGAAAAAAAATTGCAGCGGATCTTCAGAAAAAAAAAAAAAAACTGGTGAGTTACGAACAGTCTTATAATACCAGAGTGAAAAATCATATGCATATATATATATATATTATGAGTAGATAACGAATTCTGAT
Source organism: Typopeltis vanoorti (assembly GCF_054136105.1). Lineage (NCBI taxonomy): Eukaryota > Metazoa > Arthropoda > Arachnida > Uropygi > Thelyphonidae > Typopeltis > Typopeltis vanoorti. Next base: position 90,861,885 of record NC_143564.1, on the reverse strand, counting down.
CATTATTCATTAATTGTCATTTTTTTTAATGCAATCGTTCTATTCTATTGATTTACTCTTAAAATATGCCGATAGCAAAAAATAATTAAAAAAAAAAGCGAATTAAGCCCGTGATTCAACATATAGAGAAATTGCATAATATTATAACTGTATAAAGGACAAAGAAAGAAAATAATTCACGTTAAAATTAAAAAGCTAGGAATATTTATTGAATATTTATTCTACACGAAAGCAGAATCAATATGAGAGAGAGAGAGAGAGATTTAAATTACTACAGGTATAGAAGAACAAGAAAGAATTATATAAAGACAACTAGAAACTGCTAGAAAAGATATTTATTCTTACAAAATTGAAAAGACGAATAACATATCTGAAAGTATTCATTAAGATGAGCAAAATGTCGGGGTCAGGTTGTGGCTGAGAATCTCTGATGTAATGTACTTTTGTGTCGCAATACCCACGTGGAGCTTGTAGAACGATGACTATAACTAAAGTGGCCATCTGTCATGTTTTATAAGGGACAATTCTGTACTTCAGAACCTTGTACTGAATATTTAATTTTTTTTTTAAAAAAAAAGACATTCGACTGTTCTGTGGTTTCGATGGCCGTTCCTTAAAGGCCGATATTTTAATGTATGAGCTGAGTATTTGGATTGAATATATTAAGATTATCTGTTCCTAAAATTGAGAGAAAGAAAAATAAATCAATCAGGTTCAAAGATACTTTGTTTTAACACACAACAAGAAGTATTCACCACAAAAAGTCAGTTTTCTATGCATATATTTGAAAGTACATGATGTTTGAGACTTCAGTACAAATTACAGTTTACAACTGTAATTTGTACTGAAGATTGAAAAATGTTGAAGATTGTATGAAGATTGAAAAAATAGTATAATTAATTATACTTTTTACTCTTTCTATAGTATTTTTCAGGTTATTGAGGATTTTTAATGATCCTACTTGAAGATTCTAAGCGGGAGATCTATCTCGCCGTCCTAATCCAAAAAATACACGAGTATACTGTGAACAGGTACAGGGTGATTAAAATAAGCAATAACCTTAATATATTTTATAAAGCTTATATATTTATATTCGTATAGGAAGCTGCAATTCATAGAATATTATAATATTGGAAAAGAAATATGCGAACATCAAACAGGAGGACAGCAGAATGAATGGGTCAGATGATGTAATCCCAAGGACATTAAGGAGATAAATCATATCGAAGAAAGGATATTGTTTTTCCTATCATTATTCAAATCTAAATATTTGGAGATTAATAAAACCTTCGAAAGAAACCTAATACAATACTGTTATAATAACATTATATACGTATACTTTGTTTCTTCTTATGAAGAAAATACTCAATATCCCTAATAATAAGAAAACAAATCTATTTAAGTATAGGAACTTAAAACCAGAGAATATTTCGAGTACAATAAAAACATCGATACATTATTTAGAACCAATCTATAGATATATAAATTGACAAACTCTATGGTAATAGATATGCTCTTGCATAAAACCCCTTGCATATAGCATTGCATATTTACTGATGTTATTCATCACTAAAGCGTACTATTTTGCAGTGCGTGTGCGTGCTCTTGTAAGTTTTGTAATCGGAGGATGAGCTGTTGTTCTTGAGTTACACATATGCCTTCGGTAACTTGAAATTGTAATCTGATATTCGAAAAGAAATTTGTTTGTAGCTATATTTCTCCATTTTGAACTCTGCTTCAGATGTGCATGACAAGATCAATAGTATCACTAATTCGACGAAAACATACTTTCTCTATGATATAAAATCAACCTATAATGATTATTTAAATAGTTTTTGATACACCGAAACGATCTGCTCTATAATTTGTTTCGTAAATATGGAGAAAAATATTCAAATAAAAGTTGTTTCAAGTTTGTTATTTGACTTTACATATTTCTGATATCTTAATACAAAATTGCAATGTTCTTTCCATCCTTTGGCAAATAATCGTTTTAAGAGACGTTTTTTTAAAAAGATTTAGCCGGTTAAATTTGCAAGGAGAAACAACAAGGCACTTCGTGTTTAAATATAGTATTGACGACAATTATTAGACAACAAAAGATAGCCTTAGAGACGGGGCAAATACTATGCGACTAGTGATGATACGAACCAGATGAGTGCGACAGATATGTGACCTCTAACAATGACTACAACACTACAGCCACTAACAGATCTTTCCAGTAATAGGATTTCCACTGTTATCACGGTACCTTTAGATAAGGATAATTTAAGTAAGTGCCTAGAAAAAGAAAAGAAAAACGCCTATTTCAAACAAGACTAAGAGACGACTGTTTTCAAGCTAATGATAACTAAAAGAAAAAGTAAACAGCACAAAATCTTTTCAATGAAAGTGATTTTGTGTCTTCTAGCGAAACAGACGAACGGGCACTGTCGAGGACAACACAGATGACAGGGAAAGCTTTAACTGGGGAAACGGTGAAGAGGAGATGACCAAAGAAAATCTCTAAGATTTCAAAAGTCGCTGGAAATTTGTTTCGAATTCAAATCAGGGAGAAACTCTCCTTTTGAAAGAAACATGTTGTCATAGAGATAATATTGACTGGTATTTGTGACACGCAAATATTGTTATGAAGTACGTTCATCACATTTATTTGGTGTGTTCGGCGACAGGTTTACCTGCTTTTGTGGGATTCGACCCCAGGAATCTGTTCCTCATCTGGTAGTATCTGCAACTTTTGACAAAAAAGTAGAAAATTCTGGGCAAAAATAAGAATTGAGCGGTATGAAAAATTCATTTTAACTCTTTGTAATTTGGGAGATAAATACATTTGCTATGAGGGTGGCTTGAATTAAACTAAATACTCTTTCCAGCAAACAGTTTGGGAGAAGAGAGAGAGAGAGAGAGAGAGAGAGAGACAGAGAAAATTTATAAATGTCTAAGTAGGTATTTATATGTTTATTTGCTGAATGGGGGTTATGGGGTGTCAAGCAATGTGCGTTTCTTCAGGCACATGTAAATTTATTAATCGCTAAGTAGGAGAGCCATCTCTTACATTTATTCATTGCACCGCATTTATGGTACTACTTCCCAAATAGATATTTATTTCAGATATTACATTTTTGTTATCGTAAAAAATTCTGGTTCTATTAATTTTTATCTACAGTAACACCACTATTTTTATGTGTTGCAGGAAAAAAAAAAAAAACATATCCATCAGGATATTCTCTATCACAGCTATAAGAATGGCTTCAGTTGTAACTACATATAAACTTTCCTCATACTAGACGAGACTTCGACGCCAGCTCCTTTTTTAACCAAGGGAAATGCTCCATCTTTGCGATTGCTACGAAGACCCAGAACACCAAGGAGTATAAAAGATCACTCCATAAATCACCGTTGTTTTGAGATTGATCCGGTTTTTCGATTTATGATGAGATGGTACAATAGGCTTCGATAGGAATGGATAGGTTTGTTGATGAGTTGGAGTGTCACAACATAATTATTGACAAATCCCTTGGGACCATTAAACAGTTCCGTTAAACTTCATATTATCAAACTGCTTTGTTTATTATGCAAAATCAAAAAGTGAAAGAAATACTCTTCTACCTCCTTCCGAGTCTAATTTAATCAACTTGTTCTGTCAATGCTCAGATTTTATTCCTTGTCGCTCAGGGGTTGAAATGGTTTTGAACCAAAATGAAATGTTTCTCTCGGAACAAATCAGAAAGTTTTTTTTTTTTTCTCTCTAATCGCACGAATGAATAATCAGGAATAGAATTTATTATTATTATTTTTTTAATATCGTTATATTTTTCTCTATTCGGATTGGAAAAATTTACTTGTTTCTCTGAGGACATTTTTCTGGTCGGAGCAAAAAGAAAAAAAAAATTCACTCTCAGAAAATAATGATGCTCCATCTCAAAAACAACAACAACAACAACACACACACAGTTATATTCATTTGTTTATTGGCTATTTAGGATGAATTTCAGAATTATGATAGTAAAAAAATAGAAATAAGACGCAAAATTATAATTTATTTATTGTTATTATTAACAAGGGAACAGATTGCTAATTTAAATTTATTGAAACACAAAATGGAAATAAAAGTTTTATTTATGGAGAAGATATATAAGCCTTTTTTTCCCAGATGGAACATTATTTTATGAGAATGAAATTTTTTTTCGATTTGATACTCTAGAACCTAATTGTTTCAGTAGCATAGAAATACATTTACAAAAAAAGATTTTTTCTTTCAACTCGTGAATAATTAAGAATCAAAACGGATTCGTTCTTCCGATATTTATTTCAATCCTTATTGTCACTAAAATAATTCGATTTCCATCAACTGTCTCCAACCAAGTGCTTCAAATGTTTTCAATTACATCATGGTAGCATCTTGTAGGATTATTATTATTACTATTTTACCGATTGCAAACTGCAAGGTATACTCTATTTAATCACAAAAGAAACGAAGAAATTATGAAAAAATTAAACCAAGAATCAGTAATAGAAAAAATTTAAAAAAAATATAAACATAAATGGATGAAACACGTTCAAAGAATGAAAACAGAAAGATTACCAAAACAAGCCTTAAAGTACAAGCCATTAGGAAAAAGAAAACCAGGACGTCCTCTTAAACGATTCAACGATGACTTCTAAGGGGAACAGGCCACGCTAGGCCTAAATCCTTGATATGCATGATGATGATGATGATGATGATGATGATGACTATTTTTCAGAATAAAGTTGTAAAATTAAAAAAAAAAAGTTTTAGAATCGTTACTGCAATTTGGGAAGTCATTGTAACTTACTGGAATTCGATTTGAGTAAAGGTTCGTATAGAATTAAATGTCCGGTGCGGGTATCAGCATATATTAAAGAAGGGGGAGATCAAGATCCAACCAAACCATGGGATAAACATATATTCCAGTCCTGAATATTTTAGGTATGAGTAACTACTCGTCAATCTGATTCTGATGAGATCTCAGTTTGATTCTGAAGTAGTGTAAGTGCTGCGAATCTTCCAAAAGAGAGAGGGAAAAAAAGATTGACTGTCGATTGGAAGGAAAGAGAGAAGTAATAAAAAGTAACCCTTAAAAGCGTGCAAAGCCTAGGAAGTAAACCTTTTGTATTTAAACAGACTATAGTCTTCTCACAGTCGAGTGCCAAAGTCTAAAAAATTGGTAATAAAAGATATTCATATTTATAATATGAGATAACAGTTTAACTCACTGGATGTTAATTTTAATCGAATAAAAATTATTCTTGATACAAGTTTACAGAATTTGATCCAGGATCAAACATGTCTAGTCCAGGGTCAATCGACGACAAGTATTTTGATTAAGGAAACAAAGGATTACAGCACACAGAACTATGTGGGCTGCAAGACAATCACAGCAGCCAACCTTTGGTAGAAAATGGGATTAAGGCTTAATTAGCGATTGACAGTTGTTAACGAATAAGTCGGGTCAGCATTTTTTGGTTTACAATCCACACCGGGAGATTAAATAAATAAATAAATAATTTAAATAAAATCTGATTCATCATATCAATGGCCAAACCTAGTCCTGGCAGTAGAAAATGTGGAGTGCAATTGAGATCACTGGGGGGGGGGCTTAATTTATTTTATTGACATTACTATTGACACGCGCTATGACTGTGGACCATTTTAAATATGCAGGACAACTAATAATGCAGATCTTGAGATTTTTACGATATTCGTGTTAAAGTGTTTACATAAGGGCAGTGAGAAGTAGTGTAGATTAACTCAAGAAGAATGCAAAAGATAAACAACGCTCACGCTTTATTGTGATTCAACAATCTGAAGATTCTTAAACCCTTTTTTTGTTTCTTGTTTATTTCATTTTCATCCCAGATAAGCTTATCTAAGGAAAAGGAGACTCATTTTTACTGCTCATCCTAAAAAAAAAAAAAAAAGAATTTACTGGCAATTGTGTACGCTTCTGTGTTTGGAAAGTAGATGTGTTCAGCGCGCGCGCTATTATCTCTACACCGCGAAAAAGTTAAGTACTCTTTTTACGTCTTCTTCCAAACCTGTCTCAAGTCCTTCAGTAGAAGGAGAGGTTAACTTAACAACTGAAAATGTTCCGGAATATCTGACCATATGCGGTCATAAATTTCCGGACGTGTAAATCAGTGTATTCTAGAGACCTTGCTATATATCATTTTACGACCTGTTTCTTTTTACACATTCTTCTACGACATCGTTCCGCTTAGCTGGCGAACATCCTAATGTCTCGTGGCCTATCTCATCTCCTTGTTACACCTCGATTTCGGCAAACTTGTTTTTCCTCGTCTGTTTGCCATCACTCAAAGTCGTGCGGAAGTTGCTCCGCAAAGAAACAGCGGATACGTGAGCAGCCTACTTAGGCGAGTATAGGCGCGCGAAGACACGCACTAATTGTTGCCGCACGTTCTTTTATTGGGCACGCGGCGTCTTTGTCGTCTGTCATGACTAGCATCGTCGAACAGGAGACCGGAGATACCAAAAGGAAAGTTTTTTTTTTATTTATTTTATTATTATTTTTTTTCTTCCCCGCTCTTTTCTCTTTAGGTAGCTGTGGTAGTTGGCTTAAGAGTAAGAAATAGGTAAAGTAGTAGCATTCTTACGTATTGGATGTTATTTCTTGATGTTCTCTTTATGCACGTTTCGTACAAATAACTCTAACTCATATTAAACTCTTGGCAAGTATTCGCATACTACATTGTGTAGTGATACGTTTCTTGTGGCTGTTGGTCCACAAGAAAATAATGAGCCCCATTATCAAAGTGTATTCAGAATTCTTCTGTCTCCCGATATATAAAAAGCCGCATGTATTTTTTGTCTTTTTTTTTTTTTTTTCCTCTTTAAAACTTTGAAAATTATTCCGAATTCAGAGGAAATCTTTGGTGAAGGATGCTGAAGTATTTTGAAATAGGCTTTTATGGATTATCTTCAAGTTTTTCATCGTTCTTTCTAATGGTATCCTCTACTCACTTTTTTATCTTTTTGGTTTGTTTAAACTTACCTTTAGAGAGTGACTTACAATGACTAAAGATCAGCAAGTATTCGAGAATTTCTTTTCATAGTTATCCTGGAGGTTCGTTTTTTTTTTCCGATTGTTATTCTATATGCAATAAGGTATAGATATGCAAAAGGTCCATCAAAGGAGTTTTTTTTTTCTTTCCTTCAGAGCAGCATTTTCGATTTTTTTTTTTTTTTTTTTTACTGTCGGCCCTCTTCTTTTCGAAGCTGCTATGCCGAGTTTTGTATTGACAATTTCACAAGCAAACTGCTATCCATAAAGCAATGACTAAGAAACAAATTTTAGGCCTCAAACTTTTCCAGGGATGAAAATTGTTGACATTTCGGAGTACTTCATTTTTAGAATGAATTCAGAGGAGTGGAGAGTGGACAATATCTGAATAGTTGAGTCAGTAGTTGAAGCATCAGAGTGAGTCCACAGTAATCATCTCCTTAGTCTTTTCTCTCCGACACAATTTAGAATTTTAGGCAATTCTAAATATATTTGTGCCTCATCTATAAGACATAGAAGATGAACAATGTCTTTGAATCGAATATTGGACAGACAGCTCTGTTAATCTTTCCCTTTCTAGATTGAACAAATAGATTAATCGGAAAGGGATCTACCTACTCTGTTGTAAAGATGCTTTTCAAGTCTTGGTGATTTTAGTGAATTCAAGAAATATTTGCGTATTTTTTTTCTGTTCACTCTGTTGTGGTTATAATTTCAGTATGACACATGCGCAAATATCACTTATGCTGAAAGTTCGAGAGCCTGCTTTGGCTGGAACAAACAGTGCACTTCACATAATTTTCCGCCGAATTAAAGTCTCCTCCAGCTGTCCAAGAATCATATTAGCATGGTTTCTTATTTCTTCTTAGCTGTTTGTTTGTGATGTCCAGTGGGTTAAAAAAAAAAAAAAATCAAATCCAGGGTTAATTTTTATTCTACACTAAACCAGCATGATAAAATATCGAATATCGCCTGTATCCCCCCCCCTTCATATTCGAATAACTGTGATGAACACCTAGAACAAACATGTTCATTCATGGTGATTATTACAACTTTTCAGCACACCCTCATAAGCTAATTCAGTGCAAAGGGTCTGAAAGTAATAGCAGGCATTTTACCACTGACTTACAGATCAATCAACTAACTTCGTGATAACACAAGCATTAAATTGGGAGGAAGATATAGAAGACAGTCCTGAAGTTTAATCCAAGTCGACACTTGGCAGAGATTATAATATCATAATGTAATTTACGATATCATAAATAATTATGAAACAGTTACTTTATCCAGTAAAACGTAACCCGATTTTTTTTTTTACGTTGTCTAAATTAAAAAATTCCCTATAAAATTTAATTACAAACTGAATTAATAAAAACAAAATAATCTTATATAAATGTTACTTTTCCCCATTTACAGTGAACCAGTTATATTCCCCATGTTTACATTTAATAGAGAGATGCTACAATACACTGTAGCATCTCTCTCTATCAGCGAAGCTTCGATAGGTGGTACGTGCTTGGAGCTTCCTAAGGAATACAGTAACCTATCCCTATCAAATTTAAACCTTGCCTACGTTTTGTTTATTTATTTTTCTTTTATATATGATTTACTGGACCAACTTAATTACAGAAGGCGAATTTCTCCATCAGATGCCGAAAAGTAAACTTATTCCATCAGTAAGCAACGTTTATTTACTTACTTAAATTGTTCTCGAGAATATTCCTGATCATCATCGCATTTCTATCACTGTCTAAAAGCACCGATACTTGGATTTATTCCATTTTTTTCTTGGAAGACTTAGATAAGCAGTTGTTCTATGGGTTATACACAAAGTATCACTCTGTACCAGCTATCACCACACTTAAATCAGTTCAGAGTGGGTTTAATGAGTAAAGGAAGGATCCCTGCCGTGTTTGGTACATAGCAGCACAGCTAACGTTTCACGTCTGTCTCTAGCGTATTAGACTAACCTGTCACGATCATTGAAGCGTCACTCAGAGTCGTACATCACTCGCCACAGAATGCTGTTTACATCTGATGAAACAAGAATATCTACGAGGTCAACATTGTAACAGCTAATTTACGAGTCAGGCGTCTTTGGAATTCTACCTTCGCTCATGCATCGAAGTCACCCTTCCCATGACCCTCCCCTACTTCTTCTATCGTCAACTTACAGACCACTACAGTCGAGGACCCGTGTTTTCTATCGTCAACTGTCTATCCACCCTTTGGTTATTTATCTAGCAGAAGCGGAAGCTGGCACAGACGCACAAAAAATAAACAAACCTTTTCAACGGATAATTAGTTTTTTTTTTTTCTTCTCCCAACAGTTCTTCCACTTCTCGCAGCTCAACTGTGTCTTCGTAAAGTGTTTCGATTTCGCAGCTGGATACTGCCAAAAGCATTCCTCACGTGATTGTTGTATAGAAGAAGGCTTAAGACAGTGTCAGTAGAAATCTCGAAGGTTAATATAAGTGCTGTTAACCTTTTAGTGACCAACACCGGAGAATTAGTTTCCACAGATTGCTACATTGTTATGAAAATAAAACGATGATATGAAAAGATGGAACGTGTCAGAGTCCAACTGGTTGCTTTTCTTAGATGCTCTTGTGTTATTGTGCATGCGTGTGTTTTTATACTCTACTACAGATGAATAACTGAACCCGGTAGGCTATCAATTTTTGTTCTCATTGACACTCTTTCTAACTGTTCTTCCTATTATTATTATTATTATTATTATGAACTAAACATATATTGGATACTATCGCTCCTCTTCCATTTATTATTATTATATGATAAGCAAAAATACATGATGTAAACTAACCAAAAGTCTTATAACGAAATTATGAATCAGTACTACAATAAAGGTTTAACAAAAACAGATCATCAAAGGTGATCTGTTTTTGTTAAGCCTTTATTGTTAACCATAACCAGTGGCGGCTCGTGGCTTGAAATCGTGGGGGGTGCTGCAACTTTCGAAATATACATACACACTAAAATTAAAATTATTGTTTTGATTTCACAATAATACATACACACTGTAAGTACAGCGTATACGTGTTTGGAAAAAATATCAAAATTATGGTAAAAATTAAAAAAAAAAATTAAACATGAAAAAATATTGTTTATTATCGATAAAATTATACAGTTTGGTATAATTCAAAATTACTTAAAAATAAAATCCATTATCATAACCCCAATAATGTTCTAAAATAAAAACTATAACAAATGTTATGTCTTTAATTGTGATGTCCAAATATTTAAAGAGACGGAGTAAACTCAATAAGCAATACGAACACTCTACTACTGGCACAAACTGCATATAAACAACAGTGGAACTGCGTTACGGACAGTGCCGCATTACGCTAATAGCTCGCATCTCACTATGACGTGCATATGCTTGCGCATGTATCAATATGGCACTGTGGTAAACACAGTGCTGCTAGCGTCCTTCTTCCCTCCTAAGTGCTACAAGATGGATTTTTATTATTTTTTATACAAAATAAGAGAATTGAATAGGATTGTTGAAGATAAAATTAAATATTATAAACAAATATAAATAAATTAATAAATATATTTATATATCGAGAAAAATTGGGGATGCTGCGGTTCCGCAGTGCCTATGCACGAGCCTCCCCCGATCATAACAAACATCAGGATATTACTGAATCCCTTATGGCTCTGCACAAAACCCACACTATAAAATAAATAAATAAATAATTTGAGATACTACTTGTTGTTATTAAGAAATTATTTTAATAATTCTTACCTAACAACAGAGACACCTATCGTATAACACGACCTACCACTCAAACGCTGAACTTGCAGCTGTGAAAATGCATTTCTGCTGGACAACCTGTGACAAAAACTAAAATACGTAATCAGCTACGGAACCTTAAAACAAGCAGCGGTAAGTAGCATGCAATTAATACTTCACAAACAGAGAACACATCGACAGCATAAAAACATGAAAATTACCATAAACAAGTTAGACATTGTAGTCATAAGATAATAAAGCTCAGAACATGTCAGTCTCAATTTCTTCGTAAAATAAGTTTTTTTTTCTAGTTGTGAAGACAACGGAATTATACCATCGCGTGATTTAAGTATAACTAACTCCTTCAATAAGAATTACATATTATTCTAAGACAGCAAAAAATTCAATAATTAAAAATTAATTTTCGTAATAAAAAATATAAATAAATATCACAAAAATGGAATACTGTTTATATATTCATTGCAGGTAAGCAGATAATAATCGTAAATATCATTTCACCTTTCTACTATTTATATATCTAGTCGAATATAATACACGAATTGTACGTTGGTACTGTATGGATGAATAGGAATACTTATCCTAACCGCACTGTTCTGGGGTCGGGCTCAAGTTACACATTTCCTGTATAGACCTACCATTTATCAAATTCTCAGCATCTCGATTCAGATTCTCGATATTTCAGTCCCTAGATCAAAGTTGCAGTTTTTCCCCCAGCTCCTTAATCCAGGTTGTACTTTAAGCATCTTGCAATATCTGATGATATCGAAATACTCAATTACTTCGACCAATTTAGTAGCCTGGAAAGTTACACAAAAATATCAGCAGCTTACCAAGCCCTGTGTATTCTCCTCCCCACTCCATGCTCTTTCTCTCATCATAAATGTTTGAATAACAATCTACGCATGTTTCTTTACAATATTTGTTTGAAAACAAATCAAACTGAGCTAAAAAAGGCTCATTTCAGAAAAAAAATATTCCTAGGGTCAGTCACGTGGTTCTTCCAGCTTTATTAGACAGGCGCTATTCTGGCCTTTCCTCAAATGTGTTTATGCTAGCAGATAAGCTGAATTATCTATAGATCTGGTGCTGGACAACCTATTCAAGTTACCCAAAATTTAGGATTGTTATAGCCAGTGATGCACTCAGGATTTAATCTTGGAGGGGCCGAGTACTCAAGATTTAACTTGGGGGGGGGGGAGACAGCACTCATGATTTAATCTTGGGGTGGGGCGAGTTGAGTAGATGATTTGAGAATACGCACACTACGCATTGCATATGACCTATGACTGAGCATCTGCAGTGATCGCCAATACATGATGCCCATGATCTCTGGCCCGGCACGGGCAAACAAAGTATCGCTCGAGCCCTACTTCTGACTCTCGGTAATCACGGTCTTCGTTCGCCTTGCGAATGAAGACCGTGATTACCCAGAGTCAGAGAGTATTCCCACCTTATGGGACTGCTAATTCATAAGTAGTATAGAAATAGAAGACACGACACAACATAAATAAAATAAAAAAAGAATTTTAATTAGGAAAAGATTTTTGAAAATGTTTCTAGTGTTTTTTCCTTTTTTTTGGGGGGGGGGGGGGAAGGGCCAATTGGCGCCCTCCCTGGGTGCGCCAATGGTTATAGCAATGAGTTCTGTAGATCTCATTGCAATAAAAGTCCTAAATTTTGTCTATTAATTATTATGGTGTTTCCGTTTATACGATAGCTTTCGAAATAACAGCAGAATTACCCGTTCTGTAACTTTCATTATTTCTTTCCCTTTCTATTTTGTGCAAAACACAACGATTTTGCTGTCTTTCCATTCTTATCATTTGGACGTCTCTGTTTGTACATTGGGCGGTTACATCTTTAGATGTTAGGAATGATTTATGTGATCAATTTATATTCATAATGCACTCAACGAAAAGTGGATTGTATTTATTTGTTGTTCCCTCCTGTTTACTCTCAAGTATATGGAACTACACCCATCATCTGGGAGTTATATTAGTGGCAAATATCATTTGGATGTTGTTTATTCCAAATTTTATGCAGGTAGCTCTCTTTGCTTTCAAATTTGTTAGTATGATTCAAATAATAAAATACATATTTAAGTTAACTCAAATGTCAACTAAAAGTTTTTAAGTAGAATTACAATGCAAACATTGTAGTCTTTCTCCTACTTCATTCAAAAAGTATTACATTTAACAATAATCTACTGCATAAAAGATAGCATTAGCAGCTTGGCATTATTATCTAAATTTTATATTATTATATACTTTTGGACAATTGCTTCCACCTGAAAAGAAAGTGGAACATCAGATGTGCAAGTAAATTCGTTAGACCCAATATGATATGATTGACATCTTTTATACAAATTCTCCGCATGGAGAATGACTACAAACATAGAACTGTGTTAGTAATTATGGTGGGCAGGTCAACAATTAAACCCCATTAGTGATAACAATGACGATATATATTGACTGATAAGTGAAAGTGGAAAAGCAAACACACTCAGAACGGCCATCTTGGATACTCTCTGATCCAGAATATCAGTACAACGAACTTACGCGCAACCTGGTTTTGATAGTCTTGGGTGGCCGTGGGGTTAGTATCCGCTCCCCAACCAACAAGCTGCGAGTTCGTATTCCATCGTGGACATGAATGTTTCTGAACTGTTTTTAGGAGGTCGATGACTTTCACCCTCCGGTGTGAGAGTATCGTACCGCTTATTGGAGGCTGAAGTGGCTTGAAAATGTTTTCCGTGTTTGGTCTCAAGAGCAGGTTTTCTTGACCAGTTAAACATGAATAAAAAAAAAAAAAAATAAATAATAATAATAATAATAATAATAATTAATACCAATATAAAAAGAAAATAAAAAAAATTACTCCACGCACGGTACTAATGTACTATAGGGAAAAAAAAACATGGCAGCTATGTTGTAGTTTAATTATTTTTTGCACACTTTAGTAAAGTTAAATGATCTCGTTAAAAATCTTACAATTAAAATTTTAATGAAAAGCAGTAGACTATTGTTCCTCAGAAAGAAAGAAAGTTATTGTCCTTGGCAAGGACTGAAACTTCCCCCCCCCACACACACACAAAGTTCCAGTTTTTACTTCAATAACACAAGTAATCCGTTCAAAAAGTTTTGTTATTGAACATGATTAGTATAAAATCACGATAGTTAAAATCGTGAAGCAAATGTTCGATATTAATTGCGTCTGTTCTTTGGCTGGTTTGTCTGTTCTGTATATAAGAAAAACTCGAGTTTCCACTCGGCGAATCCTGCTTCTTCCAAACGAAGCCAGCTAACGAACCTTAAGTAGCAGAGTCACTCTTCACTCGCGAAATTTGAACCCTGATTTTTCCAATCAAACACCAACTTCTTATGAGCTGCAAGTGAGCCTTAGACTACTAAATAGCTGCTCTCTACGTTCATTTAAATACCGATACCGTAATAGCTATATACGTTGCTGTGCAATATAACAGCTGAAAATTGTATAACACTGCTACCATCTACCGCACGGTCCAATAATGCACCTACTGCTGGCACTGTTATCACTTTTATAGATAAATATGTTACGAATGATCATCGTATATTAAGGGGTAAGTTCCGAATGGGTTTCTTTCTCGATGACATGAAATAGTCAGTCTCATAACACAAACCAACTACAGAACAATCGCAAGAATCACTCAGAACCAAGCCGAACTTACTGTTACCGTGGAAACATTGAAAGGAAATGATATATATTAGTCTAAATATGCTAACATCGAAAAGTTACCCAAACTTTAATAGCACATAACCTCCCACGCATTGTTGCTATGGAAACCTGAAAATAAGCAAATAAACGAAAGTCGTCTTAAATAAATAAAAGAAACTATTTTATTACGTCTAGAGAGAGAGAGAGAGAAAGAAAGAAAGAAAGAGAGTCTACACTACCTTCTTCTAGTTCACGTCCTCACTTATGGAGAATGAACTACGATAATCAATGCAGAAAAAAATAAGTTATACAGACATGAAATTTATTCCATGAGAAGAGCATCCAAATATTTTACAGTGGACACCGGATATACAGGATAAAAAGGACAGATATCTTGAAATGTAGAGAAATAACTGATTAGAACGTGCGCACAGAATGTAGAAGTGTTAAGGCATCTTAAAGACAACCTTAAGTTACAAATCTCGGAGTCGGAGATTGACAGAATAAAGAAATCTGAAGAGACCGTTCTGCTAGCCCTAATACTGAATAGAAAGAAGAAAAATAAATTTTATTATATGATTGGGGGGGGGAGGTGTTAACTACAGAAGATCTGATTATTAAAGTCTGCATTGCGATATCTAATCTTATGATCAATCCTAGCAGGGGCCCATTGCCAAACTACTACTCACGGAGGCGGAATTACGACAGTTTTAGGTTACAAGCGACACTAATACTGTCAAACATTGCAATGGCCAATTTCGGAAGATCTGCTGGCGGCACGTGCTGCCCTCGGTAGCGGCGACAACCCTACGGGAGACTGTCGGAGTTTCGGACAGACCACCCATATCGACTAGGCCCCCTTGTTGTCTTAAGGAACAAGGAGCATACTGGGTCGTGAGTGGCGGAGGACATCCCTATGGTAGTCTTTATATAGTGGTTCGTAAGGAGGCGAGGCTCCGGGCCACGACACGGAAATCTTATATCGGAGTCAGTTCTGGACAGTCAGACATTTTGGCGACAAATCACTTGCTCTACGTCCCGCCAACTGTCAAAATACGCGCCTAAGACGCCATTTCTGATGCTGGCCAGAAGGAGAGAGGTGGAAGAGGAGGAAACAAGCCCTGAGGTTAGTAGGAAGCATTCTGTTGCGCCACGCTTAGTATTGCTGTTTTCAGTGATTCACTTTTGTCATCTACAACCCCCCCCCTCCCATCAACTCGTTTTGAAAAAAAAAAAAAAAAAAAAAAAATCGAGTTCGCGTAACCTTTCTACTGTTTATAGTAGTTGTCTTCTATCCAACGCTTCAATAATAAAAATAGATATTAAATATTACCAAAGAAAATAATAATAATCAAGCTGAATTCGGGAAAAAAAAATGGAAATAAATATTGAAAAATTAGAAGAGGATGGTTGTTTAGTTCCTAGCCAGTTTGTTTTGTCTTATTCCTTGCGTCTAGATCCAGGATTTTCGAAGCCGATGGCACTTCCTAATTCCGGCTCCTGAAGTGAATTTGAGAAAAATCATGAGACATTTAAGAGATTTATTGTCGAAATTAAAGTGAAAAGTTAAAAATAAAAAGAGAGCGACAGAGAAAGAAACTCATAAAAATTCCATATCGTATTTTCATTCAGGTATTAATCTTTGCTGCAGCTGAGTCGAGGATCACCATTGTGTTTGGAAGAATGTCATATTATTCTCTGATCTCCAATCTTCGTAGAGTAAATTGATCGCAATGACGAGAAAATTTTGGTAATATAGTTTCATTTTTCTCATGAATAATTCGGATGAGACAAGGCAATCATATTCAACTGTCATATTCAATTCATAAAAATTCATATTCAATTTTGGTGCGATAAACAAAAGACGTGTCACAGACGTCTTTGTATGTTAAGGGATTAATACATTAACTAAGTGAATTGTTATGCCTAAAATAACGTAATATTTTATGTGATTTTCCCGAGCGAGATCCAATCTAGTACAAACCTTCAGAATAAGTGAATCTTGACAGTTATAAAAACGAACCCAAAAGAAAATAAATAAATAAAAATATTCCTTGATTTCCAGCAATTGCCTCTCGAGCGTGTGACACGTGTTTTTCGCTTTGCTTTAAGTCCACAAAGTTCAAGTAGGTTAAAGAGTCGCTCACGCTACGATAAAAATGTAAAGTTTTACCAATGTCCAAGAACATGCGTAATTTTCTAGAAAGTAAGTTATTTTGGTCTCATCAGTTAGTCATTTTGACACGAATATGACTGTTCTGAATCTGTATTACAATCGAACTGTTGGAAGTCTACATAAAATGGACAGGATTTTTTTTTTTTTTCTGTTTCGTTTTTCGATTTCCTATAAATAACATACTTCTAGGAAAGTAACCAGTAGGTTAAAGGTTTGCCGTTAATACTTTGGCTCCATAAAGAGCGGCATTTATTTCTCATGCACAAAGAAAAATCCAATGAAATGAGGTCAAATTTACATATTTTGTTCTGCAAAGTAGAAAAGATGGAAAATAACAAGTACCTGGCTTGATTTATGTTTCGATAACTATATCATAGTTATTACGACAGCACCTAACATGCCTGTGCGGGTTTAGGCCAGTTCAGTCTACAGTAGCTTAAAAAAAAAAATAAATAAATAAAAAAGGAAGTCGACGAAGAACTAAAATAGAAGGAATAAGCGAGTTCAAGAGTTCAGTGTCCAGCAATACCCACGATTTCCCAATGACAATGATGATTTATTAGTAGGGCAAGAAAAATTCCCATGATTGCACCCCACACTTCCCTCCTTTCTCACCTCCTCCCTAATCATGCCACCACCCACTTCACATTCTGCAGGCCTCAAGAGTAGGGTTCGGTGACGTCCTGCAGCCAAACTACAAGGATGCCGACGGCAGCTAAAGACAACAGGGCGTACCCAAGTCGCGACTCCCGTCTTTCTGTGTTTATTTTACGGCGAGATTTACTTATTTTAAGCGAACCGAGGTGTACGGCAAGGTCACGACGGAAGCACTTCTTACGCTAAACCAGATAAGCCACCAACATAGAAATTTGTACACGACCGTCATTTTAGTTTTCACTTATCAATCATCTAAGGCATACACTTAGAATATTTAATGGAGTGAAAAATAAAATAAAACTAATATACAATGTAGATAGTTGGATTGTGCTGCCCTTAGTTTAGCCAGGCCTTTCTGCAATTATATGAGTCTCATTTTTACAGTAAAGCTATAGATTATATAGAAAGGCCTTTAACAATGTGTTGCACGACTTTGAAAACTAATGATTTTTATTAATATAATCAAGTTTAGACCATCATAGTCCTGATTACTTAGTAAATGCCCGCTTCTGGTCGATATACGCTTTCCAGCACGGAGTTAGTCAGTCTCGTATTTTTTTTTACATTTTTTCCCCCCTCTGTACACTCCAGTTTCCTTTCGAACAACCAGCTTCAAATGCATATCCTGCACAGTGAATACAGGGTAATAAACAGAATATTCTGCTACCATCCTGAATGGACTTAGGCAACTTAATTCGGAACTATTTTTTCACAATAAGCTTTCTACAAAAGAATGAATAAAAATACATAAGATAAATAAATAAATAAAATAAACATGGTTTCCGAAGGCGCCATAGTGTTGAGCGATAGAAAATATGAAACATATTTAAATAACCTAATTTGTCTGTTGATTACCATTCAACACTGCATTATTAATAGTTACCATAGCAACAAAAAAAAAAAAATCACACCCATCTATAGAAAATGTTGCACTCTATCACACTGTTAATAAACGTTGATTGTTAAGATAATCATAGGTCTGATAATCTTAATCAGACCTCTGATTCATTTATATAAGTAAGATAAATTATCTAAAATATTATACGTATGTGATAACCAATGCGCAATTTCCTAAACATAATCAGAATTATAAACTGGCAAAAATATTAATCTTGGCCATGATATCATTCGTTTTGATATACAGTTGCGCTTCATGCATCAAGTATTGTTGAACAATGCGAGCGAAGTGAACCGGAAGTGTTGTTGCATGATGCCGATTGACTTCTGTCATAACAGTTATGTCATGATGCACTGCAAAGGCATTAATGGGTTGCAGGGATGAACGAGAGCGAACAAAAGCCAATAAGATATTGTGGGAATTCGCAGATGAGTAGACGGGTGGTGTCGAGTGAAAAGGGGTGCACTCACGGGTTACAAAGCACACGCATTCGTAACAAGATTTTGATGACAAATGAATATTTTTCGTTGTTGACTGCACCACAGCAAAGACTGACCGAAAGGCAGTCGGAGTAAATGACACTCTCCCCTTTGCTCTCTGGCTTCCCACAACTGGACGACTCATCCGTTGGTCACTCCGTACCCAGGGAAGAAATTAAATCAAGTGTGAACACTCTCAATTACGCTTTTGTATTAAGAGTCGACGTTGTCGGAGGAGCCTTTTCCTGAGTAAACTCGGTTTCCCCGATTCGTGCTCTTCACCGAGCTGAAACACGCGCCCTGCTAGAAGAAGGGCAACAGAATAGGGGGGGGGGGGTCACTATCTTCGTTTTCCCTTCACCAAGACCTGACCGTAGTTGGAGTAAAGAAGCCCGATTGACCTATCATTCGTAACGTCGGAATTGAGGAAAGGCGCCGTTTAATCACTGTCACAAAACCGATTGAACCCTGTTCCCGAGAGAGGGACTGATTTGCCAGCCTCTGTCAACGCAGCATTCACCCCCCCCCTCCCCCCGGCCCTGTCTAACGCATCTCCGGGTCGCTGTTAATATTCATTTGTGAGATTAGGTTGCTGAGAGTTCAATCGGCCGAATGCACTCGGGAAGCCCCAGATTTTTTCGCTTGTTTGCACCAGATGGGGGGGGGTGCAACATCAATGGAATGACACGCATTTCCTTCTGTTTATTTCCTGTTTTTATTTATTTAATTGCTTGCCTGGACTTGCCTATAATGAAGGTTTACAAACAATTGTAAGATCGACTCATATTCATTAGAAAACATTACAGCATTGAACTTTTAAAACCGAACCAATCTAAATACAGCATCCATCTATTTCGCCGTTTCAATTTTGTTTTCTTTTTCTTTTCCTTAAAAAAGCTTGTATACACAAAGCATCCTAAAATGAGTATTTAGGAGAGTAATATATTATTATTATTTTTGAATGTTTTTTTTTTTCAATATAATCCGTATTCACGTTGGTCCTCCGTTCTGTATCGATGAATCTTATTGATGAGTATTTGGAATCCATGCAAAAACTGTTGAGTCCAATTTTCGTTTCGCTCTAAACATTTACAGGAATTTTTGGTTTTCATTTGTATTGTAGAGACAAAATTAGTCAAAACAAATTTGAGAGTATAAATGCAGTCATTTATACAAGAATAAAAAGACGAAAAACACCAATAACGAAATAGCAAAGATTGTTATTTCTCTATTACCGAAAAACACCTTTTTGTTTATGATGGTTTAAAGAGAATGATCACAAAACAGCAAACTTTTATTCAAGAAGTAAAACATCCATATTTTGTAACCTGGCTCTGTTTCTGATAGTGACAGCAAATGGAATGCCAAAGTTATAGATGCCATTCCCTTATTTAATATTATAACCCCCTTCCATTTTTTACTTTAATATTCATCTTTGCACTTAGTCTGCATATTTTGTCTGTACGATATTAATTAATAAGCAAAAAAAAAATACTTTCAGCTAATAAAAGGCAATAATACTTAGGAGAAAGTATGCTAGGGTAATAAAAAATATAAAATAAATGCCTAAAATTCTCCAAAATGTAATTTTGATGATATTTTATCTCCCCATTTCTAAAAAAGAGAGTTGTCATTTTTTCCTAGACTAATAAATCTATCGCTGTTCGGCAACCAGAATAGGTCTACGGTAGGATCTTAGAAACTAACTTACGGCATATTCGCACGATGTAAGAGGTACATCGCTGCATATTTTTCAGGGAGCAGCTTGAAGTGGTGGGTATAAGGCACTCCGGCACTGCTCAATTACATGATTTAATTACTTAGTTTATTTAATTACACAGCGCACTCTTGTGAAGAATCTCCTAATTCTACGGCGTATCATTCAAATAATACGCCATCCGAAACAGAGGACTGCGTATTTGTGGCGTACACTGAACTCGAATCAATTTCCGGAAATAAAATTGAAGTATTCGTTGTTATCAGAGATGACTGGAAAGACTTAATATCGAATCTCGTCTGGGGATGCGAAAATACTTTATAAGGGATTTTCAAATGAAACGTTTCTTAAGGAGATTTTTTTTTTTAATTTCCAGAAAGTTGGGTTTTACTTATCGGTAATCAAAGAAATTAGCGTAATAAATACAAGCAATGAAGCTTCTAACGTAAATTGCGACAATGTTGGGACTGTAGTTTATAGTCTTAAGAATGAGAATGATTATACGTAAAATATGTATTTTTAATCTCAGTGAGGTTTCTACATTAAACTACAGTCTCAAGGGCTTGTGTAAACTCACTTTAAATATCAAGGCGAAATAAGAACCCATTTTCAAGAAATGGAATGTATAACACTTTCAATAACATTCTCTGAGCTTTTTAACTTTAGCGTTGTATTACAGTTGCACGATATACCAATAAGGATTCTTATGCTATCAATGCTGCAGAGTAAGAATGTCTAAAATAAGGAAACGATGTGAATATATGCATCCTGACTACGTCTAGCACAATTCAATACTGCACTATGATGATTGCGGGTGGTTGAAGCAATCAAGGCTCTGAGGCCAGTGTATTTATCTGTAAATTGAAGGTCTTTTGAGTCCATCCGCATTTCGGGAAGAAAACCTTTTACCTGAGTATGAGACCGACTAACTCACCGTTCAACGAAAAGCCTTGATAAAAGGTTCACGTCATAGATTAGTTCAAATCTAGGTCATTCCATCCAAACGACATTCTTGATACTGATTGAACTATGGAGGATCGAAATGATCCAATATTCAACAAGAGTCCAAATATTGAGTCTCTTGGACTCTCTTGAGTCCAAGAGATTCAAGAGAGTCCAAGATTTCTAGAATATCATATCCAATTCTTTCTCAGTCCTCAGTGCTAAAGTTAATATAGATGTATAAGGATCAAGAGGAGGGAATAACTTTAAAAATAATATGGTTATATATGCAGATCAACTAAGTAATTTATTATGTTGGACGACATCTTCGCAAGCAACAGCATTTAAAACGGTGGCCATTTAGTTCCAGGATCGTCCATTGCTTCTAGTCTCTCGAAAATTTAATTTTTAGCTAAAAGGTTTTATTATTTAGCTGGATGATTCTTCAAAACGCTAGGGTTGGTATAATAAAATCAAAACTATCCTGTTATAATTACCCTTCAAGTATGAAAGAGAGAGAGAGAGACTGCGGTAGTGGCGGAGATATTAACCTTCCCTAGACGTACGTTAGATTCAATTCTTATTGTAAGAAAACAAAACTGTTATCATGGTCACACATCGATGACACCCCACATGACCTGACCCTAGCGACACGGCTCTCCGGGCATGAATCACGGGGCCACACGTCCCGCAGCGAAGGGATACACCCGGGCGTGTGGACAGACAACTCGCTTTGCATCTCGAGCGCCGGGAAATTCATTAGCTGGTTCATTGTAGCTGTTCAGTGAAGCAAACAGGCAAATGAATAGTTCTGGATCCGCGTCCTCTTGTTGGCGGAACGCGTTAAATCCTGCGGCCAGTGCTTCGAGGCAGTCCGAACAACGACAAGCCCAGACGGTGCAAGCTAGGGACACATGTTTCATAGATGTCACCGCTACCTCGTGAACAGGGAATGGATAGGGCCTACACCTCCGCAGAACACGGACTATAATGTGTCTACCACCGTGGCCAGCATACAGCAGACTGTCACAGAGCTAACCCTGATCCTACAACAGATGGCCAACCCTTGTTCGGCTACTGGAGTCACTTTAGCGTATCAAACTTTGATCGCTTCATCAAGGCTGGATGCTGTTTCTGTTCCCCTCATCTCCCCATGGCGTTTTTTTTCACGGGTCGATATTAATTATTGTATTGTCACCTGCAGGCCCTTTCTCCGACAGGTTTGGAGACTGCTGTTGTACAATGCGTGCCCGCTTTGAAACATGCCTCATTTAATAATCAAGCGCTTCTAACACACACACACGGCAGACTAGCAACGCAATGGTCCTAATTGATTCATGAAGGTGGAGGACATCTCTCTCTTTCCTAATAATGACACACTGGTAAGCCGCCTGCGTTGGTCAGTCTGTTTATCGCACCTTCTCATTAGAAGCAGTTCTGTTAGTTCGGGAGTGGGAAAATTACTTTCTCTTTAGCAACATTCTAGACCCAGTTAATGAAGCAGGATAGTAAGGGGGTGAGGCTAGTAGTGAGATAGTCCATATTTTAATCTTAATGAACATGATTACTCAAGTGCTTCATCAATAAATAATTTTTCATCTAAATTACCACCTGAATTATCCTTTTCCCTTTTAATTAGATAGGTGGGGGAGTTAAATAGTGGGGGGATTATCAACAGTACCACCAATCCCATCAACTTCTGCTCGAATATTTCAAAAGGAAGATTTCGTAATCGGCATGAAGGATACGGAAAAAGCTGAATCCTGATTGAAAAATTTTTGACTGAGCTGGATTTGCTTAATTTGTTTTGATCTCTTGATCTTTATCTTTCTTGATCTCTTGATTTTTGATCTTTTGATCTCTTGATCTTTTTCTTTCTTGATCTCTTGATTTTTGATCTTTTGATCCCTTGATCTTTTTCTTTCTTGATCTCTTGATTTTTAATCTTTTGATCTCTTGATCTTTTTCTTTCTTGATCTCTTGATTTTTGATCTTTTGATCTCTTGATCTTTTCTTTCTTGATCTCTTGATTTTTGATCTTTTGATCTCTTGATCTTTTTCTTTCTTGATCTCTTGATTTTTGATCTTTTGATCTCTTGATTTTTGATCTTTTGATCCCTTGATCTTTTTCTTTCTTGATCTCTTGATCTTTTTCTTTCTTGATCTCTTGATTTTTGATTTGATTAAATAAGTATAAGTAAGTATAAGTAAGTATTGTATAAAATAGTTATAAGTAAGTATTCTTATAACTATTTTTTTAGAAATTTAAATTACTTTCATTTTACGCAAACTGTGTCTCAAGCAGAGTTGTACTGTATTTTAGTGCTACAGTAAAACTTGTTTGCAGTTGTTTCTAATTGCAATACGTTTCACTAAAATCAGTATACATCGACTGTGTCTATGTGCTGTTTTCAGTGCTATAATAAAAATTTACTTTTATTTGTTTGCATCTGCGCAGTATTGTCTTTGTAGGAAGCGATGTGTTTCTCTATATAGGGTTATTTTGATTCTAGAACTGAACTATCAATATATACTGAATACGCAAACAAAGCACTGGACAAATTCCAACTTTTGCAAGTGTTCATCTTAGAAGTAATATAAAATAAAAATGTCTTGAACCTTAAAATAAAAACGAAATAGGATTACTAGTTTCTTTTCCCATTCCACGTGTGAATATTTGATTTTTATGGTGAAAAGACATAAAAGGTCATGCTGTGCTAGAACACAGGTTACAGAAATACATATAGAAAACCGCTGGTAGAGAAGTGGAAAAATTAAAGTATTGCAACCTTACCTGCTAAAATATCTTCATATTTTTTATATCGCCTGTCATATGTACTCTCTCCACACTTATGCATGTTCATTTCGACAAAATGAATTAAAAATGGCCACTTTATTATTAAATCAATTAATCGACTATTTTTCACTCAAACAAGAAAAACTAACGTGACGTATGAACGCTTTAACAATGAAAAAGCTGTTTTTGATACTGTGCTGGCCTCTGAGACGATTCCATTCTTAGTTGATATAGCCGGAGTATTGTTTTTAGGGAGAAATCGTGAAACAGAGGGACAACATCTGTTATTTACCAGTCTGATAATTTAAAAAAAAAAAAAAAAAAAAAAAAAAAAACATTATTCATTGCATAAAAATTTTAGATATAAATAATAAATATGACTTTGACAATAGTTAAAAATCTAATTAATGTTAATAAGAAAAGATTTAATAATTATTAATTTTATATATAAGAAAATAACTCACTGCAATCATTCTGATTGGAGCAGTATTTTTTTTCCCTACCTTTTACTGGAGACATTGTCGACCAGCTTATTTACACATGCGCAGTGAATGCAAGCATGGCGAACGTAAATGTTGTGTACTTCGTATGGGGAAATCTAGGAAAAGTATTTCAAATAAAAACTGAAGAAGATTTAAAAGAACAGTTCAGATTATGTCACGGAAACACCAACTGATACATTAACTAGGCTTTTCTCGATCAAAATTATTTTCGTTTAAATAATATATTTGCAAATTTGTTCCCGCGCTCACGCGTGCCCTCCTTTGATGGAAGTTGTTTCCGTATTATGATATTTATTTCAGTGAAGTGGTGATGATTACCGTATTGTTGTAAGTATAAACAACACCGAAATGAGTTGTTAAATGGATTAATAGTGTATATAAACGATTTCCATTAATCTTGAAAGGATTGTGTGTAACTATTTACATTTTGAACCCCTTGAACATAAATATATCAATAGTTACATCATCGTACCTTACGTAAAATAAGTGATTTCTTTTTTATATTTTACTTTATTTTTTAAATTAATTATTTTTATGAGTTAGATGGAAATTTCAAAATGATGAAGTTGGATTGGAAACTGCATCCTTCTCCAGCCCCATGCTTTAGGTGAATTTATACTTTACATCACGTTTTTCAATCAACGAATTCAAGTTATCCGATCTATTCTTGCCTCTAATGGTTAGTTATAGAAAAATAAAACATAATTGGCTCCCAAATCAAAAGTGATAAAATGTAGCCCTCGCGTGAAAATTCCAGTTATGTGTTCCTAGAATTGTAAAAGCAATTTATATTGTAACTGCATGGAGATATTAAGCGTGAATACTATAACTTACCTAGATATAAATATCTAAGCAAGTTATAGTATTCACGTAAAAGATACGTAAGTTAGTTACTCCAGTAAAAGATACGTAAATTAGTTACACCAGTAAAAGATACGTAAATTAGTTACACCAGTAAAAGATTTACTCCAGTAAAAGATACGTAAATTAGTTACACCAGTAAAAGATTTACTCCAGTAAAAGATACGTAAATTAGTTACACCAGTAAAAGATTTACTCCAGTAAAAGATATGTAAGTTAGTTACTTACATATATCTCTATATATTGTTCTTGAGTGTGGACTGTATTCTATATTTTGATTTGTGTGATCGTTATGCATCTTGTAACCTTAATGAGCTGATACATGATATGCACAACCCAAAAGCATCTATTTTATTGTATAATTTTATTTGTTTCATTTAACTGTATTTGTAATTCTGATGCAGTAAGCAAAATATGCAATAAATATCAAATTTTAAAAACTAATAAATAAATAAAAATGAAACTTAAGACACTTCTGACATTTACTCTTCTTACTAAGATATTATTCAATTTTCTATTTAAAATATTTTTCTTCCCTAGGTTTGATGTACGCATTCACGCTCATAAACAAGGAGCTTACTTCATATGTGACCTAACATGTCTAGTTACTAAGCATTTAATAAAGTGTCAGTAATAAACTATATCGTAACTGCGATTACCCTTCCCATAGCAACAAACTGTCCGTCTCTTCTGACTTAGACAAGAAACGTCAATGCATTTACCCCTCCCTCCTCCCAGTTCTCAGAGCTTCACATTGGATCGCATAATAGTTACATCACTGGTATCAATCCACTGTTTAGATCTGCAATGGATGACCCACTACACTCATACGAAGGATAATATCTAAAAAAAAAACGCCGTTCGTCGGCCGAAACGTTGATTGCGGAGTTCCAGGCATCGACTGGAACACGAATCTCCACAAAAACATTCATAACCGAAGCTCACAACATGGATTTCCATGGTAGGAAAGCAATGCAAGCCCCACCTTATTCGAACCAACAAGCAGCGTCGTCTTCATTGGTGCAAAGAGCATGTACGGTGGGACGTGGAAGCTTCTTGGAAATCCGTGTTATGGAGCAAAATCACGCTACATCCTCTACCGAATAGATGGATGAGTATGGTGTGGTGGATGCCCGATGAACGTTTCCTACAAGAGTGTGTAACTCTAACTATGAAATTCGGAGGTGCCGGCGTGATATGGTCCTATTTTTCCTGGTTTCGCTTCGAACCTGTTTAATGCCACGAACATTGCACTCCGAGAGATATCTGAACATTCTGGACAATCCAATACTTCTTATGTTTGCTACGGAACTGACCATCGTTTCTTTAAGCAAGACAATGCACCCGCTCATAAGGTTGCTGCTTCTGTAACTGCATGGTTTGTGGACATGAAAGCCACCACACTTGAATGGCCTGCACAAAGTTTTAATCTTAATCGTGTTGGATGAACTGGAGTGTTGGAAGAGGTCTAGGGATATCCGCGGCAGAATGCTCCAGGACCTCATTAAATGCCTATAGGAAGAATGGTGTCAAAATTCCCTTTGATCATTGTCGTACAAGTCCTTGCCTTGATATCCCGAATTTTTAAATGATATGTCCCAATACGCCAATAGGAGTTCCATGAAGCGAACAGTGGTGCTGTGTTGTGGTGCAAAGGATTTTCTTTTGTGTGAAAACTATTGAAGATGAGATGCTCTTACTAGAATGGCCCTTTATATGATTCATATTTTTCTGTGTTTTCTTAAAGTTAAAAAATGTTCGGAAAGTAATTTTTATTAAATAAAAAATTGTCCAGTATGAAACTACTCGCCACTAGAGAGTGGATATCATAATATTCATTTCATTACAAAACGAATTAATATTATGGTGAAGTTCTACATTACTTGAAGACATTTACCAAATACTTACTAATCCCATACATTAACGAAATAAGTTTAAAAAAAAATTACTGAAAATAAGAGCCAACAGGTTTCAACTTCGGCGAAGTTGAATTATTCAAAATTAAGTGGATATTGAATACCACGTTATTTCTTAGCCGAATAAGAAACTCAAAGATAGAAAATGTAATCTAAGAGTTGTTACCGAATATAGAAAACTATATAGGTATATAAAGTTCGGTGAGTCCAAGCGTAAGCCAACACCCGGTAGTGCAAAGAAATAATGTGGTATTCAATATCCACTTAATTTTGATTAAAAAAAAAAAATTTTTTTTTTTAACTAAACCGCTGGAATAACAATCAACAAGCACTCAAGAATACTACTGCCTATCAGAGAGCGAGCGAGAGAGAGAGAGAGAGAGTGTTGAAAAATATGAAGCATTCAGTAAATATCCGACTGTGACTGATTTACATATTGCCAAATACCTCATTCTGATTCAGTGCTTAATGTGTTAATCATTGGTATATGATGCTAGAAGGTCCATGAATATAATAACATCATACAAAAATCATCAACGGGACTTCATAATGCAAATGATATAAAAGTATCTATTTTCATTTGCTCCATTACGTTGTTTTGGTAACAAAGAGAGATAAGTATCAATTATTAATCCCAGTTCTGAGAAATAAAAATTACACCCACCCAATGTTCCCTCTAAGCTGCGTGTGCGCACACAGGCCCAAAAGGGAGCGTTCAAAATTTTTGCTTTTTGAATGTCAGAAAAATAACTGACAAGTGGGTAAATCCTAATTGTCACCAATTTTGTGTAGTAATTTCTTCAGTGTCCCACTTCAATATTACTCTAACCCATTCCCATTTAAAACACTCCAATTAGTTACTTTAACCTGCGCCTCGGGCGAACTGACGCTGACGTCACAAGTGACAGCCATATTTGTTTAGAGTGTCTACTGTCTAGACAGTACAGTCAGTAGACACTGTAAACAAATGAACTCGTGCTAACGGGTGTGGATTTTTGTAGCCACTCAGATTTAAACGAATGAAATAGCCATATTAATATGAGAAATGAAATATGAGAATGAACTATTTTTGCAGTAATAAAAAGGCATAGAATTTCCTATTCTATTGACATAAATTTCATGCATACGCAGTATGTTTGTAGCTGAAGGAACAAGGACTGTTAGTTTGCACGTGGACAGGCAAATATTAGAAATATTAAATTGGAAATTTAATGTTTCCAGACCACCTGCTTCATGTCTCGGAAACAACGACTTTATTTACAGCGAATAGCCTCGATAATTTTATTTAAATATTTCCTCAGTTTATTATAATCAGGATTAATCAGTTATAATACAAACTGACCACACATAATTTCCTTTAAAATTTGTCGGAAGGCATTTTAAGGAACAATAAAATTTCCCGAATACTGAAAGGGCAAAGGCCTTTACGATTCCTCTTTAATTTTTATAAACAACATTTCGCAAGACATTAGCTTTTATTTTTTCCCCCAATACTCCAAAAAGTCAAGCCTCCAGATTTCCGAGGGAAAGCACCTCTTCGGTTGCAATTTGCGTGACATGTATATTCTGATCTCGGGGGCTACCTTACCAGTAAATGGTCCGGCGCCATGCACGGCAGTGCAACAAGCGAAACGCCTTCGAAACCGTAGCACGCAAAGCTAAAAGTCTGCGACGACACACACACACACACATACAAGTATACACGCGCGCGCACACGGCCTATTCCTTAATGGGGACAACAATATAAATCACCACATGTCTCGTGTGTGTGTGCGTCGTTGAGAAACGCCTCTCCGAGCATACACAAGCATTATTCCATCGAGGCGTGATGTCTGTCATAATGTCCGCGATGACTAGGTTCTGTTGACGATAGGAACGAATTAAAGCTTCGACAGGACTTTGTTATCTCATTGCCTGTCGCCATTAGTGTGTCTTGTAGTAAATACTGATTGGCCAGATTAGTGTCCTGTTGTTAAACAGTGTCACTGCTGGCGTTTACTTAAAATGCTGCAGCGGATGAAGTGATGGATTATATTTAACGAGAGCATGATCAAGTTGGTAAATATGAAAGACTGCATTGCTACTATTAAAAGAAAGAAAGCATAGTTAAGAATGATGAGCACAAAAAGTAGCTCTAAGTTCACAACGTACATGGCAGGAGCTACCAACAATATGCAAAGAAAAGATTCAGAAAATGGCATGCAAAGATCTATGAGCTCGTGTAATATTTGGAATCAACAACCACAATTAATCTCCCATCCCACCCGCCCACCACACACAACTCTCTCTCTCTCTCTTTCTCTTTTCATATGTGTCCAGACACTGTCATTCTTCCATTCTTGTCTCCACAGGGTTGTGGGCGTAGTGGCTGACCTAGCAGCCTGGAGGAGTGTGTGTGTGGGGGGGGGGGGGGAATACATCGTATCTTTCCTTAACATGACAATCGTGTGCTCAGCAGACAAACAAACCACCCCACCCTTTGATTCTGATTGACGCAACTCTATCACTACAAATCCTTTGTTGCCTAACGACCACCCCGACAGTACCTCCGTTTCGACATAATCGGACCGTACAGCGAACTCTCCTAGGTCCACTATGTCGGACATCCTGACGTCGTAGAAGGACCTTCCGGTGGCCGGAGCTTGCTGATCATTCGATGAGACCCTTTCTCCAGTTCACAGTTGTGTCGGGGTCTGAAATGATGGCTGCTTCCGTATGAGCCGGAAGTGACACCATTAGTAAGATGGAAGTGTGTGTGTGTGTGTGTGTGTGTGTGTGTGTGTGTGTGTGTGTGTGTGTGTGTGTGTGTGTGTGTGTGTGTGTGTGTGTGTGTGTGTGTGTGTGTGTGTGTGTCAGTATAGGGAAGGATGCACATCACTGAGCCATTCAGAAATAAACTGTACGACTTCTATTTTGGATTCTATGAAAATATTTATATGGGAACCCTTTTGAGTAGGTGCAGCCTAAATGAATGGTATAAGCATTCCAAATTAAATAGCTACTTGATCAACTGAAATACTCATTATGATTTCCATTGAAATT
Organism: Typopeltis vanoorti; assembly: GCF_054136105.1. Taxonomy (NCBI): domain Eukaryota; kingdom Metazoa; phylum Arthropoda; class Arachnida; order Uropygi; family Thelyphonidae; genus Typopeltis; species Typopeltis vanoorti. The sequence goes on along the minus strand of NC_143564.1, from coordinate 90,831,383 downwards.
CATTGCCTCTCTCTCTTTCTGTCTTTCTTCCCTGAATGATTAACTTTCGCAAGTTCATCTTACTCTTTCATCCTACACCTTTCTGTTTATCAATTCATTTGGTAAAGGTTTTTATTCCCGCCTGTTATCGCCTCAGACTTCTTCCTTTTTGTTACTGATGATAAAGATGATAATGCTTTACGCCTGTGTTTACTAATTCATGAAGAGAAGAGTAGACGTCACTCAGCAAATCCAAGTTTAGATCGGAATACAACGTGGTGTCTGAATGACTTTCATCCCTTTCGTGTTTATTTTTCCTCTAGCTTGCATTCTTGCAAATAACACTATTTTCTGACAGAAAATAAATGGGAAAAAAATTAAGAGGTTGCATATAGCCTTTTCTATTCAACTAATTTTCATTTTGTCAGCACACGGATGTTGATATACAGCAAACTAAGCAGGTTGGATGGTTGGTTGAGAAACTTATCTTACTAACAGTTACGAAATTTGGAAAGATACTCAACTTTGTAACTTTCAATGACGCTATACACTAATATATAAGCTGATGAGATAAATTAAATCATAGTAATTGATTCTTGTAGCAACTAATTTTATTAAATATTCTCTTAACAAGGTCCATAGCATTGAGATAGCAATTTAACGAAGTAGCTTAAAGTGATACATTTCAAAAATTAGTTTTATTAAGGTTCCCAAGCGAACCATATACACCAGTGGTGTTCAACCTTTTTTACTACGCGAGCTACTTTTCTATAAAAAGTTATTCGGCGATTTACTCTCTTAGAAGTTATTCGGCGACTACTTTCTTATATAGATCACGTTCCCCCAACCCGATATCTGATTACGCACAAATAAACAACTAAAAAAATACACAACTAAAAACTTTATTTGTATATTTAAAAACTTATTTATCACTTTGAATTATTTTAATTCAACAAATATTTTAATACAACAAAAAAAAATATATTGGAATAAAATATTTTTTCTCTATTTTGGAAAACCAAAGATAGAAAAAACAATAGATTGATTACAAACTCACAAGTTACAGGAAATGCTGGTTGATTAAAAAAAAGTTAATGGAAATTTGTCATTGTTTGGACCTCGCAATATTTTCATAGTCAAGTTAATATGAAGAAGTGGCCAATCGCAGACAATCATCCAAATGATCATTTGTAATTTGGTTTCTTAATTGATTTTTTATGACGTCATATTTGAAAAAGCGGATTCTGATAAGTATGTCGATCCAAAACACGACAGAATTTTTCGCGCAATATCAATTAATATTGGGAATTTTTCATGTGCATACTTCCAAATGACGTCATTGTTTATTGATTTCAAATGTAAACTATTCTGAATATTTATTATCTCAAGTTCTACTTCAGCTTGGTTTATATCAAACAGCCCACTAATTTTATTTGAAATTTCTGTGATGTTCAAGTTTTCTTGAAATGCATTATTGATAAAGGATACAATCATTTCAGTTTTATTAAAATCTTTAAATCTTGAATTTATTTCTTCCTCAACTAATTCTATTTCACGAATAAATTATTTTAAATCATAGCGAAACATTTTTTGATTTTGTTCAAAAAAGTTTAATAAACATGGGAGATGTCTAAATTCGCGGTCATTTATATTTTCTTTAATAAAAGTAAGTATTGTTGGAAAGTTTTTATTGAACTTAACATGTCAATTAAATTTTTATCTCTACCTTGTAACTCTAAATTTAAATTGCTTAATTTCGTACAGAAATCTACTAAAAATGATAAGTGTAACAATCTTTTATCACTCAATTGTGGATAAATATCTCCTTTTTCATCAAGAAAAATTTTTATATCGTTAATTAATACAAGAAATCTTTCTAAAAATAAAAATTGACTTCTGCTGAGCCAGCGAACATTATTGCACAACAGAAGTTCCCTATCATCATCTGCCTGTAATTTTTCCTCGAACAGAATTTACAATTTTAAATGTAATATCCAAAACATCTTTTGTGTTTAATCTTTTACTACACATTACTTGTTGGTGAATAATACAGTGGGACGTTAAAAAATCTTAATATTTGTCATCGTTTTTACATAATGAAATGAAGCCTGATTTATTACCTTTCATTGCAGGAGCACCATCAGTAGTAATAGACACAAGTTTTAAAAGCGGCAGTTTGTGTTGTTTCACAAATTCATCAAATGCCGAAAAAATGTCTTCTCCCCTAGTCCTTCCCAATAATGGTATAATTTTCAAAAGTTCTTCTTTACTTGAATAATCTTGAAATACCATGCGAATAAATACCATTAGCTCAGCAATATCAGTGAAGTCGTTTGATTCATCAAATTGTAATGAAAACGCAACAAACTAGTGAATGTCTGACATTAACCTGGCCTGGAAACATTTCTCTGGCAATTGGCACTCTTCCTTTCGGCAATTTGAAACCTTGTCTGCGGCCTAGAAGTAGCTCTCTAGCGACGTCTCGAACCGAGAAGCTCCTTTCTGGAAGCGGGAAACTCCTCTCTCAAGCAACGTGGATCTGGACAGTCTCTTTGAGGGCGACTCTGGACCGGGTGGCCTCCTCTCTGACAGCAATTCTGGAACCGGGACTCCTTCTACTTGCTTCAGTCTCTTTTTATTAGGCCTCCTCTGAGACCTCGCATGAAGCTTGGCAACCCCCAAAGAATCGGTATGAGTCTTTCATCTTAAGTTTAAAGTTCGGCACGCCTTTTGTTCTCCTCCGCTTTCTTTTGATTGTAAGTTGCCGGCCATCGGAAAGTTGTTTGAACTCTTTCTGACTGACTTCGGAGATGTTTACACTTAGATCCTGCAAGCCTTTTCTCATACATACAAGTTTCAATAACAATCTTTCTAATGCCGCCATGACAGCTTCGGCGACAAAAACATTGCCTTTGTTTTTAACACTCTAACATATTCTTATTAAAGCAGTATATACAGTTAGTTTCAAAAGAGTTATTTACAAAAACATCTAATACAAACTATACCGAGACAAACAACTTAACCTAAAAAAAGTCGATGTAATACGCTTTGGAATATTTAATATTTAAGCTACAATCGAGTTTTTACACTTTGATTATAATCATATTCACTCGGCTCGCTGACTTCCACTGATCCAAATGAATTCATTTACCCGGACTTATAAGAAAATTACTGATTTGACAATTTTAACGAAAAATAAATAAACAATAGCAATACACTTAAAACGAATTAAAAATAATACAAAATAATGATGAATAAAATATAATGTTTTCAGTTTTAATTAAATTTGTAAGTAAGGAGGAATATACAAAAGATCGACCAAAAATCGCTCCTCGATCGACGGGTTGAACACCCCTGATATACACAAACATAATAAAATAGTTTTCTACCTGATACTAGGTTATGGACAGCTTTTATGTAATAGCGCGACTCCCAGGAATATTTTCATTTCACTTCCCGCTTCCCTTACATTACATAAAAAAAAAAAAAAAAAAAAAATCTAATGCCTTTTATTCCCCACAGGGAATAAACAAGCCAGTTTAGTCCAAACTAACATTTTGAAGCTCGGTCGACAGTCAAACTACCCTTAGCTCTCACTAATGGTCAATGATTTCATAGCCATCTGGAAGGGTGAATGCAGACAACTGCCACTATTCCTTGGTCTAATGCTAACGTTATGTATTTTTGTCTGAAATAGTGTGACTTCTACAGTCGATTTTCTTGACTTGTGGAGTTAAAATCCAAGTTGCAGGGAAGGAAAAAGCCTGCTTGCCTCTTTAAAGATCGACTGATTCGGGAACAGGCTGAAAAAAAGAACAAAACATTTCTAGTTTTTTTTTTTTTAATATATAATGTGGTTCCCACTAATGAAAGGTTTTTTAGTAAGCCCATCTGAACTTTGGGTGGGCTAAGATTTTTCTTTCTTCCATTTTAATTAATTTTCTTCAAACCACTTCAGGCCTCAAATAAGTTGCTTCACACCAGGAGACGAAATATATCTTCCACCTAAAGATAATCACAAGCATCCATGCCCAAGGCGGAGTTCGAACTCGCGACCTGTTGTTTGTATTGCGGGGACGCCAACCACAACTCGCTGAAATATAAAGTGTGTCCTGCAAACAATATGCGATTCAAATTTTAATGAATTAGATGTTTGTGTATTCCTTGTATTTATAGAAATTGCTGTTTTGCACTTTGTACTATGCGCTCTATAATGAAGGCCTAATCAGACGATTTGAATGCTACAGAATTTTAAGCACCACTGTCTTTTACACAAACTGAGTTAAGGTACCTCCAATATCTTTAAATGAAAAATAAAAGCGTGTAATTTTACTTAATACATATTTTAGAAGATTAAAATAATAATAAATTATACTTTGTTTCAGTCTTACACCATCTCATTAATGGCGTACTTCTCTGAGATCATGGATTGTTGTACATTACTTTAGATGGTAGATCAATTGCATCAGTATATATAAGACCACCATCCTGCTGATTGAAAGCTTGAGTGGCTTTAACGAACACCCCAAGTTTGGTCTCTACAAAAAAGGGTTTTGGGTTATCCAATTCTCAGCCTCCATTATGCATTATTATTATTTTTTTAAATTTATTCTATTCGAAAGACATTTTATGTATAAATTGCATTTGTTCGTCTACCGGTTCGTTTAATTTTACTGATGAAAAATCCGAGTTGGACTCCAATGAACGTGTCTCACATAGGATATAAAATTTAATTTAAAAAAAAATTGCATTGTATATATAATTGTATTTCTAGCTTGCATTGTTTTGCAAGAACAACCAAAGTCACTGGGATATGTGGAGAGAAAAATATGAGTTGCTTCATCAAAAAACGTGAACTTTTATTTATTTTTTAAATTTTGTTTTAAAATGTAATTTAAACCACGGATTTAACAGACTTTACCGATAACAGATTTTTGAAAGATAACTTTCTCTACCGATCCAGTATAACTGAAATTGACCAGAAAAAAAAAAAAATTCTTTTAGTTCGTTACCATCAGCTCATAAAGACGAATGCCACTGGTGAGTAGGAGGACAAGTATTTGATTTTAGCGATTAAAAAAAAAAAAAAATGTAACAATATAATAAGCCCATTGGGCTGTTCAAATCACTATCTGTACTTTTAGGGAGAGTGATAATATGCGCATTATCGTGTTGTATTCCTCTTTGAGAGGTGGGAGAAGAATGCTATTTTCTTTCTAGCATTTTAACATTAAAATGTTGACTCTTGTTAAAATCATTTGAATAGCATCCATTCGCAATAGAAAGTTATTGATTCTGTTGCTGAGTTCTACGTATTTAAGTCTCAGCAACCTTGCTGAGACTTAAAAAAAAAAAAAAAAATTAATTAATATAGTCCTCTGAACGAGCTCTTTTTCCTTGCATAGCGCATCTTCTTTCCAAGGGAAGACATAAATAATGTCTGAAGTGTTTATTTGTAATGCGTTTTGCTACAAGAAATGAATTGCACAGTCGGGAGCTCTGCTTTAAGACATATGTACAGAATGATTACATATTTTATTATTACTATTTACAGCTCCCTCTCGCCACTCCCTCCACCTCCCTTCTCCAGTTGTTCGTTTCGTCTTTTAATCTTTCTATCATACGTACTATCCTTCACTTCTCTTTTTTTTCGTATTCTAACTTTCGTTCTCTTTCTTCCTGCTCTCTCTACTTTTACCGGCGTCGTTGCTTTCCGAACCATTTCACCATTTATTACGCGGACATAGGGATGGAGAGCTCAGATTGCGTGCGGGTGACAGAAGCAGGCGGGTTAAGATGACGACCGGCTCGATTCGAAGACTATAATCAAATTACTGTTGCCACGATCTGGGATGTAACGGTAGTTCGGGACCCCGCCCCTTAATCTTTGTATGTGTGCGTATCTACTGTAGGGAGAAATTTGGTCACGAAACGACGTACGTCGGTAAAAACATCAATATAAATAGATGGCAGCGAAACTCTCTGTCACACACACACACACACGCTAAATTCGAGGAGAGAGAGAGAGAGAGAGAGTCATTAAGTGAAAGATCAAGAAATATATATATATAGAAAGTTGCACGATTAGCTATATATGTGAAACAACTGAATGAGTGAAAAAAAAAGGAAAAATGGAAGAAAGCAGAGGTTGTAAGCACGTGATTTTTCTTCATAGTATCAGGAAAAGTATTAGCGTGTAATAAAGCTAATTTAAAGGAAGTATTATAATATTTATCTAAGATACACATGGGGAGAGACTTCAGCGAAATGAGAGCGAATATTACAATACGTTGAAAGAACTCATAGAAACCAAAAGCAATGTAAACTGTCAATAAGATGAACGATTTACATTCTATCACTATAAGGATTCTTTTGTTTATATATCATATACTTAACTGAGACTCTCCGTACCTCGCCGAAAAACTATAAGGGAAAGACCTGGATTTGAATTATATCCAGGACGAAAAGAATCTTTATCCCTAGTCGGTTGGATTGAAGGTGAGATAGCCAGTCTCACATATTTAATAATTATAATAATAAATTCTAGCAAGACAACGATTATGGGTCTCAAAGGAAATATGATTCTTAATGGAAATAAATTATAGTCTTGAGAAACAAGTGTACCTTAATGGAGAAAGAATTGAGGAAGTCAGCAAGTTCGAGGACCTGAGATGTATTATTAATATGAAGGATTGCTGTTCAGAAGACGTCAGAAGATGATTAGAAATGTCTAAAACAATAGTCAGAGACTTGTCTAAAATCTGGAAGGATGGATCTATCTCCATGGAAACAAAGTTGAGGATTTTGGATGCAGTGGTTTTTCCAAAAGCGACTTATGGATGTGGGACTTGGAACCTAAAGAAGTCAGATAAGAAAAGCATATCTGCTTTTGAGATGTGGTGCTACAGAAGGCTGTTGAGGATATCATGTACTGAAAGGCGTACAAATGAATGGTTGTTAGAAAAGATCAGTAGAACTTTAAGGCTCCTTAAGGATATTGACAAAAGAAAGTTAAAATATTTTGGACACATAGAAAGGATGGAAGGAGGACTTCTCAGAACAGTAATAGAAGATAAAGTTCCTGGAAAAAGAAGAAGGGATGTACCGTCAATGCGATGGATGGATGGTGTGTGTGTGTGTGTGTGAGAGAGAGAGAGAGAGAGAGAGAGAGAGAAGAGAGTGGCCGATCTTCAGAGAGCTGAAGCCTCCAGAAAAGCATATAACTACATGGCGAGGCCTGGTGTGGCACATCATCGAGCAACGGAGTGACCAAACGGCATCTGTGGATGTCCAGTGTACACATGATGATGAACCAAGCAAACCGACCAACAATTTATGCACGTCAGTGTATTTAAGTATGACTAATTATCTTATCCTAAAATTACGGTTACCAAAGTCAAGCTGAACTCTTCATAATGGATCTCAAAGGCCTGTTACTACCATGAATTTTTATTTTTATATTACGTAATTAACTAACAGTAAGCAAACATAATTTAGTTAGTTCTTTTCTCTGTAATTTTTGCTAAGAAATAGAAGCTAATAATATATCCAGGAAATGGACATGTTGCTGATGACAATGATGTCCAAAGGATAGAAATCTTTCGTATGCATTTAGTATCGCACGTAAACTAAGGGGCTCAGAGCAACTTCAGGCCTCCAGTAAGTAGTTTTGCACTGCACGATAAAAATCACATATTAAAAATATTCCCAGTTCTCACTGTAGAAAAATATTCTAAAGTGAGATTGCCGTATATTGGTGGTGGTAGTGGACCAGTTTAGATGCTTTCCACTCCATCAACTAGGCCGGATAAAGATGAGTAACGTAGAGTATGTAGAATTGCAACACACGAAATGTGTTCTGCCTGGGGTTCTTATATTATCTTGTCATTTATCAACGTTACTGAGATATCTTTAAAAAAAAAACAATAATAATAAGGGTAATATAGAGCTTCGTTTTTCAATCCTTCTTAGGTGCTGTTATACAAATAGTTTTTTTTTTTTTTTTTTTTCAGAAAGATTTTATCTAGAAATGTCAAGTACCTATGCAATGTATTATATAACAAGCTTCAAAATCGAGGAAGGAGGATATCCCTGTCTACTTCCTACAGGTGCACGAGTATTGATTCAAGTCAGAGTGATGAGAAAAATTATGCGAATTTGTAATTGTAAATCATAAGGAAGCAGTTAAGTCTCCATGAGGGAGGTATATCTAATATTCTATTGTTCTAAAAGAAAAAAAAAATCCGAATTTCGGGGAGTAAATCCGCCCTGACTTCATACAAGAAAGATAACTTCCCAAACTCGCCTTAATTTGCGAATACCAAATGAGGACTCTTTTCCATGGAGAAATAAAACAACCAGCCACTATTTTAGAAATGTAAACATGTTAAGTAGCGTCCATATGGACTGATTAATTCATACTTCACTTCATACCCTACTTACTCATTATTTATATCTTCCAATTACTCATGCTAACTGCAAGCCACTATGTATGAATGCGCATAAGGAGGATACAGTAATGTACGCAAAAAAGTCCAAATGATCTGGATTTCTTGTTCCCCTCCCCTTTTAAATTCGAATTTTTTGCTACAAGATCAATACAGCAACATTTATTACTGGAATTTTGACAAATGACAAGTGGTACACAACAGATTCTAGAGTAGAAAAAGTTAAGTTGAATGAAAGTTGTATCTGCACTCCCCCCTTGAGGACAGTTATACGCAGTTACTGCTATCATGCAAAGTAACATTGCTAGGGAGAACTACACCAATGGGGGGGGGGTAATAATTTTATTTACTATGTTGACAAACGTATTGAAATATTCGACAAATACTGAAAAATATTCAAAATAATGTAACTATTTAATAAACTGTTGAGTAACTTATGGCCTGCATTGAAACATTTAGTGCACGTGTTAAAATATTCACTTACTTTTTGGCCAGTTTCATGGAAAACGAGTTCCATTCTTCATTCGGAACTGTCTTGCGTTCTAGCATTGTTGTTGGCTTCAGGGACGATAGCTCATTTTATTCTACAAGTACTCAGTTGGATTTAAATCGGGAATCTAAGAGAGCCAGTTCATTAGAAGCGTGGTGTTTTCCACAACAATGGTTGATAGGCGGAAAAGGGATGATATGATTGAGACATTCAAATTACTGAGGGTTTTTTACAAGATTAATTCAGAGGAAATTTTCAGAAAAGGTTTGGTGGAGAGAGAACTAGGTGCCATCCATGGAAACTGAGTAAGAATGTAGTTAGTAAGGGTGTTAAAACTAGGTTTTTTGCTTGGGGAATGGTGAATGAGTGGAATAGGTTTCAAGAGTCTGTTGTGCGTGCGTGCTTGGGGGGGCGAATGAGTTCGAATAGTTACTGTGCGAATGCTGAATAGTTCTTGATGTTTAGGGCCTCCCTCGATGAGTCTAAGGATCCATGGAGTTGCCCGTAAATAATAAGAATTTATACTTCTTGGGTGCCCGATTATTTTTGAATCTATTTTTTATTTTTTATTTTTAATAGTATTTCCATACAAGAAAGTTTAAAATCCATATTGTATTAATAACCTTGGTAAGCTAAGGATTCGTTTAGATCAAAAGAACAGCGCTATTATTATTATTTTAAACTATTGGATACTGTAGTTACCGGTATACTCGATAATGTAGTTGCAACTGAAAGTAAAACAAATATGAATGAAGATTAGTAAATAACTAAAGTGCTTAATTACTGGCTGTGGTTTTAGCTTTTACACATTTCGGAAAAAGTTCAGGAATTATAGACGTGAATGTTCAGATAAATAATGCCCACACAACTGGGTAAAAGAAACAGCCAAGCAGAAGCAGAAAGCTTATTGCATGCATGACGTTAACTGTATTGACAAGAAAGAAATCATTAATTAATCCGATTACTTAATGGTAATTAATTGAAAGTCACCTTGAGCTACGAATTGGACTTGGGCTTGATTATATATAAAAAAATCTTCCGTGTATATTAAAGGGATTTGGAATTACAGCTAAAACAACTAAGGCTATGATATCCGTGTAATTGTGTGTGATAATTTAGATTAAAAATACGAAACAAATTCATGGAAAAGATGAAGATTATTAAGAGAGTACGTAAAATTTTTAAGAATTTGGGTTCGGGTACCATGTGAGAAGGCCGTTGCCCGTATTAAATCAATTCTCGGTCCCTTTTAGATACGGAAAATTCATTCTCTGAGCTGAAGAACCTTATTTATCTGAGATTGTTGCTTGTCATTAAGGGAGCGATTAGGGAGATAAGAAATATTGTCCCACAAAAAAAAAAAAAAAAAAAAGTGACGTGACCTAACGGACCTTAGTTATTTTTTGAATTTTGCATTTGTCACTGTGACTATTGTTATAGTAAAAATAGTTATTTGCTATAACTATTTTTAGAATTTTAAATGACTTTTATTTTTATATATTTGCACACGTTCACGCTAGGCTGTCTGTGGCGTGAGTTGCGACTCAAGTAGCACTCTATTTTAGAGCCACAATAAAATTTTACTTTTTATTGGTTTGCGAGTAGGCAGGTCAGTTGTTTTAATTAGACAAAATACTCTAATTATTCTTTTCACTAAATGCAGTATGCGTTGTGATTTCTTTTAGTGCTACAATCAAATTTTATTTTGTTTTGCTTGCACATCGGTGTCTGAAAGCTAATCAACTACCAATATGTACCGGATACGCGAAGCGAAAACACACGAAAAATTCTCGTGTGCTGCCTCAAGGTCAAGTATAACACGAGATAATTTTCCCCTTACTCTCGAGAACATGTTAAATAAATCATTTTACTAGGTTTTATTCGACTTTCACAGATGTTCTGTTTATCCAGGAAGTTATGCAAAAATTGTCTTGAACCGTAAAATAGAGAATTGAAAGAAATACTACTTTCTTTAACCTTCCACGGTTAATAAATTAAAAACAAATGATCGAAAAGTTAACTACGGACTTTTTGGTATCAGCTTTTTTTTGTATTGGTAACCTCTCAGGACTGGTTGCCTACCTATTTTCACATACAAGTGACCCCTAGGAAAGTATCTCCAAACCATAACGTTACTATTTACTGCCTGTTCCTGCTGGACCATGAGAACGGGTCATTCCTCTCCCAAAGTTTCGTCTAACCAGCCAATTACCGTTCCCTAGTATAGCTGGAAACAAGATTCAACCGAAAAAAAAAAGCAACTTTTTTTCAGTCTCCAGTGGTCCAATCTACAGCTTGCATTTGAGAGACATGTCGAAGACGCATAGGGAGGAAGGGATGTTGGAGTGTGGTCCAGAAAACATCCTTGCACAAGTTTTCGTCTGAGTGTTCACGATAGAGCAATATGCGGTTACGACGAGAATCGGTAAGGCTTGAACACCCACCATTGGGCCGATAACTGCTGTTCTGCGCAATATCGTTTCACTCTTGGAACACCTTAATCGGCACTCTCCTAACAGCTTAAAATATTGGCAGTTTTGGGGATACTACAAATCAGTATCCTACACCAATTTCTTTTGTGAAGTTCGTCAGATCAAGTCGCTTGTCCATGACAACCAGCAACTTCGAATGAACGCCACACCTCCACTATCACATATGTGGATGAGTAATCATCGATGACTACAGGTTGCATCTGAATGACGTCACTGGACCACTGAAAACTGAAAAAAAAGTTGCTTGTTCGGATCAATCTCGTTTCCAGCTGTACTACGTGGACTGTGATACGAGTGTCGTCTGATGGGATAGCATAGCCAACTGTAAAATAAGTATGCTGATAACACAATCGTTTGGCTAGTGTGTATGCGTGGGAGGGTGGGTGGGATGTCGTCCACAGACTGAATCAGCCACAACGCAGTCTTCGGACGATGTTGTTTAGCTTGAAAAAACAGTTCGAATCCCATGATCGAAAAAAAAAACGAAGACGTTTCAACTGAAGGTGAATTAGCTACTCTCTATAGGAAGTAGCATGATTTTTCATTCTGCGGAATACACAATTAACGAATACGATCTCATCAGCTTAGTTGCTTCAGCCTCAGTTCAGGAGGTTAGATTATCCAAATATCTTGCTGAGGATACCAACCATGGAGCTTTTTTTTTTCTTTTTTTCTTTTTAATTTTTTCATATCACGTGAGCTCATTATACCCAATAATTTCATACAGAGGGTTGAAAGTTATATATCGCAGAAAAATTTGGCAAGTATCTACACCACAATGAGATCCGAATTCACAGACTGTTGGGTCAATACGCTGATGCATCACGTGACTAATCAAATCAAAATTTTCGATTCAGTGATGGGCTAACTAGATGTTTGGGTCATTTAAATATGCAGTCAAGATAGGCATAAGTAAATACATTAAGTAAAATAAAAATAAATTCAAATTAAAAAATTCCGAATTTTTTTGAATTAGAATAGCAGTGATTCGGAAAAAAAAAAAAAAGTCTTTCAAACTCACGGCCATCGTCGATACCAACTGAGCCACTGAAGTAACTCCAGCAATTCACCTTAACCTTTTCCATTATAACTGCACGTGATAACTTATCTGAGCTACCTAATCAGCATTCTAAAATTACTAAGTTGCAATCAATTTTTTTAACGTATTAAACCGACGCTGGAAGAGATACGCCCTTTTTCATGTCTTCGATCCTTGATGCATCCGTTAGGTTAGATTTTTAATTATTATCTTTTGAGAATTTTAATGCTTCGGTAGGCAGACTATTGACTACATCCTTTGGTTAGAAAGAAATCCTTAAATACTAATTTTTTTGGAAGTATTTCGGGCTTTCCCTAGCAATGGAAACGACTTCAACCATCAGCTTCCCTCACATAGTCATAAGGCTATGAGGGAAATAGATAATCTTTGATAAAATGAATGTTTTAAAAATACTGCTGTGTTCAACTAATTTGTGTTGAACACGGCAAAAGTATTGAGAAATTGTTTAAAAAATTTAATATAATTTTGAAGCTTTCACAATGGAGCAGTAGGCACACTCTCAATAAATCAATCCTTCAATGCTATACGTAATGAAAAACAAAATGGACGTCATCCTTACTCACATCACAGCTGCTCATTACTTTGTTCGGTTTGTGATGCAAACGTATCTTCAAAATTTTTTCAAACAGAAAATTATTCCGTACAAAACAATAATAAATCAAGCAAACCAAAAAAAAAAAAAGACCCTCGTCATAAATATTTTTATTCATACTCGAAATTAAACACTGTGAACAGGTTATTAAACGAACGATATTGTGTAGTACGAATTGAATTATGAAATGAAATGATTCATCTCAACACATGCTTTCGTTAGCCAAAATTTGTTTTAATGTATAAGCTACATGTGGTGCCATCTATTAACAAACTAAAACTACAAGACATTTTATTAATTTTTTTTTATTTTAAATACAGTGTACACGAAGCCTAATTTAACATAGCTCTAGCTACCGAGCTGTTGTCCTGATTTAAGTAAATAAGCTAATGATTTCTGTAGGATTATCCTACGATTTAAATTAGCTTTATTCCTGTATAAATTCAAGCACAAGACTTAACGGTCTCCCCAACAAGTGCACAGTGCACTGTGACTGTAGCAGTTCCAGTGGCGAGAGAGAGAGAGAGAGAGAGAGAGAGAGAAATAGAGAGAGAGCGAAATTGTCCCTTTCTGTCTCCTAGTAGCATAACTAGGTCTTTGGAGCACTTGGAAAATTTATAGTTACGCGCAAAAGAACACTCCAAAAGTCGAAATGAACACTCCAAAATTCAAAATTATAAGAAAGAACTTCAAGGTGACAAACTCTTCTAAGTAAACGATGCTCATCCAAAATTCTCGAACTTGTATTACTATATTTATAAAAAGCAAACATCCATCTTCTTTATTCATAAATGTCGATACTTTTCCCCCTGAATTTAATTTAATAATGGCATGTCTAGCTTATTAAGAAAAATATAATTTTTGGTGTTTCGATGTATGGATCTTTCTTGCGTACAGATCAAGGAGCTCATTTGAGTCACACTGTAGAAAGTATGCTGGCTTCAATATATTAAAACTTCTTCGACATGCGTTACTGTTTTGAAAAAAAAAACTGTGTTTTTCAAACAAATAGAATATTTATTACTATCTTTACCTTTACTTCGACAAAAATGTATGTTTATATACGAGACTATTGGGATTTTACTTAATGGATCGTTTAGAACTACTAATGATGTCTGAAATGGTTATTCGATATTTCTTAATGGATGCATATGTTACGTTTGCTTTAACGAATATTTAATTTATATCCATCGACTTAAAAATCATATTAAAAGTAAGCTAGTTGAGGAGACAGTCTTGATACTAATAATAAAAGACACGAATTTCCATTTAGTTTTCGAGGTGGGTTAACTTGGTATCCAATTAGCCATTACTAATGCAAATAACCTTCTGATTACACATTAAAAAAACTCGTCAGCTCTTTTCCTTCACATTTTAATTCATGCAATTATTAAAGCATAAAGCGAGAGAGAAGTTGATAATGAGGAATATGATGAACTTAAATCAGAGATTATTCTCTGCAAAAACTCTTCCCGTTAATTTGTGTCATCAAACAACACAAAAAATAATTAAAAGTGAATTATAAATTAGATTTTTAGTGATTAAGACCAGTTAGATCTCTTTTTTCCCCTTAATTTAGTTGAAAAAATAATGCCATTATAATTTTTAATAGTAGAGCATTCATTATAAATGATAATATGCTACGGATTAAGTTCCATCATGTAAAACTAGTTAAAAAAAAAAACAAAAACAAAAAAATATTTTACTTTTCAGATTATCATAATTTGTTATTGTGTAGTGGCGCCATCTACTAGGCTGTGTGAATATTAAAATAGAACAAGGCGAAATTTGCTTTAACACTAGCTGTCGAAAACGTCTGTTTGCTATTTTTATTGATTACAAAACACCATGAAAAAAATGCTCACATAAAATCAATCACCGAGCTCGTGATTCTCATATTGTTGAAAAAAACATTTTAAATTCTGTGTGGTGTTATTGTTAACTTTTAAAGTTTTTATGATGCCATCAAATCTTTCATTCACTCCAAAGAAGAGAATATGAAAACGAAAAGAGTTACAGGGAAGTAGAAAAGTTAGGGGGATGAAAAGAAATTGCAGAACAAGAATTTTTTTTTCGTCTTTCTTCGGAGATTTCTAAAAACGGATTCTGATTCAATAAATCTTAAATAAATTAAAAGAATAATATTCGTAAATAATCGAGAAGATTTTCCAAGCAGAAGAGTTTTGCACTAATCGCAGTAGTGACATCTAGTGGTGAGTAAGAAAAATTTTCAATCTTACCTCGTAAATATATGAATTAATGTCTGATAAGAGTTTCAAAAATGAGATTTAAAAAAATACAGATTGAGATTATTAATAACACCAATCTCTAAAACGTCTCGATTAAGAGATTGGCGACAGTCTATGAAGAAGGATCATTAAAAAGATCTTGAAAAAAAATCTCGCTAACGTCTTTTATTTCTTACAGGGAGGCCGTTTTAGTCCTATCTAATTTTTTTGCACAAATAAATAATATACTCTCTGAATGCTATCGGTGGAGAGAGGCAGACAGGTGTCGCCATCTGGTGTCCCTAACAGAGTATATTATTTGACTGAAATAGTGGGGGTTCTACAGTCGATTTCCTTGAGTTTATGGGTCGAAAACCCCGAGTTTTTCGGAAAATAAAACCTGATTTGTCAGAGATCATCGGAAGCCTGTTGAAGAAAGGGTTCGAGAAAGTTCTTCTACTCGGCGACCACATTCGAATATCGAACGGCTTTCCTTTCTTTGGGAAGGCTAGCACTATGGATACAAAAGTCACTTCGAAATGGCTACAGGCCTCGACTGGAAGATCTTATACTTGGGATATTTGTGCATTGCAACGTTCGATAAATTAAAAAAAGAGAAAATAGGGGTGAACTGTATGACCTATCCATACTTTTACTGAAAACTCTATTTCTTGGAGTCATCAGAAAAAGTTTGGACAGGGTTTAAGTTCACTGGGATCATGTACAAATAAGAGAAAGAGTATGGGCTAGATCACTGAGATCTAGGATACTCTGGTATTCATAATAAAATCTATAAAGTGAAAACCATCCATCATAATACCTCATGAGCACAACAGAGAAAATTGGCAATTCAGTTGCAAAAGGTGAAGGGTAGATCATAAGAAGATAATTTAGTAACTACGCTTCAATGCCAGACAAATCAAATGTCGCAGAAATGTCAAGAAAACCACGTGAGTTTCATGGAACCTTTCCACAACTTATGTCCATGAAGACCCGTTGTGGATCGAGAGTGACAGAACGGGTAGTGGTGGTCACTAATTAAAAGAGGTGATTCAGGAATGAAAAAGTTGGATTTTGAAAACTTTATTGGAAATGGTTAAGGAGAGATTTAGGATTATCAGGTATGCCAAGGAGTAGACGACAAACTGTGAAAGATCCTTGCTCACTGAGATATTCTATCTTCCAGCTTGATCGTTTGAATAACGCCATGTGAAGTAAGAATCTGATTCTCTTTGACCTGTTGTGACAGGAGGATTACAATGCTGTGTGAAATAATTTAAGTAATGATCTCTAGGAACAGACCGAGACACGTTATACAATATGCATAAAAAAGTACAGACCAGTAGAGCTTAGCATAAAACGCTCTTTGAACGTCAGCTACAGGTAAGAATCATCTGTCTCCTCTTAGGAATTTGGAAGCAGGTGGTCTCATGCGAGGCAAAAAGGTTTCTTAAAACCCAACAGTCTGGCCGAAGGAAAAAAAAATTGCTGAATGGACAGATGATTACTGCTGTGAACAAATTTGCAACTGACTCAGAGCAATCCAAATAGGAAGTAAAATAGGCTTATGTAAAGTAGCCTACATTTAGGGAACTATTGGGTTTAATATGTTGAAACTGAAATTAGAGCATGGATATTGTACACAAGTGAAACTTATAACATCATTTAGAATGAGGATCGACTGTCAAGCAGACACAAAAATAACTATAGGGATAGAAAAGTATTGAGAGATTGATTTTTAGTGGATTTTCTTAGTCTAGAGTTCAGAGCTTCCACACCTGTAGGGACTGTAGATGAGCACTGTTGCTCATCTATGAACATAGTTGGCCATTGCTCATCTATGTTCATAGATAAGCAATGGCCAACAATGCCAAAAACGTTTTGGCATTTTTGGCCATTGTTCCTCGTATATCTGGAGCACCTCAGAAAAAAATAGCCAGAACTCTAAAAGACTGCAATTTCTGCCCTTTATTCCAAGTTATTAGCTGAAGTTGGCCTCCCTCATCCACTCTCCTAAGATCTTCTACCTTCTCTCTCTCTCTCTCTGTTATATTCCAGGTGTTTACAAAGATCCTTGTTCCTGCAACTTACCATATTATGGTTAAGCTGGGAAATCTGCTAACATCCGCCTAGAAGAACATAAAAAATGCATCTGTCGCCATAAGTACGAGATAGTCATACAGACAATCAATTGTATAGTCAGTCACGGCTTGTTGACTTGGATATCGTGCACAGAATAAAATGAAAATAAAAAATAATTTTTTTCAGCATACTGTAACAATCTAAACATGTATAGTGGGAATTCCATATGCTGTATTTATGTATTTGCATGATACTGTCAATTAATGTTAATTCATCCTAACAATGACACATCATATTTTCTTTTATTGTTGTCAGTGTAACTGTTCTATTTCCATTTCATTTACTTGGCTTAATCATTATTTAATAACTTCATGATTAATTAATTACTTAGAAATATATGCCTATTGCAATAATTGAAGGAAAAAGTCAACATTTTTCCTGTTTATTTTTCTGTTGGTTCAATATGTGCAGTTTATTCTTCCGTTAATTTCGATCTTCTTCTCATGCACTAATCTAGATGGCGCCACTGTATTGCCATTCCCAACATTCTCAGGTTTCTTGAAATAATGCAGAATATAATACTATAATACTCAAAATAATACTAAAATTTCAAACAAAATATACTGAAAATAATAACAATATTGTCAGTAAAGTATGTCAATTCGACAATAAAAAAAGAATGGAATTTATTAAAACTACAATGAATTTTTTTTTTTTTTTTTTGTTACATCATGTCTTCATCTATATTCCTTCCGTCCAAACATCTTCTATTTAGGAACAGAGAGTGTACAACAGTCGCTACACTTCTCGCATCTCTGAGAAGTATGACGTTATTTGAAGATGTATTTTCTAATATAGTACTCCCCCCCCCCAACTCCTTTACGATTTAGAAACTACACATGGTACTTTTCAGGCTAACAGTAAGAAGGGTGGTGTGCATGCACAAAAACTTCCTGCTCGATTGCGATGTAACTCCACAGGAATCAGTTAGAAAAGAAAATCCAACAGGCACACCTACTATTCCATCGAATAAGCAGACAACTTTTTTCTGCAAGCTATTGAAAGTTTAATGCTAAAAATAACTCCGAGGAGATATTCAAAAGAATAATCGGTGAATGACATTTTCTTTATTATCCAATCCATGACCGCCTAATGGCACGGGTGTGGTACAAGTCTGTCTTCAGCCTTTCCTGGATGGAATAAAACTGTCAAGTCTTTTATAGCTAAATCTCTATTTAGTGGCGGATGACCAACTTCATATTCTGTGATAAATATCTTAATAGTCGGTGACATGTTCCTCATCCCATAAATTTACTTTTAACCGGCAGGTCTTCGATTTTTACTTTCCGATCAAACCGAAGTTAGAGTTAGCATCACCATAAGGTGATGCTAAGCTGAGCGTTCTCTCCCTTCCATGGGTGAGTATGTCACGTGCACAATAATGGATATCAAAATATGGCAAAAAAACATCACTAATCATGTCTATAAACATTAGAAATACTGAACACATAATACAGACACTTTATAATATTTATTCAACCGATCTATATTCAATTTATCAATTTGCAAAGAAATAAAACATGCAACAATTGTAATTTGATGATACTTGAAACAGAAAAGTGCTGGAGTCTTCTAAATTCCATAAAATTTGATTTTAAACTCCACATCTCAAAAATGGACCGCAGAACTCATACTATTTCAGACATACGTATTAGGACCACAAGAGGGCGGTACTTGTCTCCCATAAAAAATTGATTCAAATGTAGTCTCTATCACACTATCCGTGAATGGACATTGGTTACGTTCGATCATTAAAATAAAAACATAGGACTAAAGCGGTTCCACCTAATCTAAAGTAGTAATCCACATAATGATATGTAAAGCTTAGTTAAAAATGACCAGATTAATAAATACGAGTGTCTGAGAAGTGGACCGTAATATTATATGGCAATAAAGTTTTAATATTAACATTTTTAAATATTAGAGAATGTAGAATAAATAATGGCTACTCTAATTTTAATTCCTGTAATTGTATAAAAATCTCGCTTAGTCCTTACGTTTATAGAATTAAAATTATAGGTTTAGAATTTATTTAATTTTCAATAACTATCACAAAAAGGTAAAAGCAGTTGGCAGCATGAAATATATCTCTGATCATGTGGTGCCATCTGGTGGAAGGTTCGAATACTATAGCTTGTCATATATTACTTTGATTGCTAATGACGTGTTTATTTAAACAACAAAATGGGAAGAGATCCGTTTACAAAACTTAGATGACAGATAAGAGAAAAAAAAGTGAAATGAATGAAAGCGAATGTAGGTCAGCATGAGTTTTTCAATGTGTACTTCACACACAAAGCACCCAGTTGTTCGCATACAAGAAAAATAAATACGACAACATGATCCAAGCAGATGGCTGCAGTTTGTATATTCCAATCTATTAAACGTCTTTGAAAAATTCATTCCACATTGAAGAATGAATTAAATAATTGCAAAGTTAACTTAGATGTTATCATACTAATTGGTATGATAAGTGGATATTAATAATGCCAACTATTCTAATTGAAAACTGATGCAGATACTGTTCACAAATGCAGTAATATGAACAGATCACGTATCGAATATCGTATATATAGTGAAGCACGCTCCACTTGGATTACGTTACTATGTCAATGCTAACTGGCCTATTTTCAATCTGCGCCTTCAGGATGCTCTCAGCACATCTCACTCGACATCCGGGACAGCAGTAATGCCTTCACCAATGGCTCATCATTCCCATAATATATCAAATCCAAAATAAATTTACTTTTTTTTTTACAGTTAGTTTTATGTTGTCTTTTGGTATGTAGTTAATGCAAAAATTTTCAAATTAGATAATCAGAACGCATAAATTTTCTTTTGCCTATCCTCTAGCTATTAACACATAAATCCACCGAATTCCTACAACTCGTCGATGAAGGTTTTCGAACATATTTTCTACTCCAGCGGTAAAAATGAACTTCGTAAAGAAGATCGTAAGAATAATTATACAATCTTTTTTTATTATGCTCCTCTGATAGAACTTTTCCAACTATAACAAACTCATGTTAGATATTTCCCAAACCAACGTATGAACTTAAATCCTATCTTTTCTTTGTCTACTGTTAGATAAAGTTTTTAGATTGCAATTAACCTACTTATTCTTATGGTGATTTTTCCTCTTGATTTTCTTGATATACAGAGTGTCCCAAAATTCACGCAAGAAGTAATTTTGATAGAAAACACAGGTTTTTAATTAAAAATTGTAATTTCTTATTGATTCATAAAGTATACAGTATAGGGTTATGCATGGAATAGCATATCGGGTAAATGGCCTCCACGGCTTTGCTGGCACATACGCACTCTTTTGTCGAAATTTTCCATGACCGTTTTGCATAAATGTGGCTGAATTTCGTTGCTACAGCGCTCAATTTCCTCCTTCAAGACGTGGGTGGTCGTGGGCTTGTTGGTATAAACCTTAGACTTCAAAAAATCCCAAAGAAAAAAAGTCCAACGGCGTTAAGTCACATGATCTGGGCGGCCAATTCTGATCACCAAAACGGGAAATTACACGACCAGGAAATGACTCATGCAGTAATTGAATTGTTTCTCGGGCTGTATGGCATGTGGCATTGTCTTGTTGAACCCACATGTCGTCCACATCCATATCTTGCAATTTAGGCACAAAAAACTGGATTATCATGTCGCGATAGCGAGCACCATTAACTGTTATTGCCTTACCAGTCGCATTTTCGAAGAAGAATGGACCGATGATGCCTCCAGCCCAAAATCCGCACCAAACAGTGACACGTTGTGGATGCATTTGTTTCTAAACAACTCGTGGATTTTCTGAACCCCAAATGCGACAATTTTGTCGATTAACGAAGCCATCAAGATGAAAATGAGCCTCATCGCTGAAGATGATTTTGTTCGAAAAATAAGCATCCACTTGTTGTTGTTCCATAATCCATTCAACGAACTCTCTTCGCTGTGTGTGTGGTCAGTTTTTAATAACTCTGAACTGTCAGCTGTCACGCTGTCTTTTTTTTTCTCGTTGGCAACACTATACCGCACAAATGGCGCTAAATTTAAATCTTGCGTGAATTTTGGGACACCCTGCATATGAAAATATCTAGCGAATAATTCTAGCTCCAATTTAATATTTGCCCGATTGACTTGTATAAAAGGTGATTACGTCCCTTCTCCGATATGCCACTCTTCAATTAATTATACAATCTGCTAAACGTTATCATACCAATATGGATTCCTGAACTTAAATTATCTATCAACGAAAATACTGCAATCTTTGTATTTGTTAACTATTAAAGAATGTCAGCTTTCAGTTCCTATCCATCTAATATGATCTTCTTACCGAATCGGATATATGCTTAGGTTTGTCCCCATTAAATTTCAATCCGATCGATGTTTGAGATCATCCTGTAAAGAACTTAGATCGTCAGAGCAGCTGTTTACGCTGCCCAAATTTTACATCATCAGCGCACAAAGTTCACTCTTAATATCTGAACTAAATTATTTATGAATACATTAAGCCAGTGTTTTCCAATATTTATGACCTCGACCCACAATAAAAAAAACGCATTTTAATTTTACATCTCGACTCAGTGCGCAGGTCCGCGTGGTTAGCTGAGTGGCTATGCGCTTCGCAACTCATATGCCTGGGGAAGGAGTGTCCTGGGTTCGATTCCCGTCGCCGAGGTGAGGAGCTTAAGGATCTTTCTCGGCCATAGCTAAGTTAAGTTAGGGTTTTTCATCCCGCAAGCAGGTGAACCGGCCCCGTGAATGCACACGGATACAATCAGGAATATTTAAGACAATCCCTCCAGCCATAAGTCTGAATTGTCAGCTATGCCGTATTTGAATTTGTCTAAGATTGTACACTCAGTTTCCAGGAGTGTGTACAATCTTAGACAAAGATTGTACAAAGACTTGTATTTCTCAAAAGATGTAAGTGCAATTCTCTTATTCCACGCTTCCTTAATTTTAAAGAATCGATAAAAACCGCTAGAGCTGAAAGGAGTTACAGGAGAGCAAAACTGAATCTTTTATCGGAACGCATTTGTGATATCAAACGTTGTCTTTCCGCTTATTTCTCTAAGAAGACCTATCATAAAACACGTTTATCTCATTCTCTAGACAGTCTTGGAACTATTTGAAAGAAATTAGCACTCTTAAAGCTTATAAAATACATAATTTAAATAAAATCAACCTCATTAGAAAATATGATCCTCTTAAATATATACAGGATAGCAAAACTTCTCATTTTGACTCTACCTATTTAAAAAAAGTTATCAATAAGTCTTTCCCATCAGCTATCTTTGGCAGAAGAACGCATACTTGCTAAGGTCTCAACTTTGTCACTGCTCCTACCTCCATTCCTAAAGAACATCTCTTAACGAAGATAGAAAAGGCATCATCTTTATTACCAAACAAAGAAGCCATCCTCCTCCGTATGGAAGCCATTTTCACCATTAAATAAAGCTAGACCTCCACCAGACAACATTTCTTACTCTGAAAGAGCAGCTTTTAAGTCTTTAAAAGATGATAATAACATAGTTATTCTTCCGGCTGACAAAGGGAATGCGACTGTCATCTTAGACAAGTCTGATTACCATAATAAAATCTTGGAACTTTTAAACAGTGATACTTACTAAGAAATTAATAGTGACCCTACGATTGAACTACACAATAGAACTAATAATTTATTAAAAACCACCTTGGAGTTACAAAGAAACATTCGTCTTTCCCTTAGGTCACTTCATCCCTTGATCCCTCGACTGTATGGTCTCCCAAAGATTCACAAAACAAACTGTCCACTCAGACCTATAGTTGAGGGCATACACTCTCCCACCTATGACCTCTCCAAATATCTCGCGAGTTTTCTAAGAAATCTTTCTGGAATTTCCTCTTCACATATTAAAAACTCTGCAGATTTTGTTTCTAAAATCAAGGACATCAAACTTAAAAAAACAGATTTAATGGCCAGTTTCGATATTGTTTATCTCTTTGCAAATATACTTGCTGAAGAAGTCCTCGATCTTCTCAAGAACAAATTATCACAAAAACTCTTTGCTCTTCTCTCCCATTGCATAAAGTCAGGATACTTTAAATATGATAAGATCTACTTACAAAACTTATGTTTAGCCATGGGCAACCCGCTCTCTCCAATTCTCGTCAACTATTTTGAAGAAAAAGCTATTAACTCTTTCCACCTTAAACCAAAATTCTGGTATCGCTATATTTATATTTTCCTGATCTGGGAAGATGGTGTCAACAACCTCAATTTATTTTTAGACCACCTAAACAAGTGTCATGAAAAATCTCTTTTACCTTCGAACTGGAATCCGATGACTGTCTCCACTTTCTAGACCTGAAACTTACCAGATGTGCTGAGAGTATTAAAATCTCAATTTTTAGAAAGCCTACTCATACTGATAGATACCTTCATGCTTCCTCCTATCACTATCTCCCACAAAAATTTGGTATTATTTCCACCTTAGCTCACCGAGCCAAATCTTTACTTACAGAAGAAGCAGAAATTGAAAATGAGCTCATTTTTCTTAAAACTTTTATTAATAATGATTTCTCTCCTAAGAAAATTGAGAAATTTCTTTCCCCCAGTCACTCAACTACTTCTGAAGATCCCTCTTCCCCCACAGCCTTCATCACTTTGCTTTTCATCAGCTCTCTTTCACCAAAACTGGCAAAAATTCTCAAGAAGTTTAACTTCAGAACTTGCTTCACTACGCTCCCAAAATCTCGTTCAATATTTAGTAAACCTAAAGAGAAACATCTTCCAACTCAGTTTCCAGGAGTGTACAAGATTGTATATGATTGCGGAAAGCCATACTATGGCCAGATTGCTAAATCCATCCTTCTACGTTTGGAAGAACACAGTAGAGATATCTCCTATAACAGGACTAGAGCCAGCGCTCTCTCTAGCCACGTTCTCTTTTCAGTTAACTCAGACGAAGGCCACCAACACGTTGTGAACTGGATTCAGACTTCTAACATTCCTGTGTGCTATGATGAGCTCGAGAGAAAGATTGTTGAATCAAGAGAAATTTCTCTAGATTCTTCTCATATCAACAACAGCCTGAGTTTCAATCTCTCTGACGCACACGTTGCCTCTGTTCAGTACTGGCACACTCGCGACAGCGCGTAGTATACGTTTGTTTGGAACTCAAGCTCGCTTTTTGTTTTCAAATAAGCTCTGTCTTTTTTGAAATTGTTCTGTTATTACAATTTTAAGTGTCTGTAATTCTTTATATATTTCTTTGATTGTGATACCTGAAGATGTTGATCAATTCAACGAAACTAGTAAAATCTTTTCAAATATACCATGTCATCTTTTTTATATTTATATATATACATACATACATACATACGAGGGTGGTCTGAAAATTTCTAGGCCTCGACCATAGATGGCAACACTATCGACAAGATTATTATTATTATTATTTTTTTTTTTTTTTTTTTTTTTTTTTTTTCCCTAAGTTGATACATCTATCATGTCCAGGCGGTTAAGCTAGTGGTTACGCGCTTCGCAATCATATGCCTGGGGAAGGAGTGTCCTAGGTTCGATTCCCGTCAGTGACGTGAGGAGATGAAGGATCTTCATCAGTCATAGCCAAGTTAGCCGGTCTTGGGCGTGGACAGCAGTTTCTTCTCCCCTTCCCCTCAGTTTATCCTGAGGTTTTTCCTCCTGCAAAGCAGGCAAAACGGCCCCGTGAACACACGCTTTGACAGACACGGGAATAAGGAGCAACCAACCTATTTCGCTGGATTATCGGTTACGGAAGCTTACGCGGTAAAATATGTAGGCCTGGGCGAAAGTGTAACATACGATGGCATTTGTCATAAGCATCCATGTGAAATTGCAAGTCATTTGATTTATACAGCTGTCTGAAGCAAAAGTGTTGTTTGTATCCCTGGAAATGGATACAATTGAGTATCGTGAGGTTACAAATTCTTTGTAAAAGAAGGTTTAACGTCAAAAGAAATTCATTCGAAGTTCATAAAAGTTTATGGGCACTCTTCTCCTTCGTTTTCGACAATTAAGAAATCGGCTGCCGAATTTAACTGTGGCCGTACCAGCCTTGAAAATGATCCACGTGAAGGACGTGCAAAAAGTGTAACAACAGCAGAAAAATCTTTGATCAAGTGCACGATATGGTACTGGATGACCGGCGAGTCAAAGTGCGTGAAATTGCTGAGACTATGATGGGTGCCGCGTTTGTTCAGCAATTTCAGATCAAAAACGCCCTCGCATGAAAATCTGAACAGTCCTTGGAGCGTTTTAAAGAATAAAACTGGTTTTGTGCGTCGATTTATTACTATGGATGAGATTTGGATTCACCGTTGCACGCCAGAATCCAAACAGTGGACAGAAGCCAGTTGTTTAGCGCCAAAGAAGACAAAGTCGGTTCCATCAGCAGAAAAGGTCATGGCATCGGTGTTTTGGGATGCTAAAGGCATTTTATTTATTATCTTGAAAAGGGTAAAACAATAACCAGGGAATTCTGATCTTTTTACCGGACTTGAAGAAAACATTTGTAAGAAAAGCCCCGGTTTGCAGAATATAAAAATCATCTTTCATCAGGACAATGCACCTGCCTACAAAAGTGTTTTGGCAATGGGAAAATTAAGGGATCTGCACTATGAATTGTTGGAACTTCCACCCTATTCCCCGGATTTGGCTCCCTCTGACTTCTGTCTCTTCCCAAAACTAAAACCTTTTCCTCGCTGGTCAGCGTTGTTCTTCGAATGAAGAGGTGATTGCAGCTGTAGAGGGGTACTTTGCAGATCTTACTAAGAACCACTACAGGGATGGGATAATGGCACTGGAGCCTCGCTGGGATAAATGTATTAGTCTTAAGGGAGATTATGTTGAAAAATAAAAATAATTTTTAAATTATAAATTCGTTTTTTCATTGTTAGGCCGAGAACTTTTCACACCAACCTCATATATATATATATATAAATATCCACACACACACACAGTCATGTTGAATATAGTGCTTTGTTTCACTAATGGGAACAATTTTCTTCAATTTTAAAAATTATTTCTCAACACATTCAAAACTGCGGTCCTATATGCACATATCGGTTTTTACACCGTCCATTGCAAGGGATGCAGTGAGGGTCGTGTGGAAGGAATCATCTTCACGGCTCTCTTTATTGTGTGTCATGATGTAATGTTCTTTAAAATGTTTCGTCCGATGCTGGAAGAGATGAAAGTTAAAAGGAGACCAGTTCGTTCTGTATGATGGGCAAACCAAGACTATGAAATCAAGGTGGAGAATGTCTAAAGTCGTTGGCGGGGTTGTAGGACTTCATGCATTGTGTTAGAAAAGATGCTGCTGGACGGCAGTTAAACTCTTCAAAAATTTCACTCTATTCAGTGCCCTATCTTAACGATAAAGTTGACAAGAACCATTGAGGACGAGTTCTGAGTACAACCTAGAAATCGGGTATGAAAGCATTGAGCACATTCTTGAATTTCTTTGGTATCGGCTAACAAACATGAAGCGGTAATAATGTCTACAAAAACCTATCAAAAGCTTTCATTTTCTCACTGCACTCAGATTTATCCAGTGATCAACCGCGCCATTCTCACTTCTCTGCGAGAAAAGTTTCCTAATATTTATTATTATTAATAATTCTCAATTATTAATAAAATTTTAAAAAATAACTAATGTTATTATACCCTCTATGTTTGCTGGGCATCTACAGATGCCGTACGGTCACTCCGATGCTCGGTGATGTTCCACACCAGGCCTTGCCATTTAGTCCTGTTTGCTTTTCTGGCAGCCTCAACTCTCTGAAGATCAGTCACTCCACACACGCCATCCATCCATCTCATTGATGGTCTACCCCTTCCCCTTTTTCCACGAACGTTACCTGCTGTTACTGTTCTGAGAAGTCCTCCTTCCATCCTTTCAATGTGTCCAAAATATTTCATCTTTCTACTGTCCATATCCTTGAGGAGCCTTCAAGTTCTGCTTATCCTTTCTATCACCCATCTATTTGCCTTTCAGTATAGCATATCCTCAGCAGCCTTCGGTAGCACCACATTTCAAAATCAGATATCCGTTTCTTATCTGACTTCTTTAGGTTCCAAGTCTCACATCCACAAGTCGCTGTTGGAAAAACAACTGCATCCAAAATCCTCAACTTTGTTCCCATGGAGATAGATCCACCCGTCCAGATTTTAGACAAGTCTCTGACTGTTGTTTTAGCCATTCCTAACCTTTTTCTGATATCTTCTGAACAGCAATTCTTCGCATTCATAATGAATCCCAGGTACTCGAACTTGCTGACTTCCTCAATTCTTTCTCCCTTAAGGTACACTTGTTTCTCAAGAGCTTCCCTGTTTGTATTTCCTTTGAGAACCATGCTCTATCTTCTTAGGATTGAATTGAAGTCCCCTGTTACTACTGATTTTAACTTTGTCAAGAATTAGTCCTAGTTCTTCCATGTCATTACAAAGGAGTACTGTATCATCAACATACCTCAGTTTACTGATCAGTCAACCTCCTATGCTAAGCTCATCCAATCCCTCATGCCCATATACTAAACAAGTGAGGAGAAAGTAAACATCCTTGCCTAATATTATTATTATTATTAGGAAATTTTATTAATAAAATTTCCTAATTCACTTAATATCATTGGAAAACCGAAAGAATAAATGCAGTAGTTTACTTCATACGTTGCTACACTAGTTTTGTTTTTGTTTTTAATGTAAAAAATAAAGCAAATTGAGCATTTGTTAACAAGCGTTTGGAAATTTCCATTTTGTACCCGAGTTTAATTTTTTCCATCAGCTGAGGATAATTCATAACTCATGAATTATTAATGGTTTAACTGAATGACCCCGGTGATTACAGTTGTAAATCGAATTATCGCTTGAAGCGATTGTGAACTAAATTTAATTGCTTTTGTGAAAGAAAAAAAAAGAATATACAGGGTTAGCTTAAAAGAAATAGGCAGTTTAAACGTTATATAAATTGAAGTTTGTTACATCAGAAAGCATTTAGTACTGTTTTATAGAAAAACTCAAGTTTACGACCTTCGCTTTTCGTTTGTCTTCGTGACGTCACCATCACGTGATAATTTCATAATTCCAAGATGGCGCTCTGCCCCACTGGCAGCTTGAAGTTAGAAATTACATGGATGAAAATTTGCCTCGGAGTTGGATTGGACGTTCAACCGCCCAGAACATGGGCGGTTGAACGTCCAGAGTTTTTGTTCTTCCCCTCCCTACAAGTGTGAACGATCTTAAACTACGCATCACAGTAGCTGCTGCGACTGTTGACATGGACATGCTGAGAAGTGTTTGGGAAGAACTGAACTATCGCATTGATATTTGTTGTGCTACAAAAAGGTCACACATAGAACCCTTGTAAACTTCAGGACGTACTCTTCAAACCATGTATTTCAGACATGCTATTAAAACTCTTCTTTCTCTAAAACTTTGTGTATTTCTTTTAGGCTAACCCTGTATTTTAAAGTCAATTCGAAGTCATTTCTATTGACTTCTTTAACCCAATTTCACTAACGCAAACGGAATTTACCCAAATATGACGATCGTGTGAGTAAAGAGCTAAATATAATTCTGCAGTAAAGTATTTGATGGGTGAGATAGTACTGCTTTATCAATAAAATAATCTCATGTAAATGAGAAAGAACTATTCGTTCTGCATTACTAGTTTTGAATCTAATTGATGTGTCCTTACGTTTCAAAAACAATGTTTTGAAATCTTTGCTGTGAATAATGCGTTACAAGAGATGATCCTTGGCTTTGAAATATTCCTTACCAAGGAATTAACTTATTTCTTAAATAAATATTAGGAAAGCTGTAAGTACGTGTAGGGGTAAACGACTTTACTGATATGAACTTAGCACACTTAAACATATGTAGTTTGTATATTAAGAGACTCAACAGCTCAGGCAGTATAGACGAAGCCCTTTGGTCGGAAAGACGCGGGTTCGACTCACGTCACTGACGGGAATCGAACCCGAGTCTTTGAGAGTTAGCCAGTTTTATACGGAGGTAAGGGGGGGTTCTTCCCCCAGAACAGGCAAACAGGCCCTTGAACACACATGGATTCCAATCATGAATACGTCCCAGCCATATGCCGGTCTCGAGCCCCGATAAAATTGGTAAAAACCTCACCAGGAATACTTTCTGGCCAATGCCTACAGAAGTCATCAAGGGTCGAAAACGACTGAAAGGGAAAAAACCGGTAACCTTGTATATTATTAAGAACATTCTACGGCAGAACACGTGCATAATATTCTTAAAAGCATAAACCTTACTCTGATTTGGAGTCCGTAATTTTGCAAATTATTTGCAGATAGCAAAAGACTGCAGCAAATTTAAAAGTATGAATTTTGGCTTGTGACATCACATGTACGTTCTCTAGGAAGGATGTTCTTTTTTTTGGGGTGGGGATGATTATTTTTTATTCTTAGATTCACAGTCTATTGGCTAGAAAGCAGGCGATGGATCCACTCGGCCAGAAAGGCAAGCACATTTTATTGACATCTTTCCATCATCTGCTGCTGGCAGGATTTATATTAAGCCTAACAAGTATCCATTTGATAGAATAATACAAATCGGATATTGAATAATTAGAAAAACGACTAAATACTGTTTTTTTAATGAAGTGGGGAACTTCTGAGTAAACTAAGACAAACATTTCGATGGTAAAAATATACGCAGTTTGATGCGCCTTGAGCGATTCGTTACAATATTGCACCAGTTATTACAGCGACACCTATCGTTATGAAGTAAGACGATTCGTTAAATACTGATAAGCAGGAAGTAAACAGAGATATAGTTCGCCCACCGATTTGAGGTCCCTCGAAACTACTGCGCATGTCAGAAAAAGGAGAATCCATTCCGATAATAGGGTAATCAGTCTGTCTTCTGGGAGGTAATAATAAACAAACTGAGTTTGTTTATTATTACAGGTCGGAAAATTTAGCTTTTCTTTTACGAACATTGCTGTTTTTAAAGTGTAACTATTTTGCTTGTATAACAGTTGGAAAAATGTACGTAGAGTGTTAATACGTGCAAATACTGCGTTCTACATAAAACAATGTCACTTCGCTCCATGATAAGTTTCCTTTTATTCCGGGACTTTTCAAAACAAAATCCGATTTCATGAAGTATTTTCCTTAAAGTTTCTCTTTTCCAAGGAAAATTAATTTTTTCTTTAAGCACAGGAATCAATTTCGGAACAGTTGGCACTCTTTTCTCGACCACGTAAAATTCGTGAATAGCTCTTCTTATAACGTCTACATCAAAATCATTCAAAGCTACGGTTTCGATGGTTTTCTTTCTCTGGCGCTTTTTTTTTTTTTTTTTAGGAGATTTAAATTTTGGCTTACCTTCACCTTTTGATTCCCTACGAATTCTTTTAACAGTCGACCCCGATACGCCCCGCAATTGCACTTGCACGTTTTATCACTTGAGAAAGGGGAACAAGAAGACGGCCTTCTGACGATTCTTTTTCGCAGAATGTCAGCACATTATTCAATATTATTTTGCAAGAGCTACTGAAACGTTTAACAACAGAACTTGACTGTACTGGATCCATCATACAAATTAATAATAAAAAAATAATGCAAAAAGAGAACAAAAATCAAGCTAGTACTAGTACAGCGACAGACAAGAAAGCACGTGATTTCGCATGTTGGCGACCAATTCGTACATCCTTCATTTCTTTCTCCCCTTCAGCATGAATCGACTATTCTTGGCACAAAGCCAAGAAGGTATCTAGAAATGGTGGGCGAACTATACCAAAGATGACGATTGTTGAAATAAAAAATTGGTTATTGAAAATTTATTCGCACCGAGATCAGGTCAGTTACTTTAGGGTTAACGATAGTAGAAGAGATGAAAACAAAGGTTTATCCTTATTATTGTTAGGTCAATTGCCGTTCCGCAACACATCTAGAAGTTGGAATGTTTGGGAGTTTTTCTTAACCACCAAAATTTTCCAATTTGTATACATTTATTATTAACAGAAAGTAGACATGTTTCTTGAATCCTTTTTGATGCAATTTATTGGAAGTTTTCTTTCCCAGTCCTATCTTCATTTGGCTTTCCTCAGAGTGAATAATTATGAATCGTTTTGCAAGCAGTTCTATTATAGAAATCCTCCCATGTAAGATGGGGCCGTGCAAACTAAGACTCCCACTTATGGGATGTAACGAAGCCGTTTGCCACTGGACGTTACCTTAAATAGGGCGTGTGCTACACACACACGTTTTCGTTTATTCTTCACGATACGGATTATATATATATAAATAAAGGTCTTGGGAGGCATCAGTTCCCTTCATATATTTCTTAGAAATATATAATTTCAATCACTTAATCAAATTATATAATAGGTGTTGTGTGATGGTGCAATCTGAATGACGTAATATTTCGTATTATATAAAAATACACAAATAACATATATGGAAGGAGGTTATGATGACCCTTGGGATGAATGTACTCATCGGCAATCTTAACAAAAACCTATATAAGGATTCTCTGCATTACGCACAGAATTTCGCTGAAATCCCCGACTTTACCGGACAAAATATTTTGGTTAATGTCGCGACTGTTATTGAGACATCCGTGACTTGTAGACAACCCCCTTTTCAGTTTTCATATGGAATATCCAAAAGAGAACGTACCCTATGTTTTATGAATAGGTCTTCATAAACATTTTAAAACAGCAATTTTAATTTTATATACATTCAAGTGTTATAACAGTGAAGATCACCGATAATTAAAAGGAATTGTTCAGTCTCAAGTCATTTTTAGTATTACCGAGTTCGCCTTTTATTTCATTCCCCTACATACGGGGGCACAGAATGCCCGAAAATTTGACTATCTGAAGTATCTAGCGTTAATCTTGCTTTTGATAATCACACATTAATAACACTGAAGAATACTTACCCTAATATCCCTTACGAGAATAAAAACTCTGTCCACACTACGAGAACATACTGATCTTCAGCCAAATACCAGTATGATGATTCCTTTCCCTCCATATTGAATTCGAATCCGGACTTTCACAGCTAAAGACACTTCATGCGGATTGTCTTCTTTAGATAAGACACAAAGTAACAGGCAGATTTGTGCATACCATACGCTTTCTGTCCCCACCCCCATACTATTAATATCCTATCCAACGTTAACTTTCCTTTGCGCATTGGTTTAAGCTTGTGGTGCAGCTTCAAAGTATCGAAACGAGATTGATGCCATATTATATCTCTCCATAGAATTTACTCTACGGGGCTACCAACACGAGACCAACAGACTGTTCATAACTATGTCAACATTGCATGTGTGTAGGGTAGACCGGATCTGGGTTACTCATATTTGGTACAAATGTGTCGGAGACAAGAACAGGAAGATATTAGCAGAATGATGAATGAGACTATTATAGGCACATTTGATTTAACCCCCCCTCCCCTACCCATTTTGGTATCGGGGAGACCGTTAGTTAAAAGCAGAGTCAATCGAGTATCACCAGGACGACTTCCCCAAAGAAATATAAACGACTATCTAGAGGGAGAGGTTCATCTGCTACGCTCTTAATGATACGAGGGGGTATGGAGAGATAAGAGTAAGGAAGTGGAATTCACTTACGGCTACTTTCCTCACTGGAGATTGCGATGGTCCATTATCTGGTAGGACACGCGTCGTTAAGTGTTTAACCATCAAAAGCCGAGCGGGCGAGATGAAAGGGTTGCAGGCTTCCTCTACGATGGCTTTTCCGGCTGAGCACTTATTTTTGCAAGCAAACAAAAATGTTACTATGGAAACATGGGCTGTAATATTACAGGCTATTCCAAACATCATGATAAAAATACTTGTGACTTAAATAACGTGAAAGTTAGATAAAATAAAATAGAATTTTTTTTTAAAGAAGGTTTTAAAAAGTATCTTTAGTAGCTATTATAGATCTCTCTGTTACGGAAGTACAGGGCAGTTGTTACAAGAGGAATAGTGGGCGCGATCAGAGATGCAACAAGACTAAATTCAAATCCCTTATTCTCTTGTAATTCTGAATAAGCTGTGAAACAGCTTTTCTGCAATGCACTACTATGGGAACGTGAGTAGCAGGATATAAATTGTCAGAATGACATCACGTAACAAACGAAACTGATTATTCGAAAGAAATTATTTCAATTGTTGTATTTTAAATATGCAAACAAAAAGCTCAGGCCTTATAACAATGAAATAATGTCTTTGATAATAGTTTCGTTTGTTACGTGTACAATAGCGTGTTGCAGAACACGTGGTCAAGAATGAAACAAGGAAAACAAACAAGTTTTCCCTTTTGGTTTGCGTCAAAAATATTCAGAATATATTTGCACTTCCAGTTCCTATACGAATGCGAAACATGAAATTTACTGCAAGCTTAAGGAGGCGTAAAACTGCCATATTACAAAGGGAAGGTTAAAATCACAAGGGAGGCATAAGCAGTATCTCATTATCCTAATACGTGGAACGTTACCTTTTTGCTTTACCAACAATCACAAAAGATAATAACTGCGTACACGTAGAAGTATAATTTTCTATTCGTAAATTGCATTATACAAAGAAGGTCACATTAGATCCAGAGCAAAAGAAAACAAACCGATACCATTCTCCACCAAAGGGGTGAAAATTTTAAGGACTAATATCCTTAAAAGGAAGACCGCTGTCTTTAATTAAGTTCCCACTTGCTTTACTGGTGTAGATGGATGAGGCTATTACGCAGTGTGAGGTATTTAAGTATGGCGTTGTGGGTAACACCATCATTGTTAAGTAGACAACAATAGGCCACGCCCATCAATTGTTGAGGTTGATCATACTTAATGATAATGTCACATTGTTCATGACAAGAAGGGCGTTTGCTTTTGTTGTATGGAATTATAATCTATTTGTTGTTCATTTTCAAAGGCCATGAAATATTTCCTCCAATAACTTTCTATGTAGCTGGTGTATGCCATAAGATAAATTTCAAATGGGTATAATGGGAGCGTTTTAAGATCAAAATATTTGTTTTCCGATAAAGTAACAGTTTTTGTTGAAAGCATGAAGATATTTCAATTACTTTTATTCGAAATGGAGACTTTACTATGTTCAGATTAAGCATTTAGCTTCTGGTTGTAGAAATGGGCTATTCTTTGACCATGATAAATGAATGCAAAGAAAGAAAAACCATTTACGTCATCACCAGTGAGGGCACATTTACGTACCACTCATTACTGGAGATATTACATAGACACTTCCTTCGTTCGCGGCTTGTGTTTACATAATGAATTAAACGTCATTTGTCATTGCAGCAGACGGTTGAAACATATGCTATTAGGACAAACAGCTGGCGTTTCCTATTTACACTGCTTCCTATGTTAATATTATGAAATTAGTGTATTTATGCAAATGACAACTAGAAACACGAACAGTTTTACGAAAATACAATTGAAGAATTAAGATTATTTTTATTGCAAGTAATATTTAAAACCCTCGCTATTGCTTTTCCAATGTGGGTTATGGGATCAGTTTATTTTAACCTCTTCGCCATGACTGCGCTACTTTTAGAAACTTAAATTCTGGATAAAGGGTGAAGGGAATTATGCAAATTCGTATGACAGTCATCAACCAATTCCTGCGTTTTAGCATTTAAATTTTATGTAATATATGTGACGAGTCTGGAAAGCTTACACAATTAATTTGACATTCAAACTAATCATTTAATTGTAGGGACAATTAACTTGACACTGCTGCAATAAATTAGTGGATTGAGATTCATTTCCTTCATTTGGTACAAGGCTAGACTAAGCATTAATGGTATGTTAGTGTATTGTCGAGATAAGCACGTTGAGGACAGCTAAAAGATCTGAACTAGGTGACTGTTTGCAATTGTTTTATTTCCATAGATAAAAAGTGCTGAAAACTGTATTCCAAAAGCAAACACGGACTGCTAAAGTGCCCAAACAACTTAAAATTTCATTTTACTTCTGTTTAATGCTATTTGTTGTTGACTTAGAAAGGTGTATCACGTTCTCATGACAATGTAGTCTGCGTTCGCACAACAATCGGTGCATATATTTCCATTATCGTCTTAAAAATATTTTCTGTGGATGTTTAAGTACGTTACTCGTCAATAATAAGTGACGTATATTGAAAATGATCGACTATTTATCAACTATCATGATCACAATATCCTAATAATCAGACAATGTTAACAATTAGAGTTGTTAACAATTGCGATGTTCAATATAGGGATTGAAAAAGAAACCAAAAAACGGCAATAATTCTCTAGTATTTAATTCCAGTATTAAAATGACCAACATATGAGAAAGAAATAAAGCCAAGCACTGTTTCAAATGAAAACCAGGATATCAGTGTTCTTCACTATCTCTATAATAAACCCTTTATAATACTCATCTTATTTAGATCTCACTTATATATAGCCAGGAATTGTAAACAATATTAAAGTCTTAATATCACTAAGTCAAGCTACTGCTGTTGTAACATTATTAGATAAAATCTTAAGGAAAATCACCTTTACACACTCGAACCCTGTTAACTCTGGATGGGATTATTAGGACACTTTACATGATTCATCCGAGAAAGGAATGTAAACTTGCATAATAAATTGCTTGAATCAATGAGTAGCCGATTTTTACTCCTAGCATCTAACGACAGCCGAGTTTATGACTACTGGTAATGCTAAATGCATGAGAAACGAATGTACGGGAAACTACTACTGCCATCTCTTGATCTTCAACTAATGAACTTATTGAAATAAAAAAAATAAAAACGCCGTAGAACTAACACGAAATTGGAAGTTCAACACTCGTTTCCGGGATGGGTAAAAAATCTCACTCGGGAGAAACTGCTCAAAAAAAGTTCGGTTTTAACCGATTCGAACCAGTGTCTTTCCTAGTTAAGTCGTATTTTGTTCAATGGATACAAAGCTAGTTAATTCCCCAAAACAAATCCTAATATCATTTTTAACACTCCTTTTCACTCTCTCCAATGCATCTTCAACCGGCAAGTGCGGGTTCGAATCCCGCTGTGGATATTAATGTTTGCAAACATCTTCAAGGTGGAGTATTGAAGAATTATATTTGATCTGTAGCCCAGTAACGTGCGATATGTTTATAACCTTTAGTGGATGGAATTTATTATTATTGAGAGACCTAAAGGGAGGCCACATACTACACACACCAGCTATCATACTTATTCTCGAATTCATTCACTGCTTACACTCACATCATCCAATGGCAATCCATTCCAATCACGCACCACCCTCTGAGAGAAGAATCTAGCTCTCACCCTCGTCCTTTCTCCACCCTCCATAAATTGAAAAAATTCGATCAACTGAAATCCTGTATGAACCTTTTCAGAAGTTTGCAGGTCTCAAATCAATCCCCCCTCTTTCTCCTGTTTGCTAGTGTGTGCAGTCGACAAATTCTCAATCTGTCTTTCCACAATCTTGGTAACATTTTTAACACTCCCCTTTGTACTATCTCCACAATATCAAAATTACAATGGAAACCAGACCTGCGCACAATAATTGAAGTGAAGTCTTATCAAGGATGTTATCAAGGCAAAATGACATCCTTATCTTTACATGTGAAGATTTGTTTTAGCATTGCAATTATCTTTTGAGTTGTATTTGCAATCTTTGCTAGATGGCCACTGAACTTCAACTTCCTATCTACTAACACTCCAAGATCCCTAGCCTCAGTTTCTTCAAGCATAATCCCACCAATATAATACAACATTGGATATCTAATCACGCCGAACGAATAAATTTACATTTACTGAGATCTATTTTCCCATGTCCACAATTCCAGTCTATTCAAGTCATTCTGTAAGTACCGCATATCAGCAGCATTTCTGATTAACGTACCCATCTTTGCATTATCAGCAAATAGCTGTGTCGCTTGTCAAATCTTTCCCAATTGAATAACAGTGGACCAAGCACTAATCCTTGTGGTACACCACTTGTTACCTTAAACCTTGCAGACTCACATCCCCCGTATACAACTTTGTGATATCCGTCAGTCAGCCATCCTCTTATCCATGCTAACATTCTATAATCCAAATTCACATTCTCCAATTTGTGCAGCGATTTACCATGCTGTATTCTGCTAGTTTTATAAAATCTTATTGAAACATTAACAGTATCCTTAGTATGAATTCCAAAATCTTGACAAGCTTTTTTTGTGCCTTAAACTGGGAAGCTTAATTTAGCAAACATTGAATGATAAAACCATCTTTTTAATTTATTTTAAACTGCATTTAGTACCAATATCTACGTTCTTGCTATTAGTGATTTCTTGGTTAGATGTTACTGGTCTCGGGCATTTTTATATGAAGAATAAACATTATGGACGCCTTCTCATAAAAATTCTTCATTCTTCTTCTAGGATATTAAATATTTCATTTCAAAGAGGGACTCTTATATTCATGCAAACTCAGCGAAATGAAATTAGGCCGCAGAATTGTAAAACATGTATTAACTTATCAAAAATAACTATTTTGTTATCCATTAATTCAGCATATTGTATTTAATGAAAGCAGGCGTACATCTCCTTTCTCTCTCTAGTAAGAATCCAATACGCTGTTATTTTCGGTATATTTTCAACTAAATCTTGGGTTGGGTACAAAGCCATTATGGACACCCATAATGATTAAGCGTCCTATTCTATGCAGCACGTTAACTACCAAAACATAATTACTTTGAGGACAAGAGCTTCCTAGAATATCTATCGTCAACGAGACCGTAAATAGCATACAGTCTGATTATAACTCAAGCTGAACAAAGTTTTGAACTTGAATAACATACACAAATGACAAATTCTAATTGATGTTGCATTTTCATACGCGAACTGTCCATTATATTCTCCACCCATTCCAGCTAACTGACGTCCTGTGCAACGCCCTTCAGCCTGTGCTCAACTTGAGCATAAATATGGCTTCATGAGCAAGTCTAAACTTAGAACTATGTTCTTGAACTCGGAGAAATGCTTTCAATTTTTTTTTTCCTCTTCGTGTGTAGTATTCACTATGAGTGACATGTTGACTGCTAAAACTCTGTACTGCACCCGGACTACATCTGCATTTACCACGCTAGTGAACTCTGACATTTAGAGGATAAATTAGGTTTCACAGAGATGAATAAAACTAAGACGGCAGTAAAATATTAGATCGAAAATTAAAAAAAAAAAAAACCCGAATTAAATGAATATCTTAGAGCAGCAGCTAATAAATCTGGAGATCTATTTATAATACTCAAAACGCTGTTTTAATTCAAAGTTATCTACGCATTGGTATTTCAACTTCAAGCGAAAAGATTAAGAAAAAAAAGATTGAATAAAGTTTTCCTTTATAGGAACTTAAAAAACACTCTTGTGAAGTGATAAATTGCTTCATTAAAGCTAAAACATATCTCGGAGTTCCTGACTTGAGTCTCATGCAAGGTCACAGAATTATGTGCCGTGCATGACCCAACCACAGTGGTCCTCTTCCTGGACCTGCTTGCCTGTATTTATATGCCCTTGGCTGCCTGTAAACACGCTTATATGCTGAAGCGTTCGTTTTAATGGAAAATTAAGGGTGCATGCTTAGTCCGTGTAAAACCGACAGATCGAGAGTGAGGTAAAATGTTTAAATTTTAATTTTTCATTAGCAGGTGATCATCAACTGCTGCTCAACTTTTTTTATATTATTATTAATGCTATTTTTTAAAAAAAGATTATTGTGCAATACGTAACAAAAAAAATCAGACCAATTGTTAGAAACAGACGATACATCTATTGTTAGATTAACTTTTTGTAAAGTCAGATATTATTGTTAAATGCGTAACAATAAATCCAATTATACGAATATCTCATTTTTAATAATAGACAATGCAGTTTTCCTATTTCTGAGTGAACTATTTGAATTTATAATACGCCTATTTTTGAAAATAGTATGAGGATTGCGGTCTTAAACTTTGTATACCTACTAGGTCTATAAGGGAAGTTAAAAAATATTAATTTTTCTTCTTTTGAAATTGCAAGAAAACGTCCGTTATCTGCACTAGTCTTTCAGCATTTTGGTGTGACCAATGTATTTTTAAATTAGGGAATCTAAATCTCAGTTTGTAATCAAATAAGACGAATAACATGCAAAGTAATTAATTTGAGTACGTTTAACGTTAGAATCATTTAGAAGCCTCGTAAACACTTTTTTTTAAAAATTTCTTTATGAAGTCAAAGTGCGAATATGTTCTTCTATTACAGTAATTAACATTGTATAACAAAGCTTGTGTGTAATAAGATCACTTAAGTTGTTTGCCGACTGCTAATGACTTAGTTACGAGAAACGACAGTTCTGAGCAAATAAAAAAACAAGTTTTTTAAATTCTAGTCGAGTTAATTCCGATTTAATGATCCTACGTAATATTTTTAAAGTTTCCCCCGTTATAACAAAACAAAAATATCCTTTTTTTTTACGTACTAATGACGGGGCTAACAGGAACAGAATGTTGTAACGTACGATTCTAAATGCCTTCGACTAATAAGTTCACGAGAAAGGAACACAACCTATTTTAACACGCGCAATGTCACACAGATCATCAGCAAGCTGTTACATATTTGTTATCATGAAATTTCTCATGAAACAATGTATTGGTCTGACCTTTGGGGACGGTGAAAAACCACAGAGAGAAGCAAAGACCGCAGTAATTATAGTAGCATTCACATCCGTATTTTACAACAGGACATTATATAAACTCTATTAAAGACAATATCGCATAATTGGCCATTAAGTAATAAGGAAAATATTCTACTTAAAATATCAATTGAGCTGCTCAAAGTTCTTAAGGAATATCTAGTTCGCTTTCTTGTTTACAAGCTCCTAAATTCAAATATTCCCTTTGTAAAAGTAAACGAAGAGCTTGAGCAGAGCGATAAAGCACTATTGTTACCTGTATTTAATAACAATGCATATATTTCCTTTGACGGATATGACGTTACCTTCCTATTGTTGCTATGGGAACCACAACTATCATACATACATTGAAGTTGTAAGCAGTCTGAAATCAACCATGCTTTCACGTATAGCACTTGATATATTTCTCATTTCATGTGAAATGTCCTTAAAGTTAATACTACAAATGCAAAGCAAAATCTTTTCATATTCAATAAGTCAAAAAGAATGGTAATGTAGTAC
Source organism: Typopeltis vanoorti (assembly GCF_054136105.1). Taxonomy (NCBI): domain Eukaryota; kingdom Metazoa; phylum Arthropoda; class Arachnida; order Uropygi; family Thelyphonidae; genus Typopeltis; species Typopeltis vanoorti. The sequence continues at coordinate 90,790,750 of NC_143564.1, read as the reverse complement.
CAGTAATGTAGTAATGGTAATACCAGTAATGTAGTACGTAAGAATGCCATATAGTACAGCTTCACTCACGCTGGAAAATTTTAATAACATTTCATTGATTTCCATTGATGATTAATGACGTCACAATACAAGAATGTTTTGTACTGTTTATTGATTGGAGTCATGACCATATTGATAATTTTAGTAGGTAACAATGAATCATTTGGTATGAAATAATTGAAGAGAAAACAGATGGAAGAATTAAATCTTTCATTTTCTATCACAGGCTAATCAAAAGACTCAAGTGTATCCTAAGTGTTGTAGTTAGATAGTGAACACAGATACAGCTGAACACGGCATGATGTATATTTAGGAATCAAAATGGACAATAACAATAGAGATTGGCTCACATTAATACTTTACATCACTGACGATACAATTATTAGTAATCAATAACTTAAGATTCACAGCATTTGTAATATTTTTACAACGAAATTTGGACATCGTAGAGCAACAGTAAGATATCTGAAGTACAATACACATTGAAATTATTTTTTACAACCGATCTTCAATATTGAAATGACATTTCTAAGCAAGTACAATGGCCAAACATTCATTTTGTTTGGAGAACATCAATATTACATGTCAATAAACTGCATCCCTTTCCAGTTCTTTATTCGCGGGTGTGTGTGCATCAAGTGCGCGCAGGAAAACTAAAGCCATTCAGGAAAATTTTATAATACAAAAAAACAAACAAATATAGTTTCAAAACTGAACATCGAGAACTTAAAACGTCTTTTACTTTGGCACAGCAGAAAAATAACCATGCTTGTTTTAATCCCGCGTGTAAACACTATGCACGTGAAATAGGAAACATCGACTCCTTCATCTGCCTCCTTTACTATTTCAACAACCATTCCGAAATCTAAAGCTTCAGTCCTGGAATTTCGCGAACGGACTTCAACAGTTCTTTTGCTTGTCTCATTTGATTTATTTTTTTTCCCCTTTCAGCTATTTATATTTTTAAGCATCACCGAAGCAGATGGAAGCCGTTTAACTAAAACGTAAGTTTAAACACCCACCTCGGAATTCTTGACACTTTTTCAAGCGTACAGGATCTGACGATTATCCTTTTATCCCATCGCAGATCTTGTTCTCTCAATCTCCACGAGATGGCGGCACTATTAACTACGTTTTTCGACACTTCCGCTCTTGATCTCTCCTTAATCTCAAAAACCTCTTGCCATATTTCGCGCTGTACGATCTTATGAAGCTGTTCCTGTCCACTAATAAGCGGCTTTCATTTTTCCGGTATCCATTGTCGGACATTCCCATGATGATGTATTCTTTGCCAACTCTCAGCTTTGGACAACGGCAAGAGCCTGGGCTCCACACGTATTCGCGAGGCAGGATGGCCATGGTGTTCTTGAACGACTGTAGTACCTCCATTTCATAACGGGTTTCGCCGTGAACGATTTCATACCCGAGAACCAGCACTCTCAATACTGAAAAAAAAATTAAATAGTAACTTATTAGTCAATGACAAAATAAAAAGAGAAAGCTGAGGGCTAACAAAAATCTTCAAAGTGTTAAAATATTTTATTTTATATACAAATAAAATATGGACGCATCACGTTCTCAATAAATGAACAGTCAGCACTTAGGAATGCAAGAACACTATGTGGTGTCAGTATGAATAAGTATCAAAATATATAAATAAATTTCGATCCGATTCTGATATCAAAAACTTTAGACATTCAACTCAATTCATATGTTCTACTTCTAAATAAATCCACCCAAGTCAAAACAACCGATGTGAATAATTCTTAATAGACACAAACCATTGAACACCCATGAGAGTTGTGGAATAAATTAAAAGTGAAAAGATGATATCAAGGGCAGAATCATGAAATTGAAGATATTAGGAAATAACTTGTTAGCTTTCGGAAATGTGTGAGCAGAGAAAATCTTAGGTCATATCAACATTTAAAGAATAGGAGAGGAAAACCTAAACAAAAAAAAAAACACAAAGATCTAGTTAGATGAATTAATTATTTGTGAACCTAATGGTGACCTTACAAATAAGAGATTAATTTGGGCGAAAACCTGTTGTTTAGAAGTCAGCAATAACGTATACTTAAGGGAGCGTACACATAGTACGCTCCCTTAAGTATACCAAAGGAGCGTACCAAAGTTTACCAAAGGAGCGTATTATGTGTACGCTCCTTTGGTAAACATCAATGGATGATGATGATCAGTAATATGTTTGCTTTTTATACTTTGACGCAATAGCATTAAGCGCTGTTGTAATTTAGGCAGTGGCGAATTCCTCATGCTTGCTGCGCAAACTCATTAATTGAGAAAGAAGATATTTGTTAATAAATGCATGCATTTATAAGCATTCCATTTAGGCTTTTATTTTTGTAGACAGAAGACGTCTTAAGTTTGCGCGGCAATAATTGAGCTTTGTGTATCGAAGGCCGATGTTTGCTCGTCTAGTCAAAGCTACCTTGGCTTGCTCGGTTGTAGGCGCTTCCAGGTCCTCGCAAGAGCACCTGTGATTTCATGTGCGCGCATAGCCATTTCACGTCGTCTCGCTCTGTTGCTTAAACACAGGCGGTACGCAGTCAACGTAGCTCTAGACAGTGAGCTTCAGCCAGGCTTTACAAGTTTAGATGTTGCTTGGGAAAATAATGTACAACCTACTTTTTATGACGATGTTATTGACCAGTTCATAAAGAAGAACTGTAGGGTAGAATTTGTATTCAAGTAGCTAAATTGAAAAAGATAGAATATCATTTGTAAAATAAATGTTGTATTTGTATGATTAAATGTACATAAATTTCTAAATATATAGTTTTAAATGGTCAGTAATTCATTATTCCACTAATCAGACTTCAATTACCTCTCACTCCCTGAATGAGAAGAGCAAGTGTGAATTTCAAGACCAGCATTCGCCCCTGAATTTAGTTGTTTATTTACAGTATTTAGCGAAAAGAGGTAAAACAGTGCAGAATCTGTGAGAGCTGTATCCATGGATACAGCTATCACAGATTCTGTAAAAAATACTTGAATAACTTAATGCCAAAAAGGGATCACTTTTGAAATTAATGTAATAAATTTAGAATGTAACTTATTTAAATGCTGATCCCATTCGACAAGGTTCTATTTATAGACCTGTTAAGTGCCCAAGACGAAAACAAAGTTCTTAAATGTAATCTGATACTCAGAAAAACCTTACGTAATGAAGATACTTCACATAATAATTCGCGGACTAATTTTTTATTTTCCATAATTTCAAAACATTTTTAGAGGACATTCTTAGATGAATATCTTAAAATATTCTTGCGAAGAGTTTGAAGAAAGAGCTTAAAAGTAAAAACAAAAATATAAATCCTCAGAAGTGAACAAAGTAAAATAAGTTTTCCCATATACAAACACAAGTGCATGGAATTTAGAAATTCCATGCACCTATTAGAAATTATTTTTAGAAACTTAGCGTTTCTAAAAATAATACTAAATGAATGCTAACAATCTCACGTTCACAAGTTTAAATTAATTTAACTTCTGGATCTCAAAGATGGGACAATAGGTATGAGCTCAGGGGGAAAATTAGGCCTAAATAGATGGCATCATTGACAGAATCGTATCGGAATTATCAGGAGTGAACATGACATCGTTAGTATTCATTGTTTTAACTAATTTCTCTTATTAAATTTTTCTATTCAAATGAGTCTCCGTGAACAACTTGAACGTTTTTTTTAAGAAGGTTTAAAATGTTTTACTTGTTCCATAGGTTCTTCATTGAGGATGTGTTCAGTTTATGCCTATTTTCTTAATTTTTGTATCTATTCTGTGAATTTTAATACTAATATTTTCCACAGTAATTATCAGTTTGAGGCCTGAAGAAATGTATTTAAGAGGACATCTTAAATACAAAATATTTACACAGAAGTAACAGTTGATTTTAACATAGCTTTAAGTAACTTTCCTTCATAATAATCCATACATAAGAGGAATAATAATGGAGATAGAATGTACCGATTTTATATCAAATACTTTTCTTGCATGTCCTTCAATTCTGCATTGATTACACATTGCTGTATATAAGGCACGATCTTACAGCTGAGTTTCGAAGAGCTTACCTATTTTTCAAACACATGATTTTTCTATTATTTGTATCACAATAGTAATCCGGCTCTGAAAAACTCCTGTTCAGGCAGTCTCTTTCCAAGTTTTCATACAAGTTTTCTCCGCCTATTTTCAAGTATGTTTGCATAAAACTTAACGCTCAGTTGCGAAATTCCTTTTAATTCCCCCATTCATTATAAAGCAGAACTATAAAAGCGCTACACCTCTCCATCTGGAATTCAACTTTCTTACATGCTTTCTGAATTACGCAGTGCAACCACTGTAAAACTTTTATACCTCCATATTTATCATGTCTTGTGGAACAGCATCTACTCCAACAACCTTTCCAACAGCTTTACTATCTTCACTACTGAAACTTTATTCGTGTTTACATTCCTCCTGGATATTTTCCAACACTGTTCCGCAACTTCACTCTTTATTTCTTTTAATTTTTCAAAGTAATTACTTCAGCCATCCAAGGTACCAATATTTCAGTCTTTAATGTCAGTCTTATAATTTTATAGTACGTTTTCCTCCATTTCTAAGTTATCTTAACAGCCTCTAGAAGATTCTACCACTTCGTATTGCATCATGTTGATAAACATCAATTGCGAGATGGCAATTAGAATCGTGAAACTTATTCCAAAAATTTATTATAAATTTTAAAATTTTGCGCATAAAGTGGTGTGCGAAAATTTCTATTGGTTAATTATAGGGAAAATTTTTTTTATCTCCAGATACAATGCGAAGAAGCAGTTTCATGTATCGTTCACTTCTTGTTTTTCCTAGAATTCTCTACTTTCTTGCTAGCACACCATTTATTTGTATCATTGCTACTGATAGTTTTCGCCATCGACTCAATCAGAAAGCGTAAGTGGCATATTCCTCCTTTTACTGTATGGCACCACTACCATCGACCCGGGCTTGTTTATTTAACTGACGTTTAGATTTTATATATTGTGTATTTGTATTATTCTCTGGAACAAAGAATCGTTTTTTTCCCTTCTGAATTCATTCAATGAGTAAGAAAAACTGAAACAAATGACTTAGTTGACTAGTCTCATGACATCAATATATTCGAGTTGAATAAAATTTATTTTTAATAATGCATTTTAATGCAACTAAGTAAGGACAATTCAGTACCCACTGTAACCGAACTCATTTCAAAATCTATTAATATGAATTTTTGCAAATTTTGATGCTGCTTTTCCAAACGACCAGGAGGAGAAAAGTAAGGTAACCAATGAAAATATTTTAAAAAATTATATTTTTATTTCATTATTGTAACTTAACTAGTGCTATGAAACAGCACACAATTGATTAAACTCACCAAAATCACTCTTGCAGTATTCCTTGGTCTGATGTTTCACTTTTTGACAAGGTAGGCAGATTCCTAAAAATATTTACGAAATCGAGTTTTATAAGACTGATAATAAATCATCAATATTCTTAAACTATTTTTGTTTACAATCTTCACGTTGATTCTTAAATGTTTAAAAGGTTTGCCGAAGATCTTCACAGTATTACTTAACATAAACATTAAGTAGTACTGTGAAGATATTTTGGATGTAAATCTCGTAAACAATAATAGATATACAATAAATTATACAATAAGCATAACAGTTAATTACTTATATAAATTACGATACGCATTATAATTTAGAATAAAGCTAAGAGTAACCATAATGATGTGATGGACACATGACAAAGGCATGATTGGTCTACAATATAACTGATCACGCAAGCAGGAAGATATTCGTTTTACTTAAGCACTGCTTTTAATCAATGCTTTTCTGTTTTCCTTATGCAATTATTGTTACGCTTTTAATAGATAAGTCACAAAAAAGTTGCAATAACGGCTTCTTCCTATTAAGTAAATCTAATACTTAATATCATGCATCTGAAATGATTATTTCGTATTTGTACTGTATATTCCGATATGCTTAGATATTCTTTAATATTAGCAATGATTCAGGATATCTAGTAATATTTATTCCGGATATTATTATTATTACATAACACCTCCAGGGAGTCCCAAGACTCATCGAAGGAGGGCACCTACTCTACAGCTGTCTCCACTACTCCACCAATTGCAACTACCTTTGTCATCTACACCAACGCCATCAATCGCCGACCACCACTTCTAGTATTTTCACAGATAATCACAAACATTCATGCCCACGGTGGGATTCGAACCCGCAGCCTTTTGGCTGGAGAGCAGATACGCTAACCACTCGGCCGCCAACCAGTTTTTTTTTTTTACAAAATTCCATCAGGAACTTCCATCAGTTCTTTGTCATCGGTCTAAATTCAGCAAAAACTCTCTCGTTCTATTATAGTCGGCACCTTCCATGCACTTTTAAGAAGGCCGGTCTTTCTCTTTCCATGTAGCAAACTGGGTTAAGACTGGATGACAAACAATCATCTACAATTTAGAAACTTTCACAGACGTCTACGCTAGAATGATATTCGAAAAAATATTTTGACAGAATATTTGGGCACATTTTAAAGAAAGCAGTTATCGTAGCTGCCCTAAGCAGATGCTCTTTATTTATTATTGCAAATTTTCAGGTTTATTTCCTTCTGCTGGTGTTATAAACGATCCGGGAAATTCAAATCTCCAGAGAAACATAAGTCAAATACTTTTCTTCGCCAACAAATAATAAACCATTGTAATCCGAATAAGCGACCTTGGCTGTAAAAGAGGAAGACATATGAGCTGCTATTGAGAACGTAGATTATAAATATACGATGAAAATCTACACTACTCTGACAGATATATGCAATCACATCCATAAAGGTAGTGCTATTATGATCTATTGCAATGAATACATAACATTTTTATTTGTAAAATAAAGAAAACTATATCGCCTTAACGTTGATTTACATGAAAGAACCATCTAAGGTGTTTATAGCAGAGAACTAACTCTGAATAAATGTTTAAATTTAGTTTGTCCAGTCATGATTACAAGAATAAAAAATCCAAATTGCACTAAAGAAGCAGAGAATTTAAATTCACGTTCATATGATTTTTTTTTTTATATTCAATACAGAATTTGGTCACAGTAATATGGAATGAGTAAGAGAATATAAAAAATTAAGAACTAACTCAGCGTATGTAGTATCTTTATTATTATTCCCTTACCTGGTGGTGGTACTGGTTTTCTTTTACTTTGTGGATGTTGGCGAGCTTTATCTACAAAGAGAAAATTTATTTCATGTTTCAAAATATTCAGTTTTTTTTCCTGAATAACACATTACACTAATTGTCGATTAATGCTCGACAATTAGTTTTTAATTACTCAAAGATATTTAATTACGACATTTTTAATTACTCAAAGATATTTAGCCAAATAACTAGTCAAACAAGTTTTACAGGAATAAACTTTTATTCATACTTGATTGCATGATTAAAATATTAGTTTTTATGATTAATATACAATATTAGAAGGTCATCGATATCACTCATTAGTGCTTACATTTCTATTGAAGTACTGCTTGCATTTGTAAAAAAATATACGTTATAAGGTAAAAATTTTACACCTAGGCTACAAATGAAATAAAGAATCACTTTAATTTTATGCCTAGCATATTTTATAATCTTTATTAATTAAGAACATAAATTTATAATTTATGTTCTTAATTTATAAAGCAAACAAAAAACGTAAGGCGATGACAATGACGTGTTCCTATGATACCGTCAATACTGTACACACCTATGAAATCCGGATACTTGCTCTATAGATTAAACCTCTTCCACGCAATTTCAGAACTTCTATAGGTAGGATGGCGGCTCTGTTGAAGAGATGAAATTCGTGTACCAACTAAACACACCATTTACCACAGTAGAATTGCATGTTGGTTGTAGATAAGACATGTTTGCTTTCACTGGATTAACCAGGATTTTCAAAAGCAGAAAGATGTTAAAAATAATAAGGGCACTACATCGCACGTGAAAACGCATCCCTCGCAATAGAGGACTGCACCATTTCGGGCGCACCTTCTGCTACAAAGTGTCAAGAGACTGGAAACATGTCACACGTACGGATGGAAACATAATTCAGTTTCTACCTTTGATGTCTTTTCTATCGGCAGTTTAAATATCGAATTCGAGCTTAGCACGGCGGCTCTGCAACGCGGAAGTTCTGTCCTGACATATCAAGAGAGAAAAATCACTGCGCACAATGTAACGACTTTTTCCATTTCTTTAGATCACCGGTTGAAATTGAGCACAAAGCAACCAAAAGGTATGCGACTCTGCCTGTACCTTAAGTGCATTTGGTGGTCTGAACATTTTTGTGGAACGAAAAATCCGAATTTTTGAGAGTAAATCTCGGAGGCGTTAAAATGACTGAAACACGTTGCTAGCAAGCGATCATGAATGCATGGTACGGTAAACTATCGCATCCTGATTTCCACGGACACCGATTTGTGCTCCTCTAGGATATGCTTTCGACTAATGCGTAATAAAATTCTTCAAATGTATACCCAACTGTCAAAACGAATTCTTATGAGCATTTCACTTTTTTTTGAAACAAACATCCTTGTATTTTAAATAAAGTAATGTTTATTTTTCCCGACTCATTTTTTTAAAGTCGCTCAAAAAGATTTTTTTTCTCCTTTCCTGTTGGTCCACTAATTTTAATTTCACTTACCTACTCCCGGATATTATTTTTACCTGAATTAAAGCAGGGTGTACTAATTTCTAGCACTGAGCTCGAAAATCACAAGAAAATAGGATGAAATAACTAGTTGGCCAAATTTTAAATTTGGCCAGCGAGTTATTTTAGTGGATCATTCTTTTATGGATACAGAATTTATATAATTTAAAAACTGTCAATGGAATTCTTATTTCCAAACTTTAAACGACGAGAATGGCTGCACTATTTGAGTAACATATCGCACGTGCATTTTGTATCCAATTAGTTTAAAGTAATGCTGTTTTCTACAAGTCTCTCGATTCTCTTTTCACAAAGTAATGGGATGACTAGACTCGTGAAGAGACAAAGTTATGCGGCCAAGACATTAAGATCTGTCATCATCACATTCCTGATATGTACTCTCAGGGGGTGTACTGGATAATTATGATAATACTACATGAAAAAGTTACTCCATTATTAACTTCCGATCAACAATTTTTTTCCAAATTAATCTGTTATTTGTCAAGACTCCAATATTATCAGATCTTATACTTTGGCCTTTAAAGGCACTTTTTACTGTACCAATCTTCTATCTATATCTTGGTCTTCTGGGTCTTTTTCCTGCCATCACGGCAAAGAACGTTTGCTTTGTTAGTAAGATTATAAAATACGATAATGTTATCACTGTTTTTGTGAGAGGTAAAACCATGCCATATTCTATAAAACACGAACTATTCATTATGCTGATGATTTACATTTAGTTAATTTATTATATTCTACGTGTTGCCATCTGAAATATTTAATTGATGTTCGTGACCTTCAGAAAGCAAATATTAAAAATTTTCAATATATCAAAATTATATTTAGAAACTGAAGAGTATCTACTAATTTCATTGGTTGACACTTCATTCAAGTACCAAACAATTCTGATGTAAAGATAAAAAGATTTTTTTTTTTTAAAAAAAAGCTCTTTTTTTATAATGAAGTAGACTCATTAATCTCGTCATTATTTTCGGCCTTAACTCAAATTAAAATAATTTTTATATGATGATATCCTTGCGCGGGTTAGTGTCACAATAAAAAATAATAAAATTAAGGTATTGAAAGATCAATTAATAAAAATACTCCTTTTAAGTTAGAACTTGATTGTTAGATTTCTTTTTCGTGTTCTTGAAAAATAATTGAAAAAAAAAAAAAAAGAGTAACGGTATAAAAAAAAAAAGAAATAACAATTGAATATCTCGGTTCACAGTAAGAAATACCTCACTGTATTCCCATCGTTAAAATATCATTTCAAATCAGACTGTGAAACAGAATGTTAAAAACCACATTGTTAACTAGATGAAAAACAGAATGTCGCTATTCTCATACAACTTGATTTATAACATAACTCGATCAACAATTGCAATTCGGTTTAGATAATTTGTCACGTACTTATTAATAAGTTGTACAGAATAATTGTCTATTGTAATACCATTCAAGAAGCCAACGAAAGCGGGTCTAAAAAGTAGTTCATATGTAGTAAGTTGTCTTATTGACATCTGCATTATTGAGTTCTCCTGAGAGAATTAAATTTTGCAATTTAGGAGTCTACCAAAGAGGTGCTGCTGATATATCTGGTAATGAAATTTTAGGTGTATGGATTAAGAGGCACATGTTCATCATTCATTACTTGAAGATCATTATGTAATTTTTCTTTTATGCTATACAATGCATAGCTTATGTTACATGTTAACTACAACATACCTCGATATTTCTTCTGTTTTCTAGTTCTAGTTTCATTAGCTGAGGAGAACTCCGGAAGAGGAAGCACAGAAATCGTAACTGGAGTAGGAGACGGACGCCCTCTTACGGTAGGTATATCAACTTGATTAGGAAATCTGTTTGGGTGATGATCTTCAGACCAAGGAGAGGAACTTTTTCCGTTGATCCAATATCGATTATAATCGTTATCTTCCACATTGCGATGCCCGTTGGGATTTTCATTATTGTTGCTAGGTGAAGGTCTTGTTACCGTCGTAGGAGGATTAGATCTCGTCGAATTCGGCCACACAGCATATATTCGTGTGGCAGGCGAAGGACTGTGATGACCTCCACGACTAGAAGGTAACTCTGTTATAGGAACAGTTAAAATTGGTGGACGACGTGTTCTTGGAGGAGGATCAGGATAGGATGTAGCATCGGCTGATGCACCTCTGTTCCAGTGATCCTTATTTGGTCTTCGATCAGCGTGATGCTTTGGAGAAGATGGTGGAAAAGAATTGTGTGCATGATTTCCACTGTTTCCAAAGGTTTCAGTTGGATGATCACGAGGTGAGGAAATCCAAGCTCTTCTAGTGGTTGTGGATATATACGGAATATGGGGCGTTGGAGGCGCTAAAGGTGGCGATGATACAGATGATGCACGGCGACTTGAAGGCGTTTGACTGGGTAGCCAATACTCATAAAAAACACCAGGGTTTCTGTTTCTCAGGAGTACCTGTAAAATATTCCAAATATAATTCAAACCACTTACTAATTCACGTCAAAATACACAAATATTATATTAAAATACGAAATATTTTAATAAGAAAAAAAAGTTGTTATACTGTACTAAGTATTATGTAAGAAGAACAAACATTAAATTCGAATGATGTGAAAAAACTATTGCCGACTAAGGCTTTATAATAAGGCATTTTATTATTGGTTACACAGTTGTATTTCAATGTAATACTCAAGTCTTTGAAGTCTATGTTTGATAAAAAGTGAAACAAGAGTCTGTATTACAGGTTATGAGTCAATACGATTTATCAATATGTAGAGGTAAAATCCTGAAGAAATTATAGCAAGATTTGGTTTACTTTTCCTTTGTGATTTCATACATTTGGCAAAGAAATTAATCTATAAATGGAAGCAGGTTATTTAATCTTCATTACTCTTTGAATGACCAATGGTACTTCAAAGAATAATTCTAGTGACTAAGTTCATCGTAAAGGATCATTACGAAATTAATTTCCAAAACACTTCTTAAATAACAGCTCAGAAGGGTGGGGATTACGCAAATATGAAACTATAATAAACTACCGTGTTCTAGATGGACATTCTATGGTACCGATAAAACTATTCTTTCTTTCTTTGAGTTAATTTTGTAAGAATGTCTTCAAATCATAAATGAACTATGGGAAAGGCGAAAGCGACTGTAAATTAATACAACAAATGATCCCCGCAATAACAAAAACATTACATTGGTAAGAAAGGTAGTCTAGAAATGACATCGAAGTATTTATAATAATATTTCGAAACAGTAACAACGATCAAAACCGAAGGTGTAGGCAGGTGAGCATTTGTAATCTTAAATGCTAGTCTTGAGAAAATTCTTGGATATGAGCATGTAAGCAACTCTTAACTGAACACATAAATGAAGACAAATTAAGAGAGTGAGATGCAGTATTACTCTTTTTCATTAAGTCTTCAATTACAAGAAGTTTACTATTAAGGAAACAATCGAAGCAAGAAATATACTGAAGTTTTTATTTTTACGTGCTCCTTTTATTGGTAATGAAAAGATACGTTAATGGATGGAAGAGGTAATGGCGAAGCTTGGGGTAAAATTGAAGAATCAGAGAAGTCTGTTAAGGTTTATGTTCTGTAGTGGTTAGAAAAAGACAGATGAGATAATAAAATTAAGCTAACTTCAATAAGAATTTAACTATAAGTTCGGAGATAGAATGAAATGCATCTTACCATAGTTTATCGCTTCGTTGAAAGTTTCTATTGTTTCGTTAGAAATAATGTAGTTTATTAATAATTTTTTTATTTAATTCCCCTGTCTGGGGATTGCTTTTCAGTCACTCAGTCTGTTGCACTGGTGTTAAAAACGCTTGTCCAAAGCAGCGTACTCAGTAAATTTCGATGTCTATTGGAGACTGTCTAGAACGGCTGGAAATTAGTTGCAAATAAATGTTTTCCTTGATGCCAATAGAGGATGCTTTAAACTTTGCAAGTACTTATTGAAAAGACTGACTTGCCAACCTTTTTACATCGGAAAACTAGTTTTATTTCTGCTTGTATAAAATTCATTTACATAACTTAAGGCAGAACACAAACGAGTTGCCTTTTAGGTAAAAAAAGGATGTTTAATATCGATTAAATAAAGATACTTGAAAAGTTTTTACAGGTATTTAATAAGGACTAAGTGAAGGGAGTTAATCAGTCTCATGCAGTGGTTTCAGGGTTTTCTCTGCAGTAAGATACACTAGTCAGAAAATTGTTTTTAATTTTTATCAAGAGACAGGAATAAGAATGCTGTGACCTTGTTTAAATGAACTTTCTCATTCTATATATATATATCTTGGTAGAGTATTGTCTGCAGTTGTTATAGCTCTCTATCTCTTTCCTGTATGACTGATTATTTTCGTGACATGCACGACTTTTTATGTTAGGCATTTGATCTTTTAATGTTTGTAGTTATCTTAAAGTGTGTATATATTGTTCGTTTTTCTTCAAGGGATTAAGAAGAAAATGTTGAAAAAATAATTATTTCAGAGAATTAAATTTTCTGTGCCATGTAACTACATGATTAAAAGGCGCCTAAGTATTTGTTTATGCATCAATTTTATATGTACTCCATAAGAATACGAACATACGAGGGTGGTCTGAAAAATTCTCGGCCTCGACCATAGATGGCAATACTATCGGCAAATTTTTTTTTTCTAAGTTGGTACATCTGTCATAAGCATCCATGTGAAATTACAAAGCATTTAATCAAGTAGTTTGTTTTATACAGCTGTCTGAAGCAAAAGTGTTATCTGTATCCCTTGAAATGGATAAATTTGAGTATCGTGCAGTTATAAAAGTCTTTTGTAAAAGAAGGTTTAACGCCAAAAGAAATTCATTCCGAGTTCATAAAATTTTATGGGCACTCTTCTCCTTCGTTTTCAATAGCTAAGAAATGGACTGCAGTGTTTAAATGTGGCGGTACCAGCCTTGAAGATGATCTACGTGAAGGACGTCCAAAAAGTGTAACAACACCAAAAATCATTGATCAAGTGCACAATATGGTACTGGATGACCGGCGAGTCGAAGTGCGTGAAATTACTGAGACTATAAGCATTTCAAAAGATCGTGTAGGATATATTTTGCATGAATTGCATATGAAAAATCTTTGCCCAAGATGGGTGCTGCACTTGCTCACAGCAGATCAAAAACCCACTCGCATGAAAATCTGAGCAGTGCTTGGAACATTTTAACAAGAATAAAACTAATTTTGTGCATATTTATTACCATGGATGACCCTTGGATTCACCATTACACACCAGAATCTAAACAGCAGCAAAACAGTGGACAAAAGCCAGTTGTTCAGCGCCAAAGAAGACAAAGTCGGTTCCATCAGCGGGAAGGGTCACGGCATCGGTGTTTTGGGATGCTAAAGGATATTTTGTTTATTAATTATCTTGAAAAGGATAAAACAGTAACCGGAGAATATTATTCCGTTCTTTTAACCAGACTAGACGAAAAAATTCGTAAGAAAAGACCCGGTTTGCAGAAGAAAAAAATCATCTTTCATCAGGACAATACACCTGCCCACAAAAGTGTTTTGGCAATGTGAAAATTAAGGGATCGGCACTATGGATTGTTGGAACACTACCCTATTCCCGAGATTTGGCTACCTCTGACTTCTATCTCTTCCTAAAACTCTTCCTCGCTGGTCAGCGTTTTTCTTCGAATTAAGAGGGTACTTACAGCTGTAGAGGGGTATTTTGCATATCTTACTGCGAACGACCTACAGGGGCTGGATAATGGCGTTGGAATATCGCTGAAATAAATGTATTAGTCTTAAGGGAGATTATGTTGAAAAATAAATATAATTTTGAAATTATAAATTCGTTTTTCATTGTTAGGCCGAGAACCTTGCAGACCACCCTCGTATGTCTTTAATCATATGGGAATATGTTTAACATTTAATGATTGTGGATGAATTGTCCTCTTTCAACAATTTTCTTATATAATCTTGTTAATTAAAAGAAATGCGACATCAAACCATGTCATTAAAATAACTAGAAATGGTAAAAGAATGGTTCAAATATAGTTATTGTAGAAGCAAAAAAACGACCTAAAAAGAGGCAAAGAACAAAAATAACCAATCATAAGGAAAAGGTGAGAAGAATCATAAGCGATGGCAGATAATCATCCAGCAAAATGTATAGAAGATTAAAGTTCAGTTACGAGATTCACAGGAGGAAAAGGAGACGAGAATCACACAAAGCCCAAAGGTAGTCAGAAAATTAGTATTATGGGCAAGAATGCTAAATTAGGGAAGAATGTTCGGGCAAACTAGTAGTGGCTCTTGTAACATGTGAGCAAGTGTCTCACGTTTAGGTCAACCAAAAAGAAGAATGCATCAACTTCGTGAGTTTCTTTAGGACAACAACTATTATCGTCACAGTGAATGGTAATTGTAGAAGCACTTACCATTACGTAGAGGTCTTCGTTGGTCGGACCGGTAGCTGTCAATGACTCGCTGTTATTTTCGTGTCGTTCATAGGTTAACGTGGTGCCTGCTACTTCGTGATGACTAGGATTAGTGAAGTGTGGCGTAAAAATTACGGCACTGTTTCTGTCTCGAATTGCTAATTAAATAAAAGGTCAAAAGATCATTCTGAATTCACCTGAACTAAATCTTATTTACAAAATGACACATTTAAACTGAATTGTTTTAGATAAATTTACTGTAAATTGTCTCTAATTTTTAAAAAATGTTCAAAATTTAACTGTATATTAACAAACCATTTATTTCATATATGCCATTTGACGTGATGCATCAATATTGTTACGTAGTAGATTCAAATACTTGCCGCTTCCATGTTATGCTGTTTTAAATTGACGATGGAAGATAACATCTTTCAGAATAGATTGAATATATAAAAAATAATTCAACAAATCTATATATAGATGTGTTAACGCCATTTATTTCTGATCAACGTCAAAGTTAAATTGGAAAACTTGCAGAACACAACAAAGACTTCTTCCAATCTAGCAATTTAGAAAAAACTGACATGTCGCGGTGTCCACTTCGACATACACCTAATGTTATTTAGCTAGTTTTTTTTTTTTTTAGTAAAAATCCGGTAACGCAACTTAAGCGAATATGTTCACAAATTCGCTTAAGGCCAACCACTTTCGCTTTTAATAACTTCATGAAGCAAGTCAAGTTCAACTTTACTATACACGCAACCTTAACTTTTATAAATGACGTAATTAGCAGTTGATCAAGGTCAACTTAAGCCATCTGCTCATTTTTAAAATTGCGCAGACTCCTAGAAAATTATTATTAAATGCAAACAACTTTTTCTTTTGCATGCCACAACCTTAATCTTTAGCTCAGAAAGAGTACAGACACTTGGGCTCTTCCTTAATATGATGTCACGGAAGACGTGGGATTGAGATATGATGGCGTACATAGAATACGTAATCACCCGAATCGTAAGCACTGTTTATGAAAATTATTTTAAGACAACATTCGAAGAATGCTGTATAAGTAGCCTAGCGGAAGAAAAGACATCTGAACTTACCTAAATAGTTTTCTCCAGTCGCTTGTTGAATTTTTAATCTTACTGCTTTAGGTGGTATAATGACGACCTCGTGATACTTGCTTCTTGTACCTTTAACAGAATAAACTTGTGTGTATATATATATATATATAACTTGTATTATTTACATTAAGTCATTTAAATCTCTTATATTCTATTAGACTATATATGGTAGTTACGATTGATGCAGATTAGTTTTAATTCATCAATTATAAGATGCAGTTACTTGGATTTCTCTTATTTGCATGTCCTCTTATCAAATAAACTTCCAAATGCTTTATGTTCTCCTTAATTTGATGCTCCCTCACCTCTTCAAGAGATTGGCAAACTCGCTTTGATTGAAAAGCCATCAACATCCTAGAAGGAAGTCGGACAAAAGCCATTTCAACCGATTTTTAATTTTTTTTTTTTTATTAATCTCAAGAAACGAGCAGTTGCAGAACCTACAACATATTAGTGGCGTGTGTAGGCAATCACGTCATCGCCTCAATAAGAGAGGGAGGGTTCAAAGACGCGTCGTTATAGACCAGTCACGGTCACTTTATTAATTAAAAGAAAAGTAATCGCCTACCCTGAGGACATATAAAAGATGACGAGGCGAACCATTGTGTAACACTTACAGCGAAATTTACTCTGAAGACAGAAAATATACAAATTTAAATCGATAAATGTTTGATACTGCAGAAATGTTTTATTAATCTTATTATAAATAATAGTCTGCTGGAAACTTCACTGAACATGAAATTATAATTTCTATGTCATCAAAAGAAATGACAGTATGGGTTATGTAAATATTAGAAGTATGTAGAATGTTTCACGACATTAATGAGTACCTAATTTGTTTAACTTTTTGATCAATGAATTATGCCTAATTTTATAATTCTGTGAATATTAATATTCAATTAACTGGAATCTGCTTCGTTCTGTCAAGAAAACTGTAAGAGGATAACTGCAGCAACAAAACGATATCCTTACCGATTTTTCGGAAAACAAACTTGAAAAACTGCTCATAACTTAATGCAACCACACTTTGTGTCAGACTCAAAAGGAGAAATAAAAAAGTAACTCTCGTGTAAGAAAAAATAGCCTATCAAAACGAAATCTATGGTTTCAATATTTACGAGTACTTTGTTATTCTTAATGTATTCTCCCAGTTACCGATGCCTATTGAAATAGCAAATTAACCATTAGTCAATGTGCTATCGTCAGCTTTTTAATTTTTTGGAATGTTAAAGCCTCCCCAGTTAACTGGTATAATATGAAAGTTATTAGTTTCAGAAAGACACTAAACCCGCTATTCTTAATGCAAGATTTTAAATTTCAAACGTCTTTGGGAAAAAAAAAAAACTCATTCTATCTTCCAGTGAATATTATCAAGCTTCAAGACAGGTTTAAAGAAAAACAAGGAAATATTAAAACTAATTTCTCCCTCCCACTTTGAAACCCACGTTGTATCACTGGACAAACAATATGTAATAAAATATTCCAACATTCATAATTGCCCTCACTTCGGCTGAATAAGCAAATATAGATTGCTATCTCCGAATATAAATATGATGCAGATAGTTATCTGACGTAGCTAACAAGGAAAAGAGATGAACCCATTACCTTTGCGGTTGTGGATTCCGGTTCTCGAATCGGTAAAGAATTCTGGTTGTCCAAGGTAAACATCCCTATGATGAATGCAGTTGGCGTTTATCTCCGTGCACATGCCGCAGATGTCTGTTGGGACCTCTGGCCCGATTGTATCATCACAACCCACTGGCTAGCAAAGAAATCAAAATAAACATGACTTTAAGTATTATTACGTTTATTTTTAAAAGTATATAACTGAGATGGTTTTATAATTAAAGCTAGCATAAAAATAGAACATTTCGTTTTTAAGAATTTTTATTATCTACGAAGCATTTTCGAATTATTAGAAGGAAAAATAATCAGCAACTCTTACTTCATTTGTATTAATGACTGTCTATGCACCAAGAGCTTATTTCATCAAATCTGAAATTAATTTATTGGTAAAAAAACAAAGCTTTAAGCAGTTGCACTAATTATAAGGAAAGCTTTATATCTTGCAATTTAATCAAGTTGCTACCTCCCTTGAGAATTAAATTCTTACATTTATAAATTATCGTGGGAATTCATCTTAATTATATTTGGATTGTTACTTTTTTTAAGCGAATGAGCCTTACTGCAGCAAATTAATTTTAACGAAATGCCAGAATTGTTGGAAACGAATGTGCTATCACGTGATTCGCACGAGAAAAAATAAATTAAGCGAAACAATGAAAACTGTCAAATTCAAGTAAGCAAAAACTTTTAATTACAAAATGAATCGCTTTGAATCATTTGTTTAATACAGAGTAAACAATTTCTTTCTAAAGCTTCGCAAATTAAAATAAGATTATTTAATAATTAAAAAAAAATAAAACACATGACAATACAGTTATTAGATGTTAGCCTGTTTTAATAACACAGCATAGAAACGAGTATTTTTTTTTCCTACCTACCATACAGCGGCCGTTAACACAGACATGGCTGTTATCCACATTGCAAGATGTTCCGTCAGCTACTTTACCGAAGCTATACGTAAGACGACCATCTCTGGCTGCACATCGCAACTCGCAAGGATGACGGCTAGCTAAAAGAGAGCTTTGTTAGTGTTCTGAATTTAGGTTAAACATCAAGCTGTTCTTATTAAGTATCTCAAATTATATAATATGAATAAATGTATAACATACATCGTTTCACTCGCGATAGATCAAGACAGTGGAAAAGACTATTTCAGTGACCGATACAATGTTTACACATAGTTTTAACTCAATTTCAATAAACGATATTTACTTCTGGATTCACTTGTTCATGAACTCTTGCATGTGATCAATTGCATCACACTTTTTTTTTTTTTTTTTTACTAAAATGCATTAAATTAATGGAGTAAAAAATGGAGTAAGAAGCATTTTATTTACCACATTAAAAGAAAGACAAATACCAAATAATATCCTAAAAGCTGTCACAAGTATATATGAAAATAATCAAATACAAATAAGATTAAATCACGAGCTATCATATACGAGAGAGATAAACCAAGGGGTCCGACAGGGATGTCCCCTCTCAGCAACTCTTTTTAATATTTACCTAAATGATATAATAATAAAATGGAATAAACATTTCCATCAAGGTATTAAACTTTCTCCTACTGTGAACTTAAACACTCTCCTTTTTGACGACGACGACCAAATCTTCTTCCTCTGCGCGTTTTTCCCGCTTCCATTGCAGGGTCCGCGTGTTACGTAGATACGACGTTTGTTAGTACAACCCCCAGCCGGCCTGCCGCTGAGGGGGGGGGGGGGAATGCATTTTTTTGACTGTAGCAGCGTGTGTTCACGGGATGAAAAACCCAAGGATAAACTGGGGGAAAAACCCTGCTGTCCACGCCCAAGACCGGCTGACTTGGCTATGGCTGAGAAAGATCCTTAAGCTCCTCACGTCGTCGACGGGAATCGAACTTTGGACACTCCTTCCCCAGGCATATGGTTGCGAAGCGCAAAGCCACTAGGATAACCGCGCGGACTCCGACCAAATAATTACAAATTCTGAAGATAACTTACAGAAAGCTATTTTAGATCTAAATGAGATATCCAGTGATTATGGTATGATAATATCAACAGAAAAATCAAAAACTATGGCCTTTAAAGGACAAGATCCAGCAAGAACTAAGATAGTAATAGATAACATCTTAGAACAGGTGAATTCATTTAACTACCTAGGATGTATGATCACTTATGAAAATGAAAAAGATATAAACATAAAAATTGCAAAATATTTAAAAATAACAGGAATAATTAACTCTATATTTAAACCAAACCTAGTTCAAAAACAAACCAGGCTAAAAGTATACAATACATTAGCTCTACCGGTCTTAATGTATGGAAGCGAAAGCTGGACAATGAAACAAAAAGACAAACAAAGATTAAAACAGCAGAAATGAAGTTTATGAGAAAAACTGCAAAGTATACTCTATTTGATCACAAAAGAAACGAAGAAATTATGAAAGAATTAAAGCAGGAATCAGTAATGGAAAAAATAAAAAATATATAAGCATAAATGGATGGAATACATTCAAAGAATGAAAATAGAAAGATTACCAAAACAAGCCTTAAAGTACAAGCCATTAGGAAAAAGAAAACCAGGACGTCCTCTTAAACGATTCAACGATGACGTCTAAGGCCGGAACAGGCCATGCTAGGCCTAAATCCTTGATATGCATGATGATGAGTAAAAATATGAATTTAGAATAAAATACAAAGCTAAACAATGTCCAAGTTGATACACTTAATTTTGAATCTTAATATTTAATTTCGCCTTTCCCCTGCAGTCTTAATATAAAGAGCCACCGTAGCTCAGAAAGAGTCACCGTAGCCTTGGTTGTAAAGATCAAGGTTAGAATCCTTATAAAGGCCTTTTAACTGAAGTCGAATTATATGGCACCCATTTCTGTGTGCCTATTTATCAGCAAACTTCAAATTTTATTCCCGAAGAATTCGATGGAATATTTTACTCACGCAAAATATTTGGGCATGCATAATACTATTGTATACAAGATCTATAGAATTTCTTACATTAGATTTAGATATACATGACCATGTAATTAAGTGTACAATTTTCTCTTCGAAATAGCAAACTGAATTTATGCAGTGCAAGTATTTTAGATAAATTCCCTTTTTTCATGAACACTGTTCTATAAGAGGACTCGTCCATCCATCACTGACGATATATCGAAGTATTCTACAGCACCATTTCCACTTCAGTGAAACTGCATCCTAGATGGCAGCACCTATTCCCGACCTTTGAGTAGACACACGCGGAAATGACATCTCATCAAAAACTACGCCACCCAACATGGTGAGTAGACATAAAAAGAAGACCGAGGCCAACCCACAAGTGTCACTTAATCATTAGCATTCAGAGCCAAGGCCTTGGCGACGCTCGCGAGCCAAGTAACGCTGTTGCTAGTAAACGCAAAAAGGTTGAACGTCTGTTGCACTTTATAATCGTGACTACTTGGAGCACGTGTGTGTGACACACACACACACATACAGCAACAATACACAATAAGTTCATTACTTGTACAGACAAACTTAGCACCAACCCTTTAAAGTGTGGAAGATTAAATCTTACGTGTTCGTGAGCCCTAAGGATCAACTCACTGAGCGTTTCACAATCACAATGTAAATTGGTGTTCCGTGTTCAGTTTCTTTTACACTTTAATTATCATGTGCAGTTTTTATAATTTTATTTTTTTTTCGTTGTTTATTTCTTTTCCAGTAATTGGCGTTGTAAAGATAAGTGTTGTGCAATTATTACCTAATGACGTTGGCATTTGGTATCTTTGATACTTGGTCTTGTAGCTTCTACACAGCGTCAAGGAAGCCGCTTTCCCCTTCATGTTTTCTTAATCATCCCTTAATAGAAATATTAAACGAATGCCAGATGCAGTTTAAGTGGAATTTTGTTTTCAGCTTAACTAATTTATTTTATATCACTGAAGGATTTTATCAACTCTATGTTATAATTTACATAACTATTTCCAAGTCTTCAGAATACTCCTTGTATGTGTGTAGTGGAGAAAGATCCACGGGATGCGTTTTTCAAAATGGCACTGCTCATTGTAATTAAAATGAAATCTTGAAAAGTTCCAGTTTATTGGATTTCACAATCCATACAAAGCGTAGGTTCGAACTGCTCGTTTTCACACGACTGCTAGGAAAAGTGAATAAGTTTACTACAGATTATGGTTTCAAAATCTTCGAGAATTATATATTGAAAAACATTCAACTATTTCCACAATCTTGTCGCATCTTTAAGCAATTTTTATGGTAATGATATTAATAAAATTAGTTGTCGAAAGATGCACTGACCTCCATTTTGTGGAATCCAATCGACTACTTGTTGACCAGCCACTTGACGATTGTTATATTGGGTACATTGAAAGTGTCTGAATTCCAGAGAACCAGGTGGACATGGCTGCAAACAATTAACAGGATATAAAACGCTATTTCCATCGATTTAAGTAATGTTTTTGAGAGAATTGGCATACTTTTAATTTTAACTTGCGAAGGCAAGATGAAATCATACTTTTACTTAATTAACTTGCAAGATGAAATTTCGATTTATATTAATGCCATAAATATATTTTTTTTGTTGATCGACACTAAATAGTTAAATTAGAGTAAGAAACGCCGTGTTCTTTAAAAAAATTCCTAATACATAATCGTAACTAATAAAACAAACGAATTTCTAGAAATGAATAGTTCATCTGTTCTACGAAGATTATTATTGGAAAAAGATTTTGCTTCTGTCCTTACCTGTTTTTCACATAATTTATATTCTGTTTGGTCGCCGTGACACATATGACCACCATTTCTTCCGTTAGAATTCCTAATTTAAAAATAAATCTAAAAGTAAATGATAATTTATTAACTGTATAAAAATCACCCCAAAAGGTTTTAAGTCCAAAAGTAAATGTTACTATAAGAAATCAACTCACTACGTAAAATGGAGAACTTTTCTTTGGCACAAAGTAATAATGCAAACTAATGAACAGCATTTTTGATATTATTGACCAGTTTCTTTAATTTTAAAGAAACTGTGGTCAACAACATGGTCTTGAATTCAAGACGCGGATGTTTTTTCGAATATAAGCGACACTAAGATGAGAATGGTCACACTGTCGGCAAATGCATGTCGACGCAACCTTTCTCGCGTTTGAAAAGAAACCGGAAAATCGAAATGGGATATTAGACGACTGTGTTCATTGAAAATTAGCATGTAATCTTAATCTTTGACACGTCTATTTATAATTAAAGTTGCAAATATATGATCCTAATCACTTCATTGCTTCTTACTTAAATTCAGTTGTTACTTCATAGTTAAGTTTTGGTTATTTTTATGAAACTTTCCGTTGATTCAAGAGTGCTCTGTTTTTCTAATGTGCATATTATTGGTATTTTCTTCATCTAATGATCACTTTTCTTTTGAAAGCTGTCCTCATTTTCAATTGACACCATTGATTCTACCTCTTCCATGTTTTAATCATAACACATTAATATTCATCCTGTCTAGAGGTAAGCTTTATTAATTACAAATGCAAACGTGTAAACTCAAAATTTCAGCCGTCAAGGGGGGGAAAATGCTCGGCTTAACAAGTCTTCAGTTCCATTTAAAGAGAATTTCATCAGATGTTCATCCAAACTTTAGAAATATTCAAGTAATGGATTTTAGGTTACTGAAGGGACTTCGTTGTATTCAATGAGTTTCGTATCATCTCTTCTGGGTCTGGTTCCCACTGACGATACTTCAAATAAAGGTCGAAACCAGTCTAGGTAGTCGCCCTTTCCTATAATGCATAGCATTGTACACATACACGAAAGCATGCGTATTTTGCATTATGGGATACTACGGCAATTAAAGTCATTAGCTTCTATATACAAGTAGTCTAGTCGCGATGCTTACATTTAGATAAAGATTAAACAAGAACATAATTTCTTGTCAAGTTTAATTTAATATACAACCAAGTGAAAAAACTTTTTAGAGCTTTCATTACATGTTTGTCCTCTGCAACTGACAAGCTCACTGTTCTTGGAAAAGTTCGATAACATGCAAGTAGGTTCCATTAAAACATCAGGGGAGAAATGTATTTCGCCCATTTTTTCCTGGTACAAGGGATGGGTCTCTAAGAAAGAGAAGCGAGAATGTTAAAATAAAAAAAAAACTCAAAATTTTGGATTCGATTCAAACACGTCGACCTTGCATTTCATAGGAATACTAGAGCTTCCACACCTGTCAAGATGAGCCGCGCAGAGTTTAGATGTTGCCACTGTGACCTTCCTTTAGCTTTGTACGGTGACGCTTACTGCACGTGAAGAACTTGGCTGCGCTTTGAAGCGCGACATAACTTCAGAAAACCTTGGGCTAATTTTATAGTTGACCTCAACATTGGATAGTTGTTATCATCCTCAGAATAGTTGTTAGTATCCTTAAATACAAAAACCCTTTCATTTTCTGAAGTTTGACAGAACAGATGTCTTGTGTGCACTAACTCAGATGTTTTTCTATTTATCCTTCAATTTTTTTTAAATTTTTTTTTTTAACTCGAAGCATTCTTTAAAATCTTACGAAATGAAATACTGGTGCATACAATTATGATCTCTGAATGGAGGGGAAGGTACATGCATGAGAGAGACAAATATTGAACGCTCTTCTCGATATCAGCAAGAAACGTTACCACTTAACTTCCTGATGTATTACCAAAGATTGGTGACATTATTTTGTGATTTGGTTACAACTTTCCGACATTGTACTTTAGTTACAGCGAATTTTCTCTGAATACGCTTAATCACTGCCAAGACAACCCAAGTTAAGCTGTCACTGTGTCTGCAGCCGTTGCGGGCGAGGTGTGTATAGAAACACTGTTTAGGCTATGCTTGCTTCTAAAGTTTCACCTCGAAGTTTTATTTCTTAATGTCTACGAGAATGACTGATGATGAGGTTCGTCCCGTGACGAAAGGCGCCACACTTTTCTGTTTGAACTACTGTTTTTATGATTTTTTTTTTCTTCACCAAAGCCATCTAGGTGAACACTCAAGTTAAAAATGAATTCAATCTATAAGTCGAATATTTTATACATTTGTTTTATCATTTGTCATGTTCTTGTTTTGTAAAAGATTACTTTTCGGTAGCTGTTAGTGATTTATAAATAAGCCATTGTTAAATAAATAATGAAATACGAGGAATGCATTTTATAATGGACTGCGAAAAGCAGAAAGCAAAATAGATCATCAATGTTAATGATCTATATGCGTGTGAAAATATTCTCAATTCTTTTAAAAATGTTAAGATAATTAAAATACAAATAAAACGAATATAGAAAGATACAGGATATATGATCTGCATAATGCTACAAGACACACAGATAGAAAACTCGGCATCATGTGATAAACACATTATCCAATGAATTCTTTTTCTTTATTCCACTGGAGATCACTATGGAAGATATCAGAAGTCCCAGCTCAAGTCCAGCCATTCTCAAAATACGAAAGAGTTCAGACATTTTTAATGTCGAAGGAATGTGAAATCTGAGATCAGCGGGATTAGAAATTCGACTGGTTAACTCGCCTTCAAATGAAAGGGACCTTATAAAGATTCATCGCGTACTAGAAGGGATCTGAACTCGCGTCTCTTCAAAAGATTGGTGTTACTTATTGAGTCATTCGAGAGAGTCAGTTAGCATGTTGTTAGACGTTCATAGCCAAGAATGTTATGCGGACGAGGGTAAACGATTCGCTATCCTGATTGGTTTCCAGGCACTTTCCTGTCATAGTAAGATACAATGTATTAAGTTGCAAATTATATGCGATGTAAAATCTCTAGTATAAAATTTATAGGTTGATTTATTGCTTCGTATTACAAAATCCAGCGAAGGAATGCGCGATCTACACCAATTCTGGCATCATGCAGAAGTTATCTTTTTATAATGTTTCAATGCACATTTCAATAATTTGTTCTCATAATAAAATAGATGGGAAACACTTCCTTTAAATATATAAAGAGATTACATTGCTATTAACATATTTTAATCAGATAACCTTTCGAGATTGTTTTGTTAGTATTGGTTTAATTCAAACCAACAAACAACCCATCCAGAAATTGTTATTTTACAGCAGAAGTGTTTTTCTTTTGTAAAATGTCTAATATGAGAAAAACCTGATAATTAAGTAACCTCTATGAAAAGTTCGAATTGATACAACTTCTATGATTTCTAATTTGTCCTAAAACGTTTTTAAAAAATTAAAAATGCGTAGAAACTAATCTCTAAAATGGAGGTATGATAAACAATCCAAAATTATATCTAAAACTTTATCACTATCAAAATAGTTAATTCTTGATTATATTTGTTCACTAAGAAAATAAGTATAGCACACGTGGTCACAGATTGATGAAAACTAAAGAAATTTCACTTTAATTTTTAAAGGTGGTACTAAGGTTAAACACAATATTGATTCAAATTAAAATTGCTACTTATTAATACAGAAAGTTACCTCCTATGACAGAGTCGACTACGGATGCTCACTCCTCCTCCGCACGATCGACTACATGAGGACCAAGATGTCCATGCAGACCAGACACCGTGGCTTCGACTGCTACTTCCCTCTTCAATTCCTTCAGGAGCGATAAGAATAGTCGCTGTGCTCGACGCGCTGTCCTGCAAAGAATTTCATTTGTGTGACAACGTTTATCAATGTCACTTCTTAGAAAAAAAAAGTATGGAAATAATCCAAGAGAAGCTTCCTATAATCGAGGCTTTAGGTTCTCAGTATATTTTGGCACACCAAACATACTACTGGTATTCTTATACTGCATGTAGGTAAAATGTAGGAAAAAATAAAAATCCAAGGGCCACCCTATGGCGTGAGGCATTTCATGTCTCTAATAAACAACGTATATCATGTTTCACAATCCAATGGAGATTATTATCTATACATTTTTTAATAACTTCAACTAAAACGTATACTCTTATAGCTACAGTAGTCGCAAGGATAATTTATAAATTTATAATCAAATCGAAATATGACGTAATATCCGGTCTTAATGACTCAGTGGTTAATATTTCTTCTTTCCAACCAACAGACTGAGGAGTTCGGATTACGTTGTGAATGTTGATTTTCTTTAGGTGGGATATGAATTTTATCATTAGGTGTGAGACCCCCCCCTCCCGAATAATTTATAAATAGATAAAAAATATGTAAACTTAAAACAGACAAAAAATATTTAGCCCATCTCACAATATTAATGCATTGCAAGTTTACAAGCTTTCGTGAATGGAGGTCATAAAAAATTGGGGACTATTTGCACATCAGGTATTGCGCAGCGTGCATACAGTGATGCAAACATATCCCCATAATTATTCAGTTTGAATCAAATGCTTACACTATTTTAATATTAAAGTTAGTATTCAATACAGCAGGTTTTTAGTATTGATTCTGATGACAACTACATGCAAAAATTTGCAAAAACTAATGACATTTATAGAATCAGAAACGAGCAAATTTTAACTTTGATTCCTTCCATCCCCTAGGAGTGGTGATAAATATGAGCCTTATTTCTTCTGCAATTTGATATCTACAGATTTTCATTTCCAATTGTTTTACGATCTTTAATTTCATATAATTTTATTTGTTTTAAATATTTCCACTACTTCACAATCAGAAGCTAGTTCCATGAACTGAACTGTCAGTCCAATTCAGAAACGTCAAACACGGTATGTCGCTAAGCCATCAATTTTTTAAATCTGTTCCTTGACAGCGTTACAGTTTCTTTCTATTATCTTAACTGCTCCTTGTCATTTTTTCTCTTCCTGTCATTACTTACAATCCGAACAGTGTACGGAGTAGGGAAACTATTTCCGTTTTATTTTCTCTACTTTTTTTTTTATTTAACACTTTCCTTCTAAGTACGTCGCTTGTCAAATAAAACAGCTTAAAACCCATTTTCGCCTCATTCCGGCGGTGACTTATGACCTCCCGTAACTTTCCGTACGTGCAGGGTCACAACCTTTCGCAGAATAACATCGGCTAGCTTTCTACACCCACCAACAATGACACTCAAAGTAGTCTCGTAGGCACCATTGAAGATAGCTACCGAACTTTCCGGACTAGACTAACGATCCTTTAGTAAAAAAGTGGCTGAATGTTTAAGACAAGCCAAGGAAAGAAAAGAAGGCGAGTAGTGGATTCGGTGTTCATTCAACCATAATTTAAGTAAAGGGACATTTTTGGTAACCCTCAAGACCATAAACCACTTCTTTCATCGAAGACAATCGTTGTATACGTTGAATTATTATTCCGGAGGAAACGACCGAGAATGGACAGCCATTTTGCTTTCAGATAAAGACTGGATTCGCGTGTGTAAGAATAGCCGACATCAGAACAAGTCTGAAGCGATAGCGGTTGAGCGTCGAAAGGGGGGAAGTGAAATATTAGATTTCTAAACGGATGAGCTCTACGAAGTTCAACATGTCAAAGATCATTTGATACTTTTCACGTATAATAAAAATTGGAAAATTGATCGTGTCAAGAAATGATTAAGATAAACTCAAACCACAGAATTTTTTTTTGATAAATTTGCTGTCAGAGAATCACTTCGAATACCGCGGTCTTAAAAACAGTTTGCCCCTGGTCCTGTTTATTCATTTACCCTCCATTCTCCCTTCCTCTGTTTACTGATCTACGGGGCCTCCTTAAATAAATATTGGTGGGGCCTGACTTTCAATGGTAAACGGAACAGACCTGCTCTAGGGCGAATCAAGAATCGAATTACATTGGATGTTTCTGAATTGCCTTTTCTCACACTGACGTTAATAAATTTTTGAGCAGCTAATAGAATAAGA
The DNA here is from genome assembly GCF_054136105.1 of Typopeltis vanoorti. NCBI lineage: Eukaryota > Metazoa > Arthropoda > Arachnida > Uropygi > Thelyphonidae > Typopeltis > Typopeltis vanoorti. The sequence goes on along the minus strand of NC_143564.1, from coordinate 90,761,987 downwards.
TGTTGCATGTTTTCTTTCAGTTAGGACAAGTCAGTATTATAATTCATTAATAGAGACTGAGATAAATAGTATATGTTTGCGTTCTTTCATTTTAAAATTAAGATTTCTCTTGGCAGATTCAAGAAACTACCCTTACGTGTTACCGAAATACTACGGAATGTTTATATGATTAGTTGCAATAATTCCGCTTTTTATTTTTCATTTATCTCGACCATTTGAAAAACTTTCTCTTGATTTACATAATTCGCATGACAAGCAGTTTAGGTATCAGGAAAAAAGGACCGCACCATCCCAACAACTATATCACATCAATATTTTCTCTTTACATAATACAAAAATTCAGATGTAAGCATTTATTTGCAAGTCTTTCCTCTTTTACATTTTCTTAAGATATACAAATCGTATAGTTCTATATCAAATCAGGATAATTCTATTAGTTGAATGTTTGAAGCATTCAAACATTCAACTAATAGAATTATATATATATATATATATATATATATATATATATATATATTTGTGGAAAGGTACTCAACAGTTTGCACAATAGCAATATTTGGAGATCCTTAGCTATCGGTATGCTGTTTTATGAAAGCAGTTCCCTTAGATATAAATAATGCATCTTATTAGTTCACATATACAACAAAAAATGATTTCTTTTATTACAGGCTAATACAAGGTTTCTGAGCAAAAAGACATTCCATACCCCTTTCACAATATGGCTTCATAATTCTTGCTCAAATTCTAAGAAAAATAATTCCTATATGGCGGTAATGTAGACGTCTTTCATTTCATTCTGCCTCTGACGATGAAATTGAAGTATTTTTACTTAGCGAGGTATACAATTTGGCTCCTTAGCATCATATATGAATCACAAGAATGGCAAAAATCGAGTGAATGCAAGTTTTGTTTAAATATGTGAACAAAACTGTAAAACAGCAAGTACCATACATTTTCTATGCTTCAGTTACAGTGACCTTTCCATATCTCGTGTCTAGAAACATTTAGTATACTTTATTGTTAAACTAAAAGATATCACTCAAAAGAATTTCTCTTTCTGAAAATTGTGGTATTATTCGATAAGTCTGCGCATTTTTCTGGCAACGCGAAAATTATTCCGTCTCAAGAAGCTGGGTTGTTCATTGCTATCCATTTGTCTTTTTCATAATTATCTCCCTAATTAGACTGATAAAAATTAAGATATGGATCTGCAAAATTCGCAATCCCTTAAACAAAAGGTTTAAGATATACTAAATAGGATATCGTTTGTCATATTTTGAATGATTATTTTTAAAATTAAAAATATTTGCCGTTAAAATGTTTTATTAGACTAAAGTAATCTTTTGCTAACAACAACATCTGAGAATGATGCAGTTTCAAACATTTAGTACCAACACTACTAGATGTTACAGCAATCTGTTGGTAAAACAAAGCTAAATGATGTATATGACAGCTTACCTATAAATTAGAGGTAAGCTATCATATACATTGAATTCACTCAAATATTTATAAAAACTCAAAAGAAATGTATCATACACTTGACTGAAATAGTTTGCGGCGTTTCTTTCTTCTCTTTCTTACATTCCAACAACTTCTGCTAAGTTTTATTTTGATTGCATGCAATATCTTTTGAAAACGAATATTAAAATCAAATATCTCGGCAAAGTATTCACAATTCCTACAGAATTGTAAGCAAAGAAATGTTTTTAAAGGTCATACTTTGATATTTTTCACGTAAGACAGTCCTTTAGGACCAAGATGTCAGTATGGGAGAACTGTCTAGACTATTCCGAGTCGACATGTTTTGACAATGCTAACAATATTTTGACAGTTCCATCCGCGATAGGAGTGACAATTGACGCAATCCTCTTTCTACTTGTCTAGCGAGAAAGGGCATAGTATAAACGAAGTCGAGAAATTGGTTTCAGGAGCTAACATTTCTTTTTTTGTAGTTCCAGAATTGGACCTTCAATAGAACGTTGAATAGATTCAATTTTTGCTTTGCCGATGGTGATATTCTGGAAATGTCGACTTTTCTTCCTGAACAGTAAATCTCAACTGGGAAAAATATAGATTTACCCGAGTTAAAGTGGTGGTATGATGGAGAACAATAGATGCTATTTTAGTCTAGCAGCGTAGTGAGACAAAAGACATCAATATATGAATTATAAAAACACCATAGACCATTGCCAAGACGTTATTACTAAAATGTATTTCCATTAGTGCATTTATGTTTGACATTCCGAGAAAAAAAAATCTAAGTTATAAGTAAAAGAATCACAGGATTCGTTTGTATAGGATTCACTCTACTTTGTATACTTAACTGTTTAATTTTTTTTTACATTTTACAAACTAATTTAAGTCTCACTCTGTGCTCAAAGATAAGCAGATTAGTAAACGAATGTTTTAAAATATGAGTAGCTTTGGAGCAAACAATTTATTACATACTATGCAAATATAATTCAAATGGAAGTTTAGAAATATGCTGTACGTGACATGAGATCGCAATAATTAATTTTAGTTCACTTAATATGTACAAAAGCCAACCTTTCGCTAGGTTTCGATAGTTCATGATAACTATCTAGACACTTAAGACGCCACCGTAATGAAACGAAAGCCTGTGTCTGATGATAGAAATGTGGTCATCACATAAAATATTAATCGTCCGTATTAAAAATTAATACGGATACTGTGCATCTGGAAGGGCACTGTATATGAACATAAGTTTACTCGTAAACTTACAGAAAGTAATAAATCAGGATTTATAATCAGTTAAGGACAGTGATGAATTGGTTTATTTTGAAAAGTAAGATGTCAATTTTCAGATACTTGAGAGAATTCCAGAAATTAAGCCTAATAGTTGTAGCCATTTCACTTCTAGTGACCGTAAGGTAAATATTACAAAGGATGCACCTTCTTAGGAAAAGCGAGAAATAGTAAGTTAAAATAACTTAGTTGAATGAGCTTTTGGTCAATTGTACTCTGAGCGCTTTATTTTGTCCAATCAGATAACTCTACTAATGTCTATTAAATTGAATCTGTTGAAATGAAGAATCATCGATATTAAGTCAGGCTCAAACCTATGTGATGACCTGCAACTATTGATCTAATTTTTTTATACGTTCGTATATAATTATTACAAATTTGTTCCTTCCTAATTCCTTTTTATATTCCTTTTACTGAGTCTTAATTATAGTGCTTGCTTACAATTATTTCTTCACAACCATCACTTAGATCTTGCGTACTAAGTGTTTAGTTGTCATTCAAGTAACCATTACAGCTATGATCGTTAAAGTAATTAGAATTTCGTTCCCCGAGGTAATTACTTTAATACATGACAGGTCTTATAAGCCAACAAATCAAAATCTCAATACATGCTAGACTTAAAATTTCAATCCTCGCTTTACTCCACGACCCTACAGTAAAACATGACTTTTTATCACTCCAGGCCTTTTCCTGTCTCAAGATGATATAATTTTATACATGTTTGAATGGATCACTTCCAATGCATTCCCCCCCTACGATCTTTCAGCTACCCTAACGCTGTCCTCATGATTAATTACCTCCCATTGTACCTACAAGTTAAGGCCAATTTTCACTATCAGCGTTTCGGCAGGGCTTGTTTTGGTGGTCGTTCAACTTCTGTATAAAGGGGAAACCAGCTTCAGTTATCAGCTAGACATCAAGTGCAGATAGAAGGGGTGGCAAGACAACACTCATACTTAGTGGTAGCCAACGATTTACACACTGTTTTTATTTGTTGCCTAGGTGGCTATCGCGTCTACTCTAGCTCACCTTGTAGATAATTTTATATATTAAACGACCATGCTTAGTAGGAGGGCTTAAGTGACTTAGTTGAACTTATGGAAGAAGGCGAAGAAAAGATTAAAAACTCATAAACGTGGATTATATTGTCGCTGACAAACTATCATTACAATAAACCATTTAGGTTGAAATATTTACTAAGTAAAATAGGCCAGAGAGTTTCTGATCAACAAAATAGCAATTTTTTTAATAATTGGGATTTTTTTTGTAAACTATTAACGAATCTAAAAGAGTATATACTCAAAATGTCGTAGTTCTTGTTGGATATTGTTCATTATATTCAGCGTGGAATGCAACATGTGTTATCCTTATATCCAAATCAGAACGTTAGATGGCGCTTTCTAAACTCTCTAAAAAAATGTCGGCAGTCTTTGCAGAATGAGATAGTCACAGTGAAACAGTTTCTCCAAAGAAATCCATGCACATTTATTTGACATATTATATTTACAAAGAAATTATCTTCCTAAAAAAATAAAACCGTGGGAGGATGAATCATGTTCTTGACACGTTACGTCCCAACATACCCATCATCACTAGTGACATTACGACTACTCGGTTAATGACCTCGCACTATCAGGTGCTCTGTAATAAGACAACGATTAACAAGAAAGATAAAGTCATCATTGACTATTTTCTGCGGAGTGGAGTGTCTTCCTGAAACATGAGAAGACATCTTTTACTCAAAAGAGTCTACTAAGTCAATATTTTTAACGATTTGTTCCCTTTAACTTAACCCAAATATTCTCGTTAGTTAAGAGGAAGATTATTGATATGAATGTTACTTCGTTTGGAAACCAAGTTGTATCAATAAATTCAGGTTATTAACATACAAACAAGAAGTGACGTTTACCAGTGTCACTTGCATCCTAATGAGGCCAAGATTTGTTCTAGATAAGCTAGATGAAAACCAAATGTGAAACGGAAAATATTTTTTTAACAAATTACTTATTTAGACCAGTGTTTCTCAAACTTCAGATATCCGCGTACCATTCTTAAATTTTCATTATTACCAAGTACCCTTAATTAAAAATATTAATTAAAATTAAATATCCATTTTATTTGAATTTATATGTTCATGTAAACAAAAATATGATTTATTTTTAAATTTTGGTTCTCTAGAGATGTCAGACGACACACTCTTATCAATTTCATTGGATCCAGATGCAATATCAATGCTTTCTTGTTGCTTACAGCTACTTGCATTTGCTATATTGCTCTCTTTTGAGGGTTTTATAAATCCAATCTTTAACCAATGATCCATACGTAAGAATTTGAAAGCTAAAAACAAATACTGTATTTAACCGAATATAGCTCTAACTTTTTTCCCATAATTAAAGCTAAAAAATCGTGTTGCGAGATACGTCCGGGAATTTTCGGAAACTAAAGTTTTCAGAAAAAAACTGAAAATGGTGCGACTTACCAAGAAGCTCCTACTCGCTATCACTACTTTTGGCATCGAGAACAGTTTCTTTGTGTGCATCGTCAAAGTCATCTACCCAAATAGCGCCATCTTCTTTCCCATTATTTCAAGCAAAAATTACCAGTAATTTACAAGACTTGAGATACGTAGAGCAGCGAAGAACTGCATATGATTGGTGCGGTATTAACAAAAGATCGCGCGAACCAAAGACAAATTAGCATTTCAACAGTTGAGTTTAAATGCTAATTCCCTTCAACCTAATTCCATAATATCTGAAACACATTCGCTATATATTTCTTAGTTTTAACACGTTAACGACGGGGGTGGTGTCAAGCAAAACCATATGTTCCACCGGCAACATATGGTTTGCTTGGTCTATAGAGCAGTTTCTGTTGGAGAGGGGATGTGCTTCATTAGTTAGTGCCGTTTTATCCCGGTTGTCTCTAATTGCACTGTTTGTTGAAAAATATAATGACTCCTTTAATTATGCATAGCCGAAAATTGCCACGTACCCCTAACGACCTTTCGCGTACCCCCGAGGGTACGCGAAAGGTCGTTAGGGGGTACCACACTTTGAGAAACACTGATTTAGACAGTGTAATATCTGCTTGCAGTGAGAAGTATGACTTTTTGCTACAAATATTTATACAAATATCCTAATATATTAATCTGTGTTACGTACTCCTAGAGGATAAAGTTTTACTATTAGGAAAAGTAGCTGAAAACAGTCAGGCTATGTGGTAAATCTTTCTCCTCTAGCGGACATCTTCTCTAGTTGATACGCTTTGAACAAGGTATCCACTAGACATAATTATTGTATGTAATGAAAAATGGCTTCGCCCACCATAAGGTGATTTTTTTTTAAATTCTTTCTAGAAAAATCTCACTAAATATCAAAGCATACAGGAAATAGTTCGCTGTAAATAGATAATAAACTTAGCTCCTCTCCTACAAAAAAGCAACTCATGAAGCGATCCTTCGTAAACTTGTTTAATTATGATAGGATAAAATATGCATGAACTCAGTGATTTCTTGTCAAAGATAAGAAAATATTTTTATCAATTAATTCGTATTCAGTGCTTGCTTTATTCATGCTTCACATGAGGCACTCGAAATACTCCAAAGGAGTCCCTAAAGTGCTTTTTAATCTGAAGTAGTTCTAATTTGAGTTGCGATAAATAATCTGGGATTCAAGATTTGTTTTTTCCCTTCTATCAAAAAGATGAAAGTCAAGAACTATAAAATGTAATTAATATCAAAGAGGATATTAAGAAGAAATGAACTTCTTAAAACATAAAACACGATCCCTTAGAAAAATACAATTTCTAGCAAAAACAAACAGAATATAACTTCATTTAAGGACTTCTTTATTTACTTCTCCTCTCTTTCCGAATGAATCATTTATTGAGAGACTGGTTCGTATCAAAAAGTGAAGAACTTCTGTTTTTCTATATTTAGATGGAAAGCCTTACTTAGAAAGTGTGTATTTAGAACAAGTGCTGGAAAGACACCACTTATGTCAAGGGCCATCTCTCTCTTACGGTCATCGACTTCTTTCCCAGTCGCTCTTCTTTTAAATCTTACGATAAAAACTCTTAAAATGCCTAAGTAATGTATTATACTTCAGCTAATGGCGAATGACCGTGAAGCCGAGCTCCTCTGTAGCTTATGTAAACATTTAGTTAACCAAAACAGTTTCCAAGTAAAAGGATGTCCAACAACTCCAAAAGTGAAGGTTTTGTTATACATCACTCTTCAGATTATACATTTTATGCAACACGAAATATGATTTCGTAGATAAATGAAAATAGCAACATAATGCTTGCAGAGAATGAGGCAGTATCTTCAGTTTTTTTTAAGGCAGTCCCGGGGATTACCATCTTCATTCCATTTTTAATGATGCCATTATAGTGATGTTAAGTAACAGTTATCATATACAGTACTGCTTTATAAGAAGTATTTCCACTATTTTTATGACATCTGTCATAAAAATAGTGGAAATTCTGAGGGATAATAATCTCATATTTCGAGAGGAAAATTAAACCAATTAAACCAATATATGGGATCAGGTAACGCATATTCATTGAAAAGGTTCTGAATATCCTAGGTTTTAAGTGTCTTCGAAACATGTTGGATTAATTTAACAGCCCAGGCACAAATAGCGAAATTAGTTTAATAAATGTTAATTAATAAAAGAAATTACTTTTTTTTATTAACTTTTCTTTACTGTTAGTACAATCAGCGCTATATTGTACAAAAGTAAAACCATTAACGGAACAGTCTTTTAAATCTTCGTAAGTCACCAAGTGATGAAGGCGACATCTGTTAACAGTGACAGAAAATTAAATTTACTATCCGGAATATGCTATAAAGCAAATTTCTTTTAAATTAAAAGTTAAGTTTAAGCCTTACTAAATATTACTCGTTTGAATACCAACTTCAAAAAAGTGAGCATTAGACGGTGTTAATGAGATCTGGCATATAAAAATGAATCATATAAAATTGTCTATTCCAATTGTCTGTATTTTTCAAATTTTTATTTCGCTGTATAAAAATTGGCAGCTCATGGCTATTCCTTAAGCTTGCTGATATTTTCTTACTTCGTTTATAAACAAAATTTGCCTAATTTAACTTTCGTAATAGCAGGAGGATTTTTTTAAGAGTTGGAATTCAGTAATTATTTGGTGAACAATTAACTGATGCTTCCAAGTTTTTCTTTAATTGTTTTCTCCAATTAAAAAACTTGACTCATCTTGTTTCCTTCCAAAGATCGTCTATCTTGACCACTGCTAGATGTTTGCAGCATTCTGTGCTCATGCCTCTTCAAATATTATCACCGGACTGGGAATTCTGCTGAGATTAGGAACAAAGAACATTAGCTACACCGCTTTCATGAACTTGGTAAGTTCGTACTAGGAGATTAACACACGTGACAAAATTAAATGGCATCGTTCTACAGCCAAGTCCTTTAGTAAAAATTAAATTTACAAGATTTAAGGAATCGTGAAAACTTCCATACGGCTCATTCTTAGGTCTATTTCTAGATTTTCGGAAGTAGATATCCGAAAGATTAATATTTATTGAATTTAATTTTGTTTAAATCATATTATCTCCACTAATTAATTAAAAGAGATGACCTATTTAAATGTAATTTTTATTATTCGTAAACTTAGTTGTTTATCTTGTTCAATGTCTCTGATGACGTCATCTGTAAGTTATTAAACTAATTAACTGAGATTGCTGCCTAGTGTCTACTTAAACTGTCTTTTATTCAAAGGGAGTTTTCAGACAACTAGATTTGTTTGTTTTCTGCAACCAAATGTAATTATATGTAAATCCTTTCAGAATTGCATTCGTATTCGTATGAACGGCTTCGGTCAATTCACAACCGGAAGTGTAACAAAAGACATTTGGTATGTAATTACTGTTAACTTTACCAATTGAATATCAAACACTTGCGTTTGTTGTTTAAGCAATGTCTTAAGAGTAAGGAGTAAGAGGGCTTCATGTTATCTCCACTTTTAATACAATGGCAAAGATGTTCTTTTTCCATTGAACACATCTATGGTACTACTGGACACGTTCTAAAGCTAAGAATGAAATCATAGATGGTTTAATAGGATTAATATCTTCCAAATGTTTTCAATCTAACCATTTTTCTTTTCTCTTTTTCGTTTCGCATTCATTCCAACTAACAAACTAATCTGCAACGGTCTTAGAAACGTCCCTCATTCCAATCCAAGCAAGACAACCTCTTCATGTAATTTTCAGACAAAACGGTTCTATTAGCCGCAGTGAAATGACATCCTAGTTTTAACCGATATTGAAATCTTCGTTGAGTATTTAATGTGGAGAATTTTTTTGTCTTAAAATATATTGGCGTATTCTGAAATTATTTCTTTAAAATAAGAAATAGAAAACTCACTAGAAAATAAAATGAATTCGAAATTATTTTATCACATGGCCATGCTAGGTATTATTTCAAGTCATTTTTTCAAATTCATACTTACAGTACTACACAAAATCTGTTTCGAGACAGACGTCACTCTTAAGTTGTAGTAAGGTGGTTAGCGTGAATTATGCCTTTAATAATATTAGTACATTTTGCTCTATTGATATAAATTATGAAACTTTTCCTGGAAAATCGTATCTGTTTGCTTAGGCAATAGCACACATGTTTAAAATTTGGAATTGAAATCTTCATTTTTTTTGTAATAATTTGTCTAATTAAAGCAGATCATTTACATAAATTCTAATCCGCGCTGATGAAAATAGAATTCAGTGAAATTGACACATTCATTCCGCACTCAATAGCCGTGTAAATTTTAATTAAAAATCAGATGTGATAGATAGCGAAACTTACTTTGATCCATTGATCTGTTTCAGAACATGAGCTATGTGTCTACGCTTTTGATGAGAACATCATTTTTAATCCTCCTAAACTGCCGATGGCATGTAAATGTGCGTCTTTCAAAAGTCAATTTACTTACTCTTCCATAGTTTAAACTTCCGATATAGCAATGGCTTTATACGAACACTCACTGAAGTTTGACGTTGACATACACGAGGAATAAAGACCAATGGGAACTGTGGACTTCACTGAGGTGTTCACATAAGTTTAAAAGATAACTTCTGTTTAAATATTATTTTTGATGATGTGAATAATACGTGTTCTCGATGTTTTAGTGTAGTATTCCAGTATCGATTGCAGAGTCATTCCTGTGGAGCCACTGTTTTTGAGGGATTTGTATTTATACATTACTATTTTAATGAGAAGTTTATTATGCTAACTGATACATTAATTCATATTCGAATCATAATTTAAATTAAAATTTCTCCTAAGGATGTTTTGATATTTTTAATGCACGAAGGATAAATTTTAATTTCTCAAAGCTTGTTTTATTTTCCTTTCTGATAAAGGTTTTTTTTTTTTTTTTTTTTTTTAACGGGACCAACAGCATTATCCATTATGACTGTAGAAGAATATAAAATATTAATTAACAGTTAAATAATGAAAGAATATAAAAAAACGGGCAATTTCTCCCAAATCTAATTTGACGACTTCTCTCTGCTAAAAGAGACAATTTCAGGTTTAACTTCTCCACTTAGCAACAGGCTCCGTGTCTCCCTTGGTAACCATACTTTTTCTGTTGAAATATGGAGCCGATGTAAAACCACTTGCTCACTTATTAGATACTTATTTTAGGCCAAAATAAGTCAACATGAAGATAAATGGCCTTACGAAATAAAACTTTTGCTTAATATGATAGCTACGTTCGGTCATGGGAAATTATTTGTTCAGCATATATTAATTTAATTAAAATATATGGTCCTGAAAAGGGATCACACTTTGGTCATTAAGAGGGAATGGGACTTTATTGCACATCGCAATTTATGAGTTCATGCAGCATAACTTTAGCTATGATAGAAAAATAATTAAACAATATTAGTTAGCTAGCATTACACATGGAAGGTGTTAACGAGTCTCTTGTAAACCAACCGATATGTACGACTTTGGGCAGTCAAGAATCCCAACTCGAATACTAGGGAATCAAGGAAGAGATTAATAGTTGAACTTGGTATGTTGCGCATGAATTAATTTTAATCCACGTGGATCAGATTACCAGTTTCTTAATAAAGTTTAGATGCACTGAAATACATAACAGCACTCAAAGCACATTTAAATTTATTTCGTTAGACAACTTTTGTGTATTGAAATCGTTTTTACGCACGAATAATTTACTGTAATGAGAATTTAATATCGATGTGGAGTGCATTTAACAGGAAGATGGCATCTTAATCATTAGTGTACTTATACCTAATGTCCCGCAGCATCCTTCAATGTTTGTGTTGTTGATCATGTAACGGAATGATATTTGAGATTCGTGTCTTTCATCAATATAATTAACAAACCAGTTTCAAATTCTTAGGCGTACAAATTGCATTAATGTAAACCTTAAGAAACCGAGCATCAAACCCTTGTGTCATCTATTAGATTTGACACGACAATCTGCAACGTGTTGTCGATACATAACGGAAAGCGGACACACTGCACGCTTCAAGGATTCCAGGCAATACGTATCATTCGCTAGTTCAAGAACCATCTCAGCGACTCACAAAGTGATCGATGTTGCTTTATTACTCTTACTGTCTCGGAGGCAAACAAAACTCGGAAAGAATCTCGCCTACGAACAAAGGCAAGTGAGAAATTCAAGGCAACATTCATTATTTCGAAACCTAACGCACTTCACTGAGGATGCTTATCTTAGGTGTAACTGCGAGAAAAGTTGGATACGCACATTTAAACTAGAAATTAGCAATTCAAATTGCTTTTCCTTCTCATGTTAATGCCTCGCTAGCGTTAAATCTCCGAAGGAAATTAAGGTCACTTTCTTAATCATTAGAATATGCTCTTGTGATGTTAAGAAAACCTTAATCAGTTTTCACGCCAGTAACAGCTGAGATACCGAACTAGGTTAATGTCGCTCAATACTTTTATAGAACAATGCGAGGCAAACTTCCATCTTAGCAGATTTCGCGACAGCAAATAATTCCACAAAAAGTCTGCAATTTATTTTTAGCGCCTTGTGAAATAGCAGTGTTTAAAAATTCATTTCAATAAGGAATAGAAAAAGCCGATTTAAACGATTTGGAAACATAACGATTAAAAGATAATTACGTATTTAACTTTTAATATTAAACTAATACAATACAGATTGCAAACTGAAGAGGATAGCAGTCTGTGGTTAAGAAGAAAGCTACGCTTTTTCTGGAAAATAACAAAAGCTGTTCCAGAGGTAGTGAGAGGTGGAAAAAGATTAGAAATTGATCCCGTAACAAACTGAACTTGCTAAGAATTAGTCTCGTTTTATCCTTTGCCCAAGTCTAAGCAAACATGTTTGCGCGTGAAGTAACTTCACGACTAGGCTACTTGTGTATAGAGGCCGATTATTTGGTATCAATGATTTAGTATCCCATAATGCAAAGCACACATCCTTTTAGGTGTGTATAATGCTATGTATTATGGGAAGGGTCACTACCCAGACATTTTTAGACTTTTGAGGTCTAATCAGTAGATGCTAATTCTAGAAGAAATACCAAGGTTGAATTAAAGTAGGAGTCATCACCTGCAAATTCTCTGGATTAGACACAAATGTAGAAAGTTTTTCACTTAGTTGCTGCTACTGATCTACAAATTGATCCAGTTGGTTGAATGTTGCTAATGAGATGAAGGAATGATTGGTGGCCTCTTTAGAAGATTACTGTCGTTTAAAATATCCACAGAAATAGCATATGTGAGAAAGTGAGTAAACAAGTGTGGAAGGTGATAAAGATTATAAACGAAACAAATGAGTGCTATGAGGCCATTGTATTGTGTTTATCTGCGTGGTTCTGGCCAGTTTAATTGTTTTGTGGTTGAACAAACTGCATCTCCGCATGAGACTGATAAATCACCATTTGAACGAACCTGAGTCCTTCCAAAGTAAATCTTTGTTATTTTCTGATCTACACAATTTGATTTGAATAAGTACACGTACATTAACTGGTGGTCACTTTTATAAAGTATATTCAGGGAAGGTTTCATGCATCACGTCAATTGTGAAACATACAAGGAAGATGCGAGTAGCAATGAACAAAAAAGGGAGACACCAAGTTTGTATATTTTGGAGGGCAGGGAAGAGGAGGCAAGGCTGAGAAAACTGTTTGCGTTTAAGATCAAATGACGGGAAAATTACTGAAAAGTTCATCTTGTTATAGGACTGATATTTTTTCATTTTCCATCAACGAGTTTTTATACCAGCTGCAAAAAGGTTTATACGGATCACCTTTATCAATACTAAATGACAAAAGTATTAGGCTTTTTTTTTATAACCTATCATCCTCTTAACTTGCCCTCCTCGAGATTTCTTGAATGAAAACTGTGAAGAAAAACTTTTCAGAAAGTCTTGTAATTGTTCCTAATGAAAGTTGTTTGTCCCTTCCATTGTGAAAACGCTACGACACACCTAAACTGTCGGACGAAAAACTTTAACACAGCCATCAAAAGAGACGGAAAAGATGAAGATAATCGATCAAGAGAAATGCCATCGCACAGCACCAAACATTCGGTGGGAGGAGAAGAATAAGTGATTTCTAAACTCAGATAAGATTCTTAAAGGAACAACAAAAAAAAACTTGTCGAAGCTAAATATGGGGTTGGTCGCACGTTGAAAAGTTAGATTGATTACGTCAACCCGCCTTCCACTAGTCTGTTTATTGCAAGACTGTCCAAGAATGGATGCAGTCCATTATGAAAGTAGAATAACAAGGCACAAGCTACTTATTACACAGCAAGTGTCCTAACATTGCGTGTCCACTCAAGTAATCTACTCCCAGACTTTCCGCTTAGAAAGTGATGTTACTTAATGAAAAAAATTCCAGAAAAAAATTACATGCACTAAACGACTATGCAATTAGATCCCCGTCATCAGAACTAGTGAAACGGCAAATAACCTCTGATGAACCTATTTGAATTAGTTCAAGTTTTGAATGTCCTAAGTAAATTCCTAACACCATCATAAATGGATATTTTTAATGTGGTATGAATTTCGGAAAAATCTAAAAGCAGTCGAATAGGATTATACCTTTAAATAAACTTACCTTTGATAATGACTTTAGAAACAGCACCCCCAGAAGTAATCCTGCCAAAATCCCATGTCCTGTTGCCATCTTTTGATTCCTTGCAGAAACTAGAATTGTGATAGTTATTACTTTATTTATAAAATGATTTTCAAGTTCATTTTAATATGTAAATGAACAAAGTAGATCGTTAAAATAATGTAACTGATATTGAGAATTTAAAGAAAGATTTACACAACTTCATGGGAAATTTTTGGAAGATTTTCTTAAACTCAAATGGTCAAAGGAACAAGATCTGTGCATTATTTAGCCGTTGCAGGTCATGTTCATACTATGTAAATAGCATTTCTATTCGTATAAGATTAATTTCTATGCGGTTTTATTTATTTAATTATAGACTACTAAAACTTGCCATCAAACCTGAAATTTGCATTAGTACATTTGATATTCAATCTTCCATAGTACTAATTTGCGATTTCGGTTTTTTCATAGTAAGAATATTGTTCGAAAACTAGAGCTTCGGTGCGCTCACATGCACCCAAGATTTAGTTTTCAATTTTTCAAAATATTTGCTAAGTTTCTCATTTCGTTCTTTTACTGTTCAATTCAGAATAATGGAAAATTCTTAGTGCTATCGTATTGTCATCTTTATTGGTCGACTAACAGATGGCTCGTTTTGAAATAGGAAGCATCAGCTAAAACAGCTCTCATATTGTTCTAAATGATATCACATGAACGCCAGAAAAACTTGTTGCCACGGAAACAGTTGTTTTAATCAATAAAAAAAAATGAAATTATAAGGAAATCGTTACTAAAGTAAGCAATATTATCTTGATCTCTTAACGGGAGACTAGGAACCTTGAATAGCATTTGGGTTGGTGGAAGTAAACAGGATATGATATGGGTGACAGAGTATCACGAATAAAGTGATCTGTGGCTTACAGATCCAAAGCAGCAGCATTGTATGCAGTTTGACGAGGTTTTTACCGTTCTTTTTACTTTATATATTCTCAATGACAAAGTCAGATATTTGGTAGTGGATTATCTTTAAAGACGTCCTTAAATGGACTGTTATCCACTTTTCCTCGCAATTGAACACTCGTCACTAAGTGGTTGATTACCAGGAAAAGGAATATCTATTTCTCACAATCATAGGTCCCATTCGAAGAAGAAATTATGCAATTTAAGTGTTTTTCAACGTAAATACTGCAATATTAGTTGAAAACGAATGGTCATAAAAGTACCAAGTATCGAAGTCAGTACTTTTGTGATCCATTTCTTTGTTTTGAAAAAAAGTGAAATTCTATTTTCTATTCTGCACCTGTTTTGAGCAACTTGCATAAATCTCTTCCCCCCCCCCCCATCCTTAATGTAACATCTAAATTTGCGTAGGCGTTTCCCACGTCACAGGGGCACGTACAACACGCACTAATGCTGATATGACAATGTTGCTTTCATTCTCTGCTTTAGTATCGATAAGAACAAGTAGAACAGGTTTGACGTCACATGTCAATTTCACTTGTCACGTTTTTCCAAGAGCACGTGGGAGAACCGTTTAAGGCATCTGGTGAAGGATACAGCAAATGTTTGGAATAAAAATTTACTTGGAAAAAAAAATTTGGACTTGTGTCCGTAGAAAATTTACGATATACAAACTTCGTAGCCTCATTATACACAGAAAGAAAAATAAAATTCCTGAGAGCTAAGGATTCTCAATTTAATTCAAAATTCCCGTTGATTATATTCAATGATTCCAATTTCGTCTGTTTAGGAAGTCGTATCACAACTTTTAAGGCTTGCACACTTCATTATTGCCATTCACTACGTGCACAAAAGTATTTCTCGAGGCTCTCATACAGTATTATTAACAAGATATCTCTGTCTCCTTTTATTCTAGTTCATTTGCCTCCATTGGCAACTGTTATTACAACGACGCCTTGGTGTATGGTAGCCAAGTGGCCTTATAATGACACACAGAAAGGTAGTTCTAAATAGTCGACCATTTCAAAACCTCCCCCTGGTGAATGAACTGTAGTATCCAAAACATGTATTAAATGTTTCCTTATCCTTTCATTAGACGCGTGAGCAGGAATATATTACATCAAAGATAATTGCAGCATCTAAGAAGCAAATGACAAGATTAATTCTCCTTTCAAATGTTCACATTTACTTGAAGATTTATGCTCACCATCTGCAATCCGTCACCGCACCAAACGAGTAATTTTCTAGTCTATTTTGCTAAATGACAGAAGACAGAATGACGGAGATATATTTTCATTGTATATCAACGTCATTAGTTGAAAGTAAGTTCTCTCCATCAACAACTGAGTTTTCCGAGAGGACAGGTTAAAGATCAACTTAAAATTGCTATAAAAAAGGAAGAAAATTTTACATAATTTTCTTTCCAGTTTCTCTTTGATAAATTCTTCAATAATTATGTCTGTTTTGCTATTCCTTTTCGTGACGGAAAGAGGAAGATATACAGCAAAGTATATATTTTAGTTTGTCAAAATGTGTTGGCACCGTTCACAAATTATCTTTGAAGCTATAAACGACAAAATTAATGAAGTAAGAAAATATTGATGTAGTGCTGATACACGTACGAGATCAATTTTTAACTTGAGGCATTTGAAATAATCAGAAAGTATTCGATATATATTATTCATTCACAGTTTGCATGAACCGAAAACGTAATTTATTTAATTGAAGTTGGAGATTACTTCTATTGATTTTCTGTAGATTAAGGCAAGTAAATAAACGAAGTGCTAAATATGTATGTCTTATCGCATTTCCAATTGCATATATCGCCAGGCTTATCTCTAGCGTTGTACTTTTAGATGAGATCACAATGATTAAATTAGCAGTCTTTCGCTATTAGAATACAAACCTCGATTGTAATACTGTATTGGAAACTAGATGATTACCATCGCCCAAGTGAAAACAGGGTGTAAAATACTGTTAGTTGATTAGTTTTCTTCGAAAGATGAGAAACCTTATTTGAAAGAGAAGGCATCGATTTCGTTCGTAAATATTAATATGGAAATTAATTCTATGTAAAGAGTTTGTAGACTCTCTAATTTTTGGTCTCAAAACTGAACGAATAATTCAAGAGAAAATTTGATAAAACACAATTATGTTCTGAGGACATAATCGGTGCAGAACCGCTTGTACCTAATGAAATATATTTTTTGTGATTCTCCAAATCATTTCTTTAGTACAATTCTGTAACAATGCATTTTCTAAATGAAGACAATTTTAAAGAATGTACTTCGCATACAGACGATGCATCTTTGTTCTACAAATGTTACTGCGCAGCCGGCTTTACTAAACCAACCGAAATTAAATTTATCCTCTTTCATGTACGTTTACAGAGTTTTGTTCTAAGAGCAATTCTAGCGCAGGGCTACTCCCAACATGATCTCATCTGGTAGTTGATTAAAATCATCTGCCGAAACCCTCTTTTACTCTGCAAGCTTTAAACGATTTGCGTGTCTCATCTCACTCATCTTTCCTTCGTAAAGACAAGCTACAAAGGAAAATTTGCCGGTTGGCTTATAAATCCGTCTATAATAATTAAATTTTCGATTGTAGATTACCAATAAAGGTTTATTGGAATTTCTCAGAATAATAGCCGACTGCTACCGCCTATCATATGTCATTTAGAATAAAGCAATAGCATTTCAAGTAAATTTACTTACCGGCAGAAGTGCGGTTTAGGCGATATGCAAATTGAATTACTATTCGAGAATGAAAATCTGTTTTTCTAGTTAATGATGCGTGAAGTTTTATTCACAATGCATCATAGGAGACTCGAGTCCATACACATATATACCCAAGGTTATAGATCAAAGGCAGGATGTTACTACCACTTCTCACGTTAGTTTCCCGTTAAATCTCACTGTCCATATTATTCTGATTTTAGCATTCATCTAGTCAACAAAAATTATAAGTCAGCACTTACATTGAGTGACTGGATGGAGAGAATATAATTCTAAGGCTCCAAAGTTCATGTTTTAGTAGTTTGTTAGTTTTGATGATCGGGAGAAATCCGATCGATTTTCGATGAGATGACCAGCCACTCTGCACCAGATGTAATGTCGCTTTCATCACAATATTCCCGGGGTCCCGTTCACTGCATTTGGACCCAATTCTTGGTCTGAAAATCGGAATCTCTGCATTTAATAATGTTGTACGGAATTTAGCTGCATCCATACATTTTCACTATTAATAAGCGTACACTAGCTTTTTTTTTAAATCTTAATCGAGTTCATGGCGTCTTTGACCTTAGAAATAAAGTCCTATTATTTCTGAATTATATGCAAATAATTTCGTAATTTAATTGTAATTAAATAGGTACTCAAATCCCCGATCATTTCTTTCATTTTCTAAGAGTAATGGATCCTTTTGTTAAATCTTAGGGAACATTAGAGATTTCCATTATGTTGTGAACTGCCGTTTGATCTTACATTAAGCAAAATATTAATATAAAGAGTAAAACGACTCGAACAATTTACAGAAAACCGGAAGTCATTTGTGCATCAGCAATTCCTTCAAACATCAAGCTTTTCTATAATTAGATTTGCTATTATAAGAGCAGAAACGATCCATAGCTTAAAATATTGAAGGTTTTCGGGTATGTTTTATTCAAGATATCTGTTTAAGTATAATTATGGCACCAATCACAAAAATCTAATAGTTCATTGACCTTGAGATTAGAAACAGTTCCAAGCATTTCACAGACGTTGCGTGGTAGTTAGTCATATATTAAGGAAATATTAATTATAATAATGACAATTATTCGCATTCTCAAATTGATTAAAATGTAATTTTTCTTTCTCCTGTAGCAGTTATTTTCCCGTACTGTCCTTACTTTGCTTCTTTTGCATTTTTTCCTGCGTTTCATTCATCATGCGGTAGTTCTTTCTTAACTCCACTCTGCTTTATCTTTAAATAGGCATTCTTTTCTTAGCGACATTCCTGGAAATCTTCGGTAAATTAATATAAATGACTCTTAATTCTTTCTTTTTTCTCTTTATTAATTTAAATAGCTGTACGCAAACTCATTTTGTTCCCTTTCTCCAGGTCGTTTCAAAATTCATACAAAATTAACCATAATTAAAAATAGTAACAACTTAAAAATGACCTGTATATTATCCAAGCATGAAACTCGCACACTATTATGCGGGTTATTTATTTGTGCCCACCTAGTAATTTACATAAGGGAACAATTTCTTTTAATTCTCTAAAAGGACCCGTAGTTGTTAAAATCCTGTCTATGAACTATCCCAAGGCAGGACAGAGAAATTGAAAATGATATCAACATCAGGTGTCCAAAATCGTAAATGGCTTACTGTCAAAATTTGATATGCCCTGCCCACCTGATAATTCATCTCAAAGAAGCAATGAGATTTTCTTGCTTCTTCAGATGCTTCCGCGTTTCCAAAGAAAAATTATGCAAGCGATAAAATTGTCAAGTTACGGTCTGAAGCAAGTGATAAGTTACAGGAACTTAAACTCGACTTAGTAGCGAAGACTCGTAAATCATATCTTTCCCACTATTAAAGGGAACTGGTTGTTGAACTCGTTCAGAGTTTAATGTGTTCGTGTGTGCAACGGCACATACAGGAAGGAAAGACTAACCGGAGAATAGGGGTGGGGGATGAAGAGGAATGACAGTTCTATTACATCTGCACACCCGAAGAGTTGAATCGAGTAAGAAGGCTGCACACAGAGAAAGGAAAGATGCCGCTAAGAAGTTTTTGCTTTTTAAATAATAAAATTTGATACACCAGAATAAAACTATAAAAGATAAGACATTTCTAAATGCAATGAAAAAGATAATGAAAGAAATGGAAAAATAAAATGACTATTTGCATTTAAGCAGGAATTTTAAATATTTGAGTTTATTTTCTTTCGTTTTGAAAAACATTGGTATTGAAAAATATTAAACTTCGTGTCCAATGTGCTTCATGACACCACGAGCTGGCACATATCCAGTTGTAGCCATTATCAGTGACCGCTTAAGAACCCTAAAAGTAGTAAGTGATTGATGGAAAGTGAAGGATGACAGCGTAGAGGATGCTTAAGGAGGACGGGAAACTCAACAAGTAGCTCACTCGTTCTTCCAAGTCATTAAAAGTGCAAATATATCCGCATTTAAATGAGGCTAGATAAATGAGAACACGTCTGAAAGCATGCTTTACGTGATGATGGAGTTTGCATTTGAGATGAAGCAATCACCACGAGAGATGCTCAAGAAATAAGAAAGACGAAAATTTAATAACAGAAGTGATAGAAATACGAAGTATTGCCCTAAATTGGTTTAAAAATATAAATGTTAGAGCTCTATGTAAAAAAAAATGAAGCAGAAACAATTTATAAATTTGATTCTTAAATCTAATATGTTACACATTTTCTGCATGGATGCCGACTACAGCATGGAAATCTAAGTTTGGGACGAATTTATCTTACCACACCACTTAAACCCTTTGGTTCTGACTAAAAGTAATTCATATTTTAACTAGAAACAATCACAAAGATGCAATGGATAAACACTACTTCGGTGCCAAATTGATTAAAGATATGAATATTTAAAGAAATGAAACCAACCCCAAGAAATACAAGAATTTGATCAACTATTTTTCAACGAAAATGAGGAAGAATTCTTACGTTACACGTGATTTTCACAATTGTATACATATTATGGTACATTATAGAAATTAGAATAAAATTATATTAATTTAAAGAATAAAAACGCTATTTTTAGCGTTTTTAAATTTTTATTGTTGGTAGGCAACCACATATTTCAGTTGCTAATTTTCAAGCAAAGGCAGCGATCCCTTCGAACTATGAACAGCATCACAAAACGTTCAATATCTGCACTCCTGTAATTAAAAATAAATTATGTATTTTTATTACATAGGTGAACGGCAAATTCCAGTTCGCATCACACCCAGATTATCAGTAGCGAATTCTTCAATATTTTTTTAAATAAAAAAAATTAACTAAAAAATGTCCAAATTCATCTGCTTTTCTTTATTCCTCTGTCTTTCCATCTTTAAGATTTTATCAATACTTTTTCCCAGTTCAATATTCAATTCTTTACCCATTCTGTTTATATTCTTGTATTTATATTTTAATATACATTTGCAGATATTTAATGTTTCAATTAATGCAGTTATCACCACAGATTCATGAAGTCTGAAAATAATATTTTTTTCCTAATAAATACCCAAAATACACACGACTAAATCGACTGCCATTAGCTCTCTATCAAATTAAAGTATCCAAGACGTACATCGGAAGGTTTTCCATCAAATGGCTCTGGTATTACCAACCAGAAGAGATCCAGCATTTCAGAAACAGTGTAATAGAAATACAGATCACACTTCTAATGCTTCACTGTGTCATACTATCAGAAATAAATAATCATAACTTCCTGTTACGTTTCATTTTTATTTAAACCATTTTTTTTAACTTAAGGAAGTTAACGTTACTATGATTGATTACTATGACAATCGTGAATCATGAGAGGATGTTCGACCCTCTCGTAATCCCAGTTTTGTAATTCAGGTCGTAAAAATAATTCAATATATTTCAGTAGTCCAAACTTTTGTTTGGTTTTGTGTAAGTGAGTGCATTCTTATTCAGAAATTACAGTATAATTAACTGTCCTAATGACTACACAAAACTAGAAACTGTTTTCTATTACTTTTCGTATACTAGCTGAAAATTAATCAATAGATGCGTACAAGAAGAAAACTCTTTGAAAAGAAAACGCTTAAATAAAATCTTCTATAATAGCTTCAGGTAGGTGCGTAAGCTCAACAGGCATGACACTTACCAGTAGTGACAACCTTCAAGTTTTGGCCAAGTTTCAAGAGGAACGAATGACGTCACGTACTTAGTAAACATTGTTCAAGCCAGTGAGGAGCCTACACTGTGTCAATAACCACACTAGTGACAATTAAAAAAATAATAAAAGAACTACGACTACGTACAATGGATGTTATCCATTTCCACATGCAAGATTCTTGGAAAACATTACCCGGCACAGACAAGAAAGAAGATGATAAAGTTCTTAGCTAAACTGAGTAACATCAAACAGTGAAGAGAGAATGACGTAAGACACAGTCCAGGTATCAATTGATACACAAGTTCAGCATATCACTTAAGGCTAATTCAATTGTGTCAAGGCCAATTTCCAGGTGGAACAGCACACAATGTTCATTTGTAAACTGAATTCTGATCAATGTGTGTATCACTATTGTTTTTTGATTAATGAACCAGATATTTGAAATTTCGACTTTACCAAGGATTAACTCAATTGTTACATCGTCATTGACAGTTAAAAATTTGGATAATTTTCAGGATAAAATTAAATCAAAGAACTTATTGTAATTTTGCTACGAATTTAAATCCCTGCACCTTCTTCCGTTCACAACTATGAATCTTAAATCGTGCACCAACTCATAAAAGTCGCACTAACCAAAATCGTGAAGGTCATTTATGTAATTTTCCATTTTAAAAACAGTTATTTTCAGCCAGATAAGCAATACCCCTTCTATTAAAGTCTCGATATTCGATAACTTCTTTGATTATCGCATTTTTGAAACGATGCTCTGAGAACTTTCGCTGTTCCCACTGTTTAACAGTGACGTTAATGATTCATGTGATGACCTCCATAAACGTTAGGGTAGAGTTAATGATGGTGGCCATCCTATCCATTACAGAGTCAGCATTTTGTCTGCAGTAAGGTAACAATTTTCCAAAATGTAAGTACGGACTGATTTTGAAATCAATCATTAAACGCTTCTTAATGGGAGCCTAGATGTTTGTTTCCTGAGCATTCTTGATTTCTTCTGTTAGAGCTATTAACGAGAGACTCGTAGTTAACCACACTAAAAATAACGATGCAATACAAATAGAATGACCACTCATTCTACCAGAGCTCATTTCTGATTGGTCAGTGCTTAGAGATATTCCGTTAATAAACAGAGTTGAGTTAAAGGACTAGAATAAATCGTTTAATCCAGTGGAACTTAACTTCCTTTCCCTCCTCTAATGCATATTCTTAAACAGTATGTATTTCTTAAATTTCTACGCAACTGCAAATGAAAATGTCTTACGCATTTTTGATTTTTTATACATATCAAAATTACATAAGAATATAAGGCGTTGTAGAATATTATTATTATGGGCGACTCCAAGGAGTCCTTAGATTCATCAAGAGAGGCCCTAAACATGTCCATCACAACTATTCGACATACACAGTATGTCGAATAGTTGTATCGAATCACACAGTATCGATCATACTTTGCCTTGAATTCATTCACTGTCATAGCACCAACAACAGACTCTGGCAGCTTATTCCACTCATTCACCATTCTAAAAGTAAAACACCCAGCTCTAACACCCTTATTAACCACATCTTACCCAGCTTTCAAGGATGTCCCCTAGTCCTCCCACCACCATTCTATTCGCAAAAATATCCTCTGAATTAATCCTATAGAAACCCTTCAGCAATTTGAATGTCTTAATCATATCTCCCCTTTTCCGCCCATCAACCAATTTCTGCAACCTCTTTTCATAAGGTTTTCAATAGACCTGCTATCATCTTGGTCACTCGTCTCTGGATCCTCTCAATCTCCTCCCCATCAAGAAGAAACCTAGGTGACCAGATCTGGGAACAGTAGTCGAGATGGAGTCTTATCAAGGCTCGATACAGAGGAACAATAACTTGCTTATCTCTGCTCGTCAAAGTATTCTTCAGCATCCAAGTGATTTGATGAGCTGATTTAGCCACTTTGGCAATGTGTCCCCTAAACTTCAACTCCCTATCTCCCAACACTCCCAAGTCCCTAGCCTCATCAATCTCCTGGAGTACAGTTCCACCAATGTGATATACTGCTGCTACTCTTTTCACCCCAAAACGCATAACCTTACATTTTGCCACATTAAATTGACATCCATTTTCCTTAGCCCAGTCCTCCAATCTATCCAAATCAGCCTGCAAAATTTTGACATCATCTGCATTCACTATTGCCCTACCGAACGTTGCATAATCAGCAACCAAATGAACCATTCCTCTCAGTTCCTTCCCTATATCGTTAATGAACAAATTAAACAGCAGTGGTCCAAGAACAGAACCCTGCGGCACACCACTAGTCACAGGCCATCTTTTGGACTCTACTCCTGAGTAAACTACTCTCTGGTATCTGTCCATCAACCACCCTCCTATCCATCTCACCAACCCTATACCATTCCCATATGTTGCAGTTTACGGATTAGAATTCCTTATGGTATCCTGTCAAAGGCCTTAGCCAGGTCCAGCAGTATCACTGTAAACCCATTACCCTTGTCCAGTTCAGCAGTCACGTGATATAAAATCTGAGCAAGTTACTGAGGCATGATCAGTAACTATACCCTTCACAAAATCATGCTGTCCTCCATACAGTATCTCATTTTCATCAATCCATTCCTGTATTTTTCCCTTGACTACTTTCTCCAAGACCTTGACAACGACTCCTGATGCAACAGTAGTCTTGGATCCTCCTTTATGCAATGGAACTATTTCCCCCCCTCTTACAACCCATTCGGGACTAAACCAGACCCGAGACTCCGATTAAACAATATGGTCAAGACACTGACAATTCTTTAGCCTCTTCACCTAAAACCCGTGCTGGTATACCATCCAATCCCACAGATGTATTCGCATTAAGGTTCTGTAATAGACTATTCACCTCCACTTCATTCACCACAATTCCCATATAAACTAATGGTTCCTTCATTCTTTCAATATCTCCACCTGGATGATATACTCTTGCAAAGTGCTCACTCAGTAATTACACTATATCGATTGATTCAGTGACATTCCTACCATCGGCATTCATTAAAATCATTCTGTCGTGTACAGTTTTTCTTTTACTTGCAGCATATTGAAAGAACTGTTTGGGATTCTCTTTAGCTTGCATGGCTAATTTCCTTTCATAATCCGCTTTTGCTTTTTTACCACACTCGTTACCCTTCTGGCCTGCGCTTTATACCGTTCATGTACTTGCAGGTCACCTTTCTTCTTAAATTCTTTCCACAGTTCTTTATATTTTTGCAACTCAAGTTTAATGGTGTTATTCATCCATTTAATCCCTACTTGATTTACTATTCGGACTCTAGGTATACAGTCAGCCATAACCTCCTGCAAATGTTCCTTGACCTCTTCCCATGCCCTTGCAGTTTTACATGCCATGGCACTGAACCAAGCAATCTCCTAAGGTTGTCATAATTGCCAGCACGGTAATTCCACATATACCCTGTCTTAATCACAAATTGCACAGATTTAGCCACCTCCTAAGTCAAGATCTTATAATCACTCTCACCAACAGGTGGCAACATGGTCATATTCATTACAGTCAATTTCTCAGATGCTATTACTAGGTCAAGCACTCTCGAACCCCTAGTATTTTCCATTACATGCTGTCTCAGATAGTTATCCCTTAGTAACTGAATGAAATCCAGTTCCTTCCTCACATGTGGCCTCTCCTCCTTCCAATCAATGTTACCATAGTTGAAATCCCCCATAATAATTACCCTCTTTCCATCAATTTGTCTATGCATACTAACTCCATCTATTCCATCACCTGGTCTATAGCAGCACCCAATTGTATATTTTGTTCTGCTAGTTTCAATCTCGCACCAAATAGCCTTAAATTAACTCCTTTCACTATCCTGCAATACTTCAATTCTCCTTGGCTGCAGTTCATCAGCTATCATCAATAACACCCCTCCCCCAATTTTATTCTCTGTCCCTCCTAAACATACTATAACCTACGCTTTCGATCCCACTAACTATATCATCTTCCGTCAGCCATGTTTCACTAATGCCAATAACCTGTGGCCAGGAAGAGCCAATCAAGGCCAAAAATTCTTCCTTCTTGTTCCTAATACTCCTGGTATTAGTATAGCATTTAAATAAATGCATTTACATATTTTTTTACATTATTATTTACATTATAAAGCATTTATCTGCAACCTACGTTGCAGGTAAATAGTAAAGACAATTGCGATATTCTATTTCACGTTTCGTATGAGTTTGTTCGCAAAGATGTCAACAACGTAATGGAAATTAGGGTTAAAATAAAAGTATCAAAATCTGTCGGATTGTGGATTGTTGATGTGCGTGTGTTTAAGACTAGTGTAAATTTATTCCTGGTCACGAGGTGTTTGAATGTGTGCATGCATATGCTCGCAACTGTATCTTTCACTCGATTGGAAATCAATGTATTGCTTTGAATATTGACAATAAAGGAATGAAAAAAAAATTAAACAGAAGCTCACTTTTTGTTTTCTCTTCCTTTAAGAATGAGTTGGTTGGTCAGTTGGAATCAACCAACATCGCGAATGCCACAAAGTGTGCTCATATCTGTTAAATGAGCATTCTTAATACTTTGTAGATACTAAAGAATACAGTGCTGTCCCTAATATCTGATAATATTTCACTATTTGTTCAAATATTATCATTGTGAAAGCTATGTTGGTTCTTCAAGTTCGTGAAATCGTAAGTACGTCCACACTTAAGAAAAGCCAATTAAATCTAAGAAATTTGAGCTACGACTTTTTTGTAGATAAATAATACAAGTGCTCGCATTTCTTCGTACTCCTTTAACGCGATGACTTGCTTATTTTCATAGCATCAGTGACTTGCTGATGTTGCATTTTTTTTTAAAACTAGTCTCAAGGCGCCAATAATTCACGGAACCGACTTTGAAAATGAATTTATCGGACGACTACAGAAAGCTAAATTTAAACGTACAATCAATGGGATGCAATCTGCCTCCTATCTCAACACTTTCTCTTGATGACATGATGCATCAAGGGGATGAAATTTGAAGGGCAGGACGGAATAGAAAGAAGAATGTCAATAAACCACACCAGACCGCACACACAGTCCATGTCCTCATCTTATCTTAAGGTCGTTTATTTTTATCTCTTGAGAACTATCCACACTTTGCAAAAAAAAAAAAAAAAGTTTAGAACGTAAAATACTAAGCGACTAGGTTGAAAAAGAATGTTGACTATTTTTTACCAGCAGGAAATGATCAGTTACATGAATCCATAGTCACTATTGTTCAGAATGTTTATGAACAAAAGAACTTAATTGTGACGTCACTAGCATATTCAGGTTACAGATTTTGACGACTTGTGCCATACAAAATTGTAATTGTGTGTGTGTGGCCCGTCTAAAATAATCATTTATTTTTCTATAACTCAGCAGTTTCAGACCCTGCTGAGTATAAGTGCTGTATTTTTTCATAAGTTCCACTACACTTCTTAAAAGCAATCACACTTTCAGATTTACTACAAGTTTCTATCTTAAAAATCTAAGGTACATGAGACGAGATATGGAATGCTTCACGACAGCTGTTCTTATATGCTGGTATGAGCTGCAAGCCTCTATGCTTAATTAGGATCAGACAATTTGGCAGAGGAAACAGAACAGGAATAAGTTTAGACTAAAGAAATTCAAGAGATCAGATTCTTCGTCAACGCTCTTCTAGTGTTACAAATGCTATTTAAAGATCGTAAAAAAAAAAAGGAACTGGTGATATTCGAGTCGTATACAAGAAGGGTTAAACTCGCCAACGGTGCTAATACTTCACAACATTCCGAGAATAGCTAGAAAATAGATCAGTTTCATAACTTTAATGTTTTCCTGTAATGAGTAGTCTTGAATAACATAACGATGCTCCTAGAAAAAGAAATCGCTATTATAGAATTATTTTGCAAGCTAAATTTGAACATTACATCTCTTTGCTTGCACACATACTCTATTTAACTGTTAAAATGCGTAAGCCAGAAGGATAATTTAGCAACCGCCCCCCCTTCCATGTGTCCTGTCTTTAAACGAACCCATCTGTCGTCTAGCTTCTAAGCACATTATACGCTGGTCCAACAGCTGACAGACGATTGCCTTGGCAGTCAAGGAATCCAGTTCTCCTCTGACAACAGCATGAAAATTTGTATCTAACTAGATAAGAAACGAAGTGACAGGTGGCATTGGAGAGTGTTTTTAAAAGTTATTCATTCATCATAATGTAATTTACACTCTAGTACTTGAATTCCTTTAACACGATGATCATCTCGGAGGAATTTTTAACACGTGGCATGTTTGGTTGCTACTAGAATGCTCATGACGAGCGATCCCGTCAACTAAATCAACTATGCTGAGAGTTTAGATGATGTTTATCCAAGTCACGAACTCTTGGAGGCCGCACAATTCACTTCCAAGAATATCTCTAAGTAGGAGGAGGGAGGATTGGCTATTTTTTTCAGTCAGAGAACGATTGATACCGTCGTAATTTAGCAGACCTTCGTTTTCAAAGGGCCGTAAGCGAGAGTGACGAGGCACCATCTCAATGGCTACTCATTTATACACTGATGGAGTGCGAGAAGCATTCCTCATCACCCGGAAGTCTGGAGGTTTGATCTCATCCATAATACTAAGGCCACATCCTCCAAACAACCTTCTGCTCTTGGTGGATTTAGCTCTTTCTGTAGTTTGGGTATTTCATCTTAACTTTTGAAGAAGTTTTTTGCGTCATCAGAAATACTTTGGGCACTGATTCAATTTAAACAGTGCTGTATGTATTTTGGCATCACTGCTTGTCCTTCTGTTCGTTCATCAAAGCATTGCCACACTTCAGGTAAGTTAATAGTAAATAAACATTAATAAGATAGCCAATACTTTCTAGTCAAGGATTTTCTTAGTGTTAAAGAACTCTGACTTGGCTTTCTTAGTCTAGAATTTCAAGTCATGTTTGCTTTCTTTCTAAAGAACTAGATGCTCTATTATGAACAAATATATTAATCGGTACAAAATATGTTTACCTATCATTCAGATATCTTACTGAACAAAATGCGCCTATATTAGTATATTAAGAAGCTATAACTTACTTTGTATTTCCGTAGTTTGGATATAAACATAACCACACTATCTCAAATTGAGACGAACAATACAACGTAAGTTCTGATAAAAATTAACTACACATTCACACGTTTGCATTCATTGCAAACAGAATAACTTGAAAGTAACAAATTTAGTGGAGTTAGTAGTTTTAAGGTTTTTACATTATGGAAAATCAGACCAACCAGGAAGAGTCATCGTAGCGTATGCACCACCACCTACATGATTACAGCACGAAATGCTAACAACTCAATTTAAAATACTCCTAATTATTATCTTCCCATCACGATATAATGATAAGAAGTGATTACTGTAACCTTTTAAGATGCTTAAATTTCCTCCATATGCGCTGACTGCGTCTTTTTTCGAAATAAAAATGGTCACGAGAGACAACAGAAGTGCAATGAAGGTAGCTGCAAGAACAGCTCCTATTCCATACTAGCGATGATCATTGTAGCATTTGAAAGGTGGGGGGGGGGGTTGATGGAAAATCACGTGAATCGGCCGTGACAGACAGACATGCATGAACGTGATGCTCATCATAGGAAAGTTGCAACTGACAACACCTGGTACCACGTGGGTGTCCCATTTTCTGTTTGTCTGTTTTAGTTCACCTTGAGCAAAACTAAACTTCTTGATTAGTAATTTTAATTATTTTCAAATAAAAACGGGTTAAAATTCTTTCGCGTAATCTATGAATAGTGAAAAAAGTTTTTTTTTTTTTTTTTTTTTTTTTTTTTTTTTTGCACAGCGTACATTTTACACGCGATGCCACGAGCATCTGATCATGCATTTTGATGACTTGACCTGCTGTAGAACGTGTTGCACGCTATGACAATTAGCAGCAGAGCGTGCCACCATCTAACAATGTGGCCACATTCCATTGTCACCAACTATTTCCAGACAAAAGAGCAACACGTAGAAAACATTGCACAACTACGTATACGTAAAAAAACAGGTCTTTGATATCAATTTATGAATTTCAAGACAGCATTTTATCTCGCATTTAATGTTTATTCTAGTTTTAGGATTTTTTTAATTTTTAATTACAGTAGGTGTTAATCCATATTAAACAAAGACGGGATGAAGTTTAATTCTCTCACTGGATTAATTTAAATATAAAAAAAAATCGGAATGAAACCTTGAAAGCATGGTGTACAAACAAATCATATGATAAAGAAAACAGCACCAATTTACACCATAATCTTTTTCTAACTTTGGGCCACGATTTTAAAGTCCATTCAGATGCTCTGATGGATATCGGTTAGACGAACACTGCTATCGTAATGAGATCATCATTCCAAAAAAAAAAAAGGGCAATTTGATATTGTTACTTAACGCATAATATCAGATATCTTCTTTAGTTTTTTTTTTTTTGTGACAAAGATGAAGAATAACGCTTTAACTAAAACACAGGAACACTTACTGTCATACTATCTTAATTAACAATCTAATTCCTCTATTTTAACTGGGATTAAATGATCGTTATTCACGATATCGAATCTGTTTTATTTCGCTAACATTTTTATATCATCCAATTTTCTTAAACTATCGTAATGCTTCTAGTGTTTCGCCTCCACCTCTCAGGAAGTAGGAGCATTATCGCTTAAAATTATTTATAAGCAAGGGAACAGTGATTTTAACATTAAAGACTATCGATCAAAATAATACTACATAAATATGGCATGAGATAACGTATATTGATTGTTGTATGTATTGCATGAAAGTTAACACAGTAATATCAAAGGACAGCAGAAGCTATTCAGGCAATGAAGCCCCTTATTATATTAGTTCATTGAGTGTGTTTTCTATGGAACTAGTTTCGTATATTCAATTGGATTTATCAACAAACGATAGCACATACAAGCAAGAAAGAAACTAGAGGAGAGAAACTGTACGGTGGGAGTTGAAATTCTGTTTTCTATATACCAATTATGATTTTTCTTTCCATCTATACGCCAATGATGAATACCAAAAAATCACGTGGGTTCACTAAGTAGGAAGCACCTCAACTTGCGTGTGTGTAATGTTTAATTTTTTTTTTTTTTGTATATTTTCATACCATTTTTCTGAAAGGCGAGATTTTTTTTCCCAGTTTAATAGTATTTTAATAGATATATCTTCTTTAAATGGCACATTAAAATTAGATAACTAATAGTCGTTAGTGTTTCCCAGTATACCACAACTGGGCAACAAAAAATCTGTTATTTTTCGATCGCTAGGGGAAAAAAAATTATATGCACTATTTAATCTACAAAGAGTATGATAATTTGTAAATATTAACTCTAGTCTTGATTTAAATTAAGGACAACGCTTTTGGAATGCCTCTGATCTGTTAAAAAGAAACCAGCTTTTAAAATTTACATCACGAAGTTGTTTTAAATAACATAATTGGAAAAAAAATATTTTTTTTAATAAAAGAAGTGCACCGTTTTACTGCACCCGCCCTTAATAAATTTCTTCTGTATGGTAACGATGTACTGATTAAAAACTTCTAGTTAAATGAGTGTTTAATGTCTTCCGTTGAGAATATATTGGAAAAAGATTAGCTAACAGTTTTTACATAACGCGCGCCGATGTTTTTTGTATAATAATTTCCTAAAGATAATTTATTCATAACATGTTTAAGGCGTCTTTGTTTCTTTTCCAGTGTCCGATTTCTTTCTTGTTTGTTTTGTTCAGCTAAGATAATGCGCACGATTTGAACAGGTAATTGAATTAAGTCAGCCTCAGGTCTTCCACAGTAGACTAAAAAGAAAAAAAAAGTGTTTCATTAGCAGTATAACATTGTTTAGCTTATTATACGCCCATACAGTTTGCATTTCATTTTTCGTGGTCTGATGCTTAGAAAGAAAATTAGCTTAAAAACAAGCTCATTATCTTTTTTATGCTTTGTTTTAATTATATAAGAAATCAGTCAAATTGTTATTATCTTTCCTTAACCTAATCAACGCGTTCTTCATTATGAATTTTAATTGAATGGGAGGAACCCAAAACCTTCGGCCTATATGGAGATCATTTCGTGACTTCAGTGAAAGCATTTTTGAAGTCTTCAAGCAATAGACTTGGTGTAAAAGACTGAACGTTACATTTTCATATTTTACTACTGTCCTGCAAAAAAGATATATTAAATAGAACATTGAAACCATAATGAACTCTTGTATTCCTGCAAACATTGCCAGAATATTAAGCTTAACTATATCTAAATGATGCAAAACTTGCACAAGACGGTATTGATAATAGATCGTCGATATCCATATCAAATTCTGAACTGACTTAGCTAATGATATTTGTCAGATTTATCATAGGTGGGTTACCCAAAATGGTTATTTACCGTTGCCAAATTTTTACATAAAAATCCAGCAAATGGCATATTTCCCAGTAATCCTTTATAAGATGAAAGCTCGACCAAAATATCTAATCTTTCCCGCCACCTATTTTTAACTTTTTTTTTTTAAAAAAAAACGGGATGTAAGGCAGACAATGTGGCGTTAAATTTTACCTCAAACAACTACTGTCAGCAACGCTGCCAAAATGATGATAAACTAGCATTTAAAAATAGTTCCTTATAGAAAAAACATTCCCATGTAGGTTGGATAAATGGATATTTTCATGCATGTCTGCATTCATTTGAAGCGGTGGATTTCTGTTAATTTTGTGTCACCATTAACACATTTAAATAGAAAACTGCGCGTCATTTATATTTGACTTATACATACAGAAAGAATTTTCTTTTTTTATTCATTTTTATGGTCTAATCAGTGCTCATATTAATCACCAGTCGATTTTAAAAAGGAAGCAAACTTAACTGGGTTCGTACCTTCAAAGCAAAATGCTGGAACTTAAAGTGAGACTGGAGTTCGTCACACTCGGGCTACCCTGAGGCTGATGAACTTTAGTCCGAAATGACTTTCATCAAGGTCATTGGGAGCAAGTTTCTATGAAGCTTTCTAGTTTAATAACAAAAAAAAAACACACATGTGATTTGAAATATGAAGGGAGTTTTGTATTTATTAGACGAACTTCTGTTTTAATTAACATATTCCCCCATAGAGAACTCCCTCTGAGTTCGTTTTTATGATAGGAGAAATTAACTGGACGTCTGGATAGTGAAAGAAACAGAGGTGGCTTAAAAAACAAAGATGACAGTTTAGTTTTGGATCCTCATTCACATTACTAAAAGAATTATTAATCTGATGTTACGCATATTTAAGTCCGTGTGTTGTAGTACGAGATCTTTGGATAACATTCATACGAATTCGAAAATGCTGATGACTGATTAAGGTCAAACGGCAAGTATGCAAATACGACTTTAATCTTTCCCAAGATTAAAATAAACAATCCATCAAATGCGTTATTATTTGTATAACTTGTCTGTATTTTAATGAATTGCAATTTGATTTCTGAACGATATTTCATGGTTACAGCAGCTCATTATTATCGTGTTTTAGAAACTGAAATGGGAAGGGCAGTTGATTCCTTTATTCGAACTTAAAAGGAACTATGGGAAAAAAGCCGTACGCTGAGTTGTCATGTCACCTTAGGGCTTATGGTTCATAAGAAATAAAAAAAAAAGTAAACTCGGTCATTAAGGCACATGATTGATGACGTTTAGAAACGCAATGTTATTGGCAGTCTTGATACATATTTACAATCCGATTTCCAGACCGAAATAAATCAAGACTTCGTTTTATACTTTGTTCCTTTTTTTTGTCCACGAAACCACAAACCTAATCAGATTATATCTGTGATATTAAATTTAAACCTACAGTATTTTTTCCCTCCATTACTACCGCCCATAACCATTTCACACTTTAGACAATTTACCCATGAAGCTGCAGGAAAGATTCAGTGAAAGATAAATGATAAAAGAAACATTAAACAAAAGACATCAATTCAACTAACCCCTGGAAATAGAGAATAAAAACATAATTTAACTAATATACTTTGAACTGTAGATGTAAAGAGAATGCCGCTATGTAGATAAATGGAAATTTAATTGATAACTAGCTTTTAAGTCGACATTAGTTTCTCGATGTTTATCATTTTCCTCTTAGATGCACAACTCAAAAAGGAATCAAACTTCCCTCTTGAGTATCAATTTATTATGTTCCAAATTTCAAACTTTCGAAACTCTAGATAAAATCAAATATTTCTATTGTTTATCAGTGACTATTTCCATGTCTTACTAATAGATAGGCCTAGCACGTGACCCTCTGCATAACCTTTGCCGTTAGAAGCATTAGATGCTATGTATCTCCAATTAGTGTTTTTTTTAAACGTGGGCTAGCATTACTATTCCCTACTGGAAATCCTGACTGGTGTCCTCTAAATTGGTCTTAAGCAAGCCTCACTACAAGCAAGCCAAGTCAATAAAATCAATCAAAGAGCACGAGAATATATTGTAAAGAAACAAAAAAAAAAAAAAAGGTTTTAAACAACATTCCAAGACAGAAGGGGTTTTTTAACCCGACCTTCCCAGTCCAGTAGAAGGTAAATGATTACTGATTACAAACAAGTTTTGGAAAGATGTTCAATTAAGGAAACATAAAGAAAAGAAGAAAATAGATGCCTCCACTCGTCTGGCTAATTGGGCAACAGATGAAGAACGAAGATCTGGAATGGAGAGAAGAGAATAGAACAGTCGGCATGATTGCATGCTTTCTAACTTGTTAGAGATGTTCACGAGCGAATGAGGTATGAACAGAGTACCAAAGTTTTGGAAAACAAATTCGGTAAACTTTTAATTAGCTGGTAGCAATTATGTTTACTATAATGCTAAATAATACGCAATATTTTTGAAATCAGTGACAGTAACAAATTATTCCAATTACTTCTTTAATTGCAGAGACGACATAAAAGTTTGAATTTAATTGGAGTTGAAAATAATTATGTCTGCTTTCTTAAATTGTTAGGAAAAATCACTGAAGATTTTCTCCTCCACAAATTTCGACTTCACGTCAAATTTTAGCACTTCATTTTTTTCTACACTTATCGAAAATTTTGATATGTAGGTGGACTGTTTTCCGTGATACTAATACAAATAAAGAGGTTATTTGTAATATAAGAGGACTGTATATTAGAGAGAAGATCATTGCTTTCTAAATACCAGAGAAGTCTGGCATTGACTATTTTCTCTAATATGTTACAAAGACAGCTGGTCAGATCAATAAGTCGATAATTATTTGCTTGTGTTGGATTTTTTCCTAGTTTTGGGATGGCCATGACAACTGGCTTATGCAAGAATCAAGAAACTCATCCTCTGCAAGTATTATTGTATACTAAGAGAAGGGGATTTACAGAAGATGATAGTAGATGTTTTATCATTTCATAATAGATGTTGTCAAGCCCTACTGCATTAAAATGAGACAGTAAGAGAGCTATTTTTTTAGTCCTCTTTAAAAATGGCTGATTATACGGCTCAAGCTCGTTGGGAGAAAAATTTTGCCTATTCTTTTACTGCTCTTTCCGTATTAAAAATTCAAGAGAATATGAAGATGTTGCTGAGATTCTTGCAAACTTCTCAAGTGTCTGCGATAGCTTTGGAGATCAGCAATAACACTTCCATTATGGTCTAAGGTAGACAAACAATATGTTCTATATCTACCTTTCATTATTCTGGATATACTTTAATTTATACTTTAAATAATTATACTTTAATAAATTCCTAAAACAGAGAAAAATTCCAAAAAATTGGAACAATTCACTTCTAATATTAATTTTTAAAAAGGACAATAAGGGAGAAATTAAAAACTACAGACCTATAAGCCTACTCCCTACCATATATAGTCTTCACAAAAATTATAAAATCTAAAATAGAGAGAATTCAATCCTGTGAACAATCTAGATTTAGAAAGAATTACAATACTTTGGACCATATTCACACATTAAGACAGCTCATTGAAAAATCAATTGAATACAATAAACCCTTATGTCTGGCCTATTATAGATTACGAAAAAGCATTTGATTCAGTTAAAGCATCTGCAACACTAAAAGCTCTTGAAACTCAGGGAACTGAGAAACCATATAATGAAACACTAAAACATATTTACAATAATGCAACTTCTGTAATTAAATTATATAAAAACAGTGAAAAGTTCCCAATACAAAAAAGGCATCCACGAAAGGAATAAACATAAATGGAGAAAGGCTGCATCATCTGAAATTTGCAGATGATATTGTCCTAATAGCAGATAATCTTGAAGATCTGGAAGAAAGGCTAAACCAGTCAAATAAGGCCTCCAAAGAAATTGGATTAAAAATAAATATATAAAAAACCAAACAAAAAAAAGAATGATAAACCATAGAACTGTCAAAGTTGAAAACCATGAAATAGAAGAAATTACTTCATATGTATATTTGGGCCAATTGTTATCCTTCGAGGATTGCCAAAGAAAAGAGATTGAACGAAGAATTGACCTTGGATGGACGGCTTATGGGAAAATGAGAGCCATATTCAGAAGTGAAATCCCTATGAGTCTAAAAACGAAAGCTTTCGACCAGTGCATACTTCCTGTCCTAACATACGGAGGAGAAACATGGAGAACCCCTAAACAAAAAGCTGAGAACAACACAACATCGCATGGAAAGAAGTATGCTAAAAATAACATTAAGAGATAGGAAGACAAATATCTGGATAAGATCTCAAACAGGTGTCATGGATATTGTAAAATACATTAAACAAGCTAAATGGAGATAGGCTGACCACCATATTGCCAGATGCAGTGATGGGAGATGGACTAGAAAAACAACAGAGTGGAGACCAATGGATGGAGCAAGACAAAGAGGAAGACAGAAGAAGGTGGATGGATGAACTGGAACAAATTGCAGGAGTGAGATGGATGGGGAAGGCAGAAAATCGAGTGGTCTGGAAAATCATGGGGGGAGACCTTCGTCCAGCAGTGGACAGAACCAAAAGGTTGAAGAAGAATACAAATAAATGCACTTACTATCGATTTTGACTGCTCCCGTAGATATTGATACCCGAATATATGTGAAATCAAAACAATCGCATTCATTGGATTTACGGAGTAAAACTGCGAGAAGGTGACCGTACGTTTAGTTGAAAACCCTTCGAGAAGTGTTCTTCGCGATAGTACGTACGACGGCAATCGAACGAAGCCATTCGAAACAAAGGACATCGTCGCTACAGACAGACCAAAATACGGAGACGTTCGTGTTAGTCTGAAATAGTCTTTAATATAGAATGATTGACAGTGTTACTTTGGAACAGCAAAGGATTTGAGGGATTACCACGGGATCTAATTTAAAATCAAAAGAAATAAGGATGAAGTAAAAATACGTTGGGTAGATCAAGCTACAGTGAGCTTATTTCTTTTAAATTCGTGATTTCTGGGAACGCTGTTTTGTGTCGGGAGACTGACCTTAGTATGAGCAGCACAAGCATATCTTCAGTTGAAAACCTTTTAAAAGTTTCTACCGTTTTACACCGATTCCAGTCCAGTTTTATCTAACCAAACGGCAAATTAGAGTTCTTCAAATGCACCGCAGAAGAAAGACAGGGGATGAATATTAATATCCATTTCGATTGCAAACTGTCAGTTAACATCCACCACGAAAGGATCTGAAGTCAACTTTACTTCTTATTGAAATCCAGAAACCGGAAGATATAGATTAACAAAATCAGTATTGCCATAATTATGAGTAACGTCTATGTAGCGAACTAAGAAAATACTATTCCCCCCCCCCAATCCATTCTCCTCTGATATGTTCCATTTCATGTTTCCATCGTCATATTTTATAGTACGTTATTATTCCTACTTCTCACTTGAAAACGTATCCTCCTACTCCAAAGTTTTCTATACATTTGTTTTTTATGTTGCTTTCGCCCATGAACGTTTGCAAACGGATACTAAAATGGCAACGTGGGTGAGCAATATTTTTTTTTTCAATTCCCGCCAATATTGGAACACAGAACCACCTTTAACAAGCCATATTTTAGTAATAAGCGTTTGAAGCATACTTTTTACGTTAGGGACAAGGAATTGACGATACATTTTATTCTCCATTTAAGTATTCAAGTTTTAGAAGTCTTAAACCCATTTTTTCCCCTTTTGTAGTTTTAAACCAGTTAACTGATAACGTCATACTTTCCACAATCTTAAACTCTTGGGTGGCTACGTAATCATCATAGAAACTTTGAAGGCTGATCGGATAATGATCACGAGTGATTTAAAACTAAACACATCTGCACCGCATCTTTGAAGGGATTGACTGATAAGCATTCTGCTTTTTTTTTTTTTTTTCCCTTTGGCGGTGAATATAATTAGCTATTCGACTACGGCAATAAATGAACTCGAAAAGTACTTTTTACGGAAGATCATTTTGGATGTCAAGGATAAATTACATCTCTGTTCTTTATCACAACATCGGCACTTGAGTTGGCACCGAGAGATCGTGATTGTCATTTAGATCTTGCTAAACCTAACACTCCGACTGTAGGACACCCTTTACGACCAATCACTTCCTTTCATCTGTCTGAATACACTTCGTGCAATAGTCTAAGAAGACTCGGAAATGATTTACGGGTTTTCTAACCTTTGTTGGCTTTAATGCTTATTTATGGAGTTCCCGCTATCTACTTGAACAGTTAACATTTTTCGGCGAGGTTAAAAGGTCAATCCTGAAGTTGTAAGGGGGGGAAGCGACGCTAATTTATACTTCCGAAGACCTTTGACTCTAGTTCGTCAATGACATCAATAGATAAAACGAACCCAGTAAGAAGACCTGCAGCAATAAACATTGGTTCTGTTTAATATAAGAGTTTTATATTTCGTTACCACTGAAAATTTGCGATTTTTTTTTTTTATCACATTGAAGGATTAATAGAATGAGGAAACGTCCAATGCTGTCGGATGACTTTCCAGTGAACGTTTTGCCCCAGTTATGAGATGTTTAACAAGTCTACTAATCATCCGATATTGAAACCAGTTAATTTTACTCCAATAAAAAAATAAAAGCCGAATCCGTTATCTTTTATGCAAATATTCAAACTGAATGGGGTAATGAATGTTAAAAATGTTGCAAGCATATTGCATTTAGGAAAACATAACATCGGCATAAACTGCTTAAGAGATATGAACTCGAAAGAATCCATGAAAGAGATAAATACATTACCGTATGCGACGCGACATCCAATATCTTTTACTCTTGACTAGTCGATCCTGAGACTTACAGGAAAATAAGCGCTGCAGTGATATCAATAACTACAGACAGGAAAAATCGAGTCTCTCAACCCACGCCTTCGACATGTCACGTGGTTACCTGGATATGCTGGTTGTCTAACGCCTATTGAAAAATGAATTACTTCAATCAGTATGATTAAAAGAATGCCATTCCGAAACGTGCTCCAATGTTAAACTCGCGCCAGCATTCTCAACAATGCTGACAGTAAAATATGATATTAAGCATTCTGTGTATTTATTCTATATAGTTTACTGATTCATTTCGAGCTTCAGAAGAGAACAAGTTAAAATAATGTAAAAGTGCCGAAACTTAAGTTTATTATTATTAGTGGTAGTACATATGTCAAGAATTTGTCTGACAACAGCCACATCGAAGATTATACATTTTCCAATATATCGATGATTTTTTGAAACACTACGTAATTTAATGAACACATTTAGTATAAGCTTCTTAGTATAGCTAGGAAGCCAAAAATACTTTACACAACCCAAATTAGCTCGAAACTCACGAACAGCAGTCCCAACAGGTTTCCTAGCGTGTAGATGTTACCAGAAAGAAAACGAAAGAGGTAAAATCATGGGTTAGGAAATACGTGAATCCAAAAAAGAATACGCAAGTGCACGCGATAATTTTTAGTGCTGTCGCGCCTCGACTTGTAAAAGATCGTGACACGCGCAACAATAGAAGCTTAAATGCATTAGTACTGCCCGTCACTTTGTAAAAACACACACTCCAAGCATTGTAAGCCCAAATCACGTAAGGGTGGGCGATGACTGTATGTTATGTGGAAGGAATGTGAACTTTACTTGAAGGACATTTTGATTAAATGAAACACAAAAGGGAGAAAAACGTTACTCCTTTCGGGTCTGGTCACAAGTGCATCTACGAATTTAGGGTGTGAATGCCTAATGAATTCGCCACACTTGCATTCGAATGTAGGATGACATATTTTCGACCTACATACTATTTAGGCACGGGGTTCGTATCCCTAATTTTCTAACATTTGGATTGAAATTCAGAAAATCCAGAAATGTAAATTAACATTTTTTCTAAAGCAGTGAACTCGGTAACTTTTTACTGATGAACCAGTGTTCTCGGATACCAAATTTATGCGATACAATTTAAAACAGTTAATTCGTATTCAAAAGTACTCTTTAATCAGCTATCAAAATTTTTTTACATTAAATAATAGTTTAGTAATGGTTAGAAAACCAGTAGCCAAAAACCATAGGAAAATCTTAATGGAATACCAAAACTTGTTTTTACAACTGGCGATGCAGAGTACTAAAAATAAATTTCTTTTAAAAACGAGAAAGAGGTATAAACCGAAGCTTAGTACCCTGACCAACATCCTCACACAAGTCTCATCATAAAGAAGACATTCAACTGCGGACGCGGCAACTGATTCCGATGAAGTAAATTGCTATGCCCTTAAATAAACTAAGAGTCTTAGTATAAGAAAAGTATTGTGAAAGCTTACAAGGCTATTCCAGGCGCACATGTTGGAAGATTATTTCTATCTTACACCGACGAGGGATTTTTTTTTTGTGGTCTGAAAAAACCTTGGCAACCCTATCTATAATCTTGGTAAGTTTTCTATGTCAAGAACAGCAGATAGGAGAGCATCTCGCTGTCTGTTATGTAAGATAGTATTCTGTATGTGTAAATGGCTTAATTTTCAAACGGTTGGTAACAGCATCCCTTCGCTGAACTTCGTTCCCAGTGCACTTTTTTTCATTCTTCCTAGTCTTCTTCTTCACACAAGCAGTCCATTGTAATCGTTAATGATCAAGCAACTTGGACAGTAAGGAGATAAAGATAAAATGCAAGATTAGCGGTATTTATTACCTACTTCGGATCATTATTTGATGTTTGTTTTTTTTAGAAGTATTCTGAAAGTGTCTTCATTCGCAATTTGTATTCTGATCTATAGATAGGAGGCTGAAGAAAGGTCACTGTCAAATGCGCACCAACACAACCTTGATTTTAAAATCCTTCAATGAAAGAGTGTATAGCGTCCACGTGATATAACTTAGAACTTGCTAATATTTAAGCATTTTTTTTTTCATTATCGAGAATTTAAGGATTGAATTAGATAACATAGAAAGTCAGTGCAAGATTATATACGATTGGGTAATTTGAAACATTTCTAATTCTTATTTAAACTGAAAAGATTTTTTTCCCCCTTAGATTTCAAAACATTACAAATCAAGGTATTTAAAGTACCAGACAGAAAAGCTAGTTTCCCTGGTTAAGAGCGTGACAGCCCAAACATGACTGCCACAATCAAAACACACACAACTTACAGGGAGAAAAAAAACCCGCTTTTTTTTTTTTTTGGTAAATTTATTATATATATAATTTATATAGTACATTATGTAGTATATAATTTACATCAATGTTTTTAAAATATTATCCATTAAATAAATATTAAACTAAATACCGGCTCAAACTCAATGCCGTTGTAGCTTCGCTAACTAGAGTTTGAAAAGATACGACGTATCTTATATATACTTGGATAATTTATGTACAATTAACAAGTCTTGATGATGTACAAAAAGATCTCAACTCCAAAAGTTAAGAATTGGAAGATTATTGCGCAGAAAAGAAAAGAATGGCTAAAAATTGTTTTGCAAGTTAAAACTCAAAGAGTTGTAAAGCAAGAAGAATTAAGAAGCCCATCTATCACGCTTTCTTTTTGAAGTTCTTTTCAACTTCTACTGGGGTCAGAGATAAGATACATATTAAAATGCTGGCACGTGTAAATTAAGCGATATATATTTAAACATTTGAATGAAATTTATAAAAAAATGAAATTAGCAATCTTTCTAAAATTGAATTGTTTGCTTTTTTAGATGATCATTGTATATTAAATTATTTTGATCCTGATATAAAAATGAGTGCGTGTGAATTATGTAACTAAATTAGTTAAATACGTACTTGCATTTCAATAAACAAAAATGAGATTTTCGCTTTATACTGCTTAAGTCATGTGAGATAAAAGAAAAACTCAGAAAAAATTTGATAAAAATGAATTCTATTAAACAAACAAAAAAAAGAATGAAATTATGCAGCACTACATAGCTATTAATGCTATGAAGTGCTAGTGCAGAGGGTTAATTATTGTGTGTTCTGTCTATGACAGAAGTTACCTGATAAGATGAATTAATTATGGATTTGATTTAAAGAAAAGGTAACCATTAGATTACCTGTTAGCCATGTATTATTTCCAGCAGATTTTCCTATTTCGTCAGACAAAATTCATGTTCCTCAAAGACTGGTGAGTGCGGCAAACATATACACAGTGTGTGTGTGTGTGTGTGTGGAACATAGCTGGACACCCAATACAGACTTCCTTAAAAAATTGTGTATAAGAATTCGTAATGGTTAATGCTTAGACTACTCGTATTTAAACATTTCTGAAAGGTATCATGGATTCCACATCCACTGCAAATTTCTCTTTCCTTGCCGCTGGCGAATATAAAAGACGAGTTGAATATCAAGAAAGTAGATTTAGATGCTGACGGTAGATGCATTCTTATTCTTCGATCATTTTTCTTTATCTAAATTTTTTATGCAAATTCATATACTGATCTTCTTGATAAACGTGTCAAAAATAGGTCCATATGGTGCGTACGTCCAAACCTGTGGGTTGATATTCATACCAAGATAAACGAATAGGCCAAGGATGCGGTACGTATATCCAACTGTTTTACCTGCTGTTGTGACTCAATAAGGACACGAAAGAATTTGATCTAAAAGGCAGTTAACAAGTACGATGAAAATAAACGTTTGGTTAGCAGCAGAAGCAGTCTGTTGTAAAATGACCAAAGGACCAACAATGCAAGAATTTGGTGATAAAGCAATAACAAAGGGCTACTGTCTCTTGAGACGGGGGAGACACAGAGTAAACCCCTATATGGAATTCCATCATGTCTACGACATGCCCTACTAAAAACGGCTATCGTGATCCTTGTAGTTAACGAGCAAGGACTGCCAATTTTAATAGGAGGAATGTATGCTAATTAGCATAACGTTGTTAAGTGTCACTGACGTTGTAAGCTGCGCACTAAGAAAAATCGCAGCATTTTTCAAGCTGTATAAAAACACTACTGATAAAACTTCCTGGGTTATCCATCACACTTGCTATATTCCTGTCATGTACTGCACTCGTTGCAATGGATGCAAGTAAGATATGGTAAGTGTCATATGATCGATGTATCTCATGATCTTACTGTTTTTATTTCGAGTCGTTCCTAATTTGTTCTTGGGACTAATTTAGGGAACACGGATTAGATTTCGAACAATGAATACAAACTTGTAAAGACTGTCAAGAGGAGATTTCCTACATCTTCTTGACATCAGCATGATCTGGACAAATACTTACGCCTATACAATCATTTGTACTTCACTAAACTAGTGCTCACTGGTTGTTTCTTAATTTAGAGGTCATTCAACTGAACATCTCTTCATCAAGTCATTGATGTGTAACGAATCTGAAGTACAAGCATAAAAGACTAAAAAAAGCATCCGCTTGGTTTTCAAACTTATGAAAATATCACTATAATCATCCATTCCTTTTATGTAACAAGCGAAAATTTGAACGTACAAAACTTTGCAAAAC
The DNA here is from genome assembly GCF_054136105.1 of Typopeltis vanoorti. Lineage (NCBI taxonomy): Eukaryota > Metazoa > Arthropoda > Arachnida > Uropygi > Thelyphonidae > Typopeltis > Typopeltis vanoorti. Next base: position 90,718,333 of record NC_143564.1, on the reverse strand, counting down.
TGAGCATGAATTATAAACTTTCGGTATGATTTCTTTTGCACTATCACACTATTTAAAAGACATGATTTTCGAAGAGATCCTTGTTCTAAACAGATCTGTCAGATGATAATGCTCTAACTGAAGCACTACTAGAAAAAAAAATGAACTTCCTGACTTTTAGTCGTGCAATATCAGAGAAAATCATGTCGAGGGTTGGATAGAAAAGTCGAACTCACGCTGAAATGACGATTTTTCCTCCAAAATGCATTGGCTCTTCATCGTTTATATAGAAACCAGTCAGAATCTCTGAATCGAGTATTCTTATTAATTTCTGTTAGAATAAATATTCCCATTGAATATTACCAGGAATTCTGGCAAAGATATTCACATTTCTTTCTCCAATGTAACAAAATTAACCCACTCGATAGAGGTGAAAAACAGCTTATTAAATTATTTTACAGGATAAGTGAAATACTAAGAATTCAGGAGTGCCTGCGAAGACGCTAGTGAAGACTTATTATCCAGTTATAAATCTTGAGTGTACAAAAATTGAAAATCATTTATTTCTCATTATTCGCAAGATCCCTCGACAGATAGCTAAATAAGCGGGTAGGAAGTTATGATCCATTCTCAGTCACTCTCCTTACTTAATTCCTCTGAAAAACCAGCCTTTCTAAAAATAAATCTTACACCACGAAGGTCATCAACAGTTCCGTCTGTACAAGAAACCAGGATCTATTTAGCAGACACTAAATTTTCCAAACGCCTTTAGAGTGTGTGTGTGTGGGGGCGCGCGCACTCACGCGAACATGTGCTATGTAATTATAGCGAATTATTTGTCGCAAATAAACCCCAGCAACCATTCACGGCCATTTATTTCAAAGATGAAGACATACGTCACAATTTATGAACAGATTATTTCTCGCGCCACTTTTTTTTATGATAATTTCGGGTGGGGTGGGGGAGGGAAAAAATCTTAGAGCGACATTTCAAAAGGCTCAATAAATATTCTGTACGCGTGCTTTTATTAACAACTGCCTAACGTTTGAGATGCTTATCTAGTGGACGGCAGGTGGCTCGCTGCCTGACGAAACAACCCTGGTTGGCCGCGCATATTAGAAAGTCGAAGATAGACTGAATGAAGGAATAGAAGCGCGCGGACTCCTGTCAAAAAAAAACAAGAATACCACACATGGAGATCTGCATAATTATCCATGGAAACCGATAGGAAAAAAATAAACAAGGTTCTTCACAGAGAGGATGGGTAAGCAGCGATAAGGAACGTTTGAAAGGAAAACTTTTTCATCCCCCCCCTCTTTAGTTTGCGCGTGTTCGAAGAAATCACGAAGGAGACAGGAATGCAGATAGCTCAACAAACCACCTGTCTCTATGGGTACGAAGCCAACGGAAAAATGAATAAATTTAGTAGGCGCTAAGTGTAATGCAATTGTATGGATACTGGTTTAAATAAGCAGAAAAAAATGCTTGCAATGCAAATTGGGATATCGTAAATATCAAGCTACGATGGTTTCAAATTGTGACATTTTATTGAACAGAAATGACAGACGCACAGAAAGCAAGCTACTAAGATGCATCACACAAGGGCTTAGTTTGACAAGCCAAGGTTATGTATACGGAACTACAAATAGCAAGGATGCACATCTTATAGCGTTTCTTTCATCTCTATTCCACTCCACTGTATTTGTAACTAACAGGATGATGTGACAGCAGTCACACTTTGGTCTAATATTATACGAGAATGTTTTGACAGATGTCATTAAAATTAAGGTAATGGAATTGAGTAAGGACTCAAAAGTTCACCCACAGTTCCTGTCATGGTTTAGATTTAAACACATGGATATGTATAAAGCTACGTAGAGAGACAAAAAAATTAAACCACCCCTTTGAAACCTACAAATTTCACCTTTTCTATTGGTATTTTTACGGGCGTTGCATCAGAAACTGTCTACAATAGTTCACGTTCCGCTAATCATTAGAACAAAAGCGGCTCAACGTTTATTGCATACCCAGGTCCAGTTTTAGGCTTATCGAACCATCTAATTGTTCTCTTTCATTTGTTTTTTAGAACCCTTCTCCCAAACCGTTTTTCTTATTTTTTTTTCTCATTTTCTCAAAAGCAATCTGATGCGTTCAAAAACACATATTATTGTTTACTTTTGTCTGCCCAACTACAGGACCACACTTGGTATTGGGTGTCACAGATTATGACCTGTAACACATGGAGGATATAAAAAAAATAAATTTTACACTGAAGATTAAATGTAATTTTTTTTTATTATAAACTTACTTGTAGAATGCATTTTATTGGTTTATTGTTTAGTAAACGGAAAAAGAAATTAACTGGTAATGATAAAAAAAGAAACGTTTAAGGGGAAATTCGGGAAGGAATGCAGTCCTTATGTTTAATCCATTTATTTGATATCTGAACCTCAATTATTAAAATTATTTTCGTTGATGAGACGATGCTGGCTCTAACAGAAAATTGTCTAAATCAGGGTTTCTCAAACTGTGTTCCGCGAGAAGTTCTGGAATTTGTCATTTTAGTTTTCTAAGCAATTTTCATGAATAAATATTTTATAGTGGAAATATTCTGAAGAGAATCATATTCGTGAATATGTCGAAACGCTTAGACCCAGAACGCCTAATAACGTTAATCTGTGTATCGTTAATTTTCACACATCGAAACCTTTCAACATTTGGGAAAGGGAATACCGCTGTTTATGATGGGTCATAAAAATTGCCTGCATTCGGATTATAACAATGGGTGGCATATCCTCTGTTCTCAAAACTGAAGGAAATGATATCTGCGTTGCAAATGTCAGGGACCAATCAGCAAGGTAGTATAAAGAAAATATTTCCGCTGAAATTGAAGATCAACGTTCTCAGATCTGTATCTGGTTCTCAAATCTATTAATACTGAATACTTTCTTCGCAAGTTCGTATTGCAGTGTGTAAGTGCTTGTTCTGAAACCGGAGTGCCGTGATTTTTTTAAATGTAATAGGAATACAGATTTAAATTCTAATATGAATAAGAGACAAGGCACTTTGTTTAATTTTGGTATTAAGAAATCTCTAATTGAAGGTGTTTGTGACGGAACAGATAGCGAGTCATCCACCTCAAGTCTACAAAAGGAGGGGTAAACTACTAGCCCACAGGAGAAAGTCTGCATTCACTCGTAAGTACTTATAATAATATAAATATATTTGGTGATCAGAATAGGATATGGCAATGAAAATCAGCCAAATTAATTTAATGATGGTTTATTGACGCTTTAAGTCAATTAAATTAATTAAACTTAACTAATAATAAAAATTAGCTAAATTACCAATTAATTATTACATTACAAAATAACCAAGGTGTTCCGTGAACATTTCAGGATTTGTGAAGTGTTCCGTCGTAGAAAAAGTTTGAGAAACCCTGGTCTAGATGATGTCAATTTCCCTTAAGATAACAGGTTTATGAAAAAATGGACAAGAATATTATAAAGGACTGGTAACTAGGTAGCTGTAGCTGCATGCAAACTGAACAGACTTTGGAATAACATGCTGATTGTTTTTAGTTATAATTTATTTTTCAGAACGATATTACCAATACACAAGCAAAGTTCAGCAGATTGTCTGCTCACTTTGTTCATCTGTGGCATACCATTCTGTGACAATAGGATTCTATATTGGATATTGACAGCTTTCAGAACTCTGCTCAGATTTTAATGGATTAAAAAGCAGCTCCCTGATTATTCACTCCGCTCCCATAGCGCTCATTATAAGTGTATTCTAGGATGCACAATTTTCTACGTGGAATTATAACATGATTAACTTGGCTGCGCTAGTCAATATATCATATTTGTTTTTTTCCTGTTGCTATAAGGATTGGAATGACCTTCAGATGTTAGCGCACAATTTAGATCAAATAAGTTAGATACATTACTAAAATAAAGAGCCAAAAGACTTCATTTTGGCGATGCAAAATTCCGTAAGCAAAGTGGATATTAGATCCAGCATTATTTCAAAGCCGAATGTAGAAACTATGAAGTAGTGTCGAAACTTTCATATTTTCTACACTCGACGTTGAAATAATGCTGGATCTAATATTTACTTTGCTTATGGAATTAGATAAATATTACGCTCTTGAGGTAAATGAAATACTCATCCATGATTATTCTGTTAGTAGTCATAAAACTGATATGGCTTTAGCATGAACACAGTTAACAGAACTTAAGAATTGTTAATTAGACTACAGTGAAATAAGTAGTGGAACATTCTCCGTTTTAGATTGAAAGTGAAATGCATAAGTACGCCTGACCCACAAGGAAAACATACCCTAAAGTCGATGTGTGTGTGTAGGAAAGACCTTGGACTTCAAAGCTCTTGCCCACAATACGACAGAAGTTATAGGATGCCAATATGACTGGCTTATATTTTCATATCTGTAAAAAGACTGAATCAGTGGTTTTTGATTCCTAAAGCTTAGAAATCTAAAATCGAGGGGCTAAAGAGTGCTCAGAAGGATAGTACAAGAATCTTCACGATCAATCAGGTTCAAGATTGTATGTTAGTTATACTCTTCGTACAAGTATAAGCCTCAAGAGCTGCATTCTTGGTTTCGAAGGAAGAGTAACAATTTCACTCAAACTAAGCACATCAGTGCCAGTATGTATGGACCTAAGCGGAAAATATCAAACACGGAATGGACTACAGGCTGATTAGGTCTGTGCAATTTATTGTTCCCTAACATGTACCCTCCTGATACTTTACCGTCACTAATTAGTCTGCTAAGTAATAATTCTTACATATTTTGACGACAGTAATATATAAGTGATTAAGTAGGGAATTCATATACAAATCATATACATATCTTACTATTACTATTATTATTATTATTATTAAATTTAATGGCATGGAGTTAATGTCAGTCAGCAGCAATGAACGAAGATGGCCTGATGTGAAATAATGCATAAATACAACGATTCACACTATATACATTAATTGTCAACCATATTGATTACATTAAGAACGAAAGTGACATTAAGTCTGGTATTAAAATAGATTCCTTACTTTATGCAGATGATTTTATACTCTTAAAATCACAAGTCTTCAGGGCTAATTACCGTAACGAATTTGGGTAGAAACAGGAACACTTACATTCTATATATAAGAGTAGACCTAGAGGAAGATCACGATCTAGATGGCCTGATGAATAGGACGTTAGACAATCTGAAATGTAAGATATGAAACTGCACTTTCGTAACTAATCTGGACGAAATTTTCGTTAGAAAGTTAGTAGTAATTTAAACTTAATCATATAACGCTTTCACCATATCCTGATACTACCCTTGAGGGTAATTATTAGGAATTAATCGGTTTCTGATGATCAATGAGTTAGAAGGCCTTGGACTGCTGCTTTAACGGTCGGCTCATCTGCACTTCCATAAAATTAAAATCGTAAAACAACCGGCCTCGAACATTTTTTTTCGGCGTTTTTATTAGTACTAAATACAGAAATATGATAATCTGTAGATTTTATACTATTGCAATTCTTGAAATGTCCTGGTGAAAGGAAGTACTAAAAATGATTACACTCGATTTTCATGGATAAGTTCAACTTCTGAGCTTCTCCCCTTATTAATAAAATTACTTTACAATATCTTATAATCTCCTGGTCTACTGTCCTAGTTAGTGACCAAATAATTAAAAGAATTCTGTATTTGTTTCCCCTGAAATTATATATTCTTTGCATTAGTTTTTTTCCTCTGAGTCACTGCATTGGTATCCACCTTAAAAATTATGAGCACAACTCATAACTTTACAGCTCGTAATGATGAGTTGTAATTTACTACCGAATTGTGGCAAATTCTGTTGAATGTGAATAAACTTTCTAGTGCAGATATAAAGATAGTAAAAGTAAGTATACATTATTTCATAAACATTACCTTTCTATGCCATCTTCATTCGGCTGAATCCTTGAATAAAGTATTTCATCCGAATGCGCTGAAAGGTGACGTTCTTCACTAAGCGGGCAATATAACAACCAGAGATTAAAAAAAAAAATGAAAATAGTAGCTATTCGTTAATTATACTATCTTACAAGCAGTAAGCAGATGTCCCCCAGCTCCCCACCATGAGTAAGTAAATTTTTTGATTACAAAAAAAAAAAGGTAATCCCAGGTATGATGGGAAGTCCTTTTCATCTGGTATGCAGAACGAGTACAAGAAAAGAATTATCAACTCAGAGGTGAATAATAATAACCGGATGTCATTTGTAAATGTCGGTAACCGGCTTTGCAATGAAATTGAGCATTTCGAAGTCTACAGTTGGCAACGTCTTGAAGAAACGAAAGTACACAGGTGATAATAACCTGGAAATACGTTATTTGGAACTACAGCCAAAGCAAGTAAGGCTATGGTCGTCTTACTTTTATTTCTCCGGATGGTATGTTTGTATTGTGGAATGAAAATTACGAATTTCCAAGGAAGTAAGGGGACCCTGCTCTCTGCTATCAGACAGGATAACTCACCTTAATGTGAAACTATAAATGCTTTTCTTCTTTGGGATGATTCGAACTCGGACCTTTATAACCCAGGGCTGTGAAATACCTAATGAGGTATGAACCGTAGTAACTGTATGGAGATATCTCAATGCATCCGCGAAAATAAGTTTCCTGCAAACGGCATTAGCAAGGCGTTGTTTTGAATTGCCACAAAATAACATTTTCATGAAACAACTGCACAAAATTCGCACTGGCTTGTCAACATGTTCGTTAGCAAGTCTGCACTTCCTATGGGATGATAAAAGCAACCCCCAATTGAGACCGGCTAATCATCAGCGTTAACACGGGAAATGAACTTAAATCTTTCTAACCAAAAGGGTGTCGTGACTAACAACAGTCATGGGGGGGGGGAGAGAAAGCAGCTTTTGAATTTAAGTGAAAATTTCGAATTCGGATCCAGTCCTTCCGGTAGATAAACTTTTCCATTATGACCATAATGTGCGATTATTCTTATGTCAAAGATGAAAGAAAAATTAAGCAATAATGAGTTAAAGTGATCCTAAAAGTTAAAATATTAAAAACAAATGAAATTTTCAAAAAATAATTTGAAATATTTTTTTTTTCATTACAAAAACTATCACGTTAAAATGAGGCTACCGCTTCAAAAGAAAAAGGCAAGATGATGTGGATGGGACTGTGAAAGAACTTGCCTTTCACAGCGCGCGATTTAATTGCACCCAGACAAATATTTTGACAGAGGATAACTAACTTTCATTGAGCATGGCATTAATAACTTGGTGTTAAATGCAGTCGATTATATATGACGATTTTTCTTTAATTACAGATCTTTTCCGTTTCGTAGATGATAGCACTTCATTGTCAGTTGTGCTTTCTAAATCAGTCTATTCTTATTTTTCTCCAATTCTTCGTACTTTCATCCCTATAATCTAATATAGAATAAATGTTCTCTTACTATTTCATTTTTTTTTTACTCTACCAGCGACTACAATATTTTCTCTCTGAATATGCAAACAGAAGTTTGCTCACTGAGTTATTTATATTATACAGTTGACACTAATTCTATTATCGAATCATTCTCCAGATCAAAGTAAATACATTTTACAACTATTATGCAGAACGTATGCTATTTATTCTTGCAGGTTTTCAAGAATAAACATGGAGCTGATACTTAAAATTAATTATTTTATATTTATGAAGCATCATAAAATCCATCTGAAATATGTGAAGACATTTTAAGACTTGGTTTTAATACTGCTTGTATTGTTCTGTAAAAGGCCATAGCTAGACAGTAGCGCATTCTCCAATAATTTAATATTCTTTCTTGATATTAATTATTGTACTTACGTAGGGTTTATATCTTGGCGAAATTAAAATTTCCAATTTAACGCCGTTTACAATTCGACTATCATCAAGAGCTTAAGAACATGATCACACTTCCTTATTCCAAATCATTTTCGAAGAACTCATTTGCCTAGTTTCACGTACTATACTGTCGTAATATCAAAACATTATATATTTTTATTCCTAAAAGACGGAAATTACACTAGAGGAATTGCAGACTAATTAAGAAAGCAATTTCCTTATTAACGAATGAGATAAAGGTTCAAGACTTCGTTACTCACCTTATTGCTTGAAGATACTAACACCAAATGACGCTCTTTCCTTATTTAAATAAATTTGCACACCTATCTGTGATACGATGCGTACATCATGAACAGCTGCCAAAATAATCTAAAGAGACAGATTACAAAGGGGACTGGGAAGATGATCGTCTCAAGAATAAAGCCAGTTAATTGCTAAAATTTAGCAGTAATTAAAATTACTGATATGACTTTACATTTTGAATTATCATCTGGACCTTAAGCTTATTCAAAATTGTCAGAAAATAGTTTTAACAATTTTCTAAATTCGAACTGTGTTCACGACTACCAGTCCACGCAATCATTACTGAGTTCCACAATTCTATATTTGTCATAAGTATAGGCCACATGACAGGAATATGCATCGTTTTATTCTACAGCATAGTAATTCCTAATTCTTATTTCAATAATGTGTAATAAATTACACACTATTGAAATGAATGCATGTGTTTTATTAACACATGCTCTCAACTAAGTGCACGTGTTAATAAAAAAACAAAACTTGAATTTAGAAATCAATGTAATAAATTAAACTGAGTAATAAATTGCAAATGATTACCGCAGAAATGATACAAAATATATATAAAAAAATTGAGAAAAACTGCAGCACCGATGTTTCCTTGTGCATTTTTAAAATTCACATTTGTCATAGAACATGTTGAAATGCCTTCGTTTTCCACACAGCACAAATAAATCATACTACTTCATTGTTGATTAATTAAACTGTTTTGATTGAGTGGTTGCTGAGAATTTTACAGCTGCTTTTTTCGCCTCCAGTATGTCATTAATCAACTATTGCAATACAAATGCAAGTCTTATGCTTGCATTACAATGTTTCTTAGAAAATTGCTACGAAATAATTAAAATTTCTAAGAAAATCGAGAGTTGATTTTGCATTTTAAAAAACGGTAGGCAATCCTATGCTCATTACAAAATACTTGAAATCGTTAATTTCATATTTTTCTTAGGATTAAATGCATTGCTTGAATGACAAATAAATCACTAATGGTAAACGCACAATTGTTAATGGAGTTATAATGTAAAAATACTCAGTTGAAAACGTCAAACTATTCAAATCACTGCCTTGACCTCCATATATGTTAAATACTTCCGTATAAGTATTGGGGGAGCCAATCGCAATATTTGAAGGTTGTTGTAGAGAATGAAAGACAGTGGTAATACTGCAATCATTTCATCCTTAAATGCTACATTTTAGACTTTTGGACCTCTTCCGTCCTATTAGGATGTTACAGATCTACAATTGTCCCTCTCCACAGTAATATAAATGTCAAACATTACCAGATAATTATTACTTTTTGTAATTAATATAAGTTTCGTTTATTCCTGCGGAGGTTTCTGTGGTTAAGAAGTTCAATATAATTATTCCGGTTTTGTGACCACATATTTATTAAAGAAAACTTTTTTTTTTAAAACTAAACGACAAGTTTCGTTAGTCGTCAGACTCGCATCTTCAGGGGTAAAGAGAACTAAAAGTTTAAAGCACAAACTACTAGACATTACGAAAATTTGTTCATTTGTTGGTATTGTGAACATCAAAATAGTTCGTTAATAAACCAAATAACAAACAGATCTATACAACCGTTAATGCGTGTTAGCTGGAGACAATGCTGTTTGTTGTCGAGTTCTGTGGTTCACGCTCACTCTGTCCAAGGTCTGAAATTGGTAGATGTTTAATAAACGATGAACAAACTTGATTTAAAATCAGACCTTCGTTTTTGTTGCATTGCGAAGGAATTTTAATCATATTTGCTGCCTCTTTGAATTTTCTTGTGAAACAATTCTTATCTATGTAGGACATGTTTGTTCTATATCGGAGCACATCATGACCGGTAGAGGTTGCTTAGTTTTAAAAACAGTTTTCTTTAATAAAGATGTGATCACAAAACCGGAATAATTATATTGAAGTTTCGTTTTGTCATTTTTTTTTCTTCTGTCTTTTCATTCCTTACCTAGACATAACTATTTCAGCTTTTTTTTTGACATTAGTAGACAGTCGTTTGTAAATGTCATCGCCAAAGATTGATCTAACAGACGAATTTCCTAATTCTGACTAACAGTTATTTAAATATCCTACCGTCAATTTTGCCGAGTTAATCATTTCTAAAAAATATTAATCTGCATCAAAGATCGACTAGCTCAAAGTTGCTCTGGTGATTGAATGGAATTGAACTCTCGCAAGGCTTTCTTCACACCTAGTCATGGAACTTAATGATCAACTGCTCACAAACAGTCTTAAAGTTCAGTTACTATGGTTTCAAATTTGGAAAAAAAAATGAAATATGGCATTCGGGAGCAGAAATAGACGAAAGCCCCTCCCATTCACCGACTACACTACTGAGAAATCGTAATTTTTGCAGTTAGGACTGCAGATGAGCACGAGATTAAAAATAAAAACCGTCCATTTTCCGTATTTCTGAAAACTGAATTCTTCCGAACCAGTATATTACAATTGAGAACATCGAAACTAATCCGTAATATGTATGGAATGTTTTTTTTTTGTCACGTAGATTAAATACTAATTTTATAGCACGTCCATGTTTCCCATTCTACTGAATTACAAACAAAAAAAAAAAAATGGAAATTTGTCGTTCGTAATTTATCGTTAACGGTTATAAGCATTTTTAGTGGGATTGATTATATCTAGAGGTAAATCCCTGGGCATCCGATGCACTTTGTGTGAATCAGAAAATTGCGTTTTCATTTACTTAAGACATTACATTTTCTCCTTGTTTGAACTGCTACTAAACAAACATTTAATCTACTTTAAACACCAATTTAGATAAAAAAATAAGCAGTATTACATGAAATTTCCATTAAAATATAAGTAAGTTTGCATTAGTGTTTCTGCCTGCTTCTCCAGAGGTACGGCTAAATATAATTATTCGAAGCCTGTTTTGTTAAACAAGTTATCGACTGAGAAAACTGCCTCATGTCCCAGCTTTCCATATATATTAAGCTTTTCTCTGCTTAAATGTGAACAAACCATTATTTAGGATTGTACATTTTAGCAAAAAAAGCAAAACAAATCATAATAGTAATTAACCTTACACTTCAAAGTTGGTTTTCAATTATGCAGATTATCTTTTCATTTAATTTTAAGTGGAGACTAACGCGTGTCCACCTAAAAAGTAAATGAAGACAATTTAATATTCCTTATGCCAGGTAAAACACCAGTAGTAGAGAAATTCATACTGTCACTCCAAACTGACTGAACACTAAAGAGTAATCTTAAACCATTCAGGAAGATTTGACGATGACATATTACACTGTCGACAGTGCAAACAAAATTTCCTCCCAAGTATGTGCTTAAAAGAGCGATGCAAATGAACCACTGAATACAGAAGAAATTAAACACAAGGGCGTCTTCTTATCATTTATCTTCCAGAGAAAAAGCGGTAAGGAAAAGTTTTTAATTTTTTTTTTTAAATTCTAGCTGGAGAACTGTTTCAAAGTCCGCCTAACAAACTGGTGTTGTGAACATCAGCATAAAAATGCAAACAGAAGTGAATGTCTCCCCTTCCTAGTATCGAGAATTGCTGATCTCGGAAGGTTGGTTGCATCAGAAGCTTCACTTGCCACGTTGAAGAATTACTTCATTAATGTAAAGAAACAAGAATTGGTTTCTTGCACGATCAGGATGTGTTAACAAGATAGCGAGAAGCCAGCTGAAAACTCATAACGGTCCTATCCCACACCCTTTTCCACTAAATAATTCAAACGATGAAGTCGACTGATTATTTGACATTTACACACAACTCAATTCACAGAATTTATGTCCGAGTGGGAGAAGGGGTGGGGATGCTAGTATCGGAAAGACAGTACCCGAGTGTCAGTTGCAAATCATGTTGACAACGTTCTGCCAGGTGATTGTCCCCTTGATTTTTCCAAAAAAGGAATTCACATTCATCCCATTTTTTACTAACACCCATTTAGTCCCATTACACCTAACGATGTGAATAAAGCGTGAAATGTAAGAGAAGAAAGATGCCAAGGTCAGTAGGGGAAAAAAAAAGTCATTTAAAACTTCATTCTTACGAACAGGGTGATAGGGCATGCACCGTCGGGCCAGTGTTATGTGAATCACGTGACCTATCCGAAGGATGTCACCTCCTGAACTGCTATAAAAAAAGATATGGTATGCCATGTCCGCCCAGCTTAATGTACCGCGTCCACCCACGAGGAATCAGCGTAGCCGAGGTCAGGAATAATACGATAATGAGAACGATGTTAAGATACGGGGACGCCTAGGTGATTACAAAAAAACAAGAATAGGATATTGCTTTGTTCACCGGCTAAACATTCTTCTACCTCCCGGGTAATTTTGGTTGAAATTGCATGGTTCGTTTTCAGTAAAAGGCCACTTAATTAGCGTGTTGAAAAGGTCTTGGAGCTCAATTCTTGATTAAAAGTAAAATGTTGACTTAGCCCTTGATAAAGCGAAAAAAACAGTGACAAAATGAAGGCTTCTTACATTATCATGGAGATTCCTAAAAGGTTTTGTATGTGCTGAGTGTCTAATGGAACCCATTTCTAGGGGTGATTTTATGATAGTCCTAATTTCTACCATCCTTTCCCCCCCGTGACATTTTAAACGACTCGGATTAATTTTAATATTAGCAGATCATTTAGACCATGCGTTTTAATCTTGACATCTAAAGCTTATCCGTTGAACAGTGTAAGTGAATTTTGATGCACCGTTTGGCATTCAAAGATAATGAAGTCTAGTTCAGAAATTTTGCAACTCTTGGGTGGGACGGTAGTTTTATGACCGACATTGGGAGGGAGTAGATCTAAGAATGTTACGTAACAGGAACTGTTTCAACTCGTTTTTCTAAAATAATATATTTCTGAGAATCTTTTAGAAAAATTGCCGGGGAAACTGAACATTTTTGCATGATAGCATCTGCGTATATTCCATGAATAAATGCACAGTTTCTTTAAAAAATAAAACATTATAATAACGCAAATGCATCAGTTTATTCATCCGAATAATATATCCCTTCACATATTTTATTTTCCTGGCTGTCGAAATCTTAGCCGTTTGAAAATTTAAAGAATTTTTTTTCTGATACTAAACTATAATACAAGATCTAATAAAGAACAGAAATATTAATTTACGCTCAAATATCTATAGAAACATTTAGATCAAGGTTAAATAATCCGAAAAATCTGGTGTATAGACCAAATGACAATTTTTCAAACCACCTCAAGTGTCCAATAATCAAGACGAAGAAATGTTTCCACTGCTGATATTTGCAAACATTGATCAGGGCAGGATTTGAATCCTGTTGGAGGATGAAAGTGCTATTCAAATCAGTCTTGAACACAAATATTTTTATATTCAGTAAACATTCGCTTCACTGCACCTGTAATTTTGAAAAGACAACCAAAATTAAACTTACATAGATTGCTGAAAAAAAAAAGGTAAAGATGATGATAATTATTTGTTCACTGGAAAACTGAAAAAGTGTGGATATATGCGTCACCAGGATGAATTAAAAAAGATGATCCTAATGTTGATTTTCCTGTTAGTATACTGGTTTCCTTCGCTGATAGTTTTATCAATCTATAAGGCCAATAAATAAATAAATAAAATACTAGAAAGTAAACTAAACTTACAACAGCTTAAACATCGAATCGAGGACGTTTCCAAACAGGAATCTATGATGCAGCGAGTTCTTTTTTTTTCGTCAAGAAAAGTTCTATGGTAGTATCAAAATTTATCATTGAATAATTTCGATGATAATCTGCATACGAAAGAGAAACACTTTGTCCATACAGAAATCCTTGGAATTTGTTGATTCCGACAAGAAACTTAATAGAACTGTGTTTAGGTTTAAGCTTAAAATGAAACTGTGACAGCAATTTTTCTTCCTGGATGACGGATATCCTATCGTTATTCACATCCCTCCCCTTACCTCACGTTCTTCCATTGGCAAGCGTTTCATGCTGGAACGATAGCCATGTTTGCTTAAAGGATTATTCTTTACACGGAGGAAGGGGATTTAAAATAGCTTTCTTCTACTCACTATATTTTTCGTTTAGATCCTCCCAACATGCGTGTGATATCGAGAACATTTATCTTGTGCCAGAAAGCAGCGTCAAATGAAGCTATTGATAGCTATTTTATCTATTGGTTAGTCTACTAACATCAAGAACATTTTTTAGCTAGCTTGGGTGGTCTGGGAAGCTATAAATCATCCATTGTAAAAATAAAATCCTTTTTGTGAGCGGTTTCGAGTATCTCCCTCACGCCATCTAGTGTCAGTCGCATTTATCCACGAGATGGAAATTAAGGATTATGGTTTGAATTTTATTCTGATTTTTTTTCCAAGATTGATGCATTAAAAACGTGTTTTGCGTATACATTTATCAAAGTTCCAATTTAATATGCACTTTCGTGAATTATATAATTCCCAGAGATTCTGACTAGGTTTGTAATTATTTATTCAAAATTCCCGTGGGAAAAACTAAAAATGTTCACATTAAGTAACGGGCCCAATTACTGTTAATATGACTAAAGTTCATAATAAAAAACACATCTATAGTCAACTGATAGATGCCCAAGGAGAGGAGCTATTGGAATTTCAAGGGGGTACGTATAATTGTTGATACAATTTTAAATTTGCATTTTAGAGAACGAAAATTATGCCTGTTGCTTCGGTAAAAGTGATGGACCGATATTGTGCTTTATTTTGCACACTGCTAATCTAAACAGGTAAAGTTAGTGAAAAGAAAGCAACTTCAACGTTTATCTCTCTCTTCCTAACTTTATTACTTTGATTTTAGTTGATTTGCCATTCATTTGAGTTTTTTTTTTTTTTTTTAATTACTCGGAAAAGACATTTAAAATCGCGTGATATCCGTTAATCAATACTGGACTTACAAAACAAACGGTGGCCATCTTCTTAACCATCTGACCACTTATTTACTAAACTATAACATGTACTTTTAATATAGAAAAGATAAATGATGTGCCTTTAACTCATTATTCTATATTTTAACCACCTAGCATTTCGTTCGTGTGACAGTGTATAATATCCAATACAGGTTAATGGTTTATTTAGTTATTGTTCAGGGAAAAAAATAAATCCAAGATTTTTTAAAAAAATCAGCTTTCAAAACTGAGCACTTCTTTCAGCGGTACTGTAAAGCATATTTCAAGAGATTTCTTGTTGGAGATTGCAAGAGATGACAGCCTTCTCGACACTGTATGGTTATACGGTAAGCATTGCTCGTTCTTTTATGACAGCGAATCGATACACTTCACCAAAAATCAAATGCCGAAGTGTCTGAATAGGAAAAATCAATACTATCTCTTGGAGAGTTAACGCTTCAATAAATGAACAAGTATTGAAATACGTAAAGCTCAAGGCGGAAGGTATGTTGGAAGTAATGCAAGAAAACGAGTACAAATTACAATGCACTGTATTTCAAGTTGGGAATGACAGTAGCAATGTTCAGTATAACAATCGACACCTTGTTGAATAATATGGTTATCAAACACGCCGTGAAACCCAAGTAATGAGAGAAATTACTTACCGCTAGCTTACTCTCAACTATTTGCAACACAAAGAGATGAAAGATGCCGGCTACTGGACGTTCAATCACGGCATGGAGGTTGTTTGCTGTAATGAGACACGTTTGTACCGGTTGGAATTTCACGATCGTAGGCAGCGAAGTGTGTGGCACGTGATGGGATGGTATTTATTCAATAGACACGTTTTGAATCCACTACGTGGTAAAAAGTTGCAATGATAAATGAATCCTTCTGTTCGAATTACTCTCTAGGGGATGTTCCGCGATTCAAGGTGTGGTCCTAAAAGACTTTTGTCATCGCATACGAAGTCGTTCACTCAGTAAAACTCCTCCACAAAAGTTGAGTCCCATGATCACACTTCTCAATTCCGACACACGTTACATATACAAGATTACTACTTGACAGTTTGTTGCAAGAACCGTAAGGTATACTGTTACCAAGGCAACCGTCCCTTCTCTACTCTTCCGTACAACACACCCACTAACGGAAGTCCAAGGGGGGGGGGGGAGACACGAACTTCTGACTTTTGAAACTTCTTTCTCCGTCCGTATATCGAGGCGTTGGAAGGCCAAGTAGCGAAGGTCATTTTGCTTGTTTGCCGGAAGATAAAATCTGTCCGATTCGCACTGTCGATTTACATATGGACAATGTCCTGGGTCACAGTACGGGCGCGTGGGATTGCAGCTGTTCATGTGGCTTCGATTTGCTAATAGGCAGAGAATAAATTTGACGTTGCTCTGTTACAGCAGACCGATGGGTTTTGAGTAGCTGTAAATACGTGCTGACTGTGGGCTTGAGGTGTTACAAAGTTCCTGTGAGAGGTGGATTTTCCTTTTGGGTAGTAGTTGAAGTAAAAAAATTACCCTTAAGGCAATAGTAATTTTGTTAACGTACTGAATGGAGAGTCACCGTCAGTTAAATTAATGACAAAAGGTAAGCTATTTAATTATTCAACTCTGAATGTTATACTAATATTGAATTCAAGTGATCCTTATCACCACATTAATTCGCAGTATCCTCTCGTCTTAACATACGATATCTTGTTCTAATACTTTTATAGTCCTTGAGACAAGTTCCAAATTTTAGTTGCTTTTCAGATGCAAAGCAATTTTCCTTTGTAAAACAAAGTTTAAAAGTGCGACGCCGAATTTTCTCTATTTGCTAATGAAGAAAACCTAAATTATGGTTTAAAACACAGCAGTGATGCTAATTAATAAAGGCTTTTAGAACTTAATATTACATGTTATATTAAATATTTTACACTATTCATGGCCTAAAGTACTTTACTTCGTTTGGCATATTTTAAAATTAAAATGATTCAGAAAATAATTAATAATTATAGAAAGGATATTATGTATCTTTTTTTTTTTTTTTAATTTAACCAATATTTAAATATTCCAAGAGTTTATGAGAATAAAACCTTCGGCATAGGTTTTGCAATGGTTAGAATCTTGCTTAAAATGGATGTTTTATGGCTCTATCATAGCTAATTAAATCATTTTAATCAGAAAAATGTCAAAGACCGATGTAAGAGCAACTACATTAAAGCAGAAAAACGTTTGGGAAATTAGTTATTAAATAGAGTACTGTAATGGTACCAAATACGGACTGCTATTTTTCGTGGGGGAGAGGGGGAATAAGTTGGTTTTTGTTTTGAAATTACTCCAAACAACTAGGCTATGTTGTCGTTGTTTCTTAGCGGGTTCTCTTCTATTGGTTTTACGAGATATACAATCCCAACCACCACCTCTTCAGCTAAAAAGATTCGTGTCCTAAATGGAATTAGAATCCAAGTCTTTCCAAACTGAAAGGCATCGCCATTAACGACCAGTTCTTTTAATTTTCACTGCGGGTTAAATTAACCATAATCAAATTACACTTTTAGAAATAAATATTCAAAAAGCTTTTCAGATATTTCCTGAAATATTTTAGGATAGTTCGAAAGACGTGACGCACATGTACTCCACGTATTGACTGCAGACAAAAACTTAGTTGTAATTTTTTTTTTCTTTTTTTCCGTCGTTTTTGAATTAGAATGACAACTCTGGATTCCAATATCTATTCCAAGATACGTAAGAATTCTAATTAAAACAATTAATATTAGTATCAGTGCAATTAGCTTCGCAATTAGAGCACACAGTTTAACTACAAATTAAATAGAAAGTAATCATATCGCATGCTCTGAGAGAATCAGTGTTTCTCTGCCCCCCCCTACTTATTACAGTGTTCCCACGTGAATGCCACTTCACACATCTCACGGCACAAATTAGGGCGGCTAATTTTTTTTTTCTTTTTTCTCTGGACATGTTCAAGCTTCAAGTTTATTACCGGAAATTAGGGTAATTAAATCCGGAATACAGTTGACCTTTCGTTCTAACACATGCAGTTCAGATTAATATCGTTTGACATTGTAGTTGAGGGCATGGCCAAAAGGGAATGTACTGCCAGTATCGAATACCCTAGAACGCGAGAAAGGGTGGAGAAAAAGGTGGCTACAAATTAAAATATCTCGAATATCTGAAAAGTCCAATTTGTTAGTTTGATTAAATCCATCTTGTTTCAGTCGCACTTTTTTTTTTTTTTTTGGTGTGAGATAATGAGCATCAGATATCAATGGAATTTTTTTTAAAGGACAGTTCAGAATTCCTGTTGCTCCCAAACTTAATAGAACCTTTTGGTGCATAACAGGAACGGTGGAAAAAAATTGTGAAAGTTGCTTTATATTACACGATGATTATTAGTTCCTTATGCGAAATTCGATTACTGTTGTTTTTGTACACCATTTGAGACATGACGTCGAAAGAATCAAGCAACAACTGACCATTTTATTCTTATTAATATAGTTTTAGCGACATTGAAACAAACTGAAGGAACCACATTATAACATATATGATAATCCTACCCACTTATGGTGGTACTATTTGCGAGGAAATTCAACAATTACCTGAAAGCTTTGACAAATAGTGCACGGTAGGGTTCAAATCCATACACTCGACTACCCAGGCGGCAGATTAATATGAAAGTAGCTAAGATCAGATGCTAAAAATTGCTTTAAACTTTTTATCTATTGTGAAAAAGGGGCAGATGGGTTTGAAAAATTCTAAGATTTCTAAACTCTGGTCCAAACTATGGCTTACCTTATATTCATCTTAGAATTTTAAATTTCAAGCTATCTTAAGTTTTTATTACGTCATTAAATCATGTACAGCTGGGTTTTAGCAGGCTGTACTCGATATTAGAAGATATCTTGATTAAAACATGGATAAAACAAGTATTCAACAGGGAAGTTACGACATGTTATTTTGCGGCCTGTAAAAATTATCACCACGGATTCGAGATGTAATATCACCCGCATTTAATTAAGTTTTAAAATAGAACTTTTAATGAAACAGTTACTCTTTCTAGTATTGTAATTGACTTCTTTTCGAAAAACGGGTGCACAAAATTTTTAAATTCAAAACTGGAAAATTATAATCTTTGCCAATTTTTCTTCCTTTGGGAAAAAATTGCAACTAATAAGTCAACACATCGTTTTGATCAATTAAAGTACTTAACAGTGACAAAGTCTGGAAAAACAAATCATGAAAAACCCAAGGAAACCAAATACGTCTCATTTTTGGACCCCCTGCCCAAAATGAGTGATGAAAGAGGGAAAAAAAAAAAACATTCAAGACAAAGTTTTTCACCGAACGTATCAACAATGATGTAATTTTACGATTCAGTTTTTATTCTTTATACGTACCTATATTTTAAAGTTATTGAATGGAGTTTAAGAAAACGTAAAGGAAAAACGAGTAAACAAGGAAAGAAAAGAGAAAAATACGTAAAAATGAATAATAATAGATCGAAGTAATCAGGTTACTGTGGTTAACAACTTACTGAAACGAGATAAATATAATTGAAAATATTAAACGATACATTCAAGACTACTATGGTGTATACGAATCTAATTTGAGATTCGTATATAAATTGATATTTAAATTGGCAAAAAGCAGACATGATTCTATGCAGACATTAACTATAGCAGTCCTCCCCATAAGTTTCCCTAGGGATCTGTAATCTTCACTATTTCAGATTATACGGGTTCATCCTTTCTTCTTGACTACCTGACAACAGATGGCGCTGATACGTTATAAGTTTTTAGATTAAAAAAAATGAAACATCACAATGAATCAAATTAAGCAGAATAATCCTTTTGTGTAAGGGAGGAAATTGAACTAAAAAAGTTTAAGACAAAAATATTATAAAGGAGATTAAATATTTTTTTTCAGGAAGATACAAAAGCGATACACTATTTCAAAACAAAACCAATAAAAAACAAAAGAAAATTATGAAACACAGCAGGGAGTAATCTGAGACCCCGTGATGGGACTTTTTTGTATTTTAAATTGAGTTGGCACGAAAAACGGACAAGGAAGATCGAAAATTAATTTCGACAGTCAAATCAACAATCCTTCGAATAAATACTTTACAGGGGTAATGACTGCAACCACGTGACCAACTATCGCGCCGCGAGGGCTAATATACGTCACCAGCCGTCACGATGAGGCCAGTTAAGTGGAGGTTATTTTCCAGGGAATGTATTATTAGTGCAAGCGGCCTAACTCACCCCTGTCTTCACATAGGAGTAGAAAACCTGATAAGACACCCGTGTTCCGTCATTATTGTAGGTGTGGTCATCCCGAGTTCTGACTGATGACTTAAGCAGCGATTCGCCGCGATAACCTTTAACCCCTGACCTTATCTCGCCTTGCTAAAATTTGCAATGTGATAAACGGGTCTTTAAGACGTCACCACTAGGGTATTTAGATGCGCATTTGCTATGCCAACAAACTAAAGTTCATCCCGTATTTGTGGCTAACGAATACAGATGTCTTGAGATAGCAAGGTGTTGCCGTTAACAACTTTGTCTTAAGAATATGTTTAGCCACGAAGGAATTAAGGCACTGTTAGAAAACAAAAGGATCGTGCAATTATTACACAACCAGAAATTAATTTCTTCATCAGAGTTTTCCATTTAGCGATTAGGAAATCTAACAGTGGATCACAATGCTACAAGTTAGTTATTGGATTTAATGAAGCATCAGATTCAACAAGGGAAAAAAAAGCACATTCCAAATGATCAATTGAGTTTTAGATTTTTCGTAAGAACTGTGCATCATCCATACAAGACCGTTTAGCTAGCATTTAGCTTTCTGATAATGTCACTCGAAAGGTTAGCTGGATTGTTTTGCATTACTGTCGAAGCATCTCGGCTACGAGGCCTGTATATTATGTGTGCGCGCGCGCTCTTATGGGGGTTTGCCTGTTTGTGGCTAAAAAATGAGTTTCCAGGAGGAAACACTTCCACTCACCTATGAGACATGCAACTTATTCAGTTTAAAAGCACTTATGAAGGTTCCTGTCTTAGATCGAATTAAAACCAGGTCTTTCCACGGTGACTTGGAGTAGACCAAGGATCATGCAACTCTGGAATGCTCCTAAAGACTGAACGTTGTCTTGTTTCAAGTCTTTTGAACTCTAATACTGGTAGTAAAGGACTTAAGCCACCCCATCAGATGAGTTTAAAGGCACTTTTCTTCACGTCCTAGAGGGAACTTCCAAAAATCATATGCTGGACTATGCAAATGATAGATTACACAACACTAAGCACGTTCTGGTTGGTAGAATGATTAGCGTTTCTTCTCTCCAGCTAATAGGTATGAATGCCACTGCAAACATGGATGATTACATATTTTTAGTGGATTAATTTTCGTCTGGTGTCAGACAACCATTGTTTATCAGAAGCTTAAAATTCCGTATTCAGTACCTAGAACAAAGTCTCTGGATTATCTTGTGGTTAGCTTACCACTCACGGTAGTTAGACCAAAGTAGTGTATGTTTAAAAAATTGTTTATCACTACTTAATACAGCTGCACTAGATTACTTGTCGAAGTGACTTTCATTTTATTTTTCAATTTTTTTGCTTTTTTTTGTACGCCGCTTTAACATTTTCGACATGAAACTGAAATGAAATGTGATGTCTAATACAGAAAACAAAATGAAATTAAAATTTAACTCCTTTGTGATAAATGAATATTGAAAAGTTCTATATCTGATCTCTAAGAGGGCAGTTTCCGGATAACTTAACTCTAAACCAGTCGATAGTATTGGTGTAATTTACACGACGTGAATTTAATTCATCGGGAATTTCATCTCATCTTCTGGATTCAAATGAAAGTAATCTAATCGTGATTATCTTCCAAGACAATTTGTGTACTATATATAAACTAAACTCATCAACTTTCCAAATTAACGAATTTGATTCAACTCCTTAGAGGCCACATTTATGAGGAATACCATGGCCATATATAAATGCAGGCCTGAAGACGGTTGACTTAATTTGGAACCGCAGTCGCATACACCAGCAATGTATTTAGTTTAAAGGAATGCAATAACTTCATCGCTTCACTTCCTGACCCAAGTATAAATCTCTGCACAATAAATATATATCCCACTGTAGCACATTTCGAAACTAAAACCTGAATGTCACGCATTCAATCAAGAATACTTGCCATTGCATTGGGCTTCTTGGTAATTCGCCGAATTCTGAACAAAATTGTCATTCCCCTTTCAAGATACAGTTTTATTGAGTAATTCACCTATTCTGTGCACAGAAATGAGTATTCATGCGAGTTATTGAAAGAACCTTTTCTCCCCTGTTAAAATAATACCCAGTTTTTGGAAGTATAGAATGTGTTGAGTGGTGCGATGAATAGCTTCCTATTTCACATGAGTTATTTCGATATTTAACAGCGGCTGGAGAATTATACCAAAATAGTTTGAGCAAAACAAGCAACACTAATAATTTAGGATAAAATGTATAGAACAATTCTGTGAACTAATCAACACTCCAAGCCTAAATCATTTGCTTTTGTCGTAGCGCACCTCTCATCTTGGCAGTACAAAGAAACAACTTATTGAGTCTAGTTATCGCCTACTTCCTTCACCAACAGCAAGGAAGAGGAAATAAGCTCTTGCTCTTCAATTAAACTTAGTGCATCCACCCACCCCACTTTTATAGTGCAATTTAAACCTGTCGTTTCACAGAGGACATAATGAGTCGTTAATATAGTAACGCACCAATCAAACGCCACCGCCATTTTGGCCTACAACGTTAATTATAGTGAAGAATACCAAAAATGTGATGGCGCCCTATAAACTGTCCGATAAAAATTTCCTCTTAACAGAGGCGAAGATGGAAAAATTACATCTGTTATTGAATAAAATGATAAAGTGCAATGTTAGTTTTATTTATTTCGAAAGTTATTTTCAAGTTTCGTCTTAAATTTTAAAGTAGGCTTAATGCAAGCATTGAGCCTACTTTAAAATACGGTAATTTTTCTGTAGAAAATTGATTCAATTAACGATACTAAATTTAAACCAAATCAGTTGTCGGAGGGGAATTATTATATAAATAAAGACGTTTGTATTTACCTTAATTTACGCAAAAATATGGTCCTCGCATACACATCAAGTAAACATTTCAAGGTTGCCTTTGCTTTTTTTTTAATTAGAAGAGAATGAGTAACCTCTCGGCTTACTCTTGGATCAATGTGGTACTTTGTTTTCTCACATTCCTATGATACGCTGAAGTAAGATGTTTCAAATATTTATCTTTCTTCTGTTACTTTAAACAAGCTGCAAGTGTGAACAGATGAGAATACCGCTACAAAATACGACTTAGCTGGAACATGAAATGGATATTCCCATGATTCGAGGAACTAGTCTCGCACACACTAGGTCACTATTAATGACTAACTACTTAAGACGCTGACAGAGCAGCTTGCTAGTGGAAGAGAAGTGTCGTTACTAAGCAACTGTTTCATATTGTTGTCCATTTCATCAAGTGGAGTTTGCTTTTCTGTCAGAAACACTTATCTTTCGTCACACATAAGCCATTTGCACGCACCATAACCAAAGAACTCTTTCATTCACTACATGCCAACATTGTCGCTGTTTAAAGACTTGATTCTCTAAACATTCTAACCACCCACCATTCTTAGAGAACCATCAAGTTCGCCTCTAGCAAAGATATCGCTTGCTACAGTCGAGATTTGTATTATAATTCCCCCTCCCCTGTACGATAAACGCAGTTAAGCATTTCTTCCCACATGGAGTTTTCTCCTACTACCCCCACCGGAGGGTACACACGAACAGGTTTAAGTAAGGCTTAGTCTAGTGTTACTAAGATTGATCAATGATGTAATCGAACTAGGATCGCAGCACAGGTGTGAATCAAGTCCGCTATCTACATAGACACTGTCGCGCCTTTGCCTTGATTACACAAAAAAAGCAAACATAGCAATTAAAATTTCGTGACTGTTGTGTACCCTCACAGGGGCTAGAGGATATCTATCTTTCGTAGGTTTAGCTCTGTTCCCTAGCGTGATAAGGGATGTTTACACTTGATGTACCATCCCTATTTCTTGTTTATGTTTTAGCCGACACGTATATAAGCTAATCCAAAGATTTTTTTCAGACATTTTATACACAGTAGTCGATAGATTCTGGCAAGGTATCAATTAGCTTCTTTAATATTAGAACGTTCCATCACGTTGGCGAGGTCACATTTGGCAGGTCCATTGCTGCCAGAGGTAAAAGCACTGGAAACTTAAGCATACTAATAATGGGAGGTTGACTGGCGCCTGATCCTTTAAAAGCGAAATCAGATCTCATATGCATGTAGTATAGGAGGATAACTCGTGACGAAATATCATATATAGAAAATGAAAAAAAAAAATTGATAGAATCTAAGCGTCTTATGAGGACGATACACATCCAGATAAAGTACGGTTGTTTTGTTTATTAAATTTCATTTAACTTGCAAAGACAGAAGATTCCAAATAAAGCATCAATTTTCATATAACAATTTCCCACTGCTTTTGTGATAATTCCATCATAAATTATTTTTCCATTTATGGTGGAATCAATTTAACTGATTCCATCTGAAAATTGTAAGTTGTCTTCTGATATTATAAACTATCAAACCTTTTGATTTCACAGTATTTTCATTAGTCATAAGCAAATAAGACTCCAAAAAAGATTAAATATTCTTAGTTTTGTCTTATAAATCCAACTAAGTTCAAAAGGTTTCGCATGTAATATATATAATTAAAAATATTTTTAAATGACTTCTTAATTAAGATAGCTTCCAGTCGGTAATTACGTATAAACTATATAATTTCAGAGATTATACAAGTATTCTGCATTACTTTAATGTTATATGAGAAGAGATGAGTTCAGAATAGTTAGGGACCCCTAAATCACCTCATAAAAAAGACCTACTTGATATTTAACGAATGTTATTTTCAAGTAAGATCAACATAAAAACTTAAATTGTTACTTATGTAGTGTTAAGTAAAAAAATTCTACAAGCATCATTGCTTAAACATTAGTTTATATGTAGATGTAATTTAAATAGTTCCTAATTTATACACGAGACCATTCCTGAGTAGATAATTGTTTGTACGCTATTCATTCTAAATTATGCTAATAAATTATTTTTAACAAGACTTAATTTTGGTGACTAGTTATGTGACCCTGCCGTAATGGCTGATCATTTACATAATATTAGAGCTGCAACATTCATCCGTCATCACTATTCAGATATCATTCTTTAAATGGTGCATTTCCCCTATACTTCTGACCTCTATCTCTTGAGGGAGATTTTCACATCCCTACTGAACCGGTTTCGAATCACTTAGGAAGCGAATAACCTTTATAAGGGTTTCTCAGCTGAGGCTGAGTTAGCGGTCTCATACGGTGGTGGTACAATTTCCTCCCAGAAACTCGGGATTTTGATGAGGCAAAACAAGTAACCGGCGAGAATAACACATGCGGACATAATGAAGAGTATTACAGCTTTAGTTGCTTCTGCTGTAATTCCAAAAAGTTTGGAATTGGGTTGTCATGAATAAAAAAAAGTACGATGTTATTTCCTTGTAGACAAACTGTAATAACGAATATTTACAAGATTCAGTTTATCCACTGATTCAAAAGATTAGTTTTGTTAGGTTTGTAGTACCTTCTCGAACTATTATGCTATTTCAAGGAGAACCGAAGTTCATTCATGTACATTTATTTCCTGCTATTCTACGCATACAATGTCATATAAAGTTTGACAGTTTCCTTGAGAGCTGTGATAAGTTGGAACCATACTGTGCAAAAAATATGGCTATAAAAACAAAGGAAATATTCGAATTGATGGATAACTGTTCTTTTAAATATTAAAATAGAAAGATGTTAATGACGATAACCAGATTTTGTTCATATTGAGCATTTTCTAAAAGTGCTTTATGTTTAGTGACATTTTGGATAAACGCCTCTTCCTCATCAGTGTTCATATTTTTAAGTTTTCTAGAAAATATCTACAGTAGCGTACTCATCACTAAATTCTTAAAAAGAATTCAAGGGGTCAACTATTTACTTAAGACAAACACCCTTTAAATCTTAAATTCTTATCTAGGTATCACTGTTTACTTTAAAAATGATTTAGTTTATCAAGCCTTGCTTGTACCCATTAAAAATTTATAGCACATTTTGAATTCATTTAGATTGCAATTTAAGAGAATCGCGATAGCCCATTACGTGGATCTTTTGAATCATTAAAATTATCAGAACAGACCAAATTAAAAGTTTTGGTTACATAAGAAATTTTCATGTTCTGTAAATTGTGGTTTTTGAAACTAAACTAAAAATTCCCAAATGAATGCTGCATTAATTTGATATCCACTCGTGCTTGTCGAAGATAGCCTGGAAAAAAAATCAATAAAATAGCGTGAATTAATGCGACTCTCGATCATATCGTCAGCGAGATTTGCGTTGCCTCTCGAAGAGATTATCTGCGGAGAAGCATTTGAATTAAGTGGTGCTATCTGTTGGAAGAAGAGAAAATTACCACTTATGTTCGATTTGTTTTACTTGTACATCTACTACTGGGTAATGTGTCGTGTGTATTAAGAATAATTCAGTAGCAGAATATTAGACAGGATAATGAAGGAATCTCACAAGTTGAATTTAAAAAAAAATGAAAACAAAACGACTAATAATAAATAAATCTACGGATATGGCGAGGGGTGAGTTAAATTTCTAGTTTAGTTAGCTGACTGCAAGGCATTACCATTCTATCTTATTTCCATCATAGCGTGGATGTTTTTCGGAATGCTTTCGGTGATATGATTTTCGTTGCTGGGTGTAGAACTTCGCCCTGCTGTTGGAGGTGAAATTACCTAAAAGATATTTTAGGTAATTTCAACTAAAAGACAAACGATTTGCTATCTTCTGTACTTCTGGATATTTCAGGTTTAGCCGCAGAATTGCTATTTTAAAACGTAATTTCACTAAGAATTTACATTAATGTAAATTAATTCACAATTAATGTGAATTAATTTACATTGTGTGTAAATTAATATGACCACATTAATGTGCTCATTAATGTTTTCACACATTAATGAGTGAACACATTATGTGCTACTAAGAACCTCAGTACTGCGAATCTAATTTAAAAACTGACAGAATAAAAACTTAAAGCTGAAAAGCAAGCCAAATATTTGTGAAGGATTAAATGACTATTTTCAAATTCATCTTCTTTGTATATCTAATTGAACCATTTTAAAATAAGTAGTTATGTAAATAAAAATACTTCTGCCATTATTTCATGAACATAAAGGGAGATCCTCTAGTTACATAATTCTAATCCACTTGATAGCCTGGTAGAGAAACACGTGACAGCTGAGAAAAATTTCCCCATTTCTTTGTAACTGATAAAATATGAATAATCAACTGGATAATCGCTAATTTACTAGTCATTTCCTAAGTAGGTTCACAACAAGGCTCAGCCATTTCTAATCAGTAGTATAAAAGTCCCCCACTCCCTTAAGGAGTGATTTGACCAGTCGAGAACAGAGGGATTGGTTTCGTGATAATATTCGCGATAAATTCGTGATAAAATCAATTTTTATCATTTCGCAAATATCCACCGGAATGTCAGTACCTTTTTAAAACGATATGGAACACAGTTTTGGAAATATTTTTTGGCTAAGATTCATCGTGACGGCTTTGCGATAAGTTACCTCTGATATGCTTGTGTGTGACGGTAACTTCCACGGGATAGTTCGAGAGAGAGAGCGAACGCGCATTAACACAGTCATAAAAGTAAATATCTACTTTACGAACGTTATCGTGAGTAAGATGAGGGCATCTAAAGATTTCTATCTGTTGAAGGTCACCTGTTCAGTCTCGGCGATGACCTCATGGCGTGTCTTGAAGGAACTTTGGGCCTCATAAAAAGTACACGTTGGTATAAGGATCGAGTCATTAGGAGGGTGTACAAACGTTTGAAGACTAGGCAAGACATTATTCCAAATTACGCCCTTGATCTTTACAGAGGTGAACGGAAGAGGAAGATCGAGGTTGCGGTATCGTATATGATTTAGAATGTTTGGCATTGGAACAGTGATTTAAAAAAATGCCATTTAAAGAGGCTCGAATATTAGGCCGACATGTTTACATTAATCTGCAGTTGTCATTATGAAGGTGTATACTGTAATTTTTGAAAACTGCTCTTCCCACAAAAAATTAATCTTACACTGAAATATCAAATTACAATGGAACTATATAGTGTTAACATGATACTTCACATTTTGCCAGTAATGTTCTGTCAGTTCGATATTATCTAACCTCTGACTCACACATAACATTAGTGATAGTTTTAACCCCTTTCGTGGGCTATATTTCGTATTAAAAAAATCATCGCAATAATATTCCCAAACATCTTCAGGAAAACATGCTTGTTCCCCATCCTCTGTCAACATTGTTTTTTTAGAAACAAAAAACATTAAAATTGTGTTATCTTACATCTTTCTTTATAATCCTCCGCGATAAAGAGTTATTTCAGAGAAGACTTGGAATTTTCTGAGTTCAACTCTAAATCATTTTCTCACTCGCATTCATTAATGCAATTCAACTGCAATATAATCCTGTTCAGTTAAGGATAGCCAAGATTGAAATATATGTTAAATGAACACGTTTAACATATATTTCATTTGTGTATTCTTTTATTTAACATCAATATATTGTTCTCACCTGTGTAGAAAGTAATAACTTGAGTGTCTTACACACTTAAATAGAGAAATAACAGTGTAAACTAACTCAATAAAACCAGGAAACGCAAACTTTTATTAACATTTGCGGTAGCAATATACCAAGCCTTCAGAATGATCTTGGATATGAAGTCCATGTGATGGGGTTCATTGCCACTTTTAGAGCCACCAGGAAGTGCTCAAAAAGAAATATTAAAAAACATTTAATGAAGCTCTATCAGCAGTGAAAGTAAACAGTCTAACAGACTGGATTTTATTTACAAGGTTACGAAAGAATAACTACGATATTTACTTATTAGCTTCATATTACATATTTTGAAGTTCAGTCTTGCCATCTTGGAACACTAGTTTCCAAGATCACAGCAGTAACATTAACCAGTTATAATGCTACATTACCTAGATTTCAAATGTCACTGGAAATGAGCACTGTTTATTCGTTGTCACGTTCGTTCTACGCAAGTGATCTGACAGAAGTTTCCAGTCTCATTAATAACGTAAAGCTGGATTATGATATCCAAATGAAGTCGTACTTACTTTCATTACAAATTATTTAGTTACCTCAACATACTATGTTGAAAAATGAGGGAAACGAATTTACTTGAATTTTTTTTTTAAATGAAAATTTGACTATTTTAAATTAGTTAATATTTTTTTACAAGACCAGCTTAAGTACGCAGATTTATTCCAAGCATTTCAGTATGATGGAGGATTTTATTTTTAAGGAATTGATGCAAATGATAACCGAGATGAGCATCGTAAGTTTTTAACGTAAACACATTCAAAAAAAATTTTTAATGCAGGTGGATTCAATAATCATATCAAGTTGAATTTTGAAGCTAATTTGAAATGCCTTAGTAACAAAATTTAATCGTAAAATAAATTATTTAAAATAAACACCGGTCTTAAATATTTCACGCGATCTTAAGATCCAGGGAGAACTACCGTATCAATCGATTAAGGTTTCCAAATTGCAATCTGCTACTAATTTTAATATAATCAGTGAATGTTGAGAAGATAATTTAACAATTATACAAAATGTATAAATTTAAATTAGAAATAGTTTCTAATTTAAATTTATACATATTTATACCCAGTTTAAATATGTTACTGTTAACTTGAATCATCCACTAATAAGTATATTTTTTAAAAAACGTAAATTTGCAAGCACCCATCACAGGGTCACCTGGTTGATCATACGGATAGAATATCTGGCTTTCAATTTACAGTTTGTTGATTCAAATCCGACTAACTTCGGATTATTTAACGCTTACCTATTCACTATAGTAATGTGATATACTCATAGCCTTACCTTTCGACGGTGGTAATCATAAAATAAGTTTAATAAACTTAAATCTAAGTGGTTTTCCTCCTATGTGATTTTGAAACAAGCTTGAAATATAAGTATCGGTAATTGACACAGATATAGTTGGTATTTTTGTATATTTCTTTAGGATGTTCTTGATCAAGATTTAAGTGTCAGGAATAAATCCCAAGTACAGAATTCATTGAGGTTTGCGAAGAACAGAACAAAACCTGAATCTCAACGATGCTTAATGATTGCCTATTTTTAAAACTCCTTCGTTCTGATATTGGCCATAATAAACACAAGGAAGTGAGTCGAAGCCAATCATCGTAGAAATATCCAAGGACAGTTACATCCAAGGACTAACGTACAGCTAGGAAGTGTTAAAAACAAGGGGGGGGGGAGGGGAGTGAATGAAGATTAACTTCTCATAATGGGAAGCGCTAACAAACGCTCAAACTGAATTTCAATGTTGTTTATTAAAATCAATTTAAGTAGGGAGACTGGGGAAGTACTTTTGCTGAGAATAACTTCTTGTAACATGTTCTAAGATAGGCAAGAACTTTGCTTGATACTTCGATTGCGTAGGAGGGTACAGATGACTTTTTTTGAAGGATATTACTAGCGCAGTGAACTTACTAATTAGTACTCGCCCATTTTCACAAAGGGAACTGATGAAATCTACAAACAAAACAAACAACAAAAAAACGCAATTCAATCTCCCCCCCCCCCCATCACAGAAACGCTAATTTCGTTTAAATGGACTCAAGGAAGTAGATGATTCATCGGCTCTTCTTATTTGACACCGCGAATGGTTCGAAAGCGTACGATACGATATTCGCATAAAGCAAGATTTACGGATTGTATAATGATTAGCACATCCATGGTATACTAGATGTGACCGAGTCTTACTTCGCGAGTGGGATAGTCATTACAATATCGGGTCTGTTTTATTATCCATCCTTTCAGTTCATTTCAACGCAGCTGAAAACAGTCGCATGGTAATTTAATTTTAATTTATTTTTTTAAAAAACAAATGCTTCTCTAAGACCAAAATAAGAATTGATGAGGCATTCACTGTATCATCTGAATTCTGATCAACTTATTAGAATAAAAAAAAAGACTTCAGTTATGTATCTTGTACGAATCATGTAATTCAACGTACTGTACTGAAACTGAGTCATGTAATAAGATTTATCTGAAGATCTAAATTGGACAAAAGATTTGTTTAAAGTCTACGGGGGTTGGGAAGAAAGAGGTCACCATCATGTCACGTTTAATTAATATTTTACTAGAGTAAATATATCCGTTCGTTTTAATAAGTCCTACTACAGAGGTAAAACAAGGTCATCCCCCTTACCCCCCACATTGTGTTCTTCGCACTAACCTGACCTTCATGTATTACCACCATTAAAAATACTAATGTTTTCCTTGAACTGCTCACGTCATGACTTGTGGACGTATTTCCATAACTTCCTTTGTTCTCATTCATGCTTCAGCCAAACAGTTTTTGCCTTGAAATTATCATGGATGTGATATATTAAGGTCTTGTTCTCAACTCTCATTTCGGCAAATGGTATTACAATAAATTAAAAACGAAGAGGTCATTGCATAGTGAGGGGAAAAAAACGTTATATTGCATACATATCAAACACGGTAAGCTACACGTGGACAGCATACATCGCAATGTGGCTAACATTAACAGTTGTGGAATACAAAATGCTGCGATGTAGAGTAGATCCAAGAAGTTATGCACTTTAAAGTGTTCCATGTTTCTATGTAAAATGGAACATATATACAGAAAATAAATTCCGAGCCATTTGCGGAAATAATTCTACTATATATTTACAGAAAAATTTCGTGGATGAAAGTAATTTGAGATCCAAACACGAAACGAGAACTCCATGATATGAACATGCTAACAAAATGTATTAAGATATGAGAATAAAAAGTTTTTCCCACATAAATCCAAGTACATCATCTTATTAGTTTAGCTATTACTCCAAAGTAAGCAATATTTGAAGAAAAGAGCACTGACCTCTGTTACGAAAGTCAAAAAGTTATATTTCGACCGGTGTTTTGGTAGTTTTTCATAAAAATGCTATTTTTGATAACGGAAGTGTATTGGGCTACGTGAAAGCACCTATTTCATCATACAAGCACACAGAAGTCAGATTCAAACAGATTGAAAGAATTTTTTTTTTCTCCCACTCACAGTGTTGAATGTTTCGTTATATGAAAGAAACAGTTTAGATGTGACTTAATATAATTTGAATTTCGTTCAGGAGCACGCTATTTCCGAAATAATCATTAATAATTACAGAAAACTGTCAAATCCTCCCCCACCCCTTTCCAACAGAGGAGGATTAGCCAGGTCATTCTACTTTGGACAAGAGTAGTATGTTCCTCAATACCTAGAAGAAAAATTATTCCCTAATTTAGGTAGTCAAGTTATTAACAATGAATATACAACAATGACAAAATGATCTTTGTCATCGCCAACCCAGGAGCTTCTCACTTTTTTTTTTTTTTTTTTTATTAAGACACCGATACCATTGTGATTGGCAGTGACACAATCGCTTTCGAGTATTAGTCAACTTCTCTCGTGTCGCGTACGACATTCCCACTTACAGTGGCAGAATTGCTGTCTGAAATGCTTACCTCCTTCCCACTTCGATAAAGCTCTTCATTGCAATCTGTTAGTCGACCAGAAGTGAGAATTGGAACGTCGCATCAAATATTGTAATAATTTCACTGTAGTAAATTGCTTTTATGTGAGCGTGTCATCTTCTTGCATACTCTGCATTTACTCAAACAATGCATTACAAATTTGTATACTCAAATATTTACTAAGAATGCACACGTCACATGTTATGTGCTGCTTTGATCCTAAAAGGAGCAGTTCGATAACATTTTAATATCTTAATTACAGTATAAATTTTGTTAAGATCTATCAAGGACTCACTAATAAGCAGATAAACTCCAGTCACATTTACCCTTTAGTCGTATTTCAACTGATCAGTTTTAGCTCTCAACTAAATGTATTGCAAATTAACGAAGCAGTAGTCAGCGAAAAAATGCAGAATAAATTTAAATTAATGGCATTCGGATATATTTCTCACACCGCACGCATATATTCTAATTGTCAGTTATTCCAACTGACAATAGAATCTATTGCCAGTGGGAATAGCTGACATGAGTTGCCAACATAACTCGTCGTTTTGATACTTCGAAAAAAAAAAAAAAAAGCAATTTAAAGTGCTTGCTACTCACCTTAGCTAAGCCTTCGATGGAGCTTACGTTTCTGTAGGTTACTTAATGCAAAATAAGTTTCACGTTAAGTTTCTGTTCCTTCACGAACAACTTACTTTAGGGAAGGCAGCTAACGTGCGACAGCATGATTTAAATGGCACACTCACTCCTTCTAACCCATTCGAAAACATTAAAAGCAGTTGAACGGGACGCATGTACTGTGACCCTCCTACTGCCACTTCTGTTGTCCTTGTTCTAATTTTTCAAACTCCTTTGACCGACGGTTCGCTCGCCTGCCCCGCTAGATCACACGGAGGCAGGAGCAAAACTGATGCGACATATAAACGCCTCACACTGTGGGAAGTATGCGAATTCACCGACTCAGAACAGACCCGCAGAGGCAAATTCCAGTTGGAGCCGAACTAGGCTAAGATAGACTAGGATGTTGCGCCTGCAACTCTAAGTGCCTTTACACTTGCTCTCTGCCGACTTGTTACTGATGGGAGCAATCGCGGAAACTTCAGAGCGTGGCGCCACCTGGTTTTAACGTAACTCTTCAGTCACTAAACAACTCAAGTGATAGGCTCAAAGAAAAAAGAAAAATTACTTGCTTCGTCACTTTTAAACTGTTTTATTTGCCAAAATTTCGGCAAAATAAGTGTAAATGATAGTAATATCTGGCTGGAAAAATCAAGTAATGAAATTTGATATTTCGAATCAAGATGGAAAATAAAGTTTCAATTGGGCCATTTTTTCTAACCAATTAGGCAAAACAAAACAAAACAGTACATGTCTGCAAAACATAAGCCAAAAATGGCTTTACGTTCAGTTGCAGTGATATTGAATGGCGTCCCAACACAAGAACGCTATTTGAGAATTTCACTGTTTCTAATTATTTCTCTACATGTATGACACTTTCTTGGCTTCGCTGAGACAAAGCCTGCCAAGGTTTTTGCTATGACATTTATGAATATGCTTTGCTTTTGCAGATATATATTACGATTCCCATTGCCAAACATAGTAGAAAACAGTAGAATGTTGAGAGTGAAATATTATTTTATTAACGTTTTCAGTGATTTTTACGAGATATATGCACAATGCAGTATTACCTTTCGTAATATAAATTGCCAATGTGTACTTGACATCATGAATTCTAAAATTACTTGATTTCAAGAATAGATTTATTGTCATGTCAGATAAGCTGGTTTCTACGCTAAATGCTTTTAAATTCAGACATATTGTGACTTTAATTATAGAATTCCCAATGTCCATTTTATTCATTTGGTTACGATAAAAAATAGTACGTTTTTTAAGACAGAGGATGTTCAACCTCAGGACTATAACCATAAAAGGAAACAGCCTAGTATTCTGCTATTATACTTGTCTGGCTACTTGGAAAGTGAAAATTCATATTTAACTCTAGATAATGAAAGCAGTGTTGTAATATTTTTTAAGGTTTAGCCATCTACTCACACACATACATTAAAAACTAATATCAATATCATTGAAGGCATCTCCGAAGATAAATTATAACCCCTTAAAAGGAATCAACTACTTAAACAGCTAGTGAAATAAACCGAGGAACAACATAAATATTTATTACTATACATACCAGAAAAATAACAAATTTAATTTTATAAAATGCAAAAACCGAAGTCGTTTCCTTTGTGAACTTATGTTGAAGTAATTGATCAGAAGAAAGTGTCGCATTTAATATGAAAAGAACTGATCCGGAAGAAAATGTTCTCGAATAATATTGAGTTAAAATAAGTCGTAACCGGGTGATCTCTGGAAAGAAATTTCTCAATAGTATCCATAAAAATCTTTGGTTTGATTGAAGGAAGTGGTGTCATGTAAATTATTTTTATAGGCATCTTTTTTTTTTTTTTTTTTTTTTTTGCAGTCAACTGGATGTAGGTTCGAATCCCACCATGAACTTGGATATATGTGAACTGCTCTAAGTTGGAGCTGAATTTCATTTTATTCACTGATGCAAGATAACTACGATTGCTTATTGTAGGAGTGAAATGAGTAAAAAATTCCACTGCTTTAGTCTCCAGAGTTTTCTTTATTTCTTAATTCTGAGTCCACCCAAAATACTAATCGAGATCTAGGGAAGGACTCGCAACTTTTATGTATAATTCCCATAAAATATCTTATTTCTTTCTGCAATAACAGCGTAACTTATGTTTCTTTTACACCAATAATTTGAATAGTTTAAAATATTTTCTAAAATTCTAAAAATGTAGCATACCTTTTTGTAAACCTTCCATATCATAACATAGCAATTATCATAAAGATTTCTAAAAATAGAACATTTGAATGTGTATACACTGCTTGGAAAGAAGTGAACGGTGCATCGTGCTATGTAACGAATCACGTGTTTGTAGCCGTTATTAATTGGAGGAATAATATTGATACTCCCAAGTCAGTGCAACTGTGTCCGGGTGAAATAGCTGCGAGAAGGGAAATGACTCCATTTAAAAGAATCATTGTGATAGGATGCCATGTAACAGGCTTCTCTTCGGCAAATTGATGACAATTTGGGCCATCCCAGTGTGATCAATGGATGACAACACGTGGATGTCAAAAATCGGATCGGTGTGGTGTCACTGATTTTTGACATCCAAGTAAAAAATTAGTGACACCACAGTGGGCGACTCGCTACACTCCCCGATTGTGACCTTAGGGTGCAACGAAGGATAATATGCAAAAGCTGTCATTTGTCGGCCGACACGTTGAATGCGGAGTTCCGGACATCGATTGGAACACAGAAGCATTCAGAACCGAGATTCAACATGGGTTTCCATGGTAGCACCGCAATATGCAAGCGCTGTGTTTCCCGAACCACCATTCAGCGTCATATTCAGTGGTGAAAAGAGCGTGGACAGGGGACGTGGAAGCTTCGAAACCGGTGTTATAGTGCGACAAATCACGTTACCCTCTACCGAAGAAATGGACAGGTGTGGGTGTGGCAGATGCTCAGTCAACGTCTCTTATCAGAGTGTGTAATCCCAACTATGAAATTTGGAGGTGGAGATGTGACACTATTGGTCCTGTTTTTCCTGGTTTGGCCTCAGACTTCTATCGTCACGGACATTGAACTCCGAGAGGTATCCAAAAATTCTGGACAATGCAATACTTCCTACTTTGTGGAGTTTCTACGGAACTGACCAGTGTCTCTTTCAGCAAGACAATACATCGTGTCATAAGGCTGCTTCTGTACCTGCCTGGTTTGTGGACATGAACGTCATCAGATCTCAACCCTACTGAACACCTATTGGATGAACTGGAGCGTCAGGTGAGCTGAAGGGACGTTTGTCCCCACAATAGTCCAGGACCTCATTACCTTCCTTCTGGAAGAATGGTCCAAAATTCCTATTGATCGCCATTGTAGGCTTGTGGAAAGTATGCCCAGTAGGATTGCTGCAGTCATCGCAGCGAAAGAAGGTCCTACATCCTATTAATGTGGGCAGAAGTCAGCGGACCCCATAGTGTGATTAACAAACAGCTATGAGGTCTGCTGACTTCTTTCCAAGTGGTGTATTTATGCGCTGAATTTTATCTGGTGAGATACCAGTTAAATTTGCAATATACAATATATACAGACATGAAGATAGATCGTGAACAGTCATAAACATCAGAGAATCCACTGAGTTGTATAAAGCGGTCTCAGTATAAGTTACTGGATTTATTGTGTCAGTGGCACACTCAGGATTTAATCTTGGGGGGGGGCACTCAAGATTTAATATTGGGGAGGGAGGAGAGTTAAGTATACGATTTGAGAATACACACTATGCATTACATACGATCTATGACTGAGCATCTGCAGTGATCGCCAATACATGATACCCATGATCTCCTTTGGCCCTGCTCGGGCAAACGAAGTAGCGCTCGGTCCGACGGAGCAATACTTCGTTCGCCTCACGTTCAACAGTGACCGTGATTCCCGAGAGCTATAGGGTATTCTCACCTTATGTGACCGCTAATTCATAAGTAGTATAGAAATAGAAGACACGACACAACATAAATAAAAATAAAAAAATTTAATTAGGAAAAGATTTTTGGAAAATTTTCTAGTGTTTTTTCCTTTTTTTTTGGAGGGAGAAGGGCCCCCTTGGCCCCCTCCCTGGGTGCGCCACTGTATTGTGTGTTTTGTGTGAAGAAATGGAATCGAGATCTAGGGAAGTATATTTGAATACGTGGAATTTTTGATGGTGCCTGATCAACGGAAACTGATATACTGCATATGTGGGAGGTTTGAAGAGTATACATAAAAAATGCATTGCTATCCAACCTCATAAAATCTCAGCCACACCCATTAGGGCATTTCAGATCATTTAATCAGTTAGAAGATTAATTATTCTCATACTTTTTATGCTATTCGCACATATCCTAGTTTAGTATAATTTTATTATGGGGTTCTTCAATTAACTCCGAACACGTTCTAGTTTGGGATAAGAAGTGAGTCTCTCTCTCTCTCTCTCTCTCTCACACACACACAGTTATAGTTATGCAGTATTACACAATATACATATCAGTGATATAAGTCTGACATTAAAAGGTGATATTGCATTCTCCGAATGTTGACATTGAGAGATTCTCTTGTAAGCATTTCCGCGAGCACTGACGAGGTTAAATGCAATACTTTACACTGGTCAATACGCAGAGTTGTTTAAACAATTACTTCAAGGCCAAACACGCCCATGAGTGTCTATATAATTCTGGCAATAAGAAGAATAAAGAACATCATCATTATCTATATTCAGCATAGCTCCAGGTAGACACTGTCATAGAAAAATAATAATGAGTAAATAGAAAGCAGAAATAAGGAAATGAAATAAGGTGAAAGTCAATTTATGTTTGCATTCACACCATTCTAATAAACAAGACTACAGTGAAAAGTAAACTTAACAGAGGAAACCCATCTGCTGCAGTCATAATCTAAATCAAGGAAGGGACTGGTTTATTTTACCAAAAGGGAGTTCTATTCTTCATATATTAAATCATGTTACTGCTAGGAATATGAAAAGATTTATCTCCATCAATTCAAATAAAAGAGAGAGAGAGAGAGAGAGAGAGAGAGAGAGAGAGAGAGAGAGAGAGAGAGAGAGAGAGAGAGAGAGAGAGAGAGAATCGTATTGCTCTAAATGTGTTTTCAGATGTGTTGCTCTAAATGTAAGCTTTCTCTTGCTTCGATTCTAACCAGGGCCGTCGCCAGATTAGATCGCGCCCTGAGGCAAACAAATATCGCCCCTGATGGATTATAAGGCGAAAATATAAGAAATTCTCCAATTGCTATTTTGTTTTTATTAAACATTTAATTAATAATATTAATTAAATGTTTGCTCTACTGGGATATCGCACAATGAAACTGTTTATAAGCTCTTCTAAATTTAAACATTAAGCTATGTCTGCCTCTATCAATATCGTTGCTAGACCAACCAATCTCTCTTGGGTCATTGCTGTTCGCAAATAATTTTTAATCAGTTTAAGCTTGGAAAAACTTCCCGCACTTGCTACGCTAATAGGAATTGTTAAGCTCCGCCGTGAGGCAGGCTGCCTCTATGCTACACCTTGTCGACGGTACTGATTCTAACATTGAATTCTAAGTCAAAGTAAAAATTAAATCAACTAGAAAAAAAGCTAAGACAGGGATTTGAAAAATGCAGATGTGAATGAATATGATCTTATCAACTTTACTGGACATTAAGCACCTGAGGTATTAACCTCAAAATCTTCTGTCACCTTTTCATTCCAAAAGAGTACATGGAACTGTTTCAGTTGAATCGGTAGGGAGCCATTTTCTTTCTTTCATCATTGTCATGGCCAATTGCATTTATGATGCATGATAGACGAGAGCCCATATTTGTATGCATAAGGCACACGTGTGTGTGTGTGTGTGTGTGTGTGTGTGTGTGTGTGTGTGTGTGTGTGTGTGTGTGTGTGTGTGTGTGTGTGTGTGTGTAAAAGACACGCGGTCGCCGTTTACAGTTGATTGTGCTAAGGTGTTGGATTAAAAGTCTTTGAATCTATAATGTCTTTCTTCTTTAGACTCAGCTTCATGAAACCTTTGCCACTAGGCTCTGCAAGTATACACGAGATAGAGTTAATGTTAATTATTTAGTATGATTGGAAAAATAATTTATGAGACTTGTATGTTAATTTCCATATGCTTATTATTATTATTTATATAAGGTGGGAAATGAGCTTTATATCATTGGTCATCGTAGGAATTGCTGTATACGTCGTGTACAATGAAAACATTTTTTGTCATATAGCCTATATGTCATATATTAGTCGTACTATTTGTCATATTAGTCGTTATAACGACTAACACAACGATATAGCTAGTAACATATAAAATGACCTGTTATATCAGGTTCAATTTTTGTTTAGTTGGTCCCCAAATCGTAATAAGTTTACAGCAGCACAGCGAAGAAGTCTCTTTACTGCTCACTTTTTCTTAAAGAAAAAAAATGTAAAAACGAAAAATCTTTAGAGCAAATCCTATTGCTAAATTGGGCTTCCTAAATGCAACTTAAAATTCCCCTATATTATAGGAATTCCTAAGAAAGCAAACAAATCTTACAGTAGTTTGAAAACTCTTGTATAATCAGCGGAGATGATTCCACTGGGATTAAGTTTCGAAACGAATTCAGTTTGGGCGAAGAATGAAAGGCAACTGCTTTGCATTTGAATGTTAGTGGCAGGTGGGGGAAGAGGTCACAGAATGCATTGCTTAAAGTGTGTATCGAATCAATCGTTAATAATATTAAAGTTGTCAATAATCTCCTGATCTTGCAATAGATTTAGACCAAAAGTTATAATAAAAGAATCATCGAAGAATGCTGAAACTTTTCCATCAAAAAAAATCTTCAATATCTTTCCCGTCTTTAAAGTTGTTTTTTGGGAGTCTTTAATACTTGCCGATTATTTTAAGGAAGGCAAGCTTAAGGGGCCGAAGTTGCGTTGGTTCAGTAGAATTGATACATCCGTGTCTGCGTGCGGAGCGCATTTTGCATCGTTTGCATTCTAGACAGTGGCTAGAACACAGACGATGTTATTATGCTAGCGGAGAGCTTGTCATAATACAAATCTGCGAAATAAGATACGACCATACGGTAAGCCTCACGCGAAAACGTCTGTCAATGTTTTATTGACACAGCGTCTCCACTAGAGAAACGTAGTTGTGGATCACATGACTACATGCT
Organism: Typopeltis vanoorti; assembly: GCF_054136105.1. Classification (NCBI taxonomy): domain Eukaryota; kingdom Metazoa; phylum Arthropoda; class Arachnida; order Uropygi; family Thelyphonidae; genus Typopeltis; species Typopeltis vanoorti. Next base: position 90,677,712 of record NC_143564.1, on the reverse strand, counting down.
CGTTTCTCGTATAAGCACTTTGGATTTCGTTTTATGTAGTTATGAAAAGAACAGGGTTTTTAGAAAGAAGGTCAGTGCTATTGCAGACCTGTAGAACAGGATTTCAGTTGCTTCCCAACTGGGTTATTTCAGAATAAGTTTCAGACAACTAAGGCTGTTATATTGTAAACATAGAAAGCAGAAATATAGATCCGGGGAAATATGAGGATACTCATATTTGTTATTTACATCATTTAAAAGTATATTAATATATGAACTCGTTCTAGCTTGAAACTCGAAGGCTGTTAAATCGTGATATTTTTATTAGCAATCAACGTTCAAAAAAGTTGATTGCTAATAAAAAGGTTTAATTGCTAATTAAATTATTTAAAATAGCGAGCATAACATCCATAATTTACTAGAGTTCAAAGTTTTAAAAAGTAATTTTCACTCATTTCGTTGTAGAAAAACTACCTAAAATGTTTATCACTGCCAGTTTTTTTATACATAATTTAATGCAATTATAGTTCGTGAATTAAAGTTTCGTACTCCCGGGTGTATGTTTCCTAGGAAACGGAGATATTCATGGATAAATATATAAAAGTATCAGAGCACAACTAAGTTACATGTTTTAACACTATTTCGCTCCCTCTAGACACTGACTTCCTTTCCCTATAGGCGTGTACTTCATTACAGAAAAATTGATGCACGGAGCAGCAAACTCAAGACACATGATAATGTTAAAGATTTTCCTGAGAGACTGTTCATCATCTCTCTCTAAGTTACGAAACTAGATTATATTATACCATGAAATGTTTTATTACATGCTAGAAATAATAAGTAAATAAGAACTACGAGAAAAAAAATTAATCCAACAGATATGTAGAATAATGCGAAAGTATATCAGCCCTCAATATCTTGTGAATTCAAATTTGTGAATGCGCTGCGTTAATCACAGATAGTCAACTAAACCTAAACCTTTACAGTGTGTGCCAGAAGAAGGATTAATATTCGTAGCTGTAACTTGTAAATTATGTTCATTGGCATAAAGAGAAGGATAACGTTTCTCATAAGACAAACATCTGAAACTCGAGTATAAAAATAGAAAACATGTCATAATTACGCATGCTTGATTGACGTCACACTCACAGCAGACAGAAATGGATCCATCAGGTTTGGGTCTTTGAACTTTAGAACAGCCATTTAAGTTTTTATTTATTTTTCTTTTTGTTATTCTAATCTTGTTTCTTAGAGAAGGCAAATTATTCCTGTTGCTATAAGCGTATCTGGTTAGCCACTTCAAGAAAATTCATTTTCTTTATTGAAAATGTAATTACTTAATGTGAACACCGAGAATTTTTATCTCATTCTTAGCGATAAGTTCATGGCCTTTTGAAGGATCTTCGTGACGCGAACTGGTCTTCAGACTAACCGAAAGTGATCGCAACATCACTTTATCTCTTTCCAAGCACCCCTTTCACTCTTGGCCCCTATTCCATGTCTCCTGTCCGTGAGATTAAGCGTTCTTATTTGAAGATAAGGAATAGAAGATGACAGACTGCAAAATACCCACCTTGCCTAATTTGGTAAAGGGAAACACCTCCAGCAGACATAATCGCCCATCGGAACCTGAAAAGAAATTACAGGAAAATGCTCCGAATGAGTAAATTAGATTACGTGTCAAAAGAAAGAAAAAACATAAAAAAATCTTTAACCAACTAATTCACTTCTTTGAAATGCCTTGCAAATATAGCATTAAAATGTTATTCGCTTTTACCATCAGCAATATCAAGATCTGATATCAGTAAAGATGGGATTTCTAATCATCAATTTACTTCTAATAAAATTACCACTTTATTGAGGATCCAAAGTTACGTTTTAGGAGGAGGAATAGTTGGTAAATATTACAGGAACGAAAATTTTAGGAATGACGATGGACAAATCTTTTTGAACTATCTATTTTATCAATAAACATGAATCACATTTTCACGCACAACATATGTACACACATATTCGTTTTATTCTATAATTCAATTCTATAATTTACAATTTTATTCTGTAATTCAGTATAACTAAAATGATGGATCTATTTTTTTGTCATTTAGGAAAAGAAAACCCAAGAGTATTTTTATTCAGATTTCTTAGAAAATATATATTAGCCATTTTGATGTAATATGCCAGGAAAATTCATTTTTTATTGCTAATATCATGATTTAATGGGAATGCGGAGAATCGAGTGTTTATCTGTTTCTTAGATATAAGATCAAGGTCTTTGGAAGAATCTGAATCCTCCTTTTGAACGATCAACCCTGCAATTCCGTGGAGATGATAACATTATCCTAATTTCTTGACACGAATATATTGCATCTCCCTCGTTCATTTTTTGCATTTTTCGTTCATCCGAAGTGACAGCCGTAAGTCCACTTCCTTATCCACGTATACGTAGACGGAAATCAGCAGTCAGTAATCCTTCTAGTTTTCCTCATCTTTTTTTCTTTTTTACGCGCCCGTAACCTTCAAAGTACCCTTGGAGTTCTAATCGTTATTCCAGGACAGAGTAGCGAGCCCTATTCCCATAGCATATTTTGTATGCGGGATGAAAAACAGAATTTCCCGGAGGGAGAAACCATGCAAACCCCCGGCTAACTCACCTTCAGTTGCAAAGTCCTCATGAAGTTCTTCGCATCCTTCAAGGGACTCGAAGAAGGTTTATCTTGATTCTCAGATTCTTCCAACCGAAGGACCTTCATGGAACTGATTGAGCTACGGAAACTTTACCTTTTCCTCATCCACTTGATTTCCATTCTATGAAACAATTTTCTTTTGTGTGAATTGACTAAACTTTTACTAATATGTCAGTGAATTTAATATAGGTAAAAGTAGCATGTAATATTCAGAAGTTATAAATATATTTAGCATCTTTTATATCATCCAACCTTAAACACATTTAGCAAGTATACCACGTGAATAAGTGCATTTTCTGTCAAATCACGTAACGAATTGTTGTAAATGGATTCCAAAAACAAGTACTGTAGTGGAAATTTGGTAACGCTAATATATATGTTCAAATAAACATTTTGGGATAAGCACTGTATACAGGAGAGTTAGAAAGGTGAGTGAAGGTGAGTGAATACACTAATAGCAAAATATCTCGTCTATCAGAACGATGTTTGCGCGTATATGCTCCCGAAGAACACGAACAAAGCCAAACAATGATACATTCTTGAGTCTTTATCTCAGCACCAAGCAGATACTATGCTATATTGTACACAGGTGATATCCCCTGCTTTAATGAGATTTAACCTAGTATATAAAGCATCGAAAATTATTATTATAACCCTGACTTACGCCGTAGATCACCCATCCACTTCTTCAGCTACCAGAGGTGCCGACCGTAGAGTTTACGGCCTCTCTGAAGATGATAGGAAATAATTGCAGGAAGAATTAACAAAGAAGTTTGGTGTCTTGAATTGAATTTTTCCTAGTTGCGTTCAGAAAATATTAAGGCGCTCTCTCTCTCTCTCTCTCTGCATAAAGAACAAGCATGAGAAAAATCCTAAAAATACAGTTCCAAAGCAGCGGAACCTCCCTTTAATCCATACAACTTCACTAACGGAAATAATATGTTACGACATCGCATAATAACTCAATAAAAGTTTATGCTGCCTACTAAAGAAAAAAGAAAGGCAAACTACAGTAGGTGAAGTAAGGGATGGTGCGCATGAGCAGTGGTAAACCAAAGTTCATTCCTTCTTCGAAGAAATACTTATCGCCAAGCAGGTCTTAATATATGGTTCATTAATCTTGAAAGAAATAAGGAGAGATTAATTAATTTTTTCTTTCTTTTTTTCCCCCTTTAAACTTCCAGAATTAAAAAGAAAATCAGAAAATGGAATCTCGCTTATAACGTTGACGTGATGGTCTTATAGACAAAAAAAATAACGCAAACCACAGTCGTAAGTCTCTTGTGGTCAAGGAATGTAATTTGGTTAAGAAAAATAAAAATCCAGTAGAACCCTGACACTTTTCCTTTGTCAACAAACACGAAATTTATTTTGCCTTTTTTTTTTATCTCCATTTCTTTTTCTGTGTAAACTCACCTTTTCCAAAGATGATTTCAATAGCAAATATCATTCCTTAAACAACTGCATATATTTTTATTATTATTTTTTTTTGAACCAACCAAAAAACTAATTGAACAAATAATACGAAGATTCGAGATTATTTTTTGTTTAATTTTTTTTTTATTCAAAGAAAGGTGAGCACTTTTTTGTGTTGAGCTAGTTTTCATCAATAAATTTTATTAGTCGGAACAATAAATGTTAAAAAATTCATCCTTATGAATACAATCTTCGTTTCTTCATAATAATTATTTTAGGAAATATTCCCTATTAAGTTAAACAATAAATTTTGCGTACTTTATAATGAATGCTATTAAATAGTATCTTGCATTTTCTACTATGAAAAATATCACATCGTATGAATTCCAAATTACAGGTTAGTAACACATCTCTCAATTATTTTATTAATAATTTCATTTGTTCTTATTTGCATAAATAAGTATATAAATAGGTAATTTGTAATTGGACATTTGTATAAATAAGTACATAAATTCGTAATATATATATATTTATCTTCCAGAAGTATCCATAATAAAGAATAGAGAATAAAATGTTACCAGAGCTCATTGGGTGCTATTCACGTTTTAAAATGAGACTGTTTCGTTTGTGGGAACACCTTTGTGCCACCAGTAATCTAAAAGACCCGACAATATTTTATTCTCATCATTGATTGTGAGAAGCGGATCCAGACCTGTCTCCCTGAGGGGGAAATAGACAAACCTTCATGAGAACAACCACTTTTTTTTTCCTCATATGCAAATATTTCAGGGTAAACAGTGAATGCTGCCTAGAGCATGAGGAGTGTTACGTTTAGCGCACCTCTGGATTCAGCACTGGTGGCAAGACACTGCACATTACAGTCATCGTGTTCTTTTCAAAATGAGCGTTGTGTTTACATAGGCTGCCAGGCCACTACGGCCCACAGTATTAGCTCGAACACATTTCTTAACGATAAAAATATGTTTACACGTGTGTGCTCCTTGCGGCCTTGACCCTCCCCCTGTACGACTAATAATCAGCTCGCGAGGGCTTTCTTCAATGTGATAACCGAGCAAATGGTTACAATATTCGTTCACTTACACCCTCCAGGAATGTGGTGCCGAATGCGATGACAACGTCCCCGACGGTCGTTCCTTGTAATTGTCTTGCCGCTCTACTTTATGGCATATTAATTTCTTGTAGTTACCGCATCCGACGACCTTGTCCTCGCGCCGGGGTCAGATGACACCGTTCTTGTTAGTTCGAGACTTCTTAATCGAGGTCTCCGCTACCAGATAAGAGAAAGAGAGAGAGAGAGAGAGAGTGTATAAGTAATTACGAAAAAGGGGACGAAAACTTTCTGTTATCTTAATCACGAGAAGCGATGACAGAGTCTGTTTAATTCCCCGTTAAAGGTGAAAGGACGGCTTGACAGACCGTAGAACTTGGGGAAGTGTCGTCGACGAGACAATTGTCACAGCTACACTTAATTCGACATCGCACGTCCGAGGGGTAAAAACTGCCGGAGCGAAAGGCGACTCGAAATGAAAACGAATGCGGAAGGAGACTTAAAGGGCTCTCGGGGTTAAACAGTAAACATATCAGTGTTATTGCATGCGTGGCAGGGGATTAATGAAGCCAGTCAACGCCACGACAGAATGATAAGTAAACACCTTGATCTCTGAAATTACAGACTGACCTCTAAGATTGCTTTTTAAGATACCGCTTAGAGGCGACACACAAACTTAATAGGGACTTGAGTAAATTAGGCAGACGTCAGCCTAGCCGACAGAATAGCCTTCACTTGACTGGCATAACAAAAGGACAAAACTTCCACACAGACAAGTATACTTAATGCCAATACAAGCACACTTTTCGTACTAAAATCGCTTCCTCGCATGTAATAATTTACTCCAGGGTTCATTGTACTCTAAGAAAAAGGATCTCACCCTTCTGCGTATACCATCCATTTGCTGGTCAAACTTTCACGCGCCACCTACTGTTTCCATTGGCCAACGTGATATACGACAGCTGACACTGACAATGTGGAGAGGTAGGATTAATTTGTCGGGTTTCACGTTTCCCCGTTTTGATTTTTTACTGAGAATGAACTTTCTTTACTATAATGAAAAGCAAACATTTCTCAGAAGGATTATCGTTTATGTACAGTGCGATAAAAGACAAACCGATGATAAACATAAGTCTAGTTAGTAGGATTTGATACACTTTAATATTTGCTACATATAAAACAGTAACAAAATTCAATTGATGTAAGGTTCGTCTTAGCGGTATTAACTTTCTTTGTCTCATTATGCGTTTATTCAGCTTTAACCGAGATTAATTACATAAATCCAGACCCCTTTATAGTGTGTAAGAAAATACAAAACTCGTTGAACGACAATATGTAACATTCGAAACCAAATAGCCGAGTCTTTTTTTTTTTTTTTTTTGGAAAAATCGACTCATTGTTAACTCAGAAATTTGTCATATGACAGCACAGATGAGGGAAGCTCTTTTTTTATCTCATTGGTTTGAGGATTTTGTTTGGCTTACCGATATCATGTATCAGTAACCAATTTATTAATAAATAAATTTACATATTAAAAAATTGTTTTATTAAAAATATTTCACCCTCACCACGAACAAACACCAATAATAAAAGTTTCGTGTTTCACAGAAATAACGCGCGCAAGCATACGATACACTGCCCAAAGAGCAGTGTTAGATTCACTAGTTACTTGCAATGAGAAGCGCAAACGAATATCGGCGAGTCTGGCTGCAATTGGTCGAACGTGATAATTCTGACACTGCATGAGATTGCAGTGCATTTGTTTCGTAATCTAAAGCGTTAATCGAACAATTCCAATTATTAACTATTCAGTCACTGTCGAAACATAAGCTGTAACCTTTAACAGGTTGTATTGCATTTATATAATGTTGTTGTAAGCATTGTTATTATTTATAAACACAAACAAAATTTACATTTTTCATTTTTTCCCTTGCGGGGGGTGCTGCAGTGCTTATGTATGTATTTCAATACATTTATATTTCATAAATGTATTGAAAGTAATCTGAGAGAAAAAAAAACACCCGTAAATTTAGACAGGAAGGGAACGAAAATTGAGAAAAACAAAGTAAAAACATCGCAGATCATGCTGAGAAGTGCATTACTCTATCAATTTCGAAAGTTTTTAGCTCGATTGTTTTGTCCACTTTATTTAAAAAGTACTTAAGGAGTAGGAGAGTTGTTGCATTTTTTAGAAGCAGCTACTTGGCTGACATTGCTTTAACTGTCAAGAGTGTCAATTCCCACTAATATTTGAGCAAATATACTATTACAGCAGCAGCAGCAACAACAACCACGCAGACATTATGTTTAATAATAGTCATTGGACGTAATGTCAGTCAAATAGTCGCTTCTTAAATTGCAGCCAGCAAACCTCCCACTTCCTCAGTAGGAAGTTGACTCATATTTTTATATACGAGTTGCATTTTTTTTTTCTCCTGAGATATAATGATGCAGGCTATGTTACTATACATCACGACACCTACTTGGTATTCTTGATATTCTCTTGTTTAATATATATATTTTTCCCTCGTATTTCTTCTACCCTATTCACATTTCGTCATTTGCAAAGATTTACAGTGTCTGACTAACTTGCATTTTAACAATGACCAGATGAACTAGAATTTAGTTCATCTGTTCACCTGATTGTCACCTTGCGGCATAAGCAGGCACTAACTAAAACGAAAAATTAAGACTGCAAAGTATACTTTAAAATTCAATGAGTAACATCATGTTACTCATTGAATAAGGCATACATAATAGGGGATATAAAAAGAAATCTCAGCTGTGGAGTAATACATGAAATAAGCACATTGAGTTACGCATTGCGTAGGATTTAGTGAAATAAATACCGAGGATTATCGTTGGTTGATTCAAAGGGACTTTCTTTGACTCATATCTCATTTCACTTATGAATAGTGCATTATACTACAGTATTATGACTTGTTACGTCTACTGTTTGTATTCATGAGGAAAATAGGAAAGAATTTATAGGAGTGGAGTTGGTGATGAATGCAAAGACTTAATCAGAGTTTCTTCCATTCGAATTTAGAGTTGTAACTGAAAGGCTTGCGATACTGGGGCTCCAAGAGCAAGAGAGAGAGCAAGAGAGAGAGAGAGAGAGAGAGAGAGAGAGAAGCCTAAACTTTAAAGCATGCAAGAAAAAAAATAGCATTGCGTAAATGTTATCGTAATCAGCCTGCTTCAATTACAATATCTGTTTCACTTCTTTTCATCACATGACAAAGCAAAACAGAAAACAATGTCGAAATGTGTTGAAATAAAGATTTCTGTTGGTTTAAATTAATACTGAAGCAACTAAAATAAAGAAAAAAATTATTTTGAAAAATAAATAAATAGCGAAAAGTAGACAGATTTCCTTGTGGTTTAGGCAGGAACGATTTTTTTAAATGTTTAATTTCAAATTTTACAAACTATAACGTAATTGACTTTTAGATTAAAAATACTTACTGTAATTAATCATAAATTATTATTATTATTTGACACCTCCAGGGAGTCCAAAGACTCATCAAGGGAGGGCAACTACTCCACAACTCTGTCTCCACCACTCAATCCACCAACTGACCGCACTACACCAACGCCATCTACCGCCAATCAACACCACTAGTATTTCCACAGAGAATCACAAACATCCATGCCCACGGGGGGATTCGAACCCGCAGCCTTTTTTGGCTGGAGAGCGGATACGCTGGCCACTCGTCCCAGGCTGGCTAAATAAATCAAATATAATTATTTATAATTAACTGACTAAACTGAGTGTTATTTATACTTCACTTATACCAAATTTTACTCCACTATACTGAGTATTTCCTTAAACATATCAGACGTCGATTCGTCACTGCTACAAGAAGATAAACCAGTTCATATTTCAGATCGAACCGTTCTTATCAGTCTGTTTTGGTTTTGTCCATAAACATTACAAACTTGAATAATAACCCAGCAAGACTATCCTGGAATGGATCAATTATGACAGTCCTAACTTACTCTTAAGGAGTGCAAGTTCGAATTCACCCATAGTCAAATATTTTGAAAATAAGCATCTAGAATAGCAGCCGAAAGATAAATATTTTAATCATAAACGAACGAATCGATTAACATATTTCGTTTCTCCTCTTGCAGAAATGAAATTTCTCCTCTTGTAGAAATCTAAGAAAATTTTATTAACGTAGGAAAATTTCTTCAATATTACTGTAAGTTACTCATCAGTTGCTTATCCCAAAAGAAAAGAAAAAAAATGATGTGCTTTATTAAATGTTTCAGTCAACAACCACATACTAGTAAAAAGACCTTGAATTTGCGCCATAGAGAGAGAGAGAGAGAGAGAGAGAGAGAGAGAGAGAGAGAGTACATTTAGCGGAGGGTAAACTAAGGATGACGTGGAGAAGGCCACTGTTTGCGTAGCAGACTGTTTGCATTGGCAACCCATGCTCTTGTAGTTTTTCTTTTTTACTTACTGGTGTTCATCGGCGAACGATGCCTGCACAGTGGTATGGAAATATGAATCATATTCCTTACCTTTTGAGATAATAAAACAGGGGGTTCAACGAACCACTGGTGCTTGATTAAAGTCGTTTTCTTTGCTTTATAATGAAAAATAATGTTTCATTATTATTTATTTTTGAAAGCGCTATAACAAGAAGAATATGGGAAACAGCGACGTTTTACTGATTTGATTTTCCACACGATAGTTAAGGCCATTTTTCAAACCTGCCTTCCTAAATTACTTAGTAATGAGTAATTTAGGAAGGTTTGAAATTTTAAATTCTGTAATTAAAATAACGAATTTTTTTTCTAGGTTCATCGGTAGCCATGCAGTTTCTGAAAGATGCAGTGGAGGAGATCGCTGTTTCTCCAAACCCCCCCCCCCCCCCAACATATAAGAGAAACACTGAATAGCTTGACTCAAATTGCGAGTTAATTTTTTTTATTCCTATATATAATTAAAAATAATTCATTTCTTCTCAAGAGGTGGCGCTACTGTAGGTCGTCTATTCCTCTCCTAGAAATCAGAAATTTAGGTTATGAGTTGAGTTTTGTGTTACAGTGAAATTATATCATTCAAATAAAAATATTAAAAATCTAAGAAATTTTCTTCTTTTTATATTTTAATCGCGTCATTCACTTTTTATCTGCATTCGCGAAGCAAAAAAAAAAAAACCCTGTAAGGTTTTCTTGCCGTACAACACACGGAACTTTTGAAGAATAAAATTTTATACAGCTTGCAAATACAAGTTGTTATTATCTTAATTCAATGTAATGAAATTAGTTTTTATGCCATCTGTCATCAATCTGACCACTTGGAATTTCTGAATCTGAATTTTAAAAGAATAAATAAACATACTAAAGAAAAATACAAAAAAGAGCAAAAATGTCTTTTTTGCCTGTATGTCAACTCGTACTTATAGACTGTATACAAATAGTGCATACATATTTTGAATATTTTTAATTTCTCCTTCTCGGTCCTACCGCAGCAGTAATTTCATATTCAGAATAAATATTCCTTAATATACTCATAATCAATAAATATACTCATTTAAAGAGTAGTAAGTCCTAGTTATGTGTAAAGAAACAAGTAGGGAAGGCCTTTGTTTCTAGTTTCTTCCCGTTTGCGAGATTCCTTCAAGTCAATCTGTCAGCTTACTTGGCGGCAGATGAACTCCTCGCGTTTAAAGCTTTAAACTATTATTACATGACTTTCTTCGTTCCCTGCCATACTACCAACCTGTTTAATCTGACGTCAAGTACCTGGTCGTATTTGGTCTTTAGTGCAAAGGTTCAACCTCAAACCCACTCGAGGTACTCGGACGCTTTGGGTTTGAACTTTTAAGTAAACTCTAATAATAATAACAACAACAAATTCAATCTAGATATTTATCTTTCAAAGATTTCAATCAGAGTCGATATTTATTTATTTATGTTTTCCTTTTAAATTAAAACCATAATTAACCCGATCATAGACTAGCTGAATAAGGTGATGGGATGTAGGTGGCGTGAGATTGTAAACTTGGAGCTAGGGGGCGGTGATGCAATCAGTTAATAGGAGATCGAGGGAATGTGATTAAATGAGCAGATGCTGTGTGCGTGTGTTATCGCAAATCCTTAGACCCCCATCACAGGTCGCTGCAGTAAATTTCGGATTTACGTTTTCTTAAAATAATTCTTTCATTTTATTTTAAACTCGAATAAAAAGAAAAATCAAGACTTCAAATTTCTGTTATTTAATTATTTAAAATTAACGATTGAATTCAAAACTGCCAAATTTAAAATTAATCTTTTTAAGTAAAATATCAATTCAAAAATATTCTCTCTCCTTGGATTTAGACGCATGACTGAGCCATTTAATTTTTACAATGAAGTACTAATGAAAATTAGTCAATTCGTATTATTTAAATATTATCCCATTCAAATCATATTACTTAATATCACTACATTCATTCTAACTGTTTAACTGCGAATCCATAAAAAATGCTGCCTGAAAATGCATTTTGCGTCGAGTTTATTCTGTATATAAGTCATGAGTCAGTTGATTTGTAAAGCACTTAATTAAGCACTAAATTTCTCTTTTAATTATAGGACAAAACTTCAATTTTGTCTCCGTTATAAGTGGGCCTGCAATGTGCTGCCATCTATGAGCAAACATTCAATTAAAAGCAATATAATAATTCTTTACATTTTCAAATTCTCGAAAAGTACTTCGGGTTATAATAATAATAATAATAATGATTATTATTATTATTCATGTTCAATAACAAAACAAATAATTGTTATCTAATCACATATACTAGACTATCAAACTAATTCATCAGTATATATATATATATATATATATATACTGATATATACATATATATATATATATATATATATATATATATATATATATATATATATATATATATATATATATAGTTCCAAAATCCACCACCAGGGCGCTGTAAATACCAAACGCATGTAATTTGTATCACTCAACTCAGCTGGTGCCACGAGGGTTTGAAATGATGGACACGGGATTTTTCCCTTCATTCTGGTTAGCGCATTCACAATCCACAGTGAGGACACTAACCTTGCCTCAATGTGCTATGCTCGTGAAGATGTGTTACCTAAACAATTGCAATGCTGTTGCGGCAATTGTTTAGTCGTTTTGTAGTAACGGAATCGTTGAGAGTTACACCTGGCAGAGTTGAAAACCAATCAGTTCACAACAAGTGAATAAAATTGCTACTGCAGTCGTGGAGCAGGCCATGAATAACAGTGGTGGTTTCTGCAGTGCAGGTGCTGTATCAAGACACATGGATGTACCTTATACGATGGTTGTCTGAAAAGTTCTCGGCCTCGTCCATAGATGGCAATACTATACTATCCGCAAGATTTTTTTTTCTAAGTTCGTACATCTGTCATAAGCATCCATGTGAAATTGCAAGTGATTCTATCAAGTAGTTTGTTTTATACAGCTGTCTGAAGCATTCGTTGTCCGTATTCCTTGAAATGGATAAAATTGTGCGGTTATAAAATTCTTTGTAAAAGAAGGTTTAACGCCAAACGAAATTCATTCGAAGTCCATAGAAGTTTACGAGCACTCTTCTCCTTCGTTTTCGACAATTAAGAAATGGGCTGCCGAATTTAAACATGGCCGTAACAGCCTTGAAGATGACCCATGAAGTACATCCAAAAAGTGTAACAATACCAGAAATCATTAATCAAGTGCACGATATAGTATTGGATGACTGGCAAGTCAAAGTGCTTGAAATTGCTGAGACTATAGGCATTTCTAAAGAACGTGTAGGATATATTTTGCATGAAGAATTGCAAATGAAAAAGATTTGCGCAAGTGGGTGCCGCGCTTGCTCCCAGTAGATCGAAAACGCCCTCGCATGAAAATCTCTGAACAGTGCTTGGAAGGGTTTTACAAGAACAAAACTGAGTTTGTGTGTCGGTTTATTGCTATGGATGAGACTTGGATTCACCATTACCCACCAGAATTCACACACCAGTCAAAACAGTGGACAGAAGCCGGTTGTTCTGCGCCAAAGAAGACAAAGTCGGTTCCATCAGTAGGAAAGGTCATGGCATCGGTGTTTTGGGATGCTAAAAGTATATTGTTTATTAATTATCTTGAAAAGGATGAAACAATACCCGAAGAATATTATTCCGATGTTTTAACCAGACTAGATGAAAAAATTAGTGAGAAAAGACCCGGATTGCAGAAAAAAAAAATCATCTTTCATCAAGACAATACACCTGCCCACAAAAGTGTTTTGGCAATGAGAAAATTAATGGATCTGCACTAAGAACTGTTGGAAAATCTACCCTATTCCCCAGATTTGGCTCTCTCTGACTTCTATCTCTTCCCAAAACTAAAACTCTTCCTCGCTCGTCAGCGTGTTTCTTCGAATCAAGAGGTGATTGCAGCTGTAGAGGGGAATTTTTCAGATCTTACTGAGAACCACTACAGAGACGGGATAATGGCGCTGGAATAAATGTATTAGTATTAAGGGAGATTATGTTGAAAAATAAAAATAGTTTTGAAATTATAAATTCGTTTTTTCATTGTTAGGCAGAGCACCTTTTAGGCCAACCTCGTACAACTGTCTCGAAAATTCTAAGGGAGATTGCGCATTTCTATCCATTCAAGTTGCACCGGCAGCACTTTGAAAGTCGACTGACATTCCTTGCTCGAGTGGAATTGGACGCTGCGGGACCGTGGATGATTTTGTGGGGATATGAGACTCACTTTCAGAATACCCACAACTGTAGTGGTTTACAGCTTCGTTTAACATTGAATCATTCTTCTTTGAGGACATTCGCTAGTCGGGTTTTGTGACCTGCTCAGTTACTGTTGATATGATAAACAATTTCTTTGTGCCACAGCTACAACACCGCCTGTGCATGAATTCAGTCATTTTCATGAAGGATGAGGTCCTTCCACACTCAGTCGATCCGTACAGGAGGTTCTTCGAGAACATTTCACGGAAGCCAGATTGGTTAGCCCCGCGTTTGCTACTGCATGACCCCCCCGTTCACCTGAACCCCCTCCCCCTGTGACTTTTGGCTATGGGCATTTCTCAAAGACAGGCTTTATCTGAATCATCCTAATAACTTGCCAGCGCTGAGACACAGCATAACGCAGCATGTGTGGAACATCAGTACCGACTAACTACTGTTGTTCTATCATTGAGCACACCGCACAAAGAATGCAGTTTGTAGCATACTAGGATGGGCAACACGTTAACCAGTACGGCATATGGGTGCATAATGGAAATGAATAAAAATGCGTTATTTATGCCTGTGTATCTTTATTCTTTCTCACACACACACATACATTCGGTACATCATACATCACCCCTGGTGGTGAATTTTGGAACTACCTTTTTTTTTCTTCTCAGATCTCGCTTCCGCATGACGCACAACGTATCAAAGTTTCGCAGCATTCTGATCACTGCGTGGAGCTCTACAAGGCCTTGAAGGGGTATACTTTAATTTTGATGTTGTATATGTATACACACACTATATTGACGAAAGTATTTGGACACCTAGTTGTTAAAATATGCGTTTTAATTACATTTGTGGTACCGAGTGGGACCACCTTTGACCTGAATGACAACTACCCTTCGGGGCGTGCTTTCAGCCAATTTCTGATACGTCGCAACAGGAATATTCTTCCATTCATCGCGCAAATCTATCCCCATTGTTGATCCACGCCCACTGCGGACTGCAGCGAATTCAGCGTTTGAGGAATTAAGAGCATCATCAGATGCAATTCAAATTCAACAAGCCCATGCTACAAAATGAAGATTCAACAATGAGAAAATGTGAGCTACACGTAAACGATCACAGAGAGGTATGGTCTCAAGTGTTTTTTAGTTGTAACGAAATTTTATCAAAGTTAATAACTTTAGTCCATTTGATAACTTTAGTTCATTGTCTGTATTCAGAATGGGACGATGAAGTAAGTTTTTGCAGCTTTCTTTGTACATTTGTTCAGAAGAACGGCTTAGTCTTTTTCCAAATGCTCCAGTGTTCTGAAGAGATGGCATGTTCCTAAAGTCCACATCATTTCGGCTCATGGAAAACTTGAAATAAGACACGGCAAAACTGTGACAAATTTCGGGACATATGCGAGTGGACGTCTACAACGAGTGATGATTCTGTTAACATAGCACTAACTGATGTAGTGTGCCAGGTTTTTGACAAAGATGGTGAGATGTGCGGTGTGGGCTTTACTTCGAAAGACAGAAAACTGAACGATTCCACCTGGCTGGCAAAGATAAGTGCTGAACAAGAAATATCATGATCCTTTTTAGCTTCAAGAGTAAATAAACTATGTGCGAAGTCTTATGACAGCTGTTCTTCATAGAACGCATATATACAATGAACACTGCAGAACCTTACTTCTTGGTCCCAATTTGGATAAAAAACGATCACACACTCATGTCTTCTTACATTCCTATTATTCGCAATATTGTTCTTCTGGATTAGATAATCTAATCAGGTTAACTTAAGTTAATTTAACAACTTAAAACACCAGTTAATCTGATTAACTTAAAACACAACGTAAAATTTAATTTACCCAACTTTATACATTAGTTTAAGTCTTTTATGTTTTTAGCTTGGTTAATCTGCGACAAGAATTGATCTTCAGCGAAATTTCATTAAAATGGTCTATAAGTGCTGCCATCTTTTAACAAATACAAACTTCATTTACTAATCTGTTTTTCTTTTTTCCCCAAAAAAATCTCTCTTTTGGGTTCAATTGCAAATTACAATTAGTATTTGTTTTCTTTGGAATAATCGTATTCATCCCAACAGAATACTACACACCCTGCCAAAATGATTATCTTTTACAACCCGAAATCATATTAGTGCTATTTATATGTAATATATTTCTAGTTGTTCATGTATTTTCTTTAACACTTAGGAATGTTAGTTACAAGTATAATAAAAGATTGCTTGAGTATTATTCAATGAGAAATAAATAAAAAAAAATATTATTCGGAAAGATGTTAAAAATACACAAAAAAGCGCTTGGAAATACTTCTTTCTCCCATCATAAAAAGCGTTTACTTTTCTCGAGTGTTTCTCTATTACCATGATGTCCTAGAGCAGTGGTTCCCAAACTGTTTCCACTTGTGTACCGCTTTTAAACCCATTTCTATAAATCGTACCCCTTTTTTTAAAATAGCTGTTTTTAAATACTGACACTTTTGTTCAGTGCCTATCTTAATGTTTTTCCGCCATTACTGATTATTTTTCGTATACCCCTGAACGTCCCAGCACGTACCCCCGGTTGAGAACCGATGTACTAGAGAAATGACCCTTCTCCTTCCTCACTATACCAAGATGTTCAAGAAGGAAAACCAGGTGGAATGAAGGAAGTGAATCAACAGTTCCTTTATGGTCTCCATTTACTGGCATTTTCTATTGGTATCATTCTTATCACTACCTAATCTCGCTGCAGTAGTGGAGCAGATGTTAAAAGATCTAGAGAGTCAGGTATTGGTCTGATAACAATATATACGTTTGGTGCAGGGGCGGCTCGTGCAGAGGCACGACGGAACTGCAGCATCCCAATTTTTCTCGATATATAAATATATTTATTAATTTATTTATATTTGCTTGTAATATTTAATTTTATCATCAACAATCCCGTACAATTCTCTTATTTTGTATAAAAATAATAAAAATTAATTTTGTAGCATTTAGGAGAGCGAAGGACATTAGCAGCACTGTATTTACAGTGTCATATTGCTACGCGTGCAAGCATATGCACGTTATAGTGAGATGCGAGCTATTTAGCGTAATGCGGCACTGTCCGTCGCGCAGTTCCACTGTTGTTTATATGCAGTTTGCACCAGTATTAGAGTGTTCGTAGTGCTTATCGTGTTTACTCCGTCTCTTTAAATATTTGGACGTTACAATTAAAGACAACATTTGTTATAGTTTTTATTTTAGAACATTATTGGGGTTAGGACAACGGACTTTATTTTTAAGTAATTTTGAGTTATACCAAACTGTATAATTTTATCGATAATAAACAATATTTTTTCATGTTTAATTTTAATTTTTTTTTTTAGTTTTCACATGATTGAGGAGATCCAGACAGAATCGCCGGAGGTGCTCAACACAGTCACACTTCAAAATACGGAGGAATGCATGAAATTATGGAAAAAACTCTGAAATCGCTGTATAGATGCCTAAGGGGGGGGGGGATACGTCGAAAGACACACGATGTTTGCATATAAGGGGAACTCTAACAGTGTGAGCTTGTGTTACAATAGGGCTTGATGTAAAACAAGCTCAGACATGCTTGAACAAGTTAAAAACCTGTCTTCCTATTCAAAGTAGAGCCAACGCCTTGAAATTCACAGCAACTGAACAAAGACAAGCAATAACAATATTTAAAATGTGTCGTGATGTGATGAACTAATTCATGATGTCTTATTCCAAGAACCTATGCAAAGCTTACAAGTTACGAAAAGCTTAACATACAGAGCTATAGCTATTAAATTGCGCGCGCGCGCACATACACACGAGCGTGGGGTGACAGGATATCGTTTGAAAACTATTAGTCTTATTGGTTTGATTAAAGAGCCGAAGCTAAGGAGTGCAGGTAGCAAATGGATAAAGTATAGGTTCTCTTTAGCGCTGACAACAACATAATGAAAAAGACAGAAAACATGACATCTAAAAAGATACGACAATTAAAAAGGAAACCACAAAATACAGGATTCTATTTCCTAATTCGATGACAAATGATTTTCGTCGTATCATATGAAGGTGGAATGATAAATGAAAAATTCGGAATATTAAAAAGTATTTTAAATTTATCGATCAAACAGAGATTAAAACGAATGCACATTACTCATTTCATGTGGTATGCTTGTATGTCCCAATGTTCACTGAGCATCCACAGATGCCGTATTGTCACTCCGATGCTCGGTGATGTGCCATACTAGGCCTGGCCGTGTAGTCCTGTTGTGTGCTTTTCTAGAGGCTTCAACTCGTTGAAGGTCACACACACACACAAATCCAACCATCTCATTGATGGTCTACCCTTCCTCTTTGTCCAGGAACTTTACCTTCTATTACTGTTCTGAGAAGTCCTCCTTCCATCCTTTCAATGTGTCTAAAATATTTTAACTTTCTTCTGTTAATATCTTTAAGGAGGATTAAAGTTCTACTGATCTTTTCTAACACCCATTCATTTGTACGCCTTTCAGTATATGATATCCTCAACAGCATTCGGTAACACCACCTCTCAAAAGGTGCTATCGTTTTCTCATCGGATTTCTTTAGCTGCCAAGTCTCATATTAGACTTGTGCTTATATGCTTATATATATGCTTATATGAGAAATGTTTTTAAAAAAGCGTTAACAAAAATCTAAATAAATGTAAAGATTGAATTTAGGATAAATAAGACCAGATTGGGAGTAATAAGAATTTACAGAAAAAAACATCGCGCGAAGAACATTCTACAACTGTAATAAACTTAACCACACGACAAATTCTACACAAATGTTGCTAATTAAGAAAGAAATTAATCAATGAATATGAGGCCCTCATTTTGTCCTAAGCATAACAGTTACGAGTTGACTGTTGCTGCATTCTGGCATGGTTCCTCATTTATCAGGCACTTAACATATGCCCAAAACCGAAACATTCGACACCATCCTAATAAACACAGCTGTCTGCATCGTTCTTCTTGCACAAGAGATCTAACTGATTGTATGTTCTGTTCGCATATTTCTGCCATTTGCTTGCTATCAATCAACATCGAACTATTCCGTGGGTAAGAGGATGTGCCAAACAAACCCACTCCATGTATTTGTCGAGGCAAAGTTCGGAAAGGTTAGGAGATCTTTTCATAATTATTATATCTTTATGTTCCTTATCCTTAAGTATTGTATGCTTATGTTCATCTTAGCTGACAACGACATGAATTTCTCGAAACACAAAAGATAGCCATTATCTTGGCCAAGGTATGCGATTTATGGAATTTCGAACTTTGTCAATTATTAAGTTGAATATGTGCATGAACACAGTTATTAAAATAATAAGTTATTTATTTTGTTTATTATCAATTTATGGCGTTCTTTATATCTTTGATTTCACGGTATACAAATTTCCTTTTTTCATGCTTGAATCTGCAAGAAAGAATGAAAAAAAAGAATCCAAGTACCAATAACGACGATTCCTTGTACTGTTAGTTCGGGTACTGCGGCGCACTCTGCTTTCTTCGTTTATTACAAATACAAGTGTTTTAAAGTCCACTCGTTCGTTATCACTAGATCTTAATCTTCCTCAGAATAACACAAATCGTGAGACCACCCATCTACTTATCAGAAAAAAATATAAACAAAAAAGAATACTTCTATGCGCTTACTACCAAATAAAAAAACGCAATGTGCTAAAACTACAGTGTTGTTTTGCTGTGATAAAATTATTAATAATAATATTATTATTTGATACAACCACCCTTGAAAAGGTAGAAACATATAGCCTTCATATTGTGACGTTACTGCACTGAGGGTATCAGTTGGGATTAGTGACGTCACGGTGTTGCCTGAGAGGATTAGCTGTTAACAGATTCAGGGAATAGCGACATGGAGGAGTGGTTGATAATCGCTAATTAAATGGTGGGCTCAAGGTAGTAGATTGTCGATATCGCTCTCCATTATTTTAAAGATTAGTGTGATAATGGAGTCCGACTGGTGTCAGCAGGTTTGACGGCAGACTTCTAGTTCCCATTTTTGAATAGGCTGGATATATGATTGTGTTTAAACATTAGGATTCGTACGAACTAAATTAAGTATAAAAGGCTGTAGAGATGATACAGGACAAGTGTCAGTTTTTGAGCACAATGTTTGAGTACAATTAGAGAAATGCCACCAGCAACATAAGACTTTTTAGTGTTCAAGTTATTTCGTATTTTTCTGATGCCTTTTCGCAGAAAACCACAGGAGACATTCGGTGCTCATATTCTAGATGTAATGACACGAGGTTAGTTTTATCTTTGTGCTGGTAGTGTCATGTCAAAAGTTTTGTCCTTGGTTTAAGCAAAGTTTTAGAAGGCATGGCTTTCATTTACACAGAAGGCAAGTTTAGTGTGGTTGACCTTTATGAAGTCAGATTTAGATCTACTGATGACTGTTTTGTATTAATATTGTGCTTCATCAGAGGCTGAATATGAAATTGGGATTCTTGATGAAAGACAAATTCTGTAAGTGGAGTTTTTTAAACTGCTTCGGTACATTTATTGTTGAACCAAGGAATGGAAAGTGAAAAGGAATTTGAGGAAGAATTGGGGGATGAAGGACTTTATGCCAGTGTGGATAATTTCTGTGACCTGCTGGTAGAAGGTATCTGGTTCAGAAAATCAGAAACCAGTTGTCAGACTATGGAAAGGAATAGTAGATATTCCGAAGATCAATCCACTTGTGGCACCTGTAGCGCTAAAGGCCCTGATGTTCGGAGAGTGAAGTAAAGCCTGTTCCCTTTTGGCGAATACGTGGATGGTCTGAAAAAGTTCTCGGCCTAACAATAAAAAAACGAATTTATAATTTTAAAATTATTTTTATTTATCAACATAATCTCCGTTAAGACTAATACATTTATTCCGGCGATGCCCCAGCGCCATTATCCCGTCCCTGTAGTGGTTTTCGGTAAAAAAAAAAAAAAAAAATCAGCTACTTCTTTTCATTCCCGTACGTAGGGAGTAGGCGAGTTTAGCCCTATCTAACATTTGGAGACTGAGTGGGCAGTTCAATCTCCACTGACAGCCAATCAGAGATAGCTGGCCCAAGGCTATCAATAATTAAGCTGCACGCAGTGAAGAGAGACGGCTCAACAAGTGCCGCCATCTCGTGGTCCCTAACCCTAACACTTGTATTTAATGTCTGAAATAATGTGGGTTCTACGGTCGATTTTCTTGAGTTTACGGGACGAAAAACCCGAGTTTCCCGGAGGAAAAAACCCACTTGCCTGTGCCAGAGATCGACTAACTCGGGAACCGGTCGAAAAAAGGCTTAAAAAATTTCTTCTAGTCGCCGACTAGATTCGAAACCAAGAAGTCTTCCTTCATGCGGTCAAGCGCCTTGGTATGCAAACGCCACATCCACTGAGCTACATAGGCTCTGGTTCTCAGTAAGATCTGCAAAATTCCCCTCTACAGCTGCAATCACCTCTTGATTAAAAGAAAACAATGCTCAGCACCAAGGAAGAGTTTTAGTTTTGGGAAGAGATAGAAGTTAAGTCAGGGGGAGCCAAATGATGTTCCAACAATGCATAGCGCAGATCCCTTAATTTTCCCAATGCCACAACACCTTTGTGAGCAGGTGCATTGTCCTGATGAAAGCTGATTTTTTTTCTTCTTCTACAAACCGGGTCTTTCCTCACGAATTTTTTCTTCTAGTCTGGTAAAAGAATCAGAATAATATTCTCCGGTTCTTGTTTCACTTTTCAAGATAATTAATAAACAAAATGCTTTTAGCATCCTAAAACTCCGATGCCATGACCTTCCGCTGATGGAACCGACTTTGTCTTCTTTGACGCTGAACAACCGGACTGTTTTGACTGCAGTTTGGATTCTGGTGTATAATGGTTAATCGAAATCTCATCCATAGTAATAAATCGACGCATAAAATCAGTTTTATTCTTGTTAAATCGCTCCAAGCACTCTTCAGAGATTTTCATGCGAGTGCGTTTTTGATCTGCTGTGAGCAAGCGCGGCATCGATCTTGCGCAAAGCTTTTTCATTTTTAATTGTTCATGCAAAATATATTCTACACGTTCTTTTGGAATGCCTATAATCTCAGCAATTTCACGCACTTTGACTCGCCGGTCATTGAATACCATATCGTTCAATGATCAATGATTTCTGGTGTTGTTACACTTTTTGGACGTCCTTCACTTGAACATCTTCAAGGATGGTATGGCTGCGTTTAAACTCGGCAGCTCATTTCGTAATTGTCGAAAACGAAGGAGAAGATTGCCCGTAAACTTTTATGATATTCGAATGAATTTCGTTTTTTAAACCTTCGTTTACAAAGAATTTTATAACTGCACGACTCTTAATTTTATCCATCTGAAGGGACAACACTTTGGCTTTATTAAAAACTACTTGATAGAATGACTTGCAGTTTCTGCTTATAACAGAAACTTAGAAAAAAAAATCTTGCCGATAGGGTTACCATTTATGTTTGAGGCTGAGAACTTTTCAGACCACTCACGTATAGGAAATTAAAAGATTTATTATTATTAAGAGATTCAGGGATTCAGGGACTGATCAAAGAAGGCCATAATATCCGCACTAGCTGTTCTATCTGTTCTTGAATTCATTCAAGCCACTTGCACACACAACAACCAACAATCCATTCCAATCACCCTATGAGAGAAAAATCTGGCCCTCATTCCCTTCTTGACAGAATTCATTCTCAACTTTCATGGATGCCCTCCAGTCTTTTCCCCACCCTCCATAAAATGAATCCATATACTAAAATTCTGTATAACCCTTTCATAAGTTTGTAAGCGACAGTAATATCACCTATCTTTATCCTGTTTGTTATGTCTGCAGTCTAAAAATTCTCAATATGTCTTCGTAATCAGTATTTCACAATACTGATATCATTTTTAAACATACTCTCCTTTGCACTCTCCACTATATCAGAATCACGACAGAAACCTACTGGTTTCTGTTGTGACCAGACCTGATCCCAATAGTTCAAGTGAGGTCTTATCAAGGCTTTCTAAAGAGGAAAAATGACTTCCTTAATTTTACATATCAAGGTTCGTTTCAGCTTTGCCATTATTTACAAATTTACAATGCATTAGTATTTTTGCCACATGGCCCTGAACTTCAACTTCCTGTCTACTAACACTCTACGCTCCCTAGTATCATCAGTTTCTTCAAGAATAATTCAACCAATAATCACGCCAAAGTGAATGACTTTACATTTACTGACCTCCATTTTTCCAGGCCACAATTCCAGCCTATTTAAATCATTCTGCAAGCGCTGTATAATCAACAGCACTCCTGATTTTCCTACTTATCTTTGAATCATCAGCAAATAGCTGTATGTCACATATCAAATCCTTCCCAATATTATTAATGTAAAGATTGAATAACAGTGGAGCGAGAACTTATCCTTGAGCCACACCACTGGTTGCCTTGAATTTTGCAGATTCACACCTCCAGATACGACTTTTAGATATCTGTCACTCTGTCAGCCATCCTCTTATCCATATCAATAGTTTATAATCCAATCCCATATTCTCCAATTTATACAACAGTATTCCATGCTGTATTCTGTCAAAAGCGTTAGCAAAATCCAAAATTATCGCTAATTTTGCTGATGGTCCGAATCAACCAGAAATCCAAAATAAATTTTATTATTTTTCTCAAATACCAACTTTAGTTCAACTTTCGTTCAGTCAATGCAAAATTAGGAATAATTATCAATAATTAGCAAAATTTAGCGAAATTATTGGCTTGCTATAGCCTAGCATGTTTTTCTGAAGATATCTAAATTTCCAATTCCTCCATGCATGCACCTTACACCTCTGCCCAACAAATGACAGCCAATTCGAACTACAGAACAACTTCACCTTTCATTCAGGTAAACTTTAAACGAACGAATATTATTTAAGACTTAACTATATTTGTGAATAGATTATATTGCTTTAGTTGATGGCTTAACTATACATACTATGAAACTTATAGGAATGATCTAAAAGTGTTGTAAGATATTTTTACCACCTACTTTTTCTTTTCAATGGTCCGATTCGACCAGAATTAAAATCAAAATATATTTTATTATAATTCTCCAACGCCAACTTTAGTTTAACTTTCGTTTAGTCAGAGCAATAACTTATATACGTAACTGGTATACTTTAATTAAATATTGCTAAAACTGTTCTAGAAATCAAAATTATATTGTAGATGCTCTACAAAGTTTTGCTATACATTTTAAAACATTTGATTCTTATAACTAATATGAACAAAGTAACTTTTTGTGCTCGCTAGAAATGAGCAAGGCATTAAAAGACTTTCACAGAAAATATTATTTGGATTCAATAGTTAGGAAATTATACTACTACAGCATGACAATTTCCATCTTCGAAAGTTTTCAGTTATTTACGTTTTCAGACTTGTTTGCCACAAGAACAATATCAATTTGATTCAGTTATTAAAGTGGAAAAAATTATCATTTCAAACCTGATGTAGTGAATACATTAGATCTAGCTTGGACCGTTAATATATGCATTGTATGTTGATAAAGAAAAAGTAGTAGCATAGATAAATCTGATTAGCATCGAATGCTATTTTTATTGCATGCATTGTGTATTTTTCGGAATTATGGATTTGATATTAGAGTAGCATTAAATTTTATGTATTATTAATTTTTTAAATTTCTTCCTAGATTCGTCAAATCACAGGCAAGTAACTCAGCTTAAATGCTACATTATGGGAGTAAGTTTATGAACAGCAGTGCAATCCAATAAAAAATCAAATATATTAGTAAGAAAAGTATCCTTTCACAGTGTTTGTCGCTAGCGTTAACGTTCTATGAAAAAATGTGCTACTTTTCTCAGTGCCTTGCCAAGGGGCAAGGGAGAAACATAAGTTCTCTTTAGCTCCATGTACCACACTAATGACAAATGTTCTGTCTGCTAATTTGAAACTAAAGCTTTATCGAGAACTCTTGTTCAAGTTTGAATAGCAGCGTTAATGACTTTAATGTCACGTTAGTGAACCACCACCACATACATTTGAAACATTTATATGGTATCATTATGAAATATTTATTCTTGGATTTTTTTTGTGAAGCACATGTTTCAACATCATAATCAACTACGGCATAAGTTTAAAATCAAAATTTAGCTGTTGTTTAGTGTACGTCAAGATATCTTAAAATTGAACAAACAATAATTTATATTATATCATGAACAGTCCGAATTTTTTGTCAACGATCTCCAGATGCACGTACATGAACCAATCGAATCTTCATATAGAACACCAGTACCTTAGCATAGGCGCCAATTAGTTCTTTAACAGAAACAAATATACTGAGTCGTATTTTCTGTGATTTAAGTTTTTTTTTTTTTTTATATTACCTAATCCTCTTTCAGTAACAAGTAATGACTGTTAATTAAGAATCTAGCACACGCAGGTACCTTAGAAACAATTTGTTCATCCAATCGCCATAACAACTTTCTGTACATAGACTGTGCTGCCATCTGGTACTCATAATTAGAATATCATATTAGAGTGTTCAACTACTGACCGCCTATAGGTAAATTCATCCAAGATTTGGAAATGTGATGGGAAATTTATTTAATTATTAATAATTATTTACTTAAAGAATTAAAAATGTGCTGATTATTAAAAATTTTTCACAGTATCACACAAACATTGCATAATTGAACGCAATGCCTTTCGTTTCAAGAAAAAATAGTGGTGATCAAGTTAGGCACGTGCAAACAAATCACTCAGTTAATCCTAGCGGGTTGTTATTCATTTTGCATCGCACTGCAAATCATTACTGGTTCTTGAATAGCTCCTTCCTCAAGTTAGAATGAAAAGCAAAAAATCATCATTTATTGCAGAGTTTCTTAGGATTACAATGCCTAGAAATTACTCTCCGTTTTTAATATCAAAATATTCTTTCTGCAGTGAAGTTTAGAGGATGTCGAGGTTAGAAATTTCAATAAATGATCTATCGCAGCTCTCATGATTTAAAACCTTAGTAGAACTTAACACAGATCTTAACAGAACTAAATTCTAAATTTAGAGGAATTTCCCAAATAACAAAACATCTTCATCTATATAAATGGCAATTAAAACCTAGAGAATCTCTTCCAACAAAAGTGTTCTGGTGAATAACTCAGTCCCTTCTCACTAGACTGTGGAATGTTAATGTGACCAGTAACTTCACGAGTAAGTTATTTGTTAGAATTGTGAATCAGTGACCAAAGTGAGAGCAGTCCCAGAAAGGTACATTACAATATGTACATCGTAGTATTCTGGTTGAAGGCCAATCTGTAATATAAGTGAAAAAAAGGTGCTATGATTCTCCAGCATATCAACATCTTTTCTTATATCCGATAACAAATTGGGATGCATAACTCTAAATAAGACTCAACTGTGGTTATATACAAGAACAAAAATAATCTTTGTGCAATCATGTTAGCAAAATTTCTTCAAAATAATGAAAGAATTCCATTTGTAGTTCTGGCTACCTTATTACTTTCTTTAGAAAAATACATGATAGACTGTTGCTATTCTTATGCTGCTGTTTTCATCTTCCAATACTCTACTTTAATCTTATCCAAATAGCAGATTTTGTCTTGAATTTTGCTACGCAGGAAACATTTCATAATTTCAGTTGTTAAATCCAAAATGCGATTACTTCTCAGATCATTCAATCTTCCTGGAGTTGAATCCTAACAAACTGTCAAGAAGAATGAACCCACGATTAACAGAGAGAATGTGCTTTCCTTATAATTAATTTCAAACAAACCGACCTATGAAATCGTAATGATATATTTTTCCAATTTGTAAATAATACTGTCGCGTTGTACAATGCTAAATGCCTCTCCTACATCTTATTCCTCTGTGATAATTAATGCTTCTAGAGCGATTTACAACCTATTCCATTATTTTACCTCTTGCACGTGCGGGCCAGATGTTCTCTTTTTCACTTTTGAATTCTCAGGGCAATCGACATATATAAAACTTTGTTGTGGTTCCAAGTAAGGCCGTTGCGTTAAACAGAGAAATGTCCTGAAGTCAGTAAGTTGTAGACAGCTACTTTTAAACTAACCCAACTTTATTACAAGTCAATTGACTCACAACCAGCCGAGAAACCACAATGTTCGCAGTTTCTCGGCTTACGATGAAAACTCCTTTGTGGCTTCGAAGACACGAATAAGCAAAAAAGTCCTGGTAATGAACCTAAACTGAAACAGACTCCGCACAAGCGCAGACAACTGCAAACTCACAGTGTTACATTATTGAACACCACCACACCCCTCATTTCCCTTAGTACTATGAGTTAAACAGAGCGAGCTGCTGTGAAATGGCGCATGCGTGCCCATACCAAAATTGGAAGTGTAATACAACAAACAACACAAAAAAGAACTCGCAATTTAAAGGAATCATTAACAGGAAAATGACTATATATATATAATCCTTTAAAATAATATTTATCGAATTAAATTATGCATTTCATATAAGCAAGCTGTTTTACAAACAACCAAATGGAAGGAAGTTCAGTAAATGTTATACACATTGGGCAACACAGAATTATAATATAAATTAAAGAATCACAAGATCGAGGGGAAGCAAAGTATTTCACAGCAATGAATGGGGATAACATTTGTACTTCTGCAGTCAAATAGAACTTTCTCTGATTGAACAAGTTGTCATGATTAATGCTAATAGTTTCCTTATTTCTTGCCTTTCTTATTGTAGCATAATGGATATATTCTACCTACCTTCGAAGCGTTTTAAAGTTTCGCATGTGCGTATTTTATACTAAGTTCATACTCCTTTAGAAAAAATACTTTAAATGTGTCCCTTGTAAGATAGACTAACATCTTCATTTAAAACTTGAATTTGTTGTTTGCATGAACGTAAAGGGAAAATTGGAGTAGCCATCTATCTTGATTTGTCAGCAATATTACATGTACTACCCTCCAATGGACCAGTGCAATAATTAGCATCCAGAAGAAAGGTTGCAATCCCATTGCACATTTAGTGTCGTGTTTGGGCTCAGGATTAGATAATCCGGAAAACCAATGAAATTTTCCCAACGAAATTTTCAAACCACTTTAGGCCTCCAATAAGCAATGTGATAATCTCACATCGTAATTCATCTACCACTTAAAAGTTATTTATACTGGAATTCGTCTCCCACCCAAAGAGATTTACAAAGATCCTCGCCTATAGTGGAATCCACAACTTGTTGGTTGGAGGACAGGTCCTCTTTCTACCCAGCCATCTAGGCTAACTTTTCCCTGATTTTTATGCTAAATATACATATTCGTATAAGTCCACATTTCTTTCCTTGACACTGTTACACAAAGTTTATCATCGTCTTATACACTTAGTATAATTCTCATTATCTCTTTCTTTAGGAAGCCTCAATTTGTTGCAAACTGATTTTTCATTCTACTCTAATTCCCTACTTCGGTTGTTGTTCGTTCTTCTTTCTACAACGATAAGTATGCATTTTTAAAAACATTTTCCATTTATCATTACCAACCTTTAGCTCATCCATTATCATTATCCAGTTAATTACACTTAAATCTTTTGTTCCATATAATATTTTGAAATTTCTTATGTAATCATTTGATTTTTGTATTTCATAATACTTTTTTTACTACTATTTAATCTTTGTCTGCGATGTTTGGTTTGATTGAATTACGGACCAAATAAATATGGCAACGAAGTTAGGGTATTATGTCTGTTAATCGTGAGTGTTCTCTAATAATTTGCCTGACTTGAAGGAGATAGCGCCAGTTTCCGGAAGTAAAAAAAAAACTTTTTTACTTCCGGAAAAATCCTTATCGAATCTTTATACTGAAGGTGATATTTCTATATCACCTTCAGTATAAAGATTCGTCACTTATGAAGGTTCCAATTGTCCTTGACTAGATTTGAATCATGTTTTTTTCCAAAGCGTGGGGGGGGGATATAGGTCTATCATCGCGACTTCACTACAGAAGCACTGAGAGTATTTAACGCTTTATAGTACTTATCTGTTTTAGTGTATGCACTCCTTTTGTTGCATGTCTAACATATTAATACAAAAAGAGTGTTAACAGATTGAAAAAAATTCTACTCCGAGATAAATATCTATGTTGAAAGCATAATGGAAAATGAAGATTCAGTTGAAAAAGTCTTATTTTTACTGCCTAATCTGAATTTTTATTTGTTCTCTAACAAAAACTATCCTTGAGGTTGATGTAGACGTTTAATATCTCAGAAAACAGAGAAGCATGTTCAATAACAGGAAATGAATTATTATTAAGTGGAAATTTCCTTATAAAATTCATCTTTTTACTAATCGGTGACTTAATTTATCTCCTCGACATATAATGTATCTGTCATAAGTGACGAAAGAGTGGTATTCAAATTCATGGTCTTGAATATTAGATGGCATAATGTTTCTTTTAGATCTGTTACACGTGGACTATTCATCAATGGATCATTTATGCATCTTATACACCGCTATCATTTGGATTCATTTCAAGTGTTTTCTGATTAAAACTATTTACAAGTCTTTCACAATATCTGTAAATGAATATTTATTTTTAAATTCCATTAACTGATATCCATGCGAAGTAACATGTTTCTCCCTATCCTATCCTATTCTCTCAGCCATACGGCCGGTGGGGGATAGCTATATGCTACCATACTAGGGAGATGATTACAAGCAAGGTGGCTTCCGTTGCCTTCCTTGCTAGTATATTTTATGACTGTAGCCATTCTGTCAAATGACTCTAGCCAAAACAGGCAAACCTCCCCCGTTCAAGGGAGCGGTTTCTCTGTTTTGAGGGATGAAAAACCCGAGTTACCAGGAGAAAAAAACTCTCCACCTCCGTATGAGACCGGTTAACTCGCCTTTAGTCGAAAGCGACCAGATAAAAGTTGCTCACTAACGAAAATTGAACTCAGGTCTTTCTAATCAAAGGGCTTCGTCTATACTGACTGAGCTATGCAGGTTCCTCTTCAATATGTTAAATATTTGCTAACAGCGATTCCCTAATGCATTTTAAGTTCATTATATGCTGAATTTAAAACGACTTCAAAACATTGAACTTCAGTTAATCCACTATGCTTTTTCCTGATTAGGAAAGAAAATCACAAACGATAGATTTACAACAAAAAAATGGAATGTTCATTAATTTCTGGATTCAATGCGCATTCTGCAGATAGTTCAAGGATAATTACTTCGAAGTGAATGACGATATCGGCGAAGTTCACCGTTACTTCATTTACCTATTGGTATTCATATTTTCTGGAATAGGCATGGCATGGTTCGCTGCATAATATATAGGTGGCACTGAGGTTTAAGACCAGTAAGTCACTCCTTCATTATAAACAGAAGTGAATCTATATAAAGGTAACCGAAATCAATACAATCTACTGAGAGCATGAGGATTTTCTGGTTGGTTTTAAAATTAGTCAGAAAGTAACTATGAGGCCTAGTGTATTTATGTCTATATACTACCTGTATTCCTTAGCCAGTCTGGACTTTTGTTAGTTAAAGAATCCGGAATAACCTTTGCCACTGATGACACCGGTCAAATTCCATTGACTCGAAAATCACTCACTTCAAAAAGGATTCAAAGCAGATCATTTCACCAAACAGCATCTTCTCCTGCGACTGTTCTACAGTGGTGATGAACGCGTCACGATCTCCTTCACAAAGTATTACAAAATTGTTTTTTATACATATATAATTTAAATAAAAATAATATAAATATAAATCAAAAATAAAATTTCAAGATCATTTATTTTTGACTATTGATTATTTTTTTTTTCCAAGATCATTTATTTATTATTTTTTTTCCAAGATCATTTATTGATTACTTATTTTTTGTAATTTAAATAATTACAGATGGTAAAAGTAACATCGCAGTATATTGAAATCATATGAATCAATACCTGGATTATCTTCACATTGTGCAATTTTTCAGATGGTTTTAAGAATTTTTAAAAAGTAGTTAGTTGCTAGTCTTCTAATATGAGAAATTCAAAGATTTCTCAAAGATTACTTTGAATTGTGAAATGATATAAATCAATGTTTTTAATATTAATTACTTTCTTCATAAATCTGCAGTTTCAGCAATTCTCCAACTAACTTCGTGTCATAATTTGGGGATTATATAAAACCCACAGACTACTTTTGCTGGGAAAAAAGTCTACAAAGGAAACACACACACACACACACACACACACACACACACACACACACACACACACACACACACACACACACACACACACACACACACACACACACACACACACACACACACTGTATCATAAAATATTTATGGGGGGGTAATCCTCTTACGAGGATACTTCGTTATTTAAATTTTCTGAGGGAGTATGGTAGACGATTGATGCTGTAAGGCTGCAGACTGTATGAAAGACAAGTTCTTCTAATTCTTTCATTGGACTTATATGAAGTGAAGGTAGATATAAGTCAATTGGTATAGATTGTAGATATAAGTAGATATAAGTAGATATAAGTCACTCCGCTGACGCATAAATGACTTTTTTATCCGCAAAACTCAGATTTTATTCCCATAAAAGAGCTAAGCATTCTCCTTCCGTGATTCTATCTAAGTCCATACCAAAACAACTACAAGCGATTGCGACCCAAACAGTTATGAAGATAGTTAATATGATTCAGATTGTTGAATATTTCCTGTAAATAAAGTACTTAGCATCGCTATTATTGTTTATGGAAGGGACAATTCAAGAGTATATAAGGATGAAACAAAATACAGCTAGATTCCGGTAACGGTAGTCAACATATAGGACCACTACAGTTGCCATATTCTATCATATCATTCTATAAAATTTTCTAATTTTATAAAAGTCATTCTATAAAATTTGAAAATATAACCTTCCTAATATATGGCTCCATTCTCTTCTACTTCATACATTTTTTTATTATTTTTTTGAATAATAGCTGCCAGACTACAGTTAACGAAAACATGCTAATATTTTTATGTATTGTGAACTTTAATGATACGCTGTTAATGTTTCTATGGAAACTAAATTAGGTCAGTGTTTACATACAAATCTAGACATAATGTGCAAAAACGTCTGAGTTATTGATCGTGTGAAACTTCAAAGCTACTTTGACCTCATCAAGGAAAAAATGACGCACCTAGCGACTATGGTTTCTTGTCTGGCGCCTGTTCAGAGAAGGTTCTTCAGGTAATAGCAACGTCCAGCAACGTATCCTCTACTAAAAGGGATTTGCTGTTTCTTCAATGTTTCCTTTACAAATCTCGACTGTTCCTTTGATTCCTGTTGACGATCAATGACTCTTTTTTTTTTTCTAAAATAAATCTTTACTGTCTGTGTCTAGTACAATTTGCACGAATTGCACGAACTAGGTCAAGGATGACCAACCTTTTTGTGGTATATTTAACAGGAATAGAAAAGGTGTACTTACCAATTAATGACCCAATTTTCATAAGCCGCTTCCTACTACTTCCGTAGATCAGTTTAAGTTAATATCAAAACGCTTAATTTAAATTTTCGTTGTGTGCAACAATTATTAATATACATAACTATGTTATTTGAATTAATCTATGTTTATCTTTGTGAAAAAACTCGCTCGTTATGACAGTTTTGGTTTACGATATTTGTGTAAAATTTTTTTGATTATTTTAAATGGAATTTTATTATTTTATTCCTTACTTATTAGGCTATCCTTCCGTATTCTATAGTTAGGAGGCTTTATTTGGGCCATTTTTAAAATCAACACTGTCTTTTAAGTAATGCGGAAAACCGACCTGGGCTTTGGACCTCATGTTCAATCCATAACTTCTCGTAGTGCACGACGTTATAGGTATCTATAGCTACCAGGATACTTAGCGGACGAGGATGGGTTGGAAATTACGAATTTATCCGAAGAATTATATTCTGTATTGACTTTAACCAAAAAAGATTATGATGGTACAACAAGAAGAAATGTCATGACAACTGGGTAGTGATCCGGTTAAACCTTGCTTAACCAGGCTACTGAAGAAATCAAAATAGCACGATTTTGACATCAGCAGAAATCAAGATTGGCACCATCAACATAAGAACAATCGACAAAAAGAAATGGAACATGCAGAGGAATTAGAGAGCAACCTTCGCGTCGACATAATTAACAAAGTAAAGGAGAAAAAACGCATTTGAAATTCTTCTACAACATGTTATGTTCAGCATAATGATCAGGGAAAGTATTCATCACTAAACACGAAGAACTTGAATGGAACCCAATTTCAAGTATACGGTGATAGGGACAAGCATGGAAATGGGGAATTGAATGCGTCATTTGAATCCATGTTCACGCAGAAGGCTGTATTAAGGAAAAGCTGATGAATCATTCGACTCAGTCTTTGGAAACATCAGACACGTACAAATGTTTCGAGAAAATTTAGTTTCCTGGATTCCTATTCAGGACACAGACTGGTCATTATTAATGTCATAATCTAACATGTATTATAGGAGGAATATACTATCTTCTTACAGCTTGGACATAAGTGTTATTGCAGCTGTAGGAAATGTGTCACCTTTTATGTTGACCAAAGAAATAGGTTATGATTATTATTATTATAAAAAAAACCTCCATGGAGTCAAAGACTCATCGTGGGAAGTTCATTATTATACACATAGTTTATCGTACGCGCTTTAAATATATTCGCTGTCTCTGCGCTTACCACACTCTCGGGCAATGCATTCCAATCACTCACCACTCTCCATGCAAAAAACCTGCTCCTCACTCCCTTGCTCACACCTTCCTTATACAGCTTCCAGGGATGAACTCTTGTTCTCTTCCTATCTTCACCCATTCTGTGCAAAACCTTCCCGACATTATCTGATAATAACCTCTTAACAGCTTATATGTCTCGATCATATCCCCTCTCCTCCTTCTATCCACCAATTTCTGAAAATTGAATCTTATCAATCTGTTTTCATACTCAACATTCCAGAGACCAGAAACCATCTTAGTCAATCGTCTCTGACTTTTTCCAACACATCTTCATCTTTTTGAAAAGCAGGTGACCAAATCTGTGCACAGTAATCCATATGTGGCCTGATCATAGCCTTGTATAAAAGAACCATAACATCCTTATTCTACGAGTCAGTTCACTCCGCATAATTCCCATTATGCTCTGTGCTGTCCTCACAATTTTAGTAACATGTCCCCAAAATTTTAGGTCATTGTCTACAATCGCTCCCAAATCTCTCATCTCTTCTACCACTTCCAAGATATTTCCACCGATTGTGTACAATACATCCCATTTCTGCTTCCCAAATTTCAAAACCTTACATTTTGCAAGTTGATTGTCGTGTCGCTCTATACTTTTATTTACAATTTTGCTGTAATATTATCAAGTCAAATAGCAAAGAAGGCATATCTAGTACATTTCTATCACTACAATGCATAATTCTCCCCCTCAGGTATCCAATTTTTGTGCTTTGTATTGAGCTACTCTTTGGTGTATCGTCAAGCAATAATGAATTATATCTCACCATGAAAACTTCTATATCAAAACTATTACGTGATGAGACTATGACTCTAAACTGTAATAGTTTCGGGGAAATAATTATTCTGTTCTTTTAAGGGTAGTTAATATGGCTAGTCTACTTCATATCGCTATTCCATGAAAGCCGATCTATCGTACCGTTATCTGTGCTATGGCAGTATGAGCATTTGTCTCTTACATTACTGCAATCTGTTTCATAGCAAATTATTGGATTTTGAATAGTGAATGCCATGTAGGTATTTTTGCTCAGCATCATATGTGACGTTCCTCTCTTGAGGTGAATAAAATTGTAGAACCACTTTGAAAGTTGAGTTACATCTTCCTCTGCTTGTTTCACTCCTTTCTTAAAGTTGGTATATGTCCATTTATGGGCAGTTAAAGAATATTGTTCATGTAAATATTCAATAGAAAAGGAAACAAAATGGCTTCTTGCGACATGCCACAGCATGCTTGTATTGCATAGAATTTCCTGCTTACTGTTGGGCTTTGATTTCTTCCTGAGAGGTAGCTATTGAACCACTTAATTATGCCTTTAATTCCCATTGTTTTCTAATCAGAATTCTGTGACCTTCTGTATCAAAAGACTGAGTTAGAGATATATGATGATAACATAACATAGCATACATGTTATTCTTTCCAAGGGAGTAATGTATTTTGTTGGCAGATTCAAAGCAAATCAGTTGTACTTTTCTTTTTGGACATTTTTACTGTTTTATTATTTATACTGTTTTTAGCTTATTATTTGATTCTCTTGATGCCCCGTCATTGATGATTCTTTACATTAATTTTCCACTGCAAAGATAAAGGCGAAGAATGATAGTTGTTCATGACCTTTTTTCCACTTTTGTCAAGTGAAGTAATGATAGCTCTTTTTAATTGAGGAAAAATATTTCCTGTTTTAAATATTGCATTGATCAGCTTGCGAATGAAGTTTTTAAAATACTAAATTTGTTCTTTATAACTCAATATTTGATTCCATGAAATCCTGGACTGGTTTGTTTTATCAGTATTTGAGTTACTGATGCTATGTTTTTTTTGTTATAACAAGGAAAATCATGTAATTCAATTTTCTTGCTGAGGAAGTCATCTTGCGAGTAATATGGGGTTGGTTCAGTTAATTAATGAATTCATTTTTGTAATAATAATATTTCAAGTTTTTATTTCAAAGAATTACTTGCAAAGGCTTTAAGCTTTAAGCAACGATACTACATTTTCGTATAAGTACTCAGTAGATATGATAATTAATTTTGGATAGATTTCCACTACAAGTAATTAAACTGGAACTGATGGAGTGACATAGTACATTAGTGCGCTGAATTGAAGATTAGCTGTCCGATAGGTATCAGCGAGTTGTCTATGGAGAAACGAAGAATTAAAATCACTACTGGTATTCACCAAGTGTCTGTTTTGGGACCGTTGCTATTTAACTTGTATTTTCATGATATGGGAAGAGGTCAGAATAGTAATATGCAGATGATGCAAGCTGAGGAGTGCTATCAGGAGTAGAGCGGGTGCCCTGGCTTTGCGAGAAGACTTAAATACATTGCATGAATGGCAAAGTAAGTGAGACTACCAGTTTAATGCTGCAAAGTGTAATGTTTTAAAATCTGGGAAGCAAACATGGGATGTAGAGTACGCAGTTGGTAGAAATATCTTGGAAAAGGTAGAGGAAATGAGAGATTTGGGAATAATTCTGGACGAGGATCGAAAATATCTGTGATACATTGCTAAGCTTGTGAGGACAGCACAGCGGGTTATGGAAATGATGTGGAGGACACTGACGTGCAGAACTAAGGATGTTGTAGTTCTATGTACGGCGCTGATCAGGCCACATATTCATTACTGTGCATAGATTTCGTAACCTGGTTTTCGAAAGGATTAAATTGAGAAAATGCCATTTTCAAGGACTGGTGGATGTTGCTAAGGGGTTATTACCAGATTTATTTGGAAGTGGTTTTAATGGAGTTATAAGACAGGAGCTAAACAAGAAGTCATCCATGGAAGTTGTATAAGGAGGGTAAGCAAGGGAATGAGGAGAAGGTTTGTTGCATAAAGAGTGGTGAATGACTGGATTGAATTTCCTGTGGGTGAGTGCGGAGACGGTGAATATATTTGAGGCGTGGTATGATAAGCTCTCTCTCTCTCTCTCTCTCTGTGCGTGTGTGAGTGAGTGAGTGAGACAGTAGGACCTCCTGCAATGAGTCTTGTAGCTAAATGAAGGTTGATTATGATAATAATAATAATAATGATAATTTTTATTTTTGTTTCCCCATACATTCTATTTAATTATATTGATACCATTCTACATATCATTATCATATACTCTATATATGTACGATAATGTTTTATATAAAATTTCTAATATTAGATTCTTAGAAGTTTTGAAAAAAATGTGTTTATTTTATATGTATTTAGTCGACCGCCCGATGAAACATGTTGCGTATTTTAATAAATTTCATTATTTATTTTAATTCTCGGGGATCTCACTTAGTATATAAGTATGAGCATATCCCAGTTCCGAGTCAACACTACAAGTCATCATATATATATATATATATATATATATATATATATATATATATATATATATATATATATATATATATATATATATATATATATATATATATATATATATATATATATATTATATATATATATGGGAATAAATTTTTAACTTGGGTATATTGTATATTAGGATAACCAAGCAATTTTATATGCTTGGTTATTTTAGCTCCTAATCCCAAGTATGCAAACAATTAAGTTTGCGCCTGAAACAAAGTTCAAGTCTAAAGATGGTACAACACCAGGGCAACTCATTGTAAAGGTGGCTAAAGCTTTGATCACTATTCTTAGTATTTTCCCATAATGTAAAGCACATCTCACTAGAAGATGTATACTGCAATGCATTATGGGTGGGGTCACTACCCAGGACCGGTTTCGACCTTTTTTGAGGTCTCCTCAGTGAGTAGCTAGACCCTAAATACCAAGGTTTTAGTAATACAAAGCCTTATCAACTTTACCTATATAAGTTGCAACAAGGTGTATTAAGTTTTAATAAAAATCTCTGGAGGAGATATTGATGGGAATAAATTTTTAACTTGGGTATATTGTATATTAGGATAACCAAGCAATTTTATGCTTGGTTATTTTAGCTCCTAATCCCAAGTATGCAAACAATTAAGTTTGCGCCTGAAACAAAGTTCAAGTCTAAAGATGGTACAACACCAGGGCAACTCATTGTAAAGGTGGCTAAAGCTTTGATCACTATTCTTAGTATTTTCCCATAATGTAAAGCACATCTCACTAGAAGATGTATACTGCAATGCATTATGGGTGGGGTCACTACCCAGACCGGTTTCGACCTTTTTTGAGGTCTCCTCAGTGAGTAGCTAGACCCTAAATACCAAGGTTTTAGTAATACAAAGCCTTATCAACTTTACCTATATAAGTTGCCCTGGTGTTGTACCATCTTTAGACTTGAACTTTGTTTCAGGCGCAAACTTAATTGTTTGCATACTTGGGATTAAGAGCTAAAATAACCAAGCATATAAAATTGCTTGGTTATCCTAATATACAATATACCCAAGTTAAAAATTTATTCCCATCAATATCTCCTCCAGAGATTTTTATTAAAACTTAATACACCTTGTTGCAACTTATATAGGTAAAGTTGATAAGGCTTTGTATTACTAAAACCTTGGTATTTAGGGTCTAGCTACTCACTGAGGAGACCTCAAAAAAGGTCGAAACCGGTCTGGGTAGTGACCCCACCCATAATGCATTGCAGTATACATCTTCTAGTGAGATGTGCTT
The DNA here is from genome assembly GCF_054136105.1 of Typopeltis vanoorti. Classification (NCBI taxonomy): domain Eukaryota; kingdom Metazoa; phylum Arthropoda; class Arachnida; order Uropygi; family Thelyphonidae; genus Typopeltis; species Typopeltis vanoorti. The sequence continues at coordinate 90,639,443 of NC_143564.1, read as the reverse complement.
TACATTATGGGAAAATACTAAGAATAGTGATCAAAGCTTTAGCCACCTTTACAATGAGTTGCCCTGGTGTTGTACCATCTTTAGACTTGAACTTTGTTTCAGGCGCAAACTTAATTGTTTGCATACTTGGGATTAGGAGCTAAAATAACCAAGCATATAAAATTGCTTGGTTATCCTAATATACAATATACCCAAGTTAAAAATTTATTCCCATCAATATCTCCTCCAGAGATTTTTATTAAAACTTAATACACCTTGTTGCAACTTATATAGGTAAAGTTGATAAGGCTTTGTATTACTAAAACCTTGGTATTTAGGGTCTAGCTACTCACTGAGGAGACCTCAAAAAAGGTCGAAACCGGTCTGGGTAGTGACCCCACCCATAATGCATTGCAGTATACATCTTCTAGTGAGATGTGCTTTACATTATGGGAAAATACTAAGAATAGTGATCAAAGCTTTAGCCACCTTTACAATGAGTTGCCCTGGTGTTGTACCATCTTTAGACTTGAACTTTGTTTCAGGCGCAAACTTAATTGTTTGCATACTTGGGATTAGGAGCTAAAATAACCAAGCATATAAAATTGCTTGGTTATCCTAATATATATATATATATATATATATATATATATTTTGTATTATGGTATTTATTGGTATTTTGTTTAATATGTGAAAACAGAAACCTTGCAAACCACGTTATCATAAAAAGTACTTTAAATGCATAGTGTGAAAGAGACAGGAACTCTTCATACCTTAGAAAGTTAAAGCTCGCGGCAGCGATTATTGTATTTAAATGTGATGTAATTGGCTCTCTGAGGTCTTATTATACAATATGGTGCTCTAACGATTCTGTTGTTGGTATCAACGTGTAACATTTTAGCATAACAATGAAGTGTTATAGATGATTTGCGTTTAGTATTTTATGTTCTGTAAATGCATTGTAGAGCTGGTATTATCTATTTGTTCCCACAAGATCAGTTTTATTCTTTTATACTGTAGGGATCTTAATATACTTAGCTTAGTCTGCATAGAATACATACCTTTTTGTAAAGTATCTTAACACGTTTTTGCACAGTGCGTTGTATATTAATATATTTATTGTCCAGTTATTGTCCAGAGTTTGTTTTGTAGATAATTTATGCGACTATCTCATATCTGCATCAAGGCAAATTCCAAGGTATGGTATTATTTCAACCCCAGTGATAATAGTACTTTTACTGTTCAGTGTGTTTTGTATGTTGGAGAGTGAATGTTGTTTAGATGTATGGAAGTTTTTGGTGAGGCAGTTAGTGAGTAGATTTATGCCACGGTACTTATTTGTCTGGGTTATGCATGCATCATTATGGACGAATACCACAGATATGTTTCTGTGTATTGGAAGATCATGTCACCGAGAGGTAACTGGTTAACATCATGCATATTTCAGGAGAATTGGAGAGAGAGAGAGAGAGAGAGAGAGAGAGAGACGCTCCTTTAGTACCCCACAGGTTACTGGTATAATTTGTTTTCTGTTTTGAATATAAGTTAGAAAACCACTCGTGAATATGTTCTCCATTTCCAAGATGTCTTTTAACTTTTCTAATAAAGTTCCATGCATGAGCGTGTCAAATGCTTTAGTCAAGTCGATACAGACAACCATGACCATTTTGTTTTTACATAAAGCGGCGTTTATTATGTGGGTAAACATTTCCAAAAGATATGCTGTTCCTTTATTCTTCTAAAACTGTACTGTGTTTCTGGAATGACACGAAACTTTTCTGAATATGTTGTTAGTTTGTTAAGAACGATTTATTCCATAATTTGGTTAATAATTAATAGTGTAACTATAAGTATGTAAATGTTTATTGAATTTTTTCGCCAACAACAACAACAATAATTTAGTGTTATAGTTTAGTTTTAGTTGATCAATCGGAGTTCATCCTACTTTGATACCTTCTATGAATAAGAATAAGAAACATGCCATAAAAATAAGAGTTATTATTATGGCATGTCATGCATTTCTTTAACAATACTTCACAAAATCAAAATTGTACAACCTCTCCTAAGAACTGTGCATGTGGTTTGCATTTTGCTTCAATCGGCAATCAACATCCTCTCCTTTGCTCTAATCTTTCTTGCTTTCATCATAAATTTGATTAACACAGTAATCGATTCTCTCCAAAGCATCTGCAGATCAATTTCTCTTTATAAACTCTACAGAATACGACGACAGATTTCGGTGTACTGTGCGTATATTATTATAACATTCACATATCGCCATAACAAGGAAGTATTTAGATATTCGCTTCATGTCTTGCAGATAACAAAATAACTTTTGATTATTCAACACGTAGATGTTGACGAGGCTCAAAATATCTTTAGTAGGACATCAATCGATTTTTAGTTTCTCCGTATTCATGACGCCAAAGAAGCCAGAACCTTCCATTTAAGTGAGGTTGCGTGATTATAGCCAGGAATCGCTTATGTGTGTGATTGTCCGAGTAAAGAAACGATATTTTGTATTTAATTTAAGATTTCAAAAGTAATTTCAATATGCTTTTTTGTTTAGAAATGAGTTGAACTTTTTATATTGGATGCTTGTCTGCTAGCTAATGAGTTTTATCAAAAGTCATGTGACTAACAGTAGTGGAAGAAAAGCATATAGAGATGTTAACACTTATAAATCAGACTGATGAATCTGAACACAGTCACTCTATTGTTATGCTTATCATTTTTCAGAACAAGATGACGTCATTATAACACCTTGTATTTTTCAAAGTACATTGCTATTTAAAATAATAACGTAAATATAAAATAGGTGACAGTGATTTAGGATATTTTTCCAAGTACAAATAAAATAATACGAAAAAAATATGAATGTTCATACTAATTATCATTGGTTTATATTACTTTAAATTGTGGCTATAAGTGTATAAAATATTTAAATTTCAAATATTAAGAGTGATACTATTAAAATTGAGCTCCACTAGAAGAGCTATATTTTTAATCAAATATTCTAGGTTCAGAGGCTATTACAGTATTCTAGATAAAATAATAATAAAATTTAGTTGGAACTTTTCAATGAAAGCTTAATGGAATTTTACAAAAACAAATTAGAAATGAATTGTTTGTCACGTAGTACTTTACTTTTAAATGAAATCGGGTAATTCATTTTTAATTACATCAAACAATGTAAACTCTGTAGTCCATAAGAAAAAAACATTTCTGAGCATGCGTGAATATGTATAGAAAATTGTATTCAACAATGGTTCGAAAGAATTCAGAATAATACAAATCATTCAAAGATTGTTTTTTTTGCTGTTGGCAGATATTTCCAATAGTTTTTTTTTTTTTTTGAATGCGTACCCAGAATGAGTCCAGTACGTTGGTATATAAAGGAAGTAACTGGGCATTGACAAGCTGTTGTGTCTGATTATTTGAACAGGGGGGAATTTTTTTTTCGAACAAATATCCTTTATAATGCTTTGCCCACGAAATACTATCAAATCTTCCTTCTATACTGTACAATATTCTCTTTCAATAGCTATATTCTTCATTTCTTTCAGAGTTTTCTCTCTCCTTAGTATAGATTTTCTTATGTGGGTGAGCCACTTGGTATAGGGAAGCAGAAATTCGTACAATTTTGGATCAATGCTAGCATTTCCGTCATATCTTCTTGAAGTGGTTTTATGCCTAAGGCAGAATTCTTAAACATATCGGTGTTAAACCAGCCTTAAGGCAAGCTCCATCGAAAGGTATTGTCCATGCGTATGACTATAAGGCGTTGAACTGTGTAAAATGTTTCTTACCTTGCGTATTTATTTCCCGATTACACATATCTCTGCATATATCTTCTCGATTTGAAGATTTTCTCAATGGGATACACAATATTCTTGTTAAAGTTGAATTTACTATCAAATATTATGTCATATGTTTAATTTCAGTGAACTGTTACTAGAAGTCTCCAACTTATGAAAGCCAAAATCGTAAGGTTTATCGCTTATGTGATGTTAATTAAAATTAAGTGATGTTAATTAAAATTAAGTGATGTTAATTAAAATTAAGTGATGTTAATTAAAATTTAAAATATTTTTCATTAGTTATTGCTTCTAATTGTATTTTTTTTTCTTTCTTTCTTTCTTTTTGTTTATTTTCTCAAGTTTCACAATAGCGACTATAATATTTGATCGGGGTCTAAATGCATATTAATTGCGTAGTATTCAAAATGAGGTAGTATTCCTTGAGTTTCCTCGTCAGTAGAATTTTCTGAAGGACTCTAACGTTCATTTCGAGATGATATCATAGTAAAAATCAACGGATACACCAAGAAAATGAATGTTTCAATAAACCTTTTACGGTTTATTGAAACATTCATTTTCTTAGTGAAGGCACGATTAAAATGTCAAGTTTAAAATTTCTTGAAATTTCTTGAAGCACGCTTAAAATATAAGCAAATCCAAATTAATTTTAATAAGAATCGTTCGTTAGGTAAATGCCAACGTAACGCCATTTAGTAAGTATACTAGGACATCATCATATGCACTCCAGTTGGTTGTCTGGAATTCAGAGATGGTCGGAATTAAAATGAGAACAATTCGTTAAGAATATTACACCATTTCTCAGCCAAGAAGCCAATCTTGTTTTGCCATCATGACAGAATAGAGGTAGACCTTTTATCTCAGACATTTTGGGGACATTTTCACAAACAACTAGTTACAGGAAGAAATGTTCGAAGATTTATTTAGAAGATTAATTAGTTCAGAAGAGCTAATTAATCGATATTATTATTATTATTATTATTATTATTATTATTATTATTATTATTATTATTGTTGTTGTTGTTGTTGTTGTTGTTCTCTATATAATCAAATAATTGTTCTGTTTAACTAAAACAGTTGTGAAATTATGATATTAAACAATTGCTTGTGTATATCTGGTGGAAGAGTATTTCTGTATCTTTTGTCGCCGTTCACCAAGCTGTCAATCTTTTTTCGTTACGAACAAATGAACAATATTTAAGCACTGACCAGGCTATGCAGCTATAGTTATTTTAAGTGACCATAGAACTTTATTTTTGCAATCTAATTGCATATTAGTTATATCTAACGATCACATGTAATTATGAACACTTAATTATGCCTTGCGGAAGTCCAACCCACACGTCTGAGGCATTTGCCCACGTGCAAGGCGGAGGTGGCAACAAGTAGGACTTTGAAGCGCCAATGCGGTAGCATGAAATTTTTTATTTTTTTATTTTTTGCTCAATCCTGCCTTTTCTTTTTTTTTTTTAAAGAGTTGGATGGTTACATCAAAAAACGTTTATCATCAGAAAACATCTGAAAATTTTCCAGTCTCATACCAAAATTTTCTTTTGTCTAATCCTACTACCACTTTCTTTTTCACTTGGATTGTTACATCAACTCCTGCAGAGAAACCCTGAAAATTGATGGTTAACGGGGTTCTTGGCAAACCCAATTCCACGAGGAGAGTCTGTTCTGATCACAAACTTACCTCGTCCGGGGTAGCCGACGCGTCGAAAACTGCAGTCCGGGATCTCGATGAGAAATACGCTACGAGGACTCTCAACATACTTCAGCTAAACATCAACGGCACTCAAAAAATATGGAAGAACATAAGAACATTCTATACAAAAATAATATCCACATTGCATGCTTACAAGAAACGAAACTAAATCGGAATATGAAGATTAAAATCAAAGGCTCTTCAGCATTAAGAAAAGACAGACCGGATCGTTCTTGCGGAGGTCTAGCTATACTCCTACGGACCAAACACATCAAATATAAAGAAATCATATCTACTACAAACAGCAGTATAAATAGCAACACAGAGGCTCAAGTATTCAAGATATTTCTACCAAAATGCATTATTACAATAGTCAATGCATATCACTCAGAATTACTTCAACAACTAAGTCAAACAACGTCGGACACAAAGATCCTTTTAAAAGATCTAAACGCCAAAACCCCAACATGGGGCTTCCCACAACTAGATAGGAAAGGAGCACAAATAGAAGACATAATTGATTATCTAAATCTTGAGATCATAAACAACAGGCAAAATACATATCTGTCAAAAACAGCAGACACAGAATCAGCATTAGACATCACAGCAGTAGATCATGAAACTGCGAGTCTTACCCAGTAGAAAATACTAAATAATGCCATCAGTGATCATAGACCTATTATCACAACCATTAATTTACAGCTAGACCAAAAACGACAGACAAAGAGATCTTGGAACTTCATAAAAGCAAACCTAATACACCCAACTGTTAGAAGCATATTGTACTGGCACACCTACTAATAAAGAACTTGATCAGCAACTACTAGAACTAACTAACAACATACTGAAAGCTGCAAAAAAATGTAATTCCCAGAGGACTCAGGAAAAACAATTGGGTTCCATTTTGGAAAGATCACAATATCAGTGCTATGATCACTGAAAGAAATATTATCCACGAACAGTTAAAACAGAATAATACAGAAGACAACAGAAAGAAGTTAATAGAATTAACTCAGAACATAGAAGATGAAATTTCTAACTGCAAACAAAAAAAGTGGGAAGAATTCTGCAATAGACTAGACCCAAGAGAAGACTCACAACACTGAAACATCATCAGATTATTAAACAACGCAACACTTCCGGATACCGATCACTATACAAACAAAGTCTCCTCAGGAACCAATACAGCAGCAGCAACAAACAAAAAGATGGCAAATTTACTTTACAAACATTACTCCAATGCAACAAGCGGCAATACAACAAAGAAGACAAAAAGTGCAGGAAAATTGCAAAACAGCTGCTAATACAATCCAGAACCCATCCCTCTGAAGACAACTTTACTCAGGACCTCACAATGACAGAATTAGGAAAAAACAGAATTAAAAAAATCAGGGTCAATTAGTAAAATTGACCCTGATAAATCACCCGAAATGGTCTTATCTTTGGACATATGATTAAAAACATGGGGAAAATAGCCAAAAACTGCCTTCTAAAGATAATTAATACCTCTTGGAACTCAGGTAAACTACCAAAAATCTGGAAAACATCAAGCATTATACCTCTACTAAAACCTAAAAAAACGCTAACAAAAAGCTACAGACCAATATTTTTGACTAGCACTCTCCGTAAACTAAACAAAAGAATAATACATACCAGACTTATGAATTGGCTCTTAGAAAAGAACAAGATCAACGTCTACCAAACTGTATACAGGTATGAACCCAGTACAGAAGATCAATTATTTTATCTTTGCCAATTAGTCATAGATGGCTTTCAAGAAAAACCACCAAAGAAGACAACAGCAATATTCTTGGATCTCACAGCTGCCTATGATCGCGTCTGGAGACAAAAGTTAATAAAAATTGCATACTATTCAGGAATAAGGGGAATGATGCAATAATTTCGATTTCTGTTTCATGAAAGGAAGAAAAATTAAAGTAAGAGTTAATGGAATTTATTCCAACATGCATCAAACTTGGGATGGAGTCTCACAAGGTTCTGTTTGAAGCCCACTCCTATTTCTTATCTATATGAACAATATCCATCCTTACATAATAAATGACACAAAAATAGCATGCTATGCAGATACTATAACAATCTGGAACACAAGTAGTAATCCTCAACAAACCAAAGAAATCCTAAATAATTCAATAAAAGGCTTAGAAAAATGGGCAAAGGAACTTAAATTACAGATAAACCCAGAATAAACAAAACTGAGTATCTTCTCTACTGATAGAAAAAATAGACACAATTACAACCCCCCCCCAATAAAAATATATAATACCAACATAGAAAAAAAGAGTCTCCAAAATACTTAGGCTTTACCCTAGACACTGAACTGAGATTTACAACTCATATTACAAATATATCTGATAAAGCTCTTAAAAAGCTTAATATCACCAAAAGGCTTTGTGGAACAAAGGGGGGGGGGGCTAAACCGAAGACACTCAAAACTACACATACGGCACTCATGCTACCCATTATGGAATATGCCTCATCAATCTGGGCTCCAGCTTCTACTAGCTCAAAAGAAAAACTTGACAGAGCACAATCAACAGCATCAAAAATTATCACAGGCGCAGTCTCATCCACAAATAATTTAAAAGCTCAACAAGAGTGTGGGCTTAACATACTAGAAAACAAAAGAAAACTCTCTACAGTTAAATTCACTACCAGAATCAGGAGCCAACCAACAGGATCACATCTCACTCAGGACGTTCGATGTCTGGACAAGAAAATATAGACTAAAGAGATAATCTACGTTACAATATGATCAAGAAATTAGAAAACAGATTGACTTAGAGCACCTATCCATTGAAATAAGCAAAGAGACATTCGTTTCTACTATTCTACCAAAACAAATTTAAATCTCCTCGATTTAAATTTGAATTCTCAGCAAGAAAATAAAAGAAAAGCACTTGACACTATACATCACTTAAACAATCCAAACCATGTCATTGCCTACATTGATGGATCATCTGATGAAGCACTCAACCAAGGAGGTTCAGGAATTTTTCCAACTCTACCTCAAGGCGAGGAAATGCAAATCAAAACTACAACTGGCAAAATAGCTTCAAACTTCATTTGTGAATTAACATCCATACCATACAAATAGCTCTCAAATTCTATCTCTCAAATCCAGTAATAAACATTTCGTAAGGAATAACCATTTATAGTGACTCAAAATCTGCGCTTGAGGCATTAAAAATGGAAAAACAGAACTAACACAGGAAATTCATGGACTACTAACAACCTTAAATTTGAAAAATAAAAAGATGGCTTCGCAGCCACGATAATCCTTTGACTGGAGTTTGTGCATATTGAGCATATTCTGTGGCAGAGATCAGAAAGAAGAACCTTATTAACTCATTCGTGATTAAATACCCTTTATGAAAGATGGCTCTCCACATCCATTCTAAACGAAATTCGAACCCAGGACCTTCTAAATAAGCTCATCATCGGTACCGACTAAGGGAGGTTGTTATAATTATTTCTTATCATTATTATTTTAAGAACAATATCTTAAAACTTCAAGATATTATTTGTTTATTATTTATATTTACGTGAATCTAATTTCGTGTCAAAGTCTGAAGCCCAAGGTTGATTCGTTGATTCATAGTTATATACACTATGAATATTAGAGATTTCATTTGGATATCCTCATGAACACTGTTTCCTCAAGAGTGAGTGATTCATGAAACAAACCACATGATACATCCCAACCACTCAACAAATGAAGAATTCCTCCAAGCTTAGATGGTTTACTACAGTAATATAATACTATGTATATTTAAATCTACTTCGTTATTCTGATGTAGTTTAATCCATTAGTTTTTCTGAAAATTTTCGAATTATGTGTATGAAATCAAAATACTTTGTTATCGCATTCAGTGGTTCAGTTACACACAAGGAGTGAAAGGTATTTTCCTCCTTCTATTCAACTTATTATTCAACAACTTATTTTCATTTGAAAATTTTCTTCTGCATTTCAAAATTAGATCGACTAGGTATTCAGAACTTAGTTTGTTTTTAAGACAGGAAATTAAATATATATTTTTTTTGTCTCGCTGAGATAGCCCATTATTCCTTTGTTGCAGTCTAAAACATTTATGATCATCTACTTAGATGTTCTTCCCATATAGCTAAAATCTACGGTGTTAATAATATTTTCCTAACGCATCGGTATTGGAAGAAACTCTGGTGTTTACTACGAGATTTTGATTTACCAGCCACTGTTTTTAGATAAGTATCATTTCAAAAACTAGACTTTTTAACTTTTTTCATTGATTGATGTGCGTCGTTGTGGCAGTGTTATTTTTTATTCAGAAAACTGGGTTTATTTTTGTCCCACAACCAGACAAACCGACCACGAGAACACACACAATTTACATATAAAGCATACAAGTATAGAACTAACCACCTTATCCAAAATTATGGAACTTACGAACTCCATGTATCCTTGGAAGATCGTGGGCGCTTAAGGGTCTAATGAAATTACTGATAAAGATAACTCATTAAAATATAAAGTGTACATTTCTTAAGGCTTTCATATCTAGCCATCTACCACCTTGCAGTCTAGAGTTATAGGAGAGGAAATGTTGATCATATTTCTTTGCTCATTCAGCCACGATTCTCCTCCCCTAAACAGATGTATTGATGTGAAAAGGTAGGATTGCTATTGCTACTGCTACCTCTATAAGGATGAAATTCCAGGAGATTCTGGAAGATTGATTTATTCCCCCTCTCCCTGTTGAATCCATTGAGGTCTGTGCGTAGATTACTCAATGTTGTTTTTTGATATTTTATTTTCATGTCTCAACTAAGCTCCAGATATATAACGAGCTCTCGACTGTTGCAATGGGATGATCATTCCCCTCCGGGAAGCTTTACAAAGTTTTTCTATTGATTTTGTGTTTCTGGTACGCGAAATATTTTTCAGTACGAATAAAGTAAGGATGAAGTATAAACTAATTTCTAATTAAGTGGCCACTTTATTAGAAATACCTCAAAATTGTCCTAAATAGGGAGAGATTCCTAATAAATTGGCACTCAGTGTAGGTATACGAACATGACGACTGGTTATGCAAAAGAATAAAAGGCAAGACATAATTCAATTGTTTAAATCTTCGCATGTTACATTGTTTGCAATGACTAATAAACATATTTTAGAAGTATTACACACACACTTGTAACTTTTTTGCAAACGCTTATATGTTGCATTCTCTAGAATGCAAAGAATAACGAGCATTGTACGCTGCGGTGTTAAATTCTTCCGCACAATCATAAAAAAAAATACCGCATGAAAGGCACGTGCACTGTCGGACTTTACCTCTAAAATAGCGAGCAGTTTTGCAGTCTTTTTACACGAGAGTTCTTAAACAGAACATTTTTTAAAACTCTTAATGTTCAGGTACATTAAGTGTATGCAATAATATAGTCGATGTTGTAATTAACGAAGAAACATCATAAGAATAAGATTTAAAAGTAGAAGCAGAGTGGTAGATAATAGAGAACCGATATAACAAAGGCATCGGTACAACATAGACATTTCCCTTCTTGCTTAGTTGGAAGTTTGCCAAATTATGCCGCATTATTGTGAGCGGAAAACAGGACGCATCACAATACTTCATTCTGCGGTGTTTATACTACAATCGAAAGAAGCAGAAATAATCTTCGGAGCTATATTTCAGTAAAAAAAAAAAAGCCAAAGATAAAACTAACCGCATTAATTTTACTCCTATATTTTATTTACCGCATTCAACGCACATTTAAGAACATAATTGTAACTACTTTATTACGTACGCCATTATTATTTGTTTAATGGGCTTCATTTGAAGTTGCAACCGCACAATTTCATAAAGGAAAGATACGAAAAGAATCCATGATTTAACACCTACGTAAATCTATTGTCTGTTTTTTTTTTTTTTAATTATTTTCCAGTCTCTAAATAAATGGGAAAACGTAATGTCTTTCGCAGGTATAAAAAGCTGCATAAATATTAAGTTCCCTTTGATCACGTGACATCATCAACACGCTAAAAATTAAATCATACTTTTAAGCTAACGAAGTATTAAATGATGCGCTTTACACTTTCATGTTATTTAGAAATGACGTAACCTAGACTATGAGTTGCCTTGGTAATTTGCCATTTAAATCTATAAATCTGTTTTCTGACACCCAAAACGTTATTAATTATACGATTTCTCTAGTCACACGAGTTGATGTAATCTTAGGAATGCATTTATTTCTTCATACTATCCACTTGCTTCTCTTGTAACGAAAGTTTAATTAGTTTACCCTACCCTAATCCATCGAAGGCTTCTCAAAGAATATTCTGCGGTATTTAAAAGTTCTTGGGCTTCTTAATTAGCCCAACAGTTCACCTCTGGATGTAATTTTGTCACCGCAGAAGTGCATTTTTGTTTCTCCCCAAGAATATTTTCGGTCTTGAAGCAAAGCAGCCTTGTGAGTCCAATGGTGAGATATTCATTAGTCGCTAAGGCGTCGCCTCTTCTACTGAACGTAGTTACACGTGAGTACAGTTTCCTCACTTAATTATTTAATTAAACCTATTAAATAATAAAGAATTGAGTAATTTACGCAAGTTGATATTAATGCTGTAATGTTATGATCGTGGAGGTTGAAAATCAATAACTCCTTCAGCCACGTTCTCGAGAGAATTATGCGAGATTTCATTGAACATTGCATTGTCTACCAACCAACAGTGTAGAGGGAATTAATGAAGAATAGTAGAAAAAAATTATACGAATGGTTGTTACAACTGAATCTTAGTAAACTCTAAATAGAAGTTTTGTTGCAATTCAGCTATCTCCATTTGAAACTATACTTTAAAATCATTACAATTCAAAATCATTTCAGATGCAGCTAGTATTAAATTGTCTTTCAGTCATAAGTGTCGTTTATTATAATACTCCCATTTTTGACTTTGCAAGAGTAAGCTGGAATGCACTTTTAATGGAGCTATTAAGAAAAAAAATTAATTGTACTCGCTAAATATCGTTTCCCTAAATGCTATTTAAAAAAGTATCTCTTCTAGTCCTCCCTGTCTCTCTTATGAAGAAAGAGTACTTCCTCTTATTTAATAAGCCTAAAGGCTATTTTACCGGCGAAAGTTAATATAAAGGGGGATGGTACCATCCCCCTTTCTATTACCTTTCGCCGGTAAAATAGCCTTTCGGATTATTAAATTAGTAATTAACATTAAATATAGGAGTACACCACTTCGGCAATTCGATAGTAGAGGTATATAAGTTCATGTTCACTTAAAACCTTGGTATTCCAGGTCTACCTACTCACTGATGAAGCCTCAAAAAAGGCTGAAACCGATGGGGGGGCTATTATGAGTTCGCTCTCTTAAGGTTTTGCCTTAAGGGAGCACTTTGAGTCTCCGGGGAAAGTGTTCTCCGGCACGGCCCGCTGAGGAGTTTTGTCGGTGAATGCTTTTCTTCGGAATTTGAGCGGTTCTGCTCGGTGGTGGCGTGTGGGTGGAAGGCCATCACTGAGTGGAGCCAACGCTGAGATGGACAGTCTTTCGCCCATGATTGAGTGGCCTAGGGATCGTCCGAATTTTTAGAGACGGCTTTAGTTATTCATAAGGTTGAAACCGGTCTGGGTAGTGACCTCTTCTCATAATGTAAAGCAATATATATACATCTCTTAGGAGCTGGCTTTTACATTATGAGAGAATATTAAAGTTAGTGAGGGATCTTGCTCCACCTTTGCATGGAGTTGCCCTGGTGTTATACTACTCAAGTGATCATTTACACTTGTACCTGCCGATAGTGTTTCGGCATGAAACTCTATGAATTTCGATTGATTTCGATCCGAGTTTCGTACCCGGCTATAAAACATAAAGGATTTACCATCCCCCTTTCTAATACTTCCTCTTTTTAGTAATCCTATGGATACTATATTCTTTATAGGGGACAATCCTGATTGTGATTGCATTCAGAAGAACGGGAGTATTTAGTAGGACTAATTGAATCATTTAAATGCTCAATAGGAAGGGTAAAACGGTATTCCACATTACCCGATATTCCTCTACTTTGTCTTATTTCCAAGTGCTCTTGAGAAGCGATTACTTATAAGAGTACCTTTTATAAGTACTCTTATAAGTTCACTAATAGGAAACGGTAACAGTAGAACTTAAAAATCATGCAGAACCCACCCACAGAAGATAGCTAGCCTATACACTCATTCTTGAAACTTAATTATTCATAAAAGAGATGACTTTATACTCTTATTCCTACAGCTGCTTTTATACATTAAATCCGTGCATAAGTTAGGTAAGTCATTCATGATTTCATGTGTAGTATAATTCACATTCCATCCTATCCGGAAACAAAAATTGGTCAACGAATTTGACCCACATCTTAAATATATCTGTGTATCTGTGTGATATTTTATTGTTATGTTGGAATAGAGCATTGGATTTTCTTCTTCTTTGAAGACATTAATATTTTACCCATTAATATTCATCTTCTTCATTTTAGAGTGAAGAAATATGAATTTGAGAAGGAAATTTTGTTGAATGAATTACAGTAACATATTAGCCATTTATTATTTGTAGAAGTTACGCTGTTATATATTAGTTTTATTATTAGTTGAATAAGTCATCATCACATAATAGCTTTAATCGGATTGCCACATGGAAAAAAACTGGATTAATTTTCTATCCATTTATCTGCATAAGCGATTTCTTAATGTGACTACCTGCCAACTTTTTTTTTTTTTTGTTTAGTTTTAAGGATGCCCACTTAACAGCGGTGTCAGGTGTTGGTCTAAACAGCTATAGCTTCGGCCAAGAAAACGAAATGTATCTACCGCCTAGAACATAGCAGTTCCGTTTTTTGCTACTAAGACGTTGCCAAACTTCAAAAGTTTAGTAGTATTAGTGTCGCAAACGTGTTCAGAGTCTACGAAAGGATGTGCAATTGTTATTGATGCTTCGTTACTCCTCCGGCTGAGTGAAGGCATATCTTTTTACTTTTTAAACTTTCCGTTTTATTTGTGGTTGGATGCTTTCCTTGTAAGTTTATTTTGATATTTCATTTATACTTTGATTTTGTATTCCTATCATTAAAAATTAACAAATAAATTTTAAAACAATTGTCTGACTGTTTACCAGTATCTGGGAAACATATATAAAGTAGAAGCTTAGATTCCTTCAGATCATCACTGTTAATGTTCAACCTGCGCGTAAATTCAATGTTATAATTTCCGTAAAACATAATCAATCTTTTGATTAGACTATGCTTTACCAAAAAAAAACCTCACAAATTTTATAACATAAATAAATAAATAAAAAATAAATCAGCTAACGCCTTTTACTCCCTTATAGGGAGTAGGCGAGGCCTTTATACCCTATCTAGCTTTTGGAGACTGAGTGGGCAGTTCAATCTCCACCGGTAGCCAATCAGGGATAGCTGGCCCATGACTATCATTAATTATAGCAGCCACCAATGAAAAGGCTGGCAAACAAGTGCTGCCATCTCTTGGTACCTAACCCTAACAAGATATGTTACCGTCTGAAATAAAGTGGGTACTACGGTCGATTTTCTTGAGTTTACACGATGAAAAACCCGAGTTTCAGTGAGGGAAAAACCCCATTAGCCCTGCCAGAGATCGACTAACTCAGGAACCGGTCGAAGAAAGGCTTAGAAAAAGTTCCTCCAATTCCTTAAGCAAACTTAGGAGTGTTTTTTGCTGCCAATTTTTCTATTTTCTGAAGAAAAAGGGAAAATGCATTACATCAAACTAGCTAATTCATCTTTAATTAAGAATCTTATAAGAGTGGGCGCCACTCTGGATGGAATCAGAACACCGGATGTTTCAAACCAAAAACGATGTCGCTTCTTCCAGCTACGCAATGGAGACACATGTGCCCATCACACATATGGCTGATGATTCAGTTTGAAACTATTTAATACTAACGTGCAATTAACTAAATAAAAATAAAATAAAACCTTTCTTTGAATATCTAGTATATGAATTAACAATTACAGGAAGGAAAAAATTATTTGATTATTCGTAGAGGCACATGTACATATTTTTTGGATTTTGTAGAGCTACCAGTGATCTGATAAAATTAAGCGTGTAGGTTAGCAGCCACATTGCACTTAAGGTCTTCCAGTTTTTATTTATTCACAGATCTTCCAATTAATTCATTTCTTCCTATTATAGTTAGTTTCGATATTTTATATACTGTATTCTGTTTTACAAGGTCAAGTTTCTTCAGAAAGATGAATAATCCAATTACCACGGAGTGGTCAGAGTAAAGCTTATTAAGAATCAAGACAGCTGGCATCAAAGAAAGTTGAAGATAGATAATTGAAGATTGATTTTTTTCTTCTAATCAATTAAAGGTATAAATTAATACCTTTCAAAATTAAAACATCCAGTTGAATAAAAGTATACTAATGATCATATTAGAGCAGTGCTTGGCTTATTTCTGTTTCCTTATTATTACAATTTAAATATCATTTATTTAACAAAGTTGTCATCGTAGATTTCTATGCATGTACAGAAATTCAGTTAGAAAAATATGGGACAATTTCAAGTTAGTAAAATCATATCTGTTACACTGTAAATTTTTCTGCAAAGACAGAAATTACATTTCAATGCATGTGAATAGAAAATTTATACAAAATAAACAGTCTGTAATGTAACCCAAAAGATATCATAGTTTCGTCTCCTGTAGTTAGAAGAATAACATTTTATTTCCCTAAAATCAAACAAACATCCTGAGAAGTAACTTAGGACTATTCATAGGATAAACCAATTGGCTTCTTTTAGAGAAATCTGAAACTTAATGAGTGAAATCGAATTTCTTGTCATCCAAAAAATGAGACGTGGATTGAGTGAGACCACCTCAGTTAAGAATTCGTTTTCTTCCGATCAATGTAGACTGCGAGACTGACTTCCTGTCTTCATTTTAAACAGTGCATTCTGATAAAAACTATCAGATTTTTCTCCTTTCCTGAACATCAGGTCAGCTAGATACGCCATTGCAAAGTCCATGCAAAGTCAACATTCGTCTAAAATGTTAATTCAAGTGACTACAATTGCTGTTGAATTAAGAAAACGCAAACAAGTGAATAAAACGTACAATTAAGTATCTCTGTATGTAAATACATCACCTGAAAAGTAATATTTTTAAACACTATCTGCTTCATAATAAATGACGTTAATAGATACGTTTCTGAAACCATTCGGAGGCATACAGTATCTGTTAGAAACCCTTCCTTAACGATGTAAAGGTAGTGAGGAGCACAGGGCGGTGCCAGCCAGTCTGTATCCTCAAGACAGCACGCGAGAGAGCGATTAATGGCTAATACATATGGATAGCATATCCTGCTCTAGATGTAGTCACCAAAACTACTTTTGGCTCCTTTCAGCACTAGGTGTGTCCACAGTGGTATTACCGGAGATCATTTAGTGAGAAGTGGCACCATCTACCGAGGCAATAAGAAACAAAATAAACATGCCGTGCATAAAAATAAACTGTTCGTTTTGGTTAAGAAAAAAAAAAAATAAACTAGACGTGTAATCAGTCTTAAGATCCAACGCACGTTAATGTAAATATCAAATATTCTTATTTTTCGTAATAACGTAATTGTTAAGAATAAAGAAGGTATGTGTAACATAGTGTATATATATATATATATAATTATCCAGTCATCTATAGCTTTCGGACGTATTCAGAATTCTTTCCCTGCATAGTTAATCTAATAAGACATGAATGTATTTATCGTGAACTAAGGACAACATCAGTAGTCGATATGTCTGTTTTTCTCCATGCAATTACTTGAATTTTCCAGGAAACCTGTTAACTCTGAGTGAATTCGAAAAAAAAACACGCAGTAGGATATCCCTTTCTGATTCCTCATGATTTGAATTGGGTTTTTTTGAACAAATAGTGAATATCGTTCTTCTCACTGCACAGCGGACTCGTCTGCTTTTTTTAAAAAACAGATTTTCAGCAAAAGACTCCCAAAAGATTCTCTACCTATACTCAGCAGAAATTGCATTGAATAATTTTCACCGATACATGTGACCAATGCATTTATATTATTAATATATCGCATGTCGTTTGATATCATCAAGTTTGCTATTTGATCTACCGGTCTACTTAGAACCATACTTACTCTTCTAATTACAAAAAGTAATAATTTCATAGTTGGAGAGTGCTCGTCTTCTAGTCAGTGACTCTAAACTAAGGACAGCAAAACATAAACTTCGGATCATAACGAGCTGTGCAACTTAGAACGTGCTCTTTATATGCAAACCAATACAGTGATCAAACTTAAGTATTAATCAGTGCATTTCTGCAAATATATAAAGATTAGTTTATCAAATATAAAATTCCTTTTTGTTCATGATGTGTTACATTTCATAGATGCTCTATGGGGAAAATCGACAAGATATTTATTTTACTGGAATGATGGGAACGTGAAGAACTTTTATATGGATTTTCCAATGGGAAAGACAAAAACGTTTACTCCCCGAAACTTGGGTTTTCACCATGTAAAAACATATAAACCGGCCAAAAGAGCACACTTGGTTATGCACATCATAATACACTGACGTCGATCGTAATTCCATTGAACAACTTGAAATAAATGAAGAGTTGTTGAGACACGTTTTATCCCATTGTCAAATTCGATGGTGTTTTATCAATGTAGACAAAAATTTATATATAGAAGGAATGTTCAAATATTTTCTAGTATTGCTTCTTGTGTTGCAATCTGGTACTCACTTTTCGAATTTTGATATTTCCAAATATTTACGGCGATTTATTTACTTGCCGATCAATATATCTGTTATTGGAAAAACGGTCTTCTGAAAGCTTTTCTTGGGAATTCGTTCTGTGATTGTTTTATATTGACTTAAAACGTGTGGCAAATGCTTTCATGTTGTTACAGATTAAGACATTGCATGCTGGGCAAAAACATCACATGCGAAGGCATGGAATTTATTCTAGTAAATGGCCGATATTCTAAATATGTAGATTTCTTGCTCATAATCATTTCTTTGTTCTCTATAAACAACTTGTTCACAGAGTTCAGTATATGAAATTCAGATGGACTGCAGAAATCAATTTTTGCAATATTAAATTAGGTGTTTTTAGTGAGATTTGTGAAAAGGCATTTCAATAAAAAGGCAGCACAGATTTCTAGTGAATCAAGAGAACATTTTTGAAGTGATGTCACCTTGAGACAAAGAAGAAAAGGTGTCATCATCACAATATAAATAGTGTGTGAAGTAAAACGTGTTAGGCATGAGCATGTACCAGTTTAATGCACTTGTGCTAATTTCTGTTCAATTTGTGACACTTACAAGTGTTTGTCCACACACATTTTTGTCTGGTATCGATGCTCAAACAGCAGGTGATGGCTTAGTTGAGGAGGTCATTGAGAATCATGGAAATAGAGAAAAGGCACTAGAAAGGTGGACAAAGAAGAAATAGTGAAAGGAATTGAGGAGAATATACAGGAAAGGTTGGAATAACGTGTACGAGGAAAGGAAAAATAGAAAATAATGAAACAATTTTGAAAACGGAGGAGAGAGGCGAAGGAAACATGGACATTGTCAATTTCGAAGGCTGAATAAGAAATATTTTGAGTTACAATTTCGTGGTTTATTATTATTATTATTATTATTATTATTATTATTATTATTATTATCTCCAAGAAAGTTAAGGATTTATTGAGGGGGCGGAAAATCACCCATCACACCAGCTGTCATACATTCGTTTGAATCCATTCAGACTGGATGGACTCACTATTTGAACAGGCAAACTATTCCACTCACCCACTGTTCTGTGAGAGAAAAATCTAGCTCTCATCCCCTTATTAACCAGTTTCTGCAGTTCACATACTTTCAGTCTAGTCTGTAAACTACATTTCATAATCCCAATGTCATCTTTATTACTTTTATTTTGCACCCTCTCCACAGCTTCTTTAATCCTTCCGAATCCGGAAGGCCAAATCTGCGCTTTGCAGTCCGAGTGAGGTCGCATCAAGGCCTTACAAAGAAGCAAAATTACTTCATTATCCTTATATGCCAATGTTCATTTTAACCTCGCAATTATCCTATGATTTGTTTTTTGCATTTTTGCTATCTGACTTTTGAACTTAAAATTCCTCACTGTAATTCCAAGATCCCTTTCCTCATCAGTTTTATCAAGCATAATCCCACCAATATAATATGCGTTGGAAATCTCTTCCCTCTATTACACTCTAACGTTGAATTGATAGCCATTATCATTTTCCCACTGTTCCAAGTTATTCAAACCATTCTGTAAATACTTCATATCAGTAGCATCCCTGATTGCCCTGCTTATCTTTGACTCATCAGCAAACGATTAAAGTTAGTCTCCTGTCAGGTCCTTTCCAATATCGTACAGATTGAACAAAAGTGTTCCCCGGACTGATTTATGGGTATACCACTGGTTATCATAAATCTGGTATATTCACAACACTTTCTGATACCCGTTCGTCTCACTCACTTATTAAAGTCAATGGTTTATATTCCAATGCTATATTTATTCAACAGCTTTTCATGAGGTACCCTATCAAATGCATTAGGAAAGTCCAACGGTATAGTAGTATATCCAATCCTTCATTCAACTTAGCCTTAATATTATTATAAAATATCAGTAAATTACTAAAACATAGACAAATCAATTTTTGCACCAAATCTGTACAACAAAATTATTGTACGTTGTTTTCCTATCATACATTATGATATTAACTTTTACTGCTTCTATACTAAACGTTTATAGTAACCTTATGCGAAGACAACGGAAGGGAACGTCGATCTATGAAACTTGGTCGGAGATTTCAGTTGGGCCTGTATGTCAATGATCTGTTCTTGGGTTGTTTGTGAAGAGTAGCACGAGTGCTTATTTTAAGTTAGTATTTTTGCTATTGTTGCAGCAAGTTTGTAGTCTTAGACATTTTGCTGATGGGTATGGGGAGGGTGAGGATATTGCAGTGCACGTACAAAGCAAAATATATTATATTCAATTAATTCACTTTAAATAACTTCTGTAGGATCTTAAATGGCAGTACTTCGGGACAGTTTATTTCACTAATTAAATATCCACTTTTTCACTAAAATGCAAAAATATTCTTATCAGTTAACATTCATTCTCTTTAAAGAGCTCATGTCCCCTAGCATTCACTTTGTTCTTAAGGTTTATAACTAGTAAACTCGAAGTCTTTTTTCATAATAGTAGCCCTGTATGCCAGTTATACTGGGTTGCAATCCCCTGTACTTTCTTCAACGTATTAAATCCTTCATTGGAGAAATACTTCAAATTTAAATACGGTACTATAAAGTAGACTCAAGCCGTGGAACAATTACATCTTTGTGGCTACTAGCAAAATTCTTGGCAATTAATGAAAGAATATATCAAGTACAATTCTGACTGCATTACTGCATTGTTTACAAATTTTTATAGTGTAGTGAGCTACGATTTTTAAGATCCTTGATCTAGTACTTGAACGTATCTCATATAAGTATTCTACTCTGGATTACGCTGCTAAATCTTAATAATTCTGTTGAAAATTAAGACTTAATTCCATGATCAATATCAATTATAAAAAAAAAGAACAACAACAACCGGCCCAAAAATGATATCTAAATAACTTGCGATTATCATATGTACGGTTTATGATCGTGAAAGAGTTCACGATCATAAACCGTATAAACATCATGAGACGTTGAAGTACTTTGGACACATTGAAAGGATGGCAGCGTTGCAGAAGATGTTCTATGGTTTGTGTTTCACCAAATGAGCAGCTGTCACTGTCTGTGTAGCCCCCATCTGACCATAGTCTTCTTTGATCTGCCCATTCCTGAACGAAGTCTATTCAATGTCTTTTATATCTGCCAGTCTAGATGAAAGCCGGAAGGAAGAAATTCGTTTTAAGTTCAGAGCCTCTGGAGATTGTTCTTTCCACATTGTTGGCCTTGTAGTTTTTATGGAATCAACCAACAGTTCCACTGAGTGAATAAAACTTTTCCTTGATATTAGTCTCCTATGTACTGCAACATGTCCATAGAAAGGATGCAGTCCATCATTTAGTTGTTGTTTCCGCTCATATCTACTCTGTGTAGTCCTGATGTGAGGAGGTGCAATACCAAACAGCGAGTATAGATGGTCAATTTTTGTAGGCTTAAGGCAGCCGGTAATGTGCCGATATGTTTCATTAAGAATCGTTTCAATAATTTTGACATGTGATGATCTTTCCCAAATAGGGTCCTATCTAGGGTAACACCAAGGTAAGTTGAATTTGGATAATTGACCAATTTCACACCATTCCATTCTATATTCAATTCTTCCCTCGTCTCTCTATTATTGAGATGGAAAAGGCACATTTGGATTTTACTGGGATTTGGTTTCAGTTGGTTTTTCCTTACTGTAAGGGTTTCTAGTTTTTGTGTGAAGAAGTGCTTCTCAATGTCATCAAAGGATTTTGCTTGAGAAGTTATTGCCCTGTCATCTGCATATAAGAAGGTTCTTGACCGTGGGTTTATAGGTTGTTCATTAGTATATATATATATATATATTTTTTTTTTTTTATTTATTTATTATTTATTTTTTTTTTTGAATAGGAGGGGAGATAGCACACTTCCCTGAGGTAGACCATTTATCTGGATACGCCATCTGCTCTTTTTTCCTTGAAAATCTACAAAGAATCTCTTGTGGAACAGCAGCGACCTAAATATCTCCACTAACCGATAGCTGTTTGTCATGCTGTAAATTTTGACTATGAGCTTTCTAAGATTTATGGTGTCATATGCAGCTGTCAAATCTATAAATACAGCTCCTGTTGCTAAATCCTTTTCAAAGCCGTCATCAATAAACTGTGTTAAGTTTAATACTTGTCCAGTGCATGATCTTCCTGGTCTAAATCCTGCCTGTTCTTTTATCAGCACATTCTCTATTTCCGGACTTAGTCTGTTCAAGATTAACCTCTCATACAACTTCAGCATTGAGCACAGGAGAGCCATAGAGCTGTAGCTTTTTGGATCCTCAGTAGGTTTACCCGGTTTCAGGATAGGTATTATTTTTGTTTGTCTCCATATGCTCGGTATTTTAGCAAATTTCCAACAAAAGTTGAAAAATTCACAACCACTCTGTTGCCTTTTCTCCGAGATTCCTTAGTATCTCGTTTCTGATACCATCTATACTGGCAGCTTTTCATGGTTGTAAAGCGTTTAGGGCATTTTCTAGTTACTCTTTAGTAAATGGTGCTTCGAAGAGATTATTTTCTGAATCCCTAACTTTTTTAATATAATCTTTAGGTATTTTTCCTTCGGTACTTGGTTTACCATTCAGAGAAAAATGGGTTGCAAGTTAGTCTGTATTTATAGTAACTTCGGTTGCTGCTGTTGTGGGGTCAACAGATAATTTTTTGAGTAAGAGCCAGCATTTCCTATTGTGCTTCATATCTAAGCTTATAATTTTCTCTGTCCATTGTTGACTTCTTTTTTTAGACAGTGCTGCTATAAGTTCCTCTCCTGCATCAACCGTTTCTGATAAAATGGATCTTTATCATATAGGTCGCAATATCTTTCATATCTTTCCACGTTGTGCTCTGTAAACCCTGGAATGCAACATGTCCTACAACCTCTTGGGATATGCCTGGTAGCAGACCATCTAATAGCTTTGATGAACTTTCCATAATTTTCTTGTCAGGGTGAAATGTTGGGCAAGTTTATGTCTAATTATCTTGAGAACTGTTCCCAGTTAGTTAGGTTTTTTAAAATTAAGGCGTCTTTAATAGTCATCAACATATTATAAGAAACATTACTTATAACACGTGTCCTCGTATTACAATATACTTTGTCTCTAATACTCAAATTATGTGCCCACAGGAAGAAAATACTGTTTATCTAGAGCTCAAAATTATAAAGAATTTCTCTTCAAATACAGTGTTTCTTTTAAAATATTCAACGATATCAGGTGAATGGAATTTTAATTACTGGAAAAAGTAATATTTATATTTTAAATGCATTGTTATAGCTGAATACGAGTATTGCTTCATCCATATAAAGTTCTAAGTGATTACATAAAATCAAAGAACATTATGAAATGTTCCCTGAAAAATTCGAATTCATGTTCCCTTAACTTTAAAGAAGCGAAAATGTTCAGGCCATTTCATGAGCGCTTGAGTTAGTCACTCTCAGGAATTAGTTTCGGAAACTTTACTCTCTCAAACTCCATTCTTCCGGCCTGAAAAAAGTAAATCAAAGGCAGTTCATTTCACAAATATTTATCAGGGAAAATGGAGTCACGATTTGGTTCTGGATTTTGTCACATAAACTTGCACGCCTATGTATGTTGAAATAATATTAGTAACACGAACAAACATTTACAAACTATATAAAGGGTGTCCCGAAATTCACGCAAGATTTAAATTTAGCGCCATTTGTGCGGTAAAGTGTTACCAACGAGAAAAAAAAAGACGGCGTGACAGCTGACAGTTCAGGGTTATTAAAAATGACCACACATAGCGAAGAAAGTTCATTGAATGGATTATGGAACAACAACAAGTGGATGCTTATATTTCGAACAAAATCATCTTCAGCGATGAGGCTCATTTTCATCTTGATGGCTTCGTTAATCGACAAAATTATCGCATTTGGGGTTTAGAAAATCCAGGAGTGATTGTTGAGAAACAAATGCATCCACAACGTGTCACTGTTTGGTGCGGATTTTGAGCTGGAGGCATCATCGGTCCATTCTAAAATGCGGCTGGTAAGGCAATAACAGTTAATGGTGCTCGCTATCGCGACATGATAATCCAATTTTTTGTGCCTAAATTGCAAGATATGGATGTGGACGACATGTGGTTTCAACAAGACGGTGCCACATGCCATACAGTCCGAGAAACAATTCAATTACTGCATGAGTCATTTCCTGGTCGTGTAATTTCCCGTTTTGGTGATCAGAATTGGTGATCAGAATTGGCCTCCCAGATCATGTGACTTAACGCCGTTGAACTTTTTTCTTTGGGGTTTTTTGAAGTCTAAGGTTTATGCCAACAAGTCCACGACCACCCACGCCTTGAAGGAGGAAATTGAGCGCTGTATCAACGAAATTCAGCCACATTTATGCAAAACAGTCATGGAAAATTTCGACAAAAGAGTGCGTATGTGCCAGCAAAGCCGTGGAGGCCATTTACCCGATATGCTATTCCATGCATAACCCTATACTGTATACTTTATGAATCAATAAGAAATTACAATTTTTAATTAAAAACCTGTGTTTTCTATCAAAATTACTTCTTGCGTGAATTTTGGGACACCTAATTAAGAAAACAGGATTTCATAAATTCCCTGGCACTTCTCTTTCCGTAAATCTAAACGTTGTAAAAGCAAACCCTTAACCTCATGTCAGAGGAAATACAAGTTCTTTTGACATCTTTGAGTATTCCAAAGGACGACAACGAAAAATGGCAAAAAAAATCTATCACGAAATTGTATAAAAAACTCAACCACATGATATGCATTTTAACTGTATTTTAGTTTTTGATTAATGAGTCTAGCTGCAAATTAGTTTCATTAAATTATCATTAATTATGGAATTATCCACATCCATATTTTAATGACAACATAAATCCATCTCACCTATCCTCAACAGAAACATTATAACGAAAAAGAGAAATTTCAATAAAGTTATTTATTTTCATTTATACTAGATTACACCTCTTCTGAAGAGTTGGACAAACAACACAGCCTAACTCGCAGCTGAACAGCTTTACTGCAAAACAAAAAAACAAAATATAGAAACACTGAAATCCGGAAAAGCTAGCAAATGCCATCTTTACGAACGAGAGTCACTATTTACATACAAACGACTCTTCATATTTTGGATGTTTTGCAGACAAGTGGAAAGCCAGTAGAGTGCAGTTTGTATACCTCTGAAACTTCATTCACCAAAACATATTAGCTTGAGTGGATATCCCGAACTCCATATATATCATGCATGAAAGTTATGTTAGGCAACCTATTGACAGTCCAAATTAACAATCAGCAAGAGGGCAGTGTTATGGAATTGGTAGAATTCATAGGGCATAGTTAACTCTCGGTTTGAATCCAGATGTATGCTATCAATTCCAGTCTCTGTTCTCAACAAGAACGAGTGCATGCATTTTTTTTCAGTGCTACCGAAGATTGATATTTATTTATGCAAAAGGAAAATGCAATATATTACACGGTATATAAAGTAAGAAAACTGTAGAGCTACAGGTGATGGCTCTCTCTGACTGTGGTTGTTTCGATTGGCGACTACCATTTCTATCCCCCCCCCCAGTCAGCAAAGTAAACAAGAAAGTCATGCTATGACTTACGTCAAGACAGGACATCGATATGCGAAAAAGGTAAGTCCAAAATTCCTTGCGATAGTTTAGTGGCAAATGTAATAATCAAATAGCAAAACATGGAATTAATACTAGTTATGTAAGGGAGATATTGAGAAAGGCGAAGAAAATTTCTACTTTTTAAATGTAAAAATCCCTTTTATCGAGAATGACTTTGAGAAGAAAATTAAAAAAAAAAACTCTTAAAGGGGAAAAACAACAAATTACGATATACCGTGATTTGTTCTATCAAATTGTTCTATCTAAGTATTAGTAGCTGTCGAATTGTCCTGTGAAAGCATTAATAGCTTCCACAACAACAACAACACACCTAGATCTATCGGAAGACCAAGAAAACGTCAGAGATTCTTGAAACAAGCAAAGAGAAAAACAAAGAAATGGTATATCTTGGTTAAAATACTAAAACACTCTTTGATGGCATAAGTGAAGCTATTAATAGGGATATGAAAGATTTAAAAATCTTTTATTTTTGTTTTATTATAATTAAGAAACATAAGTTTGGACAAAATATTTGAGCAAGGAGCAAAATTATTATTTTAAGTAAATCTAAAGAAAATACCTGAAATACTTTTATTATGAATACGAGATAAATGAGTTTAGAATCGAACTGAAATAATCTATAAATTTTGCGCATAACAGAAGAACCATGAGAAAAATGTTAAAGCTTAATAATAATGATATTACTAGGGTACTTTAAGTTAAAAAGGATGATTTAAAAATTAGATTTAAGGATATCCATATGTAATTAAAGGCAAAACAAAATATTTCATCCAGCGAAAAATTTTAAAATTACACATGCAACGTGTGTACTGGAACACGGAAGGGAAGGTTTCCTTAGAACATTACTGGAATCAAGAATTCGCAAAAGATGAAGTGAATGAGATTTTAAAAACTGTGATTATTATTAATTCTTTGAAATTGATTTGAACTTTGAAATTTGAAATTGAAATTGATTTTGAAATTTATTTGAACTTTGAAATTTGAAATTGAAATTGATTTTGAAATTGAATTATTGTTAAATGTATTGTT
This sequence comes from Typopeltis vanoorti, assembly GCF_054136105.1. Taxonomy (NCBI): domain Eukaryota; kingdom Metazoa; phylum Arthropoda; class Arachnida; order Uropygi; family Thelyphonidae; genus Typopeltis; species Typopeltis vanoorti. The sequence continues at coordinate 90,612,495 of NC_143564.1, read as the reverse complement.
ATATAATAACCTAAAAGAAGAAAAAAATACTACGCAATACAATTTGTCGAAAAATCTTTTGTTTTAGTTATACAGTGTGTGTGAGATAAATAAACAGTAATTTGTTTGTCTCATACATTGTTATACCCTTAGAAATGTAAAGCAAATGTTTGATGAGCTGAAGATATAGTGGAAAATAAGTCTAAAGTTTAATTATTTTTGAAGTTCGTTAAAGAGGGCGAGATGCAGTTATACCACATTATCGGACTTAAAGTTACTTTGAATGCAAAGATATCAATAAGTCAAGTGGTGTGGTAGCATACGTGGAAATTATGTCGCTACGCAACAAACATTCTGTATGCAAAGTGCAGAATGAATTAATTTGTTGGATTAGAAACAAAAATCATTAATCAGTGTACAAATCTCACCAGTTTACTGAGAGTGTTTTCAAAATAGAATTAAAGATACCTTAAATTTCTACATAAGTGAACGTATCATTCCTATAGGTGACTTGGATATTGTAAAATGTTCATGAATTGAGTATGACGGATTTGGTTTTAAACACTGTTGATTGGATCACTTATCTATTAACAACAAAAATAATTTTCAATTTAAAATGCATGTTTTTCTATTTCAATTTTGCAAATGCATGTATGTATATGACATATCAGGTGATTATCTATCTTAAGTAGAGTCTTTCTTATTATAACTTGCACAATTAATACTCATTAAGGTATGATATAACATTGAATTCGTATGGTATCAATACATTTTATTATTGAAGACACAGAGAGTTTAGTGAAGACTATTATGAAAGGGATATGATAAAATTTATAATTAATCTTTCCAGATTACAACGAAATCAGTAACTAAAACTGAAAAAACGTTATGAAACAAATCAGAATAATATGAACATGAAAAGAAAAGGTAATTATCAATAGAAATGGAAATGGATCACAAATGAAATAAGTACGCCAATAGGGAAAAAAGTATCCCAAATCTTAAGAAGTCTTCTGATAGTATACTCTTCTTTTGCTTCTCTCCCATAGTCCTAAATGGACAGTTGGGTCACTCATGGTTGGTAGGTGATATTCTTTGTTGGCCTTCTCCAATCATCTCGGTCTCTTGTTCTTGATGTCAGTTGAAAAAAGGAGGAATTTTTTTATGTTATCAGTCCATTTTAATCGAGATCTGCCCCTAACCCTTGATCCTGGAACGATTCCTTCTAGTGCTTGCTTTGGAATGCCATTAGCCCTCTTCACATGTCCGAACCATTTCATCTGTCTTCTTATGACGACTATCAGAAGAAGACAGATGAAATGGTGTGTGTATATTCACGAAACCATATACACACATCAAATATGTGTGTGTATATGGTTTCGTGAGCGGTATATAGTTTGAACTGAATACTTTACAGCATGAAGGAAAAAGCTCCAATTGTATCAACGTTTCGAAAAAAGGAAAATTATTCAAAAAAAATAAAATATACTTTTATACTTATTTAAGTTAAGGGATATTACATCCCATATTGTTTCAAAGCCGAATAAGGAACTCAAAGAGTTTCATGCCGAATATAGAAACTATATAAAGTTCGGCGAGTCCAAGCGTAAGCAAATACCTGGATAGTGCAACACCTGACCCATTTCATAGTGCAACACTGAGGCAATTCATAGTAAGGGTGGATCAAGATCTGATCACTATTCTTGGTATTTACCCATAATGCTAAACCAAACTCCTAGGGGCGGTATTATTGTTCTACATTATGAGAGAAGGTCACTACCCAAACCGGTTTCAACCTTTATTGAGGTCTCATCAGTGAGTAGGTAGACCTAGTAATACCAAGTTTGTAGCGAACAGAACTTACATCCCTTCTATGAGAATTGCCAAGCGGTGTCCTAATAAATTACTAATTATATGAAACAATAGGGGATATAATATCCCTTAACTTAAATGAGTTCATGTTGCCGAATTGAAGCCTTTGGCTCTTCATATAATTAGTAATAATACAGGTTATTTACATATATACAATAAAGCATACTATTACAATTTCTGTTCAGTACAAAATGTAGGGTACAGTGGGTTTTTTTAAAATAAATGTACATTTTTTTTTCTAGTATCGATCATTGCTTATTTTTATACAGCCTATATACATATACACAATTAATAATAATAATAATAATAATAATAATAATAATAATAATAATAATAATAATAATAATAATAATAATAATAATAATTTTATTATTATTATTTTTTTATTGATTGTTAAAATATTTATACATACAATAAACATCTTGTGTGACATTGCACCTTATAATTTTACAGAGTTCAGCACTAAGTGCTGCAATTCCTACATTGGATTTCAATTAAAAATTTTTAATAATACTTTTTTGCCTTTATATTGTGTATTTACAACACATGTTCTTCTAATATTAACAATGAAGATTATACGGAATTTTTTGTATAATTTTTATTTTATTTTTATTATTTTTTTTACAGTTTGAGAAAGAGTGATTATACAAACAAATTTCTGCATTTGCTTATAAGGATTACTTGTAGATGAATGAAGCAAGTTAATCCCACCTACTTCGAAGCTTGGGTTAACTTTTATGAAGAGAGTGGGATTTAACCTTCACTATTTGTGTTGTTGCTACTGTTTATGTATGGGATGTAGACATTGGATGCTAGTGATTTGTGATGTGCTATATTAGTGTTAATGGTTTCTTAACTTTGTTGGTATATTTTCCAGAGTTCGTTTTTTAATGTTCTGTAGTTATCTACGTGTTTTAACTTTCTTGCGTGGGTATCTGATGTGATCTCACAAAAGAACCGTATGAGTTGTTGAAGGGTGTGGGAATGTAGAGAGTTGTTATACGATATAATAATAATAATAATAATAATAATAATAATAATTGTTTCCTTTATTCTTTGAGAGGCATTTTTTGATTTCTTCCTCGAAGCTTTGCAGAGCTTATCTGAGGAAGATAATATAATAGATGGCGGTGGTTTCCTGATTATGTTTCTATACTGGTCGCAAGCCAGGTGTTGATATTACTGTTTGTTGGTACGTGCTTGGAAGACTGCAACTGCTATTACACAGTTTAACTTTTTTTTTTTTGCAAGTAGGGTTGGATTTGGACATGGTGTGTTTGTTTGTGTTTTTTTGCAGTGGTGTTTTTTGAGAGTAGTTTATCATAGGTGTGTGCGCCCGCATGTGTGTGTGTGTGAGAGAGAGAGAGAGAGAGAGAAACAGGAATTTCTCTAATTTTCATTCTCGCTATAATATTTATACAGTGCGTGTTTCAGCTCTCTGTAAGTCCCTAGGTTTCTGTCGTCGAACGGCACTTTGTTTATCATGTCAGGTACATAGAAGTTTCGGGTGGCTTTGCCGTAGTGATTGTTGTACTTGTATGTTATGTAGTTTGTTGACTACATAACATCTGATATGTTGTTCTGGTTACTCTATTGGTTGGGCAGCAGTAATGTTTTAACATGACTGTGTAGTGGCATAAGTGTTTCACCTTAAATATTTTGTGTTCTGTCCGTGCTGCCTGCATAAGTGTGGGTTGTTCCCACAATATCAGTTTTACCATTTTATCTTGCAACCGTTGTAACCTGTTAAGTCTGTAGTCTGTGCAGAATGCACATGATGTGATTTCGTATCTTAAAATGATTTCATATGACGCTTTATAGATTAGTATTTTTATGTGTATCGGGGCAATGTCTTTTAATCGGTATAGTTTGCTTACTATTATCCTAAGTTTGGTGTGTAGGTAGTTTGTATGGCTATTCCAACTTTGATCAGCATCGAAGTGGAGTCCGAGGTAGCATGTTGTTTTTCACCTGTGTGATGGTTGTGGTTTTAGGTTCAGCGCTTTCTGTATAGGAGGATGAATGTTTGATAGTGAGATATTTAGTTTCTATGGGCAGGGTTTGGCGATTTTTGAATACCATTAGCTTTATTTTTCCAGGGTTTATATATATGCCGTTTTCGGTTAACCAGTTAGTGATTTTATTGATGTCGTGTTGCATATTTGTGTAAGCGATATTTGAGTTGTTATGAATGGATACTATGGCCGTGTCGTCTGCGTACTGAAAGATTTTACTTTTTAGGGGAAGATGGCTTATGTCGTGTGTGTATATGTTAAATAGAATGGGAGATAGGACAACTCCTTGCAGTACTCCACCTCTTTGCTATATGCTAGTGCCGCTACCTCTTTGCTATACGCTGATCCTATACGTGTGATGTGCTTCCTGTTTTTCATGTCTGCTTTAAACCACTGGAGTAGGTGACCTCCGATTCTGATATGCGTTAGTTTCGTTAGCAAGGTTTTGTGTGATAGTGTATCAAATGTTTTTGTTAGGTCAATGAATACGACTAATGTTATTCTGTTTTTATCCAATGCGGCGTTTATTAGCTCTGTGAAATCTTCCAGGAGTGTTGCTATACCTTTATTTTTTTGAAGGCCACATTGTGTTCAGGGTATGATTTGAAACTTTTCAACATATGTGGAGAGTTTGCAATGCACTCCATGATTTGGTTGATTATAGACAACGTGGCGATGGGTCTGTAATCATTTATAATGTTTCTTTTTCCATGTTTGTGTATTGGTGCGATTAATGCAGTCTTTAGTGTTTTAAGTATGTGTCCGGTTTTTTCGAAGATTATTTTAACAGTTTTTGTATAACCGGACATAGGTTGATTGAGTGTTTCTTGATGTCTTTTGGTCTGATTTCCTCTATCCCTGGTCCTTTGTTAGAGTTAATTTGTTGAATTGCCAGTGATAGTTCTTTTTTTGTTACTCTGGGGAACCACATCGACTGGGTGGTGTCAGGGTAGTTCATCCAATTATTTTCGTCCAATCCTATTTCGTCCAATGCTATTTGTCCAATTGAAAATAATTGAGAAATACACTGAAAGTACCTGGGTTTAAAGTTATTCGTCCAATCCTATTTCAGTTTGAAAATAATTGGACGAAATGCCCTGAAAACACATGGGTTTGAGGTTATTCATCCAATCCTATCTCGTCCAATGCTATTTGTCCAATTCTTTATATTAATACAAGGAGTTATAAGTAACTTTTGATCATTAATAACAATCAATTGAGTTAATATTTTTTTGTAATTTATCCTTAAAATTTGGCAGTGCTGAATACGTCAGAAATTGTAATGAGTGACAAGAATAAGACTAGACGGTATTGGTGATGCGAGGTTCGTGACAGTTGCAATGCTAGATGCATCACAACTGCCAGTTTAGACAACATACTGGTGTACAAAGATGGCAAGGACGATCACCAACATGAATCAGGTGTGGACGGAGAGGTTAGGAAGTTAAAAATAATCTAAAAGAAGGGCACAAGACAATATGCATGGTCCACCCTAACACGTTTGCGTATGGTTATAGGACAAGTTCAGCAAAATGAAGTATTACTCATGTTGCCTGAGAGAAATGGTTTACGGAGGCAAGTCAATAGATGGCAGAACACTGCGAAGCCTCGTACTCCCGCAAGTTTGGTTGGCATTGAGATACCGGAAGAATATCAACTAACATCAAATCATGACAGATTTCTTTTTTATGATTCTGGTGTACAGGACGAGGATTGTGTTCTTGTTTTTGCCACAACGGAAACTAAGCTTACTTGGAGTGAGTGACATTATCTTCTCGGATGGCACATTTAAAACTGCGCCCTCACAATTTGCTCAGTTGTTTGCTATGCATGGAATATTTCGAGAGGATATCATGCCTCTGGTGTACGCTCTAACTCCCGCAAAAACTGAGACTACATATCGGTCAATATACCAGCATGTTGTCAACACCGAAAGCAAGCAGGAATCATTGTGAATCCACGTACTGTTATGATGGATTTCGAGCTGGCGAATATGAATTCTGCGCGAGAGATATTTCCTAATACAAGTATAAAGTGTTGTCTATTTCACTTTTCTCAGGCCCTTTGGCGGCTTTCGGTTTGTCACAGCAGTATAAAGTTGCAGGAGGCCCTGTACGTGAAGATGCATCAATGCTGTTCGGCTTGCTATTCGTGCCGATCGACGACGTACTCGAGGTATTTGACTACATTGCAGAGAGTGTTTCAGAAGAGCTGGAAGGAATGATAGAGTATGTTGAACGTGTTTACATTAGAGGACATGGGGAGGATGGAAAACCTTCGCTTTCCACCCGAGCGAGGTATGGAATGTCCATGATTTTGTCATCAATGGAACACAGAGACCCAACAAATCTGTAGAAGGTTGGCATAACAAATTCCAAAAGTTGATGTTCATCGATTCATCGATTCCCTGAAGGAGGAACAGAGGCAGAACGAACAAGATATAACATGCTTTCTTGTAGGTCAAAGAAACATCAGGGCACCTGTGAATAGCCGGTACCTATGTAACCAAGAATGCATTTTCTCCCTAGTACAGCAATATCCTCAGTACAAGGCTGAAAACAGCCTCAACACGTACCTGCTGTCAATCGCTTATCGTTTGAAGGTGAACCCAGTCGAGGAAGTCAATGAGGAAGACTAAATTCTTCAAACTCTGCAGATTTCAAAATCCATTATCTCGTTTTCACATCAATTTCCGAATTAATTCTGTTGTTTACTTATTTGGTTTGTTATAATTAAATGCTCACATACATATCTTGTAGGAATTTGTAGAAAGTAAAACAAATGGCTCAGAATTACTTTGGCGATTTCACTCAGGAAAAATCTAGGTTGGACATAGTGATATATAGGACAAATTGAGATTGGACGAAATGTCCGAAAGGACGAGTATTCCCTTGGACAAACTTATAAAAGGACAAAAAATCTCGGACCATCTGCCCTCAAACCGACTGCGTTGCTCGTGGACCTAGTGGAGAATGTTCGTTTATGTGATGAAAGCTTGTTTCTTGTAGTTTTTGGACAGAGTTCACGAAGTGCTGGTTAAAGTTGTTTGCCAACTGTTTGAGGGATTTGGGGTCGCAAGCAAAGCTGTGTTTTATTGTTTCTGAGGCAGTGTATATTGTCCAGCATTTCATTAATCAGGTGCCAGGTTTCCTGTATGCCGTTCTGAGCTGTTGTTAATTTGTTGCTGTAGTAGTTTCTTTTTGCCGTTAATAATAATCATTTATAATTATTTTATATAATTATTTATATTTATATTTATCTTTTGCTCTCAAGAAAAGAAGCTGCATGCTGAACACTTCAAGAAAAACATGATATTTTAGCTGCAAGGCATGCCGAAAAATTAAGAGAACGTGAAGAGCAGAAAATAAGAGAAAAACGTAAAGCATGGGATCGTTTACAAAAGGTTGGCTGAGCCGTTCTAAATATCACTTAAATGAGAGTAAACAGGCATCACCTTCACAAGGTCCAAATAATAGAGAGAAAATATTAAGAGGAGATTATAACCCATTAATGGGATCTGGTGGTGGAGTATGTTACCAGCCACCTCGTCGAGGAGGAACTGGAGGTGGTGGCTGAGGTTAAATATTTGTATACCAGAGTAATAGGATACGAAATAGAGTCAAAGATGTTGCAGAGTGAAGACAAATTGCTGATCATCCTTGTTACCTGGTATACAAGTATTTTATTCATTTGCACAGTATAAAATCAAGTAAAATTGTTACTTTTTTTACTAGCGCCAGATATGACACTAACAGTAAAAATGGATGCCAATGCTGTTAGTTGATGCAACTGTTGTAAATGATTCTAATATATGTATGAATAGGAATGCATTAATAAATTTGTACGGTTTGCCAACTCATCTTTTTTGTGTTTGTGTATGTCACACCTGAAATAAACTTTTCATTTATGTAAGAAAAAAAATTATTATTAATAGAGGGCGCTGTGTAGGCATACGAACGGGCGCACTGTGATACTGCTGCTCGAGTTTTTCATAATTTTAAAGTGGTTCCAACTCCTGTTTTTAATATCAAAGTGTTCCCAAGTAACTCTACTTGTCACGGTGAAGACAGTGATATAAAATTCACTGAAATCGGCGAAGAAAACGAATTTTGAAGTGCTGAAAAGTGAACAGAGAGGACTGTGGTCAACAACGAGCGAAGAACAAAGGACGTCCCATTTTTACAATAACACTACAGTTGCTCAAGGGAAGAAAGGAGAGCCATGAAGTGCATCAAATGCCTGAAGGATTTATCGTCCGACGGAAAATATATATAACCTGTAGGAAATGCAGTAGGATTCTACACTTTACATGTGCTGTCCTTTCAGAAACAACCTGACAACGTACAGGGTGTTCGGGATAAATTTGACAGTTTCGTAAGGAAAAGGAAAATCTTCTTTGTATCTATTAAATTTAATGAATTGACAAAAAAACATTACAGGCAGAGTTAATTACAATACTATCAACAAGATTTATTCAAAATAACCACCATTAGCATCGATCACAATTCGATCACAGCTTCAATTCTGCTTCGGAACCTCGAACAAGCTGATGCTACAGTCTCCCTGGGAAGGGCCGCAAAAACTGTTTTAATTTTATCCATTAACTGGGCTTTTGTATTACTGGAAGTGCGATTAGTGTCTTTTTCAACTGCGCCCCATACAAAATAATCCATGGGGTTAAGGTCTGGGGAGTTTGGAGGCCAAACATTTGGACTGGTGAAGTCGTAGAAATTTTCAGACAACCATTTTTGACTTTTCCCAGAGGTGTGGCAAGGGGCCGAATCCTGCTGCCATACATACGGCCTACCATTGGCTACCCTTGTTATCCAGGGCTTGACTACAGTTAGCAACTCCACGAACAAAGCCCGAATTCCAATGCCAGGGTTCTTCAACACCTGTTCCTGCAGATTTGCGAGGAATTCTGCTGTACGAACGCAATCAGATCGTCTGCTAGGGTTCTTTCTTCTTGCTACATCCTCGTAGTCACCATTGCAAGTATCTAGTTCATGCCTGATTGTTTTTACTGTATTCAGGGAGCATTGGGCAGCAGTCGTAATATCCTTATTTTGATGGCGGGCACGAATCATCATGATACAAGTTATTCTCTTCCATGATTCAGGTGGGTTCCAGCTATCCATCCTTTCTGACATCTTGTATATGAATGAAGAAGGGTCCAAACTTTTAAATGAAGAGAAGTGCGTGTTAATACATGTAACTTACGGAAAAATATAATTAATTATAAATATGTCAAATTTATCCCGAACACCCTGTAAATCGCGAAGAATGGAAGTGCCTACTCTCCTTAGGTGCGTTACAACAAAGAAACGCACACTCACCAGTCCGCACAGTTAGCCTAATGGCTTTCCTCTTTACAACCATGTGTCTGGGAAAGGAGTGTCCTGGGTTCGATTCCCGTCGATGACGTGAGGAGCTCAAAGATCTTCCTCAGCCATAGCCAATTTAACAGGTCTTGGGTGTGTTTCGAAGGGTTCCCCCCCCCCCCCCCCCAGTGTATCTGAGGATTTTCATCCCGCAAGCAGGCAAACGGGCCCCGTGAACATACACGGATTACAGTCATGAATATTGCTCTTAGGGGATGCAGCAGAGGAGTGGCGAACCGGCTGCATTAATACGCCAGTAACTCCTCATTGAAAGGTGTTACCTCAAACCGTCAGAGGATGGACGAGAAGGATAGATATAGAACACGCACCAACTATCATACTTATTCTTGAATTCATTCACACTGCTTGCACTCACAACATCCAATGACAATCCATTCCAATTACGTGTCATCTATGAGAGAAAAATCGAGCTCTCAACCCTCCCCCCCTTCTTGGCCGTATTCATTTTCAACTTCCTGGGATGCCCTCTTGTCCTTTCCCCATCTTCCACAAAATAAAAAATTCTACCAACTAAACTCCTGCATGATCCTTTCAGAGGTTTGTAAGTCTCAATCATATCACCCCTCTTTCTACTGTTTGCTAGTGTCTGCAGTCTACAAATTCGCAATCTGTCTTCATAATCAGTATTCCACAATCTTGATATCATTTTTAACACTCTTCTTCGCACTCTCCCCAATATATCAGAATCACAACGGAGACCAGACCTGTGCACAATAGTCCAAGTGATGTCTTACCAGAGCCTTGTAAAGAGGCAAAGTGACTTTCATATCTTTACATGGGAACGTTCGTTTTAGCATTGAAATTATGTTTTGAGTTGTATTTGCGATCTTTGCTACATGGCCCTGAACTTCAACTTGCTGTCCACTAACACTCCAATATCCCTAACCCCATCAGTTTCTTCTAGCATAATCCCACCAATATAATACGACATTGGATATCTAATCATGCTGAAGTGAATGAACTTTACATTTATTGACATTGAAATGCCATGCATTTTCTGATTACCAGAATTCCAGCCTATTCAAATCATTATGCAAGGTACTGTATATCAGCCAAATTCCTGATAACCTGCCTATTTTCGCATCATTAGCAAATAGCTGTATGTTGTCTGTCAAATTCTTTCTAATGTGTATCACAATGACTGATCCATGTGGTACACCAGTGGTTACCTTAAATCATAAAGACTCACATCCTCAATATACCACTTTTTGATATCTGTCCGTTAGTCATCTCCTTATCCACACTAATATTCTATAATCCAATCCATATTCTCCAATTTATGCAACAGTCTACCATGCTGTATTCTGTCAAAAGCTTTAGCAAAATACAAAAGTAACATATTGTATCAATTCTCCTTATCTCGCTCAATAGTAACGCTATTATGAAATGCGAGTAAGTTGCTAAAACATGACCTTCCCTTAATAAACCCATACTGTTCATTCCAAAGCAGAGATTCTCTGTCAACCCGTTTCCGAATCCGGGTCCTTCCTACCCAACGTTTCCAAAATTTTCACCACCCTGAGAATTGACTGGTCAATAGTTGGATATATCGGTCTTTGAATCACCCTTATGCAATTGAATTACCATACATTCTTTCCATTCTTTTGTTGCTAAAAGAGTATTTCAGCGAAATACTCTTTTAGCAACCGTGCTGGTATCCATCAGTTTCTATTGCTGCAACATTAAAAGCCAACAGGTTGTTGGCTTTTAACAAAATGGACACTCATTAGTTGAACAACTTCTTCTGCATCTATCAACCTCACACCATTTGCATTCATTAGAGTCATTCTTTCAAACTCATTTGTCTTCTACTTGCAGCATATCGACAGAATTCTTTCGGTTGTCTTAGGTACCAGTTGATTTTCAAACTCAGACTTAGCTCAGGTAGGAGTCAAATGGTTGTGTACGAAAATTATAAGCAGCAGGCCAGAACAGTCACAACTGTTATACGGAATGTTTTTATCATTTTCATAACTGACATCATCATTATGCCACGATATTTCTTTCCCATCATCCTTTTTACAAATGACTTGCTTGATAAGATTACACAACCATTTGACTTTTACCCTATTTATTCTTCGAACTCTCGGGGCGTATTCTGATATTGCATAATTTAAGTATTTTTAAATGCTTCCAAAGTACTGTCGATATTCTTCCCATCCAGCAACCGATATCATTGCGATGAACCCAGAATTCTCCTCAGTTGGTAATAATTTCTTTTGTAGTTCAGATGTAAACTTTTCTGAATGGAACATTCATAAACTTAACCACTTCCCAAGTGAGTACCACATGATCATCGTCACCAACCGGAGGCAGAATAGTTACGTCTTTAACTGAAACGCCCTCTGACACTATAATCAAATCTAACACTCTTTGCTCTCGAGTTCCTTCTGTCACATGCTACTTGAGGAAGTTGTCCCGCAATAGCGCAATAAATGCATTTTCATTCTTCTCATGAGATTCGTCTGCTACCCATCAATATTTGGATAATTAAAGTCTCCCATTATGATTACTCTTTTCGCGCTCTTCTTTTCTATTTGGTAATGCATTTCTTCATCACTAGCAACCGATCCACCAGGTCTGTAATAACACACACCCCACTATATATTTGATCTTGTAAGATTTCCACCTCACACCAGATGGCTTCAAACTCACTGCACACGTGAAAAACTGTCCTTAGTATTAGAATCATATATTTAAACACTAACTGGATTCACGTCATCCTATGTCATTAGCAGCCCACCCCTTCCTCTCATATCCTGTCTGTCCTTACTAAATATATTGTATCCTTAACACTAAATACCAGTTTGAATTTAGCGTTAAGGGTACTTAACATCTGATTCGGATAGCCAAGCCTCAATAATGCCTACAATCTGATGTATCAACGTATTGAACAAAGCAGCAAAATCTACCTTTTGTTTACTCTTGTCCGTAGTCTGCGTGACACAGTTGGACAACTCGCAGATCTCTGTTCTTCTGTAGTGCTTTATATATGAAGACATCTGTACACACGCCTAACGGGTCTGAACCGGATGAACCCAAAATCGAATCCGTTCTCTCCTCGTAATCATTTCCATGATAATTCCCATTCCCATCATTAGCACAATTATATAACATTGTCGCTGTTACACACACATTCTAACCACTCTTCCCATTAGTTTCCCCGACTCTTTCTGTTAGGTCTCATACCAATTATTAGTTTTTCAAGACGTTCTTCTTATACAAAACCCAATCTTCACTCTAACTCGCTCCATACATCCATTCCTTCTACTCACGCCTTCTTCCAATAATTTTTCATATTCTCTCTCATACTGAACGTATCGCTAGTTAAGTCGTTAGTACCAACAACATTTGTGATCTCGTTTACTTTTTGTTTTTTGAACTTGAAGTTATAACCTGCTCATCAACTGCATGTTTTGTGATAGAGTCACCATACTAAATAATATCTTTCTTTTTACAATCAACGTTATTTATCTGATTTTCGTTACTAACTTACCTTTACCATTATTTCTATAATTACAATTATGTTTACCTAATATTGCAAAATGAAATATGCATGAACAAAGCACTTATTTTTATATTAAGACGTACTGACTGCTAACGAAAATATTAATCTATGATTTAAGAAGAAATTGTTTTCTTAATGTATCACTACCATATAAAATATTTTAAATATTTGCATATTTATCACCAAATATATTAAAACCTTGATTCAAAAATAAGATTTTAGAGCAAGATTTCACAATGCACGGTTTTCCTGAGGTGAGTATATTATTATAATAACTAATTTTAGACGAACTATGTAATCCCTAAATGGTATTTATTCAGTGCATAGCTTAAGATAATGAAACTGAGGTACATTCTGTCCGTTGGTTTCATCGTAGGTGTTTCAAACAGAAATACGGAGAATTCTGTCTTCAATATTAAGAAATAATTAAATGGGAGTTATACAAGGTGGTTATACCCTTGTGTAAGCCATTGCGCGCAGCTACACAGTAGTGTAGTATGCGGCGCGGTGGATTAAAATCATTGAACTAAAAAATTGTTCTAAGGTTCTTTATCGTGTGAAGTAATCGGATTTCATACTAGAAAATAATTAAGAATTTTTCAGTATCGAATAATATCCTTGACTAAATGAAACTATCTCAATAAAACCATATTAACAAAATTAAATACTTTTTTCTCAAGCATTTTATCAACGATACGTGTATATCTTTTATCCACAATCAAATCAAGATTGTTATGCAATTTTCGTTTTTAGATGCCACGTGCTAAAATCCAATCACGCAAAGCAGGCTGTAATTCCACAACTTATACACAATTTAATGTGAACAACTATTGATCAAGTAGTTGCAATATTTTTACAGATAAACCAGCATTGTGCTGCTGTACAAATTCCGAAACGAAATGTGTGGTTTGCAAAGAGCATCTTTATCATATTTCCGGAAACCATTTAATACTGGGAGCATAACACACCATTGAATACCAAGTGTAGTAACATCCCGTTTCTGAAGAGGCTGATGACTAGAGTTCTGGATACTAATGAGCTAACAAGAGAGCAATGGACACACATTTTACTTTTCATACCATTACATAAGGTAGACACATGTCTGTTTAACACAAGCAAAACGGCTGAATACAAGCACGTTTCATTCTCATTACCAGACTTTACGTTTCACTTACCAGTAGGTAATTTTCCTCTCCCAGATTGGCGTCTCATTTTATGCATAGTTTTCAAATTAACCTTATTACGTTACAAAACTTAAAGCTGGCCTGTTTTGGCGAGTGGAGAGGGCTTGTGCTCTATAACCAAATGGTAGATAAATTCCTTCACGGTACGATAGGTCTACACCTTTTCGTGGATAGATGGATAGAATTCAAACTAAAAAAAAACAAAAAAAAACTGCCAGGTTCTATACCCTATCATACGGATTTCAGAATGCTGAGGTATTGTCTTTTGCATAACGTAATTATTGCCGGACACTACTGTCACCGAAGCGCAACTGTAACAAAGCCGGTAGCAACAAAATTCTTTAAGTTGAACGATTTGGATTCGATTCTCCTCGTATACGGGATGAGAATGTAAGTTCGTCAGTCGGTCTGCTAATGACAGTATCATTAGTAGACTGACTAATGAACCATATTTACAAGAATGATATTTGAATAATAATAATAAAAAAGTAAAACAGAACAGAGTATAACATACTGCAAAAGATACAATGGTGTTTTTACAGTCTGTCTCCCTTACACTGACATATGCCTTTATTGTTCTAACATTTCATTTCTGCGACCTTTTTCTCTTCTTTTAATTGTGATTTTAATTTAAATAGAGAATGATCGTTTTTTATATTATATCAAAGATTTTTCTATGCGTACCACTCACGTATCTGGCCATTTTATTGTGATAAAGAGAAAACAAATGTAACAAACTATTATCTCATCGAACTTGGGTAGAATATACATTTTTATCCAATACTTCGTTAGTTTATCATATAATAAAAGTTAACAAGGAGACTTATAGTTAGAAATTCGGAAACTTAATATCAGATTCAGTTGTTTGTTACAGTGAGATGGTCACGTCCCCTTTTGTCCATATTTGTGAGTTTAAAAGATTCGTTCCTACAATAATGTGCTCGAAGCAAGTCCGGTTCAGTCCTCTTCAGTTACGAGGTAACATCTGGAAGAAAATAGTGTAAATTTGGAAAGTAAAAAGATCTGAACTTTGAAATATTTGGAGAATAAACATAGGAGAACCGAAGAGCTTTTTTTTTCTTTCTGCAGTCAGTGATCGAAATACTCCCACAGTGCTTTGTGTGCTGACCAATCAACCAGTCATAGGAGAAAGTACAATAATGCCAACTCCCTAAGGCAAGGCAAACTTTGCAAGAAATAAAAGACTTTTTTTCTCTTTTTAATAAGTTTATGAGTTTAGCGCAACTAGAAGAAGAACAAGAGTGCTTTAGAATATGTCTAATATTGCATACTGTTACATATTAGAGCTGACAACAGATTCTTTTAACTTTGAGACGAAGAGAAAAAAAAAATTCAGTCTTAGTGCTTATTCGCAAATAAAACATTAGCGTATTCCTAAAAAGGAAGTGATGTAAGATTTTACTTCCTATCACACAAGGTCCAATAGTTTAGGATCAATAGTTTCTAAACTACTGGGAATCACTTATAGACAGTGGCGACTCGTGTCTTGAAATCGTGGAGGTGCTGCAACTTTCGAAATATACATACATACTGTAAGTACAGTGTATACATGTTTGGATAAAATATCAAGATTATGGTAAGAATTGCAAAAAAAAATTAAACATGAAAAAATATTGTTTATTATCGATAAAATTATACAGTTTAGTATAATTAAAAATTACTTAAAAATAAAATCCATTATCATAACCCCAATAATGTTCTAAAATAAAAACTATAACAAATGTTGTCTTTAATTGTAATGTCCAAATATTTAAAGAGAAGGAGTAAACACGATAAGCACTACGCAACACTCTACTACTAGCGCAAACTGCATATAAACAACAGTGGAACTGCGCGACGGACAGTGCCGCATTACACTAATAGCGCGAATCTCACTATAACGTGTATATGCTTGCGCGCGTAGCAATATGACACTGTGATAAACACATTGTTGCTAGCGTCCTTCTTCCCTCCTAAGTGCTACAAGATGGATTTTTATTATTTTTTGTACAAAATAAGAGAATTGTATAGAACTGTTGATGATAAAAATTAAATATTACAAGCAAATAAATAAATTAATAAATATATTTATATATCGAGAAAAATTGGAGGTGCTGCAGTTCGGTAGTGCCTATGCACGAGCCGCCCCTGCTTATAAACAGAACGAGCCTCAATCCTTATTTTGATGAGAGGAAGTTTATTAGGCATAGTTATTTATTTACAGAAATGGCAAGTTTCTTTATTTAATTTTATTATTTTTTAACTTACCGGTTCGTGATATACTGTCAATGAATATACCCGACGTATCTTGGAATCCAAAGAAATAGCTCTCGACCCTATCCATCTAAACAGTAATCTCAGTTACAGCCTACCCGATTCAAATAGTGCTGTAATCCAGTTTTGGCGCACTCATATTTTTCATTCATACGCACAGTGCTTCACGCTAGAACTAAGGCTCGGACTCAATTTCAAACACAGCTGCTACTTGTTCTAAACTCTGTTTTTGTCTAAAGTACAATATATTTTTAAGATGTTGTTTACTCCCTGGTACTGTAGTCACCTTACGAAGTCGGTATTTTAGATGAAAGTAGTAGTGAAACTTTATTAAATCTCTTGTATTTTTTCTCGGTGTTTAAGTCAGTTAATAATTTTAAACATGTCATTAAACCGAGCCAACTACTCTGTAAATAAATAAATAAATATATATAATATGATAATAAAGAAGCTTCAAATATTATTAGAAAATCACAAGGGACAAGAAAGCAGTAAGATAAAACTTAACAGTCTCATTAAGGCTGAAATTTGAAGAAAAAGTGGTGTTGGAAGCAGTAATAATTGTAACAATGCAAAAATAATATGACCGGTACAAATAAAGAATATGACCAACCAAAGAAAGAATCAGAGGACACCAACTAAAGAATATAGAGCCAGTGGGAACTGGAGAAGAAACTATGCAATAAACTAAGAATTTGACCTCTTGCTTATTTCCAAAGAAAGACAATCGGAGAACGCAAAAGTTACTCAGAGCGTAAATACAAGAAAAGTTTCTGGAAAGGTATTGAAAATTTCGAAACTCCGTTTTGTTTTCACTTTCTTTAGAAAGGAAATGGGTAAGTAACTGTCTGAGATAATATTTGTTTGTAACGACAATAAGCTACATTGTCCTTTGAGAGTCGCGAAATCCCAGGTGCCATCCTCCCTTCAAAAAAGCATGTTTGTGTTAAATCAATAAAGATTAAATACATAAAATAAAGGGCTTTGTGTTCTCTCTGAACCTATGGTTCACGAAGATTCTCTTATACTCTTAGATATAAAAAGATAAGCAGAGCATTCGTTTTGTGGAACAGCCGCATGAGAACGTGTTACTTGACTGCAGTTGATTTAAATGTTTTTTTTTAAAAAATAATAATGACAACATATAGGTGTTTTTGCCTACCTTTGCTGTATTTTGGACAATCTAAAACGATCCTTAAAATTTAAGGTTCAAGTTGTAGATGGTAATGAACGAATATGATTTTAATGATAAATAATAAAGTGAGATAGAACTCCATCTGATCTTAAATGACAATTTCATAATTTTGTTTTAAATTTTAAAGAACAAAACAAAAATGCCTCTTGATTCAAGAATGCTTTATGAACATAAAGTTTTGCATATCTCGTTATATCTAATATAAAATAAAGTCATAAAACACAAATAAATGCAAATTATCTGAATAACGTACGCACTTCGCAAATAGCGTAATCATAACTTTCCAACAGGTATATCTGTAGTCTATTCCTTTGTGATGTTGAAAAAAAAACTCTATCCATTTCTCCATTAGCTTATTTGAAATGGATAAAGGTGTTAAGTGATTTATCATTCTACAGCAAAGACTTCCAATGCTTAGGGAATTCTGCTCAAATGCATCATCCGACCAAAGTTTGGTGTGTAGAGTTGCAATAGTCTGGCTTTATTTTTTCTCTTAGATTTGGCTATAGTGCTCGGAAAGAAGAAAGCGAGGCACATGCCATCCAAACAATAATGGCAAGTACTATTATTGTTTGGAATTACGAAGCAACTAAAGCTATGAAAAAGTGTATTATAATTGTAAAATACGTTTTCATCTAACGGGATTCCTGTTTTGCGGAATTAAAATACAACTTTCTGAAAAATAAAAACCATATTCGCTCCGTAGAGAAGCATATGGAACAATTCTAGATAATGCAATGGTTCCTATACCGTGTTGCAGTTTTACGACATAGACATACCTCTTCAACACAACAATGATTTTTCTCCGGGACACATGGGCTTTTTATCTTGTCATAGGTATCTATTGTGCCATTATTGTAGTAGAATGATGTGAAAAAAAATCTGATTTTGATGCACATAGCCTCGATCCTAATTGAACACATACCTCATAGCACCACAAACTGCTATACGAGTACATCATATTTTCAGGGGGAATATATATATATAAATGAGCACTTACGATCAGGAGGAGAAGAAGAAAAAGAAGAACAAGAAGAAGAAAAAGAATCTTTAAAGAAAGATTCTACATCATTGCATAATGCTTACATTATTCAAGATTGCTTCAACGCGTTTTGACAAAAACTCTAGAGAAGACTTCCATTTATGTATAACCTTCTTTAAAATGATATCCTGGGAAAGGCCTACACTTCGCTTTTGTGACATGCTTCAAATTGTGTAAGTCAATGTGATTAGTATGTTATGTTTGTATCCATAAGCATAGCCATTGCCAAACGGCTGCGGCTATGCTTACGAATACAAGAAATCTAAAACATGCTACTGCTCCCACATTTAGTCATAAGTGTAGGAGCGTTAGATTTTCGATTTGCTTCTCATGAATAACTTATTAGAAAGCACGAATAAAGAATAAAGACCATTAAAATATATTGTATTGAAATTACAATATATTTCATAAATATATATTGAAAATATATTTCAGTGAAACTGGGATCTGTTAACCAAGAGAATCAATTTGCTAAGGTAATTGGACTGTCAAATGTGCGCATTCTTGGCTCGTGCATGCCTTGTGGCCGTATTCTCTTCCAGGTGCCAATAATATGCAGATTAATGGTCGCCAACGATATTCATGTGAATTGGCCTACTCAATTACTGCTCCTTTGGGAATTAATGGACCTAAGAAACGTCACTAAAACATATCTCTGATCACAATTTAGTGCCATTTGATTATTGCGACCAAGCACGGCGATTATACCACTTTTTTGTCGTATTTGTAGTACCTTTGGACTTCCTTCTGCAGCCAAGTTGCATTCTTGAGACGTTGCTTTGATTGTATCAGTGTGACAAAGGATATGCCAATAAAGCTCGCTGTGATAGCATTTCCTAGCATTTTGTTATGTTCAAATGTCCATTTTTGTAGCCGCTTGTGTTCAAGTATCTTGTTTATTACTGTGTCAATATATCAATTTTTTGTTGATTGTTATCTCAAAGTATCAATTTTTGTTGATTATTGTGTTCAAGTATCCATTTTTGTTTATTGTTGTGCCCATGTATTATTTTTATTGTTGTGTCCAAGTGTCCATTTTTTGTAGATGATATGTGTCTAATTGTTATTTTTATTTTTGTCTCCAAAATCAATTTTCGCTCTTAATTTTTTTCTTTCTTTTTTCTTTTTGTTTGTATCCTAGTACCAATAGCTTTTTCTTATCTTTTCGTCTACATAAAAGAACGCGAACCAAGATTCATCAGTGGTTGAGACATTCCTTTAATGATGGTGCAGTTGCTTATGTTCCTCCGCTCACTTCAGGCGAGCTGCTTGGTTCTATTCAACTATTTATGATGCTGGAGATATTTGTTATACAGTAGCCATTCGGTGTAATGTTTATAATGGTTTCAGAGATATGCTTTCTACTCTACTCAACTCTACTTCAATATATAACTGTTGACTACCATGTGTTGTTAGTCGCATGCTATTAACGGATCCCATTTATCATGAGACTTGTATAATTCGTAGGCTGGTGAGTTCATATTTCTAACAACTATGAACGAAGCATTCCTTCGACATCTAAGAAATAAGCAGAAAACTCTATATTTTTGTAGAGCGAATCTACTGTTATTAGAGCCGCTTGTCGGAACATTATATTACAAAATTAAGAAGCTATGTAGAAAAAAAACAACTTTGTTTTGTAGATGGCTTCTAGGATAAGATCATGAGCTTTTTGTTGGAGAGCATTTTCTGATGTGAGAAGGGTTTATTTTCTAATTAGGGGAAAGGAGAATTTAATGGGAAAATAGTTACAAGAGACTGATATATAAGACAAGATTAGCGGTAAAGACTTACCAGTCAGTAGATAAATATTAGAACAGTTTAGGAATAAAAAAATAATAATTTAATAATATTTCAATCTTAATTGTGCTGGGCTATTACAATATTCTTCTGTGAGGTATTTATTTGAACGTGAAAGCACAGGGTGACGTATGCCACTTAATGGTGTTTCAACACGCACCTATAAAAATATAGATAATGAAAGAATAGATGATTCTTGAACAATATAAACCTTTCGTTTTTCCACCACAAAATAGAAACAAATACTATATCGGCGAGGGATCTGCACCAGGTGTCGAATTTGTTATTAAAACAATACGGCAGCACGTAAGGTAGTGCCAAAGAAAACATTTTATAAAGTATTTGTTTCTCGTTTAAGATCGACCCAAAATGATTTCATAATGGATCAATCGATCGTGGTCGATTTTTCTACCGCTAGTAGACTGCACCTGCAGGATATGCTGGAGTGTTGTATACGACAAGATGACATGTATTCACTCCAGTCGCCTGCTTCTGCAACATGTTGTTGGTAGATTTAATAAAAAAAATTCCCTGGAGAACTGAAGAAGTGGTCTCAGTGCCTAAATACTACAGTTGAGTATTAGGAATGATTAGTTTGTAATTGGTCAGCCGTTAATGTAAACGATGCCATACCATATGCCTTGTAAATACATTTTCTCTGAAAAGATTATAGAGCCTGTAAATGAACACCTCTGTAGTCAGTTTGAAGAATAATGCGACGGTTGAGAAAGACTTCGGTTTGATTTTTAAAAACTGACCTAAAAATATACGATATATCAGTCATAAATACTGGAGAGTACAGTTTGACCTTGAAAGTGGTGAATCTAGAAGATTAATTGATAGTCTAAGGAGCTGGAATTTCGACCGATTTGGGGTTGCTCCCAAATGCAAAAAAAAAAAAAAGTCTCTAGGGAATGATTGTCGGATCCTGAAACTGAGAGTTCCATAGGATCGCGAATAGTTTGCTTCAGTATAACAATCTAAACTAAGATAATATGCTTAAAACATTAGCGTATTATAAATATAGATGGTAATAACAAACCATTGTCTTTATGAAACCAAAGAACAAAGTGAAGAATATATTACAATACTCTCTCCATAAGTTTTAACTCCACTCCCAAATTAGCTAACTTAATATCACTTGACAAAGTGCAGCAACAATCCAAGTGAAACGTTTAAATTTAGATTATGCAATAATTCAGTCCCTCGTGCAGTCGGAAGAGATGAAGAAAGGTTTATTGCATCCTGTAAGGATGCAATAAACCTTTGTTCTGTTTTGTTTCTGGAGAGAGCATACGATAGAGTGCCAAGGCAAGAAGTCTGGAGGTGTTTGAGGGAGAAGAAGGTGCCGGAGAAATATGTCAGGTTGTTGCGGGAAATGTACAGAAATGTGACGACAAGTGTTCGAACCTGTCTGGGACAGACAGAAAGTTTTTCAAGTAACAGTTGGCTTGCATAAAGGGTCAGCATTAAGTCCGTTTCTGTTTAATATTGTGATGGAGGTGGTAACAGAGGAGGTGAGAGAAGATGCGCCTTGGGCAATGTTGTATGCAGATGACATCTTGCTGTGTGCAGATTCAAGAGAAGAAGCGGGAACTAAACTGGAAAGATGGAGAAACGTACTGGAAGAGAGAGGTATGAGACTGAGCAGAAGTAAGACAGAGTATATGTGTTGTACAGTGGGCGGCGGACAGGAGACAGATCTGGAGCTGGAAGGAAATGTCATCAGCAAGGTGAGAGACTTTAGATACTTAGGTTCAACAGTGGAAGAAGATGGAGGAGCTGAGAAGAAAGTGGGATGCAGGATACAAGCGGGTTGGAGGAACTGGAGGGAGATGGATGGAGTGTTATGCGATAAGAGGGTGCCGATCAATCTGAAAGGCAAAATCTACAGGACAGTAGTGAGGCCAGCTATGACATATGCTATAGAAACTGTGGGCCTGAGGAAAAATAACATCAGAAGGATGGAAGTAGCAGAGATGAGAATGCTTAGGTGGATGTGCCGTGTGACCAGAAAGGATCGTCTGAGAAATGACTATGTCAGGGGAACAGTGAAAGTTACGAACTTAGGATCGAAAATACAGGAGGCAAGGTTGAGATGGTTTAGTCATGTGATGAGGAGGGAGGACGAATATGTGGGAAGAAGGGTCATGCAGATGGATGTGCAAGGAAGGCAGAAGCGTGGGGGGCCAAAGAAGAGATGGAGGGAGCTGGTAGAAGAGGACTTGAGGATGAAGAACTTGGATGTGGTGACAGCCCAAGACAGGAAGGTGTGGAGGAGACTCATTATAAACAGTGACCCCACTTAAGTGGGAGAAGCTGCAGAAGAAGAAGAAGAATAAGGGATTCTAACCCAGTCTTTCCATATGAAGAGCACTGTGCCTTTTATCCCCTTATGCGATCAGTTAATTCACCCTGAATTATGAGTTAGTTGATCTCATATGGAAGTCAAAGGAGTTTGAAGGATTTGGGTCATAGTCACATAGTCAACATAGTCAGCCCATCCAGGAAACGCAAACAATGCACAATCTCTTAGTCCAATTTATTTGCTGTAATTAAATAGCCAACCAACCAACAAAACTAATTGGTTGTTTGCATTGAAAATCTTGATTCACCATATTTGGTCAGTAGTTTCAAATTAAGGAGGTTAAAACCAGAGGTTTATGTCGCATCCTTAAACAAGAAAAGTAGAATAAAGTGTGGTTTGTATTATAGTTCCATCCCTTCTTTCTGAAAGCCATTCCAGAAGTGGTTCTTATTTTCTGTAGGTGGATTATATTATAAACATTTAGGAAATGTTTCTAAATATACTTAGAAACATTTCTTATGTTTCTAAATATACTACACTCCCTGTATAGTTCCTCGAGCATAAGACCTTCGTATTATATTAAGGTCATACTTTTGTTAAAATGAAGGTCCAAAGTGGTTGATGATTATGCGTTTAATTCGACTAACTCAGCACGCCGTCACTGATATGAAATTTGTGTGTGTGTGTGTGTGTGTGTGTGTGTGTGTGTGTGTGTGTGTGTGTGTGTGTGTGTGTGTGTGTGTGTGTGTGTGTGTGTGTGTGTGTGTGTGTGTGTGTGTGTGTGTGTGTGTGTGTGTGTGTGTGTGTGTGTGTGTGTGTGTGTGTGTGTGTGTGTGTGTGTGTGTGTGTGTGTGTGTGTGTGTGTGTCAAGAAGCTGAAACAACTCTTCAGAGATTAATAAATCACACGAAAGGTGGACACTCCGTATCACTCTCTAATATTATAACATCATATGTATAGCGATGTCCAGAGAAAGCCACCGGGGAAATTTCTTGATGTGATTAAAGTAGAAAAAAAATATCCAACAAGATATTCTTTTATAACTAAGATGAAAAGCCAAAACGGCTATTTTTTTTCTGGCGAGGTTGATATCTTTTCTTCTTCACGACTTGTTTCTTGTGTAATCATTCTTAACGTTGATGTACACAACTGACATTTCTTTCTTTTTTCCATGCATATTGACTTTTCTCTTCAGGACAATCATACGGTTAAGTAAATGCTAGATATATCTGATACGATCTTTGATGTTTTTTAAAAAATAATCTATTTATTCTTTTAATTAATTAAGTCTTTTAACTAAGTCAACAGAGAAATGACAACCCACAATATGGAATAAAATATTTGCTAGATTTTTACGCATTCTGTGAATATGATTTCTGCTAAATGGAATTACAGTAAAAGTATCTGAAGCCATTATTTCAATATATTATCTATGTAAATTGTGTTCAGTCTTTTGACCTTTTATACTGAATAAAAAAACTACGTTCTTATTAGGCTAACTAATTCATACTCAGCCGAAAAATTTGAAATGTTCTCATTTCAAACTGACATCAAATCTTTCATTGCAATATAGGTTGTTTGTGGAAGAAACTCCGAGTTTCCGGAAAGAAACCCCTTTCCAATTCTTTATGCGACTGGCTAACTTACATTCACACGAAAAGCTTTTATTCAGGTTCATCGCTTTATAGACGGGATTCGAACCCAGATTTTTGCAACCAAATGGATAGCATAATACCAAATGAAATAAGGAAGCTCTGCGATATAATATCTTTAAATCTTAAAACAAAAATGCATCTTGGAATTGAATTTTTTAAGCCTGTATTAAATTATATAGTATGTGATATATAATTCTATAAAGTCTTATCTATAAAGATCGTCTTTCTTGTTTCGAATTGATTCAATGATCGTGAGTATGATTAATATGCAACCTCTTGCTATGTTAAACTGCTAGCTGTATTCATGTAATAGTTTTCTGAATAAAAGGTATTTGACAAGAACTTGATATTTCGGAATGTTACCAAAATCTAACAAATTCAGTTTGGTTAAAATCCGAACCAACTTAGATTCTAAATGTCTCCTAGATGAACTTTAATGAATATTTAATCGATATTTAGGATTTGCACTAAATTTGTGGAGTTATCTTCATTTTGCTTTCGAAGTAAATAAATGTGTACCTGGTGTTTAGATAAAAATAATTGTTGGTGATAGAAAATTATTTACGAATCGTACATTCCTGTACTTGCTTCTATAAAATATCTATAAGCATTTGTTTTTAAACTGGTTAACAAGTTTTGTAAAGGAAAACCTACACTAAAATTCCTTTTTGTACTCTTAATAATCAAATATGCTTGTAAGATAACCTGTCGACTTCTCATGTCATAAATGAAAACTAAGTTTAATTATCATTCTCAGGAAAATGAAGGTTCCATAGGTGAGTTAGTAATGACAAATGCCCCTTGGATCGAAAGATCTGATTTGTTTGAATTCTGTCTAAGACAGGAAGAACGATTTTAGAAGCTTTAGAACTGAAGCTAAGTTAATCATTTTCATGTAGAACACACAAGATTTTTTGTTCCAGGAATTCGTATTTTAATTTCGTTAAAGAGAAAAGTCGGCTAACTGAACACAAGTTATTAGCAAACATAATGCACTGGAATCCGTGACTGATTTATTTACGTAGGTCATAACTAGAAATATCACAAATGTTCTGGTAAGTAACTGCTATTAAAAACATACCTAGTATTCCAACGGTCATTTGGTGAACACGTTGGCTATTTGTCGCCTGTCATTTTTAAATTATTTAAAGAAGTGATTACAAGTAATGAAAAAGTTTAGAAATCAGCAATCAAGTAATAATAAGATTTGAACCGAGTAATAGGAAAGAGAAAATCGGTAGAGATTTATAAATTAGCGAGTCAGCGGTAGAAACTATTTTTAATAAGGCAAACAAATAAATCAAAAAGCTAAAAACACATCAGCTTTTATTAATTTGGATCGAGTGTCAATAACGAATTCATCTTAGTATACTGCACGCATTATTTGATTATTTGGTTATAATACTGAACACACCATATGGAACAACTTTCAACGGTATGTACATAGGATTCGTATCGCATTTTTCAGACTGATTTTATGGACATCATTCGATAAAAATGAATCAATTCTTGCCAGATACTGCTCATTAACGTATTTGAGATCGTCTTTATTGAGATTTGGTATCAATTTGTAGGTCATGTTAATCTGAAAAAATCTGAACCACGTTAATCGATGGCTTACTCTACTTGGTTGGCTTATATTAAATTTGAAATCAACCGAAATACTTTTGCCTTATTTCTTACTCATCTGTTTTTTCTTTTGGATTGGTTTGTATAACGATTCTGCCTGTTAACTTCCGATTCTTTGTTTTTGGTTTATTCTATTGGTCCTAATATTGTATTACACTTTTTATTACATACGCTTTAAAAATTATGTTTTATTCATAAATTTATTAAATATCTCTTCATGTTTACTTGATGCTGATTTTTAAACTTTTTCATTACTTGTTTATTTGATAATTAAAACGCATTTTCAATTTCTGGATTAATAGCAGAAAACATAACACTAAATGACTATTATCGTGTAAAGACAAAAGTCAGGAGATTTTTTCTTCTTCGTTTTCCTCTGTGGTTTTAAGCATTTCCTCCAGCTATCTTTCTAGCGGTTTTTCCAATGAACACCAAAAAACTAATCACATTAGTTTGCAAAGTCACAATCATTAACTAATTATTTAATAGCTGTTGTAAGAAAATTAACCACCAAATTAACAATTTAAATCACTTACCCTCTTCACGTTCGAGTAAAAACAAAAACACACACACCGTACCAATTCAAATATTTCGATCAAGCTATTTTTAAATATATGTACGCTGTCCATGTTATGGCCTAAAATATAAAACATTTTGGATAAACTTTTAGTAGATTATATATTTTATTTCATTCTAAATAAGTCGATTTTATTAAATTCGACTCTTCAGTATCATGCACCTAAATATGTAATGAAAAAATATTTAAATTGAAGGCTCACTTGTCTTCCACTAACGAGGCAATAACTGCAAAGAACGATAGTTCATTTCAACCATATTAAGCCGCATATGAAAAGAAAGAAGAAATAAAGAAGATGAGTTCAAAGCCGCCACTGACAGCTCACAGGTGGAGTCATTTGCTGTTGGATAACTTTCATTTAAACGCATTTTTATTGCTTTCAGCATGTTTCTGCACGAAAGGTGCTCGTGATTAC
This sequence comes from Typopeltis vanoorti, assembly GCF_054136105.1. Classification (NCBI taxonomy): domain Eukaryota; kingdom Metazoa; phylum Arthropoda; class Arachnida; order Uropygi; family Thelyphonidae; genus Typopeltis; species Typopeltis vanoorti. The sequence continues at coordinate 90,585,640 of NC_143564.1, read as the reverse complement.
AATTTAATGGAATCCTACGTAACATTTTTAATTACCAGTAAGGGCTGAGGTTCTTTTCACTCTTTCAGATTTTTTTATCTTTTCTTCTTTAAAATGTATATGAAGACCTACAAAAAAGTTCTTAACACGTTTTTATTCTACTAGGAAAGATAAAATAGCACTTATTTTTCTGGTTTATTGCATCTGGTTAGCAGTTTTGAATTAAATAAAAGTATCAAGGAACATGGGAAAAGTTTATTACATTAGTGTTATTAATCATGTGTGTTCAACGGCTTGTTTGTGTGCGCGATGGGAAACTCACATTTCCAAACAGAAAAATCCCATGATATTTTCATCTACAATCGGCTAACTTATATTTGCTTAAAACATCTTTTACTGGGTTAACATCTCCCAAGTGCGATTCAAATAATAGCATTTGAAACCCAACAAAAGGTACGATTTTCATTCCTACATATTATTATAAACTATACCTTTATATTATAACCTATTTTCTTATCTAGTATTTTACAATTTGAGGTTGCCAGTGAGTTGCCATGCGGTGATTACATGGATAATTACTTATCATAATTACATTAACGCACTTTCTGTTATTGGAAGAGAATGACGATCAGGGGCGAATTCTCCATGCTTGCTATGCTTGCGCAAGCTCATTAATTAAGAAAGAAGTAATATTTATTTGTTAATAAATGCATGCATTTATAAGCATTCCATTTAGGCTTTTATTTTTGTAAACAGAAGACGTCATAAGCTTGGGCGGCTATAATTGAGCTTTGCGTTGTGTATCGAAGGCCGATGCTTGCTCGTCTAGTCAAAGCTACCTTGGCTTGCTCGGTTGTAGGAGCTTCCAGGTTCTTGCAGCAGCACAGTGATTTCATGCGCGCGCATATCCATTTCACGTCGTCTCACTCTGTTGCTTAAACACAGGCCATACACAGTCAACGTAGCTCTAGCCAGTGAGCTTCAGCCAGCCTTTACAAGTGTGCGTGTTGTTTGGAAAAATTAAGTTACAACCAACTTTTTATGACGATGTTATTGACCCGTTCATAAAGAAGAACCGTAGGGTAGAATTTGTATTCAAGTAGCTAACTTGAAAAAGATAGAATATCATTTGTAAAATAAATGTTGTATTTGTATGATTAAATGTACATAAAATTTCTAAATATATAGTTTTAATTGGTCAGTTATTCATTATTCCGTTAATCAAACTTGAATCACATCTCTCACTCCCTGAATGATAACAAGCGCAAGCGTGTATTTCAAGACCAGCATTCGCCCCTGATGACGATGCGGTCTCCAGTCAAAAACTCACAATACTAACTTTCGCAAGCGATTGTTTCTGCCAGATGACTAGCATATGAACGATGCTTACTGGAATATACAAATTCAGTGAGCATCGCTCATAAGATGGTCATTTGGTAGATACAGTCGGTACAGTAGATACAGATATTTATTTATTTATCACATACACGAGAGGTGAAAGAACCTATTGCACATCATTATCGTTATATGAAGTGCAGATAAGGTTGAGAAAGAAGAAGTCCATTCAAATCCTTCTCAAGAGCTGTAGGTTGAAATTGTTGGGAATCACATCATGAGGATCGCTGTTACAGAGGACAGAGACAGATGGATTAAATGAGGAAGAGGACAAGTAGGTTCGATGAGTTTGCAGTTATACACTGTAAAGGAATGTTGAACAGCTAGTGCTCTTGTTTTAACAGGCTCAACATCAAGTAGAAAAATGATGTTTGCAGTTTTCTGGAGCAGTGACCATGGAAGTACCTATAGAAGAAACACAGAGTTGAAACTGCCTCTTCAATATATAGGTTGAAGTGAGCCTGTGAGGGAAGGATCATCTATGAGCTGAATTGCTCTCCTCTGGACAGCATCAAGAATTTTTAAGGAGATTTTAGGTGCACCACCCTAAATGTGTGTACAGTATTCTAATGATGGGCGGATTCGGAATTTATATAATACTAGTAGCTGGGTGGGTGTAAAATAGCTTTTGAGAGAAAAATAATGCCTAGGTTTTTAGAAACTAGCTTTGTGCCAAGAGAGGGTGGAGGTAAATGTCATTACAAGGAGAGAGTGTTCATCCTGTCTGGTGATGTGTATACTACTGAGGATGAGTGAAGGTGAGATGGGATCATTTTTTGTGAGAGAAAAGGCAGGACTGCGTTTTGGTATTAAAGGTGACTAGGTTACCCTTTTCTCACTGAAGGAGTATTTGGAGATTATTGTTTAAAGCACTGGATGCAGATGATATTGATGTAAGAAATGTCTAGGAAAACTACATGGTTTGTGTCAAAGGAGTAGGATGAGGGGAAGGGAGTGCTGTCGTCGGCACAGCTATGGATAGGATTTGTAGTGATTGAGAGTAAGTCATGTATGTATAGGAGAAAGAGAAAGCGGGCAGGTGAGAGAATGGAGTCATGAGGCACTTCTATATTGGTGCCAAAGCTCGAAGAGAGGGTGTCGTCCACCATGACATGCAGTGAACGAACAGAGAGAAAGCTGGCTCTCCAGTTAGAGAGGGGGGGATGGCATGTACACCGAAGAAAGGCAGTTTGCAAAGCAGACTTTGATTAGAAACACAATCGAAAGCTTTGGAAATGTCAAGGGCGAAGCACACGTTTATCCATGCCTTTCCACGGAAATTGTCCAGTGGTGAGGTGTAGGCTAAGATATCAACCGTGGATCTGGAAAGTTGGAATCCATACTGGTGGTGGTAATTAGCTGGTGAGCTTCTAGGTGGTGGTGAAGCTGAACACTCATAATCTATTACTTTGGGGAGGATTAAGGTGATGGCAATTAGTCGGAAGTTGAATGGTAGCCTTTGGTCTCCCTTTTTTTGAAATGGGCTGGATATATGTTAACTTCCTTGTGATGTGATAGGTGCTAGCTGAGTACAGAAGATTGAAGAGAAGATAGAGGACAGGTGTCAGCTGTGGAGTACTACCCTTGAGACCAATGGAGTCGGGACCAGACGACTTTGTAGTGTTTAGGTTGTCTAATTTTCTTCTTTTCCTAATTTTCAAAATTTCCAAAAACATTGGAAATTTTTATTTCCAATGTTTTTCTGCGAAGGACTAGAGGAGGTATATGGTACTCATTGCTAGTATGGAAGAAAGTGATTTTCTTTCGTCGTCTATGCAGGCGTTAGAGGAAAAGAATGATGCTATGTCGGCTTTTTCTTTGGGCGTTGTAACAGCGGTGCCATCTGGATGGGTGAGAATTAATCGAAGAATTTGAAGTGAAAATGCCTGGGATTTAGAGTAACGTCAGTCATAGATTTAAAACCAGAAATAGGTTTTCATTTGGGCTGGGGATGCTTGCTAAACGATGCAATTAATCATAAAGCGATCAAATTCACACAATGTGAAATTTTCGTAATGTATAGACAGGCTAGTAAACGGAAAATGACGTCTCTCTCTCTCTCTCTCTCTCTCTCTCTCTCCTTAAAAATGTAGTGCGATTGTCATTTCTTCTATGCTCGAAACAACAATCCAAACTTTCTATGGATCACACTAATCTGCAAGTTACTGTAACTCATTTCAATGGATAACATTGTACGGTTCTTCTGCGTTTGGTTGTCTAAAATTAAGGTAAAGTCAACTAGGACTATGAGGCCAGCGTATTATGTCCGTTAAATGCGGTATGCGTTCGTCCAAAGAGTTATGCTTGTTCTGCGGGATGAAAAACCGAGTTTTTGAAAAGAAAAATCTGGGAAAATTCGTATGAGATTAATTAACTTGCCTTCATTTGAAAAGACATAAAAGTTCTTAGCGTCCTATACGATTCGAACCCAGGTCTTCTCAACAGAAGATCATTATCCTTACCAAATGAGGCACAATTCTGCATATAGCCTTACAAAAGTATTTCACAGAATCCTATATTGTGCAAAACAAATACAAGCGCTTTATTTTTGTAATGGAGCGAATTGGCAACTTATTGTTTAGAGTGACCAATTGAAATAATTAAAAATTGAAAAAAACATCACTTTCACGTACCACGATTTAGCAAAGATATAAATGTTGGTAGAATATTGACTTCTGTGATTAAGTAAGCTTTATAAAGATATTCTTGCCAATGTAACATATTACCTTTCAGCAAGAATGATACAAAATCTATATTTTTTACTTTGGTCTGTATGCATATAATATTTATGTAAGTATTTATTTTTTGAATTATGAGTTTTTGAATTGACGATTTTTTTTTTTTTTTGGAACAAAAATTGTTCTACTTCCTTATAAGACAGTCTAATTGTAAACAGGATTAATCATAACAGGATTTAAGATATTTGCCAATTGATATATATAAAAAAGGGGAAGGGTGGTTTTAAAGTTCTGTAACAGAAGATTACAGAACCTTCAAGATCGTACCACCACAGGATGAATAAAAAAAACATCACATGGTCGGTTTTCCCAATGGTAAACACCATAAATACGAACAAAAATGAAAAATGAAGCACCTTTGCATGTACATCAAAGAATTATAGGCTGAACTGTTTTGAGAGAATTTAAACTTCCACACCAAGTTCATATTTTACTCGGAACAGAGACCAAAAAAGAGTAAAACTGCAAAATTACAAAATCAGACAATTCCTAATTAGATGCAAAAGCAGCAGTTTGAAATTAATAAAGAGTCAGTTTGCTTGATGTAGTCTCACTGAACCTTTACTTATGGAAGTAGAGGCAAGGTAATAATACCGAACTAGTTTAGTCTCTGTCATGTTACAGTTCATGACGTTTTAAATAAAGAGAGCGAGCAGTTCTCTTGCAACCCAGAATGCATTGTCAAATCACGTTTATATCATTGGGGATCTCCAGAAAATATTTTTCAACAATGAAAACATGCAGAAAGCAAATTAAGAATGTCTTATTTTTCCACCGGATGTGTGTCTTATATTAAATTTCAAAATCAACATAGTAGAAAAAAATAGGAACATATTTTGTGATTATTAAAAGATGCTAACATATCTTAATCTGCAAAGACATTAAATAACATATTCAGAAGAACAAATATTATTAATACTTCATCATCATCATCATCTTCCTTATACCCTCTTTTACCTTGCGGTGTCGAGGGTCCATTGATCATCGGACTTCACTCCGTTTACAGGATAAGGTGGTCAGCCTTATGCCCCGGTGTATCCTATGGCCTGTAGTGTTGAGTTCTCAAGGACAGTTTTCCTGCTTTGCGGGATGAAAACCCCCAGAATAAACTGGGGAAAAACCCTGCTGTCCACGCCCAAGACTGGCTAACTTGACTATGGCTGAGGAAGATCCTTCAGCTCCTCACGTCTCCGACGGGTATCGAACCTAGGACACTCCTTCCCCAGGCATATGGTTGCGAAGCGCATAGCCACTAATCTAACCGCGCGGATTATTAATACTTTAGTATTAATAAGTAGTACTAATATTTAGTAAGCCTATATGTTAAGCAGTGAAATCGTATTTCAAACTTAAGTTGCAATTATTTTCAGTGATTTTGAAATTAGTTATTTAAATAACATTTTTTTTGCTTCTTCTACAGTCAAGTTGAGGAATTCCCGTCACTTAATTTATTCATTTCTTCAATGGAACATTTGAACTTTCGTGTAACATGCGATTGAAATTCCAACGTTCTTTGAACTGTGCTGAGTTACTCCAAGAAGAGGAAGTTGTGCCTGCAAATGCGACAACCATTTTTGAATGAATATTTTCAATGGATCCTCCAGAACTTTGTGTCTGTTATACGCCACACAATAATTTCTCAACTGTTTCAGCTGAAAACCTGTCTTTCTAATCTTTCCGAATTCTTACATAATTCTTTCCATACTTTCTATTGCTATCCGCAAAACAGTCACCAGTTCTTACATTTCAGACTTTAGCATAAATTTACTTCTACATTTTATTTTGAATGATTTGTATTCTATGTTGAATAACTAAATACTTATCAATATATACTATTTAGTAAATTGACCTGAAATAGATTGACTTTAAGTTGGTTATATTTATGATTTCTAAGTACATCATCGTCAGCCACGTGTGGGCGCGTATGCTTTTGCACTTCAGTAATCTGTCACGACGAAAGAAAAAAAATGCAATTGCCGCAATAGTCCCTAAACGTTAAGAAAAACGACGAAGTTTTAAATCGTAAACAAGAATGAAGCAATTGCGAGCAACGTACACTGCGAGACGCTGTGTAAGTTGCTTCATGCTTCTATGAGAAAGAAATTCCTTTAATTTTTTGGAAAGTCGTTTCGAAATAAACGGAGATCAAAACGTCTTCTTCCTTCAACTACAAGAGCGACTCATTTTCGATGCAATTTCACGGTCTAATCATTTTGGGCTAAACAAGGTCACTCCGCGTTTCTTCGTAAGAAGATGCACGAACCCACATACAGTAGGGAGTATCGCAGATTCGTAAAGAGATGACAAGTCACATATTATCGTTATTATTTTAAAGCACTCGTAAAAAGTGCTTCAGAGAAACATTCCAAAAAAAAAAATGTAAATATCACTTAGAGTACAAAAGTACTCCATGGCAGGTACCTTATATACAGTAATCTGCCTTTTAACACGTAATATCTCGTGAGCATCCATGCGACGTCACCCATGCAAAAGTTGAAAACGCTCCGTACACTTATAATATGCCCTAATTTTGTAGCTCTTCACTAGGTGTCACTACTTGTTACCTCAGATCGAATTCTAAGATCCACGGGAAGGGCCCATCGACACCGCTGCAGGACTCAGTGTTTTCTCGTTACCATGACGACCATCTCTGTACCGGCAGAGAGTGTACCCTCCTGAATAGCGCCTCGATATTGGATTCGCCGAGCCACCGTAGCTCTCCGTACTAACAGGATCTTCGGCGACCGCCCATCTAACATGGCCGACTTTCTCTGACCGGGTTCGTACCGCCGTCCGAGGAATCTTTGATGGACTGGCCGAAACTTCGTGGGCCCCTGTACGTTTCTGAGGGAATGATCGTCGTAAGGTAAGTGACTTTTTGCTTCATGTGATGCTGATTGGACGGCAGTGTCGACTTCGATCTGTCGGACGCAGTTAGGACTACCGGAAATTTCTGAGAATGTTTTAAAAATCGAACCGCCCACGCGAGACATTCCTTTACGGGCAGTAGGCCAAACGGAGTTTTCGCAGCCCTGCACCTCCTTTACATATTCGCAGGAGACGTGAATATCCGGAGCTGGTTATCGGTAGATTACGTTGTAGACTCAGTTGAACACCTGGGGGGAATTCCCTTCTTCAGTAGTACAGGTAAGTTTTGAAATAAGTTTCAAATCGCGATTCTCTTGACTGTTCTTTAATGAGAAACGAATTAAACGACAGAAACCTCTTCCACGGAGGTTGTTTCAGATAGTACTTAAAGTGTCAACAGATTTATGTCTTAATTTCTCGAACTTTTTGAATCGTAACGTAAGACATGATGACGCTACGCATTAGCGTGAAAGTAACGAAGTAGTCTTTTGTTAACTTCGAAGCTTTCCTAATGCGAAATCTCTTTAATGTAGGGGTACAGCTTTCCTTTGAATTGTTTTCGATATAATTATAGACTGTCACCGTTATTTGATAGTTACACATTATAGAATGCTTTTAAAAGAAGTTTGTTTGATAGATTAAATGATATATCTGCGCATTCCCGGAACTAAAATGACGCCAAAAGCGTAGGTTAGCCAATGCAGTTATAAAATACTGAGAAAACAGCAAAATTTTCAAGGGCATGTCGGACTTAAAAGAAGAATGTGCGTTTACGTCAGTACCTTGATAATAGTTTGGGATATTTTGTCTGTTTTGTGAATTCTACCCACGAATTTTAGTCTGTCTGTTGGAAGAGAGGTGCAGATTTAAATCAATGGTAGGGTGACTATAGGATTAATTTAAGCAATACTAGGCTAATGATGACATATCTAAAGCGAATGGCCCCATAAATGAAATTAATTTAATATTAAATACACTTATTTCAAAAGAATGAGTGAATATTATTAGTTAGAAATACCTTTTTATTGATTTGCTATTGATTTTATTTCTGATGATTTTTAGTATTTTATTCCAGGAAGTTTGGACGTTTTTCAATGAAAAATATGATGCTAATCTATAATTTTAGTACTTTTGACTAGACTGTGTGTTGTAAGCAATTATTTTCTAAAAATATGCTTCGTTATCTTTTTAATCTCTTTCTTTCTTGAATATAATAATTCAAATTTTGGATAAGTCGAAGTTTTGTGGGAAATAATGGAATGTATAAAATATTTAACACGTTTTGTGATCTTGTATGAAGCACTAGCTATTATTAAAGTAAAATACACATTAATAAATTCTACTAGTTTCTATCCACTCGATAAATGTTATCTACCTCTCCTTTCTTGCGTTTTAGTTTCAGCTCAAATTTTATCATTACATATTTCGCATAATATACGTTTTAAGATCGAGACGAAACAATTTATTTAGTACATTTTTGTTCTATTTGTCTTTCTCCTTATTTTTCTTTTTTCTTAAAAGAACAAATTCAAAATTCTTGAAAGATTAAGTTAACGACACTTTAATGCCGTTTAATTTTGTTTTTATTTAAAATACGGGATCTTACTAAGGAATTTAGCATAAATACAACTGGATGGAAATTATCGTTTAAATGATTAAAAAAAAAACAACGAAAACATGACGTAATAGCCGTACTGTACGTCGACACAGTTGCACAGCGCATCAATACCAAAATAGAATTAGTGCCACTGCATTGTACAGGCCGGTGAATTCTCGATAATTCGTTGAGTCTGTGACCACTTGAAACTTATTCGCGATATCAAACTGATCGCAAGGTGTGACTCTCTTTTTCTTTATGAAAGACTTGAAACTTTTCTGCATGTTTTGAGGATATTTGCTGATAGAAAAGTGCGACGTCTTTTGATTTTTTTTTTTTAATTTCCGTCCATGATATATTATAAGATCAATTAACGGTGTGGTTGACTGGATATGTCGTAATTTTGGACAGCTTCATCACCATATTGTGTGAAACAAAATCCATGGATGAAAAGCTATTTTTATACAAGGTACTATTTTTATACATTGTAGATCTTGTTCATACATCGCTCTAGTAAATGAATTGTTCCAAAACGCTTAGTTTTACTCGAAATATATCTAATTATGATTGAGTATGAATCAATTGAATAGAATCTGATTAGTATTTTTCTAAATAGTTTTGATTTTAATTCTGTTTCGTAGAACTTAGTTAAATAGTTATTACTGTATATCCACCAATACTATAAAATGTTTGTATATCTTTTTTTTGGGGGGGAGGGGTTAATTTGCCGACGGCATTTCCCAACTTTATATATTAGGAATAACATTTTTCTTTATTAGCTCTGGTAATATAAACGCCAGCAAAATTTGTAATTTTTTCATGCATTGTAAATTTTAGCTGCTAATGTATACCCGTTCTTTCTCATGTCCTATTGGTGGTTGTTTTGGAAATATGAATGCATCTATTCATTACTAGTTCAGTAATAACCGGAGAAGTAAAATTCTCATGATTTTCCTGCTTACAAAACCCGTAATGGCCCCAATCTATTGCTTTATATGGTATGAACAAATCAATAAAACGTTTTTTATGGTATTCGACTTATATCTTGTCTTCAGTTATATTCCCGTGTTATTCATTTTGCCTTTCCTATAGTTGTATGCAGGGTAAGTTAGTCATTATCATATCATCCACAGTAAGCGATACATCTACTTGATCGGTTTGTGACGTATCCGTGCTCAACGATATCTGCCGCGTTATTGAAAAGCCACTTCCTGCACCACACAGAAATACTAAAGCACAGGAAGCTCAATATTTGGAGGAAAAAAAAATTAAACTGTTTTCCAATATTTCGTTTCATTCAGGGTCAGACCATTTGTAGCCTAAAGAGTATTTCAAAGTTGTTAAATGAGGCCTTGTTCGTTGTATATTGAGTAAAAATACTCGAATACTTCATGGTAACTTTGATATTAAACGTCCCTTTTCCGGTGTTCTACCTCCTATCCCAAAGAGAGAGAGAGAGGCTTACATATAACATACAGCAATATAAATGTCTGATTTAAAAATGATTTATAACGTAAAAAAATAGATTTGGTGTGCTACTGTCATTAGCTGGATATAGTTTAAATAAAATTCGCTTTTATATATGAAATCTTTAACGTACGATATGTTTTAAAGCTGTGATCATTTTTAAAGCTATAGGTATACAGCTAATGATCATACTGATCAGCTGTAAGAAAAAAGGTAAGAAAACAATGAATAGAAAGAATATTCAAATCATACTTCCTAATGATTTGACTTGTAATCAAGTTGAATAAGTCTAAGAATTACATTGTATCTTATTCTGAATCTAGAAATTATGCTAACTGGTATAATTGTAGAATGATCTCAGCGTTTTTCTCTGTTGGAAATATTTGCTTCTTTGTTATATATATATATATATATATATATATAACAAAGTTCATTTCCAGTTGGTCCTTTAGCAGTGTGTTTTCTGCATACAATGAATAATTTCATTTCGACCATATTCTATACCCCGTCCATTCCTTTCTGAATTTATGACGATGTATATTTGTTCTGTGAACCTGATGTATGTCAGTTGTTTATGCATCCGTTTCTTAGGTGTGCCAAGTGTATATCTCTGCATTCTTTGTATTATTTACTACTTGTGAATCCTATCTTTTTAGTGAAATTTCATTTGAAACATCTTAAATTTAAACTATCTCTTCATTGAAAAGATTTACAATATTATTTCATTGTCAGAACTTTTTTTTTTTTTTTCGAGTCATTTCAAGTCTCCAGTAAGTACACCGGTCGATCTCATTTATCTCCCTAAAGATATAAACACCAGTTTCATCAGTTTGATTACAATTCATGGCCTGTTTATGGGGGGGGGGAAGCGTGTCCCATCTTAATAAGATGGAAGAAGTTAGATATAATGTCTAATTGTCTTGAGTAGATGTGAATTTCATCGAGATTTAATTTAGGGAGATAGCATGGTGTTTCTTGCACATAACGTCAAGCGTCAGATCTTCCAGATAACTGAAGTATCTATATTCTTAACCGATATTATAATGAAACAACTAATGTCTATAGTTATCTTCGTATACTGTGATTTTACAATTTGATTCCTAATTGTATATAAATTATACTATAGCTATAATATATTAAGAAATTATTTATTGGCGTATGGATCAAAACGTCACTGTTTTTATTGAAATTTTAAATTTTGATTCGTACTAAAATTAATTCCAGCATTTTAAAAACGTAATTTTATTTTTTATAGTAATTAAGAAGTGAGGTCTCACAACCAGTTAACATACTCTGATGCAAATTTTTAGGCCATTATATATGCACACATTTTTAAGATGCATAACGAAATATGGTACAATTTATGTTTCTACATAAGTACTAAATTTCTTCTCAATGAAAATTTAATATTTCAGGAATTTTATGTTATTGATTTGTCCATATGCTGCTGTTCAAATATTTTAAATTTAAACTATGTTCTGAAAAGTTTGCAATATTATTTCTCTGCCATTGCTAGTAGAAGAATTAGTATTGGCTGAGGGAGGAGGTAAAGGTGCCTCCGTTAAGTATTAATGTTTTTCTTACATCGTAAGTATTACTAAATGTAACCTTAAAAGCTTAGCTGGAATATGGAGAATTTCCTACTTTTAAACTTCTCTGGCTTAAGATTTCATTTTTCACATTCAGTTATATACATCCCTGTACTTACCGCACTGTAAATTATAAAAAAAACACTGACCTCTTCGCAGTCCTATCCAAGAAGCTATATTTTCTGTTATCCGAACAGCGAAGTCATTCATCTTTCTTGGTGACCTTGATGTCCACATTTCATCAGGATTCCCTTTTGAAACGCCACTAACCGAAGTGGACACGATGTGAAAGCATCTGCTATAACCTACACAAACCGCCTATACTAATCCTAATTCCTGATAACTCTGTTCCAATCCACATTTACCATTTTTTAACTTATGCAGCTTCTAGATACAACGTAGAGGTCACCTGTGCACTTGGCAACTGAGATTGTAATCTTGTTTTACCTCTCACACAGAACGTACTTCCTCAAGCCACTCCGAGTTTCATGCAATTCGGCACTACAAAAAGTACCAAATAGGATGACCTTGGGAATTTCTATTTCTTCCTATTCAAGGGCGTACTACTGCTCCTTTTTTGACCCCAAATACCTCCTTTTAGTGAGTTGCAGAAATCACTGGCATTAAGGCTTTCTTTTCCCAACCTGCCAAAAATTCTTGTCCACTTTCCAAGCCTTAGTTCAACAAAACATATACTAAGTGGTTGAAGAGGAAGAAAATCTCGGCTTTTACATAAGTTGACTTGCAACAAGAACCACAACTTCATAATCAACCTATGACGAAGATACACCGTATCTTCGTCATAGGCACAAATGAAAACAACCATCAGCTTCATAAGAGACAATAGCAAAACAAAGTCTCCTTTTGTCCAATGGAAACAGTGCTTTCTGGTCCCATGGGAAGGTTATTGGATGAAACTTCTGCTCATCTGGGCTCTATCTCATTCAGATGGTACCATTTGTTACAGCACATAAATAAATCTACCTCCTACCAGCCTTGTTCTCCAACTCTTGCCTAGACAATCAAATAGTCTCCTCCAATTATACTAGAAGAACTAAGCACAATGAGCACTAAGAACTATTAGCGCTCTGTGGTTTTCAGAGAAAAAAAGATATAAGAACAAATGTTTCTCCAACTGTATTTAAACATTGTCTGCATGAGCTAACATCTGTTCTGAATTCCATTTCCAATCTTATATACCAAGCTCACACTTATCCCAATGTGCGAAGCAAATATAAATCCAACTTATTCCAAAAACGAAATATAAGGCTGCCGACCACCTACCAATTCGATCGCCATCATCTCCAAAATAATGGAGAAACCCAACATCTCCAATACATAATGTGTACCTGTTAATCAGCGACGGCACGTACGTATTCTGTCAAGAGTCGACCTCTTAGCCAACATCAACTACCAATGAACACGCGCCATAAGAATGTGCTATCAGTAAATGACTTGCTTGTTAAATCGTTTTCCTTAAGTCTGCTCTTGACACCCTCTATATTGGGATAACCAGCTTTCTCTGTAATCGGTCGCTCCGTGCCATGATAGGTGGATTCTTCTTTTGGAGATTCGCCAGCAATGCAGAAGTAATTCGGGACTCTTCTGTTCACCTTACTCTCTTTCCTCTTATTAAGGCTTTCTTTTCCCATCCTGCTAAAATTCTTGTCCAGTTTCCAAGTCTTAGTTCAACAAAACATATACTAAGTGGTTGAAGAGCAAAAAGATATTATTCATAAATTACATTCACATTTACGACTGAACCTACCCTTAGTTTTGCTAATAGTATTCTCCATTCATCCTTATTTGACAAACCATAAAGAACTCAGATATCTCAAGCTTCAAGATCGCTGCAACCACTTCCTTAATAAATGATATCCATACCATCCTTCAGTGAGACGAGGAAACCAATTCAACTTCAATACCATTGTAAGGCAGTCTTGTCTTTTCTGTAGGAAAAGGGATCTCAGCACACTTTCCCTTACCCTCATTAATACACAAATCACCAAGCAGAATCGGATCTCTCTTCCCTTGGACCTCCAACCTGTTTTTGCATAAACGCATCGCATTAAAACTTCCCTAGCCCCTAAAACTAGATAATCGTTTCCGTTCAACACGCTATTTTTAACTTATTCATCTAACTATTCTCAAATCTGAAAAATTCGCTATGCCATCACTGACTAGATTTAACTTCTATCTCAGAGACGCCCTGTTTTATCTATTTTCTGCAGGTAATTCCATGGATCGGATTCATTAATCTATCGGTCATCATCCCTCGTTTTCTGTTGAGCCGGTTCAAACAAGAACACTGGTTATCCAGCATCCATTTTAATAGCGACTGGAAACAACGGGAACCCACTTCTCTTCCTGTTTTGTTACACCTACCTCTGTCTTTTTTAAAAGGTCTTCCCAACAACTTCCATCTACAACTCCTCAAAAAAAAAAATAAACGTCTTTCCCAACGCTTATCTGCACTCACAGCAGCATCGATGTGCTGCAAGTTGTTTTTTCTCAAATAAATAGTTCAAAGGCTTAAGCCACTATTAAAGCAGATGAAAAATTTGTAGAAACATGGAAAGCAATGTAACGGATTGTTTTCCATGTACAGTTCGTGTACAGTTTTCTTATAAATTTACCCAAACAAGAAGAGAATTAAAGAACTCGAAAGTTAAATGAATGGTGTTATTAAGAATGGTCTTAAATATCTAGCGTTATTAAGAAATAAAACGTTGGCATGAACGTTGCAAAACAAGGTTAAATTACTTCGGTATTTTTAAATTCGTTTTTTTTTTGGGGGGGGGGATATACATTTCTAATAAATATCGTCAGTATATTTTTGTGCTTCCCATTTTTACGAGAGGCTGCAAGCAGATAGTACTTTACTACAGCCAGTGAGCTAAAGATTGTTTTGCTTTTTACACAAACCGAAAACCTTTACTCAATGGATTTTTTTTCCCAGTCACCTTGCGCCGTTGTTAACGTGGGGGGGGGATGCCTCACAGCAAACAACGAAATCCATATTCCACCTAAAGATAATCGCATACATCCATGACTAGCGGGATTCGAATTTTCAGATTGTTGGTTGGAGAGTTCATACGCTAACCACTAGAACCAACTAACTTTAAATTATCTTTCATGTAATTCGTGTACAGTTCTCTTATAAATTTACCCAAACAAAAAGAGAATTAAAGAACTTGAAAGTTAAATGAATGGAAGATATAGGAGTTTGCGTAAATTACTTTGCACGAAATATGCAAAACCTTAATGTGTTACCTTATAACATGACAAAGGACTCAACGTACAATATACAGTATTATGTACAATTAGCCAACAGTTATAATAATCAACGAGCTTTATTACATATCATTAGGAAAAGATGGAACCTCTTTTAGAATTCAGAATATATACTATCTTTATTTCGCAATCCAGTGATTAGGCACACCAAAACCAACTTGCATATTTATGTAGACCAACTTTAGCAGCCTCATTAGAATTTTATTTCTCTTTATCTTCAATGTCTCACAAATAGCTAAACGGAGGAAAATAGATAAGGACTTGGTTCACAAATCTCCGGATGTTTTCATTTACCTCTTCAAATATGTAAAATTACTGATAGTATAGTGGACGTGAGTTCTATCCTGTTGGAACTCGGAGTCGGAAAGAATATTTACTATTTAGAGGTCTGGAATTCAATCAGAATTTTCAAAATGGCTTCCAATATTTCATAACAACATGGTTTACATTTTCGCCCAAAATAAATATTATTGTAATGGACACTTCGATAAACATTCATCTGACGAGAAAATCTTGCCGCTTTGTGGTAAATTTCGAGAAATCTCAAGTGCCATTCCACAGAATACGTTTTTTTATCGCATGTCATCATCACTTATTCCTTTCCACAAAGGCAAGTATTAAACATAACGTTGTGCCTTTTGGCATTGTGAATATCGACTTCGTTTCGGTAGTGACGTTAAGATATCTAATCACCATTGTCTGCCAATCTAGTAGCGAAATGAAACTTGAGTTAAAATCGCGATAATGTCGTACTAGGAAATGTTTCTTTAAGTCTTGAGACAAATGTCACTGATATCCTTCATGATTTTCCTAACCGGAAGATGTCCGTGAGTCTACCCGCTCGCAGCAAATTTTTTTTTTTACACCCAGAAAGCTTGCTGGCCATTTGAAAGTGAGAAATCCGTTGTCCACTCCATTAACAACAGCTAAACATGAGCTAACAAGACGTAAGGACCAACCTTTACATTGTAGGCAATTACTCCAATTAGAAAGAAAAAGCTGTTCGGCTAACAGTCATCGTTATTTTAACACAAAAATCATACCTGTTTCCCCACCTAGAATTTCGATTTTTCTTAGATTGAATTGATTAGAAACTTATATACAAAGATATGTAAACAATTTGTCGCAAAAAAGATATGTTTTTGTTCCAATTTAGTTCACGTGTATAAAATTCACTCAACCAAATTATTGCAAATTTTAACGCATCTTGGTCCAAATTGTATATCATTCGAATAAATGTAGGTACGTAATTATTTGATTTAAATCGGAATTAAAATCACAGTCCAAAATTGACTACGAAGATCATGCAATTTATATTATACATGGGCTGATAGACAACTGTTCTAAGAAAGTATACAAAAGGATAACAATCGCTATCATTTTTTTAATAATAGAAATGCTCTTAAAAGGAGATGTTGTATAGCCATTTATTTTGTCAACTTTAAATTTGCTGCTGTTTATATTGATATTTAAATAGGTGGTGGTCTCGCAACTGATCCATGCAGAATTAAACCCGTAAACACAGCTGTTTATTAATATATTTTTAAATTCATTTCGTCGGTAAATAGCAACATTTATCAGAGACATGTCCATAATTTATGTAATTTAAAAATTATGTCCATAATTTTTGATTCATTGGTAATAACTAGGTAAATTAGTATCTTCTGAATGTATTAATTTGAACAACGATAGCATTGGAAGATACCGCTTGCCCTTTACTCACTCTCTTTATGAATAAATAACAATACCGAATTTAAACGAAAACCAAAATCGTAAATATAGTCTCTTTTCTTATATTGAAGATAAACTGAATGTAATACGGAGTGTCATGCCTTTTCAAATCATAAGTTGCATATTCTATGAAATCGTATTGCAATATCGAAGTGCAGAGGGTAAGATAAACTGGAGACCAAAGATAATTGATTCAGTTTTAGAAAAAATTCCTATTCCCTGCACTGTTATTCTATTATGGCGTCATATAGCTTCCTCTTCGAATACGTGAATATTTCATTAACTAGCGCAAGAACAATAATAATAGTATATGCATATTTTGTAGCATTTTCTTTACGTGAATATTTCATTAACTAGCGCAAGAACAATAATAATAGTATATGCATATTTTGTAGCATTTTCTTTCCGTCTTCATCACTTAATTGGGATCCGCTCTTTTTATTCGCCCTTCTTCTTCTGGCCTATAGCTGATTTAAGACCATTTATGTGATCTAAAAATTTCGTTACCCATTTTGGCAAAGGATCAGTTATAAGGATCAGAAAGGACCCAAATACCTTTCGTGTATGGGATTAATATAATAAAAATAAACTGATACAATGGGCATTATTTTTTTTTATGATGGAATATTTAAATGTTTGAAAAATTTTCAAAAATTGCAGTTATAATATCAAATAGATCGGATACGTTGCTTTCGGTATGAAATGCTTTAAAGTCATCAAGAAACTCAGGAAGCATTCAAGCATTTGTATAATTATTACTTTGATTTCAAAGAAATTTATATTTTACAAAACTACAAACTTTTCCAGTTAAGATTTTACTGCTGTGCCAACGGTAACGATATTGCCATGCGATAATCAAAAGAAGTTATGGCTTAAAACTTCATTAAAAATCACGGTATGCAGTTCGATGTTATTTATTCATTTATTTACTGTGTAGGTTATATATGGGAAAAAGTTAGTTACTAACAAAGTAGCACGCACGATACTAACCCTAGTTAGTCGTTCCCCTGGAAAAAGTAGGTTCTGTTCAGTAATTTTATACATTTTTATTGCTCTTTTTAGTACTTCGTATAACCCAGAACTTTAAAATTTAAGAAGCTAGATAACGTAAGATGGGTTATTTTTTATACAGTACCATATAAAGCTGTTTGTGTTCTGAAGTTTTATTTTGCTCTTGAGAAAATAGTAGTAGTTGGCATTTATTTGACTTACAAAATAAAACGTACATCTTGGACCTTAGGAAGTAGGTCATATAATATGACGAATTATTTATTTGTTGTATAACCGAATATCGTATTAGTACGATGGAACATGACAGACGGATTCATGTAAAATTCTATACTTTTTCAATATACTATGAGAATGATTACATGACATCGACCATTATCTGCCTGCACTTTAAAAGTAGGTCATATATGCCGAAGTGTAATTTCACTGCCAAAAAGTAGGTCATATATGTACACTCAGTACGCGTTCGCTGCTTGAAGAAGTAGGTCATACAACCTAAAGTACTGTTGCAGAATTGTCATATACACCTTGCTATTATTTCGATAATTAACAACTGTTTATTGGTTGCTGACTTGTTTTCGAAGTTAGAAGCAACTAAACGCCCTTTCTAACACGATATTAATCTGAGATACATCCAATGCGCGTTATATTGTTTTTGTATTCTTCTAATATAGCAGTTCATTTTTATTTGCTATGTAGTTGGTAGCAAAGACTTTCCCTTTCAGTCTGGAATACTGTCTACCCATTCTCATAAGAAGGTCGCACAGTTTTCTCTCCCGAAAACTAAACTGGGATTTATTATACCATAAAACAGGCACACCTACCAGAAGAACACACACAGTCAATATAAATCACATGGGCCTTATAGCCTCAGTTCCTTCGATCGTAATTGAAGAACTCAGCCTGTCTAGGATGCTAGGAACATTTTATAAATGCTTTTTTCATCTGCCAGATTATTTTATTTGGAGTTGGCAGTATTTCCTTCCCGGAAGAATGTTACGGTCAAACTATACAGTCTTAAGAAATCACTGATCCGAATACTTAAAGAAAAATGAAGGAGCAGGAAGGGATAATTCGTACATTTTTTGCCCACTAAAATGAGATTCTTATAAAATTCTGCCAAAACTCGCATAATTCATATTTAGAAATGCGTTCTTACAAAAAATTAAGATTTGTTTTTTCTTAAGTAATAATGAAAGGCTGGTTATAGTGGTGGTTTCCAAAATGTATACAAACAGGGCTCCTCTGTGAAAGTAAATGAGCCCCCTTTCTTTAAGTAATTTTTCAATCTATCCTTTACTTTTATTCAATAATTGTCTCAAATAATTGCTGTGTATTTAAATATACACATAAATGTATTTCACTTATCTTAATTTCTCAATTTAATACATTTTAGGTTAAGGTGTAGAACAATGACCGCGATGCATATTTCGGAAAATATTGTAGTCATAAATCGAAGTGATGGCTGGGGATACGATATCAGCTACTTGTTTATTTTCTAAAACAATTTCTTCTTTATTTACTCAATTCTAAGCGGACATGGTAGATTGAGATAGAAAACATAGGCAACAATTAGTTATACGCACTTCATGTTTTTTAGATAAATTAATAATTCTGCCTGGAAAGCATTTTAAAGTATGTTAATCTATTACTAGATACAATAAATAAGTTAGAAGCAAAACCTGAAGAAATCGCATAATTTCTGTGAAATTAATGTCAGTCGTATCAAATCCAATTAAAGGTTGTCCTTTGTTTTCACTTCTTAATAACATTAACTTGTGGTGGTTCATTTTCAAAGAGAAAAACTAAAACAAATTGAGAACATTCCTTCTTTATACGTAGAAAGTTCATATATAGAAGTAATTGTCTTTATCCTTCTTGACTGAGTCTCAAGGTTTCAATTAACCACATTTGCTCTCAGAAGAAAAATTAAATTAGAAAATAAACTTCAAAGAAATAAAAGCCTTGAATGATGTTTTTTTAAAATTGATGAATAAATTTGTAGCGTGTTTTAAATATTTTACTTAAATGTGGATACTACCCAGCAAACAGAATTCTCTTGATTAAAATTCGTTTTCTGTACTTCTCAATAGTCCATAATATAAATATCCCAAGGTTGTTCTAAAGTTTGTTAAAAACTCGAGTTAGGTAACACTTAGAATAACCGTTTTAATGAGAAAGGAGAAACACTCATGAAAAATACCTTTTTGAGACTGAGTGTATTGATCCGCTATAAGTACAGGATGACCAGCTTCACGATCGATTGCCTTTTAGTGTTCTAGACCCATCGCAAAGTCTTTTTGTTTTAAGCTGGTTTGTAGCTTTTTCTCGTTACATTGCTAAAATAAATAAAAATAAAGACAAAATCGGAAAAAGAATTAGAATTTAAACCTGTTTCGATAATTTTTAAAAGCTTTACGACAACACTATCAGCTTGTGATTAATCAATATATAATTATAAAACTTATATATCAGACATGTGTCTGTTATACCCCGCTAGCACAGCCTTCCCCGTCATCTATTAATTTTTACGATTTTTAGTTTTCTATTTTCGTCAATTTCCTTTTTTTAAAATTCTTTAAGAATTATTTTGTAAATTATAAATTTAAGTTTCTACAATACGAGTTTTGTATTCTATTGGCTGGTTGAAAACGTAATTTAGTTGTCTGAAATTGTTGCTTTTATAGATCGGATTTATAGATTCCGAAGACATACCCCGTGTTTAAGTAAAAAATAAAAATATTTTAAGGAGAATGTTTGTTATTTTTCAAAATATTTGTAACCTTTGCTACGTTTGTGTTTTTAGGTAACTAAAAAGATAATGAAAAAAATCCTATTTAGAAACAAATATATTACAGAAGGCTAATTTCTGCGCATACAATAATTATCTGACATTTTTGACTTATGAAATGTGTTGGGTGTGTCCCTGTGAATTTTATACACCTGCCAAAGAAAGGAGGGGAGAGAGATTTAGTACAGCACAAGAACAAATTAAAATTCCTTCCGTAACACCGCAATAACGTAATTGGTAAACCTAATCGCGAACATTTGTGACATGGAATCATCTAACTTAAGTGGTCACTTTATTGCAGTAACCACGTATTTCTAATTATGTATTTAGGTTATTTACTACGCCTATCTTTTTGCATTTAGTCAGATGTGTAATCTATATATAAGACGGACACCAACAGAATGAATCATCTATATTCAAATATAATGATTAATGACAGAAGAAAGATCAACATTTTGATCTTTCTTCAGTCATCTACTTGTTAATGAACTTCATTAACAGAAGAGAATAGCCCAGAAGAGAGTCGACAGATAATGTAAAGGAATAGCATGGAGAGAGAAAGTTGAGCCTCCTGGCAATGGACAGAAAGACGTACCAGAAAATAGAACTCCATCAGACACCATCAAGCTCTATAGCCACGAGCATTGCTGACTATGATGAATTTATACACTTTATTTTAATATTGCAGACTAGATTGGATCATAATAGATATGCTATATTATTTGTGTATACTGATTTTGCTTGAAAGAATTGTGAAACAGATTCATTTTACAGGATTTATGCTGTCTTCAGATCTTTACCTCTCACGTACTACTACACGGAAATAACCACTATAGAATTGATCATTTCCCTTCGAATAAGAACACACTTCATCTTTGACAATTAGCCACTTAGCAGTTAATGTAAATAAACTAATATTTTCGTTTATGAAAAGGAGTTCTTAAAGTGGAAGCTCGTACTGAAACAAAGGCAAATATATATATACTTTCATATATCCTTAGCTACTGTGTCGTCATGAATATACACTGAAAGGAATGCAAACATTCCTCGCAGTAGATATCGGAGAAATACAAACAGGTACATCGCAGGTATTCAAAAGAAAACCTAATCGAATTTTCGTGACATTTGTTGAAGTAGCTCGCATTACTATAGCAACCGTCTGATGAAGTAAACAATTTACTGTCAAGAGAAAGAATGACAAACAAAATGAGCGCAGAGAAATAGTACAGTATTTTAGTCTGGATTTAGCTCGGTAACGACATACATGATTATAATACGGAATGCCTATTCAAGGCAACTCAATTGGCAGTATTGAAACTTTCCAAATGACAAGACTTGAATATAAGCGAACGACCGTGATTACACTTGAAGAGAGCAATAGCAGAAGAAAGAGAAAAATCTGATCAGTACCGTGTGTGAACTTCAAAGTCATTGTGATACTTAAATTGAATAAACTACTGATCTAATATAAAAATTAAGCACATTTATGGAAATGATTGGAAACAATCGCAAAATGGTATCTTTCGCGACAGTTTTGTTGCGTCATTATCATGTGATTGTACTTTGAACCATTATTAACATGTGTACTGGAAACAGTTTGCCATTTGTAACATAGTTTCTCATTTTGCCACTGAAATGGACCGATTTCAAATCAAAATAGGGCCAATGGACATACTTGATGAATGATTATAATTCCATTCATCCATGTTGAAATTGTAAAGAATACTGTTTTATGACTCCCAATATTTCTGTAGCTCTACTCGATTTGAAAACAAATCAGTAAGCTTTGCAATGAACGTAATCTCCCATTATTCCACAGTGATTTCATACAATAAAGGGGAGGTTAGTTTCATAAGCTATTATGACCAAAGAATTGAAGTTTTTATTATTAAAT
Organism: Typopeltis vanoorti; assembly: GCF_054136105.1. Classification (NCBI taxonomy): domain Eukaryota; kingdom Metazoa; phylum Arthropoda; class Arachnida; order Uropygi; family Thelyphonidae; genus Typopeltis; species Typopeltis vanoorti. The sequence goes on along the minus strand of NC_143564.1, from coordinate 90,563,289 downwards.
TTTTTTGATATATTCCTTACAAAAATTGATCCCTGATAGGTTTCTATATTTTTCTAAAATGTTAATTCTATATTTGTTTTCCTTTTGCAATTATTTTTAAGGCGCTTAACCTAGATGAATATATACTGTTCGTTCCGTAATCACTTAAGATATCGTGGCATGTACTTGGTTAATATCATGCTCTGAAGACATTAAAGAAGACATTAAAAGACATTATCATCCTCTCTCGTTCTTGCACCACGGAATATTAAACGCCAAGGTGCTAGCGTTCTCTTTAAAAGCTACTAGAAGTGTGCATACATTTAAGGCAAATTAATGTTCAGCTTGATGGAAGGGTATATAATCGTTGGTAAACTTTTCGCTGGATTTTATTCATTGTCGGTATTGTTGTTAAATATACACAGTTTTTATCGACGAATTAAAATTAGCTCGATGTTTTCTCGTCTGGAAACTGCGGTTTATTTTGTAAAAAATAAACTAGTCTATGAATACGCTTTATCACGTGGTCTTAGGCTCTCTCATATTCCGGGACTAATCCAAAACCCTCAGTCCATGTAATCTTGCTTTTGGGAGATTTCAATGTGTGTGTGTTACTCTGTTGGGTAGTAGCTAAATTTTAATGAGATTTGAAGTACTTTCTTATCTCTTGCTTTTGGCTTTTCTCCTTAGCTCATTTCAACAGAATGGAAGTCCTGAACCTTCTCCTTTTTCACTGCTCCTTTCGCATTAATCAACATATGATTTCTTTATATGCGGAAGCACTTATTGTTTTTAGGTGAAGTAAGAATAGTCGACAAATTGCTTGTGCAGATTGGCTGAAAGATGAACCTAAGTGGATATGCGATATTTCACTTCTCTCTCAACTCTGCCATTGATTTTCCTTTCACTCTAGGAAAAACTTAACTTCAGCAACGAATAAGTATTTTTTATTTATTTATTTTGTAAAAATTAGCCAAGAAAATGATGCCTTCTTTGCAGGTGTCAAAAGAGGAAGCAAGCTTCCCCAACCATCCCTCTTCAGTTTAGTACAATTTGGCAGGATTGCCAAGATGTTAACCCCATATTAGAGGTTTATTTCAAATTAAAGTTACGTCGAATTCCGTAGAGGTGACTGCGGAGGTAGGAATTCTACACTTCCGGAAGTTTATTTCACTCCCATTAGGCTGAAGTTTTTAGAGTTTAGCAATCCAAGAAAATAACTTAGAGTTGGTTGAACTGAACCAACAGTGTCCTGTTAATGAACTGTCATGTTAATGTGACAAGCTGATAATATTGAACTAAGCCCCCGAAGTTATCGATGAAATACTTAAGTCATTTCCTGAATTCTTGACTTCCAAGCATATAAGAGCATGCATGTGGTTTGTAATTCTCTTAATGAAACCACTTGTAGCACCAGTCCTTTTTAAAGACCAGCTTTAAAAGGACTGTTCGCTTTTATACATTCTTTTCTTTAATTTTATCCCAATAAACTAAAGTCGGAAATGTTTTGGACAGTTTTCTTTTTTTAAATATTTTATTTTTTTACACAGTCCGGAAACCTTGCTCCAGAGATCAAATATGGAACTTTTCAAGTCGCTTCCTGTTTTCAGTAATCTGGGTAATAATCTTGCACTGGCGATGAAATCCTTCTCCAACTAAAAGCAATCATAAATGTCTTTTGGGATTCGAACCCACCATCTATTAGTTTGGCGAGTGGAAAAGTCGACCATCCGGTCAATCTGGATGATAAAAAGAGAAGCCTACTGAAAATAATTGGACAAACGTCTTAAGTAGGTAGTTTTACAGATGTTTCCCAATAATATATAACTTGCAATAAGCACATTCATTCTGGCGACTGATCATATTACGGAAATCCTTTTCTTTCCATCCAGTTAAAGGAAACAATTATCAAGTCACAAATCAAATATGCCTCTTTTTTGTTGTTTCTTTGCCTCATCCTACTGAATTACTATTTTCCAATGCGTTGATATCCCACCCTCTCCTCTAAATCTATTCTTTATTCAAATAATATTCCAGTAATGACTTTATATGCGTTTAAAATGCGTGATTTGCATAGTTTATGGATTATCCTAAGCGAACATTCCTTAAAATTCATAATTTTGTTGAAAACTTTTAAGTTCACCAAAGTTTTTCCCATACAATCCATGTTATGAAATTCTTTTAAGAAAATGAATCTTTACGATATTGATCATCAAGACCTTTCAAGTGGATATCAGAAGTAGGATGCAAAATTCATCAAGGATACTTCTTAAATCTTAAAAAAAAACGGTAGTTCATTATCCTCCTATTCGTCGATATACGAAGAAAATTTCAATAACCTGGATCAAAGTTCATTTGATATACAGAGTAGAAATCGATGCAGTTTGTGCTAAAATAGTCATGAATGATATTTATCATATCTATGTTACTAACGAAATATGAAGCAGGAGAGCAAAATTAAAACTTAGTTTTAAAACATCAAAAATAAGTGAAATATAAGAAGAAAATGCTTTCAAAATATCGCACTGCTGAATCCACCAATTCCATTGATAAAGAAAATCTGACCGAACAAAAAAAGTGCGTATTTTTCGCTATACACTAATACTACTTAGTGTGTTCTGTTAACGTATGATAACTGTTTTATAATTATATCTGAGCACAGTGATTTTATATGAGAACAATTACTTTAGATTGGCCTTGTCCTGTTTTTGCTTCCGGGTTACATTTATTGAGGTCAATATCGTGAACATCCATTTTGCATCTGATATATCAACTCGGACATTATTAATCTCTACATTATTTTATTTAATGCTATTATTATCACGCATTTGAATTTATAGCTCATTTATATAAATTCAAGTTCGAATCGAAACAATTGATATAACAGGAGTGCGCAATGATACCGATAATGAAATAACACGCACATTGTTGAACATGCATTTCATTATTTTATCGATGACGTATGAAATTTGATTTTAAGTAACAAATGTCATGTCATAATGTGATATTTCAGCAACAATGAAATCTGATTTTATCACGAGACTTAATGTCCAACGTAAGTATCTTTTTTTTTAATTTATAAAATCATGCATTTCTATAAGTGGAAATATATTAAATATACTTTAAATACTCTCTTTTTAAAAAGAGATTGGCAAATTTATATAATGAAAACGAAGCAACACGAACAAATTATAATTTTGATTCGGATTCCTCACCAAGCGAATTCCACTTCTTCCTCAATATTAATCACTTTATTTGGATCACTACCAAATGTTTCGTGTTCCGCAATGACTTAGGAATGTAACAACCTTAAATCTACATCCTTTGGTAAAGGAAACTCTCGGATCCATTATCTCTGCTATAACGCGGATGATTCACGATAGAAGTTTAAATGAACGAAAATTATGTTTGCCTATCACGAAAGTTACCCATATGGATGCATTCGTGACTTTTGTCCGATTTAATCCTATTCCGATGAGTTACGCAAATGTCCGTTCCTGAAAAGAGGCGGAGAGACAATCGGTTAAAAGCAAAGTTGCGGAAACGCTGTGCTTTTCGCTCTGCAATATTTTGATACTTGAAAGTGATGGTGTTGGGTGTACGTCTTCATGTCCCAAGCAGATGGCGAATTCCACTAGGAAATGTTATTTGAATGTAGTTCATTTTCTAGCTATTAGAGATATCCGGCAATCTCAGTATCATTTTCTTAAGGAAGTAATATAAGAGCTTTATTTTATATAAAAATATTCGAAATCAGTGTGCGCCTTTGTTCAGTGCTTTGTGTAAACTCCCTCCCCCATCGGTCCAATAGGTCGTTACATTTTGTTTATAATTCCATGCTGTCTGAAGAAAGCCGTGTCCTTTGTTTGGAAATATGGCAGGGTTCGAGTTCTTTCGAATTTCAATTGTCTTACTTTATCAAGATATCGATCGGTCATAAATATACTGTGCTTATACTGTCTCACTCAAGTAGTGGTGCTCAGTTTAATCTTCCAGTCAGCTTTTATGAATTATAACTTGAGAAGAGTTTTAAGAGAAGTCAGTTCTTGAGATTACGAACCCTTAATAAGATGAACTTAATACAAATAATTAGTTGAGGCGGACGTTTATTCTGTTGCACATCTTTAACTATAGAGCGGTTACTTTCAACACCGTCACAACATCTTAGTCTCGGTCTTTATCTACACGTTTTACTTTTGACATCCCCCTTCTTTAAACGTTCATCTGTTATCCTGTTTTCTTCTTATGATTTTCCATTTTTATCCGCTTTTGAATACAATAATTTATTCGCTGTGTTTTACAGTTTTCTCTGATTTATGAGTTCCTGATATTGTTTAATCTTTTAAGTTTTCTTAATGCTTTCGTCTCAGTAATTTGTTTAGTTGCTGCATATTAATCCTTTACAGATTGTTTCTTTACTTATGCTATTCTTGCAGATGAGCCTGCTAGGAAATCCGGGAATTCTTTTTGCTTATGTTTCTTATTCTTGTACTGTCAATTTGTGCGATGCCTTTTTTGGTTGTTTATTCCATTTCTTAAACACTTATTTTCCCTTTGATTTGTAATTTACGCCTTATGGTTTTCTATTGGCACTTTTTTCAGCTATATATGTTAGTTGTTTTTTCCCTTCTTCATAGTTTTCTTCTTACTCATAAGATTATATCATCAACATATCCAATTCTTAATTTTTGATTTTTAATTTGTATTCGACACTTTTCCATTTTCTTTACTAATTTCACTACGATGAGAATTAACGAGTTGTATAATTACTATTTAATTTCTTCAGTTAAAAAATTCAAATGTTAGAATGATCAGTGACTGTTTCATGTTTAAGTAACGCATAACGCTTAGTAATAGAACAATGCAGACGATGGGGAGAAGTGCCAGATGTTGATTGGAAGTTCTGTGTGGCAAATATAACAATCCCAAAGTATTTGGCAAGTAGATAGAATCCAATAGTTTCTTTGATCTTTTCGAAATGCGTAATGCCAGCATTGGTCATTAAGAGGCTATGATCATATTAATACCAAGAAACCATTTAACAACATCCCAGGTTGTAGTTCCTGATATACAAGAACCAAGGAGGAGGGATATCGCGAACATGCTCTCTTATCTTCACCACATCACGACTCTTCAAATGTAATGTACATACATTGCAAAAATACCTAAATATTAAATGTACGTGCATGCTTAATCGTGAAAATCTTTCGAAGAGAACAAAGGAGATTATGTCAAAATAATGATTTGAATATCCCCTCCCCCCAGAAAATATACTTTTAGTCCTTAAAAAAAAACCAAGTCAAAACTTCAAGAACGGCAATGTCTAGTATGTTATCCAGGCAAATTGGGGAAAAGATTATGCCATCTGGAACACTATCACTTTCAGAAACAGATTTTATAGCATAAATTAGTTTGCCTATTTGTTTGATAAAGTATTCGTTTATTAAAGCAAAATATTGATGTTTTTGAAACGGAATAAATACGCAATCTTTTGCAAAGGGTGGGTGGGTCGAGCTCCATATAATTCAGCATCAGAAAGATAGTATAATAATAAATTAAATCGCAAGAGAAGTTAATTTCAAATATATATATTTTTTAATTAACTTAAAACAAGTTTTTATCTAATGAGATTTGCAAATATCATTTTATGTATTAATATAGCAGTTTTATTATTCTGCTATCTCGGGACGATTAGTATTGCTTACTTCATTGGATAATATGCAGTTTTTACTATTGTATTTGTAGTTATAATATCCAGTCAATTCCTCTTTTTTATATGATGATCAAGTCGAATTTGAACACATTCCAAAGTTTACTCGGCATACAAATTATTATTCTTATTTACTTCCACTATTAATTTAAATGGAGTCTCCGTAGTTCAGTCGGTATAGGCGAAGCCCTTTGGTCGGAAAGACCTGGGTTCGATCTGGTCTCTTTCGACTAAAGGCGAGTTAACCGGTCTCATACAGAGGTGGAGGTTTTTTCTCCAGGTAACTCTGGTTTTTTGTCCTACAAAACAGGCAAACCAGTCCTGTGAACACTACCGCAAGGAAGTCCCCTTGCTCATAATCATCTCCCTAGTACGGGATCATAGAGCAATCCCCCCAGCTGTATGGCTGAGGGTATAGGATAGGTTTAATTTCAATAGAAATGCGTGATAAAGAGTATACGAGGGTGTCCTGAAAAGTTGTGGTAATCACCATGAAAGAATTGAGGTAGAACCATGTTCTAGGTATTTATCAGAAAATTTCTCCCCTGTCGTAATATCTGTCGTAAGTGGTAGCTGTTTTAGATAACGTAAGTGGGGGAAAGAGAGAAAGGATAAAACGTAAGATTTTAAGAAATAATTTGTTCGAAGTTTGACCAAATGAACTATTCGTATACCGGTGAAATTAGTGTGACTTCTTATGTTCTTAGTTATACACACAATCTCCGAAAAAAATATTGAAAAGATATATATTGTCTATTATATATACAAAATGTAGAATTAACAAATATCATTAAATTATCCTAAATTATCTTATATTACACAGCAAAGAGAATAAGAAACCAGATGAGTGCTAAGGGCTATGATAACAACCACATACACACACACACACACACACACACACGCTCCTTCGACGCTCAACACGACTGTCAAATACATACAAAAAAAAAACTCCAATATCATATTTTTCGTTTTTAAAAATTCATAAGTACTTTTATCTGTAGAAAAAACACAACACAATATAATATCATAGCCGATAACTCTGCAGTGCACAAGGACATAAAAGAAACAAAACTGCAAAATAAACCTCCAAACAATGAAGCATAAATCGAGCAGTAAACCCTAGCTTTAACCCTGCGCGAGACGCTAGAAACCAGCCGTGATTCCTATTTTAGAATCTTCTCATAATTTTTGTGATAACTAGTTTATATTCATATAGATTTGCCTGATGGCACAGATTTCGCATATCATTAGTTTTTATCTGCAGTTCTTGTTATCACGTTTTGTTAAATGATCAAGAGACTTAACTGTCTAGGAGTAGTGAAGCTATAAGAGGTATAGCACAAAGAATTCTCAAGCGTTTGTCATGATACATATAGGCCGTTATAGATCCTTATGCTGTGTTAACAAAGTCTGCTTTATGATTTAACAATTCAAATATAAAGGCTATTTTCAAATATTTCACTAAACTACAGCCTTGATAAGACAAAACAAATGTCTCTGCAGTCAAATTTATTTCCATAGCTAAACAAAAAAAAAAAAAAGCATTTTATTGAAAAAAAAAAGTTTATCTGCAGTAGAATATAATTTCAAAATAGGCGTCTTTTCCTCTCCAAACGAGTATTGATAAAGACCATTCCTTCCTGTACTTCTAATTACGCAGAAAAAAGTAGTCCAAAGAGTACAGGTTGCGCAATACTAGACATGTTTGCTGATTTAATTCATACGAAGAAATGACAGTCACAATTCAGAAAGTACTGGGCTGTAAATGGCACTGACCAGAATATTGATGATTTATTGGCATCCTGCTCTGGATTAAAGTCTCTGGTCAGAAGCATTTTTCACTGCTGCAGGCAAACTGGCGCTGCTTCGCTATCCCGACGCACATTTGGTCTGCAGTATTGCAGGCAGAGGGCAGGTCTCATTCTGCCACGCAAACGTCGGCGTTCGCACGCGCTCGCCAAAGATGCTTTTCAATGAGGTTTAATTGTCACGCACAGCCATGAGGGACTACGTATAGAAAGATTTGCACCGGCGTCTGAATGTACGTGTAGAGGTGGTTTACTGTTTTTACTGTATATAACGCCCAGTTACCCCTGTAAAAGTGTTGGCAACGCAATACACACACGTATTACGATAAATATTCGATCGTTTAACTGCTGACAGGTTTATGTTTCTTTTAAAAAAAAAATTTTCAAATTATTATGAGGATACCAATGCTAAGAGATACATTTTAACTATATAAATATGAATGCTTAAAATTATTTTGAATTTTAATCATAGAAACTTATCGTTTTCTATTCGTTCCTTCAAATTAGGTCAAGAATATATTATTTCTGCGCATAACTTTAATTTATCTGGATAACAATCTTTAAGAAAGCGCATTTCCGTAAGTTTTACATTTTATGGAACATGAAGTTCTGTTAATTTCAGTTTTCATCCCAATCTTTAATTTTAGATTAAGATGCTATCTTCCCATCCCATTCGTGTTCCTCCTTCTCCTATTTAGGATGTTGACTACCATGATGTCTCTCATGGGTTAACTACATGTGGCGAGAACCACATCTTTTTTCGTCCGAGGGACGAAAAACCCGAGTTTCCGTTGACAAAAAAACTCTACTGTATAAGACCTGCTAACTCGCCTTTAGTCGAAAGAGACCAGATAAAAATCCCTCACATCATGAACGGGAATCGAACCCAGGTCTTTCCGATTAAAGGGGGGCTTAAATCTCATTATAGTTTAAGTAATTTGGATTTTTCCAAATATAAATTGGGTAATACTCGTCATTTAAGGTTATTTTTCTCAATGCTCGTGTTTAACAGCCTAGATTGTCTGTTTCGTTAAATGTTTCTGTACAAAAACTCGACTACCCGGATGAAATTTAAACGTGCATTCACTTTGAATGTCTTCTCTGAATAATTCATTCAAAATGTATTCTATTCAAAAGCAACAGAAGTGTTTATATATCCGAAGTCTGCATTAGCTGATTCGGGGGGCTATTAAATAACTGATCCTTGAATGTAGCTCATGATTTAATCTGTCCATTTTTCTGAGCTTACCTCCTTTCACAACACATGTTTCCAACATAGACTTATTAGGAGAATCAATTATGTCTGTTAAAGTATTCCACTCCCCAAAACAGTTTTAACATTGATTTCTGTATAATCAGAAATAACAGTTCATCTATAATGCAAATTAGGTTTCCAAATTGTCTAATTAAAGTAAATTTGTGTTTAGAACTAAAACAATTTTCTCAAAAAAAACAGTTTATCCGCATATTATACAATTATTACATTATTAAGCTACTGAAATATTTAACTTTCGTTTTAAGGAAATATTTAAAGAATATTTCATTGCGGCATTGAAATATTATATTTAGTTGTGAAGGCTTTTAAACTCTCTTGGCAATTTTATAATATGAATAAAACATATCTTTTAAGTTCGTAGACATTAAGTTATTTTTAATTCTAAAATATTTAATTAAATGCGTAAAACTGATAATTTTAATCCGTTTTGAAAGAAATATAATAGAGCTAAAGTGGAAATCAACATATCTTACTTTTTGTTTCTTAGTGATAAGCGTGATGTATGTGCAACATTCCACACGCGCACATTCAAAGATTATATCATAATGCACTGTCGGCAAAATAGCAAACTATTAGTTACTTGGGCCTGGAACAGAAGAAACGAGGTTAAACAAATGGCAGGTACACCATATGATGAGATATTTTCAAAGTTTGAGACAAGATTCTATCTTGAATCACCTTCTCTTATCCCTTACAGCCACTCCTAATGCCAGAGAAAAGAGCAGAAATTACTGATGTGAGCAAAATGTGCTGAGAAAACCCAGCGGTAAAGAACTCATAGCTTCATTTATCACTTCGTATGCTCTGTAAAGAAAATATTATTAATTGATCAAGAAAGAAGTACTTCTTTAATGAATGGTTGGAATACCATGCTGTGATTACATTTCTACGGCATGTCAAAACAGTAAGAATGATAAAAAAATAATCCTTATCCCTCCCGACACTATTTACACTAGGCTTACGACCTTTCCGATGGGAATATCATTAAGCGTGGAAATCACAATAACAGTCTGCTATGCTCAAGACTTTTTTCTTCATTATCTCACTAAAGATTCCTCCGTATTATAGAATATAAAAGAGGTATTAGTTATAATATGTATAGGAATTGAATCTTTCGAACTAAATTAAACAAAGTGATAATTTCGAAATAAACAAAACGCACGAAATTTGTTAATTTTTGAAGGATGTCTAAGATTCGAAGACTAGTGCATTATCTGTTGACTGCTTATTCTCCTATCGAGTTTATTTTTCCCCTTTCCTAGAAAAAAGGAAAAGAGTTTGCTTAGACAAACTATAAAGTCGGCAATCACATTAAAGTCAGTTTAATTCCAATAAACTAAAATGCAAATGTGAAGACGTCGGATGTTATACGGTATCATCGAAACTTTAATTCAAAGTATGCAGTTGGATTCTAAATTATATGAAGTCCTTTTCTGCGATTTAATATGACGATGACAATTGGAGACCATTTAGGAAAGGGTGGGTATATATCTATGCTAAAGTAATCAAAAATGACCATTTTTAACAAAATTGGGAAGTGCCTCAATAAAATTCATATCGCAATTTTCACTGAGATTTGTGATCTTTCTGAAGTGAACTCAAAACGGACGAAATATTTTCACTTAGTACTTAAAGGTAATTTGGAATCCGATTTTCAAATTAAAATAAACTGATCCGATTCTTTCATACACAAAGTAAGAATTGGATATCTTAAAGTTCGTTGAAAGAAATTTCTCTTTGACTAATTGAATGTTGACCGACCCTATAACTAAACTTTACTCACAGCTGAGATTTTTCACTTCCCACTGCTCACACATTCCGAATATGTAGTTTTTTTTTTTTTTCAAGTTTTCAGGGTAGGTGGTTTTATTTACATAAGCAAACCCACTCGTTTATTTTTGGATGTATTATAATTTTTTTCGCTGCTAATATGGTCACTACATCATTGATAATCACTGATATCTAAAAAGATGAAATGAAAAAGCAATTTTATATTTAGCTTTCCCAAACTGATAAATAAGTGAAGAACATGTTTGGTTCATGTTTCTCGTTATAATTTCATTCTCTCCATAACCGTGCTATTAGGCGTTCTTCCTTAAAGTGAGTAAATAACTATTAGTTCATCCTACAGTATGTATCCTTCCACATCCTTTAAAACATATTTCTGTCTCAGACGGAAGTGGTAAGGATTTCCTCCTGGAAACTCCGGATTTTCATTCTCAAAAACAGGAAAACCGGCTAAAATAGCACGTGCAATTTATAGACAAACTAATATCATAGCCTTAGTGGCTTCGAAAGCAAATCCAAAACAATCAGTATATTTATTTTTTCTGTTGCTTTTAGTGACATGTTCTAATTGTTTAGAGTCTTTAGGCACTTTTTTACTGAGAAACATGAAGAGCTTTGTTGTCCTCCCAAAAGCAAATTCTCCAGTCTTATACAGTGGGGCTTTGGACTTGCCAAAATACTTGTCCCAGTAACTGCATCGGTATAATAATAAATCAAGAACCATTTATATAGCAGAAGGCAAATGGAATTTGCAGTCATTCGCAGCCTGAAATTTAACACTGTAAAATTTTCTGCGTTAAAACTATAATAAGAACAATAAGAACCAAAAAGGTGCAAACTGCTAACCTAAATAGATAAAGTTCTCCACATCAAATGAGTTGTTCTTAAACTTGAATCAATTCTGATAGAATTCGGAACATTTCTGTTCTAAAGTATTATTTTCTCGTATGCGAATATGCAATTATTTTATCTCTAACTCAATCTAAGCTTAGGAATCCTTTTGATAGTGGCGATAAGTCACGTTTTCCTTGATTCGGAATACGTTGATCATGTGTATTAACTAAAAATATCTGAATAATCCAATTTACAGCTTTCTGTTATTTATAAACCTGATGCAATTTATAAGTTATCCGAAACGATCCTTAAAAATAATTAAATTCTTTATTTTACTAGATCTTCTTTACCGAGAATGCATTCATTATCAAATGGATATTTCCGTTTATATTTTGCTTACCAAAAGCGTCGTCATAGCAACGGAAGGTAGACATAAAAACAGATGATTGCAAAAATCGACTGGCATGCGTTGTTGTATTGTGGTAACAAAAGCCCAGTTAAAATACGAGTTCGAAGAAAGCTAGCCAGAGATTTATAGCAGACCGCAAACAGTTCTGAATGTGAACTAGATTTTTTTTTAGTTCTGATTATTAATTCATTGTGCACATACATTCATAGTTTGATTATGAAGATTAGATCTTCAATTTTTAGCAGTTAACGTCAAAGTATGTATAACGTAAGTTCTTTAAATATATAAGAGAAGAGAAACGTCAAAGTATGTATAATTTAAGTTCTTTAAATATGTAAGAGAATTAATACATATCTATCTGGATTATTTGAAGTGTTCCCCTTTTCTTACTTTTTAAGAACAACAGTGCTTAATAGTTGCATACGAAATTTAAAAAATTACGCGATGTAAAAGTTAGGTCAGTAATTTAAGTAAGTGAAAGCTGAAATAGAAAAAATGAATTTGAGTTACGTTATTCTAACTCAAAGTGTTTAAACACTGGGATAAATTAAAATAAAGGAAGAGGATGGGAAACAGCTTTCTCATGAAGGTTGGCAAAAGTTTATAAGCAAAATAATATAAGTAAAATAAAATAAGCTTTTTTATAAGCAAAAGTTAGCAATCGCCAAATATTTTACGGAGAAACTACGTAGTAAAATTATTAAATTGCGTTTTATTGACTTCATAAACTTGGCAAATGTCATAACCTTAAGACAAATCATCTAGTTTCTTTGATTACTACTGTCTTTTAGGATGAGTTTATTTATTTAATCAAAAGGACATTTTCTACTTTTCCGACCAGAGTTTTTATTTTGATACTCCTCATCAGAGGAGAATAATATGACGATAAACATCGTGCAATTGGTGGACACTTGGAAGCGGATTGTCCCTTTTCATCTTAATAATTGAACGCCACAGTTTCGTTTATTTAAATTGAATGTTTGACCCTACTTCCTGACTCTAATAATGGTGCCCTCCAAAGAACGATCTATGCTTGTTACGGATTTGAATCCTATCAGGATAGCAATGTATTTTCTAAGATGTAAGGTGTGTAGGAGAGCTTTATTTTGTAAAAACTCGAATTTTCACCGCTCAGCAGATAAGCAGTCATGCATTGATTCGCTCATAAATCCAGTTTGATGATTGCTTTGTATATTTGTTAAAGTTGTGACGATCTTTTACGAAACGTTGTATGAACATTATATTGCAGAAGAATATCTAAAACTTTATTCAACATATTTTGCTATTAACAAAAATCATCATGGCGTCTAATGGACTTTGAGGACCGGAGGCAAAATCGTTTTGACCCTCGTTCACAAAGTTTTAAATGTAACGCAGGATTCTTAGATTGCACATGACATTTTGTCACCAAAAACACCAAACAAGTATCATTGATCTCCACTAGTTTGAATTAGTTACGTTATCACAAAGTAAATAAATGTGTGATTTCTAGACCCTTCCCACTTGGTTGTTTGTGAGTTTTAAATATGGAAATGTTTCTCGACTAGTAGATATTTTCAAACGATTTCCTTCTTTTTTCCCCAAGTGTCTTAAATCAATATCCTTATTTCTGCATTTCTCTCTACACATTTAAGCCTTTGTGCATACCAATTTACGTTTACTAATGACTCTTTTCTAGGAATGAATTAAAGATCAGTGTGTAACATGTTTCCCTCATGGTTTTATATCTAAGTCATTTTCAGACGTTCTGCACATTGTGTGTGTTACACCAAATACTTGCATGTCTTCAATATATTCTCCGATCTCCACTGTTGTACTGTTGCCTAATGTTCAGATAAGACGTGTATTTCTGTGAGACAATTTGACGCTCGTGTGAATCAATGGTAGCGAAGCATTTTACACGGAGTGGTTCACCAGATTTAAGGAACAGATGAAGGTCAGAAGAGCTTGTGAGGAGAGTACCGATGGAAAGGATAAAAGAGCACATAGTAACCATGCTTTTTCCACAAGATCAGATACGTCTCGTGGAACACATGACGTCGCAAAATGAGAGCACCAGCCTCGAACGGGTCATGCCTTGTTCTATGAATTTATTTTGGTAAAAATTATCTTAAACATCTCAAATTTCCTATAGTATGCGGCAGTTACCATCAACTCTCCCCTCCCGGCAGGTTCTTTGTGTGCCACTATCACTTTATTCTTGTCATAAGCATGTCAATATCATTAACCCTCGACTCATAACGCGACATTTTGAACAAGGAGAGGCTGAATGCTTCTACTGTCAAAAATGACTTTTTGGTTTCGGTTTAAAATCTCGTATTTTTGTGGCAATAAGCTTAAAGCTGCCTTCCCTTAGGGCCATACGATGCCGCAGTTTTTTAATACTCTTGAGAGCTTCTTGGTGGTCTTTTGTCAGCTTCTGTGAGATACACTTTGTAGCAACTTTATCTCGCAGACTTATCTGCTTTCAGAATTCTGAGACGTGGTTGAGATTTTTGCTTCATTTACAATTTTAGTTTCTTCCAGCAAATAGTTCAGGATACTACTGTTGTGTTTTAAACCTACAATTTCTTGGATCAGTCCTTAATTCTAGTCCGACCTTTACGAAAGCGAGATGTCCATCGTGATATTGTGCTGCGGTCCATTGCATAAAGTTCACGTATCACAAAAGAAAGTTGTGAAAGCTGGATTGTTTCCACTTAATATTTCACTTTTGATGTACAGTCGGACTTAGGTTGAATATCGCTCAATAGTCGTTGAACGATATTCGACCGAAGTCGGGTTATGAGTGGATTGGAATCGTGTCAAATGTATCTAGGTCCTGAAAAATGTTACTCTACAAAGATCTTTCCAAATGATAGTGGGATGACTTGTCTCATCGGATTTTTTGATCCAGAAAAACAAACTGTTAGAGAATATACGCAGTACGGATACGATTAACTTCCCAGTCACATCATTAATCAGGTTTCTGTGATGTGATGAATTAGCAGTGACAGGCCATTGAATCTAGCGCGTAAGGGAGAAAGGTGATTTATAAGCAGTGAAGGTTTACATGATCTAGAATAGTAATGAACTTCAACTAGATCATGAAAGCAGAATGCAAATAGATCCTACGTGTTACTCATTTAATTTAAGTAGTGGGGAAGAGCCACAAAATATTCGTTTGCAGCCTTTAAACCACTCGATTTTAAAAGCAATTCCATGGAAAGTGGAATATTGCACAGAATATCAAGGTAGAGTGAGAATTTTCCTTTTTTCCTGAAGTGGAGAATAGTTCTTAAACTTTGATCTTTGTAATTAGTGAAGACCTACAACTTCATGAGTTAACAATCATCTATCCTATTAAGGGGGAGAGGCATATTTTGTATTCGGCCTGCATGGTCATGAACTTTTGCTTATCAAGTTCGGAAAAGCGAAAGTCCGAAAATATTTCCTTCGGTATTTTAAAGTACTTTACTAGGATTAATTTTCTCGCATCTTGGTTTTAATCGAGAATGCCAAAACGTATGTCTTTAAGGAAAATTGGTAAAGTACAAAAGGGGATATGAATAAAAAAAGTTATGGATAAATGGGTGACATAATTTCATATAGAAAAGAAACAAATTTTTTGTCTGTGTACAAAGTGATAATGGAATTCAAATAATTGCATATTTAATTAGGCGTGAACTTGATGATAGGATCTTAACATTTCAAAATGTTCCTTGAATATATACAAATTCATTTGATATGTATAAGATATAATTAAGGAACCGCAACAACCTAGAGTATCTTTATCAAGCTATCTTTCTATCTATTCTTCGCTCACTCTCCTTTTGTAGCCCTCTATGCATGCTTCAGCCACTAGCGTTCAGTCGTTGCACAGCTATACTAGGTGCGTCTATTGATCAATACCCACAATGCTTTGAAGTTTGGACAGGGTCCAAATTTGTGCGTTAGCATTTATATAGGGTACCAGAACATCTATCTGTGCTCAACAACTGATCTTGAGAAATAAAAAAAAATGCTTTTTGTTGAAACAGATAAGTGAGAAGTCTGTGGCCGATTAATGCGTCATAATCTAACTGAAGGGTACTCGCATGGATACAAAAACCAGTGAAGTGACTTATTAGTCCCATATAAGCAATTTGTACTTATCTAAGAAAATGTTCTTTTGTTTTGAATATTTCTTTAATTCTATACACTTAAATGATCGGTTATGATTATTCTATATAGTGATTTTATATTTTTGGATTAAAATGTTAATTTTGGATCCATCAACTGCCAATAATATTTTCCTTCTGCTTTAGACTTCTAGTTGCTGTTATTTTATCCACAGGGCATTTTTGTTAGAAAAGAGTTCATACTTTCACATTAATCAACTATCTGTAATGCTGAAAGTACTGAATCTCTTCCTATTTGTTTCTAATGCCATTTTTTCATTCTATAGATTCACATAACTTTATAAATTATTTCAGTTCACTTCAAAAGCTCAAGTTTGTAGGAAATTACAGCTCAAGAAAAAGTGAGGTCAATTCAATTTTTTTTCCTGTAAACTTCGTTTGTTCTTCCAATGTTTTGAGCATTGAACGAGATCCGATCACGGGAGGCTCTCCAGAACGAGGGCAAATTCGTGATAGTAATGCGATGATCTCTTACAAATGTGGCAAGGTTTTTCTTCTACAGGAAGCTTCCTCTTTTACTACTGTAGAATATACAACTGGTTAGAGAACATGCAAGCGCACAATCTACAGACAAATCAAACGGGTGAGGATAGAATCGTACTATATCCATGGGAAAGCCCATGACTACGAACGCAGAAATCTTCTCCACTCTGAAAAGGTCTCAAGCTAATTATGATTCAAAGCAGACTGCTAAAAATAACATAGCCATACGAGGGGATTTGAAAAGTTCTCATAAACAACTAGAACAGAAATAAAGCAACTGATACAACCACAAGAAAAATCATATCTTAAAACCTTTAACTTTCATGTTCATCAAATTGTAATAATTTCTTCTTTTTATTTTAGGATATATAAGAAGAGCTGTTTAATATCATTTTTGTTCTAGGTGTTTATCAGAACTTTTCACCACCTCGTATTATGGTAATTAGGGATGGCTGACTAAGAAAAAACGAAAATCTACAATTTCCAAATAGAATTCTGTAAACTGTGTTTTCTATGATTCGAACATATTTCGTTTTTTGCATGGCGTAAGCTTCCATTTTGTGTGTATGGAATATCAGAGTAGCATGTTGTAATTTATCCTTCGATTAATACTTAGAAAGTGAGCACGTAAGGTGAACAGTAGTTTTAGCCTATTCGCTAAATTCCGTTAAATTCAAAACTTCTGTCATCCCTATAGAAATTGCGTTGCATAATAATGAAAAGAAGTTTCATGGATGTAAACCTGTTTTAAATTTATTATAGAACCATAAAGCGCCTTTACAATTATCTACAAACCGGAATCCCTGCTATAGAAATCATTCACTTTTCGAACAACTTAACTTTGCTTCAGAAAGCAAAGTAATGGTGTTCAGATTGGGTAGTGACGATCTATCAGATCTGTCCAAGAATTTTGGTAAGGATCTTAGCATTTTTTATCAGTGTTTTCTTACTAATTGGAATATGATTGTATATGAAACATTCTCGTAGTTTCTTTTCAGTTGTCCATTCTTCCTCACTAGAACATCAGTATGCAATTTTATATCAAACTGAGATATTATGGAAAGAATATCATTATTTTTCCAACTCCTACATGAGCCTCTAGTGAAATTTCTTTACTGTTGTCCTTCATGTTTCTTACTCAGTTCCTTTTGATTTATCACCAGAGAGCTCGCTTGAATTGTAGGGATACCAAAAATGACTTCTTCCATCATTAAACTAAAATTCTATAAAACCCCATCAATTTCTAAAATTACAGAAAACTTTCATTACCAGTGAATATTACATCAAACTCCCTTGGCTAATTTATAAACAGCAATGCAGATTCCTTCGCACCTTTCGCAAGTAATCTCCTTGCTTATATTATTTAGCTGGTGAAGACTATCACGTGGTCAGAAGGACCTTTTAGATAGAGGAATCACTTATAAGAAGAGAAGAACCGTTGCTTATTTCCCTTTATAAGGCTTTTCATCTGAAAGACGAGTTCGTTGGTCTCATACAGAGATCGTAGGATTATCCTGCACTTTTCAGGATTAAAACAAAACGCTTTTTTATCCTACAAAATAGATAAGCCTATCAGAACGATTTTCTTTCATTTTCTCCATAAGCATACCATATATTGAACTACTTCTGCATTCAGAAATTGAAGCTTTTTCTTCCTGTGTAACTTCTTAATGAACAACTGTCTTTTTGTAAATTCTAAATCGGTCGTGCAGTAAACTCATACGTTGCTTAAACGATTTAACAAAAATAACAGCATCTTCATAGGTCAGTTTGTCTTGAGTGTACTAAGATGGTAGATTCTACGATGTATTAAATATTTATCTCCAATATAAACAACTCAGGTTATTTATGATAGACACAATATAAGAGACATGTTGATAGAATTAGAAGCAAACTTCGGATTTAATACTTTGTTTTTTAGTTCCTCCTTAAATATGCTGTTTACCATAGGTTTGTAAAACGTTTCCTAATAATTTGATTAGGCTTACGTAACTCTATATTACCTTATTTAAAAGTTCTAAAAATCGTAAAGTTTCATTAATTCTATTAATTTACAAATTAACAAGGTTTGCTAGTCAAGCTTCCATCGAACGCATGCATTTTTAATTTCATAACTTTCTTTAAACTGTTAAGCATATTTAACGAATGAGATAATTAATATTACAAGCCGTTTCTCTCTAGAATAGAGTAATCCACATCTGTTGATCTGCTGCCTTACCATTATAAGGAAATTGTCAATTTATTTCCTCGAATTGTGTTCCGTATCTGATAAAATGTAATTTAACAATGCAACTAATTTTAATATAAACGATATTTTTGGTACCTCGCTTTTACCTGGAAATATTTACAAGAAGCCATCGAAATTAATGAGTGGTAGCTTTCTTATCTTCAATCATCAAAATATCAAAATTGATATTTTGATTAAGGATTGAAAACAAGTACTCGCTATGATAATCATAGAACATGATTATCTCGCAATACAGTTCTTTCTTCCGTGTGTTGCAACTCATTCAAAATTTAATTGATAGTGTTATGACACTACATTGGACTATGTTTGACAATCCTTGCAATCACTAACAAACAACTTCTAGCTCATTTCCACTAATATCTTCGTAGTGCGGTCACGCGAGATTTCCTTTTCTCTTTCAATTTCATCTAGATTACAACGATCCTTTTTATTTGTTCCTATGAACTGAAGATGATTCTCGATTTCCTCTTTTTTCTCAGACATTTCCGCTAAACGTTTAGGTCTTTTCAAATGATACTGACTTCATGATCAATGATCATTGGAAGCGGCATCCGTATTTTCCTACCCACTATCTGCTTTAACTCTTTAAACGCACGTGCGGTGAATGGTCTACACCGGTTCACACTTGAACTCCAAATTTACAGAATAAATGTTTAAGACTCGTTTATTACTTTATATTAAGAAGCGGAATTTTCAGATTTTTCAAATCCGTTGGTAACAAATTCGTATTTTTAAATCTATGATTCTAAGAAAACTTCCCTTGTTTCTAATCACCATCAGAGACAATACTGGAAATAGATAGATATAAAGATAATTCTTAAGTACGTTTCAAAATAATATGAAATCTATAGAATGCATATTAATTTCAAAACTATTTAGCATATAGTATCTAAATTCTACACGTCTGTGTGAGTGTGTAATTTTATATTATTTTTAATAATAGTTTTCTACTAATATTATAAGATACTATAATTTGTTGGTAAATGAAAATGTGAAACTGCAGTGATAATGAAAGAATGAGCCGGTTCATCCTGGAAGCGATGTGATTATAAGCAATGGTACTTAGCCATTTGATAGAATTTGGCAACGACAGCTGCTCAGAAAACTACCATCTTATGTTCTGTCTTCCTCGCTTTCCGATACAATTGCCAATTTTCTCTCAGAAGTTCATTGTAGGAATGATGGAAGATGCTCTCTTCGGATTTTCCTGTTAATGAAGGTATTTCTCACCGCTTTATTTCAGCAACCCTAATCCTCATTTCCATGAATAACTTCTCCCACTAATCTCAAACCATATTTCACCGTTTTGTTGATAACATTCTTCATTTGTCCTTTTCGAAGATCATTCTCACAAAAGTAATCTTAGTTCTTCTTTTAGTTTTGAAAATATTTACCTCAATAGTCAAGACTAGATCTCGTGTTTAGGGCTAACACTTACTCCTAGATTTTCCTAGTATCATCAGCTTCATAAAAACCCTCATCTTGCGTTCAAGACGTTAATTTTCGTCCAGGTACTGTGTAAGAACCGAATATCTGCTCAACTCTGAACATTTTTGCCAAGCCTGAAACGTTTCTAAAATCTGTTTAAGAGGGAAGTTTGGATAATTGAGCCCCTCTCTCCAATCACCGTCGTACATAGCGTCAGTATTTCAATATCTCGTCTATATATATTTCCATGGGTGCTTTTCAGCAGAAATAGTATCCATTATGGATACCCTCCCCGTATCTGTTAAACGTACAGCAACACCAATAACATGTACTCGGCATCCCTCAACAACGGAACTGCCGACTCGCCGAGCTTGTTACTACCATTCATCTTTCAGTTTATTTACCTCTGTGGAAACGCATTCCTCAGAAAGTATTTTCGAAAGAGTATAAATTCCATCTTTTCGAAAAGAATATTCAGAGAGTTCTTTTCTTTTGACCTCTGCTTACAATGCATATTTTTGCTGTAGTGTTTTCGGCCACTCTCTTGCGATTTATATAAAATACTGTTTAGAACCTTGATTCTTATTTCTGAAGAAGCAATGAAGATTTTTTCTAAGAACGTAGCCGTTTTCACAAGGTGACACATCTATCTTATCCAAACTGGATAGTGAATGCCCTACTTACTTCAGCTGCCTCTTTAGGTTTTCACAACTAAACTCTTAGGTACTTTCATTATTTTTTTGAAGACATCGAACATAAGAATATACAAAACATTCTATCTAATTTTCGTTACTGAGCATTATTTACTTAGTAGAATTTTCTTGTTTTACGCATATAATAAAGGTTACTGACATAGGAAATAGTACGAGTGTTTACTATTTTCAATCAAAAACATTCGACTTCTGGCTATACCAGAATCATTAAATTCTAGAAGTTATCTCCAGTAATTCATAATCAACTCTAAGAGATTCCATAGCACAGTCGAAAGTATGACACGACACGTGTCCTTTGTTTGGAAAGGGCCCAGGTTCTATACTTGTCGCTGACGTTGAGGAAAATCCTAAACTTTTATTCAAGAGTACTCTGTGTTTTCAAGACGGTCTTTGTGACCATCCTGAACACATACAGTGAAATTCTTTCAAAACTACGGTGGTGTACAATGAGTTTACAAGAGATGGGAAAACAAGAGAAGATCTGGTTTTGGAGACTAAGAAAATGGGTTTTAGAAATTGTATTTAAGGGCAATACAATATCAGGATGGAATCTTAAATAGGAGGGTACCTTCCAGCGAATATCACTGAAGATCAACCAAAGGGAAGCTACGATTTGGCATCTAAAAATCATTCAATCAACACCAAACGTCTTGATTTTGGGAGAATAATTTTTGGGATCGTAATGTTATTCAGAATAATAACTCGTTTGTCAAAACATGACTCCACTGAAGAATGGAATAAATGAGTATTTTGAATAACCGAAGGCGTTATCTTATTCCATAATTTTGCAAACGAGGACGGAACAACATAAGTAAGCCAAATAAGTAATAACATATAGATAAGAAATTTAAGTTTAAGCCTCGTTACTGGAAGAGTGCTAGTGGAGTGGAAAGAGGGCAAAATAGTTCCCTTTTGTATAAAGGAGGAAGCTCCAAGATGAAAGTTGCAAATTATTGACCAATCAGCATCTCAGGATAAGGTACTGGAGAAATTGGTGAAAGATTCCTGTTCACCAAGTCTTGAATTCTCAATTCAGGACTGAGTGGAGAGGAATGTGATATGCTATAAGGGACATGGTTTTGTGAAGGATGGGTCTTGCCTTAGTAATTTGCTTATTTTTTTATAATCGAGTAACAATGGAGCTCGATAAGGGAAATGGATACTCAGTAATACGACTAGACTGTGCAAAAGCATTTGACAAGATTACACCTAGAACTCTATTACATCAATTGGAGCAAATGGGATTGATATGAATCTGGTGATTGATTTGGATTAAAGGCGGCTGATAGACAGATGTGTGGTTTATGAAGAAGTTGAGTTCAGGAGAAGGCAAGTAACCAGTGGTGTACCGCAGGCTCAGTATACTTGGTTGTCTGTTGTCTCATAAGTGTCAATGATATAAGAAATGATTTGACAGGAAATAATCAGTTTGCTGACAATGCTAAATTGGGAAAAACAATAGTAAATTGAAGGTGATGCAGATATCCTGCAGAAGAGTTAAACAGCCTAGAAATATGGCAAAGATAAATTGCTGCAAGTTTAATGTGGCTAAGTAAATGGTGATGGACTTTGGGAAGAGATCAGAAGCTGTGTACTCTATTGATGGAACTAAATTGCAGGAAACTGATGAGGTCAGGGACAAGGAGGTGAAGCTTAGCAGGCATTAGAAGGTAACCAAAACGGCAGACCAGATAATGAGGCTGTTGAAGAACACTAACAATTAGGAATAGAAAGGTTATTATTCTCCTATATAAGGCTTTAATAAGGTTCCCTCTGACTGCGCACAGATCTTCATCCAGGACGCCTAGATCTAGAGGCGAATGACAAAGGTTGTGGCAGGTTTGTGGAGTGATCCCTATAATAATATATTGACTGTCTGTAAGCTTCAAAAATAGATGAAAGGCGAAAGAGATGATAGAAGCATTTAAGGTATTAGAGGTTTTCTAGGATTGACATTGAATACTTTTTTACGTACATGGAAAGAAGAGAGGGAACAACGGGTCGCCAGTGGAAGCTGTTTAAGTGTGTGGGTAGCAAGGGTGTTAGGACTAGATTTTTTTTTTCTTGGAAGGTGATGAACTGATGGAATGTGTTGTCAGAGGTGGTTTTGGGTGCTTCATCAGTGAATGCGTTTATAGGAGAATTTTGATGGGTATTGTGTTAATGATTGCTAGTGTATGAATAATAGATTTCCCATGATGAGTCTTCTGACTCCATGGAGATGCCTGTATATTAATAACAATAAAATAAATCGTTTATTAAAATTAACTGAAATATTTAGTCTAATTTTCCCATTAGTCACCATAGTGACCACCTTTATATTTTGACATGTTTCCATCTTCTTCCAATAACTTTGCCTTAAATGCAGTCAAGTTTTGCTACGAAAACTAACATCTAAATAATATGCAATTCGTTTGAAACACACTTTATTACTTCCTATATTTTTCCCGCGATATTTAAAAACAAAATATAAAGGCATGTTCACAGTATGCATAATAGATTGATATATGCAAATGAGCTTAAAGATTGATGATGGTGTAATAAATACATGCACCTAAAGTATCTGCATTTAATGAAATAGTAATCACTGCTTTGTAGATTCTATGTTGTGCATTTCGTGTCAAACTCTGCGTGTAGCTTTAGAATTCACGTTTAGACAGATCCTGCATTTGGATTTTACATAAAGAAACTTAATCACCTAAATATTTAGGTAAACATTCACTTTTATTTGACTGCTCTTAGGTCCATGTGTTTAATGACATTAAATACTAACGCTTAACTCTTAAAAATATGCAAATACATATCACTTGCTCTTGAAAAGTTAATGCCCTATTTAATAGGGCATTGACTGTACAGTTTATCTTGTAGTTCAGTTGTTCTCCACATGTGGGCACAATATTTTCACTTGTACCCATCATTTAGCGTTTTTCCCCCTGCTTTATTTTTAACCATTAACAATGTTACTTCTGAGTCGATTTCTGCATAAGGCTGTTATTAAATAGACGGCTAGGGCAGTTAATAAACAATTATTTACTTCATAACTATTTCTTTGTAATGTTTACGCCTAATCAGGAAGTTCTGTTGTGGATCAGTGCAAGAAAGTGCTCAAGGGTCATAATGTTGTTTGACATCGTATTACATTACAGGGTCCACGTAAAATTACCAAGAAAACTATAATGCACAAGAGCAATGAAGACTATAAATACTAGCCATTAAATAGAGTAGAAATTAGTTTTTAATACCGTGCAAACTGCTATCGTTCCTGCGGGAAGCATTATCGTATTTTTTTTCTCAAACAAAGATGGCTGTAATGTTTCATTAATTTTGGGTTTTTCTTTGGTACATTAAGTTTTAACACTTTGAATGGCTGTGGATGCAGACACGAAAGATCATGAAAAAGATGGCGTTCGTGGCTGCCACTTATGCCTAAATTTACTTGAACAGCCAAATAGTAGGTTAGCTCCGTCATTTCATGCACCAGAACTTCTTTCACTCCAGTTTGATATTTTTCATCTATATAGTATTGCACAGATGCCGTATGTAATCATTGCAAAGTAATATTCACCATTATTGGACTTCTCTTAGGTCCAGGTGTTTAATTGAAATTAAATACTAACGCCTAAAACTCTTAAAAATATGCAAATACATATATCACTTGCTCCTGAAAAGTTAATGCCCTATTACGATCTTGACTGTACAATTTATCTTGTGCTCCATAATGGCAGCATACTGTTCTTTATAGCTAAAGGCGTATGCCTTTCTTGTAATTATTGATCGCTGCAAACTTGTTTGTAGGACCTGATATCATTCAAGCCGCTTGAGAAGATGATTAATATTTGACATTTATGAAGATGTAAATTCTCATATGTAGGCTCAGCGGAACACAATTTTTTCCATTAACTTACAGGATTGCACTAATCAGCCCAATATATAACTCTCTTTGCATGTTTTCACTCCTATCTCGAGATAAACATCTTTTCTCCATTGCACTTTGTGAGATTTTCATGTGCTCTGCACGATACTCCGAAAGCAAATACGAGAATCTCAAACATCAGCATAATTTCGGTGAAAACATCCATTTCATCCGGGGATTACATTAAACAATACAGGTATTTTAAACGCAATTCTTAAGAAATTAATAATCATCATGATTTTAAACATCATATTTTAAATGAGAGTTGAGAGTGGAAAGTTATTTTTTCCTTGCTGAAATCAAATTTCGAGAAAATCATTCAAGCAAATAAAGGAAATCCACAACTCACATTGAATATGAGAATAAAGGTTTTGCTTCCGAGAAATTATGGTTTTTCATTTAACAAAAGATGAAAATTGGGCAGAAAAAACAGTGAACAGAATATGATATCTCATAATCCTAGCTGTCTTCAGCCGTAATCCTAAATTATTTTCTGGTTTGCAAGTGTAGTTATCATAGGACCAGTTTAAATTCGTACGCTCCGAAACGTTGTAATAAGATAAATGGGCCAAAACGTTATGATCGTAAGTGAACCTATACATCCATCACTTCTCTACTGTAAGGGAATTAAACGAACTCATTAAGATAAGCCATAATCCCATCTACATAATATTTAGTTAGCTAAGTTGACATAATTATTTAGTTAGCTGATTTATTCTCTTTTCTAAGTAATATATATTTTCCTCGGTACTTAATTAGATCTTTTAATATAACTAATGCGGGATTATTATAAAATAAGTCAAGTGCAGTACTGTATAGTACAGTCTTTATTGTTTACGGTTGGTATTTGTTTCCAGGCATCCAAGGAAAATTAATTTACGTGGGAAAAATTATCATAATCTAATAGAATCGTACATAAACGAATGGTGGAAACAAACTATTTTTTTAATGTTTAGATTTCTCTTCAAAACTGTTAATGAATTGAATAAAATGAAGTAAGTCATAATAGACATTTATACAATAAGCATGATTACAAATGTTTATTATCCTAAAGCCTCCTTTCTTAGGAATAAGAAAGGAGGACCAGGAATATGAAAGCATTCATATTCCTGGTCCAGTAGTTCCTTGAATGCGATACGTGTGTTTTGGTAAAGCCGGAATGTAAGCATGTTCCTAGACATAATTCCACGCAAAGGAGTCTAGCGTGGTTAAGTCAGCAGAACCTTTCTTGGAAGAACTAAGAAAGTGATCCTTATCTTAGATAGCGAGGAGTAGCCACTTTGCTTTACTCGCAATGTAACTGCATCTATGCCTAGAAAGAATTGCTTCTTTAGCGGAAAACTACATACTTTTCTGCAAGGTACATTTGATTTATTATGCGGTCTTTATGAAACGTTCTGTATTTAAGTTGAGGAAGCTGAATTCTTAATAGTTCTTTAAGCACATGTTTTAAGAAGAATTCTGTGTCATATTTGCATATAGACTTTCTGGAACCGCGATATCACCTGTCATAACGGAAGTAGTATGGAAATTCCTTATATGAAATGTTTTTGAGTGTATAATATTAATTTTCTTGCATTTATGTTAATACAAATTTAGCTGCCGAAATTCAGGTCAACAAGAGGTTGACAGTGGAACGTATTCTAGTGAAGGGGCTGGCAGTCTAAGAGTATATGTGGCGCTTGTGTTGATTGCGGAGTTCTTACGGAGGTGCTTAAATACGTATGTCAGTTCATATTGATCGAAATAATGCATGCAGGCATAAGTATTTACAAAGAATACATTAAATCGTTGTAAGAACTATAACCAGAAAAAGCAATGGGATGAAATAGTGTTCGCCGTTCCCAGATTAGTTAGTTGACGATCCTTAGAAGCTTCAGCGATCAGTTCTGTCAGCTTGTCTTTGGAACGAGAACTTCCCTAATGCAGACTGTTTCGCCGATGCGTTTTGAGTAGAAAGGTCTGGACTTGAATCATCTATCAGACGTGAGGGACTTTTACCATTTTCTTTTTTTTTTTCAACTGAAGGCGAGTTAACCGGTTTTGGAGGAGGAAGATTTTTGGTCCCGGAAAATATTCCTCATAGCTTTATCTGTTTCTGCCATAATTCAAAACGGTTTGTGGAATCTGAAATTTTTCATGTCTTTTTCAGTGGCGTCTCACCAAACCGTTAAATAGACAAACAAACCCTTGAGGGAGAATACAGCTACAGCGTATCACGGATTGGTTATAGAATTTCTAGCCTATGTGACGATAAAAATCATCACCTGAATTTTAATTTTAGCTATGAATACTAGCTCTGTTAACATTACTTTATAGTGTAGTTCTCTTCCAAAGAAACAGAACCCCAGCTGCTCGTTCTTTGAGTGTTTTATGGATAAATGATGGACATCAGTGATTGTTCATTTCTTTAGCGGTTTTCAAACGAAGAAAGAATTTTATTTAAAAACAATATACAAAAGATCAAGCTCTCAAGAAGCTATATGAGCCTGTTGAAAGCAGGATTTTACAAACACCTGTGCCTTAATAGGAGGAATTCTTCCATCATGCAGTATGTTTCGTTAAAAAAAGCAAGACTGCTTACGTGAGCTACAAAGGGAATTCAGAACCATGAGTTTTAATTACAAAAAATATTAATCACTTTCTGCTCATGCTTATCGAAAACTAATCTAACGTAGAAATACTAGATAATAGTTAACTATCACTATGATATCGCGAAAGGTTATTTTATGGGTTAAAAAGAACTGCAGCATAACAGAGGTGATACCTATATTAGCATAAATGTTCAACAAAGTAAGAGACCTTAACCTTGATCTTATTGCTGAGAAGGGTGATGCTTTAACCGTTTCTATAGATTAGTATCATTACTTTGCTCGAAGAGTGCTATTTTCGTTCCTGTGGGAGGATTAATGTCCCTCAAAGTATAAAGCAATAATTCCGCTAGTTAATGTATTAATTATATATATTGACTCCATTTATTGGAATAATTTTGTTATTTTCAACTATACCGAAAATACATTGTGACTGCATGGAAAGAAGTAGACGGAAATTCCCATGAGCAAGGTGTATTTGGCCATGTAACGAGTCCGTGTGTTTTTAGTCGGAATGTGATGCTACCAAGTCAGGGCAACCGTGTTCGTGTGAAATGGTTGCGAGAAGGAAACTCACGGACGGAGTTTGAATGAGGCATTGTTAGAGGATAGTATGTTTCAGGCCTATGTGTTCGACAAATTGTTGATGAATTGTGTCATCCCAAGTCAACAGTGATACTATACGGCAATGGAAGCGCAGGAGTCAGCTGCAAGTGCTACCCGCAGTAGACTACCCCACAGCACTCATCGAACGTGACTGTAGGGTGCTGGAAAGGATAATAATAATGGAACACGAATCTGTGCAAAAACATTCAGAATTGAGGCTCACAACATGGATTCATGGTAGGACAGCAACATGCAAGCCCCGTGTTATCCAAACCGACATCCAGCTCGTCTTTAGTGGTGCAAAGAGCGTGTACATTGGAATGTAGAAACTTGGAAAATTTTGTTATGGAACGCTGAATCATGCTATACTCTCTACCTAGCTGATGAACGAATGTGATGAATGCTCTGTAAACGTCTCTTATACCAGAATGGGTAACCCCAACTATGACATTTGGAGGCCTCGAACCTCTGTGGTATCAAAAACATTACTCTGAGGAGTATCTGGACAATGCTTCTTACTTTGTGGTGTTTCTACGGAATTGGCTATTGTCTCCTTCAGCAAGACAATGCACCGTGTCATAAGTCTGTCGCTGTAAATGCTTGATTCGTGGATATAACTTCACTTGACTGACCTCCACAGAGCCCTGATCTCAACCCTATTGAACATCTGTGGGATGAACTGGAGCGTCGTGAGGTCAAGGGACGTCCACCTCCAAGAGTCCAGGATCCCATTACATGCCTACTGGAAGAATGGTGCAAAATTCCCATTGATTGCTATCGTATGCTTCTGGAAAGTATGCCCCGTAGGATTACTACAGTCAACGCAGCGAAAGGAGGTCCTACATCTTATTAAGGTGGGCGCCATGGCTGTTTGTACCTCACACTGGAGTCCGTTGACTTCTTTCTAAGCAGTGTAGTTCATAATAAATTTTCTTTCTTTATTTATTTATTGGGTTATAAAGATTCTTTAAAATATCCCATATATTATGCTTCAAATTGCTAGGCCACAATAAAGAAAGTATTACTGGATATCAATTTATTGGATATTTTATGAAAGTGATTGTATATAAACTATATTATATTTGATATGAAACCTGGAACAGTTGTGCTTGCTTGGATTTGACCGCATAAAAACTTCTCTATAAGAGAGAATAGTAAGAATAAGTGAAGCTTAATATAGTTAGATAAAATATCTGCAGTCCTAGTACAACTAAAGAAATGCTACAACACGGAATGTAACTCTAAATCAAGGAGGATAAAGGTAAGAAGTCTGTCCCATTTCTTTTAACATTATGCAATTCGGAGACCAACCCTTCATTTCTCCGTTGACGTTCTCCCATAAAAATTTTCTCATTACCTCACGGTGATAGTAGCCACTACTTTTTATATGTATTTCCAGTACATTAACTTTAGTTCGTGTAATAGTATTAAGAGGGCACTCATCGTCCATTCAATCAATATATAGAAAATCTTTTAAATGAGTTTCACACGGCTGGGCTTTGTCTGCTACCTCAAGTTTCCTATCATCATTATGCATTAGATCATTTCTTATGTCTGTAGGCTGTCTGCACTCTGCTAAAAGAAATTGGCTATGCGCAACTTGATCTTCTTCAGTAAGAATTTTTCTATTATTAAAAATTAAACCATTCAAGTGATTTTAGTAACTTAGTCTTCATTTTTTTTTGTTACTAACAAATACACGAAAATGTTTCTGGTCTTTTAGCGACTGGTCTCCTCCCTAAAACTATCTTCTCGTTTCCTGCAATCTCATTCACGTTTGGCACTCTTCCATATTGTTTTTGGGTTATTTTTCTTTTCCTCAACTCAGCTTGCCAACATATTTTGCTAATAAATATGAAAGCAACACAATTAGCATAAGTGTAATGAAAGCTCATTTTACGCAGAATATTTTTGCAATTCCGATTTCTATTAACCAATTCATAATATGTTCAATTTTGTATACAGAAACGAACTAAATATGAGTATAACAAACGACTTCGTTTTTTGTACTTCACTATTATTCACGTAAAAAGGCAAATATATCTATTTTTCGACTGTTGTTGAGTGATCGTAGCTAGTGGCGCACCCTGTTGTCGCATTTCTGTGCACTTACATTACACAAAATCTAGACATCATTTCCAGTCGCAAATAAATTATGCTTGCAACAGTAATGCGGGAAGTGTAGTTGCACGAAGTGTCATTAGGCATGAAAAGTATTAAGAATTTTTTTTTTTTTTGTATTTATTTTTCTTGCCCTAATTTTCATGAATCTTCAAGACAACCTAGTTTATTCACTCCCGCAATGAACGCGGCTTGCATGACCGAACACAAAAATACATTTAAATACTTTTTCTAAGGTATTCGTTACTGTACCACTGACAACAAAAGAGAGGGTTCCACGTGAGCTCAAGAGCATTATCGGTACGGCGGCCTTGGAAAGAAACTAGGTTACTACCGGAATGTACCACCCTTCCTAGCGGTGAACAGGCAGTGGCGTCCGCAGTCGAACCGATGCAAGGGGAAAGAAAAGGGGGAAGCTAAAGTAGGTCACTCATACTCACCTAATGTCCTGCATTGATCGTAACTCCACCACATGTCGTCTCCTGGCACCACAGGATCGGGATGCTGTGCCGGCGTGAGTAGGGCGAGGTTATTTTCTAAGGTGGGAGAGATGGAGTGACAATCGGAGGACTTCTTTCTTTCGCGGAGTCATTCTCCTGCTCTGCTTGCAGGTTTGCGACTCTTCCCATCTAAAGATAAGGTGGAGGGGAATGCAAAAGGAAGCATGTCTTTTAAGTTTACCAATATGCTGACGGTGGACTAAAAAAATAATCAAGAAAACAATGTAGTTGTAACATCTTGAAGTAGATGCACAGCTCAAGGGACTTTAGAATATATTAAACTGTTATATGGGATGAAATGGATTCCGTTTATTTACTTTGTGTACAGAAGGAATCCTGAATGGTGAATGTTTTCATTGCTTTCGGAACATCCATCAATGTACAATAATTCTTTTGTTTTCAGTCACTATCAAGTACAAGTATTGCTAACAAAAATATCGACATGAACAACAGATATCCTAGCAAAATATCTCACTACTCACCATATGACGTCATTTGAATATGTCACCCCATGCAATTTTTTTTAATATATTTTTTTTTATCAGTTTGTGTCATTTCGTTTGGATAGCTTATCCACGATAATCTTTCACCAGCGTGCTTTCTGAGGAAAAAATCAAGGTAGATGTGAGTTGACCTTGTTTCGCACACTACCGATTTATTCATAAGATTGGCAATATACTATTCTTTAAGTGAGACTGATATGAGCTCGTGAAATCATGCAATTATAAAGTGCTGCAGTGATACTCATACTGCTTAACTAGTAAACTCCACTCACTTTTCGAACTAAATGAGAATAATCTGTTTGGCACATGAAGGAAACCTCCAATTACTTTCTGGGCGTTGGCTTTCAGATCATTTGGCAATGTTGTCGATGATGGAACTTTTTTTAATATTTCGTGGCACATCACGGACAAATCATGCACGATGCATTGAATTCATACAGTATTTTATTTATTCATTTTGAGGTGATAAGCAATCGAATGATTCGCAAAAGAATGATACCAGTTGTTCAATAGATGGCTAATGGTGTTTAATGCATTTGCAGAAAACCGATGGAAAAAACGGCTTGCTTTGCAAATCATTCCATCTATCTATATTTACTATTGAAATGGTCTACAGCAGTCTCCCCAACAGATTTATCGAATCCAAAATAAGAAAAAATGAAGTTCATAAAGTGCGGTCAATAGCAAATGATTTCTACACAAACTCGAATTGCATCGGACATGAGGAAGTCAAGAACCTGTATTATAATAAACGTTTCACAAGCGGGGCTACAATTGCCCTTTCACGCTATAGTCAACATTATGACAACTTCCATCAGCTATGTAGTATATTCCGTCTCTGTGAAATGGTGCAGATCATCGTTGACAAGTGGACCTGACTCGTTTCAGTCAACTCATTCTGTTCACATTTCCTGATCATAATGGCTTCCGCTACTCAGTGCGTCTGGCTACAAACCACACACACACATCACGTTCCCATTTGCAGTAGTCACTGTTTATCACAGGTTACAGTGAATCTCGGCTGTTGTACATTACGCTGCATATAATCGTTAATACCACAATTAATTAACAAGATACTCTACACTTCTGTTACCTGTGTGGCTATGGACACATCAATGATCAACGTTAGATTTCTAACCTTTGTGATAGTTGCTGCCAACTTCGTTCTGCTTGATGAATGATCACCTTATAATAAAATTATTTTCAGATAATGAGGACTACAAACTGAGGTTACAGTCTTAATAGTAGCAGTATTTTTTTTGTAATATTTACTACCCACATAGTGAAATTGATCAAAACAAAATTTGAAAATGTCTTTTTGAGGACTAATAATCCCTGGTCTCTAAGCCAATTACTTCTTTTGTGATTTCTTCGAGAAAAGCGAATATATTTGAGTTAGACTTCAGAGACCACGAGGAATATGATTCCTCTATGTAAAGCTGTGCCTTTTTCGATTTCATATTTTAGCCTAACTTCTTAACTAGGCTTCTCAAGATCCTTGTTAATAATTAGAAGAGATGAGTGACTTTGAAAAAAAGCATATTTTGCTATTTAGAAAAACTTTTACTTTTTTGAATTACAACATTGTAATAAAAGTTATTTAACTTTTTTTTTTCAAAATTGATCGTTGAGACGTTAATAAAATTGAACTTTCTTATGATTTTTCTAGGAGAATGTAAAAAAAGATTTTGATGTTATCGAAACCGTTAAGTGCATAGTCTTAAATGTAAAGGATACGTAGAAGCGGACAAAATTATCAATCAACTTTATCAATTGGTAAGTAATTTTTCCCTATACAGCTATTTCTAAATTGAGATAATACAAGAAATAAGAGCGAAATGTCGTTACAATGCGTATATTTCTAGCATGAGTTAAGTCTTCTGTCACGTAAGAGACAACCACAACGTGTCTCCGATTCCTAATTTAAATGATATTGAAATAAATAAGGTATGTGGTGATTTACTAAGAACGTATTCCTGAGAATAGTCACAAATGGCTTCTGTGCATGTTATCCACTCTCAAATTTATTTAATTTCTGTAGTTCGGTTATGAACTACATTTTAAGTTATGCAGCTATGGATATTGGAAGCGTCGCTTGACTTCACTTGGTTAAGAAGTATATCATTGTAATGGAAAAAAAATGATAGCACATTTCAGTTTAATAGTTCAAAATAGTCGCAGTCAAATTGGCTCCACATCCTGTCTCGACTACAGAAAGTGTAAGCTTATGAAGAACGTCAGCGTCATTATTCTTGCAGCATCAAATCCATGCATTTTGTATGTGCATCATTCAGCGTTGTCAAGCAAAAACCACATAAAAAATGTTGTGCGCAGTGAGAAATCCTCTAATGCTAATATAAGTGATTATACAAATTACTGCCGTCTGTCGTTTAAGAAAATATTCATTAACACAATGAATGATATTTTCTAGGAAATGTCGAATCTTACGTCACGTTAAGGCCCACCATCTTTGTTCATATTCTAAAAGCCAGAAAGTGTATTTTCCAAAACTTCAACAACAGATCATTGTCAATAGTTTATAGAAGATGGATGGTCCAATTTTCCAGTGATAATTAGCACTGCAATTAACAGACGTAATACACTAACCTCATAGTATTTCAGACTTCAGTCGTACCACCAAGCCAATCGAATCTCTAGTTTATAGAATCGGATGCCGAACATAACTTTCTGCTGTTCTGTTGGATGGTTCTAAAAATAGAAGTTTCTGGTATCGTATTCTTGATGCTCTTACGAACAGACTTATCAGTGGACAATATCTAACGATGTTAGGCAGCGCTTCCTATATCTGTCCCTTGTTTCATTCAAGAGGACGAATTCCCCAGACATGATACCACCCCAGCCCCATGTTATCTTCCTTTCTTGAACTGGCGACCTGATGGAACTTCGTGTACTAAAACAGATGATTTCGCACCGAATGAATAATTTTCTCTTTGCCCACATTCTCTCACTGGACGTTTGTCAGTTGAACACACTCATGAGAATTCAACACATAAAAGGCTTGAAGAAATATGCTAAGTGGTATAAGAGTTAGATCACTTGGAAACTCGCTCTGTATATCAAACATTTGTAAGCCACTTCAGACTTTCAATAAGACTTTCATTGCATGGGAAAGGTATTCATAAACATCTATGGCATAGCAGGATTCGAACCTACAGTCTCCAGGTTGAAAAGCTAAAATACTATTATTTGACCGCCATTCTGACAGTTGGAAATGCGCCAATTCTCGCAGCTATTTCGCAAGCATTACCGAACACAATTCGATCTGGGATTCTTCGTCATAGAATTCGGGGGTTGAGCTTTCTTGACTATAATTGTATTGTCATCACAAACTACAATATACAACAAATACCTATTAGATTATTCTTCACTGGAGAATATACACGGCGGGTCTACAGTTACTGACGTCATCGGTAAGGAACTCACTATTGTAGGAATAACTGCAAGAACTGATTTCACTCTTTGTCAACTGACGTACTGCTGGTGCATTGGTTTATCTACGAACATATCCAAGTCCATTTGCGTATGCTACATCGAAATGTCCATAGCAGCGTAACCAGACCTTCGAAACATCCTCAATAATAAGCTCTTAAAATATACTGAAAAAGTCTAACGTCTATTTCGTTATCTGGAAATGCATTGTCGTTAAATATTTCACACGAGCAATTAAGTATGTCGATCTAAGATCGTCGTGAAGAATTATTCCGAGATTCTTCAACATTGAAGTGCATATCCTCAATGGAGGAATGCTCAGCTATTGTAGAGTTTGCTTTGTTATGCTTTTGAATATGTCCCTATTGAATATTTTCTGTTCCAGTCACGTCTCTGACAACGTAACACGACCCATTTCAATTACCCAAGATTTTTCTTTGTACTTATTTTGAACTTACTGTATTTATAAATCGCGACCTCTTTGTTTATGAATACATATATTGCTTTACTTCATCTATTTATCTTGGTCTCTTTACACTGTATGATGAATACGTTGGCTAATTTGTACAACAGTTATATGCCCGAAATCTCCACCCAGCAACCTACTTATTCATATCAGCGAACTATCTCGCTTCTTTCTTCGTCTGTTGTTTATTAAAATACCATTATGTTACGGTAATGGTATTTTATCAAAAACACATAAAATGCTTTTTGAGGATATCATTATGTCTCAATCGCTCCTCTATTAAAGGTAATGGAATCTATAAATTCCGTTTTATGTGTAGCATGCAGAAATTGAGTACATAAATTACTGCTTGTATATATACGAAATGGATTTAGTTAATGATTGATTCCAACATTTCCCAGTAGGTGTCTCCGTTTTTCCAACATATTAGACACTGGTAACAAAGTTAGTTTATTAATAATGATTTACTGTAGTAGTGATACTATTTTTGCAATGAAGAATTGTAATAACATGCAATCAAATCTAGTAAGTCTGTCACTTATCTCCTTCAAGAGAACCGATAAAGAACATGCCAAGCATTATCCATCCATTATGTCAATAATGGATAGGTTTCACTTTATGAATGGCCCTATTAATAGATTGTCGCTATATATACCCTCTTAACAATTTCCTTATGTTAAAATTACGTTATTTAAATTTGACATTGCAAAAATAAAGAGGTAAAAATGAGTCTTATAAAGGGTTTTTTTTTAATTCATGTATTCGCAAGAACATATACGAAAAAAAAAATCATTTCCAAACTGAATGATTTGTTATGTGGAGAGTTTTACACCCACTACTCCGCATGGCTAACGATATCGCGGTGGTTGAAGATACCTCCGTAGCTAAGAGAGTAATGAATTGAAGGCCAACGCTGTAACACACTAGTGGTTTTATGTTACGAGAGAAATGCTAGGCTACACTGTAAATTTTGTATAATATTTTTTTCTTTACTGGAATATAGTTTTAACTTTTTTTATTTTTTTCATTCTGGATAGCCTGTACTTTTGCTTCTACTAGCTGGGCACAAACTCAAGCCTACTTTCTGCTCTTAGTGACTTTGATCCTTTTTTTAGTGCGTTTCTTCTAGTCGTACGTATTTTAAGGTTATTTCCTTATCAAAAAAGACAAACTCATTGACAGAAATATCTGTCAATGAGTTTGTCTTTTAAAAGAACACAAACTCAAAGTCTTTCCAAGAACTTGGAAAGATGTGGGTCCCAGTCCCGTTTAGGATGCGACGAAAGTTACTCTTAAAATTAAGGTAAGTTTGTTTAAAAAAATGATAGTATTTCTTTCTGAAAACTGAAGAGTTCTTAATCATGCAAAACAGGCAGACACTAAGAGGCGAAATATACTCACGTGATAGCTTAGTTTTGTCAGAATAATATTAAACACGAATTTCATGCATCGAATGGCCGTGTTAGCTCAAACAAAACAGTAAAATCATTTAATCTTGCCAACTGGTAACTCTATAATAGCAGAATATTCTAGAAGTACGTTCTGAATAACTATTGAAAGAGTACTAGTATGGCATTTTAAAATGATTCACGCGAAACGTTGTGATGGAAGTTATAGTTCATTAGATTCCTGATCTGCCAAATACATGTGCGTCCTCATTTAGTTCTTTATTCTCTGCATTTGAAACAGGTCAAGTTAGAATAGGTTACATACAGTGCTTGAATACCTAAATTCAACCAAGCAGTGCATAAATCATCATCATCGTTTACCTCAAATGGCTGCTATTTTCGTCAGAAAGATAGAAATGCTGATCTGTAGGAATCGGTTTCCATGGGCTGTATTGTGTGAGTAAAACAAAAATAAATAACTAAGATATATTTTCGTGCGCGTTGAAATCCTCATTCATTTGCATAAGCGCAACTAAAACACCAGAAAATTAATGGTTTATAAGAACAGGGTTTTCTTCTTAAATACGAAATAATATTAAATATTACTCTTGTTTTAATAAACAGATGTCAAACTGCTGAAATATCACGTTAATGAAATCCGAATAATAAGAAACAGTAACTTAATTTGAAAAAAAAAGTATTATTCGCTAGTTTATTCTTAGAGTAAGATATCTTATGCTGAAGTATTATCAACATACTTCATTATCATCAGTAGGAGTTTTCCCACCAAGACATGACATTTGTGTTAACTGAAAAATTAGACTAAATATCCAGCAAGTAATAATATTATTAAGAAGAATGTTATAGTTAAATAAAAATAAAAAACAGTTTATATACAAGAATATGCATTTAGGCATAAGATTAACGATCTTATTCTAATGTTATGAATACGGATAGGTTGTGGGCGTAAAAGCCTCATAACTACCACAAATATTTACATATATTTGAGCACAGCTGATAAAAGATCCCTAAATAATTCAGAAAGACAGACAAATTGAAAGAAAAATCAATGCGGATGAGGAAATAAAATTTTTATTTTAAATCATGTCCAAAAAACTTTCATTTCACATTTTATAGCTGAAAGATGAACTAGAAGATTATTTAATAATTAAAAAAATTCAAAGAATTGACGTTTTCATATCTACACCGTTTTATCAGTTAATAGGTTTAATCATTAGTTTAAACAGATGTTTCAGATGATCAGTCCTAAAGATTACGCTTATCACCCTTACTCGCTAATTAAACAGACTGCAAATATTCTTTTTAGTTCATTTATTCTGATTATTCATAGTACGATTATAATTTGTTGAAGGACAGATGGAAGTCTGAACAGACGTCTCCTGTACTATCATCGCCATTAGATTGGGTTACATGTTTTTAAATTATCCACGCACTAATGATATTTTCTGCTATTGCCTGAAGAGTAATCTTAGTATACACAATATTTCATGCAACTCTAGTCTTCGTATCAGGTTGGTTGAGTAAATTTAGACAGCAGTTCTCTCAAAGAATCCAAGGGTAGCTTTTCAACAGAACACACACGCACACACAGAGAGAGAGAGAGAGAGAGATTTGGTCTACTTAAAAAAATGAAACACAATTGATATATTAAAGAAATATTTGTAATGGTTTTTTTTTTAAATAGAAACCCATTCTAAAAGTTTCAAAAAAATTATTGGACAATGCGAACACCAGCGAACTTAATTATTGAGAAATATTCTATAAATCTTTGAGGAGGATCTATGATTTCGGGTACCCGGAGAATTAAGCCTTTGAGATAACTGGAATTGCAACGGAACATTTTGGTGGAAACAGTTAATACTTCTCCAGCCACAAACTGTGGCCAATAATTAAAGAAGTGAAGCATGTATAAAATTATTAATGATCTTTATTATTTTACATTAATGGTCCTTTGAATAATAAAGAGGAATCAAAAGTGTGTTGCTATTCTATCAGATTCCACATAATTTAAAACGTGCATTTGGGACATGTTAGAACAAGTCGTCTGGAAACAAGAGAGGATAGGTTACTGCCTCATCATCCACAAAAGCTGTAATGTAAAATCGGATAAAACAGCATACTAGTTTGTATACAGAATAGAATTGTCATAATGTTTGCGAGAATTAATAACATGACATTTAAAGTTAAATTATCATTCAATCACGAATTTAACATTTCGGATGAAAATCGTTATTTGCTAGTTTGATAATCCAGTTTCGTTGCTACTTAGGCAGTCCTAATGTCAAAGAACATTTAGTTCCACGATTTTACAAACTCGCGTCCTTCGAAGTTTTTGTGTTCTAATTTAACAACTTAATACTCGCAGCACGATTATCTTAACCATTTAAATTACTGTCATGCGCTGGCTTCCCCCTTGTGGTATACGGTTTGTTAGTCGATGCGGTGATAATTTCCGCTGTGTAGTGCTTTGCATAAAAACATCATTCCAGCACTTCCCTTGAGTTCCGTACCTGTATTTTCCTCCTTTGTAAAGTCTCCATATCTTTCTTGTTAATTTTTTCTGTTTTTTTTTATCAGTCCTTGCTTTCATTTTTGTATTATTTCCATGCTCTCTCACTCACTCTCTCCCTCTCATTATCTTTCACGTCATGTTCTATTGTCATATTGTTCACCTATTTATCCTTACAGATTTCTCTAATTATCTCTTTACCCTCCAAAGCAAATGCCTTAATTCACGTTAAACATTTCCTATTAAGTAATTCTAAACATTTCAATTTCGGATATTATGAATCGGAATCGGCAGACGACGAAGATGGCTTTTGTTTAGAGCATGCATTCTTATGTTCAAAAGGAAGACGTAGATGATTGCAGGCTATTCATCAAAAACATATATTTTTTCACTTGGCGTGTATGCCATCCAGATCTGTTTTGATAGCTTTCCATTTTAGTTATAATTAACAACAGAAATGTGTATTGACTCCCAGAAAGCGTAGGGAACGAGCAGTTTTTCTTTGATCAATTCTCTTTTGATAGTCCAAAGAAAATGTTTCAAAAACACTATTTGGACTCTTCAAAGAGCAACTAATACAATGAAGTGTGCCATGTATGGATCAATGTGCTTGTATTCCCTGATCGATCTGTTTTGGGATGGTGATAATAAAATTCTAGTTTTCAAGAGGATATATACTCCTCTCTACCAGTTTAGGATCAATAGAGTGAAATTCAAACCTAATTTGTTTGATAGTCGTCTAAATAGAGAACAACTCGGAGATCCATATCAAAGTTCATCCAAAAAACAATCGCTTCAACTTTCGGTAGCCTCCATAATTATTTATGAATATTTAAAAAAATTCGGACATTAAAAACAACAAATAAAATGCCCCAAACTCCTTTCATGTGTCAATAAATATGAGAACCTTTAAATACTATTTTGTTTTGCTTTAGAGGTCTGAAAACATTTCGCTGTTTTGTATTACGTGCATATTTCAAAGTTATTGTGAAAGTTTACCCACTGGTAGCTAATTCAGAAACACACGCATCTATCGGTTTTCACAGCAGTATCAGTCGCCAAATCATCTACTGGATATGCATTATAGTTGCAGCCTATCCCTAAAACCGAAAATCAATTGCTGATTAATGTCTCCAGATCTTCATTTAGCCAAATCTATGTACCACGTTATAATACTTTTTCTTAGAATTAAAACTATGTGAAGCTTCAGAGACTTGCTGATTCAATTTGTTTCCTAATCCACTACAAACAAAACTAGCA
This sequence comes from Typopeltis vanoorti, assembly GCF_054136105.1. Classification (NCBI taxonomy): domain Eukaryota; kingdom Metazoa; phylum Arthropoda; class Arachnida; order Uropygi; family Thelyphonidae; genus Typopeltis; species Typopeltis vanoorti. Next base: position 90,523,125 of record NC_143564.1, on the reverse strand, counting down.
AGGTTAAATGTGATTGAAGGTAATCTCTTTGCAGTATTTTATAGAAATAACTATCTGAAATATTTTTTAAGCATATTGCAATATTTCGCTGTTCTCTACCAACGTCAATTTCCTGCAGCACAAGCTTGCATGATAAGACAGGAAAGAAGTGAATAATCAACGTATAATACTTGTTTGAAGAGCAGGAGCTCTTTCTGCAGTTGATTCCTTCGTCGACAATAGTCAGTTATATTTGATTTTATCGATCATGTAAATTTTTTTTCGTTTAAGCCAATGCATGTACTAGTGATAGACCACAAAGTAATTTTCTACTTTGTACTAGTACAGCGTAAAAAATATTTAGATTTTGTTTGAATTGCTTTGTGTATGTGCTTGCGCAATGGGCCTCATATACTTTAACTATTAATAAATAAACTGATATTGCATGGCATATGATACAGTTTGGTTTTATTGTAATGGTAGAAAGCTTACACATCTCCCTCATATTTTGGCTGTTTTAGCAGCCAGTGATAGTATTGTGTAAGAGGAATATTACTACAAAGTGGACAGTAAAGTCTTTTTGCTACTTTTGCTCTTCTTAGTCGAGAGTTTGGAGTATTGAAATAAGCCTTTCAACACTAATTGTCAACATAACATTATTGGTAAAACGCAAAATGAAAATCACTTGCAATAATGTCAATCGTATTGATCCAAATCTATCTTCATGCTGCTTAGAAGTAGGCGATTGATGAAGATAAGCAGACTGGTTTCACTTGTAGCGATACGTACCATTTTTCTGTCTCTTTTTAGACTTATATTTTGTATTCGACTCCACCAATCTGCAGTTTTTCCCGGTTGATTTTCATCTTACTTGCTGTCAGTTCGATAACACAATACATGAGATGCTACATGACTTGAGTTGCCTTTTGTATTAATATTTAAAATCAACCTCTCATTTCATTGTCTGATATTAGTCCCTTTGGTTAAGAAAATTGTAGTGGAATGTCGACAGATCTTAGTATTCATAATGCTCACCTTTTGGTCATGTTAAATTATAATATGAAACAACGTGGCGTACGTTATTATAGAAATAAAATCGACGGTTATGAACATTATGGAAGAAGCAAAGTTGGCGTGTGTATCAACGTTTTCTAACAGGAACTCGAGAGATGTTCCACAGCGTTTTCTGCAAAATGCATGAAGAAAGAAAAAAGGAATGAATTGCATGACAAAAGAACATTCTATGATAAAACTGTTCTGGACTCCATTCTCAGCTCAATTTTACCTCTGCAATTGCAATTTCCTTAAATATCAATAAGCGAATTTTAATCAGGAAAATCATGCAGATAATAGAGATAAATGCATTACTAGAAACGGAAGGATCCAATAAATGACGGATAGTGTAATTCAATTAGCAATGATAAGAACTAAATCCAATAGCTAATATTATGAACGACGCACGTAGAATTGGAAATGTCTACTCTGTTGTGTATATAAACCCGCGGGAAATATAAATATAGAACTCTCCAAATAATCCTCTTGAATTCAAGGCAGTTAGCCATCTATAGACTGGGTGTGTCTGAAAATTGCAGTACTGTCTACTCGCTCAATTACTGGGTTAAACAGAATACCTCTAGTCACCAACACAAGCAACGGATGAGCGTTTTTAACATTATGAACATTTTCGGCATCGAAGTGTTCACATTTTCGTATAAATATTTTAAGTGAACATTTAAGAAATTGGAACAAGACACGCATTTTGTCATGATACATAACCCCACAGTGGATGAATGTCGTAATAAATAAAGGAATACTGAGCTTATAATTTTAATATTTGAGTGAAGCTATTTGAAAAATACTAGGATCATACCGGTGAATGTAATGCAATATTATAATGTTATTAAAACTGAATCGCTTACAAAATCTAAATGTTTTTTTCTTAATGTTGACTGATTGCTGGACAAAACTTTTAATTATTTACACTGAAGAAAATTTAAAATGGGATTCACTAAGATTATAGATTATAATTGTCGTAGCAAAACACATCCTTCTTTTCTATCATAGTGTTTTTAGTTCTTTAGAATGTGACATTTTTACTTCACAACACACTGTTTCAGCTTCAAATAAAAATGAATGCGAGCTCACTCATTAATTTATGAGACTCGAAAAACACGTTCTGAAATTAGTTATCATTTGTGTTTCGATATATATATTATCTGAAACCGTTGTAACTTTTTCAATCATGTACAATAAGCAAATAAATATTCCAATTGCATGTGACATACGTCCTCAAATGGCAGGATGACGTTGTGGATATTTTGATTTGACATGGCTCATAAATATAAAGATGACAAATTAAGCGAGCTCAGAACTGAAGTCTTAGTAGTTATCATTGTCTTTTTTTCCCTTTAAATTACTACGCGAAGATCTATCACAAATGGAAATTTATAAAGGAAAAGTAATGACTGTGTGACAACATTAATTCGAAAGAACTTTTATTTTGTTGAACGTTTTAACAATTTGTGGAATTTAGTCAAATCACTCTTCTACTTATAGATCTTCAGTAGTTTGACTTCTTCTGCGAGCCATTTCTTATAACTTGTAACGCTATGACGGCGAATCTTCAAAGGTGTATTCTATATTTTTAGAATTTTAGAAAATTTCTTTAATATTTAAATACTTTAATGTAAAATTAAATAAAATTATAAGTAGTAAATTATAATTCAAGGATGTTTCATTATTATTTCCATATAGAAAGAAAACTTGTAAACAGCAAGGGTAAGATACACAATATCACCTCCAGCTTAAAGATGTATTGATATAGACCCATAATATATTTTTTTAATATTGAGTTGCAATCTTCTGTTAATATACAATTGCGAAAACCAAAGCAAAAATATATTTTAAAGATATATTTATTTCCTTGATGTTGCTAATCAATAATAATTAAATTTTATTCGTTTTATGTTTTGTTTTGTGGTAGGCATCAGCAATTACAGATAAACTAGAATTTTGCGTCACGTTCATTTTATAATTATTATTATTATGTGATACCTCCACGGAGCCCAAAGACTCATCGAGGGAGAGTGTGCCAACAGCATCGAACGATTGATCCCCTTCCAACTCCTAATTAAGTTTAAATAGCATTTCCTTTTACCAATTTTTGAAGGTTCGAATGCTAAAGGCGTGGATGTTTTTGAATGTCTAAGTGGTTGGAATATTGCAGATTACTCTCTCCTGATTCTTGGATGGAAATAGGATTAAACCTAACGTGTATTGAAAGTATAATTTGATCAGTAGAAGAGAGTCTAACTATTCTACCCTTGTTATATCAAAGGTACTAATGTACTATAAGTTAGCAGTCATGCGTGGATTGAACTGTCATTAAAATGAATTGGCATCACAAAAGAAAAAATATGCAGATGTATATGTAACTTAAAATGGCAGTTTTAATTTCCGTATATTTTGAGGTGATGTGTGCTCTTTAAAAATCCTTTGTCCCTTTATCTTATGTTATTTTGATCCCTTTTTCCATAATTTTGTTGCGCTGATAGGATGCGAATATTCGTTGATATATCGCGTTATGAAAGTAGTTACCGATACGAATGTCGATAATGCTCACAAGACCCGTGCTCTTTGGTTACGAAAACCCGAATTCGAATCCTATTATATGATAGGAATATTAAGAGAATTTCAACCAGAGTTCTGGATGCAATAATTTTTCTCTCAAAACAGACTAATCTTTAACGAATACTTGTAATTATTAACAAAAAAATATGCAATTCGCATGAACTTACCTGTCTTGCCATTAACTGTAAATAACTGATATTTAAAAAATAAAACTGCCTTCAGGTTTACAGGCAAAGATTTTTCCCTTCCATCTTATAGATGGAATTTTGATGCAATTTGAAAGAGTAGATATCAACTGAAGAAATAACTGCGCTTGTATTTTGTGTATTGGAAAGTATGTGGTATTTTAAGTTTCATAATGTAACTCATTCGATATCAACGACACCTTTTCGGTAGGAAAGACCTGTTAGAAATTCGTCTAGGACTAGTGAAGGACCCTTACAAAAACCTGTAGTGAGTCACTGTTCTCATACGGATTCTTTCATCTCGAAAAATTGGCAAACCTATCAGAATAACACACGCTATTAACAAAGTACCCCATTTGCTGCTTCCGTAATCCCGAAGGACACAACTTAACCCAAAACCTTCTAAGCCATTAAAGACCTACTCGGAAAATAATTTCAGAGAAAGCCACAGATCGTTAAAATTATTGTAGAATAAGCAACATAAGTTAAGGTCTTGCTCTCCAATCAACATGCCGTAGTTTGGCTCCCGAAGATATTCATAAGCATCGAAGACTTCTTTGGGAGTCGAACTACGGTACGTTGATTGGAGAACGGATACATTATCCACTCTTGCAAGACCTTAACTTGCAAGGTCTTACAAGAAGATGAATGACCTTAAGAAGATGAATTTCATCGCCAAGTTAGAAACCACCATTCTGCTTAAGGGACTTGGAATAAAAACCTCTCTTTGGTCTCTAAAACTTCTATTATTTAAACCTAAACCTACTGACTGACAATAATAATACACGAATAGGTTATTAATTTTGCTTAATTAACTCGTAATTTAACTCATCTTCATACTATTCATTGAATTTGTACGTTACACTACTATACTAAACGAAACTTCATTTTTAGCACTTAAAACCTATAATTAGGTTTTCTCTCAGTTAGCCGACTAACAAACTGAAATAAAAGCTGAATACTGAGTGAGTACGAAACAGCTATCGATGGCAATAAAACAAAAGGGACAATTTCCCTTATAGTTGCTGAAGGGACGGAGTGATCTTGCAACCATCAACAGAGAGCAACTTTTGCATGTACCAACGAATTACACACTAACTTTATTGCAAACCGTAGACCAAATTATTAGGTCAAGGCCATTTCGAAATTCAAAGATATGTTGGTATACATACTGCTCCACATTTCACCAAAATCGATCCTATTTTGAATGATAAAATTTGCAATTCCTCAGATAAAATACAAAATATCCGCCAACATAAAACTCCGCAAATGAGTTCAACAAAAAATCAGTAATTACAGCCATGAAACCTCTTTAAATATTGAATATGAGGAATTGATTTAATTATTTGTGAAATGGAGATTTCGATGCTAGTGCAACATTTGCCGGGTACATGCTACTTCTACTCAGTAACGGCCAACTTCCTTTACACTGATACAAATGGGCAATCCGTTTTCTTTTTTTTTCCCCTTCTAGCGTTCGTCGTTCGCTGCTGTTCTTATTATCGAACAAAGTAGCCAACGGGACGCTCTCACTGTTTCAACGAATCGGTGGAAAAGCCTCAACGTGGTGTAACCGTGGTTTCTCATTTAATCATCCCTACTTTGACGCCCTCCGTGTACCCTTCAACCCTCCAGAATGCAGACGACACTTTTCTTATCATTAGCATAATCTTCGCTGCTGCTCCTTTTTTTTTTATACCTGCAGCTATCACCAAGGCCATTTATACAGGTGTTTTACAGGTTCCCACCTCACCTCATCGATCGCTTCTGCTACTGCCATGAGAACGGCCCGGCGGAGTTCAACGCGAGGGTTGGGACGGGCTAATGGGAGATGTTTGCTTCTGTATTGCCGGAGTTTACGTTTGTTTGCGATTCTTTTAGGTCTCGCGCAGTGATCGCAATGCAGGAGAACTGTGATGGAAGAAACTGGCTCCCGATTTTAGCATTTGACTTTTTTTCGTCTCACTCTTCTGACTTTCTTAAATGCGTGTCTTGTTCGGTTGCGCATTCTGTATCGTCTTATTTCTGTGTGCGCATTTCGAATTACCGTAACTTCGAAATATCTGGGTTATGTCAGTGAGATAAAGTGTGTGCGCGCTCCTAGAAGGGTTATTATTTCATTTTAGGTGAAGAGTACGCCCCCTGTTGAATATAAGTGGAAGTACTTGAAATGGATTTTTTTCTTTCCTGCAAAACGAAGGTTTGAGAAATAAGTTTTTTTAAAAGTAAAATATAATTTGAAATTTGAAATTGGGAAGGATTTCTTTAATGCAAAAAGTCTTTCATTACTTTAGTTGTAATTAATGTTCAAGTTTTATGAAATTTTATAAAAAAACGTTTAGTTCGTTTGTATTGCTTTGATTCTCCAAGGTAGTTTATGAATATGCTGTGAAAACTGTTGATAATTTGATTTAATATATATATATATATATATATATATATATATATATATATATATATATATATATATATATATTACTTAGTAATGGATTGTTACTTAGTAAAGTTTACGCATCTGTCGTAACTGCTTAATTAAGCAAAAGTAGTGGAAATTCTTGTCTGATTTGAACATTGTCTTTTGAGATGTATGGAGTAACTTCATCTAGCGTCTTAACATTTGTTAGCGATTATGGAACTAGTTTATAATTTGTATGATAACATTTGAATTATACTCAACAGATTTATACGTTGAATGATGATAGAATAAGCACGTGGCACTTACTAAAAATACAAAATACTTTAATAGTGGCAGACAATTTTTACTGAAACAATTTTTATTTAGTATTTAGGAACAATTTTAAAAAAATAAATCATTTTTAATAAATATATTCTTCCCAATTTATGTTAACATTCGCCTATTTTAAATGATTTGCCATTTCTTAAGTATTCATTCAATGATATTTAAATATTAACGTGGCTTTTTTTCATTCACTACTCATTATTATTTCAGTTTTATTTTCTTTCAAAGCAGTAACGTTTCTTACAAAACAATTAAGTCATCCATCCTGCCTTATTACTCAAATACGCGAGAAAGACGGCTGCAAACATTGTCTATGAGAAGACAAGAAGAATAAGAATGCATTAAGAACCAAACAAATAAACACAGGTAATGAACCGTTAATCGACTAAGTTAAAACTAAACCCAAACTAAATGCTACAGAACTTGCACATAACATATGATACTCGCGCGAAAGAGACAGCATGTGTACAGTCAATTGTTGGTAAATCTCTGGAGGTAATGCATGAGATAAAAGAAAACTGTTTTGTATAAAAAAAACGCTGCATTAAAACATGAAAGTACTGAAAGAATTTAAGCGATAAATGCAAATACGAAATCAGATAAGTTTAAGAAGAGTGTAGAGTTTTTTTATTTAACCATTTGATTTTAGAAGAAATAATTTTATATAATCAAAATAATGAATAAGGCAAAATGATTATTGCGAAGATATACAGAGCAGAAATTTGCCATTTTTTATATTTGAAATCGAGAAGTAGTTTCGCGTTAATAAAATTTAGGTTTTCATATTTTATTTTGTTATTTAATGTTTTCCAAACAAGATTCATTTTTAAAATTTATCACCTGATTAATAGTACTCCGTAGCTAGTTTTTTCCTCCTCCTTCGAGTGAAATGTCTACCGTTTTCTTGATAGCTTCCATCCTCTTTCTTCTAAGCTTGAAAACACAAGTGTTTGCTAGTCATTGAAAATTCATATCCTAAAACCACCTTTTTAGTCTTCCTGTCTCACGTGCTCTAACACTTCCCTGCGAAACAACCGTCTTGATATATAGTGTTATACAAGAACTATACCTCCGCTGTTCAATAAAAACACAAATAGGGTACTTTGCTCTTTACATCTTGTTCGCAATTGGTACTGATGCGAAATTGGTTTTAAATTCTTTTTGTGTGATATTAGTTAAAAATCAATAATTTATTCATTTATTATAATAGCAAGTTGAGCCTAGAATTTTAGAGAATCATATATCTGTTCTCGAGCACTCGATTGATTTCGTGTTTATACTTAGGCAGGAAATGTTTCACTATCGCCAAATAACCGTATTTCAATATGCTAATGAAATTGCTCTATACATACGCATTCTAACCGGGATTTCTCACCAAAAGTCAACCTGCATTTAGTGCGTACAATAACTAGTTTGCTCTTTGCATATTAATTAAATGTAGCTTGATGTCTGCTTTGAATGGAATGAAACAAAAATAGTTATCTTTTCTTAATATTATTTGCCATATGAGAAAATAATATTAAAAATATTATTTTCTCATATGGCATTTAAAATCTAGTTAGAAGGCATCTTTTATTTGCGTGCATGATATTGGTTTATTTTTATAATTACATATAGTTTCATTTCGAAACTAAAATTTGGCTTACGTTTCATTTCAGCTTTTCGGTTTTAAATCAACAGGAACACTTCTGGATAAGTTCTTAAATTGAACATAACACAGTATTTAAAGTAGTAGAGATTAAGTCAGTAATTGAAGAATTTACGTAAACCTCACATCGTTTTAATACTGCAAATACTTATGATTTTAATAACGTGACCTGGTTTGTTACTTTTCTTGAAAAGAGTAGAATAGCCTACAACTATTTTGATCTTGATATTTTAGATGACTATGTCATGACATTTTGTCAATATCTCCTTGACTTCTCCTTTACAGATACATGATATATTCAACAGTTAAGCTAGGGAAAAATAGGAATGCGTAGATGGGAATAATACTGTATGAAGGAGGAGTATACTTTCATAAATTACAGAAGCAAGGTATATCATGCCTGAGTAATTTGCATATGTTTTAATAAAATAAATGTGCATCTGAGTTGAATATGAGGAATGGTTATAACGACAATCCTACTGGACTTTGCAAACATTTTTACATGAAACGTTTGTATAAATTGGAGCAAATGGGTTTGGATATAAAACTAGTAACTTGGTTAGGAAGGAGCTGATGGACAGACCTTAGAGAGTGGGTTATGGAGGAACGTTGCCAGGAGAAGGAGAGTGACTAGTGGTATGCCACTAGTTTGGAACTCGGGCCACTGCTATTTCACTTGAACATTAATCATATAGGAAATGGTCTGAGTGGAAATATTCAATATTTTGTGTGGATGTAAAACTGAGTAAAAAACGATAATTAATCAAGATAATGTACAACTCTTGTCACCTTGCACTGATGGCCATCAGTGCAAGGTGACATGGGGTACTCATTACGGGCTCCATGGAGGTACTCATTTAATAATAAGTCTGCAAATAAAATTTTATTACTCTTAAACGAAATTTCTTATGTGATAGATTGTTCTAACTTAATATTTTATAGAATTAATAAGCTTATCAGGTAGACTAGATTACTTGGCATACTCGTTATCGGCGTTAATAATTATTGAATCAATAACTTGTTATTTTTAGAATATAATTTTTTCCTACTTTATCATTTCCTAATTAACAATTTGAATATTTGATAGGTTGTTTGGCGCTGTCACATAATTATTATCGAATTAAAAAAAATCATTGTCTAGTACATTGTAGGTTGATGTTCACTGTTGTGGAATAATTATCAACTTCACGAAAATATCTTTGCATATATATATCCCGTTACCCTATAACATTTGTGCGACTTTTTCTTTTCACTAATATTTCGTCTATACCTTCTTATTCTCATTGTCTAAGGAAGAAAATAACTATTAGCTGGATCGTTTAACTTCCTAAAGTCATGATCGACAGACGATGTATTTTTTAAAGCAATAATTGAAAAAAAGTTTTATTTTTGATTATCAAAGTTTGCATTAGTGGTTTCATATTTATAGAGTTCGCGAAACATATGGACAACTTCGAAAGGGCAACTTAACCTACTTCCTGATTTTAATATATTTGTAAATGTAAACAAAACTGTTGTCTCTGCATGAAATAGAATGTGGATCCTGAAAATCGTAGCATTCTGCTCTGATGAATACTTTTTACAGCTTTTAATGCAACTGAAATATAAATTTTAGATAATCTAAAAAGAAAGAAGCGAATCATTGAATGTCAGATAACTCTTCAGAGAACACAACAATTTTCCTTTAATTTCCTTTGTTCATCTGGATCGTTTAATCTAATAAAATTATACTATGGCATATTGCTTCAGAAAAAAAAATCTACATCCGTATAGACAGATCGGTAGACTTTTGTATCTCTGTCTCATCGAACAAAGAAAAACTGTTCAATTGGCAATCAACTCAAATTGTCATTCCGTTTGGATGCTGCTGCCATCTGACGGTCAATTTTAAAAACAATTGTGCAATAGTACTTTTTTCGGTTTTTTTCTTCCCTTCTGCGAGTGTTTCTGTAATTTTACAAGGTAAAGTGAAGATCAATACTAAACGGTTAAGCATTCTCATTTCCTTTCAATAATGATAAATAATTTATTTCATGATAGTGTTCTCCTTGAAGAAGGACAAGTGCGTAATTTACAACCAGCAGAACGGTAATGAATTTTAAAAATTCAACCTCCGTACATCGCATTCATACTAAATGAGACATTGCTTCCTATGCTTTCGTAAATAGCATGCGCTTACTCCGAAAGGAATGACAGATAAAAATGAATGGCAAAGGAACAGGAAGCTCGAGAACAACTGCAATATATTTTAAAATAATATGGGCAGGAGGTTAAAAAAAAAGAAAAATCAAGGAATAGAACGAAGGGAGTCTCTTCTCTAATCTTTCTCTCTCATAGGATAGAAGAATTAAGACTTCATTAGAGGCATGATTTAAACTGAAGACAAAGATTTCTGGAGAAGAATGTTGGGCACAAATTCACAAGGAAAATATATAGATAAATATGGTATAAATAAATATAGAAAATCCTAGAACATATACAGAAAGAAAACAAAACCCAGTTATTGAAAAAGTCGAGCCGAACGATGTGGTACTGAGATTCCGTCTGTTTTCGAAACACGATCTAGAAACGAACATCCACTTTTGGTAGATTGATTACCGATCCTACCCACTTAGTTCATAATCGTCAATGAGTGGAAAGATTGGGAAATGAGGCACGATTGAGAACTCATTCTGGAAAAAAGAAATGAGCGGTCAGTGGACAATTGCATAGAAATATCGTATGTTATATAATTTCTTACTGATGCGAGATTGGAGTAATGACAGGAAAACGAAGTTAGAATGTATGAAAATGTTAAGAGTCTAGTTCTATTTCTTAATCATAGGGCGGGGCGCGTGGCACGAGCGTTTTTGCATCGTCACATTCGGAGAGTGTATTGTCGTTGTTTAAGTTGACAGGGAGTGACAAACATCAGACGCATGACGTCATAAAGACGTTGCAGTTTCTAGATTTGCGCCACGTTCCTCGTATCGATTAGGGACGTAATTCGGCAGAGATTTAGATAAAAGTGTAAATGTCACAGCTTATCAAGCCTAATGTAAGTGTTCAGGTCTATTATTCACCTATTCGATGTGCTATGGGTTTGCTGATTGGCTTTTAAACGATGTATTTGTTTTAACCCTTCTTAACTTTGCAATGCATTCCATACAAAGATAATTAATAGTCACGTTTATTAGGCTAATAAATAATTCTTTTACGTAAAACAAATTGAGGTATTGAATATAAACGAACTTCATTTGTCTAGCATAAATCAAAGTAACTTCAATTATTGATCTCTTGCGTAAAATGTTATTAAACATGAATCATTGATAACTAAGCAGTTCAGTTTGTGATAATTTCCATGAGCTATTACGTGATACTAGGCCACTATAATCAGTATAACGTATGGACATAGTGCAATATTAAAGTGTTTATTATACTTTCTTACAACATAGTAGCTGCATTAAAAAGAAACATCTACTTGAGAGAGTCTGTTCTTCACACGAGAATAATTCGCAGTAGTGTTACTTTGTTTTATGACTCGATACAATAAACAGTTTATTGTCTGCCCTTCCGTTCATGTGAAACAACAAGTCGCATTTGGAAAATAAAATGAATTGTAATTAAACATATATCCAAAGGACTGGACTTTCTGCTTAACAGTTCGTTCTTGTTTATTATGCAATTATCCCGCAAAAAGTGCTCGAAGTTTGTCTAAACAGAAATGATGCACAAATGAGGATCAAAATCAGTCCTCTTTGAAAATAAGGTACTGTTTTGATTTAGGTACTAATGGGGAAAATAATCTATCAACAATTAAACTTCGCCTACGTAAATATTCTTTTCGTTAGTTAAATATTGTGTTTTTTTTCCGCCAGTAAGATCTAATACGACTAGAACTTGTATATTCCTAGATTACTTGTACATTCCTATATTAGATAAGAGAATGCAATTCTTCTCACAATTCCTTATCTGGAGGATTTTAAAAAATGATACGATCGTTATATAAGGATCGTAGCTATGATGGTCCTTAAGAAACAGAAGCTCTGACATGAAATTCATCTCCCACCTAAAGACGATCACAAACATCGTTGTCTGAGTAATTCGAACCTACATCGCGTTGTTGGAAAAACCGGATGCACTAATCGCTCGACCAAACAGGATGGCTTTTACGGAACTATCGGAATCAAAATGATAACGTTAATCTTTCTCAGAATCCGAAAATATTGAATAATAAAAAGCGCAATATAAACGGAGCAGAGTTTCTATGAAAGCAATTGTGCTGTAACTTGAATATTTCATACAAAATGATAATTTATTAATTTCTTGCAATACTTCCCGCATTTCATAAACATGAATTGTTAATTTCTCACAAAAGTGCTGCTATAAAAATTAAAATGGTTATTTTATTATGCACAGGAAAAAACTGCAGATGAAAGCAGCAAACCAATTATTAGAAATTCATTTAGTAAATTAGCACTCCACCCTTCTGAGTGTGGCAACACAGGCGAAGTGAATATACCAGGAAAAAGGCGTTATTGTACGAAATGAGGTTAATAATGTAAAATCTCATAGAGACCACATTTGGGATAAATTCATCCAGAGCAGTATGATGGAGAATAACGAACAGTATGTAGGTAAATACTTTCTATAGTTGAATTACCTTAATATTATTTCTTAAAGCTTTACGAATTGAAGAGAAACTGCTCATTAGGAAAATATTATTTATGCATATATTGTGGCCAACATAGGGAAAGAAGGGATCTCTTAACACGTTTATTAAAAAAATTACCTACATATGCATCTTAGGTATATGTATGTAAATATAACATGCATATACTTAAGATACATACTTTTAATTAAGAGATTTAAAGAATGTCAAAGAATACGAGTTGAACACCAATAATAAAATGTTTTAAAGACATATAAAATAAATATTGTGACTGGTTTCGTTTGCATCTTACCCGAAAGTGAGAACATTTAATTTACACCGATCTTAAATATTAAGATTAATGTTAGGCTTGCAACGTTTTCTAGCAAATTTCACGTGAAGGCTTTTCAAAAGTTACTTGATGTCATCGACCACAAGAACCTTAAGGGCATTCCTCTCTAAGGAGTGGAACGTCCTAAAGGCAGACGTCCAATAAACTCTTGGCTCCACCTTTTACAATACACTCCACCCACTGCCTTCTTTGTGTGAATATTTGTACTCTGATCGTCCATCCTCTGTGAACGTACCGTTTTGACGTCACATAAGGTACTTTAATAGCTTTACAGTTTTTGTGATCGGTTTTATTCTACAAGTAAAAGGACAGTGAACTTATAAACCTTAGGCCTCCCAACAACAAAGACAAACACTGCCTTACTGACTGCACGATTTAATTTCGTTAAATCCACTCTATTTCAAATGTTATTTTGATATTTTGTTGTCTGTATGCTTAGCCTTCTCCTTTTTAGGTAACTTGTTTGTAAGTCATTATTACGATTTTTTTTAAAATTGAGTCTATTTTTGTTCTCTGATGTTGTTTCAATGTTTTTTGAGTCCATCATTTGTCTCGGCAAACATGCATTATTTTCTAAGAGCTATTTTATTTCTACTTAAGATTTTCAAATATTCTTTTGCAGATTTTATTTTACTTTGCAGTATTTTTCCTCTGCTGATGTTTTCATGTCCGCCTGGTTAGCCTACTGGCTGTGCGCTTCGCAACCATGAAATTCATATGCCTGGGGAAGGAGTGTCCTAGGTTCGATTTCCATCGGTGACGTAAGGAGCTGAAGGATCTTCCTCAGCCGTAGCCAAATTAGTCGGTCTTAGGCGTGGATAGCAGGGATTTTTCCGCAGTTTATCCTGGGGTTTGTCATCCCGCAAAGCAGGGGAAAACCGGCCTTGAACTCAACACTACGGACATAAGATACATCGGGGCGTAGGGTTGACCACCTTATCCTGTGAACGGTTTGAGGTCCGATGATTAATAAATCCTCGACACCGCAAGGTAAAAGAGGGAAAGGATGATGAGATGTTTTCATTTAAGTTACTTTGAAAGTTGCTTCTATTTTTTTTTATAATGAATTCCCCGCATTTTTATTTATTGCACTTTTCCTTTATAAAAGTACTCTTGGTCTTCTCTTGTCTTCCATTGTTTGTTTTTAGCTTAATAGTTTTATTAATAATTTAATCTTACAATAGTCTCTTATTAGTTTACCATTCTTCGGCATTTATGTTATCACAGATTATTCATTGCAATCTTTCGCAGTATTCCGTTTTTTTTTTCTCCCAACTAATGTCTTAAGATCTTTAAGAAATTTATACGCAACTACATTATAACTGACATAATACACTAGTAAGATTCATATTTCAAACTGGCAGAATGACATACATAGCTGAGCCAGGCTTAAAGAATGCCGAACCCCCTGCTTTAGAGATCAAACACAGCACTTGAACGAAGAGAATAGAACTTAAAATCATTCAAGCTAACCTTTACTTGTTATCTATAGAAGTAACTATTATTATTCGTTTTCTGCTACTTATATTATTAACTTAAAAAAATGTCCTTACATAAGTATACGGATACTGTCAGATACTCATGTTAGTCTTGCAATTAACTTTCAAGGGTATGATCCACTCGGACGTACCCTTGCAAATCTACAGTAGAAATTCCAAACTGTCGACTCTCGACTTTATATGAATAGTTAAGGAGCACCTTCGACTGGAAAACATTGGTTTATATCGTGTCTAGGACGCAAAGTATCATGATCAGGGCTCTTCAATGGAAGGTGAGTTAGTCTGTCTCATTTGGGTTGGAGAGTTTATTCTCCGGGAAGATCGTTTTTTTCTTGCCTCCAACCTAGCAAGCCAGCCAGGAGAACACATGCAAGTTACATACATAGAATACAGTGTATGTTTTTACGCATAAGACTATAACAATATTATTCTAAAATTGCTGTTAGGAAAGTTGTAGACCTTGAGGGCCTTTAAGTAAGGAGGCTTATTATTTATTGTTAGCTTATTTCAATAAATGGTCTTCAAATTTAAAATTAAGTTATGAGAAAAAAGGAATTATCTCCAATATTAAAATACATCTTGGTTCGGCGTACGAGCCTCCTTGTAAGTTCTGCAACCTTAATAAGACATTTAGATCTTGAAGCTTTTTTTTTGGTCGGATTGCAATCTTGGATGGCATACGGTCAATTCCGCACCTAATTGGGTTTGGGAGGGAAGTCTCTGCAAGAAGTAGAGATAAGGTCGCAACTTACTTTCCAAGGACAGATTAGTAAGACCAACAATTATATTCAGCGAAGGACTCTTACCTGTCTGTTGATTGGAGAATGGATATGTTAACTACTCGGCCATCCAGGCAACATATCTTAAGATATATTTGGTTATTCAATAGTATGCATGAAACTGGAACTGACACCACTTTGAAATGCTTCCCTTCTAAGTTCGTAATTTGCATTTATAGATAATAAAACAAAGTCCATGCACTGCTGAGCACGTTATGATTGAAAACTGCTTCCATTTATTAAGCAACAACTGATTTCATTTGTGGGGGGGTGAGAATTTATTCCGAGATCTACAGGAAGTATTGATATGCAACCTGTTTTTGTTACCTCCACACGGTCATCTTTAAATAAGTACAATAAGTACAAAAGTCGATTTGTTGATGTTTTGTAACAATCGCTTGCATCCTTTGCACTTACATTTTGCCGCATGTACCAAACTCTTACACAATCGTAACCAATTTTAAATTTGAGAATTTTTCTCTTCGAACAAATATCCTGTAGCTTTTTTATTCTTGAAATATTTTCATTGTCTTTCTTCAAAAAATACAGTTTAAGTGAACACAATTCTGATAAATGTTCTACTTAAAATGTTTTAATTACCTGTAAAAGTATTTGTAAATGGAGTGGAATAACTGCTTGCAATCCTATAAGAAATTGTGATGAAGTCTTTCTATGAGTTCCGAGCCTAAATGTTGCAAATATATGATCAATATGATTGCGGTCTGTGAGAACTTTCAGTGTTCACAATTTTGTTTTAAATATGGCTAAGTTAAATACATTTAGATAACCTAAATATATTAGGATATCTCCTTATCTCCACTTTCTTCAGGTTGCTCAGTAAACCGCATTCCAAACCGTATAGGTAGTAGAACAGGTATGTTTCCAGTTTAGTTCCTGGCAGAAAGAGATGAATGCGGTATAGTACTGCAGTAATAAAAACGTGTTTCCCCTATTTGTCTTTTCCGTTAAAATCGGCGGTCAGAGTCTGTCAATGTTCCGATAATTGATATCATAGAGTTTTCCTTATTGAAAATTACACCTTGATTTTCAATAAGTTCAACAATTCTTTTTGGTGACACTGTGCTTCCAGTTCTTCAAGAACCCACTCAACAATAAACAAAAACAATTCGGTAACTCCTTTTATTTCACAAACGTTTGGATGAAGCAGTATAGCCTTAAATAAATTTCAGCCCATCTCTAGCCTTAGACTGCACTGATAGCTGGCTCAAAGCTATCAGTGTTTTTCAAAGGCTTCCCGAGACGAGAGCGCTGCAGACAGCTTTTACCATGTCTACTATATAATGCTATTTACAGCCGATTTTCTTCATTTATAGTACTAGAAACCAGAGTTTCCACTAGGGAGAAAACTATAAGTCTATGTCTGTTAAGTATTTATTGCTGCCATTTACACTGTTATCCTGTGATTATGGCGTAATTTCATTTATAATTTATGTCAGCAAATAATTAAGCAAAAATTGAACTAGTCGGCTAAATCTTTTGATCAAACTCTCACAATCATCATTATCTCTAAAATTCTCTAGTTCATAAGTAGTACTGGAATTGCATTACGTACGTCTATGGCATTCGAATGCCATCGACGTACGTGAATATCTTGGCACTGTTACTAGAAACGCGAGTGATTAAGATAGCAACTGCTTACCAATAACAGATCATGCAAAGAAAAACTGAACTTCACTACATAATAATGTATTTCAATGAACTTCAGCGCCTCTTTTCATCCACTGTTAGATATAGGACTTTCCCTTATCTTTCCAGTTCTGTCTATCTTTAGCCAATATTCACTACTCACGTCAAACCTTTTGTAGATGATCCTTGCATCATATTGTTTGGCAACCTTTAAATCTCTTTCATTCAATTGGTATCCATCTTTCGTCGGGCAATCTACTAATATGACCAGTCCATCTCCATTTACATGTTTTCGTTGCCTATATCTCACTTCCATGGATAAACACTGGAGTCATCGCCGACTATACACTCTTTTCTCATAATTTACTTATAATATAACATTTAAGGTATGTGATATTTTTTAGAACTTTAAAATAAATGCCCATTTCGGTTTTTATGAATTATTTTCTTTATAAATGAAATTAAACTTGCATTTTAATTTTTTAAAATAAACATTTTATTCGATAAATCATGCTAAATTATTGTAAAGCAGTTAATATTCTGGTTAGTATTGTTTGTTGAGTAATTCACTTCACCTCCAAACTCATCTGAAACTTTTTAGATGCTTACATAAATAATTCTTTGAAATATAAAACATGTTAATGTTTCGAACCAGTGGCTTAAAATTCGCACACAATTTTGAAATTTATAACCTGTTCAGTAACCGGTGTATTTTGGTCGGTAAAGCCCACTTTCGGTTATTTTCAGAGAATGAGTATTTCTGGAAAAGACTATGAATATTAATAAGTGTCGTGCCCTTGGTGATCGATGGTTAATTGGAAAAATTCCAAAATAGAAGAAGAAATGCTGAATAAAGGAATATAATGATTTAGAATGAATACATCCGCTTCAGCATATTCGAATGCCATCGATGTCTTGACACGAATTACTGGAATTGCGAGTGATTAAGATACAGCACTAGTCGCCCAGAGACGTCATTGTTCGTAGAATAATTAATAGGACCCAAACTTCGGCTCAGTTACTAAGGGAGGTTTTTGTACTCTTACGGTAGAATATTGCGGTCATAAAACGACTGTTTTTAGAAATGCCAAAATAATCAATTTTAATTAAATTAACGAAATTATCAAGTATATTTTAGGAATGAGAGTGTGTAATCAATAGGGTATTAATAATACAATGAATTAGTAATCGATAAAGTTCGGTTTGGACTATCTCGAAAAGGAATGAAAGATTTCTATTTGAGCCTTTTAAGATGTTCCCTCAGGCCTGTTCTAGAGGGGACTACTGGCTGAACTTAATAACCCAATAATACATTGTGCATGTGGAAGAGTCTATCGTATTACTTTTCTGTTAGGATTTCTATTTGAATCTTTCTTTATTACTGCGAACATCAAAGAAAATTGCATATCAAAGAAACGACGAAACATAAATATTTGACTAAAAATATGACCTGTGAAAATTTGGATTCTCGTCATGCCGACAGGAATCTTTCTATGAGCTTCTCAACTGAAAAGATGATCTAATAAGGAAGTGGCAATTTTTTTTTCCTCGTAACTTGAGCTTTTCATTCCACATACAAGCAAATCGGCTAGACAACAAACACTGCATCCAAAAAAAATCCTATGGACGATAGATGGTGTAGTGTAGATCATGAATTCAGTATTGTAGATAGTAGGTTGTGTGGCGATGAGTGTTCTCTCGCGATGTGTCTTTAGACTCTTTGCACATATCACATAATTGGTGGGTAAGATTAATAGAGAAACAATATTTAAGAAAGCGAAATAAACTAGAATAAAAAGACATTTTTTTCTTCTCCAGTGAGTCATTGATTGACTGAATTTAGAACTAATATCTTCCAGATTATAGACATGAAACTCAAACGATTAAAGAAATGCATACGTCCACTCGGTAGGGAAATCTGTATTTAATCTGAAATTATAGTTGATGGAAAATCATGTAACATCACAAACGGCAAAAGAACATCCGTATCCTTATGGCAACATTAATTTCATTGTCAATTGAAATATCCGTTTTAGTTTTGAATATCTCAAATTTCTATCACGCCTTACTTCTTCTGCAATGAACATTAATAGGGACCAGTCTTGCAAAACTGAAAGCGCGGATTTAGTAATGGATTGTTTTCGACATTGGGCTGTTATGCCGCACCCAGAATGGGTGGTGAAAACGTTTTTTTCCCTAGCGACAAACAGTTGACAATATCTTTTAGTGTTTATTTTTTCTACGTAAGGTTCTAGTCCTTTACTTCTTCACTGAACCTTCTCTTTTTACTTTTCAAAAGTAAAAGTAATATTAAAATTTCATTTCATTTTTAAAGATCCTAATTGGATCAAAGCAAGTTGTTTAATCTTAGAGTAATCAGTGCGAGAATACCAATAAAACTTCCAAAACGAATTCCTAATTAAAAAACACATTAACCCGTATTCTTACGTGTTTATTTTTTTGGTGGCAACGTCACCGTTGCCACCATTTATAAGTCATATTAATAAAAGAAGCTTCTTCTATAATAATTATAATAGCTGAATGCTTTCAAACATTACTAACTGAAAGAGAAATCTTTTGTAAAACTGATATTTGTAACCGCTACGAAAGATAATACGAACCAACTTATTCCTGTTGTAAATTAGCAATCTGAGTGTAAAGAAATATTGAATTTAATCAAATCGTTGACGATATTTACATTTTAAGACGTCACTGTTGTCTGTAATTCCAATATTATGAATACCGGTCACCAGACTACCTTTACTGAATTTATTACAGGCTTGCCTGTTCTGCATTCTGCTAAAATATCGGCTTGAAGTGTTATCTTTCCCTTCTAAACTTGATAGCACGTGGTCTCACGATGCTGGTGAAATATGAATGAACACATTTACAACCACGATATAGGACCCCAAAGTCCGTTTATGATGGCGAAATGAACGTTAACTGTTCTCTCTCTGTGTTGTTCTTTAAACTTTCATTGTAAAGTGGTTCTGTGTTCTTCGCATATTTAATCGAGTTTAATGTTTGGTATTCTTTTCAGCCATCTTGGCTAATATGTAGATCGTTTTCCGAATGACTGTTTTGAAGTGTAACAAACATTAAGATTGTGTTGGGATATTCTTCTGTGGAGTTCATCTGTAAAACTATCCAAGAGGGATCCTAGAATTTCTGAAAACGAGGCCAGAAACACGCAATTCTACTATAGTGATTACAATCGTCACAGGACTTCAGTAGAACTGACTTGGTGGATGAGTGCTAACTGCAAACGTTTACTGTCCAGAGTCTGTTGTTATATAAAAGTGTGTGTGGCACTCACTTTTGGGATATGCAAAATATCTTCCTCTTTACAAACACGGCGACGAACTTGTTTATAGAATATTTTCTACTAAACTTTAGACATTTTCTTATATCTTAAAATTCATTGCTGAAATGATTTGTAGAGCAGCTTAAGAATTGTTAAGATGTTAAGAGATTCCTCTTAATCACATCCTGACGGTTCTTATTTTTATGAAACGAAAGTTAAGTCAGCCATTTTCTTAAATTGAATAGTGTTCCATCAAAGATACCGTAATCATTGCTTGGATAAATCTACTTAATATTTCGGAAAAAAATCAAAAGTTAATCCATACTTTTACTCTAAATAAGAAAAATTATAAAATTGCTGAAGGTTAATCCCAGGTTTAAAATTTTCTAATATGTTCTAATGTTTTTTAATATTTTATAACTTACTATGTCACAGATCAATTAATTAAAAATTCTGTCTAATGCGACAGGAAAATTAATAGGCACTTTTCAAGTAAAGATGAGTTAGTATTCTCGAGAAGGTAGTCGTGGATTTTTTTTTTTTTTATGAGCAACCTCGTCCAGCCCTCTGCAAAAATCAGACCAATCAGCTGCGAAACAAAGGCAATGCATGACCAATGGCTTTACTTTTCTGTTGATAAAACAATAAGCACGCAATGACAGAAGAATGAGTGCACGATGTTTCGCTCGTCATTTCAAGAACTTCCAAATATTATTTGATCATTGGAAATTAATCATTCATACTCCCGTCCTTGAGCCCTTCGGTATGTGCTTTTTCCAAACCTGATAAGTTGAGGATACGATTCCTACTGTGATTAGATGAACGAAATTAAATATATATTAACATCGTTTAGAATTAAAATGTCTCATTTCCAACTCAGTGTGCAGTATTCCTAGCACAATCGTTATCGACAATGCCCTTTGACTGGAAAGACCTGGGTCCCAATCCCGTCTAGGACACAACTAACCTTCAGTTTCATCAGAAGGTGCATTTCGGCGCTGGAAGCTTTTAGCTCCAAAAAGCTAGGGATTTCCTTCCGTCAAACTGATAAATCTCTCATGGTCCACACTGATCCTATAACCTTAATTACTTGGGCATAATCAACAGCAACGAACCGATCAATTTAGTGACTTACGCCGAAAAGCAACTGGTCCTTGTCTCAGGTTGTGCAGAGAAATGGAAAGAAGAGACAATCATTTTATCTTCTATATTATGACGAATTGCTCTATAAAAAGATTTTTTTTTCTATAAAAAGATTATATAATTAAATATTTGGTTCCATCCTTTATTTTGTCCAATACTATCAAACAAAGGGCACGATAAAACACGTATGCAGCGCCATGTTAATTTAATTAGCGTTTATTAGCGATGCGCTATTATTTGGATAAGAGATGTGACAACCCCGCAAAAAAGATTTTTTTTTCATGTTTTTGAACATGATTCGTTGCTAATAACATAGATTAGAAATGTCAAATGCGAATTCTCTAATAGTTCCTACTTATAAAACTGCTAGAAAATTATTGCGATAACAGATATAGTTGTATCGAAAGTAATATGATAATAAGATATACACACCAACATACAGAGAATAAACTTTTCTGCTTCTTTTGTTATGCTGCCTTTTTAAAATGGCCAATACATAAAAACATTATCTCCTTAGAAATGCAATAAATCAAAGTATTTAGTTCATTTACGCGGTTCTAATTTCGACCTGAATTTCCCCAGTGCCAATTTTCACAGTATTCATAATAAAAGATATTTTCATGTTCCCTGTGAAAAATTGCCATCCTTTTAACTATCTAAAAGATTATTTTCATGCGAACATAAAATGTAGGAATGTAAGGTTTAACTTCCTTTTTTTTCCAGTGTACATTTCCATTGTTAGCTTTCCCAATTGTTGCAGCAGTTAGTTACCTGGCAACCAAAACGTTGTCATGCATTGGTCGCTAAGCAGTAGTCTCTGTCGCGACAATATCGAATAATGCGCCACTAAGTTGGCAGGTAAATTTACCTGTTTATTGGACTGACCTCATTATGTACTTTTTAAACTACATTTAACTCTTAATGCGGCAGTCTTCCTGAAATTTATGAGCATTTTTAACTGGTTTACCCATTAGTCTCAGTTGCGCTGATTAACCCTAGTGTAGACAAGAAAGTGGAGTACAGTTACTGAAATACAGCAACTTAATACACTACTTGAATACTGAATAATCTTTTGAGATACATAACGTTCTGAAAGTTTCAAAATATACCACTAGGTGGCGCACACATCCAAACAACAAAAACAGTTGGGGGATAAAAATAGAGCCGGAAATAGTATAGCATGTGGTTCTTTGCTAGCAGCCTAAATGCATTGCACAGACTGATTGTTATAAGCGGCATCCTGAGCAGGATTATTGTCATTAAACAGCAATCCCACAAAATGCCTCATAAATTACTAATTTCGATGTCACTAATTATTTTCAGAGTAAGCAATAAATATGATGTAATGTGCAACAAGAGCACCTGCGTAGATCATTAGTTAGCAATCAGATGTACACAATGCGCACTTCGTAATTGCAATAAATCACTAACAGTATCATAGCATTATTAATGACGGTGATGCAACGAAATATAGGAGCACGCTGATGTTTTTTCTTTTAACGGAAATTTTAAACTCATATTGGCGAGACCGATAATGATTTGTGTGTGTGTGTGTGTGTGTGTGTGTGAATTAAACTGAATAATTGTTAAATGGTAATCATAAAATGTATTTCTACTTTGTCGCAGTGAGTTAATTTGATGTCAATTTTGAAATCAAATGGCAATGGCTTGCTTGACATAGCCGAGTAAAGATTACAAAATACTACATTGTAATGGTCTAGAATCAAAAGCAAGCTTTTGTTGAGAATTTCGTTTTGCTGAAGTTTCTCTCAGGAAAACTGGAGATAAACTGTCATCTCCCCATGAAACTAAACAACTCATTTTAGTTACACTAAAGTATCATAATACCAAGAGTGAAAAGATTCATCGGGCAGTTAGAAAAACAGCAATAAAGACCTTAGTTCTAAATCCTATTCATAAAGTGAAGAAAATGTATAGACGTTTCAACTGAAGGTTGGGTCTGCTGGTCTCATATGGAAGCAATGGGTTTTCTGTCTGAGATACTGATAAGCAGTCAATTATACAGTATATAGTCTCGTTCGTAGATTTCATGATTTTTTAGAGAAGTGTCTGGATAGGAATCACCAAATCACTGGTAGCAGTTGAACAAAAGAGCTCGCGACCAAAGCAGTTAGTAACTTAAAAGAGCCCCAGGACGATCAAAGAGATCAAGTAAACTAGTTGAGCATTTAATGAGATTATTTCCAAATTTTGGCATTAGAAAAGCCTGGTGTCACATTTTTATGTAGATAAATGTCAAGCGTTTTAAAGTTTGGACTGTTATAGATACTTGTGAACTACGTGGGAAAAAAATTATGCCGAATAATATAAAATGTTCATTACAAAATTGTAGTGCTTTACAAAATGATTCAATTTGAATCATCCATTTTTGTCACTAGATGGCGCAGTGTTTATACGGCTTTGAGTATTTAATTTCGTCATAAAATTTCATTTCGCAGATGATATTGAGTTTGCAGAAAATTTTAGATTGGATTACCGAAGTAGTTTGTTTTCATCTGGCTTTCTTCTTTTAAATAAATTCTCTTCTTAAAGGAAACCAAATTTTGCCTTGCAACTGAAGAAACAAATGCAGAAAGAGAAATTCTTTTCCATGCTATCTTCATAAAATTATTAGACGTGAATGAACACGGAAGACAATTTTGGAGAGAAAGTTTTGATTGGAATGAATTCCCACTAACAGTGCGTTTTTGGTGAGGAATTTAGAGCGACTTAAGGGACGGAATATTATTTCTCATTAGCGAACGTGGGTTTATGTTAACATGAGCCATATTTACATTAAAGTCTTCTAGAAATGAACTTTAAACGATTCATGTTTCGAAATTGTCCCTCAACGAAACTTCCTTCTTTAATATTAAATATTCGTTTTACCTTCGTCTAGTTCTTGATTAATCAAAGGTTCCTGCAATACTGAATCATTAATATTTGTTGGATTAGGGAATTCTCCGCATCCCAGAAAACAATGATCCAAACTGAATTTTCACCCTTAACTGCATGTTTCGTACTCGCTTCCAATAATCTTCAGTGATCATTAAGGTCCCAATTTTAATGCGATGATAATATGCATTCTACATCCACAGTTTCTGTGCATTGCGTTCAATGGTAATACTAAATAATTTTCACACTGAACTTGCCAATAAGTATAGTGATAAATTTATAAAACCGACTACATAATGTGTACTAAACATTATGTGTGGTGGAACCTTGTATGAAAATGTTGGGGGAAACATTCAAGTTATTTAACCAAAATATTTTTAAACAAGTAGATGGTACACCCTGATTAGCTCAGTCATTTTCGACGATTGAGTTGAAAAGACGTACATTCGAATCTGCGGTCTAGTAAACGAACCATTAAGCATGGCTTCTCAAAATGTGAGCTAGCCAGTCCTGTACAGAGTTTGCTAATTTTTCTCCTGGAAAATATGGTTTTCATCGCCAACCAGCAAGAAGAATGCACGCAGTATACAGATCTAGAGGACTATGGGAATAAGGATTAACCACTCTATTTCACCGGCGTTGGTATTGGAAGCTTGCATGTTACCGGCAGGTATACACCTTAGTGTAGAGCAGAACCAATAGCTGTTGCTTTCGTTAGCAGAATTCCAGATTTTTAATAACAGGGTTTTTTCTATCTTGTCTAAATATATGTTGCAAGATAAATATTTAAAGCATTGGCTTATGCTTTTCTTAAATTGAGTCCTACAAACGACACTGTTTTTCATTGAATCTGATATTATCCTAACTTAATAGGCTAATCAGAAAGGCAGAATTATTTCGTATGTATTTCAAACGATGCAGAGGAAACCTTTCTCCTTTAATGTGTTTTAATTCCTCAAAGGGAGCAGGTGCTGTTTATTTCCAAGCTTTCCAAAATCAGTAAGCATTCTATTGCCACCTTCTATCATTACCCCAGTTATTCAGTGACTATGTGGCGTTGTAGAAGAAAGACAACATTCCTAAAATTAATTAGTATTTTTTGTATGTATGCACGTGTGTGTTTTTTGCACTTTATTTGGTTAAATTACGAAGGTAAAAATTATTTTCTTTTGGGAGGGAGTAATCCCGTTTACTTGTGCTTACCAACTCTGAAATCAGCTGTAAGGTCCAGAAAAAAATCTCTAGTTCGTTGAGTATGTTTTTAGTTTCAAAACCATCAGCACGGCTACATAAGTACCTTCAGAGAAAGCGAGGTTTTTTGTAATTGTCGTTATAAACATTGTTGTGGCTTCATTCTGAAGTTTTTCGCTTTGTATTTTAGAATAAAAATATGTAGCATAATCCCGACAAGACCCTGTATATTCGTTTCCATATCGAGTGCTGTAATCTCTAATAGTAAATTCCACATTGTTTCGATTAAGTTATCTTGTCCATTAACATAATTTAATGTACTGCTTTTAAAGGAAAAATCATTTTTCTGCTAACCGCATACTGCATGGAAGCAACTGAAATCAGTTTTCCAAGAAACTAACTCGGAAAGTGAAGTGCATGAAATTATTCTAACATTGAATGGTACATCTTCAAAACATACCCCCCCCCCCTATTAAAAGATTTTATAAGATAACTTTACAGAATATTAACTATAAATTTCATGTAGACGTTTCTTTACACCTTAGTAATAATAAAAATAAGGCTATCAGTTTTTCCTCGTGATATTTTTAAGGTATATTTGAAAGTCACTGAAAAGATCAAAGAAATTTGTTTTACGAAAATATTTGATCCATTTATGATTCGCATTTATTGTTTATCGTGCATTTTATTACCAGCTTTCTCTGTTGTATACTCAGCCCCCCCCCCCCAAAGTTTTGGATAGGGATGTATCTCTTAATCCCTTGAAATCGCTCCATGTTAAAAAAATGAACATCGGTGTTATATCACCATAACTGTCATGATGAACATTATAGGGCAGAAGCATTGTAGGTTAGAATTGAGCATGCTTAATTCGTTATCAAAATTACTTTATTATAAAGAATACAATTAAAATGAATGAACCAGAAGAATTATTATATAAAAATATTGTATGTACTTCCCTGATAATTCTTATCCTCTTTCTAATTTCTTAGCAAAGGCAGCTAATAACCATAGCATGATGCTATCGTGGCTTCAGTAAGATTCAACAAGAAACACAACTGACAAGTGAAAGGGTCACAGCATACTAAATGCCAATAATAAAACTATTTATAGGCTTAATCTGGATTTATTCATTAGTCTGCTGAATAACATGCAACACAGCACTCCTCCACAGCAACATTTACACAGAAAATACATGCTGAATCTTCTAGTTTATTATGATACTCCAAAGTATAATTTCATATCATCATCATCATCATACGTATCAAGGATTTAGGCCTAGCATGGCCTGTTCCGGCCTTAGAAGTCATCGTTGAATCGTTTAAGAGGACATCCTGGTTTTCTTTTTCCTAATGGCTTGTACTTTAAGGCTTGTTTTGGTAATCTTTCTGTTTTCATTCTTTCAACGTGTTCCATCCATTTATGTTTATATTTTTTAATTTTTTCTATTACTGGTTCTTGGTTTAATTCTTTCATAATATCTTCGTTTCTTTTGTGATCAAATAGGGTATACTTTGCAGTTTTTCTCAAACTTTATTTCTGCTGTTATTAATCTTTGTTTGTCTTTTTGTTTTATTGTCCAGATTTCTCTTCCATACATTAAGACCGGTACGGCTAATGTATTGTATACTTTTAGCCTGGTTTGTTTTTGAACTAGGTTTGGTTTAAATATAGAGTTAATTACTCCTGTTATTTTTAAATATTTTGCAATTTTTACGTTTATATCTTTTTCATTTTCATATGTGATCATACATCTTAGGTAGTTAAATGAATTCACCTGTTCTAAGATCTTGTTATCTATTACTATTTTAGTTCTTGCTGGATCTTGTCCTTTAAAGGCCATAGTTTTTGATTTTTCTGTTGATATTATCATACCATAGCTTTCTGTAAGTTATCTTCAAAATTTGTAATTATTATTTGGTCGTCTGCAAAGAGGAGAGTGTTTAAGTTAACTGTAAGTGAAAGTTTAATTCCTTGATGTAAATTTTTACTCCATTTTATTATTATTTCATTTAAGTAGATATTAAAAAGAGTTGCTGAGAGGGGACATCCCTGTCGGACCCTTTGGTTTATTTCTCTCGTATATGATAGTTCGTGATTTAATCTTATTTGTATTTGATTATTTTCATATATACTTGTGATAGCTTTTAGGATATTATTTGGTATTTGTCTTTCTTTTAATATGTTAAATAATATGTTTCTTTTAACTTTGTCAAATGCTTTTTCAAAGTCAATAAATGCAATATGTGTTTCCAAATTATATTCTCTTCTTTTCTCTACTATTAATTTTAGGCAAAAGGCTGGGTCTATACATGATCGTCCTTTTCTAAATCCATTCTGTACCTCTAGAATAAAGTTTTCGGAATATTTCATTAGTTTGTTATTTAAGATTCTGCTATATATTTTGTAACAGGAATTTAGTATACTGACACCTCTATAGTTTTTAGGGTCATCTCTATTACCTTTCTTAAAGATAGGAATCACAATTGCTTTTTTCCATTCTATTGGGGAGATACCAGTTGAGTAAATTTTATTTAAAAATAATAAGAGTATTTTTTTGAATCTTGTTCCTGCATATTTATATAGTTCTGAACCTAGCTTATCTTCTCCAGGTGATTTTCCGTTTCTTGTTTCTTTCAGGCTGATTTATAATTCTTCTTTAGTTTTTCCTTTTCTTTTTCCATTAAGTGTTAGCCAGTTGTCTTTTTTAAAATATTTGTCTGTCCACAGTTCTGTGTAATAATTTAGAAATACTTCTAATTTTAATTCGGTGTTTAATTTTATGTTTTCTTTGGTATCTGCATTTAGGTGTTTCAAAATCTTATATACATTGGGTCTTATTTTATATAAATCATGTTCTAAATTAGAAACAAATTTATTCCATGATTCTGTCTTTTTCTGACTTCTCTTTTAGCTATGGCTGTTATTCTTTTATATTCTATTTCATCTTCTAATCTTTTACTGCTTAACCATTTGTGATAGGCTTCTTTTTTCTTTTTAATTATTTCTTTGATTGTATCATCCCAGATCTTCAGTTTTTTTTTATTGAATTTTTTGGTCTTTCCTAAGCTTTCATTTGATGCTGCATTTAGTATCGTTTTTATATTAATCCATTCTATTTCTATTTCTTCATTTTGTTTTATTTTATCTAGATATTAGTTAATTCTTTGTTCATATAGCCATTGTACATTTGTGTCATTCAATAGTCTAGTTTTATAAGCAAATGTTTCAATTTTTCTTTCTGTTCTTGTTACTTGTAGCCATTTAGGTGGTAATCTTAATTTTATTTTGACAAGGAAGTGGTCACTGCTTATTTCATATCCTTTGTGAACTCTAACATCTAGTGAAAATTTTGATGTCTTTTCATTTAATATGAAGTAATCTAATATTGATTTCCATCCTCTTGCTGCCCAAGTATATTTATGTATGTCTTTATGTTTATAGAAGGAATTCATTATATTTAGGTTATTATTAACTACAAAGTCAATCAATTTTTTACCATTTCTGTTTAGAGTGTGTTCTCCATGTATTCCTATATTATTATTAATTTTCTTGTTTCCAATTCTTCCATTTAAGTCTCCTGCTAAAATTATGTAGTCATTTTTATTTATTTTATTATATGTTTTGCAGCCGATTATAAAAATCAATATTATCCTGTTCTCTTCCTTCTTCTGGGGCATATAAACAAATTATTGTTAAATAGCCTTTATCTATTTTTATTCTAGCTTCTATTATTCTTTCATTCCATAATATATAATGTTTTAACTGTTTTGAAAGGGAATTATGAATCTGAATCAGGACTCCTACTTGTGCTCTTTGGTCTCTGTCGACTCCACAGTATATCACATTAAAATTTTCAGTTCTCATAGTTCCTTTTAATTTCTTTTTTGTTTCAGTGATTACTGCTATTTTAAAATTTCTTTCATTTAATAACTGGTCTAATTCTATTTCTTTATATGCTATTCCTCTTACATTCCAGTTTGCTATGTGTATTATATTTTGTCGTTTCCATTTTCGTTTTCCCTTTTCCATTCCAGGGTCGTTTCCCATAGATTCAATCCGATTATCTTTTTCTGTCAGCTTACAAGTAGCATTATGTTCTCCATGTCAGGGGACTAGCCTGACGATGGAATAGTCCAGTGGTAGGGCTGCTACCTTAAGGCTTCTGAACTAGCCTTCTTCGAATTTAAACCCATAGGAGGAATAGGGTATATTGAAGCGGAAAGAGTAGATTATAGAAGAAATATAGTAAGGTTTATAGAGAGGGCATAATTGTAAGGCCAGAAATGAAAAGACCCCATGGCCCTCGAGTACTCTAATAGCATAAAGGTCATAAAGTAAGAAGATTTGGCTGATAAGGCCTTATAGGAAAGATTAAAGTAAGTGGATCTTCCTCAAAGTAGGAGAAGGAGAGGATAGATCCAGCTAGGGATCCATGGGAGTGCCGCTTCCCTTACAATCAAGATGATCGCCCCTTATGGCCCAGTTGGTCCACGAGTCCTTATTCAGTATATTCGGACCACCCCACCATATCATTATATACATATATATATATATATATATATATATATATATATATATATATATATATACACACACACACACACACACACACACACACACACAGTGGGCTCCCCTATCCGCCACCCAGGGAACGCGCTCTCTAGAGGTTACAGGGTCCCCTGAGAGATAATTTCATATCGTTTTTCATAATTTAGGCAATTTTAATCGAAATTCAATGTACTAAGTGTACTAAATCGAGTTAATGAAGGCTGATTTATATGTGAACAAGAAAACCATCAGACGAAGCGATTCCACATTCTAGAGAAATCCTTATAAAAAGAAAATATTGAACAAAAATGCCCTTTTAACAACGTTGTTAAAAGGGCATTTTCGCTTTCTTCTATGAGACCTGGAGACTCATAGAAGAAAGGCACAAATAAATCCTAGACAGCCGAAGAAATTCATTTTAGCAATTATAGAGAGTTAGTTAAAAGATCTGCAAGAGAGGATAAAAGGAATTATGTGGACAGCTTGTCTTGGGAACATTGGTGTGAGTTGCCAAGGTAAATATACTCTGAAGAAAAAAGCAAGTAAATACTATAAGAGAAAAAGATGGTTTGCTGATAACTTAAGAGGATAAGATTGTTAGAAGATGGAAAGAACGCATTCGATAAAAATTCAAAATGTATAGAATTTCAATAATGGAACTATCTGTAATCATAAATTTAAATATAACAACAAACCCATATCTAAAAAAATAACGAATGTAATAGAGAAAAAAAAGTGAAAAGAATTCAGGCAATGATAATATAGCAATAGAGATGCTTACAACAACTAAAGAAACTGATGCTGATGATAAACTGCAAATGATCTTTAACAATGTGCCAGAGAACAGAAAATATACCTAAAAAGTGAAAAGAAGAATGATGATTATAATCCCCAAAGAAAGATCTAACAAGATATGAGAATGGGAGGGAATTAGCCTATTGTCAGTACCTGCAAAATATTTCTGTAGAATATTGAAAAATAGGATTAAAATGAAGTAGAAGATATATATATTAAAGTACGAACAAGTTGGTTTTAGAGCAGGCTGGAATGCTGTGCATTACATTTTTACTTTAAGGAACATTACTGAACAGAGCATAGAATTTAGAAGCCCGCATTACCTAAATTTTATAGATTTTGCTAAAGCATTTGACAGTATTAACAGAAGAACATTATGGTTAATTATTAAAAGATGGAATGGCTGATAAATATGTTAGAATATTCAAAACATGTATAAGAGAAGTAAACGTTGTGTTATTGCACAGCAACCAACATCCAAAAATAGTTTGAGATAAGATCTGATGTAAGGTAGAGTTGAGTAATGTCTGGGTTATTGTTTAATATAGTTATCGATTGGATTATGAGAAAAGTTACAGGTGCAAGGAGAGGAATTCAATGGAATCCTATGTCACAGTTAGAATTTCTAGATTATGCTGATGACATAGTGTTGATATAATCAAAATATAGTCATATACAAACAAAATCGGAAAGTTGTGTAAAACAGCTGAAATTGTTTGGTTTTAAATACATGTGACTTAAACTAAACTAAACTTAAACCCGGGGCAGAGCTGACTACTACCGGGTGCGTCCCCAGGTGGCGGATCGGTGAACAGCCTTCAGATATGGAGGCTAGCTGCGATATAAGCAGAGCAATCTGCCGAATAAGCAGCCGTGGACCAACAGCGACTGAGCTATCAGGGAGTGGGGGAGCAGAAGTGGCAACTCTGTCTCACTTAAAACCTCACAAAACCCAATGACAACTCGGTGACATGGCGAATAGTGCCGCCATTAAATAAGCACCTGCTGGGGTCACTGCCCCTGACATTGGGAAGCAGCATTGTCAGTACTGACACAAGGTTGAAGCCAAATGATGACGGAAAAACTTGTGATCAGAGATTTGCAGATGGCAATATGATTGTATTGTGTACGTCTGTAATACTGCGGAGCAGAAAGCATGGCGAGCAAACCCTTACAATTGGCCCCAAGTTCCCGGCGTCCCTTAAATGGGACAGAGGTGCGAAGAATCTTCGGGCTCAAAATGATGTCCACTTTTAAAATCCCAACTTGGAATGTCAGAACTCTCTATGAAGCTGGCAAATTAAGAAATGCCACAAGAGAAATGAAGAGGCTGGGCATCCGGATTTTGGGAATTTGCGTGACAAGATGGCCAGGATTTGGAAAGTGTCAACAAGATAATACGACAATGTGTTACTCTGGGAATGATGAGAACAAACATCGACATGGTGTAGCTGTAATAGTAGATGAAGAAATCAATAAATCAGTAATAAATTGGATTCCATTTTCTGAAAGGATAATGCTGTTACAACTTAAGGGAAACCTCATTAACATAAATATCATCCAAGCTTATGCACCCACAGCTGACAAAAGTGAAGATGTTGAAGAGTTTTATGAACACCTAAAAGAGATTAAAAACCTAACAAAGAAACATGTTATAAACAGTGATGGGTGACTTCAATGCAAAAGTGGGAAGAGGGGGTGATGGAGAAATTGTTAGAGAACATGGCTTAGGCACCAGAAATGACAGAGGAGATCGCCTAGTCCAGTTCTGTCAGGAAGAAGATCTAACAATAGCAAATAACTGGTTTAAACTTCCACCCAGAAGACTACACTTGGAAATCGCCTTAAGATAACCGACATAACATTGTCAGAAATCAAATTGATTACATACTGATAAATAAAAGATTCCACAGTAGTATAAAGAGTGCAAAGACTTATCCTGGAGCAGATATCTCATCAGACCATAATCCCATAGTTGCAGAAGTACGGCTTAGATTAAAATCAGCTAAAAAATCACAAAAGAAGAAAAAGGAAATTGATGTAGAAAAACTGAAAGACCCGAACATAAATAAAAGTGCCAAGACACAGCTTAACGTGCGATTACAACAGATTAACATAGACGGAAATAAAAGAGTGGAATCTCTTTGGAATAGTTTAAAGAATGCCATCGTAACAAGTATTGAAGAAGTAGGTTATGTGAATAATATAAAACAACAGGAATTGGATGACAGATGAGATTCTTTCTCTTATTGATACAAGAAGAATGTACAAAAACAAAGACCTAGCCAGATATACAGAAACACATAACATCATCGAGAAAAAAAATAAAAGAAGCCAAGGAAAATTGGATGAAAAATTTATGTACTGAAATTGAACTGCTTCAGAAGAAACATGATAATTTCAGTTTGTATAAGAAAATCAACGAAATTTCCGGAAAACTCAGGAAAAAGCAAATAGTGTCTCTAAGAGACGAAAATGGAAAAACAGTTCTAGAAGAAGAAAATAAAGCACAGATTTGGATAAAATATGTAACAGAACTTTTCAATGATACTAGACAGAAGCCTATAAATATAAAAGATAACATTCAAGGACCAGCAATCATGGAAAGCGAAATAGAGAATGCTATACGAACAAATAAAACAGGAAAAGCCAGTGGACCAGATGGTGTGCAAACAGAATTTTTAAAATTAATCGAACCAGATAACATCAAACGTCTTGACAAACTATTTAATAAAATATATGAAAGTGATGAATTTCCATCAGATTGGGTCAAATCTACATTTATCACTATCCCAAAGAAACCCAAAGCGAATTCCTGTGGTGACTTCAGACTTATTAGTCTAATGTGCCAAACATTAAAAATATTTTTGAAAGTAATTCAGAATCGCCTTTATAGAAAAAGTGAAGCAACTCTAAGTGAAACACAATTCGGCTTTCGGAATGGTTTTGGTACTAGAGAGGCCCTTTTCTGTACCCAAATATTGATACAAAAATGCATAGAAAAACAGAAATCTGTCTTTATGTGTTTCATAGATTTTGAAAAAGCATTCGACAAAGTCAGACACACTAACTTAATAGAAGTCCTTCAACAAATAAGGCTAGACGAACAAGACATAAGACTAATAACAAATCTGTATTGGAATCAGTCAGCTACCGTTCAATTAGACAACATTATCACCAGTGATATTAACATCAAAAGAGGAGTGAGACAAGGATGTGTGCTCTCACCACTCCTGTTCAACATATACGCAGAGGTAATCTTTAAAAAAGCATCGGAAGAATGTCCAGAGGGAATCACAATAAATGGAAAGATTGTTAACAACCTACGATATGCAGATGACACTGTGCTAATTGCAGATAACATTATGGATCTCCAAAAACTCATTGATAGAGTATACATAGAAAGCCAAAGAATAGGAATACATATAAACATCAACAAGACAAAATCATCAGCAAACATCCAGCCTCATCAATGAAACTGACACTCAATGGGAAAAATATCGATCAAGTGTCAAGATATAAATATCTTGGTTGCTGGCTTAATGAACGGTGGGATCCAGAAATAGATATAAAGACAAGGATTGAAGTTGCACGGCAGTCCTTCATGAAAATGAGAACACTATTCTTCAATAAAGGCCTAAACATGGAAGTCAGATGCCGAATGCTGAAATGCTACGTGTGGTCTATTCTGCTCTGTGGAGTTGAAACATGGACATTGAAGGCGAGGACCATCAAGAAAATCGAAGCCTTCAATGGCTATACAGAAGAATGCTAAAGATATCATCGACAGAAAAATTACCAATGAAGATGTCTTAAAATCCATTGGCAAAGCTAAACATCTTGTACAAATAATCAAGAAACGAAAAACATCATATCTTGGTCACATCATGAGAAACAGCAAATACCAACTTCTACAAACTATTTTGGTAGGAAGAATTAATGGCAAAGGAATTAGAGGAAGAAAAAGAATATCATGGTTTGACAATATCAAGACGTGGACAGGAAAGAGCAGTGCACAACTGCTCAGATTAGCACAAGAGCGCAGTTTGTTCGCCAAGATGGTCGGTGACCTTCGATAGAAGATAGCACAATAAAAAGAAGAAACTAAATGGCAGATGCTTCAAAGAGACCAAAATCAATCAGCATGCTGTAGAAGAATTTAAGGAGATTGCATATATTGAGAGCAAATGAAGATAACGAAGGTTAGAACTGACATGGGTATAATGCGAAGATTGACAAAAGCTAATGCTACCTTCAGAAAATTAAATACTTAATAAATACACTTTAAATAAATAATAAAATTAATGAAGTTTAGTAAAATTGTAATGAATAAAAAATGACAAAGGTTGATTAGTTGTTAAAAACATCTTCAACCAACGACATCGGTGGTTAACGAAATCTTGAGTTGTTAGCATTCCTTGCGACGAATATAGAGTAAGAGTCTATGATATAGGAGGTGTTAATGATCATATGTATTCATCAAGCCAACCAGCCGTCACTAGATTGCGTCTCCATATATCCTTCAAAAGTGGCTTGAGATTGTCTTGTACTTTTATAATTATGCTTTTCATTCTTCACTTTACCCACAGATATCCTCGAAATATGCGAAACTTGACTTTCCGTTATAATAATCAAAAATACATCGACTAATTAATGTAAAAATTTTCAATTCATTAATTCATGGTCTCTAAAAATGACAAATTTCTTAAGTGTTCTTGATTTCAACGCTACTCCCAAAGGATCAAGCTGCAATAATATCCTCGAATACATACTAAGAGCACTTTTGCAGAAGTGATTCAATTTAATGTCATCATGGAGTCTGCTGTGGACCGTGAAATGCAAAAATCCATGATTGAATTCATCCCGAATTCAATTAAAACCTTTCTATATTATAGAAAACTGAACACGATCGACTAGGTTATCTTCGTTGAACTAATCAGAAGAGTTTAAGTTGAAAGAAGTTCTGATTAAACTCCTAAAATGATTTTTATTTGACAAAAGAACTTTTAATTTCATTTTTTCGAAAAGTAGTTTTCATTATTTCTACATCAATTTATTCCACTCTTTTGTCATATGTTCAGATCACAGTGGGTAGTCATTAGGAAAATAACGAAATCTTTTTCAAAGGAATAATTTACAGTAATTCAAGTTTTCCTTATTTAGCATAGTAGTGTTAGGTGACATTCTTGGCAATTTATTCATGCCTGAACAACTCTTAATTCTATTCCTTACAAGCACTTAATGTCTCAGTCAGTGCCCAAATTAAAATTGCAATAACTTTTTTATTGAGAGATTTGTTAGAAAAATATGCTCCTGTAAGTTCACAGAAATACATTGTTCATATTTAGTCTCGAAGAATAATTAAATATCTTTAGTAACTATTAGGGAAAAAAACTCATAAGTCCGATCATTATGGTTGCCTGTAATATGCTGAAACAGAATAAGGAGTGCAGGGATCTCCTAGCATTTCACTCGAGACATGACATTTTGGATTGTGTTTTATAAAAGCTGACATTCGCTCAAATATTTCTCCATTTTCACCCTTCGCAAAACTAAGCTATGCAGAGGATCGGTGGTATCGTCCAGAGTTGGAGAAAACTGTTTCATTAAATGTCATTCCTCGGTCAGACGTTGCTCCGGTCGATGCGACTGCGACCACACCCAACACCTGTTATGAATTCCAGTTACTTATTTTATATTTTTCTCTGCTACGTGTTTTATACGCAGGATGCTCCACATATTGCGTTTGAATAACTGATATCTTAATTATTATATATAATATGAATATTGGAATAAATTAGAAAGAAAGCTAAGTTAATATGGTGATCCAAATGAATAAGCTAAAATATCGAATAAGTGAGAAATTAGATAAAAAAAAAAAAACTAGTGGTATACAAGTCTTGAAAATAATTTAATTATATTCTTGTTAACAGAATCCATGACAAGGTTGCTCTATGATTAATATATCTTATATCCTACAAGATAAATATTAAGGACTTGAAGAATGGCTGAGAGTGTATGCAGATCATGCAAACCTTCAATTTTTTTTTTTTTTTAACTTGAGGAGAGCATATTCCCGTACATCATCACAAATGGTTCATGTATTTTTGATATACTTGCATATTTCGTATACCTTGATGTATATTTTGAGTTACGTTAATATGCAATAGAATCATAATTAATTGATTAAGCCTGCAGGAACAGATATAAAAAGCAGAAAGAATAAAAGCTCTTATTCAGCATTTTATGACAAAATAATAAAAGCAGACTGCAGACGTATCACGTACAAAGTCGTGTAGAATGAAATTTTAAAGTTAAAAAAAGACCAGGCCTGCTTTTTTTAATAGTGAAATGGCACTAGTAATTAAAATTTGCATAACGTTTAATAGTGATCACCAGTGCTAAAATTCATTAACCTCTATGAAGTCGAAGAAAAATTATTATTAACTGTATATTGAGTCGTTTTTCCAAATGTAAATTGTCAGATTATTCCCGAAAAAGAGGAAAAAAATCTTATTAACCAATGAAGAAAAGGCCTTGGTCAATTTCTGCATATAGAAAGTTCTGTTTGTCCATACCAACCTGGTCAGACAACAGCGATCTCATTCGTGACAGATTGTCTTATGACCACAGTTACCTCTCTTAGACAATCAATGTAGGTTATTTTTCCAATGATTAAACACCAGGGATATCTCTTCTTTTGAGAAACCAGTCAGCTCTGCTGTTTTCAGTATCATGGTTCCAGCCAGACAGGGAATAATAAGTAAAATATGAAGGAAAAAGAAACTATACATAAGTTAATACAATAAATATGGTCAGATGTTCCTCCAGAATCTTGCGCATCCACAATTAGCCCTTTATCGAACTCCGAAATATCCTTTGTTTTTTCCCATTGTAATCAACACTATTGACGATTACTGACCATCAGCAGCATTCTTAAATAGTTGCCTTGAACACATGATGATGCACCTGATCAATTATTTTACATATAGCTGCATACGTGACGTTTGCATGTATATGCATAAAGGCTTCTAATTCAGTGGTCGGTTTGTGTACATCTGATGTTGATATCAGAATGATTCTCTCTCTTTAATTATTTTAATGATGCCTCCTTTTACTGCCGGGCTCAAAAGAAATTCTCCATAACTTCACCGGCTTCCTCGACAGTCTAAATCACAAAATCCAATTTGCATCAGAAGTAGAAGATAAATTCATTTCCTTCCTGGATGTTCTCATCTCAGTTGAACATCATAGTAATCATACATTTGAAGTATTCAGGCCTCCAATAAGAGGAGCTAATGGTGTCAAATAGGTGGGAGATGATATTTATCTCCCTAAAGACGATTACAAACATCAAGGCCGACTGTGGCTGCGAACCTGCAGCATGTTGGTTGGAGCTCGGATACGATATACTTGACCAGCCCCGAAAGATTATGAACAAAGCAAGGCAGTACAGTTGAAGTCAATTAGGTTATCTGCATCTCAGATAGTGAAAAAGAACTTTCACACCAGGCTACATATATTTGCTTTAAACGTTTCTCATTAAATATCTCTGTAGAACGTACTAAATTGTGTTCAATCAAAACAGAACTGGATGTCCAGCCAGTAATCGACAAATATTGATATACTGAAGTAATGATAAAGAAGCTTTGTATCATTCCAAAATTAGTAAAACAACTGGAAGAATAAAACCAAATGAGTAAGAGGAGAAAGCATTACGCTTATTTGCAAATATAGAATATTTATGTGGGATGAAAACTTCTTAAAAAGACCTTTAAGCTATAGGGAGAAGAGAATATGTTTGTCTATGAATATCTGTGTGATATTTGTACAAAGTATGGTTGGTGGAAACTTTGGTCTAGTTTGAAATCTGACCAAATAAACCAATATGGCCAAATAAAGCAGATAAAATAATTAATAACCAATATCTAAAATCAGTATTATATGTTTGTTAATCGGCTGTCTAATTGATTTAAGGGATGAAAAAAACGTTTCTGGAACGAAACACTTGTTTGTACCAATCTATATGCGATCGAAAACCAACGTATTTCAACTGATGGATCAATATCAAGACGTCCTCACTACTGTGATTACGGATATTGTAAGCAATCGGAGAGTTGGAGAGAAGCAGAATGTATAGTGATAGATTAAGATTTCTCTTCATGTATGAATCTTTCGATAGCTTATTGCTTGTTTAACAGCAGAACTGAATCTTAATCCAGATTACATTCATGTTTTCATTTCTGACTACTTATCAAAGGACCCCGTGACAAAATTATTCCCTTTATCCATCTGTCTTTCGTTTCTTTCGTAAGAACCAACAAGACCTGTTCTTCATAATGGCATTCTTGCAGTTCTTTTACTCCTCTCTTGATAGAAATTCTTTCAACAGATTTCTTAGAAATTCTTCGTTTCTTTCAATACCAGAATCAAAATGCGGTAGTTTCTGTTTCATCATTTAACCATTTGGAGGTTGAAATCTAAACTGAAGGATGAATTCTTCTATCATCATATTTCCTCCTCCTGTTTTAGAAAAACCATATTAAAGGTCATATTAATTTAAGATACCATTTACCAAATGGAACCTCACAGAATTTGATAGAGCCTCTGTTCTTCAAGCTAATTATCTTTTCATCACCTCATCACTATAAGACTGTCAGAAACATTTCAACCTCTTCAGAAGTCTTCTTGAGCTCTGTGCTAATGATTGGTTCATTTTCTTCAATGTCATTAATTAGAATAGTTTATCGTACAACAGATCTTGTGGGAGGCACGTTACTGATTTCCATTACCATAAATATTTCTTGCGTAAAGATATAACAGCCTAACTGACCAAGAGAAGCGAACAGCATCTCCCTCTTCAACAGAATAGATTTCTTCTCCTAGCGAGACCAGCATATTAGATGTAACAACGTTCCGTTTTTTGTCTCAAGAATAAGATTTCCGATTATCTAACCTTTAGCCACCCGTTTGTCAAATTAATTATAGGTTACGAAACTATCAAGGATGATATTAACTTACAAAATAGTCATTAAATGTTTATTGAATTGTTCTGTTTTTAAATGTCTTTAATTTTCCGTTTATTACATGACATTAGCTATGTGTATTCTATCTAATGAAATACTCATAACATTATTTTTATTTCCTTATCATTCCTAGTAAAAAGTTTCAGTTTTTAAATAGACCTAACTCACATCAAGGCAGGTATTCCCCCCACATACTTCAATCCATGATAAATTGCGTTTATTCTTTGACTGCTTTGCTGCTGCTTGCTTGTTTTATTTACAAGATGAATACAAGATAATAATAATAATTATTATTTCATCCTTCTGTTATGAACTCTACGAACTGCTAAATTACTACTTTGTTAAAGTAAACAGCAAAATGTTAGACCTACGATTTACAGTTCAAAGGAACATCAGGAGGAAACTCAATCAAACCCTAGTCTGAGACAACTCAATTCTGGATATAAAAAGTCACCAAAATGCGAGTCATATGCTGATTATGCAAATGTGATCTGTGGAAACAGCTACGTAATTATATTTCACCATACTTTACATATGTTTATGTTTTAATTCACACTCATTATTTCCGTTTTTTTTCCCTTTTACTGCCATCTTTTTAATTGTTTGCTTTCTACTTTTTTTAAACTTTCATTATTAATAAACATAGATGACCTAACTTTCCAACATCAAATACCTAAAATTGTCCATTGTTGAATTCAAGGCTCATTCAAATATAGACTGACATATTTTAGTTACAAAATCTATATTTTTTACCTCGTTTTTACATCCATACATGTTACTGAATGGAGATTAATACATAGCTGTTCCTTGCGTTTATCTTACACGTTAGTGAAGCGTATAAATTTAATTATAAAGTGTATTATCAATCCCCAGATTCGTCGCTCTCGTTCTAGTTAAACCTATTCAACTCGATGGGATTTCAAAACTAATCAGTGTTATGCAAAATTCTTTGATATTCACAACACGTTTCGCGTGTGTTGTGCCCAACATCTTTATATTAAAGGATTGAAAACTTTTACTTAGATCCAGTACAAGAGAATAAATTAAAATGTGCACGATCTAAAGTATTTCCCCCTCCTTTATAATATAAGACGTCACATTCTCTCAGTGTTGACACAAACTACTTTATTGTTGAAGTTTTTTTATCTTCAGTGGTATTCGAGAAACCTTAGGATTATTTTTTGCTCTTTCCTTAACAATTTTGCTTTATTATTTTACTCATGTCACCGTTTGCCGTTGGTCTTTTGTATTCGCATGCTGTTTACTCAGAGCTGTACTTGTAAACACAAGCTTGAAAATGACAACAGCATATTAAATTATAAACAGCATAAAAACTCAAAGGAGAAGAGGATGAGGTTTGGTGTTATGCGGTTTAATAAATGTACGTTGACTGGCGATATGACTACTGGCTACAAATGAGTAAATCAGAAAAATGGGAGAAGTATGAACTTTTTTATAACTATCTCTTTAATAACTGGGCCAGTGATCAAGCCATATTTAAAATGTCAAAACATGATTTTCGAATTTTGGGAAGCACCAATAATTATTAATTAGAAACTTAGTTCTTATAATAAAGAAAATGTTTATGAATAAAATATACTGCGCGAGTCACTGAATGTGAAATAGAAAAGTAAATTGTTTTCATATATTTATTTAACTAAACATACAATGATATTCACATGATCTGCGGATAAACGACTGTTGGAAAAGCAAGTCTTTTTTTTGATAATCTTTTAGAAATAATGTACTGTTCAATACACCAAATTAAGCCAACTCTGTTTATATAAATTCCGAAATATAAGGGCTAAAATTATAATTACAATTATCATACGATTAATGCTAACTGGTTGATTTCCTTGTCAACGAATCAATATTTAAGAGTGCTATTTATAGTTATTTGGAATTATGCAGTAACCTGAACAGTTTCCCTGTTTAAGGGATTAAAAAACTGAGCTTTCAGAAATAAAAAAAAAGACATTTCTCCTGTGCATGAGACCAGCGAACTGGCATTCAACTGAAAAAATGTTTTCAGTTGAATGCCAGTCATTCTTTCCATCTGTGCTGAATAGTCATTGCAGATTGACCCATGGAGGCTTTCAAACAATTGAAATTGACAACCCAAACGTAGTTTTGTATTATAAAGTGACAGTAAACTACATGAATACTGAGACTTAAGTCGGAATTATATACATTATCTTATCGTTATCTTAAATAGTACTAAATATTTTTACTACGAAGTATATCCATTTAAGAAATTAAAACGACAAGGACGTCAAGAACTACGAAGAAAATTATGGAGTGAAGTAATAATCAAGAAACGGATTTAAGTACGAAAATATATTAAGTAAACTACGGCCCATTGCGAATTGGTGTATAAAAGGACATTGAAGTATTTTAACGCAGTAACATATTGAAAACCAAGGGAAGGAGATCCAAAGAAATTTGTGGCAATTCGATAATCCGCGTAAAAAATAAACTCGAAAGCTCTCATTATAAAATATAATGAGAGCTTTCGAAATATAATGAGAGCAAGCAGGAACACAAAATGCTTCTGTGTTAAGACTCATTCAGCATAAATGAAGTCTTGCAGTTGTCTGTGGCAATCAGACATGCAAATCGCTGTTATAAATATCATTATTAGCCCCATTCCCCAATGGGACCTTGAGAATGATGTTTATTATAAATGTTTTTGCGGTGTTTTTGCTATTTCGACCTCTGTTTTTCTTCCCGAAGAAAATTATTCGTCTGATTGAATAGTTTTCCATTCGATCAATGGTTTTTTCTCATATGGAGCAATAACTGTTCAGAAGATCGCATGCAGTTAAGTCATAATATAAAGATTCCTGTAATTAGTTGTTTCGGCAGTAATTCAAAATAATCCAGTTACAATAAGATGCATGGTGAAATTTCGAATCGTCATCCCTCAGTCAGCAAGGTCCATTTCACGACATTTTTCCAACAAACGGAGCTGATGATGATTTGCGGTCATTGGATTAACTTCGAAACTACCTTTTATAGACTACTTTTTAACTACCATTAGTTAAGTACCATACAAATTTCCTGAGTGTATAACCGAAGATGACACAAATACTCAAAAAAAAAAAAAAAACTTAAAAAAAAGGCATGGATTTCATTCCCAGTCAATATAGCTTTTCTCAAATTGTTTTTATATAAGATCATTTTAAATCCTGTGCGCACTCTTGGGGAAGAA
This sequence comes from Typopeltis vanoorti, assembly GCF_054136105.1. Taxonomy (NCBI): domain Eukaryota; kingdom Metazoa; phylum Arthropoda; class Arachnida; order Uropygi; family Thelyphonidae; genus Typopeltis; species Typopeltis vanoorti. The sequence goes on along the minus strand of NC_143564.1, from coordinate 90,479,920 downwards.
AATAACAATAATATATAATTCGTATAATTAGTCTTTTTATGAAAATGAGATTTTAGGAATGATGCCTCGCTTAAGTTTGAAAACTGTGACTAAAAGCGGTAAATTGTCTGTTGAAATAGGCCATGTCTGCGCGGTTGGCCTAGTGGCTGTGCGCTTCGCAACCATATGTCTGGGAAGGAGTGTTCTAGGTTCGATTCCCGTCAACGACGTGAGAAGCTCAAGGATCTTCCTCAGCCATAGTCAAGTTAGCCGATCTTGGGCGTGGACAGTAGGGTTTTTTCCTCAGTTTATCCTGGGACTTTTCATCCCCCAAAGCAGGCAAACCGGTCTTGAAAACTCAACACTACGGACATAGGATACACCGGGGCGTATGGCTGACCACCTTGTCCTGTGAACGGCTTAAGGTCAGATGATTAATAAACCCTCGACACCGCAAGGGAAAAAAGGGAGATGAGATAAAATAGGCCATTTAAAGTAATAAATTTGTGTATTCCAATTTCATTAGATATTCACTTGCACTCATGTAACAGTTGTCTTAAAAATAATTCATTAATTTCAATTTCGAAACACTCTAAAATTTAATGAAAACAGTGATGAAAATCCCTTCCCTGGAAACTAATTCTTATCTCACAAACTTACTAATGTTTATGCATTATGTGTTGATAGTTCGTAAATGAGATTATATAAAATGGGACCAACACTTCTTTACTTCAAACATATATTTATAGCATTCTGCGAAACGTCGACTGTCTCTTTCTCTCGTTGCTCTCAATCTCCCAAGTTATCTATTCTCTGCATTTTTACTACAAATTATATCTCATTATTCATTAAAAATATAATAACTTGACTGATTAGCTGAGTAATAGCTCTCACTTACCAGCCCAGCTGTGGGTTTAAATCCTATTGTAGCATGAATGTATGTTTTTAGGTGATAAATGATTTTTGTTCTTCAAACATAAGATCTCAACACAACTTATTGTATTTCCGAAGCAGCTCGAAAAAAAGCTGCTTTGTTTTTTTAGAGCAGGGTATCTCAGATTACGTAATTCATCGTCATCCCACGTTATACAAAATATTGCCAGTATGTAAAAATAAACAACATTCTCGAGGTTTGACGTGAAAATATATATGTACCTGACTATACAGTGTTGTAGACAGCTGAACTCATTTACAAAACGAATTTGCATTGATATAATATTATTTGTAACTTCTACAGCTGAATTAACGAAATAAAATGGCTGAAATCTTGTTATACGTTCATGCTAAAGTCTAAAATAGAGAGAGAAAAGCATAATAAAATAATCATACTTGATTTGTTTGAAAAAGTAAATGTTTAATTTGTTTTGAATATGTATCCGTAAAAATTCTCTTTTAGATCCATTGCAGTTTATGGAATCCGACTTATATAATCTCATTTCATCTTTCTTTATCTTACCAAATTTGACTCCTTTTAAGCTTAATTACTACTATGATGAAGAGGTTAATCTTATCTGTAGCCGTAGTACGCTATGGCTGCCAATTGCTTGTTTTTCGGGATTGAAAAAAAAAATTTCCAGGAGAGGAAAAATCTTTTACCAATGTATAACACAGGCTCATTCAATTAAAAAAACCGTACCAGTTTTTGATTCGTTAGACAGTATTCTACACTGTAACAAAACCTTAATTGTATTTTTGTATTTGATACTTACTATTAATCTGAGCGAATGCGACCTGAACAATCTAAAATATTCAGAATGTTTGGCTAAATTTTAACATGGCCACCAATCCAAGTGGAATAAAAAATCAAAAGCCCCAAAATCGTACGTCATTTATCTACGCACAGCGCTTTTTTTTTGCATTTATATATTTAAAATCCTGTTTTAATACCAAACATCATACTTTTGAATTTGTACGTCCTGTTTTGGGGTTTGAGATAATCCCTTCCAGAGAACAATGCGAATTTACATTTGCAGTAATTAGTTTTTCGAGTCAGCAATAAATATACTGTTTATAATTTACTGAAGAAACACTGCATCGTATTTCATTTAATGCTAATTAAAAATCTTCGAACAAATATTTATGGTTAGATGTTTCTTGTATCCTTCTAAAGATACGTTCTCGCTGCTCTTGCAGTTATTCCACGTTATTTACTTTTCAACAAGATATGAAAATGAAAGAATAAACAAAAATGCTCCAATTACCAGCGCCTTTCATTGCAAATGAAAGAAAATTTATTTGAACCTTAATGAACAGAATTCGTTTAACTTCTGTAAACTATAAGAAGAATGATTCATTTTTTACTTCAAAACGTAATTAATTAATTAATCTCGTTCCTATTAAATTTTAAGAAAGCCAGCCTATTAAAACTCTTCGCAAAATATTCGATTTAACAGAACTCGGTTGTTGGATAATTTGTGAATAAGACACAAAGAGTTTCATGTTGCCCATGTTTATAAACCAACATTTTCAATTTTATACTTCAATTTCTTTCAAGCGTAAAGTTATTTGGTTCGATTTTCTCTCTCACTTCTAATTAAAAGTGTTTAACGAACTGATCACTCTGTTACACTCTTATATAAAACCGTTTCTTTTAATATTTCAGTGAGTTCCACTTTGAACTATATACGTCATCTAATTAAAATTTTAATCGTAGCGCTTAAATCAATTACGGTAAGTTAAGTAAATGCAATAAAAGTCAAACAATAAACTCATGCAATTCTATTAAAATTATGAGAGAAATTTTATGAATATCACTGATAACAAAGAGATGATCGTATGTAAGGTTTTAAAAACCTTAGAGATAGTTGTCATATTATTCATAACTAAATTGCGTAATTGAAGATATAAACAAACTATTTATTAGAGGATATATATATATTGGACTGCTTGTGGACCACATGAAATCCGTTTTTTTTTCTTTAATGGGAGCCAGAAGGTAAACACATCTACTCCGGAAAAGCAATTAATGAAAAGCAAAGCCTATCATCTGTTGAGACGTATGGGATTATATTTCATGGCAGGCACTCCAGAAACTCAGCAAATGATAGTGTGGAATGATTAGTGACGGTGTGCATTGTGTATGAATGGATGCCTAGGCATAGCAGTTGACAACCGAAAGTTTCTTTGAACACGACATACTGAAAGGTGGCTGTGATATCGTTCCTAATTACGAGAAATCATGGAACCTATAGCACATAAGTGACGTATCAAGAAAACGTATCCTATCTTTGTCCTGAAATGATAGTAAAACTTGTAGAGAAGCTGCAATAGCAAATGAGCAGAAGAGAATTGAGTTAGCCACTTGCACAGAGAAGTAGCAGTATGGTGCGGCGTAGTGTCGTGTGTTTTTGCTCTGGTTCATCAGTGAGGTGCACGGAACTTTGATTTCTATTGGCGCGTGAATTTACATAAAAACAGAATCATGGTTTATTTGTAGTAGTGCTTCTTGTGAACCTCCACTACGTAGTATAATAACAGATAGTATAAATTTGAAAATGAAGATAAAGCAATTTTGCCTTGTCTTCCCAGATCCCGATTTCAATTCAATCTTATTATCCCACATGGAATGGTGCTGTTGCCTTAAATCTATGTCAAGAAATATCCTAACCGAACATGAGACTATTAGCTGTAAATTAATTTGTTACTGTTTTGAAAGAGCAGTTAACATGTCTCTTCAATACAAGTACAAAATTATCTTTGTGTGGTTGCACCTAGCGAAACTGATGTAGGGAAGAATCATGATCCATTCCATCCTGCACTAAGTTTGCCTTAGTGGATCTCAGTACTCTGGTCAATCTTACAGATAGTACACAAAATGGATGAACTCGAGAGGTACGGTATACTGTAGTCAATATATCCAGTACCCAAATTGGTTATTTTCGAATGGTTTGGAAGGTGTGTTGAAAAATTTTGAAAGTGTTTGGAAAATATAATGAAAGCGCTTAGCTTTTCGCAATTAATTGACTGATTGTTTTTGTAATGCGGAAATATTTCCCAACTTTAATCATATTGAAACTACAGAATATATTTCTGGTTGCATGATAAGAAGAAAAACGACACTTTAGGGAAAGGTGGATAGTTTTCCGCCAATGGTTAAAATTTCGATATGCTAATATTAAACATGTACGAAGTGGAGTCTGTTCGGAAGCTTTTCCAATTTAAATAGAATTTTATCATATCGTACTTGTTTAGGCTTCATAAAAAAAGTTCCGTTCTTCGTTGTTGATAGGTAATCAACATTTCATCGAAATCTTTATTAATAATACCAGCGCTGTGGCATGGATGTTGGATATTTGAACTATATGGTTCGAAAAAACTGATTCCAGTCTTGGGAATCCGTATGAGTTCTCGTGACTTTCACTTGTCATGTGAAGTTCGGTTAGCAGGTCTTATATGAATGCGTAGGGTTTTCTTTTGGAAAATATTTTTATCTAAACTAGCAAATTAGCCGGTAAATAGAACCAACTTTTGTTTTGGCGTCATAATTCCCGACTCCACCATTGTATTCTTTCCTAAAAGGTTTCCATTTAGAAATTGGTATGTAATGAGAATCTAGGCAAATCTCATAGCTGGTCAGTGCCTCTGACTATTCATTCAGAGTTATTTCATTTATTATTGCATGTGCAATGGAGAAACAGTTAGTGTGTCTCGAGGAAATTGGTCTGTTAGTTCCGTTGCTTCTTCTAATTACATACTGCTAAGGTCAAAGTTCGGATTTTCTAGAATATATATCTATGATATAAAGCATTCTTTTCCTTGTCCCGTTGTGTGCTCCATACATTTTGGTAACAACATATATAAAGGTGCGTGATAAGATACTCATCTGTCTTTTGTGATCATCTATGTTTAGCAATATCAGCTCATCATTTGATAGCTGATATGCTGATTTAATAATCAGATTGAATGAATAATCAGATTTATTAAATCAACAACCAAATTTCCCACCTTGTGGAAAGACTTTTCATCCACCTATAGGATATCTTACGTTTGTTTGGTGTTTGCTTTTAATACTATCTGTTTTCTAGATTCTTCATTGTTTACTATGATTCCATATTATTTTTATGGCTGCTTTTTCTGTCTGATTATATCTTGGTAAACAATGAAGAATATTTGGATGATTTAAGTGATTTGATATATTTTTTCCTGTCGAAGATTTTTGCAGATTTTCCCCTTTCGATTTGCTCCCCAAGTTTACTAGTTGCATATGGTTGCGCTTACTTTATCCATTCTTCATATATTTTATCTCTAATCTCCCTAAGTAACATCTTGATTTTATTAGATTGTGTATGTTTTACCTTCCTGCAGCGTGTTTCATTTAACTGTAGAAAAATATATTTCATGAATGCTCTCCATTTTAGATCGACTTTCTCGTCCATAGGATGTTCTTTGTTTTCACCAGTGCTTCGCTTGTATGTGAAAACATTTCTCTGACAGTATAAGCAATATGCATACAAAACTTTGATGTACTGTACTGATTGTTTAGCAACGTACCAGAACCGAAACGATTTTGTTACTAAGTTAATATTTAAATTGTTTACATGCGAAATAATCCTTTATAATAATTCTTAGCATAAATCCTTTTCAAAATATCAGACTCTCCTTGCCAGAATGTTTACTAAGAAAACATAAAAATTCATTCTTTTTGATATCCTCAAAGAACGTTTCTGATCATAAATTATATCATCAGCTCTACAACAGAGGAAGATATTGGAAAAGGCAAAGTAAGAAGAAAGAATCAAATTTTTAAATTTTTGACCTTGAATAGACAAAAGAGTAGACTAAGTTACGCAAAAATGTCGTCTTGACCTTTAACTGTGCAATCGTTTAGTCAATTATATTAATTATAGATTTCGGCAAATAATTTTTTTCCCAATCTGGCAGTTTATACAAGCAAATTATAGGCGTGTAGTATTTTATCCCTCTTCACAAGGCTTACATCATGTGCTGTATAAGTGATTTTTGCTACTTTCCAAATACCCAGCCTATTTTATTTCTTTCAAAATTGTTCGTGCACGCCATTGGAAAATGTATTAACTACGAAGTCATTTTCAACCTTCATGTAGTTAAAACTGAATAGTAAAAAACGAGCACTGGATATTCCCTACTTATAAACGTAAAAATAATCCTTTTCATTTCTCTCCATTCTCTTTGCGCTCACTATTACGTGCTTATATATTTTGTTTACTTAAGATTTTATCTTCCGAAAGGAAGATAAAAAGTCTGTTTAGATAAAAAGATGCTGTTTACGAAATGATTTTTATTTAAAAAAAGTTACATGCAATGCCAAGAAAACAATGCGAAAACAAAACAAAGAAAACCAATGCGAGCATAAACCTGTGCTCGCATTAGTTAAATACGTTACGAAGGCAGGAGAAAGCAAAGCAAAGTTTGTTTTTGCCCCTGTGAATGCGTTGTGTGATTGGGAAAGTATCTCAGAGATGGTGATGAGATTATACTTAACAATACAAGATTTAATTTAATTAACCGCCAACTCTTTTCCTGAGTAATAAACTTTGTATTATTTTTATTAAAGTCTTAAGAGAGACTTCTCCACGAATTAAATATTAAAAAGCTGTCACAATATACCGCTGAAACAGTGAAGTGATACACGTACAAGTAAAAGACTGGAAAATCTGTGCTAATCGAATAGCAGGGTTTAAATTCAATACAAATCCAATCCCCCCCCCCAAGAGATTACACATTAGTTAAGCAGCAATATACAAAGTGAATGGATGTTAATCCTTCCAGTCCTTGTTTAAGACAGGCTGTCTCCGCTGCTAATCACACATTAACATCGATCAGTCGGAGGTGCTGAAAAGAGGGTTAATTTAAACGTTATCCTCACGAGCGGGGTTCAAATACATGTGCATTATGTACTGTTTTTATCGATTCTTTGCCGTTATGAAAAAAATACATCCATTTGAACTTCTTGACTTGATCTGTCCACAGTTTACCGTAAAGCAGATGGTGCATTTTTCAGTCGTCATGGTAACCGTGCTCTACGTCATTCAACCCCTGTAGTTTAAATCGAGATGAGGCCTAATGGCTCGGTAATTACTATAGCTAGAAACTAAGCTATTTTAAGAACTTCGTGTTGGTATTCTTAATTGCATTGCCGACTTTAAATTCTTTTCAACAAAATGCTGAAACTGATAGATGTATTTTCCAAGCCATCTGTTTCGGACACACACGGTGAGGCTTATTAAACTAATGTCATATTAAGTCACTCCGGCCTTAACAGGTAAAAACAAATTAAATCCAAGTCAATAAGTCTTAGAACAAACATCTTAATTGATAGTTGTTCTGTGTAATAGTGCGCATTTTGTTACAAATGACACGAAGAATTGCTTGTCTTCTATATTACCTTAAATGTACTTGTTCCTATTCAATTTTAAAGTTATACCTTACCAAGTCGCACGATTTGTTTCTTAATCTATTGATCAAAATATCTTCAACACTACCTGAATTGAAGTTTTTCAAAAGTGGATATAAATGTAAGTGGATTCAGATTCATTTAAGTTCCTATTAGATTTCCGAAATAGAAACATAGATTTGGTTTTATTTGTGAACCGGACAGTTTAAAGATTTGTTTTTGCTTTGTGGTAGTCATCCTCTGTAGCTCAACATCACGTCTGATTTTATTTTATGGCAGTGAACTTTTCTTTTTTTTATTTGAATTAATTTTAGCCTCCTTCGCATTTACATCGATCACCTAAAGTCGCCTAGAATAGTTGATTCCGTTCTGATCTCAGAACTTCAATGTAACATGTTTCATTGTCAATCCTAGTTTCATCAGGATTTAATTCAAACATATTTACATTTCCAAGAATAACTTTTAATATCTCGATATAAACAAGTTAACATCTGAATGGAACGTGAAATAATTGTGCCATAAAAATAGCTGACCAAACGTAGATATGTCGGTATCATGTAATATTTTCTGGCTGATTCATAGACTTTGATCTTCGTTTGGTATGACGAACTCAAATTTGTCGACAACGTGATGAGTATCGCAAGGTCAAACAATAACTGATTTACACACAATTGAATCACAGAGGTTAAAATTACAATACTCATATGTGAATTAATAACATCACATAAACAATTCCATTATTTTTTTTTAGTAAATTTACTCCTTTTGTTTACGAAAGGAGTATCGAATGTTATCGTTTGAACTTGGTGTCTACAGGACTCCTGATTTCAAAGACGAATGTCTCTTCCTGACTTCATTTGTTAATTGGATATTTGTATTATCGCTAAACATGTTACAAACGAATCGAAATTAATTTTATGTATTCTTCAATCAGAATATTCGGTCCCTATTATTCTAGTGATACCTGAGTTTTCAGATTCGTCATCACCATCTTGTTTGATTAATCCTGTGGACAACTACGGATTACAAAATGATGGTTGTTATGATTGCCCATGTGAGAAATGTCAGTTCTAATAATGAAGTGTTCATTACCTAGTTTGGCTTCCATAATGCAGTCAGCAGCGATAACAACCTTCGGAAAGATCTAGGTTCGAATCTAGTCTAGGAAAGAGAACATTTATGAGATTTTTTTTTCTGAAGCTGGGTAAGCGGTCTCATCCATAGGCAAGAAGGTTTTGTACTCAGCAAAACAGAAAAGCTAGTCCGATGTTATTTAGCAACTTAATTTGGAGTCTGACTGTAACAACCATTGGAGCTAAATGGTTATATTGACCGTCTTACATGATTACGATTCTGTAGTTAACTCTGGATGCAGTCTGGAAAACTGTCTCAGTACTTGGGACGGAATTATTTCAGTTTCTCTCATTAACATGCACACAAAACACTATTTTCACTTTTAGGGTCACAAACTGAAATTTCATTTATTTATCATCTGAGGTTAAACATTCTTATTTTTGTATGCTAGGTCTCTAACATTCTCAGTGCAGTTACCATTTGCCCTTTTTTCCTGTCCTGAACTGGTCCAGTAAAATCCAGTATTCTTATCTCAGCTATATCTTTTTCTATATTGTCTCTCCATTCTTTCAATAAGCGATCTTAATCTGCAAGCTCTGATTTTTATCAGTTAGTAATAGAGATCTATACAATTGGTTGGTTGTTAATTATGTCTACTTTACTCACTCTGTCGTCTTGTGCAGGTCTAATCACTTTTATAAGGATTTCAATTCGAAGATAAGGTCTGCGAGGATTTTACATGTTCAGTTATGTTCCAGGTTTCTGCTCCATATAAAATAGGTCTAATAGAATTGAAATAGGCGGTTTCAATTCTACCTGAGATAATTTTGGAAGTCTTATTGATATATTCAATAAGATCTAATAAGCTAAGATAAAATCTGTTGCATGTAACTATTCTAATTTGTATTTCCATACCAATTTTGATCATGTGAACCCATATTACAAGATATTTAAAGGAAGTGGAATTTTCAAATTTGGGATTGTCAATACTAAACTGGTAATTTTTTCCTTGGTTATTTTCTACATAAATTTATATCGATAACGACAAATCGTTATTGATTCGTACTTCTAGTTTTAGAAGCGGGTTTGAGTTATCTAAACTACTTCTACCTTTTACATAAACATTTTTCTAATACTCCCTCCTTCTGAAGTTGGTAATGTAAAATTCTGGTCAACCGTCGATCTATTTCTCCAAATTCCTGTTTAATTTGTGGATTCGTTTTTTTTTGTTTTCATTTTTAATATTGGTATGCTTATTTTCATTCTGAGAGTATCACTTGGCTTTATTATTAAATATGAATATTTGTATAGTAATTCAGTGCCATCGTTGAACGAGTGCGACTACAATTCCTTCAGTATCCGGTGGAACTGTTGTCGTGTTATTTCTGACTTGCTTTATACTTTACTCTAAGTTGTGATGGTTTCAATATTTCAAGGTAATGAAGGTTTTCTTTTCAAAATTCTCAGCAAGTTCGTTGCAGTTTAGAAGTTGGTTAAAATAATATCTCCACCCCGATTGTGGCTTCATTTTTAATAGCTAAATTTTATCTATTGCTATTATTGATGCTTTCATATGTGGACGTAGTTTTGATTAATAATTTCACAGAAGAATGCTATTTATTGTCAACTTATTTCGGCATTTCTTCGATCCGTATGGCCTCATGTTTTTTATTGTAAGATTATTTTGTTAGCTGCCTTGTCTTCTTTATAGAAAGATTAGACAAATAGTCAAAAGGAATATCGTTATGAGTTATAGAGTCAATTACTACTTTTCAGTTTCTTTCTTGACAATTCGCGTTGTCCATTAAATCGTTTTTCTTACGTTTTACTCTATATTTCAGTGAGTTTATTGATATTTATTTTATGCTATCCTTGATATGATTCCAGATGTTTTAGATGTTCTCAATATTTGTAACGTATTTCAGTTATTTGTCATTCAAGTTCTGTCTTAATTCAAGTTCATTCTTTTTTCCTCTATTTTATAACGGTTGCTAACATATCTTGAGTGACTCATAAATCGAAAAACATTTATTTATTTTGATCAAAAAATAGCTCCGATTAGAAAATGATTGCACTCTTCTCCTAACAACGAATATCCTGGATGCAGTTTTTTGCTCTTTATGATGGTCTGTATGATTAAATTAATATTCATCGAATAATTTTCCATGTCTGTTTCTATGTCTGAAGAACACAATGCTGCTCATCAGATTTCTACATGCAAACACATCAATTATATTTCATATGCTTCTTTTCGTCATTGAGGTTTTGACTTCCATTAGCTTTCTTTCTTCTTTCTCAATCTTTGTACTAATAGTTTCTATAAGTATGATTAACTCTTTTTCTTTGAATTTTTTCAGAGTAATTCTAGTTTTCATTTTGTAAATTTCAACTTTTTTTTCCTAAACACTCCTCTAATTAAATAAAATATTTGGACATATTTTCTGAACTATGATAGGAAATTTATTATACAGAAATTGACTTTTTCTGAAGTTACATCAGTACTTAGTTATGATTATGTATTAAACATTCCTGCATAAATAAAACCGAAAGATTTAGAAACATCTCTGAATGAGGAATACATGAAACTGCCATTTATTAGGATTTGAATGTTGTACAAATGTGTTACTAGAAGAACAGGCGCAAATAGCAAGTTGACAGTAACCATTTATCAAGAATGGTCTATACGCAATGAATTATTCAGAAAAACTTAAATACTCCTGTGGGTGGCCAGAATGCTGCTACTGATGTTCTTGCTCAAAAGAGATAGAGAAACTTACGTAGTCGAAAACACGTGTCATTCTGTCCAACATCATAGTATAATTATAATCTGAGTTGAATGGGTTTTTTTTTTTCACTGTACAAAGAAGACTGAAACTAATTACTTGAAAAATAGAAAAAGGTCGCTTAATTCTATAAATTTAGATTCATAGGATTAAGCGGATTATTCATAGGATCAATTCTACCTTACTGATAAAGGATCCAGCTTTAGAAAAAATATTTTCATCGCAATGAACAAAAATATGTTCATTGCGATGAACAAAATATGTCCAGTAATACATGAAAATAAACATAAAAATATGTTTATTTTCATGTATTACGGGGGATATTAAAATATATCTAATCCAAGTTTTGTCATTATTTACATATCGTTTCAGACCACAGTTTTAATTGGGTTTAATTAAAAATATCGAACATAACAAAATACTAATTTCCTAGTATTCAGTATTTTTATCTAAATTATGAAACTTATAAACCAGATTAAAAATTCAAAATTCCAGAAAAGTGCCATAGGGATGTTGTCTATAATGTCTTGTTTTTAATTAAAACCACTTAAAAGTGATCTAAAAGAATGTAAATACTCGCAAGAAAGACTGTAGATTAGGGAAATCTGCAGATGCCCGTACAGTACAACCCGAACTAGGATTGCTTCCTAAAATAGGAGAAACGTACACAGATTTCAAATTGGGTGTCATTTCCCCCCTACTTCTAGCTAGTATAGAAGGGAAGTATTGATGCTAAAATATTTATAAAATTCAAGATGTGTAATAGATGAAACCTTTCTATAACAACGTGTTACTGGATATTTCTCTGCATTGTTTTGGTAGCAATCACATTCACTGGAAATAGAGAAGAACCAAGAGAACGGATTAATGCCATAATTGTCTAAAAGCTGTGAGGTTGTCCTTATTCTCCAGCCAATTTACAGGTTGAAAAGTTTATTTTTGGGGATATAGTCATCTATTTCCGTATTATACCGCCTAAGATTCGAAAATCCCTTATGAAAATTATTTTTTGTCTTCTATTGGACACGTGAGGAATATCTGTAATACATTAATCAGAATGGAAGGAGGTAATTAATCAATCATTCTTTTTGCTGGTTGGAAGGAAACCTTCCAACTTTCAGGAAACCTTTGAAGGCGCTCAATCTCAATAAAGATTTAGGTTTTATAGTAAGTAAATAGGTATCTGAAGACCATTTTTGCAGCTGCAAATGTGATATGGTCATGCAAGTAAAACTCAACCTTAGATCAGATAGTTACTTAGTGAGTCATGAGATAAAACTAAGATTTTGAGATAAGAACAACTAATTTATCTCCTCAGTTAAGAAACGTCACAAAGATATGTATTTGAGATCTTTTAGTATGTATTATTGAGTTCTATATTTGTACATTGTTTACTTTTCAAATGACAGGATGGACTAACAGTTTACTGAGACCAAGTAAACTAAATAGAATTTTCAGTCAACAAGCAAACATCATAGATATAGGGAAGGAAAAGAGTAAGCGAAAACCAAAATTATCTCCCTCCCTCTCTCTCACTCACTCACACACTGCAGTTGACTGACTCTGATTCCACGTTTTCTGCGCTTTTTTCTGCTAAATCAGAACATCAAGCAATTTCGATTACTGTTCGTTTGAAATTGTTCAAGATACGCTTAAAAATAAAATAATAGATAAAAATTAAAAAAAAAACTTAGATAAGCTGAAACTAATTCCAGTTTGCAGCTGACTACTTTTCCGGCAGTTTTGTTTTCGTAGTGTGTATGCTTTCTTTCATGATTTATTTCTCATAACATTTATGATAAGGAAAAAAAACTTTTCTCTCGTAAAACGTATTTTTTATAAAAGTATTTCATTAAGTGGAACATATATGCACAAACTGAGGAGAGAAATTAACTATTTAATTGATTTCTTTTAACAACTGACAATTTATTGATCTAATTCATAATTTATTGATATAATGATATTGATGGTTGATTGAAAAGTTGGTAATTTTATCATAAAAATATGCAATATTTAAAAAGTTCAATCAGTATTTCGGGCCGTACTAACTAATGTTTCAGCGAATACTATTGGTTTTGTTACTCTAGTTATATATCTCAAACGAAATTGTCACATCATTTCTAAACAGGAACCTCTCAAGGATTATAAACGACATTATTATATGTTTAGTACTTAGAATATATTTTTAAAATATAAATTTAAGGACAATATAACATAAAGGAAACGCTATTTATTATACTTTGAAAAGTTAATGTTTAGTTTGACATTAAAAATATACACTTCAATTAATTTTCGTGTCAAATAGATTTATGTTCACTTGTTCTTGATAAAGAAAGAATGGAACTTAATCTATAAAATATCGGGTGGCTCAAGGTATGAAAGTTTGTAGAACCTCTGAACTAAGGCGAATGAGTCCGGTGTACCTCTGTCTGTCCCTGTGTGTGTTTATTTCATGAATTCTTCGGCAGGCTTTTATTCTGGGAGAAGAGGTGGCTGACTGATTAGCTGCTGGTTGTGAAGCAAATATGTCGATGTTCTTTGATGCGCTTGCCTCTTTTTTTTAGGAGAAAACCGATTTTTCGAAAGGAAACAACTTACCACCGTATATAAAAATAATTCGCCTTCAGCTAAAATACTTATAAAAGGTCCACATTTAGTAGGTAGGGTCGAATCGCAATTGTCCTCCATTCATTCAAGTTCTAGTCTCATAATCGATGTTCATAATCCTTCAACATAAAGTTTATCCCTAACTTATAGTATGAATAAGGAAGTATATACACACGAACATACACAGAATACAGCAACACAATTCCACAACTATTTGCGATAAAATATATTAACTGAAGGTAACCAGTTCTCTTTCTCTGTTTGTTTAATGTTTCAATGCAACTGTTGAACTATAAAAATATGGAGCTATCAGTGCTGTAAGTTTAATACTGATCTCTTAAGCTGAAAAATTTCTCAATTAATTTACTGATCGCATCCAGCTATTCGCGCAGCTATCATAGTGTAAAACCATTCAAAAATGGTTTGTTAAAAATGAAAAAATCCATATCACATCAGAGCCCAGCATGCCATTCTCAGGTTGTTTGTGTTATATGAACTAGCTCAGGATGAGGTCACGTCAAACGGGTTTATCGTATGACCCACGCCCTTTATTGCTTGTGACACTTGGTGGCACGTAACCGGAAAGAAGTAAGAAAATCCGACTGAAGATTATTCCATAACTTATATATCCAGGTCGAATCTTCTATTTCTTTGACATCCCAATATCTTGGAAACAACACCGTCTCTTCGTTTTTACGCAGCGGAAACAGACAAGAAAGATTACCCCATGAAATACTGAAAAGGAAGGGTTATAATAAGTTTGTAAACCTTTCTTTCACTCTTGAGGGGTCCGCCAGAATCCTGTCTTCATTTTCGACAGTTCGGTCTTTAGTTACATTATTTGTGTCTTAATGGAGAAGTCAGTAAGTCTTACCACATTGTAGAAACATGATCGAGATGGAGTGATTTCCTAGCAATATGCGGACGAACTTCTGTGATAACTTAATTTTTAGATCACTGTCAGTAATGAGTAAGATATTTATTTTACTTGTAGTTTATTTAAAAACAAAGCACTTTGGTAATTTTAGTTTCCATTTTGATACCATTTGAAATATTCAATTGTTTAAAACAAAAGATTATAATTTGCTGAATGTCTGGTTTTAGTGTACATTAATTAAAGTTCTGATGATTAAATTACCATTTGGAGAACCCTTTAATCACTAATATCCAAATTTGGGAGAATCCAGTTTATGAAAAGTACATAACATTGAACAATTTATTGGCAAAAATTATACCAAATATCTTACAATGTCCTTATTAATAAATAGAATTCACCCGGTCCCCTCCATCCATTACAAAACATATTTTGACTGAAAGTATATTTTATGCCCCAGTCAAAGTAAACAAACTCTGGATAATTAATCATATATTTGAGCTTAGTATATCTGGAGACGTACACATTGCAACAAACCCAACCTACTTGCTATATCGATTAACGTATGGCGTCCATCACGCTGCATTACTATTTTTAAAAAAAAACCCACTTTGTATTGTTTTTCACAAGTTATTTCTTCTTGCTGTTGCAGTATAGAATGACGAAAGTGAAACTGTGAATACCATAATTTAAAATTCATGCAAAAGCACTTCGAAATTCTTGGTCAGTACTGTTTCCATCCTGAATTAAATTTCTAAGACTTTAATTCACAAAAAAATTAAATGTTCTTATAAGGATTATTCTTATAAGTAATCCAGATAAACCAATGTTTTAGATGCATTTTAAAGGATTACTCGGAACTTCTTGAGTCTCCTAGCTGAATGTACATTTTATGTAATAATTGATTTACTTCTAACAGTAGGATTTTCAAGGGATTTCTCCTTGATCTTGAAAATCTTATTGATTGCCAAAATAAAGGAAAGATTTCCATGACTAGGATAACAGTGACGGATAAGAAATTTTCTATGCATCGTCTTATTTTATTACGGAATAAAAATAGTAGTTCGCTGCTTGTTCCTGCCTTGCAGGAGCTGTGATTTGTTACCTCATAACAATGCCGATAATATTACGAGTCGCCCTTTCTTCAATCGATGTCTGGCATTGGAATCACAGACGTCAAATTTTTTTGCTGTGATGGTGGTAGTAGATTCAGCAGAATCTAATAATACCAGTCAGCAGACTTTTTAAACTCATTTTCGTTTACAAGTATCTCACTCTCTGCTGGTTCCATTTATGGAACGAATATTCACTTCCAAAATCTTCATGCATGATATCATGCTTGCTTAGAATATACGCGTATTTCGAACCATGAACCGGAGTTGTTTGTATTTTATATACTGTGGACGTCAAATCATGGGAATCCGAGATGATCATCAGGGTTACGATTTTCTTTTTTTTTTTCTATATACAAAACATTATGCAGCCATTAATGATCAAAGTGGACTGACTCCATTATTTGCTTTATCCTTTCCTTTCAATTGTCGTTTCGAATGGGATGCTTGTTTTCATATACTCGTATATCATAGTGGAATGCATTCATTGTTCCATAGGGTTGAGAAAGTGCTAAACCTTTTACAGATTTTATACACACACAGGCAATAGTCATGGCTCATTACCTCAGCAGATCACCTTGCACTGCCTGCGAATCGGAACTGAGGAATTTGACTCTTAAGTCGCACAACTTTGATTGGTCTGTAATTGTGTTACTATACTGTCTCTTATAAACTGACTGTAGAGAATTGGAGTAGCCAAAATGAAGAACATTTCTGTTCTGCAAATATTTCCCCAAAACTGGCTCAAGCTGAATTTTTGAATGCGAACTGAATTACTTCAAAGTGGCTTATTTATTTCCTTCTAGTCGCATTCTCCTGATTCAGAAGAATACTTCCATTGTTCATGTAATTTCTATCAGGTTTGTGAACTACAATGACGAAGTCAGTCGTTTACATGCAAATTCTTGAAATCTATTCCCATTCAGTGTCCTCTTTCATACTGGGAAAGTTGAAAGCTAAAAAAGTTGCATTGGGAACATATTTGAATCAACACGCGTTCATACACGTTTCTGATGAACTAGTCTCTTTGATGGCCTGGGCTTTGGGAATGTATTCATGGTACGTCAATCTCTTCGAAGAAAGCAATTATAAATGCTTCTTCAGGTGAGAGAAACAGGACGGCCTCGTCGGTTCTGAGGATATTCATTTTATCTCAGGATCGTAGCTATAAACACATTCTTTATAATTTAGGAGCAGAAAACCGGCAGAACTCATTGTCAGTCCTCAATATATTAATTTCTCAATGGGAAATAGAAAAATCTGGTGGCACATAAACATAATGCTAAAAATTCTATTACGTTCGCATTAATTCTGTGCACAATTTTCATTCTTTGATATATTCTATAAAAACTAATGATACGCTCATATGTAAGTAACAATACCGATACACAGAGCACTTCTTGCGATTTATGAACTTTTCAAAAATAAGGGTTTGCACATGTTTTATGCAATACTTTATTTGTTTTCATTTATTCAAAACGAAAACGCATAGGGTCTTCAACGTAAAAATATCTAACTTTAATCAGGCAGTGTCCAGGTCTTTGAATCCTAAGTAAGTTCGTTGCACTTGTCAGATAATAGTTTAGAAAAGAATTTACGGAAATCTAAACTGAAAACATTGCTTACATTTAAAGTAATCATCCTTATGCTTGCAACTATATTTGAATTTTGATAAACAGTCTATTCTTTACTTTTTCTCCCAACCAATTGTACTTATGAAAAGGTAAAGGAGCACTGAACAAATACTGCCCAGTGTTGAAGACTGCGACGAACATACATGGATGACAAAAAAACATCTCTATGCCAAAAACAGCCACAAAAATAACATGCCAAAGCCTCAATGTTTGTTTAGGACTCGATGCGATCGGCGTTATTCAACTGCTACTGTTGATTTATAGACGAACTCGAACTTTGTTCAATGAAGGTGGACAATTCGCGAATTTCCCATTTTGTCAGCGTTTCCCGACAACGTATGTAAAAACAGTTTTGCAAACCTTTGCAGTATTGGTAATTATTTACTGTGACAGGTCGGATTTTTACGACACGTGTACTTCGGCAGAACCATCTTTTTTGCGGACATTTTGTAACCAATTTAGGTTCTTTCTTCATGGTGTCAGTGGATATTGTATTCAGTTGCTTGTAAGAAGTTACTTTGTCGTATAGCCGATGAAGAGAATTTGCTCCCTATTCCGTATTCTATGGGGCCGAGAGATAAACGGGTCGAATCTTTTTGTTTTTGGCTTACAGTTGTATTAGTTTGCTCCGATATACGAGAGACGAAGAGGAGCGAAGATTAACACAATCCGTACATTCTACATACCCACTATATTAGTTTTATAACATAATTAAAACAAAATTATAATAAAGCCCTAAATCTATCTACTTTAAACCTACCTATCGAAGCCCATCAAGCGTCATTATCCGTTTCTGTAAATTTCTGTAAACGAAACAACACAACGTTTCATGAATAATTCTCTGAAATCATTGAAATATCAAATATCTTTAAGTTGCTTATTTACCTGTACAAAAGTAAAACTAAACACAGTATGGAACCTTCGTAACTCAGTCAATAATAGATCAGTTCTTTTAGATGAAAAAAAACAGAGGTCAAATCCTCTCAATAGCTCAAAGAAGATTTATTAGTTTTCCACTCTAATACAGAAGTATGAGGATATTTCCTCACGTTGACTGGTTTTACTTCAAGAAGGCTTGCAAACCTATTTCATGACATACGCAACATACCAGCCCTAAAACGATGTCTGCAACTTAACTATGGAATTCAATCCATCCCAGGATCGAAGAGATAAGGAGAACCAGAGAATAGCGCGCGCACACACACACACTATGTGGCTAATTCTTTATTAGGTAAACCTAATAGTGACCTGCACTCCATTAAGCCCTCAGAATTAAGCCCATTCTCCAGAAATCATTCCCGAACGATGTCTTGTGACATATTGCTCTTACGACTTGAAAAGTAAACTGCAAGCATAAGATTGCACATGATTATTAAAAACGTTTAAGATAACTTTTGGCATTTAGACCTCGATCTCTACTCAGTGGACATAATCTCTGCAAAGAAAAACTCACTAAAGCAGCAGCAGCCTATGTCATTGTTGCCTAGCAACGGAACCATTGATTTGATTCATGCTGCTGTCGCCATACCCTTGCACTGCCGTCAGCATCGAACAAGTGGAACTAGGAGACTTGGCTGACTGCGCAACGTATCCCACTTAAGTGTCCAGTGTCGCTGTTCCTGGTATACAAGTAGCTTGCCTTGTTTTAAGCTACATGGAGTTGAATTCATTAAGATCGTTTGCTTTATATCCCCCATTCTTGACACAGTATCATACATTGCACATCTTGGATCTATTCCTCTGCAGGCCACCATTGCATTTGGTTACCATTTGACCAATTGAGTCCCAACTTTTAATGGTTCTTCTCATATCCCAATTCATCTGAGAGGCCTAATCTCTTTCGGTGTTTGCTTATCTCCTTCATACAGCAAACTGTCTTCGATCACATACTCTAATCCCTTCTGTGATCGGTTATGCATGTTCTTGGCTCTTAGTCATTTCGTGATAAATTCGTGAGGGATATCCCTCACGAATATAAGAATTCCAGAGGAGACTAAAGTTGGGAATCTATGAGTAGATGGACAGTAACAGACATTCAGTATGCCTTAGAGAGAGAGAGAAATCTAATCTTCCCGTGGTAGTAATTCTCCAAACATTTCTAGAATGTATAGTAAAAATGCGTTCTGGTTTGTGATCGTTCCCCTCAAAATTAGTACAAGTCTTGGTTTTGAGATCCCAACGTTGTTTCCTGAATGTCAGTTTTCTGAAATTCAGTTTGTTCAATGAGCTTATCTGAACAGCGCAGTGTGGTCAATTACAATAGATCGGTATTTGAGCTGTGATGAATCAGACAAAAGTGAGATTTTATACATAATATGTGAGAAATCATACTGATACTTCACTCTATTTCAGTTATTTAGTACTTGATAATACTGCATATGTACACTTGATAGGATACAAAATAGTGATCATCGCAATAAAAACATAGCGGACTAATATTTTCAATATAGAGAATAACGTCAGTGTATCTATTGATATTATCAATCTTTGCTGAATATCATAGCGGCAGTAAACCGATCTTTCCTATGAACCGACTCGAGTATTATTAAATACGTTCTACTTCAATGTTGACAGAATCTTCCCCTCTCTCTCTCTCTAAAAACTGTGAAACCGTCTTTGGGATAAAAAAAAAAGAATTGCGCAATAAAAGAAGGGAGTCCGATGAACTGATAAAAAGCGAAGTAAGTGAAGTCATAAATATGTCAAATGAAGAGAGGAGGAGGAAAAAAGGATTACGATCATGGACACAGAGATATTAGAAAAGACCGGAGATCAAATTACGACTACCCCGAATATAGAATGATAGGGACATGAATCGGAAATCAAGAAACTGAGAGATGGAAAACATTAAAAGAAATGAATAAATCCCAATAACGATGGAGTTCTGTAGCATAAAGTAGGATTAGGCGAAATTGAATCTCAGTGAGAGAAGCAAGAGAAGAGTGAAACGTACGAATAAAAAAATAGTAAAAATTGCTGAGATGAATGCCAAAGATGGGGTAGAAGTTAAATCGGAATTGGGGGGAAAATAAAACGTACTTTAAGTATTAAAGCTGAAATTTCAATATGATTAAAGAATGGAGCGATGTATAAAACTAAAGTAATGAAGAACGGTAAATAAAACCTTGAATTGGAAAAACAGAAGAGGATTCAGCGAATATCTGGGAATAGAATGGTACATTAAAATTACTTGAAGTCCACTTTACAAACAGCTGGGCTTCGTTTGCTTCGAAACCATCTTCTAACGAAGAAGAATGAAAAAGCCGTAGTGAGATAGTCGTATGATATTTCACAGTTGCTCCTCTGTTTAAGAAGCAATTGTGTTTCATGGTTCCCACCGTTGTCACATTTCTGCTATAAAAGATGAAGATTATCTTTTTTTCTTTAACCTATTCCCCATTTAGAGCAAAACAGGATAAAATAACGTTCGTGCAATATTTTAGGCACCCAGGCCACTGCTAATGACAGTTTGTTGAAACATTTACAACGTCACTGTGACGTCATCGTGACGTCATCCATGCGACGTTAAACTGCTATAAATACGCTATGTTTCTTTCCCCCGTTTTCGTCCCCTATATCTGATATTAAACCCTTAGAAGGGTTAACGAAAAGGATAAGGGATGTCGACGAAATTAAAGCCGCGTGATTTTTCCATTCCTTCCGCTGTGTTCCTGGTACGAGATTAAGATCTGCAATATGATGAATGCTTTCGTTGCGTGTAGGATTTTTCTGGGCACAGTCGCGAGCTTGACGGCAATCCTATGGACACTGCAACCGTTAGTCAATCGATATGTGACACTCGGCTCGGAGGGGATTTGAAATTTGTGTAGACGCGCTGACAAAGGGTAAGACGAACTAGTGGCGGCGACACTGTTTCGCTGGGAAGGCAAAAACAAGAGAGTTGTTTTGATAATCTTGTAGGTGGAAAGATTACTTGTAGGTCGCGATGGTGGCTGAATTTGGGGAAAAAAAGGATGAGAGGTTGCTTGTTTGTTGCGTGTAATAGCCACTTAAACAATGAATTGCAGATCTAGTGAAATGGCAATGCTTGGGTTGTTTCACAATCCACAGCGTAATAATAATGCGAGCTAACATGGAAATTTGAAAGCTTATTAAAATATCTGAATATTCTTTTCAAAATTAATGCTAAACTACAGAAAACTTTTAAAGTTAAAGGCGGTTTCAATGGTTATGCCCTTTTTTGTCTAATAACTATTTCCGATGTTAGTTAACGGATGTTATTGCCTTTTTTCAATATAGTTTGTTGTTCAGCATTTCGTGGAGTTATCTAAGGCTATAAAACGAGTTCATTGTTGTGTGTGTGTTTTCGGGCTGGTTTGTCTGTTTCCAAGATAATCTAATTTTCAAGACATTAAAAAAACGCCACATCTGTACTTCCAGATCTCATTAATTTGCTTTCATTTGAAAATATCTTATCAATAGCTTTTATCTAAACGAGGTTCAAATTTAGGTTTGAATGGTGTTCGCTTTTATACACAACTTTCTCAAGTATACTAATAATGCTGTAATAGTAACTAGTAATAGCAAAGTACTTTGTTAAAAGAAAATGGCAAATGGGTGTGGTAGGGGATTTCCTCCCTGAAATCATTCGGGTTTTTCCGCTTTGAAATAATTCGGGGTTTTCCACTTACAAAATATCACGCACTTCGCAGGCAAGATGCTGACCTCACAGCACACGCTTCTGATTATTCGAATTTATTTTTAATTATTTCTAATTATTCAAATTAATGGAATCCTAAGCGGTGTATATTTTTCATGTAGTTACCGAGATGCACACAGATGAGTTCAATAACACACAAAAGGGATGGAAAGGCATCTAACATGAGGTACACTAAAAGATGTTCCTCTTTATGATTGCTTACGTAGTTTAGTATACCACCGAATTATTAAATTTAATTTAACTCCACCATGCCATGGCAAGTTATCATTGAAGACATGGTAGTTAGACATCTATTCACCTGAAGAGAAGTAATAACACTTGAAGAAATTAAAAAGCATACACCATAAATTAAACTAGTTCAACAAAGGAAACTTTAACACCTAATTCAAATTTAGCCGAGTGGTTAAAGTATCTTCTTGCCAACGAACACACAATAGTTCAAATCCCGCGTGGGCGTCGTTGTGTTTGATTGTCCTAGGTTGGACATGATTTCATCGTTTGGTGTGAGACCACCGCCCTACTTTTTGAATCCACTTCATGGGTGCAGTAAGTTCATGTTTGTTAGTCTTTAAAGAGGGTTTCCTGTTTTTGTATTTTTTCAAATACAAAAATATATAAAATTAATAGAAACAGAAAAATATCATTAGCCATCCACAGTAAGTTTGACTGTTAGTTTATAACCTTTTATGATGAGTCACGCATAAAGAAAAAAAATTCAAATATAACGGAAATACAGTGTACTGCTTTTATTTCGTCTTCTTCCTTTTACACTGGTCTGTTACGATTCGAAACCGGAATCCCCCTGAATACGAGTAGGTCAATCCTATTCCAGGAGTGTTCTATGTCTGTAATCCGTGTGTGTTCACAAGGTGCCTGTTCTGGCGGACGAAAAAGGCGAGTTTTAGGGGAAAAACCCTACCTCCGTATGACAGGCTAACTCACCTTCAGTCGAAAGACACCAGATAAAGGTTCCTCACGTTACTGATGGGAATCGAACCCAGGTCATGGCTTCGTCTATACCAATTGAGCTACGGAAACTCCTGCTTTTATTTCATTACATAATAAAGTCGTAATTTGTAATTATTTTATATAAAATAATTACATAAAATATTTTTTTATGTAATTATTCCATTTTTTGAATTTAATATGTCGTCATGGAGTTTATGTAGCATATAAAAATTAAAAGATAGAAATTATATAGAAATTAAAAGTACGTTTGGTCTATCAGTTGACAACAAACTAGAACTTATAAAAAGTTAAGTGTTCTACATCACAGATATTTGAATGGACAAGAAATCCGTGGTTGTAAATGACCTTCACTGCCTGGTGAAGCCCGCCATCTTGATTATGGGAGTGCTTGGAGGTATTTGATTCTACATTTAGCTTCAAGAATAAAGAATCCAGCTTATATTCTTCTCTCCCATTTTTATGTACTCCAAATATCTTTTAAGAGCATCCTAGACATACCGTAGAGTAGCAAACTCCCTTCGTTTACAAATACAGCAGTAAAGCAATAAATTATCAGGGCGACCGCAGATAGCTCTCATTCGTAGACAGTAGAGTTTTTGAAAGTAAACTATTGAATGACCAAGAAAACTCGCAAACCGGCTAGAAAGGCACAGGCAATTAATCGCCACAATATTCGCACAACCTTAGTTTCTGGGGGCGTAATTTCAAACAAACTAACCAAATCCCTCGAATACCACGAAAAGTAGAAACACTATACTACAATAGTAAATGTGGGTGAGCTAAGGATTTTTTTTCGCGATTCTTTATTAATTATATATTTTTTGAATTTTTATTTATTTTTATATCATCAAACAACTTGATCTAGAGACTAAACATGGAACTTTTTCAAGCCACTTCAGGCCTCCCGTAAGTTGGGCGAGGGTCTTACACCGGACAATGAAATTCATCTCCACATAATAGCAATCACAGCATTCATTCCTATTACAGAATTCGAACCCGCAGCCTGTTGATTCGAGAGAGGATATATAAACCACTTGATCGGCCAACCTGGCCGGCAAATATAAGATAAATAATCCATTTACCAATCAGAAAAACAGAACTATCTCCACTCTTCCAATAATTTTAATCTTTTTTCTTAACCGGTCCTTCCAAATATACTGTAAGGCTGTTTTTCCTCTTGATAGCTCAGACCATAGTCTTGTGCAGATTCCTCTTTCATGTATTGCTATGTCATAGTCATTCTTAAACTTAACCTTGTGTTTCGGAAGACGACTTTTCTAAGCCGATGAGTTCCAGAATTCTAACTTCCCTTTTCGATGGTCGAACTATTGCTTTCCCACTTTATATAAATACCTCTCGAGATGAGATTTATAACAGTTCATTCTCGGTATTACATCACATCAGTTGCCTCTTCATCATATAAAATTTACATTCAAGATTCTTCTCTGCATCAATCCTGCTAGAATACTATACAAATTTTGAAATCCACGAAATCTTAGAGTGGTGCACTAAAAGCCCCAAGAAAATGCATGATTCTGTCCAGTGCAACCGTTAACTTGATCGACGAGCCCTTTACACTAACTCCCTTCAGCCACTGTCTCCACAAATTAAAGCCGTTTGTATAGATACTTCGGTAGGCTTGCTATGCTCAGCTAACGCCCACCCATTTTCTTCATTTGCCTAAGCCTTCTGAAGCAATCGCTCAATTCCTTTTCGTAGTCCATCCGCCAGTACAATTGATTTCTTGAGCAGATGACTATCGATATTTCCCTTAACCTTGCCTCCTTAATCCTTAAACAGCACCAGTATACTAATAGTTCTTATAACCTCGTATGTGGGAATGATATAAAGTCAATCCTTAGCTTTCGGTTTTACGTTTTCTAAGCACTTGAAAACAACTGAGGCTTGAGTTAGTCTTAAGTTCGCGGTAATTGTCGGTAGGAGATTCAAGATGCTAATGACACTGGATACAGAAAAAAAGTTGTCCTCCAATCGAAATAAAAATTAATCTATTTTGGTTTCTAGATTATCTAATACATAGTCTACCCGTGGAATTAATCGTGTAAGCTAGAACAGATTTAAATCCTTTTGGATACGATTCACATGAACATTCCCTTCTTGTCGATGGAATAACATTATAGGATTATTTATCGAAAATATTTCTAAAGCTTCTGTCTCTTTCCTCACTACAACAGTACACGTAAGTCAGTCAAATGCAATGTTAATACTATCCAAAGGTAGTTGTATATAGTAAACTATAAGATAAATTTCTAAATCAAATAAGCCATCTAACAGATTTCCCCTGAAATGGAGGTGGAGGAATTAAGCAGCAATGTTTGAAAATTGGCAAGCAGTCTTTTTCCATCTTTCATCCTCATCACAGTTCAGTGCCTGTCTATGAAGCATTAGACAAAAGAGGTGGAAGTTACTTGTAATTGAACTACTTCTTATTCGTATGTCCTGTGTGAATTCTGTGTCGATTTCGCTGATTTGCGGTATAAAATTCGAGTTTCTTAAAGTCGTAATTTAGATGCACCAAAGATCTAGATTTCAATCTAGAAAACGTTCTGTAAGTCTGGGTTAGAATTGAACCTATGCATTCGAAAGATTCTTTTGATTTACGTACAAAGTGACAAAGGCTATAAAGCCAGTGTATTATGGTGTCTGGTGTGAAAAATATCGCGATATCCTTTGCAATGCGCTGTGTACGAGCCGTAAGGTGACACAGGTGCAAGCACATACATTACATGCAAAGTTTGCCATTAAATTATAATACATAAAAGTCTACTACTTTTTACAATTTACGTTTAAACTGCTAAGAGAAAAGTTGATATTATTTTTTTGAAAAATACACAAGCATTTATTGGGATAGGAAAAATGTGTCTGAACTTATTATTCACATCTCACGTAGCCATTTCTATTTCGCTTTTTCTTTCTCTTACTATGTCGCTGTCAGACTTTCTTCTTAAACATTTACAACATCGTTAATATTTAAAAGTACGAAGTGATTTTTCTGGGAGAGCAGAGAACAAAAGGAGGAGCAGACACAACATGAATACAAGGAACCGACAATTTCACAAGAGGCTGCTTTAAATCATTCACGGTGTGTGGCAAAGCGGATCAACGACTGCTAAACATCATTGACGTTTTCGCATTGGATAAAATAGCGAATCTATTATTTAAAGTTATCAACTGGTTGATTAACCTAATGATTTCAGGCAATTAGGCTAGATTCTTAGACTGGTTTTCCTTTGTTACTTAAGTTTTGACATTTCCCGTAATAGATTACATTACAGAGATCTCCTACACTCTTCCAACCAGAATTTCCTTTAATTTCTTTAATTGTGGTACGAATTGTTTTTTGTCTAGTCATAAAGAGACGTTAAATGATACAGGAAACTTCCTAACTCTGTTTAAAGATTACTGTCTGAACGCGTTTGTGTGTATGTTGAAAAGCATGACCTCGCATCTGCAGGTTATTTTGTAAAATATGTAATCTTAATTTAAACAGGATTTGCTTTATAAACTTGAATCTAAAAAAGATATTTGATATTTTAATCACGTGCACTGCTCCGTCTGAGAGTGTATTATGTATGTTTCTGTGTTCTGGCTTGGTAACTGTTTCCATAGAAATTCTCATAACATTCAAGAAAACTAAATACGACTAGCTGCCATTTCTTTTGTTATAAAAAGAAAAAGGGAATGAATAAAAACTTGTAGTTGCTGGTGTAATATAAAGACTGTGTGTAGTAAAACCTGTAGATAAAACTGTAGTAAAATAGGTTAAACAGTTAAAATAAGGCTTGATGTCAATAGCAAAAATGCATATAACGCAATAGAGAATTAAATAAAATCCCCATATTAGCCATTTTTACAGCATGTGAAAAACAGCAAAGAAGATATTAATTTGAAAAACGTAAGTTATATTTTCGACACGAATATTAAGTAAAACTTACATTAAATATCCAGTTTGCTTTATCTGTCAAGTCACAATATTTTTGATATACAGTAATAATAATTAGAATATCATTCATGATTGAAATTAATCTTCCTGTCTATTCGTGTGAGATACTGCGTGTGTTTTCATATCACCCAACAATTATTGATTAATATCACATAGCTCAGTACTTACCAAAAGTGCCAGAGCTTAGCGAAATTAATTAGTTTAAATGTGTAGAGCAGTGGGCGTAATTTCAAGTACTAGTCTCATTTTAATTGGTAAATAAAATCAAATTACTGTGTATATTTTTTGAAGTTATTTCTAACAACAAAAATTTATTTTATCAGTTTATGAAATTTCTAATCCGACTCCATTTTTAATAAGGGTGAAATGGTCAAAATAAAATAAGCGAAAGTTAGTCAATCATTATTTTGAATGTAGGTTGAAGCATCTGTATAAAATAGATCGCTCGTAAATAGGCTTAGAACCAGTTATCCAAGAGTACTAATCCAGCACGTTCTCAAGTTGTTAGCCCTCCAGAAATTACAGGTGTGCACGGATAGCATACAATAAACTTGTTTCACCTAAAGGAGAATTTCAAACGTGATGTTCACAGCTTTACTCCCGAACAATTGCGAATTCAATGTATAGCGTACTAAAGCATTTGGAGTGGGTTTGTGAGAACGGAGTGGTGGATGATCACTTTAAACAGTTGCTCATTTAAGGAGCTATCATTTGGCGCTTGCTGATCTGTTATCTGTTCAAACTGTGAACAAGTAGTTATTATAGAAATCATATAATTTAAATCTTGGAGTTATATCCACAAATGAATAAAACTCTATCCAAACGTACATATTTATTTTACCTTCTTTAAACTGGCTGCATAAATTCAATCCGTTCCTCACGACATTTTATACCAAATCACGATTATACTAGTTCACGTATTCATATATTTTTAAGAGAGAGATTGTTCTTTCCAAAGTGTCAAGTAACTTTTTATACGTTCTGTATACAAATACCTTATTGTAATGATTACTGCCTTCTTAATCCAAACCGCTCCCGACCATATAATTTCTTGACCTAGTTAAATGCCATTACCAACCCTAAATGCTGTCCTTAATGGCTCGCCCAAAGTATTTTTTCCAAGTCGAGCGTAAAATCCCTTAATGTGTCAGCTAGCGAGAAGCAAAGTTTGCACTAATTTTCCATTCGCTCTTGCATTTTTAAATATTTACTCCAAGAAAATTTTTTTATACTTATCCTAATGTTTCTTTTCGTGCCTTATTGAAACACATTTCAAGATAGTTTGTAAACTAGACTCGCATTACACAGTAGAACTCATTGCCAGGTCTAGCTAATTTACCAGCTAATTGCTCTACATACTTTCTATTTTCCATATTAATATTTATTAGGTCTAATAAAAGTACGAGGATAAGCAACTTGTATGTTCGGTATACACAATACACATCAATTTAAATACAAAATATTAGGTAGTGATAATTTGTCCCATCTTTTCGTGATAGTTAACTATCCTCCAAGAAAAGGTAGCCTTCCAGACGAGTCTCTTACATCTCATTAGATGTCTTTCTAACCAAAGTGAAGTATGCTCTAAAAAGTGGACATTAACACTTTAATTGATTTGAGATCAATTTATCTTTCCACAGCTTAGAAGTAGATAGGAAGGAAATCTTAATAAAGCACTCTTAGAAAATGTTAATAGATAGCTCAACATTAATCAGATGACGTTATCTTTCCGCATATAAAATAAAAAATATTATTCCATACAATGATTTAAGAGCTGCAGGATATTGTTTAATTCTGTGTTTTCGCTAGAGTAAAATTTCTCTTTAGATTAATGTGCATCTTTACTCAGAGGACGAATTTTAGTTGAGTATATCAGATACAATGCGAAGTTATGGAATGAATAGAAAGCTCGAGATTCAGTCAGATTTTGTTTGGTTAGATGTTGCGACCGAAGCAACCAAGTCAGACTGTTATCTGTTTGTTTCTTTGCTTCTACTCCCGACCAGTAAGATTCTTTTATGGGATGAAAACGCAGGGTTTAATGGAAGGAAAAAATATTTTCACCTGAATATAAGTCCGACTAACCCAATTTCAGTTGAAAATTTTTTAAATCTTTTGCATTCCAGGGGAATTTTGCTTTTTCCAGCTGAACAGCAAATGACGCATCACCCTCGCTATTTGCGCTAGGAGTCATTGGAATCAGTCAACGTTTAGACCAAATCACTAACCATCACTTCACCTCTTTTTGACTATTAAAGCGAATTCTGAGTTCTCATTCTCATAGCTTAATATAATTTTATCTTCCAATCTTTTCCAAAAAAACTCTTGAAATCTTTTCCAAAAAATAGGCTTGTAGATTTTTAGTTTAACTTCTTGTTAAATGATAAAAATCAAGCGCACGGTTGGACTTTCAATTTTAGTTCATCTTTCGTTACAAAATTTTAGATTTGTTATGAACTGAAAATACATATCTAAACGTACTAAAGATGTTTCAATTACTGGATGAGGAAATGCCGAATATGTTTTTTTCGTTATAAATAACTTTTTGGTGTAGATGATTCTTCCTTATCAAACAATTGCAACCAGCCATATTGATTATGACATTAGATAAGACAATAAGATTGGTTGCACACAAACAACGAATCCTGGCTTATATACAGTAGCTAATGCATTATATATAGTTAACCTTTTGTAGGCAGATTTACCATGAGCAGCATGAATTCTAAAAAAGAAGAGCTCCCTTTATGGAAGAATATACTAGCTGTTTTCCCTTGATCTTATAGACCCATATTGAGATTAATTTGTATGAAAATACTGCTGAAAAATTGTTTTCAATTGCAGAGTTAGGAAAGATTTTCAGATTAATAAAAAAGAACATATCCAAATGAAATATCTTTAATTAGATGTACAATTTAGCATTGTGATTAAATAACAGTCAAATATTCGGCTTGGATCCTGATGCAATTAACGAAACTCGACACACTAGGATAACATTTCAAAATAAACACACTTGTTTTCAAAAATCAATTTTAATAATGAGTTTCGTCTGTGTAAAAATGCGACACCACACACACACACACACACAAATAGAGAAACATGTTTTCCAAGTAAACTAATAAGTTTCGCTGCACTCTGTCAATAAACACTCTGAGAATGTCCTGTGCCTGAGGTAGAAAAATGTAAATTTTAATTAGTTGCTTTGAATGTTGCTTTTAATTGCTTTATCTTGACAGGGAAAAACTATAATAACAGTAAAAATGTCATACGTCTTAAGTTTCACATAATAATGAAAAATGACTTCAATAGCTTTTGAAGAACCTCGGATATTGAGCATCGAGGCAAGAACTTTGCTCTTATATATATATATATATATATATATATATATATATATATATATATATATATATATATATATATATATATGAAACATAGCTTTTAACGATTAGGGTACAAGTCACATTACATATGACTTGTTCAATTAAGTGACTTGAATTGAACACGTTTCGGTACAACAGGGATTTCTATTTATGAAAACACATTAAATTATCAAAATACAAAATAAAAAAGTACACTGGGTTGATTTTCGTGTAATAAATCTTGAGCAGCTTCCAAGAACTTTTCATTCTGGATTATCTGTGCAATTTCTTTAATATTTCAGGATCTCGTTTCTTCGTTAACACGAATACAAGTCAACATTGTGGATGTTGTATTTATTTCACATCGAAGGAAGTGCAAAACTCCATTATGTTCAAGAAATACTTGAATTCTATAAGAGATCTATCAACATTCTCTTGCGGGGTCAATGAGTACTCATCAACGAAATCGCTCCAGAGTTGATTAATCAATTACTGCACTGTAACCGTTTTCAGTACAAGTGGCGAAAGAGACGATTTAGATTTTTCACTTACCAGGTCTACTCATTTTTTGAATTAAAATAGCCTCTACAGAGTTGTAGGTTTCTGATATGAAATTTTATAGTTCTGTAGAGGCTATTTTAATTCAAAAAATGAGTAGACCTGGTAAGTGAAAAATCTAAATCGTCTCTTTCGCCACTTGTACTGAAAACGGTTACAGTGCAGTAATTGATTAATCAACTCTGGAGCGATTTCGTTGATGAGTACTCATTGGCCCCCCCAAGAGAATGTTGATAGATCTCTTATAGAATTCAAGTATTTCTTGAACATAATGGAGTTTTGCACTTCCTTCAATGTGAAATAATTTTACTTCCTTCCAGTAATGTCTATAACCGGAAGGAAGTAAAATTGTACCATATAGGGTATAAGGATTTATTTTATTTATTTTCTAAGAGTACATAGTAGGAACTTGCCGTAGATCGGGTCATGACATTACATGGATATATATGGATGAATCTGCGGATTCATTCTTCAAATAGCTAAAATTTTAGGCCATTGGGAAAGATGAAATGAAGCAGTTGTTCCAAAAAGAGGAAATAGATGGACTTAAAGAGGTGGCAGGGATTTCCAGGAAAGAATTATAAATTATGCATTTTAATTTCACAACCTCATTTTCAGTATTTAAATAAACGAATACTCAAAATATTGACTTATAACATGAATAGTTAATATAGTGACTAACACTAAAAATATAAACCGCAGCAAACCATTTTGGTGAAATAAATTCAGTTCGTACTGATATAGATGAATAGGTGTTATATGCGTTAAAGGCAGAATAAATTATCATACTGTGATAGTTAAAGGAACATATAATTGTCTATCTTCTTACTAAATTAAGTACTAAAGTGAACAGTTCAATGTTACTGGTATAATTCTGAAAACAGCGTGGCAATTCATCTGGCTTTCTTTTGAAACATCTGTTTTGAACGAATACAATGAAAACGTATTTACAGCTAATTGCAAAATTGAAAGATAAGTGTAGAATTGTTCTTTCTCACCCGTCAGACCACGGGTGATTTCTGTCATCTCTCTGAAGCTTGATAATTGTGACCTTTCCTTCAAAGACTGAAACCAAGTTATTTTTGGTCGTCCTCTTTATCGCCTTCCTCCAATAATTCCATTCGAAGCTGTATTTGGTAATATAGCCTTGAATATAATCTCGGAGAAGATATTCCTCGGAGGTGTCCAAACCGTCTTAATTACTGTTTAAGAAACGCCCCAACCGGACATGACGTCTATAGACGTCCGGCGAAATCTGGATACGATTCTGTAACACCTATTGAATAACATGGATAAGAAGTGCAATTTGGTCTCACTATTTCATCCACCACGGCCGATAGAGAGGTTTTCTCTATGGTTTAATTCGTGTTTAATTGCTCATTCGTTTTATGTTCTGACCAGTAAATCTTATTTACTTTTTTTTAAACATTTAATTTTGGATGCTCTGATTTTCTGTATTTCTTTTTAAGTGAGTCGCCTCGTCTCTATTCCATATGTTGCAATAGGTTAATGAACTGTGTGATGCATTTTTCTTTATTTTTCATGTGCTTTTCGCAAATCTAATAACAGTATTTTGATGACTAATGATATGGAATGACAACTAACATTAATTTCCATTTCTTCAATTTCTTTAAGAGAAATCAGAAAAAGTAATTGTAAAGAAATTATAATTCATGCCGTATCTATTTATTTCAAAACAGCATAATACTGAAATGGATTCTAGCGATGATTCACGATAAGTATATGTAAAAAAATTCGTTAATTCCACGAACATCGTCGAGATCTCAGTAATTCTTCCCGAAATTATTATTATTATTATGTGACACCTCCAGGGAATCCAAAGACTCATCGAGGGAGAGTGTGCCAACAGCACCGAACGATTGAACCCCTTCCAACTACTAATTGTGCTCAAACTTGCTTAACTTTTGCGTGAACAATTAGTAGCAGAGGATCTACAAATCGACCAACCTTTGCTGTCAAATGAATGCCACCCCACTTCCTCTGGGTTATCACGATTATAGAGAGATCTTTATAATGAGCTTTATTTATATAGTTTAGTTGTTATTTATTGGCTATTCTAATCTTAGACACTGAAATTACTTGTTGGAGGTATGGAAGACAAAAGCATTTTAATGTATAAGCGTAGTAAAATTCATCTTGATTTATCCTACCCACTTAGTAACATCTAGTTACCAAAAGAAACACATGACCGTAAATAGATTAAGCATAAATATTCTGAAATTCCTAATAGCCTTTCATTTCTTAAGAAATCTTTCTTTTTCAGACTTGGTCAAAGGAGAAAATTGAAAAAAAAAATCCTATATAAATTATATACAGGACGTGAAAGACTTAAATCGCTTTGAAGTAATCTGCTGTAATATTACATCTAGCATTATTTCAAATGTTTGAAACAGCTGTCAGGCCAGTGAAACCTTATCAAAATGGACCAATAGGAGGCGAATATAAGGACCCTTTCCTAGCGGGCATGTCTCCTATAAGGTCCGGCTAGGGCAACTCGTAAATTCGGCGAATATATTCTCTAAGCTCTCTGGTCAACTTTCATACGAAACTTTATAATTTCTGTATTCGGCTTTGAAATAATGCTGGATTTAATATCTACTTGATTTTTATAAATTTTGCATTCCCGAAGTGAAGCCTTTTGGCTCTTTATTTTAGTAAATGCTGTATATTATATTATATTATATTACGGATACTGTAAATAAGTTGTCTTGATTACAACTAAGTTATTGCACTTGGCGTTTCTCATGATAAAAGTAGTACAAAATTTAGGCATATAAACAGCATGCTTTTCAAATGATGGATATGTATTCAATCTCAAAAGTAGGAGAGTTTTCTTCTAGATATTCTTGGTTTTCTTTCTGTAAAACAGATAAACTGTCTGCAAACAGAAGCAGTTAATAGACATGATATACCTTGCTCGCAGTTGTTCTGCCAATCACGCGAAACCAGTTAAAAATAATAAAGCGTTCTGTAGTGAAGGATTCCTATAGTCTTTCAGCAGCGTTTTGTGCAATTATGCTACCACGCCAAGAGAAAAGCAGTTATAGTATCGATTTTGTTCGCTGACAGATTTTCCAGGTCTTCTTCATTCGCGACTTAGTCGATCTGTAACATATGCAAATAGGATTTTAACCCTACATCTCAGAAAATTCAACTGTACAACTTACATTAATACGAATGTTCTAGTTTAAGATCACGAGATAGCAAAAGTAGTCTACCGTTCTACCTCTCCTAGATGACATTAATGTAACCGATAGCCATCAATTAAATGATCGCTATTGGTGACAAGTGTAGAGACCGACTCCCTACCGATTTTCTAGAGTAAGTTTGTTAGGAATGAAGGAGTTTCGTCTTTTTTCTTTCTATTCTTGATTCTTCCTACAGTATTTTGGGAATAAAGGGGGAGATTAGGATTTCTGTTTTATTAATTTATTCATTTTTACTTTTATTCTTTAGTTTAATGTCAAAATTACGCAAGTAGCTTTTATTTCTTTTCACAAATTGCATTAATGATACCCTAATAAAAATAGTTATAACTCAATTTCTTTATTTCTGAAATATTCTTCCCTATCTTGGACCATTACTGTTTAAATCATTATTTAAGCTGTTCTAGAAAGAGAATTAAAAACGGCCAAACAAACTTTTCTATTCTTTGGGATTATAAATATTCTGTACTATCCCCATGAAGTATATATTTGCGTATTTAAGAATCATATGGTTCAAAATATGCTTTTTTCTTCATTACAAGAAAAATTATTTTAATATAATTTGAATAATGAAATAAATTGAATAATGAAAGTGTAAGTCTCTTTCGAATGTAATCCCAGTAAAATGGCCCTTGGTTATTGGCCTTTCGTGGGATAGTTGGAAGATGCAAGTAATAGAGTTCAGGAATGATAGAAAATGCATTAGAACTATTTTTTGCATTTAAGAACTTTTTTGCATTTAAGGATTTTTTTCAGGGAAGTTGTCAAGTTTTATTCGGAGAATGCAGTGTTTTAGTTCTTTATTGAGAAACTGAGGTTCCTCTCTTTCCATTCCCAAGACAAAATCCAGAAAACTGGCAGGTTTAACAAGCATTTATTGCAAGGTCTTGGATAATACTGTTCTACTTTTTTTCGACTGAGTTCTTTGTCGGAAATCTGTTATTTCAGAAATTTAAGAATTATATATAGGAGCAAATACAGTTTCTAATTACTGATAGTTTATTGGAAAATGATAGCAAACTATTAAAATGAAAAAGGGATCTGGAGAACAAAAGGAAATCATAATGAAAACCAAACAGGGAAGAGACAAAAAGAATATAAAAGCTAACAAAGAAAGTGAAGTATATGTTCATATTTTTTCAATTAGCAAATGTGTGCGTGTGTGAAAGAGATTCTGTGTGAAATGATATCAAAAAAGGCTTATATATAGCTAACCAAACTTACAATATTTGTAAATTCTATTCAAGTAGGTTACAAAAAAGCCTTATTTATTTCATTGGTGGTTGTATAATCTCTCTTAAGTATTTATGCACATCAAATACACGCAATGAATAAAAGAAATATGGAATAATATACTATAGTCCATGTTTAGGATGTTTATCGAATTTCTCTTTTTCATGTATACCCGCTATGTAATACCTGAAGTCTTTATTAGTCTTGTGTCCCTTCATTACATGTTCCTATACTAACAAGCCTCTTTCGTTTTTGTCTTCCTGCAGTATTTCTTAGTGTCAACGTACAACAGTCAGTGCGTTCTCTATCAGGTTAATGTCTAGGTGCACTTTCCTAATGAAAAGCAAAGCAAGGATCGCAAGAAAAGATAAACGCTGATCCATACTAGCCTAGTTACTTCCGTGAGCATGCGTAGTCATTCTCTAGCATACGCACCGCATTTCTAACTCTCATCATTAATTCAGCACTGCTAATGGCCCAACAATGGAACCAATCGGACACTGTTGCCTGTACATTGCGCTCTTGTGCATGGATGCTAGGTAGGAAACAAGCAAATTACCATCAGGAAAAAAAAAGTACACCAAGAATTCTATAATGACTATTTCGAATTGCTGCGTCAAGAAAGCAGAACTTCAGACTTTATAGACTGTCTTATGTGGTTAGAGAATAAAGTACGCTGAACATGCATTAGGATATAGGGAGGAGGTCTTATAGCAACAGTAGAGATTCTGTTGTGTTTTGTGTTCTAGGATATGCCACCTACAGCATCAATCTAATAATCAAAGTGGATCCATGATTTTTAAAGTGTTTCAGTGGTAACAACCCATGCACCTAAATCATCCTGTGTAATAATAAATATACAATAAGAGTATCCACTTAAATCTATTTGTATGATGGATAAAGCAAAAGTTCGTGTGTGTATGTGTGTGTGTGTGTGTGTGTATGTATTTGAAGGAATGTGCAAGTACATTATTTAAAAACGATAACACGTTCCCACGGGTTAAGTGCCCGTAACATCTATAGAAGTGACATTTGTAAAGGTGTAGTTCCTGTACTATCTTCATCTTTCTACAGGAGCTATAACAGTAGTAATACTTTAAAGGTATTAACTTTACTTCTTTAAGTTATGTAAAGTCTTTACTTTACATAACTTCTACTCTACTGTCATTTGGGTCAAAATTATATCGCACCTACAATGCACTTTGATATCAACAGTCTAAAAAATGGATGATTGAATGTACTTTGTGTTCGATGATTGCGTCATCCGATGTGACTTATAGGAGAACACAAGGAAATTTAAAATGACCATGTTTTCTCTAGAGAAGGGTTTCTTGAGAAATGTTACCGTTAGTCTGACTGACAGCAATGACCTATCACATTGTTTCTTTGGTGACACTGTAATAAACTAATACGATAAGCCAAACAGATCTACTCTGTAGAAGACACTGGATATGTGCGTGTATTTATACGTGCTTGAATTATGTTATACACTCACGCCACATTCATTAGTCTTCTAAATCCAGTACTCATTATTATAACCTTGGTTTTCAGTGATTAGTGTGACTTCGAAGTACTTAATCGTAACCTTTTCGTAGGAAGTGAAAAAGGTTGTGTTTATAAAAAGATTTACGAAATCCTTAAGTAGTTCGTTACAACCCACTGGGTATTTGAAGCAATGTCAAAATACATTATTTAAATAATAATATAACAAGTCTGAAAAAAAAAGAATTCCAACGATAATGAAATCAGTTATATAGGAACTGTTATTTAATTAAATTTTTACCAGTCATGGCAAGATTAAAAAATCGAAGGCGAAAAACAGGAGATGAACAAAGGAATATGAACTTTTTAAATTTTGGAAAGTATAAAGATTTGCCTAAAATTAAAGAATAAATAAACACATGAAGATCAGTCAAATAATAAATTAAAAAATTCAATAAGAAAATTATACAATATAATGACATTTAATGATTCTGATATCGCTTTTCAAATATTTTTGTCACTCGTTTGTAAACATTTGGGGTGAAATTGAGTAGAAAATAACCCATTACATTATCACTGCGCCATTTCCTTTCCAACTCATATGGAGAGGGAGAGACAGGGTTTCCTCTACAAAACAGTGAAACCGGCTAGAAGAACATGTAATTTATAGCAATGCAATCGCCTCGTGCTTTAATTGCCGATATCGATGATGCCCTTTGGTTGGAGAGGGGGCTGGATTTGAATACCGTCTAGAAATAGAAGAACTTGTATAAGGGTTTCTCATCTGAAAGTGATTTGCTCATGCGATTGTGGCAGAAACTCGGATTTTTTCATCTCTTAAAACAAACTACTTAGAAGAACGTGCAGTTTTCATGCATAACATACCTTAGAACCTTAGTTGCCGCTCCCTTTTTTTCTAAATAGCAGACGTTCCAACTTTAATTTTTAGTCATACAGAAAACATGGCGGTGGACATTGAATAATTTGAATAATCGTTTACAGCGCCGAAATCTTGTTTTACAATTTATTGCCATCTACAAATTAAATCTTAGTTTGTCCTAATTAAATGTTTTCTGATAATATGCCCACGTGTTCTGTATTAAGCAGAATACTTGCAATTTAGTATAAAGAATATTCTTCGTTTTCGAGTGGAGTTTTATTCATGTTTACTTCTTTTTTTATCTTAAATCCCTCAACCCAATTAGTAAGATGCGAAAAAACAAAATTCATGATAGTACATGACAATTTCATTTCTTCCTGAAGAAAAGATTTTGTTTTCCGAATAATTTATTTGGAAACGTTGTTTTCTATTGGAAACAGGCGGCATTTTAATTAGGAAAGCAGTTTTATTGTAGTAAAAAAACAACAAAATGAATGTTTACAATGATATTAAAATCAAATGAAAATTGTAAGGTAAACATATAGAAATTGTCTACATTTTATTTCTCTGTCTCTCCCGCAAAAAAGTAACGGCTATAATACAATGACCAAGTATGTTCCCCATTACTCATCCTAAATGGACATACAACATATAAAAGAAGGATGTTTGTCCGGTATACATATTTAATCTACCCTAAACAAATTTTCAGATTTTGTTCATCTAGGTAATCCATTATTGAATTAAACAGTTTCATGCAGTTTAGGCTTATATCACGAATTTTTTTCCCAGAAAGACAGCTTTTCTTTTTCCAATCTTTTTATTTCATCAAGAAACTCGGGATTTTACAGCTAAACAAGCAAATCGTCCAGAGGACCACATACGCCATTTTTAGACATAATGCACTGGCCTTAATGGTTGCTTTGACTGTAATTTCAAATAACAAATCAGATTTTCACTTCCCTGTTTTTTTTCCTTCGGCATAAAGTTCACGTCTAAGAAAATGTCTATTCACATATAGTGTAAAATAAAAATAACTGTTGGTCTTCAATAACACGACTTGGTTGCTGACAGCATTCAAACTTTCGTTCTAGCAAATATTTGATCGCTCGGCATACTGGATGACAATATATGAAAGTCATTTTATTGAAATCCTATTTCTAACTCGGTGAGTATATGTAATCAAATTCTTGATTTTTACCCTCGAGTGTAGAAGATATTGAGATAGTACTCTAAGATAATTGTACATTATTACAAACTATGTACAGGCTTTCTTCCAAATGATACTTCTATTTGTCAGGATTTCAATATTGCGAGATCTTATTTCGATTTTCTAAGACAGTTCTAAACTGCATCAACGTTCTAGATATTGGTCTTTTTCTGTATCATTTTCCCCCTGCCATTCGTACACACCCATTTTGCTAACCTTTTCTCTCTCATCCCACTTGACATTAGATCTGCTTATACATTTCTTAGTACAACGTCAAGTTGCTTCCTTAATATCGTCAGTTCATATTTAATGTTTCTGTCACTAATTCCATCTATTCGCTCCCTTACTTTTTCTCGAAAATCCCATACCCATGGTCTCTAATCTTTGATAAAGTTTTATTTCTAATCGAGCTCTCAGGTCTATAAGTTAAAACCGTTTCAACATCTTTTATAAACCGTTTACTGTTTCGTCTAATTTCTTTTTAATCCTTTTAAATTTATTCAGATGGACCTCCACCATACCAGCGTTGCTTATTCTATTGATCCGTATTAGATTTACCATTTTACTGGACACTGTGTCTAAATAGCTGAAATGTGTTTTCTTTGTTCTATAGATTTTCCATTTACGATGTTTTTAATCTTCCTGACTATTTTCATAATCTGTCTTTTTTACAGCTGATTTTCACCAAATATTTTACATCATATATTTGAGGAATCCTGAAGATTGTATCATTTATGTAGGAGTATAATATCATTTCTAGGTTTATATCAGGCTTAATGCCTCTTTTCTTCATAATGTGATTCATATACAGGTAATGGACAAAAACTAAGCCATCCGGGTTGCGTTATCGGTAGTTGCAATGCAGCGTCTACGATGCAATAAGCACACATGCAGGTCATATGCAAAAGTATTCCCGACATTCCTAAGAACGTGAGTATAAAGGCAAACGGAAGCCTGCCGCCGTTAATTGAATGTTAGAATGGAATCCCAGAGAGGACCTCAGTGACTTTGAAAGGGGGGAGGGTGTGATTGTTGGAGCCAGGCTGGCAGGCCGGTGACCAGAAGAGCTGAAATCGCACATGTTAGTCGATGAACAGTCTCTAAGGTTATGTCAGCATGGCTGTCGACAGAACAAACATCAGCGGAATGCAATAGCAGGCAAAAGCGCTTACTGCAAGAGGGACGTTCGAGCATTAGTGTACCTGTACCACGAAAAATAGGCGGGCTACTGCTGATCACTTTTGTGAAAAATTTCTCACAGTCGTGAGAAACCCATTTGAACAAAATTGCTCAACAGTATCCTGCCTATTATTCGGAGCTTCTTTCGTGATATCCAATTGCACAGAGTTGGATATCACGGTCGGGTTACCTTACACAAGACTTCGATCCCGTCAACGAACGTCCAATGGTGCAAAGATCACAGGCAATGGACTACATAACAGTGGAGGGATGTGGTCCGATGAATCCACGTTCACACTTCTTACTGCAAACGGACGAATACGTATGTGGCATCAGCCGAAGGAGGCTTACCAGCCAGAGTGCTTCTTCCAACTGTGAAAGATTTTGGTGGTTCTGTAATGGTCTTGAGCGTATTGTCATGGCATGGTATGGGTGCACTTATTGTTCTGGAAGGCAAAGTGGATATTACGCGTTATTTTTCAATCATAAGTGATCATCCCAAGTTGACATACGTTTCTCCTATGCAGCCACGTTTCAACATGATAATGCTCCCATTCATCGAGCAAATGTGATCACCAAGTGGTTTACAAAACATGACGGTAATGTTTCCTGTCTGTCCTGGCCATCCCAATTGCTAGACGTAAATCGTATAGAACATTTATGGTAAATTTTGGAGCGAGCTCTCAGGCAACGTTTCCCACATTCAAAGAACAAAGACTAATTGATCGAGTTTCTTTTGGACGAATGGTGTAAAATTCCTTCTGTTGAGTTCCAAGCAATAGAAGAATCTCTCTCTCTCTCTCTCTCTCTCTCTCTCTCGAAGAATATAGACTGTGCTAGACGCCCATGGCGGATGAACGACATATTAATTAAAACGTGTCACTCAATTTTTTGTCCCTTATTTTAGATGATGAATAACAATAAAGATTTCATGAACTCTCATCCAACTAATTTTAGTTCTTAGTTCTGATTACTGAATTACATTAAACATAGGTCTATTACTCGACATAACATCTCATTTACACCAAATAATTCTAAGGTATTGAACAACTGTTCTCCTGTCACCAATTAATTTGACTTAAAGTGAAAATACGATCTAGAGAGAATACCTGTTTATCCTGAACGTAGCTTGTTCTGTTCTAACACTCAATAGGAAATGTGCAATTTATATAGTCCATATGAATTTAACAAAAGGATCGTAAATCTGAGGGCTAGACAATCTGAAACATCTGTTCTAAAGTACTTTTTCAAGTAACCATTACCTGGTAACAGCAGTTTTTCTAAGTTAATTCAGTTCTTCAGTAATCAGGCGGTGGTCTAACTCCAACCAATGAAGATCATCTACGACTTACGCACTTTCGCAGACATCCGTGCAACCACGGGTTGTATGGATGTCTGTGAACAACGCAAAAATAAATCTATTGGAGAGCAGAGATAAACTTCGGCCAATTTGGTTGGCGTATTATAATTCTAGTATAGATTTTTTTTGTAAATGGGTAAATTTTTACGGTTTATCAAACTGCAGAAATGCACTCATTTAAATATGATGATGAAATGTGTAGATTGACTGTGTACCAATTTCTCAAATTTAACCATGTTTAGGGATAAAGCAGTGCCACCTCTTTTGATAATAACACGGAGGCATTCTTGAATGCTATATTGTGCTGATAATAAACTTTTTCCTGCTTTTATAAAAATATGAAACAGAAAAAAAGTAATAACATGTTAGTTTGCTTTCTTCTTTTGTGTTCTTTAAGAACAGTTTTACAATGTGGACACAACTGTCTGCTCGCAGTTATAGCTACAAATTCTACATTTCCTCGTGATCCTAAGACTACTCCATTCCCTATAATAAAAGACAGCTATTATGCCTATCTTGAGAAATTGCAAAACAAATTCTGCAGCTGTCCCTACCGGATATTTCTTAGTTTCAATGACAAATTTAGAAAGAGTCTACAAAAAAATGCAAACTAACTTCCACTCTTCATTTTCTCGGTGAATTTTGGATAATAAAGCTTAATTCTCTCTTTCCTTGTTATTTCTTTCCTTGACTTTTAAAACAGAAAGAAAGAAAATCGATAGATAAATTACTACGGAGAAGTCACATCTGGATAATGAGAAGCAGCGGAATTCGCTTTCAGAGCAGCCAATATTTTTGAAGCGTTTTTTTTTCCAGTACAGATGTCGAAAGCTTGCAGAATTAGTTGTTTAGTAAAGACATATTGTTGTAAGTTTTAACTATCACCGCTAGATGGAGTCTATGCATTTTATAAGAAACATAACCTATCATCCGAGGAATGCACTCATGCCATAACAGAACAAGCACATTTTTACTTCTTGCTTTGGGTTTCACATACTTTCTATAAAACTGTCCAAGTATAATTGATTAT
Organism: Typopeltis vanoorti; assembly: GCF_054136105.1. Taxonomy (NCBI): domain Eukaryota; kingdom Metazoa; phylum Arthropoda; class Arachnida; order Uropygi; family Thelyphonidae; genus Typopeltis; species Typopeltis vanoorti. Next base: position 90,437,359 of record NC_143564.1, on the reverse strand, counting down.
TCTATGCAAGTAAGATTCAGATACTGAGATACATAAAATGTATTACCAACTTTTCTTTGTTCTAATATGAAATATATCTAATATCATTGATATATTTCAGTTTAAAATGAACTATTGCACTCAAAAACTCACGTTTATGGTGTGTGTATAGAGAGTATTAAATCAGCCTATAACACAGATGGATATTATTAAAATATCATGGATGGATTTTATTAAGACTGTTCATTCCTCTTATACAACTTAGATAAATTTTAGTTAAAATAAACACTTCACATCTGATGTAGAAATTTATTATTGATTGATGCTGTCATGTCTGGTTCATCAATTATAGAGCAATGTACCACATATTGTGGCTTTGTCTTAAAGCTTTAGCGTTCAACCGGATTGATTATTTCGGTTGTTAGATTTAATTTGCTCCTTCAGCGTACATAGATACAAAAATGTTTTGACTTCCCATGCCTCTTTGAAAGTCAAATGACTCACCGCTATAGTGTAGTCGTGCCATTTGTTTATACTACATAGCTATTCTAGACTGTGAGAAGTCAACCGGAAATGTGTAGTATTATTAATGAATAGATTATTCTCAACTTTTTTTTTTTTTTTTTTGGTTATGGAGCACATGACCTGATTTAATTCATTCATAATCTGAAAGAGAAGTTGCTAAAATTTATTAACAGTGCTTCTAACTTTGCGTGACTTTTCAACATTATTATCCAATATAGCGATATAGGCAATCATAAAAATGAACCGAACTTCTGCTACAATTAAACATGTACAAGGAAATGATGCCTATAAAAATTCAACTTAATACGAAATTGCACACTCAAAGGAACTCCGTGACGTCAACAATTCTTATCTCTCTCTCTCTCTCTCTGTTCACTTTCACAGAAATCCACTACACACGTCATTAGGCGTCCATCGCTACGTTCGAATGCTAAGTAAGAAGAATGAGCATTAAAGTAACGCGAATAACCAGCGATAAGATGGGGAAAATAGTAATATACAGGATTGGATGTTGACAGCAATGCCGTCAAAAGAGAATCAATTGAAATTACTTAGTAGATTCAGATGTGCGTTGTGTACCGTGCATAAATTTATGCGAAGACTTGAGGCTCAGGTCTCTCCAGAGATCTTACTATTGACAGAGTGAAGCTGTTTCTCGTCTATTGGTTGTTTGCAGATAATGTTTAGGGAAGTAGCTATTTGGGATTATTTACCAGCTATACGCGAATATATTAAAACCAATTATTAAATCGTGTCCTCTTTCCACTAACGGCATTATAATTTCTTTTTAATACTTGTAATAATTTTCTTAGTTGAAAATGGTATGTTTCTTTGTTGTTGAAACATATAAACATGAATGCCGATTTTATTTCCCAGAGACGCATTATTATAACAAAGAGACATTCAAATATTTTCTCTAGCCTTCACACATATTTACTTCACTGAAATGAAATCAGAATATTAGTGTTTTTTTTTTTTTTTTTGAGAATAACATAGGAATTTCACATCGCATTTGCTATTATGCTACAACTAAGTTTTGTTTCTATGATTAGCATTATTGTTTGCTAAGAATTCTGTATATTCTGTCCAACCTTTTTTTTTTTTAAAAAATCTCATTAACGTACGTTATTACATTTGAATATCTTTAAATTGTGTATTTCATAAAACATATATACACACATTCACTATCTACCAATAATTGTCCGGACACTTTAGCAATTTATAATTGGCATCAGCAGACCAACTCTATTATCGGGTATGTCCACCTTTTGGTTTTGATCACCTCCTTCTCCAGTTGAGTGAGGCTTTCCACCAATGGGCGGCAGACTTCTTGGAATTTGTCTCCATTCCTCCATCAAAGCAGCACTGAGTTCAGCGCCTTGCTGCTCTGGAACTCAATCGCGGAGCTCTCACAGGTATTCGATGGTAGAAATGAAGCCAGGACAGTCGTTTGACACCCCTCTTCATACAATTCAGTAACAGCTGCTGCTTTGTAGCATGGTGCACTGTCGTCTTGATAGTAACATGCGTCCGTTCCTTAAAAACTCTACAGTGTGGGCAGCATCTGATTATCCAGAAAATATTCCCGATTATTCAGATTATTCTTATTATCAAGGTACTGAACTGCCTTCATGGAACCACGGACAACGACCAGTGGTCCCGCTTTGAACCAGCTGAATGCACCACACACAATTACTCCACCATCACCCAACGTTACTGTGGATACAACAAACAGTGGTAAGAAGCGCACACCAGGCTGCCTCCACACCCTACCATCAGATTGGAAACAAGTAAGCCTTGATTCATCGCTCCAGAGTACCGTTTTCCACTGGTCAAGTAGAGCGTGTGAACTGGTCCTTGCACCAGGCTAGACGAGCCGCCTTGTTCGTTGTTATGATGTTCGGCTTGTGTGTCGCTGTTCTTCCGAGGAAACCCACTAAATGGAGTTCTTTTCGTACAGTATAAGCGCTTACCATGGTGTTACTGGCGCTCTCGAACTGATCACGGATGGTCTGTACCGACTGTAGCCGGTTTTATGTGCCACCAGTTTTAACATCCTCCTTTCCTTGTCAGTCATTTTCAGCAGTCGCCCTGGTTGTCTTCCTGCACCAGTGATGCCAGAACGTATCCCTTTGTTGATCTGATCGCCAACCGTTGATTTCGGATACTCCAGTTGAGCGGAAATGGCACGTATAGACATGCCACCAATGTGGCAACCCACGATGACATCTCTCTCGAAGTCACCGAGTTCACGTGGTGTTGCTATATCATCTGTATTCAACTACTACGATGACACACTGCTTCCTGCTACATGTACCCGTTTTTATGTTATTAACAAATCAGGACTATTCCATAACTTCAAATAAAAGGGGTGTCTGGACAATTATTGGTAGTTACGTATATGCAAGTATATTAAGAGCAATAATTAATCATAAAAACCTGACTTTTCTAAAGGAAATGGGATCTGCCGAAAAAAGTAAAACGCTATCTCTTGCAAATATTTATCAGGAAAAAACCTGAAAATAAATTATACTAACACTTAATATCATCCCACAGTGGATAAAAATGTATCCGCGAGATACAATACTTACTATAATTTCTCATTATTACCGACATTATTGGCAGTGTGAAAACTTTACTTGTTCCTCTTTTCAATGACCCTGCATCTCCTATAAGTTTTTAATTTTAGCATTTTTCAGTTTAATGTACTGTGAAAAAAACACAAAGCATTCGATTCACATGGCAAAGAAAATCTTAATTTTTTTATTAAATATAACAGCACTTTCTTAGAGGCTTCAATATCTATAATCATAAGTCAATTCTATTTTTTACAGGACCATTTTGCTATGCGCATTTCCTCAACTGTGACAGCCGGAAGACTAGTTATCTTTATCAAGACAAGCCCATTGAATGCATTGTTTAACAGGTAGGCTGCTTCATTATTTGTTACATTTCTATAGATTTTTTACAATCTTATATTCGAAGAAGTGACTGTGGCTCTCTCTAATAGGTACGCACGCATACTTAAATGTATGACCTACCCATCTACACACACACACACAATGTTTATTTTGTAAACGGTATTGGTAAATAAAAGCATATAAACTGCATATCCAGTTATACTGAGTAGCATCATCTTACAGTTTCTTTCGAATCTATAGATTGCAGTCTATCGCAACTAACTAGTTCAGTTCAGTTAGGTTAGTTAAGATTTCAATGACTCACAGAATAGGTTAATGATGTGATAAACGCCGAAATAGTCCCCCATGCTTTTCTAGAGGAGAATGGAGTTGTTTTTACATGGCGGATTTGTGATATGGAGGCCCATTTTCTGGATTTAAATATCCGTTACCAAAGTTTACGCCTTATGCCATTGTAACACTAGTTTTCGAGTGTTTAGACATGGCATGGTGGCTCCTTTGATTCACCTGTTCAATGAATCACCATGGTGCTGCAACCTGTTATTAATGAGAAAAGATTGGAACGAATATTCAGTGGACAAGGCAACCTCTTCCACCAAACCTCTGCAGGTGTTTTGCTGACAGACGGGAATTGGAACTCATTTAGGTCATTTGCTCTTATGTCCCCAGTTTACTCCTTTGCAGACTAATGTATGTTTTCTATGAGCTTCTATCTGGCTCACCGTATCCTGGCTTTGAGCATACGATTCTGCAACCTATCCGGGCATAGAAATTGCTTATCGGCTGAATATTTTCTCGTTGTTGTACGAAGTCGCTTAAGTCGCGTTACCGTGCTGTTATCACGTAGACACACACACAAAACAGTCCTTCAGTTTCTTCCAACCCCCCCCCCCCCCTCCTTTAATAACTTGGGACGGTATCTGGAGAGGTCATCGAAAAGGCAATTAATCGAATAAACAATTCGTCGAAAATGCAATTCACAGAAAAAACAGTTCACCGAAAATTATAACATTTTCGAAAATGTTGTGATAAAAGTGATCCATTTAGAACAAAAACTGAATCGTGCAGAGTGAGATAGCAATTTTACTTTAATATGGAATAATTATAGAACAATATGGTTTCTTGTCTTATAACTGATTAATATCTGTTTATGGGACTGGAAAAGCTTTTTCCTGGAGAAAACGCCCAGCCTACGCTGGCTTCATTACTATTATTATTGTTACTAGTAATGATATGCGACTTCAATGCAGCAATCATTATGGGATGAATTTTACTCAGATTCGCTATTTCAAACTTTACAAGAAAATGTCTAACCGTTCCAGTTTTCAGTTCAGCTATATTCGAGGCAACAAAGAAATAAAAAGTGTCCAAATTATGTAATTATGTATTACAATAACTCTGACTTAGTGGAATTGTAGAAGTTGTCGGTACAAGAAGCTGTCTGCACGGTTCAGTTTTTGTTCTAAATGGATCACTTGTATCATAACATTTTCAAAACAAAGTTTCAAAATGATATTATCAATTCCGCTTTGGCTGGATTCATTTAATGAAATTTTAGTTAAATTTTTCGACGAATTAGTTTTTCGATGAATTGCATTTTCGACGAATTGCCTTTCGATTAACTGTTTTTTCGATGCATTTTCGTGGAATTGGCTTATGTGTAATCCAGGTGTCTATATAGAGCAATAAATTTTAGTTCTGAATTAAAACTGAGACACCAAGTCATCTGGCAATGATAAATATCTAACTTGTTGAGATAAAAACGTTTGCTCCAGAATTTTGTGCATCCTGTTCATCGCTTCTATTCTTGTTACTCGACTAGCATCGTACCTATAGCATGGAAATAAACCTACATTCAGCGCATTCCAAAATAAGTGATAAATCAATCACAAACTGCCGTCAAATTGATAAGATTTTCTTATCTCCAATTTCTTTACGTTCTCTCAAAACAATGAATAAAGTCATCAATAACCAAATTCTTCACCACATGGAAGCCCACAAGACAATTAGTGACCAGCAATACGAATTCAGACACTTTCAATTCCAGTCGATCTTCTAATATTCAGCACCCACCTTTGGACATTGACGACGGAAAAATTTTGTAGAAATTGAAATCGTCACTCTTGACATTTCAAAGGCATCTAATTGGGTGTAGCACTGAAGCCTGTTCAGCAAATCACACACATACGGTCTTCCTTCTACCCCTTACAACTGTATCACCAGCGTTAGTTCCCTCTCTCTCTCTCTCTCACACAGCCATGCTAAAATTTCATACCAATATGGGAGTTCCTCAGTGGTTTTGCACTTTTCATACTGTCTTTCTACTGTATATATAACCGACTTTCTCTCGCTTGTCTCGAATCCTAACCTTAGAAAAGCTAAGAGTGGGATCCACTACAAGTATTCTCCATGGCCATTCATTTGACAAATGTTGTAATGTACAACATTTGTATCTTCATTCTAATTCCATTAGAATCTTCAAGATTCTCGTTAACTTGCTTTCTATAGGCGTGAAGATAACCTTGACAATTTCAGTGCTACCAAAACCATAGTTCTAATTTTACGCAAGAAAAAGTCTTGTTACTTCTCATTATTTTTGATAATACTCAGCTCTCCAAAGGTGAGATTTCTCTTCATGGACTAGCCTATATGTGTAGTCTTTCCTTGCACAATATCTTAGCTTTAGCTTCTGCACTGTTCACTTCTAGCTGTATAAATCGTACAGCTAGAAGTGAACACCCAACCATGCAATAATATTCGCATATGTGGGGTGTACACACAATTAAAACATCTATAGCATCTCAAACACGCATCACGCTGCTTTTCTGTAAGTTCAGTTTCTTCATAAAATTTCTCTCTCTCTCTCTCTTATATGTACATTATCACACAGAACCAGCCACCATTATTATTACTCTTTATTTATGTAATAACAAGAGCAGTCAGTCAACTTCCTTTTATCATCCAAACCGAACGAACTCACTTTCTCTTTTATTCTATCTCCGTCTTTTCTAACACGCTCTTCTCTCCCAAAGACTGTATCATTCACCATACAACCAAGAAACACTTGGGCAAGGTCCTTTTCTATTCGCACACGGAACCGAAGCACTATAGGTTTTGTGAAGTCTTGTGGTGGAACACACACGATTTACTTATGTGTTTTGTGTTGACGTGCCCTTTTCGTTTATTTATGCAAGCTAGGGAACAAATACCGTTCTCTCCCCTTGTTACAGCGAAGGCAGAAATTGCCCGCTAACTGCTTTTCCAAAAGTCAGGGCTACAACTATTTGAAAAATAAAAGAGCATAGTTTTGTTTATTTAAAGTTCCGTATGATAATATAACGTATTCCTAATGGATTTTAAAAAGAATTAATTCTTCGTGTGGGTTAAATTATTATATTCATAAAATACTTATCCGTTCTTATCATTTGCAGATATCACAATCAGTTAATATCATATTACGCATTTCTTTACAATAAGGTATGTAAATAATTGTGATTTATTGATCATATTTATACTCTGTGTTTCGTTTATTTTTTTTGCTTTTTTATTTATTTTTCTCTATTAAAATTAGGAAGCACATCTCAATTGAGAAATATCACCATCCGTATTATAATTTTTTTATCATTTATGTAAATACTGATTTAGTTGAGATATTATTCTGAACTCCAACAGAAATGTAGCATTAAGTTAAAATGCATACTTATGGATATTAAAATGTACAGGATGAAAAATATCGTTTAATGTCATATCGTTTTATGCTAGAAATATAATGGCTATGAAAACATGTAATATAATCATATTGCCGGCCTGGTTGGCCGAGTGGTTGTAGATGGCATCAATGTAGATGATGTGGTTTGCTGTAAGTTGGTGGATTGAGTGGTCGAGACAGAGGCAGAATATGTGCCATCCCTCGACGAGTCTTTGGACTCCCTGGAGGTGTCGCGTAATAATAATATAAATGGCTCTATTTTTGAGACTAATAAATACCCATGTCATGATTACAACCGGTGCTTATGGTTGTCGACAAGAAATACACCAAGTTAGTGCTATCGTCAGTGTTATATTTTATGGAGAAACCTTACTACTTTCTGTGACGCTGAATGATTTTCATCTTCGCATAAAAATCCTTATAAATATCCCTCAGTCACAGATGGTATTTGAAGGCATGTCTTTTCAGCATTCTTTGATTTGGTTGATATCACTGTTGGAGCCACATTATTCCGTTATAATGTATGTAGGAATTCATCACTGTAATTCTCATGGAGAAACGTTAAATATTCATTAAAAGTGATATTTGCAACAGAAATATGTAATTAAACGTATTCCTATTGAAATTTTCATTTTAACGACAGCCTAGTTTTTATCCGTCAGAACTATAAAAAAGGATTTATTTTCCCTTCGTCTTGCTAATATGAATTTGAATCTGTTATTTGAATTAATTCTTGATGTCACTTTTAAGCATCCCATGGAAACACTATTTTCAAGGACGTATGCGTATGAAGTAATTAGGAAAGGCTAAGTATAAACAGTTTATGTTCATGTTTGTATAATTTGCGAAAATTAGCCTTTCCTGAGTGCCTGAATGAAAAAATATCCAACAGACTGCAAGTTTGAATCCCGCCACTGGCGCGACTTTAGGTGGGAGATGAATTCCATCACCGGTGTGAGACAGCAACCCCGCTTATTGGAGGCTTAGTTAATAGTTGAGTAAAAAAGTTCCATGTTTTCTTACTGGAGAAGATTATGCCACCAACAGTGGACAATACGATGTCCTATTGGCTTAACATCCTTCCATAAGTGCGATTAACATAAATATATTTTATTAAAAAGCAGAAAAGTATTCAGAAATTGCCACGCTTTCAAACGATTCTGGATATAGATTTATCTGCGATTTAAATATCTGAATAAACATGTTATCAATATTGTCTCCCATCTTAGCATGTTCTGATCTCGATTTCCAATTTTCGTACATCATATAACACTACACCTCGGAGACTCTCCAACCAAGTGAATTCTCCTACAGCTTGTAATATACAGTCCTTCCTAACCCACCTGCATATAAATTCCAACATGCAACAAGAGTCTACATTAGTTTAATGGTGCTTAACAAGAGCGGACCCCTTCAAAACAAGCAAAGAGTTGCACATTGCATTTATGCTGTTATTGTTACACGATGCATTAAGCGCCCCACTCAACCTAATACACTACTCTTTTTAATTTCCATTCAACTCATTTGCATTCTGTGTTTATTAAGAAATCTATTCCATTTGTGCATTTCACTGGATTTCAGCCGAATTTTTATCATCAAAGGCTTCGATTCACGAATTGTAAAATGATATTTTTATTTTCGCTTTTTGTTCTCATTATTAAAGTGAAGTAAGATAGAAAGTCGAGAAGATTTATAAAGAAGTTGATTGAGTTAATAATAAGTAATGTTTAATGATATTTTGAAGAGATGCTTGTTTAAGAATTAGTAGGTCGTGTAAATAGTTTTGGGAAATCGCTTAGTATAGTCTAACGCTTCAGTGACATTTTCTATAACTGTTGAATACGGGATAGAACTTCATCCGAAAAAAACGTACACAAGGATTCCTTTTTATTGCAAACTGATCTTTTTCATCCCAATTTTAAATGGTGACTGCATTGAATTCAACAAAAACCTTTCATCCGCTTCGTAAAAGATGCGAAACTATATTTCTAAAATAAGAAACTGATGTGATATTATGAAGCGTACTAATATCTCCTATTGTATTCGAAAAAGGATTTTTGCAATTTCAATACTTCCCATTAAGGAATAAACTTTACTTTTAGGCTCTGTTAAGTTTCTCATTCGAGAGGCTAGAATTGTAATTAGTCGCGATAAGTTGCAATAATTGCAATAAGAATTGCAAATGGTATCCAAATTTAATAGAATCGGAGATATGACTACAAATATGATATCTAACACAATAATTGTATTTCAGTTCTTTTATTAGATGGGATTTGTGATCCAATTATAATCTAAATATTAATCAGAGGATGAACAATTGAATTATAAAGGTGTAATCACATCTGTATGATGTGTGTGATGTGTTAGGAGAAAACGGAATACAAAAAAACACTAGTTGTTCATACATATGGAGTATTAGTGCCTCATATGCCTTGAAGATTTCGCGAAGTTTTTAAAACCTGCAAAAGAGGAGACCTCGGTCAGTTCTGAACTCATGTAATTGCCTGTGTCCAATTGAAAGGTGCTTCAGGATTCACAAAACGAATGTTCCATGTATAGTAAAATATGGTAAATATCGATAGTTATATGATGCTAGTTAATAGGTGAACATAAAATCCCTATTTCAAAGTACCCCAGTGCTACAAGTAATTCTTAAGTCAGTTTTCCCAATTCACTCATTCACTAAAACTCCCAAAGTCAACCATGGTATTGTTATTTGAGTGAACAGCAGAAATGAGTTGAATACTGAGAAAGAAAATATTATTTGATCTCTTGGAGACGGGGTTTTCCTGGTTATATAGGCAATTAAATGTTAAAGGATTTTCTTAGAACTGTCATTATTTGTGGCATATAAAAAGACTGAATAAAATCTTCAGTGTTTTCCTTCCATTGACAGAGAGAAATGTTTTCAGATATAGGTTAATTCAGTAATTTTTTTAAAGTTTACTTAAATGCTACCGATAGATTAAAAAGGTTCCTTTGACCGAAATCCGTCTCATTTCAGATCTTGTTTTGTTTTTATGATGCTGAATGCTGTGATGGTGCTCACCTGATATTTAGATTTCTTATTGTTTACCTTTCACAACGCTCATGCGAATCATTTTCTTGTTGGTGCAATTATTATGTTTCTACCGCCAACTTCCAAGAATTCCTCCCTGGAGAAAATATCTCGGCTTCCTCTGTTCCGTAAAATGATAAATGATCTTCGACTTCTTACTCTTTTACTTTGGTTTCAAAGCGAAGCCGTGAGTTAAAGTTATCACAATTAAATATTCATTCCTTCGGTATAAATATCCATCATCGGCACACTGCTAGAAGCTGCTAACAGCGCTTCAACTACTTGGAGGTTAATTGGGTGCTTAATTAAGGTTATCTCTGGCGGCTCACTACAGCACGCTCACACGGATAAAGATTTACAGATTTCTATCTCACCTTGCTGCTTTCCAAGTTAGATGTTGCGCAAAGCATCAGGATTAAAACTTCGTATACTTTGAGCACCATTAACAGTTTCTTTGAAATACTTCTTATTTTCAGTAATTTTTTTCTTTAGCATTCAGATGGTAATACTTCACGATATATTCCCTGAAGTTTCAGCAAGTAAGAAATTAAAATAATCTGGATATGCATAAGTAGGCAAATACTGCAATCAAAAATACGCAGTTCCTTTAGCTGACTATCTAGACTTACTTAATTGCTTTTCCCAGAGCAGATATTCAAGATTTATCTTCAATCTTAATGTTTATTGCCATCCTGAGCAGATAGATGGCTTCTGATCATTTTTGAGAGATGTTTTACTAAGAATATCAACTTTATTACTTTTTTTAACGATATACTAATACCGACTAAAGTTTAAACGAAACTAAAAGTCGTGTGACAATTTTGGGAAACTTTTCGCGTTTTGAATAATGATCCGAGTTTTTAAGTAAACGATTTAAGAACTTGCGTGACCAAGCAGGAATGAAAAAAAAACTGCTATCACAGCAATTATTAAAGTATAATTGCTATTCAGAGACCTATAATAATAGAAGAACTTGGTGAACTCAATGAAAATGCTATAAGGACCCAATAAAATTCTCAATCCGTAATTCTCTGTACTTCCACCATCAAAACGTTTCTTTATAAAAGCAAAACACTACTACAGAATGTCAGAACAGTACTTCGACAGAAGTGGATTACTCCTTAACGACATGAAATCGTAGATCCAGAGTAGACTCATAGTAACGTGGAAGTACAATTTCCAGCCGATCGAGATGTGTTAGACTACAGATAAGTAGGGTTGCGCTTTCATCCGTTATGAGTACATTTTCGAGATCGGTTGGAATTACGGCTAAAGTCAATATATTGTCAGTTGACTGCTTGTAGATTGTTTGAAGAGGACAGGGATTAGAAATTAGAAAAAAAATCGTCAATTTCCTGAGCAGAAACTATACTACCTTCATAGGAGTAAGTGGGATATCAATAATACGTAATCCATAATATTCAACAAATAAATAGTCTTGTTCGCAGGGTGGCTAGGCACGCATAGCCTTTCCTTATGATTATAAAGGAAGAAGATAATCTAAAAATACGGTCTTAGAACTCTTTATCGTTTCCATTTACAACAAGCTGTAAAAATACAGAATCAAATGGCTTCATTGTTACGTCCTTTCGGGACTAGAAAATTATAAAACTTGGCTCGTTTTGCATGGAAGTTTTAAAGGGAATGTATGCAAATTAAGAATTATTTGATATACTTTCATTGGTAGTATTGAGTTAATAAACAGAACCTGTGACGCCAATAAACTCATCAACTCAGTTGAAAATGATTCTGCTTTAGAAAATTTCGAGATTTTGCGAATGCAATCAAGTTAATTGGATATATATGTTGATTATAAGTTAAAATACATTTGGCGTTCTGACGTATAACGAACATAAAATACTTCGTCAAAATGCTTTTGGTATTTTGACTTTGTTTTACTGCATACATAATTCTATATTCGTTAAGTAAAACAGTACTTAACGAATATAGAATTATTCGTTAAACTAGAAAAATAGTTGCTTCTGAATAATTATGTTTTACGGATAGAAAAGAAAACTCTCGTACCTGTGAAGTAATAGTGTTATTCTTTCTCTAATATCCGTCAATTCTATACATGCCACAGAGCGATCGTAAAATTGCGCAATCCAGAAATAACACATATCTGTCCCGAGGTTAATTACAAGTATATGAAAAATGAAACATCTACAAATACAGGTTATTATCGAACCGTTATAGCAAAAGAACAATAGGAACCTCGTTATAGCATATGTTGAAAGAGGCCACCTCCTTGGTGAATGCAAACTCACACTCTTTTTATACCAGGTTCGATGCCACCTTGTGAAGCCCCTGCACCCTGATGTTTTCAGTCGCTGTTGAAATGTCGTTTTTATTTCATCCAATGTGTGAGGATTATTCCGATAAACAACACCTTAGAGATATCCCCAAAGGAAAAAGAAAATCTGGTGATCCTGGGGGCCACGATTCTTTCAAGATGAGACGGTCACCAAAAAAATTCTTGCGGAACATATACGGTACTATTCGACGTGTGGCATGTAGTACTGTCTTACTGGAGACCAACAATGGCGTTCGCTGACATCAAGGAGTGCCACGAACTGTGTGATCATATTCAATGAAAATGGGTACAACTATACGAGCGTGATATCGCACACCAAACTTCAATTTTTTTGAATGCAAAAAAGTTTTCACATGATCAAATCCTGTTGTTTTGCTAACTCGCATATCCACTGAGGTGATATTGAGCACTACCGATTCATTTTGAGCACTACCGTATGACATTGATTGCATGGCAAGTTTCCTGAGGACTTTTGTTGGGACTGCTCTCTTTTTATTGTCCGTCAAAATGGAAAGTCTTCCGGAGCGATTTCTATCCGCAACAGATCCAGTTTCCAGAAAACACTGTACTAATCTCTTTATCGTTGACTTCTGTACTCGCATATTTCTCGCGAAATTCCGCTGCAACATGAGTAAGAACGATTAGCGAGAAAGTTCCAAAATGAAAAGTCATTGCGGCTGGGAAAAAGACATTCCCCTTCCACAATGAACAAATCTATACCGACAACAACCTGTACTCGTCAGAGTAAACTCAGCATATTCAAGAGTTTGTAATAATATGATGGTGACACTTAGTGGCGTAACGAAAGATTATTATTTGGAAACAAATGGTAGAAATTCAAACTTTCGGTTGTGCGACTTTACAATAACCCTGTAGATAGAAATAAGAACTTTAAGGAGTCCAGAAAATTCTGAAATCTAAAGGATGCTAACTGATCTGAAATTAGAATATTTGGAGTAAAATAAAAATATATTTTTAAAAAACTATAGTAATTACATATCATATAAATAAATACAATGTGCAATATATTACCATATCAAAATATTTAAATGTTTCGAGCCTTGATGGATTTTTGAAATGTTCGAACCAAATATTTCCAACGTTAAGATCAAACTTTATTTTTGATGAAACTGAAATCTATTTAAGAACTTTTTTATATCAATGTCTCTCTTTTTAACAAAAAATGAATATTATTTCATTATACAGTTTTATATTTCTGGAAATTATTTCCTTAAAGAGGAATTCGCCTGAAAGTTTTGTGCCCAAGGAACTACAATGTTGAATTTTATTGCAAAGCACTTTCTCTTTTAAAGAAAACTGAAACATTCTAATTGTGTTTATCCCAAAAATGTTTCCTTTGAGTTTTGCCGATCTCATTCTTTCTCTCTCATGTTTTCCTTAATTCAGATAAATGCTTACATTCATTTACTGTAAAAAAATCCATTTTGTACCTGTTGGAATCGTTACTATGGTCATATCCGATCTTTACTTTGAATCTGAAATAAAACTTCGATTATATTTCGTAATCAATTTCAGTACTCAGATTCACTTTTTACACTTCAGCCCTTAAGTATATCCCAGGACCACACACGCTAATATTTAGAAAGCTGATAAAACTAACACACACTCCTTTAATCCAATGATGCCGTTATATCGCATTCAAATAATTCAAACACGAACATTGCATTACTAATTTTAATTCTTGTTTTTCCCTTCTAAACTTGGCTTTCGAAAATTACATTTAACGACGAGTGCATTCGACATTACCCTTATTGAAATAAAGCCTTTCAAATCTAATCACTAGTGGAAGAATGAAAGGGAACTCATGTTTTCTTTTAATCACTCGTTGCAATTTAATAATGTTCCAAAACGCTAACCGTCTGTGTTTATTAAAGCAACACTAAGTGTTTTGTGTTCAAGAAGTAGTATAATTTGTTTTGGATGGCAATAAAAAATTCCATTGTGGAAAGCTAGTAATTCTAAAAAAATGGGCAGCAGTCATGAAAATATGTATAATGAATAGTTACATTAAGCCATTATGACTGCAGGAAGTTTTATCATGCCATTGAATTAGCACCACGATTCGAGTTTTATAAAGAGTGTGTTAGTAGTAAATGTAATTAAAACAACATACAGAGATTAGAGAGGAGCATGTGTGATATCTTCTGATCCTTTTTTTCCGTCCTAGAAAATCATCAAACAATTAATTTAATTCTATTATTAAGAAAATGTTTCAAAAATGACATTGTGGCTCCATCTAGTATCCAAACAGAACTTTTTTCTGAATTTAAATAATTATGATAATTCATCGTGAGGGTAAGATCAATGAATTATACAGACCTTTGGCTGAATGCCATAGAGTTGACATGTGTAATTCGATCTTTGCCTTTAGCCATCATTAAAAAGTAACACACTGCCTTGTAAAGACATCCCTACAGAACTGGAAATTGCTTCATCTGGTGGGTATAGTTAAATGTAATAGTTTGATTTTGACATATAATCTCTCAACTTCATCAATGCGGCAGTCAAGGATAATAAGGTGTTAAGTTCTAAGTGAATTATACCATTAAATGAAAGGGTAAGTAATTTTGTCCGTATTTGCCAATATTATATTGAAATGTCCCTTAAAGAAATATAAGAGAAGTTTGGTTTTTGTAAAAAATAAAACGCAAAACACAACATGCATTAATGAAATCACCATATTCGGTGAAATGTGTAATAGTTTCTTAAAGTGATTTGTCAACAATACGATAATCGCAACTATTAAAAGCTAAGCATAATTAAAATCGTTTTTGCCGTTTGTGTAACATAAAGGGTAGTGGGAGTGAGGCAAATTTCCTTTTAGTTCACACAGAAATCGTATTATTGTTAGAGCATACTATATGCTCTGACATAACAGTAAAGCACAAAGCGTGATTCATAGTAGCTATCGCCCGTTAACACAGGTGAAAACAAAATGCTACCCATGCGTAAAGCTATTTTCACACGTTGAAAAACAAAGTTCGGTATAAACGTAGCCTTAAATCGAAAATATTTTCGTCCTTTGTAATAAAATTACATACTCGTGTTGAATGCCCATGTAATCATGGAATTAATTCAAGATGAGAACCAAAAAAGTATTGAATATTTTTATATTTAGATGATAGTTTCTGAACATTTTTTCATCTTTTTTATATGGCTTTCATCTATAAATATAGATCCATTTTTCTTTTAAAGATTCATATATCACAAGTATCATCACTCTGAAAACTACGAGAAAGTTCAGGCCTCTCTCTTTTCTTATCGTTCCCTTTTTCAGATTCTTCCTTCTCCCACGATATAATACACATAATTTTCACTTTAAGCTATCATTGGAAGCATCTAATATTTTATATCATTCCTTGAAATATCATGGAATGTTATAAAATACGTGATGGACAATCAAATTACCATCTAAAGACTCCCAATTTTATTCTGGATAAATTGCGTGACGTGCGTGGTCTTCTGCACTAAGAGAATGAATGAAAATATAAATGAATCATTATCTAAAGAGAAGTTTAAGCCTAAATTAAGCGTACCATTTGACACACACGCATAACTACAATGTCATCACTAAGCATACAAAAAAAATTTTAAAAATTGCGTTAAGATGAAATGATTCGTTTATACAGCGAAATCTCATTTACAGAATTCTTGCTGTAAATGAGATTTCGCTTTTAAATAAATTCCATAAATTTAGTATTACGTTTAATAAATAAATATATATGTTCTGCGTTTTTGTTGTTACCTTAAAAAGTATAAATATTAACCTACAGCAACCTCTGATGTGAAATATAAAGCACCAATTCAAAAGGCTAATCATACTCAAAATCTTGTTAATTTTGTAATTCGTTGTGTGTTTCGTTTTTGACTCCTCGCTTGGTTCCAATTGTTAAACTTACTGGAGTTTAATAAAAACCTTTTCTCGTTTCACTGAAGTTCTTACAAATAATCTGTATTTATCACAGAATTTAAAATATGTTTTAAATTCTGAACGTAAGTGTGACGATAGGTTTGGCGTTGAATTCCGTGAGTGTTTTGCAATTTTCTAAACAAAAACAATAATTTACCTGTTAATGGACTTTTGTACTAGGTTCACTAGGCACTGTGTAAGATCTCAAAGAGGATCCCAGCCTCTCCCTTACCAACGCCATCCGTAGGCGATGAAGAAGAATCACATCCTTCACGAGATGTCGCTGGCTTACGAACTAAAGCGGATCCAGACTACGGAGTCGACCAATATCCTGGCGTAGAGCAAAAGTATCTATCAACAATTCTTTCAATAAATGAGTGGAACGATTGATACTTTATTGACCAGTGTCAGTATAGTAACAACTGAGTCAAAGAACTATGATGGAGAAAGCTATCGAAAATCACTGCATATATTTCATATGTAGTGATGGAAGGACTCATAAGGAAATAGAAACTGACAAAAAAACAGAGCCTCGATGAGAAGAGTCGCGTCCGGCAGGAGAGATGGCACAGCCATTCAATCGTAATCAAACCCTGAGCTTGCATCTGAATTGCTACTTGGAAGTAAAAGCGAGCTGAATGGACAAAAGATTGATATCGCTATATGAAGTAAGATGGGAAGAAAATGAAGATTTTTAGATGGATTAATATCGTGTAATATATTCTGAACAAGGAAAAAATTAAATAACTATAATCCTTAATATGACATGGGATAATAAGTAGTAGTGAACGCCTTGCATATTACTTACAAAATAGTGAGCCACCACACATTATTACATTACAAGTCTATATGCCAACATCTAATAGAGAAGAGGAAGAAGTATATGAGCTAGTAGGCAACTTGATAGAAAAGAGAAAGACAATGAGAACTTTGTGAATGGTTTCAACTCAGTAGTTGGAGAATGAAGTGACAAAGTAGTTGGAAATTTTGAAACTGGTACAAGAAATGAAAGTAATAAAAAATTAGTACACTTTTGCTAATAGCAAGCAAGAAATCTAGTCATTAGTAGTACCTTCAGTCAAGTACAAACAAGAAGATAAACATGATTTAAAAATTGGCCAAACTGACAACATATTAGCAAAGCCAATATTCCGAAACCAATTTAAATCTTGTAAAGTTTACTGATGAGCAATGTTGATAGTGATAGTTTCATATGAATAAACCAAAAACTAATATAAATTTTGTTCCATTTGTTCATCTGTAAAGATGAACAAATGGAACAAAATTCAAATTCGTCAAGGATTAAGGAATTAATACGCCAAATAGGTGAAATAATTGCCAAATAAAAACTGAGAAAAAACTGAGTAACAAGCGCGATAATTTCGTTAATAGATGAACGAAATTAAAGGAAAAAAAGCAGAATGATAAGTACATAGACGAATAGAGTTACTTCAAACTGAAGAAGACCAAAGAAAAGTGAATGCAAGAAAGATAAAAATGCCAGAAGATTGAACATTTGATGAAAGAAGGAAAAATATAAAGGAGATATTGAGGGAAGATCAGAAGTGCTGTGATAAATGATAAAAATGATACGATCCTGACAGTGCAGTAACAATGTTGAAACAAACAGTAACAATGAAGAACTGATAAAGGAAACTGGTTACATGATGAAGTCTGAGTTGTTCGAACAAAGTATTATAATCCCAATACCAAAGAAAGCTAATGCTGCAGGATAATACTAACCACAATAATAAATGAAACAGAGAGGGATCTAAGTAAAAAACTTGGATTCAGAAAAAAAAATTGTATATGATCTGTATTTAGAACACACAGCTACAGTTGAAAGAGATGACAATTCTGAACTGCTAAAATGAAGAAGGGATGCTTTCTCTCTCCACTTATTTCACCGTGTATATTGGAGAAGGTGTAAAGGAATAAAATACTCTCTACCGTATCTGATTATATTTGCAAATTCTATTGAAGTGATCGTTGATTCAGAAAATATCTGTAAAATGTTTTTCGGATTGTGGAGAGAATGTTTTTTTTTTTAAAAAATATAATAGGACTAGAAATATTAATAAATCCAAAGTTCTGGTCCGATGAGTACAAACCCATCAATCACTGCCAAAATGTTGCTGAACTGTGAAACAATATTTCAAGTTTCAGATATTTAGGGTGCATGATAATAGAGAGTAGAAGTAAAAGACATAAGATGCAGAATTTTAATAGAAAAGGAAGATGATATATAGATTATCTTCTAACGTAAATTTAGCGCTAAGAAAAAGAATCATAAACGGGTATGTTTCAATTACTGCTCTTTAAGCAAGTGAAGCATGGACTTTGCCAAAATAAGTCATCATAAAATTGGAATATCGGAATGTTATGGTTTTAGCAAATAGTACTGAAAATTAAATAGAAAAAAAGTGACAAGCGAATAAGAGGAGACAAACATCATTATGATGGTGGAAAGTAGAAGAGGAAAATCGATAGAAAATCTTCAGAGGCATAGCAACTTCATGAAAATGATTTTCGAAGGAATGTGATGGGTAAGAGACAGCATAGAAGACCACTGAAAAAATTTCTGGAAATAAGCAATTAGGAAATCTTAATGTCATAGGTACGCCCAAATGAAAAGGGTGGCAATGAATAGTTGGAATGGCAACAGATGCCTTTTTCTCATTACTTCGAAGATCAAGCGATGGTTTTTTAATTATATGTACATCTTTGAGTACGATTTTATAGTAGTCTATTTAATTTAACCAAAATCAAGTTTATGCTATTAATAATATTTGATATTTTAAAGAAGTACAAGAGAGCGAATAACAAGAGTGTGCAGATAATTCAAATTGCTTGTAAATATGATTTGCAAGCATACATTGGTCGATCGTTTCCAAGAGTGTAACTGTTCTAGGATTAGATAAGATGAGATGTAATGTAGGATTTAAATTCACTGTCGAGGGTATAATTCTTGTTCTGAATTCAAATCCTACATTCAAATCTACAGATATAAATTCAAATCCTACTGCAACATAAATGTTTAGTGATGTCTTTAGATGGTAGATAACTTTTGTTTTCCACTTATTGGAGTGGTTTGAAAAGATAAGCGGCATTAGTACCAAACTATTACCATATTATGGTAATATTTCCAAAATATTACCATAATTAGTAACGTGTTGACAGTAGGTAATAATTACCTACTGTCAGCATGGAATTTAATGACGTGATATTTAGGATGTTTAATAACTTTATTGGGCTGTTTAGTTGGATCATTATGGTCAGGAAACATCAAGTGTAAGAAATAAAGGGTGGTAGCTTCATCGAGAGAGAAAGAAAGAAGGGGAAATTTAACAAATAAGTTCGATGGAACAACTTGTCTTTAGATTAGTAAATCTGTTGAGCAAGTGCTTAACTGTCATTATGAAGCAGAGTTTCACAGAAAATAGCAAACGTTGATTCGGTATCATCTCCTTTGGGACACGCGTAGCGTTTACTGTCATTTCAATACCATGCTTACACGGCACGTTATTGAAACTACAGCATGTTATTGCTCATAAGTTTCTCCACAATACTACAGGAACTGACTTTCAATGTTATTCAAGGAAGTTGGAATTGTAAGAATCTACCCAGCTGCTTTTGAGCGAACGAAAGTAAAAAAAAAAAAACATCGCTTATCATCGACTGGTTAAATGACACCATCAGCTTTCTTAGTGACCGCTTGAAGTGACATAAAACCATATCTGTTTCAGGACACGATACCCTGCTTATCTAATCGTTAGATCACACGGCGTATGAACCAAACTTCAGCTATCAGTGCTGATCGGGCGAAACTTTGTCTTTTAGGAAGCGATTATTAGTTGAAAGAATGATCCAGTGAACTCAGCAAACGCTGTTTTGAAAGTCTCTTCGAGTTAAACTTTGAGCTTGGAAATTTACTGTTAGAACGAACTTTGGAAATTTCTTTTTGTGTAATGTATAAAGTAATTGAAACAGCAGTTAAAAGATTAGTCCACTGCTTGAAATACCTAATTTAATCATTTTGTTTACCAACTAAAGAAATACATAAATTTACTAGTCGGATAACAAGCTCTGCTGAAACCCCCATTTAAACTAATCAAGTACATCGAGGGGACTTAAACAAATATAGCTCTCTGATAACAATGATATAACTTGCGTATTTTGGTCAAAATATTTTAAAACTATTGTTCAGATAGCATTACACTATAATAATAGGGATCATTAGTGCCAACACTGATCTTTGTCGTATGCTGCTTAGCATTGTTGCATATTGCAATCGTGAAATTAATAATTGAGAAATATCTGATTGAAAAAAGATAAGAATGTTGTGATAACAATGGTCGTTGTACACCAGCAGACTCTCTCAATCACTTATACTTTACAGTAATGTGATCAGAAAAAAATGCTCTCCAATAAAAATCAGAATAAATTCGATAAATTGTTTTCATTACTGATTTGAGAGATTTTCATCTAATTTCCAATGAAAATGGAAAATAGTCTTCATAAAATAGTTCCGTTTTTTCTCTAAATTTTTATTAAATTATCTTACTCATTCGACCTCTTTTTTTAATATTAAGGCCAATGGGATGTCAAGTCTAAGCACTGGACTTTGAAAAAATGATTCTCCCAATGTTAGATTATATGTTTGGTTTATTATTTTCCTCGGTATTCTGCATAATTAAGAGTACTGAAGTTTATTGAAATATGGCTATAGCTATCTTTTTAGTCGAAATTTTACTTCATTTGTAGTTAGGTTTCTTTAGATTTTTTGCCTTACTTTTCCAACGAATAATTTACATATTTAAATTCCTTTTTACAATTAATAACACAATAGCAATGTGTTTTAAGGTTTCGAATATGCTTATTGTTTTGACTCTTAAACATTCTCATTATATGCCAAACTATCAATCACGAAGTAAATCACAAACTAAAATAAGTATGTTATTCGTGAAGTTTTCAATTTGGTATTTCTCACTTATCTTTTGTTTAATCCATTCAACTATTTGAAATCTTTCGAAAAAAAAGCAAAATTCTATGAAGCACATCTGAACGTGTTTCACCTTGAGGGAATATAACTAAAATGTACCCTTGAAATCAATAAATATAACTCTTTAAGAATGATGAAAATGGTGAACTATGAGCTGTTTCAAGTACTATTAAGACCATGATTTTAAGATGATTCGCTGAACGTACAATTCGAAGAGCCTTTGTTACCTTAGCATTTCCATAGAAAGAGCTGCTAAACATTTTCCGTGGTATTATTAAAATAAAGAAAATTCAGGTAATATTATATTAAATATTATCAACATTTTCTGAATTAGAATAAAATAAATTCAGTAAATAATTATTAGGAAATTTGAGATTAATACAGATAAACGAAAGCAAGGTTTATAAATTTGCTAACAACTTACTGCACGACAAGGACGTGCTATTCTTAATAAAGACTGGAACTGAAGTAAACCTAGACATTTTTCAAATATCCACTAATAATTTCAAGCAAAAATCACTATAACGCAGTACTGTAGTATGTTGATTTCGTCACGCTAATTTTCAAACTTTTAGATGAGAAATTGATCAAAAAGCAATGATTAATTTTGATGAAAATATTAATTTGTTGGTGAAAAATAATGGAGTTAATGTTGCATTTTTTCGCTTGCATGGATGTAACATGAGAAAGATGAATTGTTCATAATAAGAATAAATTCATGTTCTGTTTAACGTGCAATAAAAGCAAAGAACTAAAGAAGAAAGTATACTTGATTAGACGAAATCACATTGTATATTACGATAAAATATAAATGAAAAGAAGAATATAACTCCTTTTCAAATATAACAAACTTTATGATCCAACGAGGTTTAAGGTAGTGGTATCTTCTCAACATGATGCATCTTGGATTGAACTTGACCATCACCAAGAGTCCTCATCTGTGACTGTGTAAGAATAACGTTTTCATCCAATGCTGAAAATATTACGAAATTGATAATTACGAAATCATTATAATGATTTTCGTAATTGTGCTTTTGATAATAAAAAAACGTCAATATTTAAGAAGAATACTAAATAAAAAATAAAAATTCATAAAGCACTTTTTTAAGTATACGGAAAGACCTAAAAGAAGTTATTTCCTAAATTTAGTAATTACGCCTCAACAGACTTGTAAGTCACCGCTGAATCCATTGCTGTAATAAGGTTGGCATCACCGCCGTAAGAGACAATTGTCAGATTTAAAAATTCATCCTTTTGATTCTTATGAAAGCAAAAACGTCAAGATTACGTTTTGGTATCGTTTCCTGAAACTAATATAACACTTTAACACAGGAAAACATCATTTTTGAAAAACAACGTCATCAAATCCCTAGTTTGAAGACTACTGCTTACTAAAAGTATTAAAAATCAGTGCATGTATGTATAAGAACTACCAAAATGTATAAAATACTAAAATGAATCAAAATATTCCTTCCACCAAAGCATTTTCAGGTAACAGATTGTTGTTTGATTGTACAGCAGATAAAGATTTTTTTGTCATGGAATTTTTTTCCCTCGCTTGTCATTGCTTATAACGACTTCAAAAATTGTACAGGTAGTAGTTCCAAGCTAGTTACTTAGTTATAATCAATAAAGATTTGTTATGCACTGTTTGGGCGATGAAATGCCGTTGCTATGGGCAGCGGACTGTATATGGTAGTATTTGAAAGAAAGTCTACTGTAGGCCGTTGAATCACGCATCTTGGCAGGCGCCAGAGTGTCATTGACGGTTATTGGTAGATCTGATGTAAAACCTGCCAGGTGACGACATACTGCCTGTAAATAAACTAAATTATCGGGATAGCGTGAAGGTCCGTTGTCAGGTTTGCGTTTTAAACTGAGAAAGACATTCCTGTTCTAAATTTCCGCATTGTAGAATCTTTCAACAGGGAGATTCAGGAGAAAGAATGCAGAATTCGCATTCATTTCCTTCCGCTGAGACACAAGAGTAACATAAAAGCAGAAAAATGCTCATTCATAATGGCGAACGAAGTTTTACATGTAGAGAGTTATGATGGAGACAATTTATCATCGTCAGGTCTTTTTTAACGAATGAAAGTTTTACAAATATTACAAGAACTATGATAACAAAGTGAAAAAAATCAGCTTAAACTAGCACATGTATTCACAATATATATATATATATATATATATATAATCTTTTACAGTTGTAATTAGCCGACGATAATACAATTTGAACGAATTAATTTTAATATCCAATGTCCTTTTTTGCAATTAGAAATTTACTTGTCTTCTATAATAAAAATTAACTCACGATTATCTCCTTCATCCAGTTACCATGTTTTCTGTATGTTTCGTAATTTCAACTTCATTTACTTTGTTAATTACTTTGGAATGTTGAATATTCCGATAAAGACGAGGAGGCTAAATAATATTATCCTCAGTAACGGATAAGTTTGAAATGTACCGTAAATAAAACTTCAAATTATGCAATCAGAGAAAGGAACCAATTGAGTAAACCGACCTCCCTCTAGAAAGTTCTAATATCCTCATTAACTATAACATAAATTGAAAGCCAAACGGCTATTTTTCTGGCATCCTTAATAATAATTAAGGGGATACAAATCCCTTGTTGTTCAACTGCCAGCAAGCCAAACAGTAAGAGTTTTGCTTACTGGCAGTTGAACAACAAGGGATTTGTATCCCCTTAATTATCCTCGTTAACTGGTCAACGTCAAAAAGCAAAGAGTCTTTTGATAGAAAATTACTTCAATTTATATTCCACTGAATATTAGTTTAAAAGCATGAAAAAAAATCATGGTTCATTAGCATATACGAGTAATAGAAAATAGTTGTAGCAAATCCATAGTAGTTGCTGAATACAAATCGAAAGTTGTTGAACATGATCTGTTCAAGCTGTTCAACAACTGGATAATAGCAATTAATAATAATTCAGGACAGTTTTCTAAGTGCTATTTTTTTCACCATAACAATACCTGCATCCAATAAGAATCAATTACTACAATGACGTGAATGTTGCATCAGCGAAATGTGGGAAACTGGACAGTGAAAATCTGATCATTTGTTTGGATGGAATGAAGAATGTCCTTCTCCAGTTTTCGACGTTTGGCTAATACACAGTCATTTGTAGTACGATTTGATTGGTTTGTGTGCCGATGATTATCCTATTCTGAAAGCAATTCTGCTGTTTATGAATTGAGTTCATTTTGAGTTCTATTTTTATTTATATATTTATTTAATTTTTATTATTTATATTTGAGTGGTAAATATCTGAGCTTTAGTATGCTGTTTTTGCTAATAAAGTAACTGATTTGGGAGGTAAATGAAACATAAATTAATTTATAACCTATTTAGAAGATCACTAATTAAAATGGTTAATCATGAAATGACAAGAACAGGGAAAAACATGTCTTACTGTCTTATAGTGACAGAACATCGCTTTCTGTCTCCCTCCCTTCCTGGAGGAATGCGGAGGAAAACGTAGTCCTCCAGGGAGAGAGAGAGAGAAATTACAAATAGCAATTATCTTTATACAGATGTTGTAGGTTGCAACCAACGGTATGGTGATTTGAGGAGGATTATTTGTGATCATCACACGACCAAAGTTAGTTTTCATATGTTGTTTTAAAAGTACTAATCCGGTTTTGAAACATTATTACGTAAATGATGCTTCTATAATTAACGTTATATTAAAACGATATCGGTTTGGAACTAGTATAACAGTAGGCATGTACTCACCTCAAAGCAATGTACGGAAGAACTTAAAATTATAAAATATTCAAGCGCTCGTTCATTTTACAAATACCTGTATTCAATTTTTAACTAGGAAATCTTAGTCGTAAAGAATATAATATCCAAAGAGCATGCTAGGACTCAAAAGTGTGGCAATAACTTTTTCTGTTTAACCAGAACTTTATTTTGCAATATATAAAGTATTAAATTAAATTTAAATCATTGATAACATTACTTTATAATTAGACTATTCTAATTTTTTGTAGAAACATCATACATATTGCCAATAATAAATGAAATATAGCAGAACAGCAGTTTAATATTTTCATCCGTTACTTCCGGTTAAATTCAAAATTAGCAGATTAATCATCAGATTCGCTTTGTCCTTGTGATTTACAATTTTCAATATGTTAGTTTTGGCTAATCGTTTAATAACAGTGCAATAGTTTTACTGTCTTCTTTTCATTCCACTGTGAGGTGGTTTTCTATAATCAAATTTCCTGCACAAAAAATTAACCACTCAAAAATTTTCATATTAACGTATCTAAATTATATATTTTCTCGCAAATCACATAACAAAGTAAAGTTGATATAATACAATCCCGAATAATCACACACGGCTTAAAGATAAAGTGCATTTCGCATTTCCTTAAGTCACTTGCGTAAACGCATTTTTAAATTGAAAACATTCTCGGCAGTCAGATACAGTGTACGATCACGTGACTTCTGGCTGGCGACACGTTTCTGGGCGGTGGCTCTCGACAGGTAGTAAAGAGAAAAGAGGAAACAATGTTTACACCGTGCTGCGGAGGTTTTTTCTTTCTTTATCCTTTTTTTTAATGTATACAAAGAATAAACGGACCAATGATATCAACTGACATAGCAACACAAGTGACAGTAATCAGGGATCTTGTTCCTTCATTATTTTGCTCACAAATCTTAAGTAAATATGAATTTCTGAAATCCGAGCTTTAAGAAATGCTGTTTATGATAACAGCCATATTTATTTTCTCTTTGGCTCTAAGGAATAATTTATCTCTTATTTAAATATGCGGATATTAAACTCTTTTCAGCCATTTGTATTATTTCAAGTAATATTAACGGAAAAAAATCAAACCAAGATCCCTTTCTGAAGAATCGTATCACACTTAATCATTACATTTTTTTGTTTATGTTAACAGTGAGGATTGCTTTAAACTCATAATTCTAATAGAAAGTGTAATTATAATGAAAGCTACAGAATTTGTCAATTCTATGAGTCTGGAAGAAAGATACGGACGTTAATATACGGAGGATCAGTAAGAAACTATTAAAGCTCTGAATAAAATGTGATGCTGGGAAAATGACGCAGTCTAGGGCAAAAGCATTCTGTGGAATGCCTAGGATACTTTGGGACCGCGGACTCTCATATTATCCAGTTCGTTATTATAACACAGCTTTTGGTAACGCAGAATAAAAAAGATAACCATGTATCCTAAAACACAGTTTTGCATAAACTGTTAATAATATAATTATGCATGGATTAATAGGACGGGAAAGTAAACAAAAGTGAGAACGTCCATCCTGGTCTAAGTTTCTTTAATTTGAATCATGTCCGAGGTATATTAAAACGAATATATAAAGATGAATGTGTTGTTTGCTTGACTTGCTGATTATACAAATTTGCATTGTCCTAGCTATAATTATCAGATAAAGTTGCATGAACTTCCATGTAATTATGAACAACAACATTTGGATCCAAATATTTAATCCTGAAGATGGGATACACTTTAAACTAATGGCATCACCGATTGAAGTGAGTCGCCTTGTTTTATCTTCATACGTGATAGTCACAGGAAAATCGTGAGCTACGTTGGAGGCATATTTTACTGAAGCTATCACAGTAGGGTAACAGTTCCAATGTTATTAGTCTCTTATGAAGTTGAATTTTAAATGTTAAAAAAGAAAAGAAAAGAGATATGCTGTGGAAGTATAGGGAATTTCTGCTTAATCGTTTTTCATTTTTACAGTTTCATCACCTGCCAAAAGGATACCATGAATTTCCATAGCATGCTAAGAAAAATAGAAAAATGCTAAGAAAAATTTACCGTATCGGCATATATCGTCCACTTTTAAATGATATTATTGTAAACAATGTTTATAATCTAATATATTTAGCGAAATCCAAAATTCATCGAAAAATCAACCGCAAATTTAAGTGATATATATCGATAAAAATGCACAAGAGAATTAACCGTTCAAAATAAACATAAATTTTCAAATATTTTCTATGTGTCATGGTGGATGGCTTACTCTCTTCGAGCTTCAATACAATGCAGGAGTATCTAAGGACTCTGGTTATCATCTATTCTTCCTATACATAAACAACCTACTCTTAATGATCGCTAATTGTATTCGCACTTTACAAATAGTAGTATTGGACTTGCACTTACCGCCGGTCTCCATTCAATAAACACGTCACACTAACAGCTTACTCAGCAGCCAAAAAACTAGGCATTCTCTTTCGTTTCGCTGTTTTACACCCAAGCAACCAACTCAACACAATATACAAATCCTAAATCTGACTATGCTTAGAATGCTGCTCACATGTTTGGTGTGGAGCACCTAAAACTTCTATAAAATTCTTGCCTACAGGAAATCGACTCATAGACGATTCCTCTATTACAGATTCATTTCGACCTCTATCTCACACAGTGGGTCGGTTTTGTGTTTGTTCTACAGGTACTTCAACTGTAATTGCTCCACTGAACCAGCACCATTATTCCTCCTCTTCGTGTTATCTCCTGTTAAACAAGAACATCATCTGCCTAGCGCCCCTTCACTGTGCAACTGCAAATACACCGAATCTGCCTTTTCTCTTCGTCTTTTATTCCATATACCCCCGTCCTCTAAAGCAGC
Organism: Typopeltis vanoorti; assembly: GCF_054136105.1. Taxonomy (NCBI): domain Eukaryota; kingdom Metazoa; phylum Arthropoda; class Arachnida; order Uropygi; family Thelyphonidae; genus Typopeltis; species Typopeltis vanoorti. The sequence continues at coordinate 90,409,269 of NC_143564.1, read as the reverse complement.
CTTCCACAAGTATTCTCAAGCAATTATAACCTGCTACTCTTCAGAAAATGTCAATAGACATCTATCTCATTCCTCAACTGCACCCCCCCCCCCCCACACACACTCGCCGATGTGATTATGCGTCTCTCAACCTATTGATAGGAGATCAATATAAAAAAAATTAAAAAGAGGTCTTATTGAGATCCATTGTTAATCATAACATACACTGAAGGTCCCTTAAGACTAGGGATTTAAAGTGTTTAAAATTAATCCAAGTCAATGATGGATAGCGTTGCTAATATCCTCTAAATTGTTATTTAAATTATTTTCCTAGATACCAAGCAAATAAACTTCTTTTCCATATTCTATAAATACACTTAATTTATTCCGCTTGAATTAATATTGAATGATTTCAAAAGAGATTTAAATTTTAAGATTGCATGTTAGTAAATTCTTAACATTATTGCTATGAATAATTTTTTTTTTCAATTTCGTATCGTTCTTTATATTTACTAGTCAAATACCTTCTAAAACAAAGTAGTGCATGCTATTTACCCAAACAGAAACAATATGCCCAAGAATCTGTTGAATATATTCAATGCCAATTACCTTCATTTTGTACGTTCATTGAAACCCTTCCGGAAGTATTTTACGAGTCCAAAGCGAATATTTTCGAAGCATTCAAGGCCATTATCTGAAAAGGATTACTTCGCCTCTCAAATTATCGTAGTTTGAAGAAAACTTTGCCGGTTTCAGCTAATAAATATTCCTTAAGATTACATTTCACCTAAACCAGAGAAGATTCCAGGAATTAGTATTCTTTACGTTGATGCAATTCACGAAGAACGGAAACGATTGAAAGAGTGTGCAAAAATAAATGCATCTTCTGCGAGGGTCTCTTATATTGTTTCTTATGTAACTCCCACTGAACGACTGTAAGCATATAAGACATTGGTATCGTAGTTGGGACAAATTCTTTATTTTTTTATACGTTTAGCATTTTTTTACAATTCGAACATGGAACCTTTTCAAGCCACTTCATTCCTCCAATAAACAAAGTGGTGGTCTCCAATCGTGCGATGAAATCCATCTCCAGCCTAAAGATACTTAGTTACACTAATGCCCGTAGCAGGATTTGAATCCACTACTTTTATTTGAAGTGCAAAGACACTATCCAACAAAGATCCTAACGAAACGAAGGCCTGTAATTCTTTTAGGAAGCCGATCAGCAAGAGTTCGAACGTCATCACCAATATACAGTAATGCAGATATACCAATTGTTCATGTTTAATATTATCATATACTAGAAGTTTATTTGAGGATAACACTCCTGTCATTAGCTGTGTCAATTGATTCACATTAAGTATTTAGTCTTTTTGGTATTAATATGAATGATCATCATTACTAACTCAAATACTCATAATGACATTTAGGATTAAACCAAACATGACGAAAAATTTATTGTATTATTACTAATGCAAAACTACTGAGCATACTGGAAACGATTCTCTGATGGTTGACTGTGAAGTTATACCCGCGGTGGTTAGTTGAAAGCTACTAATATTTTATGCAGTGCACTTTATACATTACCGTTTTCTTAAAACATTTTTATCTCGGTTTTTATCTCGTCATAGCGTGGGTTGCAACCCACGCTATGTAAATTTTTTTCTCCTGTTCCAAAGGAGATTTTCCAGACTACCCAGTGGTAATTTATTTCCGAACATCGGCTTATTATTTCCTGTTGTATCTCGCTATGGTTGCCTATGTAGAATATAATGAATAATTCAAATAACTAATGAAATTAATACTAACGATTTAAAAATTACAAACCGACACATTTAAAGAGACGTTTTCAGTAACGAATGTATGATATGGAACGACCTTAAAAGGAAAACAAATTGATATACATTTCTCCATTTTGTTTCCTCTGGCAGACTTCAATATTTGATAAAAATGTCACTTTAAATTTCCATCCAATTTCATTTGTTCTGAAAAATATTTACTTCTAATATGAAGTGTACTGAAGCAAGATAAACCTTCGGAAATAGACGAGTCCAGCTTTCGCAGACCTTGAAACGTTAAAACAGATTTTTAAAAATGCAGTTCCATTTTCTTTCACAATCTCTAATAAAACCTGCCGTTTGTTGAAATGACTGTCATCAAGTAAATAGCATCTCCCCCCCCCCCCCCTCTCTCTCTCTCTCTCTCTCTCTCTCTCTCTCTCTGTCGGCTTTTTCTCGCCGCAGAGAGAAAAAGCCGATATATTTATATCGAAGACTTAGATAAATAAAATAATATGAACTCGATTTTTTACTCCAATAACATACATGTGCTTCTTAGGATTAAAAAGCATTTAATTAATCACTTATTATTTAATATTTCAATATTTTATCTAATAAATGAAATAATCTATTACGAATTTTGCATCTGTTTAGTCGATTACATTAATTGCTTTTGCATGCAATAATCATTGTGCATTTAATTAATATTTGTGTGTGTGTTTCATGAATAGTCATGGTGCCAATCAGTTAATGACTCCAATCAGTTAACAAATAGCTTGGTTTCAATCAGTTCAATCATTATGCCAGTTAATAACTGGCATAATTCAAATTAGTTAACCACCATCATGGTGCCAATCGGAACTCTGTGTTCTATATGCTTAGGCAAACCCAATATATTCTTTGTATCATTTTATTTTTCAGGTAACGAAGCGATAAATGCATCTGGGTTAAATAAATTGGCTTATGCATGAAATAGTTTGAGGTGTTCATGTAAACTAAAGGTGAATTAGTTTAGTATTGATAAACGCATCATTATTTGTTATTTTTATAGTAGTAACAAAAACATTAATATGAAATTTAGACTTGTGTTCGCTGTGTCATGGAATGGAGAGAGAAATGGCTTATTAATAGTGTCATACTTTAATATAAATATTAATTATTTAAAACAGAAACCTTTGTAATGTTATTATTATTATTGTTCCGGGCAACTCCAAGGAGTCGACAGACTCATCGAGGGAGGCCCTAACATCATGTCAAGAACAACTATTCGACATTCACACAGTATCTATCATACCTTGCCTTGAACTCATTCACGGTCGTAGCACCCACAACAGACTCTGAAAGCTTATTCCACTCATTCACTACTCTCCAAGTAAAAAACCTAGCTCTAACACCCTTGTCAACCACGCTCTTGCCCAGCTTCCATTCATGGCCCCTAGTCCTCCCACCACCAGTCATATTTTCAAAAATATCTTCTGGATCAATCTTATAGAAACCCTTCAGTAATTTGAATGTCTCAATCATATCACCCCTCCTTCGCCTATCGACCAATTTCTGCAACCCACAAATCTTCAACCTATTCTCATAAGGTTCATTCCACAGACCTGCTATCATCTTGGTCACTCGTCTCTGGATCCTCTCCACTTCCTCCCCATCACGAAGAAACTCTGGTGCCCATAACTGGGCACAGTAGTCCAGATGGGGTCTTATCAAGGCTCGATACAGAGGAACAAAAACTTGTTTGTCTCTGTATGTTAAAGTATTTTTCAGAAGCCAAGTGATTTGGTGAGCTGTTTTAGTCACTTTTGCAATGTGTCCCCTAAACTTTAATTCCCTGTCCACCAACACTCCCAAATCCCTGGCCTCATCAATCTCCTGGAGTACGGTTCCACCAATGCGATATACCGCTGCTATTTTTTTCACCCCAAAGTGCATAACCTTACACTTTGGCACATTAAATTGACATCCATTTTTCCTAGCCCAGCCCTCCAAACTATTCAAATAATCCTGTAAAATTTTGACATCCTGTGCACTCATAATTGCTCTACCCAACTTTGCATCATCAGCAAACAAGTGAACACTTCCTCTCAAATCCTTTCCTATATCATTGATGAACAAATTGAAAAGCAGTGGTCCAAGAACAGAGCCCCGTGGCACTCCACTAGTCACAAGCCGTCTTTTAGACTCCACTGCTGAATAAACCACTCTCTGGTATCTCTCCTTCAACCACCCTCCTATCCATCTCACCAACCCTATATCTATGCCCATCTGCTCCAGTTTACTGATTAGGGTTCTATGCGATATCCTATCAAAAGCCTTGGCAAGGTCCAGTAGTATTACTGTAAACTCATTACCCCTATCCAGTTCAGCCCTCACTGTGTTATAAAACGTGAGCAAGTTACTGAGGCATGATCTACCCATCACAAAACCATGTTGTCCCCCATACAATATCCCATTTTCATTTATCCAATCCTGTATTCTTTTCTTGACTAATTTCTCTAAGACCTTGACAATGATTCCTGATATGCTAATCGGTCAGTAATTTATAACAGCAGTCTTGGAACCACCTTTATGCAGTGGAACTATTTTCCCTCTTTCCACCCCCTCAGGACTAACCCAGAACCGAGACTCAAATTAAACAAAATGGTCAAGGGTACTGACAATTCTTTAGCTGCTTCTCGTACAACACGAGCTGGTATACCATCCAATCCCACAGATGTATTGACATTGAGGTTATGCAATAGACTACTCACCTCCACTTCATTCACCACAATTCCTGTATAATCTACTGGTACATTCGTTTCTGCAATGTCACCACCTGGATGATATATTCTTGCAAAGTGCTCACTCAGTAACTCAACTATATCAACTGATTCAGTTACCTCCCTACCATCGGCATTCTTTAAAATCATTCTGCCATGTACATTTTTCCTTTTACTTGCTACATATCTAAAAACCTGTTTAGGATTCTCTTTAGCCTGCATGGCCAATGTTCTTTCGTAATCCTTTTTTGCTTTTCTTACCACACTCGTTACCCTTCTGGCCTGCGCTTTATACCGTTCATGTGCCTGCCGGTCACCTTTCGCCTTAAATTCCCTCCATAGTTGTTTCTTTTTTTTAGCTCAAGCGTAATGGTGTTATTCATCCATTTAACCCCTAGTTGATTTATTATTCGGACTCTAGGTATACAGTCAGCCATTGCTTCATGCAAACACTTCTTAACTACCTCCCATGCACTATCGACTTCTAGTCCTTGCAGTTGTACATGCCATGGCACTGAACCAATCAAACTCCTAAGCTTGTCATACTTTCCAGCCCGATAATTCCACATGTACCCTGTCTTAATTGAAAATTCTACACCTTTAGTCACCTCCTATGATCACGCTCACCGATTGGTGGCAATGTGGTCATATTTGTTACAGCCAAATCCTCAGATGTAATTACTAGGTCTAGTACTCTCTGACCCCTACTATTTTCCATTACATGCTGTCGCAGATAGTTATCCCTTAATAACCGCATAAAATCCAATTCCTTCCTCCCATGTGTCCTCTCCTCACTCCAATCAATGCGACCATAGTTGAAATCTCCCATAATAATCACCCTCCTTCCACTCATTTCTTCTATTTGCTTGTGCATACTGTCACCACCATCTTTTCCATCACCTGATCTATAGCAGCACCCAATTGTATATTTAGTTCTGCTAGCCACAATCTCACACCAAATGGCCTCAAATGTGCACTTTTCTCTATCCTGCAATTCAACTTCTATTCTCCTTGGCTGCAGCTCATCAGCTATCATCAACAATACTCCTCTCCCATTTTATTCTTCCTGTCATTCCTGAACACACTATACCCATCACATTCAATCCCACTAGCTATATCACTACAGTCAGCCATGTTTCACTAATGCCAATAACCTTTGGTCTGGAAATGCCAACTAAGGCCATAAATTCTTCCATCTTGTTCCTAATACTCCTAGCATTAGTGTACACGAATTTAAAGACCTCCATTAGCCCCAACCCTACCTTGATGCCTTATATTAACTATCCCACTCTGATTTGTTGTCCTTATTTGCTCGGGCATATTATATTCATTCTTACATTCAACTGCCTCCCTAAGGACTATATATCTCCCCCTCCTTAATAAATCTAGTTTCCCTGAATTTGCACATCCACCATATTCAGCAACACTTTCTCAAGTCTTCTTACACCGTAACCATTCAAATGCAAGCCATCGAATGGCTTGTGTTCGAATGGCGAGTGGAAGAGATTACAAGTATGGAGTTAAGAACTTATTCTTTTGAGGGGAAGGCGAATATCATATCCCTTGATTCTTGAAACTTGCAGTAGGCGCCATGTGTAGATAGTTATCTTGCCTCTTGCACACCATATAAGGGATAACTGAAGATATTAGGAAATTATATGAACCCATGCTATTAAAGGCAGATTTAATTAGAAAACCAAAATACACTGAAATAAAATGAAACCAACATTTAAAATATAAGCGATATATTTCTCTCTGAGAACGCACTAAGAATTGTATTATTCACAATGATAACAGTTTGAGGTGTATTTTTGGGTTTTATCCGTATGTCTACTTGCTCGACAGTCAGTTATTACCACAAAAGTTAATCATTTGAAAGAGAGAGAGATTGTTGAAATTATTCAATGAAATCTCGTCTCGAAACAAAACTATTTTAAGTACCGCAAAATCTGGAATTGGAACTTCAAACTACTGTAGCACTTGAGTAGAATGAGAACAGACTTCGTGATACAATTCTGACTCATTTCAAGAACAACTGTACTTTACTTGTGATAGACGGATGATACACAATTTGCATTGCGCCTAGAGACTATTTTGCAATGTGCAAGCTAAGATTGGAAAGGAGTAGATAGATTTCACCCCACCACCAAAAAAAAAGAGAATTTTTAACCCTTTCCCTACACGTTTCAGACTTATTAGTACCAAATCTTTCTAGAGAAATCGAAATGAAAAACACTCTGAAACCTGCAAACGACATTCTCAACCAGCAGGGATGAGATTCCATCTATTTAATCGACAACGTAGAAGTTTATCACTCCAGAAGAGTTTTGTAAGGACTTCAGTTGAAAGTGAATTATCCAGTTTGATATGCAGTGGCTACGTTTGCCTTCAGAAAGCATGACAATACACAAATATAATATAATTTGATATTTATTACATCTTTCATAATTCTAACCAATCCTATTCATTTCTTGATGAAATGAAAAACAGGATTATGAAAATACGTAAAATGAAAGTATGAAAATAAATCTAAAGTGTGAAATTCAATTTGACAGGAAGTATTAGTAACCTGTCCACTCGTTTCGTAACCTCAACGTGATAAATTGCCTTATCGTCTGATATGCTGCTGCAATATCGTTCATATACAATGTTGTATTGTGCATGCAGCCTCGTTAGGTTAGTTAGTTTCGACGGAATTCTTTGGTTGGAAAGACGTGTGTTTGAATCCCGTTTGTGACACGAAGAATCTTTATTAGGAATTTTCAATCAAATATGAGCCAGCCGGTCTCGTACGAATGTGGAGGAGATTTATATCCTCAAAACAGACAAACAGGCCTTGTGAATACATCTATAGACGTGGCAACTATTGGACAAGGAGAAAGCCAACAGACAACCACCTATTCCATCAATCAATTGGTTGATAGAAAACATACATTGGGCACACCAGAATAAAATATTAGTAGATGATATTACACTAAAGAACTTGCTTTTTTATTTATTATTAAATTCTTTTTTTAAAAAAATTCTTTGTAAAATCAATGATGTGAAAAAGGATCAAAATGTAGTTCCAGCAACAAAACTTGATGTTCAGGATTTATCTCATGTTTTTTAAAAAAAAATCCATCTGGAAGCGCAAATGTTTTACGTCTTGAAAGTGATTGCTAACTTTAGAAATAACTTTCATTCTGTGATAAGTAAAAACTTAAAATGCAAACGTTAAAAACGAATAACATGTTTCAAGAATAAATCGCGTAAGATGTCCAGCGAATGAGTAAAACACCATCAGACTTAAATACCGTTTCGGAACTAATTTAGCCATTATAGCAACATTTCTGCAAATAAAATATTATTGCTCTTACCAAGGCGGAAAACGAACGTAATCATTTAGGAATAATGAGCTGTAATAATGGCGACGATATCCATATCAAGCGTGCTGATGCTTCTTTCCCGATCTCTCATTTATTCGTGATATATTCGAGAGGTTTCCGTTTAGAAACGATTAACAGATTCTGTTGATAATTGCACCATCTGAGAGATTAAAATTAGTGAATTTCTAATAACGCTCCTAGAGTTAATTGTAGAGTTGGGGGATGAAGACATTATAAAACTCAAGAGTGGTTTTGATGGCAAGATAATTTTCCAGATAAAAATCCATATCTTAATGACCATTTTGAAACCATATACCTTCACTGACTTTATGGTCCTTTTCATTGTCATGTTACGGTAATCGAAACCTGTCAAGATCTCACTTCCTGATATATGCACTCTTTTCCTTTCCTAGTCTAATATGGATTAGGCTAGCATAGTGTAGTCACGTGAGCGGATTGAAATTTATCCTAAGTTTGAAAAGACTTGGATTCGAATATACTATGCTATTCAAGGAACCTTAATACAAGTTTTGAACTGAAGTTGGGCCTAACAAGTTTCACCCAGAAAGCGAGGCCACTATTGGTAAACAAATCCAGTTAACATACTCAAGAAAAGATTTCATCGCCTTGGTTATGTCGTACTTCAACCAAGTATCAAAACCAATCTGATCTCGTTGCTAGGTCAGTTTCACGGAAGAAAAAATGTCCATCTTGGAGAGGGGAGATGTGCTCAGTGAATCGCCTAACATAGGAGGCAGAAATTTCATTTAAGACCTGGGAAATATTTAGCTATTATGAGGATTAAGGTGCCATCCGATACACCTTTGATATATAGTGGGCATATTCTGCAAAGTGTTCTGATTTTGCGTTTACTCAGCTTCTTGCCATATGAAGTTCACAATTTCATTGCATACGTTCCCTGGCTAAATTCAAGTTTTCTTCAGAATTTCCATGGAATTTCTAAGGTTTAGTCTAATTATTCCTTTTGAAGCAATATTTATATTTTCTCTACAAGATACTACTGCTCGATTTTTATTTCTTTGGAAAATTTCTGCTATATTTGTTTAAATGCTAATTTTTATCTTGCTCAAAACTAAATGGTAGTCACTACTTTTTTTCCAATTTCGTATATACTCCAGTATCCTGAGCGTTTTTGTTCAGAACGTGTCCTGAACAAAAAAAGCATCAGTTTTTATCTCTCCAAATTTTACCAAAACATTTCTATAAATCTGATGTTCATCTCTTAATCTGCTGTTCATCTTACCAAAAAGGACAAGTTTTTCTTTGTCAGCAGCCTTCTCTAATGACTCAAAAAAATTCCTCAACATCTTCCTTATTAGAACCTTCTTTGAGAACCATTGGCATAAATCCTGCTGTCCCGTTATCCAATTCTCCACACTGACGTTTTCTTACATACACCACTTGAAATTGACTGCCATTCAATAGTGTTTTATTATTTATTGTTGAAGGCTGTAGCCATTTCTTTCTTTTATTGATCACCATTTCCCGAATATAACATCTTTATAATTATTTAGCGGAATCTCATCTCACCTGTTTTAGTGTCTTCTTTCTATCGAGAGTGCCAGTTGTATAGACGCGGTACTTCTAATCCTTCTGCCACTTTTACTTCTATTTAGTTCGTGGTGCCTATTTATAATCCTGTTGATGACGAGTTTGAGATTTGTTCCAGTTTCTGACTTTTCACTATATGCGATGTTTCTCTGAAAAAACACATTGTTTAGCATGAGTGTTTCAATGGCACTTCCTGTTATAGCATTGTCGTTTGGTTTAAGCCAATACAGATATATAATTTCGTCATCTAAATCTCAAACTGCTATCCCACCGTCGTTTGTTCATCATCCTGTAGAATACCTATTAACGAAATGCACCACGAGAAGAACGAGGATAGGAAATTATACAAGAAATCTAGGTCGATTCTCTCACATTCTTTAGAAAGATATTTAGATAATTCCCCTCTCACTTGTTTTGCTTTGATCCTCGAGTGAAATCAAGGTTTGCTAACTTTTCACTTACCCATTTTGTTTAAGTGACCATGCAATTTCAAATTAATTCTGCTCACCCACGCATATTTGAATGGTAACATTGTCAAATTCATTTCTAATATCTTCATTTTAATGACTGTCACTGATGTTATTTGTTCACTGCTTTTACCGATCATAGTCATCCATGATATTTTATTTCTAACCCAACTTTCCGATTCATTAGTTCAACTAATTAACCACACATTATACAATGTTTGGCTTATTATACTATTCAACTATCCATATGTAATTTCCCATCTTTACTCAAACTGTTCCGAAATCGCTAGTGTTGTAGCTATTCTATAGGTTTTCAGCTGAAAACTGTAGATGACTTTTTCCATGCTGTGCTAATTGTTTTAATTTTTTTTTCTTTTCATTTTGGATGCTCATTTTCATATTAGGTATTGTAGAACAATTTAATATGGTTATTCGCGAAGAATTTTTACAGCATTTATTTAGGAGTATAACAGCATATGTATGAAAGAACGTATATGAATATCTTCGTTCTTGCTATCATCTTAAACGCCATTTTCCTCCTAATGTAATTCTTATAGATTATATAACAGTCGAAGTAGTGTGTGTCCTTGACTTTCACTTGTATTTTCCATCAAACCATCTTTCTGTCATCTTTCATTCCTATCTACCGGTTTATAACTTAAGTACAGACTATATATTGCACTATATACTGATACATTCACACCATATTATTATAGTGTTTTGAAGAACACTCTCTTAGCGCCTTATCGTAATACTTTCCAAATCCATAAAACTTAAATACAAATATATTTTTTATTATTCCTATCATTTTTCAACTATTAGTCTTAAAGTGAAAATCTGATATACGAGAACCCCCTGTTTGGTTGGAACTCAGATCGTTTCTCTCTAAATACTTATCCACTATTTATTTCTCCATGACAAAAATCTTACGTCGAATGTAAGATTTTTGAAGTAGAAAAATTCCTCTGTAATTATCAGATTTAGTTTTAGTTTCATTTTTAACGATGAATACAATTAATTAACTGTCTTGCTGACTCGAATCACCTGGAATTCGAAATTCAAGCTAAGATTCTACCTCCATATTTGAGCATCTCTGGCCAAACACCTGCAATCTCTCAAATTTCTGAACAGCTTCGTCTACCAGCAATATTGATATGCACGCATGACCACATGCCTCCCGAATATTGCTATTGCACCGATTCTTGTTTAATTTTTTTCAAATTAATTACTCCAAATATTTATTCAGAATATTCCCTGCTGCTTCAGTTTATAGTTAAATTTATCATCTCGGATTCCTTTTGCAATATTTTTTCTTACATTTCTAAGCTTTTCAATAGCCTAAGTACGTTTTGCCACGTTCATGATATTAATATTTTTTCCTATTTACCCAAGTCTTGCCATATGTTTTATTTAGTTACATTTTACGCATAATGTGGCATTCTTATATTTTTCTATTTAGGCTAAATAGATATCCTGACTTACTCAATAGGAGCATATTATTTCTTATTTTCCATTACTGCTTCTTTAATTTTTCGCATTCACCACGTGCCTCTCTAATGATATTAATTAATGTTTTCTTCAGAATTTGCCATGAGATTTTAAAGGATTCGTTTGCGTTTTGAAACTTTTACCTCTTAAATAATATTTATATATTTAAGTCTGCAATTAATTTCTGAAAGCTTCTTGACTTTTATTCCTTTGAAACTTTTCTTATATTTTTAAGGATGATGCTTATTTTTATACTGCTCACAATTAAATGATGATCACTTCCTTCCTGCTTGAAATCTCGTATATACTCCAGTATCCTGAATAAGTCGATATTACTATCAACAATGAGATAAACAATGCGATTTCTCGTATCCTGTGTGTTCTTCCCATGCGAATGTATACACATGCTTATGTTGGAACATAGTAATGACTAGTCCACAACCTGAACAAAAATCCTGAAAGTACTTGGTTATTATTAGCTTTGCTCTTTTCTCCAAATTGTCCCATAAAATTTCCCAATATCTGTATTCATTCTTACCCTGATGTTCATATTCTCCACCAAGGACGAGGTTTTCCTTTTTCTTTGTCAGCTGCCTTCTCTAATGATTGGAAAAATTCCTCTACTTCTAACCTAGTAGAAATTCTGTTAGACCATAGGCACAAATACCTTTGTCCATTTCTCCAATTTAATGTTTACCAGCATTGCTCTGCTTGAAATTGCCTATTATTCAGATATATTGTTTTCTTGTTTAGCATTGAATGCTATAGATGCGTCATTTTTCTAATCTTTACTGACTTAGTGTAACTATCTTGAAGCTGTTATTTAGAGAATAGGATCGTTTAGTAATTCAAATTATGTTAATTTCGTATTTCTCTCATTTTTATGACGTGTCGAATATTGATGATGGTACCCACCGTTGCCTCCTTTTAGATCGTGGTTTCAGTTGTTCCAGTAGTTGATTTTCCACTGGTTATTATGATTTAATAATCACATAGAAATAACTGAACAACACTTTTTTCTTTTTTCCCCCCACTTTTTGTTTTTTTTAGAATTTTAAGTTTTGCGAAAATGGTATATGATTTTTATTTTTCAGTCAATGATTAATTTTTAAATTGACTACTAATTTAAACATTAATTGAAATTTAATTGAAAATTAATTGAAAAAACCAATTGAAAATCACAGGGTTTTCTTGTATTTGCAAATTTCAGCAAATTTTATCTTCTTCTTGAAATTTATTAATTACAACAGAATTTTGTCTTGTAATACACCATGAGTTATACAACTAAATTATGTATTTGAAAAGGTAACAGGAGATTGAAATGGCATTTTTGTAACAACTTAGCCTTTTTAATGATGTAATGGCGCCGCACTTGATATTACAAGAACTATTAATTTAAATTTAGGTTTTAAAATAAATTGTTTAAATAAATAAAATTTTATTAAACCGAACTAATTACTATAATAAAGATTAATTTTTCTCATTGTTTGCTTCCACTAAATTTCATCAAGAGTTTTCTATTCGAAAATTTAAACCTATAAAATACAAAGGTTCTTTAAATTACTATTCCTTCCACAAAGGTAATGTACTAATAGCATATTAGTACAGTGTATGAACTAGATTAACTTTCTCACGATCCATCAGGGTTCCACTATTCACAGAATGATGTTACACGATTCTAGTAATATTCTTCTTCTCCTAAAACATTTCAGACATCCATATCAGATTTGGATTGCAACTTCAAGATTAAGAAATAAAGTCTTTATCCACTAAACCAGCAAGGATAGTTTAGGAAATAAATGATATAAAGTTATTACTAAGAATGACCTGTAACTTAAATTAAACCTCCTGAATTAAGTTACAAAAAGTTATAAAAAACTAGTTGATGACTACAGATGAATTCTACAGATGAGTTGATGAATCTGCAATGAAACCTCTGCAGTACGTTATTATTCCACTTATCCATACAGTAAATCTTAATAAGATCACATTCAACGAGATAACTTCACGTTGAGGAGAGTTTTTGAGGTGACTTAGAAAAATCACATTAAAACAAGAAAATCAGCAAGAAAATATCTAAACATTTTCAGTAATTTAGTCAAGATTTGATGATCTTTTACAAAGTTGGATTAGATTTCTGGAAACTTTAAAGATGGTGAATGTATTGTTTTCTGTATTAAGATGAAGTGTTCCGCTGTGAACCAGTTTAACACCAGAATAAAAACTAAATTAATCCGATACGTTGTTCCAAATTATAAGTTCTTTGAATGACACTTTAGTTCTTTATTAATGATTTGGTTAAAAATAAAGTTTCGATTGCATCTCGGTGAATCTAATGAATATCGCATCTGTTGACGAGAGAAGTCGATCGATGATTTAATGGCTGTCTGTTTTCACACCTGCAATCTTCACTACCAACTCCATCAAGAAAAATGTCTTTCTAATTAAACACATACATGCGATTCATGTTTAGCACGTGTCTGTTTTTGATGATTTCTTGGATGCATCTCAAGTGACACGGAATAACAATAATAGAAATATAAAAGAACCGTTACTTTCTATGTTCTTTTAATACACTTATTATAAATCTTATTGCATTTATCAAATGCATAAGAATCTATTTTTGTTCTCTGCAGAAATTATAAATATAGTGATGGTACTAACTGACCTTTAAGTCATATAACTTTGCCAGATTAGCTTTCGAAAGTAATAATTTTATAATAACACATTTACTCTTACGCCTAAAATATAGATTTAGGCATAACTTTTTGGTGTTCTTCTGCTGTTTTCCTGGTTAAAGAAAGAAACCTGAGCTTTCTGAAGGGAATCCTTACTACTCCTCATATGAGACCGGCTAACTCATTCTCGACCTAAAAGCCGAAAAGTTCGCGTCCAATAGGGGATTTGAAATCCATTTTTTTCCAGCCAAAACGTTTAATCAAAGTCAGCTTAGATATTACTCTCGACGTAAAGCCGTGCTTATGGAAAATAAGAGACATTGTCAGTTTTCATTTTTAATTCTCTCTGCTCAGGATATGAAAACTTACGTAGTTCCTGAGAAGGCCTACAAAATATTATGGAAGTTTTGAGGCTGTATTGTTTATAAGGCTGAATTTTTATACGGGAAGCTCAAAGCCTACCTTCCTGGAAAAAGAGGAAAGGGTAGACCATCAATGAGAGAGATGGATGGATGTGTGTGTGAGACTGATCTTCAGAAAGCCTCCAGAAAAGAGGACTATCTGGCGAGGCCTGGTGTGGCACATCAACGAGCATCGGAGTGACCATACGGCACTGTCGATGCCCAGTGAACATATAGAGTTAGATAGTTTGCAAGGGCATAAACATTTTCTTCAAACAATTAAACTCATAATATGTTTGATTTTGGTAGAAAAAAACCTTAATTCGATTTCCATCCCGGAATACAGTTAAAACGATTTGAGAGTATTATGAGACAACATGCAAATATGTTAAGTTTGTGATTTAGCAATCCTCATAGTAATCCTATGAGAGCTAAGTGACGATTTTAATAAATAATATCGTGAGATATATAATTTTTCATATCATAATCATTCAATACTTTTAACATGCCATTTAACGCCCACAGTCTTCTAAGTAATATTGCATTACTTAAAAATGAATCTAAAGTGGTTAGTCCCTGTGCCATTTAGTATATTTGGTATGTGAACCGCGTCTGTTCCTCAGGCCGATTTGCCTGGGTTGTAGGATGAAAAACCAGAGTCTTCAGGAGGAAAAAATTATTCGACTTACGTATAAAACCGGCTAGCTCTCATCTAACTGAAAAGCCCTTATAAAGGCTTTTCGCATCCTAGACAGGATTCAAACCCAGATTTTTCCAGAGGAAGAACATCGTTGAAACTGCGTAAACTCTTCTCAGATATCATAACCATTTTTAGCAATTTATAACATATTTAAGTCAAGCTTTCTGCAAATTAAACTTGAATTCAAAACCAAACTCAGGTATACTTTACTCTAAAGCAAATATTTGAATAATCTTGTGCGACAGTTAGATGATGCCGGAAGAATACTGTAATTTGAGAAACGAAGATCTTGCCTATACTGGTAAGAGTAACGCTTTACAGGTTGCATTTGATCTTTAAATTATCGATAGATATCACCTCTACTGTTAAAACAATAGATTAGGTCAGTTTGTTTTGATAATAGGTACCATACCTATCATAACATAATTTAAAGTGTTAGGTGTTATATAAAATTATTAAACGATATTGTGTTTGACTTCATTTTACTGTTTACCTTTTTAATGGCCCCTATGTACGTACTCAATGCGTACATAGTTTTGATGCGTCTTCACAATAAGACGCATCAAAACACATATCAGCTCTTTCAAGTATATATATATATATAATGCTCTAAACGTTTTGCTAATTTTAACATTGCTGTGTTTTTGAAAAGTCTAGAAAATAACTAGAGATCAATAGTGTCTTTTTAATCTCCCAGTATGCATTATTTTAGGTAAAATGTATTCAGGGATTCTTCTGTATAAAACAACCTGTTATGGATACGACGAAGCATCTATAAAAGTGTATAGATCAGATATATATAGAAACTACCGTAGGCTGGATTGTTAGAAGCCTTATTAGTAATTTATGTTTACATATTTTAACAAACGTAACCTTTCAATGATAGCAGTAGTCCATTTTATGAAAAGATAAAAATTCAGATTTACATTAGTTACGAAAATGTTAGTTTAGAAAATTAAACAGTTTTTCATGGTTGAAAGATAGGGACTTGAAATGTTCGTAGACAGATTACAATTCTAATAGTTTTAGGTGATCAAACCTCACTTGCTCTTTTTTTTTTCAACATGAAGGAAAAGAAAGTAAAATCAATAGTAGGACTATATTTAAATAATTTTTATGGAAAAAATAAGAAGTAATACTATTTGTTGTTTATAACTAATTTTTGCGTAATTTAGTTAACTTCATCACTAAGTGATAGCTAAAGTACTTTATAATCAACAAATGGTATTACTTCTTATTTTTATAGATAATGCTTTATATAAGACACACAAAGACATCTCAAGTTTTGTGATTTATTTGAAAAAGTGATGAAAGATTAAAGATTCCTTCTTTCATTTTTCTCTTCTAAATCTTCTTCGTAGACCGGATGATACAATGTTACCTTCAATCTCAGAAAATCGGTCCTGCATTGATTTTAGCATATAAGTGGTATGACGCATCAAGTGCACGCACCCATACGATACCTATCGGTTTACATTGATTTCTTTCTATTTCTAACCTACATAGACTACCAGCATAAGTAACAGGTTGTCATCAGATAGGGTAACACAGCAATGACCAACCGTTTAATGCTGCTAATATATACCTATAGTGATTTGATGTGCTACATGTATCTTAGTGTGTACAAAAAACTTGGAACTGTTTTAAATTCATTCAATAAATCATATTAATGAAGATACTGTTGATTGTTTAGCGACTGCTTCAGCGTACAGTTCAGCTGATGTATATTAAATCATGTTGGTTTATTTCTCTTTTCCTTAGCCTGATATTAGTTGGATCAATTAGAGGCTGAACGCCAATCAGTTTATTCTTAAAACATCAGAATGTTTTTTTTTTAAAGCAAAATAAAAATATTTTCTCTAAATTAACCTCTCTAATTGATGCTCACAAATATTTATTTCTAATTAATGGATAATCAGTGGTCATATATATTTTTTTGAAAATATCTGGAATTCTATTTTCAAATATGCATTATTTGTTGCTACTTATCCCTAACAGAAACTTCCCCGTATTTGCAATTTAACAAAAAAAATAGTTAATTTCATTAAAATCACATTTCTGATAATAATATTAGTGACGCAGTCATGTCATCTATCATTGATTCTTTGTAACATCAGATGGAAACATTTATTAACGCCCCCCCCCCTACATACACAATAGATTTCTGAAATACGCATTAAAAGCTGTTAATCAATTTGATAACTACTTTATGAAAGTGAATGAGTTTTGATTTTCATAGATATGATCGTTTTATGAATATTGATAGGAATCATATTTACTATTCTAAATTTCCATTTTGCAACTTTAAAGCTTGGAACAGGGACACCTGCAGTAAGGCTGTAAAAGTTTATACAAGTAATTCAAAACCACGAGAATCACTCTCAAAAAATTCTTGTTAAAAAAAAAAAATATATATATATATATATATATATATTGCTTTAGTTATCTAATTAAAGTTCATAGTGGAAAGTGCTGGTTTAAAATACATTCTGAAACATACTCTGACTGATGTGCGATATCCCGAACGCGGTGAAGGGCACTTAAATACGTTGCTGGATCATCTACCTATCGACGTAGTTTGTAATCGGTATTCTTTCTGAAAAGACAATGTTCGTTAGGTGACCTTTGGTCTATTGCCTGCTACACATGCTTGCTAAGAAATGCGACGGCTATTCTTAAATTTTACAACCAAACGTTTTGATAGGGAAAGGAAATTACGGTTATCAAGCCAGTTCGTCGATACTTGTCTCCGTTTCCTACTACCGAGATTGAGTTTGCTGAGAAACAAACCTAGTTGGGTTTTCTGCAGATTGTTTACGCAGTGTGAATATTTTGTGATGTGGTTACAGTGTTAAAACACAGCGTCAAAAGCACAAAAAAGTATGCATTACTCGTAAAAAAAACTAACAAAGTAATGATGAGCCCTCTGCTTAATAGTAATTGAAAGATTGAAAGCCAAGTTTTGAATGAATCATTTATTTTAACCAAAAAGTAAAATTACAACTTATACAAATTGTTGCCGTGTATTGAGTTGCATACATCTGTTTTCTGTCCTGCAATAAAACCTGCTTCAGTGAAGACATGGATTGTAATACCCGAGCATCTTTCCTATTATGAAACTTTTCAATTAGAATAGGTTTTTTACTTGGAATTTATGAATGCATGGCCAGTAGTACTATTCAAGGATTCTGGAAACAGAATTCCGATTATGTCAACTGACTATGTGGATTATATTATTCATTTATTCATGTTTATTAGCAAATTGCTTTTATATATATTTTGGTACTGAAAATTAAAGAGTGCGCAATTACTTCTACGTCAGTATAAACAGTAACAGGTAAAACGGTATGATTGAAAACGAATCATATAAAAATATGATTTTTTAAAATAAAATTTAGTAAATAGGTACAATCTAAAACAAATTAGAAAAATAAATAAATATAATCTGCTATACAGTTTATCAAGAAGGAATTATATTTGTTTAAATCAATATTATGTATAATTAATTATATCTCATTCTTCTGGCCTTAATCGATAAAGGTAGTCCAATTTTTAAGTCTTTTGTATTACATTCAATTTACTTCTAACACTTCAAATATTGATAAATAACAGGGTTACAAAGAATTGCTGAAGCAGTGCCATTGATAATGATAGCGACTATTATTTGAGTTGATTTAGAGTATTTATGTTCAGAGCAAATGTGATTTTCATTCTGTTTTTATTAACATTCCCATCGAAAGTAGCTTCTATAAGTAGAATTTCGGATCGAAACTGTATGGGAATCGACTTGGAAGTCAAAATATCTAAACTGCCTGTTAATTCCTAGAGAAGGAAATTCGATTTAATGGATTTATAACATGGAAACCATTTAAACATGCATTGTGTTCACAAACACACTACATATACGTGCATTTATCTCCTGGTGAAAAGTTTCTTTTTCACTAATTGTTGCGTCTTTCCTAATTAGTACAATGTTTAATCTTCATAAATGTTCCATAAAACTAGAAAACGTCTGCATCGAAGTCCTTTAAATACAGCAATTTTGATTAATAGACGTTTGCTAGAATTAGCATAACTACTATCATCAAGATAAAACCGGCACACAGAGAGAGAGAGAGAGAGAGAGAGAAACTATATTAAAATATAAGGACTGAGTAATAGTCGCACATGCACTAATTAATAATCTTTATTCCCAATCTGTTTTCTCTTGGTGAAGTTGATTTAGAGTATTTTCAGGGCGAACATAATTTTCATTCTATTGTTTTTATTAACATTCCCATCGGAAATGGCTTCTATAAATAGCATTTCAGATGGAAACTGTATGGGATTTTCTAACTTCACTGGAATACTTCAAAAGCTAATTAGTACAGAATAGTAGTATATATGCATCGAAATCAAAGTTCATATAAAACTAAATAGCATATGGCACAGTGTTATGGATATTTAATCAAAGAAATGAATATTTAAAATAATTTAAATATTAAAGTAAATAAATAACAGAATTATCCTTTTTTGCAAGTTAACTGAAGGAAATTCGATCCACAACGAGCCTCATGCAGTGTGAACATGATCTCTAAAGAAGATGGTGCAGTGGATAAAAACATGGTTTTGATTAATAATCAGTGAACTACGCTTTGTAATACGCTAAAATCTCTTTCAAGTGTTGTAGTACGAAATATTTTTGTCAGTTGAACGTATTCATCACTTAAGTATGTGAATATTAACTGCTCGCCAGTTAAACCAAATGGAACTCTTTCTTTCTAAAATTGTGGTGAAGACTACTTAAAATCGGAACTGACGAATAATTACAGCAGATAGATCGTCATTGTTACGCGTTGATTCTACATCCCACTACATAAAAGTTGTATTAACATCTGGTTTCCTGGAACTGCTACACCTGTGCTGATCGACTTCGATGGAAATGTCATATGTCATGACCTTCATATAAATCTCGCGATATGTCTCAGTAATCTCAATAGCGGTAGGCAAGCTACTCGAAATACCATTAATGAACCTCTGCGTTTCCACGATATGAATGAAAGGCTTTTTTTCTTGCCTCTAATTCTCTTCATCCGTTTCGTGAAACTCGTCAGAATTACCAATAATCTATACGTTTGCGTCAAGTTCATTTTCTAGCTAATTGTCACGTCAAACACGTAATTTAAGAAACATAAGCAGAGAATCTATTAGGCAATTTTGAAATAGAAGATATTAATTCAGAAGAAAATTCATTAAACTTTCTTGAACTGTAGACACGAATGTCTTGAACTACTTAGAATGTGAACTGACCAGTGTTACGTATTTTGTAATATTTATAAATATCATATTGAGGTAGAGACTTATCTGTGAGATAAAATATTTAGTTCTATTTAAATAATATAAAAATTAGTACTACTTTGTATCATAGCATAAAATGCTGTAATACATTGACTATGGAAATTATTTCTGTAAAAGATTTATTGCATTTAAACAGGTCTTATCAATAGACCGGGCTACGTTGCCGAATAAAATAACTGACTGGATAAAAGCATTTAATGTTATCGAGAAACAACAGCGTACTGCGTATTGTGACAAATAAGACATTTTCATCATTTTGGTTTGAATATAAATTTTCTGTTTCTTCATTTTCTCCTTTATTAAATATTCTACATTCAATTTATTTTACTTTCATATTTTTACGTTTCTTTTATTTGTAATTGTTATAGGTTTATTTTGTATTACCGTTCAAACAAGATTTCCGTGTTTTAAATTTTGGTTTGAGTACAAGATATCGAATATTATTGAACTTCTATCGGAAGAAGATACATGAAATCAATAAATTATTATTTAAGTTATACGTAACGAAACGAGGTACTCCATTATTATATTGTGGATGCAAAACTCTCTGTTAACACAATCCTACACAACACACAGACATTGAAAATGAAGACAAAAGTATCAAACAGGCAACATAGAAATGAGCTATCCCATCTGTGGTCAACGATTCAAAAACGATTTAGCTATAACCTGTTGATGCGTAGTGAATCACTATTGTTAAGTTTAAGGATGTTGACCCCTAACTTCTATCAAGTATCAGAGAGGTCTCTCAGACTTTAATTTATATTTATGGAAAATTTTAACATTCTTCTGGCATATTTTATAACTTTCATCGATAAGTTCCTTAACTGTAAAACGTGTTAGGTTATAAAAATGTCATATAAGATTTATATTTTAATTATTATAGATATACTTCTAACAGTTCGTTCTAAATAGGGAATAACATAACTGTAATAAATTCTGCAGAATACGAGAGTAAGTAATGACCTTCTATAATGGTAGAATAGCTGAAAACGTTTATTGGAGGCAAAAGCTAAGAGATCATTTTTATTAGCATATAAAGATTTTTTTTGTTTATTTTGCACATATAGTAAGACAATGAAACTTCTGTATAATAAACATTTGAGCAAGATATCTTACAGAATCTAGAAATACTTACGCAATATTTTTGTTTTTTGGAGTATCTGTTATAAAGATGTTTTATAAATTGATACAGCTGTATTTTAAGACTTTCTGAGAAACTAATAATTGAGTACTTTTCTCGAAGCTTTTTTATGGTCAAGCTTTGACAGATAGAAAAAAAATAAAATTATTAAAGATTTTATTGTTTAATTTTGTAATGAATTCTAATAATATGACAAACACTAAAGTTGTAGAGCAGTGTAACTAAAATAGCCAATTATCCGGCAGAAAATATTAGATTTTCAATATTCCAATTAGAGGTTTGTGGATTCGAATAATATGATGGAATGATTGTTCGAATCATACTGTGATATGGAGGTCACAAATTAAAGTGCTAATATTTTAAACAAGAAATTAATGAATTTGACGTTTCAGAGCAAAGCCACTTGTTCTTTTCCTATCAACATATACTTTAAATTTTCTCAGTGATATAAATTGGTTATCTTGTAGGAACCGCCAGTTTTCCTCCTTGTAATTCCAATCTCTGGCACTTCTAGAATCTGTTTTGCAAATAAGAACAGGACAGCTGCCTTATTATTCTCCATTATGAAACTTAATTGTGGACAAATTGATGTACATAAGATAGTCCCGATTTGACATCAAGTTTTAACTATAAAACGGGAAATTTGGTCTTTATGTAGTTATAAATGAAAAAAAAATACAAATAACACCACTTCAATAAGAATTGGGGCATGCTATATTGCAGAAAGGAACTTATGCTATCCCTCTAATCTGAATCAATTCCAACATTTTTAACGTTTTATTATATTTAATGCATTTAGTTATCCTGCGGGGCACCTGCTCGGCATGACATCTAAGTTTTCCAGCAGAACTATATTTACGTAATCCTGAAACATTCTAAAATACTTAAACTGATCTCTCGAATAGATTTCACTTGAAATAGTTCACATCAACATTTTTTTTATAAGAATATGATGTATGTATTTGAATTGAAAAGGATAAAGCCTACGTGTTTTTTGCTGATAAATATACAAGAAGTGAAATATAAATTATATTTAGAATATGAACTATAAATTGTTGGAAATGTAGATAACTTACATTTTTAATAAAATATATCAGCGATATAACACTTTACTTTGAGACGTTGCGAGAAATATTGCCGATGACTTGTAATCATATTCTATTTAGCAGGAAGTAAAACTATTAGTATCCTAAAGCTATATTGGCTTTAGTTAATATAGTTATATAATATATTCTTATTAGAAAACACCCCACATTAGATGAACGCTATTATATACCGTGGAGCTTATATACTTAATATGTCGTAAGAATACTGTATTGATAAATTTATATTATTTAATTGGGGTTTTAAAATATGTTTTGTGATTGTATCTAATGATTAAATCAATAAAATGGACTAATTTTCGCAATAGACATTATTTGATTTTTGTTTAACCAAGTTCATTTGTTTGGACACACACACACACACACACACACACACACACACACACACACACACACACACACACACACACACACACACACACACACACACACACACACACAGGTCCCAGACACGATAAGTTAATACAGCACTCAAGTATTCTTTCTCGCTAATGAATATGAATTATGTTTTATAATTAACAGAAAACGAAGTTAAATTCACCCAAATCAATCTGTTAGAAGAGTTAAAGAATTATTAGGAGCTGCGTTTATACTGAACCGCGAGTATTGAAAATCTTCTCAGTCTCTTAAAGTAAATAACTGAAATTTATGCTGGTTTTCAGTCTTCCTAACCTAAGTTAAGAATCACAGTTTGAATATATTCAAATACAATTTGAATATGTTCACAAATGTTATTGTATTTGCGCAAATTCTAAACGACATTTATGAACATCGGAGTTTCATTGATTTCATGTAGCACTTTACCAGTAAGAAATATCGCACTTTCTTAAGAAAAAAAGCAATTTATCTTCCTACTGTAATATAATATTTATTCTCCTTGAGAATACATTCTCAATGATTTTCGAATCATTTTACATCAATGGCATTATCACATTAAAAATGAGGATATTAGGAAGGAACCTGCTATTGCTAGCATTCATTAGTAGAGGTCATCGCAGGTGGTATGGTCACTTAAACAGAATGGAGGAGGAAAGATTAGCAAAACAAATATTCTTTGTCATGTTGGAAAAAGATCCAGAGGAAGATCAAGATGTAGATGGATTGATACAGTAAAAGCAGCTTAAAATACAGAAATATAAGATTTGATAATATTAGTCTTGAGTCCTGTACACCTGCTGAGGGTTCATGTCAAAAATTTGAGATGATGAGAATATGTTTGCAGCTTTGAAATTAGAAACTGTGATTTGGTATAATATCGCAAATTACTGGGAATTGAATGTTTACTGTACTTCGAAATTAATCTATTCTTGTTTATTTTTATTGTAGGGATAAGTAAGAGATGCAATTTTATAACAGATTTTTCAAGAGAAATATAGGAAAATTTCTGCATTATTTTGAAATAGTCTCGAACAGAATCAAAATACGGATAGGGATACATTGCTTCCTGTGGCTTAAATAAACCGCTTATTAAAAACCTCAAAGAATATTCCATATTTGCGATAGAAAATATTGTAATATTATAATACTCTAGTTCAGTTTTCTATAAATATTTTTCAAATAATTTTCAAATCAATATCTGTTATCACAAAACATAGTAGTAAATATCAGCTGGCTGGTATCGTACTCATTTCACATTTATCTGAAGAATTCTTACGCACCGTAGTTAAATTATAGGTGTCTTGACAAAATTATATTTCACACTGATGAAATTCTGGGTTGTCAAGGAAACACGGAAATCCGAAAATGATATATTGCATTAAATTATCGACCGTTTTCTCTTTTTTTAATAAATACAAATATCAACAATATTCAACCTGTACGGTTCGTGATAGAATGTTAACAACGTCTTAGGCATTTATAGTACTAAGTACATGGGTGGTAATAAAAGTTCACTCAAGTGTGAAAAGCGTCTCGGTAGCTTAGAAAAAGAACTGGGTTTGAATGCTGCCTAGAAAGTGAGACATTTATGAGAGATTTTCAACTGTAGGTGATTTAGATGTTCTCATACATAAATAGTAGTTTCGTCCATGCGAATCGGAAAATCGGCCAGATTATAAAAGATGTGAATTGGGTTTAACCTCAACATATGAACATTAATTAGATTTTTATGAAACCAAGTTACTTGATACTGACCCGCCATAGAACCTCACATGTTAAGAGGAGGATGAGATAGCATGAATAACAAGGAGACAAGGTGAAGGGAAAAAATTAAAACATTAAAAAATAGCGCGACTTTAGAAGAAATTATATGTTATCAATAAACGTTGCAAATATCCAAAATAGATACCTTTTGAAATTGTTCTTGTTTTCAAAGATTATCATGAATACAATGAATTCAATCATGCATACGCTTTTCAGAGAATTTCACTCTAATTGAAGAATATAAGGACAGCATCGACTTGATCCATAGTCAGTATTTAATAACAATTAGGGCATACATACTTGAATCACACCTAAAAACTACAGGTAGTTAAAACAACTAAAAGAATGATGTAGTACCATAGGTTAATAATTCAGTTTTAAATTCTGGCTATTTTTCTTTTCTGATAAGCAATATACAAGCGGAGATGAGAATTAAGACATCCTGTATCCCTAGTTTCTGTATACTGATATTCATACATTGATATAATTTCAGTAGTTCTTAAGATGTGTATTGAATTACATCTGCGTATGATAAAACCTGAGAGTCTTGGGTTTCGTGATCAAGTAGGTAAATTGTGCCATTGATGTATTCTAGTGCCGCTTTGCTATAAATGTTTTGTGGAAAACTCAGCGTTTACATGATAATTTCGATGTTACTTTACTTAGCATAAGATTACGCTTGATATTCATGAAAAGAATTAATTAACCCTTGGCCTATTAACGCTACTATGTACTAATAAGCTGTCAATCTTTTTCTTTTGGAGTGGAATGGCTTTAACAACCTGTCCTCTTCTAACTAAATATTTCCTAACTTTCATAAATGTAACCTATTCCTCTAATAAACTATCATTAACATTTCAATTTTCATTTCTTCTTTACTAAGTGTTGAACTTTACCACAGTTGTTTGTAGTGTTGTATCTATTCTTCTTTTGGAATTCTCGAAACTTCTGTTACATCTTTTTTAGATTTCTTCAAATATAGCTTTTATTTATAAGCGATAATTTGATAACTGTATAATTCATCTTCAATAATACTAAATATCGAAAACACAATTTTTCCTTTCAATATTTTTGCAATATTTATTTATGTAAGTGTCTACTCATTTTGATGTTTGTTTCTGCAAGTGTACCTTGTAAGCTTTTGCTTTTCTAGCAACTACTATTTTAATATTCCATAGTTTTAGTCCAAAACGTGTATTCATAAACACGTCTACTACATAAGACAAACGGGTTACCTGTACACTATGCTTTCTGATAAAAAAAATAAAGCTGCTTAACTGTACAAAATATTTAAATATGGTTGTACTGTAATCAGTTGCTTTCCATCATCCATCCATCAGTGGCTCTAACAAGCACTTAGGTGTCCACGACCTTCCAAGTATCCATGGGTTTCTTAACCATAATACGAGAATAAGGGGGTTACCTCCTATACCTTTTGCGACGAAAAACCCGAATTTCGGGAGGGGAAAACCTCTACCTCGGTATAAGACCGGCTAACTCACCTTTAGTCGAAATAAATCAGATAAATTCCTCACGTCATAGATGGAAATCGAACCCAGGTCTTTCTGACAAAAGGGTTTCGTCTATACTGACTGAGCTGCGGAGGCTCCAATGACTTGCTTTGGTACGTTTAAATCCTTGAAAAGATTTTTCTGCAGTGTTCGATGAACGATTTGTATTTCAGTTATGCTGCTGAGAGATCAGTTTTATTTTCAACTCAGTTAATTTAGCTTTTTTTTATTTTAGAATATTCTTAGTCCAAGCGGATAATTTATAAAAATATAAATAAAACGATAATTTGCTTAAAGGAATGTATAAATAAATTTTTACAAAAAAAGTTTACAAAATAAATTTTAGAAATCAAAAATTTCTAAATAAATTTATAATTTACTTCTTATTATACTACCAAAGATACACGAAAACGGCCCTACACGAAAAATTACGTTTTTACACTCGTGTATATATCTGATTAGTCCATATAACTCCTTTTTGATTATTAAGACTGTATGAGGCGATCAATAAGATTGCACTATACGCTTTGATTCTCAGGTTAGATAGATATAGAATAGAAAACAGGAATAGCATGTACTTTTTCTGGAATGCAAAACAGAAATGAAAGTATTCGAGTGAATAAAAACGGTAAGTTGGCATTCTGATGTCATGGATCACCACAGAACCAGAACAGTTTTTGATGAATATACTAAAAGAAATTTGGTTTTTAAAATTTTGTGTAACATATAATTTCATCACTAAAACGATCCAACTTATATCAAATGTGTGACAATCTGGAAATTTGAGAGTTCCTAAATTCCAACCAAACGCACCGAAAAAGAGTTTAATTCGGTCCTGGCTTTGTTCAAAATAGATCCTAATTATAAAGAATGCAATGTGTTTTAAATAACCTATCTTGGGAAATCTAGGATTTGCTATCTCAGTTATATTTTCTTAATTGTATTCTGGACGAAATTATATCAGTTTAAATTTTCGTTATTGCATTACCAATTTAAATTCTATCACAGGCATTTTATTTAAGCCGACAATCCTGTAACATTAGTGAATAAATTTTGAATGTTTAACTATATAAACTGCAATTGGGAAATCTTAATGATAATTTGCTTTATTGCAACAATTAAAAGCAAACGCGATATCATTGAGCTTTTCCCAGTATGGGTTAATATCGGTCTCATATATCTCGTTAAATAAGTGATGATTATGGGAGCAGACGACATCCTAGAAACTAAGAGGAATGTTATGTATATGTCTCGTTTTCGAACAGCGTAGAACTTGTAATAAGAGTAATAACTGTGCACCTGCGGGCTACAGGAAAACACTTTTCTATGTCTAATGCAAGGATTTTCGATAAAAATGCACATCATTTGCTTGTGGGCATTAGATAAAAAATATTTAAAAAATAAAAACGCGTAAACTACCGTCTCGAACTAATTTTCAGTTTTACCTTATCCATGTAACATCTAAATATTTTATAGGAAAATTTCTTATCAGTCTGACGTAAGTTTGGCAGTCTCTGTTAACTTAAGTGCCCGTATGTTAATTCAGTTCATTAACTTTTTCTGCTAAGCATATGCGATTTTTATTGGATGACATTTTTTTGCTTATCGATTTACAAAGAAATTTTAAGCGTATTGGTAGTTTGCAATTTTTTACATAACTAGCTTAGAGTTAAGTGAAATAAATTAGTTGTAAGTGAATCTCACGTAAACTGCCTAATGCTAAGTGATGGCTTTTCCAGATCATCTCATTATTATTATTATTATTATTATTATTATTATTATAATACCTAGAACACTCGGTACCGTGTAAGGGTGGTGGGTTGGGAAAGGAGAAACGTGTTTACATTTGATTTAAAAGCCTTTCGTATATTGTATTCCTTGAGAACACATAAGGGAAAGACTGTTTCACAATACAGCAGTAGCAGAGGAAAAGGATACGACTCTTGTTCTCTGCGTTTCAAGGTGTACCGTGCATATTATTACGGGATAAGTTTAATTTTATACCCAATTAGAACTTTTATCTCTCCGGAGGTCTGCTGCATACCTTTGGGCTCAATGTCAAGCATTTAATATGTAGGTTTCTTCTTTTACTGACAACGTTTTTAATTTATTCGTGTTGGGTATAAGAGAACGACAGCTGCAGCTGTACAAGTAAACGCGTAAGCAATGAACTGTAGTTTTAAAATGATTTTACATCAAGGCTCAGATATAGCAGCAAAGATTGTGCCCTTTCACCAGAGTTTAGTGAATTATTCACATATTTTGTTAGTAGAGTAATGTTTAATACAACTAAATGCAGTTCGTGAGCTTTTCTGAATGGAGAGTTGGTATTGCTGTGTCAAATATGAAAGATTCAAACTCGTAGCCTGTAATAGCATTGCACCTTACAACTTAGTTAATGAAATACTATATATTTTTATCCAAATATGCATAAATTGCGTATAATAGAAGCTAATGTATTCATGTTATCTTAGTCATTTATAATAAGACAAAAGAATTTTTTTTAAAAGAAAAAATTAGTAAGATGCTTAATTAATATTCTAAAAGAATATATATGATATCAATTTAAAACATATGAATGATAAACTTCGCAATCAATCGCGATTAAATTTATTTTCAGAGTTCTGTAGTAGCTCGTTTAAATTTTATAAATTAAAAGAGCTTCACTTTATTAAGCTTTTTCTCATAAATTGAAGTTTCCTTAGGATCCTGTACCGTTATAGTGTAGCTGGGAGAATGATGTAACATTTTTCCTTCTGTTATAAAGACCTTAGTTTGGAATACCGTCGAGGCGAAGAAAAGAATCTTTGTAACCACTTTCGTATGAATTTAGCATAATTGGTTCACAAGTAGATCAATCAAAAAATATACAGTTGGACATTATATCTTCGTTTTATGATTTTTGCTGCTTAAGCCAGAAAATGTATTTCACATTACTAAAGCAATTCTAAAAGTCAGTACACTAGATTCGCTGTTCAATATTTTTTTTTAATAATGTTACTTGAATTTCGTCTTAGGCTTAATGGCCTGTTACGTCCAACTAATTTGGTTTCTTAGAAGCTTGATACTACTTAGGATAAGATGGTTAATGTCTGTTAGTTGTCTCTCATCTTTTTTCTGGTATGTTTGCCTTTTGGTGGGGGGGATCCTTCTTTCACCTCCGTATGAGGCCGTCTAACTCACCTTCACTTGAAAAGTCCTAATAATGATTCTTGGAGTTTTCGAAGGAATTTGAACCCAGGTATTTCAAACCAAAGGCTTCGTTTATACCAACTGATCTCGGAGGCTGTAATAATATGAATGTCTGTTATGCTTTTGCATTGTCATTTTGTTTTCATCTTCACTTTCGACAACCATAAAGAAACGTTTCCAACTCATTAAACTAAACCTTTTTTACTTATTTTGTTTTCAAGTTTGTCTACCTTTTTCCTTCCCTTAGAATAATTCCATAGAATAAATCTGGTTACGTAAGATAGTGATAGAGCAAAGATGTCTATTTTTTACTCAGTTTTTAGTTCATGATTATGTATGAGTTCCATCCCCGAAAGATCGTAGACTTAATTGTAAACTAGGACCATATGTAGGCTAAGGATTAAATACGCAGTAAAAACCTTTATCTAGAGAACAAACCTGGTCTCTAGATCAGGGTTTTCAAGCCATATCAGATCTCCATGAGCAGATTGGTAGCCGCACTCCATGCGACGAATTCATCGCAAAGAAAAAAACGAAGAGAGAAATTTTCTCCATATCCAACTTTAGCAAAAGTCCTGTTAGTGATGATGATGCTAGTGCCTTTCTTGTAAAAAAAAAAACCTGAGTTATGTTAAAACTGCTAACTGAAAAATGCACATTACCGTTGCATTGCTTCAGAATAATTTTAGTATTAGTGGTTTATATTATTTAAATTAAGGGGATATTAAATCCCACATCATTTCAAAGCCGAATAAGAAACTCAAAGATCGTAATCAAAGAGTTTCATGCCGAATATAGTAAACTACGAACTATATATTTACCCACCTTGGCTGCGAGTTGCCCGGTATTCTACTACGTACTAGGATCACTTGCATTAGCTCACGCTAGTAATCGCCGAAACTTTTATAGTTTACTATATTCAGCATATAACTCTTTGATTCCAATCTTTGAGTTTCTTATTCAGCTTTGAAATAATGTGGGATTTAATATCGCCGAAGTGAAACCTATTGGCTCTTTAATTTAAGTATTTAAGTGGTTTATATTAATATTATATTAACAGAAATATACATAGTATTGTGAAATCTTAAGTGTTCAGCCCAAAGATTGCCTTATAGACAGCATATTTTGTGATTATACTTTAGTAGATGCCATATTACCAAGTCCAATGACAAGTGAAATCGCATTGCAATCCTTGGGCTGCATTTACTTCAGAATAAGACGCACAGTTTAAGTTTAATTTTTTTTGTATTTTTGTTGTTTGTTGGTTTTCATAAGAAATGTGTAATAGCTGCGATAGGATCTTAGACAGGGCTAGTGAATGGAAAATAATGTACGAGCTACTATACGGCATATAAATGCAAAGGGAACACATTTCCAACAAACAGAACCATGCTATACAAGTTTAGGATCTTAATTACACAACAGATCGAAAGCAGGAATATATTTTCAAGATTTAGATCTCGATCCGAAGTCGGATCTGCTGCCAAAGCATTTGAAGAGATGGCTTGCAAAAACTCTTACAGATAAAGCAAATCTTGAAGTGAAAACTGCAACCCAAAAACCAAGGCATAAAAATCTACAGAACCTAGATAGGAATAATGGCCTAAGATAATGACTGCATAGCGTGGTAAAGGAAGTTACGTCCAGGAATGGGCTGAATATGACGGTAGAGTTATTTGGAAAGAGTGTCTACATGAGAGCTGTTGAAATACTTCGGATATACTGTATGTGTGTTATGATTGTACAGAAAATGGGAAACAGGAATATGTATTGTTTAAGAATTTCATTCTTAAACATCATTTCAGTGCGCACGTTATTTTGAAAGAAAACTCAATCCGTTATTTTTGTAGGGATTTCAGAAAATTATTTTCATACAGTTCCTTGTAAATGCCATACAGAGGTGATACGGTTTTTCCTTCAGCAAAATTAGCAATCTACAAACTATTAGAGGAGCACACGCAATTGACGGTCATAAGCATTGGCCTCGATTTTGTCGATGTGTCAGGTGTAGTTCGAATGAAATCTGACCTTTACATAAACATAAGAAAACAAATTCAATATTTCTGGCAATATTGAAGTTTTGTTTTTCAGTTACTTTTTGAATTTCAATTATTGAAATTCACAGGCCAGTAATAATCATAAATAGCAAGCTGTACACATTTCTTTTATTTATTTAAGTACTAAATGCCATTAAATCTTCTTTCTTCAGTACTGACTTATTATCTGGAAAAAGATAATTAAAAAAAAAAACAGTTGAGAGTACCAGATCTGAGGAGTGTGAAGATTGTGGAATAACATTGGTGATGCGTTCTTTGTCAAAAAGAAGGCATCACCAAATTCCCAAAGGATTAGCTAACACTCAGATAGTCATGCTCCGGTTTTAATCACATATATTCTTTGACTGATCTATTTTACATTTCCAGCAGTTTTGCTCATAGTCTGAACCTTAGATGTTAAATATAATCAACATATAGGAGCTATACTACTTGTGATCTGGAGAAACAAATCAAATGTATGTTTGTTTGTAAGAGTTTCCCCTATCCAAAAGCAAATTAAATATTTCGAAGTTTGGACAGAATGACTTGCCACCGGTTTAGAAGCATGTTTCCTGAAGTCTGCTTGGAAAGGAATTTGTTTCCAGATTAATATGCTGGCCTGGTGGCAAAACTCTAATATTTCATCATGTAATTTAATAATGTCTATCCTTACAATTAAAAAACTTCCAATATAATTTAGAGAATATGATCATGCTATACTGAATAAAATAAACAAGTATATTCGCAATAATTCCTTCAAAATTGTAGTAAGAATTTGTAGTTATGTTTTCATCGTTTAGATATACCATGATTTTTAATAATTAGTTTTGTCTCATTTGGGAAATTGTCGTCTATTCGGAGATGACTTTAGTTAATGAGAAAATAAAAATGAACACGATGTCTACAACTATGGAAGAGAAACGTCTTCTGTACAAGAACTTCAAGGAAAGCATGGAATCTTCTAAAATACAAAGCACAACTGTAAAGATTGGATCCAGAGACCTCAAAGATAATTCAACTTCATCTGTTTGAAGTGACAGATTTTCTTCTCTCAAATTATAAATTAGAACAATCAATCCGATGAAAATTTTACTTACATTCCAAATCTTCGTCCGAAGGATTGTTCAAATTTATAACTTTAGAGATGAAGACCTGCAAGAAAACGACATGGAATCATTGATGAACTGCCTCAGATGAGTCCCTAAAATATAAAAACAAACGAAAATGAGGACTTATCTGTGGAAATAGTGCCAAAGGTCAGTAAAAAGATTCTGCACTGGAATTTGTATTCCTCTTATGAATTTAACGAGTTATGAACGTTCAGGAAAGACAGATTGCCACAGTATGTTAATTGAAATCATCAATGAATGTTTAATATGTTGGTAATTTTCTGGGTTTGTATATAAATATATAAGGATTTTTTTAAAAACAATGCATGTATTAATGATAAAAATGCGCGAGATAATGAAGTAGATGTAGAAGACGAGCTATCTGCGAATATATACAAGCCATCCTAAACATGGACAATGAAATTAGTCTACGCATGCCACTTGGCCACAACAATGATTAGTCAGTATATATATTAGATTAAGTTGGCTTTCTGTTCGCTTATTTATTTATTTTTCTTTTTTCACATATTGAGTTCATAAGTCTTTGTCTGTGGCCGTTTTTCACCCGTACTCTAGTTTTCCCAATATAAACGAACTTGAGCATATTTGATTATCACAGAACGTTCTGGTATCTTATAACTGATTACTTTGTTACAATAAATACAAACAACATTTAGCAGTTACATCTGTAATCTTTCCTTCACCTGTTTATTAACAACATACGCACAAAGCACACTACCAGGATGAAATTCATTAAAGCAAGGTGAGAAGATAAATATATATTTGTAGATATAATTTTTAGGATGATTATATAACAAATGTTCTGCTGATAATATAGATTAGGGTGTGACTTGGATGTTAATTGTATCAATAGGATTATACGTAGTGTGGCGCTATAGTCCTACTGTCTTCGAAGCTAAATTAAGCTTTTGTAAAGTGTGGGATTACTGTTTGAATGCATATGTACATGCGATGTTTTCTCTTTAATCTAGATAACCGATGATGTTTAACCTTTCCGTTCTGTGGATGTAATGTGATAAATGTGTTGTATCACTTCCGTAGTTTAGCATTCAATAACTATTTTTGGTGTTTTCACTGTGGAAAATTGTTGAGCAGATTACGTATATGCTCTCTCACAGCTACACGTCTGGTAATGCAGACAGTAGTAGGCCATGTTATGCTGAATGTGTCTGTGTCTATGGTAATGATTATTGAAATCGCTCTTTAATCTGATTACATAATGTCTTCGGTTTTCTATATTTCATTTTATGTGAGGCCATGAAAGAGTTGGTGAAGATTTCGTGTGTAATGGTTCTCATAAACACTATGGAAAGGATTCTTCCGTACAGTGTTTTAATTTCAACAGGTCACCATTTCCGGTGTTTGCGTAGACTGTTATGCCATACCTTAGTCTTGTTTAACAGATACTCTCTCCGCTACCTCTCATTTTTAAACAGAACACTGAAGGTGAGTTAGCCAGTCTCATATGGAGGTAGAGTTCCACTCTCTCCGAAAGTGGATGATTTTTTTCATTCCACAAATACAAATGAATTAGCAGACATACAAGTGTTTTTTGAACAGTTTGGTAAAAATTAAGTTAAACACATTTTTGTTGGAAAAAATCACCTCTATTTCTCAACAGTCTCCATCGAGGTCTACACATGGGGTCCAGCGAATTTCCAATTTTTTAATCCCATCTAAAAAGTAGGATTTCTCAAATTGTGCAAAATAGTCATTGACAGTCTTGATGACATCGTTCGAAGAAACTTTTTTCACACCAAGCCAAATTTTTAAGTTTGGTAAATCAAGAAGAAGTCACCCGGCGCCAAGTCCAGTGGATGTGGAACCAATTCGAACCTCATGAATCTTGGCCGTTTTTTCTTCAGTTCTTATTTTAAACAGTCTAACAATGAACCATAATAGGCTCCTGTTATTGTCTTACTCTTTTACAAATAGTCTATCATGATAATGTCTTGGGAATCCCAAAAAACAGCGGCCATCACTTTCCCCAGCTGACAAAATGGTCTTCGCTTTTTTCAGTGCTCTTTCTTCAGCCATTGTTTTGACTACCGCTCGGAGTCGGTTGGGTATTGGTGGATCCAAGTTTCGTCTACGGTCACGCAAAAAATCCTGCGAATTGCGATTAAAAATCGCCAAACACTGCGTTGAAATGTCTTTTCACATGCTTTTGTGATCGAAAGTCAACAATCGTTGCACCATCACACACACACAGCTTTTTCATGTGCAATTTTTCGTGCAGGACATTATACTCCCGTTCAGTTGAGATGCCTACAATCTCAGCAATCTCACGCACTTCCACTCGGCAGTCTTCGATAACGATACCATGGATATTCTCAATCATTTCCTTGGTAGTGATCTCAGTGGGACGTCGGGAGCGCACTTCATCTTCGATGGACTTACGACCACCTTTAAACTTATCCAAAAATAAATAGTCTTTAATGCTGGTGCAGAGTTCCCATGAACTTCATCTAACTCAGCTATGATCTGCGCGGCCGTCCACTTCTTCAAATAAAAGTGTTTTATCACTGCACGAAACTCTTTTTTCTCCATTTTTATGGAAAATGCGAACGCGGTCATTTTAAATGTTTGCCGAACTAGACATATGCGTCGCACTTGGCTAAAGGTTTGCCAGGGATCATGACAAAAATGCTACGTGCCGACACTGGTATGAATGAGCAAATTGTGTCGCCGTCTATTGTAAATTTACCAAACTTTTCAAACAACCCTCGTAGTATGTTAATAATAGATTTTTGTGTATCGGCTGTATTGAAGGACAAAAACAATTCTGCAGAATGCCAAAAAAATGTTGAATGACTGTTCAAATTATTTTCTAAACCACTGCCAAACGGCAGTGGTTTATCAAATAATGCCGTTTTGGATTCAATGTCGTTTTGACCGTTCTATGAAAAATTCTCTAGCAGTGTGTGTAAGTTACGGCACTTATTATTCGCGCGTAGTTTCACTTGGAGAACTTTGTGCACCTTTCTGTAGGAAAGTCTAGTTTCAGAGATGCTCATTTAGTGATTTTCGTAAGCTGCGCAAAAGGCTTCGTCTACAAATATCACAAACGCCTCGTCTAATGCTGACTTTCCGCTTCGCAGCATGTTATTTACGGAGCCAGTCTTTTTTGAATTGCTTCATCCAGTTCAAATTTGAATTTCTGTGCGCTGAAACCTTCCTGTAATGTGCAGTAAATCTTCTAACCGCGAGTTGAAGTTCATATCAGCAGAAACCATAGTTAACCTTTGACCAAGCTAGTTAATATAGCTATAGCGCGAATAATCTAAAAAAAAAAAAACTTATCGCAAATAAATATATAAATTACTTTAGTTCATACAAAATTAGAATAAACCATGATTAAAGTGCATTTTATAGAATATTTGATCCTAAATACTAGTTTTTAAAATTAGTGAGGATTTTATTTAACCCTGTACACCGATTTCATGTCGTTTATTTCTTTCAAGCAGCTTAATATACTTTCTCAAAGAGGTTGGGCCTTTAACTTACTCATACCTATTCCCTCTCTCCTTTTTATTTATTTTCAGCTTTCTCATATCTTTAAACATTTTATTTTACTTTCATTTACTTCCAATCAGTTCGATATATTTACCTATACTCATGACATGTCAATTTGGTTAATTTATTTATTTAACAACGTCGATGGACACTTGCCAGTTATCAAAAGATGGTCGGTTGGCTGAGTGGTTAACATATTCGCTTTGCAAAAGTGGGTTCAAATTCCGCCTTGAACACGAATGTTTGTGACTGTCTTGAAGTAGGATATAAATTTCATCACCCGGTATATGCGACCACTACCACGTCTTATTGGTCCTGAAGCGGCATGAAAAAGTTCCATATTTGGCTTCTAGATTAAGGTTTCTGGACTAGTTAAGAAATATAATAGAAAATAAAAACACCTGCGGTACTAATGTACAATAGTTTTACAACCTTTCTTGGATTGGAGTCACATAAAAATTTTGAGGATAAAAATGCTAACAGATTATAAAATCGTACTAGCTGCATACTAATCATTAAGAGCTAATCACATACTGTCATGTTATATTAACTTTCATAAATGGAATATTTTTATGTAATCCTATTCATGAAAGAACAAATCCGAACCACCCAGGGTGAATGAGGCAAGTTAGATATGCAAGAAATTCTACTTCAACTGACCAAGCCTAATATTATTCTGCTGTCTGCTAAATAAGGTGGTAGCCTCTTATAGACTTAAGTTCAAGAAACTGAACAGATTCCAATAAAATTAGGTAGTTATTCATTAAAACAATTGATCTGTTTTAATGAATAACTACCACGTATCACTAAAACAAACAAGAGTAAAACACGTTAACATTTGAAACGATACCAAAAATGTAAATTTTCAGTTAAGTTTTGTAGTTCTGTATGCTTTCCGATCCAACTTCTAAGAGTAGGTCCCCATGTTTCTTCATTCGTCTTGAAACAGAAACATTCCATGGACACCTTTACAAAGTTAGAGGCAGTGCATTGGATGTTTATTTGCATCAATGAACACCATTTATGATAGACTATTATCATAAAGCCTGGCCACCAGAATTTTTCTACATTTTTCACATGATTAGCACAGTATAAAAGTAAAATACTGAGAATAAACTTCACTAAATAAATTCTTTTATTTTATTATTAAATATAAAAGTTATTTTCAGTAATTAAGAAATCCTTTGAAGCTTTGGGAAAAGAGCATTGTGGGCAATGAATTTCTCTGGATTAAGATTATTTTAATTCATTTTTCAATATTCCATCTAATGTTCAATGATCTGTTTAATTTTAGTGACTAAATATTGCGAATGCAATTTGCTGTTCAGGTTGATGTTTGTTTTTGTATTTCTAGAGTTAAGATTTGGCTTGTGTAATTTTTCCTTTTTTATCTCTGTTCAACTGCTCGCTCGATTTTTGTTTTAAGTAATACTTTAAAGTATTTTAATATCTGTGTACTTCATTCGTTATATAAGTATTATGAGTTAATTAGATGGTGTATGACCCTCTATAACTCAGTTGTTTTGAAAGAGCCCGTGAGTTTGAAAGACCTGGGTTCGAATCCCGTCAATGATAGAACCTTTATCAGAGCTTTTTAGTCAAACGTGAGTTAAGCGTTTTCATACCGAGGTGGAGGGTTCCCCCCCCCCCCAGAAACTCGAACTATTTTTTATCAGAACAAGCGAACCGATCTCGTGAACACACATCTCCGATAGCGTTTGTATCTGTGTGTTGAGGAAAACACACATAATTGGTATGATGATTTTTTTTTGTCCAAAACTCTCACCCCTGCTGGGTGAAACCCTAACTATCACCTTCACTGGCGGAGGCAACCTGAGTTTGCATGAACATAATTGAAAAGAAACTTTAACAAACAGTTTCAAAAGAAACTCGAAGGTAACGAATAATAAAAATTTCACAATCGTGGATTTTATGACAAATATTTCCATATTTTTGGTTTACCACAGAATACGGAGCTTACGTAGCACTGGAAGCACGAGATGCGAAATTAGGTCACTAGCCATATTCGAAACGTTTTCGCTGTTTTGGTCCATATCAATTATGTATGATATCCAGGCTTTATTCCCTCTGAGAAAGATATAGAGAACAGATATAGAGAAACATTATATGAAATATAATGCTTCCAATCGTTTTTATACAGGTAAATACATTTAAATAGCAAGCACTTAATTTTAAACTGAGCATTTTCTGTTTGCTATTTTTGAATTCTTTATGTGCAGAATAAAAAAAAAGAAATAGAATTACCGGAGTAGAATAATGATGAAACAAGTATTCTTATGATTTGTATTCAATCATTTAAACAGAAATAAAAAAAAAGAAGCAGTCATATGAAAGACAGATCAACTTACTCATTGGAATCGAAGATGAAAATGAAACGAACATATTTCACAGTACCATAAAATTATGTCTTAAGAATCTTAATGAGAACTTGAAGATTTGTCTGGCTTCATGTAGAGTAGGTGGAAAGGTTTTTCATCGTAGAGTAGCCAATCAACTAAATAGTCCATTGGTTCAATGATAAGGCAAACAGATCAAGAATGCATTTCATTAATTAAAATCAATTAATGCCTACTGATTCTAATACGTTAGGTGGAAGAGGTGATAGGAATGAAACCCTCAGAGTTCAGTAGCAAATGTTTTCGTGTGTTTATAGATTCTGTAAAGCTACCAGAAACCATTTTTCTCTTTGCTTCTCCTCTACCTGAACTAAACGTTACTACTGAGGCTACTTGTTTAGAGGCAGTTAATAAAAATGCACAAGAAATCAAGATTATAGGGGAAGATATACATTTGCAATTTGCTAGAGTTTCGAGGTTAGTAATCAGATTACATCATTCTTTATTAATTAAACACAATGCTTAGGAGAAAATGGTAATTATAAAATAGAATTTCAACAGTAAATATTTACCACGCTTCTATTCCTAAATTGGCATAGTAATATTGAGATAGTGAAAGAGGAAGGTAGAGGAGATTGGAGAAAGAGAATCTGCTGAGTTATATCATTGGACCTGTCAAGAGACAGAACACTAATGATGATGATGATGATTCGTTAATTGAAGCTAACTCTGGTTTCTTTAATTATGAACGAGTATTTCAATATATTCGTATTTTTCAATAGTAAATAATAAGCATATCTTTCAATACTTAATAGATAATTTAAAGAGTTTAAAAATATGCAGTTTTTTGTAGCGCATAGTTTTCTTTTATAATATAAATCTAAAACGGGATATTTTTTCGGCTATGTTTGGATGTGGTATGTGTGGGTTTTATGTAATGCTTTTTCTTCTCTTGTTTTATGTCTTCTTTAAATACATGATTTTAGAAACTGAACGATACTCGTGATGATTTTTTCCCTTCTGTTGTCATGTTAATTAAATCTTTGTATCTTGTTTGTTTGTTTTTCGGTTTTCCTTGTCAGCGCTACTTACTGAGCTGAATTCTTTTATTTCCATTTATGGGGACACCGAGAATGATTTTATAGGTGAATTTTACCTTTTATTTTAATGTTCTTTATTGCAACATATTTAATCCTTATGGCATTATTTATAATATACTAATTTCTCTACTTTTGCAACATAAATTCTTCCTGTCTATTATAAAAATTTGAATAACAATTTTTCCATAATTTTCTCTTAACTTGATCACTGATTTTGTTATGTTTGTCAGTTATTTCTCTGCCAGTGTCAAATAATATTACCTTAATATTTTAACGACAGTAGTTATTTCTTTTTTTAATACCTTGCTCTCTTTTTTTTAAATATCAGTTAGCCGAACATTTCTCTATTAGAATTCAGTCAAAATGTTAATGACTACTCACCAATAAAACTGCGAATAAAACACTTCCATTTTGAAAAATAAATTTAATTACCTAACTATGGCATGTGAAATCTATAATGATAGACTACTTCATCAATTTCCGAAAGTACAGTCGCATATCTTGCGAAAGACTTAAGAAGAAAGAGTACATGTGTTCGTTTCTTGTAAAATCTACTGAGTTTTCTTGTTAGCAGGAAACTTCTCCAACACAATCCACATTTGTTTCACAGCTATTTTTATATAATCAGTTTATCATACATTAATTATACATTAATTTTATTTCTTTTAAAATGCAATTTTTGTTCGAATGAAATCTTTTCATTACACTTTTTAAATCTTAATATTTAGGTTGTAATATTAAGTAGGTAGTTGTTTAAAACCTCCATACTACAACCACCTTGAAAAAACATAAGATGTATGTCCACGAAACACAATTCATTGAAATAGAAATTTGGTTCATATGACAATTTCCAGTGAGTTTTACCTTTTAAATGGAGCATATTTGAAATAATTTTATCAGTTAATTGGAATATCATAAACTATCACAATATATTTCGATAAACTTTTAAATAACAATTGTACTTCATTGTGAAAAAGGGTACTTTATGATGTTCAGATTTTAATACTGAACTTAAAAACAAATTATTAACTCACTGGACTTTTAACTAAAATACAATCAATTGGAGGCTGCTAATTTTATGGCACACCTGTGAAGTAAGCATTGATTCGTGATAATGTGAAATCCTTCGAGCAAGAACAAAGAGAAAAAATATTTCGAAAGAACCTTTCTGTAGATTAGTAAACATGAATTTTCTCTAATTAGTGCTATGATGCTTATTATTTCTTTTGCGTAGTTGAAGAAAAACAAACCCAAAAGCAAAAATATCAAATACATTTAGACACCTGCTTAACCGAAATTATGTTTTCCATATAAATGATTAATTAACTATTTACAATTTCTTCCTTCTTATTTTTAATGTGATTAATTAATTTTCCTAATGAAACAAAGGAATATTTCGAATAACATCTCGCCGAATATTTTAATTTCGGCTACAAAGACTAAAAAAACTTAAATCGCCATCATTTTGCCATTGTGATCAAAAGTAAAGTTATTCTTATTATTTCTGACTTCCGACATGCAGCAAAAAAAAAAGAAAAAAAAGAAAAGAAAAACATCTAGAGCGACTACAGCATGAAAATATAAATTACTTGTATTCTATTGTATCGAATTAAATGTACAGCTGCAAAAAAATGTACCGGTGTGGTAAACGTTATATTTTTGACAAGAAAAACAGTTATGTTGGAGGAAAAAAGGGAGTACTAGTCGATATCAACTAACTCAGTGCTCGAGATTAATAATATAAACGATCTCAAGAGGAGAGACAAATACTGACTTTCAGCAGTGTGGTTAAACCATATGACATACAGTAGTAGAATGCAAATACTGTAGCAAATCATGTAGATCATCTCTTAACAATCAATAAATTAATTACAATAATAAAGGGGATCATCAAGGAAAGAACATAGGAGGAACGAAGATATAAAGAAGGAAATGAGGGTTTGAAAAATTAGCGACAGAGTGAGAAAAAATAGATTGAAGTGGGCCGCCCATGTATGGAGAAGACTGGTAGACCATCCAATTCAGAGAGTCACAGCAATGGAAGTGAAGGTAAGAGAAGAAAAGGATGACCAAGAAAAAAAGATGATGGTAAGAAAACGTCAAAAGGGAAATGAAAGAGGTTGGAGTGGAAACGAAGGATGTCCAAGATAGAAATAAGTGGAAGTAAATTGTCCAAGCGGCCGACCCCAGGACTGTGTGGAACTAAAATGCCGGAAAGAAGGAGAATTACAATAATAAAGAGATCAACATATCTTTTGTGATAATTGCTTAAATTCCTCATCTATATGTCAGCTAATATGTTTTAGCCTGTATTAACACAAAAGGATCATTTCCAAAGAATATAATAGATCAGCATCATACTTCACTTACATGGGCGAAAAAAAATGTTAAGGATAAAATGCTTCTTCCTTTAACGAAAGAAATCCACTTAGCAGTACGAATGAACCCTTCACTCAAGGTATGTTGTTGTGAAATTCATAGCAGGCAGTTCTATTAGAAGAGCTTTCTGAATTATGGCAGCGAAAATGGCCCAGTGCCAGGAGACAATGTTGGTGCAGATGAAAAAGTGTATAGCGGTTGAATTTCTTACTGATTCGTTCCGCTGACTGAAATTCAACGGGGAATTAGTGTGGGAAGAATTCGACAAAGTGTAGGACTGCATTGTCTAGTAACTGGGACGACAATGGGGTATCGCATTCCTAATTCATGCCTCCTTTCTTAAATATTTATTGAAATAACCATCAAATTATTAAAAGAAAATTTTATGATCTACTCTGAATGTTGCGATGGAGTGCAGTATTACAAAAATCAAAGGTGCGGATTCAAAGACAAGAACGAGAATTTTCGCCCAGCTCGTGCGGCTCCTCACACGCACACACGGTTACAGAATTCCCTCCCTCGTTCCGATATAAGGACATGAGGCATCGCCACATACTTCAGACATGGCTTCTGACTTCCATCTATTTATAGAACTGAAGAGACATTTGAGAGAAGATCACTGCATGTCAGATAGTAAAGTGAACATGTGATTATGTCAATAAGATGATTAGTTTTATAATTAATGATAAAACAACCTCAATGTTTGTGGAAGTGTAAAGATTATGAGTGTGATTATGCCCAAACTATAATAAAAATAAATGAAATTATTCGGTTTTATAATGATATCTCCTTATGTTAATTTCTCCTAAGAAAGATCTTAAACATGCCATCATTACTACAATGCATAAACCAAGGATTAGGTAATCCTAAAACCTGAACTAGAGATTAAATATCGTATTTTTGATGCTCATTACGTCCTACAGAAGCAGGCTGGTCAATAGCTGGTTTCATACGAATAGACGAATTTCCGCACTTGGAACTTCCAATTTTTCGTCCCATGAAGCAGACAAATCTGCAAGAGAACGCATGCAATTACATTTAGTTGCTTCTATCATAATTCCCATTCTAAACCATAATCTGAACAGTGACTCAATTCATATGCATACCTTCTGGTTCCATTTGATTACTTCCCGAATTCATCAATGGCAAAGCTGTATTTTGTTCTCTCAAGGATTTAATTTTAGGTTGCTAAGTTTTCCTGATAATATCGGCAAACTCATTGGCAAAATATAAGTTATTTTACTTTCATAAAAATATTCACATACGACCTTGTATAATATCAAAGATATGCATCGCCTTCAAAATTAGAAGATATAAACTTTTATTGCAAATTTGGGTGGGAGACGATCTTCATCGCTCAGTGAGAGACCACTCATTGCAATCCTAAAATAGTTTGAAAAAGTTCCATTTTTGGTCTCTGGAACACTATTCCTGGATTATAACACACACGTTACACGGTCGTATAAGACTGAAGATACTCTCCATTCTTCAACAAGCATTTTAAATACGATGAGAGATAAGACTCCTATCCCATCAACTTTCATTTCAAGAGAAAATCTGAGATCAATAAAAAAAATATAATAAAACACATATATTTTATTTTCGTTAAAAAAATGAAACTCATTCGATGCATTATTTTAAATTTTCATTAAGTGCAGTTTCCTTATTCGCCTATTTTATAAAGGTCAAACATTGAAGCTAATTATAATAAGCGTAGATGCGCCAAGAAATAGATTGTTTTTTTTTTTTCAAATACTCAAGTATTCGATATTATTTTTATAGAAACATTTGATATTTAGATACAGCTATTTGCCTAATTAGAAGTGGACATGTAATTCAGACATTGGCATTATTATTCCAGTATTTAAACAAGCGCTTCTCATGCTCAGTAAATGTGGAAACGGATGTTAAAATATATTAACTTTTGCTTGATTTATATGTTCAAATAAAACTTCTATAGAGTTATCACCGAAAGGAACAATCCTTCCCCCCCACCTTTTTGTGATTTTGATTTCTTTCAACCATTTTTTTTCGTTAAAAATATGCGTATGCCAGTGGTATCTGCACTGCTGAATTCAAATCCAAATTGAATGAACCACTGTGGTGCTGACATCATTAACATATTTGTCTGTTTTGGAAGTCATATAGATGAATACGTATCTATTATGTCGTTGGCCTAGACGGACTTTTATCTCCCGATAAAAAAAAAGCTAATAATCATCGTGATAATGTTAAATTTCCGAAATTAGTTTCTGTAGATGAAACTAGTCCGTTTTTTAAAGATTTCTTTCAGTGTTATTGTGGTAGACTGGTTTCATTCAATATGAGTGAAGTAAAATTATGATGATAATGTACTCTATACTCTTCTGTCGTTTCTTATTTTTTAATAATATTTCCATAAAATGCATCAAATATCATCATTCATCGTAATATGATGAATGACTGAGCAGAACAGCCAGCAAGAATGTCTCTTTATGCAACGCAAAGTTCTGGATAAGTTTTGATCCCATTATAACCCTGCGTTATCCCCTTAAAATGAAGAACATGATTTCAGAAATCAGCGTCTTAAGAATGACACAATTTCTGGATTACTCTTTTCTTACTTTGAACTATAGTGTTGAACTGCATAGCTCAATAATGAAGGTATTTTTATATCCTAGCTTTGAAATCTCATTAGTAATCTCGCTGTGAGAAGTCTGCAAGGAAATACTAAAAACTCTCTTCTCATGTTGGTAATGATCCAGCTTTATTCCGTATTTTATGCTTGCCGTAAAATAAAGTTCAAATTCCAGGAATTGTAGTATTTAATTGCATTTAAATTAAAGGTAATTTATTTCAAATT
This sequence comes from Typopeltis vanoorti, assembly GCF_054136105.1. Lineage (NCBI taxonomy): Eukaryota > Metazoa > Arthropoda > Arachnida > Uropygi > Thelyphonidae > Typopeltis > Typopeltis vanoorti. Next base: position 90,364,284 of record NC_143564.1, on the reverse strand, counting down.
CAAATATTATGACCTTCATACGTCTACCGAATAATGGGTTTGAAGAAATATTATGTAACACATTTGATATCTTAATTTTAATTAATCGTCTAGATTTAACAATAATCAATAAATGACTCAAGTTTCAAAAATCATTCTTCGTTTATAACAGTAAATGTATCTAATCTTAAAACTATACAAATAGTAGCTAAAACATCCTCAACTAATACTTTCAGCAAATATTGCAATGTGTTTTTGGCAATGCAGCATTATACTGAAGCGCTTTTAACGTAATGTTTTTTTCCTCGATTTTGTCATAAGAGGAATGTTTACAGGGCTTTTCAACCAAACGTGAATTGACTGATCTGATGTGAGGGTGAAGGATGTTATTCTTTTAGCAAAATATGCAAATTCAACAGCAAACACAATTTTCAGACACAATGCATTCGCCTAATAAAATTTAGTTTTTTTCTGCATAATCTGAAACTAACCAAAACTTTTCTTTATCAGACTTTTCTGATTTGTTTATACTTGTGAAAACTTTAGTATTTGCATATGTTTGTGCTGGCATGCGCCCATTTTATAATGCAATTGTTATCACCACCTCAGCAGAAAAACTTTATTTTTTTATTTTATTTTATTTTTTTCCAGTTTTAACTCCTAATCTCGAGTTTAGCTATCGCTCTCTCGATCTCACTCTCTTTATTTCTCTACTTTTGCATGTCTAATCAAGAATGTTACCAAAATTTCTTTTGATAATTTTTGCGCCATTTCTGTCCTTTATTACAATTTTTCTCAATTTGGTTAAGTCGGAACTAATTGGAAACGATGCAGTAATATACATACATATATATATATATAAACCACTATATTTTATAGAAATGTAAATTAATACAGACATTTCAGAGATATCATATTCTATACATTACACTCTACCAGCTTATGATAATGTGATTCAGGTAATTTGGACGATCCTGTCATCAAGATGACCACTAGTACATGTGGCGTTCAACAACGCCACATATTGTACATGAATATGGTTCAGCTTGGTTGAAAACACCCCGTACACTCAGCCCTGCTTAGATTTCCAATACCTGCAGTATGAAGTACTCACCTCGTTTTCTGATTGGTTTTCTCAGTTTTAATCCTTTCTTCTCATATGAGATTGGAAGAAATTTAATTTTTTTGTTAGATTACAGCAACTGTAATCTAACTGAATTACTCTCCCTCCGAGAAAGGTCAGAATTCCAATTCATTGCCCTTCGTCTGAAAGCTGTTATTTTGAGTTATGAAACGAACGACTTCAGTTTCGCAAGGTGTTCCTAAGCCATTTGAAGCTCCGATAAAGGTATAGTATGATCCAGCGCTCCATATCACTGGCTTAGTAAGATCAATAGACCAGTCACTGCTTTCTTTGCACCAGCGTAATCAGCCGTGTTGACTGTCATGGCTGATTTTTGCTTATGCCCAGCTGCCCTGCCATGGACAGGGCGACCGTACAGGTATTTATAAAGTATGCTAACACTAACTTGAAACCCAATAGTTTTAACTTTTCATTGAAGTGTAAAACTTCCGTACCAATCTTCCTAGCACCCACCCTTTGATCTCCTGGTTTCACCTATAATATCATACTAGGATAATACCGCTTTCGAAGTCTGTAAGTTCTTATCCATGTGCTCTCGCAGTATATTTTGCTATACATTATGACATTCCTGTCATAATGTATAGCACTCAGTAACTGCGAAAATTTTCGCAATTACTGATGGTGACTGGGAGTGCAGAAATGGTTAATTTGAGCTCCCGGATCCTAGATCTCCTAACCATTCAAGTAAATGTCAATTAAGTATTATATCCTCTCATAAGTTAGCTACTTACAGTCGATGTTTTTCTATTATTAATTCAGAATATTTATTGGATACAACTATTCTAGTTGCTGTTTTTCATAATCAGCTATACTTCCTAATTACGTACCTTCATGTACTTTTTTCGTTTTACTAAAATACTTCATTGTTTGTTATTAGAAACAATCGAATAAATTACACATATAATGGAATAAATTCACATGCAAAAAATATTTTTTGCAACAAGAAATTTGAACAAGAAATTCATAATTTCTTGCTATCTCAGAAACGAATAATACTAAAATGTTACTTTACTGTTTATATTAACAAAAAACACACTTAGAAAATATTGATTAAACTTGATATTCCTAACGCTTAAGATATTAGTCGTGATATTAATTATTATTAATCAGTAGAGTTAAGTAGAACTGGGTTAGCTGTGACGGTATACAAGTCAAGCTCGCACTCCTTCATTAATACATAGCAATATACATGTCCAGAAGGAAGTATGCTTTGCATTATGGGATACTAAAGCCATGGATGTGAAGTTAACAGCTTCTGTATACAAGCAGACTAGTCATGAAGATACTTCACCAGCAAACCTTTTTTGTTTACTCTTGGGTACAGGATTAAAACAAGAACATATTTTCTTGTATATTATAATTTACTCGGAAAAAACATATCTGCATTGGTTTAGCCTCAGTAAGTATCTTTCTTGTGTAGCTCTTACTGAGGAGACCTCAATAAAGGATGAAACGGGTCTCTGCAGTGACTCGTCTCATAATCTATAGCAATATATACTTCCAAAAGGAAGTGTGTGCTTTGCATTATGGGATACTAAAACAATTGTGAAGTCAACAGCCTCTATATACGAGTAGCTCAGTCATGAATTTACTTGATGTGCAAACTTTATTTGCTTATGCTTGCATCAAGGATTAAAACAAGAATATAATTACTTGGTCGGCCTGGTTGGTCGAGTGGTTAGCGTATCCGCTCTCCAGCCAAGAAGCTGCGGGTTCAAATCCCTTCAAGGGTATGGATGTTTGTGATTGTCATTAACCTTCATACACTCATTCATCCAAGTATGTACACACTCTCCCAAGATGGACTAAGTCCCCATGGGAGTAGTAGACCCAATCCTCCCGCAGTGGGAGAGTCCTTCCCCCCCCACCCTGTAGTGGGTAGAAAATAGGCTGATCTTCATAATTTCTTACCATTCATAGAGTAAACGTCGATTCAATATCTGGTAAGCTTTACTAGTATATTAAAATTATGGCTTCTTCTTCTTATCCTATCAGGCAGTTTAAATTTTCGCAATTTAAACTGCCTGGAGCACTACAGGCAGTTTAAATTGGTAGCACTACATTTTTGTAGTGCTACCAATTATTGTTGGGAATTAAGAACTTACAACTATTTTTCTTCTTTTTAAGAGCATCATCGTTTCATATTTAAAACTGAATATTTTATTACCCAATACACAGTTTTCGACTATTAAAAAGAAAGCAACTTTGCTGATCACGATACATCACTGCGTGAATCCGTGAATACATTAAGTTAACTTCCTACTGATAAGAAACCGCGAAATAGAGAAAATCACGAATAAGAAACTCCCGTAAACATTCTCTCTAGTAACGAATTACCAACCGAATTTCTCATTTGAAACTCTTGCTTTGTAACTTTTTAAGAGTTAAAGATTTTAGTCAAACAAAAATAATGAAATTTTCAATTTAACTCCCAAACCAAATGCACTGAGCATTCATATCGGTCGTTTGAGTTACGGCCAAAGTACTTGAGGTTTTCAGACCAGTTCGCTATGTTTATTAAATGCATGTATTCTTATGGCTGGTTTCCTGTTTTGTAAGATGATAAACCCGAGCTTCCCAGAGGGTTTTCCTAGAAACCCAAGTCCGTATGAGACTGCAACTTCAGATAAAAAGTCATAAAGATTCTTTGTGTACTAGATGCACTCGAACCCATGTTTATCCAATTAAAAAAAAGCAACCTCCCGACACCGTGCGAACTTAGGAGATTCTCTCAAACTCACTAAGCAGAATAGTTTAATAACATACTGCAACTTCTCCAGTTTTCAGCTATTGTACTATGTTGAAAGATAGTTACTAAACCAACAGACATAATGAAATTTGAAATGCTTTTCCAAAACTACATAGGATAGATTGGTTTCTCAAGTACTGTGCAATACTAAGGCAGCTAGTGAAGATGGCAGAACAGTTTGAGTTTATTAGTTCTCTTCTAGGATGCATCAGTGGAGTAACTCAACATTTGAGCATATAATTGGAAAAACATGGGTTCAAATTCAGTTATGGAAGCTATTAAATATATTCTCAGCCATGTTGATCTAAGTAGTCAATCAAACTGAACTGCAATCTCAAAAGAAGTCATTTTCTTGTGCAATCGGTTTGTCTCATTTCTACATACATCCTTAGTATGACCTCTACATTTTTAATCAACTCCGACTGACCTGATTCTCATTCTGGTTCTTCCAGTGTTAAAATATGTACTTTTTCGTTTTACTAAAATACTTTATTGTTTGTTGTTAGAAACAATCGATTCGCTTTCCATTCAAGGTGAAAATGATAATTCTAATGCATGGATTACTTGTTAACATCGAAGTCATTGCCTAACTAGATTTGAAGAAAACATTACTTTAACTTTGGCTTGAATGGTTTTGTCGACTGAATCTTTCTATTTCAGCTCCTTAATGAAGTGCATAACTCTATAACCTATTCAAATCAGAAAAATAAAATAAATCACTTTTATACCTCTTTCCAAACGATGGACAGGCCTAGGCTAAATGACGGGGTTCACTACTACTTCCATTGCACTATAACAAGCAAATTCAGAGCCTTTCTCGTAACGACAGTGACAATTTTTCTTATGATCAACAGTTTCTAATAAAGGATATCATGTTTGAATCACGATGTTAAAAAACGAACCATTACATAGGAATAAGGAGAATTATCAGATCCGTCTTTTTAGAGTGGTCCTCTATTACTGAAAACAAAAATAAATTTGTATTTGAAAAACGAAAAATTACATCTGTTCTTATCTTAAAATTCATCTGTGTTATTCTCTACTTTCTGCACTTTCCGGAATCCCAAAACGTGTCACAATTAGGATCAGTATTCGCAATAATCAAAAAAGACAAATTTTTCATTCGATTTCCATCATTGAAAGTACACAGTGTGTTTGTATAAAATTTTGAATGCGTCAAGGATTTAATATACTGTTGTTTTTGTTTTGCATAATTCATTTTGAAATACAAATAAAATTAAGGGGAAAACCAGATTTGAAACGGGAATAAAATGTTTGATTATTGTAGGACGAGTGCGAGTTTAAACTTTGAGGAAAACGTGACTATAGTATTTGTCCACAAATAATCATTTTTTACTGCAGTGAAATACTTTTTCGACAAAGTATATTAAACGAAAGTATGATTTTAACATTAAAATGCCATTTTTATATGAATCCCACCCCTCGAAAAGATAAGTTAATAACGAGTAGTACATTAAGCTCTGAAAGAGAAGTAAGAGTTTTGTTTATCTCACGGAAACCGTGACATTTAAAAAACGTTAAGAATATCAAATTAAATACAACTCGAGTATTTTCCTAGGAAACATTGAATCCTGTTTAACTGCATTGAAAACTTTACACTTATTAAAACATTTTCTGGACCTTCATGTTGAAATATTGTTTTAAAATGAAATAATTTCCTCCTGAGTAGGAGAAGAAAGATTTATTCTCCCCAAAACGAGGCTTCTTAGTGTAAAACAAAATTTATTCGAATTTCAAAATAGTCAATCAGGTCCAGAAATACTTCTGCGGACAAGTAGGTCAACAGGCGACAGTCGGCTAGTGGATGAAAAAATAAACAGGTCGCCAAATTATATTTGACCCACTCATGTGAGAAAAAGCCAGATGTGATACAGTTAGGCAGTTGTCGAAATCGTTTATCAACTTATTTTACATTTTCGAAAAAAAGGAATAAACTGCTTAAGGTCATGCCTATTTTCGATTTTGACAATGTGTTGGATGGACAACCGAAAGTGTCTGCAAGCCATGAAGTTGTTTTTATATCCTGATGAAAACTACCAATTTTCTCTTTATGCATTACACAGTATGACTTCGCGTGTAGTTCACATAACTTTAGGGGGTTTAGAATTAACCTATTCTAATAATATCTCTAAAATCTCTGATTTTAAACCAGCCAAATCACCTTCAGTTATAAAACTCTTATACACGTATCCTGCATTTATAAGGAAATTCCAACCCGAATGTTTCCATCCACAAGACATTACATTTCAATTACGCTGTAAGGTACTCTGAACATTAATCTTCTTATATTTTTGGTTAAACAAAGACATGAAAAATAAACTCATCTTTGAAAAAAATAATAAATTACATCTTTGGTGTTCACATCATTGATAAGTTTCTAGGTGTGGTAGAAGGTCTGCTTATACAATTCTTGCCTAATTAATTAGTGTCGTTTTCGCGTTTCGTAAATACTTCATATGGTTTATACGTCATCAACAAAGTAGCAAAGAGCTCTCTATGAACATCCCTATATCTCAGATTTGCGACTTTACTCGTGTAGGAATTAGTCCACAGTGTAGGAAGCGTTTATATCGTTTATACCATCTGACTATATACCGTTCATTTTTCTACTATTAATACTAGTACTAGATATATATTTATGTATTTGGAACCGGGATACTATGTTCGTTTTTTTTTCGTATTTACAAATATAGGTATGGTATTCATGTATTTGTCATTTTACGTAAACCCCAAAAACTTGACTGAAAATTAGGGGGGGGGGGGAAGCTCATGGAAGAAACATAGCTTACTTTAGGCTTAATATTCACAGGCACTTAGTAGTTAATTTTAATTGAGTAAAAATATCAAATAGGCTGAAGGGTTTAAAAGCATTTCTCGTAAACCACCTACCCATACTGCCATTAATAATATTTGTCGATTAGCCATATTTTGTAGGTCTTGAAGGATGTTATTGTATCCGTCTCATTCGTTCAACTTCTCAGCAAGTTATCCTAAATGATAGATATTTTTCACTTGAAACTATTTGTGCTTCATTTCTCGTTAGACGCTATTGGACACCATTGGTATTAGGTGTATAGGCTAATATCTATAGCTACCATTACCGATGGTTGATGACTACATAGGTTCACCTTTATTAGCGCGTTCTCTCATGGGCAGAGCAGAAACTTAATGCCGTGCCGTCACTGATATCTCGGTGTCCACAGCAGGAACACGAGAAACAGGCTGAATATTACAGTAACAAATTCCTAGATAAATAAAACCATTAGCCAAAATAGTTATATGTAGTTATGATAATACTATCCACGAAAAAGCTTGAAAATTCTATAGTAAACTAATATCATGAGTAGACCAATGATTACATAATAAAATATTCCTTACTGCATAAAACATGCTTTTTTTTTTCTTAAGCATCTTCAGGATTCCAATAAGCGACATGGTGATCCCACTCAGTGTGACGAAAATAATCTATCACCTAAAGAACTTTGCTAACATCCATACCACATACGATTCTAACCCGTAGCCTGTAGGTTGAATAGAGATACTATAAAATCTTAAAATCCTAAAAATCAGTCCTGAATAGGTTTTCCAAGAAAACATGGGCTCATCAAGTGTTATTGTATCTAATCTATACATGTTACTGCAATACTTAGGGTGGATCGAAGAATACTATATGAAATTACTGAAGTACTAAATTATCTGGTAACCTGGGAATGGCTGTTCCCTTATTCGCGATGTTGTTATTCTTTCCATTTGCTGTAAAACTAATCGAGATCGAAACAGAATTGATTCATCGATTGATCACTTAATGATAGAATTGATTTGGCATCGTCATGAAGTTATTCAAATTATTCTAGTTCTATAAGATAAAAAATTTAGGGCAACGTGAGATTTTAATGAAATACGTGTCTACTTAGAGCCACCTATAATTTCATTCATCTAAATTTTGTTGGATTTCTGGAGTTAAAACTGAATCGTTAAAGTCAATATAAGAAAGTGATCCATAAACCACGAATGCCCATTACATATTTTAGACAAATTAAATTTCATTTAACTGAAAAATACGAACGCAGTTTATTTACAGAAATGCAATTACAAAAACACATTCAGGGGTTTCCAATATTTGGCACTCTGAAAAATTAAATTCAAGTAGTCTGAGCGGTTCACCAATAAAATATCAAGCAGTAGTACTTAATGGCATTTCTATTAACATCTACAAAGTGTTGAGAGTATTGTATAATATTCTACACGTATGAAGGATGTGTGCTTTGCATTATGGGATACTAACACAATGTGAAGTCTCTATGTACCAGTAGCTTAGTCGTTAAGATACATGTACTTCATGCACAATATAGATTCAACAAGAATATCATTTTTTGGCAAGTTTAATTTAAATTATAACCAAACTAAAACACTTTCAAGAAATACAGTATGATAAGGACAATACAGTGAGCAATATACGCTATGTTAGTAAAACACTAAACAATACTCAGCAATAAGTTATCAATACGTAATGCAGCAGCACAGTTAGAAATACAGAATGTTAACAAAGAGCTGTAGTAATTAAGTTTGAAAGCGTCGGTATTCTTTGAGAGAAAATTCAGTTTGTCATTTTTACATGCTATGTCTTACGCCGGACGATTTTAATGAAAATGAATCCCTCTCTTAAGTTTTGCCACCTAGTAGATACTGTAAAAGATGATGCTAAAAATCTAAAATTATCCCATGATTAAAATTGTTACATCATTTGAAAGATACATTCAAACAACTAGCTGAAAATTTCGTAGCCAGATCGCTTCCAGTCTGACAACATTCTCAAAATGCAGTCATTTATTCAATACTAATATTTCTATGAGTCATGAACTCCAAGAGGTGACACAGCTTTATAACACAGATTCTAGCTCAGACTCGATCGCATCCCGCAGCAGCTACCACAGATTGGACTGCAACGCATTCCTCTTTTTGTGAGCAGCACGTTTCACCTCATCCTGATACCATTTCAGAGTGATCTGCCTTTATTCAAGTAGGCCGTGACATTCAAAAGTTGCTCTACTGGTATCAGGGGACCTGACGTTTGACAGGAAAATACTCTCCACAGCCAGTCTGCAGTGTTGCCACCTGCCACGATGGGATATTGATTTATGCTGATATCGCTATACCTTGGCCCTGCTGTTAGCGTGGAACAACTGGAACTCGGTTTGTCGAAACAGGAAACCTTTTTACACTCCTCAAGTGTCCAATTTTAGCGTCACTGTGTTCATTATTTCTAGTTAGCACAAGCAGAACTTAGCAGGGTCCCATGCGTTGTGTGTTTCGATATAGATTTCGAAGATCATTTGTATTGTACCTGTCTTTAAGTCTAGTGCAAGAATTCTGTTCTTTTAGACTGCAGGATTCATGTAATCTTCTTTCGGCTTCTTACAGCACTTCTGTCGGCTTCTGTAGGACTCCTGTGGCTGCATGTGTTCAACTTATTAGGAGTATTAAAAATTTTCGACATTATTGTGCATGAACATCACAGCTGATGCCTACTGTTATATACTGCTCGGTCAGTATCATCGTTATTGTAATCCATATTTCCCTAAACTGTACTGGAGGGCATATACTTACAATTATCAGTGTCTGCATGCTTTATGTATCCTAAACAGCATATGTGACGTTGCCTTCTTTTTCTCATTGATCTCACAGAGTTGTGGAATCCATTGTGAGAGGAGGGGATATATCAATATTATTACAATGGCAATAATGGATTTGGTGCGATTTCCGTGCGACTTGTACGTTATGCATGTAATTGTATGTGTTTCTCTAGCTCATTTTTCTGAATAAAAACGAGGTTTCGTAATAAACAAAAAAAAAAAAAAAACCCTCTACATCCGTGTGAGACCGACAAATTCACCTTCAGTTTCAATCCAGAAATTAAAAAAATCTGATTTGTAATTAGTGGGTATAATGCAAAAGTAATACCGATTTCAAAATAACTAACTTCAGTTATTCATTCCATAAAATTGCAGTCCGACCACTGTGAACGTTGAGTGTGCACATCACAATTCTCGCATGACATATATTGCAACAAGAATGAAGAACAATAGCATAAATTGTTACAGAAATTGAAATACACCAAATAAAAACGTTCAGTTAATTGTTAAAACGTGAATGTTCAAGAAGATGTTTAAGTAATAATAATAAATTTATACCCACGTGTCTCTAGTCGTTTATAAATGACACCAGAAGCATTTTAGTGAATTTGTATTTATTTAGAAAACGAATCGAGTGTTAAAATGTTTTGTCTAGTTCTATTTATGCATTCTAAATAAAATCATATTTGATTTGTAATTAACTGATGAATACGAAAACAATACGCTATTCAAGTCAAGTAAAAGTAATTCTCTTTTAGATATTCATAAATAACGTGCATATGAAGTAGATAGTAAAACTTTCATATCACTGGTTGGCTGTCAAAGCCTATCGCTTTAAGAATTTAATACGAAATAAAAAAAAATCTGCGTTTCCTCTATACTACTGTTTCCCAAAGTTTGGTACCTGTACCCTCCCCACGGATATGTGAAAGGCCTTTATTTGAGGGGTATGAGGCACTTTGTTTTCAATTTTGATTACATTTTTTGCCGCCGTACGTCGCAGTTAAGTGCAGGTCCATTCTATAATTATTTTTCTATTCAATAACTACAAATGTGTCTCTTGACATGTATCAGCTAACTTCCGACACGGCTGATTCTAGTTGATGGTATGTTCGCCTTCCAACCCCGTGGTTCGAGCAGTTTGCATTAAAAGTTTAAACCTAAAAAATAGTCTTCTTTTTCTTGACGTGAGGTCTCATCTTCAGTTAAAAATAGCCAATGCGGATCCAAATTTCACGAAACTAATTTCTTCCCAATAAAAACAATTTCATTCTGCTCATCTCATTAAACTTACTTTAATTTTAGAAAATTTACATTTCATATATTTTGTTTCTACTGTGTGTATATTGAATTCGTTTAAATCAAAATGTATTTAATCATTTAAAAAATCACGTTTACAATATCTTATAATGTAAATTAAAAAAAAACTTTGTAATTATTCATGTTTAAGTAAAATATAACTTCTCTCAAATTTCCTTTATCTGAGAATAGGTACGCGAGTACTGAAAGTTTGGAAAACACTACTCTATACTTAACTAATATACACTAGTATTTGCAGTGACACAAATTTAATTGTTTGATACAAAGATAATGATTTACTTAGTTTGATTGAACTCTGAGTATCGCATTTTATCTACACATTTACAAACTTATGAAAATGACGAATTTTTAAAAAATGAAACGATTCCCTAATTTTCTTTCCACTCCAATAGTTGCATAGAATGTTGTAGTGTCGATAAATGTTCCTGGTGTAGAATAAACAAACTTGCTGACAGATTAATTACTAAGCATGCAAATGGCTATATTAACTAGGGGGAAAATATTGTATTGTAGCCAAAATACGAGTAAAAATAATATGATAATTAACGTGTTAAGTGCGATTTTTAAAAATGTTCAGTTTTTGATAAAAAGTTCCCAGTTCATTTTGAAAATATTAATGAACAATTTTGGATCTTACTTTTCTGAGATTTGCGTGCAAGTATATTCCTCTGGACAAAGTATTCTTTTCCACTAACTTATGTAAAGTTTTTGCTCTAAAATGTGTTGATAGTTTGTACTAATTCTCAAATATAGTTATACCAAGTACAGAGAAGACTTATTGAAAGTATTCTGTGTATTGATAAGTCTTCTGTGTACCAAGTACACACACAGAAGACTCTAAGTTGTGTTGTGCGCTTAGGTGCATAACACAACCTACAGAGTTCTCTGTTAAAAAGAAAAAGAAGGTAAAAAACATCAATACAGTTGGTCAGTTAATCTACCAATTCATCCAGGTAATTCAGCTTTTTTTCCAAAATGTAAAGAATAACAGAATCCCACACACTAAACGTCCCTCAAAAATTTAGGCACTGATGTTGCCGATAGGTGGAAACATGCATGCCATAATTGATGTAACTAAACTCTCTATTTAGCATCTGACAGTAGGTAATTAAGAATTGATGTAACTTCCAAATAAGCGAATGTTTTTACCCTGCAATGAATTTCTAATAAACAAAAAGGTAATATTTCTATACTATAGAAATATTACCTTTATTATTATAGAAATATTTCTATACTATTTCGTTTAATTCATTGATTATTGTTTTAGTCTTGAATTATTTTTATATCTGGAAGAAAGAGTTACTCCGTTTTAAATCTGTTTCGGTATCCATATACTTTTCCGGTAATTCCGGTTTCATAATACTTTTTATACTCGTATTTCATAGTCCTTCGATCCTTTTCCTTATTATAGTAATTTTAGTGAACAAATGCTGATGTTGTATACGAAACTATAATACATTCATTATATGAGAACGGTATTAAATACGATAAATGAAGCCTCAGAAACAAGTGGGGTTTAGAAATATCTGTTTTGTAATCAGCATTTCTTAGCATGTGCATTCTTGGCCGATTTTATATGCTTTTATGTTTCTGCAGAGTAATACTGTATTTCCGTTTTCAGCTTTACGTTGCGCAAGATTCAGAGCATCCGTTATTTATTTTTTCAGCATTTGCTTTAATCTTTTCTTGAAGAGGAGATATTTTTATTTGCAAAATGAAAAAAAAAAGTTATGCCATGTATGTGTAGAACCATAACCGGCATTTCCAATTTGCTCATCGGCCAAGAAAACAAAACAAACATAAAGGTGGTCTATCTTCTGTAGAAAATGAATCAAAACTGTATTTTCTACTAAATTCCGATAATAATCGCTTATTTCCATCACCAACATCAGTCAGAGAGCATCACCTTTCAATGTATTTTTAAAGTTTGCTCATCACTGCGAACTAGCATCGGTAGTATGATTCCGTTCACTTTTTAACGAAAAGAAGAATTTCGTTCTCAATGTCTGTTATGGAGTGTTACCATGCCAACAGTTGAATATTACCTTACAAACTGAGTGGCGTCGCTCGTGCCGCTACGTCGAGCCGGGCGTTTTACGCACACAGATTCATCCGCCACTGTTAGTCCGTCTTGGTCACTGTAAAGACGTCTGCGTCCATTGAGCGTTTTTTAGTTATTTGTGTAGTAGAAGGTCTTGTCTCGAGTGCTAAACTTTTCCCTTATATCCCTATCACACGTCCACTCAATGCCCTTCCTGCCCCCCTTAGAGAAATGACGAAGAGAAGATGGATTTCACCCTGATCGATACTCTACCATTCTTGGGCTAAGTTACCCACCTACCGAGCCTGTCTGCAGTGCGCGTGTTGGCTCAGTGCGAAGTGGCTGTTCCCCCCATCCCGGTAAAACTGGTTCGCTAGTGGAACAGTGATTGCGGAAGTTCCATCCGAAACCACTGTTTGGTGTTCTGTCCCTCGATATTTCGGCCACATCGACCGATGTGACATCATACGGATAGGACAAATTGGTGAGAAACTTTTCTGCAGAAATCGGAGACTAGCAACTGAGCGAGAGGATCCACCCAATTTCTACGTCAGGGGGAAAACGACCGCCGCATTCCGTGGTTGTGTCCGCAGGGGGTTGAAGGAAAAGAAATGCCCTAAAAAGGATGTTCATCCCTTTATTCTCTCACCATTTTGTATGTAAGATTATGAGTGGACTACAGTCACCTATTACTTTTTGGAGGGAGTATCTTCTCGACCTGTCTGATCCTCCAGCCATTACGGCAAAATGGCGGATGGATACTATCCAGGGTCACCTGCTCGCCTAAGAAGAAGGGATGTTTATCCTTAACCCTTGAACGTGTAATTCGGGCCATAGACATGAAACCTTCACATTGTTCCTAGAAATTTAAACAGACCAAGAAATTCTAGAAGCAAAAAAAAGTAGATTTACTCGTCACACTTTTGTTTATTTTATTCTGTCACCACGACAATGGAGCTAGGGAAATGGCGCCTGCCTCCTGTCAGACATCGTTACATGACGTCACAAGCCAGCAGCTTGGTGCAGTGTATGAATTAGTAAAGAACATTGCGAGATGGAAACCCATATTTTCTTAGGATCTCTTTCCATAAAAACTTCGTGTTTGACTTTATGATGTTTGTTTCGGCTGGTATCTTCATATACGAGCCGGATTATCTAGAAAGGTGAGCTTTTAGCACTTTCTATTCAATTTTTGTTTGTTTGCTTTTAAACTTTTTTTTTTTCCTTTACCGGTCCCCACACAACGTTTACTTTCTCCGAAACTATATTAAAATTTTCTTTTCCATCAATGAATGCAACAGAAATGCTACCCAAGTTTCAATAAACTGCTCACGTAAAGTTTTCTGTTTGTTCTAACAGTACATGTTTTGAAATTCAGTAAATAAAAATAAGTTTTTAAATTTACATTATCGACTGTTCCATGTACTGTTTTTGGATCGCGTCGTGTATCATCACATCCTGCGATAAAACCGAATAATGATATTTCATATATGAATACGGAGTCTTATTTGTGTTACCATTTTTCATTAGCACTTATTAGTCATATATTATATAATTATAAAGCACTTCATGAATAAGTGCGTATGAAATATTCCTGTTTATCCAGTTCACGTAATGACTTATAACTATCAATTATAATTTTTATTATTATTAAATGGAGTCCCACTTACAAAAGAGATACACCATTTATTCGGGTAATGTTTATATATTTTTAAATAACAATTAAGAATTTAGGATTAATTTTATAGTATTTTTCTCAACAGCGTTTTTCGGTTTTCCGTTCTCTTACAACCCAATAAAGATATTAGTCCAAAGTTTGAATACTTTTGTTAATTATTCAACTTGGCTATATAAATTGAGTCTCATTTAAAGTATATGGGACTGCCTTACCAAAATACGAACCGCATTGGTTGACTTCTTAGGATACCATTGAATACATGGAAATCGATAGAATTCTATAAATGTACAGGTGCCAGGCAGTGGCTGGTAGGATGGCTGACAAACAAATACTGCAGATGTTGGGATATATAGTAACCGAGGACTAATAACGACTCATCAGGCACATAGGACATTAATTTTCAAATAACAGATCGAATATTTGGCATAATTAGGTATCGTATGGATTTTGAAAAACATTATGATGTAATGAACTGTGCTGTTCATATACTGATCAATTTGTTTTCAATATAGATAGAAATATTTATAGAAAATAGAATGAAAATAGAAATGAGTTTCCTCCCTAGAGGATTGTTTTTCTGTTATAAATATCTAAGTATATTTAATTTTTGCACAATTCGAGTGTTAGTATTTGATATTTCTAGAATTTTAAACTAAAGCTTTTAATTAAATTTTATTGAATTAAATTTTAAACTACTTCCTTTGCTAAGATACATTTCTAACAAATAAAAGAAGAGTGATTGCATTCGTTTCTTACATATTTTCTATCGTTTCTCTTTTGTTGTATCGTGTCCAAGATTTAAATGGAATTCATCATTCGTATTCAGATTATTATTATTATCGATTTTTTTCAAGACCATTGCTATTTCCCCATCCTCCGAAGCACTTAATATATACGATATATGCCGGTTCCTGTACTTTGAAGTTCAATTCTTAGTGTTGTCATTTACTTTAATTTCCATTATTTCTGAGTTTATATCGTATTTAGAGCATGATTTGAGAGTTTGTACTTCGTTTTGTGAATGAATGTTTCCACTCTACTGCTTGCACCCCCATCTCATAAGGTTTTTCCTATTTATAGAAATAAAGGGCTATTTTTTCTAGAGTAAAATAGAAATCAATAAAGTTTATATTACTGTTTTCTTTCTTTAAAACCATATCGTTTCTCTTATTAAATCCATTTTGATATATACAACTAATTTTAGTTTCCATGTTGCTCTATACAGACTTTCATGGATAAGATCAGTGATATACTTAATGAACATTCTTCCTTTCAAATCGTTTGTCGAATATTAGAATCAAAACTTCTAGATCATATTAAGTCTTTAACAACACTTATTTGATATATTATCTATGCATGGTTGATGTTCAGATCAAGAATTGGGACAGCCACTCCACTTATTCTGCTGCAGTGGAGTTCTGAAATTTTTATTTGGAATTCTACTCTTTGCATCTTCAAAAACTAAAGTTTTGATAACTGCAAGTATTGCAGTTCCCAAACTTTAGTTTTGAGATTAAAATATTATAGGCAACTTTTTATGTGAATCCGACTTTGAAAGGCTGCTAGTCTATAGCATATTAATGCAAATACCTTGGGTAAACCAGAAACCTTGCCCTAGAGACGAAACATCGACTTTCTCAAACCACTTGACGTCTCTAATATACATTCCTAGAACATTCATACCCGATTCGAACTCAGTCGATTGGATACGCAAATCTTGACCAACCAGCATGCGCTGAATGATGCTAATTATATTTTTCAAACATTTCTTCCTTTATGGATATGATTTTCTTCGGGCTTTTCACACTAATGATATTTATTTCAAAATTTCAATTTGATTTTAATAAAAAATGTTTAGATAATTTCTAATTTTGCTATTTAATTGAAAATCGCACACACACACACACCCAAAAAAACCATGCGTTTCTTTTCTGAGAAAAGAGGCGATTAACTTATCTTTCCCCTCTGGATTCACAACAGTTCTATTCTTCATTCTTTGGTATTATTATAAAAGGATGACTCATTTCAAGGACATGGATTAACTGAACATTATTCATTAGTAGGAGTATATGAGTAATTTGGAGTGTTCACGTATCTTGAAACAACATGGGAATCTTATCTAGAAATTAAATTACAGAGAGAGAGAGAGAGAAAAAAAAAAGAAGAGAGAATGCTGCATAATAAAATACAGTTGTAAATGACTCGATCCATTATCAACATTTTACAAAATCTGATCGCTAGATATTAATAATATTTATTAACCCAAAATATCTAGTCATGCATAAAATTAATACTGTCTTAAATAGTTAATGTAACATCATTTGAATAGCTAAGAAATAAAACCTAATTTGAACTTATGATAAACAAACGTAATTGAATTATCAAGCGCGACTCCGCCATTTTTATTCTTTAATGAAACTTGTCTGGGGTAATGACATATGAAATGTCTGCTGCATGGAATTTAAGGGATATCCAGTCATTTTTATTTTATTATTTGTTTATGCTTACTAGCTGAATAAGAAAGAGCAGTTTTACAAGCATGGCAAATCAGTGGAATGTTATTAGCTGACATACTTGTGTGATTGATAGCACGAGAGAACTTATGCTAGCCGATCATCACAAAATTCTGAAGTACTGTGTCAGCTAAGATGACAACAGTTCAAGTATTTAGTTGTATCTTACTTGATCTGTGGCTTCGAGGGTCGCAGACTTGACTGCTACCATGGCACTGCATGGTTTACGGCAGTCAGATTATAGCATAAGACGGTCTTCTCTGCTGAAGAATGATTGACAGTGCTAATCCACATTAAGCATTTTAGGCTTCCCTCAAGTAATCCAAATCAGAAAATACACTAACTGCACACTTAAGTAAGTTTGAATAATCAGCTGCTAAGAATGCTTAGAAGAATCCCAACGACAGACAGCAGTATATGCATTGCTTTCGTCTTAACTGAAATGTTTATTTATAGATATAAATCGCTGTAAAGTTTTGTTTTAAGACTTCATATAATTGGACGTCTGACGTTATTCTACATCGCAGACCTAATTTCTCATTAATTTTTTGCGTCCCGTTTCCTATATAATGTTTATTCAGTTCAAACGTCTGTAACAAATTTGCTCCAAATTTATGAGCGCTAGTCTTCCGTTTTGTACTTTATACAATTCTTTTAATTCCAAATATTTTGCATTTCATCTACGTAATGCTGAATTAAGATAATGGTCATCCTACAAAAGTCAAAAGAAGTATCTTAACTTTTAACTTCTCTAGAAACACTACCTTATTAACTCTTTGTTTAATACAAAATTTTAGTAACTTATTTTTCCTAATTTGAAGTGTATTGCTAACTTATAGAATATATTCATGAATAATTCATATAATCCTGAAATATCTCATTTTTTCCATCCTTCGGACACTTACAATCAAATCAGGTATTTTAAAAATCTAATATATGCTATAAGTACGCGATTAATCCTATCTACATAGTATTGTATGTCTTGCTTGTTTCACGAGTGGTTTGGTTTTTTTTACTTTAAGAAAAAACCCTACCACTTGAGTGTGAGACCGGCATTCACTTGAAGGGCTACATAATGCCTTGCAGTGCAGACTTATTCAGATAGCAGTATTTCTCCAAATGCGCCATCCAGGAGCATTTGGAGAAATATTTATATAATTAGACAAAATTAGTTATGGCCGCCTGAGAAACCTTTCAATTCATATAAAAAAAAATGGAAGTATCCTGGAATATGTAAGCGTTAGATAAGCCAGGGAACTGTTCTCAAATGCTGATTGATAAAGAGCTGCTATTTTGCAGTGTGGTTAATTTTATAGTAGATAAATATTATCTAAACGAAAATGTTAACGATTTATTTTACAGCTCTGATGGATATCAATGCTAAACTGCAAGGTCTCAAGGCCACTTAAAAGTTCTGTGTTGTCCATTGTTTGTGTAGAGATACACGATGGCCTTTTCCATGACTTCAACTCTCCAATAAGCAAAATGGGATGTTACGTCAGGATTTCCCTAAAGCTTTAACAAAAATCTGTGCCAGTGGGATTCAAACTGGAACGAACGATGGCCAAGGGTAGGATTTATTGATTCACTCGCCATGGCCAGTAAACTGAGATTCTATTAGCAAAATGTGTCACCTTTATTTCTAAAGCAATATGTTTCGATCTTATGGTCTTTGTAATTCTTTTAAACTTTCGTTGCTTGTTATCAATCCCTTAGTCATCACTGTGGTAATAAAAGTTCTGCATCTCATCTCCATTGTCGTGGAAAAGATTAGAAACAGATCAGATTCTCTTTAACTATTCAAATATTATATTGCAAAACATTTCATGCTCTCTTAACTGGAAGTAGAAAGAGAATAAAATCCCATAAATCAGTGTCCCAACAATCCCATTGCTGGGACACTGATATTCAATCGTCACGCATGGAATATGTAAACAAATGTTGAGAAATAATACTGATATTGCTTTCATCTATATATATATGTATTTTGTTTCACAATTTCAATTATTAATGTAGAGTAACTTTATGCAAATAATCTAATCTAAACATGTATATTTGTACAGAAAACAGACGTTTTGTTTTCTTTCAAAATTAGATATTTCTTCTCAATTGCTAGTTCTTTTTCACCATGTCAGTATTCTCTTTATGCGTTAAACTCATTCAGTACTAAACTTTCCTTTAGTCAGCTATCTAATTCACTGTTTTTTTTAAAGTATTTCGTTTTTTTTTCACAGTTTTTCATTTCCTCAGTTTGAATTAGTTCTTTCAAAGGAACTAACTTGAAACCAATTTCGTTTGAAGTTGGTTCCTTTTGTTATTTCAATTTAATATTTCATAATTTAAGTTCCTTCTCTGTTCATGTATTTATGCAATAAAATATTCTGTGTAGCATCTTATTCCGTTACCAAAATGGTCTCCTCAAGACAAAGTAACAGAATAAACTAAAAGGTCTTTTTTTTTTCTCATTCGCTTTACTGAGTAAGTTCTGTAAAGATTCCTTATTTTTGCACCATTTCATTAAATAAATAGTTAAGTCTCCAATCGTGCATGGCGTGCAAGTAATGTGTTCTCTTTGCGTGTGTGGTTTTCTCATGATTATATAGTTTCATGTCATTTACTTCTGTTGCGGTTGAAATGTGATTTTTGTAAGTTATTTCTGTAAGTGAGAAAGAGGAACGGATCTTCAAAATATTTCTTTAGAAAGAAAGTAGAATGATGATAATAATGTTCACGACAGAAAATAACTGCGGTGTGACTGGAGTCAAAAAGTGCAGCCTCAAGATTTCTTTAAAAGTAACTTATAAAGATAATACTCTTAAGCATTGGTTTCTTCGCACTTGTTTTTTACCTTGCTTTTTTGTGTGTGGTGAACGAAGACAGGAAGAAATGTAAAAAAAGTCCTTGTAGAAAGTTGACTATTATGTTTTAAAATGAAATAGATTTACAAATAGCTGGAATTTTGTCAATATATATATATATATGAGAGAGAGAGAATTTAAGTAGTATATTTGATTTTGGTTAGCTCTGGGAAAGCATCAAAATGACAAAGATGGAAAGATGAGAGAAATAAAACTCTTACGCATCCCAACACAGAACTTGTCATATACTGACAATGTGGGTTGTTAAGGGTTAAATCTGAAAACTCTGCTCTGGGGACCAAACATGGAACTCTTTCAATCACTTTAGGCGTGGGTTTTAGTGCGTCAAGTGAACACAACGATAACTTCATGGTAACGACTATGAAAATCATTTATCAATGAAAACTAAAATACCAATAAGCAAAACGATTTATTTCAATGAGTTCCGTTTCTTTTTCTTTTGAATACCAAATATTTTCGATTTTTATACAGCTGCTATACCTAATTAATATGATCATTTCCATTTTTACATGCTTGACTTACATTTTTTACTGATTCATTTAAATGATATTCCCTGAATTCAACAGTATTGGAAATTCCATGACTTTAAGTAGTGAAAAATAAGAGTACAAAAAATCGGAAATAAATAACAATTTCAATTATACACTTGAATAATCTAAAAACTGAAGGACTACAAAAGTAGATAGACTATAAAGTAGAAATTAATTATAATGAATTAAAATTAAATATAGCTATTAAGTTATTTTTTGATTAAATGAAATAGCCAAAGATTATGGAATGATAATATCATCAGAAAAATAAAAAACTATGGCCTTTAAAGGAAAAGATCCAGCAAGAACTAAAATAGTAATAAACAACAAGCTTTTAGAACAGGGGAATTCATTTAACTACCTGGGATGTATGATCACATATGAAAATGAAAAAGATATAAACCTAAAAATTGCAAAGTATGTAAAAATAAAAGATGTTATTTACTCTATATTTAAACCAAACCTAGCACAAAAAAAAACAGACTAAAAGTATACAATACATTAGCCCTACCAGTCTTATTGCATGGAAGTGAAATCTGGACAATAAAACAAAACGACAAACAAACATTAATAACAGTTGAAATGCAGTTCATGAGAAAAACTGCAAAGTATACTCTATTTGATCCCAAAAGAAACGAAGAAATTATGAAAGAATTAAAACAAGAATCAGTAATAGAAAAAATTTAAAAAAATCACAAATGGATGGAACACGTTGAAAGAATGAAAACAGAAAGATTACCATGATTAAATTATTTTGATATTGTTTCCATATAAACATTTTTATCTAATTACAGTATTTAAAATGCTAACAGAAAACACTAGATTACATTTTCAAATAATAGTACTATTGGTATTAAAGCCGATGAAAATAGCTTATGAGCATCCAATCAGAAATATCAAAATAATTTTGATATCTGTAAGTTTGCCACTTACAGCCTGAATTCGACGAACTATAAACTCATTCCAAAATATTATTACAAAAACTCCTTAACTCAAAACAAAAGAGTGAATAAAACTGAATTGAAAGTAAGATGGGCGAGGCAAGAACACCACACACACACACACACACACAGAAAGAGAGAGAGTAGAACAGCAAGTGGATGAGACAAAACATCAATAGATAACTTTCAAAACACAGAAAAGCAACACAGTTAACTTTCCCACTTAAAAATAGGAATGAATTAACTATGCATGCATGCACTTAGTGTAGTGTATTTCCAAAAGAAGAACAAAATCGCGTTTCATATAGACCGAAAGAGATCACCGGTTATCATTGGTGGACTTGAAGAAATCGGCAGTGCGGCTGGGCAAGGCTGCATGTGCTAAATGCGCCACCACGGGGAGTGACGTCACTAGTGCTGCATGGCGGGTGACCAGCTGAGCCTTAGTAACAAGTACCGGTTGTACGAGATGGTTTGTCAGTGTCGTATTTTTATTTGTTTGTTTGTTTATTTATTTTTTCCTGATAGCCAACCAAACTTTGTTCATCGAGTACACAAAACTAGAATTTTAATACCACAAAAATGCCTTCATTCGAAACCATGATTTGTTTTTTTATTATTATTCTCCTAAATTATTGTCTAAAATGTTTAATTCTATCGATTGTACTTAGATATGTAATTGCCGAAGTACTGGTAGCTTCGCGACAGCAAATAGAATCTTTCCATGGGCATTCTGAGTTGTTGCCTAGTTACAGATAATTAAATGCTTCTTTTTTTCTGTTGGGAAATTCTTCTTTTGATCCTTTTTTGAGCGCGTTTAAATAAATGCACACATGCTAAAGTGGAAACAAAGAACTGAGCTTTTGCATTTAATAAATGCTGATTGCCCAACTTTATGCACAACATTCCATCGAAATTAATATAAAGTTTGTTTTTTCCCCTTTAAGAATAAAGTTACACATTAATTCGCAAGATTATCTTAAATGATTATGCAATCTGTCTTTAACAAAATGCAGACCTTTTATAGCTAATAGTTACTCAGTTTCCTTATGCAATTCTTGAAAAATTAATATCTCATGGTGAATTATCGGTAGACTTCATTGATTAAACTATGGTTCCTTCGAGTCAAGCTAATTAATACTATTCTAGACGTTGATATAGCAAAGGAACTACAACTGACAATGATCAGTCGTGATTTTTCACTGATTAACACGATCATTTCATTGACAATTGTCATGTCGTTCTGTACAATGAAACTTAAAGCAGTAAACCGCTGTTTTTTATTTATTTAATATAAAGGAGCAGCAAAACCTAGGGTCGATATTTATTTTTGAAGATCATCCTCATTATTGAGTATCACTTGAACGCAACTCCCCCCCCCCCAATCTACAGAATATGTGGAACCAATACGGTATCATTACTTTCCAAATGCTAACACTCTTGTTTTCCTTTATTTTTATGAGATTCCGACCCATGAAAGGTTCTAAAGATATAGAACATTTGTATTAGAACCTCGATTGGCTTCCTAGTCTACAAGATCAAATATGTGACTTTTTGATCACGCCCACTCTTGGATTCGAATAAGCAGTCTTTCGTTTGGTGAGTGGATACTCTTTTCACTCGGCCAACCATGCTAGCAATTTGGGTTTAAATAAGGATTTTCGTTCAGTGAAGTTTAATATATTCAGTTTGTCTGCCAATCCAAAGATTTCTTCAGATTTTATTATTTCCAAAACCTTGGAAACCAACAACAAAAGCGTACTATTAGCTTGGAGTCTAGCTGGCAATTCCACAATATTGCATAATGGAATCAGCGTGATTATATCTTGCAGTTCAGATATAATTATTCTTGAAATATTATTTGTTAGGTTTTCAGTCGATTTAATATGTAAATATTACAATCACCTATCTGGTTTGGCATTCACAGTTAATTTACCACATTCTCTTGTCTGTCACACCGTTTACGTTGGTGACGAGATTTTTATCCCAGAGCTCAATTTTCTTTCTCTTATGTTGTTTTGAGTACATCAATGATCTTCTTCCCTTTCAAAATATAGAGAATACTCAATTAAGCCTTGTATTAAATTGTTATAATATACTAATATTAATAATACTAAAATAATGTCAGAACACTACACTCGTCTGTCTTCAAAACACAATCTGACTAAGTTTCTGTTTGTGTGTTGCAACTATCAGATAGCCTTTTAATATTAAATGGTGGTTTAAACCAGTCAGATCATATTTTATCTCAAAAAGAACTGTTTCCACAACTCTTAGTTTCATAAAAAAAAGAACTTTATTTCTACTTATAATCGTGATTTAAAAAAATAATCTCAGGACAAAATTCCAATTTACTAATATCAAGAATAATGAAATATCGTTAGTGGTACCCCCCCCCCACACACACACAGAAAAAGAGAGAGCTCAACCTCCCCTCACATCGATACAATCTCCCTCCTTTATTCTGAATATTCCTCATAGTGTTCCCGGACTTTCACGCCACATGAGTGCAATTTGTCGGCATTACCAACATATTAAGGGAGTACTTCTCCGCCTCTTGTGACAAATCGCGAAATGCGACGGAAGTGTTCCCCTGAGGGTGGAGTGATGAGCACATAACGACCACAAGGAAGCGTCTCTTTTATCACAGTTTTAGGAATTGTGGATGGTTATTTGCCTGAAGCAATGCGACAGTATTGAGCAGTCAAGATTGGGAAAAAATGTTTTTTTTTTCATGATGCGATTCGTGAATAAGATTTGATGAGGAAACACTTCCGTTTTATCCTTGCTGTTCTGTTTCCCCCTCATCCTATTCCAGCTTCTTCTAATTTTGCGTCGGCTAAGTTTTATTAGATATACTAAAGATATTTTGCGCATGTTTTCAGATTTTATGAACAAATGAAAGAATTTCAAATAGCTTTTTTATATTTTAGTCTTAAGAAAAATTTAACTTCCGCCTATGTACAGTGAAATTCAGATAACTGACTTCGGTACAAACATAAGAAACGTTCGGTACTTCTGACGAACACATTGGACACTTTGTTATCAGTTGTTATATATCACAGTAGCCGAAAGATATCATCTTGTGAACATAATTCTCTCCTTTTGTCAGTGTTGATGGCTTTTGTACTAATAATATAAAAAATCTAAATAACGACAAACAATATTAAAAACTAAAGCTAAAAATATTGCCACAATCTTTCTAGAATGTATTACGAGTTATCTCGTAATAACAAAGATAGGGAAAATTCTGAAACAATCAAAAGCTATATAACTTCATTTTCTGAGTAAAAATATTTAATCGTACTTTCCAAGCTAAAGATCTCTTTCGAGTTTTCGTTTGTGGCGCCATCTATTAGACAAAGGAAAAAACCTAAATGATTTCATATTTTTAGTCCATATGTAACAGCTTTTTTTTGTTGTTTTGTTTCCAGCAAAACAGTTGCTTCAAACTGCAAAAATGCATGGAAACTTTCTAAATAAAAATTAGGATTTTAATTTACATACTGAGGGATCTTAAAGGTTTTCGGCCTAGCAATAAAAAAACAAAAAAACGAATTTATAATTTCAAAATTATTTTTATTTTGCAGCATAATCTCCCTTAAGAATAATACATTTATTCCAGCGATGCTCCTCCCTGTAGTGGTAATCAGTAAGATCTGCAAAATACTCCTCCTGATTCGAAGAAAAACGCTGACCAGCTAGGAAGAGTTTTAGTTTTGGGAAGAGATAGAAGTCAAAGGGAGCCAAATCTGGGCAATAAGGTGGATGTTCCAACAATTCGTAGTGCAGATCCCTTAATTTTCCCATTGCAGAAACACCTTTTTGAGCAGGTGCATTGTCCTGATGAAAGATGATTTTTTTCTTCTGCAACCCGGGTCTTTTCTCACGAGTTTTTTCTTCTAGTCTAGTTAAAAGATCGGAATAATATTTCCCAGTTATTGTTTTACTCTTTTCAAGATAATTAATAAACAAAATGCCTTTAGCATTCCAAAACACCGATGCCATGACCTTTCCTGCTGATGGAACTGACTTTGTCTTCTTTGGCCCTGAACAACCGACTTCTGTCCACTGTTTTGATTGCTGTTTGGATTCTGGTGTGTAATGGTGAATCGAAGTCTCATCCATAGTAATAAATCGACGCACCAAATCAATTTTATTCTTGTTAAAACCTCCAAGCACTGTTCAGAGATTTTCATGCGTGTGCGTTTTTGATCTGCTGTGAGCAAGCGTGGCACCCATCTTGCGCAAAGCTGTTTCATTTGCAATTCTTCATGCAAAATAATCCTACACGTTCTTTTAAAACGCCTATAGTTTGAGCAATTTCACGCACTTTGACTTGCCGTCATCCAATAACATATCGTGCACTTGATCAATGATTTCTGGTGTTGTTACACTTTTTGGACGTCCTTCACGTGGATCATTTTCAAGGCTGGTAGTGCCACGTTTAAACACGGCAGCCTATTTCTTAATTATCAAAAACGAGGGAGAAGAGTGCCCATAAACGTTTATGAACTTTGAATGAATTTCGTTTGGCGTTAAACTTTCTTTTAAGAATTTTATAACCGCACTATACTCAGTTTTTTCCATTTCAAGGGATACAATCAGCTGTATAAAACAAACTACTTGATAGAATGACTTGCAATTTCACATGGATGCTTATGACAGATGTACCAACTTAGAAAAATAAATCTTGCCGATAGCGTTGCCAGCTATGGTCGAGTCCAAGAACTTTTCAGACCACACTCGTAAGTAGGGGCTGTTGTGAAATCTTCAAAATCCACACACGCAAAATCTTCGTGACTTTTTATGTGGACAACGCCGAGAACTTCTTGTATGATAATACTATGAGCAAGTTAAAAGTTCTATAGGCCATGAACCCCGCATAATTTTTATCCATCTTCAAGCATTCAGTAAGCATGGTGGTTATGGTAGCACAACGGCGATGAACATTCAATATTTATGGGTGCACAAAATTTCCTTTTTTATAAGAGGTGGAAATCGACTTTGATATACGGATAATGCATATCTACTTTATTATAAATATGCCTTAAGTAGAAAAATGCAGTATTTTCTTTTAATTTTTGCACTGTTTTTTTATGTGCATATACCTACAAGTTCTGTTCAATAATGTATCAAGATGGACGTCACTGAATCAAAAAATAGCAAATGTTTAATATCAGTCCCATCCAGGAAAGGTTGAGGACCTATATTACATTAGGTTTAGAACCGTGGGTGAACAAATAATGAGATAATCCAGAAATCCTGCTCTACAGACCGAACACTTAGTCAGCTACTTGAGACCTTCCATAGAGGGAGCGGTGGTCTCGGTTGTCTCACACAGGACACGGAAATTTATCAACCACTTGAAGAAATTCAGACATCCATCATTCCTACAGTGAGATTTGGTCCTACAGCTTGTTGGTTAGAGAGAGAGAGAGAGAGAGAGAGAGAGAGAGAGAGAGGATACGCTGTCCATTCGGCCAGTTAGCCAGGCGAACTTGCTCTTGTGACAACTTATCGAAATTCTGCACTTTCTCCCGCTGTTTATTGGAATCCGTATTAAGAATATCAAAATATTTTTGTCACATTTTGCTTAATGGTCTTGAGTTCTAATGAGTTCATCCTTTAACACTTTCATTGCCAAGCTGAAAATTGGAATTTCATGTGGTGGCCAAATTTTTTTTATTTTTTTATTTAGTTAGGGACGTCCACGCGATAACGCGTGATCGGCCGTTTGGTGAGAACTCGCATCGCGTGATTGGCAATGAACGTGTTAATGATATTTTTGATCTTCAAAAACAAATGTTAAGGGGTCAAATTCAATATGGAAGATGTATATGCGGGGTTTCGTTTGTTTTACAAAAATTACATACCCTTTGCTGAGCCAAACTTATGCTTTAACCTTCTGTTAAAACTGAGTCGCAAGAGCCCATACACAATTTACTTCCTTCTTCGGTCTTGAGTAAAGTTAAACATCAATCACTTTCAACTAAATTTCTCATTTTTTTTTCTTTTTTGACGTTGATGGTCGTTAAGAGCTCGAATCATTTTCACTAGCGTTCTTCTCTCTTTAAATCAACAGAAGCACTCGAAAACTTGTGTATGTAGCATCTCCATTACTTATTTTCAGTAAATCGCATGTTTCACTAGCCATCTTTCCAATTTTGAAACAAAATTTAATATAACACTTTGCTTTGTTTACGTTCAGACATCATAAAATTGCCAAGAAATAAAAACATGGTTAGATTTATTCAGAAGATTGACGTTACACAGCGACACGCTGCATATGGCTTAGCTTACTTAAACCTTAACAGAAACGTTGTGCAATGTCATAATAACAAACAGACGGTTAAGATGGAACTATTTATCATATCCAGATACTTTCTGAACAGTCATTATTCATGCCTATCGAAACATTCACAGATCTGATTGTTAAATATTCGTTTCCTTTCAGTATTAGGCGCCATTGCATTAATTTACCTGTGGTTAGTTATTTGTTAAAAAATTTCATTAGATTTAATGATTACTTTACCTAGGTATTAATCATTCCAGAAGCTTTCTAACTTTATTTAGAATATTTAGATAATCTTGTCTGGCATTTTTTTCAGGATATCTAAAAATTGTTCAGAGATTTTATATCTAGAATTTTACTAATTATGCACTATTTCGGCTAATTAGGTGGCATATGAATTTCACCGTCCGGTGTGAGATCGTACATTGGAAGCTTGAAGTGGTTGAAAAGTCTCATGTTATAAACAGCTATAAATATCGAATTAAATATGCATGTTGCATGAAAATGTGATGACGGATGTGCTTTTTTTATACAACGAAAGAAAATGCAGTGCAATGTATTCTAAATATCCGTTACAGCACATTCCACAAACATAGTTGTACATGGATGTACATAGTCGTATATTATAGTATGTGAAAATATTCTCTTTCTATGGGACTTGGTTAAGTAACATAGAATTAAATGTGTTTAGAATATCCAAAGTATCATCAAGTATTCGTAAGTCGAAGTCAGTTTCAGTATACAAAATTCAAACGGACAGGTTATTTCTATTTATCTCCATAGTTCTTTAGTACAAGAAAGCTTTTCCTTTGTTTACCACTTAGAATAAATATGCTTGCATACCAGTATAATCATGAATGTAACCAGTATATGAAAGCGTGCATTAAATTGTATTTTTGTTTTTATCGAAATTATGTCCATGCGTACGGAAGTGGAAGCTTGCTGTAATTATTAGATTTAACCATCTGCAAGAAAGATAAGCGTATAGAAGTGGTTGTTCTCGTAATATGTTATACACGTAAAATAATATGCTCTGAGTGAATCTATCTTTTTCATTTCGACCATATGCATATCGGCAGAAATATCACGTAACTTAGAGAAATCATGAATATAATGATTAGAAAACTCTTGTTGTCTATATAACAAGAGTTTCAAGAATATAAATGAAAAATACCGTTTCTTGTATACATTAAATGTAAAAGCCTCTTCAAATAATAATAAAGAAATTCTAACCATAACTAAATTCTGATTTTCCCGTTTATTATTTCTCTATCTGCACAAAGAACTACCAGTTTCGTTGTCACCAGGAACATCAGTAATTGAAATATTATGGGCTGAGTGAGGAGAAGAAGGGATTAATAGGTATATAATGCAATCAGGCATTTGAACATGCACTGCAAATTATTTTTCTCTGGTCCTCATATAGTTTATCTTAACTTTCATGCTCCATTGCTCCATGTTACAAATAGTTCAAATATGACATGATTATACTGATATGTCAGTATATTTATTCTACAAACCAAGAATTCATTTGTTTTCGTGGATAAACTATTATGGAATGTCTTAAATGATTCGCAACTTTCATAATGGATGTCGCATTTCTTATACTTAAATCTTAAGAATAACGAAAGTGGTAAAAAAAAGACTAATGTATTTTCGGTCGTCATTCATATAAAAAATCCATCAGATTTCCTTCCTGATTTACGCTTACGCGCTGACCTACACTTCACAGTTTAGGTATTCGAAACCATATCTGGCGGAATAAGCTGGTTAATCCTTATTCTCAAAGTGTTGGGAATACTGCGTGTGTTCTTTGGGCCGATTTTCCTGTTTTATGGAACGAATAACCCTCCACCGGTGTATGAGACTGGGTAACTCACCATTTGATTGAAAACACCTGATAAAGGTTCCTCATGACATAAACAAGATTCGAACTCTGGTATTTCCCACAAAATCGCTCGTCTAAACCAATTGAGCTGTGGAGACTCACTTTATTGTTTAATAATTATTAAGAAGCAGGTACTACAATAAGACTTGATGTCATACGTTTTTATATATTATAATACAAGCATTTTAATAACTACTACAAGAGAGTAGATGGTTCGGAATAATTCCACAAAACATTTGTTTGCTGCAAATGTAAAACTAAAAAAGAATAAGTTTGTATAAAAACCTGAATCAGTGAATGATCGTCCAGGTTGTTCTGATGTTGTACGGTTCTGAAATCATGGCACCTGTTCGAAACCGAGGACTTGATGGACCTTAACAAGAGCCTTTCACTTAAAGGAAAGTTCACACGAAAGTAGCTTTTCATACGAAACACACAAACCTGCCTTAGAAGATATTGGCCTCATGGTTTTTTCGATGCTTTAGTCATTCTGAACCTTCCTGAAAAATCCGGAAGTTTATCCAAGAAAACCAGACAAGTAAGTTAAACAAAACAAAAAAAAAACAGCACGTACATTTAACTATGTACTTGCCTTGTAACCAACTGTACAAGGACAGTATGTGATTTTAGTTAATCATCAGTTTCATAAATATTAATAATTTTCAATATCAATAAGTAATAACGATATAATGGAAAGTAGACGAGTTTTTATGGGAAGGGAGATGGAAAGAATAAGCTATCGTAATTCCTATATCAGTACCCGCTTAAAAACAGTTGTGCATTCTTCAACTGTCCCACAGTATGATCAGTCGTTATCAAAGATTCGTCAAGACAACAGCTTTCAAAAAAACCTTGCTCCAGGACTTAGTTTAGCATGCAACTGCTTGTTAATCAATCACTCTCTGTGACTGGCTTTACTTCGCAAAACTGGATATTCACATATAAGAAACTCTGATCACGAAACTGCTTTCGTTTCACAAATAAGAGTTAGTTTTACAGTTCTTAAAATCTGTCTTGAAAGTACATGCATAAATTGTACGATAGCAATATCGTGCAGGCGTTTTAACCTAATTTCTACATTTAATATATTTTAGAAACGACGCCATCTGATTCTTCGATAGTTGCGTGGGTGGATCTTGCTCAAGATGAAATATATTTGGAAAGCTAGACATATAAGTTATTCACCCGTAATATTATTTTGGTTGAAAATCATACTTTGAGAAACGAATCATAAACTCAGAATATCTCTATACGAAGAGAAAGGGGTGAATTTTATTATCCAGCGTTATGCGATAGCCTTTTACATACATCAGACATATATAGAAAAGAGCAGTGGGAGAGAAGACCGTAGAGCGTTCGATCTGAACGCGAACTAGAATTCTCCTATTGCTATATATTCGTCAGAGAAAAATACAGAAACCTGAACGAACACAAGAGACATCTATTAGAATATTCCGTTAGTTAATATTTTATTTATATGTGATTTTTATTGTTTCTATTTTGTATTTTTGATGGCTAGCATTGAAGCGAATCTCTAGTCTAAATGCTGAGGTTCGTGTAGTATATTCGAATAGTTACTCCGGTAAAGAGGTTTATTTATTGTAGCTGCGATAGCCTTAAGCCTTTTTTTTTTTAAAGTTTTCTATCGGAAGAGGCTTCCATTATCGTTAGAATGGCTATAGCTATGAAGAGTCAGAACTCCTTTTGGAAACCTAGATACCCATTTCTGATAGTCGCTTCGTACGCGACTGACCTTGTGTGCTCCAAAGTGTTATTACTTTTCCCATTCGGTGCTACTTGCATCTTGCTGCTCCTCTGATGCTGCTACTGCCGCAAAGAAAACGTGCTGCACTTCCGTAAGACGCTTGGAGCGTGCATTCGGCTCCATCGATTTCTGTCGTTGTGATGTAGAGACGCCTTGTGCAAATCGTTAAGTCATTGATTCAGCGATGATTGTTTATGTTACCTTAAAAGTTCCACCGTCACTTCCAACTTATAATAAACTGAAAAGACGAGAATTGAAGCGTGAACTGAACCAAAATATCGAGAACTTTTACAAAAGTTTGTCTCTGAAAATCCAACCAGTTAAGTAGTCCAAGGTATTCATTTCTCTCTTCTTCCCACTTTTTTCTAGAACCAGATTTTTGAATTTAACTTTGAAAAAAAAACAAGGTTTCAGTTCAAAATTACTAAGACGATATCCGAATATAGCAGATAATGAATTTCTGTGTGGCTCATACACTTAATGGTCTAAGCTAGTGGTTCCCAATCTTTTTCCACTTGTGTACCCCTTTTAAATCCATTTCTATAAATTGTACCCTTCTTTTTAAAATAGCTGTTTTTAAATACTGACACTTTTGTTCATTGCCTATCTTAATGTAAAATAGTTTACTTTACTTGTTTTTCCACCATTACTGATTATTTTTCGTCTACCCCTGAAAGGCTCAGCACGGACCCCCTGGTGTTATGCCTACCACCGTTTGGGAACCGATGGTTTAAGCAAAGGATATAGCAAAAACTCAATTGGAGATAAGACTTAAGTCTAATATTATGAACTTATGAGGAAAAAAAATAAAATTCAGAAGTAGTTTTAGAAATTAATTTAAAAGGATGAATATTAATATTTTCCTCTAGATATTTTACGGCCATCAGGAAAAGAAATATAGCAACAAGACTAGACTGAAAATTTACTAAAATAAAGAGCCAAAAGGCTTTCAGAAGGCCTAAGGCCTATTAAGGGTCATCATTTTATCACAAGAGATTTAAACAATAACTACCTACTAGATCATTCTTGTAATACTTTTGAATCATTTGAGCTTGAGAGTATAATCCATATATTCTGCTAACCCCAGAATAGACGATGCTATAAATGAACCACCAAAATATCATATTGCTTAGAAAGAAAATTTTTACTCTCTATAAAACATCGTGACGACTATTTGTCTCATTGAAGTAATATTTTTCTCTTACATGCATTTTCGCTGTATATCTAAAACGGTTTTCATACACTGATAAATTGAGATTTGCAGTAGGATATGACGTCATAAATACCACATTTACAAATATCGCATTTATAAATTGCAATCAATATCTCAGAGCTTAAAATAAATTCTGAAATTCTGATAATCACAGTATATACCCTTCATCATTGCACTATATTACAATTATATTATGCCCATCTTCAACTAGAGCTTTAGCAGCACAAACGCATCTAGTTTGGTTCCTTAAAAAAACTGATTAATTGACCTATTTATATTTTGACAAAGGTTGATGCATGTTTAATTACCACAAAGTATCAATAACAAAATTTATTGCGGATTAAATATATTAATATTAACGTGAAATATAAGTGGTATTTTTAAAGGCATAGGTGGTATTTGTAAATTATCGCAAGAATAAATAAAACCAATTTCCTAAACCATATAAATATCATTGTTGGAAATTGTAATAACATTTACTCAGGGCACGGTTCCGGCAGGACTTCGTCATTCCAACTGTCAAGTTTGGTGGAGGCTCGGTAATGGTATAAAAGTGTTTGAGCTGACTGGGACTTGATCCATTGGTGGACGTACCCAGGATGGACAACTTCATGCTCTCGAAGTACTTCGGTAGTAACCCATGCATGTTTCAGCACTACAGTGCACCATGCCATACTGCACTGCGTGTCAGAAACTTCTTTCCACAAAACGACGTTGAAATGTTGGACTGGTCTGCTCAGAGTCAAGACCTTACCCCCAATCGAACATATTTGGGGCAAATCAGAACGTTGAATTCATCCCAGACCACGGCCCTTATTAGCATTAGCAATGGAGATAGGCGTGCGCGATGAATGGAAGAGTATTCCTGTTGCACCGTATCAGTAATTGGTTAAAATCATTCTCCGAAGGGAAGTTATATGAGAATCCACCCGAGAAAGGTTATAAAACAACGTATTAGCTCCATGGATGCCTTACGCGTCAGCTAATTCAGAAATCCTGGATAAACTAAACTCACTTTCAAGCGCTTCAGACCTGAAATAAGCAAAGTAGCTGTCGTTCAGTGAGCGATGAAAGCTGTCTCTCATCTAGAGACAATTGCGAACATCCACGGTGAGATTCTATGGTCAGTCTCCTAGAGAGCGATTACACTGTCCTTCGCCAACAGCCTCAGATTTTTCATTCTTACAAAACAGCCAAACTGGCCAGAGGATCGCACACGATTGACTTGTATAATACAGTAATTCCACAACCTACATAGTTCCTTCGGCCGAAATTCAAATACATCTCACACTTACTATATGTTTTCACGTTATTTTTCTTAGTGAGTTATCGATGCTGAATGCGATATCAATCGTCATCCTTTGCTTGTTAATATGTAAGTACTCACATTTAACGAAAACTTTGAAAATATCCTCCATATATCAATTAACTGCGTCATAAAAGTTTGATCAATAACTCATTTATTAGCAATAAAATAAAAACATTTCTTGTTAACTCTGGAAGCCAAATATTGTTGTTTTTTATTAATTAAAAATAGAAACATAAACTGCTCTTACATCTATAAAATTTTAACGCTATTAAAAAAATAAATAATCGCCTGCATTATCAACTCGGTTAGTAAAGCTACCGCTAGTCTCCTGCAAACGCTTTGGTTGTCGAGTTCTGTAAAAACCTCTTCTGAACAAACTAATATAACTCTTGAATTAATAAAGCATGCAGGTAATGACAAAGTTTGCATATAACATGAAATACTAATCACGTTCTATATTTAAAAATATTTACTTTATTTTTTTAAACGCTAGTTAAGAATTTTTGTGAAAACCAAAATCAACGTTACTTGATGGCTCATATTAAGCAAAAGACACTTTTAGCTTGCTAAATAAATGAAGTTGACAATTACCGCAGTTCGACTCAATACGACCATCACGTCCTGATCGGGAAAAAAAAAGGGTGATGTCAGCGTGTATTTATTATTCCGTGACCTCCTTTCTGTGGTTTATATTCACTTAAAGTTTTTGGAAACGACAGTGTAGTAGCGTCGATGATAAAGAGAAAGAGGATGGGGGGAAGGGGGTTAGAGAGAAACGAAAAAGCACGATACACCCGGTTGTCATGACAACGCTAGTCCTGCCGCAGTCAGAGCCGTCTGTACCGCAGTGTTCCTTCGCCAATTGACCGCTTTCACATGTGTACGTGAGCTGCCCCGCCCTTCACTCTCTTCGCTGCAGAATCCGGTGTGTTCCTGGTACTCGCAGGCCCTGCGCAACTGTTTAGCTAATGTAATTTTAAGCTACACCAAGTATCAGTTCTGTCTGTCTTTTGTCATGTAACGATCGTGACTTCAATTAAGTTCCTTTTAAACTGTTAATTTTAGCAGAACAGCTTAAACTACATTATTAGTTGAGTCGTTGTTTGATACATGATTACAACTACGAAATAAATAAACACTTTTACATTTGTAATCGAAGTTACAGTTTAACTTATATCGGAATTTTGTTGACAATGCAACGTACATTCCACACCTGATTAATGTTCATTCCTTTAATATAGATCGAATTCCAATAAATTAACCTTTAATTAAGGCTGCAAAAGTTCACATTATTAAAAGCAACGTTCATTTTCAACACGAAAAAGTATGTTTAATTAAACGAATTCTCATTATTAACAGACTTTATAAGAATTCACATAATGTGTACATATGCATAATTTCGATTGAGAATATTTAAAAAAACTCGGAGGTTTCTAGGTTCCCATTTATCCTACTTTGTAATCATCACGACAATGAAGTACGATAGCTTGTGTTTAACAAATAATTTTACTCTTTATTACTTTAAAAGGAAAGTTGCTATGGGGAATTAGTTCTCTTTAGAGATTCTACTCCCCTCACTAGATAATATTGGAAAACCATCATGTCATTGATTTCGTTGTCTGTCATGCTATTAGAAAAATTCAAAATTGATTATGCTAATCATGACTTTACGAGTTTCTTCATGTTATTAAGACGTGTTTTTCCTCCCAAAAATTTAATTTGTTGTACTTTTGCAAGCAACGATCGCACTTATACAAAATCATTTGCTGGAATTTTTCCTGAAATCTGAGTGCTTTCCTTATCTTTTAAAAAGACTTGATAAGAATGGTTATCTTATCCAAGTGTAGGTTGCGTAACTGAAGCATTGACAGATATATGTGGTTGCCTACGTCAATAACTGAGATCATAATGCATATTTGGGTGGGCCGTCTAGTTTCCCCAATATCGAAACTACGCAGTAACTAAGATTAGATGTGGTTACTACGGAAATATATTTCGATTCTACCATTTGGGCTTTGAGAAGTTGTGAGGTTTATGATTCTCGAGTTGTATGTATTAACATCAACTCTCCAATTAAGAATACCTCCAATATCTTTATAGATAAACAGCTACTGCATGTATTCAAGATATTATGAAGTATTTTGTGTATAGATAATAGAAGAATTCCGAAGTTTGGAAAGAGAATATAAATACAAAATAAAAATACATATTGTGAGCTATTGAAACAAAAGTTTCAATAGCGCATAATGCGAGTTGCCCTTTGCGTAGTTGTTAAATTAAACAAAAAGCTGCATGGTATAATTCATATTGACTTTTCTATTGTGAAGTTGAATATTTTCAACCGCGCAGCTCTCTTTCTCTCTTTTGTAGCTCCGTTACAAACTCTGCAGACAACAGCGACTACACGTTGATTAAATGTCCTATAATGCAAAAAAATGTGTTAAATAGGAGTTGTCCTTCCTACATCGAGACAGTCAAGGACAAAGTAGACGTTTGAAATGAAGACGGGGTTCGCTTTTGTAACAAGTTTTAGCTATTTATAGTAAGTTAAAAGCAATGTCTAATGCCCAAGCAGGACAGAATTCTTAAAAACAGTGAATTAAGGAAGAGGTTTGAGATCTTCAGTAGCTCAGTTAGTATCAAGACTTCCGCTAGTTGGAAAAAGCCTGGACTGAATCCCATATAAGACGCGAAGAATATTTATGAAGGTATTTAGGATGCATTTGAGTTAGATGCTCTTATGAAAGAAAAGCATCTTTTCCATCCGGGAAATTCTAGTTTTTCATTCTGTAAGCAAACGATCCAGAACAAGTTCCTCCCTATAGACACACTTTTTCTAAATATTTGAAAAATTCCTGGCAACTAATGGGCCTTTAGGGCCTCTAAAGCATCACTGATAAAGATAATAAATGTCTTCATTATCTTTATCGATGATGTTTTGTCTGTTAATGCAACAGCTTCAAACACTACAGAATGCGAAAGTTGTGAATGAAGAGATTCCTTTCGTAGATTATGGCTTGTCTCAATTTTCATTTTACACCTTCTGAACAAGTTGAGCAAATATTTAGCTTGTTTATAAAATCATAATACAAATATTATACCGGACACTTTTATTGTAGCTTTCACTATCGCTTATATTTCCAATCTGCATTGGCTGCGTCGTAAATTTATTTACATACGCTTTTTAAATATTATTCCACGAAATTGAGATTTCTCCAGTTCAGAGA
Source organism: Typopeltis vanoorti (assembly GCF_054136105.1). Taxonomy (NCBI): domain Eukaryota; kingdom Metazoa; phylum Arthropoda; class Arachnida; order Uropygi; family Thelyphonidae; genus Typopeltis; species Typopeltis vanoorti. The sequence continues at coordinate 90,327,159 of NC_143564.1, read as the reverse complement.
CAGAAGTCTTAAATTCTGTTTCTGAGCTATAGCACACACGTCGATATAGATCTGTTGGTTGTTGATCTGCCCAAAACAATCATGTCGTCTTCACATCGGCTGACAAGGTTGCACAACACTTTACCAATACATGAAAGAATGATTCGATATGAAGTGAGTATATCGATGAAGGATGTTAACATGAGAAAATCAGAAGGGGTTTAGTGTGAGTACTTGTAGACTGTGCTATTTTAAAAAAAATATGTAGATAAAAATGTTTTTCAAAAGAATGGAATAAAGTTAATAGAGTTTGGAGATGAATTGCAGACAGACGGTGTTTGATAGTTAGGTCTATTTTCTAAACATTTAGAGAAGAGTGGAGAATTATTGATACCGGTTATGAAGCGGAGTAACCTTGGAAATACCTGTCTGCCAGGATTTTAGATTTACAAAAAAAACCTCATAAGCCGAAAATTATAAGCAAGAGTTGTTGCTCAAAATGTTGTTGACAAACAAGAATATAGGATTTGGATCACCAACAGTGGAATTCGCACTTTATGGAGTATGTATAAGTTAAATGCTAACATTTGTTTGCATAGCAGAAGTCAGAGCAATAGGATATTATGATCATTAAGATGTATCCCTTCAAAGTTTTAATATAGACTCATTTCTAAACCAGCTGATAAATGATAAATTCTAAAAGAAAGAATTAAAATATATGAAACATTGGACATATTTCACCATTAGTAGAAGCCATTTTTGTACTCAGAATGGGAATTTTCTTCTACTCTCTTTCAGCCCGAAAAAAATCATTTGCAATAATGAACTGACTGTGTTGGGAATCACAAGAAGACATTTTCCAAGATCATAATTCCAGATCATGAGACATTGTAGTAGAACTTTCTGAAAAAAAAAGGGATAAAACTGGAGGTTCTTTAAACTCTGAAAAAACTTTTGTATATAGTATATCAAATTATTTGTTATACTATATGCAAATGAATTAAGAAAATTAGTGAAGCACATTGAAGAAGTGTGGCTTCTGAAGTTCTTATTTAATAATTTCCTTAGGTAATAATGTTAATTCTTCTCACGTGATAAGCACTTGGGAAAAATGGCGCAATCTTTCACTGGATTATTCACAGTTGGAGTGTGTATAAATTTGGAGTAAAATACAGTTATGGATGGCATCTTAGTTTAAATGTCTATTACTATATCATAAAATAAGTATAGCATAAATTGCACGTGGAATGAGTTATTAAGACATAGTTCATCGCTTATCAAAATTACCATATTATACAAATTATGAAAGAATTTTAGGTAGCCTTTGTGATGCACCACCCAAATATAGGAACTTACAAGATAAAGCGAATTATAGGCGAGGATTTTATTTTATTTTATTTGTTTTTGAGAGAGAGGGGGAATGGGAGGGAGATAAATATACGACTTACTATTTGCATTGAAAATGACTGTTTTCTGCATCTGTTTGCATCATAACATGGAGATTACCATGCGTTTACTCCACAGTTCATTATATGCGCTGGAAAATTTGTCGAAGGAAACTAAGGAATTAAAAATGTGGTATCAGTAAAACTGCGGGATTTTAAGGTCAATAAGAAGCCAATGATGTTCCCTTACCTATCTCCTTTTTCTGGACATCATTGACTTCTTATTGACCTTAAAATCCCGCAGGTTTACTGATAACACATTTTTAATTCCTTAGTTTCCTTCGACAAATTTCCTTTGACACTTCTATATGTAAGAAGGCATAAATGCCTGCCCATGTATTTGTGGCTTGTATGGGAAGAATATTCCATATTGATGGAAACCTGTACCAAGTTATGGTCTGAATGTTTAAAGTGAAAAGGGAAGAAGGACTAGAAGTAGTGCTACCGAAGAAAATTTCAAGAGTATGATGAGGATTTTTTTAGCATTTTTGGTAAATCCAAATTTTGTTAAGTTGTTGCTTTCTTAAAAACTTGAGTGTTCCTTCCAGCCTTCTCTAGAATTAATTCAAAAAGAGAAGCCATTTTAGATATGGACACGGAAGTCATAGAAATGAATATGAAAGTCATGAAAATATTCGAGATGGTTTATGGTGTTTCTCTGAAAGTAGAAGAGGAAAATAGATTTGAAAATGAGGCAAAGGAATTTTGTGACAAAGCAGTACGAAATGAAATATTCTGGTATGCAGTATCAGTAGCCAGAAATATGTATCATCTTTGTGTTAGGAAGCACTTGCGAAAAAGAGTCATTTGAACTATTGATATACATAATTTATAGTCTTTGTGTGGGGGTGGGGCTGTTGTATAATATTTCTCTAAGAATAATGTAATGCTTGTAAATGGTGATGTATGTATTTGATACTGGTATAAATTTATGCAATGGACAGGGAAGATGGTCTGTGATCGTAATTTTTTAAATTTGTTTTCTTCGCTTTGCAGTGTTTATGTCCGAGAGGCTGGACATGTAATGATGTGAAAAAATAAAATTCAGTGCTCGAACAAAGCCATGGTATTAGTTTGAGATATTTCTTCAGTATTTCGAACAACAGCATATACTCAAGAGTGTTCTTCATGTATCCGTACTCGGATTCCCACCTACGTTGCTACGTGTTTCCTGTTCGATCCAACACAGTTGATCACAGCTATTGGTAGCGGGACAGGAACGCTCGTGAAGTGTACACAACAGATTCACGCCTTTATATACCCGAGAGCTTCCATTGCTCAGTTGAGAGGACATCGTGAAATTACCATTTGGTTGGAAAGAATTGGGTTCGAATTTCATCTACTAAGTCATGAATCTTTATAATGGATTCGCAACTGAAGTCGGTTTCAATATTATCGTGAAATTGTTTTCTTTCCGCAAAACAAACTGTCAGGAGAGACGTGAATTTAGTTAGGACACTCTTCACTGGTTTCATAGCATTAATTGTTTTATATGTAATTATCAACAAACCCTTTTATACTAAGATAGTCTACTGAAATTCTTTCAAGCTAATTCGAGTGTTCATCCCGCAATACTGGCAAACCACAATTAAGATATAATACCTTGGCTTCATTTCCTTAAAATAGAGGCGTATTCCTTCAAATGGAGGCGTACTTGGTCTCTATAGTAAGCTCGACTCATTTACTATAGAAGGATAAGTGCACTACAAATTGCATAAAGAAAAGCAGAAGACGAGGTAAATTGAATCCATATAATTTAATCCCTATATATTGAATAGGTATATTTAATACCTTTTGAAAATCGACGAATTGAGCCAATTTTTCCGACAATGGAAGTATGCTTGGTAGTAGCAATAATTTATTACGCGAATTCCATTCATGAAAGGTTATAAACCTGTAGTATATAAGCACAATGGTGGTTAAAGGCTCTAAGATAATCTGGAAGCCATACCTCTAGAAATAAAGCGTAGAACTTAAGCCAATTTCCTGCTTTCAAGAAGTAAGGTGCTGGCCTTATACAAAGCTAAAATATCTGTCACTTGAAAACATAAACATCCAATGCCACCGCGGTATTCAAACGCACATCATTTTGGTTGGAGAGCACAAGAGCTATCTACTCCCATAGTTACGATTACAAACTTTATTTTACGTATACTAAATGGAACTAATATGGAAATCTGTTTAAATTTGTAAAGTTCTCTTATCTTTTTTCTAGATTTACAAAGAAACTTCATATTATATTATTTATGAATATAAATTAATTCTACTAAGTGTTCCGCTTCCTCTGAGAACTTTTCTCTAATTCTAGGTTAAAGAGCAACAGACAGAGACTTGATCTCCATATAAGGTTTTCTTTCTAATTCCTCTTTTAAAGACACATAGAAAATAAATTCAGTGAACGGCAGTAGTTGTTTTCATTTGTATGTGTCAATTCGAGACCAATAGCGTTGTAAACCGACAGTGCTACCATATACTTTCAACATGCATTAATCACCATTGTCATGTCATAAAAATTGCGATCAGATTATTTTCTGATAATGAATATTTCTTTTTTTTCGTTTAATTTTACAAATATTATATCTCATTTTTAATAAACAGTTATTTTTTTTATTAATATCACATTAAGCCATTCCATGGCACTACAGCCAATCAAAAGTTTTGGGTGTCGAGTCTTTAGAAAAGTAGAAAAAAAATTAAGCCTAACAGCATTCTTTTACCAGTAGCCACATTTTATATTCTTATTTTTACAAAGAGCAAATGGAATTCACTAACCACGTGTCTACCAGCAACAGATCTCATTTGACATTCTACAAAATATCCAGTTTATTCTCCTCAACGTAAATTTCCATTTGAACAAGAAGAATCTAATCGCAAATACAGACGTTCTCAAAGTTTTATTGTCTGTGGAAGTAAAGTAGAAATTTCTATTTAAATTTTTCAGACCTTTCCATGGTCGAAGGAAAAAAAGTACAACATTTTGAATTAGCTGGACGAAACCTTTAGACCACTGGATTCCATTCCAGTAACTCCACATCTTTATAGACTTTTCCTTTCTCGCAGTTTCCAGAGAAAATGATTATTTATTTATAATCACAAGATCATGAAAGTAGACGCAGCTATTCTGCTTCAGACTAAAAGTGCTTGTCTTGCGTAAAAGCTTTTTGCTAATGCAATCACCATCGTTTCATATTTTACATGTTCAAAACATTCCGCACTACACCTGGCTAAAGTCCTGTAGAATTGGTTAAACTTTCATGTGATCAGAATGATTTTGTTGAATTAGAAGGACGGAGAATTTTTAAGTCTATTTATTCAAAAAAGGTTTCTGTAATGTTCTAGAAACCGATGAAGTAAAAGCGATGAAGTTAAAAACAGGGCTAACTCACAGCAGAAATTCTACTTCACATCTCAACATCTCCTCTTTCTTAACTTCGTTATACTCTTGCATACGTTTACAGTAATTAGTCTCATTTATCTTTGCCACTCGCTCACCCGGACTATCAGCAACATGCTTGTTTATTATTTCTGCAGAAGCATGTGTGCTGTACTTCTGTAGATTTATCGGTTTTGAGGTAAGAGGAAGGCCAGGTTTCATGTTCTGTCTCTGCCATCTCCAAGTAACTTATTTCTTTGTGAAAATGTGTAACTAAATGTTAAGGCCTTAGAGTCAAAATTTTGAACTTAATTCTTCTCACCTAAGACAAATATTCAGTCATGATATATGCAATTCATTACCTTCTTAATGGATTCTAGATTAATGGGACTCGGTAATAGCTTTTAATAACAAAAATTAAATAGCTCTCATTATTTATACCATTGAATATGGATGATCTTGAAGCTGATGTTTGAGTACTGCAAAGTTTGTAAAATTAGAAGAAAGAATAGTGTGCTGCAATCAGAAAAAATATGAATATATTTGGCCAGTGAGAAAGTTATTATGCATAGAAAAAAATTGATTTTTATCTCAAACAAGACGCTATGATAAACTTTTTTTCTTGGACATCTTTGGCACAAGTATTGTAAAATCATGGTTTAGAGATTGAGATAAATATTTTTGAATGAAGCATTTTCCGAGGAATTACTTTGCACAAACGCTCGGTGATTTCGCCATTTGTGGAAACAAGCAGTACCAAGAAAACATGATAAACAATTGAACAGCTACAGTTTCTCCAATAGAGAGGAAAACACGTTTATGGTTTTAAACGACAAGATCTCTACCAGGTCTGATATCATACAATGTTTGGTGCACAATAAAAATTTAAATTCCCAAAGTAGGGATAAAGCCTCAAACTATAAAATATTAATGCAACTAGCTACTGCAGTTGAATATCAGATTTTCAGTTTCAGTCGCTGATGCCATGGCTGGAGAACAACTTTAAAATCGATTTTTTCTTTAATAGTGAATCAGACTATAAATTTACTTCTTTATGTAAATCCTACCCACAAACGTATCTACACCTACAACATATATAATACCGTGGATGGATGTAATGAGCTAGATAATCTGAAAACAACATTAAATTAGTATACCTAGGGTTTTGTAAAGGAACTAAAGGTGTACAATATTCGATTCTAAGCGTTCCTGCTCATGAATTAATAAAACAAACCTTACAATAGGAACCATTGACACTACTGGAGAATAATACTCAAGTCTTTGATACGCTTAACTCAGTTCAGTTTATTATGTTATATTCATTTGGTGGTCACAAACAGTAACTAGAGAAGCAAGTAACTTCAGTACGTCTGCTAGATCATATCCTACAACTAAAGCATTGAATACTCTAGATTACTAAATGTAAAAATATTCATGTTACAAAATGTTAATTTTCTTGACCATAACAGTTATAAAAAGACTTATAATGGGACTATATTGATCAAGTACATATAATAAACAACTATACTTTACCAACTAGTTTCACCAACTAAGGTTGTTGGCATCTTCAGGGTACATAACTGATGTAAAGGCACTGAAAAGTAAAAAACTGTTAGGTAACAGATTTTTACTTTTTGTAAAAATATTCAGTTCTTCTTATAAAGAGCTTCGTTGAGTATACAAAATTATGAAGATTCTTCTTACAAGTGCGTATTGTTCTTTCTAGCGACGTGGTTGGATCATTGCTTCACAGCAGTCCGAAAGATTAAAGTTTGGATTTATATTTGATCTTCTGGATTTCGATGTGATCTGTGTAGCATTTCACAACGTGCACAATTTCAGGAGCATTTCAAAGTGCTTATTGTCATTCGGCTAGAATATCATTAAAGTTTATTGAGATAATCACTTGCGAGAGCTGTCTTAAATTGCTAGCACTCTGGAATGCTTTTCGATACGTTGTTCAATAGCTGTTTCTATCTTACTGGAGAGTTAAAGCACACCATAGATAATTCCAAGATATTTTAGTGGATCACGTTTATTCCTACCAGATTTAAGTGGTGGAGTGAAAGATGCATTGATTTGATACTATCTGAGGGACTTTGCTACTTAATCGAGTGAAAAACTTCGATAATTTAAATTTAATTATAAATCGTTTTTATCTGACTTGAAATTTCCAATCGATTTACAAAAAAAGCAACTAACTTCCGAAATACATGCTGGAAAAGTATTAGAATAAAGACTGGAACAAACATAGTCTGAACATAGTGGTATTTTTTCAAAAGTAAAAAGTAACCAATATTTTTGCGAAAATAGCGATCGGTCATTGATTCTGTAGGAAATGATGAACAAATGCAATGAGTAAAACGGCCTGGTTAGCAAAGTTGGAAGTGTCGCCACTCTAGCCAACAGAGTGTGGATTCCACAGTGATGTGGATATTTGTGACAACAGTTTCTGGGAAGCGGTTGTTATTTTGGAATTACCGCCGAACAACTAAAGCTATGAGGCACATTGAATTTTCCAGACGGTTTGCATAATTGAGGAACAAAAAATCCCATGACATCTTTTCCCTGCAGAAACACAAGGACACAACAGTGCAAAAACTCACCATCATTTGAAAAGACTTTTTAAGGTCTTTTCAAATCCGACAATTTCCGATCGCTGGAAAATTCGCATCTTATAAATGATTCGAGTCCGCGCGGTTTAGCCTAGTGGCTGTGCGCTTCACAACCGTATGCCTGGGGAAGGAGTGTCCTAGGTTCGATTCCCGTCGGTGACGTGAGGAGATGAAGAATCTTCCTCAGCCATAGCCAAGTTATCCGGTATTGGGCGTGGACAGTAGGGGTTTTTCCCCAGTTTATCCTGGGGTTTTTCATTCCGCAAAGCAGGCAAACTGGCCTTTAGAACTCAACACTACAGGACATGGGATACACCGTGGAGTAGGGCTGACCACCCTATCCTGTGAACGGTTTGAGGTCCGATGATTAATGAACCCTCGACACCGCAAGGTAAAAGAGGGTAAAAGGAAGATGAGATAAATGATTCGAAGTTTCCAACCCAAGGACATTTCAGACGCAAACTGAGCATCTAGGAAGTGAGGGACCTTTATAAAGGCATTTTTTTCAAAGAAGATGAATTGGCTAGTCTTAAACTGGAGTGGAAGCTGCTGGAAATGAAAATCGAATGTTTCATCTTTTAACATAGACGACATGTCTAGAACAACATGCGCAATTAATAATATAATTGAGTGGTCTCACATAATATACTATCACAGTAGCATCATAAACAGTTTTAGAGTGAAATAATCCGACACCGCCTGTTCTGGAGATGAAACAGAAAAATTTCACGCCTGATGGATTGCATTAAGTAGTATCGTTGCATCACTTCCAGCAACGATCATTTCTAAAACTATTCACAGTAGTACTCGAGCCTTCATGCCTACGTTGGGATTTGAATCAAATGTCTTTATGTTGAACAAAAAGGATGCGCACTATCCACTTTGCCAATTATGCGGACATGAAACATGCTCTCTCGCTTAGCTTCCACAGCACTTTTGTAAGTAATCAAAGAACAGTTTTGATAATATATAATAATATAATCATTTGATGACTTGAACTACTATTAAAACAACTGTGACCTCAAACATTGATTTACATGCTGTCCTTGATTAGGTGGTATGATTGTGCGACTTTTCTCTCGCACAAAAGTTCTCAGCTCACCTGAAAACCCTTATTATCAGTAATACACTGATCTTCAGACAAGATCAGATTCTCTCTCTCTCTCTCTCTCTCTCTCTGCTTTGACTAATATTTACTTGAATTCTCTACTGGCATAAGCCTATCACATCAATAGCTTCCTCAGCATCCAAAATTAGGCATTTTCTTTAGTTCAAGATGCTATGTCACACCCAACCAACTCGTCACGATATGCAAATACCAAATCCTGCCATGATCAAAATATTGCTCACATGTTTGAGGGTGATGCACCTAACCTTCCCTAAAATTTTCAGGTTGTTCTGAGGAAAGCAATTCGGCTCATAAATCCGTCTCTTACAGACTCACTTCGACCTCTATCTCACAGGATCAATGTTTCAACAATGTGTCTAGTCAACAGGTACTTAAACGATCATTCCTCCACTTTCTGTTACACCTGTCAAAATACAAAAGCAGCACTTCCCAGAATTACTGGGATTCTGGACAGCTGCTGCTCACAATTGCAAACATACCGAACCTGTTTCTCCTCTTCTTTTATTCCGTCCACCTCTGTATTCTGGAACAGCCTTCCTCATTCTCAAGCAATACAACTTTTCAAACAATATGTCAAACATTTTTCTCAATCCTCATCTGCACCTTCCACGACACTTATGTGCTTATAGTTCCTTCTACTTCTCGTGTATGTACAGGATCAGTATAAAAATACCTAAGTTAATTTAATAATACAAACGTTTCAATTGGTAGTTGAAATATTCAGTTTTCTGCTTTATTCATGATTGATCACAGACCAGTTACATTATGACGAGCTTTATATGCTTCCACTTAAATCTGTTTGTATCTTCATTTCGTTGGAAAAAGTTGTTCCAATCTCATCAAGTTAAGTGAGGGGAGTAGTTAATATCGAGATGTTTTTAGCCGATGTTGTATTAGTTAGTCCTAGACCAAGATACCGGGCTTTTTTCTTTAAAACTGGAAAATAGAGTTCTGAATGATATATGATACGAGAACCCTTTATGAATTACTTTAAAAGGAATTCAAATCAACCCAATTCTGCCGTTCTCGTGATTAAATTATTTACCATTTAAAACGGAATATCGATGAATAGAAGCAATATGCTACAACTACGGTTCTATATAATAAGTAAAATATGTGTCATAACGCATAGTACAATTATACAGACTGAGAGCGGTATGTATTCGGACAAATCGTGTCATTTAAATGAACTACAATTAAGAATTACTGCGAAATACAGCGAGTTGGAATTATTGCGAAGCGACTGTCTATGAGGCAAGGATATTGTGTGTTATTCACACGTGATATACTGACCCATTTACCTGCCCCAAAACAAGGCTTTCTTGTTTTCAGGCAGGTAAAACTCGAGTTTCCAAGACAAAAACAAAACAAAACATTCTCATCTATGATATGGCCTTATTCACATTCCATCGATATGCTCTTTAAAGGTTTCTCTCTAGACTAGAAGGAGTCGAACTCAGGCCTTTACAGTTGAAGGACAAATGTCGTGTTATCATCGCGACTGCACAACGTAGGCGACATTTCAAAAAATCAATGATGGTTCACCATATGACCAATAGTTGGAATTAGGAAATTTTATTTCAGATCAAGGCTTATGCATTGAAGACAAACTTATGCATCAAGGCTTATGCATTCAAGGGACGCTTATGCATTGAAGACAAACTAGTAATAATGATTCACATCTTAGCTTAATTTTGTCTTTTTTTATTACACTTAAAATTTTGTTTGATACCAGAGAAAGCAAGATTAATGTATTTGAATATAAACGCTATATTCCACAAATTACAAGAGAGAGAGACAGAGAGAAGCACCATTTTTACGCGTACAAATGCAGTGCACGAACTTCAAATGCATATGCTTATATAAAACTGTTTCCTGTTAAAAGCACTTGAGTGTAATAATTTTAACTAGCATTAACTTTATAATTTAAAATTATAAAATTACATCTATTATAATGCTATATTATTAGAACTAAGAAAAGAAAACTTGAATTGGGTAATGGGCACCAAAACGTATGCTCAGCTATAAAATAAGATCTGTTTAAGATGGACAATATTTTATGTCGTGTTAACTGCAGTATACATCACCTAAGTGATGTAGTTAACTGATTACTAGGATGATGAGAAAGGAAATGACAATACGCTAATGGAAGTTGGATTTCATAAAGATTTCTTCACTAGGCTTTTTTCCAAGTGGCTGTTTTTCACCTGGATTAGAAGTATCCTTTTCCCAGGGTGAATTGAAACTTTAGGGGTAAAGGGAAATTCTAAATTTAATAATTATCCTGTAATATTTTTATCTGGTTTGATATTTAAACTATCAGCATAACATTAACATTCAGATTTTCATGGTAGCGAAACTTGGTATCCCTACGTTCTTATATTAGTTCCACGTAGAGATGTTGTGAAACCGTGAAATATGGAGGAAAAGTTGATTCGGTTGGTTTGAAGCTGGGCCCTGAATAGATGTTGATCTAGTCACCCGTATTATTATAGACTTAACGAAAATTGTGGAATTAATGATGGTCAGGTTTATAGAACAGCACATATGAGGTTCCTGTAGAACATGCAGAAAGATATCAACTATAAGATATCAGTGAACCTGTTAACCAGAATTCTTTCCTCTAGATAGCATTAAGCATAAATATCACCACAGTATTCTAAAGTTGGATGCATTTTGGGATTTATATATATATGAGCAGTGTAGATGAGTTATAGATGTCCTTAACGAATTAAAAAAAAATACAAGCTTTGCAGTTTGAGGAGACTAAAGATTCGCGATAAGTTTAAAAAAAGGAAAGAATTGATTTGTGAGTTGGATAAGAAAACGAAATCTGATCTTGACTGAAAATCTAAACGGTATCACAAACGGTTTATTTCTTACAAAAATAAGAGAGACAACACTTCATTTTAATGGTCTGAGTATCACCCACGAATATCACCCACGAAGTTCCGTTAATCTATAGTACATTAGTATTAACACCAATGGTGACCAATAATTTGATAATCCAGATCTAGAAATTAAACATTGTACCTTTCAATCCCCTTTAAACTCCCAATAAGAAGATATAGTGTCACACTAAGTAATGATATCCATATCCTAAAGAAGAACATTCGCGAAACATTCAGACATCTATGCCCATGGTAGGATTCGAACTTGGAGAGAGGATGCGCTCATTAAGTAATGTTTTAACTTTGTGCTTGTGTTAATGAAATAATGTACTATAATCAACAAAAGTATGAACCAGATTGGCAGTATTTCTCGAATAAAACGATTGTCAGGCATGCAATATTGGATTTATAAATATTGCTACTTTTTTTTTTTTGGTAAGTGCTTCGTTTCAAATAAATTAATTTAGGCATGCTGAATGCGAACAACATATGCTAATCTCGTTTAGGAAAGCCTGGAAACCTATGATACGTTTACTACAGTGATTGGCTGTATTAAACGTATCATATTTGTTTTGGGGGCAGCTATCTAATGTACTGTATATTGCTTGTAATATACAGTACATTAAATAGCTGTCCCCAAAACTATTATGAATGATGTTTATCTAAGCGTTAAGTAAGCATCCGTTTAATTTAGTTTGCAATATTATTTAATAAAAAGTGTGATTCAGGTAATATGCATTTTAATGCATATTACCTGAATTAATGTTGATGTATACTGTGATATTGCGGGGAGCCACTTAAAAAAAATAGCCGCAATACTCATTAGATCAGTTTAACGTATAACTTCACATCCTTTTAAGAAAGCAAACAATAATGCTCCAAAAGTTAAGTTTTAAGCATTTATTGGATAGTTTTAAATTTGTTGTTGCTTATAACTTACACTCAACAGATGAACATAATAAGCCCAGTGATTGACAGGAACGCATATATTATTGAATTGAAGTATTATTGAATTCATATATTATTAAATTCAAAAAATGTGAATTCAAATTTTTTTAATTCGTCATGTTATCCATTTTTGTTTGTTTTTTAGCATTCATATTTGTTGTTTCCCATTTGTATTCCAGTTTTTTCTGTTTTCAACAAATGCTGTTAATTATGGCATTACGTGATTCTGACTAGTTCGTTTCCATTCTTTATTGAACTTTAAAAAACTGTTCGCATTAGGGAAAATTAAAGTATTTCGTGTGGAAGTTTTACATGTATATAATGAATCGTACTTCTAATGAAATCCTTCATAAAATGAGGAGAAATAACTTATACTTAAGAAAGCTAAGGTGGAGGGATTACCTAATTTTTTTTTCATTTTATTTTTTTAATGAGTATGCTATGTTGCTATATTAAGAACACCGATATTATTATAGTGGCAAAAACGTAGAGCCTTCATTAGCTTCGATATACATCTAGCAGGCTTTATTCTGTAGAGTAAGGCCAGCATTGTCTTATTATCATTAAAATTGAAGATACCTGTCGTTCTAAGAAATTTTGTATGAAGAAAGTAAAACACTTTTAACAACATGTTTATCCTACAATGACAATTATAATTTTCATTCATTTCGGTTTTACTTTCTTTGATTTATCTATTAGATTATAAAAATACATATACGTTGCCATTTTGGCTGTATGTAGGATTTTTTTCAAATCATATCTGGATAATATTTACATATATCAATATAAGCATGTTAATAATTTGTTATTTATCCATAAGAAGAGATAGAAAAATAACTTTCATCTAGTGAGAGAAAATTAACAGAGAATTATGGTTTTTCTAGATATTTCTATACGTTTAGAGCATTATGACCCTCATCGCAGATATAAAGAATTTGGATTTATATAACTACTGAAATCCATGACTAAAATCCAGGTTTTATAGGTTTGGAGGTCAGTAGTTATCTAGGCTTCTACTGCAAAAACTAAATCAATAGATGCAAGAAAAAGGAAAGTGAAGGCGTGTGTCTTTTTAAAGCAGTCCGTATTAGCCAGTACAAAGTCTGCATTTGTAAATTTCATACAAATCATATGCAAAGTTTTTGTTATACAAAATCAGTATTGGAATAATTCTATAATTTGGGATCCTAATAATTGGCTAAGTTAGTATATCGACTTAAAAGCGCTGCCACTGTTCTCTGCAACACGCCATTGTGAAAATCAATATTCCCTGGTGAAGAGAGGTTTCGTAATGCTTTTACCGTCCAATTACCTAACTTATTATCGATGCAAATAGCTTCTATCTGTGCTTCAGCAAGTCTTTCGTTTGGGTTCGAGATATATGCAAAAGTAAACAACTACAGCATTAACAGATGATTACTTAAGTAATGAGATACGCGTTATTGTTTACTTGTTTCCTTTATAGTTTCAGGATCTTCAGCAAGAGATATGCTAGCCATTTAATGTCACACTGTAATAGGACCCAACCGTGATTCATAGTTCAAACTTTTATTTTCATATTTTGTTTATCATAAATGTCATAATGGTGGTTCAAGATTTAAAATCTTTTTATAACTAAGGTGTTTGTCAACTAGAGTATTTATATATCTCTGCATGCAATGTATATATGTCAGTAGATGTTGAAAAGCAGGGAAATCTATCCTTATTTCGAAGATTAATGCGATCTTTAAAATACAGCAATGCGTCTAATATCACACGTGTTTACTTGTATATACGTAAACAACTAGTGAGGTACAGCGACATCTATTGAGACATAAACGAAATATTTTGAAAACATCAATATAGGAATAGAAATATGATTGAATTAGAATTATTTCATTTCTAATACATTATTATTAGTAAGAGATGGAAAAATACTAACGTTTATTGCTAAATTCTCTTTTCAGGCTCCCATCCTCTCAACGCCTCAACTAAGGCCGTTACGGTCCGATTAGCGGCCACGCATTTGGCCAGCCCGCCACAGCCACGTGACGTCAGGTGCACGTAGCATACGCTCGCTTCCGCCATGTCGGCAGACGAGCAGTCAGAAGAGGAAGTGACGCCCTTATTCCGTCCCTTTACCAGGGAATCCTTGGCAGCCATCGAGAGGCGGATCGAGGAGGAAAAGTCCTGGCAAGAGCAAATGAAGAATAAGACGGAAGATGGTGGGGCGGCTGGTCATGAAGGTGAAGGATACCACATGGAGGTTATGGATAGTGACCCAGCCCTGGAAGCCGGCATGCCCTTGCCCAAACTATTGCTTCATGAGCTTCCCCCCGAGCTCATTGCCACGCCCATCGAAGATATAGACAAATTCTATGAAAATAAACGAGTAAGTTTCATTTTATACTTTTAATCTACCAATGTATTTATTCCACTGTGTAACAAGTCGAATCTATATTATCGTTTGCGAATGTCCGCTTTCGGGTCTTCACCTTTAACTTTTTTTTAATGCGCGAGTATGCCATTTTTGTCTTACTTTCTCCTATTTTTTAAAACTTTTTTCCTTATATTTTTCCACGTCTCTAATTTTTTTTACCGTCTCTTATTACTAACTTTAGCAATACATTAAAAAAAAATAAAAACTAGTTGAACACGCTATGAGTTAAACTAGAAGACGAAAAACATCGCCAAGTTAATATTCATACAATAATCAGAGAGTAAAGTAGAACACATCTGATAGCAGATTTTGAAAGTTTGAAAGACCGTATTAGTGAACATGAAATATTTAGTAATTTTTTACATCAGCATTCGTGCCAGTCTTATTTTCACTGAATTTTTCACTATAATATAACTAGCTAAGTTTTAAATCCCAAGTAATTAAGAAACATCATTTATTTAGTGTTTTAATTTGTCTTCATTTCTCAATTGATTTGAAATATTTTATCAGTGGATAGGTTTCTTGATTGTCGAAAAGTTGCATAAAATAGCAAGACTACTTGGAAATACATACACAGTTACGATGATTAATATATAGTTATTCCGGTTTAGTGACCACATATTTATTTAAGAAAACTGTTTTTAAAACTAAACAAGTATTAAAAAACAACACTCGACAAGTTTCGTTAGTCGTCAGACTAACATCTTCAGAGGTAAAGAGAACTAAACGTTTAAAGCACAAACTACTAGAAATTACGAAAATTAATAATTACATCCTAACATAAAATTCACTCTGGAACTAGAAGAAAATAAAAAAAAAAATCTCCTTTCCTAGACATCCTTATAGAAATAAATGAAAGAAAAAACAGATTATCGTTCTCCATCTATAGAAAACTAACAAACACAGAAAGATTTTTGCAAGTTACTTCACATCACCACCCCAAGCAAAAAATAGGCCTAATAAAAACCTTAAGGGATAAAGCATACCACATCCCCAGTACAGAAGAAAAACGGAAAGAAGAAATACAATACTTAGCACAGATCCTACAACTGAATGGTTTCAATACTAAGTTAATTAAGAAAATTCTCAATACAGCACCTATAAGAAATTTAAATAAACAAGATTTCAAGAACGCAGTCACTCTTCCTTATATTAAGAATGCAACAGATAAAGTAGCCTAACTTCTCTGCAAATATAACATAAAAGTGACTTTCCTGCCACCTGAAAAAATATGAAGATATTTTCATCCTCTGAAACCTCCACATCACCCAATGAAAACACCAGGGGTTTATAATATTCACTGTTCCTATGGCATCTGCTATGTGGGGTAGATCGGGAGAAATCCGCATGAGCGAACATCAAAAGGACGTACAAAATAAGAGAATAAGAACATAAATCGGGATTGGCATTTCACACAACCTCTACCAGTCATGATGTACTCTGAAATAAAACAAACATGTCCTATATAGATAAGAATTGTTTCACAAGAAAATTCAAAGAGGCAGCAAATATGATTAAAATTCCTTCGCAATGCAACAAAAACGAAGGTCTGATTTTAAATCAAGTTTGTTCATCGTTTATTAAACATTTACCCAGTTCAGACCTTGAACAGAGTGAGCGTGAACCACAGAACTCGACAACAAATAGCATTGTCTCCAGCTAACACGCATTAACGGTTGTATAGATCTGTTTGTTATTTGGTTTATTAACGAACTGTTTTGATATTCACAATATCAACAAATGAACAAATTTTCGTAATGTCTAGTAGTTTGTGCTTTAAACTTTGTTCTGTTTACCTCTGAAGATATTAGTCTGACGACTAATGAAACTTGTCGAGTGTTGTTTTTTAGTACTTGTTTAGTTTTGAAATATTTTAAAATATTAAAATATTTATTAAAGTTTTCTTTAATAAATATGTGGTCACTAAATCGGAACCATATTGAACTGCTTAACCACAGAAACCTCCGCAGGATGATTAATATAGTTTTCAGTTTTAATTGAGAATTTGGTTAATTCAAGCAAATTACCAATACACTATTTAATTCGCTTGAATAATATTAGTAACTTGGGATAATGTTTAGGGTGAATTGAAGTGTGATCAGACATGCATTCCATATATATATATATATATAGGGTGCTTCAAAATTCAAAGTTCCCCGTACAAACTTTGAGGGGAGGTACAGAAGATCAAAATCAACCATATTCACATAGGAAAGCATGACCGGAAACGCCACACGAAAGTGATAGGTGGCGCTGTTCGCCAGCGCTCCAGATGAGCAATTGGGGATTCCTCATTCAAGCTTTCGACGTCGTACGAAGAACATGAGTCGGTTTACGAACGCTGAGATGGCAGACATGCACCTCGTTTACCATATATGTATCCAACTACTATTGAACTGTTCAGTTACGCTTAATAAAGTTTTTTACACTGCTTACTGCCTTGTGTTATTTCTGTATCTTTGTGTCCCTGTTAGTACCTTCCGGTGGCGTTTCCAGTCATGCTTTCCTATGTGAATATGGTTGATTTTGATGTTTGATATATATATATATATATATATATACTAGTATATTCCTATGTGACATCTTTAGGGATAAAGAGAACAAAATTTAAAGCACAAACTACTAGAAATTACGAAAATATATACTAGTGTATATACTCACATACACAGTATATTCATGAAAGGATAAGAATATTGACTAGACGCACATACATTAAGAAGAAACGCATGAAAAACCTGAGAAAGAAACTATGTTACCAAATTATGTAGATGCGTTCACTTTATGGTAAACCTAGCTTCTAGAGAGGTGCTATTGCATTTTCATAGGCTTCAACAAACAATAGTCGATCAAATCGAGCAATTGTAAAACAGTTAAATCCTTCGAGGTGAAGCTTGGATGCACATTAAAAGGTAGAAAACGAGATGGTGAAAGAGAAACAGTACAACTGGCAGACTGCCTAAATTGACAGAAATGAATACCATTACTAAAAAGGCTGCTCTTTCTTACTATCCTTCATCAGTAGAGATTATATTAATTGGAAAGTCAGGGTTTCCATATCGGTAAAACTAACACCAGAATATTACATATTAAACTATTAAACTTCATAAATCTATATTCGAATTGATGGCCCAAATACCCCGCCCCCCGATATTGTACAATAGATCGTTGTAAAACAGAGTGCTAATTCAAGTATGCTTCAAATCAGGTCCACGTGTTTGCGTCAAGTAGATGCTAAGGAAAAATTACTGTACACTCTGGTACGTTTTTTTTCCTTAGAGTTGTATTGTGAGAGGATTCTCTTGATTTAGACTAAGACCACTTATCGTAGTATCAAGAAATATAAACTGAATGTTACTTCATGTTAAAAAACGTCTAATTTTCTTGACCAAAAAGCTCTGGAAAGACTTTTAATGGGACTATATTGATCAAGTGCATATAATAAACAACTATGTTATACCAACTAGTTTCACCAACTAAGGCTGTTGGCATCTTCAGGGTACATAACTGATGTAAGGCACTAAAAAGTAAAAAACTGTTACAAACTAAAATCAACCGATTCCAATTATATTAAACAAAGAACAGAGCGCGTACAATACATGCATAGAGCGTGCATGATATCACTTGTTGTTATTTAGGAACGTTCTATAGTTGGCACTATAATTCAGTTCTGGCGAGTTGAAGGATCTGATAAGGATCTTTCAGATCACTGGCAAGATTAATCCTTGGTTCCTGTTAAGGTTTTGTAAACAGCGGGCAACTGTTGTGGCCTCCTTAAAAATTCGGGAGCTGAAGTCCTCCTCCATGTAAGGAATTGTGCTTCTATCCCACTCTATGGTATGGTTCGTTCTTGAGAAATGAAAATCTAACCCCGATTTTTCTTCTCTATTATTGACGTCACCTATGTGTTCTTTTTGCCTAATTTCAAGACTCTTGAAGTTTGGCCGATGTCATTCAAGCCGCACAAGCAGGGTATGTTATAAACTCCAGCATATTTGGATAAAGGATGGCTGTCTGTTGGAGATCTTAAGAAGTCTAGGGAGTCTAAGGAGTCTAGCAATCTTATTGGTAACTGTACGTATGTATGGAATGACGATGGTAGAAATACAACGTATATCATATTGTTGTCTTTGTCGGGGTTCAGAGAAAAGTATCTTGTGGACGAGTCTTCGAGGAAATCCATTCATGGTAAGGTTGGTGGATATCAGGGATAGTTCTTCCTGGAGGTCTTGTTGATCTGTTGTAAGGAGAGAGGTACGGTTCTTCAGCATGTGTACAATACTAAGTTTCTGAGAAATGTGGTGGCAGGAAGTGAAATGTAAATAACGTCCTGTATTGGTAGGTTTGCGGTAAACTGAGAGGTTGATACCACCATTCGGAAGCTTCTTAATTAAAGTGTCCAGAAATGATAATTGGTTATCTTTTTCAAGTTCTAGAATGAATTTGATTGTGTGGTGTAGAGAGTTGATTTTGTTAAGAAAGTCGAACAGGTCTTTTTTGTGTGGTTCCAAACGATAAAGATATCGTCCACGTATCTCCACCATATAGGTTTAGGGTCTGTTTGAGTTAAGATTTTATTTTCAAAATCCTCCATAAAGAGATCAGCACAAGATGGAGAGAGGGGGATACCCATTGCAAGGCCATTCAATTACTGATATATGGTTTTATTCCACAATAAAAAGTTTGATGTTAAACAATGACGGAACAGAGAAGTAATGTTTCGTGGGAGCAAACTTCCTAAAATGTTGATGCCAACAGCCTTAGTTGGTGAAACTAGTTGGTATAACATAGTTGATTATTATATGCACTTGATCAATATAATCCCATTAAAAGTCTTTCCTGAATGTTACTTCGATTACTTATACATGATTCTAATAAACATCTGTACTGGCAGTGTAACCTGTGCACTTCTCTTTTATTAAGCCATATATCCACAGTCTTCAGCGAATTATCATGTTTCAAGAAAAATTAGAACATCGCTTGAAAGCAAAACTAATATGTGCCACTTTAGTGTATTCTATGAATTTCACAGCAACGAACTGATATTTTTTGAAGGCATGGATCAAAATACTTGTGTTTTTTATGGAAATTTCATAGAAAATCTACCACGAACAGAGTGGTATTCCTACGAAGAGCTATCAATGGTATATTTGAGATCTGTGAAACATTTTGCTGTTCATATATCACATATGTTGCTGCATAGTGTTGTTTATGAGTACTAGTGAAGCAATCTCTGATTTTACTTAATTTATTCACGATACGGGGATTTTATACCCTTTTGTACATGTAGGCAATATATTGTTCTCGATTTTCATCGAATCCAACCCTTCTTTATCTAATAATAAAAAGATAGATAATCTAAAATCGTAACTACTGATATATTGAAATTTATCCAAGAAATGCAGTTAATGCCGTGTAGTTAGTGAATTCGAGCTAGGAAGAGATTTCTTCTTGGAGTCCAGTAAATATTTAATCATTAGAGCAAATAACGCTTGCATTAGGAGTCGTTTTATTAAGCTATAATAATAAAAGTATTATTTATTGAAACAGATAAGGATAGATTAGGAGGAATGAATACTGGTGGTTGATATGAGTTCTCAAAGTTCTTTTCATATTACAAAGACAAGTTTCTCAGTTTAAAATTAATTTAATTAAAATTAACGATTTTAATATGATTAATGTTAAACAGTTTAACAATAATTCAATATACGAAAGCCTTCATCAATCTTATCTCTACTCAAAATAATAGGAAGAGAGAGACATCGAAGTTTGAAACGCAATAACAAAACCTCTTTCATTAACGTGCCAATATAAATGTATATTCTTAATATTTTCTTGTTGTCAGGTTTAATAAAACTCATCATGAATTTCTTATTAAAATTTTCTGTAAATGGTACAAAGGAAATAATTACTCATTGTTTGGGTAACCATATTTATTCAAACACAATACATAAACAATTAAATAAATTATTCTTTAATTTTAGTGAATTATAGTATTACTCCGTTACCAATCTTTGCTATCACTTTGGCATTTAAAATTCTTGATGACCGATCTAAACAGATATATCTTCATAAAATATATATTTACACTTATTTCAGTAATATTAGATATTTCGTATCATATATATATTTGCATTATTTTGTAGGGTATGTATTAGTAATACGGTATTTAGTACATTCACTCCAAATTGGTATCGCTGTAAACGGACAATGATATGCTGAAATGCGCAGCGTAAATTAAACTTGTACAAAACATTGAGATGAACTCTATAAGGGATATTATACTATAAGGGATGTTCTGTGCGTTTTCTGACTATAGTTCAACTACTACCTGTCTGTATTTAATTGTAGCTATTCTAATAGGCATCTTCCTTTTCATCTCAAGTTAAGATCTGACGTGCATACGCATATAATTATGTATACGTCGGAAGCATACATAATTATATGCTTATCTGTGCTAATTAGAACCCTTCTCAAATAATAGCATTGTTAACTTGGTTACACAAACAGCTTAAAAATAATCTTCCAAATTATCAATACAAATACTCGTTGACAGTGCGTTAACACAGGAACTCTGAAATGACTAGTAGGGAATTAAAGAAAATGGAAAATAAATCTCTGAAGTGTATTGAACATGTTATATGTATGCTTTGTCTTTAGTACCAAAATCTTTTAATGATATAGAAACAAGCTCTGAGAGCTGGAGTTCCTGAGAGAAAAATCGAAACGTAATAAATAATTTTATGAAAAAAAGTACATGATACAAAGAATATAACTGACATTTATTTAGCTTCCTATCCTTTCCAGAGTATTAAAAAAAAAAAAACATAACTTCACAGCAAATAGTTCTTGCAATACAATTATAAACCATAATAATGCCAAATTAAATCCGGATTTAGCGATGTAGAATATATACTTTAAATCTTTGCCTATCCGGATACTAATGCACTATAGGTATACATCATTTTATTAACTAGGTTCAGAGAAAACCCACCCAAGTAGGTCGAAACATATATAAATTTAGCCTTCTATTAGAACTCTGTACAAAGTTACAGATCCCAATTTGCGTACCCGCAATGATTGGATTTCACATAAACACTGCAGTAGAGGTACATTTGCAGGGGCGGAAAAGTAGAATGAGTATCAAACTACCCTGAGGATTTAAATATAGCTTACCTCTCTCCTAAGACTCCCATGAAGAAGGTCCGAAAAAATTTTTGCAGTATGGTACGAATATGTTTATTTATCTATTTGGATGGCTATATCCCAGATAGATAAATAAACAAATTGGTCTTTATAAACAAACAGTTCTACACATTTTACTATCCAATATCTTATTATATTTATTTATTTAATCTTATTATATTTATTTAATTTTATTTGAATTTGAATCATTTGCAAAGTAAAAATCGATGAAGAAGTCTTCAATGCCATATTCTAAACTTCATTTACATACTGTTTCATTGTTACTTTCACCGTTTCTCCCTTAACCGCTAAACACGCACATCACTAACGAGTTATAACTTTTGCAGAGGAGATCAATTCCGCTAATAGATGATCCTTCTCTTATAGATTCATTTGCACTTCTATCTAACAGTAAGAGTGTTTCATCTCCCTGTCTCTTCTGGAAGTACTTCCATGGTCACTGCAGTGAATTGGCGAACATCATTCCTCCATTTTCTGTTGGGTCTGATAAAACAAGAGCAGTAGCTACCCAACATTCTTTTTCAAGTACGACTGTAAACACGTCGAACTTGCTTCTCCACTTCCTTATTTGTTTTCTCTTTGTCTTCTGTAACAGCTTTCCTATTAATGTGTTTCTCAACAACTTCAACCTCCTGCTATTCAAGAATGTCAACAGATTACTTCTTTCTCAGTCCTTGACTGCATCCCAC
The DNA here is from genome assembly GCF_054136105.1 of Typopeltis vanoorti. Classification (NCBI taxonomy): domain Eukaryota; kingdom Metazoa; phylum Arthropoda; class Arachnida; order Uropygi; family Thelyphonidae; genus Typopeltis; species Typopeltis vanoorti. The sequence continues at coordinate 90,304,468 of NC_143564.1, read as the reverse complement.
ATGACACTGATGTGCTATGGATTCTGGTATCTCTCGTATGTGGGCTAAACATAAAAAACCCTGTAGTGTTTAAGATCGATATAAAATCTACAGATGACAGTGGTTTTATTAATCATATTATCATTCCGACCATTTTTGGGCGTACTATGAAGTTTGAAAATAATCATACAGTTTCCGTTGATAGTGGGAAATATAATATTGCATCGGGTACGAATATTTCGAAGTAAGTTTCCCATTTAGCAGCCCACTTTCTAACTTTTCATTTGAATTCCAACATCTCCGGCCATTCACTGAGTATTAGCAGATCAACTTCTTCTGTTTTTATTTCACAAGAATTGTTAAAGAATCCCAGAGTTTCTTCCTCTCATTTATACAATTCTTTCTGTATATAAATGCTCATCACTGATTTCTGTAAATCCAACGCATAATTATGCTACTCATACTCACTTTGTCAAAGTTTTGTTCTGAAAGGACAAAAAAGATTTAAGAATATTTACTTATAGCTTCTTAAAGTTTTTTATTTTATTTTTTATTATTTTATTATTATTTTTTTTACTTACTTCAGTTCGTATAACTATTAAACTTTAGGGTTAATATAACTGATTCCTAATCGAAGTCCTGTTTTTTTTTCTGACCAAAATATTTTATTCGAAATGCATGCCTTTTCTTGGAATCCGCAGCTCAATCAATGATTCATATTTCATCGATTTCCAACACTGTCATCATTCGCAAATGTTTGTAGAATTTTCTTTTGCAATCGCTTTCTATGAATATGGCCTTGTCCATCGGAATTTCTCCTTCACTTTCTTATAAACTTGCAACAATACGTGTAAAAAAGCCATTTATTACTACTTCAATCATAAAAACAAGGAACTAGTTTTCCTTTTTTTATCCCTTCTCTCTCTCTACTTTTATTTTTACGATTCGACTTCTGTTTACAATATGCATGTTTCTAGAAAGTACAATGGACAGATATTTAGATTATTTCTTCTCGACATCAAAAGTGATAAAACCAATGTACCATACTTTCAAAATCTTTCTGTTTGGGATTTCTATTAAACTACGTTGTCCTCGCACAATATTTTCGCATAAACAGTAACACATAAAGAAGATAATTATCAACCTGCCATGTTGAACAAGTTTACTTTTAACTACATATTCACAAAACTATCCTTTCGAGTATACTTCAGGAAATAGATGCATCCAAAAATGTCTTTGCGATATTTTAATAACCAGCTGTCGATGAATTCAGTTAGCTATAAGATAAACATATTTAGATAAACAGACCGAGAAGGTAAATAAAAGTAAAGTTCAAACTGGTGTCAACTTCATATAAATAAAACGGTCATTATTTTAATTATATTAATAGCAATCATCATTGTATAATTCTTTTTATATAGTTATCTATATGGGTACTACAGTTTACTCAAAGAAGAATAATACATGATGCTTCAGTAGCTCAATTATGGATACCGATTGATTATTCATATTTGTATATAAACAGTCGTAGTTATTGAATATAGTTAGCGGATGGATGTCTAGGATTAGTGACTTATTATTATTAATCGAACAGTAATGCTTTTAAGATAAAATATAGCATACAGTATTACATTGATTTAGATGAAATATAATCAATGCATTTTAGTTTTCTTTTAATATTTGAACTAAAAGCTATATATATCTGTTTGCAAATCATGAAAGAGGAAATAAAAAATAACATATAAAAATTAAAAACTTTGAATTACTTTAGATTAGTTGTAAATCTTTATTTAAAAATCAAGAATGAATAAAATCTTTTTTGATAGTTTTTCTCCGTCTTTTTTCATTGTTAATCCTAGCTCACATAGGGAGATATTATTTGTAGAGCCATATATTTATATGGCTAATAGCATCTGAGAATTTGACTATAATGAATATGACCATGTTGCCACCTATTGGTGAGAGTGATCATAAGGTCTTGACCTGGGAGGTGGCTAAAGGTGTGGAATTTTCGATTAAGACAGGATATATGTGGAATTACCTTGCTGGCAAGTATGACAAGCTTAGAAGATTGCTTGGTTCAGTGCCATGGCATGTAAAACTGAAAGGGCTGGCTGTCGATAGAGCATGGGAAGTGGTCAAGGAGCATTTACAGGAGGTTATGGCTGATTGTATACCTAGGGTCCGAATAGTAAAACAAGTAGGGGTTAAATTGATGAATAAAATCATTAAGCTTGAGCTGCAAAAAAAGAAACAACTGCGGAGGGAATTTAAAAGAAAAGTGACCTACTGGCACACAAACTGTATAAAACGCAGACCAGAAGGGTGAAGAGTGTGGTAAGAAAAGAAAAAGCGGATTATGAAAGGAAACTAGCTATGCAAGCTGAAGAAAATCCCAAACAATTCTTTAAATATGCTGCAAGCAAAAAAAAAACTGTACACGGCAGAATAATTTGAAGGAATGCCGATGGTAAGGAGGTCACTGAATCAGTCGATATAGTGGAATTACTGAGTGAGCACTTTGCAAGAGTATATCATCCAGGTAGTGACATTGAAAAAATGAAGGAACCATTAGTTTATATGGGAATTGTGATGAATGAAGTGGAGGCGAATAGTCTATTACAGAACCTTAATGTGAATACATCTGTGGGATTGGATGGTATACCCGCACGGTATACCATCCAATATTGTGGAAAAAATAGTTCCACTGCATAAAGGAGGATCCAAGACTACTGTTGCAAATTACCGACCGATCAGCATATCAGGAGTCGTTGTCAAGGTCTTGGAGAAAGTAGTCAAGGGAAAAATACAGGAATGGATTGATGAAAATGAGATACTGTACGGGGGACAGCATGGCTTTGTGAAGGGTAGATAATGCCTCAGTAACTTGCTCAAGTTTTATAACACAGTGACGGCTGACCTGGATAAGGGTAATGGATTTATAGTGATACTGGTGGACCTGGCTAAGGCCTTTGACAGGATACCACATGAAATTCTAATTCGTAAAGTGCAACTGGGAATGGATATAGGGGTGGTGAGATGGATAGGTGGGTGGTTGATGGAGAGATATCAGAGAGTAGTTTATTCAGGAGTAGAAACCAAAAGACGGCCTGTGACTAGTGGTGTGCCGCAGGGTTCTGTTCTTGGACCGCTGCTGTTTAATTTGTTCATTAACAACATAGGGAAGGATCTAAAAGGAACGGTTCATTTGTTCGCTGATGATTCAAAGTTGGGTAGGGCAATAGTGAATGCAGAAGGTGTCAAAATCTTGCAGGATGATTTGGATAGATTGGAGTTCTGGACTAAGGAGATTGGATGTCAATTTAATGTGACAAAATGTAAGGTTATGCATTTTGGGATGAAAAAATTAGCAGCAGTATACCACATTGGTGGAACTGTTCTCCAAGAGATTGATGAGGCCAGGGACTTGGGAATGTTGGTGATATAGGGAGATGAAGTTTAGGGGACACATTACAAAAGTGGCTAAATCAGCTCATGAAATCACTTAGTTGCTGAAAAATACTTTGATGAGCAGAGACAAGCAAGATATTGTTCTTCTGTATCGAGCCTTGATAAGACCCTATCTAGACTATTGTGCCCAGATTTGGGCACCAGTGTTTCTTCTTGATGGGGAGGAGGTGGAGAGGATCCAGAGACGAGTGACCAAGATGACAGCAGGTCTATGGAATGAACCTTATGAGAACAGGTTGAAGATTTGTTGGTGGCAGAAATTGGTTGATAGGCGGAAAAGGGGAGATATGATTGAGACATTCAAATTGCTGAAGGGTTTCTATAGGATTAATTCAGAGGATATTTTTCAGATCAGGACTGGTGGTGGGAGAACTAGGGGACATCTATGGAAACTGGGCAAGAGTGTCGTTGGCAATGGTGTTAGAACTGGGTTCTTTACTTTTAGAGTGGCAAATGAGTGGAATAAGCTGCCAGAGTCTGTTGTGGGTGCTATGACAGTTAATGAGTTCATGGCAAGGTATGATAGATACTGTGAGAATTTCGAATAGTTGTGTGGACATGATGTTTAGGGCCTCCCTCGATGAATCTAAGGACTCCTTGTAGTCGCCCGTAATAATAATAATATTTGTAGCTACGTTGTGTGCAAATTGTAACCTTTTTTATGCCTCTTTGATTTCTTTAGAGTTGCCAATGAAAATTTAAAAGATTCAGTTTATGTTAGTACAGGAAGGAATGATAGGATAACACAATTCACAGTTGTAAAATCAGAATAATATGTGATAGAATAGTATAACACAAGACTGAGTTGTAAACCAGAGTAGAGAGAGAATACTCAATTGCTAGGAGAAGCTAAATATTTTCCTACGTGATTAAAGGATGTGAATAAGAACAGAACATATTTGCGCAATAATTTATCATGGAATTTGCTAGCGATTTCTTTACTAATATTCCTTCCAAATTTTAAATTATAGATGGAGTATATACATAATGTATTTAGTACACGGTACGTAATGTGTCATTAAACCAATGTAATATTAGAAGAAGAAAATTGAAATTTGGATATAGATATAGATGGTATTATGGAAACTAAGGGACATAACAAAACCTGTTATTTATAAACGTTCTTTCCATTCAATTAATTTTTAGAAATTATTTATTATTTACATTGCACATACTATTCGTAGTACTATCACTGCCTTCATACAATGTTTTTTTTGCTTTACAACTACAGTACATTTAGCAGATAATAAACAGGACAATTGTAACAATGTTGTTTGGGGAAAAAACGAAAACAATGTAGCATTCTTCGCAAGTAAGTTTTCTTCTCCATACCGTACCACACTTCAGCTTAGTAAGAAAAATGCCATGTATCTTTAGGTTGGAAAACCGGAAACCATATACAGTAGAGCAATTTTAAGAACATGGTTGTAAGGTATTTTTGGGAACTCAAGTTTCTCTCTCCCTCGCCTCTCTGAAACAGACAAAACAACTGGGAAACGTAATAATAATAATTAATTATAATATATTCGTCGCATAAACTTTACATACGGTATTTGTTTCGGATTAATCTAAATGCATCATCACCATAACGTCTCCTCTACAAATAATCCCTTTCATATGTAATATAATTATAAGCAGGTTTCATGAGGAGAATCATCCTACAAAATAGCCAGGAGAACATGTGCAATTAGTATTACTTATTTTGATCTGCTGTAATTTCAAAACAACATAAGGAGAAAAACAAAAGGAATCAATGCACGTGACAGAAATAATGCTCTGCCAAGCTAATGAAAACTTCTATGCAGTTCACATTTTTTTGTTTATTAACTTGATAGCGCCATGTTTTCAATATAAAAGAATACTATTTTTTAAATAATACTATTTCTTTATATTCAAATCCACTCAACGATAACAACTGTGAATTCAACTTAATCTATATACCGATTATCGATTTAGTACTGGGAGTTAAGAGCATATAGAAAATGATTGATTTCACGATCATACTCAAAACTTCTAACAGAGAGACTGTTGAAATAGAGAAGTAGCCATTGGCGTAATGGCAAAAATGTAATAACACAAATTTATAAATATATAATACATGTGCACGATCCGTTTATCAAAATTTCATGGTAGCATTATTTTGGAATCAACGTCTCAGATAGCATTGTGTCCAATAACATTCCTAATTCCAAAAACGGGCTTAAAAATCGAAAGTACGGAGAAGGTTACACATTGATAGCTACAATTTTCTTATACTATCCCACCGTCTGTAATCAAATGTAAATCTAGATTCCTCTAGCACATTTGTCACAATGCCTAAATGTCATTTATTCATATTTTCCATTCAAATGCTAATCGTTACCATAAGGAACTGTCAAACCTAACAGTATTTTTTTATCTGTGAATGATACTAGGTCATGTGAATCAACTTTGATCTAAATTGAAGGCATCAGTCAGATGCAGAATGGTAATTCAACTTCAAAAGTCTCTTTAAATCAGTTATCTGCCTTCTACCTTTCTTCTAACAGAAGCACTCCTACAATAAGTGCATTTCTCAAACTCTAATCCCTAATCATTTGTTATGTGTAATTCTTCAAAATTTACAATATTTTGAAGCAAATAACGCTTCTAGAGAAGTCCGTATCGAAGTGTTGATTTCTCTTTCTGCATTATCTCTTTAAAAAATCAGGTATTCTTTTAAGCCGCATTGATACAAAGATATGGCCTCTAATTTTCTAATCGGGTAATGTATTTGCACTTAATGTGTTTAATCTCCTTTGAAACAACTTTACACTATGTTGGCATGCTGTATCATTTCCATTATTAATATTATAAATACAGTTAGTTTATCAGATAAAATATCTAGAGTAAACAAGCAAAACAGTGAGGCCCAGTCGAAATGAGTTTTTCACTTCTTTTTTTTCTTTCTTGATACACGTTATTTTCAATTAAAGTGAGTTAGTAGCCTCATGTGGAGATGGCAGGATTAGTCCTCAGAAACTGTGGGTTTTCATCCAGCAAAACATCTAAACAGTCGGAACAATGCCCTTTTTTATCGAATACTGATTTTTATTTTTTTTCATTTTTCAATAGAAAGCAGCGCAGTTATATTGGACATCAATCATGGCAAAAATCATGGCAAAACGTGTGATCTACTTTACATGCTAGTTTTCAACTATTTTACTTAGCATACCATGATCAAATTTGAATATTGTATGTTATTTCATCGTAGGGAAGAGTGCGTAATTCTTAAAATCTAACATCTATCGTTGATAACAGTTTCATATAATGCTTCTGGCCTCACATCGCTTAGCGAAGAACCAGTAACAAATACTTGATTTATATTAAATAGAGACTGACCTGCAAGTCTTCGTTTTGTATTTTACTGAAATCAAAATGAACAGAAAAGTGAAATGATAAAATATTCAGTATTAGTTAACTATAAAAACGTCTTCACTTGCAATATTCACTTGCAGAACAATTGAATGTAACTAGTTACAAACATTTTCATATTCTCAACACGGAATGTGTGCTTTTAAGCAGAGGAAAAGTGTCATTAATAATTGTTATTGAAACTTTTGGCATGTGCTTCCCACGTTGGCTTTTCCCTCCAGGCGTAATGCTAGATTAATGATACCTGAAATACAGTGATAGAATTTCAATTTAAATGCACCCTTTCATGATGAGGTGTAGCTATAAAACGGCAATTCAAATTGTTCAATATGAACTAAAACTGAATTTCCAATAAGTACCATTTTAGTAAGTCATGTGATCATATTTCACAAAAAAATCTCTCAAGAGGCTAAAGAGATGAGAGCCGAGAAGTTATAGATATGAAGTAGTTTATTATACTCTTTATAACATTCTACTGTCAGCAACCAAGTAGTAGTCTCTACGTTGCACAGCACACCTGGTTATGTTATTCTTTAATCTATATTTATTAAAGTTACTTTTTTTGTGTTCATTAATCATATTACATTTATTTATAATGGTTCGTAATATCTGGTCTCGCTTTCACCAAGTACGTCAAGATTAATATAACTGATATTATACTTTTGGATAGTGAGTTTCTGTTTGGATAGTAACTTTAATAACTTTATTTTGAACCTTTCAATCTTTCAACTTTGTTTCCATTCCGATCAGAATTTATTATTTCAGGTATGTTGCAAAGTTTCGTTCAGAATGTACAATTCAATGCTAATACACCTGATGGTAGGGAATGGGAGGCATCATATCAAAGTTTATTCAAGGGGGGGGGGATCTTTTTATTGATTTCTGGAGATGAACTCAGGACTTTACAGTACCAACTTTTGTAAATCGTCATCAGTGATTCTAACAGGCACATAAGCGCCCACGACCTTTCAAGTATCCTTGGCTTTTTTTATTAACCGTAATTCGAGGATGTTATAACTATTACGTTTTCCCATAAGTTCATAATTGAATGTCTTCTACTGGCGATTTTCCTGGTTGCAGGACAAAAAAACTCGAGTTATGAGACCGGATAACTCACCCTCAGTTAAACAACTTTTGGAAATACTGTATAACCACCAATTATGCAAATTGTGAAGAAATGTTCATCTAATTATACAACATTTAGGCAGTAGTCCGGAGGTACTGAGATATTGCTAAGATTTGTTAACATTTGAGGAAATAGAACACCTACACTGAATTATTCCAAAATTATTGTATTTAATGACAACTGAAAACAATAAGCATACTTAATTAATCGACGATCCTTGTCCCACCATCCACTCTCTGTTACTCTCACTCAGTGATGGAGTATTTATCCACTGTGTGCCTTTTCTACAACTACTTCTATCGGTACTGTTGCATAGAACTAGTGCTCCTCCCCGCTTCTTCTAGCCTACCATTTCACAAGCAGCGATTGCCCAGCATCCATTTACAGTTTAGCTGCTAATCCGCCTAACCTGGTTTCTCCAACCCTTCGTTTATTCCAGGTAATTCTGTTCCCCAAAACATCATCCTCCTAAAGTATTTCAAAAGATCTATAACATTGACTGCTTCGAAATTATATTAACAGATTACTTTTTTCCCGAATTCCTGTCCAGACACGGCGCAAATTTACTATTGATTCTGAAACACCTTTCGTGTATGTATGTATGTGGAACTGACATACATAATTTAAAAAAAAATGTAGACAATTTACTGGGATGTTTGCGACAGTCTGTGGTACAATGCTTACATCTCCTAAACTGCTTGGATTTCTATGAATTTCTGGGAACACCACGTAAGCCTTCATTAAAAGATGTCTTCACTAAAATACACTAAATTTTGATTCGGCACAAATTTTAATCTGGACACTTTTCAACCATCCATTTACATAAGTTCCCATTATAAGAAATGACACACTTAATACAACTATTGTTCTTATGTGACTTTCTATACCAAGAATGAAACACATCAAGCATACAGCACACATCAAATATTTCATTACTAATTATTGGTTAGAATATCTCCATTCTGAGAAATATGAGTATAAATTCGGAATTAATGTCTTAAATGAAAATGCCATGTACATCACTATTTATGAATTCATTAACTCTTTACTCTGAAGCGTGTTTATGGTCGGTAAACGTTGAAATTAGTTTGTACTGCAATACATAGTGCGTTGAAATAAGTACTACTGGGACACCTCTGTTTTAGAATGAAAAATAGGTGAACGTACTAATATGCTGTGATTCATTGTGGGCTTGTAATCTAACAAAACTATCATTTCTAATCGCTCCATTTAAATCTACCAACGATGCCATCTGTTCACTTCCGTAATTTTCCTCAGAAATATCACTGCACCATTTCATAATTTTCCTCACCCAACTATTATCGTCAGATTTAGATGTTGAACTTCATCTAACAGAGTCCTGTATCTCTCTACTCTGGTGTGACTGATTCCTCTCGTATTTTATATAAATTTATTCAAATGGCTCCTCACAACCAGGATTATCCTATTTATTTCATTTGGATTCTTCACCAAAATTATGTCAGAAGTTAGTCTTTCACTTATTTTATACATTAATAATAGAGAATTGAATAATTTCTAGTTTATATTTGTTTTTATATATTTGATCTTAATCTTCTGATATTTCTACGAATTTATTACGCTACTTATTTACTTACTTTGCTCGTACCATTTTCTTAAATAAAACTAAAACACTACCTGGTGTTAGCATTATTTAAGAAAAGTATTAACTTAAGAGAATGGTAACATTTTTGATTAACCTTAGACAAGAATGATTACAGAAATTGCTACCCATTAAAGGACCTAAAGATCCCTGATACACACCCATAATTTCTGAACTACTTCTCTTAATTAAAAATCAGTTCGTACTTGAATCTTTTTCCTGATGTTGTCTTATCATTCAGGAAGTTTTCTTTTCTTTGAGATAGCATTACTCTTTTTGCAGACATTTACTAAGACATTCTTTTTGGAATTCTCGCGTTAAGTTTTTAATACGGAGACGAATAATTTTCCCAAATTATTATTTCATATTCATACCGAGGTGGAAGGGTTTTTCATCCCACATACAATCAAACCGTCCAGGAGAACACACAGTTTACATGCAAAGTATATTTATAGGTATAGGGCTAACCACCTTATGCTGAAATAATGGTTGCGAAATTCAAGGATATACCTTGGACGGTTATTGGTTCTTAAGGTCCCTTTAAGAACCACAGAAAAGACGAATTATTTCATATATTCAAATTGCATTTTTCCTCAGACTTCTTTTGATTATCTTTTATCTCATCTGGGATGTTCTTTCACCTATTCTTGAGCTTTTACAATAGTCTTCTACCCTTCTTGATATTTATGTTTTACATTCTGAACTACATCCTAGCACTTTTACGCTAATTTTACAAACTATGCCTTCTTAATTTTTTTTTCTCTTAATTCTGTTTTTTTTTCTCAGATAATATCTTCAAACATCAGTGCAATGCAAAATAATCTGCTGCCTCATACAAATTATGTCTAGTCGCTTTTTGATGAAATTGCTGTAAGCTCCTACTCTTTTCAATTGGTAATTTTATTTAATCAAATATTTTTGTACAATAACATTTAAATGATTCATTCCTCAGCTCTTGCACTGCACTTGATGTTTAGATGCCAGGCATTTATATTTGATTTCAGCTTTTCTGAATGGACTACAACGCTAAATTTGGAATCCTCAGGTGTCGAAATAGGCTAGGTGTAGTAATTTGTTACCATTCGTTATTAGGTCTTATTCTTATATATATATTTTTTCAGTCGGAATTTAACAGGTCAAACATGTTGAACTTTGATCCATAGTAGACTTTAAAACTTCCATACACAGCCCTGAGTGCTCTATTTATTTTTATCATACTCAGAACTAAGCAGTGAATACTGCCCGTAGTTTATGTTTTCTGTTCGCCTCAAGATTTAACTATCAAGGAGAATATATCCAAAAAAGGAGTTCTGCTTCCTATTCGTTGAGGTTCGTCTGCTCTCGCTGTATGTATGCGTTTTGTATTCGTAAGTCGATGTAAGCAGAAAAAATATATTAGGAATTTTTGAGACGTTTTATGACTGAATTAAGTTTGTGCTTATTAAGTTTGATAAGGTTTCCTTTTTCTTGTTAATTCTCCCCGGGCGAATTTATACCATCTTTATAGAGAAATGTTGTGTATGCAATAACTACATCTTGTCGAGACCATAAATTCGGTAGGCGTTCACCATTATTGTTAGTTTTTGACTTTCTCCACATTCTCCAAAACTTTTATGGCATGTTCAGTTACCCTATATAATAATTCAAAGAAGTGGTATTCTACTTTGCTGCTGGCGCCTTCAGTAGGAAAACAAGCATAAAATAAGTCACTTTGTAACTGAGGGTTTAAAATGCCTCCATAACCACTGTATTTGAAACTGTCTCCTACTTAAGAAGTTAATCTTGATATGTAATGTTAAAATTACAACTAGTTACTGTTAAATTTTCTAGCTTCATCACCTTTACACTATGATCATCGTATAGTTATTTTAAGCATCTTACCATGTTTGATCTTGGTTTTTCAAAGAAGATCAAACCGTGTAATGCAGTCGGTAAACGATATGCGTAAAAGCAGGGTTTTCCTATAGAAAAACGAGAAAATCAATCGGACAATATGCGCAGTTAACCGACAGTATATACTCATCCTCATGGCCTTGATGATACTTCAGTATGTCTTAAAACAAAAAAAACAACAACGTTATTCATAATTCAATGCTTTGTGAGAAGATGGACATGATTCAGTGTTAAGAGGCGGCATAGTGATCATATAACATCCCCAACCATTGTATGCTAGCTCAGTATACATTTTATCGGCGCATCTCCCGATATTTATCCACAAATAAAGAAACATTTTGCTTTAGAGGTGGGGAAGAGAATGTTGCGTTACGTTATGTATTGTAATTGCTGTAATGATGGTCAGTATATGAACTTACCTGTTTCTGAGTTTTCGGTAGCGAGTTAGTGCTATCGGAATGAGATTTTGTGTTGGTTATGGTGGGTTCTCATGTTTTGTTTTGTTATTTTCGTAAGAAACATAAAACTGGCCTCTAATATATTTTGCATATTAGTGTTATATTTACTTTAGTACACAATAGGAATTTAGTAATTATCTAACATTACCATTTATGATGGACTTATATTTGCTGGTTAAAGGCTGAAATACTATTACTATACCACCACTAATAATAAGCCGACTGATAATAATAATAATGATAATTCCAAACGAGCATAAAAGGGGAAATCCGAACTTTCACATCTCAGACTATGATTATATAATGAATCCTTGCCTGCGGAACATCAAGTGTCTTCATTGCGCAGTCGCAAGGAGGGAGGATGTGACTCTTGTCTTTTGGTTAGAAAGATGTGGGTTACAAATCTCATCTGGGACGCAAGAAACCTTTTATACAATATTTTCACGTGATGGATGATATCGTATATCTTATAACCGAGATTATAAGAATTTAAGAATTTTAATTGGATAAAACAGACAAACAAGCCAGTGAATATATGTAATGAACAGAATATACTGGCCTCATACATTTAGTCAATGATTCGTAATTATTACAGTACTATTGTAAAATAAATTAAAAGGATTTGAATGGCAGCTCTTCCTCCATAATAATAATAATTAATATTATTATTTGAGACCTCCAGGGAGTCAAGGACTCATCGACGGAGGCTATAAATCATCAAAACCAGCTGGCATACCTTCTGTTAAATTCATTCGCACTAGATGCACTCACTATCCCTAAAGGAAAACTATTCCTCTCATTCACTGCTCTCTGGGAGGAAAAACCCAGCTGTTACCCCTTTCTTGACTGTGAACAAACTTAACTTATATCGATGTCCCCGTGTTCTCTCCCCACGTTCCATAAAACCAAAAATTTCATTAGATATCCTATAACACGCATTCAAAAGTTTATAGACCTATATAATATTACCCCTCTTTCTCCTGTTAACCAGAGTCTACAATCCACATATTTGCAATCTATCCTCATAATCCAAACCCCCATAGTCCGAATATAATCTTTGTAACTCTTATTTGCACCCATTCCACAGATTCTTTATCTCTTTGGAACCCGGGAGAACAAATCTGCGCACAACAATCCAGGTGTGGTCTTATAAAAGCCTTATAAAGAGTCAAAATGACTTCCTTATCCTTACATTTCAAGGTTCGCTTCAACAGGGCAATTATTCTCTGAGTTGTATTTGCAACGTTTTCTATGTGACCTTTGAAGTTTAAATTCTTATCCACCAATATCCCTTGCCTCCTCAGTTTCTTGTAGCATAACCCCACTAATATAATATGCCGCTGGAACTATAATCATGCCAAAGCGCATAATTTACATTTACTAACATTAAACTGATAGCCATTTTCGTTTTTCCAAATTTCCGGCCTATTCAAATCATTTTGTACGAGCTGAATATCAGTATCATCCCTGACTGCCCTGTCTTTGTTCACATCATCAGCAGACAATTGCACCTCTGATGTTAGACCCTGCCTGATGTCATTAATGTATAGATTGAACAATAATGGCCAAAGGACTGAACCTTGAGGTACACCACTTTTCACCTTAAATCTGGCATATTTACTCCCCACTGTATACCACGTTTTTGATATCTATCTCTCAGCCATCCCCTGATCCAAGTCAAGAGTTTATATTCCAATTCCATATTCTCCAGTTTATGCAACGGCCTTTCGTGTGGTATCCTATCATATGCCTTATCCTTTAGTAAACCCATTCTGTTCCCTGCACAGTATAGCATGTTTGTCTATCCATTTCTATATGCGAGCTCTTACCAACTTCTCTAAAATCTTCCTACCACACCAGACATACTAACAGGTAGGTAGTTAAATACATCAGTTTTTGCACCACCCTTTTACAATGAAGCTATCATACATTCCTTCAATTCCTGTGGTATCATTCCTCAGCTGATGCTCAAGTTATACAAACATGTGAAAGGCCTAGCCAATTTGGATGAGCATTCCTTTAGCAATCGGGCTGGTAATCCATCTGTCCTTAGAGACAAATTCTTATGCAGGTTAGGCAACAGCTCATCAACCTAATTTTCAGGAACTTCTGACTCTTCATCTAATGTAGCAGTGGCAATGTGAACCATGTTACATACAGCTGGTAGATATATGCTTTACGCTTTAGCCTGTTCACTTACAAATACATATGTGCGTAGTCATATGACTGGCGTATTATTTGGAAATGCATGTTTTATCATAAAACCTTTAGTTATAAAATCATTACATGTTAAGTGTTAATTTATGAAATTTTGACAATATATTTATTATAGTTCTTACCCTGGAAATTATTAGCGAATTAAAAAAAAAAGCAAGGAAGCAATGAAAATGTTCTAAGTGGCTGCCATTACACAACGTTCAGAAACCATTGCCTTATTAGGATATCTTGAAATCTTGGTTATCTAAATTCGATGCTTTGTATAACTTTCTTAATTTTGATTTTGAAATACTTATACTTTTGTGATCTAATGACCATTTTAGGACCGATTGAGAAACGATAATCTATAATGTCAAGTAATTTTATTAAAAGTTAATATTTGTTATCAAAAATGAAACAATGACCCAGAAGTAATATGAATAAGAATAAGGTTATACATAATAAAATATGTTGGAATATAAGAAGCTTTATTTTCTGACATAAACTCCGGAAATAACAAGAGCTCTAAAATTAGGAATTACAGTAGTAATTGTAAAATTACTGCTGTAAAATATATAATAATTTAAATCCATTTATTATCTATATTAAAACCAATTATTATTTATAATAATTTAAACCGTGTCCAAAGAAATCATTTCACATGAAAACATCAACTTTTAAAATATTAATATCTAAAACGCTTTCTCTGTGAAGTGACTCACATCCTTTCAGAAATCTTCTCAATTGTTTTTCTTCCAATAATAAACTGACAGTACCTGTTCATCTCAGTGGAAGTGGCATGTGTCGTGTACAGCGCTAGACCGCCCGAAGAAACAGCGTCGTAAGTTCTATGAGTCGCCGACTAGAGGAACTTTAACTAAGCTTTTTATCGACCGGTTTACAAGTCAGTTGATTTCTGGCACAGCCAAGTGGATTTTTTCTCTCTGAAACTATGGTTTTTCTACCCGAAAACACAAGTAAATTGACGATATAACGAACACTATTTCAGACCGCAAACATTGTTAGGATTAGAAACCACGAGATGACAGCACTTCTCAGCTGCTTCTTCCCCGGATGCCATGTTTAATTAGCGTTAGGTTTGGGCCAGTTATCTCGAAGCCATTCTACCCCCTTTACGAGAATAAAAGGTGTTAACTGATTTTTACGATGATTAAGGAACTGAAATCCATCTTTGTTTCTAATGATAAAAAAGCAAAAGATAAAAGTCTCCATTAGTTTCTTCAATGAGTTAATACATTTACTTATCATTTATATTATCTGACAGGAAAAATCCAATATTTGAGCTAATATAGGTTCCTGAAAAATTTTGAGGACAGTGAATTAGGAATCATAAATGAAAATGTATTAAAATAACTCCTGTAATATTTTTCATCCCACGAAGAAGTTAGAGCTCGTTCAGTGCTAACTTTTTGGAAGCCTGAAAGACAGCCGGTCTCCATTCATAGACATCAATGATAGCTGAGCACTGTGGCTATTAGTGATTCTTAAACATCACAGGAAGTGGGTGCGGCAGACAACTGTCATATTGTATTCCACACTCTAACAAGGTATATATATTATTGTTTGAAATAGTATGAATTCTACGTTCGATTTTTTCATTGCACAGTTAAAAACCTTTCTGGGAGAGAGAGAATACTCTACTTGCCTTTGCAAAAGATCGAATAACTGAGAGCTGACTAACATGGCCTCAAAAGTTCCTCTAACCTGGGACTGAACTGAATGGAACCTGTAGCGGTCTTTCTTGGCAATCTGGCATAAGAAGGAAAACTCCATTTTCACCATACGTATTTATAAATGAATATTCTATTTGTAATTATTCTGAAGGTTCTTTATTAAATCTTCTGAAATTGTATGGAATATCATTTCTTTGTCATAAATTCTTGATTTGTTAAGGTTTGTCAGTCGCAGGAGATTGAAAGATGTGCGAAATTAACTGTTGCATATGTGTGAAAAAGTGTCAAGTGAGTATTCGAAGCAAGTATTAAATATTAATCATACTATCATTCCTTGAAATAATGAAACTTAGTAGCTTCAGTGTGTGTGTGCGCGCGTATTATTATTCCTGACACCTCCAAAGAGTCCGAAGACTCATCGCGGGAGGACACCTACAACTGTCTCAACCACTATACCGAACCTCTACTACGAATCATCTCCATCAACGCCATCTACCGCCCACCTCCACCCCAACTGGTATTCTATGTCTGTAAATTGCATGTGTTCTGAAGGGCCGATTTGTCTGTATGCGGGATGAAAAACCCGAATTTCTGGGAGAAAAAACCCTGCTACCTCCGTATGAGATCGGCTAACTCACCTTCGATTGAAAATCGTCCAGATAAAGATTCCTCCCGTCGCGACGAGAATCGGACTTAGGCCTATTCCAATCGAAGGGCGCAATGTACCATCGTTCTTCCAATTGCGCTAGAAGGCGCTATTTTCTTTTTTTATTTCAAACATCAGCTTACGGGAAAAATGACCTCGTATTATTTTAAGATATTTTAAAATAAGATAATTTTCGAATGTATGAAGCAACAAACAACCTGGTGTGAGAGGGAAATATCAGAATCTCGTCATAGTATAGGTAGAAGATATCGTCTGCTGAAAGTAAAATAAAATAATAACAATAAATATGCTATTTAAAAAGTCACAAAACTAGTATAATTTAGCACTTAGTAAAGTTTCATTACAAAATATATTGATAATCAGAAAAAAATTACAATTTCATCTATAGTATATTTATTTTTACTGCACAATAAGTGAGATATGGACAGCAAGCAAAATATCTAGATTATTTATAAACTGAGAAGTTAGCAGTTAACAATTGCTCGAGGCTTTTATAGACGACTGCAAACCGAGTATCTCTTTCAAGTATCAGTAAGAAAAGTTATTTAGTCGTCCATTATATCATTTCTTCGAAAAATATACTGAGACAAGAGTTATATCACCAGCAGTTTTTAAAGAAATAGGTATTTACAGTAGTTTATAACTTGAAACTGACAATCACTACTTTCGTTTAGTTCTGAGAACGTGAAGTATCGCCATGCCTACTCAGATGAAGTGTCGCCTAAAGGGCACCTTCTTGTCGTTATTTTGCGACTTTATTAACTGGATTACGTGAAAGTTTTGAAAGTCGTTGCCAAGCAACGGTTCTGTTTTAGGTACATCGCCAATGACGCCATGTACTATTAGATCTATAAAGACAAGGTGATATTGTGGTATGAGTGTTTTGTCCTCTAGAAGCGATGTGCTTCTCGTTAAGTACTTGAAAAAAAAAATCGTTGGATTCCGAATTCGTTCTTGTTCCGTAATTATTTTAAAAAGGAACTTTCTCAAAATGAAACCCTAATATTCTTTTGGATGAGAAGTTTGTCGTCAAAAAATAAAAATAAAATAAAAATAAAATAAAATAATAATAATAATATTTCCACTGAGTTATGTTGAGCCTTTCGCTAAATATAACTTTCATACAATCAGTAAACGGATCTAACGAAAAATGTACTTCTTGAATAATAGAAAAGCACAATCTTCAAAGCCTAATAGTATTGTGGGTTCCAATTATTATTATTTTTTTATGTTTAAATCAATCCAGAAACACGAAGTCTTAAAATATGTAAAGCAACGTCGTCTTGTATGAACGAGTGAATAATGAGAAAAATGGAATCAGCTGATGCATGTCTTAAAACTGGATGTTATAGTGCTCGGAGAAAACCTGCGAAAGATTGTTCTAAAAACAGATAAGTCTAATACTAAACTGTGTGGATCGTGACTGGAAGCTGTTTATTTTACATGCTGGAGGAAAGTGGAAGAATTGACACCAGTTCTGCATTGCAGCTTCCATGAAAATACTTATACAGAAGAAAATGCAAATGCACAGTCTATTCTATGAGAAAGTGTTTAAATGGAGTCTGTGAGGGAAGCTTGATAGCATCAATCAATCAATTTCACGAAGTTGTGGAGAACCACCTTAACTGTGAGAACAGTATTCCAATTCAAAGCGGAAGTGGGATTTATTTATTGATAACAAATTGTACAGATGCGACGTAGTGTCTTGCATGAAAGAGAATGCCAGAGTTTTAGAGCTCCAGAATCAGTATTTTTGATATTGTTGTTGTTTTGAGCCCATATGGTTGGTTAGTCAACTTATAGTACATTGTACCATATATGGGCAGATATTTGTGAAAGGAGAAGCTTTTTTTTACATTAGATTTGAATGCTTGGGCATTATATTCCTTGGGAAACCCATGTATCTCTGTTTCAGAGTAGAACAGCAGCGATAAGGAAGGAGGAAGAGAAACTTGTTCTATGAGTATGGAATTGGACTGTGAAGGGACACTCCTTGTATTTACACGTTTTTTAATAGATTTGGTAGAGAGAGTGGGGAATTATTGATGATAGTTCCGGAAAACATTTATCAGAAATATTTATAGACGATGCAAACAGTAGATACCAGACGCCTGTCCAAGAATGATTGGAGTTCGTTTAGAAGTCTGGCTGCTCTCTTCTGCGCTGCGTCGACTATTTTTAGGGAGCTCTTAGTGGCACTTCCCCCAGATGTGCAAAGAGTACTCGGTGGACGAGTGGGTTTTTGATTTGTACAGAATTAATAGCTGTTCACGATAAAGTAATGCATTGAGCGAAGGGGGAATCCTAATTTTTTCGATGTTGAGGAGAAATGGTTTTAATGTGCTTATGCCAAGAAAGTGTTGATGCTAGGGTAATCCCAAAGAGAGAAATTTCATCTTGACTTGGCATTTAGGTGTTGTCATAGGTAACGCTGAGAGAATATGGTTCTTTTCCGTGGAAAATAAGGCAGAAGTGCGTTTTTCAGGCATTGAAATTGACAAGGTTATCCCCATCGAAGAATGGTTTGGAGATCAGACTTTAGTTTTACAGAGGGTGTTGCTTGGTGAGTTGCGAATGTAATGCACTATCGTTGGAAAAACTTGTTATTAGATTGATGGTGAACTGGAGTAAGTCATTGATATATAGAAGGAGGAGGGTGGGAGAGAGGACAGAACTTTGCCTAACCACAGAATACTTACATAGGCAGTCCCTTAGATAGGGGATCACACGCAATTTGCGTCCAGTGAGAAAACTGCAACTCGGTTGCAGAAGTCACTGGACTGATCAAATGACGAGAGTTTACTTAATAGGCCATTATGCCTTACCCTGTTGAAGGACTTGGAGAATCAAGTGCAAGCATTTGGGATTCGCCAAACTTTTCCCAGTTTACTTATTCAGAGGTTCAGAACGACTTTGGCAGAATCCATACTGGCTGTCGTTTAATAATTGAATAATTTTTGAGGCTGCGAAGGAGTTGGGTGTTGATGGTTCTTTCTGTTACTTTGTAGAGGACTGAGGTGTGTGTGCGAGATATATATATATATATATATATATATATATATATATATATATATATATATATATATATAGGGTGGTAGTTTGATGATAAAGATTTGTCACCTTCTTGAAAATAATCTATACATGGACTCATTTCCAGGGTGTAGGTGCCAGTGGAGTAAGAGAGCATAAAGAAGCGACATAGAAAAAGAGTTGTCCTGAAGATGTGCATCCAGAGTTAAATAGTGGAGTGCCGTCAGGACATGAGGACTGTTTGGTATCTAATTGAACAGGATTTTTTGTTACTTTCTGGTGAAAGATCACTGGAGGCATTAAGTATTGGATGTTTCAAATGATTGGGGACATTTACTAAAATCATCTATGCAAGCATTTGTGAAAACGTATGACTCCAGGAGATTGGAGTTTTCTGCAGGTGGCTATGCATTAGACACGTCTGGGTGCATTAGCGGTGGGAGAAGTGTTGGGCAAAATATGTGATCAACTGCCTTTTGGCAAGAGACCAAATTGCAAAATCTGCTCAAATGCTGTCATTTGAGCACATTGCAATTTTCCTGTTTTTGGCACTTTGCAATCTGGTTTTGATGTATTGAGGATTTTCTTGCAGCTGATCGGGCGTTTAACCAGCGAAAGAAGGCGGAGTTATTGATGATAGCCAGGTGTGGTATGCTATATTTTTTATTTACATCTGTACATCTTTTGGAGAGCCAAGACTTACTTAGATGATAAAAATTTAGCGTCGATTGGGGAATATATTATTATTATTATTATTATTATTATTACGGGCTACTCCAAGGAGCTTATGTTTATGGCCATCCTCATCGAGGAAGGCCATAAACATCATATCAAGAATTATCTAACATTTTCGCAGTATCTATCACACTTTGCATTGAACTCATTCACAGTCATGACAGTCACAACAGACTCATGAGCTTCATTACATAGACATGTTACCATCTTGGTCACTCGCCTCTGGATCCTCTCCACTTCCACCTTACCATAAAGAAATCCTGGGACCTAGATCTGCATGCAGTAATCAGGATAGAGTCTTATCATTCACTACTCTCCAAGCAAAAAAACCTAGTTCGAACATCCTTGCTAACTACACCCTCACTCAGTTTCCATGGATGGCTCCTAGTTCTCCCACCACCAGACCTGTTTTGAAAATTTTACTCTGAATTAATCTATCAATGAACTATCAACCAGTTTCTGTAACCCATAAATCTTCAACCTGTTCTAGTAAGCTTCATTACATAGACATGCTGCCATCTTGGTCACTCGCCTCAGGATCCTCTTCACTTCCACCTTACCACAAAGAAACCCTGGCACCCAGATCTGTATGCAGTAGTGAAGATGGGGTATTATCAAGGCTTGATAAAGAGGCAGTAACCAATACATAACAATAACCTGCTTGTCAAAGTATTCTTCAGTAACCAAGTGACCTGATGAGCTGCTTTAATCACTTTTGTTATGAACCCCTAAACTTTAATTCTCTATCCACTAACACTCACATGTCTCTGGCTTCATCAATTTGCTGAAGTACAGTTCCACCAATGTGGTATACAGCTGGTGATATTTTCACCCCAAAATGCATGGCCTTACACTTTCTTACATTGATCTGACATCAAATATATGCATTCAGTACGGAACAATTACTTCAGTGACGTAACATTCTCAACCCAGAGGACTCTTGGTTGAGATTGAAAATGTTTGTGTGGGTATTGCTCGGTTGTGGGAGCATGGGGAGATAAGAACGAGATTGTGGTCTTGAATTACCTAAAGGAGACAAATTTCGCAGTGTATTTTGAGTAATCACTAGTGAGGAAGAGACCCAGGTTTGGGTTATCTGGAACCCCAGTGAGCATGTGAACAATTTGCATATGGTAGTTTGTGATGACAAATGTCTCAATCTCTCTACCTGCTTAGTGTGTAAATTTGGAGAAAGAAAACTAGTTAATAAAGATGTTAAAATCGTGGAGGAAGTTAAACTCACCGCTAGGAAGTTGGACTGAAGGACATCGACTTTAAAGGAGAGAAAGTCGAAGAGTTTAGAGTGGTTAGTGAGACTGGTAGAGCAATATAGATGGCATCTGAATTTGACAGAGTTGGTCAGAGAGATTTTCAGCCATACACTCTTCAATTACTTTTGGCACACGCACGCCACCCTTGAGCCAAAAGTAACTGAAGAGTGTATTGGGGAAGTTGAGATGGGTAGTGCTTGGAGAGATTAAAATTTGGATTCTCGGTGGAGTCTCTTGTTGACTGAGTGAGTGATATGCGTTTTCTACGCACTCATTGTACTTTGGTTTTATAGTTCGCTAGCATTCCCCTTTTGTATTTAAAGTTCCACGTTTCGTCGACGCTTTGTCGTATTTTTTTTTAAATTTTATTTTTTTTTGGCGACGTTGTCTTCCTTGTTCAATCTGGCTGAAGGTAAGGTCCCGCCAGGTTCCTATATGCGAATGGAGAGAACTGACTTTGATGTTATTCACAGCTGCCATTAGTTCTGATGCAATCCTCGATGTGTCACAGGTTGCTTTCAACAGTCGCTGGAAGTTCGGCACTCCCTTATTTTGTTTCCAGATCCAAAGGTGTAGCATATGTTGTGTTTTCTGCAAATGAACCCGGAATCGTCATTAGTTTAGTGATGTCTTCCTTTAGAATATCGTCGCTTTCTCTGTGAAAGTTGAAAATAATGACGTGATATTGTTTTGTTTTCTGCCTCCGTCAAGTCATGCCTAGACACGATATGAGTGCAAAGCTGGCTGTTATCGGTGGTGGGTGATTTTTCATCGAAGTACTAATCGTGGATCTCTTCTAGCTTTGCTTTAATTGATTTGATTTTGCGGGAGAAGGTTTCGTCGATAACAGTCAGGTGCTGCCGTAAGCTTTCAGCGCGTTTTTAAATTCAGGAATTGTTATACTGAGGGGAGAAACAGGGGGAAGAAGAAAGCCTGGTTCAAATTCATGATATTTATATGCCGATTCATCGATTTTTATGCAGAACATGCGACCAACCGGCTGCCAAAAATTGCATAGAAAACGTTTTTGTGTCTTTTACGTCTACTTCCAGCTGTGACACTTGATAGCATGGTTGGATTTATTGGTACTGATCAGCTGATCGCATTAGTTATGCCCGGAAGACTGTTGTCCTTGGGCGTTGTTGCCGCCATCTTTTCTTTTTTGCGGCAGGCATTAGCGCGCGCTTGCGCGTGACCCGTATTCTATGTATAAGAAAACACTGTTATGGGACACGTACAGGTTTATTAGTGATATTCATACTTTTACAAATTGCTACTGCAGTTTCACTTGGTGAAATTTATCTAGGAAATCATGTTTAAGACGATAAAAAACGAAGAACACACGTTTAGGTCAACTTACTCCAAAGCGTCACCAATGGATGTCTAAAGATGTGACGTGTTTGTGCCAGAAAAGGCTAGAAATGTAAGTCAACCCCTCCTCCCAAAAATAATCTGACCTCAGTGTAACAAAGATAAGGAGAAGTAAAGTGAATTGAGATCTTATGAGATATAAGACAGAATTGCTTTTTTGGTTAGACTAAGTTCATAAGGTTTTTCTCGCTCCACTTAAAAATTTTGAGATCTGTTTTTAAATCATTACTTATCTAGGATCTTGCAACTTGGGATATCTGAGCTATATGGTTAATTAAATGAAAAAAGTTGGAAGAAGTGTGTTATCAGCGAAACTATGGATATGATTTGTAGTTAGCGAGGAAAAGTTATGTAGCATGGCTGGCAGGTCATTTTCCACATTGCGAGAGTGAAAAAGTAACAGGTCTCACAGTGGTGGGAAAACTTCCCTCATTCTTTAAAACTTGTGCTTTTCCTCTTTTCAAATGGCAAAACATGCGTACTTAACGGATAGAACACTTCCGTATTCAGAGAAATGTAATTATGATGTATAATAGAGGACAGTCTGTGTTGTCTCCTGCAATGAATCTTGAAACTTCCTACAGTAATAATAATAATAATAATAAACGCTTGTGAAAGAGCATAATCGACTTATAAATCCCACTAGTTAAATTTTTTCCAAGAACAGCAATGGATTACAGAAAAATTTCCTTCTGTTTCCGACTAGTTTAAAGATTTTTTTCTAACTATAGCGTACATTTAATTTGCAATTTTAAGAATTCTCTGTTTTATATAGTACTAACAATACGGCGTCAAACCCTATTACCGTACTCACTTTACAAATAGATTGCTTATCTAATTAATAATTTTCCTCTCCAGATTAGTTATCTAATTAGCCGTGCCCCTTCTCGTTAACCTATCCAAGAGGCTAATTATTAATAGAAATATTCTGTCTTCAAAAATGGGACACATCTTCTCAGCTCTTGTACTAATGACCATCGATTGGCAAAGTATGTACTAATAAAGACATGATGAAAGGTAAACATCAAGAATTATACAGTGATGAAGTGGAAACGTAATCAATTAGTGATGAGCTCGTTCTTAAAGAGAAATTTTTAAGTAGTCTGGAACCATCAACCATTTAAGTCAAATGGCAAATATGTCTAAGTTATTAAACATTGGCATAGGAACGAATGTAGCCGTTGTTAAATGAAGGTATAAGCTTGAATTTCAGGTTTTGGCCGTCAGTTTTCTGTTATATATATGAAATCAATTATCAAATAAATCTTTTTTCTCCTATGATGATACATCAGCATTATACACCATTAGGGAGAGAGAGTATATCTTCCCCTCACCGTCCTAAGAAATTAATATAAAAACTTAATTCTGAATTTTTCGATTAACATGATATTAACTAATTATACATGTAAATTTAATATTAATTACAAATATCTGCTACATGAAATGTTTAAAAAACCTAATATGTGTCTGCCAATCGCAAATCTCCTTTCCAAATCTGCACTGATGCTTTACAAAATTTACAATATTATTGATACAAAATAACTAAGTTATCTTGTGCACATCATGCATAACTAGCACGCCCTCTACCTTTAAGTGATTTCCTCCAATGTTAAGTACTAGTAAATTCTTTTTTATTATGAGTGAATATATTGATATTGAAGAGATGAATATTTGATGATACCTTCGTTATTTGAAATATATGCTACGTATTTACTCGTCGTGTTTTGTTCAAACGACAGGATTTCCGAATTCATGAACATCAGTATTGTCCGAGGTTGTGAGGAAACGTAATATTCCTATCGTAGATAAAACAAAAAGCAGCCCAGAAACGTTTTTTTGCTTTTTGATTACCTCGTATTGTTACTTTTAGATCATTATTATTAACAATATTAATAATAATTAGCAATTATTAATATGAAATATTAATAATTTCATATGAATATGAAATTAATATGAAATATTAATAATTTCATATGAATATGAAATTAATATGAAATATTAATTTCATATTAATTACTATGCAACAAATCTTCATTTGATAATGCTTTTAAACTTGCTTTTAGGAGAGCTTCCTAATCTAAAACCATATTGTCACATAGCTTTATTTTTTTTTATTTTTTTTTCAAAAATAAAAGCCCATTTAAATTAATATCCGTTACAATGAAATCCTTCGGGGCTGTTGTAAATACACTCTTTTCGTGAATAAGTCTTTCTTCATGACAGAAACAACTTGAGATAATACCTGTGGTTTAAGAGAAAAATAAATCGCATCCAACATTGGATTTTCATCATTTCACCCTTAAATAATAATGAAACTGATTAAAATTGATAACTCGTAAGTGACAAATAGAACATGTGAATATTTAATTTAGATGCTTCTTCGCAGTAATATAGAAAAAACAAAAGTGGAAGTGGTATGGAAAGCAAGACCCGTTTTTTGTTCGCTTTTGTATTGTACGTCTTTTTGGTGTTCAGCCATGCGTATTTCTCCAGATCTTCCTGTCTGTCCAACGTAGCAAATCCCACAAGAGCAATGGATTTTGTAGATCCTGGTTTTTTAAGAGGATGATGAGGTGGTTTTGGTGGATGTAGAAATCTTGAGATTTTTTCCATAGGAAGGAAGGCTACTTTTATGTTGTGTTTGTTCATTAATTTGGCTAGCTTATCTGTAACATTTTTGATATAAGGAAGCAAGATTGCGTTTTTGTAATCCTGTTTTATTGTGTTGTTAGCTGGAGGCATTTTAAGGATTCTCTAGATGGTTTTTGTTTCATATCCATTCTGTTGGAGGATTTGTGTTAAGTATTTTAGTTCTTCATTACATCTTTCTTGTGTGCTGGAGATATTGTATGCTCTGTCTCGAAGAGTTTTAATTAAGCTTATTTTTTGTGAAGGATGGTGGTGTGAGGTTGCATTTAGAAATCTTCCAGTGTTTGTCGGCTTGCTATACCTTATATTCCTTATATTCCTATACCTTACAATGAATACGTTTGCCTTAATAAGGATGACAAAAATATTGTCATAATAAAAGCGGATAAAGGCAACGAAACTGTCGTTTTAAATGCAACAGAATATGATAACAAAATGAAAAGTCTCCTGGAAGATACCAACACCTACAAACTCATAGACAGAGACCCGACTTGGCCTACACACAAAAAAACAAATGATCTAATAAAAAAAGTGCCTTTCTGGACGGAAGACGAAACTTAAAAAATACTTACAATCAAAACATCCTTTGATACCAAGAATATATGGTGTTCCAAAGATCCATAAGACAGATATACCTTTAAGACCAATAGTAGATGGAAGAGATTCACCGACTTCCAACTTGGCGAAATACCTCACCAACATGATCTCACAACATATAGGAAAAGCATCTTCCTTCATAAAAAATAGTAAACATTTCATAGAAAAAGTGAAAGATATACATATTGGTCCAACAGACATCTTAGCAAGTCTCGACATTATCAGCTTGTTTACAAACGTCCCGCGACAAGAAATTTTGAATATCCTAGAAGACCTCTTCCCTCCGGAGATCTTGAATCTTTTTAAACATTGTATAAACATACTTTCTTCACCCTATAAAGATAGAATCTGGGAACAAAAAGAAGGACTGGCCATGGGTTCATCATTTTCACCGATATTAGCAAACCTATTCATGGAGAAATTTGAAAACAATGATCTTAAGAATTACCATGTTAATGAAGAAAGTAAACTCTCCTTCTCAGTATATAGGAAGCCGACAAACACTGGAAGATTTCTAAATGCAACCTCACACCACCTTCCTTCACAAAAAATAAGCTTAATTAAAACTCTTTGAGACAGAGCATACGATATCTCCAGCACACAAGAAAGATGTAATGAAGAACTAAAATACTTAACACAAATCCTCCAACAGAATGGATATGAAACAAAAACCATCTAGAGAATCCTTAAAATGCCTCCAGCTAACAACACAATAAAACAGGATTACAAAAACGCAATCTTGCTTCCTTATATCAAAAATGTTACAGATAAGCTAGCCAAATTAATGAACAAACACAACATAAAAGTAGCCTTCCTTCCTATGGAAAAAATCTCAAGATTCCTACATCCACCAAAACCACCACCTCTTAAAAAACCAAGATCCACAAAATCCATTGCTCTTGCGGGATTTGCTACGTTGGACAGACAGGAAGATCTGGAGAAATACGCATGGCTGAACACCAAAAAGACGTACAATACAAAAGAGAACAAAAAACGGGTTTTGCTGTCCATACCACTTCCACTGGACACGATGTACTCTGGCAAAAAACGACGATGTCATACATAGAAAACAACAGTTATATAAGAAAATTTAAAGAAGCTGCTAATATGCTAAAAAACCCAACCCAGTGCAATGAAAATCAAGATTTAATTCCCCATGAAGTGTGGTCAACTCTAATAAAAAATCTACCTCAATCTGAGCTCGGACTGTATGAACGAGAACAAGAACGCGTGACATCGTCCAGTATTGTTCAACGTCAATAACGTTATATATCTGCATGCTGTTATTTGAGTTTTATGAATAGCCAGACGGTTATGATTTGTATTTATTAATTCTCTTGTTTAAACTTTAAGTTATACTATTTACTTCCTGAAGATGTAAATCCTACGATTTACGAAACTTGTCGGGAACTATTATTTCAGTGTTTTATATAACTGAATAATAAAAAAATGTGGTGTAATCACCGAAATATATCTTATAAACAACATATTCAAACTATTCCTAATTAAAATAGATAAGGATTACATTATATAAAACTTTATCTATAGTAGCTATATTGAATGAAAATGAAACAAGGTTGTTAAATGTGTCAAACTTATGACACATTTAACATATTTATGAAATATTTCATATTAATAAGAAAAGAACAGGATCGTGTTCGAATAAAAAACAAAACATGACTGCGTTCTTGTCGGAAAATCATAATACAATTCATTTAATTTCAGACATGACTTATGAACAAAAGATGCTGATTCTCTTAGATGATCAAAATATTTAGATGATCAAATCAGATTCTACAATGGAAGACGAACTTCAAAACAGACGATCTCATCTAAATGTTTTGATAGTAGTAGTCCCACGGAATCTCATTTTCCTCATCTTTGCAAAGTAGAATCTTAAATTTAAAAGAAAACATGAAGGACAAAAAAAAAAAAACTGGCGATGTCATTTCCTACAAGATTTTAAAGTTTTGAATACTTGAAAGTCACTGACGTTCCCATTCATGAGAATGATTTCGATAAATAGACGTCCCCCTTAATCTTACAAAAGACTACCTTTCTACTGCTTTATGGCGGAAGATTTTTATGGAATTTCACGTAAAAAGATCGTCTAACTCGATAGCACAAAGTTTTGACACGTGCAGTGCCACAAGCAACAATAAATCATATATTACACCTTTAACCAAACTCGTACCCCTACCCCTCCCCACTCCACTCCACTTCTGTTAAATGTTTTTCGGATGGAATTCAATTGTGCAAGTTTGTGTATTCCCTTATTTTTGCTTATTTTAAATGCTTGTTATTATTCAAAAATTAGCATATCATAAAACAGGATGATTCAAACTCATTTTAAACCACCACAAAATTTCTTAGAATAACCAAAATATGTGGATCCCCAAATCAACGAAGAAATTCTTCAAACAGTAAATGTAAAACTAATTAACCAGTAAAGAATGTAAAATGAATAGAATTTTGAAACCTCACCTATATAGAAGATCTACTAAATGGATATAAGTTCATTTAAAGCCGTCTTTCTTAGATTTACACAATGCTTTCTTATTTGAGAATGCTGAAGTGATAAAATCATTGTCCTAAATCTGCCAAACAATTAGCTCAAAATGAATTATCCATATTTATGATAATCCTACCCAGTAAATGGTACGTTAGTGTAAGAATTTGATCATCCAGAAACTCTGCTCTAGATACGAAACGTAACTTTTGTTTTTACAAACCATATTGGGCTTCCAGCAAGTAGGATGATAGTTTCACATCGGAAGATAACAATATATCGCCTAAAGTTTGCTAACATTTATTTAGACAATAAATTGTGCTGTGAGAAAAAAATATTGATTTACAGATCTGTGGCGGAAAAATTCAAGACCAGTTTGATTCTTACTTTAAAAAGTGATGTCATTTGCTCTCTTGACCGGAGAAAAAATGCCATTCACGATTTTCCACCATCAGCTAAGAAAAGTTAATGAAGAGGCAAATATCATTAATATAATGAACACTTAAATCACTGCTGAAAATGACTTCGTCGGCATATTTCATTATCCTGGTCGTACTTGATAAAATATGTAGAGCTGTGTAGAGCAGAAAAATTGGATGCTAACAAACCATAGTTTGTCTATCTTATCCTAACTGAATTTATGATGATATCAATATAGAGTGTTATTTTTATCACGGTGAGGTATTTCATGATTTTGCGATATTAAATTACTTATATTGAAGAGGGAAAATTAAATGTAATGGTTCTCATTGATATTTGGAAAAATGTTTTACAGCTAATAATAAAATATCAGTAAATGAATTGAAATAAATCAGCCATTGACAGGAAGAAATCTTCATTGCTCATTCATCCACGACCTCGGCAATTATATTTTCTTTGTTTCTTTGTTTTTAAATATACATCTTGATTATTATATGCGAGTAACTCATTTTGTGCATACTGCCACAACCATGTAAATAAACATCCGTTTGTGTGTAGCCCTTCACTATAGTTCAGATTTTTTGAAACCAAATCTCATCGAATATATCAACTAGCCCTTATTTCGTAGTCCATTGTCTGTATATATTTTCTGCCAGTTTGTTTGCTTGTCTTGATGGAAGAAAATACGAGTCTCCAAGAGTAGAAACTCGGAAAATCCGTATGAGACTGGCTAATTCTCTTCCAACTGAAAATTACCCATTAAGGTATTTCGCTTCCTACATGGAATTCGAACCCAGATCTTTCCTCATCTGGCATCATTGATACCGACTCAGCTACGCAGAATGTAAACAAACATCTCCGTATTTAACTGTAATCAACAGTAAGATAATATTGTAAGTGTTACCTTCCAGACTGGCCCAGTGGACAGCGTATTCCTTTTCCAACTAACACTATGTTCGTATCCTACTATCCATCGATGTTTGTGAAAGTCTTTATTTGGCAGACGTTTTCTATTACACTTCCTTTGATAATACTATTAAAGATGCTATGTGATATATTCTTAGTTTATTAGGTATCGTTACTATTAAGAAAGGCAATAATAAAAATATAAATAAACATAGCAAGATTTATCCAGTAACTAATCAACGTTAAACAAATACTAAAATTGTTGGTAGACTAGATGATCCACTGAATATCCTGCCCGTTCTCTAATAGGTTGTAGTTTCAGATCCCATTATTGCAAGATGTTTGTGAAAGTTTTTGGATGGGAGGCCAAAGTGGTTTGAAGAAGCTAAGTACTGTTTGGTCGTCACTAGAGTAGGGTCTTCTGACAATCTAACCCTTATCCTAACAACGATTTAAAATCTGCAAGATTTTTTAATCTTTAGTGGATAAGATTCACACACATGATTTAAAATTATGCATATTTTAGCAAATCATTTTCAAAAGTTTATAAGTTGTTAATCATAAAAATGAATTTTAAGAAGAAATGAAAAATCTTATGTTTAGTTCGGCGCTATTCATAAAAGTAGGATGAATAAAAAAAAAGAATTTACGTAATAATAAATACAAAAGCATTTTTATTTAACACAATCAAATTATTTTTATAATAATTAAAGTTGGGATGGGGTGTTTTTCAGTTGATGCATAGCAGCTTGAATTGCTTGTGATTTCAATATTTATATCAGAACAGCTGTATCAAATATCTATATCATAATATCAAAACAGCTCAGAAGCTGAAGTATACAAATTATGTCTGTCAATTACATGAAGCTCAGATATAAAGCGATCTAATTTCCATATAACGCCTGCTACCTTAATTTCATTCTGTAAATATCGTTTTTTTACAGGTAGCATTTGAAATTCCTTTACAGGTACATGAAATTAATTCGTTTCTGGCAGTATCTAGTGTAATTTGAAACACATATAAGATACTTTTTTATACCTTGCCCTATGTTCAATAATCAGTTTTCAGAGTTATTCATAGATGAATTTTATAACTATGATCGTGATGATTTTTTGTAATTTTTATATTAATGTATCAATATGAGAGATGAAAATTTCATAGCCTGAGTATAAAGGACTTCACCGAACAGCATGATCACCAGCTAATTTTTAACATTGTCATCGACCCACTTCTTCAAACGATGCTGTAATGTTTTGATCCCATTGACAAAGAAATTGTCATCTTGCAAAAGTCTTACATAAAGATATCATTTTCCTAGTCATAACAGGCATCAGTTAGTTTTTAAAAGTTTGGGAGAGATAATAGTCAGATGGAGAAAGATCATGAACAATAGTTGTTCGATAACTCTGTTAAAACTATAGTCATCCACATCGTCCGCTATCTCCAGTGGCTGGTGAAATGCTGGTGAAATGCCTGTTCCTGCAGAAACATAGTATTTTCACAGTGATCAATTATCTATCTAGCAATACTAATCTTGGACTTTATCAAGCATTTCTTCTACTGTGAGAGTTGACCAAAAACACGCCTAAGGATCATTCTTGAAGGTGAATCAGTGAGGAATTCATTGCTAACTTCTCCACTGTTGCTTAGGAATGGAAATCGTCTCCCAATATTTTATCCTTAAAGATATTTCGGCGTTAAGTTCCTTTTAGGCAGATATCAATGATACCACGGATCGCAATGTTGTCTGTTTCGGAACATCAGCTTACCTAATCAGTTTCATTAGGTGAAAAAAGATGAAATAATTGGAATTGCATTAAACTTTCCGAAGATTATTTATGCATTGTTAATAATGATACGAAGAGTTTCATCCTTCTAATCTGACTCCTTTATACTTACGCTACGAACTTGTTAATTCATATCTTGGATCAGTTAATTAAAATGAGTCATTTTATTTATAGATGAAATATCTCGAAAATATTAAAATTTGTCATTATTTGTGTTTTTCAGACATTCGTAGTTGTTAGCAAAGGTAAAGACATTTTCCGGTTCAGCGCCACTAATGCCCTTTGGATTCTTAGCCCCTTTAACCCAATCCGTCGTGTGGCTATTTATATTCTGGTCCATCCTATCTTCAGCTTGCTGGTCATCGTCACAATCCTTGTCAATTGCGTTCTCATGACTCTGCCCTCCAACGAAAGTGTTGAGGATACGGAGTAAGTATAGAATTAAATTTTACTGTTGATGCAATTCTGCATTGTTATAACATCATATGTAACTTCCAGTATATGAATGAGAAAAACAATCGGACTGAAAATAGTAAATTTTTCAATTTAAGTAGATAAATTTCCAAACAACAGCAACAACGACATTCCTTAACGATAATCTGTCATTTCACAGCACTGACATAGGATAAAGTGAACTATTGCATATGCCTTAAAATGCATCGCAGATATTGAAACAGATGCAGGAGAAATATGACAGGAGACAAAGTTGGATGGGTGGTTATTTGGAATTGCCACCGAAGTAGCTAAGGCTAGTAGGTCAATTTCTTTTGCATGTTAAACGTGTGTGCGTTCTGGTTCATTTGCCTATTTTGTGAATGAAAAACCGAAATTTCCTTTAAGAGTTTAATTAATTAATTATATTTCAATATTGACCAATTTATGGAATTATTGACAAAATATTTTACATTCTCGAGGGTACAGTTTTAAAATGAATAACCTTGTTGGACAGTTCGACCAATCGTGCCTTACGGAAGACTTTGCCAAAACAAACTATTCATCAGCGAAACTTAATATTTTTCTTCATGATGCAGTACTCATCATATATTTCCCTTACCCACGCTACTTTTTTCCATCTCCTAGGTGGCATTTGCTCTCATATTGTTTGAGGAAAATTACGAAGAAAATACGGACCTGTACGTATTGCAATCCAACACAGCACAACACTTTTGGAATTAACTGGAATGTTGAATGTTTACCAGCTCAGCGCTTGCATCATTGGTATTGGTCATGATAACGTAAGACCGGTCCAAATACCTGATTTCTCCTATATTCCCTTTGAACAATTACTATGAGAGGCTCTATCGGAAATGATACTGCATCAAGCAGTTAATCTTCTATACCAATAAAATCTCAATCTCTAAAGAGGAATTATTGTCGACTGTTCGTGCGATGAATAAACAACCATTACAGTTCGTATCTGCAGTGAATTTCGAAATCAATCTTAATTTTAATTTTTTGTTCTCTTCATAAAGTCTCGATTAATACACGATTTCATTACGAAGGGTCTTAATATTTCACATTTGATAATGTCTTTGCCGAATTTCAATTCAAAGTTTGAGAAACGTTTTTGTTTTTATAATTATAACTTGCCGAAAACGTAAGTCAAAGTGACTTTAATTAGAATACAGGAATTTTAATTAATTTGTAATTTAATCAGAACACAGTTACATGAAATTCCAGAAGAATATTTCATTCCCTAACACTGGTTAAAGTACAAATATTTCGGTACACATATAGTGAACTATTTTTAGTGTATTGTAGTTGGAAATTAAGAAAACAATCAACGCATCCATTTACATCGGGAACAGAATCCTTCATTGTATGAAGTTGCGATACAGCTGGATAAAAATGGATAGCATTACAATCAAATGACGCGTGCGTGCGAGGAAAAATTTAATTATATAATATTTAAATAGTATAGTTCTTGATAGCAATTTCCCAAAATGATGATGTAAAAGGACCTCAACACTTTCTTTAAAGAGACTTTCGTTACGGGAACATATGCGTCATAATTTAGTATCATTGCAAATGATCCTATGGTCAGTACTAGTAATCAGATATTAATCTAGGCAAGAGTTGTTGCATTTCTTGAAGTCAATGTAGGAATGATGTTCAGAGATGCCTAGAGAAACAGATCGGCCAGTTTGTCCAAAGTAGAATAACTGGAAGTTGCATGGCACTGGATATCTTCCAAGTAGTAGTAGTGGTAAACATTTACCGTTTGGAGATGGTTTCATACAGCTAAATTAATTAATATTCTTAATAATAGAATTATCATTAATATAAATTCAATGTCTCTACCACGTTTAATATACGAGAGATGCGTTCTGAAATGCCTTTAACGTACGTGATCGAGATTCTATGTGAGTCATCTCTTGTAATAGATGTCGAAGGGAAACTTTGATAATCCTCTGTATTGTTCTGAGGTTGTAACCGTTGAGAATAGCAGTTTCTTTGATAGTAGAAACTTATTTTTGAAGTAGTTCGGACTTGGAATGATGAGCTTTTGAAAGAAAGCATTTAATAATGCGAGGAATCGTGGGCAGAAGTGTGACCGATATACCAGCCTGTGAAGGAACATTTGCGAAAGACAGATGTTGACAAGGAACCGTTGATTCTATTATGAATGTTATGAGAATTTTTTGTAAGATGACTTCTAGATTTTGATGTCATTCATTCGAAATAGCAAAAATATCATTCATATAGCGAAGACATAGGATAGGTTTGGGATTACACGTGGATGTGTTTTATTCGAATTGTTAATAAAGTAGAAATTAGCGAGGATAGGAAAAATGGAGAGTAACCACGACACCTGCACTTTGTCGATAAAACTTTTCATTCAAGCTAAAATATCGAGAATTCATGAAGAATCTGAAAAGTTCTAAAATATCCGATGGGAACTTAAATAATAAAAATCGAAGTGAAGAAACGTTCTAGTAAATCCGTGGAATCAAGTCTTAGATCTTTAATTTTTGAGATAAACTCGTTGTATTTTTAATATAAGAGAAAGAACTACCAGTTAAGAAAGAGAGGAAATTTGAAAGAAATAACGAAATTTTGTATGTAGGATGTCATATGCAATCTATGAGAGGCCGAAGAAGGTATCCTGGTTTATGCGATTTAGGGAGTCCATAAATTCTAGATCCTTTCATAATGAGTTCTAAGTTTTTAAATTAGAACTTTTATGCGTTGTATGTAAATATCACTTACGTGGAGCATGTGAAAAATACTTGGTCTCGTTAGTCACCACGTTTTATAGGCAACTATTTAAGAATGCTGCTGTGGTCAACACTATTCGCAAATAGTGTTGACCACAATGGGAAAAACAAAGGATCTTTCGGAGTTCGATAAAGGGCTTATTGTGGGCGCGTCTGGCTGGAGCGACGATTTTGACAACAACAGAACTGACTGGGTTCTCAAAAGGTGAGATATCCCAGCTGTTTAATCAGTGGAAATATAATCCATATTGCTTGTCTAAGAGACGTAACTGTGGTCGTAAGACAGTCTGTGAGGAAAGAGATCGCCTTCGTCTGGCAAGGCTTGTACGGACAAACAGAACTTCGTGCAGCAATTGATCAACGCATTTAATGAAGGTTTTTTTTACCGACCCATATCTCACCGAACTATGCGCAGGGATTTGAAGAGGATCGGTATTGGCAGTCGCATGCTTATAGGTAAAATAAACGTTTCTAATTCAGTGGCCGGTATGTGTACATTGTCCAATACAGAGTTAAGTTTGTTGACTCATCTGCTGATTAAAGCATAGATTTTTCTATCTCCTAGTAATTTTTCCGTACATTTATAATCAGAAAACTCAGAAATAAAGTAATATTATCTTTGTTGGCTTTGATAATATTAAAATTTTTATTTTATTTTATTTATTTATTTTTATTTTATTTTATTTTATTTTATTTTATTTATTTTTTGAAGATCACGAAGCTTTTAATTCTGTAAATTGGATATTTTTAGCAGTGAATGTTTAGGATTATGAATAATTTTAGCAACTTTTCTGTTATCATATTATAAATGATAACAGTATTGAAAAAGTTTTATTGAATATTGTGCATGAAATCCAAATGAAGAGATCGTTTTGGTACGATAAAAATGTTGTGGCCTCTGGAATACTGAGTTACGCCTTGATTAGTGGAAGATTCATCATCATCAGTGGCTCTAACAGATACTTAAGCCCTACGACCCTCCAAGTATCCTTCGATTTTGTTACCGTAATTCGAGGATAACATGGTTAGCCTTATCCATATAAGTATTCTTCTGTTTGTAAATTACATGTGCACTGTTTGCTGGTAGCGGGACGAAAAACTCAAGTTTCGGAAAGGAAAACCCCTCAGCGTGCGTATGAGACCGGTTTGAAACCTCCCGTTTTTGTTTCGTATGATGATACAACGTACGGGGAGGTACGCCTCCATCTCAATTCCCCCCCCCCTCCCTAATTTTACCCGGGATCGGGCCGGCATAGCTGACGAATCAGGTCTATTGCCGCGTCTTAAATATTCCTGACTGTAATCAGTGTGTGTTCTGGGGACGAAAAAAACCCCATCTCCGTATGAGACCGGCTAACTCACCTTTCGTCGAAAGACACCAGATAAACGGACGGAAATCGAACCCAGGTTTCCCGATCAAAGGGATTCGTCTATACTAACTGAGCTACGGAGGCTACCGCCAGCTGAAAAGCTCTGATGAAGGTTCATTGCGTCCTAGACGAGATTCAAATCCAGGTTATTCCAACCAAAGAGCTTCGTCTATACCGACGAGTTACGGAGGCGCCAAGTGGAAAATTAGCAAGACTGATTATCCATTTGTTTGGTGGGGGGGGGGAGTAGCTGGAATTAGGAGGTATTGTTTTAGTTTATTGAATTTATAGTTGAGTTGTACAGTTTACATAGCGCATAATTCTCATGTTTTTAGATATTAAGAAATAAATTCCATAAATCTTCATTAAGGATATTAGAGAGATTCAATTTCAAAGTGGGAATTTATTGGATATATGAGAAAGTTCTGTCTTGGAATGCTTAGCTGATTTCGTAAGAGAGAATGTTTCGCTTTGAAATAAAGTGCTGCTGAAATATTTATGATTTCTTTAATCCTGGGAAAAGCAGGAATAAAATTCGCCTTTCTTGATTTTTTTTTTTTAAGAAAATGAATTCTTGCTAATACTTTATCCAGTTGTAGGTACAAATTTGCAAGCTTGTTGATGTGCTTAATTATAGTATATGTGTGTGAACGATTAAATATGTTAATGAAAGTATTACTGAGTTACTCATTAGTTTTACACCAACTTACAGTTGAATATTTAAATAACTAAGAGTGGTTAAAGTACAGATATTTTGGTACACGTATCATGGACCATCTCCATTGTATTACAATTGGAAATTAAAAAAATCAAACAATGAATATACATGGAGAATAGAACCGAATTTTTACATGTATGCGATCGCGAGAGTCAGGCAAAAAAACAAAACAAAAAAAAAGATACTATTAGGATCTTTAACATAATCAGCTCTGTGATACGATCTTCAATGATAAAATTTCACCTCTATTGCTACTACCTGGAGTGTATTCAGTCACATACAACTGCTAATTGTTCTACTTCGAACAAACAGGATCTGTTTCTATACGCATCTCTGAATATCAGTCCTACATTGCCTCCAAGAAATATGGCACAGTAGTTCTTAACACAGCACAGTAGTTCATAACCTTTTAGTAGTCGCGGTCCCCTAGTTTGTAGTAACATAATAATAATAATAATAATAATTAAACGTTTTTGTTTATTTTATTGGTGATTTTACTTACTAATTGTAATAACAAAAAAATTCACAAAAGAGAAATCAACTTTACTTAAATGTATTTTAATGAGATCTCTGTTATTGAACACTCTCTACTAATTTGTCCATACTCAGTGCTATTCGCATGCAGGAGTCTATTCAGAGTCGATTTCCTTTTAAAGTTTGCCATTATGGAAAATCCCTTTTCACACAAATATGTAGAAAAAAGGCAACAAATTTTGAATGGCAATGGTAAACAGTTCCGGATATTCCCTCCGGATATATATCTAAAATTGGACAAAACTTTTCTTCTTGAAAATGGAGATTAGACTTAAATCCTTTGTTAATTGTGTGTCATCGTCCGTTGGTGATAAATTTGCATTTTCGCAGTGATTGTATAGATTGACTGGCAGTGTTGCCAGCAGCGAAAAACTTGTGGCGCCTCCACAAAAGAAACTACTGCATTAAACTGCGTAATTCAGATTACTAATACAAAAAAGATACAAGTTTGAAACAAAGTAAAATAAAGAACAAAAAAAAATATTATTGTAAGAGGTTTTAAAAATTTTAAAAACGAGAAGCGTTCTATAAATTTTCCGGGGGGCCATGGAAAATTTATAGAAGCACTGGTCTAGCACAACACGGGATTACTCATCTGGCAACAGGATCGTTTGGAATGATAATTAGGGAATATTTAATTTCTGTCGGATAATTATAAATTTCTGCAAATAATTATAACTATTGGGTACTTTATACATGAATAAATATTTCTTATTTATGGATAGGGTGTAATTAATGAGATATTGTTTAAATAATCGATATTTATTACAAATTTAACAAATTATACATTTTAGCGTGAAATAATTTTAACGAGAATAACAACAAGAATAGCTAAAAACGCTTTTGTTCATTTTTAATAGGGCGTATGGTCTCCATTAACAGCCGAAACAGTAGTACATCTTGATTGCATGAACCGGATAAGATGATCAAACAGCTCTTGTGGGATATTTTCCCACTCTTCTGTGAGAGCAATTTCGCGCTCTTAAAGCGATCGTGATGACATCAGTCGAGCGGAAACGCGCCTAACTAAAGCATCCCAGGCATGTTCGATTGCATTACAATCCGGTAAACAGGCAGGCCAGTCTATTCGTTCAATACCTTCTTCCTCAATTTGCACAGTGTGGACAAGCATTGTCATCCATAAAAATGAATTTTTGGCCAATTGCAGCAGCATATGGACGAACTATAGGTTCCAAAATCTCACCGCGATACCTTTTGGACTGTTAAGATAAAATAGAGATCAGTATGGCCATAATTCAGGAATATACTTATTCTAGCCTATACCATGAAACTCCCACCTTGATGTTGGGGTCTTTCACGAACAAACTATGGATTATTTCTTGTTCCACTTTCACTCCATATCAAGATACGTCGGTTATCTGGTTGCAGACTAATCCTGGACTCGTCACTAAAAAGTACACGAGCCCAATCCTCATTTGTCCAATTGCGCTGTTCCTGTGCTCATATTCTTCGGGCTCTTTTGTGATTTGCAGTAAGTGGAATGCAAACTATTGGTCTTCGAGCATGCAAACCAATGGCATGAAGATGATTTCGAACATTTCTCGTCTCCAGATTCCAAAGTCGCGAAATTACTTTGTCCAGCTTCTAATCGACTATTGGCTCTCCAAGCCATGTATTCCGGGATATTATGTTGCTCTGTCATTTTTAACAAAATAGTGGATGGTAGATGACACAAGTTTACAATTGAAGTGGTAATTATGCACTGGAAGTGACCGCACCAAGCCACGCTTTTATACTACCCCGCATGCTAATACGGCTAAGACACGTTTCAACAAGTCTTAACATGATTTTGTACGCAGTTGCGTGTTCTACACTGTTGTATATTAAGAATATTTTAAAATAACTGTATTAAATTTGTAAATTATTTTTATAACTTTATTATTTACAAGAAAACCAAAATATCCCATAATTGTTTTGAGCAGTATAAATTAGTACACTGATATTTCTATAAATACGAACGTCTCTTCAATGTAAGTGCTTGTGTCCTTCTATATCAAAGCTTATTTATCACAAAAGTCAAGTCAGTGTTAGCCAACTTCAATTCTCACTGCGTAACGTTGTACCAATGCAAACATGCACGATTATTTCGGCTTCGATTCTTATATCATCTATCTACGATCTATTTATTCATTCCAATTATCTGGAATTCGATCTCCTGTCCAGGAAGTGAGTGCCATTTATACCATGTGACTTTATAAAACTTTTATACCTCCATATTTGAGCATTTTATATTATTATCTACTCGAATATTATCTACTCTATCTGCTTTTCTACATTTCAGGTTTCGAATAGATTTTTCTACTCCAAGTATTTTGGTGAAATATTTATTTCATGTTCTCTTGATCTCAGAGTATATGCAATCTGCAACATACAGAATATCTTTGTCCTCAGTTTTCATATCGCGTTCATCATCTGTGATTCCTTTTGCAGTGGTTATTCCTCCATTTCTAAGCGTTTCCAAGCGATTCTATCTGCTTTCTGGAATGGGATTTTCTACTAGATTCTTATCTTTCCACGACTTATGTTTAGTAACTTACACGTAGCTTAACTTTCGTTCATTTTCCTCCATATTCTCATGGCACATGACGACTTACTTGAAAGAAACCATTTAATTTTTTGAGTCCACTGAGAAGTTTTTTTCTGTCCTTGTAAACTTTGTCCTTCACTATATGCTTTCCTAACTGAATAAGTCCATGTTTTGTTTAACGTCTGCTTCTGCAATGTTTTTTTTTTTTTAATTTTTAGTTTTTTCTTGAATAATATCTGTTTGTATATTATAATATATTCGTATATGTTTGTATAATATCTGTTTGTATATTTGAATCCACACTTCATCTCTGAAAGCTTTCCTCTTTGCTTCTTTTTAAACTTTTTGTACATTTTTTTTTTACTTTTCGAGATGGTATTTATTTTGACCCTGCTTAAAACTAAACAATGGCCACTTCTTATTCTAAATCACCTGGCATACCCTTCCGTGTAAGCATGTGACTGCCAATATCGACCCTCTTCAATTCTCCGTGCATAGTTCGGTGAGATATGGTTCGGGAACAGCCTTCATTAAATGCGTCGATCAATTTCTACACACAGGAAGTTCTGTTTGTCTGTATAAGCCTTCTCAGACGATGGCGATCTCGTTCCTGACAGACTGACTGTCTTGGGACCACAGTTACTCCTCTCAGACAAGCATTGTGGGTTTTTTTCCACTGACTGAACACCAGGAATATCTCGCCTATTGAGAGACTCGTCGGCTCTGCTGTTTTCAAAATCGTGGCTCCAGCCAGACTGGCACCCACCATAAGCCTTTTACTGAACTCCAAAATATATTTTGTTTTTCCCATTGTGATCAACACTACTGATAATTACTGACTAGCAGCATTCTTAAATAGTTGCCCAGAAAACATGGTGACGAACGTGACCAAGTATTTTGCATATGTACTGCGTAAGTGACGTTTACATACATTGCATAAAGGTTTATAATTCAGTGCCTGGTATGTGTAGTTGAGCGTAGCTCAATCAATATAGACGAAGCCCTTTAGTCACAAAGACTAAAGGGCTTCGTCTTTGCAATGGATTGTAAAGTCTTCGTCTCTGGATTCGATTCCCTTCAGCGACGTAAGGAACCTTTATCTGGTCTTTTTTCGACGAAAGGTGAGTTACCTGGTCTCATACGAGGGTAGGGATTTT
Source organism: Typopeltis vanoorti (assembly GCF_054136105.1). Lineage (NCBI taxonomy): Eukaryota > Metazoa > Arthropoda > Arachnida > Uropygi > Thelyphonidae > Typopeltis > Typopeltis vanoorti. Next base: position 90,263,149 of record NC_143564.1, on the reverse strand, counting down.
TTCACCAGTTAAATCGGGTTTTTCCTCCCCCAGAACAGGCAAACCGGCCAGTAGAACACACGCAATTTATAGTCAAGAATACTTAGAGGCATAAGGGGTAATCGCCTTATCCTCGCATTACTGTTAGCAAATCCAAGGATACTTGGAAGGCTATGGGCAATTAAGTGCCTGTTAAATGACGATGATGGTGATGAAGGATAACTTTAGTTATCTTTTAACTAAAGTTAAAAGATAACTCTATAGTCTATATTCTGGGTATGCATAGACGTGATATGACCTGGGTCTTCATTTAAGTGCAGAGAAATGAAAATCTTTTGTTCTTCTTCGCTGTGTCCTGATTTAGCGGTTTAGCAATTTGTTTTTGTATATCTCTGTGAAAATGACGTTTGTTTCTGCAGTCCTAGGCTGCCTGAATAATGACTGCCGTAGGTTCAATTCGTCACTCACTGGGGAAATTTTTCTTGACTTTTATTCTGTGTTGGTTCTCGGATTAAAAATTATTGGGTCGGGATGATTTATCTCAGATAATTGGGTTATTACCAGCGCATTCTGAAATCGTCAAACTTACACTGCAACATAATAACACGAATGATAGGGTTTACGGACAAGAGATGGCTGCAGGTGTCTATCATACCCTCTCCCGAAAGCCTTGGTTCATTGATAATTTGTTAGTCTCCAATCCTCATTGCCTTTACTAATAATTATTAGTAAAGGCAATGAGGTTTGGAGACTAACTGTCCGCCTATCTTTCAAAGGTTAATTGGAGCTAAGAGAGCTCCAATCCACTCCCTTTGAGGTGTAACAGCCATTAATAATATTTTTATTTGATCTGCAAGCTGACAGACCATAAGAAAGTACTATGAGACAAAACTAAAATAATTCTAAACATGCTGAGAGTTTCAATCAATAAGTGTTTCACTATATCGGGTAAAAGATTCTGTATAATAAAAAAAAACTCAAGCAACTTTTTAAAGAGAATCTAAAGTCTTGGAATAGGCTGTAGAATGTTGATATAAAAAAGGACTTTGGAGCAACACTAAAAAAATTAGAAGAGTTTTATATTACTCACCCTGGTGTTATCGGAAATTTTAAGTTGGTTTTGTTGGGCAATGCACTGTAAAACTTTAAAACGACTGAACTAGAAAGACATTGAGGTATTTTCAACAACTTATTATGTAGAAAACCTGACAAGGACACATATATATACTGTAATGGAACTATTCATGACTAGTCTTATATAATTTGTTCATTGCATTCTCGCTGATGTAGCTTTCCTGCTGTCTTCATGAAGCAAAACATTGGACCATCTCAGATATCTGGTGAATGGTTATCTGAAAAACCTTTGCAAGATCTGTGGAAATATAATGTTCACGAACAATTCCCAGATTAAAAAATAAATAAAATTAAGGTTGAAATGGGTACATAAAAAAAGAGAAAAACTTCAGACCATGGGATATCGGGAAATGCATAGGAATAGTAAACCAAAGAAAAAGTGTATACAGACGAAAAAAAAAAGAAAAAAAAAGACGAATCGATCAATATCCATTAATTTAAAAAATCTTAGACCAAATGCATTCTATACAGAAAAACATAAAAAGAAAAAAAATTTAATGATCAATAAAAAGAAGTGAAAGGAAAGGAGAGTGTGTTAATGACATCAACCAACAAGCCTTAGATGTAGAAACATACATCCTCAAACAGAGGAAGGAAATTTCTTTAAAAATTGACGAAGAGTTTCACGAAATACGAAAGTTGTATTATTGTACAACATCTTGTGCAAAGTGTGAAACAGGAACTTCGTTACATAAAATGATAACAAATGAAAATTTTACGGCACTGTCGTGAAAGAACTTGTGTAGAAGTGAAAATAAAATCGAAATGAAATAATTCTATTATTGAACTGTAATTAAATTACAGATTGACAGATTTTAGTTGAGTACTGAACTATGTCACTAAATGTTCAGTTGATGGCGATTTCATTCTCCCAAAAAATGAAATAAAACAAACTACAAAATTCTAAAACGGGCTCGAAATTTGAAAGAATTAAGAAAGCTCATTGAGTGCAAATAAAAATTTAAATCGTTAAGAAATATGGATTCAGACGTCAGGTGCTCGATTGGTTTCGAATTTTCACATAAAGCAACATTAAAAGAAAAAATATATATGAAGCTTTTCTTCTGGTTACGTTATGGAGAGTTTTGAGTTTTCTTTTTTTCTCTTTTGCGCTGCATGTTTTATCCCAAATTAGGTTAAGATTAAAAGAAATTACTTAGACCAGTTTCTGTCTATCAACAGCCTTTTTCAGTCATCTGCTGGAAGAATGCCTATCTATGCTTCTTCCATTTTAGCCAATCTTGTCCATCTTTCTACCATAACTCTCCATAATAACTTATCGCATCATCCCATCTTACTATTACTCTACTTGGTCTCCATTCTCTTGCTCTCTTTGTGCATCTGTTGTCAGATATTCTCATCACATATTCTGCCCAGCGCGTTTGTTTTCTCTTATTACTAATAATGTCCATTACCTTTGTTTGCTTCCTTATCTAAGTATTATTCTTTTTATCTAACCCTATTATTCCCAATATGACTCTTTCCATGTTGCCATGTGTTGTTTTCAGTGTGTTTTTAGTCAAACCAAGTTTCACAACCATGAGTCATTGTTGGGAGTACACACTGGTTGCAGATCTTCTTTTTTTTTTTAGGCATTTTGGTAAACTGCTTGTAAATATATCTCTATAATGGTTAAAAACTTTCTTGCTGAAATTTCGTTATCAAGTTTATTGTTGTTTGTAATTATTTATCCTAGGTATTTGTATGAACTCACTATTTTAATATGTCTTTGGTTTATTTCGTTTTGTTTATTGTTTTCGTTCTTCAGTATTTTCATTATACATTATTTTCGATTTATCCATATTTATTTGTAAGCCAATCTCCAAACTTGCTTCATTTAATTCAATAATAAAGTGTTGTAGATCTTTCCGTGATGTTGCTATTAGTATGATATCATCATTGAATCGTAGATTACTCAAGTATTCTCTATTAATAATCAGTCCTTTTTTCTCCCAGTTCAATTTTCTCATAGCATATTCAAGGGTTGTAGAAAAGTTTGGTGACATAGTCTCCCTGACTGACTTCTCTCTTTATTTCTTTTTCTTTTCCATTTAATTTTATTACTGCTGAGTCTCTCTCATATATATATATATGAATTAATATATTAATATAAAAGAGTATATGGCGTAAAAACAGTACTGAATAACCACAACGATATATATTATGGAGTAAATGGATTTATTAACTAAGAAATATATGTTTACACATAATATATACGTCCACAACTATTGATGGAATCTTGGTCGAATAAAGCATTAACAACGGTAGATTACGTGCTCGAAATGGGCTTGTCTTCCAAGACAGGTTTCGTAGCGCATGCGAAGGTTCTCTGTCACCTTGGAGAACAAGAGTTGGGACATATGCTGGACATATCGTGTAATTTTATCCCTTAGTTCATCAAGATTTGAAAGCTCATGGTGAAATAACCATTTCTCAACATAGCCCCAAATAAAGACATCAAGTGATGTGAGATCAGGAGAACGTGAAGGCTAAGGGAATCTCGAAATGAGCCTCCCGTGGAAGTGCTCTGATAAATAGGCTCCAGAATCATGTGATGTGTGACAGGTTGTTCAGTCCCGTTGGAATACCTGTGTATGAAATGTTTTTGCATGACACATCCTATGAAAATTATTGGTGAACGGAACCAATACATTCTCGATGTAGTGTTCGCTATTCGCGGTCACGGTTACACACCACTCACTTCGATGAAGTACGGCCCAATTATGCCATAGTCGGAAACCGTACACCATGTGGTGGCCTTCTCTCTACGAAGAGGTTTCTCTTGAACAAATTCAGGTCTTAAGAAACCAAGGAAAAGTGAATGTTCTTCTGTTTACACGATCACTTAGATGGAAATGGGCTTCGTCCGAGAACCACACATTATGTAGAAATGACGGATCTTCACAGACATTGGTCAGCACGTGTGCATAGAATTTCCGCCGTGCAGAGTAACTCCCTTACTGTCAAACAGTGACCTACCTGAATGACATACGAAAAGACACCCATCTTCTTAAGGATTCTCTGTAGTGATCACTTCGATGTCCCAAGTTTTACCTCTGTTCGGCATTCACTGCGTTTCGGAGAGTGTAACACTTGCTCCAGCACACGCCCGCGATTCTCATTTATGTTAGCAGTTCGTGGGCTCCCCGAATGCCCTTTATATTGCGGCAGAACGCTCCGGGTACTTTGAAACCTCTCGACTAAGGAAATGATAGCACTATTGCTTAGGACACGCTTACGAAAACGACAAAGAATTAAGGTTGGATCATTTACTCTACCAACTCCGTGTGAACGAAAATAATGCTCAACAATAAATGTAATTTTTTCCAACGGCAACACCATTGCTACAGCTAAATGTAATTACATATAATCTAACACGCAATCTTCTATTAATGTGCATGCATTCGAACAGCATATCTCATTGCGCGTATACTAACGAGAGATGTCGAAGTTCAGTACTGATTTTATTTTATTTATTTATTTATTTGCGACATACTGTATCACCTCTGCCTCTGTTTTAAAGTTTCAAGCATTTTATATAGGTATACTGAGTCGAAGGCTTTTTCATAATCTGCAGAGTGAAATCCAAATAAATTGGTATATTATAATGCTTTATTTTTTCTAGTACTGCACTTAAAGTCTGTAAATGATCTAAAGTTGAGGAGGATGTTCTGAAACCTGCCTGTTCATTTGGTTGATGGAAATTTAATATATTATTTATTCCTCCATCTAAAATTTTGCAAAAATCTTATGAAGGGGTGGGAGAATGGTTATAGGCCTATATTTTATGTCAGTTTATTATCTTTCTTATATATATATATATATATATATATATATATATACTGTTAAAGATACCAAGCAATTTTATAAGCTAATTGCTTGGTATCTTTAACATAATATATATCCAAGGTTAAAAGATTTCTACCTATATATATATATATATATATACTTTAATAACATAGATTTAATGACTAAAAACCGAGATAACTTATAAAGATTTTAATAAGAATAATACGACTAGTTTCGGCCTATAACAGCCTTCCTCAGGTATTCTTAAAGGAAAGGAGTAGTAATAAACATTGAAGTATCTAAACAAACTGGAAATTACAGGTAAAAATTGCCACACACATAATTGATACATAAAGCAGTTGTGTTTATTGCAAGTGTGCGTGCAGGCTCACGTGAAGGCCAATATTGAATAACTGCAGCATGGCTATCTGGGATGTTATAACTCAAATTGTTGTTTAAGTGGACAGGGTTCAACAGGATTTCCCTTGATTCTACAATTTTCCTCTCAAACTCATCATCACAGCGAAAGATATTTTCTGATCTATCCCAGCAAACGGAGTGGCTTTGTCGATCATCATTAGGATTATTTGAAAAAAGAACATGACTGGATAACGTAGTTGCATGAGATCGTTTGTAAGAGATGTCTCTCTTATGCTCTTCTATATTCTATTCTGTATTCTATATTCTATTCTGTTATGGTAATCTTAAAGATTACCATAACAAAATCTATATGTTGTTTAATAGATTTCTTAGTTTGTCCAAAATAAGGGATATTGCAATCGCACCATAATTTATATACACCTGGATATTTTAGGTTGTGATGAGTAGGCTTTGGATGGCTGATTAGAGAACGGATTTTAGGAAGCGTGGTGAAGAACGTCCTGATATTATATTTTTTAAGGACTTTAAGCTAATTTTTTAGAGACGGTGCTAATGTACGGAATGGAGATGCTACCTTTAAAATTAATAGTTTCTGTTGTGTACTGCCTAGGAGGATCCAGAAGAAATTTCTTAATCGTGTTTTCAGAGTATCCATTTTGTTTAAAGATAATAGTGAGGTGATTTATTTCTTTTTGTAGTTCATCTGGTTCATTCAAGAGAGAGCGTGCTCTGTGTACTAAGGTAGATATAGTTCCAAGTTTTTGTGGTGGAAAATGATGAGAACGATTATGCAGATATCTATTAGTAATGGTAGGTTTTCTGTACATAGAGATTTTTAATCTTTCAGAGCATCGTGTAAGCATGACATCCAGGAAAGCTAAGGAGTTATTATTTTCTAGATCAGCAGTAAATTTTATATTAGGATGATGGATGTTTAGATGATGAAGAAAACCTGTGAGATATGTGTGCCCGTGATTCAAAATAATGAATATATCATCAACATATCGTTTCCAAACGTTTGGTTTAAATGAGAAGGAAGATGTGGCTTTCGTTTCAAAATCTTCAAGGAAGATGTTAGCTAGAACTGGGGACAAAGGATTGCCCATTGCCAGGCCTTGTTTTTGGTGGTAAACGGAGTCCTGATATCTGAAGTAACCAGAATGAATGCAATGTTTTAATAAAGTAAACATTTTTTTGAATAATTTGTCCTTTAGTAATGTAAGTACCTCGTCCGTAGGAACTTTAGTAAATAAAGATATAATGTCAAAACCTGCTAGAATGTCATTTTTATTGATGGGAATATCTTTTATATGCGAAACAAAATCTGTGGTGTTTTTGATGAAAGATGAAGATTTATTGGAGAAACACTTGAGGTACTTTGCTAGATATTTTGAAAGTTTATACGTAGGTGAGTCAATTCCTTCTACAATTGGGCGAAGAGGGATGTTTTCTTTATGCATTTTGGGAACGCCATAGATGCCTGGGATAAGAGGATGTAGAGAGCGTAAAGAGAGGCGAACATTGAAGAAAATAGGATTCAAAATAAACAGGTTAGTTTTCCTCAAACGTTGTAAGTTCCATTCAGTTTTTCCCAATTTCATCTCTTTTCAAGAAAAGAGATGAAATTGGGAAAAACTGAATGTTCGCGTTCCGTTGTTAACTTTTCAAGAAAAGATAACAACGGAACGCGCTAAAAGAATTTAACGTAAAGCTAAGATGGATCTCCTCAACGAAAGCATTTCAGACACAAAACGTTGTTTAGCTTTTTTGTTCAGCACAAAAAGATCCTTAACTCAAAAACTTGAAGAAATTATGGATAATGTTAACTTACATGATTTTATCATTAGCAGTGAAGCACAAGCCACACGAATACAAAACAAGAATAAATATACTCTTATCAGGAAATTTAACAATATAAACAGGATACAAAACAGATCTGGTCATAGTGAAGCCCGTATTAATCCTGAAAAAGATGTAGTAAACAAATCTCATATTTTAACGGATGCAGAAACGGATATTCTTATCAAAGTTCTCAATTTCATTCCCTCACCAAAATTTATCCCTAAAGAATCTCTCCTTATAAAAATGGAAAAGGCAAGTTCACTCATTTCTAATCATTTGGTGAAACTTCTTCGTATTGAATAGATTTTCATTATAAATAATGCTAAACCTCCAACAGATAATATTTCTCTGGCTGAAAGACAAGCCCTAAAAATCTAAAACAGAACAGTAACATTATTATTTTACCTGCGGATAAAGGCAATTCCACGGTCATCCTCAACTCCGAAGATTACCACAACAAAATGCTTCAATTACTTGGAGATAGGTCGACATATTCATAGATCCTACAAGAGAATTACAAAACCGTACAAACAACTTGAACTTCCTCATAATGTTTGCCTCTCTTTAAGCTCTCTACATCTTCTTATCCCAAGCATCTATGGAGTTCCCAAAATACATAAAGAAAACATCCCTCTTCGCCCAATTGTAGAAGGAATTGACTCACCTACGTATAAACTTTCAAAATATCTAGAAAAGTACCTCAGGTGTTTCTCCAATAAATCTTCATCTTTCATCAAAAACACCACAGATTTTGTTTCGCATATAAACGATATTCCCATCAATGAAAATGACATTCTAGCAAGTTTTGACATTATATCTTTATTTACTAAAGTTCCTACGGATGAGGTACTTACATTACTAAAGGACAAATTATCCAAAAAATGTTTACTTTATTAAAACATTGCATTCATTCTGGTTACTTCAGATATCAGGACTCCGTTTACCAACAAAAACAAGGCCTGGCAATGGGCAATCCTTTGTCCCCAGTTCTAGCTAACATCTTCCTTGAAGATTTTGAAACGAAAGCCACATCTTCCTTCTCATTTAAACCAAACGTTTGGAAACGATATGTTGATGATATATTCATTATTTTGAATCATGGGCACACATATCTCACAGATTTTCTTCATCATCTAAACATCCATCATCCTAATATAAAATTTACTGCTGATCTAGAAAATAATAACTCCTTAGCTTTCCTGGATGTCATGCTTACACGATGCTCTGAAAGATTAAAAATCTCTATGTACAGAAAACCTACTATTACTAATAGATATCTGCATAATCGTTCTCATCATTTTCCACCACAAAAAGCGTGCTCTGTGTACTAAGGTAGATATAGTACACAGAGCACGCTCTCTCTTGAATGAACCAGATGAACTACAAAAAGAAATAAATCATCTCACTATTATCTTTAAACAAAATGGATACTCTGAAAAAACGATTAAGAAATTTCTTCTGGATCCTCCTAGGCAGTGCACAACAGAAACTATTAATTTTAAAGGTAGCATCTCCATTCCATGCATTAACACCGTCTCTAAAAAATTAGCTTAAAGTCCTTAAAAAATATAATATCAGGACGTTCTTCACCACGCTTCCTAAAATCCGTTCTCTAATCAGCCATCCAAAGCCTACTCATCACAACCTAAAATATCCAGGTGTATATAAATTATGGTGCGATTGCAATATCCCTTATTTTGGACAAACTAAGAAATCTATTGAACAACGTATAGAAGAGCATAAGAGAGATCTCTTACAAACGATCTCATGCAACTGCGTTATCCAGTCATGTTCTTTTTTCAAATAATCCTAATGATGATCAACAAAGCCACTCCGTTTGCTGGGATAGATCAGAAAATATCTTTTGCTGTGATGATGAGTTTGAGAGGAAAATTGTAGAATCAAGGCTATCTGGGATGTTATAACAATTTGAGTTATAACATCCCAGATAGCCATGCTGCAGTTATTCAATATTGGCGTTCATGTGAGCCTGAACGCACACTTGCAATAAACAATGGCACGCCTGTTAGAACAACTTGAAAAAATACAACGTGTTTTTGTATCAATTATGTGTGTGGCAATTTTTACCTGTAATTTCCAGTTTGTTTAGATACTTCAATGTTTATTACTACTCCTTTCCTTTAAGAATACCTGTGGAAGGCTGTTATAAGCCGAAACTAGTCGTATTGTTCTTATTAAAATCTTTATAAGTTATCTCGGTTTTTAGTCATTAAATCTATGTTTTTAAAATGTATCACAACAACGGAGTAAAAGCTGAGCTGATTATCACACACACACACACATATATATATAGACACATATACATATATATTTATATACATATATTTATATATTTCTTATATAGAAGGAGTCTTTCTATATTACGTATGCATACATATATATATGTGTGTGTGTGTATGTATATATATATATATATATATATATATATATATATATATATATATATAATTAAAGTACTTCACTGTTACTAATTCTAAGAATTTTCTGAAAACCTAGTTTCTCCCAATGGAAGATGTAGTTCATTTCAGTTTTATTAACTCATACGCTAGCAACAGCTGTCAGTCCAGTGAAACCCTTAATTAGAGGCACTAATAAAAGACAAATATGTGGGCTCCAAGACAGTCTGTCTATTAAGTAGTGCAATACCAATGCCACTCATGTGCCGAAAGTTGTATTCTCATAAGCACTCTTTTCCACAATACTTTTAAAGTTTTAAAATTGCTTCCTTCGCTGTAAAAACACTCAGTGTTTATTATACTTTCTTTTAATAATTTTCAATGCCAAGTTAGAGTACTTTTGGCTCTTTTTCCAGTGTGTAGGATTTATGCACACCTCTAGATAATATTTACGAGAAATACATCTTTAAAACATGAGATTACATGGTATTTTGGGTTTCTGCCTGGTCTCTGATGAGAACCAACAGTTCGAAACAGCTGTCAGTCTAGCGACTCAGTCAAAAAAAAAAACGAATAAAGTCGAATAGGTAAGCTGCTTAACAGAGCTCATATCTTTTATGTAGTATATTATCGAGGAAGTTAATTTAGAAGTCGTATTCTTCTGAGTTCTCAATCACTTTAGAAATTTTTATTAAAGTTTCATAATGCAAACCTTTTTTTTATATACTCTTTGACTTAAATTTAGAGTGAAATTTATATTTTCATTCATTATTATTGAGTAGAAATTAATGAACAGAGAAACATATATTTTGAAATAAATGATTTGATATTTAAATAATATTTTGGCTTAAATGCCAAAAATGATATTACCAACAATATAACCAAGGTATCTTCGGTCCATACATTTCTAATCATGAAAGAGTAAGAAATCCGTACCCAACTCTCTAGAAACCAAACATGGAACTTTTTCAAACCACTTCAATCTTCTAATAATCAGAGTGGTGCGCTCGCACCGAGTAATGGAACTCATCTACCACTTACTAGAGACTTACTTCGAAGTTGGAGTGTTAATGACAGTGGAATATGACGACTATTGATAGTGGCATTGATTGGAATTCGACCAAAGAAATTAAGGCTAAATGCCTTGTTTATTTATACTTGATTTATTTTGTCTTGTTGAGACTGTTTACCTCGTTTACTAGATACAAAAAGAAATTTCCGGAATTAAAACTGTGCCGTTTCCATATGAGATCAGCAAACGTGCTTTTACTTGAAAAATTCTTATAAAGTTTTGTTATGTTTTGGAATGGTTCCCTCTGAGAAAAATTTTTTTTTCAAATAATGACTGCGATGTGGAGGTTCTTATGAGAATGAGCATATTGTGATATACAATAATATGTAATATTCAAAAATATTTCGTGAGATTATAGAAGAAACCGAAGCATCTAGATTAATCGAAACCCTCAAACCTGAAACATTCCCAGCCATCAAAAATAGGGACGACAGACTTCAAGAATAATATTGGGGTATTTGATTTTTTTTTTTTTTCGAAGCAGTCGAATTCATGCTAAGCTTTTCTCATCGCCACCAATTTTGTGGACAGTTCGGTATCTGTGGCTGCAATATATGAGAATGAACTCATCAATGAGACAATTTATGCACTCATATTAAGAACATGAATGTAGTCTATCATCATCTTTCAAACCAAAAGTTTAGCTTAATTGTTTTCACAATAATCTCATCCGCCACCAGTGTCAAACTTACGAACTAAGTTGGTAATCCTGCTGCAGCCATTTCAGGTCCCCAACAAGCAGAAAAATGATCTCCCATCAGGTGAATTAATTTTTGGTGTATACGCTAGAAAGGATATAAGCATGTGTGACTAGATTCTGATTAACATCTTCTAAATGTGTTAGATGGTAATATATAAAGTATAGGCGATAACTGCCGCCATCTTCTGATCCTAAGTCCCAAAATTCTCAAATACATCAGTGCTATCTCATATTTGAGATAACTGATAAAGACTTTCTTAGAGGAATGTGTTCAGAATGCTAAGTGACTCAAAGAATATAATTTCTTTACATTTTGTGCGATTTAGAAACTTTCCTCCATTTGGGAAGATCCATATGCAATTAATTTAATTTGCTTACCTCAGTATATGATCGGGTGATCATTAGAATCTTATCTACTTAGTTTGTGATTAAAGATAATGCAAACATCTGATTGATATCATCGAACAGTCTCGCTCTGTCTTTTTCTTATTAGTGAGATTCTCTAATGAATTTCGAAGACCTCTCAACATTTGCTCTCAGTTAGCAAAAAAACTACTGTAATCACTTTTGGGAAAGCTGAGAACCTTTCAACCAAAGGTGAGCCATTCTGATAGAGAAATATATGAAGTCAGGAACTCGGGATTTGATTCTGCAAAGAGAATCACGCTTGAGAATACTCGCGATTAATAAATATAATTCATTATTTTGTCGGATTGGTTGCTTCGTTCTCAACAATTTTTTTCTTAAACATGCATACTTTGAGTATTTCCATATATATATATATATATATATATATATATATAGAGAGAGAGAGAGAGAGAGAGAGAAACCAACCATATACCACCTGTCCTGCCCTACCTTTTGTTTAATTATTTTACACTACTTGCACTCACCACTTAAAAAGATAAGCTCTTCCAATCACGCATCGCTCTATCGGAGAAAAAATTAACTAGCTGTTACCATTTTCTTGATCACATTCATCCTCAATTTACAAGACTGCCTGTCCTTTCTTCCTTCAAAAAATTAAAATTCCATCTACTCTGTCATCCCGTTTTTCTTCTGTTTGGTAGTTTCTACAATTCACACATTCCTAAAATCTATCATCGTAATTTACATTTCCACAATCTCAATATCATCCTCAACACTATTACCTACATCTCTCCAATATACCTGCATCACAACGAAAATCAGGAGACCAGAACTGTGCCCATTAATCAAGATAATTGCCCTACGTAGCATTTGTGATTTTTGCTCTATGATTTCCTTGCTTCTTTGAACTGTCCCTCTACCGAAACTCCAAGATCCCCAACTCGGTTAGTTTTTCTTCTACAATGACACCCAATCAATGGAATACACCTTCACATCACACTAAAGTGCATAGCTTTATATTTATTAACATTGATCCTATTTCCACTAGCTCATAATTCCAGCCTGTTAAAATAATTAATTTCCTCAATTTCCAAATTACTCTGCCTACTTCTGCATCATCAGCAAATAGTTGTATGTCTGTGAGCAAATCCCTCTCAATGTCATTAATAACCAGATTAAATAACTATTGGACCAAGAACTGATCCCTGTAGTAAACCGAGAATTATTGTATATGCTCACCTTCATATACCACTATTTGTCGCATGTGTCATTCGGCCATCCTCTTATTCACACTAATAGATTATAATCCAGTCACATATCCTCCAACTTGTGATACAGCTTTTCGTTGTATTTTGGCCAAAAGCCTGAGCAAAGTCCAGTAATATCATTTTTGTATCCATTCCTCCTTTGTCTAACTCAGGGGCAACATCGTTATAAAGTATGCGAAAGTTACTGAAATGCGATCTTCCATTGCAAAGTATCATCTATCAGCCATTTCTGTATGCGAGCTAGTACTAACTTTTCCAAAATCTTCACTACCACTCCCCAGATACTGATATACAGGGTGATTCAGAACTCTTGGGCCAAACTTTAAGGGGTGAGAGAACACACCTGAACAAGCACTTTTCATCATACAATGCATTGTCCGAACTCAAGTGGTGAAGCGCTAGAGGGCGCTTTCCAGTGAACGCTTATAAGCGCTGGTTTTTGCAGTCGTCGTTATTTCTATCATGGAGTGCAAAAAGGATGGATTCTTTCACAAATCAGGAGAAGGCTGACATTCATTTCATTTACGGAGCTGCAGACGGGAATGCAAGGGAAGCCCAAAGACTGTACCGAGAGTGCTTTCCGACCAGACGCGTGCCTGATCGTAAAACCTTTCAGCGATTGCACCTGTATCTGTGCGGAATGGGCTCCTTTGTCAGCGGCATGGGCGTGCTAGCAGTGTGAGGACGCCATGTGTTACAGAGGAAATTCTACGTAGGGTTGCAGATCGTCCCGAATGTAGCACGCGAGCAATTTCCCATGGCGTAAGTGTGCCCCAATCGACAGTGTGGTGAGTTCTACGAGACGAACAATTACACCCCTATCATGCACAATTTGTTCAATAAAATTCTTTAATTTATGTTCTGTAATTTCTGCAATCGTTTCAAATCACCTAAACTTTGTTTCTTCATTTCCTGACACAGTAGTTGCTAACCCCTAGCGCTTCACCGCTTGAGATCGGACCATGTATTGCTTGTTTAAGTGTGTTCTATCACCCATTAAAGTTTGGCCCAAGAGTTCTGAATCACCCTATATAGTTAGATACATCAGTCTTTGCATCACTCTTGTGCAACTGGATTATCATAAATTCATAGATTTTTTTTTTTTACTCCTGTGAAATCTTCACTATGCTGAAACTCGAATTATATAGCCAAATCAAAGACGCAGCCAATTCTGATGAATACTTGCTCAGCATCCGTGCTGAGATCTCATCAGCCCTAGAGCTGAATTATTTTGTTTTTATGCTACAGCTGTAGTACCACCTTCTCGTACACCTAAGTCACATCATTTAGTGTAAATATAGCATTGAGTTCCATATCACTTATACGAGGTTCATTACTCTTAGAAAAGAAGGCACTCATTAGCTAAAAAACCTCTTCTGTATCTATCTATCATCCGCACACTATCCGCATTCACTAGTGTTTCTCTTTCACAATCATTCATTTTTTTTTATTAGCAGCATAACAAGGATAATTTCTATGGGTTTTCCTTGATATGCAGAACTAGTTTATTTTCATATTCAGACTGAGCTTTCAGCGCAAATGAACTTTTATTGCCTGAGCTTTATAATTTACACAGAAGATGTCACACTTATACACACGATATTCCTTACATATCATGTTTTTCTTAAGAATATTTTTATTAATAAGATTGTATATCCAATTCACACTGACCTGGTTTATTCTTGGAACTCCAAAGATGCATTCCGATATTGCATAATTTAAGTATTTTTAAATGCTTTCCGTGCACTGCTGAGATTCTTCCAACCTAGCAAACGATATCATGTGAGAGAACCTAGTAAACTCCTCAGTTAATCATAATTTCCTGCTTTGTAGTTCACAATGTATCCTTTTCTGAATTGAACATTCGTAAACTTAGTCACTTCCCAAGTCAGTAGAGCATGATCAGTGTCATCTAACTGAGGCAGAACAGTCATATCTTTAATTAAAACCTCTCTGACACTAATCATCATCATCTGACACTCTTTGATTTCGAGTTCATTCTGTCACATGCTACTGAAGAAATTGTGTTGCATAAGCTCAATACATTCGACTACTTTCTTGCATGAGATTTCATGGTTAACTAAGTTCGGATAATTAAATTATCCGAACTTAGTTAACTTAATAAATTTAGTTAACTTAATAAATAAATAAATAAATTAGTTAACTTAATAACTTAATAAATTATCTATGTTCGGATAATTAAATTATCCGATGATAATCACTGCGTTTGACAACCATCTTGCTAATTTGGTGATGCATTTCATCTTCATCAATGGATCCAGGAGGTCTGTATCAATACCCCACCATGCATTTCACATTATTAGACTTAACTTCGCACGAGATAGCTTCCACCTCGCTGCTACTCGTACATGGAACATTGTTAGTAATATTATATTCATAGCGTTCTACTGTGACTGAATTTAAATCCTCGGATATCATGAACAGTGCACCACCTTCTCCACTCTTATCTTCTCTATTCTTCCTAAAAATACTGATTGTACATAAATGAATCATCTAACGCTCTCTATTTCCACCAGTCGTAGACTGAGTAATTTTACGTTTCATAACTTTTTGGAAGATTGATGAGCTTCTTAAGAATCTCTTGCTTAATAAGATTGCATTGCTATTTCACACTTACCTTATTTATTATCTAAACTTTAAAGACACGTTCCGAGATGGAAGTTGTCTGCCGTATTCCATCTCCTACAAAATTTAACCCATCTTCACCCTATTGCTCTTATATAAACTCAATACTGTCAATGAAACAATACTTGTAGGGGATGGAGTACGGCAGACAGCTTCCATCTCGTAGCCCTAAGATACATATGTACACTGCCTGACAAAATTAACAAAACACTTTGATACTTGGTGTAATTGATGCAGCTTGCGATGAAGCATGGCAAAATGGCATTTTTTTGCAGCAGAATAACAAAGAAATGACGAGACAGAGAGAAATGTCGGTCATGAATATCATACTTCACATAGGTGTATATAAAAATTACCTAAAAAATCACATTACAGAAGTCGACATACGGCGTATCATATTGTGTAACGGCTAGAGAAGACTGAAATTGGATCTTGCGTGATATAAGGGTGTCTATAATATTGATAATAAATCCTGTTCCACTATAGAAGACTAGCTCACCAAACTGCTACTTCAGTCACATGTGGAAAGCGATGCCCGAGGGCTCCCCCCCACATACTTATTTAAACGAATTTAAGTCTGTTAGTTGCTGGCCACGGTAATCGGTTTAGGTTCAGGATACGTTTCCACCACTTGAGCTCTATGGGTGATAGCATTGTTAGGCACAAAAGTCTGGGCAATGCATCCCTACAAAGCTTCGAGGATTTGTTCTTGGTATCAGCCAGTAGAATACCTAGGTTTTTTTTTTTACCTTGGCAAATTCATAGCTAAGTGCCTTTTATGAAATGACAATTTCAATAATTCCAAAAATATCCAGCTATTGCCACTCTTCTTGACATTGACGCCCATTACAACTTTCTCAATGCTGAAGCGTTCCACTGCTCGGTGCGTCTGCGAAGGTAGATTATCCTTATCAAAAACAGGAAAAAGTCTTGCCCCCATTGATCATTATTCTGCCTGGCAAGAGAACACTGCTCCACCGCAAGTGTACCTTTCTCTGAAGTTGGACGAGCAGAAGCGCATTCCTCGCTCTCTATATCAGATAACGTATATGATCTATTGGGCTATGTGATCTGTTAGTCTAGGATCTGAGGGCTAAAACTGGACTAATCAGAGAACAGAACTGTATTTCATCTGTCAGGGTTATAAGTCACATATTCATGGCATCACTTTTGACAAACTCTGTGAGTTATGATTAATGGTTACACAAATCACTAGCTTCTTTGAACAGAGTCCGCTTGAAGTGAGATTTCACACCACAGTCCGCTTGGAAACAGTTTTACCTATGGCCATGGCAGACTCAAGTGATAGTTGATGACAAGATATTCCAGGGGTGTCTTACTTTTAGTCAGATAGCAGTCTTTTCTGGTTGACAAATAATTTGAGCAACATTAAGTAGGTCATCTAATAATGGTTCTTGTCTCCTGAAACTTCACAGTGCCGAGACGACTTTTCCCATTCACCGGCAATTGACAGCTTCAAGTCGACCAACGGCTAGTCATATCAAAGAATCAACTCGACGATGATGATGATGACCTGCATTCTAAAGCATTGGAGATGGCTAATACGGACAACGATTTAATCGTTATTGGTATTTTTATAGGCATGAGTAATTTGCGTTGTATGTTGTCGAGCTATGGAGTATTAGACCACGTTCTATCGGATATTCGGAATTTGCATGCCAGAATAGCTGGTATATCAAATACTTGCCTCCAGAGACATGTTAAAAATGAAAGTCATGAAAAATATTTTGTTCTGCAAACTTTGTTTAAAAGTATATGATAGAAGTTCTATCGACAATTTGCTTCAAAATTAAACTGTTATCTGTCAAGACTCTAATATTAGCAGATTATACGTATATTTCGGTCTTCCTTTAAATCTTTGTCCTGCCATACTGGTAAAGAACACTTCTTTGGTAACCATTTCTTTCCATTCTGTTTAAGTAACCGTACTACCTGAGATTGGCTCTATTAACACGTTCCTGAATGCTAACAATGTCAAGTTGTTTCATAATATCTTAATTTTTAATATGATACTAACATTGATGACATCTGTTCACCTCCCTAATATTTCTCAGAACTCTTATATTTGTGGTCTCCAGTCTTTGATCAAGTGTTTTATTTCTAAACCCAGCTCTCAGATCCATAAGTTAGAATTGGTTTCAACTGTCTTGTATACAGCTAGTTTAGCGTTTTTCACTATTTGTTTTTCTCTTAGTTCATATACAAAAATATTCAGTTGAATCCCTACCATACTAGCTTTTCTAATTCTTCTATCCAGTTCATTATTTAATTTACCTTCTTCATTAAAGATTGTGCCTAAATAACTGAAATGTTTTTTTTTTTGTTCTATAGCTTCTCTATTCAGATGCGGTTGATGTTTTTAATATTTCGGAAGAGTTTCATTGACTTTGTAATTCTGTTGCTGACTGTCATACCAAATTTATTAACCAGTTATTTTGTTTAATCGGGAATCCTGCAGACTTATACCGGATATATTTAGAAGTATAATATCGTCTGTATAAAGTAAAGAGCTGAAATTAACTTCTCCAATTTTGGCATTGGATTTAATACCATTTTCCTTCATTATGTGATCCATATAGATAAGGAATAACGTTTAACACCTTGTCATATGCCTTTTCCGGATCCACAAAACTTAGATACAGATCCTTGCAGGGAGAGGGAAGTTATTTTTCCCTTGTATATTAATAAGGCCACATCTGGACGACTGAGAAAATATTTGGTCACCGAGATTGCTTCTTGATGAAGTCGTGAAGAGGATTAAGAGGCGAGTAACAAAGATTGTGGAAGGTCTATGAAATGCTTACCACGAGAATAGATTGAAGGTCTAAGCGGGCTCCAAAACCTAGCTGATGTGTGTAAGAGAGGAGATACGATACTGATTCAAGTTAAAGGGGTTTTATAAGATTGACACTGATGAATTTTTCTGTTCAGTGCAGGAAGAAAGAGAACGAAGGCTCACTCCTAAAAATTGTGTAACTGGATATATCGAGATGGCAACCAATCTCGATTATAAACAAGGACTGTAGATAATATCAAAATAAATTACCAACCATATTAAACTCGCACAGAAGGAAATAATATTTAGGAACCAGAGCTATTCTTTTCCAGGACGATCCAGCCACAAAACTACACCACATGAGAGATCTGATAAGCCAATCCAGCAACAACAATGAAACCATGGAACTTGCAACACAAGTCCAAGGAAAAGCTTTAGACCGCATTGAACAGCCATACCTATTCAACTGCTTTGAAAGATTTCGCATAGGGCCCACGCATCATTCAAGCCATTAAGATGTTATATGCTAAAGTGCAATTTTGGTTGATTATAACCAACATGCCCACTATATGTATACATACAGTAGAGGTAATAAACAAGGTTGTCCACTATCCAGTTCCCTTTCTGCGCAGAGTAAACATGTTTTTGCTTAGGACATCCCGTACTAAACTTTCTTACCAAGCCATAATGCTGACAGCATATGCTGATGATGTCACAGTTTGTAGCCCGCAAAAAGGAGGATTTCTATAACATACAAACAGAATACCAGCAATACCAAGAAGCCTCGTGCCAAACGAAATGCATATAAAACCACAGGACTGTAGCTTAGCATGGAAAAACTGAACGGACTACCATGTGTGTGTGTGTGTGTGTGTTAATCAAATAGCTACTAGTGTCCTTTAGTATACATTAAAGATTCTAATGCTACCAGTTCAATTTATCAAACAAATAATGGCTATCGATTCATGTGGAACCAAACAAACTGGTTTTCCTACTCGTAGCTAAGTATTTCTCTTAAATGAGGGGGACACAATTGACGTCCACTGATCACATGCTAACAATATTTTACACTTGCTTTTCCCTTAACCAACAATAGGATATGACAAACAAACGCACAAAACAAATATGTTTTCAGTTATTCAACAAGAGGTTTCTCTCCACAACCATAAGAATGACAACAGCGCACTTGCCACTGAGTAACAAATTTTTTCAAAGATGCGCATCGAAAATGGGAGAAATAAAACCTCACGCACGCGGTGAAGACAACATCACTTTCTTGAAATCCTCATGAAACCTATCTTCCACAAAACAATACTAAGAAATCCCATCACTCAGAGAGCGATTTTCTTTCCTACATGGAGTTGTCGAGGCGTGAAGGAGTTGGGTGGCATCCTTTCTCAGAGCCTTACCTGACACTTGTCAAAATCATTGACAAACTAGCAAATCAGAATCAAGTCGCGAATATACACACTGCGAAATCTGCTTTCAAACGGCGATGACTGTTAGCAAAATGAAAGTGCGCCTCAGGCGCGAGAAAGATTATCTGTTTGATAAAAACTAGATATGCATGGGAGAGACACTCTCCAATGTAAATACAATCTATATCACCCTAATACGATAGTCCAAAGCATTTCATTAAATTATCCCGTATCATCCCAGCAAACCCCATTTCACTGGAACATACCATTGTCGGCCTGGTTGGCCGAGTGGTAAGCGTATCCGCTCTCCAGCTCAAAAGGCTGCGGGTTCGAATCCCGCCTTGGGCATGGATGACTGTGAAAGTAGTAGTGGTGGTAGTCGGCGATAAATGGCGTTGGTGGAGTAGTGAGACGACGAGTTGTAGAGTAGATGCTCTCCCTCGATGAGTCTTTGGACTTCCTGGAGGTGTGATATAATAATAATAATACCATATCGTACTACAGCCACCAAACTCGAAGCTGATATTCAATGGAGAATGTAGCCGAATGCCCTACCTACCTACTGTACTTCTGCCATTTTACAGAAATTCAACCCGGATCTTTCGGATAATTGTCACTTCTGCTACCGATCTGATCTGTTGGACTGTTTCTGACCGGTAGATCAGAAACAGTCCAACATGCCTACTTAGAATGCCCCTTTAACAACAAATTAACCCGTTCGTCTTGGAAAATGACAGCTTTAACCTGCGGTTATCTCCATTTAGACGAGAAATATCCAAATCATGTACACGCCCAGTCAAAAAAACAAAACAAAACAAACAAAAAAAAAAAACATTCGATCTGCAACAATCTCTTAATCAATGGTAAAGCAGTGATATACAGTTTCTATCTCCGACACACCAGACTAGATATCACAAAAATGTCATTGAGAGAGACAGCTAACCATCTCATTGCAGACTTTACACAAAAGGTGAGAAAACGTAAAGTCATATCCTACAAGAGCATCACAACCACAGGCAGAACAACACCTTGATTCTTTCCACCAAGACCTGAATCAACGGAATCAACTGCTGACTGAGCCTGATACACAGCGACTTCATCACAATCCACTTTCCAACTTAGAAGTATATATCATTTCCCCTCCCAGAAAGAGGGGGAAAGGTAAAAAATGTTCTGCTATTTGAGGAACAGTGTGAATAATGATCATATCACTGTTACTTTCATGTAAATTTGTAATACTGTCTTATAGTAACTGCTATTTTCATGCAAGTTGTAAATCTTATTATTATTATTATTATTATTATTATTCCTTCCCTCCTCTTTTACCTTGCGGTTTATCCTGTTTGTAGATGAGTGTGTTCACAGGCTGGTTTGCCTGTTCTGGGGGACGAAAAACCCGAGTTTCCGGATGAAAAAACCCTTCCGCCGTATGAGACCAGCTAACTCACCTCTTGTGGAAAGAGACCAGATAAAGATTCCTTACGTCACTGACGGGAAGCGGACCCAGTTCTTTTCGACCAAAGGGATTGTCTATACTGACTGAGCTATGGAGGCATGTTGTAAATATCATCTTATAATAAATGTTATTTACATGTAATGTGTAATATCATCGAATAATAACTGTTATTCTCATACAACTTGTAATGGTACCTTATTTCAACAATAAATTTGCATCTAAACTCATTGCTTGAATAGGAAAGGATACCTGTTAATCCGTGTACATAAGATTGTTATTTTTAATTAATTATATTAAAAAATTATCTTTTGATTAAGATCTATAATCCTCCCATTGTCTGTTATTATAGCAGAAATGATAGTAGACTCTTGTTGGGTTTTTCCACTGAAAAGAATTACTTTGTGGGTGTGCATGTTACGATTTTGTCTGTGTGGTGTTCTTGTTAGAGCTCCTCTAGATGTGAACGTATTGTGGCTTCTTCTAGGGACTGGTATTCCTCAGAGTGGATGACGTAATTGCTGTTGATGTTGCAAATTTGACTAAACGGCTGTTAAGATTCCTCTGGTAGCTATATTTTTAAGTAAATACATTGACTTTAGCCTTAAAGAATGACCACCAAGCAGAAATTGGTTGGGAAATAGGTATATCTCTTATGAGAGTACTGATATATTTTATTCTCGAGCAGTTGATATTCTGTGTCCTTTTGCAAGCTATTATTAAAGGTATTGCGTGCATGGAGGATTAGAACCTATCGAGTAGTGCTTGTTCAAGTGTTCTGGTAGAACCACCTTTGGTTCTCCAGGAGTACTCATTTAATTGGGTGCAAGTGCCCTAAGATATCATCCAGCTCGTAATTATTGATTACATCCTGAAGAAGCTGAGCTAGTGAGAGGTTATACATTAATATATATATATATATATTTTTTTTTTTCAATCTTAGTTTTAATAAGTGCATATTTTGCACAAATGTGAAAGTTTTTATGACCCGTAATTTTACTTTTTTTCTTTTTTTTTTTTGGCGAATTCCAATAGTGACTCCTGATCCATGAAGTTGTATGGCAGGAGAGTTGTGCATGGTATATGGCCAATCCTTAAAGTGCTGCTCTGAAACTCTCCGTGTAGAATGTAATTAGTTTCCTGTAGTATAACTATTTCTGGCTGGTGGGCAAGGATATGCTGTAGGACGAGCCTGTTTCTTAGTAGTGAACCACATACTAAGAAAGATTACTGGGATTCTCATTATATCCTGATTTATTTTGTTTGGCTTAGTGTTCCACGTTTACTTTAAGCATAATTACTCTGCCGCTGGGATTCAAATCCGTCGATCATGTAATAATAATAATTCAAAAATCTAGAGGAACAAAAGACCAGATCCTTATTAATAAAATGATTCTCAGAAACTCAAAAAGACGAAAAACTAACTTAACATATTCATTGCCAATCAAGCGATATCGCGTGATGCGAGTTCTCACCAAACGGCCGATCACGCGTTATCCCGTGGACGTCGCTAACTAAATAAAAAAATAAAAAAAAATTGGCCACCACACGAAATTCCAATTTTCAGCTTGGCAATAAAAGTGTTAAACTTGGCATGGATAGACTGCAAGAAAGCATTCGATTCCATCCCACACTCCTGGATCCTAAAATCACTAAAATATTTGAATTAGCAAAAACATATGTTCGTTTCTGGCTACTGCTATGAAATCATGAAAATCAACATTAATGGTGAATAATGAACGATTTGGAGATATCAGCATTAAACGTGGAATTTTCCAAGGTAATTCCTTGTCACCATTGCTCTTAAACATTTTTTTGAAACCCTTGTCTATGATTCTGAAGAAAACAAAACTTGGATATGAAATTCTTAAATGTAATATTAAAATTTCCCATCTGTTGGATATGGTTGACTTGAAGTTACATGGAAAATCGGCTCAGCAAATTATTATTATTTTTAGACATCTCCAGGGAGTCCAAAGACTCATCGAGGGAGTGCATCTGCTCTACAGGTCTCTCTCTACCAGCTGACCACAACCACACCAGCGCCATCTACCGATGATGACTACCACTATTATTTCCACAGACAATCACAAACATCCATGCCCACGGCGGGATTCGAACCCACAGCCTTTTGGCTGGAGAGCGGATACGCTAACCACTCGGCCAGTCAGGCTGGCAGTAGCTCAATAGATCAATAGATCTATTGAATCAATAGTTCAATAGATTCTTTATTAAACACAGTTCGTATTTTCAGTCAGGACATCAAAATGGAATTTGGTTTAGACAAATGCGCAAATTTATCTATTAAACGAGGACAAATTAATGATACTAGCAGTTTTAATTTTGAACAAGAGAAATACATAAATGAAATTTCAGCTGAAGAACACTATAAATACCTAGGAATATTAGAAGGCAATGAAATTCTCCATTCGAAAGTTAAACAACAGGCGCCATCAGAATACATCAAAAGAATTAGAAATATTCTGAAAACAAAACTAAATTAGAGCAATGAATTCTTGGGTTATACCAGTAATAATCCGATACATAGGTGGCATAATAGATTGGACAAAAGAAGACGTGAACAAACTGGACTGCAAAGTAGAAAACTAATGACTCTGCATCATGTATTACATCCACGAAGTGATGTTGACCGGTTGTAGTTACCGAGGAGAATAAGTGGACGGGATCTGCTGCAAGTAAGACAGACTGTGGAAGAAAAAGAAATTGGTTTAAGAAATTACATCGACAATAGCTCTGAGCCAATGCTTCAAGCAATTACACAAGAGGGCCTTCTAAAAGCAACAGGAAACAAATCAGATTACAAAAAGGAACAACAAAATATCCGATATGTGCGCTGGAAAAATAAACCCTTCCATGGCCAATTTCTTCGAGTTACTGAGGACAAAATTGACGTGAACAAGACATGGCAATGGTTACAACACGGATACATTAAAAAAGAAACACAAGGATTTATTCTAGCAGCTCAAGAACAGGCATTGCAAACTAATGCAATGAAAATAAAAATTTTGAACATCAACGATAACAGCAAATGCAGATCATGCGGTCAGAAAAATGAGACTGTAGAACATCTAATCAGTGCCTGCAGCAAAATAGCCCAAACTGACTATAAATACCGTCATGATTAAGTGGCCAAAATAGTTCATTGGCATGCATGCAAAAAATGCGGCTTGCCTACTTCTGATAACTGGTGGCTGCATAAAATAGAACAGTATTGGAAAACGAAATAGCAAAAATTCTCTGAGACTTTAGAATACAAACTGATCGGCATTTGGAACACAATAGACCTGACATCACAATTATCGAATATCGAAAAGTTTGGATTATTGATATCGCAGTACCCAATGATAACAACATTAACTACAAAGAACTGGAAAAAATCACTAAATATCGAGATCTGGCAATCGAAGTTGGCCGACTGTGGCTTAAACACACCAAAGTCATCCCAATAGTTATCGGTGCACTTGGTGCAACTTCAAAGAAGCTATCCAACTATTTACAGCAATTAAAAATCAATGAAGTGACCCCATATGACATACAAAAAACAGCATTACTTGGAACAGTCCATATTTTACGACGCTACTTGATGGACAATTCTTAGATTCTTGGGTAGAATCTGAATTGTTCTGTATCACCAGTCAAATTTTTATATATATGATATCTTGTTTTGACTGTGTATCAATTATTGTGTAGCTCAGAAGAAGTGGCGTTTTCACTCCATGTCGCTTGACTGCACGAAGGAAGAATTCGGTTCGAATTGGGCAAGAGGTTTTTCTTCCGGAAACTCGGGTTTTTCGTCCTGTAAACTCAAGAAAATCGACTGTGGAACCCACACTATTTACGTACATTAAAAATATTGTGCTAAGGCTAGGGACCACGAGATGGCGGCACTTGTTAGCTGTCTCTTCACTGAGTGACGATTAAATTCGTGACAGCCTTGCGCGAGCAATTTCTGATTGGCTACCAGTGGGAACTGAACTGCCCCAAAAGTTAGATAGGGCTAACGGCCTCGCAGACTCCCTATAAGGGAATAAAAGGCACTAACTGATTTCTTATTTATTTTTTATTATTATAGGTTTATGATTTTTCTTCCATTTTTCTTTTCTCAGCAGAAAGTTTCTTAGTTCTTCCTGCTGGTTAATTAGACTACTGATGTCGATGGTGTAGTAGTTTGCCGTATTAAGTTTTTGTGATGAGACTCGAATTTTCTTAAGCAAATTCTCTAGCTTCTGTATACCAGCAGTCATTGCCAATCCACTGCTGGATGTGGATCAATGCCTTTCCGAGATTACTCCAAACTGTCAGTCAATGGCTTTCACTCATATCACTTTTGCAAATGCGATGGTTTCATTAATCTGTCGTGTTTCTGTTTGGCGTTTTTCTTCCCGGGAATCTAATCTAGTACTTCTTTTGTCCATCTTTGATTCTATCTTCGAGCAATATGCCCAGTAGATACCACTTCAGATGATGTCTGAGACTTTGGTTTTATTTCTTATCCACGTATTCCTTTTGTGATCCAGTCTGGTGATACCAAGCACACGTTTTTCCATATACTAAATTGTGTTCTTAATTTTTGAACTTCCTTTACCTTTAGTGTCTATGTTTTACAGCCATATGTCAACATAGGAAGAATGTACTGGTTAAAAATTTTCCCTTTCAGGCATAATGGTAAATACCTTTTGGATATTGACTGTAATTTTTCAAATGCTTTCCATCCAAGCATTGTACATCTTTCAATAAGCCGATATATTTGTATCTCTTAGTTTTACTTCATACTAAACTTTACTGTAGATACGCATTTTTATTCTCATGTATCTTTACAGTTATTACTCCGTCAGAAATGAATAACTTCTATTGAGAGGTTATGATGAAAAACATGAAAGCGAATCTAATAAGGTTTCCTCATTTCGCAAACTGCGTGTAATATTGCAAAATACCCCTCTACCAGGGAGAAGGCCCGGGCAATTTCTACGAGGCAGACTTTGACAGGTAGATTAACTGCAGATCAACATTAGGAGCTAGGCGAACTGCTATTTACATCTTGCTGTTTTGTAATGAAAGGGGTTAGTTTACGGCATGCACTCTTCACTGCAAAGGCTTCTTTTTAGCAGTTTGATGTGTAATATCTGAAGAACCACCATATTCAAAGAAAATTCAAAGGTTTGGATGGAAAGTTTTGTTTCAGTGTCCCCGTGAACCTACACTTTCGCTTTGGCATCTCACGACCTATTTTTAGCAACTTGAATTTCTAATTCATTGCTAAACCTTTCAAATAATGTTATAGTTTTCACCGTCACAGTAGCAAAACTTTGAAAAACATTAAGGAAAATAATACCATTCTTTCGCACGAGTTTATCACGTAGGACTCACAAGTCGACTGTCGTGTTCATCATAATGCCACCTGTAAAAAGTATGTGAAAGTCAAATGAATTATATTTGAATAGATTATAGTGCCATCTATAGGAAATATGGTAAACCTCTTTACTAATTTTTGATAAATTGCATACATAGTAAGGTTAGAGTTTATGAAAAAGAAGGAAAAATAGGGTTAGAGTTTACGAAAAAGAAGGAAAAATAAGACTAATGTGACTCTTATTTATTATGGATATTTTGGCAGCCCGTTTACATTTTCTCGAGATAGTGGGTTCAGTGGCTTTAAAAGGGACAAAATACCGTTAAAAACGGGACTTCTAGTCATCATCGTTCGATTCTCGTCGTGGTGAGGAGAATCCTTATATGGGCTTTTTCAATGGAAGGTGAGTTAGCCAATCTCATACGGAGATAGTAGGGATTTTCTCCCGGAAATTCGGGTTTTTCATCCCGCGTGCAGACAAATCGGCCTTCAGAACACACGCAATATGCGGACAAAAAAAAAAAAAAAATTGTTGTTGGTGATGATGGCGTTGATGGTAGTAGTGTTGTAGTAGGAGAAATAATAGTAGTGGAGATGGTGAATTGCATTTAGCGAAGTAGAGTTCCCTCCAGCGAGGAGTCCTTGGAATCCCTTGAGGTTTCACATAACAATAATAATAATAATAATAATAATGTACCGGCATGAAAAATAAAATATATACAGTGTCAGTTACTTCATTGGCACTGTTTATTTTCTTCCTTAATGTAAATGGCAAAATACGGTACAATGAAAACAAAGGTGGAACAAACAGGAATCCAAATCCAGTTGGGACAACTGGATTGGATTTGGATTACGGAAATTTGGATAATCCGAAAAAGTATTTTAAAAAATATGGAAGAAAAACTGCTATGTGTAATCCACTGTTAGTATTTAATGTAGTGTATTGAAAACAGGTGTCCCACATACATAAATACAAAATTTCTGTGTATAAAAAAAATTCGAAAATGTAATGTGATATGCTTTTTATTTGAAGAAACTCATTCAGTACAGGATGTAAGGAAAAAAAGATATTTAAAAAATTACAATAAAAAATACCATTCTTATTCGTCATATCTGTTGAGATAGTGCACATTTAATTGAAGGTTGAGTCATTGCGATTCAAATAAATTTTAACAGATTAGCATATTGACATTTGTAACTGATTTCTTTCTGATAAATATTATTCATATATTTGAAATTAAAAATCAAAACGTTACTTGTTAAAACTTGTTAAATTTGTGGATAGAAGGAGAAGAGGGGATATGATCGAGACATATAAGCTGTTAAGAGGTTATTACCAGATAATGTGAGGGAGATTTTGCATAGAATGGGTGAAGACAAGAGGTCATCCCTGGAAGCTGCATAAGGAGAGTGTGAGGATCAGGTTTTTTGCATGGAGAGTGGTGAGTGATTGGAATGAATTTCCCAAGAGTGCAGTGTTCACAAAGACAGTGAACGTATTTAAGCACGGCAGTATGATAAACTGTATGTATCATATATCATCCATATCATACCGGAGGTCCACAGTATAACATACTGTGGACCTCCTGCGATGAACCTTTGACTCCGTTGATGTTTTTTATAATAATAATAATAAACCAGATTATCAGCAAGACATAAAATTAATTTAGGCAGTGCAAGATGTTTCTCTTCTTATGGACATTACCAGTAGGTTAAGAAGGCTTCCATAAGATGAGAGTCGCAGTGGAAGAGGGTATTACCCAAGCAGTTGTATCAGTTTTACCCCTACCATCTTTTACCAGTCAATAAATGGTTTGTAGAGCAATATATACAGATCAACAATTTCTCTCTTGAGTTCTTTTTCATAGACAAAAGCATGTTAAGTTGAGATACTATTTTAATTTACCACAACACTCACATGTAGGCAGCCAATTATTATTTTTACATGACACCTCCAAGAAGTTAAAGACTCATCAAGGGAGGCCACTTACTCTGCAACTCTCAGTCTCCACAAACTACAACTACCATGATCATCTACACCAATGTCATCTACTTCCCACCACCACTAGTATTTTCACAGATAATCACAAACATCCATGTCCACGGATTCAAAACCACAGCCTTTTGGCTGGAGAGTGGATACGCTAACCACTCGGCCAACCAAGCTGGCAAAATTCACTTTTTTTTAATATCACTCCACACAGGCGAGATCACAGCACCCAGAGCAAATCACCATGTGTTGGCAGGGTTCATGAAAAAAAGTAATACGTTAATATATATGCAGTTAGTCCTCACGTAATGGCATGTGTGACTTAAGATAACCATCCTGTTAGCACATTCACTGAATATCACTTTACTCTTGCAGCCCATGAAACTTTGAGATATATTGTTTAAGAAATTCTTTTTCTCCATCTGTTGCTGCTACTGAGGCTGAGAAAATCCTCTGAGACTTTTGGAAGGAATATAATATCTTGCATTGTCAAAAAAAAAAAAAAAATGTATGAGCAGCATGAGATAAGTTGACATCAGAGTCTATGAGTGGTGTTTGGAAGAAGAAGCTTTTGAGAATATATGTTCAATTAACAGGATTTGTCAAAGCTTTTCAAGAGATTGGTGATAAGATGGTGCTACCTACTAAAGATTTAGTTAGACAATAAAGATGTAGAGCAGTTTGCAGAAGCAGTGAAAAGAGAGCTCTCAATGAAGACCTATATAGTTAGAAGCAAAAGTTGCAGAAGAAGAAAAATAAAAAATACATGAAGAAGCCCATACCCCCCCCCACCAAAAAAAAATCTCATAGTGAAAAAATTAGCAGAGGCATTTGCTCTGTAAGTAAAGCAATTTGGTTGTTCTAGAATATGGACCCCGTTGTGGATGGAGTCTATATCAATTGTTTGCTTGCTACAGAGAAATTTATGCAAAAAGAACAAGAACTGTTCAAGCTAAGTTGGAGATAAGTGGACCTTTTAAAAAAATATAAACATTTTTTAAGAGGCCCAATCCTGCTTTCACTTCACTCCTTAAGCTTTCAGAAGTTATGCATCTGGTGAGCCTTTCTCAGAACACTTTGTGGCAATTCCTGAATTTGAAGAATTTGTTGTTCACCTAGCCTTCCCTGGCCCTTATAATGAATTGTCAAATTAATTAAGCAGCAACTTTGAGAATTACTCCATATGCTTCCATTTAATTTATTTTCCTGGTAAG
The DNA here is from genome assembly GCF_054136105.1 of Typopeltis vanoorti. Classification (NCBI taxonomy): domain Eukaryota; kingdom Metazoa; phylum Arthropoda; class Arachnida; order Uropygi; family Thelyphonidae; genus Typopeltis; species Typopeltis vanoorti. The sequence goes on along the minus strand of NC_143564.1, from coordinate 90,233,309 downwards.
TGCACAGAAGCACTGTGCACTTATGTTTCATTATTTATGATGGTACAGTACTGTACACAGAAATTTTGTTTGAATTTATACATTGAATTATTTCACTATAAAACAAAGAGTTGATTGGTAAAAAAAAAAATTAAAAAAAAAAACGAACACATTTCAGTGTGTTAATTGTTAAGATATCATAATGGTTCATATAGTAATTTCTGAATAACTTCAGTTTCAACTTATGACAGGATTGTCATAACAGAACCCTTCATAAACTAAGGACTGTGTGTGTATATGTCAGTGTGTGGGTGGATATTCTTCTAAGTGTATATTCTTCTAAGCCCTTTTTATAACCATTTTTGGTTATAGTCCTCCCCAGTGGTTCCATCTTTCTCTGTTGTTGGAGGTTTCCCAATGCCATTCTCCAGCCATCTTCACTGGATCATCCTTTCATCTTCTCTCTGGTCATCCCAGCATTTATATTCCTTTGTATGGATGCCACTGGGTGATTGTCTTTGTCTGTCTATCACTTTTCATCCATACAATATGTCCATTACCTATGTCATTACCCATCCTGGCTGGCCGAGTGGTTAGCGTCTCTGCTCTCCAGCAAAAAGGCTGCTGGTTCGAATCCCACCATGGGCATTGATGTTTGTGATTGTCTGTGGAAATACTAGCAGTGGTGGTCAGCGGTAGATGGCATTGGTGCAGTTGAGGTCAGTTGGTGGATTGAGTGGTAGAGACAAAGTTGTAGATGAGTCCTCGCTCGATGAGTCTTTGGGCTCCCTGGAGGTGTGAAATAATAATAATAATAATATCAACGTTTTCTTGTTGCTTACACTACTTGTATTTGCTATATTGCTCGCTTTTCTGCGTTTTATAAATCCAGTCTTTAACTAATGATCCATACTTAAGAAATTGAAAGCTAAAAAAATTACTATATTTACGCGAATATAATTCACACTTTTTTCACAAAATTAAAGCTGAAAAATCGTGGTGCGAGATATATATGGGGATTTTCAGAAACTCAAGATTTCAGAAAAAAACTGAAAATGGTGTGACTTACCAAGAGGCTCCTAATCGCTATCGCTACTTTTTGGCATCGAGAACAGTTCCCTTGTGTGTATCGTCAAAGTCATCTATCCAGATAGCTTTTTTATCTTCTTTCCCATTATTTCAAGAAAAAATTACCAGTAATTTACAATATTTGAGATAGGTAACGAATAATCCTTCACAAATGACTAATGAGAAGTAAAAGCAAAGCACAAAACAAACAGCAATGGTAGGCCAGTAGAGATAGAGCAGCTATGAAGAAGTGCATATGATTAGTGCGGTATTAACAAAAGTTCACACGAACCAAAGATAAAGGCAAGCCAACAGTTGAGTTGAAATGCTAATTCTTTTCAACCGAATTCCATAATATCTGAAACACATTCACTATATATTTCTTAGTTTTAACACTTTCACGACAGTATGGTGTCAAGCAAAAACCATATGTTGCACTGACAACATATGGTTTTGCTTGAGGCTATACAGTAGTTTCTGTTGGAGGAGAGATGTGATTCATTAGTTAGTGCCGTTTTTATCTCAGTTGTGTCTAATTGCATTATTTGTTGAGAAATATATTACACAGACTGCAAATGTCTCTGTACTTTATTCAGTGATACAGTTTTTCTTGCATCTTCATATAGTGACGCTGTTGGGAGGGATGTGTTGTTTACCACAAGGAATGAGTTATTATTGCCAGGACGTGAACGTCACGGTGATAGTAACTCGCAATTTGAATCCCCCCCCCGAGACCTTTTGCATACCCCACACTTTGAGAAACACTGTGCTAGAGGATGGAGTTTGTGCTTAGGGAAAGGAATCCAAGTTGCCAATTTGACATGTGGTGTGAAGGTTATTATATTTTAATAGTGCATTGGCTATCTTTTCAGATGTACCTCACATATACTGAATAGGAATAGTCCTGTTATGTTCTTGGGTTTGGACAGGGGAAAGTAGGGGAACCATGTAGTGTTTTATCTATTTTGTGATAACTATAGCCATTGGCAAAGAAGGTATGATGATGATAGTTGAGTTCTGTGGAAAGGACTGCATCATTAGAACAAATACCCCTGTGTAAGTATTTTGAGAATTCCATACTGTTGGGTTGTATGATGATGTAATTGTTTATGTTAATATCTTCCAGTGTGTGTTGGAGAAAGATAACCATTTCCAAGAGTGGTTAGCATATCCACACTCCAGCCAAAGGGCTGTGGATTTGAATCCTGCCGTGGGCATGGATGTTTGTGATTGTTTGTGAAAATACTAGCAGTGGTGATGGGCAGTAGATGGCATTGGTGTAGATGACAATGATGATGGTAGTTGCGGTTCGTTGTAGTTGGTGGATTGAATGGCAGAGACAGAGAGTTGTAGAGTAGATGCCCTCCCCTCGATGATCTTTGGACTCCTTGGAGGTGTCATAATAATAATAATAATAATAACTATCTGAGAGGAAAGTGACTAATGTGTCAAGAAAAGGCAAACAGTTATTTCATTCTTTTTCCAATGTGAAATGAATTTTGGGGTGTTTACTGTTAAGGTAATTTACAAGGGAATCCAAAGTGTTTTGCCCATGGAGCCAAATAGCAAACACATCACCAATGGAGCATAACCACACTAAGGGTTTGAAAGTGACTGTGGTAAGTACTTTGTTCTTAAAGTTCTCCATGTAAAAGTTTGCTAACTGGAGGAAGAGGGGGGGGGAGAACCATTGCAGTACCATCAATCTGTTTCTGAATTTTTTCTTGTCAAGTAAACTAACCTGCATACATAGTAAATTTGAATAATTGAAAGATATGAGGGAAGAAGTTTGACTTTATTAAATCAAGAATGTTGTTAGTGGTACATAGTAAAGAAGGAAGCAATATCAAAAGTAGTTAGGGAGACAGTCCTACACAACTGTAATCACTTTTTTATTCCAATATTAGAGGGCACCAAATTAGGACTTTAGATTTTTGGTTCACTACAATTTGAATTGTTCACTTGCTCACTGTTGTGTGTAAACTAAAACATGTTGTTTTGCTATTCTTGTAGAAAGGCTTATATGTTGGTAACACATGACTATTAAGTTATTTAAGGAATTTGCAGTGTATACTGGAATATTAATTAAAATAAACTTTAATAAATGCTTCCTATATTTCAGCAACGTCACATTGCCATCTTCATGGGAACATACAAATATGACACGTACACGCAGGAACTACAAAAAGCAAATGAGGCAGAAGATAAGAAACTATTGTTGTTCCTAAAGTTCAATAAAAAACCAATTATCTTAAAGATTAATTATTATTTTTTATCATTTCCTAGCATGTGGTAACAATTGTATTTCAATAGGTGATACACCAAATGTTTGTTACTTGTATTCCATTCCTATAACTGTTTGTGTGACACTGAAGATGTACTATAGTTTTAGTATGAAATATCTGCACCTTTATTAATTAAAAGTTATTACTGTGGTCTTACATGTTCTTTTAATAATTATACTATGCCACAGGTACCTCTAAAAATTAAAGTCCTAATGGTGCCCCCTAGCGGGCTATATTGGATTGTCTTGGCCATTTGGGCTGATGTTCTCATGATGTAAGTCTCCCAAATTTGGGGCAGTCTCATGCTTTAGAGCTCATCCAAGCCAAATTTCCCGATATCTCAGCCTTATTTCAGTTGACAATGAACTCAGGCTATTTCATTTGGCAAAATGAAATTTCTATGAATTTTGAAATTAGTTCTAAATTCTATGAATTTAGAATGTCCCCCTCTATCTGTTTGTAGAATGAAAATTCTACAAACAGATAGAGGGGACATTCTACAAACAGATAGAGGGGTTCACCACTCTTCCCACCCTTGGCCAACTTCTTTATGGAGACTTTAGAAGAGAAAGCCTTAAACTCTGCCCCACAAAAACCCACAGTTTGGCTTCGCTACGTGAATGACGTGTTCACTATTTGACCACATGGTTCAGATACACTCCACTCCTTCTTAACACCCTTAAACAACCAACACCCCATAATCCTGTTCACCTTGGAAAAGAGGAAAACAACAGCCTCTCTTTCCTAGACACTCAAATCTTGTGCCAACCTGATGGATCCTTGGTTTTCTCTGTTTATAGAAAATCCACCCATACAGGCAGATACATTCACCAGCAATTCCCCCCCTCTCCCACAACAATATGGGGTGGGTTATTAAAACACTATATAACAGGACAAAGTTAATCTTTTCAGATGACAATGCCCTAACCATGGAACTAAACCACATCCTTAAAACTTTCTTAGCCAATGGCTACAACCCCCCAAAAATATTAAAACCTGTAAACTCCCCCCTTTCACAATAAAGATTACACTAAATCCATCACCATTCCTTACATCCAGGGCACCTCTGAAAAAATAAGCAAAATCCTTAAAAAATATGACTTCATGTCTTGTTATAAACCATATAAAAAATTGGCATCCCTTATCCACTCTACCAAAGACCAACCACTTTCCCTAGACTTACCTGGGGTATACCAGGTTCTTTGCAGCTGTAAACTGTCCTTCTTTGGCCAAACAATCAGGACAGCGAATATCAGAATTTTGGAACACAAAGACTACATCCGGTTTCACCAGTACAGCCACTCTGGGCTTGCAGGCCATGCTCTGGATACCCGCCACAGAATACATTGGATGAAAGCCAAAGTAATACACCACAGCAAGTTTAAGTCATCAAAAAAAAAAAAATCATCTAAGCTTTTTTATTCCCGTATATACGGGAGTAGGCGAGGCCATTTAGCCCTATCTAACTTTTGGAGACTGAGTGGGCAGTTCAATCTCCACTGGTACCCAATCAGAGACAGATGGCCCAAGGCTATCACTAATTAAGCGGTACGCAGTGAAGAGAGACGGCTCAAATGTGCCGCCATCTCGTGGTCTCTAACCCTAACACAATATATTTAATGTCTGAAATAATGTGGGTTCTACGGTTGATTTTCTTGAGTTTACAGGACGAAAAACCCGAGTTTCTGGGAGGAAAAACCTGCTTGCCCGTGCCAGAGATCGACTAACTCGGGAACCGGTCGAAAAAAGGCTTAGAAAAATTTCCTCTAGTCGCCGACTAGACTTGAAACCAAGACTTCCTTCGTGCGGCCTAGTGCGGTGGTGTGCAAATGCCACATCCACTGAGCTACACAAAGATTATTCATAGAATCTGCCTCAGTTCTAAAAAAAACGTTCCAAACCTCAACAAATTTGTGTGCATGAGACTGCCCCAAATTTGGGAGACTTACATCATGAGAGCATCAGCCCAACAGCCAAGACAACCCAATATTGCTCGCTAAGGGGCACCATTAGGACTTTAGGAACAACAATAGTTTCTTATCTTCTGTCTCATTTGCTTTTTATAGTGCCTGCGTGCACGATGTGTCATATTTGTATGTTTCCATGAAGATAGCAATGTGACGTTTCCGAAACATAGGAAGTATTTATTAAAGTTTATTTTAATTACTATTCTAGTATACGTTGCAAATTCCTTAAATAATTTAATAGTCATGCTGTTTTGCTCTGAGAATGCTGGTTTGAAATCCTTAAAATATAAGCCAGTCAGTTAATATCATTTTATAGTTGAGTATTTTGTTTGGTGTTATAATACCGTTGAAATAGTTATGAATGGTATTCCAGTTACAAAGGGTGTAAGGCAGACCATAAAATGGTAATTTGCTCAGAAGCATTTGGTGTCAAATCTTATCAAATGGCTTAGAAATTTCAAGTGCAAGCACATAATCTTCTCCAAATCTTTCCATGACATGCTTCTAGGGTTGGGTGATGTAGGTGAGGAGATCTGTTGTAGTACTTGACTGAAATTTATATTAGTGGTCACTGATTAGTTGATAGTTTTTCAGGTTCTGAAGTTCCATTGATGGCCACCCTTACTTTACACAGCACTGATGTGAAAGCAATATATTGACAGTAGATTCTTAGCTCCTGTTTTTCAGAATCAACTGAATATTGGTTTTCTTCAATGCTGAAGAATAACGGTATGCTGACTGAGTATAATATAGCGTAGAGATGATAAAGGATGGGCATTAGTTCAGAAGTGCATCTCTTGAGCACAACTGATGATAAACCATCTGGCCTAGAAGCCTTTTTGATATCCAGATTGTTCAAATCCTTCTGTTGATTTTCTGTGGAAGGCTATTGGAGGCATACATTGCAATATTCCATGTAAAGGCTGAAGTGGCTTTATCTAGAATATTACAGAAGTCATCTTAGTCATCCATAATACAGTATCTGTACAGGACTTGTATGAGAAGAATATTGCTAGAAGATCAGCTTTATCTTTAGGTATTGTTTCCATACCACCATCTGGGTGAGCAAGAAGCTTGAGCACAAACAGGCAGAAATTACTCTCAACATCTTTTGCAAACTATGAGAAGGCATGATTGCTATTGGTATAGGAGGCAAGTTTTCTACATTTAGTTCTTTCATATTCAGACTTTAATGATTGTTTTGCAGATTTTGTGGCTGTCAGTGTATGCACTGCTTGGAAAGAAGTCAATGGACGCTCTAGTGTGAGGAACAAACAGCCATGATACCAACCTAAATAAGATGGAGGATCTCCTTTTGCTGCGATGAACTGCAGCAATCCTATGAACATACTTTCCACAAGTGTATGGTAGCAATCAATGGGAATTTTGGACCATTCTTCCTGAGGCATGTAATGAGGTCCTGGACTGTTGTGGGGAAGAAATCCCTTAACCTCACCTGACACTTCAGTTCATCCCACAGATGAACTGAAGTGTCGGGTGAGGTCAGGACTCTGGGGGAGGCCAGTCAAGTGTGGTGATATTCATGTCTACAAACCATGCAGTTACAGCAGCAGTAGCCTTATGGCACAGTGCATTATCTTGCTGAAAGAGACAATGGTCAGTTCCATAGAAACGCCACAAAGTAGGAAGCATTGCATTGTCCAGAATGTTAAGGTACTTCTCGGAGTTCAATGTTCATGGCACACAAACAGAGTTCTTAGGTAAAACCATGAAAATCAGGACTGTACTGTCACACTGCCAATAACTCTTCAGTGTCTTATGTGGATATCTGGTTGGGAGGAAAGTACTGATATGTTGATGTGCTTCTTGAACTGTTGCTGGTTGTAATCTTCAGGGAAGACAAAGCATGAAAGGCTGTTTCAAAGAACAAAAGTAAATTGAGTGGAGGAAATGAAATTGGTTCATTAAGGTTGAAGCTGTACATTGTACAGCTTCAACTGTGAAATGTGTTCAAGAAAGTAATGGATTAAAGTGATAAATTCTGCAGAATATTGTCTGTGAATGTAAATTTAGAAGAGGAATAACATAGAAACAAATGTCTGTGAGTGAGAGATGCAGTAAATGCGTGTGTGTGCATGTGCGTGTGTGTGTGTGTGTGGGCTGAATATTGGCTTGAGTTCATGTTGTGAGGTAGATGTTAGAATAACATCTACCTAAAATTATTGGATAGATATTAATTAAGAATATTGGATAGACATTAATTCTGAAGTATAAGTTTCAGGCATAGTTTGAGTGATACTCTCAGAATCAGATGACTTGATGTGTTCAAGCTCTCCAGGATTCTTATATTTTTCTGATAGTACAAGAGGGATAGAGTAAGATCTTCTTCATATGGGAAATAATTTATTGTGGTCATCTATGTAAAAGTTAGAGGATAAATTATTATTTAATTTATAACTCATCACCTTTGATGAGTCAAAAGACTCATCAAAGGTAATGCACACTGTTACACACAAAGCCTTTCAAATCATGCTTTAAACTCAGTGCATCTGCATTACCCGTACTGTCAGGCAATGTATTCCACTTGCCAGCCACACTCCATACAAAGAACCTGCTCCTTATGTCCTTGCTCACATGCTCCTTTTACGGTTCCTAAGGATGGCCCCCTTGTTCTACCCTTCTTCTCCCATTCTATGAAAAATTTCTTCCACATTAACCTGGTAACAACAGCTTACCAACTTCAACATCTCAACTATATCACCTCTCTTCCTCCAATTCATGAGGCTTTGCAAATTGCATTCCCTCAACTTGCCTTCATATCACGCATCCCAAAGGCCAGTTACCAACTTAATTATGCCTCCATATGAAACATGATCAAATCCTTATGCAATGTAATCATTTCCCCACAGTTGTTCCCTGCCATATTTCAGAATTGTACATTTTGTAACATTGAACTGATAGTCCCACACACGTGCTCATTCATACAATCTATTCGAGTCCTCCTGTAAGGCCATAATACCTGCTTGGTTCATCATGCCCCCATTTTACCATCATTTGCAAACAGTTGTATATCTCCAGTTAATCCCATCCCAATATTAAGAAAAATAACAATGACCCCAAAACAGACCTCTGTGGCTACCACTAGTAACTTTCCTCTTCTGGGATATCCCACCCCATACACAACTTACTGATACTGAGAGCCAGTCGTCTATCTGACTCACTAATCAATACTGCCTTGTCCAATACGTTTGTCACCTTGTTATTGTGCATAACTAAGTTGGTAAAACATTACCTTCCTTTAAAAACTTATGCTCACAAGCACAAAGAATACAGCTGTTATCTGCCTACTTTTGTACTTTAGCTCTCACCAACCTCTCCAATACCTTAAGTACAAATCCGGGTATACAGATCAGCCTGCAATTAGTAGCCATAGTCTTATCACCACTTTTGTCAAGTGGAACAATTTTACTTTAATTCCACCCCTTTTTGACTTGTGCTGTTGCGACACTCTTGTTGAATAAAAGTTTTGCAACAGGCCAAGGAAGGATAATGCTAACTCCATGGAACATTCCCATAAGACACACGATGATGTGTCATCAAGTCCTATTGCCCTTCAAGAAAAATAACAATGACCCCTGTGGCTACCACTAGTAACTTTCCTCTTCTGGATATTCCACCTCATACACAACTTGCTGAACTCCTCATATACATCTTGCTTTGCCTGTTAGTCTTCTCCCATTTTCTAAATGTGAGCTTCTCCTGATTTCACACTGAGGATGAAATATCCTGATGATTTGCCCACTAAATTCCTTGAATCTATCCTCTGTAGGAGTCAACATATTTTCATACTTTTGTACATTAACATCTACTTGCCATAATCATTCTTCTTTCTACTTAACACATATGAAAAAATATCCCTAGTGATTTGCTTAATCTGATTTGCTAATGTCTGCTGGGGCTGCATTTTACTGCCCTTACTAACTCAGTCACCTTCCTGGACTGCTCTTTATGCTCCTCGTGCAACTGATTATAACTATTATTCATCTTGTGCTGCTTCCAAAGTGCATTCTTCTTCTTCTTCTTCTTCTTCCAGATTTCATGCTTCATCTCTTTATTCATCCATTTGATTCCCACCTTATTCAACCTTTTAATTTAAGAATAGATTCACACATCATCCTCAGATGAAATGATCAGATCTAAAACTCTCAATCCACGTCTTCTCTCTTTTACATACTGTTTAGGATAGTTGTCTCTCAAGAACTTAAATACATTTTCCTAATTCCCAAATGCTGTCTCTTCATTCCAATATATATGGCCATAATTAAAATCATCTGTAATGATCACCCTTCCTTTGTTCACTGATCCAAGTTGCTTATATGTTTCTTCATCACCACTCTTCATATTCCTTTGCCTATGGCAACATCCAACTAAATATCTCTTACTGTCAACCTCCACCTTACTGCCTCAAAACCATTGCCTCTAATTTCCTATTTCATCTCTTCGTTATATGGACATAATTCCCCTCCCTTCTTGTTCTTTCACTCTTCTTGAAAAACATTATACTCTTCTTATTCCTGTCAAGATATCCTCACTCAACCATCTTTCACTTATTCCAACAATTTTTGGATGAAAAACTCAGTCACTGAAACAATTTCATCTTCCTTATTTCTGATGCTTCTGGCATTTGTAAATAAACACATTTCACTTCACTTCTAGTTCACTTCTAGTTGTATAATCACTCCTATCCAAGCCACCTGTCAGTTGTGATTTCCTCATCACACTTACCCTTGCCCATCCACTTACATCATATATCTCCTTAGGCTCAACTGTTCCTCACATCCTGATCTGTTTCATTCCTATGCTGATCATCTCCATACATTTACTACTACCTCCAACATCCATTTTCCCTATGCTATGTCTGCCTGTCTACCGTGACTCCCATTTCCTGTTCCTCTTACATTCCCATTCTCTCTTAATCTCTTACACTACTAATATTTCCATTAACAAGCACTTCACATCTCACTTTCTCTGATCTCTTGCCCACATCAGTCATTGTGCTATCTACTAGCAACAATCTCTCCAGTTGATTCATGCCAAAGCCATTCAAATGCAGTCCATTACTTTTGTACCAAACATGTACAAACTGCATTCATTCCCGTCTCCTCACACAGTTCTGCCAGCATATACTATTCATGACTCTTGCTCTCCATCTCGACTCATCTTTGTCATGCCTCAGCAACACACTGAAAAGCTTTCCTACTATCTTACATTCTCATTATGTGCAACTAAATCATTTATTCTAAAACCACCACACTCTCTCTCTCTCTCTCTCTTGCTGTTTCCTTCTCATATATCTAAAGCATGAATTATGTTGCCCATTTTCCGTCCTGAAAAGCAGACCTTGTGGACTTGCATTAACTACACCTCTAAAAATAGAATCTCCACACATTGCTATTCTCAATTCATTGTCACCTATTTTTCTCTACTTTCTTTCATTTTGTCCTTTTCCACTCGTTCATTTCTTTCCACCTAACATTTAATATCATTTTACATATAGAAAAAATTATTTCCTCTTCTTCTGCACTTCCTTTCTTCTGTTTCTTCATTCCCGCATTCTTTTGGTTTCATATTAGTAACTTTAATTTCTTCATCTGTATGTTGTTTCACTTCCTCAGGCTTATTTGCTTTTGTTCCATTATTCACGCAGTCTTTTGCACTCACATTTACACTAACTTTAATTCTTTCAGTCTGTTTTGTATTAGCTGATAACTCATAATCCAAGAAAATATTGCACTTTCTATAAATTGAGATCTTCTTTCATTTCCTGTTCAGTCTTTCCATCATCATTTCACCACACATATATATTATATTGCAGTCATGACATCGAACCATTCTCAAAAAGTCTACATCATTAATAACATTTATTCCTCGTGCTACACATCATGAAGATCATATTCAAATGACCATCTTGTTTTGTTCAAGGCAAGCTTCAAAATTCACTAAAAAAAAAAAAAAAAGAAGTCAATAAGAAATTCACAAAGCCTAACTATCACACACTTTCACTAAGCTATAAAAAAAAGAAATAATATGCAAAACAGTTCCTATCTCTTCTAGAGCTCTTTACCAATGACCAGATACATTGAGGCCCTCTAGTGGCCTTTCCACTTCATTTTTGAAGCCAGCAACCAGAAGGGCTGACTCATCTTTGGGTAATGTTAAAATGGTGGCATCATTGTGTGAGATAGAGTCATGAAAGTGTAAAAGTTTTCCAGTAGTAGTCTTGGAAAACTTGAGTTCCATTTGAACTTCCAGAGATGTTTTCTGCATTTGACTTTTCAAAATCAGATTTGGATCCAGTAAAATGAAAACAGTAATCTAATCATGGAAAAGAGAAGTCATGAAGATCATCTCATTTTGCATGATTGTAATGCCAAATGATATGACATTGACTGGGTTAAGGACATTGTATGGTAAGAGAAATCTGATGTGGATATGATCTGACTTATGAAGAGGAGAACTGACAACTGTAGTATATTTGGAAGAACAACTGGTTAATTAAGAAAAGGTTAAGGGATGTCGGCAATGATGGTGAAGATTCCATGACCACTAGTATGCTAGTAGTCATGGAATCTTTGGCATCCCATTTTAACTTGATGTGTGGAACCAGAGAAAGTGAATTTCTGTTGTGGACATTGAAATTCCTGAGTAAGATGGGCTCACCATTAGATATCAGAAAATGAAGCTTCAGTAATGATTAACACACATTGTTTGCCATCCCACCAAAATTCCTGACAATCCTCGTCATTCTTCCAACACCCTGTACATTTTCTTAACCAGGTGTGCCTCCAAATGTACCATTGATATTAGCTCTTCTCTGCTAAGTCTGAACATAACGTTTACATGTTTCCTTTTCTACAGATCATCTGTCTTCCAGATAATCACATTCTCATATGTGGCTCTACTACAGTGTCATTGTGATAACTTTTGAGGTTTCTATGCCTCATTTCCATGGTCTGATTATTGGTTCCACTTTTCAGATCATAGCAACTGCTTTGATCTAAAAACCAAATTATTCTCAGTGGGATACTTTTATTTTCACTGCACTCAAAACACTTGACCCTTATCCCAGCTCGGGTTTTCCAACATTTGTGCCAGAGCAGTCCAAACCCAAACTTTCAGTATGACTACAATGGCTTAAGATAAAATCTCCATCTTCTCAATTATCTTGCAGTACAGCCCATAACAACAGCAGAAAAAAATCAACAAACCAAACTTTTACAAAATAGACTTTGTAAAACCCAAATACACTGAACTTATTTCCTGCTCAGATGATAGTTGAATATTCTAGTCCCTTGACATGACTGTAGGACCCAGCATCTGTCCTTCCATATTTCTCTCATGTATAATAATAACAATAATAATAAAAGGATAAAAGTGTTGTTGGGAAAGTGATTAGCTTGCACTGTGCAGATATGTGCAGTGGTTAGCAGATATGATAATAATGAATTAAGGAGGGAAATAATACTGATTGACAAGATGGTGTAATTGACAGCAATAGGTGTGCAATTTGTGAATGTATGGAATAAATTTGAAGGGAAGTTGGAATGATATAAAGCTAATAGACATTTGAAATGACTCTCGATTGCTAAAAGTACACAGGGTCCAGATCAAATTAGCATGGCTAAGGGTCCGAGAGAGAGAGAGAGAGAGAGAGAGATTGAGATGCAGGTTGTGGAAGAGCAGGAAGAAGATAGGTAACAAGGTGAGGAAGCACAGTGGTTATGACAGTCAGAGTGATGCAGTGTGGGGATGAGAGGAATATGGATGAAAATCATAGTCAGGATCAGGGAAATGTAGATGGTCAGATCAAAGAGAGAGGTTTACTGTAGCAGCCAGGGTGCAGAGTGATGGTGTTGGTGGAATGGACTCAAAGATGAGTCCACTGACTTCATGGAGATTACTGTAATAATAATAATAATAATAATATCCTGATGGTACAATGATAACATCTTCTAAAGATAAGACCTCTTTGCATCAGTATTTTTCCTTCAACTATGTATAGAAAACCAAGGAAAATTTCCTTTCATATTCTGTGGATTATGATGTATGCCTCTGATGTTTCATCAGAGGCATACATTGGATATACTCTGAAGTATATCAGAATGATATTCATTAGCCTTGATACCAGTAAGTCTTCTGGCCCTAATGGTATTCCTCCAGATGTATCAAAAGCTTGTACTCCAGAACTAATATGTTATAATAACGTCTCTTTAAGCTGTCATACTCATCTGGCATCTACCAACAGCTTGGAAATAAGAGTTTATTCAACCTGGTCCTAAAATCCAAGCAAAGTCAACCATTAAGCTATCATTCTATTGTTACATCAGTACTCTCACAAATAATTGAAAGATCATCAACAGATAACTTCTTTTCTATTTGGAGACTCACAAATTATTTAGTAAGTTCTGCCATTTTTGCTTCACAGCAGATCTCCTGGCTAAACTTACCCACCTTTGAACCAAAAGAGATGAAATGCAGGGATAATATCCTTTGGGACAAAATAGCACAAAATATCAAGTGGAAATCAGAGAACTGAATTCACAAACTATAAAAATAAATAAATAAATAATAATTTAAAATATATCTTATTATTATTATTATTGAGACATCTAGGTAGGCAATAGTTCATTCACACTGCTTGCACACACACAACATCCAATGGCAGTCCATTCCAGTCAAAATACCACCATATGAGAGAAAAATCTGGCCCTTACCCTCTTCTTAGCAGCATTCATTCTCAGCTTCCAAGGATGCCCTCTTGTCCTTTCCTTACCCTCCATAAAATGAAAAATTCCATCAATCCTTGTATGACCCTTTCAGAAGTTTGCAAGTCTCAATCATATCACCCCCCTCTTTCTCCTGTTTGCTAGTATCTACAGTCTACAAACTCTCAATCTGTCTTCATAATCAGTATTCCATCCTGATATCATTTTTAATACTTGCCTGCACTCTCTCCATTGTATCCGAATCACAATGGAAATCAGGAGACCAGACTTGCACACAATAGTCCAAGTGAGGTCTTATCAAGGCCTTGTAAAGAGGCAAAATGACATCCTTATCTTTATGTGTGAAAGTTCTTTCAGCATTGCAATTATCTCTTGAATTGTATTTGCAATCTTTGCTACATGGCCCCGGAATTTCAACTGCCATCTGTTAACACTCTAAGATCCCTAGCCTGATCAGTTTCTTTTAGCATAATCCCACCAATACAGTAAGACATTGGATATCTAATCATGGCAAACTGCATGACTTTACATTTACTGACATTGAACTGACATCCATTTTCCGATGCCCACAATTGCAGCCTATTTAAATCATTCTGCAAGTACTGCATATCAGCAGCATTTCTGATTACCCTACTTATCATTGCATCATCAGCAAATAGCTGGTGATGCAATGATAAGTAGGGTAATCAGATGTATGTCACCTGTCAAATCCTTCCAAATATCATTAATGTACAGATTGAATAACAGTGGACCAAGGACTGATCCTTGTAGTACATCACTTCTTCTTCTTCTTCTTCTGCAGCTTCTCCCACTTAAGTGGGGTCACTGTTTATTATGAGTCTCCTCCACACCTTCCTGTCTTGGGCTGTCACCACATCCAAGTTCTTCATCTTCAAGTCCTCTTCTACCAGCTCCCTCCATCTCTACTTTGGCCGCCCACGCTTCCGCCTTCCTTGCACATCCATCTGCATGACCCTTCTTCCCACATATTCGTCCTCCCTCCTCATCACATGACCAAACCATCTCAACCTTGCCTCCTGTATTTTCGCTCCTAAGTTCGTAACTTTCACTGTTCCCCTGACATAGTCATTTCTCAGATGATCCTTTCTGGTCACACCGCACATCCACCTAAGCATTCTCATCTCTGCTACTTCCATCCTGCTGATGTTATTTTTCCTCAGGGCCACAGTTTCTATAGCATATGTCATAGCTGGCCTCACTACTGTCCTATAAATTTTGCCTTTCAGATTGATCGGCACCCTCTTATCACATAACACTCCAGCCATCTCCCTCCAGTTCCTCCAACCTGCTTGTATCCTGCATCCCACTTCCTTCTCACCTCCTCCATCTTCTTCCACTGTCGAACCTAAGTATCTAAAGTCTTGTAGTACATCACTGGTTACCTTAAATCTTGCAGACTCACATTTCCTGTATAACACTTTTTGATAATTGCCAGTCAGCCATCCTCTTATCCACAGTAATATTTTATAATCCAAACCCATACTCTTCAATTTATGCAAAAGTCTTCCATGCTGTATTCTGTCAAAAGCCTTAACAAAATCCAAAAGTATCATGGTGTATTTATATTCTTTCCCCTTGTCTAGTTGTCTAGTTCAGTGTTAACATTATTATAGAATATGAGCAAGTTGCTAAAACACAACCCTTCCTTAGTAAACCCAGCTGTTCATTACAAAGTAGAGATTCACTGTCAACCCATTTCTGAATGTGAGCCCTAACCAATTTTAGGCAATGTGCAATGGGATTACCATACATTCTACAAATTCCTGTGGAATATACCCTGTTCTGTGAGTGAAATTATATAGCTTGGTCAAAGAAATAGCCAGTTCAGCTTAACACTCTGTTAGCACCCATGCTGATATCCCATCAGTTCCTATTGCTGAATTGTTATTCATTAATAATAAATTTAGTTTAATCCTTTATCCAAGTGTGTGCAAACAAAGTTTGTGCCTGAAAGTATCTTCAGAACTGGGGTAAAGTGGTACAACACCAGGCAACTCCTTGCAAAGGATCTCCCATAATGCAAAACACATCTCCTTGCAGATATGTATAATGTTATGCATTAAGGGAAGGGCCACTACCCAGACTAGTTTCAACCATTATTGAGGTCCCTTCAGTGGGAGCCAGGCCCAAGTGGAGATACCAAGGCAGAAGCATTAGTAAGGTCATCTCCTCCTATAGGAGCCTCCAAACGGTGTGCCACTTTTTTATTAAATTACTCTGGATTTAGAGAAAGATGTTGAAAGTTTATTTTTCACTTGGTCAGACTATAATAAATTTAGTTTAATCCTTTATCCAAGTGTGTGCAAACAAAGTTTGTGCCTGAAAGTATCTTCAGGACTGGAGTAAAGTGGTACAACACCAGGCGACTCCTTGCAAAGGTGGAGTAAGCTACCAACACTCCTATCTCAGTATCTCCCATAATGCAAAACACATCTCCTTGTGGATATGTATAATGTTATGCATTAAGGGACGGGCCACTACCCAGACTAGTTTCGACCTTTATTGAGGTCTCGTAGTGGCCCTTCTCTTAATGCATAACATCATACATATCTGCAAGGAGATGTGTTTTGCATTATGGGAGATACTGAGATAGGAGTGATGTTATCTTGCTCCACCTTTGCAATGAGTTGCCCGGTGTTTTACCACTTTACTCCAGTCCTGAAGATACTTTCAGGCGCAAACTTTGTTTGCACACACTTGGATAAAGGATTAAACTAAATTTATTATAGTCTGACCAAGTGAAAAATAAACTTTCAAAAAAAAGAATTGTTATTCAGTTTGTGTAACAGATGTAATACCTCCTCTTCATACACCTTAGTTTCTTCATTCAGTGAAGAGGCGGCAGTGAACTCAATGTTGCATACACCAGGTTGATAGCTTTTAGCAAAATTCACACTCATTAGTTGAACAATTTCTTTTGCATCAGTCACCCTCACACCATCTGCATTCAGAAGAGTCATTCTTTTATATTCATTATTTCTTTTATTTGCATCATATCGATAGAATTCTTGTGGGTTGTCTTTAATAGAGCAGAGCCAGTTTCTTTTCATATTCAGACTTAGCTTTCCATACAACAGTGGACTTCTAGCCTGCTCCTTATGCACATGGTATTCCTTCCATCATCCATTTCTTACAAATCTCTTGCTTAATATATTGACACATCCATTTGATGCCATCCCGAACAACTGGAGAAGAAATATTTCACACTCTCAATAATTACATAATACACAAAGAGATCCTGCGAGAAAAATGCATAGGCTTCTGTTCAGATGGGGCTCACACACTCTTACAGACATAGTAGGGTTGTTTCTATGGTCAAGGAAGTAGCTCCGGATATGAATTGGGTACATTGTTTCATACATAGGAAGCGTTAGCCTCAAAAGGAATGCCACAAGAATTTAAAACTGTGGTATTTAATGCTGTAAACCTAGTTAATTTTATTACAGCTTGACCATTAAATAGCAGGTTATTTTCAGTACTCTACTATGAAATGGGCCTTGAGTATATACAACTTTTGCTTTATTCTGAAATTCGCTGGCTTTCCAGGGGCAAAGTACTAACAAGGTTATTTCAATTAAGGCACGAAGTTTTATTATTTGTAAATGAACGTAATTCTGATTTTGCATCACTCCTTGTTGACGAAGCATGGTTATCAACACTATCCTACCTTTCAGCATTTTTTCGAAATTAAATGAACTAAATCTCTCCCTTCAGGGAAATTCTTTAACTGTTCTTGATACCTATGACAAAATAAAGGTATTCGAGAAAAAAACTGGTTTTGTGGATTAATTATGTAAAAGACAGACAATTTGCACCTTTTCCAACATTGGAATCCTTTTTAGTGGAAAATTATATTTTTGTTGATTCTGATTTCTGGAAAGGGTTTGTGACCACCTCAAAAATCTGAAATGGAATTTTGAAACATATTTTCCGAATAACTTTTATAAGAAATTTCTGTGGGTTCACGATCCATTTCATGCAGTCATGATAACGACCTTTCGATAACGAAAGGTCGTTATCGTGACAGTTAATTTAATTGAGCTTTCAAGTGACAGTGGACTTAAAATGCAATTCCATGATCTTGGATTGGCTCGATTTTGGATCGCACCTTCGGTGAGAAGTGAATTTCCCGAATTATTTGAAGAAGCACTGAAATTCGCCATGCAGTTTTCTACAACCTATCTTTGTGAGAAAGGATTTTCATCGCTCCTTTAGATAAAAACAAAATACTGAAATCGTCTTAGTGTGTGTGTTGATCTTCGACTGAAATTGACCAATATTGAGCCTGATATCCAGCAACTCTGCAAGGGCTGAGAAGCTCAGCCATCTCATTAAAAGTAAGTAGTAACATAATTATATCATATTATTTATTTCTTTAATAAAAATGAAAACTTTGTTCAATGATGTGTTCAATTAAAACTTTGTTCAGAGAATGTGCTAGGGAACTGACAGTGCCTTTAACCTGGCTTTTCAATGAAAGTCTGGCTTTGGCATAGGTGCCCAGGGAATGGAAGGAAGGTAAGATAGTGCCATTGCATTAGGGTGATAACAGACTGGAAGTGTCTAATTATAGACAAGTCTGTGTGTCATCAGCAGTTGTTAAGATCTTGGAGAAAGTAGTGAGGTATACCGTATACAGCAATGGGCAGATGAGGGTAATGTTATCTGTGAGAGTCAACATGAATTTGTGAAAGGGCGCTCTTGTTTTAGCAATATGCTAGCCTTTTATAATAAAGTTACAAGAACGTTAGATGAGGGAAAGGCATATACTGCAATTTTCTTAGACTTAGCAAAGGCATTTGACAGGGTGCCACGTGATAAGCTGATATTTAAGTTGCAACACATGAGTCTGGATGTCAGATTGGTCAACTGGATTCAGGATTAGCTGTCTGATAGGTATCAGAGAGTTGTGTATGGTGGAGCAGTTTCAAGGAGACAGAAGGTTACAAGTGGGGTCCCACAGGGCTCAATACTAGGACCTATATTGTTTAACCTTTATATCAATGACATTGCTAGTGGATTGCAAAGGGGATATTCAATTGTTTGCGGATGATGCGAAGCGGGGAAGGATTATTAGTAATAGTGCAGATGTGGTAGCCCTGCAAGAGGATTTAAATAAGCTAGATAGATGGGCAAATGAATTGGGATGTCGGTTTAATGCAGCAAAATGTAAGGTCTTGAGGTTTGGGAAACATCGATAGGATGCTGCATACTCTATGGGAGGAGTTATACTGGAGGAAGTTGGGGAGACAAGAGATCTGGGGTTGATGATTGATAGAAACCTGAAGTTTAGGGGACATATTGTAAAGGTGGTGAAGATAACACAGAGGATTGCTGCAATCATGAGAAGGACAATGACCTGCACAGATAAGAGGGTTATCATTCCATTGTATAAGTCTCTGATCAGACCACACTTGGATTATTGTTCTCAGATTTGGTCCCCAGGATTTGAAGGGGATAAATTAACTGTGGAAAAGATACAAAGACGGATGACAAAGATGGTCTCAGGACTGTGCAAGGATAGTTATGAGAATTGTCTGAGGGAATGTGGACTGCAGAGTTTGGCAGATAGAAGAAGGAGAGGTGATATGATTGAGACTTTCAAACTGTTGAGAGGTGGTTACAGGGTTGACACTGGGGAGTTCTTTCACTTGGTTGAACAGCAGGAAGGAGTGATGACAAGAGGCCATCCCTGGAAGTTACGAAAGGAAAGGAATGCATTGCCTGATAGAGTGGTGAGGGCTATAACGGTCAGTGAGTTTAAAGAGTGGTATGATAGACTTTGTGTTTCTTAGGGGGGGGAACCTCCCCCTCGATGAGGGAATGTGGACTGCAGAGTTTTGAGTCTTGACAAACTTTATGTTCTTAGGAAGGACCTCTCATGATGAGTCTTTTGACTCCATGGAGGCCTGAATAATAATAATAATAATAATGATACACTTTTAATCATTTACTTCCAGTTTAATTAATTATGTTTCCATATGTATTCAAAACATGCTTTTAGATTTATTATGTTATAAATGGCACAGTTTTTCTGAAATATTCATAATTCCTACATAGATTTTTTAAAAAAATATCAAAAACTCAAAACGACATATAGGGAAATAAATTGAAAACACTATTTTATTTTTGAAGTAAAACTTTAATTCCAACATTCTAAAATGTTATTTTTCTTGCTTTTTTATTTGCGAAATTGTCGATGGCATTGTAGAAGTCTATTTCATCACTTAGTTGCTGTTTTATAGACAGCATAACAAGATTTCTTAAATGCCAAAAAAGTGCCGCCTGGAGTGGATCGCTTCCCCCCCCCCGCTACGCCTCTGTAAGTTAGTGGTCCGTAGAATTGTTTTCAGCATTTTACTGGTCCTTAGGCTTAGAAAAGTTGAGAAACGCTGCTCTAAGTTATAACCTGCTTGTTAGCAGCATGTTTTATGATAGAGCTGCCATATCAAAGAACATCATTCTGTTAACAAACAATGTTACTACTTGATTTTCATTATTTACAAACTTATCTGTTTCAATGCTTTGTTGTTTCTTATTTTGCTACTTAATTTTCTTTTCTTTATATGTTCATTTAAACACCTCACGATTTTCTGTAATTTCAACATCTCTCCAATAATCTACTTTAATTTTACTATTTTGGAGGTTAATTCATTTTCAATAACCTCCTCAAAAACTCCAATAATCTCCTTAGGGGGCCAAGCCTTCTTGTTCTTCTCGACTTTGCTGCTCTTCTTAGCATTACGTTTCTTGTGCATTTTGGTGCCATTTTAAACTTTATTTATTATTGTAATATCTTAACAAAAATATGTTATAAAACACTAAATACACTAAAAACATGAAAATCTCCTCTAATATACTATAAAACACTAATTTTCTAAGATAAATAAAACAGTTCAAAATCATAATTTTACACCAGCTTTAAATTCACTGACTAATCACAATGTGTATATATATATAAATATATATATATACATTGTGATGCTCATTGATAATTATATATACATATATATATATATATATATATATTTTTTTTTTTTAATGTGACTCCTTAATATTCAAAGTATATTATTACTTTGAATAGGTTGAGTTTATTTATTACAAAAAAAATCACTGACACCTTTTATTCTCTATAGAGAGTAGGCAAGGCCATTTTAGCCCTATCTAACTTTTGAAGACTGAGGGAGTGTATTATTTAACTTTTTGGATAATCTTATAATCCTGTTCTAGACGCCAAATATGTGGGACAATCAATCTGCTAAGTGAAGTGATTGTACCACATCATGCAATGAAATTTATCTCCTATCTAAGATCCATCACAAATATCCATGCCATGGTGGGTTTCGAACCCACACCCTGTATGGGGAGCAGATAAGCTAACCAATTGGGCAACTAGGTTGGCAATTGATTGAATAGTAGTGAATGAGTGAAATAAGTTGCCAAAAGTAGTTGTATGTGATCTACTGGTAATGAGTTAATGCCTCTAATTAGACAAGTATGATAGTCAAAATAACGATTAGTGTATCTCCCATAATAACTATTTCAGACTCCATGGAGATGTCTAAAAAATAATAATTATTATTACTACTATTATATTGGTGCAAAGTGAATAAGAGTCTAATTATTATCATCAGACTTCAATGGAGTCCAAAAATTCATTGTAAGAGGTCCTATTGTCACACACACAGATCAACATACCAAGCCTTAAATGCATTCACTGCCTTTGTACTCATCATACTCTCAGGCACTACATTCCAACCACCCACCACTCTCCATATAAAAAAACCTGTTCCTCACTTCCTGCACGCACACACACCTTCCTTATACATCTTCCAGGGATCTCATATCATTCCCCTCCCATTCTATGAAAAATTGCATCCACAATAATATGGTAATAATTCCTTATCAGCTTATATGTCTTAACATATTTCCCACCCCTACTCGTATCCATCAAACTGCAAATTGCATTCCTTGCATTTTTCATATTCAGCATTCTACAGACCAGCAGCCACCTTAGTCAATCATCTCTGGTCCCCTTTCCAATATCTCTTCATCCTTTTGAAAAACCAGGTGACTAAATCTGTGCATAATAATCCATATGTGGCCTGATCAAACCTTTATACAATGGAACAAGAACATGCCAACATTCTTACTTTGACATGTCACTGTCTTCTGCATCAGTTGCCATAATCCACTGTGCTGTCTTCGCTATTTTAAAAATGTCTCCCCAAAACTTCAGGTCCTTGTCCACCATCATGCCAGATCCCTTATTTCCTCCACCTCCTTTAAGATCTTCCCACCAGTTGCGTAACCTGCATTCTATTAATGCTTCCCAAATTTTGAAACTTTACACTTTACACCAATTAGTAACGCTACTCATTTCCTCATTTGTCCATTCAAGACATCTTTAAAAGCTATAACATCTGCTTTACTCTGCATAGTTTTTGCCACTTTGCATCATCTACAGAGAACTGCATATTTGCCATTCAAACCTTCTCCAGTATCATTAGCATACAAGTTAAACATTGGGATACACCACTAATGACTTTCTTTTTCATAACTGAATGGTATTAACAACACCAAACAAACTGTTTTATAAAAAAGATGTTTATTAACTGGCTTATAGTTTATTAGATTTCAAAGCACAAAGCAGTATGTTGTAGTTTACATGCAACAAAGAGAAAGTGAAGCAATTCAAACTGTAATGGACAAAAGACATAGTCCTAATTTGGTGCCCTCTGATGTAAAAAAAAAAAGAAGAGGTATTACAGCTGTGTAGGAGGTGATCTTAAGATGACAGTCTTGCAAATTTTTGGCAAATTAATGCAACCATACTTGTTCAGGTTAGGAGAATTCTTCATAGCAATGACTGACTCTAAAAATAATCTTTCTGACCTGTAAATACTTCTAAATAGCATATAGATTTTTTTTTCTCATCTGATCCTGTGTGAAGTGATGTCTGTAATATTGGTCCTCATACACAACTTACAAGTCCTCAGTTCAGGTCACTAATTTACTATCCAAACCCATACTTTCCATTGTAATCAAATTGTCATGTGGCAATTTATCAAAGGCCTTTGCACAATCTAAATATATCACTATGTATGAATCTCCCATGTCCAATGCATTTGTATAATAAGTAAGCAGATTATTAAAACACAATCTTCCTGTGGCAACTGTTCATCAAAGAGAATGTTACTTTTATCAACCTAATTCTGAATCTTAGTCCTTACCAACCTTTCTAACACTTCAACCACAACTCCAGATACAGTTTGGGTTGATTTTTCTACCATAATTTGAAGTCTTTCTTATGAAAGGGAACAATTTTGCCCTCTTTCCATTCTTTTGGAACTTGGAGCAATCTAATACTTATGTTAGAAAGATACATCAATACTGTTGGTATCTCTCTCTCTCTGGAACATTCCCTCAAAGCACTCAAGTTCTGTATGATTTCACATTCATGAGGACAAAATACTTTTATGAATTGTGCTGGATTATGAATTACTATATTTTTATTATTATTTCAGCATCTCTATGGAGTCTGGCGATTCGTCATGGGAGACCCAAATCAACTATCATACACACAAATCCTGTCATACTTCTCCTTGAATCCATTCACTGTCAGGAAACTCGCTGCCAATTCTGGCAATCCATTCCACTCATTCACTCACCACTCTCCATGCAAAAAATCTGGTCTGCACACACCTTATTAACCACACTCTTACACAACTTCCATGGATGGTTTCTAGTTCTCTCACTATTTGTCATGTATTGAAAAATTTCACTTGCATCAATTTTATAAAACCCCTTTAATATCTTAAAAGTTTCTATCATGTAGTCCCCTCTTCTCTGCCTATCAACTAAGCTCTGTAACCACAAACCTGTCAGGATCTTGGTCACTCATCTCTGAATCCTTTTGACCACCTCCTGGTCCCCCAAGAAACCCAGGTGACCAAATCCGTGCACAGTAGTCAAGATGTGGTGAATCATATGAAGAGGGATAATAACTTCCTTATTTTTATATCCTCTGCAATCATTATCATTCTACCATTTTTTGCCAATCCCTATCATCCACCCATAATCATTTTGTTTTCTTTTCTGATGGTTATGTATCAACAGAACTCTGGGATTTCTTTTGGCCTCATTAGCTTATGCTGTTCATACTGTAGTTTTACTACCCTTACCAAGCAGGTTTTCTTTCTTGCATACTCTTTGTACTCAATTTTGCAACAGATTGTCACTCATTTTTAGAATACATTCAGACATTACTTCTGCCAGATAGTGAGTATGACCTAAACAGCACTGATTTCCTTCCCAACCAATTCCTCACTCCTGAATATAGCTGCAAGAGATCTCTTGAGTTTGCCATAATCATCTGCCTTATAGTTCCACATATATCCCTTTTTCATATCCCTCATATGGTTGTCCACCACCCAGATGATCACATTATGGTCACTTTCATCAAATGGAAGGAAGATTTGACATTGTATTTACAATATCTTGTGATAAGATGATTAAATCCAAGATCCTTGATCTTCATTTGCCTTCTGTTACATACTTCTGAAGATAGCTGCTTCTCAAAAACTCCAGAAATTCATTCTCTGTGTCCCCAGATGTGATCTCTTCATTTCAATCTGTATTACCATAATTAAAGTCGCCCATTATGTATGGCAGATAAGAAAATCTTGAGATGGCCTAGGATATGCAGAGAATGCAAGTCTGGTGCATTACTGCCTGTTTCTTATTTACCAGCTAATTTGCCTGTATAATTCTTCTTTTTCACACTGCCCTCTACATTACCAAATATATAACAACATTACCTAAATATTTCATCTTGCCTTTCTCTATTTCACATCGTTCTGCCTCAAAACTATTGCCACTGTTTTCCACTTGCATCTTCACCTTGAATGAGCATAACTCATCTGCTCTCATCAATAGCACTCCTCTCCCTCCTTCCCTGTCTTCACAAAACACATATCTTTCTATAACATCATATCAGAATGTCTTCCTCATCAATTCATATCTCATTCATCTGCCCAACAATTTTTGGGCAGATGAACTCAATTAGTGCAAGAGTTTTATCACCCTTATTTCAGATATTTGTATACAAACATAATAGCTCATTTCTGCTTCTATAACAAGTTCCACAGATGGTACTTCTTAGATGTGACTCCTCCATACCTTCCCCTGGCTATTCCTCTCTATCACTAGCAATCCTACAACCCTTACCAGATTTATACACTCTATATATTCATCTACATATCTGCATATCTCATACATATCTTATATCATATTGCTGCATATCTCATACATATCTTATATCATATTATTACATATCTCATACTTATATTATATTGCTGCATATCTCATACACTCTCTGCACATCCAAGCCATCTCAAGGTTTTCTTGTCCACTCAGGCATTCACTTCTAAATCCAATATGAATATTTCTCACACAATTATCAGATGTGCAAGGACTGGTTTTTCTCACAGTACATTGCAAGCTACTGGAATAGATTGTCACAGGGAGTGTTGAGTCAACTGTTTAGCTGATGAATTTAAGGAAAGATATAATAAGCAGTCGCTGATCCTTTTGCTGTGGAATCACAGAAGGTACTTGAATAATAATAATTGTCACTCTTCAAAAGAATATATTTTTCAAGGTCTTATGGAAATGTTATTTTATTGGTTGTGATGTGACATGATGTGGATCAATTCGATGATTCACTGGCTATGCATTCCACCACATAGCAAGAAGAATAGGCAGTCTGTCACTAACTTAAGGATACATAACTCAGCCAGATATTATATTTTAACTTCTATTGTGGTTAGAATAACATGTCAGTCATAAGTAACTACATCATATAAAATTTGATGTGTGTGTTCGCATGTGTATATATATATATATATATATATTATATACATGATATATATTACATTATATTTGTGCACATTAAGACATGTGCACATGCTGCTTAGTTGGCTGAGTGATTAGCATATTCACTCTCTAACAGGCTGTGGATTCAAATCCTACCATAGGTATCGATGTTTTGTGATGTCTAGGTAGGAGATGAATTCCATCACTTGATGTGGAACTGTTTCCCTGAAATGGCTTAAAAAAGTTCCATGTTTAATCTAAAGCAGGGTTCCCACATTAGCTAACTCTTAGCCCACCGAGTATACTACTATTAATGCAAAATAGGCTTAACAGCTTTTTGTGGGTGAGATCCACTTAAAAAAAATATTGATACTAATTATTATTATTATTATTATTATTATTATTATTATTATTATTCAGGCCTCCAAGGAGTCAAAAGACTCATCGAGGGAGGTCCTTCCTAAGACATAAAGTCTGTCAAGACTCACTGAGGGGAGGTCCCCCCCTGAGAAACACAAAGTCCATCATACCACTCTTTAAACTCACTGACTGTTCTCGCTCCCACCACTCCATCAGGCAATGCATTCCATGGCTCAACCACCCTCCACACAAAGAAACCACTCCTTACCCTCTTGCTCACAGTTTCCTTTCATAACTTCCAGGGATGGCCTCTTGTCATCACTCCTTCCTGCTGATCAACCAAGCGAAAGAACTCCCCAGTGTCAACCCTGTAACCACCTCTCAACAGTTTAAAAGTCTCAATCATATCACCTCTCCTTCTTCTATCCACCAAACTCTGCAGTCCACATTCTCTCAGCCGATCCTCATAACTATCCTTGTACAGTCCTGAAACCATCTTTGTCATCCGTCTTTGTATCCTTTCCACAGTTAATTTATCCCCTTCAAATCCTGGGGACCAAATCTGAGAACAATAGTCCAAGTGTGGTCTGATCAGAGACTTATACAACGGAATGATAACCCTCTTATCTCTGCAGGTCAGTGTCCTTCTCATAATAGCAGCAATCCTCTGTGTTACCTTCACCACCTTTGCAATATGTCCCCTAAACTTCAGGTTTCTATCAATCATCAACCCCAGATCTCTTGTCTCCCCTACTTCCTCCAGTATAACTCCTCCCATAGAGTATGCAGCATCCCATTGATGTTTCCCAAACCTCAAGACCTTACATTTTGCTGCATTAAACTGAAACCCCCATTCATTTGCCCATCTATCTAGCTTATTTAAATCCTCTTGCAGGGCTACCACATCTGCACTATTACTAATAATCCTTCCCAGCTTCGCATCATCTGCAAACAACTGAATATCCCCCTGCAATCCACTGGCTATGTCATTGATATAAAGGTAAACACTATAGGTCCTAGTACTGAGCCCTGTGGGACCCCACTTGTAACCCTCTGCCTCCTGGAAACTGCTCCACCATACACAACTCTCTGATACCTATCAGACAGCCAATCCTGAATCCAGTTGACCAATCTGACATCCAGACCCATGTGCTGCAACTTAAATATCAGCTTATCATGTGGCACCCTGTCAAATGCCTTTGCCAAGTCTAAGAAAATTGCAGTATATGCCTTTCCCTCATCTAATGTTCTTGTAACTTTATTATAAAAGGCTAGCATATTGCTAAAACAAGAGTGTTTAACACTTAAAATTATTAAGCCTGTCTCTCCAACTTTCTTAACTTCCTTGAAAATGTGGCTGCAGGCTAATGCAAAATTTTTGGTATTTTTCTGTTATAAGAAAATATTTCTTTATAACTTAATTTAATAGTCATTTTTGTTCTGATGTTTATAAAATCATTATTATATATTTATATTTCTTGTTTTCAGAATTATCTTCACTCTGATATACACCTTTGAGTCCGTCACCAAAATGCTAGCCAGGGGATTCATCCTCGAATCTTTCACATATCTCCGAGATCCGTGGAATTGGCTGGACTTTGTAGTTATTGCCTTAGCGTAAGTGTGTTTTGCAAACTTCCAGCAAGAAAAAAAGGAAAAATTTAATTGTAAAAGAAAAGGCAGGCAGTCTGTGTCAGAAATAATGTTGTGCATGTTGGTTTGGTATATATTACACATATACAAATAAAAAAATATTCCATGTGCAGTGCAGTGCTGTTATAGAAATTCCTTTTTGAACAGTATTAGTATTTTCTTCAAAGCAATTATTGCATTATGTGTGCTACACTGAAAAGTATAACACAAATAATAAAATTGTATTTCTTTCTCCCTTGTTGATAGGATAAGAGAAAATACTATTTGTACAACTAGTGTGTGCTAAATCTGCCAATATGAAGCATTTATTTGTGGTCAATAATTTATCATTCAATAGGTCCTAAGACTGATTTATTGATATACTAATTTTCCAGTATATTTAAAGGATAAAAAAAAAGCACTGAGATGAACTTATTACAGAATGGGAAATGAAATTAAAAAACAATGTAAGGATTATAATTATCATGATCTTGTCAAAATAATTAATGAAATTTACCCGTGAAAATAACATTTCTGTTGTCCTACTGTAAATATTCCTCCTTCAGTAGAGTGAGAAGAGTATATATCTTGTAGTGCATCAAGAAGGGCATATACAATGCACCTTTCTACTTCCCTATTGTGAAGTCATTATTATGTTCACAAGTCCATTGTGAGATGGTTATTTATTTCTTCTTTCTATGCCTTTCCTTTGCTATTTTTATTGTTTTCATTTTATAACTTTTTTAGGGCAGTTGTAGACAATTTACAGGGATTTGTCCATATAAAAGCAATAGACTTGCTAAATAAAAAAAAAAAAAAAACAATTCAGGCGTGGATAAACTATGTTCACTATAACTGTGTTTGAAATTTGCAGTTTATTTCACAATCTGAATGTTTTTATTATTGTTTATTTTCATATTTTCATTTTAAATTATTGGAAGTAGAGTTAATATGATATTTAGCCAGCCTGGTTGGCCGAGTGGTTAGCATATCCGCTCTCCAACCAAAAGGCTGTGGGTTTGAATCCCATCGTGGACATGGATGTTTGTGATTGTCTGTGAAAATACTAGTGGTGGTGGTCAGTGGTAGATGGCTTTGGTGTAGATGATGAAAGTAGTTGCAGTTGGTTGATTTGAGTGGTGGAGACAGAGTTGTAGTAGAGTTAGTGCACTCCCTCGATGAGCCTTTGGACTCCCTGGAGGTATCATGTAATAATAATAATAATAATATTGAAACATATGGGGCATTTAACTGTAATACAACTGTCTTTAACCTATAATACAACTGTCTGGTATGTATGTGTGTGTGTGTGTGTGTG
This sequence comes from Typopeltis vanoorti, assembly GCF_054136105.1. Classification (NCBI taxonomy): domain Eukaryota; kingdom Metazoa; phylum Arthropoda; class Arachnida; order Uropygi; family Thelyphonidae; genus Typopeltis; species Typopeltis vanoorti. Next base: position 90,204,055 of record NC_143564.1, on the reverse strand, counting down.
TGCGGGAGCAAACAGTTAAGGAGAAAGGTATCTATTAACAAGTTTTTTGAAAAGCTGGTAGTTGTATTTATTGTGTAAAAAGCAATGCGAAAGGCTGTTTCAAATATATAGAAGTAGCGGAATGAAGGAAGAGAAGTTGGTTCAGTATGTGAGAGTTGAACAATATGGATGTTGATCAGTAGCTGGTTATGTTTCTACATAATCAAATGAAAGTAGAGGAGTGGTAGTGGCCAGTTTAGTGGAGCAATGTCCATGAAAGTACCTATAAAAAAGCATGATGATGATGAAGAAACAGAATGCTTATAAGAAAGTGACTGCAAAGAATATTTAAGAGAGAGATCACCTATTAGACAGATTGTCTTGTCCACTACTATATGCATCGAAAAATTCTTAAGGAGGTTTTGAATGCGCCGCTCCAAATGTGAGAACAGCATTCTAAGGTCAGCTGAAAGTACCTATGAAAAGGATAATGAAAAAATATAATGCCTATAACAGAGTGACAAGGAGTCTTTGAGAGAAAGATTACTTATTAGGCAGCCTTTCTCTTCTGTATACAATGCACAATCACAAATATTCTAAGGTTGATTTCATTGGGATTTGTGAAATGGAGAGTGTGGTGCAAAACTATGGATATGGTTTGAAATTAAAATAAAAAGGAACCAATGCTACTTTGGTATTGATTAAGAAATCTGATGAGAGGAAGCCATCCATCATGACACACAATGAATGATCACAATGAAATATTTGAAATATATATTAAAGTTTAATTTAATTTATATTCTAGTGTGCATTGTGAATTCCTTAAGTTAATTAATAATAGTGAATGATCACAGAAGAAACTGTCAGTCCTCTCACAACAAGCAGAAGGGGTGCCATAAAATGGTAGCTTGGTAAGAAACTTTGATACTAGATATTTTGATTACTTTGATACTCGACACTCTTGATATTTCCAAGACATATCAAGAATGGCCACACAAGTTTCTCCAAATCTTTCATGGCCTGAGTCCAGAGGTAAGTTTGACAAGGGAGTCTGCTGTAGAACAAGAATGGTGGAATCCAAATTGGTAATCACTAATTAACCAATGGAATCGCATTGGTAAAGAAGCTTGTTCTTGACATTCTCTATCAGCTTTGAGAATATTGATATAAAGGCAATGGAATGAAAGAGTTATCTCCCATGTCAGAAACAGGCCAGATAGAGGTATGCTTCAGGTTGTTGGAGAGAGATGATGCCTGATGCATAGGATAACTTATATAAGCAATACAGGAGGAGTGTTAATTCTGGAGCATAAGTTTTTAGTACAAAAGGTGGGACATCATTTTGTTCAGTAGACTGAGTTGTATAAAAGATATTGAATATTTTTCTTATATTCTTCTCGTTAATCAGAAGGGACATGCTACAGGCAGTTCTCAAAATAATGGGAAGAAAGAGATTTTCCATAGTCATCAAAACAAGAGTTATAAGAAAGAAATGCAAAAGCAATGTCATGCTTTTGCATTAGGAGATATTACTATTCTTCCATAAGGATTAGAGAGAGAGAGAGAGAGAGGTGATGTGAAAACATGGTATGGCAAAAGTTTTGTAAAATAGCTTTCAGAAAGGAATGAAAGGCTCAACTGCCATTTGATCAGGAGACAAGTCTAGTGTATTTCACTAGAACTGAGGATGTCATTATTGATTAGTTTTAAGCTTATTGATGATTTTTTACAGATGTTATTGGGCTCTGGTGTAAGCTTGGTGAGAAACTGGAGTTTTTGCTATTGAATGTATGCTGAATTTTTGGCTTGGACTATCTTGTAATTAGGAGGTGTTGAAGGGCCAATAGTCTGAGCATAGATATACTTATCATATAGCCAAATACATGAATAAACCAATAATGAAAAATTAACTAAACAAACTAAGAATTTTAAAGAGGTGAAAATAAAGAATGAAAAGGAACATTAACCATGTTATGTATATGGTAAACCAGCAACATAATGGATGCTAGCCGTTTCATTTTAAAATATCATCAAATGTGGAACAGCGATAACAAGACAACAAGTTCTTATGTTATCTCCATCAGAACACTGATGGAGACAACAAGTATTGTTAGAACACAGGTATATCAGAACACTAAATATAGAAGTGAGGATGTTATGATTCCATTTCTGGTTTTCAAAAGAATGAGATGTTGGAGAGTGTTCAGAGATGATTGACTAATATGGTTTCAGGTCTCTAGAATGTTGAGCATGAGGACAGATTGAGGGAATGCAAATTGCAGAACCTGGTGAATAGGAGGAGGCAGGGCAGGGGGAAAATGATCTGGATCAAAGGGGGACATGCTACAGGCAGTTCTCAAAATAATGGAAGGAAAGAGATTTGCCATAGTCATCGAAAAGTCATATAAGCCTGATAATAATATAAGAACTGGCCACTAGTATGTATTGTGTGACAATATTGTGTAATTTTTAGAGTGAGTGTTGCTGTGTAATATTTGTGATTGGAATGTGGTTAATTAAATATTTCAGACAGTGCCATTTTAAATTCTTTTTTTTTTTTCTGGTTTAGTGCTTAGGAACAAAATAGCAGTGAGAGGTACATCTTAGATAAGTTGGCATGAAAGAAAAATAAATTGAATGCAGTGAATATTTTGAGAATAGTGCAGTGCTGTGAATGTTATATGTATATGTGGGGAGGTGTTGTTGATGTTCATGTAGAGGGCTGAATAAGAGAAAGGAGTGAATGTGGACAGGAAGTGCAATATGCTGATGGACCATGAGGCTTGTTTGAAACCAAGTAGGAAAAATGGTGGTGTGACATGGATATTATGATATTGTGGTAATGTTAAGAAAGTGGATGAAATTGATAGCAAAGGAAAAAACACTATGACTGACCATAAGGAAGCATATGAGAATGACAGTAAAAAAGTGCACATAAAAAGATTATGAATGAGGTTGACAGAATAAAAGCATGTGTGACTGACAGCAAAATAACAAGAGCACAAGAGAAAGAGAGAGAGAGTGACAGAGAAAAAAATGATGCAAGATTTGAAAACCAAGTTAGTGAATATGAGGCAAGAGATAAAACAGATGCAGAGAGAATAAAGAGAATTGTGGATATGTATAGAAGAGCAAAGAAGACCGAAATGAATGATGATCAAATGAAAGAAGTAACGAAGACTTGCAAATGGCATTGCATGGGAATTTGATTATTAGAGATGTGGTGAATGAGAAAATGCACAAGGTTTATTTTCCAGGAGGTAGAATGAGTACAGTATTGAGGTGTTGGATATGAGGAGTAAACGAAAAGAGTTGGATAGTGGTAGTAGGAACAAATAACTAAACTGGGAAGAAGGAGCATGTAAGAAGAATAAAAGATAATAGTGTGATAGGAAAGGTAGTCAGTGTGTTGCCTGGATATGACAGTGATCAGGTGAGGCAGAGAGCAAGGATTATGAATGTGTGTGTATAGTGGAAATGTATGAAGAAAAATCAGTGCAGTTTGTGAATGTGTGGGATGAGTTTAAAGGACAAATGGAATTGTATAAGAGTGATGCATTTGCATGGCTTTGGTGTAAGTCATTTGGAGAGACTACTGCTGCTGCTGAAAGGAGAGGAATGAGTACAGAGAATTGATCTCTGTATATGAGGCACTGTGGAAGATTAGAAGAGCAAGGAAGGATGGATTGGGGGAGTGCTTATGAATGGAGAAGTGAATAGCATTGGTATGGAGAATGAGAGAACTAGTGTGCATGACAGACAGGGAAATGGGGGGAGAGAATCAGGGTGGACAGGGTGACCCACCATGAGAAAGCTTGATGCTCAAAGAGTAAGTGAATGTGAAAGAAATGGGATGGTCTGGGATGTAGGGGGAACTGTGGGGTTTGAAGAGAGTATAGAATGGGTAATGATAGAAAGAGAAATGGTTCAAGGAAGGCATGGAAAAGTAACATCTAATAAATGATATCAGTGAAACTTAGTGAAAATAACTTATGTCTGTATATAAATGCCAGAAGTATCAGAAACAAGGAGAACAAAATTGTTGCATTGATGGAGTTTTTACCCAAAAAATGTTAGAATTAGTGAGATATTGTTGGACAAGGATGACATTTTGACAGGAATAGAGATGGAAAGAATGATATTTTTCATGAAGACAGAAATACTCAGAAAAGAAGGCAGAATCCTATTGATGATAGAAAAGGAGTTATGCACATTCAAGGTAGAGATGCAAAGGAGAAATAGTGGCATTGGTTTTGAAGAGGCAGTATGATGTGAAGTAGAGGTGAATAGAATGAAATACAGGGTGTCCACATTGGACCGCCGTAGTTTCAAAGAACGGTGACAAATTGAAATGCGTAAATATGTAAGGTTTGGGTTCAAACATTCCAGAGACCCTACAAGTTTTATCCAGAATTTTTTCCTGCATCATGATGCAGAGGTGCTGCTGGACATGGCTATCATAGTTTTGTAGTAGTTTTAAACAAGGCATCAGGGTTAGAGAAAGTGCAAGTTGTATGGTAGTTAGCTGAGCTGAAATCGATCAAAGCAGTGCAGCACATGTCCCATCAGGTGTACAAAAAGGCAGCACCCGACCACAAGAGGCTCATATTGTGGAAAGAAAATTTCCTAATAACAGGAAGTGTTTTGAAGCAGCATGGAGGAGGGAAGTAGCCAATATCAGAAGAGAAGGTAGAGAGGATTCACGAGATCTTTGGATAAAGCCCAATAAAATCCGTTAGGAGAGCATCATTTGAAATGCAAATACCCTGCTCGACCATTCATAAGGTCATCCATCATAAGTTACATCTACACATGTATAGAGTGCAGGTGTTGCAGGAAATGAAGCAAAATTGTAAGCTACGATGGGTAATGTTTGCAGCTGAAATTTTGGGAACGTGTCAACAAGTATCCAGATTTTATTTCCCAGATTTGATTTTCAGATGAAGCCACTTTTCATGTCAGCAGAAAAGTGAACTGCCACAATGTGAGGATATGGGGGAGTGAAAATCCTCACTGTGTCATTCGCTCATATTTTTTTTGTGGAAAGCAATATCAGCAGAATGATTTACCTCAACATGCTGGAAAATTTTGTCTTTCCACCACTCAAAGACTTGCAACCTTACATCCTCTTTCAACAGGATGGTGCCCTGCCACACTGGCATTTGGAGGTCCATGCAATTTTTGACAGGGTCTTTCCTCAGTGGTGGATCGGACATGAAGGACCAATTCCCTAGCCACCACGATCACCAGATCTTACCCCACTTGATTTTTTCTTATGCGGGTACGTGAAGGACACAATCTATGCAACTAAAGTGGACAAGCTAGAGAACCTGAAACATTGCATTTCTGCTGCTGTGTTTTCCATCACCCCTGAAATGCTTCAGAGAACCTAGTCGGAGATAGACTATCGATTTGACATTCTGTGTGCTGCTACAGGAGCACACATGGAAGTGTACTGATTTTTTTTACAAAAAAAATGTTGAGTGTTCCTTCTTCTTTGTATAATTTCAACACCATGGTCCATACACTTAAGTATCAGTAACATGTTGAAACTAGGGAGGGCCAATGTGGACACCCTGTACTTTGACCAGGTAATGTGGAGGATAGTGACCACCAAATGTATAAGCAAATTAGCCAAGCAAATAGGAAAAGGATAATCGGTATGAGTGATTTTAATTATGGCAATTTAGATTGCAATGAGGAGATAGCATCCGGAACTAAAAAAAATTAATTTCTCAAGTTTTTGGATAACTACCTCAGGTGGTATCATAGGGTACACATGAATCAAGTGTCTTGAGACTGAGGATGTCATTATAAATAAGGTTTTAAATTACTCACTGGTTGGTTAGGGTGACCATGAAGTGATTACCTGGGTGGTTGCTATGTGAGGACTTATGGGAGCAAAGGATATATGTGAAGCTACAAGGTTGGTGCAAACATTATTGATGCATACAATATGACAAGTTCGGGAGACAGCTTGTAGTTCTCACATGGGATGAGGAGCTGGGTGGAAAGGAAATCAATGCTGCTTTGATGATATTCGAAAATTATCTAATAGAAATGTTTAAATGTATTCTGAGGGTTAGAATGTTAAATAAGGTAGGTGTGAAGTTGATGAATGCAGAGATTAAGCATACAATACGGAGGAAGAAGGGATTATGGAGGCAACATAAAATCAGTAGTAATGAGGTAATTAATGAAGCCAAAAAAAAAAAAAAACTGTAGGGAGTTTTTCTGATATGTAGCCCACAGAAAAAAAAAAACAATGATTATGGAAGGATGATATTGATTGAAGAAAATAGTAAAAGGATAACTACTGCAGACCATATGGTTGCGATATTAAATGAGCAGTTCATAAAAGTATTTCATCCTTGTGAATATGACATCATGTGGAGTTTGAGAGCAATGGAAGGTGAGGAGAGACCAACTATGAGTGAACAAGAAGTATATGAGAAAACTTGATGTTAATAAGCTTTGTACGTTGATGATAAATCACAACATGTTTGAGGGAGTTGACATCTGCCTTGGCTTACTTATTTAATATTTATTATTATTATTATGTGACACCTCTAGGGAGTTCAAAAACTCATCAAGGGAGAGTGTACCAACAGCATTGAATAGTTGAACCTCTTCCAACTACTAATTGTGTTGGAAAGGGTTCAACTTGCTTAACTTTTTGCATGAGCCATTAGCAGCAGAGGCTCTACCAATTGACCAATCTTTGGGTTTTATATTCATTATATAAGACCTTGATTATGCTACGTATGGACCACTGTGCACAGGTTTGCTCACCTGGTTTTTCAAAGGAAGAAGAGGTATTGGAAAGGATCAGAGTCTATTGACTAAGGTGATGTCTGGTCTCTGGAATGTTGGATATAAAGATAGGTCAAGAAAATTTAATTTATAGAGTCTAGTGGATAGGAGGAGAGGGTGATATGATAGAGGTGTATAAGTTTGTGAGAAGTTCTTATCAAATTAATATTGAAGAGGCTTTTCATAGAATGTTGAGAGAGGATGGAAGAACAAGAGGTCATTCTTGAAAGCTGTACAAGGAGGGCATAAGCAAGGGAGTGAGTAGCAGGTTTTTTCCATGGAGAATGGTGAATGACCGGAATGCATTGCTTGAAAGTGTAGTATCTGCAGAGAATATGATTGTATTTAAGGTGCAGTATGATGAGCTGTGTGTGTGTGTGTGTGTATGATGGGGGGGGGCCCTCATCACGCATGAGTATTTTACTCCATGGAGGTCTGGAAATAATAATAATTATTATTAATATGTGACACCTCCAGAGAGTCCAAAGATTCATCAAGGAAGTGGACATACTCTACAACCCTGTCTCCACCACAGGGAAACAGAGATTCACCGACAACCACCAACTACAATGAACTGCAACTATACCAATGCCATCTACTTCCCACCACAAGTATTTTCACAGACAATGACAAACTTCCATGCCCACATTGAGATTCGAACCTGCAGCTTTTTGGCTGGAGAGTGGATACACTAACCACTTGGCCAACTAGGCTGGGAGTAATCATAATAATCAGAATAATAATATAAGTTGGTAAGAGGTGATTATCAGATTAATGTGGATGAGATTTATTATACAATATAATGGCTAGAGAAAGGTGGGGGGGGAGAACAGGAAGCCATACCTGGAAGCTATATAAGGAAGATGCAAATGTGGTGAGAAGTAGGTTTTTTCTGCATGGAGATTGGAGTGCATTAAATGAAAGGATAGTAAGTGCAGAAACAGCAAATGCATTTAAGTCATGGTATGATGAGCAGTGTGTGTGTGTGTGTGTGTGTGTGTGTGTGTGTGAGCTTCTACAATAAGTCTCTTGTCTCCATGGTGGTCAAATGATAATGATGATAATAATAGTAATAATAATTTCCTTTGTCCTAATTAACTAATATCTCATAATCCAAATTAAGTCCTACTTACTATACAGTCACCCTTCTTGCTTGTAGTTTGTATTATGATAAAATGGATGAAAAAATGTTATCATCATACTATCTATGCTACTCATCCATTCAACTCCCACACAGGTTATTCTCCAGACCCTGGGTATGCAGTCTGATACTGCTTCCATCAAGCAATTTTAGAACACTTCTCACATAATACTAACATGTTGAAAGTTTTTCCACTTGGTTATACTATAAATTAAAGATGCCAAGAAATTATATTCTCAGTTTAATCTTTATCCAAGTGTTGCCCAGTTGTGAAGTTACTTCACATTCAAACTTTGAATGTGAAGTAACTTCACGACTGGGCAACTCATATATAGAGGCTAATGACTTCACATCACTTGCCATAGTATCCTATAATGCAAAGCAAATATCCTTACAGACATGTATGATAAATGCTATGCATTATGGGAAGGGTCACTACCCAGAAATTTGCTTACACTTGGACAAGAATATAATTTTTTGGCACCTTTAATTCACAGTATAACCAAATGGAAAAACTTTCAACATCTAACTCTAGCCCAGAGTATTTTAATAATAAGGAGTGACACCTTTTGGCTATTTGTATATATGGAAATATGACTTCTGCATTACTTCAACCTTGGTATCACTTCTGGGTCTGATTCCCACTGAAGCTGAAGAAAAGCAATTATATAATAAACCTTTGCAATTTTTTTGGTTCAGCCAATACCAAGAAACTAAAAAGGAATTTCTTCAACTATCAAAGAAACATGGTGGATTTGGATTTCCAGTCTTAAAATTATGCTATTTAAGCAATACAGCTTCTAAAATCCATAAAATATTGCAGACTAATCATGCATGTGCAGACCTTTTCCAGTACTACTTGGGTTTTCATCTTCCTCTGTTTGAAGTTAATGATTATAAAGGTGCAAAAGCTGAGATTGTTCCTGAATACTACAACACTCTATGCTTAACTATAAGACTGCTAAAACAATCTAGAATTGACATTCTTTGCATTAAAAAAAAGTAAAATTTGTTATAAAGAAATCTTTAATCTCTTTTGTCACGAAGTTCCACAGTTGACTACTGACAACAATATTTTGTTTCATAACTTGATGAAGTTCCAAGGGTACCATAACAGGAGGGATCTTGCTTGGAGAATTGCATATGGCTGCCTTCCAGTCAGTACCATCAAATGGAGGTACTTTAACATCGGAGATCCAATCTGTGACCTGTTACCAATTGGAAAAGCAGAACATGCATTCTACAGCTGCCCTCTTGCCCTGCGTATTTGGAACAGATTATGTAATGTGTTGGGCATTCCATTACTTACAACAGAACAGGTTATTTTTTTGCAATACCCACCACCTGTCAGCAATGGGAAGAGAATTTTGATTTTTATAATTAATGAATTAAAATACCATTTATGGAAGTTTAGAAAGAAACTTGGATTTGAAAACCAGCAATATGACATCCAAATGCTTTATAATATTGATTGTGGAAATTTTATTGTTCAGTCAGATGATTTTTATATTTAGAAAGAAGCATTCTAGGAGATATCAAATTTATGACTAGATGGTGTAGACCACCCACATTATGAAATATTCAACAGTGGGAGATAAAATTCTGTCTATTCTTGCTATGAGAGGTTTTTTAAATAGTTCCATCCTCTTAATTCAATGTGGTGTTATAGTTAATTGCAGGGATGACTGGAGATCAATCCCAGCCAGAGAAGGCCAACTCAAGGCACTTAGGCCAGATGAGGCTAACCATCTGGGTATCAGTCATCTTTGCACTTTAGTTTCAATTGGTCTTTTGGTTGTTCATCTATATGAGATTTGTGAAAAAGAAAAACTGATAGCCTTTGGCTATTTGATGATATAAAAGAGCTGAGGCCTTTTCTCTATCTCTCATGCTATCTGTCTTTTCTTTTTCCTAATACTATCAAGCTCTCTTGCATCCCTATACAAACTACTCTAGGCCTATGATGAGCAACCCTTTACTTTTTCACCTCAATGAAGGTCGAAACCAGTCTGGGTAGTGTCCCTTCCCATAATGCATGGCAGCAAAGGTTGGTTGATTGATAGAGCCTCTGCTACTAATGGCTAACGCAAAAAGTTAAGTGAGTTTGAGCATGGTTAGTAGTTGGAAGGATTCGATCGATGCCGTTGGCACACTCTTCCTCGATGAGTCTTTGGACTCCCTGGAGATGTCATAATAATAATAATAATTACTGTATATATATGTCTGCATATAAGACGACTCTCAAATACTACAGAAAATGGCAAGTATAAAAAGGGAAGCTTAATTTCTTCGATAAACATTTAGGTAGTTACAATACATCATTATATAAGAAAATAGGCAGTGTTTATAAACAAATCGGATTAATTTTTTGTTACATATATTTATTTAAAATATTACAATAGATGTAAGTCTTAAAAAACAAATATTAATTATTAATCTCAATTTTCATTTTAATTTTCTTCAGATTCATTGTTTAAATGATCATCATATGGATCTCAGTTTGAATTCGGTGAATGATTTCTTTTTCATCGTCATCAGTGTCCCACAACAGATCATCTTCCTCGCCAGCCATAAGATTAGAGATACCACACTTTTTAAATGATTTTATTACAGTCTCTACTTTTACTTTATTCTATGCTTTGATCACAAAATTGCACAACATATCAAGTGACGCAGCGCACATAATTCGCCATTTGTAAATGATTTTTCACCAGTCAACATCCAATTATTCAACTCTTCTCGCATATGATCTTTAAATGGTTTGTTCAAGCAGATGTCTAGTGGTTGCAATATAGAAGTTAAACCACCTGGTATAACAGCAATTTTTGTGTTCTTTTTTTCTAGAATACTTTTATTATTCTCAGTTAAATGACTACGAAACATATCTCATACTAATAAACTGTGTTTCTTCATTATACCGCCTGGTCGCGTGTTCCACACATTATTCAAAATTTCACACCATTTTCATCCATCCATCCTTTTTTGTGAAAATGTACAAAAACACCTGAAGGAAATTTTATCTTAGGTTTAGTTTTACGTTTGAAGATGATCATTGGTTTTAACTTGGTTCCATTAGCCAAACATGACAACGCAACCGTAAACCTTGTTTTTTCATGACCTGTACTTCGAACTAGCACGCTCTTACTATCTTTAGACTCCACTGTTTTATTGCTTATCATATCAAAGCTCATAGGAATATCATCCATATTTTCAATATTTGACAATAGAAATTTATGTTCTTGTCTCAACTGAATTATAAATTTATAGAAACTGGTAGGTTTGTGGTCACGATCTTTTTGAGCAGTTTTCTTTTTTTGTCATATTACCAGATTTTGTCAGTTCATAAAATGATTACACCATCCTGAAGTAGCTTGAAATTCTATACTGTCATCCGGATTCAATCTTGGCCATTTGAGTGTATATGCTGTAATCATATTTCTTGTAACAAGATAACCATTCTGCCTTTGTTCAAATACCCATTCTGCAACGTGATTTTCCAGTTGTGGCCATCACGTGATCCCTGTTCTCATCGCACATTTTTAATACATCGTTGTATAAGAAAATAGGCAGTGTTTATAAACAAATCAGATTAATTTTTTTTACATATATTTATTTAAAATATTACAATAGATGTAAGTCTTAAAAAACAAATAATAATTATTAACCTCAATTTTTATAAACATTTGCTGGTTTCATAATTTTAAATTATAACAATTTTAATAATCCTAAAATTTAAAAAAATGCAAAATTAATAATTAATTAAAATTTGGGATAATGACTTTTAATTAAGGTAATTCGCATGAATACTAAATATATGCTATGCAAAAAAATAATGGATATGCATAGATGTAATAATAATTGATATCAAAACAGTACCTAACGTTGCATTAATACAAGAAAGAAGAAATCGGGGGGTCGTCTTCTACAACTGACATAAAAATAGCCTAAAATTTAGGCCTCGTCTTATATGCCAGCCGTCCTATACGGCGACATATACGGTATACATGTCTGTAAGAATATGCTTTGCATTATGGGATACTAAGGCAAGCAATGTGAAGTCATTAGCCTATATATACGAGTTACCCATTCATGAAGTTACTTCACATACAGACTTTGTTTGCTTACACTTGGATAAAGGATTAAACAAAGAAAATAATTTCTTGGCATCTTCAATTTACAATACTAACATTCTTCCTTTGTAGTATCTTATGCCATGGTACTTCTGCAAGTTGCCTCCTAAGTCAGTCATATTCACTGGCTCTGTAGTTGCAGACTGCTAGGACAAGACTGCATGAGCAGTTTCCCCAGTCAGAGATGCCATTACTAGAGACAGTACTTTCAAATCCTAAGTCCTCCCTCCATCACATGCTGTTTCAAATAATTATATCTTAATATCTATATAAATTCCATCTTGCTATGTGCTCTTTCCTCTCTTCTGTTTGTGTCCCCATATGTGAAATTTTCCATAATAATTGCTAACCCTGCACTTACTGTGGAGGATGATTAATGTGGAGAAAGATATGGATGTGATGCATCACATCCATATCTTTCTGTGTACTCTCCCAGTGTGTATTATAAACTGACAGTATATTTTGTCCTGTTGGTCTCTATTTCAAACAAGATGAACCATCATCTTCAGTCCTGAAATCCTACTTAACTTTTGCTGGTTGCATTTTTCTGCTGTCATCAATAACATCCCTCCTCCTGTACAATTCCTTCTGAAAATACAACAATCTGAAATTAAACCCTTACATTCTGTAGCTATATCATCTTCCATTAACCATGGGTTGGTAATTATATAATTACCAACAATTTCAGTTTTGAAATAATATATATATATTGGGAATAGGGTTAATTTGTTATTGGTATATACAGGGATTTAATTGTTGCTATAGTACAGAGTGATTATAATTTGAAGTTCACATTTTAAAAAGTAGTAACTGGGTAACTATTCTGTGGGATAATTTAATATTTAAGATGATGATGTTTCAGGCAATGGAATTTTATTTTGCCTCAAAACCAACATTAGCTCTAAAAGTTGCCACTAGGGCAACATGGCACTGCAATACATGTAAATTACATATGTTACTCCTGGTATGCAGTGAAGCACTTTGACCATACCATTTATGCAAATGAGAAATGTTTCCAATAATGTATGCTTCAAAAGAAGCTTCTATAAAACTAGGTAGCTGTGGGATGCATCAGTTCATGTGAGCAGGCAATGTGTTAAGCTACAATGTCACCTTTACCAAAGGATCGTGCACTTCTTGCAAAGTTGTTTTACCAAAATATCAGATGTCTCTTAACATCATTATGAAAGTTCAGAACATTAAAAGGATTAAAAATGGGTCCTATGACTGCAAATGGTTTAAGTAAAATGATCCAGAAATTTGAAGAGACAGGTGATGATGTCAAACCTGTCAGAGGATTGAAGCCCATCAAACAGCAGACAGTGGAGGAAGTAGCCACAGCATTAGAGGAAGGAAGAAAGAATGACAGATGTTGTAGGTAGCAGCAGCGCATGTGGCATATTGCATAGTTTTTAGACAAACCCATAAGCATGGTTCATAAAGTCATAAGGTGCTGTTATCCTCACAAGATTTCTCATGTTTATGAGAAATCTTGTGAGGATAAGCTAACCTAACCTAATCCTGACTGGAGTGAATGAGAAATATTTTCCCTGCAGTTTCTTGCTCGAACTGAACAATGACTGGCCATGGAATTTTCTGGATTGACGAAGCTCACTTCCATCTGGACAGTGCTAGGAAGAATATGCATAACTGCTGCATTTAGGCAACCACAAACTCACATGTCATATGACAGATTCTGCTTCATCCCCCCCAAAGGTCACTGTTTGGTGTGGTTTTACAGCAGAATTAATTATCGGGCCTTTATTTTTCATAGAGCTCTATCCTGCTGGTCTCGTTACTTGCACTTTTAATGGCCAGCAATATGCATCTCTCTTAGACAACTAGGTGATTCCAACACTTCAACAGCATCAGTGCCTGGATTCAAAAGTTTTTATACAGGATGGTGCCCCTCCTCACATTGCCACCCCTGTCAAGTTGTTGCTTAACAACAACTGAGGACAGAATTATCAACCAATTTTCTTACAACATGGCCAGCGCACTAACAGGGTCTGAGCCCATGCAACTTTTAGCTGTGGAAATATCTCAAAGGTATTATCTGTCATGGACCTCAAGACCAGCATTATACGCAATATCCACAACATATCGAGTGAAAATCTATGTTCTGTGGTTGACCATTTTGCAATTTCAGCACATTGCCGACAATGAAGAACAGTATATCAAATATTTGTTGTGTAACCACATAAAACACAGTGTGTGTACCCCATGTGTTGGGACATTTTGAATTACCCACTACAGTATTGCAGCATCATGTATCCTTAGTGGCAACTTTTAACAGTATAAAATTCTGTTGGCATACACATTGTCATGTTAAATATTAAATCATTCTGCCAAGTAGTTACCTTTCGAAATGTGAACTTCAATTATAATCATCCTGTACTTTATGCTGAATGTAAGCATATAACTAACACATCAGCCTGTGGCATTCAGATTTGCACGTGCATACTAAGCAATTATTGGGGGGGGGATCAACTATGGTGATATAAATTGAAGGATGGACAGTAATCATGGTAAGATGGAAGTGGAATTTATACAGTTACTAAAAGATAATTACCTGATTACCTGAAACATCATGTCATGGCGGGGAGTGGGGAGTTAGGGGTCAGAATCTGCTGGATCTGGTAATAGCATCAGAAGGTGTATCCATAACATCTCCAATTGAGAAAAACAAGCGCATCCAGTCTTGTTGGAACTTGATAGGATTTATGTTAGACTCTAAATAATTTTTGTGAAGGGTAGGTCATGCCTCAGTAATGACTTGCTCACATCTTATAATACAGTGAGAGCTGAGTTGGATGAAGGTAATGAATTTATACTGCTGGACTTTGGAAAGGAATTCTAATCAGTAAACTGCAGCACATGGGAATGGATATAGGGTTGGCGAGATGGATAGGAGGTTGGTTGATAGAGAGATATCAAAGAGTAGTTTATTCAGGAATAGAGTCCAAAAGAAGGGTGTGACTAGTGGATTGCCACAGGGTTCTGTTCTTGGAACATTGATGTTTAATTTGTTCATTAATGATATAGGAAAAGATCTGAGAGGAACTGTTCAGTTATTTGTCGATGATGCAAAGTTTGGTAGAGCCATAATTAATACAGATGATGTCAAAATTTTGCAGGATGATTTGGATAGATTAGCAGACTAGGCAAAGGAGAATAGATGTCAGTTTAATATGGCAAAGTGTAAGGTTATGCAATTTGGGGTGAAAAGATTACCAGCTATATACCACATTGGTGGAACTGTACTCCAGGAAATTGACAAAGCCAGCGACTTGGAAGTGTTAGTGGATAGGGAGTTAAAGTTTAGCATGCGCATAACAAAAGTGACTAAAGCAGCTCATCAGATCACTTGGTTATAGAAGAATACTTTCATGAGCAGAAACAAGAAGGTTATTGTCCCTCTTTATCGAGCCTTGATAAGACCCCCATCTTGATTACTGTGTGCAGATCTGGGTGTGAGGGTTTCTTGGTGATGAGGAGGAAGTGGAGAGGATCCAAAAGTGAGTTACCAAGGTTGTAGCAGGTCTATGGAATGAATCTTACAAGAACAGGTTGAAGATTTACGGTTTACAGAAACTGGTTGATAGTCAGAAAAGGGATGATATGATTAAAACATACAAATTACTGAGTCGGTTTTACAGGATTAATTCAGAGGACATTTTTCTCAAAAATTTCCTCTGATGTGTTGGTGGGAGAACTAGGGTTATTCGTGTATTCATGTAAACTGAGTAAGAGCATAGTTAACAAGGGTATTTTTGATGTGATGTTTAGGTCCTCCCTCGATGAGTCTAAGGACTCCTTGGAGTTGCCTGTAATAATAATAATAAAGCTGATAATTATGAAGACTTAGGAGGCAGCTTGGAGCAATGCCATTGGTTATGAAGCTACAAGGGAAAAATGTCAGTTTTGCATGAAAAGTGGTCAGGGATTGTTTGAGAGCAGCAGTATCAGACTGAATACACAATGTCAGCAGGATAAACTAAGCAACATTAAGTGATGAGTAGAAATATGAAGCAAGAGTGGCAAAATAAAAAAAAACATTTGTTGAAGGAATATAAAGAAAATGATGATCACCATATTCATTAGCAGTAAAAAGTGCAGGCAAAAAAGGGTGACTAGTATGGTAAAAAATTATGAGAGAAAATTAAACAGGCCAAAGTAAATCCAAACGAGGTTTTTTTTTTTTTTTTGCTATGTATAGAATAAGAGGCAGAACGATTATGGAAAGATAACCTTAATCAATGCTGATGGTAGAAAGGTGACAAAAGTGAAAGAAATAGTTGAGTTACTGGGTGATCAGTTGGCAAGGGTGTCTCATCCAGGTGAAGATTACAGTTACTGATGTGATAATTTAGGTAGACAAATAGGAGATGCTCAGAATATTGAAGCATATCAGCACGAAGATAGCAGTGGGACTGGATTACATGTCAGTTTGTGTACTAGCGAATGTACAAGATTGGCTGTGCCTCTTACAAAGTTGTTTAATCTGAGTTCAGCTCTGGCAAGGTTTCAAGGGAATGGAAAGAGGGTAAGATAGTTCCATTACATAAAGGTGGCTCTAAGACAGAAGTAACAAATTACAGACCAATTACTATCTTAGGAGTGGTGGTTAAAGTATTAAAAAAATTGATTCAGCATTGGGTGGATAGGAATATGATACTTTATGGTGGAAAACATGGCTTTGTAAAAGGTAGGTTCTGTCTAAATAATTTATTCAAACCTTATAATAGAGTGACATCAGAATTAGATAAGGGAAATAGCTACACCATACTCCTAGAGTTAGCAAAGGCATTTGACAGAATACCACATGGAAAACTATTATGTAAGTTGAAGCAAGTGGGAATGGATATGAAGATGGTGGCATGGCTGGGGGTGGCAATAGCTGACAGATACCAGAAAGCAGTGTGTATAGTAGAATGGAATTGGAATCTAGGAGAATGAGGAGTGACTAGTCAAGTGCCTCAGGGCTTCATAACTGGGTTGCTACTCTTTAATTTGTATATTAATGATACAGGGAATGATGATTGAAGAGGAGAGTATTCTGTTTGCTGATGATGCAAAATTGGAGAGGGCAATAGTTGATAAAGGTGATGTAGATATCCTGCTGGATGATTTAAAGAAATTGGCATTGTGGGAAAAGAATAATGGTTGTCAATTTAATGTTGCAAAATTGGTTATGCACTTCAGATTGAAGAAGATTGGGAGTAATGGTGGACAGAGAGTTGAAGTTCAGAAAGCATTTTGAAAAAGTTGACAAAATGACTCAAAGGATTACTTAGATGTTGAAGAGTACATTAATAAATAAAGATAAGGAGGTTATTATTTCTCTTTTTAATGCTATTATTTGGCTGCATAATGACTACTAGTCACCAGGGTTTTTTCAGGATCAGGAGGTGGTTTCAGAGATGAGTGGCCATGCTGGTGATAGGTCTGTGGAATGCTCCCTGTGAGAATGAGTTGAAGGTGTGTGTGTGTGTGTGTGGTTTGAAAACTTTAGTTAATAGGTGGAAAACATGATAGAATCTTATAAGTTATCTATAAGATTGACATAAAGCCGGCAAAGGTTGGTCGATTGGTAGAGCCTCTGCTACTAATGGCTCATGCAAAAAGTTAAGCAAGTTTGAGCTCAGTTAGTAGTTGGAAGGGTTCAATTGTTCGATGCTGTTGGCACACTCTACCTCGATGAATCTTTGGACTCCCTGGAAGTGTCACCAAATAGTAATAATAATAATAATAATAATAATAATAATAAAGAAAATTTCCAACACATGATGAATAGAGAGAGAGAGAGAGAGAACTAGGGTCACCTTTCAAAGTTGTGTAAGAGTGTGGATAGTAAGGGTATGTGGACTAGATTTTTTGCATGGAGAGTGGTGATATAAGTGGTATTTTGTGTGGAAAAGTTAATGTTATTCTCCTGGGATGAGTCTGGAGTCTTAAGAAGAATAAGAAATAATAACAGCAGTTCATAAAAATTCTTGCATTTTGTAGTAGTTTCTTCTTTTTTTCTTGAGATTCATTCATTATCATAATATGAAACGACATCTGTTTTGGTTGTTGAAAGTGGAGAAAGGTTCTATTATTAGAGGAGTTGAAGGCTGAAAAATAGTGTTGTCTTGTGCTGGAGACTCTGCTATAAAAGATCTCCAAACACAACAGGTGGCAATGATGTGTTCCGGGGGGGGGGGGAACAGTATGAGTGAAGAGTGTATGTAGCTGCTGTGGAGAAGAAAGGAAGTGCAGATGAATTGATTAAGTTGGTTGGAATGAATGAGTTGTACAGAAATGTGAATGATGTAGCACAGAATTTGGAAATGTTGTTAGAAATATTGAACAGAAATGTGTAAAAGGTATACCTTTGGGTGTGTTGCTCAGATATTGCAGGAAGATTAGAAGGATGATTATTATGAATGGAGTATGTAATAAGTTTGAAAGTGGAAAACTGCTGTTTTCTGGCAATTATCTGCATTTGAGTGAAGTTGCAATGTGAAGCTGTATAAATTGCTATCGAGAGGAGAAAAGTGTATATAGAGAGGGAAATAAAAATTAGATGGTGGAGCCTGTGCTTGTGAGATATGATAGACAGGGCTTGAAAAATGTATTCATCTACTCATCCATGATAAGTGAGAATTTTTAGTTGACAAGTAAAAAACGTTTGTTTAATGGTTAGTGTTATTTACATAATGCCAGTTCTGCTTCATGTTTTATGCCATAAATAGTTTTTTGTGCTGATCATTACAAATACATGTAATGATGAATAAATTATGAATATTCTGACAGAATATTCATAATTTGACCATTAATAATGGATATTAAAACTTGGAAAGTTGAGAAAGAAGTTTTTCCACAAAATATTTCTTTGTGTTTGATTCTAATATATATAATACATGCTTTTCGATTATTTTCTGCATTATCACTATGTTATATGATGGCATTGCCTCTGTCCATTTGACAATGTTTTGAGCCAGTCAGAATTCTGACATTCTTAGCTCAAATGGAGGTGGATGATGGGCATGGGAGATCTTGTAGAGTGACAAGGCACATTTTTATCTGAACTGTAGTGTTAACTCATACAATTGCTGCATTTGGGCTGCAAATAACTCTTATGTTCTATCAGACTCCTTTACACTTACCAAAAGTCACAGTGTAGTGTGGTTTCACTACATCGTTTATTATCGGTCAGTACTTTTTCAAAGAACTGCCCGACATGACCAGTAACTTGTATCATCTCTGACAGAGATGTACAAAGGTGTACAGCATCTTGAGAGATGCTGTACGCCTTTGTTGTTCTGTAACTGCAGTAACAAAGATGCCTTGACTCTACCATATTCATATAGGATGGAGCACCACCTCACATTGGATTACTGGTACAGTGAATGTTACGAAAACACTTCACAGAACACAGAGTGATTAGTCATGCATTTTCTACAGCATGGCCATCCATTCACCTGAACTCAACTCCAGGAACTTTTGGTTTTTTTGGGGTCATCTGAAATACATAGTGTATGAAGGACATATTCCTGATTGAGCAACCTTGATAACGCAGAATGTGAGCAAATTAGTGCAGATCTGTTGCGTTCTGCTGTAGAAAATGTCATTCACAGAATGCAGTTCTTAGAACATCTGAAAGGAAGGCATATTGAACCACATCTGTAAATTATACGAACACAAAAATTGATTTGTTGTGTTTCTTCTAGTCATTACTGTTTAATTAATCCCAAACCATGCCCTTATAGTGCCAAATGTCCCCTTGTGACAGAATTTTCTGCTTTTTTTTTTCTATAAATCAAAACCCTATATTCCAGAATGTAATTATACCAAGTTTGGTTGAATTTTGTCCAATACAATTTTCACTACAGGGCTCTGAACACCTTCTCTTTAATGATGGCCACCCTGCATTTAGGTGCTGCTATCATTCAGTAAGTTCAACAGATCGTGTAGATGCTGTGCATCAGCAAATTAATAATTACATAGGAATTCCATTATATCTGTGCAATTTTCCTCTGCTCGAGGCATAGATTGGAAGAAAGAAACAATATTGAAGAGTGGGGACAAAGAAAATAGAAATATATGGTGCTTCTGAGAAATAATTACCTAAAACAGAATGTCATGAAGGGAACCTGGAATTTGTATATTAAAAAAGGGAGCCATTTTTCTTTTGGGAATTGTCATGTTATCTTGACAAGATATGGCTAATCACATGAAATTTTCAGTTAATGAGTATATTTAATGAATTAATGAGCTCTATAGAACTACAGAGATTATGACAAAATCAGAAACAACTGGGAATACTTCCATGACATGAGAAATTACAGAATGAAGGATGTTAGCATTGCATGGGAATTGGTCAAGTGTTTAGTGAAGCATTATAAGATTGCATACCCAAAGTAAGTTTGGATAAGTAGCATCGTTAATCATGAGCTGAAAAGAAAAATGGAGAGCGAGTGCAAAAAAAATCTGATGAACAAATTCATAACCACTACAAAGCACAAGCAAGAAGAGTGATCACAATAGTATGAAAGGAAAAATCAAATTATGAGAAAATTAGATGATCCAGGCAAAGCAAGGTTATTTCACTATGTAGCAAGTAAAAGGAAGAATGATTACGGAAGGATAATTTGAATCAGTGCATCAAAGCAGACACTTAAAGAGCAAGAGAAACAGAAGAAATCGTTGCATTACTAAGTGATCACTTTATGAGAATGCATCACTTAGGTGGAGGTAATGCTGGTGTGAAAATAATTGTAGATGGGATGAAATGTTTATGATATTTAAAAATCTCAATGTGAATATATCCATGGGAATGATATATTAATATTGATCCATCATGAGAAAGTGCATGAGACTAACAGTGCCTCTGACTAAGCTGGATAATTAATTTAAGTCTGCACTGGCAGGATGGCAAAGGAATGGAAAAAAAGATGGCATATTGTATTCATCAGATAAAAGAGAGGTAGTAAATTATTGACCAATCAGTATATCAGAAGTGGTGGTTATAGTAACGTTGGAATAGTAGGTTTAGGCTACAGTTTAGGAATGAGTGGAGAGGAATATGATATTCTATGGAGTGCCACACTGCTTTGTGGAGGTGAGGTCTTGTCTTAGTAATTTTCTCATATTCTACAATATATTGATATCTGAGTTAGATAAAGGAAATGGTTACCCCCTGAAACTGCTAGGCTTTGCAGAGACATTTGACACAGACTACTACATGGAACTTTATTACATAAATGGGGATGGAAGAGGATAGCTATTGCATGGACATCAAAGAATATTATGTGTTCAAATAGAATTTAGAAAGCTGTGAGCAGCAATGGGCAGAGCTCTGTGCCCATTGCTGCTCACTGCTTTCTCAATTCTATTTGAACACAGTATCCTTAAAGTGCAAATTATTTGAACACAGTGGGAATGAAGGGGATTATCCAGTTCAGTGATGCTAAACTGAAAGACCAATAGTTAATAGTGAAGTAGACTCAGTAGTTTAAGATGTTACCTGGGTTTCTTAAGGATGAAGTGGTAAAGAAGATACAGAGGCAAGCAACCAAGATGGCCACAGGTTTGCAAAATATTCTCTGAGGTTATATTCTTCTTCTTATTGTGCTATCTTCTATCAAAGGTCAGCGCCATCTTGGCGAACAAACTGCGCTCTTGTGCTAATCTGAGCAGTTGTGCACTGCTCTTTCCTGTCCACGTCTTGATGTTGTCAAACCATGATATTCTTTTTCTTCCTCTAGTTCCTTTGCCATCAATTCTTCCTATCAAAATAGTTTGTAGAAGTTGGTATTTGCTGTTTCTCATGGTGTGGCCAAGATATGATGTTTTTCGTTTCTTGATTATTTGTACAAGATGTTTAGCTTTGCCAATGGATTTTAAGACATCTTCATTGGTAATTTTTTCTGTCCATGATATCTTTAGCATTCTTCTGTATAGCCACATCTCAAAGGCTTCGATTTTCTTGATGGTTGTCACCTTCAATGTCCATGTTTCAACTCCATAGAGCAGAATAGACCACACGTAGCATTTCAGCATTTGGCATCTGACTTCCATGTTTAGGTCTTTATTGCAGAATAGTGTTCTCATTTTCATGAAGGACTGCCGTGCAGCTTCAATCCTTGTCTTTATATCTATTTCTGGATCCCACCGTTCATTAAGCCAGCAACCAAGATATTTATATCTTGACACTTGATCAATATTTTTCCCATTGAGTGTCAGTTTCATTGATGAGGCTGGATGTTTTCTGATGATCATGTATTTTGTCTTGTTGATGTTTATATTTATTCCCATTCTTTGGCTTTCTATGTATACTCTGTCAATGAGTTTTTGGAGATCCATAATATTATCTGCAATTAGCACGGTGTCATCTGCATATCGTAGGTTGTTAACAATCTTTCCATTTATTGTGATTCCCTCTGGACATTCTTCTAATGCTTTTTTAAAGATTACCTCTGCATATATGTTGAACAGGAATGGTGAGAGCACACATCCTTGTCTCACTCCTCTTTTGATGTTAATATCACTGGTGGTAATGTTGTCTAATTGAACGGTAGCTGACTGATTCCAATGCAGATTTGTTATTAGTCTTATGTCTTGTTCGTCTAGCCTTATTTGTTGAAGGACAATTACAATGTCAATTACAAAATCAATTCTAACTTGAATTGTAACCTCCCCAAGTTAGAATGTTGAAATTTATTATTATTATTATTATTACATGACACCTCTCACAAGTCCAAAGATTCATCGAGGGAGGGCACCTACTCTACAACTCACCATCTCCATCACTTAATCCACCAACTATAGCAAACTGCAACAACCATCATCATCTACACCAATGCTATCTACTGTCCACCATCACTAGCAGTTTTCCTCTGTAAATTGCATGTGTTCTCAAGGCCAATTTGTCTGTATGCAGGATGAAAAACTCTAGTTTCCAAGAAAAAAATCCTGCTACCTTCATATGAGATTGGTTAACTCACCTTCAATTGAAAAAAAAAACCATATAAAGATCCCCCCTTTTGTGTCTCCCTAAATTCATAAATATGAATATAACGATTCCTCTCATCACAATGAGAATTGAATTTAGGCCTTTTCCATTCGAAAGATGCAGCTTACCATCATTCTTCCAATTGTGCTACAGAGGCACTTTATATTGATTTATATTGGTACTGATTTATATTGTTATTTTCTTGGGCATGTCCAAATCGTCAAAGACTCATCATGTTAGGCCCATACTAACCATTATTCCGACACTAACTACCATACTGTCTCCTTGAACTCATTTGCTAGTGAATTCGTACCACCTCTGGAAACCCACTCCATCCATTCATCACTCTCCAAACAACAATAAAAAAAAGTCTAGACCTGACAGCTTTGCTAACCACACACTTACAGAGATTCCAGGTGTAATACTTGTTCTTTCCCTTTCTGCCATGTATTGTAAAAGTCTTCTGTGTAAATCTTATAAAATATCAAATCTCTTTAAACCTAGTTGACAGCCTGCAGCCAACAGACTGCAGGTTTGAATTTGCCATATGCAATGGATGTTTATGATTGGCTTTAGGTGGAAGATGAAGTTCATTGCCCAGTGTGAAATCACCATCCACTTAGTAGAGGCCTGAAGTAGTTTGAACAAGTTCCATGTTTGGTCTCTAGAGATCATGCAAAAACTAAATTTAAAAAAATAGTAATGATAATAATAATAAATAATAAAATCCTTTGCTTATCCACAGTGCTAATGTATTATAGGTTTACAACCTTTCATGGATGGAGTCAGTTCAAATAATAAAAATAAGTTATGTTGAAAGTTTATTTTTCACTTGGTTAGACTATAATAAATTTAGTTTAATCCTTTATCCACGTGTGAGCAAACAAAGTTTGTGCCTGAAAGTATCTTCAGGACTGGGGTAAGGTGGTACAACACCAGGCAACTCGTTGCAAAGGTGGAGCAAGCTAACATCACTCCTATCTCAGTATCTCCCATAATGCAAAACACACCCCCTTACGGATATGTATAATGTTATGCATTAAGGGAAGGGCTACTACCCAGACTAGTTTTGACCTTTATTGAGGTCTCTTCAGTGGGAGCCAGGCCTAAGTGGAGATACCATACCAGGTAGAAGCATTAGCAAGGTCATCTCTACCTATAGGAGTTGCCAAACAGTGTGCCACCTTTTTATTAAATTACTCTGGATTTAGAGAAAGATGTTGAAAGTTTATTTTTCACTTGGTCAGACTATAATAAATTTAGTTTAATCCTTTATCCAAGTGTGAGCAAACAAAGTTTGCACCTGAAAGTATCTTCAGGACTGGGGTAAGGTGTTACAACACTGGGCAACTCGTTGCAAAGGTGGAGCAAGATAACATCGCTCTTATCGGTGGTACAACACCGGGCAACTTGTTGCCCGATGTTGTACCACCTCACCCCAGTCCTGAAGATACTTTCAGCTGCAAACTTTGTTTGCTCACACTTGGATAAAGATTAAACTAAATTTATTAAAAATAAGTTATGTTTCTGTCACATCTCTTCTTTTCCACTTATCTTGCCTTCACAACCAACAACCTTCAGTCAGTCTTTATAGGAAGTATCCCATAACACTGTCACATTCTTAGTCACTTGCCTCTCAATCTTCTCCAGAACTTCCTTATCCCAAAGGAATCTAGATGACCAGTTCTGCATGCAATTGTCCAGTCCAGTGTGGACTGGACCTTATAAGGAGGAATATCCTTGTTTTGAACTTCCATATCCTTGTTTCTCATGCATTCAGCATCCTGGTAATCTGATAAGCAGTTTTAGCCAACTTTGGAAGGCTTCCTTTTTCACCTTCTTGCGTGTAGTAATCCCCAAATCCCTGTCCTCGCCAATTTCCTGTACATTTACACACTTTCGTCAATGTAGTACAATGTTTGTGATCTCTTCTTCTGAAAATGCATGATTTACACTTTGCTTCATTATTCTCTGATATTGCCAGTCTATTTAAATCATCCTAAATGATCTCTTTATCATCATTATCATTGACTATTGCTTTTCCCCAGTTTGATCGCAAGTGGATATTTCTTCTTAAATAATTTCCTAGTATCATTGATGTACAAATTAAATAACAGTAGCTCAAGAACAAAGTCCTGCTGTCACCATCAGTCACCTACTTTTTACTAGAACCAATTCCTTCAATATACTGCATTCTTTAATGTTTGTCAGTCAACCATCTTATTCATATCCATCTCATTTGCTTCAGTTTATGTAACGGAGTTCCATGTGGTATGTCTTTGCAAGTCTAGTAGTATCACTGTGTTAGCCATTTCTTTTATCCAACTCCAGCCTCACTTTGTTATGAAAAGTGAACATATTACTAAGGCAATACCTACCCTTCACAAAACAATGCTGCCTATAGGAGTATTGTATTCTCATTCATCCATTGGTCAGAAGAGCTGCCAATTCCCTTGCCTATTCTCATAATACATGGGATAATATTTCATATATTCCCATTGCATTAAGGTTTTACAATATCATAAGCACCTCCATAAATATCATAAGTACCTCCAATTCATCTACCTCTCTTCTAACATCAGTCAGAAGAAAGGTAGATGTACAGTTTCACATCTGTACATCTACAAGAGGACACAATTTGGAGTAAAGTGGATGACAAACAATATTAAACAGGAAATGCATGCGAAAAAGAGGCTGCAGAAGAGATATAAGGAGACAGGAGAAGAGAAGATGCATGAAGAGTATAAGACACAGGCCAGAAGAGTGACTAGTATGATAAGGAAGACAAAACTGGAATATGAGAGGAGATTAGCCCTAAGATCCAAAGAAAATCCTAAGCAATTTTTTAGATATGTGGCCAGTAGGAGGAGAAATGACTGTGGAAGAATATTGTGGGATAAAAATGGGAATAGAGGGACTGATGCAGAGGACATAGTAGAATTGTTCAATGAACACTTTATTGGAGTATTTCATCCTGGAGGAGTAACAGTTTTAATGCTAGAGGGATATGGCAGGTTCAAGGTTTAGAGGTACAAGAGGAGAGTGTGTTTCAAATACTGAGTACTCTGGATGTCAGTAAAGCTGTAGGACTGGATGGTATTTCACCACGAGTTTTGAGAGAATGTGCTAGGGAACTGACAGTGCCTTTGACCTGGCTTTTCAATGAAAGTCTGGCTGCTGGAAAGGTGCCCATGGAATGGAAGGAAGGTAAGATAGTGCCATTGCATAAGGGCAGTAGCAGACTGGAAGTGTCTAATTATAGACCAGTTTGTGTGTCATCAGTAGTTAGTAAAACCTTGGAGAAGGTAGTGAAGGACCGTATATAGCATTGGGCAGATGAGGATAATGTTATCTGTGAGAGTCAACATGGATTTGTGAAGGGGTAGTTTGTTTTAGCAATATGCTAGCCTTTTATGATAAAGTTACAAGAGCATTAGATGAGGGAAAGGCATATACTGCCATTTTCTTAGACTTAGCGAAGGCATTTGACAGAATGCCACATGATAAGCTGATATTTAAGTTGCAGCACATGGGTCTGGATGTCAGATTGGTCAACTGGATTCAGGATTGGCTGTCCGATCGGTATCAGAGAGTTGTGTATGGTGGGACAGTTTCAAGGAAACAGAGGGTTACAAGTGGGGTCCCACAGGGCTCAGTACTGGGACCTATATTGTTTAACCTTTATATCAATGACATTGTCAGTGGATTGCAAGGAGATATTCAGTTGTTTGCAGATGATGCGAAGCTGGGAAGGATTATTAGTAATAGTGCAGATGTGGCAGCCCTGCAAGAGGATTTGAATAAGCTAGATAGATGGGCAAATAAATGGGGGTGTCAGTTTAATGCAGCAAAATGCAAGATCTTTAGGTTTGGGAAACATCGATGGGACACTGCATACCCTATGGGAGGAGTTATACTGGAGGAAGTACGGGAGACAAGAGATCTGGGGTTGATGATTGATAGAAACCTGAAATTTAGGGGACATATTGCAATGGTGCTGAAGGTAACACAAAGGATTGCTGCAATAATGAGAAGGACACTGACCTGCAGAGATAAAACAGTTATCATTCCATTGTATAAGACCCTGATCAGACCACACTCGGACTATTGTTCTCAGATTTGATCCCCAGGATTTGAAGGGGATAAATTAACTGTGGAAAGGGTACAAAGGCGGATAACAAAGATGGTTTCAGGACTATACAATGATAGTTATGAGGATCGGCTGAGGGAATGTGGACTGCAGAGTTTGGTGGAATAGAAGAAGGAGAGGTGATATGATTGAGACTTTTAAACTGTTGAGAGGTGGTTACAGAGTTGACACTGGGGAGTTCTTTCTCTTGGTTGAACAGTGGGAAGGAGTGATGACAAGAGGCCATCCCTGGAAGTTACCAAAGGAAACTGTGAGCAAGAGGGTGAGGAGTGGTTTCTTTGTGTGTAGGGTGGTTGAGCCGTGGAATGCATTGCCTGATGGAGTGGTGGGAGCGAGAACGGTCAGTGAGTTCAAGGAGTGGTATGATAGACTTTGTGTTTCTTAAGGGGGACCTCCCCTCGATGAGGCTTGATAGACTTTGTGTTTCTTAGGAAGGACCTCCCACGATGATTCTTTTGACTCCATGGAGGCCTGAATAATAATATTAATAATAATAATAATAATAACATTAGACAATATGACTGACCACCTTGTTTTATGCCAATCCTCTGATACTGTCACCTGTTTAGTATTATGAATGTGGTTAGTAGGGTGTGAGGAGTATATTTTTCTCTTGGAGAATGGTAAATGAATGGAATGAGTTGCCAGAGTCAGTCGTGAGTACTTTGTCTGTTAATGGATTCAAGGAAAGGTATGATGGATATTGTGTGGATAATTTGGATCTCTCATGAGAGTCTTCAGACTCAGTGGAGGTGCAGGTACAATAATAATAATAATTAAAAAGGCAGCACAAGATGAATGGTAATAATTAGTTGCATGAGGATTATGAAGAGTAAAAGGGGAAAGTGACTTGCTGTGTTGGGATATCAAAAGTGCAATATAAGCAGTGGTTAGCTAAATGAGTCCCATAAAAAAAAAATCCCTGGGAGTTCATTTGATACATTTGATAAAAAAAAATAAGAAAGAATGATTATGGATGATGATACTGATTGGTGAAAATGGCAGAATAATTACCACTGTGGTGGATATAGTTGAGATATTAAATGAGCAATTCATAATGATATTTCATCCATGTGAATGTGACACATTGTATTGAAGTTGAGTCTAGTGGGAAAGTTGGAGGATGGACTCATGATGAATGAGCAGAATGTCATCAAGTAAACAAGACTGTAGAGCTTTATGATCTAACACCACATTTTGAATGAGTTGGCCATTGCATCAATGTACTTGAGTGTCACAATGGGTCAAATTCCAGAGGGAGTGGGGAGAGAGAGAGCAGAATTGTTCCTCTTCATAAGGGAGGTGATAAGACTAAAGCTTCAAATTACAGGAGTTTTGGATAGTGTTAGACAGATTAGTGGGCACCACAAATAGGGTTGACACCAGCAACATGCTGGTGTCAACTTTTGATTAACACCATTCATGGATTTGCTTAAGGAAGCTCATGTTTTAGCAATCTCTTTACTTATTATAAATTAAGGTGACAAATGTATTGGAAAAGGGAGATGCATATTCAGTGCCATACAGACATACACTTACTTATGAACATAATGTGTTCTTGGAAACATGTTTATAAGTTGAATGTTCATAAATAGATTTATGTTAACATATATGCTAATATAGATATATTCACAGTATATTGTTAAATTTATTGACTTGTTTTTGAAATAAATTACCTTAATTCAGAGATAGTAATAGTACATAATCTGAAAATAGTTTATTCTGAAAAGTTGTATAAATACATAATCTAGAAAGAATTAAATCATTTTGTTTTTTTTTTATTTATTCGTACATAGTTTGTAATATGCCAACTCTCTGTTCATGCCTTTGCAGTGTATAAAAAAAAACAAGTGTTGGGTTTCTATATTCTGATCCTGAATTCAAATTGTTAAACAGTGTTCTATTTCTTCAATGTTGACATTTCATGTTTTAGAGATAATTACAGATTGAACTAAGCTTGAGCAATGCAAATATAGTCACAATTTTTTTTTGTTTTTTAAAATTGATAAAGCTGTTAGAACAATTAACATCATAAACACAAGCAGCCAAAACAAACAGTTACCCATTTTCAGAACACCTACGTTCAATTTAGCTTCTACTGACATCATTTGATTTTTTTTCCTCCACACTTTTAGCACTTTTGCAATCACTATGATCATCTTTATTTTCCATATTTCAAGGGTGTTAAAAATAACAGAAATGTATATATAAATGCTCACAACATTAACATGTGGAATGTGTTCAAGTAACTGAAGAGTAGTCTATTGGCACAGAAAGAAGAAGGAATTACTGGGCCAAACATTTTCTACTGTTCATAGAAAATCTGTGAAATAAAATGTTTGTTCTTTAAATGAATTCCCTGTTTTATGTTCGTGAAATGAATTGGAGATCATAGTCTGCACATTGTTTATATATATGACTTGTTCATTTCTTGGGTGTTCATAAGTGGAGGTTTCCCTGTATTTAGATTTTACAAATTCCTCTGATAGATTTTCACGTGGCATGCTTTAATTAAATTTGAATAGATGGGGTTGGATAGTAGCTTAGTGATCTGGATGGAGACTTGCTGTCTTGTAGGAATAATCAGCAAATTGTGTATGGAGGAATGATATCTCCAAAGAGAAAAGTCACTAATAGTGTGATCAAATTGAAATGATCAAAATGAAAAGATCTGTTTTGGGGCTTATGCTGTTTAACTTGTATTCTAATTGCAGTATGCCATCAATGATAATATTCATTTATTTGCAGCTCCTGAAGAATTGGAAAGAACAGTGAGTAGTGGAGTAGATGTGGCTCTGCAAGAGGGCTTGAATAGACTGGGTTAATGGGTGAGTGGAGTTACCAATGAATGTTGTGAAGTGTAAGATTTTAAAATTCAAAGAATAGATGGAATGTAGAATATGCAGTTGGCAGGAAGATCTAAGAGAAGGTTGAGGAGTTGAGGGTTCTGTGGTAAGTGATGGTAGATAAGGATCTATAATTTCAGGAGACATTACTAAAATTGTGACGACTGTACATCAGATTATGGCAGTGATGTGGAGGAAACTGATGTGGACGTAAGGATATTATGGTTCTGTTGTATAAAGATTTGATTAGGCTGCATATGAATTAATGTGCACAGATTTATTTTTCAAAAGGATGAACAGATAATGGAGACGTTCAGGACCATTGACTAAAGTGATTTCTTGTGTCTGGAATGATGAGTATGAAGAGAGGGAGAGAGAGAGAGAAAATGCAATTTGCAGTCTAGCAGATAGTAGAGGAGGGTGATATTATTGAGACATAAATTGGTTATGGGTTATTACCAGATTAATGTGAATGAGGATTTTCATAGAATGGGAGGAAGATAGATGGAACCAAAAGCCTTTTTGGTATCCAGCTTGTTCAAAATTTTTTGATAACTTTCTAGTGGAAGGCTACAATAAGAATGATGCTAGGAAGTGTGCATTGTCTTATCTGATGTTTCAATACCATGAACTAGATGAGAGAGAGAGAGGGAGGGAGGCATAAACACTGCATCCAACATCTTTTGATGTGACTAGAAGGCATGACTGCCATTGACACAGAAGCCATGTTTTCCACATGGTGTTTCAAACAAAATTACCATTATTCAAAGCAATTTGTAAAGAGAGCCAGTAGATGATATACCCTCAAACTTAGTGGGTACCCTAACCGGATCATGGGGAAAAGATTTTGACAAAAAATTAGCAGGAGAAAATTACATTACTAGAACTGGATGGTATGTGATTGTGAAGAGATTCAGAGTGAATGACAAACAAAGTTATTCAATGATGTTTATTTTGCTCACTTCATAAAGTAATGTGATACAAAAAACATATCACATAGAGCTGATATACTGCAAAGAGCTATCAAGGAGATCTGAATGGTCAGTGGAGGAAACATTCAGTGTATTGGGCAATCTGTAGGACTAATTGCTGATACTGTCATACATCATTATCTACAGCAGAATGCAACTGATCTGTTGAGAGATTTTGCACATGATGTGCAGTTTTGTTTTTCAAATCTGCCATGTAAAGAACTTTGCTCCAGTACATCATGCTTTTGAGGCAACCCCAAAACCAAAAGTCACAGATTGTCTGGTGAATGTGGTGCTCATTTTATAAAAAATGACTGACTGATTACTCATCCTCTGTGAAATGTTGATGCAATAATTCTTGAACTTCATGTCCTGTGTTAGGAGATGCTCTATCTTGCAGCAACACTGTTGTATTCAGGCACCTTCTTTGCTACAGTTGTGAGATGATGAAATTGCTCAACCTGTAATGTGCATCTGTGATCATGCAGGTCACAGGTCCAGCTCAATGAAATTCTTCGAAGAAAAATAGCTCAATAACAAACTTGGCCATTAATCCTAACCATACTGTGACCATTTTGAGTGTTTACTGTTTCACAACATGAAAATGCACTTGATCATGCTATAGAATGTTCCAAGGCTAATCCTCGTCCACCTGCATGTATGCCAGAAGTATCAATGCAAACATTTCTCAAACGCTGGCATTTCCCAAATTCAACTCTTGGCTGTGGTTGAGTTTATACAGGTAGCATTTGAATGCTTTATGCAAAGTCCTCCATACTATTGTATATGACAAATCTAATTGTTTGGCTACTGCACATGCAATGCATGAACTTACAGCATTCTCATTTAACTGCTCAACAACTGCAGTTCCAACATTTTCAGTCATTTATGGAATTTCAGATATATTCCCCTCTTCATGGTTGGACTGTCAAACTGCCAGTCTCTTCCAATCGATGAACCATGTATCACACTCCATTTGGTGTCATTCAGCCTTTTTGTAAAGCCTTTAGATATCTATACTTGCAAATTGTTGCTGCTTCAGCATTTTCCCCATTTCTATAGAAACAAGCAAGGCATGTTCAGACAAATCGAGATCCATTGCACAAGTTGAATGAGTGTAGTAGCCAGTCTCACTCCACTTTATTACCATCTTACAGCTAATTTGGTATGCAAAATTCATTATCTCTTCTCGCTCGCAGTGCCATATTTTCCCTGTTAGTCAATTTTCTTGAACATTTATTTTTTTATTTATTGTTGAAAGCAAGAGGGTGAGAGTGAGGAGCAGAAGGGTGTGGAGTGGTTTCTTTGCATGGAGGATGGTTGAACCGTGGAATGCATTGCCTGATAGAGTGGTGAGAGCAAGAACGGTCAACGAGTTTAACGGGTGGTATGATAGACTTTGTGTTTCCTAGGCGAGACCTCCCACGAGGAGTCTTCATAGACTTTGTGTTTCCTAGGAAGGACCTCCTGCGATGAGTCATTTGACTCCATGGAGGCCTGAATCATAAGAATAATAATAATTTCAGACTATGTTTTCATTTGATACAAGGGAAAGGATTCTTTTGTGATTAATTCTGTTAAAGTTTCCACGGTGTGATCAGAAAATCGAAACAGTTCCCTGTTTAAAGTCCTGTTTATTGTAGGCCCAAGCAGAATCATTTATACACACATAAAAGAATAAATTAATAAATAAATGTATATGTGTAAGAATAAATTAATAAATAAATATATATATTAATATATATATATAAATTTATTCTTTTATGTGTATATAAGTGATTCCGCTTGAGCCTACAATAAACAGGACTTTAAACAGGAAACTGTTTCGATTTTCTGATCATAATTCTGATCAGATTAAAATTATTATAGTGGAGTGAGGAATCCTACATAAAGATTCCTTTTAAACGAAAGTACGATTTTTAATCTGGTGCTGTTTGTTTGTCTGTTATTGAAGAAAGAGAAAGTTATCAAGCAATGAAAATTATCTGAATTTATGGAATATTTTAGCCAGTTTTCCATATTTAAAACAAAATTATATTGTATACACATAATTTTTAAAAAATTCTAATTCTACATGTATCATCACAATACCTTGATACTACTACTTTAGTTTAGTTGTGCTAACTGTGTTTTTGATACAGTCTGATTTATGGCAATTTATCTAATTTCATTTTTCAGCTACATCACCATGGGGGTGAATTTAGGAAACCTGAGCGCCTTGAGAACGTTTCGTGTGCTTAGAGCCTTAAAAACTGTAGCTATAGTTCCAGGTAAGTTCCCACTGATCTAATAATTAAAGAAAAAATTGTATGCACCTACAAATGAGTAATAACGGATTTTTATTTCAATAAAAGTAGCCAACATAATAGTCAATGTATGCTTTCCATTGTTATACATGTTCAGATATTTTCACTTGAGTTGTTAACTGTTATTACTTCTTTTCTAGTTTTTTTTTTTTTTTAGTTTATCTCCATGTAATTATTCTGATAAATTGAAACAAAAGAATTTTCACGAAACTAATCAAGAAAATATAAAAATATTCTGTGTGAGATTTATTATTATTATTTTATTTTTTATTTCTTGTGGAAAAATACCAGAAAACAGATTCCTAGTATAAATAATATTACATATAAAACTCTCAGTAGAGTATGATGTGATGATATGTTAAGCCATTGCTTAACTGAGCAGCCATTTCCTGGCTGTTTTATTGTTATGAGGCACACTGAATCATTCCAATGTCAGGCTTATCTGTTATAAATTCAACTGTTTATAAAATTTGTCCCTGTTTCATATTTAGACAGTATAATGAGTATTTTTAACTTTAGTCAAACAGAGAATAAACTGGAAATTGGGTTGCAAACATTTGGCAGTGTTTAATCACAGAATAAACTGTATATAGAGATCTGTTGAGAGATGTAAATATGTGTTTACAAATGTAAAGATTAAATTTTTTTATTATACTTCTTCCTCTGCTGCTTTCTCCAATGAAGTTGATGATGTAACTACATTGATTTGGAATCAGAGCTTTATTTTTAAGCTCAAACAGGACATGCATTTTTTTCTACATTTTGCAAAAACATTTGGTTGAATAATACTGCATGTCCCACTGCAATTGAAATTGAGTATGATGAGGTTGGATAGTCTGTTGAAAGACTGTTTAAAGGGATGGAGTGCAATGAAAGGTGACATGCTTGATACCACAAGTTCTGTTCTGGGACTGCTGTTTAATTTATATATCAATGATATAATTAAGTTTGAGAGGAGATATTCAGTTTTTTGCTAATGATGCTAGATCTCAAAGAGCAGTTACAGGAATCTCTCTTGCAGTGCTGTAACAAGAGAATCTGAATAGGTTCAAGTCCTTTGGGCAGCTGAAGGGATGTTCATTAAGTGTAAAAATCTTGCACTTTAGGCAGAGAAGAGATGGAAGTAGAGTGCTGAGGCAAATGGCCATTTCACTACTCTCAAATGTTTGGTACAAGAACAGATTAAGGTCATATGTCCTATAGATAAGAAGAGAAGAGGTGATATCATTGAGACAAAAACGTTGGTGACAGTCTTTTGGACAAGTATAAGTAGTGCTTTTTTGGGGTATGGTACAGCATACTGGCACCTCTATTAAACAGTGACAAGTAACATATGGATGCAGTACATTTTGTAATTTGTAATATTCAATAATTTTTTTGCATGTTTACCTAGTGTTCAAATAAACTTAGTTACTTAATGAAAATTTTTACATGGAACACTTTGAAAACAAAGTACTTACCACAGCTACATACAAGCCACAAGTGTGGTTACGCTATGTAGATGATGTGTTTGCCATCTGGCCCCATGGACAAGACATTTTGGGTGCTTTTGTCACCTACCTAAACAGCCAACACCCCAAAATTCACTTCACGGTAGAAAAAGAATCAAATAACTGTTTACCATTTCTTGACACATTAGTCACCTGCCTTTCAGATGGATCACTATCTTTTTCTATTTACAGAAAGCCTACACACAGGAAGATACCTACATAAACAATCACATCATCATCCAGTCCAACAGTACGGCATTTTAAAAACACTTACACACACAGAGCCAGAGCCATTTGTTCTAACGATACAGCTCTGACCACCGAACTCCAATACCTGCGCCATATGTTCTTAGCCAACAGCTACAATCCCTACAAAATAGATAAAATACTACATAGGCCCATTACTCTGCCCTCCCCTAATACACAAGAATACAACATGACCATTTCTATTCCCTATATCAGAGGTATGTCATAAAAGATAGCCAAAGTATTGTTGAAACATGGCCTTTGCACCACTTTCAAACCTCATGTCAAGCTGGCAACTCTGATCCACTCACCTAAGGATAAACTTCACCCTTTAGCAAACCCATGAGTGTATGAAGTTCCGTGTGACTGTGACTTGGCCTATTATGGGCAAACAGGAAGATCAGTGAACATCTGCCTGGAAGAACATGAAAGATACATTCGCTACTATTACTATGGCAAGTCGGGACCGGCAGACAACGCTTTGGACACTCCTTCACACAGGATTAAATGGAGGAAAACAAATGTGCTATTTAGGAGTCATTATAGATCTGAAAGATTATTTTTTGAGTCAGCAATGGCTTTGAAGAATTCTCCGAACCTTAACAAATATGGTTGCATTAATTTGCCAAAAATTTGGGAGACGGTCCTAAGAAAAACTCCTGGATAACTGCTGGTTTTTTTTTTTTTTTTCCCCCGTTAGAGGGTGCCAAAAAATAAGACTTTAGATCTTTTGTCTTTTGCAATTATATTGTTTCACTCACTCACTGTTGCATTTACAAGTGTGTTGTGCTCTGATGATGCTGAGTTGAAAATCAGCAAAATATTATTATTATTATTATTATTCAGGCCTCCAAGGAATCAAAAGACTCATCGAGGGACGACCTTCCTAAGACATAAAGTCTGTCAAGACTCATCAAGGGGAGGTCCCCCCCTGAGAAACACAAAGTCTATCATACCACTCTTTAAACTCACTGACCGTTCTCGCTCCCACCACTCCATCAGGCAATGCATTCCACGGCTCAACCACCCTACATACAAAGAAACCACTCCTTACCCTCTTGCTCACAGTTTCCTTTTGTAACTTCCAGGGTTGGCCTCTTGTCATCACTCCTTCCTGCTGTTCAACCAAGTGAAAGAACTCCCCAGTGTCAACCCTGTAACCACCTCTCAACAGTTTAAAAGTCTCAATCATATCACCTCTCCTTCTTCTATCCACCAAACTCTGCAGTCCACATTCTCTCAGCCGATCCTCATAACTATCCTTGTACAGTCCTGAAACCATCTTTGTCATCCGTCTTTGTATCCTTTCCACAGTTAATTTATCCCCTTCAAATCCTGGGGACCAAATCTGAGAACAATAGTCCAAGTGTGGTCTGATCAGAGACTTATACAATGCAATGATAACCCTCTTATCTCTGCAGGTCAGTGTCCTTCTCATAATAGCAGCAATCCTCTGTGTTACCTTCACCACCTTTGCAATATATCCCCTAAACTTCAGGTTTCTATCAATCATCAGCCCCAGATCTCTTGTCTCCTGTACTTCCTCCAGTATAACTCCTCCCATAGAGTATGCAGCATCCCATCGATGTTTCCCAAACCTCAAGACCTTACATTTTGCTGCATTAAACTGAAACCCCCATTCATTTGCCCATCTATCTAGCTTATTTAAATCCTCTTGCAGGGCTGCCACATCTGCACTATTACTAATAATTCTTCCCAGCTTCGCATCATCTGCAAACAACTGAATATCCCCCCTGCAATCCACTGGCTATGTCATTGATATAAAGGTTAAACACTATAGGTCCTAGTACTGAGCCCTGTGGGACCCCACTTGTAACCCTCTATTTCCTTGAAACTGCCCCACCATACACAACTCTCTGATACCAATCGGACAGCCAATCCTGAATCCAGTTGACCAATCTGACATCCAGACCCACGTGCTGCAACTTAAATATCAGCTTATCATGTGGCACCCTGTCAAATGCCTTCGCCAAGTCTAAGAAAATTGCAGTATATGCCTTTCCCTCATCTAATGTTCTTGTAACTTTATTATAAAAGGCTAGCATATTGCTAAAACAAGAGCGTCCTTTCACAAATCCATGTTGATTCTCACTGATAACATTACCCTCATCAGCCCAATGCTGTATACGGTCCCTCACTACTTTCTCCAAGATCTTAACAACTACTGATGACACACAGACTGGTCTATAATTAGACACTTCCAGTCTGTTGCCACCCTTATGCAATGGCACTATCTTACCTTCCTTCTATTCCCTGGGCACCTTTGCCAAAGCCAGACTTTCATTGAAAAGCCAGGTTAAAGGCACTGTCAATTCCCTAGCACATTCTCTCAAAACTCATGGTGAAATACCATCCAATCCCACAGCTTTACTGACATCCAGAGTACTCAGTATCTGAAACACACTCTCCTCCTGTACCTCCAGACCTCGAACCAGTCCTATCCCTCTAGCATTAAAACTGACTCCTCTAGGATGAAATACTCCAATAAAGTGTTCATTGAACAATTCCACTATGTCCTCTGCATCAGTCACTCTATTCCCATTTTTATCCCACAATATTAAGCGTTAATAAAACATCTTTGTTGATAAAAGTGTTTGTGGTGTTGTTAATACCATGAAAAATAAGTCATGAATAATGAAATTTGCATTTTTACTACACCTGTTGTACATATATTTGATCTAACTCTTTTTAGCATTTTAAATTACTTTCATGTGTATATATTAACATGTTCATGGCAGGCTGTGTCTCATGTAGGTCTGTATTTTAGTTCTACAATAAAACTTTTATTTCGTTTGGCTTGTCACTATGCAGTATGGTGTTCATTTGAGTTGTTTCTAATTATTATGAATTCTCCAATTACTCTATTTTTCACTAAATATAGTATATATTGTGCTGTTTTTGTGCCACAATAAAATTTACTTTGTTTTGCTGGTAGGAAAGATGTGTTTCATTATATAGGGTCATTTTCATTCTAATACTAAACTACTAATATATACCAGATATGCAGAAATTCTGCTGTCCTGCTTGAAGGATAAAAAAAGCTTGAAGGATAAAAAAAAGCTTGAAGGATGTACATGAGTCAATTTGTTTCTTCCCCTTGCAAATGTGTTAAGTAAATCATTTTACTAGGTTATAGTAAAAAAAGTTTCGAACTGTAAAGTAAAATATGAAAATATTTCTTTTTCTCTTCCACAGTTTAAGAGATTAAAAATAAATGAGAAAATTAGTGTAGTTAACTACATTGGCTGTGTCAAAGACTGTTTTTGTTCATTATGGTATCTGTGTCCAACAGCTAGGAATGACTGACATTAATGACAGGCAAAGTTGCTGGATTGTTGATTAAAAAAAAAAAGACCTCTGTGTGAAGTATAACTAGCTAAATTATCAAAATAAGAGACTTGGATGCAGAACTGTTGTTTGGGTATATGTTGTCCCAACATTTAAGAAATATATAGTTTTTTAAAATTGTTTTTTAATGGTTGAGATACATTATTAAATGGTTATTATTAAACAAGGTTGAGATACAATTTTGCTGTATTTAGCAGCCCTCTAAACTTGCTTCTAGACATTACCTTAGTTACGACCTTTGCTTAGTGAGTTATGACCCTGTTTGGATGTGCATTACGTAAAGAAATGGGAAGAATATAAGCATGAAAATTTCTAAGGAATGTGCAAACAATGAAGTTGCCTATGCTGGCAAAAGTAAATAGCAACAGCTACTATCTTTAAGAAAGAAAAAGTTATCACAATGCGAAGTAAAAATATCAGTAAAAATATTTTTTTAGTTTTTTCTTTTCATATACTTTCAATCTTCAACTTTTCCTGCTAACAAAGAATCAGTATGGCACCTTTTTTTTTTTTTTTTAACAAAAAAGTACTGGGTATAAGAGAAATATTGCATAGGGTATTAGGTGGTTTTAAAATGAGAGGAAATGAGAAAATTTTCTTTTACTGTTTCTCAGTGGCATTCATAACATCCTTAATTTTTACTCTTGGAAAGCTTCAAGTAGTGACTCTATTGTCAAACATAAATTTAACAAGCAAATCATTGTACCATATTATATGGTGCAATGCAATGCTTCTTTCGCTTGGTTAAACAGCGGGAAGGAGTGATGACAAGAGGCCATCCCTGGAAGTTACGAAAGGAAACTGTGAGCAAGATGGTGAGGAGTGGTTTCTTTGCATGGAGGTTGGTTGAACCATGAAATGCATTGCCTGATGGAGTGGTGAGAGCGAGAATGGTCAATGAGTTTAAGGAGTGGTATGATAGATTTTGTGTTTCTTAGGGGGGATCTCCCCTCGATGAGTCTTGATAGACTTTGTGTTTCTTAGGAAGGACCTCCCATGATGAGTCTTTTGACTCCATGGAGGCCTGAATAATAATAACATCCTTTTTCTTACCTTCTACTTGAATAATCTTATTATTGTTATTATTACTAGTACTACTACTAGTAATAGTCTTTGACATCTTACTAACTTGTGTATTTTACTATCTCATATACTACTAATACTTATCTTCTTTTTTAACAGCATTTTCCCTGCATTACCTCCATCTTAAATTAATTACAAGAATATAGAATGAAAGGAGAAGATAGTGTACGAGAACAAGGAGAGCAAGTTTGTTGAATTTCTGAGAGATAAATATCTTAAGCATCATGCAATTGAAACAGCTACAAGCTTTAGTGTTTTGGATTTGGTGATGCCTTCACAAGATGTAGTTGTTAATGAACTATCGAGACTGCCACCAATTGGTTAAGATGGATCATGAGGTACTTGTTTTGGAAGTGGTGAAACAAGAAAAAAAAGTTACCAAAAAGGGATATATGGAGAATCATAAGATAGGTGATTATTGAAAGCTCTGTAGTCAGCTGACATTAGTACATCTCGTAGATGAGCTGTACAGAAAAGATGTTCAATGTGCATGGAAATTAAAAAGGCACTATCTGACACAAGCAATATATAACTGCATAGCAAGGATTAAGTAAGTAAGTAAGTAAATAGCGTAGGAGTGAAATGAATGAACAAGGAATTCAATTTGCTTTGTTGGAAAACAATGTTGTGGAGGAGATACACGACAGATCATGGAGACCAGATCCATGAAAAGTATAATGTACAGGCTAGGAAAGTGCCGAATATGGTAATGATACAGTAGGAGAGGAGATTGGTCAAGTTAATTCAAAGTTAATTCATTCACTATATGGTAAGCAAGAGGAAGACTAATTATGGTAGGATGACATTGGTGATAGTCATGTTAGCAGAGTGACTTTTGCAAAAGATATAGTGGAATTATTGTATGAACACTTTATCGTAAATGATATAGGGGGGCACTAGTGGGTCAAGCACTACGAACGTGTTTTGAAGAGCTCCTGATTCAGATAAGTTTTACTAGGAATAATTAAGTATATATGCGTAATTGTTTAAGTAAGAGCGGCTGTAAACGTTGTACGCTACCGATATTATTAGTGTGGGGTTTTTTTCTTGCTTAAACTAAATACGAAAACGTTAATATTAGACCTAGTAACCTGCAGAGAAAAAAAAAAAAAAATGGCGGCGGCATTGTCATTCCATGATTTTAATTTGGATTTCAGTCGGTTCGTTAAGTGTGAGGTCTGTTATATGTATTCCTTCGACTACATAAATGATTTGTGGGTGTTTAGTGCAGATGGAAGAAGGGTGTGTGCGAAATGTGACCTGAACGAGGAATTGATGAATGTGAATATGAAGTTGATGACAGAAAGTGCTAGTACCGATTGTGTCGCGAGTGCACGTTTGAAAGAGAAGGATGGCGAGGAAGACAGGCGAAAAAATGTTAAAAAATCAGGAAAAAAGAAAAAGAGCGATTTGACAACCGTAACGGATGTTAAAAGAGACGAAAGTGAGGCAGAAAGAAACGAAATTGAGAGAACGAATGAAAGTAGAAATGGCGTGGTGCAGAAATCGCAAGTAAAAAAAATCGAAAGAATGAATGATAGCGAAAAAAGAATGACTGATGGCGAAAGTTGGACGCATGTTGTAACGAAAGTACTGAACCAAAGAAAGATGAATGACAGTAAAAGTG
The DNA here is from genome assembly GCF_054136105.1 of Typopeltis vanoorti. Classification (NCBI taxonomy): domain Eukaryota; kingdom Metazoa; phylum Arthropoda; class Arachnida; order Uropygi; family Thelyphonidae; genus Typopeltis; species Typopeltis vanoorti. The sequence goes on along the minus strand of NC_143564.1, from coordinate 90,162,905 downwards.
AGAAGAATGATAGCGAAAGTTGGACGCATGTTAGTCCGAAAGTACGGAAACAAAGAAAGATATGTGAGAGTGAAAGTGAGAAGAATGATAGTGAAAGTTGGACGTATGTTGGACCGAAAGTACGGAAACAAAGAAGGATGAATGAGAGGGAAAGTGAGAAGAGGGGGTCGAGAGTTAGAAAGTTAGAAAGATTTAATGATAGAGTGAATGTGTCGCGAGGTTCAGAAGGTGAATTGGATTGGATGAAGCAAGAAATGAAATGGATGCGGAATGAAATTAAGAGAATTCAGGTCAAAACTATTAAAATAAATCATGATGGCATGAAAGAGATAACAAAAGATGAGCGAGTGGCGTTGTATGGTGACTCCATTATTATAAGTGTGCTAGAGGATAAAATGCACAAGGTATGTTTTCCAGGCAGTAAAATGAGTAGAGTGATTGAGGCATTGAATATGAGGCGGGACCGAGCAAAAGAGTTAATTGTATTAATTGGTACGAATGATTTGAGAGAGAACAAAGAGCATGTCAAAATGAATGTCAGGAGACTGCTTGGAAAGATAAAGGAGAATAGTATGACAGAAAGGGTAGTCAGTGTGTTGCCTAGGTATGATTGTGGTGAAATGAGGCAGAGCGCAAGGATTATGAATGATATTCTGGCTGAAATGTGTGAGGAGATGGGAGTACAGTTTGTTAATGTGTGGAATGAGTTTGAGGGACGAAGTGAGCTGTATGGGAGCGATGGACTGCATTTGAGTGGTTATGGTGTGAGTCGCTTGGAGAGACTGCTGCTGGAAGGTAGAGAAGTGAATAGAGAGAATGAATCAGATCGAGAGGGGAGTGATGTGGAAGAGCAGGAGAGATTGAAGGAGTGGAAATGAATGTGGAAGTGAGTGGTATGAGTATAGAAAATGAGAGAATGGGTGTGCAAGTGGAGCAGGGAAACGAGGAGGCTCAGGGTGGACAGGGATACACAGCGTGAGAAAGGTGGATGCTCCAAGAGGAGGTGAGAGAATGTGTAGGCAGGAAAGTAATGGGCTGATCAGGGATCAAAAGGAAACAGATGGAATCGCAAAGGGTTCTAAAATGAAGAATCAGAAAGGGAAATGGCCCCAGTCCAGCATGGAGAGATCACATCGAGTGAGTGGTATCAGTGGAACTAGCTGTAGATCCAGAAATGAGTTGTTGTGTTTGTATACCAATGCTAGAAGTATAAGAAACAAGGCGAATGAAATGGTTGCACTAATTGCGTCTGTGCACCCAGAGATTGTCGGAATAAGTGAGACATGGTTAGATGAGGATGACATCCTGACAGGAATAGAGATGGAAAGGTGTGATGTGTTTCGTGAGGATAGAATGGGTAAAAAGGGAGGGGGAGTGCTATTGATGATAGAGAAAGAGTTATGTCCATACAAGGTAGAGATGCAAGAGGGAAATGGGGCCAGTGGTTTTGAGGCAGTATGGTGTGAGATAGAGGTGAATAGAATCAAATACTTGGTGGGATGTTGTTATAGACCTGGTAATGTGGATGGTGGTGGTAGTGAAATGTATAGTCAAATAAGCCAAGCAAATAAGAAAAGGGTGATCATTATGGGTGATTTTAATTATGGCAATATAGACAGGAATGAAGAGATAGCAACTGGAAGTAAAGAAAATGAGTTTCTTGAGTTTTTGAGGGATAACTACCTCAGACAGTATGTAACAGAGGGCACACAAGGATTAAGGGTCTTGGATTTGGTCATCTCATCGGAGGATGTAATTATCAATGAGGTATCAAATCATCCACCAATTGGTGAAAGTGACCATGATGTGATTACTTGGGTGGTTGCCAGCAGTGCAAGGACCCCTGTGAAAAAAAAGGGTATATGTGGAACTACAAGGGGGGTGATTATGAAGAGCTCAGGAGACAGCTTGCAGGTGTAGCATGGAATGAGGAGTTAGCTGGAAAAGAGATCAATGCAGCTTGGGGGATTTTCAAAAAATATTTAGTGGATGCAATGTCTAAATGTATACCACGGGTGAGAAGGTTAAATAAGTTAGGTGTGAGATGGATGAATAAAGAGATTAAGCATGCTATACAGAGAAAAAGGGCATTGTGGAGGCAGCATAAGAGAAGTGGAAGTAACCAATTTCATGAGTTCTACAAAGACCAGGCAAGGAGAGTGACTTGGTTGGTGAGAGTAGCTAAAGAGAGGTATGAACAGCAGTTAGCTAATGAAGCTAAAAAGAATCCTAGGGAGTTCTTTCGATATGTAGCCAGCAAAAGAAAGAATGATTATGGAAGGATGACATTGATTGGAGGAAATGGTATAAAGACAGCTGATGTAGTATGTGTGGTGGAGATACTTAATGAGCAGTTCATAAAGATCTTTCAATCTTGTGAATGTGACTTCATGGAGAGAATGAGAGCAGTTGATGATGGAGAGGAGAGACTGACTGTAAGTGAGCAAAAGGTGTTTGGGGAGTTGAGTAAACTAGATGTAAATAAGGCTGTGGGACTTGATAATATATCACCGCGTATTCTGAAGGAATGTGCCAGAGAGTTGACACCTGCCTTGACATATTTTTTTAATACGAGTCTTGCACTTGGTCGAGTCCCTAAAGAGTGGAAGGAGGGCAAGATTGTGCCACTTCATAAAGGAGGTGATCGAACTCAAGCATCAAACTATAGGCCTATCTGTGTGTCAGGTGTTGTGGTTAAGTTGTTGGAGAAGCTTGTGAGAACTAGGATCCAGAGTTGGGTTGACAACAATGGTATAATCTTTGATGGACAGCATGGATTTGCTAAAGGGAGGTCGTGTTTTAGTAATCTACTTACTTATTACAATCAAGTGACTGCTTCCTTGGACAGAGGAGAAGGATACACAGTAATATACTTGGATTTTGCAAAAGCTTTTGATAGAGTACCTCATGATAAGTTGACAGTCAAACTAGAGCAGATGGGGTTGGATATTAGATTAGTGCATTGGATTGGAGACTGGCTATCTGATAGGTATCAACAAGTTGTGTATGGGGGTGCAATATCCAGGAAAAGGAAAGTCACTAGTGGAGTGCCTCAGGGATCTGTTTTAGGGCCATTACTATTTAACTTGTATATTAATGATATTGGCAAAGATTTGGATGGAGATATTCAGTTGTTTGCAGATGATGCAAAGTTGGTGCGAACCATAAAGAGTAGTGAAGATGTTGTGGCCTTGCAAGAAGACTTGAATAAATTGAGTGATTGGGCAAGCAAATGGGGATGTGAGTTCAATGTTGCAAAATGTAAGGTTTTAAAATTTGGAAAACAAAGATGGGATGCAGAATTTATGCTTGGTGAGAATATATTGTTGGAAGTAGAGGAAATAAGAGATCTGGGAGTGATAGTGGATAAGGATCTAAAATTTAGAGGACACATCGCCAAAATTGTGAAGACAACACAAAGACTTCTGGGAATGATGAGGAGGACACTGACGTGTAGAAGTAGGGAGATTCTTGTTCCATTGTATAAGGCTTTGATTAGGCCACACATGGACTATTTTGCCCAGATTTGGTCACCTGGTTTTCAGAAGGATGAAGAGATGTTGGAAAGGGTCCAAAGACGACTGACTAAGGTAGTTTCTGACCTCTGGAATGTCGAGTATGAGGAAAGATTGAAAAGATGTAATTTGCAGAGTCTAGTGGAGAGAAGGAAGAGGGGAGATATGATAGAGACCTACAAGTTGGTAAGGGGTTATTATTGGATCAATGGTGGAGAAGTTCTACAGAGAATAGTGGGAGATCAGGGGAGAACCAGAGGTCATACCTGGAAACTGTATAAAGAGGGTGTGAGTAGGGGAGTGAGAGGCAGGTTTTTTTCATGCAGAGTTGTGAATGATTGGAATGCCTTGCCTGAGAGTGTGGTGTCTGCAAGGAGTTTGAATGTGTTTAAGACCCGGTATGATGAGATGTGTGTATGATAAAAGGACCTCCTAGATGAGTCTTTGACTCCATGAGGTCTTGTTTAATAATAATAATAATAATAATAATAATGATGCCATGCAATATATTGAGCGGAGGCAATTATTAAGAGAATTGGAAGTGTAAGAATCAGAGATGCATCAGGTGTTGATTGGGTTAAAAGTTAATAAAAACTGAGGGAATCAATATCACCATGTATTCTTAAGGAATGTGCACAAAAGTTAAATATACCTTGACCTAGTTATTTCACAAAAGTCTTGAAGTGGGTAATGTTATCAAGGAGTGAAAAGACAGCAAAATAGTACCACTCCACAAGCATAGTTATTAGCAAAAGAATGCATGATTTGGATGATGGACATAGTATTCTTTATGATGGTCAACATGGAGTTATAAAGGGAACATCTTGTTTTAGCAATTTAGTTCCAATTTATGACAAGGTAAAAAGTGTGTTAAATAAGGAAGAATCATGTACAGTAATATTCTTGTACTTTGCAAAAGTGTTTTAGATTACCATATGATAAGTTTGATTACCATATGATATTTATTTCCACCCACTGTGCAAGCTGCAGTGGGTGGGAATAAATAGTAAATTGGTTATATGGATTGACTCTCTGAATGATACCAACAAGTTATGTATGATGAAGCAGTGTCTCGAAAGAGGAAGGTAACCATTGACATGGCCCAGGGTTATGTTCTTGGGTTACTGATATTTAACTTGCTTGTAAATGATGCATCATGTGGACTGACTGTGGATCTTCAGTTGTTTGCTGATGATGGATAGTTGGGGAGAATTTTAAATAATGCTGCTGGTGTTAATTCCTTGCAGGAGGATTTGAATAAACTTTTGACTTTGACAAAGGAGTGAGGTTTTAGTTTTAATATTAATAAGTGCAAAGTATTGCATTTTGTAGAAATATAAGGCTGCATGCAGTATTAATGGGTATACTGCAGGATGTGGATGAGATTCAAAATTTGGAAGTGATCATTGACAGGAGACTGAAGATTAGAGGGCATATTGTAAGTGTTGCTAAGACTGCACATCATAGTGTTGTTATGATAAGAAATACTTTACTATGTAGGGATAAGTAGGTGGTTGTGCCACTATATAAAGCACTGGTCAGACTACACTTGGACTATTATGCTCAGATTTGGTCACCTGGTTTTGAGTGTGATGTGGAAACATTGGAGAGTGTCCAGAGATGAGTGACTAAGACAATATCATGACTTTGAAATGCTGGCTATGGAGAGAGGTTGAAGAAATATGGATTGCAGAGTTTGTTGGATAGGAAAAAAATAGGTGATATGATAGAGATGTTTAAGTTAGTAACAGGATTTTATCAGATTAATCCAGAGAAGATTATAAAAAGAGTAGAAGGCAAGAGGTGAAGAACCAGTGACCATGCCTGGAAGTTGTATAAGAGTTTGTTGAAGAGGGGTATAAGAAATAGATATTTTACATGGAGAGGTTTGAGTGAATGGAATGCATTACCTGAATATGTTGTTAATGGAGGAGTGTTAAGGATTTTAAGATTCAGTATGATAAATATTGTTAGTTGAATGAACCTCCCACAATGAGTCTGCTGACTTCATGGAGGGTGTAATAATCATCATGATAATAATATTTTCAGCATATTTTTCTCATCCTGTCTGATTTTTCTAGACATTTCTTCATTTTTTCTGATTGCTGCATTGAATTATCTAATAATGTGTTATGATCTGGATACTTTTGTTGATAATAAAAAGTATTTTTCCCTACCTACTCCTGCTTGAGAAAAATCAATATCATGACTTTGGAATGCTGGCTATGCAGAGAGGTTGGATAGTTTCAGTCAGTTGATATTGAGACTGATTTCTGTTAATGTATCAGTCACCTAACAATTAAATGCAAATATTCTAGTTATTTATATTTAGTTTAGATTAACATTTATCTAGTTATATATATATATATATATATATATATATATATATGTGTGTGTGTGTGTGTGTGTATGTGTGCAAGTCTAGCTGACCCTGCACATAGTGCAAGACCAAGGCAACTCATGGTAAAAGTAGAATAAGCTCTGATCACTAATCTTAATATTTACCCTTAATGCAAAGCACATCTCCTGGAGGAGATGTATGATGCTTTTGTATTAAAGGCAAGGGGCCACAACTCAGACTGGTTTCGACCTTTATTGAGGTCTCATCAGTCGGAGCCAGGCTAGAAATATCAAGATTTTAGTAATACAGAGCTTATAAGTATTTTACCAGAACAAGTTACCATAAGGTGTTTTAACCTTATTAAATAAAAATCTCAGAAGGAGATATAAATGTAGAAAGTATTTTACCTTTTACCCCAAGGTAAAATACTTTCTACATTGCATATTGACTTCACTAACTTCTGTGGCCTCAACTCCAACCTTAATAGTGTCTACTACCATCTCCAGTCTACCAAATCCCACACCTACTCTTTTTGAAAGAAACTCAAATTTCACCTCCTCCAGCACTGCTCATCTGAACCTTCCAAACTACACACTCTTTAATTCCTTTTGACTCAACGGTGGTATGTGTATATATATCCACTCTGACATACCTTGCAAGAGAGCACTCAAACTAGAATTGCCGAACTTTGACTTTTTTTTTGGTTGAAAATCTCCCTTCCCCACTCATTCAAAATCATTTGCTGTCTCTATTGCTCTCCTAATGCCACCAGCCATTCTGAGCTCTTTAATTTCCTCTTCTTAATAATTGATGTTCTCTTGTCTCACTTCCCTAACAGCAGACTCATCCTCCTAGGAGATTTTAATGTACACAACACCAACTGGCTTTCCTCCTCTTGTACAGATCTAGCAGAGATGCCGAAACATTTGCCATCACCAGCAACCTTACACAAATTGTTTACATGCCAACCAGAATAACAGATAACTCCAACCACTTCCCAATTCACCCTTGATCTCTTCCTCACCAATGACCTTTCCAAACATACAGTGAATGTAATGGGCCCCCTAGGTAATTCCAACCACAATCTGGTGCTCATCTGCTCCCCATGCAACAACAACACTTACATAGCCACTCACATTCAAGAATTGTTTTGTATTATAACAGTGGCAAGTGGGACAGCCTCTGGTCTTCCAACCCAAACATATGCATCTGATATCACCAAAGTAATCCTTACTGGCATGGAAACATACATTCCCCACCCTACTCTGAACTGTGGTCCTCCTAACAAAATCCTGGTTCTCCAAAAGTTCTGCCAAGGTTGTACAAATAAAAAAATCAAGCATACCACAACTAGCTTACATCAAGAACTCTGTCTTCCCTTAGTGCTTATACTCAAGCTCGAAATAGCTGCAAGAAAACCATGAATACTTCCAAAACAGAGTTTGAAAGAGCAAAAAGCAGGAAACTTGCAACCTATCCAAACAGTAGCCAAGCCTTTTGGTCTCTTTCCAAAGCAATTGGTTGTAACTTTTGCCCAAAACTATTCCCATCCCTTCATACACAAATGGCTCTACTGCATCATCATCCACAGATAAAGCCAATCTCCTGGTTTCACACTTTGCTTCCAATGCATGCATACCTGACAATAGTAAATTTCACCCAATCATTCCAGATGCCCAATATACAATGCTCCCTATATCCTTTTGTCAGAAGGAGATCAGAAAAATATTGTCCCAATTAGAAATAAGTCTCCTGGCCCGGATTGCATTCCTCCAATTGTCTTAAAGGATATCCTATGTTACCTATATATATATTCTCTTACTCCACTGGTATCTATCCCACAGCCTGGAAATTGGCCTATATCTGACCCATTCCCAAAAAGAGTGACAAATCAATGCCGTCAAACTACTGCCCTATCTCACTCACCTCAGTCCTATCTAAAGTAATGGAGAGAACCATCAATTCTCAACTCCTCCACTATCTCAAAGGCTCCCAGCTAATAAATGACCACCAGTATGGATTCCATTGCTGCCGATCAACAGGAGATCTACTCACATATATCATCTATCTCTGGACAAATGCTATGAAGAAGTTTGGTGAATCTCATGTGGTTGTACTTGATATCTTCCAAGCTTTTAACTGGGTCTAGTACAAAGCTTACTAAGCAAACTCCCATCATTTGGTCTGTGTCAGGACTTCTGCAATTGGAGTGCCAGTTTTCTGTCTGGATGTGCACTATGTGTGATGGTGGATGGTTCCTAATCCTCTCACCATTCAGCTAATGCCAGGGTTCCACAAGAGTCTGTTTTCACCAACCTTCTTCCATCCATATATCAATGACCTACTTCAGTCAACCTCCAACCCTATACACAACACACATAGCAATCCTCCCTTTCATTTGATAAACCATACTCTACACAACTTATCTCAGCCTACAGAACATCAACCACCACTGCCCTCAATTCTGATCTCCAAGACATCCTCCAATGGGATGCAGATAACCTCATTAATTTCAGGTGCTAGTAAAACCCAGTTCTGTCTTATTTCTCACAAAAAAAGAACCATTTTCTCCCAGTATTATTTGTGATAGCACTCAAATTTCCAGACAAGATGAGATTTATCTTGTTGGAATCATCCTGACATCAAGCCTCTCCTGGCATATATACATTGCAACCATTGCATCCTCATCTTCTAAAAAAAACTAGGCTTTCTCTTTTGCTCAAGGTGTTACTTCACCTCTGAACAGCTTCTAACCTTGTACAAATCACAAATCCACCCAGCTATTTAATTCTGCTCTCACACTTGGAGTGTGGAGAATACTACTCTCACATGCCTTAAGAGCACCCTCAAAATGCTTGACTCAGTATAGAGGAGAACAATTAGATTGACTAATAACCCATCTCTTACCAACTTACTCCTCCCACTTTCACACAGACATTTGGTTTCTGCAGTATGTGTTTTCTATAAATATTTCCATGGCAAATGTTCATCTGAAATAGCATCAATAATTTCCCCACTCAGTACTAAGTCCATTGGAACACATACAGCTGCTGCCCAACATCCCTTCACAGTACACTTTGAAACCCACAGAACAAGTTTCTTTTCCTCCTCCTTCATTCATTCTACTGCTGTATTGTGGAAACAGTCTTTCCCCCTGATGTATTTCTTGAGGAATATGCAGGTTTTTAAATCAAATGTAAACAAGTTTCTCCTTTCCCACCCCATTACCCATACATGGTACTAATGTACTATAGGTTGATTAACCAACCTCTCATGCATGGGCTTCACATTAAAAAAAAAAAAAGTAGAAAATAAATATATGACTTTTTAGTTGATTTAACTTTGGTATCGTCTTGGGCTTTGCTCCCACTGATGAGATCTCAATACAGGTCAAAACCAGTTCTGTGTAGTAGCCTTCCCATAATATTTTTGCAGTATGGGATAATGAGGCAGATGATGTGCTTCTTCATAAACTTTGTTTGCTTTTACTTGGATGACAGATTAAACAATATAATTTTTTGACATTTTTAATTTAAAAATGCATTTATATTTAGCTTTAGCAGACCTTGAAAGTTAAATATCCTCTTTTTCCATTTTAAAAATATTCCTACATATAAGTACAAAGATCACCATTACTTTTAATTTTTTTGTAATAACTATGTTTGAGAGAACTGTACTACAATTGAAGAACTAAAGCAGATGCCTTCATATAATTAATTCACTTCTTTTTTTATTTTCAGGCTTGAAAACCATTGTAGGAGCAGTGATAGAATCAGTAAAAAATCTAAAAGATGTGATTATTCTGACATGTTTCTCTTTATCTATCTTTGCCTTATTGGGATTACAAATATATATGGGTGTATTAACACAAAAGTGCATCAGGGATGCTCCAGAGAATATTACCAATGATGAATTATTTGAATTCATGAGTAATGATTGTAAGTATCTCTAAATGAAAGAAAATTCTAATTCTAAAAAAAAAAAAAAAAAAGATTTATATTGCTTTTTTTCTAGATGAATTTATCTATATCACAGAAGATACTTATTGAGTACCTCTACTTGTCCAGTCTGCCAATGGAGTTTCTATATTCAATAGATATTAAAAATTTAAATCTAAATTCATTAGATTTCATGGGTGAAGAAATACACACGCAAGATATAACAGTTCTTATGGTTTATTATTATTATTATTACAGTATCCTACCTTCTGTGGGGGTAAATTGACTCATCATGGGAAACTCACTTAACTAGTAACATGGCTATCATATTGAATCTCCTTGAAATCATTCACAACAAAAACAACACATTATGCCAATGTGTTCCATTCACCAGTCACTCACCATGTAAAAAATATACTTCTCAAACCCTTTTTCACTGCATCTTTACACAACTTCCAGAGATGACCTCTCATTCTTTCTATTCTGCCTCAACTTTTCTTATAATCCGTCTGTTATCTAGTAAAAATCTCTTCACTAACTTTAAGGTCTCTATCATAGCACCTCTTTTCCTCCTATCCATCAAAGTTTGTAGTCTACATTCTCTCAACCATTCTGCTTAGCCAACATTCTAGAATCCCATCATTTGTCTCCAGATCCTCTCTAGTATTTCCACATCACCATGAAAATTAGGTGATCATATTTGAGCATAATAGTCCATATGCTGTTTAACTAATCCATTATACAAAGGCATCACCTCTTTATCCCTATGTGTTAATGTACTTATTATTATTATTTTTACACCTCCAGGGAGTCCAAGAAGGCACGTGACTCTACAACTCTCCACTATTCAATCCATCAACTGACCGCAACTACACCAACGCCATCTATTGCCGACCATCACCACTAATATTTCCACAGACACTCACATTATCACAGCAAAACAATGTGCAGTCTTTGCAACTTGCAGTGTGCCTTAGTCCATTGCAATCATTACCCCCGAGATATCAAATCTGATCCACTTCCTGAAGCACAGTACAGTATAGTACAGACTTATATCTTTGCATGCTATAGTGTGACAGCTTGCATTTATTAATATTAAAACTTCAATCCATCTCATTTGTCTGAGCCAAAAGTCTCCTTGTATAAACAATTAACATCAGTCATACTCTTGATAATTCAACCTAAATTTACATTCATTTCAAGATCCTCAGTCAAGCCACATGAAATATCATTAAGAAATAAGTTAAACATCAAGGACTCAAGAACAGAACCCCGAGGCACACCACTGTCACCTAAGGGTTCTGCATTATACACAACTTTCTGAAACAATACTAGTAAGTATTGAACCAAACTTTCAATCCATGTAATGAATTTATTTAATCCCATCTTCAGCTTACACACAACTTATGTTGTAATCTATCAAATTCCTTTGCAAAGTCCAAGAATATCATTCTATACGAATCCCCCTCCAACGCATTTGTCACCTTTTCATAAAATGTAATCAGATTGCTAACACAAGATCTACCCTTCACCAGCCCATGACTACCATAGAGAATCCTGTATCCATCACAGTCATGTATTCTATTCCTAACCAATTTCTCCAGTACCTTGACCACAACTGCAGATATATAGACCTGTCTATAATCAGAAACTTCTATCTTAGAATCATGCTTGTGGAGTGATACTATTTTGTATTATTTCTTCTCCATAGGAACCTTTCTTATTGCCAGACTTTCGTTAAATAGCCAAGTCAAGTGCTTAGATAACCCACAGCCTTATTAACATCTAGCCTAAAATTGATACACCTCTGATTTTCTCATTTCTAATTTCCCTGACATTTGCTTCCTTCTACATGTAGCACAGCATCATTTTCACCAGCATGATATACATTAGTAATGAGCTCATTAAATAACTCCACTACATTCAGATAGTTACTATAACTATCTGGCAGTGTCACCGTTCCATAATTATTCTTCCTCTTGCTTGCTGCATAGCAAAAGAATCCTTGTGGATTATCTTTGACCTGATTGGAAGATCTCTCATACTGCACTTTGTCTTTTTTTATTATGCTCGTCACCTTTTTTGCTTGCATTTTAATTTCCTCACACAACTGTTCACAACAAACTTTTGTGCTTGTTCATAAAATCTTTTCTCTCACACCTTTCCTGATTTCACTGTTAAATCATCTCACTCCTGCTTTATTTATTCACATAACTCTTGGTATACAGTACTGCATTGCATGCATCAAATGTTTTCAAATCATTTTCAAATTCAAATTCCCATGCTCTGCCAGTTCTACACACATTCATCAACCCATGGTACTGATGCTAGTTGATTTTTGAGATTTTCATAATCCCCCACCTTATTCCATATATTATTATTATTATTATTATTACCTCAAGACCTCAAGGAGTCAAAGACTCATCTAGGAGGTTTTTTTATCACACACATCTCATCATGGCGTGTCTTAAACACACTCAAACTCCTTGCAGACACCATATATATATTCTATATATATATGCATTCTTTACAGCCTTTCTACTTTCCAAACCATTACATCATGATCACTTTTGCCAACTAGTGGCAGTGTTGATAATTTATTCACAACCGCATCCTGTAATGATATCACCAATTCCAACATCCTAAAACATTGTGGCATAACTGTCTTAAGCTGTTATCATGCCTAACTAATTTGTTGGAAACTCATCACGTTCATTCTCTTTTTTTCATACACCATCTCTTACTGCCAGTACGCATTCCTATAATTAAATCTTCCATTATGATCACCTTCCTTTTATATATCTAACTAATTTGTCTAAACATTTCACAATCAATCCTCCTCACATTCCTTGACATATGACAACCTTTTAGATATACTATTCTATCGATCTCAACCTCACACCATTTTAAATCCTTTAAGAATGGTCTCTGCTATGATTAACAGCACTCCTGCCACTCTTCACTTTTCTTTCTATCCTCTTGAACAATTCCATATCCCTCCACATATCTGTTCTTGCCATTATATCATCCTCAGACAGCCAAATTTAATTAACACCAATTATCTTTGGAAATACTGATTCAATCAGTGCCACAAGCTCAGCCTCTTTATTCTGATACTCCTTAAATTAGTGTACAAGCATAATAATTCCATGCTATATCATGTCATCCCACCAAAACCATCACTCTGTCCTCTAAAATGCTGCAGTGACCCGCTCCCCTGTTTCTTCATTCTGCTTACCCCAGTTTCCATGATCCTGACTCTGATTTCCATTTATTTCCTTCTCATCCTTAATTTTATGCATTGCATCTCTCTATCCTGCCATAATCATTTCCTCACCTTTGTGTCCATTTTCTTCCTGTCATTTCACAACCTGCTTCTCAATCTCTCTCTGATTCTTAACCATACTTATTTTATCTTAACTCTGTTTTCTCATAGCAAATAACAGCCACTCCAAATGTTCAACACTAACATTCAAACTCAATCCATAAACTTTAAAGTATTCCAATTTTCCTTTAAATTTACTCCATACATTCACAAATTGCACAGCCTTTTCTTGACACACTTCAGCTATCTTGTCATTCATTATCATTGCTTTCCTTCTCAATTCACTATTGTCATATATGGGCAACATGCTAACCATGTTTCCAATGATACTCTTCTTCTTATTATTATTTTATTATTATTATTATGGGCAACTCAAAGGAGTCTTTAGACTCATTGAGGAGGAACTAAACATCGTGTCCAGAACTATCCAACATTTGTGCAGTATCATACTTTGTTTTGAACTCATTCACGGTCATGGCATCCACAACAGACTCTGGCAACTATTCCACTCATTCATTACTCTCCAAGCAAAAAAACTAGTTCTAACACCCTTGCTAACTACACTCTTACTCCGTTTCCATGGATGGCCCTAGTTCTCCTACCACCAGACCTATTTCTGAAAAATTTCATTTGAATTAATCTTTTAAAAACCCCTCAGTAATTTGAATGTGTCAATCATATCACCCCTTTTCCACCTATCAACCAGTTTCTGTAACCCAGAAATCTTCAACCTGTTCTCATAAGATTCATTCCATAGACCTGCTACCATCTTGGTCACTCGGATCTGGATCCTCTCCACCAACTCCTCATCACAAAGAAACCCTAGTACCGAGATCTTCATGCAGTAGTCAAGATGGGATCTTATCAAAGCTCAATAAAGAGGAACAATAACCTGCTTTTATCTGCTCGTCAAAATATTCTTTAGTAACCAAGTGATCTGATGAGCTGCTTTAGTCACTTTTGCTATGTGTCCCTTAAACTTTAACTCCCTGTCCACTAACACTCCAAAGTCTCTGGCTTTGTCAATTTACTGGAATACAGTTCCACCAATAGCTGATAATCTTTCCACTCCAAAATGCACAAACTTACACTTTGCTGGCTATTGCAAAAGTATTATTAATAAAATTCTTATAAAACTTCATCAAAAAAATAATATAGATTATAGTAAAACCATAGCTATCCCATACAATAAAAGGTTATCAGAAAAAATTAATAGAATTCTACACCATTATAATCTTAATGCCATTTTTAAACCACCTATAAAACTAAAAAACATATTCAACTCCTCTAAGGATCCTCCCCCCCCCCCCCCATTGGCTCACCCTGGAGTTTATTGTATCTGTTGCACTTGTCACTTACCTTATATTGGGAAAACTGGATGCCCAGTCCCTATCCGTAAAAAAAAAAAAAAAAAAAAAAAAAAAAAAAAAAAAAAAAAAAAAAGAACACAAACAACACATTAAATTAAATAATTTTGGTGAAGCAGGCCTCTCAGATCATGCTCTTAACACCTTTATAATTATATCATGCTCTTAACACCTTAACAAATTTATAATTATTTAAATCGACTGTGCCAGCTGGCAACTGAATTCTGATACACAATTAGAAAACTCAAATAAATATAGGGATCAAGTGATTTGCAGTCGTGGTCCCCCCCCTTTTTTTTTCTTTTGTTAATGGATTTCCCCCTTATGCATGGTCTAAAATTTAATAAGTGGTAATTCAAATTCTCAGAAACGACAGACTCATGAGGTTTGAGTTAAAGAAATACATTTATTTAAACACATACATATATACACTTTAATTAGAAATTCCAATTCTAAAGAGTCTGAACTCCCCCCCCCCCCCTTTAAGTTAATATATCCAAAATGTCTACTCTAAAATCTATTCTAATAGCCTCACTTTCTTTTGTGTTACTATGTTTAGACTCGGTTAGTTCTCACAGAGTTACAGTTCCCACATATAAAATTAGCACATGCACATAATTATATACAATTCTAGTATAGAGCATATCAGACGTATTCCGTCTTGCAATTTTAACATAGGACAATATTCTTGTTTATGCTCAAGCTTTATCCTCCCCTAAAATTCAGTTAATATTCAATCTAAATTCTAACACAATGTTATAAAATATTTCTTCCAAAATAAACAGTTCGAAAGCTTGGTTCCCTGCTCAGCTTAAGCTTAGGGTGGCACTTGCTTATTAGACGTAGGCAGAAATGTCCAAAACAGACACTAAATGAAAGTTGATTATATGGAGCTTCTTAACTCTCTGGTTCCTATACCTTCTTTGGTTATTATTCAAAATAAGTACGAAAACTTGCACCCTACCGTTCTTGCCTTTTCTCGTAGTTGTTGAGACTTCCTTGATTACACTTCTGCATTTTCTCACCATGTATTCTTATGGCGTCTGCGACATACTTCTATTTTCTTCAAAAGGATCACCTCTCACTGACTTATAAGTTGGCATGACTAACCAACGGCTCATTGTTGGAATTCTGGCCGCATTCCTTTGGTGTGGCTATACCCGACACGGCACATACAGCAAACAGGGAGATATGTTGCTGGGTACGGCGGCAAGCTTCGCAGCTATCAGGGTGAAAGTGAGGGGGAGATCTCATCATTGGCCTACTGAAAAGAGGTGGGGTCAGAGTGCCCCAGTAGAGAAGAGAAAGAAGGAGAGGGGGAGTGCCAGAGAGGTTGAGGTGGGGAAGTGAGGGGGATTGGAAAGGAGAAAGGAGAGGAGAGGGAATAGGATGGGAAGGGCGGGTGGGGAAGTGGGGAGTAGGAAAAAGGAAATGTAGGCCTCAGCTCATATAACACATCTTGCTAGCTCCACGCTATCAGATGATAACTTTTCACCCCGAAGCTCCTGGCTCACAAGATCGAAAAGACCACGGAGGTAGCCGGTGCCCAGGTGACCTGCCCTTTCAGGGCAGCCCGCTTCGAGTAGGCCTGCACTGCCTGGGTTTTTCCTCCGAACTACTCCCATGGGAGACCAGGGAACAAAACAGACCTCAGGGGGGATGCAGAGCCCAAGGAAATGACTAGAAATGGAGCTGCTGCAGATGGAGATCTTAAAGCAGCAGCAGGCAGAACTTGATGGTGTGTCTGACATTACACAGGATTGGAGGTAAACACCACTTGATCTTAAATGTGGTGTCACCCAGAGCCTCCCTTTCGAGATGTAGAGACCTCCTTAAGGAACCGTAGAACATGTAAAGAACGATTTGAGAGAGAGATCCAACAGATTGGGAGGATTAGTCGGATTAGAAAATTTTTTTCTTACCTTCCAGATGTGGTATTTGAACTCATTAATAATAAATACCACTAACTTCTGCTTGTTGTTGGCTGGGGAAGTGAACTGCAG
Organism: Typopeltis vanoorti; assembly: GCF_054136105.1. NCBI lineage: Eukaryota > Metazoa > Arthropoda > Arachnida > Uropygi > Thelyphonidae > Typopeltis > Typopeltis vanoorti. The sequence continues at coordinate 90,146,416 of NC_143564.1, read as the reverse complement.
GAAGATGACTTGCTCCTGCAGTAGGAGGGGGATGTGGAGCTCGATGCTCAGCCTTCTCCAGATGTAGATGGAAATGGGACACCTGTAGAAAGCGTGCTCCATGATGTCCAGGCTCCTGCAGAAGTCACAAAAGGGGTTCCGGGTGTTGTGGAACCTCCAGATGTTGATGTTGACTGGAAGGTGTCCATACGCAATCCTCCATGCCAGGTCCTTTCTCGACGAGTAGCCTTGATGTTTGGAGAGGTGGCCGAAGAGGATCTTGTTATTGTTGATCCCCAGATCCGGAACATCGGTACGAAGGATGTTAAAGAAGTGTTCGTACCATGTGTAGCTGTTCCGGATTCCGGCAATGTTCACACCCGACGAGTGAAGTTGTTGCATAAGCTGGCACAGTCTGTTGTAGTCTTCTGGAACAATGTCTGCCTTGGGACCCTTGTGGACTGGGATCCCAAAAGGGGGAAGCATTAAACCTAAGAAATACCGCATAGGATAGCTGCAGAGATGTGTGGTCTGCAGTACCCTGTTTAGATGGAAAGCGGTATTACTTAGGTATCTGATGTTAAAGGAGAGGAGGCCGAAGCCCCCCCCCCCCTCCACACTTCTCTGGAAGTTGAAGGATTTATATCAACTTCGTGGCATAGATTGCCCCAGAAGAACTTCAGGGGCTTCCTGTAAAGCTGGATTTGCTGATGTTTGTAATGTTCAGGATGTGCTGAAGCGCAGGGCATACGATGGTTTTGATGACAGAAGCCCTGGAGGAGAGTGACAGCTATCCATTTTTCCAGTCCTTGTGTTTCTCGATGGTGTTGTTGTCAAGATGTTCTAAGTTGAGCACGGGCTGTTCTTCAAACGGGACCCGCAGGATGGTGAGGGGGGTCGGCAGTATGGACGACACCTGCAGGGGTGTTGTGCAGGTCCCAGACTCCGTACAACTTGATCTTAGTTTTGTCAGGGTTGGCTGTTAGCCCCGACACTTTAAACTTCTTTAGGATGTTGAAGAAGTTACGTGCAGAGTCATTGTCCCTAAGAGTGCCCACCACGTCATACCGCATAGGCGATTACCTTGGAATCATCCGTGGTGAGAGGAAGTGGAATTCCTCTAACCGCGTGAGAGTTGTTGACAGCCCACAGGAATGGTTCAAGGGCTAGAGCAAAGAGCAGCGGACTGAGGGGACACCCTTATTTGACCCCTTTCTGGATGGTAATGGGGTCAGATAGGTGTCCGTTAATGAGGAGGTGAGTGGAGCTGTTGTTGTAGCCTCCTCTGATGATGTTGAGGAGTCCACTGCTGACCCCAACTTTCTCCAGGAAAGTTGAGGTCAGGAAAGAAGAGAAAGGAATGCCGGATGCTGTCGAATGCTTGGTTGAGATCAATAGTCAACAATGCCGTAGAGTAGTTCTTGATATTAACCAGACGTAGCACTTCTCTGATGAGGATGAGATTGAACTCCATCGATCGACCAGGAACACCATACACTTGTGTACTTTTGATGATGTACCTCATTCCGATCTTCAGTCTGTTATTGAGAACACGGGCGAGGATCTTGTAATCCGTGTTTGACAGATTGATGGGGTGCCAGTTCTTGATGATGGAAGGGTCCCTGTTGGTCTTCGGGATGAAGACGGTATGGCATTCCATAAATTCTCGTGGCATGTTTCTGGTGATAAACAAGATGTTAAATATTGCCACGAGAATGGGGAGGATGTGGTCCCAGGCCTCTTGGTAGAGTTCCATGCTTAAGCCATCTGGCCCAGGTGATTTCTTTGTATGGTGCTGTTTGAAGGCTGATGTTATTTTGGCTGCTGTAAATGGTGCATCCAACCCTGCTTGGATGTGTGCAGGGAAGGGGTCGACACTCCAACAGGAGTAATCCTGGGGGCTACTGTTGTCCTGGGAGAGTTGACTGTAGTACCCCCAGAAAGCATTCACCATGTTAGGTGTTGTGGTGTGGTCACACCTGCCTTCACTGATGGTAGTGATGGTTCGCTCCTGCCGGAAGCTGACGTATTATCGCCTGTTATAGAATGCAGCCGATTACCTGTTTTCCGAATGGAGGTGGAGACAGATCTTAATGTTCTTTTCATCCACCTGCTTTTGCTTCTCCAATACAATGTCAAGATTAATGTTATGGATGGTGTTGTGACATGGAAAGCCTTGGAGTTGGCTGGCCACGAACCAGCTCCTCTCCTTGTAGAGATCACGGAGCCAAGCTCTTCTGAGGAAGGCACATTCCTGGCCCCATTTTTACATATTGTCTTTGATGGTAAGTTTAAGCCGTGCCCAGGCATCCCAGTCCTAGCCAGTGGTTCTCCAGGTGGAGCACAGTTGATTAAGCTTGGCCGAGAACAGGGACGGGAAGTCTGATGGTAACTTCCAGGAGCCTAGACCAACATTTACAACTTCTAAAGGATGGTACCTGAGCATGACTAATTTATGGTCTGAGATGGAATAGTTGACTGGAACATGCCTTATTGTCTCGGCTCTGGAAACAAGGGATGGTGTTAAATAGAAGCGGTCAATCCGCTTTCACTTAATATCTACAACTAAAGTGGTTAGACATAGTTCTGAGTTAGCAAAATGTACACTATCTTTTACCTTTTCTTCTGGAGGCATAAGTATGTCCATATCCATGGTTTTAAACGTTACCTTATGTTGGGTCGGAAAGAGGATGACTCATCAAAAGTGGATCAGCACTTTTTCCGACACAACAGTATATATGTGTATACTCCAGATGATGACCTTAATGTGAAGGTCAAAACATCGAGGGATTATTTTGGTTTATATTAAACTGAAGTTTTACTCTAACACAGTAGTTTCCATAATTTTTGAAGATATATTTTAACATTATCTGCATTAACTATTGCTCTACCGAACTTTGCATCATCTGCAAATAACTGAACAGTTTCTCTCAGATCCTTTCGTATATTGTTAATGAACAAATTAAACAGTAGTGGTTCAAGAATAGAACCCTGTGGCAATCCACTAGTCACAGGCCTTCTTTTGGACTCTACTCCTGAATAAATTACTCTCTGATATCTCTCCTCAACCACCCACCTATTCATCTCACCAACCCTATATTTATTCCTGTGTGTTGCAGTTTGCTGATTAGAATTCCATGTCAGAGGATCCTGTCATTATATCCTGTCAGAGGCCTTTGCAAACTCCAGCAGTATCACTGTAAACCCATTACCTTTATCCAACTCAGCTGTCACTGTATTATAAAACATGAGAAGGTCACTGAGGCATGACCTACCCTTCATGACACCTCCAAGGAGTCTGAAGACTCATCGCTGGAGGACACCTACTATACAACTGTCTCCACGACTACATCAAGCCTTTACCAGCAATCGTCTCCATCAATGCCACCTACCACCCACCACCACAACTAATATTTTTTGTCTGTAAATTGCGTGTGTTCTGAAGGGCCGATATTTGTCTGTATGCGATATGAACAACCCGAGTTTCTGGGAGAAAAAACTCTGCTATCTCCATATGAGATCAGGTAACCTAACTCACCTTCGATTGGAAAAATCCACATAAAGATTCCTCATGTCACGACGAGAATCAAACTTAGGCCTATTCCAATCGAAGGGTGCAATGTATCGTTGTTCTTCCAATTGCGCTACGGAGCCATTTTCACCATGATAATACCTCTGCTGCCTAACATCGGAAAACTATGCTAGAATCTTCTAGTGTCATATCATAATTCAAATTTTATGCTCTATTTACTATTTATTATATGGTTAAGAGCACTGGCAATTTCCTCACCACTTCAATTAAAACTTGAGCTGGTATACCATCCAATCCCACAGCTGTATTCACATCAAGGTTCTGTAATATACTTTGTACCTCCATTTCATTTACCTGTGGAAGCCTTTGACTCTCTCATTCCTGCAATATCACCACCTGGATGATATATTCTTGGAAAGTGTTTACTTAGTAATTCTACTGTTTCGACTGATTCAATTAAGACTAGGTTAAGACAGTTAAGACCTCCCTACCATCAGCATTTATAAAAATCATTCTGCCATACACATTCTTTCTTTTACTTGCAGCATATCGAAAGAACCATTTGGGATTCTCTTTAGACTGCATTGCTAACTTCTTTTCATAATCTGCTTTTGGCTTTCTTACTACACTAGTTACACTTTTGGCCTGTGCCTTGTATTTTTCATGTGCCTGCAATTCACCTTTCTTCTTAAATTCCCTACACAATTGTTTCTTTTTATGCAGTGCCAGCTTAATGATGATATTCATCCATTTAACTCGTGCTTGATTTACTCTCCTGACTCTAGGTATCCAGTATTCGGAGTAATACTCCGAATACTGGATACCTAGGAAGTATTACTTCCTTCAAATATTCCTTTCTTTTAGGGTTACACGGTGATCAGCATTCATTTTAAAGATTTTTATGGAATTTACAACCGTGTTAAAAAACTTTTTTTATAATCCCAACGTTTCAATCTTCACATCGAGATCATCATCTGGAGCATACATAAATATACAGGACAAGCTGAGTTACATCATTAACTCTAAGCTAGAGAAACAATGATTTGATCACATGTTATTCTACTGGCATGACCTCTGGTGAAAAAAAAAAAAATAAAATAAAATAAAAAATACATCAAGCTAAATTCTATTTTTTTATTTTATTTTATTTATTATTTGTTTTTTTCACCAGAGGTCATGCCAGTAGAATAACATGTGATCAAATCATTGTTTCTCTAGCTTACAGTTAATGATGTAACTCAACTTGTCCTGTATATTTATGTACGCTCCAGATGATGATCTTGATGTGAAGATCAAAACGTCGGGATCATAAAAAAAGTTTTTTAACACGGTTGTAAATTCCATAAAAATTTTTAAAATGAATCCTTCAAATATTCCTTTACCACTTTCCATGCATGATCAACATCCAGCCCTTTCATTCTTACATGCCATAGCACTGATCCAAGCAATCTCCTAAGCTTGTCATACTTGCTAGCCCATTAATTCCATATATACCTTGTCTTAACTGAACGTTCCACACATTTAGCCACCTCCCAGGTCAAGACCATATGATCTCTCTCTCTCTCTCTCTCTCTCTCTCTCTCTCTCACCAGTTGGTTGCAATGTGGTCATATTAGTTATAGACAAATTCTCAAATGCAGTTACTAGATTGAGTACTCTCGAACCTCTAGTATATTCCATCACTTGCTTGCTTATTAAGGAAATGGCATCATTAAATGCCATTTCCTTCCTCCCATGTGTCCTCTCATCCTTCCACTCTATTTTCCCACTGAAATTCCCCATAATAATTAACTGCCCTCCACTCATTGAATATATTTTCTGATGCATGTTATTTCCATCATCTTTTCCATCCCCTGGTCTATAGCAGCATCTAACTGTATATTTTGTTCTGCTGGCCTCTATCTCACATCAGATAGCTTCAAATGTGCTGTTTTCACTGGTCTGCAGTTGAATTTCTACTCTCTTTGGTTGCATTTCAGTTTCTTTTCGTAACTTCCAGGGATGGCCTCTTGTCATCACTCCTTCCCATTGTTCAAACAAGCAAAAGAACTCCCCAGTGTCAACCCTGTAACCACCTCTCAACAGTTTAAAAGTCTCGATCATATCACCACTCCTTCTTCTATCCACCACCCTCTGCAGTCCACATTCCTTCAGCCGATCCTCATAACTATCATTGTACAGTCCTGAGACCATCTTTGTTATCCACCTTTGTACCCTTTCCACAGTTAATCACAGCAGTAACTTTTGCGTATTGGTGATAGGCATTGCTTTTTGGCTAATGGCGACGCTGCGATGTGTATACAAAAGCAATGTGATATATGTATGTATATGCTGGAGGCAAAGTTAAATTAGAGAATTTTTAATAATAATTTTTAGCCATTGTAACTGCAAATCATTGTAAGTCGAGGACTACCTGTAATGAGTCTTACACCATGGAAATTTTTTTTTTATTGATCTCAAAATATTTACATATATGCAATAATTGTCTTAAATGACATTCCAACGTGTTATTTTAGAAAGTTCTGCAACTATAGTGTTGCAGATTATGGTTAATTTTCCACATTAGATTTCTGTACAAAAAATTCAATAATTTTTATTATTAAACTTATAATTATATCACCAGCAGTGTGATGAGGACCTCTGTGAGAAAAGGGTATATGTGGAACTACAAGGTGGGGGGGGGGATTATGAATAGCTCAGGAGACAGCTTGCGGGTGTAGTATGGAATGAGGAGTTAGCTGGAAAAGAGATCAATGCAGCTTGGGGGATTTTCAAAAACTATCTAGTAGATGCAATGTCTAAGTGTATTCCAAGGGTGAGAAGGTTAAATAAGGTAGGTGTGAGATGGATGAATAAAGAGATTAAGCATGCGACAGAGAAAGAGGGCATTGTGGAGGCAGCATAAGAGAAGTGGAAATAACCAATTCCATGAGGTCTTCAAAGACCAGGCAAGGAGGGTGACTTGGTTGGTGAGGGTAGCTAAAGAAAGGTATGAACAGCAGTTAGCTAATGAAGTCTAAAACAATCCTAAGGAGTTCTTTCGATATGCAGTTGAATCCTAAGGAGTTCTTAGGTCGAGAGGATGGAAGGATGACATTGATAGGAGGAAATGGTATAAAGACAGCTGTTGTAGAATGTGTGGTGGATATGCTTAATGAGCAATTCACGAAGGCCTTTCAATCAGGCCCTGCACGAGGCAAGGGTGGAATGGGCAAATGCCAGGTAGAAAAGTAAAAGGGCGGAAAACTTAGAGTTTATGTTACAATTATACTGGAGGCAGAAAAAATTTTAAAAAAATATTAAATTTCTATATATACATATTTATAAAGAAAATTATATTTTATTCTAATTATATAAGCTCTAAATAATTATTTTTATTTTGATAATCCCTGGGACCAGTACTGTTGACAGGGTGTAGTATAGAGGCAGCCTGCCTCATGGCTCTGCTTAACACTAGGGCGCTCGCATCTGATCTGATAGTTACATGCTAATTGCTCACGTGAATATTTTTTAACCTATCTATTGTATATTTTGAAGGTCATGAGTAGCTGTTGGTGAATATGTTACGAGTGCTATTTTGCACTTTTGTTGCTGTCTGTTTGGTTTAACACATGTTATGCAAAGATTTGTGATATTTGACCCTGTGGAGGTCCCGGCAGATCTGACAGATACTTGCTAATTGACATAGATATTTTATTGTATAGGTTGAAGGTCATGACTAACTGCATGTGCGTATGTTACGAGTGATATTCTGCACTTTTTTTTTTTTTTTTTTTGCTATCAGTTTGGTTGAACAAGTTTTTTTTTTTTTTTTTTGTAAAGGTTTGTGATATTTGATAGTAAATTGCATCTGAGAGATACTGCGAGCTCCGATGTCAGTATAGCTCATAAATATAAATGGTCAGATTATTCCTATGCTGAACAACAATGTGAAAATACAGCACAGAATATTTATTAGAAATCTCATAATGTAGTTAGTGTCAGAACAAATAAAAAGGCATTCAGAAATCTCTACAGGTGTGAATAGGCCTTTACACCTGAAACTTCATCTATTTCAGACACAATTTGAAGGAAATTCTAATGACGACATAGATACGGCTCCCTCGACAAACAGAAAAAGAAAAAGATGTTTTATGTGCTATGCATCCAAAACGAGTCACTTATCAAAATATTTTTGCAAGCATTGTAAAAAGTATCATGCTTTCAGCATAGCAATATTGTTTGCGATGACTGTTATGACAGTTTTGTAAATCCAACTATTGAAGATTCTGATTAATTATTGTTACATGCATTTGTTTAGTTTTATTTTCTTTCATTATCGATGTTTGCGTTATTTTGTAACAAAAATTTTTATTCTTTATATTTCTTTGTTTCAATAATTTCTAGAATGTAACTGAAAATAAATAAACCATCATGTATTACTGAAATAGAAAGCCAAAGGCTTATTTATCATACATGTCCTCTAGAACAGCGCTTCCCAAACTGTGGGCCGCAGTCTCCCCTTGGGGGCCGCAAGTTTTGTTGATGGATCCGTGAAATAATGAAAACAAATTTTAAATGTTTTAAGACTAATTAGTTCTTTTTTTTTTTTTAATTTTAAAAGAAATGCATTTATTTTTTAGTATTTATTATTTCTTTTATGTTTTTTTTTTTATATTTTAATGGAAAAAAAATCACACATTGGTGTTCATTCACAAATTTTGCTTCCTGCATATTTCGGCACTTAATGAATATTAGTAAATATATGCTTATTCATATAAGTTTAATTTCAAAAGTATTGATAGAAGCAGAAACACAAAAAAGCTTACAAACCCGAAATCTTGAATATAAACTGTATTGAATATAAATGCAATAAATATTATAATAATATATGCCTGTATTCCGATTTTTTTTTCCGATGGGGGAGGCCATGAAATAAGTGGGCCTTTACATCCATAAGTTTGGGAAGCATGCTCTAGAAGATGTGCTTTACATTTATGAAAAATACTGAGGAAAGTGGTCTGGGGCTTGCTCAATCTTTACTAAGAGTTGCCCATAAGGAACTGCTTATGCTTGCATCCGCCGAAACATTTAGTTTCTATATATTCGGCACGAAACTCTTGTAGTTTCTATTTTCGGCTATGAAATAATGTTGGATTCAATATTCACTTAATTTGTACCATCATGTATTATATTTGCAGTGTTTTTTCTTTATGTTTTTGCATTTTAGCACATTCTAGTAATGAATGTATCTCTCAGATATACCGCATTGTACGCTGCAAAATTACCGCTGCAAGCTCCTGAGTGTTAATAAGGGCACTCGTTCAGCCCTATTACAGCAACAATAGTTTACAAAAATACAGCATTTAGTTTACTAAATTAAAAAAGGCACCATTTCTCATTGACAGTTAAATATGTGCTTATTATATTTTATTAATAAAAAAATTAGCCATACATACTAAAACTAAACATTTTAGAACCCACTTATTAGATAATGAAGGAAACAACCCATAAAGTATCATACGATGTGAATCTCATAAACTTTTATAGTCTATATATATATATATTTAATTATATTATGCATGAATTCTCCTCGTCCCCTGCAGTAAACAATATGCCCTCCACAACAGCAACCATATTGCAGAAACACGAAAAACAATTACTTTTATTATGTCACTGAATAAGGTTCACAGACATCTGCAGACTGTGTAATATATTTCTTAACAAATAGTGCAATTACAGACAACTGGGAATATAAACACTAATGAATTACATCTCCCATCCAAAAGAAACTGTTATATAGGCCCAAGCAAAACCACATGTTGCCAATGCAACATAAGGTTTTGCTTGACACTACCCAGACATGAACGTGCTAAAACTAAGAAATATATAGTGAATATATTTCAGATATTATGGAAATCTTTTTAAGAGAATTAGCATTTCCATTCAATTATTGCTTTTTGTTTGGGTCGTGCGATCTTTTCTTAATAGCTGCTTTTTCTCTATTGGCCTACAATCGCACACATCTTTCACTTCTCATTAGTAATTGTCAAGGATTGTTCATTACGCATCTCAAGTCTTAAATTACTGGTATTGTTTGCTTGATATAATGGGAAAGAAGATCAAACTCAGCAATTGCTCAGCTCTACCCTCTACTCAACCGTAGAAGCAACGTCAGCCCAGAAAACAAATTAAGAATATACAATGGAATCATCAGACCCATACTGACTTATGGTTCGCCAGCATGGAGCCACACCTCTCCTAGCAACATTAAAAGATTACAAATAATCCAAACTAAATGCCTCCGAATGATCTTCGATGCCCCATGGTTTGTAAGGAACACCACCCTCCATCAAGACGGAAACCTGCCGGACATACCTACGTTTCTCCTCCAGATAGCAACCAAGTACTTTACTCAAGCATTACTTCCTCCCAACCTACTCATTCGTGAGTCATCAGAATATGATGAAAAAGAGATGGAAACATAAACGCCCAAAGGCAGCATTGATCACAGATTGAAATCTTTCAACACAGTCCTAATTAGGGCGAACCAAGTGCTCAAAACTTTCTTCCTTTAAACCGGGAATCATTCATAGCGTTGAAGGGATCAGAGTCCATGGGACTGATATCCATCAAGCCACATCAGTTATCTATTTGGGTAGATAATTTTGATGTTGTGTACAGGGAACTGCTCTCGAGGACAGAAGAAGTGATGGAGAGTAGAAGCTTCTTGGTAAGTCATATCCATTATCGGTTTTTTTTTCTGAAAACTTTAGTTTCCAAAAATCCCCACATATATCTTGCACCACGATTTTTTTAGCTTTAATTTTGGAAAAAAAGTGCAAATTATATTTGAGTAAATATGGTAATTTCTTTAGCTTTCAAATTCTTAAGTATGGATCATTCGTTAAATACTGGATTTATAAAATGCACAAAAGAGAGCAATATAGCAGATATAGAAATAAGCAATTTCGATGATAAATTATTTGTATTAAGTAAAAATGTATAGTATCTTTATAAATTTTGTTCTATTAAAAATAAATCTTTTTTTTGTTGTTTAAATGTACATCTAAATTCAAATAAAACAGACATTTACAAAATATATTTTTATTTATTATTATTATTATTATTATTTTGATAAGGTACTTGGTAATAATGAAAATTAAAGAAGGGGTAGACGGATATCTGAAGTTTCAGAAACACTGATCTATCCAAATATTTAGTCTGAAACATAGGTGTATATTACGCTGTTCGTTTTCTTAAATTCTGCTTCAAATTTGGATAGACAAAACAGCATGATATGCACTAAAATTTTTTTTTCAGCGTCATTTTAATTTTGAATGTGAAACATATTGAGTGTATTGTGTATTCTGTGTTTAAGTGACTTTGGACAATTTTTGACTTTGTTTTTAATTGTGTACTTATTTTTGATTTTTGATAGACAAATAAAATTTTAAAGATAATAGTTTATAAATTACAAACATATTAATCAGAGGAGCATTTTGCTAAAATGCCAAAATCCCTCATGGCAGCATATTTTACGTCATACATTGCCCTCAATAATTATAGTTTACCTTTAATTATCAAATTATTGTATAAATTAATTATTTATAGTAAAAATCCGTAGAAGGAAACTGTTTTAAATAGATTTTTTTAAAATGAGATTAACGAAATCATTAATATATTGAGTAATGAAATTAAAAAAAAAATGTATCTAAAATAATGAGTGCTAAGTATTTTTCAATAATTGTTGATTGCACCACTGATATTTTGCGGCAGGAGCAAATGTCCTTAATTGTAAGATATGTTTCTATAAAAGAAAAAAACGAAGAAACCCAAGCTATTATACAAATAGAGGAAAGATTTCTAGATTTTAATAAAATTAATAATACAGTAGGAAGTGGTATGGCTGAAGTAATTTTAAATAAAGGATTAAACTAAATTTATTATAGTCTAACCAAGTGGAAAATAAACTTCCAAAAGAATGAAGAAATATTGGAAATGGTCCAGAGGTGATTAACTGTGGTGTTTTTCATCTCTGGAATGGTAAGTATGAAGAAAGATTAAGATACAGTTTACATAGTTTAGTGGATAGGAGGAGGGAGGGAGGGGGATATGATAGAAACATATAAGTTGGTGTCAGATTAATGTTGAAGAGGTTTTTCATAGAATGGGGGATAAACAAGAGGTCATTCCTGGAACTGTATAAAGGGTAAGGAGTGGTGTCTTCATTCTCCTTATACTGCAGTGTTGATGCCTTCAGAGAATGAGAATGTATTTAAGGCATGGTATGATGAACTGTGAGTATGGTAAGGAGATCTCTGATGATTAGTCTTTGACTCCATGCAGAGACAAACAAGTTGTTGTTCCTCTGTATCGAGCCTTGATAAGATCCCATCTGGACTTCTGTGCCCAGCTATGGGCACCAGGGTTTCTTTGTGATGGAGAGGAAGTGGAGAGGGTCCAGAGACGAGTGACCAAGATGATAGCAGGTCTGTGGAATGAACCTTATGAGAATAGGTTGAAGATTTGTGGGTTGCAGAAATTGAACGATAGGCGAAGGAGGGGTGATATGATTGAGACATTCAAATTACTGAAGGGTTTTTATAAGATTGATCCAGAAGATATTTTTGATAATATGACTGGTGGTGGGAGGACTAGGGGCCATGCATGGAAGCTGGGCAAGAGCGTGGTTGACAAGGGTGTTAGAGCTAGGTTCTTTACTTGGAGAGTGGTAAATGAGTGGAATAAGCTTCCAGAGTCTGTTGTGGGTGCTACGACCGTGAATGAGTTCAAGGCAAGGTATGATAGATACTGTGTGAATGTTGAATAGTTGTTCTTGACATGATGTTAGGCCTCCCTCGATGAGTCTGTCGACTCCTTGGAGTTTCCCGGAACAATAATAATAATAATAATAATAATAATAATAATGGAATGCAAGAAACTGAATGATATTTATGTAAATTTACAAGAGAATAAAAATCCAATCTCATCACATGTGTGATATCACTCATGTTGCATTTTTCAATTATTATGAACTGGTTTATAAATGCAATTACTTAGACAAGAAAGTTTCTTTACATATTATTTGAAATAATCTCCTGAGCTGATCTTTTCACCAGGGACTCTTAATAGGAATCAAGGTCTAATTTCACTTAATGTATAGAAATCATTAATTAGATCCTGCAATATTTTTGGTCCAAACTTTTCCACAAATGTAATAAACAGTTGTCTAACAACTGTTGTTAGATATTTGATACTGATATATTGTATACAACACATAAACAGGATTCATCCTATATTCCATGTTTAATAGCTTTGTACTGTTTCTGTATATTGATTTTTGCATTTCTTTAATAATTTTTTCCTATATATACCAGTTAACCCATTCACTGACACTCATTTATGACAATATCCTTGGGACATTCAGAATGACTTTGCTCTGCTGCCTACACATCCACATGATTCTACTGTCCAGGTCAGACTGCATTATGCAGCACAGAAATATGAGCCTTATAATGCTTAGGAGCAGCAAAAGCACATATGCAAATACTGATTTGGTGCTTTAAAGCATCATTGGCACTGAATGTGTTAATAATATTACCTCATAGAAGCTCCCAGTCTTATTAGATAGAAAACCATGTTGATATTCTACTTCTGATATGAAGCAATATCAATATAACGTTAATGCAGAATTAAATTAATCAAAATGAAAAGTACTGAACAAATAAATAAATCTTTTTTTTTAAATATTCAATGTGAATATTTTATTTCAGCAAATTGGTATATGATTGGACCACATGAATATTCTCTGTGTGGAAATAGTACGGGGGCAAAGTAAGTTTTTTGTTTAATCTTTGGATTTTTTTTATTTGAATTATATTAGAATAAACTGAGTGTATTTTGCTTTAATATTATTCTTTGTATATTGTGTGCTTGCATGCATGTGTGTGTGTGTGTGTGGGGGGTTCTAAAATGTTTGACCACTCTCAGTACTACTCATCTTATCACAATTCTGATGATAAAATTCATATAAACATAAGGCGAAAAAAATGCTTTACTACAAAGATATAGCACCTTTAAAATGCCTGCCATATACACTGAGAAAGTAACTGGGTGTATTTTCCAGGTAATGCTGTACATAGCAAATGACCAAGGAAAAAAACTGTCTGTGACTGTAATGCTAAAATGTTCAAAGTGGGCTCTGTGAGCATAATATATGCCACACAGCATTGCTGCACAGTTACAATACATACATGTTCAACAAAACCAGAAGTATTCCACATAAAACAATCATCCATGATTGTTTGATGGAGAGTCTGTTCATTAGGCACTAGTGTAACATAGACATCAGCCTACCGCTCTTCCCATACAGGGTGTCCAAAGACTCATCGAGGGAAGACACCTACTCCACAACTCAATCCACCAACTACACCGACGCCACCTACCGCCCGCCACCACCACTAGTATTTCCACAGACAATCACAAACATCCATGCCCACAGCGGGATTCGAACAGCAGTCTTTTGTCTGAAGAGCGGATACGTTAACCATGCAGCCAACCAGGCTGGAAAATTTGTATTGAAAGATCATGGTGATTGTTCAATTTATCCCCTTCATGGCTAGGATAGTGTTAGATCATGAATGGGGAAATTTTGAAAGGAAATTATTCATTGAGGATCTAACATGCAAAAACTAACAACTTAAGGAGATGCCTGCACTTCTGTAGAAAATAAGGAAAACTTGTTTACTATATGTGAAAATATATATTCCTCTGTATGTAATTTACTAGGATCTTACTGTTGTTTAACCAGAAATCAAAGCGAGAATTTGTATCATATTATAGTATTTGTGTAAGGAAAATATTTAATTCATTAAGATATCCAGTGTTGTAAGTCTCCAGACAACTTATAAGTAGCAGTCCCAAGGTCACTTGCTAGCCACCCAGTTTAGCGTAATGCCGGAGGCAATAACATATGCAGAAGGTGACATTAGCACACTTTCCATGAAAACAGCACCCTAACAGCAAAGGGATCGACTTGGGGGCATAAATGAAGAGGGTCGTGCGGGAAAGATACAGGAAGAAAGAGGGCGCACGAAGTGAGAATATAAGGCGATGCGTGCCATATTACAAACTCTTTTTTCCTGGTTCCTGCTTGGTGATCTTGACTGGTGGTTCGAGAGAGACGTGCATAGGTATTGTGATGCCAGACAGCGGGTCTTTTCCTGGAGATGCCTAATTAATTCCACACGGAGCCGTTCGTGAATTATCGGCCTTACAGAATCGTGCCAGTCGCTGGATGTCTCATCGGAAAGAGCGGAGAAAGTCCCCTTAAACGTGGCAGCAGAATTCAAGGACAGCGTGAGCCCAATGCCAGGCACAGAGACGGAATAATCAGAAGGTAACCAGACCACGTGGAGGCGACATATTCTCCGGAACAGAATCTGTAATGTAGAAAATTTTATCGTATGTTTCAGAAATATTAGAAGAAGGAAAAACATGTGTAAGCATAAAGTATGGACAATTATTAGAGGACTTTAGTGAGAATTCCCTTTTGGAAATAACTGGTTTCCTTTAGCAAAGATTGTCTGGAAGCAGTTATATTATTGAATGAGATTGAATTGTGTAAGGAAAATATTTAATTCATTAAGATATCCAGTGTTGTAAGTCTCCAGACAACTTATAGGTAGCAGTCCCAAGGTCGCTTGCTAGCCACCCAGTTTAGCGTAATGTCTGATAAAACGAAACGGGTATTGCTGAGAGCTTTTAATTGAAAACCTTGAGAATGTGTAAATGTGTAACTTAAGAATAACTTGTGGAAAGAGATCAGGTTATGTAATGTTGTATAGCATTCTTTGAACTAACTTAGCATGAACTGATTTTACTTAGCATGTACTCATTTCCTTAGCATTGAATATATGTTGCATCTTAACTGTAAATATTTGATTTTCCAATAAACATGTTTTATTACATATACCTGAGTCATGCCTGATTGTGAGATCAAATTACCACTTATAAAATAGAACCTTAGCGGGAAGAATTTAGAAGGTAAATAATAATAGATTACAGGTCACGACTGCAAAGTACCAGAAATCTATATAACCATAACGAAGTGCAAAAATGATGTGTGTATGCCTTAAGATCTAGGATTGTTTCCCTGAACAAGAATCTTTTCTGTTATAGGATACTGGCTGGTGCAGCATAATATAAATTTTGCCAGTATCTGAAGAGGAAATAACCCTAGATAGAAATAAGATAGGCTGGATTATAGAATAGATAATAGTGAATATTGAGATAATAAGGATAGGAAAATTAGAAGAAGTAATGATGTAACAAAAGGCACAACCCAGATGAGCCATAACAGTTTGATGAAAATGTGCTAGCACTCTGTCATGCATGAATCATATGCGCTGGCATGTTGCTAATGGCACGTTCTCCAACTGTGCTGGTAGTTCTTCCTCTAAGAAGTGATAGTACTGCTGGCCATTGAGCACCTATGAAAGCTCATTCTATCATCACAGGTTCATTGAGATTTAGCTGTAAAAAAAGCACACTGTGGAGAATTTGGTACAAACCTTGCAGAAGCCATTACTCAAAGTTGACTTGAGGGAGAAAGTTCACTGATGAGAGTACCAGTACCATGTTGTAAGGATACAGTTTCTCATGATTACAGGTACACCATATAGTGGAATGTGATGCACCCACTCACCACAGCTACCTTCTAGTGCTAGTTTCAGGCTCCTCCAATAGCATGTCCAACACCTATTCCTGTAACTCAGGTGTATGTATCTAGCTGGGCCCTGATCTGCAGCGAAAGGAGTTGGTGATGGTAGGACATCTTCTATGTGGAAAAGCCATCCTGTCAAGAAGCTGCATTTCCCTACTATTTTCATTTGCTCATCTTTATGTGAAATGAATATCAATTCATTTGGCATTCATAAACAGTCAGTATATTTGCAGTTGTACTTAACTAACAATTAACTGACAACCAACTTACTCTTTCACCAGCATGTAACATTGTCAAAGACAGATTAAAATTTGATGTTTTAAGAATACTTGTGACATAAAGACTGAATAATATAAACACGTAAACACAAGAAAGATACTCAAGTATAAAGAGCTAATAAGCTTCATTTCGGCAATGAAAACATTATTTAAATATTATTCGGTTTTAAAACTATGTGGGATTTAATATCCCCTTAATTTAAATAATGTTTTCATTGCCGAAAATAATGAAAACATTATTTAAATATTATTCGGTTTTAAAACTAAGTGGGATTTAATATCCCCTTAATTTAAATAATGTTTTCATTGCCGAAATGAAGCTTATTAGCTCTTTATACTTAAGTAACTTAATGGTTGCACCTGTTTGGAAACTCGTATCGCAGAGTATATAAGTTCTTTTTGCTATACGCTTTGGTATTAGGTCTAGCTACTCACTGATGAAGCCTCAAAAAAGGCTGAAACCGGTCTGGGTAGTGACCTCCCTACCATAATGTAATAACAGCATATTACATTATGGTAGGGAGATGATCATCATCTATATAATATGTAGATGATGATCATTTCCATAGTACTGTGCCAACTGCATAGTCATCCATACAACACAAGTACAGCAGTTAGCCTCGTGAAGCATTTTGTACCCTAATAACAGTGCCGGCGCCAGGGTTTTTGTTGCCCGCATGCAATTTTAATCTAAGTGCCCCTGTAACTATCCAAGCATGCATGGTTCTTTTACGATAATAAAAATTTAAATTATTTGAAATTTAAATTTTTAAATTCGATACTCTTGTAAGAATATTTTTAAGTTTTCGATAGATTCTAAAGCAAGTGTAATGTTCATATTTTTGTCTTGAAGCATTTTACTCACAGGGTTTATTCTGTGAAATCATGCCAAGTTATAAGAGAGCAAATAAATTTGTAGTCCTTTATTTTAGCACATAATGTTTGTGCTTCATGCTGAGTTTATTAAAATTTTCATTATTTAAAATTTCAAAAAGTGCATCGTAAATTTCTCCTAATTGATATCGTAGAGGGCGGGTTGCATTAATTTTACTTTCCCATCGCGTTTCTGATGGCTGTTTCAATGTTAAATTTTTTATGAACTTTAATAAAAGGATTGCCCAACGTTTGTAAGAGGATGAAAAGAAATTGTATATTTCTTGAATAATTGCAAAGAAACTAATTGTATCTGCATTCACTTTGGCTGCATCATTAATGATTAAATTTAGAGTATGTGCAGCACATGGCACGTAAAAAGCTTGAGGATTTTTGTTCAAAAGCAAATTTTGGAGCCCGTATTTTTTCCCTTTCATATTTGTGCCATTTTCATACCATTGACCTCGCATGTCTTCAATGGGAATGTTCCATTTTTCTAGTTGTTCCATTATTGTTGCACATAAACCACATCCTGTGGAATCTGATATATCTGCAAAACCTAAAATGCTTTCCCTGATCTTGACAATTCCATTACCACAGGAAACAAAGCAAATAATAATGGTCATTTGTTCTGTTTTACTTGCATCAGGTGTGCAGTCTAAAATTATGGAATAATATTTAGATTTTCGAATTGATGATAAAATTGTATCCCTCATTGTGTTACTTAAAGTTTCCAATATTTCCTTTTGACTGTCTTTACTCAAATAGTGTACTCTGTTGTTTCGTTGTAGGGCCCTTTCAACATGATTTTCCATAATAGGATCAAACTTTGCAAACAGTTCGACTAATTTTAAAAAATTCCCATTATTTCTTTCATATAATTTATCAGGTGATCCGCGAAAAGCTAAATTTTGGCCACCAAGGAATTTTATAATTAATCGTCCAATGTTTCTGTTCCATTTCATACATGCTTTGAGTCTGGCAATCAATAGTAGTTTTGTTTTTTAAATTTTTATCAAGTTCCTTCCATTTTAAGAAATTTTTCATGTGAGTTAAACTAGTCTCATGTTTATGCAAAGTGGTACTTACATTTCTCCAATCATTATAACCTTCTACAAAACTACTTGATTCAGTAGGTGCAAAAAGTTTGCAACAAAAGCAAAAAACAGAATTTAAAGTTTCTGAATAAATGAGCCATGTTCTTGGCACGAGCTGCCCATTTTCCATTGTTCTGTTATAATATGTGTCACCAAATTTATGACCATATGTATCTCTGGTATATATATTTTTTTCTTTTGAACAGGCCCCATTTCAATTAAAACAACTCATAATTTTTCATCAATATTTCCCCATTTGCCTGGATCTTCTAATTTACAGAGACTGACAATGTGTTAGTTTCGTGGTCAACTACAACAAAATCTTCTCCTACTGTTTTTCTCTTAAATCATACATCTTGTTATCTTGTTCAATAGTTGCAATAGTACTTTCATGCAAACTGGATGATGTGCACGGTTCGTCAACTCTGATTTCTGATGTATCGAGTTGGTTACAATCTGCATCAGAATATTTTAATATTTTAACAAATTTATTAAGGGCCCCAGTTTGTTTCTTAATATCTGCTTCTTTCACAGCATGACGCTTACGATTTTGTGCACCGGATAACTTTTTTTTAAAATTTTTGATTCCATTTATACCCACAAGAAATTATTACACAACACGACACAGAGACGAAATAATAGTCTTCACTGTGCTACTGTCAGTAGCCTACTGAGATGCGTACCATATGACTGATTTACCTAGCAACAAATGTTTTGTATGAAAATTCATTTCTGCGCATGTTCACCATTTCACTTTAGATAGGCTGCAGTAGACACAACATTCTGTAGGCAAGCGTCTACTCTCGCTGCAAAATTGTAAACAGCCGGCTGATCAAAGAGGCAGCAATATACAATTTTTTAAAATTTTTATTCGGTGTATCCGGCCTTACTTATTTTAATATTGATCATTCTAAGAATTTTTTGTTTTTATGATAAAAATTTTGTTTCTTAAAAATGAACTTATGAGCTGTGCCCCAGTGGTGGCACCCCCTTCGTAGCGGTGCCTGCATGCCTGCTTCCACCCACCCTGCCTAATAATATGCTATATTTCTGTAGGAAAGCATTTCTGGTCCCATGCTTATATGACCTCTTGTCATCAGACAGAATTAGCAGTAGAGCAAGAAACTACAATTTGTCTAATTTGTCTAAACACACCCTGTGTGTGTGTGTGTGTGTGTGTGTGTGTGCGTGTGCGTGCACGCACGCATTAAGTACCATGGGCAGGCAATTCTTTTATTATTTTTTTGTATTTTTTTGTTGATATTTGGAAGTTTTCTATGTAAGGAATATAAGTAATATAGGCAAAAAAAAATGAATCTATATATTATGTCTTGTTGAGATTTATTCTATTACTATTTTAGAAATTTTAGACTTTATATTTTATTTCAATAAATCCAGTTAAATAAGTCACTCGTGTATTTGACAACAGCATTCCTGAAAGATAATAATCATAAACATAATACTTATGCTGTCAAACTTTATATAGTACATAACCTCCAACTAAAATGTATCCATATTTATTGCTTCCACTATACCAACATTAATAACATCATGTAGACTTCACTGCTTCTGCTTATTGTTAACATGATTTCTGAATATTATCAAAATATCGTTTTCTTTATATATCAGAATATTATTTGCAAATTATAATTTATCAATTAATTTAATTTGTTGACTATAATAATTTTTTCTGTGATATGAATACACTGCTTGATTAGTTAATCTTTATTATTGTTGTTATTATTATTGGCATCAATCCTCCATAAAGTCAAAAGATTCATTGTGGGAGGTTCTGCTATAACACACACCCTTAATTCCATGCCTTAAAGTCATTCAATGATTATGCACTCAACAGTCTCTAGCTACTCTCTGAGCAAAAAAAAAAAAAATAAATAAAATAATAACAATAAACTAATAAATAATTAAAATAATAATAATAATAAACTACTTTTGCTCTCATGCTTGCATCCTCTATGAGCAGAGCATGAGTTGTATACGCAGTTTCCAAGAATGGCCACTAGTTTTAGCCATGTCACCCTCATTCTATGCAAGATCTCTTCCACATTCATCGGGTTATAACTCCTTCCCAACCTAGCTGTCTCAAGTTGTGTATTACACTAATGGAAATTGATGAAGCTAGAGATTTGGAGGTATTAGTGGATAGTGAATTGGAGATTAGATTGCATATTACAAAAAGTATCCCAAGTAGGTCATAGGATTACTTTGATTACTGAGAACATGCACTAACAGAGATAAGGAAGTTATTATCCCTCTTCATAAGTTTTGGATATGACCACATCTGGATTACTTTGCACTAATCCACTGATGTTGGTTTCTTGGAGGTGAGTAACAAAGATTGTGAGCAGCTCTAATATGCTCTCTATAAATGTAGATTAATGGTTTGTGGGTTGCATAAATTGGTTTATTAGCAAAAGAAAAAATATATGATAGAAATGTATGTTATTAAAAGAGATTTTTAGGATTGAAGCAGAGGAAATTTCTCAGTACTTGAATAAAATAAGGGATCCCTGGAAATTGAATGGCAGTGTGGTTAGCTATCAGGACTAGATTTTTCATTTTGAAAGTTGTCAATGAATGGAATGGGTTGCCAGTTTGCCAGAATGCGTTTCATTGACTGTGTTCAAGAAGAGGTATTTTCTTCTTCTTCTTCTTCTTCCCTTCACATATTATGCCTAGTGGCCTATTACGGAGCTACCCATACCCGTCTCGATGATAAGGTGGCTAGCCCTATGCCTCCTGGTGTGTCCTATGTCTGTAGATGCATGTGTGTTCATGGCGCCAGTTTGCCTGCTTGCCAGAGGAAAAACTGGTCTCGAGGATAAGGTGGCTAGCCCTATGCCTTCTGGTGTGTCCTATGTCTGTAGATGCATGTGTTCATGGGGCCGGTATGCCTGTTTGCCGGAGGAAAACCCCCAGATAAACTGGGGAGAAAAACCCTGAGGTCTATGCCCAAGACTGACTAACTTGGCTGTGTATGAGAAAGAGCCTTAAGCTCCTCACGTCTGCGATGGGAATCGAACCCAGGACACACTTTTCCCAGGCATAACTCATACTCAACCCAGGCATATGGTTGCGAAGCGCATAGCCACTCAGCTAACCATGTGAACGTATTTTATTTATATATATATATATATATATATATATATATAAAATGTCTCTGTGTGTGTGTGTGCTCACACACATAAAATGATGTTGGGTAGCCATCTGCTAGAATGCTTTTCATTCAACA
Organism: Typopeltis vanoorti; assembly: GCF_054136105.1. Lineage (NCBI taxonomy): Eukaryota > Metazoa > Arthropoda > Arachnida > Uropygi > Thelyphonidae > Typopeltis > Typopeltis vanoorti. The sequence goes on along the minus strand of NC_143564.1, from coordinate 90,124,701 downwards.
TGCTCAAGGGGACTATTTTATTTATGTTTCACTTCAACACATTAGAGACACAAGGCTTATAACTGGAATCAGAAACAAGGTAATCTTAATATTATTTTTTTTGAACAGCAGGAGGTACTGGTCTACTGGAGAAAGCTGTTGGACAGACATGAGGCAGATGGAACGAACAGGAGTAGCAGGTTGGATGAATCAGCAGTTTAACTGTAAAAGAATGTTGGGCAGCTGTTGCGCATGTTAGCTTTAGCAGAAATGAGGGTCATGATGAATGACAATTCTGCTGAATAGCACTCATGGAAATAGCTGTAGAAGAGGCAAGAAGTACCGTGAGGAAACTGACTGTCTGTGAACAGGCAGTAGCTGAAGAGTCTTTGAGAGAGAGAGAGAGGTTCTTCTGATAACTTTTAGGTGGTAAAATTATTATTATTATTACCCTAAGACCTCATGTAGACAAAGCCTCATCTGGAAGGTCCTTTTATCACGCACACAGCTCATCATACCAAGCCTTAAACACACTCAAACTCCTTGCAGACACCAGCTCTCAGGCAAGGCACATTCCAATCATTTACAACTCTACACGAAAAAAACCTGCTTCTCACTCCCTTACTCACACCCTCTTTCCAGGGATGACCTTTGGTTCTCCCCCAATCTCCCACTATTTTCTGTTAGAACTTCTCCAGCATTAATCCTATAACAACCCCTTACTAACACTTGTAGTTCTCTATCATATCTCCCCTCTTCCTTGTCCACCAGACTCTGAAAATTACATCTTCTCAATTTTTCCTCATACTTGACATTCCAGAGGTCAGAAACTACCTTAGTCAGTTGCCTTTGGACCCTTCCAACATCTCTTTGTCCTTCTGAAAACCAGGTGATCAAATCTGGGCACAATAGTCCATGTGTGGCCTAATCAAAGCCTTATACAATGGAACAAGAATCTCCCTACTTCTACAAGTCAGTGTCCTCTGCATCATTCCCAGAAGCCTTTGTGTTGTCTTCACAATTTTGGCTATGGGTCCTCTAAATTTCAGATCCTTATCCACTATCATCCCCAGTTCTTATATTTCCTCCACCTCCAACAATGTATCCTCACCAAGCATAAATTCTGCATCCCATCTTTGTTTTTCCAAATTTTAAAACCTCACATTTTGCAACATTGAACTCACATCCCCATTTTCGTGCCCAATCACTCAATTTATTCAAGTCTTCTTGTAAGGCCACAACATCTTCTCTACTCTTCATGGTTTGTCCCAACTTTTCATCATCTGCAAACAACTGAATATCTCTATCCAAATCTTCACCAATATCATTAATATACAAGTTAAACAGTAATGGCCCTAAAGCAGACCCCTGAGGCACTCCTGGATATCGCTCCCCCATACACAATTTGTTGATATCAGATAGCCAGTCTCCAATCCAATGCACTAATCTAATATCCAACCCCCATCTGCTCTAGTTTGACTGTCAACTTATCATGAGGTAATCTATCAAAAGCCTTTGCAAAATCCTAGTATATTACTGTGTATCCTTCTCATCTGTCCAAGGAATCAGTCACTTTATTGTAATACGTAAGTAGATTACTAAAACATAATTTCCCTTTAGCAAATCGATGCTGTCCATCAAAGATAATATCATTGTTGTCTACCCAACTCTGGATCCTCGTTCTCACAAGCTTCTCCAACAACTTAACCACAACACCTGACACACAGATAGGCCTACAGTTCGATGCTTAAGTTCGATCATCTCCTTTATGAAGTGCACAATCTTGCCCTCTTCCACTCCTTAGGAACTTGACCGAGTGTAAGACCCGTATTAAAAAAATATGTCAAAGCAGATGTCAACTCCCTGGCACATTCCTTCAGAATATGTGGTGATATATTATCAAGTCCCACAGCCTTATTAACATCTAGTTTGCTCAACTCCCCCATACGCCTCTTGCTCACTTACAGGCAGACTCTCCTCCCCATCATCAACTGCTGTCAGTTACATGCTCTCAAAACCATATTGCAAAAAAAAGAAAGAATAATTAGATGAATCAACAGAACTATCTTTTTCTGAACAGGATGAAACATGTTTACAGAAGTTTTAGATGTACTACCCTAAATGTGAAAACAATATTCTAGGGTTGGGCAGGTTTGTGATTTGTACAAAGTTACTAGTTAGACAGAGGAAAAGTAATGTCTTGAGCAAAAAATATGCCAAGTTTTTTTAGAAGCTGAGGATATCATACAAGAAATTTGGTTATGTCAGGACAGGTTAGGAGTAGGTGTCAATCCAAGAAGTGAGATCTGTTCTTGATTATTATGTTGAATTATCAAAAGTAAGGAGGAAATGCTAATGTCTTTTGTGGGGGGGATAGACAACTGTGTTTTGGTAGAATTGAAGGTGACTTGGGTTAAGGAGAACAAGGTTTAAGACACTTATGAACTTGAAGCTTGAGATGTTTAAACACTGCAAGGTTTATCATATAAGTAGGATGAGTGGAGTTACTATCATTAGAAAACTGTGAATGGGGTCTGATGTCAGTGAGAGAAGATCATGTTTGTATGAAAGTGGGTGAAATAAGAGTTATGAGGAACACTTGTATTGGAAAATCTGAAGAGAGAGAGAGCATCCTCCACTGTTACATGCATTAAATGATCCAAGAGAAAAGTGGCTGTCCAATTACAAAGGAAAGGTAGAAACATAAGATGGCAGCTTACTGAAAAGCCTTTGATGCCAATTTCTATCAAAATCCCTTGGAAAGCTCAAGTGCAACAGCACAGTTTTCTCCAAATCTTTCCATGGCATATATTCAGAGGTTGATACTGTAGGTGAGAAGATCTGCTATGGAGCTTGATTGGCAAAATCCATTTTGGTAGTCTTTGATTAGGTTCATAGTTCTCCAGGTATCGAAGTTGACTGTTGATGGCATTTCCATTACTTTAGACAACCCTGAGGTGAGAGCAGTAGGTTGATAGTTTGATAATACACTTCTTTCCTTTATATATATATATATATTTTTTTTTTTTTTTTTTTTAAGAATCAGCTGCATATGGGTTTGCTTCAATACTGAGACGTGGATACCAGCTGAATATAGTAGAAACACATTTCTTGAGTTCAGTTGGCAGGATACCATCAGGACCAAAAACGTTTTTAAATATCCTATTGTTCACCTTCTTCTGATGACTTTTAGGTGGCAAAAGCATGCTAACAGATTGCAAAAAAAAAAAAAAAAAAGAAAGAATAATTAGATGAATAGAAAAAAATTGAAGCCAAATACTAAAAAAAGTTGGAAGACCATGAAAAACCGGTGGAAATATGGATTGCAAAAAACATTATTGTAAGAGGTCTTTGTAAGAGGTCTAGGATGAAGAAGACTTTCTGATGGAAGGCTACAGAGGCATGTGATGCAGTGCTTCAGTTTGAGGTGTTTAACTTGGGTCATCTATGCAGGAATTGGATGAGATGAATGATGTTAAGAGGTCAGTTTTATCTTTAGGTAATGTTGCAATATTACAGCTGGCTGGGAGAGATGTGAAAGCACAGAAGGACAGAATATACATCCAACAGCTCTTGCAAGTAACCCGAAGGTATGAATGTCATTGGCACAGGTGGCAAGTTTCTACATTTAATCCTTTCAGTATCAAACATTAACCATGTTCATGATGGTTTTGCAAGTGTTGTAGGTTTTAGTATAGATTTTTTTTTATGTTGGGCCCATATACGAGAGGTTGACTGATCATCCTGTAATACTTTTGTACCGTATATGGGTAGTGGATTGGGAAAGGAATAACTTATTGGCATTCGATTTAAAAGCCTGTATATTGTATTCCTTGGGAAATACATCAGGGGGAAGACTGTTCCACAGTACAGCAGTAGCAGGGATGAAGGAGGAGGAAATGAAACTTGTTCTTTGGGTTTCAAGGATGTTGGGCAGCAGCTGTATGTGTTCCAATGGGCTTAGTACACAGTGGAGGAATTATTGATGCTATTTCATATGAACATTTTCCATGGTAATATTTATAGAATATAAAAATTGCAGAGACTAAGCATCTATTGAAAGTGAGGGGGGGGTGAGTTGGTAAGAGATGGGTCATTTATCAGTCTAATTGCTCTCCTCTGTATTGAGTCAAGCATTTTGAGGGAGCTTTTAGGAGCCCCACTTCAAATGTAAGAACAGTATTCCACTGACTATAAATAAAGCTGAAGTTTTTGTCTTAAGCCACTTATGATAAGTTGTTTATTCTTTTTTCTCTTTTTTTTTGTACTTTCCTTGAAATTTTGTAAACCATGGCTTGAATGCATGGATAATTTCTGTAACATTGATCACAACATATATCTCTTTCTTTTAAGGTTACACGGTGATCAGCATTCATATTAATTAAATTAGGGAAACAAAACACACATGTTCAAAAGATTATTTTACTGATTACAAATAAAATAATAACTTTACGTTTCGACCTCTGTATTGAGGTCATCTTCAGAAGGATACATTCAGAAGTATAAGAACAAGCTACATGCTGTTGCACACTACACAAGTAAATTACATCTACGTTGTTAACTAATCTTTTTTTTTTCTTAGCCTGCCCTCTAGTGGAAAAAAAAAACTACAATAAACTCTGCTAAAGTCCTCATGTACTAGGATTCTTCTGGAATTATACAGTTATATTACGATTATCTTCTGGATTTGTACAGGTTGCTATTGAATGTTTAAGGAAAAAAAAAAAAAAAAATCTTGTATTGAGATTTTTCTTTGTGGTTGCTATGAAGGTTGTAGATGGGTCCTCCACATTCTTGGAATTGTTAGACCATCATTTTTATTCAGATTCGGATCATGTTTGAGCATTTCACATGCTTCCTTGAATTTACGCTCAAACCAGATTTTGGTGCGGTGTAGGGACTTGGTACCTTTCCAGTCAATTCTGTGGTATGTTTGGAGTGCATGGTCAGAAAGGCTGGTTTTTCCAAAATGGAGGTATTTTATGTGACGTTTGTGTTCATTCTTTCTGATTGGGATGGTTCGTCCTGTTTCCCCTATGTACGGTATGTTACAAGTGCAATCTATTTTGTAAACCCCCGGGTGGGCTAAGTGTGGCAGGGGATCCTTGGAAGAATTGAGTAGGTGCCTTAATTTTGTCGGGGGTTTGAAGGTGGTTTTTATGTTGTATTTGTGTAGTGTTCTGTCTATTTTTTCTGAAATGCCTCTAACATATATGGTATAGCAATAGCATTCTTGAAATCTTTTTTGTTATTAGTGGTATCTTTGTGGAGGATCTTGTGAATGGTTTTTATACTGTATCCATTTTTTATAAAGGTATGTTTGATGGTCTCATATTCATGGTTAAGAGCTTGTTCAGTTGAACAAATGGTTTGAGCTCTGTGTTTAAGGGTGCTTATAACCCCTAGTTTTTGTGTTGGATGGTGATAGGAAGTTTTGTGTATGTATTGACCTGTGTGTGTGTAGGTTTGCGGTAAACTGAGAAGGAGAGACAGCCTGAAGGAAGACGTGTGACAAGTGTGTCTAGGAACGGAAGAGAGTTGTTTTTTTTCTATTTCAATGGTGAATTGGATGCGTTTGTGTTATTTGTTCAGGTGGCTAAGGAATGTATCTAGTGCTTGGTGGCCGTGGGGCCAAATGGCGAAAATATCGTCGACGTATCTGAGCCGAATTTTGGGCTTTAGGCACGCCGATATCTTCCATATAAAAGTTCGCTATTGGGGGGGGGAGTGGAGAGCCCATGGCGGTACCTTCTTTTTGAAGGTAAAAATTGTTTTGCCACACGAAATATCCAGAGCGGAGTACATGGGCAAAGAGGGCCATGATGTCTTGTGGAAATATGTTCTGTAAGAGTAGGATAGTATCATTGATTGGGACATTGGTGAAAAGGGAAGTTATGTCAAAGCTGAATAATAGATCTTGGTTGTTGAGTGTAATATTTTTAATTTTGTTTATGAATTGTTGTGTATTTTTTATGTAGGAAGGGGAATGACCAACCAATTCCTTGAGTGTGGTAGCTAATTTTTTGGCTAAGTAGTAATTCGGACTGTCAATTCCTTCCACAATAGGACGTAATGGCGTGTTTGTTTTGTGTACTTTTGGTAGGCCATAAATTCTGGGTGCGCGGGCATACTGCGGTATTAATTTTTTGATTGTTTCTTCCGGCCACGTGTTGACTGATTTAAGTAGTTCAGTAGTTTTCTTTTTGTTATGTTGCGTGGGATTGTAATTTACCATTTGGTAGGTGTTGTGGTCCGATACCAAATGGTTCATTTTTTCAATGTAGGTTGTCCGATTTAAAACAACAGTGCCGTTTCCTTTATCGGCTTTAGTGATAATAATGTCACGGTTATTTTTAAGGGATTTGAGGGCCAGTTTATCCGCTTTGTTTAGGTTGCCGCTTAATTTTTTGGTTGAATTTAGTAAACAGGCAGTTTCCATCCGTATTTTGTCAGCTACATTGGCGGGGAGGGATCTTAAACCTCTCTCGATATGATATATTATATCATATTATATTATTATGATATATATAAAATATATATTATAATAAGCAGGATAATGGTCTCACACTGATGATGAAATCTATCTCCCACCTAAAGACAATCACAAACATCCATGCCCATGGCAGGATTTGAACTTGCAGCCTGTAAGATAGATAAGATAGCACAGGTTGAAGAACAGATACACTAACCACTTGGCCTAGTTGGGCCTATTTATGTTAAATATATACCTAGTGAAAGCTGGTTTGCATTAAAGCTGTGGAAAGATGAGTTTAAATTTTATACTTGTGTGTGTGGCAGTATTGATAAATGCTATCATACACAGCTGTCATACAACAATATTGAATGAAAGCTGTGATTAGTAGGCAATGTTCAGATTAGTTAAAATTTTGTATTTATTAAATTTCTTTGTGTTTCTTATGTGTAGCTTTGAGAGTGTGCAAAATAGCAATGAGACATGCATTGGCATGAAAAACGAATGGAAATGGCATGGATATTTCAAAAATGGCGAGATACCATGAATTCAACATGTATCCTTGAGAAGAGATTGAAGATATATATATGTGGATAGAATTAATAAGAGAGAGAGAGATGAGAGAATTTTAGTATGCAAGAAGTGCTACCGTGTTTTATAGTAGCTCTGTAGTGTAATTGGAAGAACAATGGTATGTTGTCCCCTTCAATTGGAAAAGGCCTAAGTTTGAGTCCTTCTTGAAACTTAGGATTTTCATCCTGCATCCAGAGAAATCAGCCTTGAGAGCACATGCAATTTACTGACAAAAAATAACTACTAGCAGTATTAGTGGTGATGGACAGTAGATGGCATTGGCTTAGATGAAGATGGTAGTGTCATTTCACTGTAGCTGGTGAATTAAGTGGTGGAGACGAAGAGTTGTTGAGTAGGTGCCCTCCCTTGATGAGTCTTTGGAGGTGTCAAGTAATAATAATGCTTATGGATTATGGGATGTCATTGAATGTGAGCATTAATAGGCAAAAGACCATGGATGCAGTTAAGGAAATAATCATTGATGACCGTGTGGTTCGGTGCATGAAAGATGCTGAAGATAATGGCAAGACAGTGGACAAAACTGGTGGTGAAATTAGCAGCAGTGAGCAGTATGATGGTGGGTATAGCTGTTGCTAAGCAGTAAGACAGCATATGCACAAGGTAATGAAATACTATTGGCATAAATGGCAGTGACAAAGTAATTGAAGAGATGAAAGCAGAGCTGGTAAAGATGAGGTAAAATATTAAGCATATGAGGAAATAACTGAGGAGAACTACAGATTTGCATGGAAATGTGAGGAAGAATGGGACAAAAGATGGTCTTTTGAAAAAAAAAAAAAAAATGAATAATAGAGAGTAGCCCTGTATGGGGATTCAATGATTAGAAGTGTGGCGAGTGAAAAGGTGCACAAGACTCCAGGAAGTAGAATGAATAGATTGATTAAAGCACTGAATAAGAGGAGTAAGCAAACAAAAGAGTTGGTAGGAGTAGTTGGCACAAATGATTTAATAAGGAGAATGCAAGGATGGATGTCAGGTGGCTGTTGAAGAGAGTAAAAAATAAGATTGTGAGAGACAAGATAGTCAGTGTGTAGCCCAGGTATGATAATGATGAGTTGAGAAGGTGAGTGAAGATTATGCATGGTATGCTAGCAGAGTTGTGCGAGGAGAAAGGAGGTTCATTTTGTGAATATTTATAATGAATTTGAGGGACAGATGGAGCTATATAAAAGAGATATTAGATTTAAATGGATTTGGTGTGAGTCAGCTGGATAATATGTTGCTGCAACAGTTTATCCAGAAATTCAACAGAAAGTAATGACTGAAGTGAATGGACTTGAGGAATCAAGCGGTGTTGTGGAAGAGCAGGAGAGTAGGATAGGAGAGTTTGTGAATGGAGAAGTGAGTGGCATGAGTGAAGAAGCAGGTGGTCAGGGTGGACAGGAAAACACTGCATGAAAATTGTTGATGATGGTTTCAGGAGTTGATGTGTGATTGGCAAGAAAGAATTAAGATAGTCAAAAATATGGAGGTCACACTTAAGTCTAGAGAGAGTTGTAATATCAGTGATGACAGATAGGAACAGCTTAGGAAATATGGAGGAGTCATATCTGAGAAGTGGGACTAGGCAGTTAACAAAGGACTCGCATCGTCGAGCAAAAAAAAAAAAGCCTAACTTAGCCTTATAATACTTATATTGCAACTTTGTAGAGTTTCTGACAGATATGATAATTCCTGTAGGATATCAATCATTAATGCTAGATCTTTTAAAAAATTTGAAATTGAGAAGTCGTTTAAAAAGCCCTTATATTTATCATTCAATGCAAAATGCTTGCATAAAGCTGAGTAATTTCTCCACAAAAGCAAGAGCCGTTGGGGTAAACTGCAAGCTGCCCATCGTGATCCAAACACACTGCCGATCTTTAAAATTTCGATACCAAGGTCTTTTGCAATCGTATTTAATTCTCGTTGATTTTTTGGTGATTGATGATAAAAAGCATATAATTTATCCATAAATATTTCAAAATGATTTATTTCTTTAATGTTTTTTATCGAATCATCTAATGCTAAGTGTAAACGATGAGTGCAATGCCAAATCATAACATTGGGAAATTTTTGTAGCAGTTTGATTGCAACACCTGATTTGTTTCCTATCATTACATTAGCTCTATCAGAATAAAATGCAATGAAATGATTTTTTATATAGTTATCATAAAATCCATATGATTTAAAGTAATAATTATAGTAACATGTATACATTCCAAGGTGGTATTTTCTAGTTTTACAAGATTATTAAACAAGAAGAACAAAGGGCTCGCAAATTTGAGAAAAATTTAATAAAGGCCTTGTGCGAGCGCCTTATAGCTCATCACTGGGGCTAGGTGACTTGTTATAGAAGCACAAATGAGCTAATGTGTGTATGTTGTTTATGGATACTAGGAGCATTAAGGGGAATTGTAGCATTGATAGTTCATTCGCCCAAAAATTGTTGCAATAAGTGAGACATGGTTGGATGAGATGCCCTTCTGATATAGAGATGGAGAGATATATATTTTGTGAAGAGACAGACAGGGCAGAAAGGGAAGGAGAATATTGTTGATGATGGCAAAGTTGTTTTGACTATCTAAGAAGGAGGTGCAAGGAGCAAGTACTTTCAAGGGTTTTGAAGCAGTATGGTGTGGAGTGGAGGCAGAAAGGATGAAATGTTTAATAGAGTGTTGCTATTGACCTGGCAATATGGAAGGCAGTGATAAGGAAATGTATAGGCAAATTGATTGGCTAAGAAAAGGATGATCATTATGGGCAATATCAATTATGGTAATGTAGACTGGAATGAAGAGTCAACATCTGCAACTAAAGAGAATGAATATCTTGAGTTTTTGAGGCACAGTATCATAGGCAGTATGTAACAGAGGATACACGAGGATCTAGAGTCTTGGATTGATTATCTTATGAGAAGATGTTATTGTAAATGAGGTTTGAAATCTTCCTCCACTTGATGAAAGTGACCACAAAGTGAGCTTGGGTGGTGGTGGTCATCTACATCAGGACTCTTATGAGAAAAAGTTACATATGGAGCTATTAGGCTGGTAATTATGACAAACTCAGGAGAGAGCCTGAAGCGATATCATGAAATGAGAAATTGAATGGTAACGAAGTCAATGCTGCATGGTAAATACTCAGGAACTATCTGGCATTCGCAATGATTGAGTGTATTCTAAGGGTCAGGAAATTAAATAAAGTAGGTGTAAAATTAATGACTGAAGAGGTTAGGCATGCATTTGGGAATAAAAAAGTATTGTGGAGGCAGCACAGGATGAGTGGCAATAATCAGTTACATGAGGAGTACAAAGAGCAAGCAAGCAAGGTGACTTCCTAGGATTTCTTTTAGTCATTTGCTAACTGCTGCTCATACTGCACATGAGCAGCAGTTAGAAGGAAGAAGAATGATTATAAGAGGACGATGATGTTCATTGATAACTGGAGAATGATAAACACAGGAGGATATAGTAGAGGTGTTAAATGAGCAATTGATTATAGTATTCCATTCTTGTGAATGGAACATAATTCAGAACTTCAGAGTGGGGACCAACCACTGATGGTAACGTGTAATCTTGATTTCAGTAAGACTATAGGATTTGATAGGATATCACTGATTGTCTTGAGCAGAATGTTCCGGAAGTGAACAACCACTTTAGCTTACCTGTTTAACATGATTCTTAGATTTGTCCAAGTTCCAAAGGAGAGGAAAGACTACAAAATTGGTTTGCTTCATAAAGAGGTGATAAGTTTAAAACTTTGAGTTATAGGCCAATCTTCTTGTCTAGAGTTGTGGTCAAGTTGAGAGAGGTTAGTGAGAACCATGATTCAGAAATCAGTTGACAACAGCAGAATTCTCTTTGAGGGACAGTATGGATTTGCTAAAAGAAGGTCGTGTTTTAGCAATCTGGTTACTTATTATAACAAGGTGACAAATGCATTGGGCACAAGGGATGTATATACAGTAGGATATTTAGATTTTGCAAAGGCTTTTGATAGATTACCACATGCCAGCTGGTAATTAAATTGGAATAGATGGGATTGGATTGGAGATTGGCTGTCTGCTGAGTATCAGCAGGTTGTGTATTGGAAAGTGATATCCCAAAAGAGGAATGTTGTGCTGCAGGGGTATGTTTGGCCATTGTTGTTTAATTTGTATGCAAATGACATTTGGAAGGGCTTGATTGGTAATGTAGAGTTGTTTGCAGATGATTCAAATTTGAAGAGAGCTATGAGAAGTAGAGCAGATGTAGCTTTGTAAGAGGACCTAAGTAGACTGTCTGAATGGATGAGTATGTGGGGATAATAGTTTAATGGAGCAAAGCGTAAGGTTTTAAAATTTTTAAATTTAAACATTTTGCAAAAATAATGAATACAGCACAGCAGACTGTAGCAATGATACACAGAATACTGATGTGTAGAAGTAAGGATGTTATGATTCCATTGTACATGGGTTTGTTCTGACTGCATTCAGATTTGGTTGCCTGGCATTTCAACTAAAATGATGAGTTGTTGGATAGGGTTCAAAGATGATTGATGAAATTGATTTCTGGTCTAGAATGTGTAGTATGAAGACAGATTGGGAAAAATTCAAATTACAGTGCCTAGTGGATAGAAAGAAGTGAATGGGGGGGGAGCATGATTGAGACATTTACATTTTTCATAGAATGGCTGTAGACAGTACACATGGGAAGAAAAAAAGACTATCCCTGGAAACTGTATAAGGAAGGTTTGAGCAAGGGAGTGAAGAGCACTGATGTGTAGAAGTAAGGATGTTATGATTGCATTGAACATGGGTTTGTTCAGACTGCATTTAGATTACTGTGCACAGATTTGGTTTCCTGGCTTTCAACAAAAATGATGAATTGCTGGATAGGATTCAAAGATGACTCGACTCCATGGAGATGTGATGATAATAATAATAAAACCAGAACTGTCTGATGAAACTGGAAAAGTAGGATGTCTTGGTAATGGAAGGTTACATTAATGCAACTAAATGTAAGGTTTTAAAATTTAGGATCCACAAATGGGATTCTTCATACATTCATATTAGAAATTATGGACTTTACAACCATGTTATAAATAACTCTTTTAATTTCCCGACGTTTCGACCTTCATATTAAGATCATCATCTGGAGCATATACAAATATATAGGACAAGCTGAATTACATTACATACAGCAAGCTAGAGAAACAATGATTTGATCATAGGTTATTCTACTGGCATGATCTCTAGTGAAAAAAAAAATTTTTTTTAATTATTTAGAATTTTTTAATAAATAATTAACTTTTTTTTTTCACTAGAGGTCATGCCAGTAGAATAACCTATGATCAAATCATTGTTTCTCTAGCTTGCTGTATGTGATGTAACTCAGCTTGTCCTGTATATTTATATATGCTCCAGATGATGATCTTAATATGAAGATCGAAACGTTGGGAAATTAAAAGAGTTATTTATAACACGGTTGTAAAGTCCATAATTTCTAATATGAATGCTGATCACCATGCAACACTAAAAGAAAGGGATGCTTCATACTTATTTAGTGGAGTTATATTGGAAGAATTGGAGGAAGCAAGGGATCTTGGGGTGATTGTGAATAGAGATTTGAAGTTCTGAAGACATATTTCAAAGGTTTTAAAGCCATCTCAGAGAACTGCGGCAGTGTTGAAGAGAACATTGGCCATGAGAGATAAAAGTTTGCTGGTTCCATTATATAAAGCTTTGATCAGACCACATCTGGATTTCTATGCTCACATCTGGTTACTTGAATTTGAAGGGGACAATGTAACCTTGAAGAGAGCACAGAAACAATTGATATGATCATTGTACAAAATTGATTATGAGGACAGACTGAGAGCATGCAGACTGCAGAGTTTGGTGGATAGAAGGCAAAGGGGGGGGGATATGATCTCGTGACATTTAAGCTGTTTGAGGGTTATTATCTTATTAACACTGAGAAGTTTTTTCATATGGTAAATTGAAGGAAAAGATCACGGACAAGGGGCCATTCCTGAAAATTGCAAAGAAGGTGGTGAGTAAATGGTTAAGAAGTATGTTTTTTGCATGGAGAGTGGTAGGAGTATAGAATGCTTTGCCTGAGAGGGTGGTGAACGTGTGTACTGTGGAAGAGTTTAAGGAGTGGTATGATAGTCTATGTCTTCCCACGATGTGGCTTTTGACTCCATGGAGGTCAGGAAAATAATAATAATGATAATAACTTTCTTTGCTTATACTTGAATAAGGATTAAACAAGAATATAATTACTTGGCATTTCTAATTTAAAAATTGGGGACACTTGAAAAATATTTGTAAAGAGATCCCAAATGCCAACCTCATTGCTGAGTTAATAATGTTCCTTCTTTCCGACTAGTGGTTCAAAAACTACAGGAAGGATATTTGTGGAAGTGTAATCAAGTATGTGTATTTAATCACTTATGTATAGGTGGTTAGATAATTTATATTGCTGATCGTGAGACCACCACTTCCACTACCCTGTTTAGTAGATTTGTGAAGTGGCTTGAAAAGGTGATGTATTTGGTCTCTAGGACAAAGCGTTCAAATTTGCTAACCCTTAGCACACCAACAGTGCTAATGTATAGGTTTATAGCCTTTTGTGGTGAGATTCACATTTTAAAAAAATCCGAAATTGCATGGAAAACTCAAAGCAAAAATTACTTTCTATTGAGTTCATTCAAAATTATTTAACTCTACTACATCAGATCATTTCTACACCAGGAAACTATGATTATGTACTTATTTATGTATTATATAACTGAATTCTTCATTTATCTAATTTCTGAATTTAAACTTCATATTCCATCTCTGTAATAATGTATTATTTTACTATAATGTTTATTTCAGAGTTTGCCCACAAAATTTTACTTGCCATCAGGGGTTTGGAAAAAATCCAAATTATGGTTATACAAATTTTGACACTTTTGGGTGGTCACTTTTAGCAGCATTTAGGCTAATGACACAAGACTTTTGGGAGAGCTTATATCAAATGGTAAGTAAGTTACTTTGTGTTTAATTAATAAATTATTTGGTAGGTTTTTACTAGAAAGTAAATTAAATTAAGTTGCTCACTAAACTGCAGAATAAAAATAAAAGCCTTATCTGAGTATTTTTAATTTGTCCAGTGATGAAGATAATGCCGAAGTGTTTGTAAGCAAATTAGACAAGAGTAATGATTTCATTTAATGGTGATTGGTTCGAGGTTATATTGTGAGTGGCTGTGTAATTTAGAGCTCATCTAAAATTAGTGATATTTATCTGTTTTATTGTGTTTTTTTCCTCAGAAAGGAAAATACATTTTTCCTTTCTGAGTAAAAATGTAGATTTTCATGTTTTTTAGAATATTTAGTATCTTATAACACTTTTATTGTGATATTTATTGTGATTATGTCGTCATGGTGCCAATGCGATGAACATTACAGGCAAAGACCATGTTGTTTGGTGATTTGAATTTGCAGGATATTATTCAGTGAAATTGATATAGAGCAAGAGTATATAAGTGTTTCAAAAGTGAGTGTCTGTTAGGTAACAAGAATGCAACAGATATGACAGTAAGATGGAAAATGATGTTTGGACAGGTTTTGCATAGGCATTTAACAGAATACCACATGGAACTCTGTTACACAAATTAGAACAAATGGGGATGGATATGATGCTAGTTAAGTCGATGAGATGGTGGCTGCTGGACAGATATCAAAAAAATGATATATGGAGAGGCATAATCAAGGTAAATACAGGTGACTGGTGGTGTGCTGCAAGGTTCAGTCCTGGGACCATTGCTGTTTAATTTGTACATGAAAGATATAGGAAATAACCTGAAAGAAAATATTCAGTTATTTGGTGAATCAAGGTGATGTGGAGAGCTTGAAAGACAATTTAAATAGGCTGTTAATGGGTTTAAGGAGAGGTATGATAGATTGTGTGGCTAGATTGGATCTCCTGCGATGAGTCTTCACACTCCATGGATGTGCCCGTATAATAATAATAATTTGCTTATTATAAGTTTTTAATTAGAGCTCCTTAGGAATAATTACCTTATGCAGCATGCAGTTGAAGCAACATGTGGGATAGGAGTATTGGGTTTAATAGTATCATCTTGCACAGTGATAAGACATGTTGATATCATAATGCCATTAACTGGAGAGAGTGATTATGTGGTTTTGATGTAGGCAGTGGCTAGGCAGATACAAGCTTCACAGAACAAAAGTGACACGAGGAATTACAGGATTTGGGACTGTGATCAAGTCAGGAAACAGATGATTGATGTGAATGGCTCAATCATTTGAAGCAGAAAGAAATCAGCATTGCTGGAACTTTGTTTAAAATCAGTTACTTATGTCAGTGTCAGATTATATTTCTAACATTAGGAGTATCAACCAAGTGGGATGAAATGGATGAATTATGGAATTATGCTGGAGCTTTTGAGAAAGGGGATATTATGGATAAAATATAAAGAAGAAGATATCCCTCAACAGCTTGAGGAATATACAGCACAGGATAAGAAAGTGAAGTGTAGTGAGGAAGGAGAAATTAGCATATGAAAGGAACAGTATAGCAAAACTCTAGTGAATTCTAGTTATGCCACCAGTTATGTGAACTCTAGTGAATTCTAGTTATGTCTGGGGATCATATCGGCTGAAGATGTAAGTGGAAATGTTCAGTGAGTATCTCCTTAGCATATTTCATTTAGTGGGGTTAGGAATAGTGTTAAATAATAACAGGAAAGAGGATAGAAGATGAGACAGTTCAAGAATGTAGAGTGTTTAGAATATCAAGTAACCTTGATGTTAACAATTCTGCAAAAGAGCTGGCAATGTCCTTGACTTTACCAACTCTTTTTTCACTTGTCAAGGACATTGTCCTTGACAAGTGAATAGTGTCCAGCTACCAGCCAGTATGTATAGCAAGTATAGCGATGAAGTTGTTAAAAACGGAATACCATCCTGGATTAATGAGAATGGAAATCTTTAAAGAGCAGTGTTTTTTAAGGGAGATCTTGCTTTAGTAGATTGGTTACGTTTTATAGTAGTGCTTAGTATATTGGGCAGAGGAGACCTTATACAGCGATTTATGTAGATTTTTCTCAAGTGTTTGATCAAATACCTCATGATAAATTATTGTCAAAATTGAGCAGCAGTATGGGGGATGGATAGTCATTTGATAGCTTGGATACAGGGAGGATTGACTCATAGGAGCCCGTGTGTTGTGTATGGAGGTGCAGTGTTCCAAAAAAGGAAAGTGATGAGTAGAGTACCACAGGGTTCTGTTCTGGGACCACTGTTGTTCAGTTTGTATACTGATATAGTTGAGGATGTTATAGGGGATATTCAGTTGTTTGCTGATGATGATGCTAAATTAGGAAGAGCAATGTCAGAAAGTTTTGGCATGATGTTGTTGCAAGAGTATTTTCATAGTCTGGTGTTTTGGGTTGAAGAATGAGAATATCACTTCAGTGTTACTAAGTGTGATCATACTGGAGGAACTTTGCTTTAGGAGGTGAAGAGGCAAATAATGTAGGGATCTTGGTGGATTAGGAGCTGAAGTTCAGGGGACACATCACGAAAGTTGTAAGGATTATCCAGAAAATTGTTGCTATAATGTGAAGAACACTGACAAGCATGGAAAAAGAGGTGATAGCTTCACTCCATAAGGCAGTAATCAGATCTCATTTGGATTTCTGTGCACATATTTGGTCACTTGGAGATAAGGAAACATTGGTGAAAGTGCAGAGGTGAATAACTAATCCTGTCTCAGGTCTCTGGAAGGTTGAGTATGAGGACACATTAAGGGGATGTGGTCTACAAACCTTCATAATATGAGAGGTGATATGATTGAGATGTATAAGTTGTTGAGAGGAGGCTATCAGAGGTACAAGGGAATTATTCATAGAGTAATGGGTAATAGGTAAATGAGGTCATCCCTTGAAACTGTAGAAAGGTCATGTGAGTAAGGAGGTAAAAAGGAGATTTTATACATGGTAGGTGGTGAATGAGTGGAATACATTTCCAGATTTGTGGTGAGTGCTCCATTGCTGACTGTCTTCAAATGAATGACCTCCCATTATGTCTTCAGATCCCACAGAGGCCTGGAATTAATAAGAATACTAATTTATTAAACAAGAGGGTATATCTGTGATATATTCAATTTCAGTATGTCATTGCTTTGGATGCTCTTTGGATGGTACAGTTGATTTTTAGTAAAGAAATCATGTAGAAATGATGTAGAAAAGCTTTTTGACTGTGATCTGACATTATTACCTTGATCTGTTATAATTAGATAAGGGAGAATCGTATACAATGATATTCTTGGACTTTGCAAAAGCATTTGATAGATTACCACATGACAAGTTGGTGTACAAGCTGCAGAGGATAGGAATATATAGTACTTGGTTAGATGGATTGGTAATTGTCTCTTAACAATACCAGCAAGTTGTTATGATGGAGCAGTGTCTGAAAAAAGGAGAGTAATGAGAGGCATGTCCCAGTGTTCTGTTCTTGGGTCGCATACTGTTTAACTTGTTTTGTAGATGATATATCATGTGGACTGACTACTGATTTTCAGTTGTTGGCTGATGATGATGCAAATTTGGGGTGAATTATAAGTAGCACTGCAGATGTTAATTCCCATCAGGAAGATTTGAATAGACCTTTGCCTTGGACAAAGGAGTGAGGGTGTAGTTTTAATATTAATAAGTGCAAGGTGTTGCATTTTGGAGTGCAGAAATATAAGGCTAACAAAGTGGATTCCAAAAGAAGGGAAATGAGACTGAGGACATTCTAAAAGAAGACAGAATGATGAATTGCCAAATTTTGTTGGGAAAAATTGGTCAACTATTGCTAAGAACAGAGAAAGGTGGAAGGAACTGGAGGAGGCCTTTGTCTAGCAGCAGACAGAAAATGGCTGAAAAAAAGAAGTATTATATTGACAGTGCTGTACTGCAGGAAGTGGATAAGGTTTGAGTTGATGGTTGACAGTAGACTGAAGTTTAGTGGGCATATTGCAAGTGTCACTATGATAAGAGGTACTCTAATATGTAGGGATAATGAGGTAGTTGTGCCACTATATAAAGCAC
Source organism: Typopeltis vanoorti (assembly GCF_054136105.1). NCBI lineage: Eukaryota > Metazoa > Arthropoda > Arachnida > Uropygi > Thelyphonidae > Typopeltis > Typopeltis vanoorti. Next base: position 90,106,590 of record NC_143564.1, on the reverse strand, counting down.
TGGTCACACTACACTTGGACTATTGTGCTCAGATTTGGGCAGCTGATTTTCAGTTTGATGTGGAAACATTGGAAAGGATCCAGAGATGAGTGACTAAGACAAAAAAAATCATGATTCTGGAATGCTGGATATGGAGAGAGGTTAAAGAAATGTTAATTGTAAAGTTTGGTGGATAGGAGGAAAAGTGGCAATACGAGAGAGATGTTTAAGTTAGCGAGGGGGTTATAAAAAGAGTTGAATGCAAGAGGAGAAGAATCAGAGACCATCTCTGGAAGTTATTTTAGAGGACAGTGAAGTGGGGTGTGATGAGTAGATTTTTTACATTGAGAATTGTGAGTGAACAAAACATATTACCAGAATACATTGTTAATGCAGAGAGTGCTAAGAATTTTAAGATTCAATATGATAAATATGTTGTCATTTGAATGAACCTCCCACAATAAGTCTGCCAACTCCATGGAGGGTGTAATAATAATCATAATTAAGTGCTTCATGAAAATATACCATTGAAGTATAGCAAAGATCACGGACACTAGGATCACTGAAATCACAGGCATACTAGCAGGTTCACATATATATTTTCAGGTCATTCTTGAAATTACAGTCCTTCTCCTCATCATGGATTAGGCATTTGCCTATTTCTGCTTCACTGGTTTTTTCTATCTTGCAACTGGTGTTCTCTCTCTCTCTCTCAGCTTTGGTTGATGTGTTATCCACCTCTTTTGGTAGCCAATATCTTTCCATTCTATATAAATTTCTCTTTCTGTTTCTCTATATATTCTTTGATCTTTTCTTATAGCTCTCTCTCTCTTCCCCTTTTGTTATTATTATTCAACTGATATCATTCCCATCACTTATTGCTAGTTACTAGCTCAGTCTATATAGCACTTATTAATACTCTCCTGAAATCTATTCAGTGAAGATGTCTTTACACTTCCCTAAGCAAATTCATATTGCTAATTACTTGCCATGAGAAACATGAGCCCTCGCATAATTTCTGTTATTATTTTAGTCTTCATCTGATAAGCATGCACAATGCCTATCGTACCTCTTCTTGAACTCATTAACCAACAAGGCACTAACCCCTCTCGGGTGATCAATTACACTAACTCACCACTTCCCAAGCAAAAGATTCCTCTTACCCAAGCTAATCCCATTCTTACTCAATCTCCAAGGGTTAGAGATTCCCCTCTTTAACTCTTATCAACCAATCTTTGATAAGCAATCCACAAACTTTTTTGTCTGTTCTCATAATTTGCATTTCACTAACTTCTTACCATATTGATTATCTGCCTCTGAATCCTCTCTACCCCTTCCCCCCCTCCATACCTGCATATCTAAAGTATTTCAGATATGTTCAAGGGATGGAAGTATAATAAAGAAAATAACTTTCTTATCCATACTTGTGAGGATATTTTTCACTATTTCACTAATCCTTTATGTTATTTTTCCATTTCTCTGAAGTAGTATACACCTGTACACTACCACACCAACATCTCTAACCTCTGTTTCTTGCAGCACAGTCCAATATATATATATATATATAGCTTTTAATCTTTTCATTCCATAATGTATAAATTTATACTTTGCAACATTTAACTGGAATTCATCATCATCACTCTTTGTCCACTAACATAATATAGATAAGATGATGTCTGATGTCTGATTGCCCACCACCTTATCTATATCACCAGCTTTATATTCATCCTCATTTTCTTCCATCATCTGTCGAATGTATTTTTAAACAGTCAGGCAATGACGTGGTGTAACCATTTCCCTTATCTAACTGAAGTGTCACTTTATTATAAAAAAATAAATAAATTGCTGAGGGAGAAACTTTCCTATCACATAACTGTGCTACCTCCAAATGGAGTCATATTCTTATCGACCCATTCCTAAATTCTGACACCAACTAACATTTAAAGTACCATAACTGCTGCACTAGACATACTGATCATGTATGTCTATAGCATACATGGTCAGTATGCTATAGACATACTGACCAGTCTATAGCATATTACCACTGTTTTAAGTCTTCTATGTAAAGGTCTTTCAGCCACTTCCCCAATGAGATCCTCCCAGTGATGAGACTTCGGTAACTCCAATCCCATGCATTGCCATTTCCCTTGAATTCTCTTAAATACATGCTGATATCTAGTGTAATTCTACTGCAATATCGTGAGTGTCTCCACATCTGTGTTATTCTGATTTATTTCTCACAAAAAAAGAACCATTTTTCCCCAGTATTATTTTTGATAATGCTCAAATTTCCAGACATGTGATTTCTCTTCTTGGAATTACCCTGACATCAGGCCTCTCCTGGCTCGCAACCATTGCATCCTCAACTTCCAAAAAAACTAGGATTTCTCTTTTGCTCACGATATTATTTCTTCTCTAAACAGCAGCTGTTAACCTTATACAAATCACTAATCCACCCAGCTGTCGAATACTACTCTCATATTTGCAGTGGGGCTCCTAAAAGCGCCCTCAAAATGCTCGACTCAATACAGAGGAGAGCAATTAGATTGATAAATGACCCATTTCTTACCAACTCACTTCCCTCACTTTTACACAGACATCTGGTCTCTGCAATTTGTGTATTCTATAAATATTTCCATGGCAAATGTTCATCTGAAATAGCATCAATAATTCTCCCACTCAGTACTGAGCCTGTTGGAACATGTACAGCTGCTGTCCAACATTCTTTCACAGTACACTATGGAACCCACAGAACAAGTTTCTTTTCCTTCTCCTTCATCCCTGCTACTACTGTATTCTGTAACCAATAGTTCCCCCCCCCCCATAATATTTTAATTTTTCTTCAGTAGCTCCATAAATTCTTTCAGTAAGCAGGGTGGTGATCTCACTCTGTGAAACCACCTGCTTATTCGAGGCCTGGAAATGCCTTGGAAAAGTTCCAACTGTAGTCACTAGATCAGGGATTCCAGGTAATGCAACCTTTAGCACTAACCCATAGTACTAACATGCAACAAGTTTACAACCTGTTTTGTTGGGATGAATAAAAAATTATGCTGTGGATGTTGTTTATTCTCTAGTTAATTTAAATCACAGCCTCGTATTGATTTCTTATTCCACGGAGTAACTTGACAGCCATTCTCATCTTCTCTGTCTGATGTTATAAGAATGGCAAGTGGAATAGTTTCTCTCAGATTACTTCTGTACTTCACTTTTTGTTGGATTAGTTTTCAGTGTTCTGATCCAAACAATTGCACAGAATGTATTACTGGATCAAGTATTTGAGACATGAAACTTTATTCTCCATTCCACTATAAATTTCCATCCTGTAGATATATATACAAAAGACTTTGTTTGATGTCTTAAAATATTTACCAGGGCTGTTAAAATGAAGAATAAAGAGTATTGCAGCTGACTTTTGTTAAAATTTCCATCTTCTGTTTTTATTGAATGAAATCTTGAAAATAGTGGCAAGCAAATTATCATTACATAAAAACCTGATTCTGAAAGACAAAAAGCAATAAACTTTCATCATGTACAAATGTTAGTTCTGCCCAGTTTTGTCACATCTGATAACCTGTTTGAAAGTTTGTCATGTTTGTTTGAACTCTGTTTCTGTTATTTTTACATTTGGATACAAAAAAAGTAGAAGCAGAGTATTATCTATGAATGATAATGACATCATTGCACAATATTACCTATACATGATAATGACATCATTCATAATATTATTTATGAATAATTATTTATTTATGAATTCTAAATACATAATTATTTACAGAAAAAATCAGTTTTATGTCTTTTATTACTATTATTACCCCAAGACCTCATGGAGTCAAAGACGCATCTGGGAGGCCCTTTTATCACACACACATCTCATCATACCGAGCCTTAAACACACTCAAACTCCTTGCAGACACCACACTCTCAGGCAAGGCATTCCAATCATTCACAACTCTGCACGAGCCTCTCACTCCCCTACTCACACCCTCTTTATACAGATTCCAGAGTTGACCTCTGGTTCTCCCCTGATTTCCCACTATTCTCTGTAGAACTTCTCTACCATTGATCTTATAACAACCCCTTACCAACTTGTAAGTCTCTATCATATCTCCCCTCTTCCTTGTCTCCACCAGACTCTGCAAATTACATCTCAATCTTTCCTCATACTCAACATTCCAGAGGTCAGAAACTACCTTAGTCAGTCTCCTTTGGACCCTTTCCAACATCTCTTCATCCTTCTGAAAACCCGGTGACCAAATCTGGGCACAATAGTCAATCAGTGTGGCCTAATCAGAGCCTTATACAATGGAACAAGAATCTCCCTACTTCTACATGTCAGTGTCCTCCGCATCATTCCCAGAAGTCTTTGTGTTGTCTTCACAATTTTGGCAATGTGCCCCCTAAATTTTAGATCCTTATCCACTATCACCCCCAGATCTCTTATTTCCTCTACTTCCAACAATATATTCTCACCAAGCATAAATTCTGCATCCCATCTTTGTTTTCCAAATTTTAAAACCTTACATTTTGCAACATTGAACTCACATTCCCATTTCCGTGCCCAATCACTCAATTTATTCAAGTCTTCTTGCAAGGCCACAACATCTTCACTACTCTTTATGGTTCATCCCAACTTTGCATCATCTGCAAACAACTGAATATCTCCATCCAAATCTTAGCCAATATCATTAATATACAAGTTAAATAGTAATGGCCCTAAAACAGACCCCTCAGGCACTCCACTAGTGACTTTCCTTTTCCTGGATATCGCACCCCCATACACAACTTGTTGATACCTATCAGATAGCCAGTCTCCAATCCAATGTACTAATCTAATATCCAACCCCATCTTCTCTAGTTTGACTGTCAACTTATCATGAGGTACTCTATCAAAAGCTTTTGTGAAATCCAAGTATATTACTGTGTATCCTTCTCCTCTGTCCAAGGAAGCACTTGCTTTATTGTAATAAGTAAGTAGATTAAGAAAACATGACCTCCCTTTAGCAAATCCATGCTGTCCATCAAATATTATACCATTGTTGTCTACCTAACTCTCGATCCTAGTTCTCACAAGCTTCTCCAACAACTTAACCACAACACCTGACACACGGATAGGCGTATAGTTTGATGCTTGAGTTCGATCACCTCCTTTATGAAATGGCACAATCTTGCCCTCCTTCCACTCCTTAGGTACTTGACCAAATGCAAGACTCCTATTATAAAAATATGTCAAGGCAGGTGTCAACTCTCTGGCACGTTTCTTCAGAATACGCAGTGATATATTATCAAATTCCACAACCTTATTTGCATCTAGTTTACTCAGCTTTCCAAACACCTCTTGCTCACTTACAGTCAGTCTCTCCTCTCCATCATCAACTGCTCTCATTCTCTCCATGAAGTCACATTCACAAGATTGAAAGATCTTTATGAACTGCTCATTAAGTATCTCCACCACACATACTACATCAGCTGTCTTTATACCATTTCCTCCAATCAATGTCATCCTTCCATAATCATTCTTTCTTTTGCTGGCTACATATCGAAAGAACTCCCTAGGATTCTTTTTGGTTTCATTAGCTAACTGCTGTTCATAACTCTCTTTAGCTACTCTCACTGACCAAGTCACCCTCCTTGCCTTGTCTTTGTAGACCTCATGAAATTGGTTATTTCCACTTCTCTTATGCTGCCTCCACAATGCCCTTTTTCTCTGTATCGCATGCTTGATCTCTTTATTCATCCATTTCACACCTACCTTATTTAACCTTCTCACCCTTGGAATACATTTAGACATTGCATCTGCTAGATAGTTTTTGAAATTTCCCCAAGCTGCATTGATCTCTTTTCCAGCTAACTCCTCATTCCATGCTACACCCGCAAGCTGTCTCCTGAGCTCTTCATAATCACCCCCATTGTAGTTCCACATATACCCTTTTCTCACAGGGGTCCTCGTGCTGCTGGCAACCACCCAGGTAATCACCTCATGGTCACTCTCACGAATTGGTGGATGATTTGACACCTAAATTATGAGATGACCAAATCCAAGACCCTTAATCCTTGTGTGCCCTCTGTTACATACTGTTTGAGGTAGTTATCCCTCAAAACCTCAAGAAACTCATTTTATTTACTTCCAGTTGTTATCTCATCATTCCAGTCTATATTGCCATAATTAAAATCACCCTTTTCTTATTTGCTTGGCTAATTTGACTATACATTTCGCCGTAACCACCATTCACATTACCTGGTCTATAACAACATCCCACCAAGTATTTGATTCCATTCACCTCTATCTCACACCATACTGCCTCAAAACCACTGGCACTATTTCTGTTTTGTATCTCTACTTTGTATGGACATAACACTTTCTCTATTATCAATAGCACTCCCCTTCCCTTTTTTACCCCTTCTATCCTCACGAAACACATCATACTCTTGCATCTCTATTCCTGTCAGGATGTCATCCTCTTCGAACCATGTCTCACTTATTACGACAATCTTTGGGTGAACAGATGCAATTAGTGCAACTATTTCATCTGCCTTGTTTCTTATACTTCTAGCATTGGTATATAAACACAACAGCTCATTTCTGGATCTACAGCTAGTTGTTCCACTGATACCACTCACTCAATGTGATCTCTCCATGCTAGACTGGAGCCATTTTCCTTTCTGCTTCTTCATTTTAGAACCCTTTTCAATTCCAACTGTTTCCTCTTGATCCCTGGTCATCCCATTCCTTTCCTGCCTACACATGCTCTCACTTCTTCTTGGAGCATCCACCTTTCTCACGCTGTCTTCTTTACTTTCCCTCAGTTTTTTGAATTTTTTCAGAAGAAATCACCCATTTTTTGGGTAGTCATATGGAGGCTTTTGCGAGGAAAGGGTATATGTGGAATTATAAGGCTCGTGATTATGACAAGCTTAGGAGACATCTTCGAGCTATAACATGGAACAAGGAGTTGAGCGGTGAGGAAATAAATGCTTCATGGGAACTTACAAAGAAATACATAACAACATCAATGTACGAATGTATCCCAAAGGCCAAAAGGCTAAATAAGGTAGGTGTAAAATGGATCAATGTGGAGCTTAAGCATGAAATCTGGAAAAAGAAAGTACTTTGGAGGAAGTACAAGATGAATAATGGTAATCAGTCACATGAAGAATATAAAGAACAAGCCAGGAGAGTGACTCAGTTAGTAAGGAAAACAAAAGTAGAGTATGAGCGGAAATTGGTAAATCAGAGTAAGAAAAACCCTAGAGAATTTTTTAGATATGTGGAAGTAGAAGGAAGAATGATAATGGAAAGATGAAGTTAAGGGATGAAAGTGGTAGAATGGTAACTGCTGCAGAAGACATTATTGAGGTATTCAGTGATCAATTTATAAGTGTGTTTCATCCTGATCAGGGTGGAATCATGAGGAACTTATGTGTAGAGGACATAGGAGAGGATAGCTTAATTGTGAGTGAGCAGGAGGTATTTGAGGAAATAAATAACCTCGATGTTAATAAGGCGATAGGATTTCATGACATATCACCATGCATCTTAAGGGAATGTTCCAGGGAACTGGCAATAGCATTAGCATGCCTGTTTAATAAGAGTTTTGCAACAGCACAGGTTCCAAGGGAGTGGAAGGAGGGTAAAATTGTTCCATTGCATAAAGGCGGTGATAAGGCTGTAGCTTCAAATTATAGGCCAGTCTGTATATCTGGAGTTATGGTGAAGGTCCTGGAGAGATTGGTGAGAAGTAGGATACAGAAATGGGTTGATAACAGCAGTATTCTTTGTGGTTATCAGCATGGGTTTGTTAAGGGGAGATCATGTTTCACTAACTTACTTATGTACTATAACAAGGTGACAAATACCTTGGACAGAGGAGATGCATATACAGTAGTGTACTTGGATTTTGAAAAGGCTTTTGATAGACTGCCACATGACAAGCTCTTAAATAAATTGAAGTGGATGGGATTGGATAACAGACTTCTGTGTTGGATCAGTGACTGGCTGTCAGATAGGTATCAGAAAGTTGTATATGGGGGTGAAGTATCTCGAAAGAGAAAGGTCACCAGTAGTGTGCTGCAGGAGTCAGTTTTGAAGCCGTTGTTGTTGTTGTCTTGTCCTTTGAAGAGTCTTAGATGTTTCCGTGTGCTCTTTGTACTGCTTGAAGCCATTGTTGTTCAATTTGTATGTTAATGATATTGGGTTGGGTTTAACTAGTGATATCCAGCTGTTTGGGGATGATGCAAAACTGTGGAGAGCAATGCACAGTCAGGCTGATGTTAATGCCTTACAAGAGGATTTGAATAGATTGCATGAATAGGCAGGTAAGTGGAACTGTCAGTTTAATGTTGCCAAGTGTAAGGTTTTGAGATTTGGTAAGCAACGATGGGATGCAAAGTATACGCTTGGTGGGGAAACTTTAACAGATGTACAGGAGATGAGAGATCTAGGAGTGATGGTGGACAAGGACTTGAAATTCAGGGGGCCACATTGCACAAGTTGTGAAGATATCACATCGAATAATGGCAGTGATGCGGAGAACACTGACATGCAGAAATAGAGAGGTGGTTATGATTCCATTGTAAAGGCCTTTATCAGGCTTCATATGGATAATTGTGCACAGATTTGGTCACCAGGTTTTCATAGTGACAAGGATATGTTGGAAAGGGTACAGAGAAGATTCACAAAGGTAGTCAGTGGTCTTTGGAATGTGGAGTATGAGGACAGATTGAGAGAATGTAAGTTGCAGAGCCTCGTGAATAGGAGGAAGTCAGGGGTTGTTATCATGTAGACATGGAAGAAATTTTTCATAGAATGGGAGAGGAGAGTAGAACAAGAGGCCATTGCTAGAAACTGTATAAGGAGGGTGTGAGCAAAGGAGTGAGAACCAGGTTCTTTGCATGGAGGGTGGTGGTGAGTGGAATGCATTGCCTGAATGTGTTGTGGATGTGGACACATTGAATCAGTTTAAGACAAGGTTGGATGAGCATTGTATGCAATAGTGAGTACCTTCCACAATGAGTCTCTTACTCCATAGAGGTCAAATGTTGATAATAATAATAATAGATCACAAGAATCTTCCCCAGTGTGAAACCAAAACAGTATAGATATAGCAGTATTCTTTTGATGGTCAGCATGGGTTTGGTAGGAGAGGTCATATTTCAGCGACCTGCTTACATATTACAACAAGTTGACAAATTCACTTGATAAAGGAGATGCATATACAGTGGTGTACTTGGAGTTTCAGAGGCCTTTGATAGAATCCCACATGACAAGCTAGTAGCTAAACTGAAACAGATGGGATTAAATAACAAACTAGTAAGTTGGAGAGCTGATTGGCTGTTGGACAAGTATCACCAGGTTGTATATGGAAGAATGGTATCACAATAGAGGAAGGTCACTAATGGAGTGCCACAGGGATCTATTTTGGGACCATTATTGTTTAACTTGTACATTAGTGACTTGGAACCAGCTTAACCTGGTGATGTGCAGCTGCTTTTCAATAATGCAAAGGTGGAAAGTGCTGTGAGAAGTAGATCAAATGTTGTGGCCTTGCCAGAAGATCTGAAGAGACTCTGAGTGGGCAAATGATTGGAGCTATCAGTTTAATATTGCAAAACACAAAGTCTAGGATGCAGAGTGTACAACTGGAGAAATTTTGAAGGAAGTTGACGAGATGAGAGATCTGGGAGTGATAGTGGACAAGTACTTGAATTTTAGGGGTCACATTGCTAAATTGTAAGAACATCCCAACAGATTATGGCAATAATGAGGGAGACATTGACATGCAGAAACAAGAGGCTTTGATCAGGCCACATATGGACTGCTGTGCACAGTTTTGTCACCTAGCTTTCAGGGTTATGAGGATGTACTGGGGAAGGTGTACTAAGTTAGTGTCAGTTCTATGAAATGTCAAATATGAGGAGAGATTGAGGGAATGCAACTTACAGAGCTGTGTGCATAGAAGAAGAGGGGATATGATTAAGACATATAAGTTGGTGAGGGATTGTTATCAGATTAATGTGGAGAAGATATTTCATACAGTAGAAATATGCAAGAGGAGAGCTAGAGGTCATCCATGGAAGCTGTATATGGAGGGTGGTGAGCAAGGGAGGGAGAAGTGGGTTTTTGCATGGAGAGTGATTGGTGAGTGGAATGCATTGACTGAAGTGTGGTAAGTGCAGAAACTGTGATCATGGCTCGATGATCTTTTGGCATGAGAGAGTATAGACTTCTCATGATGAGTCCTTTAATTCTATGAAGGTCAGATATTAGTAATAATAATAACATCTTGTAGTTTGACGGACATTTCTCTGATTATTTCTGTGATTTATCTGACACAAGAGATCTCAACATTACCAGATTCAAACACTTGTTTATTCTGTGCTTTCATTATATGTTAATAAAGGCATAGTCTTATTCATACAGTACATTTTAAGTTTTCATTATGAATCCTTTACATTTCTATCCTGAAAGGTAGTTTATGAACCTATCGTACATCAGTACTGTAGGTGGGTTAAGGATTAGTTAATCCAGAAACCTTGTTCCAGATACCTTACAAACAACTTTTTCAAGGCAGTAAGCAGGAAAGTTATATCAAACTGTGCAGCAAAAACTGTCTGCCATTTAAAGTTGATATACAGTTTAATAAGGATTGCACTTCTATAATTTGTATGGGTTTGGTGTTAGGCATTTAGAAAGGCTATTGTTTTCTGAGAAGGCACAGAGTCAAGAAGTTAATGTAGCAAATGATCCCAGTCTACCTGTGAAACAGGATTGCACAAATCAACAGTTTGTATGGTAGGAAGAAGATGGATGTGAGGTTGAAGCTGTGGTTGCAGCAGTATAAAATGACATGATGGAATGCATAAAAGTGAGGATGATACAGGTACAAATGGAAATCACAGTCAGGATCAAAGAAACAGTAGTGGTCAGACCGAAGAGAGAGTTGTAGCATAGCAGCTAGAATAGAGAATGCTGGTGCTGGTAGAATGGCCTCAAACACACAGTGATTGTTATGTTTATACACAAATGTAAAGGGTATTTGAAACAAGAGAGCTAAGCTTGTTGCATTGATTGAGATGGTGTATCCAAAAAAAAATTGGAATAAGTGAAACTTGGTTGTTTGAGGAGGATGTGATGTCGGGAATAGAATTAGGAGGATAGAAATGTGAAAAGAGGAGGGGGGGGGAATGCAGCTATTGCTTGTAGAGGAAATGTGTCTGCAAAGTGTGAGAATTGGTAGTGCATGCATAGATTTTGAATCTGTGTGGTGCGAAGTTGAAATAAATAGGTTAGTATATTGGATTGGATGCTGTTATAGGCCAGGGAATACAGAAAATAAAAATACTGATTGTGAAATGGTTAGGCAAATTAGTTGGGCATGTGAAAAGAAGGTGATCCTGATGGGAGACTTTAATTATAGGAATTATTATTATTCTGGGCAACTCCAAGGAGTCGAGGGAATATAGACTGCAAGGAAGAGATAGTGTGTAGGAACAAGGAGCAAGTTTGTGGAATTTCTGAGAGATAAGTATCTTAAGCAGCATATGATTGAAGCAACTAGAGCTTTAATTTTTGGATTTGGTGATAACTTTACAAGATGCAGTTGTTAATAAAGTGTTCACACTGCCGCCAGTTGGTGAAAGTGATCATGAGGTAATTGTTTGGGAAGTGATGAAACAAGAAAAGGTCAGTGCCAAAAATGGATACATGTGGAAGTATAAAGCAGGTGATTATAGAAAGCTCTGTAGTCACTTGGCATCAGTTAGTAGATAAGCTGAGCAGAAAAGATGTTGACAATGCATGGAAAGTCACAAGGCAGTATCTGACAAAAGCAATGTATGACTGCATACCAAGAGTTAAGCGAGTAAATAGAGTAGGAGTGAAATGGATGAACAGTGAAGTCAAGCAAGCTGTGCTGGAAAAGAAATGTTATGGAGGAGGTACAAGACAATTGGTAGTGATTGGATCCATGAAGAGCATAAACTGCAGGCTAGAAAGGCGATGAGCATGGTAAAAAAAAAAGGTGCAGTGTGAAAGAAGATTAGCTGGTCAGGCCAAGGTTAACTTGAGGGAATTTTTCTGTCACATTGGAAGCAAGAGGAAGAATATTTATAGCAGATTAACATTGGATTATTTACACAGTATATCATACTGTGTAAATGATCCAGTGCAATACATTGATGAGAGGCAAGTATTAGGAGAATTGGAAGTGAAAGAAACAGAAGTGTATCAGATGTTGGTTGGGTTAGATGTGAATAAAGCTGTGGAAATGGATGACATATCACCACGTATTCTTAAGAAATGTGCACAACAGTTGGCTATGTCCTTGACCTGATTATTTAATGAAAGTCTTGCAGTGGGTAGTGTTCCTAAGGAGTGGAAAGAAGGCAAAATAGTTCCACTCCACAAGCATAGTTCTAAGACAGAAATCTACAACTATAGGTCAGTCTGTATAACTGCAGTTGTGTTCAAGGTATTGGAGAGATTGATAAGGAATAGAATACAGAATTGGGTTGATGGACATATCATTTTTTATGAAGGTTAGCATGGATTTGTAAAGGGTAGGTGATGTTTCAGTAATTTACTTGCATTTCATGACAAGGTAATGAGTGTATTACATAAGGGAGAATCATATACAGTAATATTCTTAGACTTTGCAAAAGCGTTTGATAGATTACTACATGATAAGTTGGTATACAAGCTGCAGAGGATGGGAATAGACAGTATTTTGATTAGATGGATCAGAGATTGGCTCTCTGAACGATACCAGGGATGCCCCAGGGTTCTGTTCTTGGGTCCCTGCTGTTTAACTTGTTTATAAACGATATCATGTGGACTGACTGGGGATCTTCAGTTATTTGTGGATTATGTTATGAAAAATTGGGAAGAATTATAAGTAGCACTGCTGATGTTAATTCCCTTTAGGAAGATTTGAATAGACTTTTTACTTGGAAAAGAGTGGGGTTGTAATTTTAATATCAATAAGTGCAATGTGTTGCCTTTCGGAGTGTAGAAATATAAAGCTGTGTACTCTGTCGATGGTGCCATAATGCAGGAAGTGGATGAAATTAAAGATTTGGGAGTGTTAGTTGAGAGTAGACTGAAGTTTAGAGGGCATATTGCTAGTATTGCAAAGGCTGCCCATCATAGTGTTACTATGATAAGAAGTACTTTAAGTACTGTAAGTACTTACTTATCCTTACAGTACAGAAGTACTGTAAGGATAAGTAAGTGGTTGTGCCACTGTATAAGGCACTGGTCAGACCACACTTGGACTATTGTGCTCAGATCTGGTCACCTGGTTTTCAGTGTGATGTGGAGACATTGGGGAGGGTCCTGAGGCAAGTGACTAAGACAATATCAGGACTTTGGAATGCTGGCTACAGAGAGATGTTGAAGAAATGTGGATTGCAGAGTTTGGAGGATAGGAGGAAGAGAGGTGATATGATAGAGACATATAAGTTAGTGAGGGGATTTGATCAGATTAATCCAGAGGAGATTATAAAAAGAGTAGAAGGTGAGTGGCGAAGAACCAGAGGTCATTCCTGGAAGAGGTTATGTAAAAGTGTAGTGAAGAGGGGGTGTGAGGAGTAGAATTTTTACATGGAGAATTATTAGTGAATGGAACCATTACCAGAATGTGTTGTTAATGCAACGAGTGTTAAGGATTTTAAGATTCTATATGATAATGTCAGTTGAATGAACCTCCCACGATGAATCTGTTGACTCTGTAGAGGTGTAATAACACTAATAATAAAATAATATGGTGGAATTGTTTAATGGACATTTCGTCAGTGTATATCATGCGTTTGTGAATGATGCTGTGCAACATTTATAAATGCCGGGATTGGGAGAATTAAAAGTGAAAGAATCAGTGATGTGTTAAGTGTTGCTTGGGTTAGATGTTAATAAGGCTGTAGGAATAGATGGCATATCACCACATAGTTTTAAGGAATGTGCAAAAAGAGTTAGATATGCTCTTAATTTGGTTATTTAGTAAAAGTCTTGCAGCAGGGGGGAGGGTTCCTAAGGAGTGGAAAGAAGTCATAATAGTACCTCTCCACATGAATGGTTCTAGGTGAAAAGTTTCTAATTATAGATTGATCTATATATCTGTAGTTTATCAAAGTATCAGAGAAATTAGATTGTTTTGAAGGACAATCAATTCTCTTTAATGGTCAGCATGGGTTTGCAAAGGGCTGGTTTGTTTTAGCAATCTGCTTACATTTTATGATAAGGTTGCTGAATGCTTTGAATAAGAGAGATTCATATACAGTAATTTTTTTGGTCTTTGCCAAGGCATTTGACAGATTATCACATGACAGATTGTTATGTAAGCTGCAGAAGATGGGATTGGATAACAAATTAGTTATATGGATTGAAGATTGGCTTTCTGAGCAATACCAACCAGTTGTGTATGATGGTGCAACATCTCAGAAAATTATTATGTGATTCCCCTAGATGTCCAAAGACTCATAGTGGGAGGGCTCCTACTCCACAATACTCTGTCTCCATCATGTAATCCATCAAATACTTCAAACTGCCACTACCATCATTTACAGTACACAAACACCATCTACTGCCCACCACCACGCTAGTATTTTTTGTCTGTAAATTGTGTGTCTGTGTGCTGGATGAAAAAATCCTACTACCTCTGTATGAGATTGGCAAACTCATCTTAAATTGAAAACCTGAGTTTCCAAGAGAAAAAATCCTGCTACCTCTGTATGAGATTGGCTAACTCACCTTAAATTGAAAACCATTAAATATTCTTCTTGTCATGACAAGAATCAAACTTTGGCCTTTTCCGATTGAAGGATGCAGCATACCATCGTTCTTTCAATTGCTCTGCGGGGGTGCTTTGAAGGTGACCATTGGCATGTCTCAGGATTCTGTTCTTGGGCCCATACTCTTTAACTTTTTAATAATATTTGATGTTGATTAACTGGGGATCTTCAAATGTTTGCTGATGATGCAAAGTTAGGTAGAATTATCAGGAGTATTGGTGATGGTAATTCTCTACAACAAGATCTGAATAGACTTTTAGCTTGGATAGATGAGAGCAGAGTGCCAGTTTTAATATTAATAAATGCAAGATGCTACATTTTGGGATAGAGAGATATGACTACATACTGTATTGGTGGAGCTGTACTTCAAGAAGTGAATGAGATTTGGGATGCTGGGGTGATGGTAGACAGTGGACTGAAGTTCTGTAGGCACATTGCAAGTTTTGTGTAGACTGCATATTATATTGCTGATATGATGAAAAAGTAGAGACTGTTCAAGTAGAGACTGACTGTTCCTTGATATTATATCCCACTTATACCACATAACTGTAGCATTTTGAACATCTTTACAATTGGCACTTTGTCATATGGCTTTATGAGATCTACAAAACTTAAATACAGATCCTTGTTATATTCCCATGATTTCTCCGCCTTCTTTCTTCCTAACAACCTTTATTTGGTCTGAATCTAGCTTGCATTCCTTCCACTTGCATAAATCCTACCAGGAACACTCAGTAGAGAAAATCCTCATATTCAATTTTATTTCCCTTTTTATAGATGTTTACTACGAAAGTTCTGCTACAAACAATCATCTGGAATTTGATCCTCGGACTAGGCCTTCTGAATTATGCATTGCAACCACTGTAAAACTTATTCTTCTAAATTTGAGCATTTTTGTTTAAATATCATCTACTCCAGCTGCCATTTCATATTTCAGGTTTTTGATGGCTTTCTCCGATGTGTTCCTGACTGCATTCCTATTGAATGTTTTCTACCACTGTGCTAACACTGCTTGTTTCATTTAGCAATCTTGCAAAATAATTACTCCTGACATCTAGAATACCTTTATCTTCAGTTTTCATGTCACCCTTAATCATCCTTGATTCCTTTTGCAGTACTTTTTCCACCATTTCTGAGCTTTTTCAATGGCCTCCATAATATTTTGCCACTTTCTTGATATTTATTTTCTATGTTTTACCAAAATCTTCCCACCAGTTTTTTTAGCCAATTTTACACAATGCTTCAATTTCGTACATTTTTCTCTATATTCTGTAAGAGCACAAGCTGACTTACTTTCCAGTAGCTTTCAATATGCTTTCTTCTTTTCCTTAACTTCCTATTTCACTTCCAGAGTCCATCATAGAGTTCTGATTTTTCTATCCTTACAGACAACCTCACTACATGCTTCTCTGGCTGAATCAATCAATCAATCAATGTTTTCTTTTCAGGGTTTGCCACTGACTCTGTATACTCTTGTGTCCTGAACCAGTGGAAACCAATTACTATCAACAATAACATGGTCACTGAGATGTTCATTTTTCTTGTATCTTCTCTTCATCTCTTCATGTGAATTTGTGTACTTTTTTTTTTTTTTTATATATTGGAACATAATGTTAGTAATAACTAGTTATGTCCTGAACAGAAAACCAACAAGTACTTACCATTATTATTAGCTTTGCTCTTTTCTCTAAATTTTCCCAAAACATTTCTGTACGTCTGGGTCATTTCCTACTCTGCTGCTTAGATCTCCAACAAGGACCAGCTTTTCCTTTTCATTGTATCAGTTGCCTTCTCTAATACCTCAAAAAATTCCTCCATTTCTTCTTAGGTAGAACCTTCTGTGGGACTATAGGCACAAATAAGTCTCATTGTCCAGTTCTCAATTCTGATATTTGCCCACATCACTGTATGTGATATTGTTTACCATTTTAAGAAGATTATCCTAGAATTTAGTGTTGAATACTATAACTAGTCCTTCTTTTCCGTGATTGTATTGCCTGGATATAACATTTTGTATTATTATTATTTATTATTATTATTATTATTATTACCCCAAGCCTCATAGAGTTAAAGACTCATCTGGGAAGTCCTTTTATCACACACAACTCATCATACCATGTCTTAAACACACTCAAACTTCTTGCAGACACCACGCTCTCAGGCAAGGCATTCCAATCATTTACAACTCTGCACAAAAAAAACCAGCTTCCCACTCCCCTACTCACACCCATTTTATACAGTTTCCAGGGGTTGACCTCTGGTTCTTCCCTGATTTCCCACTATTTTCTGTAGAACTTCTCCAGCATTGAACCTATAACAACCCCTTACCGACTTGTAGGTCTCTATCATATTTCCCCTCTTCCTCCTGTCCACCAGACTCTGAAAATTACATCTTCTCAATCTTTCCTCATACTCGACATTCCAGAGGTCAGAAACTACCTTAGTCAGTTGCCTTTGGACCCTTTCCAACATCTCTTCATTCTTCTGAAAACCAGGTGACCAAATCTGGGCACAATAGTCCATGTGTAGCCTAATCAAAGCCTTATGCAATGGAACAAGAATCTGCTTACTTCTGCACGTTAGTGTTCACCACATCATTCCCAGAAGCCTTTGTGTTGTCTTCACAATTTTGGCTATGTGTCCCCTAAATTTCAGATCCTTATCCACTATCAAACCCAGATCTCAGATTTTGTATTTGTTGCTTAGAAAGATCTCGCCTGTTTTTGTCTTCTTTGTTTCAGTCATGTCTATTATGTCAATCTGGTACTTATCCAATTCTTCTTCTTCTGTTCCATTTCTTTTCCATTGATGCATCTTACATCTTACAAGAATATAGCTTGGTAAGCTAAATCTCAAATTTTCAGCCCATCCTCATTTGTTCAGTATCTAGCTTAGGATGGACCCTGTTAAGTATAACCTAATAGGGTGCACCACGAGAAGGTGAGGATTGAACATTAGGATAGAAGCTCCAGTCAGTTCTCTGCATTCCTTAAAAGACTCCATGAAGGTCTTCTCCCAGTTATACAGCTTTGACCCTTAAGAACCCCAGAGTCCTTTATCTGTAAAATAGTCTATGTCTAGCTCCCCAATCAGAGGTGGATCAAGCAGGTGTCGGGCCTTCTGGGTGCCATTAGCCCCAAGCTATGTGGAAAAATTAAAGAGATCTATATAGGGTGACCACCCAACAAAAATATTTCGTACCAACTTATGCAGGAAAAAGATACTAGATCTCAAAAAAAAATACTAAATTTTTATTTGCTTTCGTTTCATTCACTCTATTTAGGGCATTTTACAATATTATTACTTTATTATCATGGACAAACTCAATGTAAAACCACTAAATTAACACATGTATAACAAATATGAAAAGAAAAGAAGTGAAAACTCACCTCACTGTCATCTATGAGTCCAAGAGCTGCAGTTGTCAATCATCATAATAGAAGTCTCAATTGTAGCGCTCTAGCACTTCACATGTGTCAATTTACTATATAATTTTTAGCCTCATTTTAGTGTTTAAAATAATGTAACATTAAATTTTCAGTTATTTATTATGCTATTTACATATATACAGGGATTCCCACTCACAAGAGAAAAACACTGGAAGTATTTATTCATTATTTTTATCAGATTTTACTAAATTAATTAACTCTTCAGAAACAGTAAAATCTTTGGCTGATGAATGTTTCAATTTTTCTTTTGTCAAAAGGAGTCCATTCATCAAAGGAGTTTTATTTTTGTGTGTGTGTGTGTGGGGGGGGATTTCATTGCTTTGATTGCATTGATCTACAGCCAATGCATTTTTTATAAGATAGTTACATTTAGTGCTTCCACACTGTATTTTTTTAGCAATTTCACTATTAGGAGCAGTTGTTTTCAATAGAGTTGGAAGAGTATCCATAAGCCACAAAAGCAAATTGTGTTAGGCATCCAGGGCTGTTCCGTTGGTTTGTGACTCCCGAGAGCAAATTTTTGTGCCCCCCCCTTTCCATTAAAAATTAAAGGATCCCGAAGTACAATAACACATTACGAATCATTTCATTATACTGCACATTAAGAGAAATGTATATCAAAATAAAGAAAAAACACAAATAGTAAAAAAAATACTCATTTTTATATAATAAACAAATATACTCCTGTAATGTAACATGGAACATGACAAAAAAAAAAGAAGAGACTCTCAGAATAACTCAGCGTGCAATGGAACATAGGATTTGTAACATCAACAAAATGGAAGATGTTAGAATCACGGAACTAAGAAAGAGATCAGGCATAAAAGATATGGTAACTGCAGTATATAAAAGCAGGATGAGATAGGCAGGTCACATCGCCAGACTCAGGAATAACAGATGGACATATAGAATATTCAACTTGCAACAAGAATAAAGAGAAAACCAGGAAGACCACCTACAAGATGAGAAGATCCACTAGTGAAATCTATGGGGATAACATGGAAGAGAGAGAGAGAGAGAGAGGCTCAAGATCGAGATCGCTGGAGGCATCTTTGTGACCTGCACTCATGGAGAAATCCTGTGTGAAACACAGGTCCATCAAGAAGAAAACTCAAGAAATTCACTAGAATGTTTGTTCACTGTGCTGAGAGCAGTGATGAAAGTAAGTTGTGTTGAAGTTCGTACCATTTATTTAACTGCCCAGCGACTCAGCCCCTCACTGAAATCTCTCGCATTCGAAGGTGAGAAATATGCACAAACAGTTCAGTGCATTATTTATTCCCTATTTTTTATGAATGTGTTCGATTATGTCGTCCGTAAATTGTGCCGCCCGGATTCTTTGCACCCCTGTACGGAAGGGACCTGTCTACATCATATGCACATAATCTTAATTCTGTCTCTTTAATTTATTTTCCCAATTGATATTTGGACCTGAATTTAAACAATGACATTATACCTGGTGAGCTTCTTTTAGATTCTACATTCTGCTAGTGTTTTGGAGTGTTTGCATAACGATCAATAGACATTTGCTACCATTAATGCTTATATCACAAAATTTACAATAAGCAGTGTGTTCTTTACTTTTACCTGAATAAATTCAGGATTTAAGAAAGGGATCCTCGAACCATTCTTCTTTGAATTTTTGCTTATATGATTTTTTCATCTTTTTAGATGAGCCTTGCAAACCTGAATTTGAATCATAACTAGCATCACTTTCTCTTTTATCTGAATTACCTGTGTGAGAAGCGGTTTCTTGTGAGTGGGAAGGGCTGGCATTGATATCTTCACTTTCAATAGCTCGTTTATGTACTTTACTGACTCATGCACTACACGTTTTCCCCTGAGATTTAGAATCAAATTTAAATTTAGAATGTTTTTCTTGTCACTTGTCATGTTTAAAAGTAAAATCTAAATAATAATATTTTCAATGAAGAATTAAACAAGTTTTTGTTAATAAAATTAATAAAAACACTGGACTTCTTATAACACGCGAGAAGCGTTTGAACAACGAAGCATATATTTTCATTGGGTAATGCCAGTCGTATTGCCTGAGTAAGGGATCATGGGTGGAAGAGAGAAGACTAGCAACAGTGAGAGGGGTAGGAAAAAAAGAGAAATCATATTCTTGTGTCACTAAATATGACATATGGGGAGGTGGGAGAAGAGAAAAATATTCAACTCATATGTCTAACTGTCATGTTGTTATTATTATTATTATTCGGAAGGGAAAAAAGTACTAGATCTGTTGGTGAACGTACTAGAACACTAAAAATTTATAAAACATACTAGATCTAGTACGAAAGTACTAGATGTGGTCACCCTGGATCTATAAGAACATTATAGATATTACACATTTTGATGAAGAATTGGAACAGTTTCTATCATTTTTAAAAAAAAGTTAAAGACAAATTCATACTGCCACACAAGTATACCGGGTTGCAAAAGAAACGCTGTCAACTTTTCCAAATGTAAAAAAAAAAAATTAGGAGCCCCATAAATTTTACTCCCCAGCTGGCTTAATTTGCTGTTGTCCCCAAAAATAATAATTATTATGGGAGAATTTAGATGTCACAGAAAACCCACACATATACCTGATACCTGAATATTAATTCACAGCACTATATGGACTAGAAATGACTCATTAAAAAAATGGCTCTATGACAGTTCTAGAGCAATTCACTTCAATGATATCATGTCTCAAAATAAATTCAAATACATTTATTTGAAATAGTTACACTAGACATAGTTCTACTTTAAAATTAATGTATAACTGTGTCTGTATCAATCCTTTACATTACGGAACTTCTCAAATAATATATATATATATGTATTCCTGAGCTTCTACTTGGTTGTTATGGTACATTTAAAGAATAAATATTTAATGACTTTAAACCGAGATAAAATATTAAGTTTTAATGAATATGATACAACTAGTTTCAGCCTTTTACAGCCTTCATCAGGTATCCACTAAAGGTAGAACACAATAATAAAAATTGAAGTTACAAAAAAATGAGAATTACAGGCAAAAAATGCAATACATAATTGATGCAGAAAACATTGTATTTTTCAAGTTGTTCTAGCTAATGCGCTATTGTTTGTTGCATGCATGCTTGCAAGTTCTCATGAACGCCAGTATTAAACAACTGCAGCATGGCTATCAGGGATGTTGTAACTCAAATTGCTGTTCAAATGTTAAGGATTAAGGAGGATTTCCCTGGACTCCACGATTTTCCTTTCAAACTCATCATTGCAGCGAAAAATGTTTTCGGATTTATCCCAGCAAACTGAGTGACTCTGTAGATCATCATGAGGATTGTTTGAGAAAAGAACATGACTGGATAGCACAGATGCATGTGATCTTTTATAGGAGATGTCTCTCTTATGCTCCTCTATACGTAGTTCAATAGATTTGTTAATCTGCCCAAAATAAGGAATATTACAATCGCACCATAACTTGTATACACCTGTATATTTCAGGTTGTGATGAATAGACTTCGGATGGCTTATAAGAGAACGGACTTTAGGGAGTGTAGTGAAAAACATCCTGATGTTGTATTTTTTAAGGACTTTAGCCAATTTATTGGAGACTGAAGTAATGTAAGGTATTGAGATGCTACCTTTAAAATCTGTAGTTTCTGTAGTACACTGCCTAGGAGGATCCAGAAGAAATTTCTTAATCGTTGTTTCAGAATATCCATTTTGTTTAAAGATAAGAGAAAGGTGACTAATTTCTTTTTGGAGCTCATCTGGTTCATTTAAAAGAGAGCGTGCTCTGTGTCCTAAGGTAGAAATAGTTCCGAGCTTTTGTGGTGGAAAATGATGAGATTGACAGTGCAGATATCAGTTAGTATGAGTGGGTTTTCTGTATATAGAGATTTTAAATCTATCAGAGCATCATATAACAATTACATCCAGAAATGGAAGGCAGTTATTTCGTTCTAGTTCGGCAGTGAATTTTATATTAGAATGCTGGTTGTTAAGATGATGATGAAAATGCATGAGAGATCTGTGTCTGGGACTCCATATAATGAAAATGTCTGAGAAGACCTAACTTTGCTTTACGATAAATTCTTTTAGCGCGTTCTGTTGTCATTTTTTCTTGAAACGATATGATATTAGGAAAAACTTGATTGAATTTACACCATTTGAGGAAAACTAACCTGTTGATTCTCAGTCCTATTTTCTTCAATGTTTTTTTATAATTTCTTTTGATGTCAGTTAGAGATGCCTCGGTTCTAGCAAACATTTTCCTGGAAGATTTTGAAATGAAAGCCATATTGTCCTTCTCACTTAAGCTGAAACTTTGGAGACGGTATGTTGACTACATTTTCATTATATGGAGTCATGGACACACATCTCTCATGGATTTTCTTCATCATCTTAACAACCTAGCATTCTAATATAAAATTCACTGCCAAACTAGAACTAAATAACTGCCTTCCATTCCTGGATGCAATTGTTACACGATGCTCTGATAGATTTAAAATCTCTATATCCAGAAAACCTACTCATACTAACAGATATCTGCACTGTCAATCTCATCACTTTCCACCACAAAAGCTCGGAACTATTTCTACCTTAGGACACAGAGCACGCTCTCTTTTAAATGAACCAGATGAGCTCCAAAAAGAAATTAATCACCTTTCTCTTATCTTTAAACAAAATGGATATTCTGAAAAAACATTTAAGAAATTTCTTCTGGATCCTCCTAAGCAGTGTACTACAGAAACTACTGATTTTAAAGGTAGCATCTCAATACCTTGCATTAGTTCAGTCTCCAATAAATTGGCTAAAGTCATTAAAAATACAACAGGACGTTTTTCACTACACTTCCTAAAGTCCGTTCTCTTATAAGCCATCCGAAGCCTATTCATCACAACCTGAAATATCGAGGTGTATACAAGTTATGGTGCGATTTTAATATTCCTTATTTTGGACAGACTAACAAATCTATTGAACTATGTATAGAGGAGCATAAGAGAGACATCTCCTATAAAAGATCACATGCATCTGTGCTATCCAGTCATGTTCTTTTCTCAAACAATCCTCATGATGATCTACAGAGTCACTCAGTTTGCTGGTATAAATCCGAAAACATTTTTCGCTGCAGTGATGAGTTTGAAAGGAAAATCGTGGAGTCCAGGGAAATCCTCCTTAATCCTGAACATTTGAACAGCAATTTGAGTTACAACATCCCTGATAGCCATGCTGCAGTTGTTCAATACTGGCGTTCATGAGAACTTGCAAGCATGCATGCAACAAACAATAGCGCATTAGATAGAACAACTTGAAAAATACAACATTTTCTGTGTCAATTATGTATTGCATTTTTTGCCGGTAATTCTCAGTTTTTTGTAACTTCAATTTTTATTATTGTGTTCTACCTTTAGTGGATACCTGATGAAGGCTGTAAAAGGCTGAAACTAGTTGTATCATTTTCATTAAAACTTAATATTTTATCTCAGTTTAAAGTCATTAAATATTTATTCTTTAAAAAAAAAATATATATATATATATATATATAGACTCAATAAGCTGTCCACTTAACTAACAATGCATCTATCATATTAACTTCCTTGAAATCATTTGCACTCTCCTCATGTTCAAAACACTTTCTGGCAATGAGTTTCACTCACAAATCACAGTCCATGTAAGAAAAATCTAGTCCTCACACCTTTCTACACTGCACAACATTTACATAACTTAGATAGCCTCTCATTCTTCCCATCACATCCTCTGCTGTTCTTGCAAATGCCTTCTGTAATGTTAAAATACCTTCGCTAACTTGAAGATCTTTAATACATAATCTCATTTCCTCCTATCTACTGAACTTTAGTCTACATTCCTTCAATACTCTGCATAGCCAACATTCCAAAATACTTATATCACTTTGGTCAGTCTCTGGATCGTATCTATTATTTCCATATCACAATGAAAACTAATTCCTTATACAAAGGCACCACTTTTTTATTCCTACATGTTAATTCACTTCTTATCAAAGAAATACAATGTGCAGTCTTTACATAACCTGCAATGTGCCCTCAGAACTTTAATGCATTTATTAACATTAAAACTACAAAGTCTCTCATTTGTCCAAGTGAAAAGTCTAATCAGATCTTGTATAGAATTAGCAAAATCACACAAGTGTGATTTTGCTATCACACACAAAATGAATTAGTGATATAATTGATAATCCTACCTAACATTGCATTGTCAGTGAACATTTGAAAATCTCCAATCAGTCCATGTGAAATATCATTAACAAATAATGACAAACAAATAATTGGCTGTGGACGCGATTTGAAGAGCTCCTGATTCAGATAAGTTTTACTAGAAATAAATAAGTATACATGCATAATTGTTTGAGTAAGAGCAGCTGTAAACATTGTACGCTACCAGTATTATTAGTGTGGGTGATTTTTCTAGCCTAAACTAAATTACAAAATCGTTATTATTAGACCTAGTAACCTGCAGAGAGAGAGAAAAAAAAAATGGCAGCGGCATTGTCATTCCATGATTTTAATTTAGATTTCAGTCGTTTCGTTAAGTGTGAGATCTGTTATATGTATTCCTTCGATTACATAAATGATTTGTGGATGTTTAGTGAGGATGGAAGAAGGGTGTGTGCGAAGTGTGACCTGAATGAGGAACTGATGAATGCAAATATGAAACTGATGACAGAAAGTGTTAGTACCGATTGTGTAATGAACGCACGTTTGAAAGAGAAGAATGGTGCGAAAGAGAGGCGAAAAAATGTTAAAAAATCAGGAAAAAAGAAAAAGAGCGATTTGAAAACCGTAACGGATGTTAAAAGGGATGAAAGTGAGGCGGAAAGAAACGAAATTCAGAGAACGAATGAAAGTAGAAATGGTGTGATGCAGAAATCGCAAGTGAAAAAAATCGAAAGAATAAATGATAGCGAAAAAAGAATGAATGAGGGCGAAAGTTGGATGCATGTTGGACCAAAAGTACTGAAACAAAGAAAGATGAATGACAGTAAAAGTGAGAAGAATGATAGCGAAAGTTGGACGCATGTTAGCCCGGAAGTACGGAAACAAAGAAAGATAAATGAATATAAAAGTGAGAAGAATGATAGTGAAAGTTGGACGTATGGTGGACCGAAAGTACGGAAACAAAGAAGGATGAATGAGAGGGAAAGTGAGAAGAGGGGTTCGAGAGTTAGAAAGTTAGAAAGATTTAATGATAGAGAGAATGTGTCGCGAGATTCGGAAGGTGAATTGGATTGGATGAGGCAAGAAATGAAATAAATGCGGAATGAAATTAAGAGAATTCAGGTCAAAACTGTTAAAAAAAAATCATAATGGCATGAAAGAGTTAACAAAAGATGAGCGAGTGGCGTTATATGGCGACTCCGTTATTAAAGGTGTGCTAGAGGATAAAATGCACAAGGTATGTTTTCCAGGCGGTAAAATGAGTAGAGTGATTGAGGCATTGGATATGAGGTGGGAGCGAGCAAAAGAGTTAATTGTATTAATTGGTACAAATGATTTGAGAGAGAACAAAGAACATGTCAAAATGAATGTCAGGAGACTGCTTGGAAAGATAAAAGAGAATAGTGTGACAGGAAGGGTAGTCAGTGTGTTGCCTAGGTATGCTTGTGGTGAAATGAGGCGGAGAGCAAGGATTATGAATGATATTCTGGCTGAAACGTGTGAGGAGATGGGAGTACAGTTTGTTAATGTGTGGAATGAGTTTGAGTTACGAATTGAGCTGTATGGGAGTGATGGACTGCATTTGAGTGGTTATGGTGTGAATCACTTGGAGAGACTGCTGCTGGAAGGTAGAGAAGTAAATAAAGAGAATGAATTAGATCGAGAGGGGAGTGATGTGGAAGAGCAGGAGAGTAAGACAGGAGAGATTGAAGAAGTGGAAATGAATGGGGAAGTGAGTAGTATGAGTATAGTAAATGAGAGAATGGGTGTGCATAGAAGCAGGGGAAAAGGGAGGCTCAGGGTGGACAGGGGTACACAGCGTGAGAAAGGTGGATGCTCCAAGAGGATGTGAGAGCATGTGTAGGCAGGAAAGAAATGAGATGACCAGGGATCAGGAGGAAACAGATGGAATTGCAAAGGGTTCTGAAATGAAGAAGCAGAAAGGGAAATGGCCCCAGCCCAGCATGGAGAGATCACATCAAGTGGGTAGTATCAGTGGAATTAGCTGTAGATCTAGAAATGAGCTGTTGTGTTTGTATACCAATACTAGAAGTATAAGAAACAAGGCAGATGAATTGGTTGCACTAATTGCATCTGTGCACCCAAAGATTGTCGGAATAAGTGAGTCATGGTCAGATGAGGACGACATCCTGACAGGAATAGATATGGAAGGGTATGATGTGTTTCGTGAGGATAGAAGGGGTAAAAAGGGAGGGGGAGTGCTATTGATGATAGAGAAAGAGTTATGTCCATACAAAGTAAAGATGCAAGAGGGAAATAGGGCCAGTGGTTTTGAGGCAGTATGGTGTGAGATAGACGTGAATAGAATCAAACTTGGTGGGATGTTGTTATAGACCTGGTAATGTGGATGGTGGTGATGATAGTGAAATGTATAGCCAAATAAGCCAAGTAAATAAGAAAAGGGTGATCATTATGGGTGATTTTAATTATGGCAATATGGCAATATAGACTGGAATGAAGAGATAGCAACTGGAAGTAAAGAAAATGAGTTTCTTGAGTTTTTGAGGGATAACTACTACCTCAGACAGTATGTAACAGAGGGCACACAAGGATTAAGGGTCTTGGATTTGGTCATCTCATCGGAGGATGTAATTATAAATGAGGTGTCAAATCATCCACCAATTGGTGAAAGTGACCATGAGGTGATTACCTGGGTGGTTGCCAGCAGTGCAAGAACCCCTGTGAAAAAAGGGTATATGTGGAACTACAAGGGGGGTGATTATGAAGAGCTCAGGAGACAGCTTGCAGGTGTAGCATGGAATGAGGAGTTATCTGGAAAAGAGATCATTGCAGCTTGGAGGATTTTCAAAAACTGTCTAGTAGATGCAATGTCTAAATGTATTCCAAGGGTGAGAAGGTTAAATAAGGTAGGTGTGAGATGGATGAATAAAGAGATTAAGAATGCGATACAGAGAAAAAGAGCATTGTGGAGGCAGCATAAGAGAAGTGGTAGTAACCAATTTCATGAGGTCTACAAAGACCAGGAAAGGAGGGTGACTTGGTTGTTGAGAGTAGCTAAAGAGAGGTATGAACAGCAGTTAGCTAATGAAGCCAAAAAGAATCCTAGGGAGTTCTTTTGATATGTAGCCAGCAAAAGAAACAATGATTATGGAAGGATGACATTGATTGGAGGAAATGGTATAAAGACAGCTGATGCAGCATGTGTGGTGGAGATACTTAATGAGCAGTTCATAAAGATCTTTCAATCTTGTGAATGTGACTTCATGAAGAGAATGAGAGCAGTTGATGATGGGGAGGAGAGACTGACTGTAAGTGAGCAAGAGGTGTTTGGGGAGTTGAGTAAACTAGATATAAATAAGGCTGGGGGACTTGTTAATATATCACCGTGTATTTTGAATGAATGTGCCAGAGAGTTGACACCTGCCTTGACATATTTTTTAATACGAGTCTTGCACTTGCTCAAGTTGCTAAAGAGTGGAAGGAGGGCAAGATTGTGCCATTTCATAAAGGAGGTGATCGAACTCAAGCATCGAACTATAGGCCTATCTCTGTGTCAAGTGTTGTGGTTAAGTTGTTGGAGAAGCTTGTGAGAACTAGGATCCAGAGTTGGGTTGACTACAATGGCATAATCTTTGATGAATAGCATGGATTTGCTAAAGGGAGATCATGTTTTAGTAATCTACTTACTTATTATAATAAAGTGACTGCTTCCTTGAACAGAGGAGAAGGATACACAGTAATATACTTGGATTTTGCAAAGGCTTTTGATAGAGTACCTCATGAAGTTAACAATCAAACTAGAGCAGATGGGATTGGATATTAGATTAGTGCATTGGATTGGAGATTGGCTATCTGATAGTTATCAACAAGTTGTGTATGTTGGAGCAATATCAAGGAAAGGGAAAGTCACTAGTGGAGTGCCTCAGGGGTCTGTTTTAGGTCCATTGCTGTTTAACTTGTATATTAATGATATAGGTGAAGATTTGGATGGAGATATTCAGTTGTTTGCAGATGATGCAAAGTTGGGACGAACCATAAAGAGTAGTGAAGATGCTGTGGCCTTGCAAGAAGAATTGAATAAATTGAGTAATTGGGCACGGAAATGGGAATGTGAGTTCAATGTTGCAAAATGTAAGGTTTTAAAATTTGGAAAACAAAGATGGGATGCAGAATTTATGCTTGGTGAGAATATATTGATGGAAGTAGAGGAAATAAGAGATCTGGGGGTGATAGTGGATAAGGATCTAAAATTTAGGGGGCACATTGCCAAAATTGTGAAGACAACACAAAGACTTCTGGGAATGATGCGGAGGACACTGACATGTAGAAGTAGGGAGATTCTTGTTCCATTGTATAAGGCTCTGATTAGGCCACACTGATTGACTGTTGTGCCCAGATTTGGTCACCGGGTTTTCAGAAGGATGAAGAGATGTTGGAAAGGGTCCAAAGGAGACTGACTAAGGTAGTTTCTGACCTCTGGAATGTTGAGTATGAGGAAAGATTGAGAAGATGTAATTTGCAGAGTCTGGTGGAGACAAGGAAGAGGGGAGATATGATAGAGACTTACAAGTTGGTAAGGGGTTGTTATAAAATCAATGGTGGAGAAGTTCTACAGAGAATAGTGGGAGATCAGGGGAGAACCAGAGGTCATCCCTGGAAACTGTATAAAGCAGGTGTGAGTAGGGAAGTGAGAGGCAGGTTTTTTTCATGCAGAGTTGTGAATGATTGGAATGCCTTGCCTGAGAGTGTGGTGTCTGCAAGGAGTTTGAGTGTGTTTAAGACACGGTATGATGAGATGTGTATGTGATAAAAGGACCTCCCAGATGAGTCTTTGACTCCATGAGGGCTTGTTTAATAATAATAATAGTAAGTTAACTAGCAACAACCCAAGAACAAATATCTGCAGCACATAGCTAGTCACGTTCCTTTCTTGAGACTGCTGCATCATTCACAATTTGCTGAAATTGTTTAGAAAGTCAACCTTCAATTTATCTAACCAATTTGTTATTTGGTCTAATCTTCTTCAGCTTGCATACCAATGTGTCATCTTCTAATCTATCAAATACCTTTGCAAAGTCAAGGAATATTATCACTGTATATGAATCCTCCTTATTCAACACATTTTGTCTCCTTTTCATAATCAGCAGATTGCTGATACAAGGTCTACTCTTCACAAGACTATGCTGACTATGGATCTATAAAGAATCCAATGTAAGATTTATGGATCTATAAAGAATCCCATGTCCATCATCACAGTCATGCATTCTATTCATAACCAATTTCTCTAATACCTTGACCACAATTACAGATATACTTGGAAATTTGTATAAGACCCTGCTTAGACCACACATAGACTATTGTTCTCAAATTTGGTCCCCAGGATTTGACGAGGATAAATTAACTGTGGAAAGGGTATAGAAGCAGATAACAAAGATGGTTTCAGGACTGCAGAGTTTGGTAGATAGAAGAAGGAGAGGTGATATGATTGAGACTTTTAAACTGTTGAGAGGTAGTTACAGGGTTGACACTGGGGAGTTCTTTTGCTTGGTGGAACAGCTGGAAGTTGCAAAAGGAAGCGGTGAGCAAGAGGGTGAGGAATGGTTTCTTTGCATGGAGGGTGGTTGAATCATGGAACACATTGCCTGATAGAACGGTGAGAGAAGAAACAGTCATTGAGTTCAAGAAGTGGTATGATAGACTTTGTGTTTCCTAGGAAGAACTTCCCATGTCTTTTGACTCCATGGAGGCCCGAATAATAATTATAATAATAATAATTTCTGTTCTAGAACCATGCTTGTATGCTTGTGGAGCAAGATCATTTCAACTATTTTGCATACTGAATATGATTCTGAATATATCGATAGAACACTTTTCTTTCATTTTAGGAATGGTTTGCAATCTGAATTAAAAAGAGCTATTTATAAACCTGATCTTACTGCTATTGAAGAAGCACTACAGATTGCTTAGAGAGGAATTATTAATTCAGAATTTGAATACTAACTTATTAAGATCTTTTCAAGTCAGATGATATGAATAACTCTGAATCTAATGAAAGAGAATTAACAAAAAATGAAAGTTTTTCTCATAAACATTTTAAAGATAAGGTTTCAGAGAAAAAGAATTGTAATGAATAGGTTGAGCTTAGAAATATTTTTTAAAAAAAAGAATAGATGATAAAATTATGCTTGTTATTAAAACAAAAGATGAAAATTTGAAGTCTATTCAGAATAGTCAATCTCAGTTAACTGTATGCAATAAAGAATGAAGGTTTAAAGTTTTTAAGTGTCATTCTCAGAAACAAAACTTGGGTGAAAGAAAAACATTTTGGTGTTTTAGATGTTTAGAGGAGGGATAGATTGCTAGGAATTGTTTCAGATCATTCATCTAGATTAGCAGGTCATGAAGAATTTGGTAAAATCTTACAACATATTAAAGAACATTACTTTGGGCTATGATTCACAGTAATGTAAATAGTTTGTTCCGTTGTCATTCTTGTCAGATGATAAATTTTTATAAAGGTAAGACTCCTTTGCAAACAGTGCAGATCTCTGTTAGAACTTTTTAACATATTTCATTTATGACATCTACCACAATCAGAAAAAGGAAATATATATTTCTGGTAAACTAAAGATACCAAGAAATTATATTCTTGGTTGAATCCTTTATCCAAGTGTAAGCAAACAAGTTTGCATCTGAACTGTTTTCAACTCATATATATATATAGAAGCGTATAACTTCGCTTCACTTGCCTTAGTATCCCATAATGCAAAGCACATATCCTTACGGATATGTATAATGCTATGCATTATGGGAAGGGTTACTACCCAGACTGGTTTCGACCTTTATTGAGGTGAAAAAGTAAAGGGTTGCTCATCATAGGCCTAGAGTAGTTAATATAGGGGTGCAGAGAGCCTGATAGTATTAGGAGAAGAAAAGACAGATAGATAGCATGAGAGAGAGAGAGAGAGAGAGAGAGAGAGAGAAGGCCTCAACACTTTTATATCATCATATAGCCAAAGGCTATCACTTTTCCTTTTTCATCAATCTCATATAGATGAACAACCAAAAAATCAATTGAAACTAAAGTGCAAAAAATGACTGATACCCAGGTTGTTAGCCTCATCTGGGTTATGAGTTGGCCTTCTCTGCCTGCGATTGCTCTCTAGTCATCCCTGCAATTCACCATAAGACTACATTGAATTAAGAGGATGGAACTATTTAAAAAACCTCTCATAGCAAGAATAGACAGAATTTTATCTCTCCCTGATGAATATTGCATAATGTGGGTGGCCTACACCATCTAGTGATCAATTTGATATCTCCTAGAATGCTTCTTTCTAAATACAAAAAACATCTGACTTAACAATAAAATTTCTACAATACAATATTATAAAGCATTTGGATGTCATATTGCTGGTTTTCGAATCCTGTTTTTTCTAACCTTCCATAAATGGTATTTTAATTCATTAATTATAAAAATCAAAATTCTCTTCCCATTGCTGACAGGTGGTGGGTATTGTAAAAAAATTACCTGTTCTGTTGTAAATAGTGGCATGCCCAACACATTACATAATCTATTCCAAATACGCAGAGCAAGAGGGCAGCTGTAGAATGCATGTTCTACTGTTTCTAATTGGTAACAGATATCACGTATTGGATCTCCAATGTTAAAGTACCTCCATTTGATGGCATTGACTGGAAGGCAACCATATGCAATTCTTCAAGCAAGATCCTTCCTGTTATGGTACCCTTGGAACTTCATCAAATTATGAAACAAAATATTGTTGTCAGTCCAACTGTGGAACTTTGCAGTGAAAGAGATTAAAGATTTTAATAAATTTAGTTTTATCCTTTAGCCAAGTGTATGCAAACAAAGTTTGCACCTGAAGTATATTCAGGACTGAGGCAACTTGTGGTAAAGGCGGACCAAGCTCTCATCACTCCTTGTCTCCCATAATGCAAAACACATTTCCTTGTGGACATGTATAATGCTGTGCATTAAGGTGAGGGCCACTACCCAGACCGGTTTGACCTTTATTGAGGTCTCGTCAGTGGGAGCCAGACCCAGAAGTGGTGATACCAAGGTGGAAGTAACGGAGAAGTCATATTTACATATACGAGTTGCCAAAAGATGTCATACCTTATTAAAGATTTCTTTATACCTTTTTTTTTTTAATGGAAATAATGTCAATTCCAGAATTTTTTAGCAGTCTTAGAGTTAAGCACAGAGTCTTGTAGTATTCAGGAACAATCTCAGCTTTTGGACCTTTATAATTATTAACTCCAAACAGGGGAAGATGAAAACCCAAGTAGTATGGAGAAGGTCTGCACATGTGTGATTAGTTTGCAATATTTTATGGATTTTTGAAGCTGTATTGCTTAAATAGCAGAATTTTAAAACTGGAAGTCCAAATCCTCCATGCTTCATTGATAGTTGAAAAAAATTCCTTTTTTAACTTCTTGGTATCTGCTAGACCCAAAAAATTGCAGATGTTTACTATATAATTGCTTTTCTTCAGATTCTGTGATGTCTGTAATATTTATTATGTACAGCTGAGCAGGAAAGATTATGGTTTTGAGTACTATGGCTTTAGAAGAAAAGGAGGGAAGTCCTCTTTTCCAGTCTTCTAACATTTCCAAGTTCTTGTATATAAGTTCTTGGACTGGTAATATTGGGTAAGTGGAGAAGGGAATTCCAAGTATAATGAGGGGTTCTCTCTTTGGGGTTAGTCCAAAAGAATGTCTCCAAGATCCCACTTTCCATAAACTTTTAATTTTGTCTTGTCTGCATTAATAATTAATCCACTGCTTTTGCTGAATTTTTCCAAAATATCAAAAAAATATATATGTGTGGAATCATTATCCTTCAAAGTTCCGACTATATCATCAGCATATGATAATACCTTATTTTCCTTTTTAGTTGAAGGAACTGTTATTCTTCACACAGCATGTGTATTGTTGACTTGTAAGAAAGGCTCAAGAACCAATGCAAAGAGCAGTGGACTGAGATGGCAATCTTGCTTGACTCCTTTTTGAATTTTTACTGGGTCTGACAAGAACCCATTAACTAGGAGGTGGGTGGTTGAATTGGCATTGGCTCCTTTGATAACAGATAGCAGTTTTTTACCTATGTCAATTTGCTGGAGGATGTGGAATAGAAAGGGATACCGGACATTATCGAATGCTTTAGTAAGGTCTACTGATAGCACTGCCTTCGACTGCTTTTTCGTGTTAACTAAGTGGATTATGTCTTGTAGCAGAAATAGATTAAATTCTACTGCTTGACCTGGTATTCCATACACCTGTGTGCTTTTAATTATATATTTCATTCCCACTTTGAGCCTGTTATTGATAATGCTGAAAAATATCTTGTAGTCAGTATTAAATAGAGAAATAGGTCTGCAGCTGCTGATTAAGGTGTGATCTCTATTAGGTTTAGAAATGAGGACAGTATGGCTTTCTACAAATTCACTTGGTATGTGTCCTGATGAGAGAAAGGAATTAAATAGTGTAACTAGAATGGGAAGAATAAAATCCCAGGCCTCACAATAAAGTTCTATCCCATCAGGCCATGGGGATTTTCCTGTCTGGTGTTCTTTATAGGCTGTGGTAACTTCAAATGCTGCAATGGGGCTGTTAAGCCCATCTTGGATATGAACAGGAAAGTCATTAATGTTCCAAGAGTTATAATTTCCAACGGTATTATTGTCTTCAAACAGATTTTTGTAGTGTTTTTGAAAGGAGTCAAGGATGTCTTTAGTGTGGACATGACTTCTCCATCAACACAGATTTGAGTGATAGTCCTTTCTTTGCGAAATTTTGTAAATTGTCTATTGAAGAATACAGCTGAAGTGATATCTGCTAAGTGCTGTTGTATTCATATCTTAAAATTTCTTTCTTCTACTTGTTTCTCCCTTTCCAGTTCTATCTCTATGTTAATGTTGCTACATTCTATACCATTGCATTGGTTTGTTACAAACCAGCTTCTCTCTTTATACAGATCTTAAAACTTTTTCCTTTTGAGGAAAGCCTGTCCTTTCCCCATTCCATCATATTCTGCTTTACGGTTTGTTTGAATTTTAACCACATATCCCAATTCCAGGTAACATTATTTCAATTCAAACAGAGGGTCTGGAATTTAGTTGAAAAAGATCAATGGAAAATTTGGTGGAAGTATCCATGGTCCAGAAGAGATCTCTACTTTTTCCATGCAGTGGAACTTAAGTATAATTGGATTATGATCTGACATGTTGATGTCAAGATGTTTTATCTGAATTATCCTATTTATAAGGGAAGAAGAGATATAAATTCGATCAATACGAGTACCAATATCTTGATTCATGTATGTGTATGCCTGGAGATTAGGATTGCGAATCTTCCATATGTCTACTAGTTGAGCATTGTCAAGACATGTTTTTAACTGTGCATATCCCACTTTTCCACTCCTGGGTGTCCTCCTATTTTGTCTAATGTGTGGTTTTCAATACAATTCCAGTCTCCAACTGCTATGATGTAGTGGGCACCATATAAATATGGCGCCAATTCCTGGAAGAATTTTCATCTAACTGTTCCATTGGATGGAGCATAAACATTTATAAACCTTATTACACATCCACAGTATTTCCAGTTTATTGTCAAGATTCTCCCTTCTGCATCCCTTTGGATATACAGAATAACTCAAGGAGGGGGGGGGGAATAAGAACTCCAACTCCAGCCCAGTTAAACTTCCAAAGTTCCAATAAGTTTAACAGCTGAAAATCTGTTAAACTTTTGATATCTTTATATCTGCAGAAGTATGTTTCTTGGAGAAATAAAAACCTGATATTATGGTGTAGCATAAGTTTCCATATAGTTTCTTGTTTAATTTGCCTATTGAATCCTTGTACATTTAATGAGGCAATGCAGAAAAGGAGATGCTATAATTATTGAAGTGTCACTGGTAAGTCTTTAACTTCTAAATTTGGATGAACCCATTGAGGTCTTTAATCTGTGAAGAAGCAATTATGTAACTTTCTTCTTGTAAACTGTTTTCCAGTTTTTTCCAGTTGCTTTCCATTACTTCAATTTCATGGCTATTATTTTTCATTTGGAAGCTAGTTATTTTCTTTTCATGTAGATCTTAGCTGTACTGAGAAAACTTTGAATCAGTAAACTTTATTATATTTTCTTTAATTGTATCTCTTGCTTTTTCTTTATTAGCATGAGTTGGTTTTCATTTGATGATCCATAGCCTTCTCCATCTTTACATTTTTTATTATTTCTTTTTCTTTTAGTTGTAGTTCTTTTTTAAATTTTTTTTGTTTATTTTTTTATTGAGGCCTCATCAGTGGGAGCCAGACCCACAGGTGATACCAAGGTCGAAGTAAAGCAGAAGTCATATTTTCATATATGAGTTGCCAAAAGGTTTCACACCTTATTATTAAAATACTCTCGATTAGAGATAGTTGTTGGAAGTTTTTCCACTTGGTTATACTATAAACTAAAGATACAAAGAAATTATATATTTGGTTTAATCCTTTATCCAAGTCTAAGCAAACAAGTTAGTGCCTGAACTATTTTCAGCACTGGAGCAACTCATGGGCAACCCAAAGGATTAAACTAATTATATAATTCTTGGTATCTGATGGAAAAATGAAAAATGATCAAATGGAAAAACTTCCAATATATTTCTAGTAGTTGATATGTTAACTAGATACCCAGAAGCTTTTGCTTTTAAATATTAAAAGGCAGATACTTTGACAAAGTGTCTTATTGATGGAATTATATTTTAATTCCATCTTATTGATGGAATTATATTTTATCTGGTATGGTTGTCCAGAAACAGTGTTGTCAAACAGAGGACCAAATTTTACCTCAGAATTGTTACTCCAAGCTTGTAAGATGTTGCGTATTAAGAAATTGTTCACAACAGCCAATATACATCAGTGTAATGATCTTTGTGAGCAAATGAATAAGACATTAAAACTAGTACTCTCATCACTGTTTATGATAAGATTAAAGACTGGGTCTTTTTCTATCTCAGACCATATTTGCCATATATTCCGCATTTCATTCCAGTATTTTTAAAAATATATATATATATATATATTTTTTTTTTTTATACAATCTACAGCTGGTCTTGCTTTTTTGCACTCTTTGGTTTTGCTTCAATCTTTCCTAGTGATCTACATTTAGATTCTGTAAATTCTGGTTTTGCTGATAGATGACTATTTATCTAGTATTTTGCAGAAATATGACATTATACGGTCTTTGGTTTACTGTGCTGCCAGTAAATATTCCTCAGAAAATAATTGAATTATGATAAATAGATGTAGAAGAGGAAGAGAGTTACAAGTTGGTGACCTTGTTTTACTCAAAGACAGAAGTAATTTGAGGAAAAAGGCTAAGCTAGGTGTGGGAGTTTCAGATCCATATAGATAGTGAAGAAAACTTCTCCCATGACATTTAAAATAGTAGATATTAAATGCCCTAGTAGATTTAAT
The DNA here is from genome assembly GCF_054136105.1 of Typopeltis vanoorti. NCBI lineage: Eukaryota > Metazoa > Arthropoda > Arachnida > Uropygi > Thelyphonidae > Typopeltis > Typopeltis vanoorti. The sequence continues at coordinate 90,069,741 of NC_143564.1, read as the reverse complement.
ATATCACATAGTGATATATTAAAGAAGTGCTATTTTGATAAGAATTCTACTGTAGTACTAGAATTTAGCTTGATAAAACTCATTTCTGATGAAAGTTTAAATAAAAGGTTTGTTCCTTCTAAAAAGAAAGGAAAATTTTCTCATTCTAATAATAGTAGCAAATAATAATAGCTGGCCTGGTTGGTAGAGTAGATAGTGTACCTGCTCTCCGACCTTCATGCTACAGTTTCGAATCCTGCCATGGGTATTGATGGCTGTGATTGTCTTTAAGTGGGAGATGAATTTCATCACCTGGTGTGAAACCACCACCTCGCTTATTGGAGGGTTGATGTGGCTTGTTAAAGTTCCATGTTTGGTCTCTATAGCAAGATTTCCAGACCATGTAAAAATAAATTAAAAATACAAAAACATATAAAATTTCGAAAAAATAGAAAAAAAAAATCCTTACCCCACCACTCTGAGTTTGCAAATAACCTTTCATGGGTGGGAGCAACATAAAAAAAAAAAATAAATAAATAAAAGAATATTCATAATTTGATACCTTTTATCAGAGAGGAACAATAAAATCATTTGGCCAGATATCACCACTAATGAGTGCCTCCATGACTTCTATTCCTCCTTTCCAAGGTCTGACTACTGCTTCATTTCCAAATACCTGCTCAGACCGAATAACACAAATCATCCTCTCGGGAATGAAGACTCTCATCCCTTATTCTACACCAAATTCTCAGCCACCATCCAAGCCTTGGTTCTCTAAAAAGTGTGCCAATGCTGTAAAAGAAAAAAACCTCTGCTTACCACAATTGGCTCAATTGGTCCATCATTAAACTCCAGCTGTCCTCTCTACCTGTACTTCAGCTTGCAACAGTTGCATAAGAATCATCACTAAATGCAAGTTAGACTTTGAAAGGGCCAAATGCTGAAAACTGGCCTCCTGCCCAAATGATAGTCTCTCCTTCTGGTCCCTTGCCAATGCAATTAGGCACAACTTCTGCTCACCTAGGTTTCCAGTACTCTCATTCTGATGGTACTGTAGTCACCTCACTAAAAGACAAGGCCAACTTACTGGCATCACTTTTCAATTCCTGCATTGATGACCTTGGCAAAATTCCAAAGAACAGCTCTCTTCATGTTTCCCATAGTCTTCCAACAAAAAGAAATCGGAAGAATCCTTAATAACCTGAAGATAAACAAGGCATCTGGTCCTGATGGTATCTCACCTACTGTGTTAAAGAATTGTGTCCCAGAACTAAAACCTATCTTGTATCGCCTCTTCAATCTATTCTATTCAACTGGCATCTACCCAACAACATGGAAACAGGTCCACATCTAGCCCATCCCATAGAAAGGTGATAAAAGTCAACCAACAAACTACCATCCAATTGCTCTCACTTCTGTTCTCTAGAATTTTGCGGATGGACATCAATAACCACCTCTTGAACTATTTAGAGACATACCAACTAATCAGCCAGCAGTATGGATTCAGCCACTCACAATCTACAGCTGGTATGGCTTTCAACACCCACGACTCAGGCCACAGAGAAATTTGAAGAAACTCATGTGGATGTCCTCGACATTTCAAAGGCATTTGATCAGGTTTGGCACAGAGACCTACTTAACAAACTGCCATCCTGTGGTTTGCTTTCTTCACTCTGCAACTGGATTGTCAGCTTTCTCAATGGTTGCTCACTATGTGTCATAGTGAATGGTCTGCACTCCTCAGATTTCCCCACCAGTGCAAGAGTACCCCAGGGTTCTGTTCTTTGACCTACTCTCTCTTGTGTATAAAGAACCTGCTCTCCAGACTTCTAAACATATTCATAGTTTTGCTGACAACAGTACACTCTATTCCTCCTTTTCATTTGACAAATCTGTTAGTGCTCAAGTATTAGAATCCTCAAGATTTACCATGAACAGGGACCTGAACTCAGATCTTGCTATATCCCAGTGGGGCAAGGACAACCTTGTAAACTTCAATACCACCAAAACTAAGTTCTGTCTGATCTCTCACAAGAAAAAGCTTGCATCCCTCCCCCTTACCTCCAGTAATACTGAGATATCCAAACACAATCAGATTTCTCTTCTTGGACTGACCTACACCTCTGATCTTTTCTGGCACAACCATATTTCAACTATAGCTTCTGCAGCCACCAAAAAACTTGGTGTACTTTTTCACACTACTTCACACTGCTAACTCTGTACAAAGACCAAATCTGCCCAGCCATAGCATATTGCTCCCATATTTGGAGTGGTGCACCAAAATCCTTTCTAAGATTGCTCGATTCTATCCAGAAGAGGGCAATCCGACTAATTAATGAACCCTCTCTCTCACAAACCCATTTCAATCCTTCTCTCATAGACATTTAGTTTCTCTGTATATACAGTTAGTTTCATGGAAAGTGCTCTGCTGAATGGGCCATTATTATTCCTCTATTCTCCTCCAAAATATTAAAACCACAACTGCTAACCAACACACTTTTTGCAGTCCACCTTGAAACTCTCCAAACCAACTTCACTCCCTCTTTAATTCCATCTACTTCTGTCCTTTGGAATAGTATCTTCTACTCTACCTCCCCCCCCCAAAAAAAAAAGATTACAATCCTTAGCTGTTCAAGCAAAATGTGAACGGACTCCTTTCTTGTGTTCCTCTTGTGTGCACACGCCACTAATATGCAATAGGTTTTGTGGCTTTTCATGTGTGGATCAGATATAAAAAAAATAAAATTTAAAAAACCAAGAGCTGAAGGTATCTTGATTTCACACTCTTTTATGCATATCCCTGGTCAAGATTTTGGAAATAACATTGATGCACTCTTTAATTTAGACATATCACTACCTAATTATTGAGTAGATGCGGATCAAATTTTAGTGAAGACTAAATCTTGAGAATGTTATTGATGATGAAACTGCTCATACTGAACATCCATGTAGAATGAATGTTCTGTGTGATTTATTCAATAATTTATTCACATTTTATTATAAGGTGACAGCAGAATTGGATAAAGGAAATGGCTATACCATTATACTGTTGAACTTTGCAAAGGCATTTGGCAGAATACTGCATGAAAACTATTATATAAGTTGGAACAAATGAGAATGGATATGAAGCTGGTGAACAGACATCAGAGTGTGGTGTATAATGGAACGCAATCAAGGTAAATGAGGATGACTAGTGCAATGCCCTAGGGCTCTGTACTAGGACCAATAAGGGAGAGGAATTGGTGGCACAGATAGCATCATCCTAGCGTGGATATAATGACAGGAATAGAAGTCGTTGGGTACAGCATTTTTCAGCAGGATAGGAAGGGAAAGTGTGGTGGAGTACTGCTTATGATAAGTGACGACCTATGTATTCTAAGAGTGGAGACTTTGGAAGGCAGTGACACTAATGATTTTGAAAGCATATGGTGTGAGGTAGATGTAGGCAAGACAGGATATTTTTTTTGGGTGTTGCTACAGTCCCAGGAGCACAGAGGGTGGGGACCAGGAAATGTTTAGAGGGTTTAGTTTGGCAACTGCAATAAGAATGATTGTTATGGGAGATTTTAACTACTGTAGTATAAATTGGGGAGAGGAAGATGCATGTAGCAATAAGGGAATGGAATTTCTAGAATTCTTGAGGGACAAATGTCTTAGGCAACATGAAATAGAGGGAACAAGAGATTCAAGAGTTTTGGATTTGGTTATAGTATCAGAAGAGTTGATAATAACTGAGATGACATCTCTCCCACCAGTTAGAGAGAGTGATCATATGTTTTGACTAGGAAAATGAATAGACATGCAGGAGTATCAAAGAGACGGGAACGTATATGGAATTATAAGGCAGGTGATTATAATAGTCTAAGATGTCAACTTGGGAAGTTTCATGGATGGAGGAATTGGAAGGCCGGGATATCATTAGTGCGTGGGAAATTATGAAAGAATATTTGTTAGCAGCAATGGTAAGTTGTATACCACGAGTGAACAAGAGGACACAATTTGGAGTAAAGTGGATGACAAACAATATTAAACAGGAATTGCATGCAAAAAAGAGGCTGAGGAAGAGATATAAGGAGACAGGTGAAGAGAAGATGCATGAAGAGTATAAGACACAAGCTAAAAGAGTGACTAGTATGGTAAGGAAGAAGAAACTGGAATATGAGAGGAGATTGGCCCTAAGATCCAAAGAAAATCCTAGGGAAGTTTTTAGATATGTGGCCAGTAGGAGGAGAAATGACTGTGGAAGAATGATATTGTGGGATAAAAATGGAAATAGAGTGACTGATGCAGAGGACATAGTGGAATTGTTCAATGAACATTTTATTGGAGTATTTCATCCTGAAGGAGTCAGTTTTAATGCTAGAGGGATTGGGCAGGTTCGAGGTTTAGAGGTACAGGAGGAGAGTGAGTTTCAAATACTGAGTACTCTGGATATCAGTAAAGCTGTAGGTATTTCATGGAATGGAAGGAAGGTAAGATAGTGGCATTGCATAAGGGTGGTAGCAGACGGGAAGTGTCAAATTTTAGGCCAGTTTGTGTGTCATCAGTAGTTAGTAAGATCTTGGAGAAAGTAGTGAGGGACTGTATACAGCATTGGGCAGATGAGGGTAATATTATCTGTGAGAGTCAATATGGATTTGTGAAGAGGTGCTTTTGTTTTAGCAATATGCTAGCCTTTTATGATAAAGTTACAAGAGCATTAAATGAGGGAAAGACATTTATTGCCATTTTCTTAGACATAGCAAAGGCATTTGACAGAGTGCCACATGATAAGCTAATATTTAAGTTGCAGCACATGGGTCTGGATGTCAGATTGGTCAACTGGATTGAGGATTGGCTGTCCGATCGGTATCAGAGAGTTGTGTTATGGTGGGGTAGTTTCAAGGAAGCAGAGGGTAACTAGTGGGGTCCCACAGGGCTCAGTACTGGGACCTATATTGTTTAACCTTTATATCAATGACATCGTCAGTGGATTGCAAGGGGATATTCAGTTGTTTGGGGATGATGCGAAGCTGGGAAGGATTATTAGTAATAGTGCAGATGCGGCAGCCTTGCAAGAGGATTTGAATAACTAGATAGATTAGCAAATGAATGGGGTGTCAGTTTATTGCAGCAAAATGTAAGGTCTTGAGGTTTGGGAAATATCGATGGGACACTGCATACACTATGGGAGGAGTTATACTGGAGGAAGTAGGGGGGAAAAGAGATCTGGGGTTGATGATTGATAGAAACCTGAAATTTAGGTGACATGTTTAGGTAATCATGGTAGATGTCGCACTGATATGATTGTCTGCTTGTCGAGAGCTCCTGAAAAGATCAGTAGTATTTTTTGTTATCATTGGCAATTTTACTAGAATTTTACCTAGTATTGTTTGCTTTTCGTATCTTAGTGTGTCTGTCTGTGCAATTTTTGTGTGTTTTCTGTGTTATTTCAATTTTTATTTTTAAGATACAATAGTATCCACATGGCACCGATTTAAAAAAAAATGGCAGCGAGGTCACCATGTTTGTTTAAGAATTTGGATATAAAAGAGTTTATGCAATGCTCTGTCTGTGAGAGGTATGCTTTGCGGAGAGCAGTTGGAGTCTGGTTAGATGGTGATACTGGAGTGAATAGCTGTAGAAAGTGTAAAGAGAATGAGGATCTAAAGCATGTTTCAGTTGGCGAGAGTGATATCATTAAAGAAAGTCAGAATATAGAAAATAGTGATGTGATAAGAAATTACAAGGTGTGAGAGGTGTCGTCGCTCTCACACCAGATAGGTGTGAGAGCGACGTTGAAAGTGTAATTGAAGGTAAAAATACAGATCAAATGGATGATTTAAATGATAATGAAAATGGTGAGATAGATGCAAGTAGTGAAATCGCATGGTTGAGCGGAGCAATACACAGAGCAAAGCACCAACTGGAGCGTATGGAAAAATGTGTACTGAACATACCGACTAATAAACGCCGAAAGTCTGATACGAAAAATAAGAGAATGTTCATAAAAGTAAATAAAATGAAGGATCGAGTGCTATATGGAGATTCGTTATTAAGAGGTGTGATAGTTGAGAGTTTGACGAAATCGTACCAACCGGGTGCGAACATAAAGGACGTCAGTGAATCTATTTGAATGCAAAAACAGACGGTGAGAGAAATGATAGTCATCGCAGGAACAAATGATTTGAAAAAAGACAAAATGGAAATGACAGAGAATATGAGGGAATTACTTAAGATAGCAAAAGAGAAGAGTGAGAGAGTTAGGATGGTGAGTATTTTGTCGTGGTATGACAGTGAAGTGTTTAGAAGGAGGGCCATAATTGCCAATGACTTTATGCATGGGTTATGCATGGAGAGTGGTGTGGAATTTGTGGATGTGTGGAGTGAGTTTGATGGGCGAAAGGATTTACATAAGATGGATGGGTTACATTTGAATGGATTTGGTGTATGGAGGCTTGAAAAAGTGTTGATGAATGAAGTGGAAGTGGATGTACAGACTCAGGGAAACTAGATTTATTAAAGGGGGGGGAGAGTGGATATGCAGACTTTAGGGAGGCAGTTGAGTGTATGAATGAGTATAATATGCCCGAGCAAGTATGAGGGACAACAAATCAGAATAGGATAGTCAGTATAAGGCATCAAAGTAGGGATGGGACTAGCGGGCATCTCCAATTCATGTACACTAATGCCAGGAGTATTAGAAACGAGAAGGAGGAGTTTTTGGCCTTGGTTGGCACTTCCAGACCGCAGGTTGTTTGTATTGGTGAAACATGGCTGACAGAAGATGATATAGCTAGTGGGATCGAATGTGACGGGTATAGCGTGTTCAGGAGTGACAGGGAGAATAAAAAGGGGAGGGGATGTTATTGATGATACCTGATGAGTTGCAACCAAGAAGTATTGAAGTTGAACTGCAGGATAGAGAAAAGAGCACATTTGAGGCTATTTAGTGTGAGATAGAGGTTAGCAGAACAAAATATACAATTTCCTGCTGCTATAGATCAGGTGATGGAATAGATGGTGGGGATAGTATGCATAGGCAAATAGAAGAAATGAGTGGAAGGAGGGTAATTATTATGGGGGATTTCAATTATGGTAACATTGAGTATAAGGAGGAGAGGGTACATGGGAGGGAGGAATTGGATTTTATGCAGTTATTAAGGGACAACTATCTGCGACAGCATGTAATGGAAAATAATAGGGGCCAGAGAGTGCTTAACGTAGTAATCGCATCTGAGAATGCTGTAACGAACATGACCATGTTGCCACCAATTGGTGAGAGTGATCATAAGGTCATGACTTGGGAGGTGGCTAATGGAGTGAAATTTATAATTAAGACAGGGTAAATGTGGAATTACCGGTCTGGTAAGTATGACAAGCTTAAGAGTGTGCTTGGCTCAGTGCCATGGCATATAAAACTGCAAGGGCTGGATGTTGATAGTGCATGGGAGGTGGTTAAGAAGTGTTTGCAGGAGGCAATGGTTGACTGTATACCAAGAATCCAAATAATAAATCAAGTAGGGGTTAAATGGATGAATAACACCATTAAGCGTGTGCTGCAAAAAAAGAAACAATTGTGGAGGGAATTTAAGGAGAAAGGTGACCTGCAGGTGCAGGAACAGTATAAAGCTCAGGCCAGAAAGGTAACAAGGATGGTAAGAAAAGCAAAAGCGGATTATGAAAGAATATTGGCCATGCAGGCTAAAGAAAATCCCAAACAGTTTTTGAATATGTTGCAAGTAAAAGGAAAAATGTTCATGGCAGAATGATTTTAAAAAATGCTGAGGGTAGGGAGGTAACCGAATCAGTCGATATAGTGGAATTACTGAGCGAGCTCTTTGCAAGAGTATATCATCCAGGTGGTGGCATTGCAGGAATGGAAGATCCAACAGTTTATATTGGAATTGTGATGAATGAAGTAGAGGTAAATAGTCTATTACAGAACCTCAATGTTAATACATCTGTGAGATTGGATGGTATACCAGCTCGTGTCATACGTGAAGCGGTTAAAGAATTGTCAGTGCCCTTCACTGTTTTGTTTATTTTGAGCCTCGAGTCTGGGTCAGTCCCAAGGGGATGGTAAGAGGGGAAAATAGTTCCGCTGCATAAATGTGGTTCCAAGGCTGCTGTTGAAAATTACTGACTGATCAGCATAACAGGAATTGTTATCAAGGTCTTGGAGAAAATAGTCAAAAGGAAAAACAAGATTGGATAGATGAAAATGGGATACTTTTTCGAGGACAGCATGATTTTGTGAACGGTATGTCATGCTTCAGTAACTTGCTCACATATTTTAACACAGCGATGGCTGAACTGGATAAGGGTAATGGGTTTATGGTGATTCTACTGTAACTTGCTAACGCCTTTGACAGGATACCACATGGAATTCTAATCGGTAAAATTCAGCATATGGGGATGGATATAGGATTGGTGAGATGGATAGGAGGGTGGTTGATGCAGAGATATCAGAGAGTGGTTTATTCAGGAGTAGAGTCCACAAGATGGCCTGTGACTAGTGGCATGCCACAACGATCTGTTCTTGGACCACTGCTGTTTAATTTGTTCATTAATGATATAGGAAAGGATCTGAGAGGAACAGTTCATTTGTTCGCAGATGATGCAAAGTTGGGTAGGGCAATAGCGAATGCAGATGATATCAAAATTTTGCAGGATGATTTGGATAGATTGAGGTCTGGGATAAAGAGAATGGATCTCAATTTAATGTGGCAAAATGTAAGGTTATACTTTTTGGAGTGAAAAGATTAGCAGCAGTTTACTACATTGGTGGAACTATACTCAAGGAAATTGATGAGGCGAGAGTTTAGGAGTGTTGGTGGATAAGGAGTTGAAGTTTAGGGGGGGGGCACATTGCAAAAATGGCCAAATCAGCTCATCAAATCACTTGGTTGCTGAAGAATACTTTGACGAGCAGATACAAGCTTGTTATTGGTACTCTCTGTATCGAGCTTTGATAAGAGTCTCGACTATTGTGCCCAGATTTGGTCACCTAAGTTTCTTCTTGATGGGGAGGAGGTTGAGAGGATCCAGAGGCGAGTGACCAAGATGATAGCAGGTTCATTCCATTGACCTGCTAGCATCTTGGTTGATAGGCGGAGGAGGGGAGATATGATTCAGACATTCACATTACTGAAGGGTTTCTATATGATTAATTCAGAAGATATTTTTGAGAACAGGGCTGGTGGTGGGAGGACTAGGGGACATCCATGGAAGCTGGGCAAGAGTGGGTTAGTAAGAGTGTTAGAGCTGGGTTCTTTACTTTTAGAGTGGTAAATGGGTGGAATAAGCTGCCAGAGTCTGTAGTGGGTGCTGTGACAGGGAATGAGTAAGGATAGTATCTATCATATCAGTAAGGTATGATAGATACTATGTGAATGTCGAATAGTTGTGATGAACATGATTTGGGACCTCCCTCGATGAGTCTAAGGACTCCCTGGAGTTGCCCGTAATAATAATAATATTGTAAAGGTGGTGAAGGTAATACATAGGATTGCTGCAATAATCAGAAAGACACTGACCTGCAGAGATAAAAGTTATCATTCCATTGTATAAGACCCTGATCAGATAACACTTGGACTATTGTTCTCAGATATGGTCCCCAGGATTTGAAGGGGATAAATTAACTGTGGAAAAGGTACAAAGGTGGATAACAAAGATGGTTTGAGGACTTTACAATGATAGTTATGAGGATCGGCTGAGGGAATGTGGACAGCAGAGTTTGGTGGAGAGAAGAAGGAGAGGTGATATGATTGAGACTTTTAAACTGTTGAGAAGTGGTTACAGGGTTGACACTGGGGAGTTCTTTCGCTTGGTTGAACAGTGGGAAGGAGTGATGACAAGAGGCCATCCCTGGAAGTTACGAAAGGAAACTGTGAGCAAGAGGGTGAGGAGTGGTTTCTTTGCATATAGGATGGTTGAACCATGGAATGCATTGCCTGATGGAGTGGTGAGAGCGAGAATGGTCAATGAATTTAAGGAGTGGTATAATAGACTTTGTGTTTCTTAGGGGGGGGACCTCCCCTCAATGAGTCTTGATAGACTTTGTGTTTCTTAGGAAGGACCTCCCACGATTTTTCTTTTGACTCCATGGAGGCCTGAATAATAATAATAAACAGATTGAGGGTGTGTTGCAGAGTTTAGCTGACATGCAGAGGAGAAGGGATATGATAGAAACTTATAAGTTACTAAAGGAATACTATAAGATTCACACAGAAGAAATTTTCCAATACATGGGGAGTAGGGGGAAAACAAAGTCACACTTGGAAGCTGTCTAAGAATGTGGTTAGTAAGGGTGTGTGTGGACTAGGTTCTTTTCTTGGAGAGAGTGATGAATGATGTGAGTGCCAGAACAGTAAATAAGTTTAAGGAGATGTATTATAGGTATTGTTCTAATGGGTGGTGTGGGTCTCCTGCGATGAGTCTTTTGGCTTCATGGAGGACCCATATAAATGATGGTGATAATAATAATGGATGCACAAGTATATACTCTTTAAAACCATGTCCCAATCATAACAAAACTTTTACGTTTTGTCATTGATAAATATTTATTTTATTCTTAAGGTGGGCCATTGTAGACCATCAGTATATGAATACAGATGTTCTACAGTATTTTTATTTATGTGAATTAGAATAAATGTAAATTTTTTGTTTCAATCAGTTTCTGTTTGTTAATGCATAGAATAAAAACAGTGGTAAATTTTAATGAAGTGAATATAGTGAAAAATGCACTTGAATGTTTAATATATTCAAAATAAGGATTATAATTTAGTCTTTGGGCATGTTCCCATTCTTTTTTCATTTCTCATGCTACTACTATTTCCATTGATGAACACTTCAGTCTCTTCCATTCTGCTCTCCTGATCTCTAACTTCACCTCCTACTCCTGATCTCTTTCTTGCATCACACACACACCGCCCTTCCATAGAGCAATAGTTTCTCCAGTTCTCTCACTCCAAAGCTATTCAAATGTAATCCATCACTTCTGTATAATTCCATTTTTCCCTCAAATGCATGCCACTCATCCGCAAACTGCACCCCCTTCTCCTCTCACATATCTGCAAGAATACCATTCATGATTTTCTCTCACTCTCCCTCTCTCTCCATCTCAACTCTTCATCATACTCAGCAACACTAAGAACATTTCCTATACTGTTATCTTTCACTCTCCTCAATATCCTCCTGATATCTGTCCTTACATTCTCCTTCTCTCCAGGTAAATCATTTCTCCCTACAACCACTACTAATTCTCTTGCTCATTTCCTCCTCATGTCCCTTCAAGCATGAATTATCTTGCTCATTCTACCTTTTTGATAGTAGACTTTATGGACTCTCTCATTAGCTAATCCTCTAACAATGAAATCTCCATACACTGCTATTCTTGAGTCATTTGTCACCTTTTTTTTTGTCTTTTTTTTTCTTTCATTCTATTTTTTTGCACTCTTTCATTTGTTTCTACTATTCATCTAATATCACTCTGCATATTCCTCATTTCATTTTTCAATTTGAATAATGCTTTCTTCAAATCTTGCATTCCAGCAGTTTCACTCTGTCACTCTTGTAGTCTCCCTATCTCCTGTTCTGTCATGCCTTTCTTCCATTTCCTCATTCCTACTTCCTTTTGCTTCCATGTCATTTAATATCGTTTTTTCATTCTTGCTTTCTTTTACTCCCCAAGTCTTGCTGACTTTCTGTTTCCATTTCTTTCATTTCTGCTAACTTTCATTCCTTCAGTCTATTTCACATTTGCTTAACTCATAGTCTAACAAAATATGCACTTTCTACAAATTCAAACCTTCTCTTGTCTCCTGGTCAATCTCTACAAACACATATTTCACATTTCACCACACATGTTGTGCTTGACATTGAACAATTTTCAAAAATTCTACATTGTTAATAACGTTTGGTCTTCATACTGTATGACTCACAGTATACCTCATGTGTATCGCTGTTGTATTCCATTCAAGACAAGATTCAGAAATTCAATAAAAGAAGTCAATAACAAATCCACAAATTCAATAATCATGGAGGTACACTGAGCTATTAAAAATAAATAATATTACACTAAAATGCAAGCAGTATTGTCAATTATTACACAAAATAGCACTTATCTTTTCCACAGCTCTTTTATCTTTACCCAAGAGTGAGCAAAGAAAATATAACATGAAGTCAGAGGCATCAGACTTCACATCAAATTTCCCTAGTATCTCATAATCTCATTGACATCAAATTCACATCAAATTTCCCTAGTATCTCATAATCTCATTGAATAAATAAAAATAAAATAAACTTTTTACAAAGAATAGTAGTTAAAAATATAAAAATAAAAATATAAATAATATAAAAATATTTGCATGAGGAGACATGAATAGACTTTCTGAATGGGCGAGTGTGTGTGTGTGTGTGTGTGTGTGTGGAGATATCAGTTCCATGTAGCAACGTGTAAGGTTTTAAAATTTACAAGGCAAAATGGGATGCTGGTATAAGATTGGTGAGAATATCTTGAAATATCTAGTGGATAAGGACCTGAAATTATGGGACATTTTGTGAAAATTGTGAGGACAACAAAACAGATTATAGCAATGATGCAGAGAACACCTACATGTAGAAGTAAGGATATTATTATTATTATTACGGTCAACTCCAGGAAGTCCTTAGCCTCATCGAGGGAGGCCCCAAATCATGTTCATCACAACTATTCGACATTCACATAGTATCTATCATACCTTATCTTAAACTCATTCACTGTCGCAGCACCCACTACAGACTCTGGCAGCTTATTCCATTCATTTACCACTCTAAAAGTAAAGAACCCAGCTCTAACACCCTTACTAACCCACTCTTGCCCAGCTTCCATGGATGTCCCCTAGTCCTCCCACAACCAGCCCTGTTCTCAAAAATATCTTCTGAATTAATTTTATAGAAACCCTTCAGTAATTTGAATGTCTGAATCATATCTCCCCTCCGTTACCTATCAACCAATTTTTGCAACCCACAAATCCTCAACCTGTTCTCATAAGGTTCATTCCACAGACCTGCTATCATCTTGGTCACTCGCCTCTGGATCCTCTCAACCTCCTCCCCATCAAGAAGAAACCTAGGTGACCAAATCTGGGCACAATAGTCGAGATGGGGTCTTATCAAGGCTCGATACAGAGGAACAATAACATGGTTGTCTCTGCTTGTCAATGTATTCTTCAGCAACTGAGTGATTTGATGAGCTGATTTGGCCATTTTTGCAATGTGCCCCCCCTAAACTTCAACTCCTTATCCACCAACACTCCTAAATCTCTCGCCTCATCAATTTCCTGGAGTACAGTTCCACCAATGTAGTAAACTGCTGCTAATCTTTTCACTCCAAAAAGTATAACCTTACATTTTGCCACATTAAATTGAGATCCATTCTCTTTATCCCAGACCTCCAATCTATCCAAATCATCCTGCAAAATTTTGATATCATCTGCATTCACTATTGCCCTACCCAACTTTGCATCATATGCAGACAAATGAACTGTTCCTCTCAGATCCTTTCCTCTATCATTAATGAACAAATTAAACAGCAGTGGTCCAAGAACTGATCCTTGTGGCACACCAGTAGTTACAGGCCGTCTTGTGGCCTCTACTCCTGACTAAACCACTCTCTAATATCTCTCCGTCAACCACCATCCTATCCATCTCACCAATCCTATATCCATCCCCATATGCTGCATTTTACTGATTAGAATTCCATGTGGTATCCTGTCAAAGGCCTTAGCAAGTTTTAGTAGAATCACTGTAAAGCCATTACTGTGTTATAATAAGTGAGCAAGTTATTGAGGCATCACCTACCTTCCACAAAACCATGCTGTTCCCAATAAGTATCCCATTTTCATCTATCCAATCTTGTATTTTCCTTTTGACTATTTTCTCCAAGACCTTGATAACGATTCCTGTTATGCTGATTGGCCCGGTAATTTTCAACAGCAGCCTTGGAACCACCTTCATGCAGCGGAACTATTTTCCCTTCTTTCCACTCCCTTGGGACTGACCCAGACCCAAGGTTCAAAATAAACAAAACAGTGAAGGGCACTGACAATTCTTTAACCGCTTCACGTATGACACGAGCTGGTATACCATCCAATCTCACAGATGTATTGACATTGAGGTTCTGTAATAGACTATTTACCTCTACTTCATTCATCACAATTCCAGTATAAGCTTTTGTTCTTCCATTCCTGCAATGTCACCACCTGGGTTATATACTCTTGCAAAGTGCTCGTTCAGTAATTCCACTATATCGACTGATTCGGTTACCTCCCTACCCTCAGCATTTTTTTAAATCATTCTGCCATGAACATTTTTCTTTTTACTTGCAACATATTGAAAAAACTGTTTGTGATTCTCTTTAGCCTACATGGCTAATTTTCTTTCATAATCCACTTTTGCTTTACTTACCACCCTTGTTACTTTCCTGGCCTGAGGTTTATACATGTTCCTGTACCTGCTGGTCACCCTTCTCCTTAAATTCCCTCCACAATTGTTTCTTTTTTTGCAGCTCACGCTTAATGGTGTTATTCATCCATTTAACCCCTACTTGATTTATTATTTGGATTCTTGGTATACAGTCAACCATTGCCTCCTGCAAACACTTCTTAACCACCTCCCATGCACTATCAACATCAAGCCCTTGCAGTTTTACATGCCATGGCACTGAGCCAAGCACATTCTTAAGCTTGTCATACTTACCTGCCCGGTAATTCCACATGTACCCTGTTTTAATTGTAAATTCAACTCCATTAGCCACCTCCCAAGCCACCTTATGATCACTCTCACCAATTGGTGGCAACATGGTCATGTTCATTACAGCCACATTCTCAGATGCAATTACTAGGTGAAGCGCTCTCTGCCCCCTAGTATTTTCCACTACATGCTGTTGGAGATACTTGTCCCTTAATAACCTCATAAAATCCAATTCCTTCCTCCCATGCGCCCTCTCCTCCTTCTAATCAATTGTATATTTTGTTCTGCTAGACTCTGTCTCATCTATCTTATCTTTTCTCTATCCTGCAGTTCAACTTCTATACTCCTTGGCTGCAACTCATCAGCTATCATCAATAACACTCCTTCCCCCTTTTTATTCTCCCTGTCACTTCTGAGCACGCTATACCCATCACATTCAATCCCACTAGCTTTATCATCTTCTGTCAGCCATGTTTCACTAATACCAACAACCTGTGGCCTGGAAGTGCCAACCAAGGCCAAAAACTCTTCTTACTTGTTCCTAATACTCCTGGCATTAGTGTACATGAATTGCAGAAGCCCGTTAGTCCCATCCCTACTTTGATGCCTTATACTAACTATCCCATTCTGATTTGTTGTCCTTCGTACTCCCTTGGGCATATTATACTCATTCATACACTCAACTGCCTCCCTAAAGTCTGCATATCTGCTCTCCTCCCCCTTAATAAATCTAGTTTCCCTAGGCCTGTACATCCACTTCCACATCATTCATCAACACTTTTTCAAGCCTCCATACACCAAATCCATTCAAATGTAACCCATCCATCTTATGTAAATCCTTTCACCCATTGAACTCACTCCACACATCCACAAATTCCACACCACTCTCCATGCATAACCCATGCATAAAGTCATTGGCAATTATGGCCCTCCTTCTAAACAATTCACTGTCATACCGCAACAAAATACTCACCATCCTAACACTCTCACTCTTCTCTTTTGCTACCCCAAGTAATTCCCTCACATCTTCTGTCATTTCCATTTTGTCTTCTTTCAAATCATTTGTTCCTGCCATGACTATCATTTCTCTCATCCTCTGTTTTTGCACTTGAATAGATTCACTGATGTCCTTTATGTTCGCACCCGGTTGGTATGATTTTGTCAACTCTCAACTATCACATCTCTTAATAATGAATCTCTGTACAGCACTCGCTCCTTCATTTTATTTACGTTTATGAACATTCTCTTATTTTTCGTATCAGACTTTCGTTGTTTATTAGTTGGTACATTTAGTACACATTTTTCCATATGCTCCAGTTGGCGCTTTGCTCTGTGTATCGCTCCGCTCAACCATGCAATTTCACTACTTGCATCTATCTCCCCATTTTCATTATAATTTAAATCATCCATTCGTTCTGTATTTTTACCTTCATTTACACTTTCAACGACACTCTCGCACCTATCTGGTACTACCTCGCGATTCCTTATCACATCACTGTTTTCTATATTCTGACTTTCTTTAACCATATCACTCTCGCCACCCAAAACATGCTTTAGATCCTCATTCTCCTTACACTTTCTGCACATATTAACTCCACTATCACCATCTAACCAGACTCCAACCACTCTTTGCAAAGCATACATCTATAGACAGCACATTACATAAACTCTTTTATATCAAAACTCTTAAACAAACATGGCAACCTGGCTGCCATTTTTTTTTTTTAATTGATGCCATATGGAAGCTATCTTATCTTAAAAATAATAATTAAAATAACACAGAAAACACACAAAAATCGCACAGACACACGAAGAAACGAAAAGCAAACAATACTATGTAAAATTCTAGTAAAATTGCCAGTGATAACATAAAATACTACTGATCTTTTCAGGAGCTCTCGACAAGCCGATGATCATATCAATGTGACACCTACCATCCCAATTATGATATTATGCTTATGATTCCATTGTACAAGGCTTTGATCAGACTGTATATGGATTACTCTGCACAGATTTGTTTGCCTGGTTTCAAAAGATGATGAGTTGTTGTAGCGGGTTCAGAGTTGGTTTTTAGGTTTCTGGATTGTGGAGTATGAGGTCAGATTGAGTAGTTTTTTGCATGGTGGGAGATTGGAATGAATTGTCTGAAAGTGTGGTGCATGCAGAGATAGTGAATACATTTAAGTCAAGGTATGCTGAGCTGTGCATGTGATAGTAGAATCTCCTGCAATGAGTCTTTTGACTGTAGTCTGATGATGATAATAATATCGCATCAACCTCCATACACTGTTAATGGGAGGTTCACTAAACCAACAACAAATTGATCATACACCTTAAAATCCTTAACATTTCCAGCATTCACAACACATTCTGGCCATGTGTTTCTCTCACTCACAATTCTCCATGTATAAAAAAACTCCTTATGCTCTTCTTCACCCTTACACAACTTGCAGAGATTGTTTCTTGTTCTTTCCCTTCCACGTTCTGCTCTTTTTATAATCCCTTTTGTATTATTAATATGATAAAATCAATCACTAATTGAAATGTCTCTATCATACCATCTCTATCTACCTTGCATTCCTTTTTAATCTCTCTCTCTCTCTCTCCATCATAACCAACATTCTAACATTCCTTTAATCTCTCTCCTAACTGAGTTCTGATATTATAGCCTTGGTTATCTCTGGACTCTTTCCAAAATTTCCACATCACAATGAAAACTGGGTGGGTGGGTGACCAAGTCTGAGCACAATAATTTACATATGGTGTGACCAATGCTTCATACAGTGGCATAACACCCTCCTTAATCACTGTTTGTTAATATACACCTTATCATAGTAGCAGTGTGATGGGTAGTCTTTGCAGTGCTTGCAATGTGCCTTTTAAATTTCACTCCACAGTCAACCACACCAGATCTTAAATCTCATCGACTTTCTGAAGCACATCTCCACCAATACAATGCACGGCCTTTTATCTCTGCACTCAGCTGCAGCCATAGTCATTTGTTCAAGCAAAAAATGCATTCATGTCTTCCTGAATGGACTAAGTATCAGCAATCTTTGTTAGAATTTTTTGAACTTTGCATCATCAGCAAACAACTGAAGTTCTCTAGCCTATCCACATGAAATATCATTAAGAAATAATTCAAATTAAGTGGATATTGAATCTAACATTATTTCAAAGCTGAATAGAGAAACTACAAGAGTTTCATGCCGAATATAGATAGAAACTATAAAAGTTTCGGCGGATCCAAGCATAAGCAAACCTTTTCATGACAGGGGCAACTTGTAGTAAAGGTGGATTAAGGTCTGATCACTATCCTTAGTATTTTCCCATAACGTAAAACACGTATAGAAGATGTATGATGTTATACATTATGGGGGTGTCACTACCCAGACCGGTTTCGACCTTCATTGAATGTTCAAGTACAGGTCAAATGCCAAAAATCATCATTGTTCCCTCAGTAACAGGTTCACCCTGCCACTGAGAAAAACTCTTAGAACTGGTTGGCTCTACACCGTGGCAGGCTCACCTACCACCAAGCAGAACCACTCATTTGCTCATATCTCGAGGGGTAACAGCAACAGCCATGCCTCAGTTAACTTCACAGGCTACAGCATTACCATTCATTACCTCCCCCACCTTGGACCTGGGTGACAGCAACAGCCAAGCCTCAGTTAAAACTTCATTGGCTGCAGCATTGCCATTCATCACCACTACCCAGACCGTTTTGACCTTTATTGAGGTCTCATCAGTGAGTAGGCAGACCCAAAATTGTAAATACTCAGGTTGTAGTGATGCAGAGGTTATACTTTACCGTACAAATTGCCAAGTGGTGTCACATTACAAAAGTCACCAAGAATTACTGGAATAGAGAGCCAAAAGGCTTCACTTCGGCAATGCAAAATTATCCAAATTAAGTGGATATTCAATCTGCCTACTTACTGATGAGACTTCAACAAAGGTACGAAACTGGTCTGGGTAGTGCCCCCCCCCATAATGTATAACATCATACATCTCCTAGGAGATGCGTTTTACATAATGGGAAAATACTAAGGATAGTGATCAGAGCTTAACTCACCTTTACTACGAGTTGCCCGTCATGAAAAGGTTTGCTTACACTTGATCTGCAAAAGCTTTTATAGTTTCTATGTATATTCATCAGAGAAACTCTTGCAGTTTCTCTGAAATATAGTTTCTCTATTTGGCTTTGAAATAATGTTGAATTCAATATCCACTTAATTTGAATAATTTTACATCGCCGAAGTGAAGCCTTTTGGCTCTCTATTTCAGTAATTCTTGGTGTCTTTTGTGATGTGACACCTCTTGGCAATTTGTATGGTAAAGTATAACCTCTGCATCACTACAACCTGCATATTTACAATTTTGGGTCTGCCTACTCACTGATGAGACCTCAACAAAGGTCGAAACTGGTCTGAGTTGGGGAGGGGGGTAATGAATGGCAATGCTGTAGCCTGTGAAGTTAACTGAGGCACGGCTGTTGCTGTTACCCTTCCAGATGAGCAAATGAGTGGCTCTGCTCGGTGGTGGGATAGCCTGCCACAAGGTAGAGCCAACTGGTTCCGAGAGTTCTTCTGAGTTTGACCTGTACTTGAACCTGTACTGTAAATGAATGGCAATGCTGTAGCCTGTGAAGTTAACTGAGGCACGGCTGTTGCTGTTACCCCTTGAGATATGAGCAGCAAATGAGCGGCTCTGCTCGGTGGTGGGGTGAACCTGCCATGGTGTAGAGCCAACCGGTTCTGAGAGTTCTTCTCAGTGGCAGGGTGAGGCTGTTACCAAAGGGAACAATGCTGAGTTTTTGGAGTTTGACCTGTACTTGAACATCAACATAGGTCGAAACTGGTCCGGGTAGTGACCCCCCCCACGTAATGTATAACATCATATATCTCCTAGGAGATGTGTTTTACATTATGGGAAAATACTAAGGATAGTGATCAGAGCTTAAATCACCTTTACTATGAGTTGCCTCTGTCATGAAAAGGTTTGCTTATGTTGGATCTGCCGAAACTTTTATAGTTTCTATCTATATTCAGCATGAAACTCTTGCAGTTTCTCTATTCGGCTTTGAAATTGGAAATAATGTTGGATTCAATATCCACTTAATTTGAATAATTTTGCATCGCCAAAGTGAAACCTTTTGGCTCTCTATTTCAGTATTAACAAATAAGTTATATAGTAGGGCCTGGCACCTTATCATAAAATGCCAGCAGATTGTTAAAACAAGACCCACAATTTTCAAACCCATGCTATCCATCATAAAGAATCATATGTTCATCAACCCAATTCTGTATCCTATTCCTAACCAACCTCTCCAGTGACCTTGACCACTACTGCAGATATATGGACTGGTCTGTCACTGGAAACTTCTCTCCTATCACCATGCTTGTGGAGTAGTACTATTCTGCATTCTTTTTACTCCTTGGGAACTTTTCCCATTACAAAACTTTCATTAAATAACCAGATCAAGGGCATTGCTAACTGTTTTGCATATTCTTTAAACATACATAGTGATGTGTGATACGTTCCCATAGCTTTATTAGCATCTAACCCAATCAGCACTTGATACATTGCTGATTTTTTCACCTATCATATAGTATTTGCTTCCCTTCTACATGCTGCACAATATCATTAACACCAGTGACTTTGGAAATATTTCTAGAAAATACAAGTAGCAGAAACTGAACTTCAAAAAGTGAGCTAGTCATTAACAACCTTTAAATACTTTACTGTACTAGTCAAATATTTTTACAGTGTTTTTAGGAACAGTACCTTAAAAGAAATCCTAATTTCATGGATACCAAGGAGGTGATAATTGTAATATATGTATTCTGAGAGGGGGAAAGATATTAGAGGCTAATTATCCCAAAAACAAGAAGTATCTTGTTTTGTTCAGAGATTTAGATGTTGTCAAAAGTAAGATTTGAAGAAAGGGTTTCTTCTTTGGTGTGAAATAAGACAGGATTGAATTTTAGCAACATATAATATTGAACTACAGTTTTGTAACTCATTACATATTTGAATAAAGGATTACACATTTAATCCTTTATTCAAGTGTGAGAAATAAATTTTGCTCCTGAAATATTTTCAGGACTGGGGCAACTCGTACCTTTTACCACGAGTTGCCCCATACCTGAAAATTTTCAAGTGAAAACTTTATTTGGTTACACTTGGATAAAGAATTAAACCAAATATGTAATTGGTAACATAGCCAAGTGAAAAAACCTTCCATCAACTTATCTCTAATCCAGAGAATTTTAATAATAAGGTGTTGACACCTTTTGGCAATTGGTATATGGTGATATGACTTTTGCATTACTTCCACCTCAGTATCACCGCCTCTGGGTCTAGTTCCCACTGACAAGACCTCAATAAAGGTCAAAACCAGTCTGGGTAGTGATCCTTTCCATAATGCATAGCATTATACATGTCTGCAAGGATATGTACTTTGCATTATGGGATACTGGGGCAAGTGATCAGAACTTTTACCACCTTTACCACAAGTTGCCCCAGTCCTGAAAATATTTCAGGTGCAAACTTTGTTTGCTTACACTTGGATAAAGGATTAAACCAAATATGTAATTGGTAGCATAGCCAAGTGAAAAAACTTCCATCTGTTTTGTAACTCATAATTTAGGGTTGTAAAAGTTGATGTTCTGGTAGTTTTGTGGATTTGTAGAGTGCAGAGTTTATCTCATGTGTGAGAGAGAGAGAGGAATGCAATGCAGTGTAATCAGCCAAACTCTGATTGGATTTACAGTCAGCTGCAGAAGATTGTTGATATGTATAACTGGAAAAATGTAGGTGTAGTCTTATGGAACCCTTGCATTAGTTGCAAATTTTGAGGATAAAGTCATAACATCACACACACATGCTCTGTGTGACCAAGGGAAAAACTGGTAACTCAATGGCAGAAGTGGACCATATGATGAGAGTTTACTTTAAAGGTGTTTGTGCTAAATCCAGTCAAATGCTTTAGTCTTAGAGATATCAGGAGCAACCAGTTGAGTTCTTAAACTTTTCTAAAGTGTCCAAAGGTGGTTGATATCCAAGAAAATACCTCTCCAACTGATCAACAGTGGCATAACCCATACTGTTTATTTGTTGAGAGGCTTCCATAACATTGGCTGTTACTGGTTTTCTCCATTATTTTAGAAAGAATTGAAATGAGAGAAACTGGATAGTAAAGAGAGACTGGCTTGCAACTTTCAGCCAAGAAAAATAGTAAATGTAGAAGTGTGACTGTTCTGGGAATCTACATGTATTTTTACAGAAATTGGGTTGCAAGAAATTGTCAAAGATTTGGGAGCCTCATCTTCCTCAACTACTCTTGGCCATTCTCAAAAGTAGCTGAGGAAGTCAGAGCAATAGGATGCTTGCTTGAATATTTTGTCCTTACTCATTTCTGCATTCAAGATTGAACTGTGATTGTACTCAGTAGTTGCAAGCTGAATACTGATAATGGACTGTGTGCTTCTTTTATCTGTTTTGTTGCAATAAGCCATTTAACCTTGCAAGTAACACGTATTACCTATGAGTCAGTCGAAGGTTCATATTAGTTGTATCAGTTTATTACTCAAGAGAAATATTGCACAGAGTAGTGGATAGTGAAAAAAATGAGTGGCCATCACTGGAAGTTCTATCAAGATCTTTACGTGTAAGAGATGAGTAGCGTGTAGATTTTTAGCAAGGAATGTGTTGGGTGAGTGTGAAATTACGATAACAAGTACACCAATGTAGAATGATTTCAAGGTTAAGTATGATAGGCACTGGAGTCTGTAAAACAGATGGTGCTTGTGTTATAAATCTGGTGATTCCATGGAAGCCTGGAGGTAAATACATTTTGCACATGCTTTTAAATCTTAAACACAGTTGAAGTATTAAAAACAGATGCACAGATATAACTTAAACTTTTGAAGTAATTAATTAAAATACTATTTTACAGATTCTAATGACTGCTGGTGCATGGCATATGATTTTTTTTGTTGTAATCATCTTTTTGGGTTCATTTTATCTCGTAAATCTCATACTGGCTATTGTCGCTATGTCTTATGATGAGTTACAGAAGAAAGCTGAGGAGGAAGAAGAGGCAGCGGCTGCTGAAGAAGCAGCACTAGCTGCAGAAGAAGCTGCAAGACTAGTATGTAAATTGCCTTTTTTCTTTTATTAATAAATTTGTAGTGTTTGCATTTTTTTAGACATTTTATGGTACATAATGCTTATATGCCTAAATATTTCTGCTTCTTATTTCAGATGTATGCAAATTATGTTTTGATAATTGTACTTCATTTGAAGGAGGCTCATATAACAAGTGTTTATCTCTAGAAATAAGTTTATATACTATCCACATTTCAGTTTAGAAGTTTGTGTGTGCATGTGTAAACTCTTCTTAACTGAAGCTATATATTTAAGAATGAGTGGAAATGTGAAATATATAAAGTACAGGCCAGCAAAAGTATTATATGGAAAGCTAAGAGTCAAAATTATGAAAAGAAATTGACTGTGCAGGCCAAGGCAACCCAAAAGAATTTTATCATTAAGCTGCAAGTTAAAGAAAGAATGAATCAGATAAGTTTTCCTTCTGTAATGCAGATGGTACCATTGTGTTTGAAGCAGATATGATTATACAAATAATGAGTGCTCATTTCACAATGATCTGTCAACCTGTTTTATGTAACAATGTGCACACAGGGCTACTATTACATTGGATGAAAAGGCAGAGATATATTAGAAAGAGGATAAGAATTTGAGTCTCATATCAGGAAAGATCCTGCAGGAAGAATGGAAATAATGCATGATAATCCAATTGTAGGAGTGTGAAAACTGATCTATCTAATTACCAATCTATTAATATCTCTTGACTAGGTGAAGATTTTAGAAAAGTTGATCAGAAACTAGCATATTGAAACAGACATATTGTAGAGATATTGAAAAAGAGAAGCAAGGGCTTATATGGAAATAGAAATAAATGAACTGAAGGTGTATAGGATATTACAGCACCATGATGCGAATACAGCTATGGGACTAAATGGTATACTAACTTGAATTTTATGAGAAGGTGCTAGGGCAATTGGCAGTGCCTTTGATCACATTGTTGGAAGTTTTTCCACTTGGTTATACTATAAACTAAAGGTACCAAGAAGCAAACAAAGTTTGCACCTGAAATTATTATTATTATTATTATTATTCAACAAGACCTCATGGAGTCAAAGACTCTTCTGGGAGGGCCTTTTATCACACACACATCTCATCATACCGTGTCTTAAACACACTCAAATTCCTTGCAGACACTACACTCTCAGACAAGGCAATCCAATCATTCACAACTCTGTACGAAAAAAACCTGCCTCTCACTCCCCTACTCACACCCTCTTTATACAGTTTCCAGGGATGACCTCTGGTTCTCCCCTGATCTCCCACTATTCTCTGTAGAACTTCTCCACCATTGATCTTATAACAACCCCTTACCAACTTGTAGGTCTCTATCATATCATATCCTCTTCCTTCTCTCCACAAGACTCTGCAAATTACATCTTCGCAATCTTTCCTCATACTCAACATTCCAGAGGTTAGAAACTACCTTAGTCAGTCGCCTTTGGACCCTTTCCAGCATCTCTTCATCCTTCTGAAAGCCCGGTGACCAAATCTGGGCACAATAGTCCATGTGTGGCATAATCAAAGCCTTATACAATGGAACAAGAATCTCCCTACTTCTACACATCAGTGTCCTCCGCATCATTCCCAGAAGCCTTTGTGTTGTCTTCACAATTTTGGCTATGTGACGCCTAAATTTCAGATCCTTATCCACTATCATCCCCAGATCTCATGTTTCCTCCACCTCCAACAATATATCCACACCAAGCATAAATTCTGCATCCCATCTTTGTTTTCCAAATTTTAAAACCTTACATTTTGCAACATTGAACTCACATTCCCATTTCCGTGCCCAATCACTCAATTTATTCAATTCTTCTTGCAAGGCCACAACATCTTCAATACTCTTTATGGTTCGTCCCAACTTTGCATCATCTGCAAACAACTGAATATCTCCATCTAAATCTTCACCTATATCATTAATATACAAGTTAAACAGCAATTGACCTAAAACAAACCCCTGAGGCACTCCACTAGTAACTTTACTTTTCCTGGATATCGCACCCCCATACACAACTTGTTGATACCCATCAGATAGCCAGTCTCCAATCCAATGCACTAACCTAATATCCAACCCCATCTGCTCTAATTTGACTGTCAAATTATAATGAGGTACTCTATCAAAAGCTTTCGCAAAATCCAAGTATATTACTGTGTATCCTTCTTCTCTGTCCAAGGAAGCAGTCATTTTATTGTAATAAGTAGATTACTAAAACATGACCTCCCTTTAGCAAATCCATGCTGTCCATCAAAGATTATACCATTGTTGTCTACCCAACTCTGGATCCTAGTTCTCACAAGCTTTTCCAACAACTTAACCACAACACTTGATACAGAGATAGGCCTATAGTTTGATGCTTGAGTTCGATCACCTCCTTTATGAAGTGGCACAATCTTGCCCTCCTTACACTCTTTAGGAACTTGACGAAGTGCAAGACTCGTATTAAAAAAATATGTCAAACCAGGTGTCAACTCTCTGGCACATTCCTTCAAAATACACGGTGATATATTATCAAATCCAACAGCCTTATTTGCATCTAGTTTACTCAACTCCCCAAACACCTCTTGCTCACTTACAGTCAGACTCTCCTCCCCATCCAACTGCTGTCAATCTCTCCATGATTTAAATTCACATTCACAAGATTCACAAGATTTAAAGATCTTTATAAACTGCTCATTAAGTATCTCCACCACACATTCTGCATCAGCTGTCTTTATACCATTTCCTCCAATCAATGTCATCCTTCCATAATCATTGTTTCTTTTGCTGGCTACATATCGAAAGAACTCCCTAGGATTCTTTTTGGCTTCATTAGCTAACTGCTGTTCATACCTCTCTCTTTAGCTACTCTCACCAACCAAGTCACCCTCCTTGCCTTGTCTTTGTAGACCTCATGAAATTGGTTACTTCCACTTCTCTTATGCTGCCTCCACAATGCCCTTTTTCTCTGTATCACAAGCTTAATCTCTTTATTCATCCATCTCATGCCTACCTTATTTAACCTTCTCACCCATGGTATACATTTAGACATTGCATCTACTAAATAATTTTTGAAAATTCACCAAGCTGCATTGATCTCTTTTCCAGATAACTCCTCATTCCATGCTACACCTGCAAGCTGTCTCCTGAACTCTTCATAATCACCCCCCTTGTAGTTCCACATATACCCTTTTTTTTCACAGGGGTCCTTGCACTGCTGGCAACCACCCAGGTAATCACTTCATGGTCACTTTCACCAATTGGTGGATGATTTGACACCTCATTTATAATTACATCCTCCGATGAGATGACCAAATCCAAGACCCTTAATCCTCGTGTGCCCTCTGTTACATACTGTCTGAGGTAGTTATCCCTCAAAAACTCAAGAAACTCATTTTCTTTACTTCCTGTTGCTATCTCTTCATTCCAGTCTATACTGCCATATTGCCATAATTAAAATCACCCATAATGATCACCCTTTTCTTAATTGCTTGGCTTGTTTGACTATACATTTCACTATCATCACCACCATCCACATTACCAGGTCTATAACAACATCCCACCAAGCATTTGATTCTATTCACGTCTATCTCACACCATACTGCCTCAAAACCACTGGCCCTATTTCCCTCTTGCATCTTTACCTTGTATGGACATAACTCTTTCTCTATCATCAATAGCACTCCCCCTCCCTTTTTACCTGTCCATCCTCACGAAACACATCATACCCTTCCATCTCTATTCCTGTCAGGATGTCATCCTCATCTAACCATGTCTCACTTATTCCGACAATCTTTGGGTGCACAGATGCAATTAGTGCAACCAATTCATCGGCCTTGTTTCTTATACTTCTAGTATTGGTATACAAACACAACAGCTCATTTCTAGATCTACAGCTAATTCCACTAATACTATCCACTTGATGTGATTTCTCCATGCTGGGCTGGGGCCATTTCCCTTTCTGCTTCTTCATTTCAGAACCCTTTGCAATTCCATCTGTTTCCTCCTGATCCCTGGTCAACTCATTTCTTTCCTGCCTACACATGATCTCACCTCCTCTTGGAGCATCCACCTTTCTCACGCTGTGTACCCCTGTCCACCCTGAACCTCCCTGTTTCCCTGCTCCTATGCACACCCATTCTCTCATTTTTCTATACTCATACCACTCACTTCCACATTCATTTCCACTTCTTCAATCTCTCCTGTCTTACTCTCCTGCTCTTCCACATCACTCCCCTCTCGATCTAATTCATTCTCTTTATTTACTTCTCTACCTTCCAGCAGCAGTCTCTCCAAGCGATTCACACCATAACCACTCAAATGCAGTCCATCACTCCCATACAGCTCAATTCGTAACTCAAACTCATTCCACACATTAACAAACTGTACTCCCATCTCACACATTTCAGCCAGAATATCATTCATAATTCTTGCTCTCCACCTCATTTCGCCACAATCATACCTAGGCAACACACTGACTACCCTTCCTGTCACACTATTCTCTTTTATCTTTCGAAGCCGTCTCCTGACATTCATTTTGACATGCTCTTTGTTCTCTCTCAAATCATTTGTACCAATTAATACAATTAACTCTTTTGCTCGCTCCCGCCTCATATCCAATGCCTCAATCACTCTACACATTTTACCACCTGGAAAACATACCTTGTGCATTTTATCCTCTAGCACACCTTTAATAATGGAGTCGCCATACAATGCCACTCGCTCATCTTTTGTTAACTCTTTCATGCCATCATGATTTTTTTTAATAGTTTTGACCTGAATTCTCTGAATTTCATTCTGCATCCATTTCATTTCTTGATTATCCAATCCAATTCACCTTCCGAATCTCGTGACACATTCTCTCTATCATTAACTCTTTCTAGCTTTCTAACTCTCGACCCCCTCTTCTCACTTTCCCTCTCATTCATCCTTCTTTGTTTCCGTACTTTCTGACTAACATGCGTCCAACTTTTGCTATCATTCTTCTCACTTTTACTCTCATTCATCTTTCTTTGTTTCAGTACTTTCGGTCCAACATGCGTCCAACTTTCGCCCTCATTCATTCTTTTTTCGCTATCATTTATTCTTTCGAGTTTTTTCACTTGCGATTTCTGCATCACACCATTTCTACTTTCATTCGTTCTCTGAATTTCGTTTCTTTCCACCTCACTTTCATCCCTTTTAACATCTGTTACGGTTTTCAAATCGCTCTTTTTCTTTTTTCCTGATTTTTTAACATTTTTTCGCCTCTCTTTCAAATGTGCACTCGCGACACATTTGAAAGACTAACATGGTACTAACACTTTCTCTCATCAATTTCATATTTGCATTCATCAGTTCCTCGTTCAGGTCACACTTCGCACACATCCTTTTTCCATCCACACTAAACATCCACAAATCATTTATGTAATCGAAGGAATACATATAACAGATCTCACACTTAAAGAAACGACTGAAATCTAAATTAAAATCATGGAATGCCAATGCCACCGCCATTTTTTTTTTTTTCTCTCTGCAGGTTACTAGGTTTAATAATAACGATTTCGTAATTAGTTTAGGCAAGAAAAATCACCCACACTAATAATACTGGTAGCGTACAACGTTTACAGCCGCTCTTACTCAAACAATTACGCATATATACTTAATTATTCCTAGTAAAACTTATCTGAATCAGGAGCTCTTCAAATCGCATCCACTGCGCTTGGCTCACTAGCACCAATGTAATCAGGACTGGAGCCTCTCGTCTGGCCGAGTGGTTAGTGTATCTGCTCTCCAGCCAAAAGGCTGTGGGTTCGAATCCCGCTGTGGGCATGGATGTTTGTGATTGTCTGTGGAAGTGGTACTGGTCGGCGGTGGATGGCATTGGCATAGTTGCGGTCAGTTGGTGGATTGTGAGTGGTGGAGACCGAGTTGTAGAGTAGTTGCCCTCCCTCAATGAGTTCTTAGACTCCCTGGAGGTGACAAATAATAATAATAATATAGAAACTAATGACTTCACATCACTTGCCTTAGTATCCCATAATACAAAGCACATATCCTTATGGGTATGTACATCCTCTGTCTAAAAAGAAACCGAACTTTTAAAAAATAAAAGAAACTGGTGATATTTTTGTTGTCGAAAGTGTCAACTTCATTAATGCTGTGTTAACTGCTTATGACACTTGTTTCATTAGAAGCTGAGTTATAGTGCCAAGAGTGACAGTGTGTTTTGACAAACTGTCGGAAAATGAGTTTCATACAGAGAGCTGCGATTGATTTTGTGTTAAACTTGGTAAAAGTTTTACCGAGAAATACATCAAATTCTTCAAAAAGCATACAGTGATGAATGCTTATCCCGTACTCAAGTTTATGAGTGGTTTAAGCGATTTCAAAGTGCTCGTGAGATGCTTGAGGACAACGAAAAGCTGAGCCATCCAAAAACTGGACTGAGCAAAGTTAACATCCAAAAGCGCATGATTTCATCAAAGAAAACCCAAAATCGTCCTTGAGATTGATTAAAGATGACTTGGGGATTCCAAAATCAACTGTGCACAACATTTTGACCGAGAATTTGGGCCTTCATAAATTGAATTCACGGTTTGTACCCCCACAAGTTGACCGATGATGACCAAAAAATGTATTGAATTGAACACTGCAAGGACCTCATTAAAACCGCTCGTAAGGACTCAAACTTCCTTGAAATGATCGTTACTGGTGACGAAACATGGTGTTTTGAGTATGAGACCGAAACAGAGTGCTGAGTGGAGACTACCAGAAGAGGGGCATCTGAAAAAAAGTCACTTGGAGAAGCCAAAAGTAAAGACAATGCTGATTTGTTTCTACAATTCCAAGGACATTATCCACAAACAATTCATTCCGCCTGGCCAAACGTCAATGGTGAGTTTCATCTCATAGTTTTGAAGTGATTGATAGCGAGAATTCGTGCACAGCATGAATATCGTGACACAGGCAGCTGGTCACTTTTGCACGATAATGTACCATTGTTTGAACATTGTGAGACAGTTTTTGAGTAAAAACCAAGTTTGTGTGTTGGATCACTTGCCATATTCACCTGATTTAACACCCTGTGACTTCTTTTTCTTCCCCCAACTTCATTTGCTGATGAAAGGAGAGCAATACGACATCATCGAAAATGTTCAAGCAGCAGTAACCACGACCTTCAAAAGTATCCCAAAAACCGATATAAAAAACTCATTTAAGGAATTAATTGACCATGCCAAATGCTGTATCGAAGCTGAGGGAGAGTATATTGATTGAAATAAATTATTTAAATAATTATAATTGGCCCATGTTTTATTTTCTATCAAAAGTTCAGTTTCTTTTTGGACAGAGGGTGTATAATGGGAGTCAGTGGGAGCCAAACCCATAGGTGATACTAAGGTTGAAGTAATGCCGAAGTTCATATTTTCTTAGTAATGACCCTTCCCATAATGCATGGTATTATAGATACTCATAAGGATATGTGCTTTGCATTATGGGATACTAAGGCAAGTGATGTGCAGTCATTAGCTTCTATATACAAGTTGCCCCAGTCCTGATATTTCTTACACATTTGCTAAAGGATTGAACGAAGTATATAATTTCTTGGTATCTTTAATTTGTACTTTGATCACATTGTTTAAGTATCAGCTCTAGATTGTGGTCCCAAGGGGACAGAAAGAGGAAAAAATAGTTCCATTGCATAAAGGAGGCTCCAAGACTGAGGTAATAACAATTTCTCAATAGATCAGCAGCTCAGGAGTTGTGGTCGAGGTATTACAGAAGTTAGTCAAGAGCAAAATATAAGAATAGGTAAACAGTAATAGGATACTATATGGGAGGAAACATGGTTTTGTGAAGGGTAGGTCATGCTTCAGTACCTTGCTCATATTTTATAATACAGTGACAGCTGAGTTGGATAAAGGTAATGGGTTTGCAGTGATACTGCTGGACTTTTCTTGGACACAATACTGCATTGAATTCTAATAAATAAATTACAGCAAATGGGGATCAATATAAAGTTGGTGAAGTGGAGAAAAGAAGAGGGTGATTGATGGAAAGATACCAGACAATAGCATATTCAGATGTGGAATCCAGCAGAAAGCCAGAGCTGTGCTGCAGGGATCTCTTCTTACTATTTAATTTCTATATGAACAATATAAGAAACGATCTTAGAGGAAGTATTCAGTTGTGTGTGAAAAATTAGGTAAAGCAGAATAGTCAGTAAAGAGGATGTTAAAATTTTGCAGGATGATTTGGTAAACTGCTAGTATGGGCAAAGGAGAATGGACATTTTAATGTGCAAAGTGTAAATTAGTATATCCACTAATACCTCTGAAATTTGATTTGGAGGTATTAGTGGATAGGGAGGTGAAGTTTAGAGGGCACATTGCAAATGTGAATAAAACAGCTCACTGGATTACTTGATTACTGAAGAATGTCCTGATGAGCACAGATAAGCAGGTTATTATTATTATTACAGGCTACCCCAAGGAGTCCTTACACTCATCAAAGGAAGCTCTAAACACCATGTCAAGGAACTATCCAACATTTGTGCAGTATTTATAATACTTTGCTTTCAACTCATTCACAGTCATGGCACCCACAACAGACTCTGGCAACCTATCCACTCATTCACTACTCTCCAAGTAAAAAAACCTGGTTCTAACATACTTGCTAACTACACTCTTACTCAGTTTCCATGGATGACCCTAGTTCTCCCACCACCAGACCAGTTCTGAAAAATTTCCTCTGAATTAATCTTGTAAATACCCTTCATTGATTTGTATGTCTCAATCATATCAACCAGTCTCAATCATATCAATCTGTAACCGACAAATCTTCAACCTGTTCTCATAAGATTCATTCCTGCTACCTATTCTAGACTTGCTACCATCTTGGTCACTTGCTTCTGGATCCTCTCCACCTTCTCATAACCATGAAAGCCTGATGCCCAGATCTATGCACAGTAGTCAAGATGAGATCTTACGAAGGCTCTATATAGAGGTATAATAATCTGCTTGTCTCTACTCATCAGGGTATTCTTTAGTAAACAAGTAATCCAATGAGCTGTTTTAGTCCCTTTTGCGATATGCTCTCTAAACTTCAACTCCACATCCACTAACACACTCAAAAATGACTTCATATATTTCCTTGGGTACAGTTCCATCAATATGAGACATACACAGCTGGTAATCTTTTCACCTCAGAATGCATATTCTTACACTTTGCCACATTAAACTGATGTCCATTCTTCTTTGCCCATACTTCCAGTCTATTGAAATGATTATGTAAAATTTTAACATCATCTGTATTGGCTATTGCTCTACAAAATTTTGCATCAATGGCAAATAAATGAACAGTTCCTCTCAGATCCTTTCCTATATCATTAATGTAC
The DNA here is from genome assembly GCF_054136105.1 of Typopeltis vanoorti. Classification (NCBI taxonomy): domain Eukaryota; kingdom Metazoa; phylum Arthropoda; class Arachnida; order Uropygi; family Thelyphonidae; genus Typopeltis; species Typopeltis vanoorti. The sequence continues at coordinate 90,037,519 of NC_143564.1, read as the reverse complement.
AAATTAAATAGTAATGGTCCAAGAACAGAGCCCTGTGGCACTCCACTATTCACAGGCCTTCTTTTGGACTCTACTCCTGAATAAACTACTCTCTGATATCTCTCCATCAAATACCCTGTTATCTACCTCACCAATCCTATATCCATCTGCATGTGCTGCAATATATTGATTAGAATTCCACGTGGTATCCCTGTCAAAGGCTCTTGCAAAGTCCAGAAAATGTCATTGTAAAACTCATTACTTTTATCCAACTCAGCTGTCACTGTATTATAAAATGTGAGCAAGTTACTCAGGCATGATCCATCCCCTTCACAAAACCATGCTGCACCCCATACAGTATACCATTTCCATCTACCCATTGATATATTATTTTGCTCTTGACCAACTTCTCCAATACTTTTACAACAACTCCCGGTATGCTGATCAGTCGGTAATTTGCTACATCAGTCTTGGAGCCTACTTTATGCATTGGAACTGTTTTCCTCCTCTCTCCACCTCGTTGAGACTAATCCAAAGCTGAGATTTAGATTAAACAATATGGTTAAGGCACAGACAATTCCCTTGCCACTTCACTTAAAAATTGAGTTGGTATATCATCCAATCCCACAGATGTATTCACATTAAGATTCTGTAATATGCTTTGCACCTCCATTTCATTTACCTTAGTTCCTGTACAAGCCTTTGGCTCTCTCATTCCTGCAATATCAGCACCGAGATGATATACTCTTGCAAAATGTTTACTTAATAATTCTGCTGTTTCAACTGATTCAGTTACCTCCCTACAATTGGCAGATTCAAATTCTCTGCAGACACCATTCTCTCAGGCAGTGCATTCCACTCATTCACAACTATCCATGCGAAAATCATGCTTCTCGCTCCCCTGCTCAAAAACCTCCCTATACAGCTTCTAGGGATGACTTCTTAATCTCTCCAGTCTCCTACCATTTTATGAAAAACCACTTCCATGTTAGTCCTATAACAACCTCTTACTAACTTCTACATCTCTATCACATCACTGCTCTTCCTCCTATTCACTAGACTGCAAATTGCATCATTTCAACCTCTCTTCATATTCAACATTCCAGAGATCAGAAACTATTTTGGTCAATTGCCTCTGGACCATCTCCAACAATTCTTCATCCTTTTTAAAAACCAATTGAACAAGTCTGTACACAGTAGTCCATATGTGGCCTATACAATTAAACCAGAATCCCCTTACTTCTTTCTACAAGTCAATGTCCTCCACATCATCATTCCCAGAATTCATAGTATTGTCCTACAATTTTGGCACTATTATGCCCTCTAAAATTCAGATCCTTAACTACTATCACCTCAAGATCTCTTATTTCCTCCACCTCCAGCAATACATTTCCACCAAGAGTAAATTCTACATCCCATCTTTGTTTTCCAAATTTTAAAACCCTACATTTTGCAACTTTGAGCTGGAATCCCCACTCTTGTGTCCATTCACTCAAGTCTGTTCAAGTCTTTTTGCAAGGCCACAGCATATGCTCTATTGTTCATAGTTTGTCTCAACTTTGCATCATCTTCAAACAACTGAATATTCCCATTCAAATCTTCCCCAATATCATAACATACAGGTTAAACAGCAATGTTTAACCTGGTATATTTCTCCTCCAGACAAATTGTTGATACCTATCAGATAGCCAATCTCCGATACAATGCACTAGTGTAATAACCAACCCCATCCTGTCTAGTTTAACTATCAACTTGTCATGCAGTAGTCTATCAAAAGCCTTTGAAAAGTCTAAGAATACTACTTTTTATCTGTCTCTCATATCCAATGCTGCTGTCACCTTGTTATAATGAGTGAGTAGATTACTAAAACATGACCTCCCTTTAACAAATCTTTATTTTCATCAAAAATAATACCATTGTTGTCAACCCAATTCTGGATCCTGGTTCTCTCACTAACCTCTCCAGCAATTTAATCACAACACCTGACTCACAGATTGATATCTATAATTTGATACTTGAATTCTGTCACTTCCCTTATGAAGCAGTACAATCTTTCCTTCCTTCCACTTGTTTGGAACTTGATCCAGTGTAAGACTCAAATTAAACAAATATGCCAAGGCAAAGTGTCAACTCCACGGCCCATTCCTTCAAAATACATGGTGATATGTCATCTAATCTCACAGCTTTTTTAATATCAAGTTTGCTCATTCCCCATATATCTCTTGCTCACTCACAACTACTGTCTACTCCTCCTCATCATCAACTGCTTTCAGACTCTCCATGATATCTCATTCACAAGGATGAAAAACATTTTAAAATGCTCATTAAATATCTCATCTATATCCTCCACAGCAGTTGTCCTTGTACCATTTTCTACAGTTAATGCCATCACACCATAATCATTCTTATTTTTATTGGCTACATTTCAAAAGCACTCCCTGGAATTTTTTTTTTTTTTTTGCTTCATTAGCTAACTGCTACTTATACTGAATGTTTGCTACCCTTACCAACCAAGTCACCCTGTATGCCTGTCTTTGTATTCCTCGTGAAATTGATGATTACCCTCTTATATTGCCTCCAAAATGCCTTTTTTCTCTGTATTGCATGCTTAATCTCTTATTTAACCTTATTTATTAAATACATTATTTAACCTTCTCACCTTTGGAATACATTTAGACATTGCTTCTGCTAGAAATTCTTGAATATCACCCAAGCAACATTGATCTCCTTTCCACCCAACTCCCCATTCCATGCTACAGCTTCAAGCTGTATCCTCAGCTTCTCATAATCACCAGCCTTGTAGTTCCATATATAACCTTTCCTCACAGAAGTCCTCACCTGACTCGCAGTCACCCAGGTAATCACTTCATAGCCACTCTCACCAACTGGAGGGAGATTTGACACATTGTTTAAAATAACATCCTCTGATGAGATGATCAAATCCAACACCCTCAATCCTTGTGTGCCCTGTATTACATACTGCATGAAGTGGTTGTCCCTCAAAAACTCAAGAAACTCATTTTCTTTACTTCCAGCTGCAATCTCATCATCCCAGTCTATATTGTCATAATTAAAATCACCCATAATGATCATCCTTTTCCCATTTGCATGGCTAATTTGCTTATACATTTCCTGGTCACTATCCTCCACATTACCAGGACTATAGCAACATCCAACTAAGTATTTCATTCTATTCATCTCAGTCTCACACCATGCTGCTTCAAAACGACTATCCCCCCCCTCCCTCGCCCTTATGTCTCTATCTTGTATGAACATAAGTCTTTTTCTGTCATCAATAGCACTTCACCTCCCTTTTTATCCTTTCTATCTTCATGAAATACATCATACCCTTCCATATCTATTCCTGTCAGGATGTCATCATCATCCAACCATGACTCACTTATTATAACAATTTTTGGGTGAATGAACTCAATCAATGCAATCATTTCATTTCCCTTGTTTCTGACACTTCTAGCATTTGTATATGAACATAACAGGGCATTCCTAGATCTGTAAAAAGTTTAACACTTATTAGATGTAACTTCTCCATACCTTCCTTGAACCATTTCATTTTCTCCTTACTCATCCAAGAACCTACTTCAAATCCAACTGTTTTCCCTACATCCCAGGTCATCCCATTCACTTTTTGTCTATACATGCTTTCATATCCTCTTGGAGCATCACCCTTTCTCATGCTGTGTTTCTCTGTTCTCCCTGTTTCCTTGTTTGTCTTGCACACTTGTTCTCTCATTCCATATACTCATGCTACCCACTTCTTCATTCATAAGCACCACTTCAACCTCTCCTGTACTCTCGCACTCTTTCCCATCGCTTCTAACTTGCTCAGATTCATTCTCTGCCCTTATTACTCACCCTTCCAGCAGCAACATTCTCTCCAAATGATTCACACTAAAACCAAACCAATGCAGTCCATCACTCTTATACAGTTCAATGCTTCAAACTCATTCCACACATAAACAAACTGCACCCTTACTCTTCACACATTTCTGCTAACATATCATTCATAATTCTTGCCCTCAACCTCCTTTTCTGCTATCTCATATTTCTAATCCAAACTAGATTATTATTGTATCAAATAATGTGAATTCTAGTAGTTATATAAGACTTACACATTTGAAAACTAGAGTTTCTAGGAAGAGGAGGAAAACTTCTTGCTTGCAACAAATGTCAACTAGGAAATAAAAAAAAAAAAAAACTCGAAAAAGTTTCTTCGGTCAGTAACAAGAATCAAACAAGTAATGTTCTTTCTTCAGCCAATCTAGCATAATGGATGTTACTACATTGATATGCAAACAACTCAGTTATTGTTTTGTATGAATATTTCATTGCTTGATTATTGTTATTATTATTATCATCCAATCTCCATGGAGTTAGAGACTCATTGTAGGAGGTGCTCATCCAACCATGCCTTAAATGGATTCAATGCATCTACATTTACAACACACTCAGGCAATGCATTCCACTTACCAACCGCTCTCTGTACAAAAAACTTTCTCCTTACTTCTCTGCTTACACCTTCCTTATACAGTTTCCAGCAATGACCTGTTGTCCTTCCCCCCCCCCTCCATCCAGTTCTATGAAAAATCTCCTCTATGTCGATGTGATAACAACCCATGATGAGCTTATATGTCTAGTCAGGGTTCGTTATATCCTCCCCCCTTTCCTCCTATTCACGAGGCTCTGCAACTTGCATTCTCTCAATCTATCCTCATACTTCAATTCCAGAGACCACTGATCACCTTTGTGAATCTTTGTGGATCCTTTCCAACATATCCTCATCACCATGAAAACCCGGCAATTAAATCTGTGCACAATAATCCATAAGAGGCCTGATCAAGGCATTATAATTACAATGGCATTATAACCTCTCTATTTCTGCATGTCAGGTTCCTCCACATCATTGGAATTATCTGATGTAACGTCTTCACAACTTGTGCAACATGTCCCCTAAATTTCAGGTCCTTGTCTGCCATCACTCTTAGATCTCTCATCTCTACTTCCTTTAAACTATCCCCACCAAGTGTGTATTTGCATCCTATCATTGCCTACTAAATCTCAAAACCTTACACTTTGCAACATTGAATTGACAGTTCAACTTACTTGGCCATTCATGCAATATATTCTAGTTCTCCTGTAAGGCTATAACATCTGCTTGACTCTGCATTGCTCTTCCCAATTTTGCATCATCTGCAAACAGCTGCATATACTAGTTAAACCCATCCCAATCATTAACATGCAAATTGAACAACAATTGTTTCTAAACTGACACCTGTGGTACACCACTAATGACCTTCCTCTTTTTGGGATACTGCATTCTGATATACAACTTTCTGATACCTATCTCAGAGCCAGTTTCTGATCCAACTCAGAAGTCTGTTATCCAGTCTCATCTGTTTCAATTTATTTAACAGTTTGTTGTGTAGCAGGCTATCAAAAGCTTTTGCAAAATCCAAGTACACCACTGTATATGCATCTCCCCTGTCCAACATATTTGTTGTAGTACATTAGTAAGTTAGTAAAACATGATCTCCCTTTAACAAACCCATGCTGATAATCACAGAGAATACTGCTGTTATCAATCCATTTCTGTATCCTACTCCAGATTAACAGATTGGCCTATAATTTGAAGCTACAGCCTCATCACCACCTTTATGCAGTGGAACAGTTTTACTCTACTTTCACTCCCTTGGAACCTGTGCTGTTGTAAGACTCTTATTAAACAGGCATGCCAATTCCCTTAAGATGCATGCTGATATGTCATCAAATTCTATCGCCTTATTGACATCAAGGTTATTTATTTCCTCAAACATCAAATATAAGCCATCTTCTCCTATGTCCTTTACATTTAAGTTCCTCATGATTCCACCCTGATCAGGATGAAATGCCCATATAAATTGATTCTAAATACCAACAATGTCTTCTGCATCAGTTACCATTCTACCATTTTCATCCGTTAACATCATCTTACCATGATCATTCTTCCTTTTACTTTCCACATATCCAAAAAACTCTCTATGGTTTTTCTTCGTCTGATTTGCCATTTTCTGCACATACTCCACTTTTTGTTTTCTTACTATATGAATCACTCTCATGGCTTGTTCTTTTTACTCTTCATGTAACTGATTATTACAATTATTCATCTTGCACTGCCTCCAAAGTACCTTTTTCTTCCAGATTTCATGCTTAAGCTCCACATTCATCCACTTTACACCTACCATATAGCCTTTTGGCCTTTGGAATACATTCACACATTGATGCTGTTATGTATTTCTTTGTCAGTTACCAAACAGCATTTATTTCCTTACTGCTCAACTGTTCATGCCATAGTATAGCTCCAAGCTGTCTCCTAAGCTTATCATAATCACCAGCCTTATAATTCCACATATATCCTTTCCTCACAAAAATCTGCATATGGCTAGCCATAACCTGGGTTGTGGCTAGAAGTTCCATAAGAAGTGGCTCCCCACTTCTTGAAAACTCTCACCAACTGGAGGAAAGTGCGAAACCCCACTCACAATTACATCATCTGATGAGATGATCGGATCTAAAACTCTTGATCCTTCCATGCCCTGCTTTACGTGCTGCCTGAGATAGTTATCTCTGAAGAAATGCATTTTCCTTATTCCTAAATGCTATTCTTCATTCCAATCTATACCACCATAATTAAAATCACCCATAATAATTATCCTTCCTTTTTTCATTAATCCAAGTTGTTTATACATTTCTTCATCACAACTCTTCACATTTCCAGACCTATAGCATCATCCAACCAAATATGTCTTCTTGTCAACCTCCAAGTTATACCACACTGCCTGATAACCATTGCCACTATTTCTGTCTTTCATGTCTACCTTATATGGACATAATTCCCCTGCTATACTAGCTGCACTCCCCCTTCCATCTTGTCCTTTCTATCTTCGCAAAAAATACTGTATCCTTCCATTTCTATTCCAGTTAGAATATCATCTTCACTCAACCATGTTTCACTTATTCCAATGATTTTGGGATGAATAAACTCAATTAGTGAAACCATTTCATCTCTCTTATTTCTGATACTTCTGGCATTTGTAAACAAATAGTAATTCATTTTTAGGTCTATAAGTAGTCCTATCCAAGCCACTTGTTGTTTGTGATTTCTCCACCACACCTGCTAGTCACCTTCATCACCCATTTACGACATATATCTGCTCTGTCTCAACTTCTCCACCCATATTGCAATATTCTCATGTTCACACACACACACATCCACTGCCACTTTCAACATCCACTCTCCCTATTCCATGTCTCCCTGTCCACCTGGGCTCTCCCTGTTTCCCTCTTCCTCTGCATTCCCATTCTCTCTTCATCTCTCACACTGTCTACTTTTTTCATTGCCAAGCACTTCTGTCTCTTCAATACCACTCACCTGATTTTTCACTTAATCTCTTGCTTCTGATCTGTTGCACACGTTATGCACACTGTGCTTCCATCCAGCAACATTTTCTCCAGTGCATTCACTCCAAAGCCATTCAAATGCATCCCATCAATCCTGTGTAATTTCATTCTTCCCTCAAACATGTGCCATCATAGATCCACAAACTGTACTCCCATCTCCTCATACAGCTATGCTAGCATACCGTTCATGATTTTGACTCTCCGTCGCAACTGATCATTGTCATACCCAGGGCCGGTTTTATCTTTAGGCAAACCTAGGCAATCGCCTAGGGGTGCTAATACTTCGGGGTACCAGATTTTGCTACATAGTTCGGGGAAAAATTACAACCTTCAAAAAAAATAGTAAAACCTCGATTAATAATAAAAAACTGAAACAAGCCAAGCCTTCCTGGTGCTCGCTGATGATCCTATATTATTTTTGCCTTTCTCTATTTCTTCCCCTCCCCTGCTCTTTGTATACTTAACCTGAAGTGCAGAGATTATTCCTCCTTCTGGCATCTGTTCCAAGATGAGCAGGGAAATTCCGGGGTATCCCTCAAACTAATCAGTGGTCTCGCTAACCAACTGGTCTCACTTCTTATCTTCATTCCCTATAGACTTATTTCTGTTGATTTTTAGATTAACCCTGTTTTTGCAAGCTCTCTGAGGTCTGAGAAGTTGGGGATTACGTCATTCATTTTCTCACAGAATCGTCTTGTTAATTCAGTTCAGTTTATTCTAAATCAGAATGAGAATGCCACAGGAATTTTCATAGAATTGCAGTGGCAGGAATTCTGATTGGTAGTATTTGTGAAATAAGACCTCTTATTGGTCTTTTTCTTCACTCTCTTTACTTGTCATCATCCCCACTCTGGCATCCTTCTACTGATTTCAGATTAGTTCAGTCAAGCTTTTTCGTAGGTGACAGTTGAGTCCAATGGCTAATAGTTTTGGTACTTGTGTATCTAACATTCTTACAGCGGCTGAAGAATGTTTGTTGCCAAAATAGCCAGTGTTCTCCATAGAGCGGCATTTTTGTAAGTAATACCTGTCTATTCATTTCGTATCATTTAAACATTACTAAAATCAGTAAAATTTCTGAGATTAAAGCTCAATGAAGACAATATTTACGAGAGTGGAATACAGTGAGCTCGCCTGTGGCAGTAATTTTGAATGATTTTTAAGCATTTTTTCAATAATAAAATGAGGTACGATGAAATGAATGAATGCGCGAAAAGATTAACGATGAAATATTAAAAAGATATTGATATTAAATGTTTTAAAGATGAAGCTCTTCATTTCATAAAATATGCTCGAGAAGAAGAAATCTCTACTCCAAGAATTTTTTTGACATTGCCAGTATCAGTATCAGTAGCAAGTTCAGAAAGGAGTTTTTCGAAATTCAAACTTACAAAAACTTACATTCGCTGTATGATGGCTCAGGAACAACTCACTGGTCTAGCAATAATATCTATAGAGCATGAAATTGCATCTACAATCAATATAGATGAATTAATTCAAAACTTTGCTAAAGCAAAGCCCCAAAGTTTAAATTTTCATAATTTTTGTATTTAAGATGTAATAATTTTCTTGCTACTCAGATATTAGGAGTAATCATATATGTATATAAATGTATTGGTTTTGATTAATAAATTTTTTAATGTTCATAAATGATATTATTTTTATAAATATCCACATTTGTAGGTGTACTTGTGCTTGTGTGAGTATGACAAAAGAGACAATGTATAGGGGCGCCTAAATTTTCTTTGCCTAAGGGGCATCAGATATTCTCGGACTGGCCCTGGTCATATCTCAGCAACACACTGACAACCTTTCTCACTACACTGGTATCTTTCACTCCTCTCAGTAACCTCCTGATATTCACCCTCATATGCTCCTTATGTGCACTTAGATCATTTGTCCCTATAATCACCACTAACTCTCTTTCTTGATGTCTAACACCTGAATTATCCTACTCATTCTCCCTCCTGGATAGCAGAACTTACTGATTCTCTTATTAACTAATCCATCTTACACACACACACACACACACACACACACACACACACACACACACACACACACACACACACACACACAGACTGTGGGGATTCACAGAAGCATATGAATATGAAAATAGACCTAATATAGTTATGGGATCATAAATAATTATGTAATTTAAATTTAACATGAATCTATTTTTAGGCCGAAGAGGAAGGAGGTCCAGGAAAGCCAGGAGAGAGTGTTGTAAAAAGCCCATCAGATTTTTCTTGTAGATCATATGAACTTTTTGTTGGTCAGGAAAAAGCAACAGAGGAGAAAGATGCTAAGGAACAAGCTAGTATAAAAAGTGCAGATGGAGAGAGTATATGTGAACAACGGTCTCGCATTGGTAGTAAAGTACGAAAGGTATGTGAGTTTATGATTCATTTTTAAATGCTGTATATTTCAGAAAATCTTGTTATGTAACTCTGCACAACAAATATAACTGGATAATATGATTAAACCAATTATGTTTATCAGGTAACTTTATTTTTTTTTTAACATCTTCATCTCTTGCAACGTAAATAGGCAAAAGATATAAATGGTACATTAAGTAAAAAGAAAATTAGATACAAATATATTTGAATCTCAGAAGATTTTAGTTGTATATAACCTATTACCACATTTTGCAAATAATATATATTATGAATAAATCTTCATAGGGAATACATTATTAGTCTAGTCAAGTAATAAAAATTAAAGCTATCTTAAAAATCTACCTCCATTTTCTCTGTTTTTTGTACATTCACATATGGTGACTATTTTGCCCTTCCACATGATATTTATCTTTCCACATGTATTATGCTAGCTGTAAAGTTAAAAATAAAAGATATGGGTTAATATTTTAATTAACACGTAGGAATTAATTCATAAATAATATGTTAATCTGTGATCACTAACTAACAAATTTTGCATAATACCATATTAAAGTATCAATTTTGTTTGAACCTTATCAAAAATTTAAAAGAACATTGGAAGTGTTTATGATTGATTATAAGTTTTTGTGTATGTATTATGGATTGAATGGAAATGACTTCTAAACATTAGAACAAATTAATTTAATTCTGATTTTAAATGAACTGTAAAAAATTAAGTTAGCATCAGTTCAGAGCAGTTCAGAGATCACATCTTAAAATAAGTTATGCAACATTTTTTCTGAAATTGAATATTTACCACACCTTCATAATTTTCTACAAATTACATGGTATAAACTATATTTTTATAGATAGCATATAGATAGTTAATGCTCTGTGGATGGACTATTTGGAGATAGTTCATTCATCAATCATATCATTGATTCTGTCAGTTACATATGTATACCTATTAACAGCACTACATGATGGAATAAATGTGATGTAAAAGTCATTTGGAACCTTTACTAAAATTTCATCTGTCATGTTTATTTTATAGTTTAAATTAGCTTTAGACTTCAACCTTTACATTGCATCCATTATGGCAAATCAAAATTTTTCAAAAGAAGTTTTGAGAAAATATAAATTCCTCACTGGATTGCCTTATTGGATTTAATGCTTCTTATTGGATTGCCATTGATTTAATGTCAAGCAATCTATAGCAAAAATGAAAAAAAAGTTGACTGCTGACATCCATTAGAACATTTTAGAATTCTCTTATAAAGGTTGTAGGAATAATAAGTTAAGATCTTACTTGAGTCATCTTCTTAACTCTGATTAAAAATATGAAATAAAATCTGTTATAGCTTCTGTGGTAGGTACTAAATATATGCATGATGTTAATCATATACAGGAAATACAATGAAGACAATCAAAAATTTTTTGCATCAGTAAATAAATCTTGCTGTGCCTGAGCAATATTAGAGTGGAGAATGAGAGAAAAAGAATGCAAGACATAGTTGGGGTGGATAGGGAAACAGCATGAGAAGGGGGGGGGATACTGGAAGCATTAATAAATGTGTGTATAATGGGCAAAACAATAGGATACAAGGATCTAGGATACAAGAGGAGCATTTTAATTGGATGAAAATTATGGGATAAGTAGGAATAAAGAGTAATGCAGTTATTTCAGCTGCAGAGATATCTGTCCTCTGTAATTGAGATATTTAATGAACAATTCATCGAGATATACAGGTCTTCATAAGCATGACCTTATGCAGAATTGAGTGAACAAGGAATGGAGGAAGAGGGACTGATAATGAGCAAGAAGAGGTATATGAAGGATTAAGTAAAGTTTGTGATAATAAAACTGCAGGACTCTAAAATATGTGCATGCGTGTCTGTTTTAAAGAAATTTTCTAGTGAGTTATTGGCAGCCTTGACATAGTTGTTTAACAAGAGTACTGCAATCGTGCAAGTCCTATAGGAGTAAAAGAGGGCAAATTTATTCCACTTCAGAAAGGTGGTGATGAAACCAATTCTTTAAATAAAGGCTATTCTGTGTGTCTGGAGTTGCAGCTAAAATTGTTGTATATAGAGGCTGGTGAGGGCTATGATCCAGAATTGCACTGATAACAACAGCAGTTTCTATGATGGTAAGAATGAGTTTGTTAATGGGAGGTCATATTTTACAATCTCATTGAATATTTCAACAAGATGACAAATGAGTTGGACAAGAAAGATGCATTTATTAAAGCCTTAAATTTAGGTTTTGCACAAGACATTAGTAGCTTATGACTAATGTCTTGTGCAAAACCTAAATTTAAGGCTTTAATAAATAGATTAGGCCAATGATGATAGGGACACTGACATATAAAAATGAAGAGGTTATTCCCTTGTGTAAGCATTGATTAGGCTACATATGGATTACTGAGCACCAATTTGGTCACCATTTTCAAGAGAATGGAAATATGCTAGAAATAGTCAAGACTAAGGTGATTTCTGCTCTTTGGGTATGGAGAGGATTGAGGAAGTGCAATTTGCCAAGCATTTTTAGTTGTAAGAAGAGGAGGAGGGTAATATGATTGAGACACATAAGATAGTAAGGGATTGGTTCTGTTTCAATTGTTATTTCTTGGGCAGCTCAGTAGAGTTTCATGATTGAGTATAAGATCCACTCTAACCAATATTCATACAATATTTATTATATCAATCCTTGAGCTAATTGACTGGCATAGCACTCGCAGCTATTTCTGGCAACTCATTCCACCCATTTACCACCCTCCATGCAAAAAACCTAGCCCTCAATTCCTCTCATCACAAGGTGAACTGTGTGTGTGTGTCGGGGTGGGGGTGAGTGGGGAGGACATGAGTATCTTCTGTTATGTCTTTTGACTGATTATGGGAGGTCCTTCTTATTTGTTATAATAATTGTCCCCTTTCCATATTTCCTATCATTACCACAACCACTACTATCATCCATTTTTATCTTGATAATGATGGGAATAGATGATGATGTTATATATGTATATATCCCATTCATTAACTTCTATTAACATGTTAGGTCCAGTGGCCTCTCACAGTCAAATAACTTGGCTTTTTATACACCTGATTTATGCTATACATCAGGAGGGCAGTTGATCCTCTCACTGTAATATGCTATTTCTATTACTGCAAATGCACCCTGTGTTTAGTTCATTTGAACTGTAGGAAAAGGCCTTGTTTAATAAAATGTTTTATTGTAGAGATTTTTCACATCCTAGCTGGGATTACACCATAGGTATTTCAACCAAAGTTGTTGTTATTATTATTATTCCCCTTTATAAGGCCATATTAAAGCCTTATAAATGGGAATAATCTTCATACCCTTCATTACATTCTTCAACAATCAAGATCTGATATGTTCTTTCAACCTTTGCAACATGTCATCTCAGCTTCAACTCCCTGTTCATAATGGTTCCCCCAAAACCCTGGCCTCCTTAGTTTCCTGCAGTTCATTTCTATTAATGTAGTACACAGTTTGTGATATCTTTATCTCAAACTGCATGACCTTGAATTTCATCATATTAAACTGGCATTTGCTATCTTTGTCCACACTGCCAATTCATTAAGTCATGTTGAAGGATCCTTCATCATCTTCAATGACTGCCATTCTTCCTAGCTTTATATCATCAGCAAAACAAATGAACATTCCCCTTAAATTACTGATGTACAAATTGAACTGGCAGACAAAGTCTGAGCCCAGCACACTAATGTTTATTTTTAAAGAATGTTCAAAACGTTTGAATTCTGCCGATTTGGTTGTTTAATGAATGTCTTTGAGAAAAAAAATGGTACCAAAAGAGTACAAGAAAATTAAAATTGTTCAGCTGTTACATGAGAGTAGCACTGAGACTGAGGTTTCTGGTTCTCAACCAGTTGTATGCAATTGCTGTAATGTATTGGAGAGAGTGGTAGGAATAGATTATAAGATTGGGTTTATAGGTATTGGATTCTGTCCAATGGTTGGCATCTAGCAGTCTTACTTTATCAATCTATTTGTATTTTATGAAAAAAAGTAAAAAAAGTGCTGGATAACAAATACTCATATATGATGATATTTTGGGTTTAGTGAAGGCATTTTAGAAGTTGATGTACAAGTTGAGAGAGGGAAGGTGGTATTTGTAATATTTGTCAGTTGGGCAGAAAATGATCTGAAAAATACCAAATGATAAACTTGTTTCTGAAGAGGAAAGAACATCTCAGAAGAAGAAAGTAAATGGTGTTTTGCAGAATTCGCTTCATGAACTTACTATTTAATTTTTTATTAATGATATTTCATGTGGTTTGGTAATTCATTAGTGTAATGTTGCTAAGTGTTAAGTTTTGCACTAAACCATGCAGAAGTTCAATGTTGTGTATTTTTGGGCTCTGCTCCAGATGGTGGATGAAATTCAACATTTTAGTGTGTTGAATTTCATCTACCACCAGGTACTTGAGGTCTGAAGTTTTGGTGAATGTTTCTAATATTTTGTCACTGGATATATTCTAGCTTATATTATTATAGTAAAAGCTTTTTAATTCCAAGGTCAAGTGATGATAAATTATCAACTTCAAAAGAAAAACACAAAAATGTTCAATTATATTTTTGGTTATTGACTATTTATGTAAAATGGAAAGAAATTGTGTTCATTCACTTTACTTTTTTTGGAAAAGAAAAACACCCTTCTTGTTATTATTACAATAAATATGTATTAATTTCATGCTCAAAGGATAGTAAATTATCCATCTCAAATAAACAAACAAAAAAATTCCAGTTATACAAACATTTTTCAAAATTTCATGGCTATTTATGTAAAATTTGGAAAGAAATTCTGTTTGTTTACTCTACTTTTTACAATTCTTCTCACATTGTTTTTATTGATAATGAATCGTTTTGAGTTAGAGCACATTAGAGCATTTGGTGAGGTTTTTTTTTTTTTTGTTGTTGTTGTTGTATTGTTTTAATATGTTACAATATAAACATGTCGAATATAGGTAGTAAAATACAGCTTCAATAGTGATATGGTTTGATGGCTTGGAAACAAATACACAAAACTGCACATATTACAATCCAGCTGTGATATAACTTGGCAAAATAAAGGCACTTTATACTTAGGTTTTAATTTATTTAGGGTAGTTTTTAAAAGGCACACAAAAAAAGTTGATATTACACTACAAATTACAGTTCACCTTATTTCTTTCTTTCTTTTTTTTTTTTTTTTTTCATTATTTGGAAATTATGAAATTTTCTCATTATTTTCTCTTAACCATGAAAAATGGGATGCAATTGCTCAGGCATTTCTGTGGAGACCGAAGGCTCACTATAGGAGGTCCAAGATAGCTCTGTCTAGCAATACCCATCATACTTCTACTACTTGAATACATTCACTAACAAAACTCAAAAAAGACTCAGGCAACTCATTCAACTTTCATCACTTTCCAAAGAAAAAAATGTTGTCTTGATACTCTTGCCAACCACACTTTTACTCAATGTCCAAGGATGATCCTCTGATCAGCTTCCACTTCCATCAAGTATTGAAAATTTTCCTCTGCATTAATTCCTTTTAGTAACCTGTTTCTATCTTTTTTTTTTGAAAAAAAAAAAACCCCATCATAACCTGCTTATTAAGCAACTTTTTCAACCCACAAATCTTCAGTCTATTATCATAGGGAATTTTCCACAGGCAACTCACCATCTTGATCACCTACCTCTGTATCCTCACCATCACTTCTTTATTCCCAAAAAACCAAAATGACCAAAGATTTGTGCATAAATCCAGATATAGATGTATCAAAGCCTTATGAAGAGGAATGATAACTTCTCTATCTCTGCTTGTTAATATGTTCTTCAGTAACACAAGTAATCCTGTGAGCTACTCTGGCTTATGCCCTACTTAAATAATTCAGCAGTCTTTCTACATAGCCTTGATTTACTATTAGGCGGCTACCTAATTTCGAAGCATCAGCAAACATCTGAATATTTCCCTTCAAATCATTTCCTGTATCATTAGTGTACAAATTAAATAGTAGTGATCTAAGCAGAGAGCTCTACATAACTGTACTCACCCCTTCCTTCTCCTGGATTCTGCTTCTCTCAGTACTATTCTTTTGTATCTGTCCATCAACCACCCTTGCATCCATAGCATGAGCATCATATTCATCTCCATTTGTTCCATGTTATGTAAGAGTTTCATTGGTATCCTATCAAATGACTTTTCAGAATATAGCAGTATCACTGTGTAGCCATTCCTTTATCTAACTCACCTGCCATGCTCTTATAATAATGAGTTAATTACTCACCCCTGATGAGAAATAGTGCTTCTATTTCTCATCTTCAATCTTTTCTAGGTATATTTTAATGAATCAATCATATTTCGGAATGCTTGCCTTACTGAAGCTCTGTGGTGCACTGTTGAATGTTTTTCAGTTATATTTGGATGTTATGTGCTTCATTGTACTGAAGATGCCTAGAATACATAGGTGAAAATTTTACCAATAAATGAATCTTTTTTTTTTTTCCTGTAAATTATCCATTAGGAAAGACTGCAGGAAAGACTTTCTCAATTGCATTCACCAATTATTTGGCATATTATTTGGAAAGAGTTATTCCTGAAAGTTGAGAATTAAGTGTTTTGGTTAGCAAGGCCATTAGAAATGTTAGGATTAGAATTTTTTCAATAGAAAATGGAAAATAGAAAAAATTGAATACATGAATAAAAAAGAAGGGAGAACAACTTAATGTTTGGCTGTGTAAAGAGGGAATTTGGTAATTTGATGAGATGATCCTACTACTTTTATAAGTGGATCTAAAGAACACTTATAGAGATGAAAGCAAAATGCTAAAGGCATGTGTGGAAAAGATCTTTCGATTTCGGCTAAAACTTTTGATTGGTCTGTTAGAGCAAGTGAATTAGTTCACTGTACTGAAGTTTACTGTACCAAGAGTCTAAAATAATGATAATGATAATGATAAAATACACTCTCACTATATCAAATTCCTAGGGACCACAGAAATACTTTTAGGTAGTTTACCCTAATTAATTCATGTTAGCATACATTGTAACTATGGAACTTTGTTCAGGAATTTTCATACGTTGTTAAAGTGAGATAGTTCATTTATAATGTTATTTGCTACAGCACAGCATTGCTATCTTCACTAAACATAGGGCCTTTTGGAAGAACACTAAGAACACTAGACATCTACACATGGATTTTTTATGGAATGGTTTTATAAAGAAAGCTGCAAGGAATTATTACATTGCCCTAATTTTAATAGGTTCAGTGGCCTATGTTTATCTTCTGATGATGTTAACATATTTTTAATTATCTTAAAGATGTTTTATAGGATCGTATAATATAGAGGTCTCCACAAAATAAATAACATCATACGGATGCTTGACTTGATGGATACCTACTAGAGTTGGATACTGCTTTAGGCCAATAGTTGCAAATGAATGCATGTAGATAGTATGGATGGGCAAATTAGCATAATGAACACAGGGCAAATAACTTAAATAACAGAGACACAGATTGGAAGAGAGCAAAACATACAAGGGGGAAAATGAAATTTATGCAGGTACTCAGAAAGATACTTATCCAAAACAGCATGTGATGAAAGCAAGACAGGGTTTACCAGTTTAATATGATAGTGTGAAAAACATGGATGGAAAGGGATGAAAAAATTACAAGCTATGTATTACATTTATGGATCCAGACTGCCAAATATCTAAGACTATAAATTTTAGGGTAATACTGATACAATAAAAAATGTCCATCTCATGAACTTCAGTACTAACCAAACACATTCCTATCTTATTATTATTATTGCACCCTCCATAGAGTTGTCAGATTCATCATGGGAGGTTTCATTCAATTGACAACATATTTAGCATATCTATCTTAAAATCCTTAACACTCCTTGCATTAACAACACATTCTGGTAATGCATTCCATTCACTGACAATTCTCCATGTAAAAAATCTACTCTTCACAGCCTCTTCACCACACTCTTACATGACTTCCAGGGATGGCTTCTGGTTTTTCCCCTCTCACCTTCTACTCTTTTTATAATCCCATCTGGATTAATCTGATAAAATCTTTCCACTAGCTTAAATGTATCTATCATATCAACTCTTTTCCTCCTATTCACCAAACTCTGCAATTCACATATCTTCAGCCTCTCTCCATAGCCAGCATTCCAAAGTCCTGATATTGTCTTAGTCACTTGTCTCTACCCTCTGCAATATTTTCACATAACACTGAAAACCGGGTGACCAAATTTGAGCATAATAGTCCAGGTGTTGTCTGACCAGTGATTTATACAGTGGCACAACCACTTCCTTATCCCTATATGTTAGAGTACTTCTTAACATAGCAGCACTGTGATGTGCAGGCTTTGCAACACTTGCAATATGCCCTGTAAACTTCAGTCTACTGTAGACCAAATCTCCAATCTCATTCATTTCCTGTAGTACAGTACCATCATTATAGTACACAACCTTATATCTCTGCACTCTAAATACCTTGCACCTTAATATTAAATACTAAATATTAAATACCTTAATATTAATAAATGCAATACCTTGCACTTATTAATATTAAAACTACAACTCTACTCCTTTGTCCAAGGTCAAAAGTCTGTTCAAATATTCCTGAAGGGAATTGACACTACTTATAATTCTCCCAAAACTTGCATCATTATCAAAAAACTGAAGATCCCCAGTCAGCCCACATGATACATCATTTACAAACAAGTTAAACAGCAGAGGCACAAGAACAGAACCCTGGGGCATGCCACTGGTCCCCCCCCCCTGCGGTGTGCTTTTTTGAGAGATATTATTATTATTATTATTATTATTATTATTACGGGCAACTCCAAGGAGTCCTTAGACTCACCGAGGGAGGCTCTAACATCATGTCAAGAAAAACTATTCATCATTCACACAGTATCTATCATACTTCACCTTGAACTCATTCACAGTCATGACAGACTCTGGCATCTTATTCCACTCATTCACCACTCTCCAAGTAAAAAACCTAGCTCTAACACGCTTGCTAACCACACTCTTGGCCCCTAGTCCTTCCACCACCAGTCCTGTTCTCGAAAATATCTGAATTAATCTTATATAAACCCTTCAGTAATTTGAATGTCTCAATCATATCACCCCTCTTCCTCCAATTTCTGCAACCCATAAATCTTCAGCCTGTTCTCATAACGTTCATTCCACAGACCTGCTATCATCTTGGTCTCTGGATCGTCTCCACCTCCTCCCCATCAAGAAGAAACATTGGTGCCCAAATCTAGGCACAGTACTCTAGATAGGGTCTTATCAAGGCTCGATACAGAAGAATAATAACTTGCTTGTCTCTGCTCATCAAAGTATTCTTTAGTAACCAAGTGATTTGATGAGCTGATTTAGCCACTTTTGCAATGTGCTCCCTATCTCCTGGAGTACAGTTCCACCAATGTGGTATACTGCTGCTAATCTTTTGACCCCAAAATGCTTAGCCCAGTCCTCCAAACTATCCAAATCATGCTGCAAAATTTTGACATCCTGTGCATTCACTATTGCTCTACCCAACTTTGCATTATCAGCAAACAAATGAACAGTTCCTCTCAGATCCTTTCCTATGTCGTTAATGAACAAATTAAACAGTAGTGGTCCAAGAACTGAACCCTGCGGCACACCACTAATCACAGGCCGTCTTTTGGACTCTGGGTAATAAATCCTGAATAAACTACTCTCTGATATCTCTCCATCAACCATCCTCCTATCCATCTCACCAACCCTATATCCATCCCAATATGTTGCAGTTTACTGATTAGAATGCCATGTGGTATCCTGTCAAAGGCCTTAGCAAGGTACAACAGAATCACTGTAAACCCATTACCCTTATCCAGTTCAGCTGTCACTGTGTTATAAAATGGGAGCAAGTTGCTGAGGCATGATCTACTCTTCATAAAACCATGCTGTCCCCATACAGTATCCCATTTTCATCTATCCATTCCTGTATTTTTCTCTTGACTACTTTCTCCAAGACTTTGACAATGACTCCTGATATGCTGATCAGTCGGTAATTTACAACAGCAGTCTTGGAACCTCCTTTATGCAATGGAACTATTTTCCCCTCTTTCCACCTCCTCGGGACTAACCCAGACCCGAGACTCAAATTAAATAAAATGGTCAAGGGCACTGACAATTCTTTATCTACTTCACGTATGACATGAGTTGGTATACCATCCAATCCCACAGATGTATTCACACTGAGGTTTTGTAATAGACTATTCACCTCCACTTCCTTCACCACAATTCCCGTATAAGTTGTTGGTTCCTTCATTCCTGCAATATCACCACCTGGATGATATACTCTTGAAAAGTGCTCATTCAGTAATTCTACTATATGAACTGATTCGGTTACCTCCCTACCATCGGCATTCTTTAAAATCATTCTGCCATATACATTTTTTCTTTTACTTGCAACATATCAAAAAAACTGTTTGGGATTGTCTTTAGCCTGCATGGCTAATTTTCTTTCATAATCCGCTTTTGCTTTTCTTACCACACTCGTTACACTTCTGGCCTGTGCTTTATACCGTTCATGTGCCTGCAGGTCACCTTTCTCCTTAAATTCCCTCCACAATTGTTTCTTTTTTTGCAGCTCAAGCTTAATGGTGTTATTCATCCATTTAACCTCTACTTGATTTACTATTGAGACTCTAGGTATACAGTCAGCCATTGCTTCCTGCAAACAGTCCTTAACCACCTCCCATGCACTATCAGCATCCATCCCTTATAATTTTACATGCCATGGCACTGAACCAATCAAACTCCTAAGCTTGTCATACTTACCAGCCCGGTAATTCCACATTTACCCTGTCTTAATTGAAAATTCCACACATTTAGCCACCGCTCAAGTCAAGACCTTATGATCACTCTCACCAATTGGTGGTAACATGGTCATATTCATTACAGCCAAATTCTCAGATGCGATTACTAGGTCAAGCACTCTCTAGTATTTTCCATTACATGCTGTCACAGATAGTTATCCCTTAATAACTGCATAAAATCCAATTCCTTCCTCCCATGTGTCCTCTCCTCCTTCTAATCAATGTTACCATAGTTGAAATCTCCCATAATAATTACCCTCCTTCCACTCATTGCTTCTATTTGCTTATGCATACTATCTCCACTATCTATTCCATCACCTGGTCTATAGCAGAACCCAACTGTATATTTTGTTCTTCTAGTCACAATCTCACACCAAATAGTGCTGTCTTCTCTATCCTGTAGTTCTACTTCTATTCTTCTTGGCTGCAGTTCATCTGCTATTATCAAATATAAGCAAAATATCATACACAGCCTGCTGGTATCATTCAGAGCGAGAATCATTGATCCATCTAACCAATTATCTATTCCCATCCTGCAGCTTCTACACTAACTCATGTGGTATCTGTCAAAAGCTTTTGCAAAGTTCAAGAATATCACTGTATATGATTCTCCTATATCTATCACACTTGTTACCATATCATAAAATGCAAGTAAATTGCTAAAATAAGATCTACCACTTAAAATTCATGCTGACCATCATAAAGAAATGCTATGTCCATCAACCTAATCCTGTATTCTATTCCTAACCAATCTCTCCAATATCTTGACTACAACTGGAGTTATACCAACTGGTCTATAATTTGAAATTTCTGTCCTAGACTCATGCTTATAGAGTGGTACTATTTTGCTTTCTTTCCACTCCTTAGGAACCGTACCCACTGTAAGACTTTTATTAAATAATCAGGTCAAGGGCATTGTACACATTCTTTCAGAATACGTGGTAATATGTCATCCATTATTCCTCACAAGAAAGTTCCCACTTCATTTCCACTTACCTTTGATAATATACAGATCTCCCAACAAAATTAGATTTTTCTTTTCGGATCTACTTTACCTTCCTTTTCTTTCCTTCCTTCCTATCCACTCACTTTCCTGACATAAACACATAACGTTCATAGACTCCTTAGCCTACAGAAAACTTCTTGGTGCCTTTTTCTACTGAAGACAGTTCTACTCATCTGTACAACTGCCAACACTAATGAAATCTCAAATCCATCCAACATTAAAATGCCATGACATTTGGAATGGTGTGCTAGAAATCTCTGAAAAATGTTCGATGCTATCTAGAAATCTACAGCAATCTGTATAACGGTTAATTCTGTTTTCACAGATTTGCTACAATTACTTTCTCATGAAGTTCTATTTCTGCCTTATGCCTTTTCTTTATGGCTGTAAAAACACAAGTATCTGTTGGTGATTTTCTATGCACATTCCAGCTTCAGTACAGAGGTACCCTCTCCTTTTGGTTTTTCATTCCATCCACTTTTACTGTTTTCTTTTACTTTTTCATTCCATCTCTGTTCTTTGCCACTACCTTTCTCATTCTCTGTTTTCAAGGACTACTGCCTCCAACTGTTTAAAAAGCATGTGAGCAGGCCTTTCTTTCTTCCTTCTTAACAACTTCTTTGGGTTTGTTATATATATATATATTATATAAGCCCTGTATAATATATAATATATTATACAGGGCTGAACAAAAACACACATCACTTGCGTGTGTGGTGAGTAGATTTTGCCAATTTAATCTGCAGCTGACAAGTAGCTGCAGATTAGACAAAATAGGATGCTTTTTTTAAAATAAAAAATAACTTTCAAAACAAAATCTTTTTTTTTTTTAACTTTAAAGTAGACATTGGAGAATACGCATAATATAAAGGGCTATTCTAGTAACAAAATTAATGCAAAAAATTATATTTTCCACAATATCAATGTTATTTTTACTGTTCTTCCTATTCTTATTATTTATGAATTTCTCCTTCTTTGGATGGTTCTCACACAAATGAAATGCACTCCAAACAGCGATATAGCATGACTAATCACTTTATGGAAAACTCATGTTGACTTACTGAACGATTAAAAAAAACTGGGCAGAGGAGGGGAGTGTGATTTGGGTGATGGTTTTTTTTTTTTTTTTTGTGGTAATAGGATTTTTCATAATTTGTTGAGCCTTATGTATATATATATTATAGGAAGTCTGGAATTAGATACCAATTCTGGTGATCAGTGGTTATGGAAATATTAAAAAAATTTCTGTTCATGTTCTGGACAGTGAATATCTGCAGCAAATAAAGTAAACAGTTTTTAGTTAGTAATCTGCTTAATTCTCTCTTCTACATGAAACCCAAAATTTTAGAAAGCTCTATGGGGAAACCACCCAGATGTGAGATTTATATTCTGTAATTGGATGGATTTAGTATCTTTTTATAGCCCCAATAATTATTATTATCCTTATTCTCAGCCAGCTAAGAGTACGTTATATTATTCTGTTATCACTCTCCTATAACAAAAGGCAAAATATTGTTATTATTCTGATGATGTCATAAGCAGCGGGTGTGATCAGAAAGTTTATAGATTGTCTGCAGGATAATACTATAAATAGTTAGTACAAAACTCATCTGTTATTATTTGCAACTAGGATAGAATACAGTGGGTCAATTACTGATTTTAAAGTTAGTGGTTATTAAAAAATGATACCTTAAAAAGTGTTATTGATCACTGTGCTCATAGCAATTTCTGCAAAATGCAAACAAACTACATTGAAGCTTGAACATAATATGATTATATTTATTGATACTTATATGGCTTATGCATATAGAAAAAAAATATAGAATTTGATTAAAAAACTCTGACCTATTTCACCCAAACTAATATGGACATCATCATCAGGATTTGGACTTCATTCAAAACCTGAATTTTAAGAATGAGTCATATAGCATGTCATTACTAGCTCGTCTCTTGGTCACAGCCGAGTTGACAGGATTATATTATTAGAGTTCAAAGGAATAAATGTAAACATTTCTTCAGATTAAAAATAAAATTATAAACAATTAGTAGTAATTACTTCCTAAAACTTGGAGATTGGCATACATTGAGGCCAGTAAAGGTTCAGATGATTTTTTAGCATTTCACTTGTTTCAAGGAAAAGATGATCACGTTTGATCACATGAGGATCTGTATACAGCATTAGGCAGATGAAGGTAATGTTATCTGTGAGAGTCAACATGGATTTGTTAAGGGGTGCTCTTGCTTAGTAATATGATTGCTTTTTATAATAAAGTGACAAGAGCAGATGATGAGGGAAAGGCATATTCCTCCGTTTTGTTGGATTTTGCAAAGGTATTTGACAGGGTGGCACATGATAAGCTGATATTTAAGTGATTTTTGCAGCACATGGGTTTAGATGTCAGGTTAGTCAACTGGATTCATGATTGGCTGTCTGATAGGTATCAAAAAACTGTGTATGGTGGGGCAGTATCAATGAGAGAATGTTACAAGTGGGATCCCACAGGGCTCAGTACTAGGACCTGTTTTGTTTATCCTTTATATCAATGACATTGTCAGTGGACTGCAGGGGGGGGGATATTAAGTTGTTTGCAGATGATGTGAAGCTGGGAAGGGTTATTAGTAATAGTGAAGATGTGTAGCCCTGCTACATTGACGAGAGGCTGCATACTCAGTTACAGGAGCTACACTGCAGGAAGTAGGGGAGACAAGTGATCTGGGAGTGATGACTGATACAAACCTGAAATTCAGGGAACATATTGCAAAGGTGGTTATGGTAACTCAGAGGATTGCTGCAACATTGAGAAGGATGCTGACCTGCAGAGATAAAAGCATTATCATTCCATTGTATAAGACCCTGATCAGACCACACCTAGACTATTGTTCTCAAATTTGGTTCAAGGATTTGAAGGGGATAAATTAACTGTGAAAAGGGTACTGAGGCAGATAACACAGATGGTTTCAGGACTGTACAATGCTAGTTATGAGGATCATCTGAGGGAATGTGAGCTGTAGTTTGGTAGATGGAAGAAGGAGAGGTGATATGATTGAGACTTTTAAACTGTTGAGAGGTAGTTACAGGATTGACACTGGGGAGCTCTTTCGCTTGTGGAACAGAGGAAAGGAGTGATGACAAGGGCCCATCCCTGGAAGTTACGAAAGGAAGCTGTGAGCAAGAGGGTGAGGAGTGGTTTTCTTGCACAGAGGGTGGTTGAACTGTGTAATGCATTGCTTGATAGAGGGTTGAGAGCAAGAACAGTCAATGAGTTAAGGGAATGGTATGATAGACTTGTGTTTCCTAGGATGAACCTCCTACAATGAGTCTTTTGACTCCATGGAGGCCTAAATTAATAATAAATAACAATAATAATTTGAACCTGCTGGAATGAAGAGTCTTTGTCTGGTCCCAAAGAACTCTGTGCCTAGGTCAATAGCATGAGAAGCAAGGCAGGACTTTGTCGCATTCCAAAAATGCAACATAGTCTTGATGTTCTTAATCAAAGCAGCCAGTCTATCCAAAGTAGCAAAGGTGACATGTGCAGGGTACTTGATAAATACATAGTAAGGAGAGAGATGGTAATGTATCTTTTATAGATGGGCAAGAAGGAAGACAGTTTCTGAGTTGGTTTGAAGGAAGTTAGATTGAATTTGTGAATAATCTATGCTATTTGTTCAGATGTTTCTTTAAGGTAGATATCAAAATTATTTTCACATTGGATTGTAGTCTGGTTAACAGATGATAATTATTGATAACTTTCTGAATGGTAGTGTCATTGTATCCATTAGACATTAGATTGCTTTTAATTTATTTAATTCATCTAACTAAAGAGAATCAGAGGAGCAATCAAATGAACTCGTTATGATTCATGTTTTGAATGTTGTTACCGGTCTTTCTTCCTGATAATGTCCATGTTACATTGGATGAAATATATTGGAGTTTTTGAATTTCTATACTAATGAAATTCTATACTTTTTTACATGTGTGAGCCATATAAGTATCTATAAATGTATCTACTAAACATGTTCCTTTTAAAATGATAACATAACATGTTATTGTTTTAAGATGTGTGCACATCATGTTATGCTTGAAACCTGAGAAAATTTCTATGGAAATTTAAATTCATCTCATTCTTTGATGCATGCTGATACACTCTCTCTCTCTCTCTCATTCTCTTACCTAATTGAAATGGGAAATCAGTTTGCTGGTTAGTTAACTGAATATGTGTTACAGAGTACTGTTTCAGAAGTTAGACATGCTAATCCATTTATTTGGACATATTAACTTAGGGTGTGGTTGTTTGAAGGTTGGATATTGAATAATTGATAGATCACTGTGTAGTTTTTTTTTTTTTTTTAATGTTTTTGTGCATTAGAAGTTCATTCCTAAAGGTCAAACTGTAAAGTGACATTTTTATTCTATGTTCAAGTTGGAAATGACCAACTCCCACCAATCACTAATTCAGCTTTTATTTATGCAATAATTTGTAGACAAAAATAGCATGGGTGTAGTTCTGCAAAATCTAGATCTGTCACTCTGCAAGTTTTTATTTTTTTAAAACTCAAGTTGCCAATGAAGAGAAGAGAAGGTTTGATACCATTATGATAAGCTATTATAAGCTATATATATGCTGAATTCAAAACAAATGATTTCTGTAAATGTTTTCAAGAGTGGTGCAGACACTTGGCTCATTGTATCAGGTCACAAAGGGAAACAGGGATAACAAGGAATCATAAATGTTGTAGAGATTGAATGTTGGAGAACTTATATGATCAAGTAGATAGCACCGATGATATCATGCTGCCAATTGATCATGTGGTTTTTAGTGGTTGCCAGTCAGATGCAAACATAACTAGAGAAAATAGAAATTGCAGTTGAGTTTATAGTAGGATGCTGTGACAGACTTAGGAAAAAGACTGATGACTTCCCTTCCAATGATAAATGGAGTGGAGTGAAATTATATGAATAGTAAAATTATGTATGAGCTTCAGAGGAAGAGAATATTTTGGATGACATATAAAGAGACAGATTATTTGTCAACTGAATGAGGAATATAAGACATGCCAAGCTGATGATTGTAGCAAGGAAGTAAAAATTGGCACCGAAAGGAGATTGGTTGAGACAGCATTGCAGAATCCTAGAGAATTATACACCAATGTAACTAGTCAAAGAAATGATGAGTATGGGAGACACTTTGGTTGTTGAGTATAGTATAGTATATCGGTGACCTCTGCAAAAGATAAGTAGAAATTATATAAATCAAGTGCATATTAAATCCAGCATTATTTCAAAGCCGAATGTAGAAACTAAGAAAGTTTCATGTGGGGGGGGGGGGGGGTGGGGGGGGGGGGGGGTGGGGGGGGGGGGGGGTGGGGGGGGGGGGGGGTGGGGGGGGGGGGGGGTGGGGGGGGGGGGGGGTGGGGGGGGGGGGGGGTGGGGGGGGGGGGGGGTGGGGGGGGGGGGGGGTGGGGGGGGGGGGGGGTGGGGGGGGGGGGGGGTGGGGGGGGGGGGGGGTGGGGGGGGGGGGGGGTGGGGGGGGGGGGGGGTGGGGGGGGGGGGGGGTGGGGGGGGGGGGGGGTGGGGGGGGGGGGGGGTGGGGGGGGGGGGGGGTGGGGGGGGGGGGGGGTGGGGGGGGGGGGGGGTGGGGGGGGGGGGGGGTGGGGGGGGGGGGGGGTGGGGGGGGGGGGGGGTGGGGGGGGGGGGGGGTGGGGGGGGGGGGGGGTGGGGGGGGGGGGGGGTGGGGGGGGGGGGGGGTGGGGGGGGGGGGGGGTGGGGGGGGGGGGGGGTGGGGGGGGGGGGGGGTGGGGGGGGGGGGGGGTGGGGTCAAACCGAAACAGAGAGCTACCAGTAACCTGTGGAGTACCACAGGGAGCTGTATTCTCCCCAACTCTATTCAACATTTACACGCATGATATTAATCAGCTACCACTCAAAAGTAAGATATTCCAATACGCAGACGATACAGCAATAATATCCATCCATAATAATGCAAGCAGAGCCCAAACAAATATGCAACATGACATAAATCTGATCATAGACTGGCTCACGAAAAACTCCATACACTTAAACTCAGAAAAGACAAAATTAATGATATTCAGAAATCCACTGACTCAACCAGTTGATAACAAATATATAACCATCCAACATCCACTTTCCAACATAAAAAACACACAGAACAGCAAAACCACTACAATCACTCAGGTTGAAACAATACGATACCTTGGAATTTACTTCGATGCAGATATGAAATGAAATAGCCATATAAACCATCCACACAACAAACAATAAGTGGCAAACTCTACAGCAGGGGGTTCCCAACTTTTTTGTTTCCTAGAGCACATTCTAAAATATTATTATTATTATTATTATTATTATTACGGGTATCTCCATGGAGTCAGTAGACTCATCGCGGGAGACCCAAACTAGCAAAACAATATCTGTCATATCTCTTCTTGAATTCATTTACAGATGAAGAGCTCACAACAAAGTCAGGCAATGAATTCCACTCATTCACCACCCTCCAGGCAAAAAACCTTGTTCTGACACCTTTGTTAACCACACTCTTCTTTAATTTCCAGAGATGACCTCTTGTTCTTCCATCACTATCACACAGCTGAAACATTTCCCCTGCATCAATCCTATAAAAACCTTTTAGTAATTTGAATGTTTCTATCATATCCCCTCTTCTTCGCCTATCAGCCAATCTCTGCAATCCACAAGCTCTCAATCTATCAATGTAGGGAGCATTTTTTATATCACTCACCAACTTGGTCACTCTTCTCTGAACCCTCTCCACAGCCTCCTCATCTCCAAGGAATCCAGGTGACCAGACCTGAGCACAGTAATCCAAATGTGGAAGTATCAATGCTTTATAAAGGGGAATAATAATCTCTTCATCTCTGGATGTCAGTGTGTTCCTCAACAACCAAGTAATCCTATGTGCAATCTTGGACACCTTAGCAATGTGTCCTCTGAACTTCATCTCCTTATCTACCAATACCCCTAAGTCCCTAGCGTCATCAATCTCTTGGAGTACCTTTCCATCTATGTAGTACACAGCTGGTAATCTTTTAATCCCAAAATGCAAGACTTTACACTTTTCCACATTGAACTGACATCCATTTTCTTTTGCCCATTTTACCAGCTTATTTAAATCCTCCTGCAAACTTTCAACATCAGCTTGATTTTTTATTGCACTACACAACTTTGCATCATCAGCAAACAACTGAATATCTCCCTTTAAGCCGTTTCCTATATCATTTATATACAAATTAAACAACATTGGCCCAAGCACAGAGCCCTGAGGCACACCACTGGTCACCTGCCTCATTCTGGACTCGGCTCCTCCATACACCACCTTATGGTATCTCTCCCTGAGCCATTCTCCTATCCATATCACCAATTTAATATCCATTCCCATCTGCTCCAATTTGCGTAACAGTGTTCTATGGGGTATCCTGTCAAAAGCCTTAGCAAAATCCAGAAGTACCACTGTGTAGCCAGTTCCTTTGTCCAACTCTGATGTTATTCTATTATGGATAGTTAATAGATTGCTAAGGCAGGATCTACCTTTAACAAAACCATGTTGGCCTCTATAGAGTATCATATCCTGATCCACCCATTCTTGAATTTTGTCTTTAACCAACTTTTCCAATACTTTTACCACTACTCCTGAGATGGTGATTGGTCTGTAATTCAATACTGCAGTTTTAGAGCCACCCTTATGCAAAGGAACCACTTTGCCTAACTTCCACTCCCTAGGGACCATACCAGAGTTCAAACTTAAATTAAATATCCAGGTAAGAGGGGTTGACAATTCATTTGCACATTCACGCAACACCCGAGCTGATATTCCATCTAAGCCTACCGCAGTGTTTGCATTTAAGTTTCGCAATATATTTAATACCTCTGATTCTTTAGCTTCAATTCTCACATTAGGTATTGCTATAGGTATAGAGATATCCTCACTTGGGTGATAGACTTTTGAGAAGTGATCACTCAGTAACTCGACTATTACATCTGATTTTGTCACCTCAATACCATCAGCACCCACTAAGGTTATCCTTCCGAAGTCATTCTTCCTCTTACTTGCCACATAGCGGAAGAACTCTTTGGGATTACCCTTGATCTCTTTGGCTAAGGTCTTCTCATAATCTGATTTAGCTTTTCTTACTATGCTGGTAACCTTCCTAGCTTGAGCCTTGTACTGCTCATGGGTGTCCTGATCGCCCTTCTCCTTGTAAATTCTCCATAACATTTTCTTTTTTTGTAGTTCAAGCTTGATACTACTGCTCATCCATCTAATGCCTGCCTTGTTTGACCTCCTGACCATGGGGACACAATCTGATATTGCTTTCCTCAGATACCCACTGATTTTATCCCAAGCACTGCTAACATCTTTCCCTTGCAATATGTTCTGCCATGGGATGGCTGCAAGCTCACTCCGAAGCTTGTTATAATTGCCTAACCTGTAGTTTCGTACATACCCCTTCTTAATAGAAAAATCCACAGATTTTGCAACCTCCCAAGTCAATACCACATGATCGCTTTCACCAACTGGAGGTAACGAGGTCACCTTACTTATGCACATAACCTCTGAACCAATAACCAGGTCCAACACTCTCACACCACGTGTCCCTTCAGTTACGTGCTGTTTCAAGTAATTATCTCGTAGCAGATGTATGAACTCCATTTCCTTTTTGCTACGTGATATTTCCTCCTTCCAATTGATATCACCATAATTAAAATCCCCCATAATAATCACTAAGCCTTCACTCATTGCACTAAGTTGCTGATGCATGAATTCAATATCTCCCCCTGTACTCCCTGGCCTATAGCAGCATCCAACTGTATATTTGGTTGCGTTGGTCACTATTTCGCACCAGACTGCCTCAAGTGAACTCTCATTCACATGTCTATCATCATGATATACTACTTTCTTTGGCTGCAACACATCAGCTATCATCAACAGTACTCCTCCTCCTGTTCTATCTTCTCTATCCTCCCTGAAAATACTGTACCCATCACATTCAATTCCAGTGACCACATCTTCTGCTGACAGCCAAGTTTCACTAATGCCTACAACTTTTGGTGAGATTTCACTGACTAATGCCAAAAATTCTTCTCTCTTATTTCTAATGCTTCTAGCATTGGTATACAAAAATTGCAGATTCCCTCTAGATCTTGTACCGGCTTTAGAACTGATATATAAGTCACTAACTACAGTAGTCCTATGCCGATTTTTTCCCCCTCTCTTCTGCAATTTATTCTGCCTGTAAGGATCAATAAATACACAATCAGTGCTAAAGTTTCTCTCTCTTACACTCAACCTTTTCAATATTAGTTTCCCTGCCCAATAACTTCAACCTGTTCAGAAAACAATAACTTCTTCAATCTCTTATGTCCTTCCATGTTAAGATGCAGTCCATCTCTAGCATACAACTGCCTTTTTCCTTCAAACACACTCCAAATACCGGTAGGGCGACAGGCACCATCTGTTTTTTCAAGCAAATTTTTTGAATTCTTTTGTTAAATGAATACATACAAAGTTTACATTATAAGCAAATGTTTTATTACTTAAAAGTTTACATTATATAAAAATTTAAATATATATATGTAAGCTAGTGTGATCTTTGGCATTGCATTTGATTGGCCAGTGCTTCATAATTAGGAGAATATGATGATATTCCAGTTTAAACTTTACAGACGTAATTAATACCGCCTTAGACAAAAACAAAATTGCCATGGCATTTTAAACTGGAATGAACAACTTCGAATATGCGTCTACTTTATATTGTATGCGTTTAATACTCGTCATGTGTCATTAACACATGCATCATATAGCATGCTATGAATTGTTGTGTGATTATTTCAAACTATACGCCACACGGTTGAACAGCGGCGGGCACACACAAATTTGTCAACGGGCGCCATGGTGCCTGCGGGCATAAGGTTGGGAACCCCTGCTCTACAGGTTAAAAGACATAGTTCTCATACGCCTAAAAACACTAATATACAAAGCACTATGCCAAAATATACTAAGATATGCTATAACAACGTATGCTTTCTGTGCACCCTACAAATTAAATAGATTAATGTCGCTACAGTACAAAATGATAAAACTGATCTTTTGGGAACAAAGAGAAAATAACTACCTTATATACATTGCAATGTCAGAACACAAAATGCTGACAGCAAAACGTTTATGTCACTATGCAGCTTTGCTAAAACATTATTTCGATGCCAACTACAGGACAGTCAGAAATACATACAGTATAACAAGACCTCAGACTACTAATTATATCACATATAAATACAATAATCACTATGGAAAGGCCACACGAGACTTCTACATCCCAGACATGATAAACAAATTACCTTTTGAATACAGAAACCTTACAAACTACAATAGCCTAAAAAGAGCTCTAAGAACATACTATTAACAAGAAACATGCACCCAAAATACCATACAAACTTAATGAAACACAATATATTTGTTCAGGCTTCCAGTTCAACGATGCATCAATACATTCTAAGTTATTGTGTGTGTGTGTGTGTGTGTGTGTGTGTGTGTGTGTGTGTGTGTGTGTGTGTGTGTGTGTGTGTGTGTGAAAGCGCGAATTTCTCAATCATAGATTTCGTAGCTTCCCAACACAGCAAAAAAAAAAAAAAAACAATAAATAATAACCAACTGGTGTCATCCTCAGATAAGCTTACATATAAGCTTCGAGGATGAAAGCAGAGAAATTAGTTCTCATCCAAGATGTGTCATATGTAACCAAGTGCATGTAATGTACGTATCACATGTAAACTAAAGTATGTAATGTATGTATTATATGTAAACAAATGTATGTAATGTAAATATCATATGTAAACAAATGTAAGTAATGTATCATATGTAAACAAATGTATGTAATGTAAATATCATATGTAAACAAATGTAAGTAATGTATCATATGTAATCAAATGTATGTAATGTATGTAATAACTGCAACAAAAGTATGCAATATAGAGTGATTATATCCAATGATACTGTATATATACAGTGTAAAACTGCAAAGAAACATCTGTAATAATTATCATTATGAATATTATAATAATATATGTTGTAAACAGTTATTGTTATCATTATTTAAAAAAAAACTTTATGTACGAGAAAGTATTTGTTATGCATAATTGTCTTCATATAGCGTATGTAATTTATCTGAGAAATAATTAAAAAAAAAAAAATTATGTAACACCTCCAGGAATCCCAAAGACTCGTGAGGGATGGCACATACTCTACAACTCTCCGTCTCCACCAACTGCAATTACCATTATCTACATCAACAGCATCTATTGCTGCCCACCACCACTAGTATTTTCACAGACAATCACAAACATCCATTCTCATGACAGGATTCGAACCTGCAGCCTTTTGGCTGAGGAGTGGATACGCTAACCACTCAGCCAACCAGGCTGGCTTTGTACTTCGTATATATAATATACTCATAAGTATATATAATATACTTATGAGTATATTATATTATATATAATATAAGTATATTATATATAATATATATTATATATAATATACTTATATTATATATAAGTATATTATATATATATAATATATATATATATATAATATATATATATATTAAGTATATATAATATACTCATACTTCTTGATGGTTCTGAAGAAGTATGAGTATATTATATCAAAAATGAAGAAAAGAAAACACATAATACATACAGAATAACTTAATAACTTAAGGAAATGAATAGATAATCAAAATCTTGTGTTTTGTAACAGAAAAAGAATTTTGTATAGTGATACCATTCATTATCACTGAAACTGAACCTAGAGCAATTTTGGCAAATAAACTGTAGATATGAATCATCATCATCATCATCAATTTCCTGATATATCTACATATGTAACCCTCAAGTATCATTCAGAGATATAATTCAATGTTACCTAATTTTGCCATTAAAATAAAATAAGCAATTTTAACAGTGATCTTAAATATGAAATTTCATTAAACTTCATCAAACCAAGAAGTAATTGTTATCTAACATTTTTATATGTTTTACAAATTAAAAAGCAGGCCAATTAAAGTGAAGAAATATTTTTTATTTAAAGTATGAATATATTATTATTGCAATGAAAATGGAAAGGATCTGCATTGCAGCAACTTTCAGAAAGACTACAGGTTTCATTCTAGTTGCTGAGTACAGGAACTATATCTGTGCCTTTTTTTTATAGCTTGTTCCATAGTTGGTCAACTGCATAAGCAAGTTAAGATTTCCTTCCTGCACAATGTAGGTTTTTAACTCCAAACATTCAATAAAATTCCTTTGGGAAATCAAAATACATTGCCAAATTTATTTATAATAAAAACAGAATTATGATAAGAGAAAAGAAAAATCATTCATCAGACAATCTTGAAACTATGATGAGTAAGAAAAAATTACTGCACTGTCGTATGCAATTGACAAATGAATGGCTTAGAATTCCTTTTAAAATTTCCACTTAAAATTTCTTTTTTTATGTTAATACAGTTTAAAAATATTCAGAGTTACTGACAGGGCAGTTATAAAATGCATAAGGATGAGTATAAAAACAATATAAATGAAGACAAGAGTAGAAAATAGGGAATCCGCAATGGTGCATGGCCTCAAGGAGAATGGATTTGTTATGTTTGTGCAGCAATGAAAGAGACATCATTGCCTGATGGAGTGGTGAGAGCGAGAATGGTCAATGGGTTTAAGGAGTGGTATGATAGACTTTGTGTTTCTTAGGGGGGGGGGGACCTCCCCTCGATGAGTCTTGATAGACTTTGTATTTCTTAGGAAGGACCACCCGCGATGAGTCTTTTGACTCCATGGAGGCCTGAATAATAATAATAATAGTTTATGGCATTCGTTGAGTCAATATTCCCAAAGCTAATTGGTATAAGTAAACCTTTGAGGAGATACACTGGCTGGAATAGAAAGGCAAGGATATAGAATTTTCTGAAAAGAGAAGATGAAAAGAACATGGTGATTGCTATTCGTGATAGCAGAGAAATGTTGTCCTTTAAGAATAGAATTAAGATGATGCAAAGTTGCAGAAAATATTTGTTTTGAATAGACTTTTAGCTTGACAAAATTAGAGGTTAGTTTTAATATTACTAAATGCAAAGTGCTGCAATTTGGAATGCAGAGTTATAAGGAGGTGTGTTGAGGGTGAAACTGTGCTTCAGAAAGTGAATGAAATTTTGGATCTTGGGGTGATGGTGACAAATTTCGAAGGGTACGTTGCAAGTGTTGCAAAGACTACTTATCACACTGCTGCTATGTTAAGAAGTACACCGAAAAGTAAGGATAAGGAGGTGGTGGTCAGTCCACATATGAACTATTATTTTCAAATTTGGTAATCTAGTTTGCATACTGCAGATCATCAAAGGATCCAGAGATGAATGATGAAAGTAATATCAGGACTCTGGAATGTTGGTTATGTGAAGATATTTGTGAAGGCACTAGAGAAGAAGAGAGATCTATGAGTTGTCCAACTGCATCATGCAGACTGTACACAAGAGTATACAAAAGACATGCAGGTAGATTATTATGTCTGTACACAAATGCTAAGAGTATCAGAAACAAAAGGATAGAGGTTTTTGCCTTGGTCAATATGTTGGGACTTCAGATTGTAGGCATAGTGAGACCTGGTTATCAGAATTAAACATATTAACTGGTATTGCGTGCAAAGGGTACAGCATTTTTAGGAAGGATAGACAGGGTAGGAGAAGAGGGGGACATGCTGCTAATGATATCAGATGACTTGAATCCAGTTAGTGTTGCGACCTATGATTGTAGTACTAGTAACAGTATTTCATGTGGCAGTGAATTTGAAGTCATCTGGTGTGAGGTAGAGTCTAAGAAGATCAATTACATAGCATGTTGCTAGTGATGAAGAAATACATCCCCAAATAGAGATGATGGGCATGTAAAGAGTAATCATAATGGGAGACTTTAATTATCCAAATATTGATTGGGTAGCAATAAAATCTCATGAGAAGAATGAAACTGAATTTATTGAGCTGTTGTGAGACAACTTCCTCAAGCAGCATTAGTGAGAGAAATTTAGTGGATTAAGAAAGAGGGAATGATAAAAAAGAGTGGAAGAATGAAAGGCCACATCTGTAAGTTGTGTAAAGGTGAAGGATGATGTGATGGATGAGTAGTTTTTATACGTAGAGAATGGTGGGTGGATGGAATATATCACCAGAATGCATTGTGAATTTGGGGAGCACATATTATTGCAAGGTTCAATATGATAGACATGTTGCTAATTAAGTGGGCCTCTGATAATGAGTGTGTTGATTCCATGGAGGTTACTGTAATGATAATAATTATCAAATGACAAAATTTCCATTGTGTTTGAAAGAACTATTTGGCAAACATTTACTCAAAGGATGCTGTTGAATGCTTGCATAACTCTTCTGTAAAAAAAACTGAAATATGAGTCAAAAGCTATAGCAAATTTATGATAAACAGATTCATGTTTACCTTGAGTAATTTAAATGTAAAATTCTATTTGTCTAATTTTTCTATTAGTGATGGTCTAGTTAAAATGATTCAATAAACGTTAAAGGATCCTAAATATGAAATATACTTAAATTATTATTATCATCAGACCTTCATAGAGTCAAGAGACTCATTGCAGGAGGTCTCACTCTCTCACACACAGTTCATCATACTGTGACTTAAATGCATTCTGTGTCTCTGCACTCATCACACTTTTAGGCAATGCATTCCAATCGTCCACCACTCTTCATGCCAAAAACCTATTTCCATTCCTCATTATAAAGTTTCCAGAGATGACCTCTCATTCTCCCATATCGCCAACCATTCTATGAAAAATGTCATCCACATTAATCTGGTAATTACCAGATTAATGTGTATTACTTACTAATTTATGTCTCTATCATGTCCCATCTCCTCCTTCTACCACTAGCTCTGCAATTTGCATTCTCTCAATTTGTCCAAATACTCAACATTCCAGAGACTCAAAACTGACTTATTTATCATCTCTTTTCTCCAAAAACTCTTCATTTTTTTGAAAACCAGGCAACCAAATCTTTGCAAGTAATCCATATGATGTCGGATCAAAGCCTAGTGCAATGGAATCATAACATTCTTACTTCTATATGTCATTGTTCTCTACATCATTGCCATGATCTGCTGTGCTGCCCTCACAATTTAAAATAAAACAGATTTGTTTGTTCATATAGTTTTCATTTATTATTATTATTATAATAAAGAAGCATTTACTCTTCCAAGAATATAAAGAAACTAAAGCCAAGTAATTTATTAATGAGATGTGTGATGCTGTTGTTTGTTAACTAGAAACTTCAGGTTTGGAGGAAAAGATTGTAACTTTATTCTTAAATCCAGTTCGACTTCCAATCGGTTTCTATATTTATTTTTTAGAAAAACCAGTGTTGAAAAGCCTGTTTCACATTTATAGGTTGTGACAAAAGGCATTAGAAATTTTATCGCTTTTTCTGCTAAACTTGGTACTCCTGACGGAAAGACAGCCAAAAATCCATCAGTGGTATTGTCTTGAAGATGTCTTTGAGTGCTGCATCACACGACAGTTCAATTATAGATTCAATATCTGAATCCGGCAATTCTGTCTCAGATACTGCATTCACTGTAAAAGGGTTCCTTATCCATGCTTTGTTGCTGTTGATTGGGGAGAAATATTCCTTCAGACTTGCCTGCAATCCTAGTATACGTTCCTTGATAACAGCTGAAACCTCATTAGGCATGGAACTCATATTATACTCTTTTTGTAATTCTTAGCTTTGTAAAAGATTTGTAATTTCCTGCTTCCACACAACGGGACCACAAATTGAGTTTTTTTGTTGCAGCTTCTCTTGCACTTTAAATACAGTTACATTGCTACCTTTTAATGTCAGATTTAAATTATTCAAAAAATCAAAAATGTCACAAAAGGAGGCAACCTTGATTAACCAATTGACATCATGAAAACTGTCTTTGAATTCAAATATTACATCCCTAGCCATTGAGAGATGGTGGTATAAGAACATTAAAACTTCATCCTTCATTTCAATAAGTCTTCTTAAAACATTCCATCTTGACAGCCATCGCAGTGTAAAAGAAGATGTTCGTGTTCACTCCCCATTTCTTTGTACAACGCAGAGAATATTCTTGAATTCAATGGTCGAGATTTTATAGAGTTAATAAATTGTACACATTCTTGCATAGTTGCATTTAAAAGCAATGACATTCTTTTGATGGTCAATGCTTCTCTGTTAATGCTACAATGCACCCATACACAGTTTGGTGCTATGACTCTGATCTTCGGAAAAAGTCCAGTACATGTGCCTGCCATTGCACTGGCTCTATTGCTACTCAGTCCCACACATTTATTCCATTCAATGCCCTTTTCATTGATGTGATTTGCAATCAAATTAAAAATTTCTTCAGCTGTTGTTCTTGTTGTCAGAGGTTTACAAAGAAAAAATTCTGTGCGAGTTGTATTGTCAGCATTGTATCTCACAAAACATATTAAATTGGCATTGTCCGATATGTTTGTACTTTCACTGACTTGCAAGGAAAAAAGATTGCACTCTTTTAAGTGACCTACGACAGTTTCTTCGATATTATCTGCCATCTCCATGATTCTATGCTTCACTGTGTTACTTGATAGCATCAGCATATTTACTTGGCACTCCTGTTTTTTATCACATATTCGAGATGCTAACATTTTCATTGCTGGAACTATTAATTTCTTGGCAGCTGTGAGAAGATAACTAGTTTCAGCAATTAATTTTGATATTTCATAAGAAGCCATTACAAGGTTTTCAGACTGAGCTCCCTGAGAAAAATTCATAGACATAGTCTTTTTGGTAGCTATTAGTCCTCTCTTTTTATTTATAAAGAAATCTATTGGCTTATTACTTTAGTTCGGATGTTTCAATTCCAAATGTCGCTTCAACTTTGAAGGTCTCATGGACTCGTTTGAAAGTGCTGCACAACAAATAACACATAATGGTTTGTCATCAACACCCTTGATGAAACCGAATTGTATGTAATCCTCAGAATACTGTCAGGTCCAGTACATCTTCTTTTTTGTAAGAGTAGTAGACAACACATTGTGCAGCCATTTGTTAGTGATGTTCTCAGAACTCGTGCCAGGCTGCACGACACTCGATTGTTCATTGGTGCTAATCGAAGAGTTTGTAACCAGCACACTGTTGTTTTATTACCCATTTATCCATCGTTAAATGGATAATGGCAAGCAAGATGAAGAAAGAATGAAATAAATTATTTAGAAACAATTATAATAATTATGGTTGTTCAGCCGAACCCACCAGGCAAGGTACACGTAACCAGTAAATACAAAAAAATACGCTCTCTCTCAATGCTTAACGTGGAGGGCGAGTAAAACAAATGGCAGACCGCCAAACAATTCAGCTGGTGGCGTGGTTGCCGCCACGCAGCCTGGCCATTAGTTGAGCTACTTTACTGTGAACAAAGAGACTGTGAAATGGTGATGCGGACGGAGCATGTTCTTCGTCTCTATTAAATTATTTATTCATTATTCCCGATTAAATGCTATTTACTTGTATTTTAGAGTTTCATGAAAAAAAAGAAAACCCCAAAACGAAATACCTAGGTTTTCAAGAGTTTTTTTAGACGCCCCGGCATTTAGTTTTTGTGATTCGGTGCCAGGTCGTGACCCACCATTTGGGAAATGCTGATCTAAGGTATAAAGAAATGAATAAACAAGTAAAAAGCACAGTTGAAAAGATAAAAAACACTTCTGGTTTAACAGCATGGTAAAAAAACTATATGAAGTTATTAATAAGTTATGTATGAAGAGAGAGAGAGAATGAAATGAAGTTGTTAAAAGAAAAAAATTAGAACATTTTGATAATTTTTTAAAGGATATTCAGTCTTGTGATTTAGTTGTTGTTAATGAATAGACTAGCTCCACTTTCTAATTAAGCCACATGTTGACCACTATGCACAAATTTGGTCACCTCCCAATCCCCATTGGAAATGGGGTTTGGGAGGTGAGGTGGTGGAGAAAATTCAGAGACAGGTGACAGGTCTGTGGAATGTTCCCTATGAGGATAGATTGAGGGTATGTGGATTGCAGAACTTAGCTGACAGGCGGAGCAGAGGGGATGTGATAAAAACTTATAAGTTACTAAAGGGACACATAAGATTGACATGGAAGATATTTTTCATACATGAGAAGTAGGGGAAAACAAAGGGTCACACTTGGAAGCTGTCTAAGAGTGTGGTTAGTAAGAGCGTGCAGACTAGGTTCTTTTCTTGGAGAGTGGTGAATGAGTGGATTAGATTGCAATAGGCGGTTATGAGTACCCCAACAGTGAATAGGTTTAAGGACATGTATGACAGGTATCATGTTAATGGATAGAGTGGGGCTCCGGCAATGGGTCTTTTGACTTCATGGAGTACCCATATAAATCTCATACTGGGCACAGTAGTGTCATATCATAGCATTATAAAGAAGAATGAGTAACTTTCTTATCTCTACTTGTCAATGTGCTCTTCAACATCCATGCAATCCTTTGAGCTATTCTACCAACTTTTGAAATATGAGGCTAGGTATTTGGGGAAGAATGCTAGTGGTGAGTTAAAAGATTCAGAGGGCATATTGTAAAAGTAGCTAAAATGGCTCATATGGTTGCCTTGTTACTGAAGAACATACTACAAGCAGAGATAAAGAAGTTATCGTACTTCTTTATAGGGTATAGATATGGACAAGCCTACTGTGCACTGATCTGTTCACTTGTGTTTCTTGTGGATGTGGAAGAGGTGGAGAAGATTCAAAAGAAAATGATTAGGTGGCATGTCTATGGAATGCTCCTTATGAGGATAGGTTGAAAATTTGTGATTACAAAAATTAGTCATGGGTCGAAAATGGCAGATATGACAGAGACAAAAATTATTATTATTATTATTATTATTATTATTATTATTTGTTAAAAATATACCAAGCTATTTGAATTATAAACCTGGTTTTAATCCATTGCCCAAGTAAGCAAACAGACAAGTAAGTCAAGTTTGCACCTGCAAGAAAATGCTTGGAAATGCAAGTCAAGTGTGCAGGCGCAAACGACTTACTTGTCTGTTTGCTTACTTGGGAAATGGATTAAAACCAGGTTTATAATTAAAATAGCTTGGTATCTTTAACGTATATTATACCCAAGGTAAAAAAATTTCTACTATATTATTATTATTACCTAAGACCCCATAGAGTCAGAGACTCATCTAGACGAGTCTCTGTCACCACGATGATGAGCTGTAGGTCATACATACAGCTCATCATACCACACCTTAAACACACTCTAATTCTCTGCAGACACCACACTCTCAGGCAAGGTATTCCAATGCCTTGCCTGAGAGTGTGGTAGAATTTCATCTTCTCAACCTTTCTTCATATTCAACATTCCAGAGACCAGAAACTACTTGAGTTACTTCTGGACCCTTTCCAACACCTTTTTGTCCTTTTGAAAACCAGGTGACCAAATCTGTGCACAGTAGTTCATGTGCAGCCTTATAGAATGGAAGAAGAATCTCCTTACTTCTATAAGTCAGTGTCCTCTGTATCATTCCCAGTTTTGGCAATGTATCCTCTAATTTTAGATCCTTATCCACCATCACCCCAAGATCTCCACCTCCAACAATATATCCCCACCAAGCATAAATTCTACATCCCTGGCATCCCCACTCCAGTGTCCAATCATTCAATCTATTGAAGTCTTGTAAAGCCACAACATCTGCTTTACTCCTCATAGTTTGTCCCAACTTTGCATCATCTGTAAACAACTGAATATTTCCATCCATATCTTCCCCAATATCATTAACATACAGGTTAAACAGCAATGGCCTAATGGCAATAGTCCTAAAATTACTTAAAGGTTTTTATAGGATTCATACAGAAGAATGTTTTCAGCAGAGGACTAGTGAGGGGGGGGGGAACTACAATCCCTGGAAATTGAGAAAAAATATGGTTAGCAAGGGGTGTGAGATGAGATTTTCTGTTTAGCGGGTGATGGATGAGTGGATTTGGTTGCTATGTTGGCAAGTGCCTTGTTGGTGAATGAGTTCAAAGTGAAGTATGTTGGTTAGTGCTTGGCAAAATGTTTAGGGTTCTCCTTGATGAGTCTGAGGAACTTCATGGAGATGCCATATAGTAATAATTATAATTATAATTATTATAATTTTAATGCTACCAAAGCACAATCCTGTATTATTTCTCATTAGAAGAACCATGCTTCACCCTCACTCACTTTTGAAAACATTCTCCTCACCATTATAGATCAATTCTCAATTCTTAAGTTGATTTCTAGTTTATCTATCCTAGCAAAATCAAATCATGTCTATAGCATCTTTAATTTCCAAAAAATCTTGCTTTTTTTTCATTCCAGACATTACATCTCTTCTACTCAACTCTTAGCATTTCATAAATCCCAAATCCTTCTAACTTTAGAATATTCTTCTCATATCTGGGATGATGCACCAAAAAACCTCAGAATGCTTGATCCCTCTCTCACTGACTTCCACCAATTGCTTTGTATCTTCAATTTCCAAAAAAGCTTGCTTTTTTTTTTCTCATTCCAGACATTACATTTCTTCTACTCAACTCCTAACATTTCATAAATTCCAAATCCTTCCAACCTTAGAATATTCTTCTCATATCTGGGATGGTGCACCAAAAACCTCAGAATGCTTGACTATATCCAGAAGAGTGCTATGCTTAGCAGATGATCCCTCTCTCAATGACTTCCACCAATTGCTTTGCCACAAATGCTTTGTTTCTGAATTATGTCTTTTCTGTAGATATTCAATAGATGCTGCTCCACTGAATTAGCTGCCACCTCTTCTTCTTCAACCTTCTGGTTCTGTCCACTGCTGGACAAAGGTCTCTCCCATGATTTTCCAGATCACTCGGTTTTCTGCCTCTCCCATCCATCTCACTCCTGTAATTTGTTCCAGTTCATCTCTCCACCTTCTTCTCGGTCTTCCTCTTTGTCTTGCTCCAACCATTGGTCTCCTCTCTGTTGTTTTTCTAGTCCATCTCCCATAGAACTATCAAATAACATATTGCCACTGCATCTGGCAATATGGCCAGCCCATCTCCAGTTAGCCTGTTTAATGTATTTTACAATATCCATGACACCTGTTTGAGATCTTATCCAGATATTTGTCTTTCTATCTCTTAATGTTATTTTTAGCATACTTCTTTCCATGCAATGTTGTGTTATTCTCAGCTTTTTGTTTACGGCTTCTGTTAAAGTCCATGTTTCTCCTCCACATGTTAGGACAGGAAGTATGCACTGGTTGAAGGCTTTCCTTTTTTAGACTCATAGGGATGTCGCTTTTGAATATGTCTCTCATTTTCCCATAAGCCATCCATCCAAGGTGAATTCTTCATTCAATTTCTTTTTTTTTTGGCACTTCTCAAAGGATAACAACTGGCCCAAATATACATATGAAGTAACTTGTTCTAGTTCAGTTTTCAACTTTGATAGTTCTATGGTTTATGTACTTATTCATCATTATTTTTGTTTTTTCTCTATTTATTTTTAATCCAATTTCTCTGGAGGCTTCATTTAGCTGATTTAGCCTTTCTTCCAGATCTTCAAGATTATCTGCTATCAGGATAATATCATCTGCAAATTTCAGATGATGCAGCCTTTCTCCATTTTGTTTATTCCTTTTGTTTCCCAATCAAGGCTTCTAAAGACTTCCTCTGGTGCAGCTGTAAATAATTTGGGAGATATGGTGTGACCTTGCCAGATGCCTTTTTGTATTGAGAACTTTTCACTGTTTTTATATAATTTAATTACAGAAGTTGCATTATTGTAAACATGTTTTAGTGTTTCAATATATGGTTTCTCAGTTCCCTGGGTTTCAAGTGCTTTTAGTGTTGCAGATGTTTTAACTGAATCAAATGCTTTTTTCATAGTCTATATAGACCAGACATAAGGGTTTATTGTATTCAATTGATTTTTCAATGAGCTGTCTTAATGTGTGAATATGGTCCAAAGTATTGTAATTCTTTCTAAATCCAGCTTGTTCACAGGACTGCATTCCCTCTAGTTTAGATTTTATTCTATTATTTATAATTTTTGTGATCTTTTTAATCTTTATAATCTTTATATATGGTGGGAAGTAGGCTTATAGGTCTGTAGTTTTTAATTTTTTCCTTATTGCCCTTTTTAAAAATTAATTTAGAAGTGAACTGTTCCAATTTTTTGGACTTTTTCTCTGTTTTAGGCATTTATTAAAGAGTTTAGTCAGCTGTTTGATGACAGTGCTTCCACCCAGTTTTAAGAAGTCTACCATAATTCCATCTTCTCCTGGGGGCCTTTCCTTTCTTCATTTCCCGCAGTGCCATTTCCACTTCACCTTGTAAGATCTCAGGGGCATGTTCTTCCTCACTCAAGTTATCCATAGATGATTCTTGGATATCCCAGTCATTGTCTTCATGGATTTCAGTATAAAATTCCTGAATTCTTTTGATTATTGCATCTCTATTTTTTATAAGTTCACCATTTTTTCCTCTTAAAGCAGCTATTTCCTTTGTTCCAACTGATAATGTTCGTCTTAGGACCTTCATATTACTGTCATTTTCTATTGTTTCTTTAATTTTCCTAGTATTATATGATCTAAGTTCATGTTTCATCCTTATACGTATAGTTATACAAATTTCTGCATATTCTATTTTATTGGTGTCAT
Source organism: Typopeltis vanoorti (assembly GCF_054136105.1). Classification (NCBI taxonomy): domain Eukaryota; kingdom Metazoa; phylum Arthropoda; class Arachnida; order Uropygi; family Thelyphonidae; genus Typopeltis; species Typopeltis vanoorti. Next base: position 89,993,030 of record NC_143564.1, on the reverse strand, counting down.
TCAAATCTCTGTTCATATATCTTCTTTTCTTCATCAGATCTAGGGTTTCCTGTCTTAGTTTTTCCTCTCCTTGGTGCCTATTAGCATCATCGATGGTAGTAGCTGTGTTCAACTTTTTTAGTTCATTTTTGAGTGATTCTCTGTAACAGCTTTTATTGTGGTAGAGGTTTTGTAGATTCACTAAATTGGACATTTTTCTTATGAGTTTATTCTGTTCCCATTTTTTGTTGATCCATACTTATGATAAGTTTTACTAGGAATAATTAAGTATATATGCGTAATTGTTTAAGTAAGAGCGGCTGTAAACGTTGTACGCTACCGATATTATTAGTGTGGGTTTTTTTTCCTTGCTTAAACTAAATACGAAAACGTTAATATTAGACCTAGTAACCTGCAGAGAAAAAAAAAAAAAAATGGCGGCGGCATTGTCATTGCATGATTTTAATTTGGATTTCAGTCGGTTTGTTAAGTGTGAGGTCTGTTATATGTATTCCTTCAATTACATAAATGATTTGTGGATGTTTAGTGCAGATGGAAGAAGGGTGTGTGCGAAATGTGACCTGAACGAGGAATTGATGAATGCGAATATGAAGTTGATGACAGAAAGTGCTAGTACCGATTGTGTCGCGAGTGCACGTTTGAAACAGAAGGATGGCGAGAAAGACAGGCGAAAAAATGTTAAAAAATCAGGAAAAAAGAAAAAGAGTGATTTGACAACCGTAACGGATGTTAAAAGGGACGAAAGTGAGGCGGAAAGAAACGAAATTGAGAGAACGAATGAAAGTAGAAATGGCGTGGTGCAGAAATCGCAAGTAAAAAAAATCGAAAGAATGAATGATAGCGAAAAAAGAATGACTGATGGCGAAAGTTGGACGCATGTTGGAACGAAAGTACTGAACCAAAGAAAGATGAATGACAGTAAAAGTGAGAAGAATGATAGCGAAAGTTGGACGCATGTTAGTCCGAAAATACGGAAACAAAGAAAGATATGTGAGAGTGAAAATGAGAAGAATGATAGTGAAAGTTGGACGTATGTTGGACCGAAAGTACGGAAACAAAGAATGATGAATGAGAGGGAAAGTGAGAAGAGGGGGTCGAGAGTTAGAAAGTTAGAAAGATTTAATGATAGAGTGAATGTGTCGCGAGGTTCAGAAGGTGAATTGGATTGGATGAAGCAAGAAATGAAATGGATGCGGAATGAAATTAAAAGAATTCAGGTCAAAACTATTAAAATAAATCATGATGGCATGAAAGAGTTAACAAAAGATGAGCGAGTGGCATTGTATGGCGACTCCATTATTAAAGGTGTGCTAGAGGATAAAATGCACAAGGTATGTTTTCCAGGTGGTAAAATGAGTAGAGTGATTGAGGCATTGAATATGAGGCGGGAACGAGCAAAAGAGTTAATTGTATTAATTGGTACGAATGATTTGAGAGAGAACAAAGAGCATGTCAAAATGAATGTCAGTAGACTGCTTGGAAAGATAAAGGAGAATAGTGTGACAGGAAGGGTGGTCAGTGTGTTGCCTAGGTATGATTGTGGTGAAATGAGGCGGAGAGCAAGGATTATGAATGATATTCTGGCTGAAATGTGTGAGGAGATGGGAGTACAGTTTGTTAATGTGTGGAATGAGTTTGAGGGACGAAGTGAGCTGTATGGGAGCGATGGACTGCATTTGAGTGGTTATGGTGTGAGTCGCTTGGAGAGACTGCTGCTGGAAGGTAGAGAAGTGAATAGAGAGAATGAATCAGATCGAGAGGGGAGTGATGTGGAAGAGCAGGAGAGTAAGACAGGAGAGATTGAAGGAGTGGAAATGAATGTGGAAGTGAGTGGTATGAGTATAGAAAATGAGCGAATGGGTGTGCAAGAGGAGCAGGGAAACTGCGAGGCACAGGGTGGACAGGGATACACAGCGTGAGAAAGGTGGATGCTCCAAGAGGAGGTGAGAGAATGTGTAGGCAGGAAAGTAATGGTATGATCAGGGATCAAAAGGAAACAGATGGAATTTCAAAGGGTTCTAAAATGAAGAAGCAGAAAGGGAAATGGCCTCAGTCCAGCATGGAGAGATCACATCGAGTGAGCGGTATCAGAGGAACTAGCTGTAGATCCAGAAATGAGTTGTTATGTTTGTATACCAATGCTAGAAGTATAAGAAACAAGGCGGATGAAATGGTTGCACTAATTGCGTCTGTGCACCCAGAGATTGTCGGAATAAGTGAGACATGGTTAGATGAGGATGACATCCTGACAGGAATAGAGATGGAAAGGTATGATGTGTTTCATGAGGATAGAAGGAGTAAAAAGGGAGGAGGAGTGCTATTGATGATAGAGAAAGAGTTATGTCCATACAAGGTAGAGATGCAAGAGGGAAATGGGGCCAGTGGTTTTGAGGCAGTATGGTGTGAGATAGAGGTGAAAGGAATCAAATACTTGGTGGGATGTTGTTATAGACCTGGTAATGTGGATGCTGGTGATAGTGAAATGTATAGTCAAATAAGCCAAGCAAATAAGAAAAGGGTGATCATTATGGGTGATTTTAATTATGGCAATATAGACTGGAATGAAGAGACAGCAACTGGAAGTAAAGAAAATGAGTTTCTTGAGTTTTTGAGGGATAACTACCTCAGACAGTATGTAACAGAGGGCACAAGAGGATTAAGGGTCTTGGATTTGGTCATCTCATCGGAGGATGTAATTATCAATGAGGTATCAAATCATCCACCAATTGGTGAAAGTGACCATCAGGTGATTACTTGGGTGGTTGCCAGCAGTGCAAGGACCCCTGTGAAAAAAGGGTATATGTGGAACTACAAGGGGGGGTGATTATGAAGAGCTCAGGAGACAGCTTGCAGGTGTAGCATGGAATGAGGAGTTAGCTAGAAAAGAGATCAATGCAGCTTGGGGGATTTTCAAAAAATATTTAGTGGATGCAATGTCTAAATGTATACCACGGGTGAGAAGGTTAAATAAGTTAGGTGTGAGATGGATGAATAAAGAGATTAAGCATGCAATACAGAGAAAAAGGGCATTGTGGAGGCAGCATAAGAGAAGTGGAAGTAACCAATTTCATGAGTTCTACAAAGACCAGGCAAGGAGAGTGACTTGGTTGGTGAGAGTAGCTAAAGAGAGATATGAACAGTAGTTAGCTAATGAAGCTAAAAAGAATCCTAGGGAGTTCTTTCGATATGTAGCCAGCAAAAGAAAGAATGATTATGGAAGGATGACGTTGATTGGAGGAAATGGTATAAAGACAGCTGTTGCAGAATGTGTGGTGGAGATACTTAATGAGCAGTTCATAAAGATCTTTCAATCTTGTGAATGTATCTTCATGGAGAGATTAAGAGCAGTTGATGATGGGGAGGAGAGACTGACTGTAAGTGAGCAAGAGGTGTTTGGGGAGTTGAGTAAACTAGATGTAAATAAGGCTGTGGGACTTGATAATATATCACCGCGTATTCTGAAGGAATGTGCCAGAGAGTTGACACCTGCCTTGACATATTTTTTTAATATGAGTCTTGCACTTGGTCAAGTCCCTAAAGAGTGGAAGGAGGGCAAGATTGTGCCACTTCATAAAGGAGGTGATCGAACTCAAGCATCAAACTATAGGCCTATCTGTGTGTCAAGTGTTGTGGTTAAGTTGTTGGAGAAGCTTGTGAAAACTAGGATCCAGAGTTGGGTTGACAACAATGGTATAATCTTTGATGGACAGCATGGATTTGCTAAAGGGAGGTTGTGTTTTACTAATCTACTTACTTATTACAATAAAGTGACTGCTTCCTTGGACAGAGGAGAAGGATACACAGTAATATACTTGGATTTTGCAAAAGCTTTTGATAGAGTACCTCATGATAAGTTGACAGTCTAACTAGAGCAGATGGGGTTGGATATTAGATTAGTGCATTGGATTGGAGACTGGCTATCTGATAGGTATCAACAAGTTGTGTATGGGGGTGCAATATCCAGGAAAAGGAAAGTCACTAGTGGAGTGCCTCAGGGATCTGTTTTAGGGCCATTACTATTTAACTTGTATATTAATGATATTGGCGAAGATTTGGATGGAGATATTCAGTTGTTTGCAGATGATGCAAAGTTGGGACGAACCATAAAGAGTAGTGAAGATGTTGTGGCCTTGCAAGAAGACTTGAATAAATTGAGTGATTGGGCAAGCAAATGGGGATGTGAGTTCAATGTTGCAAAATGTAAGGTTTTAAAATTTGGAAAACAAAGATGGGATGCAGAATTTATGCTTGGTGAGAATATATTGTTGGAAGTAGAGGAAATAAGAGATCTGGGAGTGATAGTGGATAAGGATCTAAAATTTAGGGGACAAATCGCCAAAACTGTGAAGACAACACAAAGACTTCTGGGAATGATGAGGAGGACACTGACGTGTAGAAGTAGGGAGATTCTTGTTCCATTGTATAAGGCTTTGATTAGGCCACACATGGACTATTGTGCCCAGATTTGGTCACCTGGTTTTCAGAAGGATGAAGAGATGTTGGAAAGGGTCCAAAGGCGACTGACTAAGGTAGTTTCTGACCTCTGGAATGTCGAGTATGAAGAAAGATTGAAAAGATGTAATTTGCAGAGTCTAGTGGAGAGAAGGAAGAGGGGAGATATGATAGAGACCTACAAGTTGGTAAGGGGTTGTTATAGGATCAATGGTGGAGAAGTTCTACAGAGAATAGTGGGAGATCAGGGGAGAACCAGAGGTCATCCCCGGAAACTGTATAAAGAGGGTGTGAGTAGGGGAGTGAGAGGCAGGTTTTTTTCGTGCAGAGTTGTGAATGATTGGAATGCCTTGCCTGAGCATGTGGTGTCTGCAAGGAGTTTGAATGTGTTTAAGACCCGGTATGATGAGATGTGTGTGAGATAAAAGGACCTCCTAGATGAGTCTTTGACTCCATGACGTCTTGTTTAATAATAATAATAATAATACTTTTGCCCTTACTAGTCTGTGGTCACTTCTTGTGTTAAATCTATTAAGCACTTCGGTATTATTTATTATATATCTTCTGTTGGAGAGGATGAAGTCTATTTCATTGTAAGTTTGTCCATTTGGGTTTCTCCAAGTCCATTTTCGGTTGATTTTCTTCTTGAAAAATCTGTTCATAATAAAGAGGGTATTTTCTCTTCTGCAAATTCAATAAGTCTTTCTCCTCTTTCATTCCTCTGTCCAAATCCAAATTTACCGATGGAGTTCAGATAGTCATCTCTGCTTCCAATTTTGGCATTAAAGTCACCCATTATAATTATGTAGAATTCTTTAGAATTATTTAATGTGGATTCTAATGTTTCATAGAAATCTTCTATCTGTTCATCTGGACGGTCCATAGTTGGGCATATACTTGTATAATTTTCAGTTGGTATCTTTTATTTATGAAGAGACTTAGTTCAGCTATTCTTGATGTTATTTTATTTACAAACAGGACATTGTCCTTGATTGTTTTATTTAGTAGGAATCCTACACCACCAGTTGAGTTTCTGTCACATTCACAGTGGTAGAGTAGATGTCTATCATTTAATTGCATGAGAGTTTCTTCATTCCTTCTTATCTCTGAAAGGCTCACAACGTCCTATTTTATATGTTCCAATTCCTTCATCAGTTCTTCTAATCCATCGTCATTCCGTAGCTGCCACCATTCCTCCAATTTCATCCAATAATGCATGAATATGGGAAGTGCTGATCAACATCACATACAATTCAGCTAAACCTTCACCATAGCAGCTTCTTATGTTCTTCTTTCATTCCATATACCTGTGTCCTTTTGAACAGCTTTTTAAATACCATTTTCCCCAACAAATACAAAACACAGCCCTTCAAGAAATACAGATTCCTTTATCTTTAATCACTTGCCCACTCATGTTATAGCTGTCAAGAACTTTGGTCTTCAAAGTTGATAAAAACTAATTAGGAAAACACACTCAAAAATATGACTAGATAGCAGAACATTGAATAACTTAGCATTGATAAAGTTTCCCATCATCATCCTTTCAGATATGTGAAGGAATAAGAGAAGTTAATTTTCTGAGTCTTACCTTCTTAGGTTTTAAATTTAAAAAAACGTTATTAATCTATAATACAACAAAAATTGATTTTGAATATTTGAACATTCATAATATTCATAATATTTGAACATTCCAGTTACAAGATACAGGTCCAAGGGTGGGGAGAGAGAGAGGTCCAACTTTTCTTAATTAGCTTAGATTCTGTAGTTCTAAGGTGAAAATATATGCCACATATGCTCTGCCTTTTTACTTGTGGTGCAGTAAACTGTAGAATCTAAGCAGCTAATCAGTGGCCTCAGGACTAACCCTCAGGACTCAGGGTTATTCCTGGGGGACTACTGATATTACTTCACACTATTGTATTATGCCAAAGAAAGTGCATATGAAGATATAATCCCTCAAGGTTACAAAAATATTGTCTGTGTAGATGACTGATAATTTGTGGTGAATCATACAAATAGCGAATTCTCTAATAGCTACATAATTCTCAACCATCTACAAGAAATGTTCAAGGGCCAGGAAGAAGAGCAAAGGACTTATGGGCATTTTAGTTCTAATTCCTTTGTACAACAGAATGAGATCAGACAGAAAAACCATTAATTAGAACCAATACTGTTGTGTTTGCATAAATTGTTGCGATGGAATGAGAAAGTTTGGTCTCCATACTGTAGAGCTGCAGGCTGTGCAGTTATTCATGTAGTATGATATTAAATGCAATATTAAAGACTTAAAGTATAAAATAAATAAATTCTCTGTGTAGCCTTGTGAAAATGAAATTTGCTTCCAATGCTCTAGACACTTAAGTGAAGATATCTGTAGGTACAATTTTAGTCATAGACAATAGAAACTTTTTCAGGCATGTTCGAGAAGCTTGTGAGAACTAGGATCCAGAATTGGGTTGAAAACAATGGCATTATCTTTATGGACAGCATGGATTTACTAAAGGGAGGTTAACTTAAGGTGACTGCTTTCTTGGACAGAGGAGAGAGACACAGTAATATACTTAGATTTTGCAAAGGCTTTTGATAGATTACTGCATGATAAGTTGATAGTCAAACTAGAGTGGATGGGGCTGGATATTAGATTAGTGCATTGGATCGGAGACTAGTGATCTGATAAGTATCAGCAAGTTGTGTATGGGGAAACATTATCCTGAAAAAGGAAGGTCACTAGTGGTGTGATTCAGGTGTCTATTTTAGGGCCATTACCGTTTAACTTGTATATTAATGATATTGGTGAAGATTTGGATGGAGATATTCAGTTATTTGCAGATGATGCAAAGTTGGGACGAACCATGAAGAGTAGAGAAGATATTGTGGCCCTACAAGAAGACGAATAAATTCAGTGATTGGGCATGGGAATGTGAGTTCAATATTGCAAAGTGTAAGGTTTTAAAATTTGGGAAACAAAGATGGGATGTAGAATTTATGCTTGGTGGGGATATATTGTCGGAGGTGGAGGAAATAAGGGATCTTGGGGTGATAGTGAATAAGGATCTGAAATTTAGAGGACACATTGCCAAAATGGCGAAGACAACAGAAAGACTTCTGGGGATGATGCGAAGGACACTGACTTGTAGAAGTAGGGAGAGTCTTGTTCCATTGTATAAGGTTTTGACTAGGCCACACATGGACTACTGTGCCCAGATTTGGTCACCTGATTTTCAAAAGGATAAAGAGATGTTGAAAAGGCTCCAGAGGCAACTGACTAAGGTAGTTTCTGACCTCTGGAATGTCAAATATGAGGAAAGATTGAGAAAATGCAATTTACAGAGTCTAGTGGATAGGAGGAAGAGGGAGATATGATAGAGACCTACAAGTTAGTAAGGGATTGTTATAGGATCAATGTTGGAGAAGTTCTACAGAAAATAGTGGGAGATCAGGGGAGAACCAGAGGTCATCCCTGGAAAGAATGTATAAAGAGAATGTGAGCATGGAAGTTAGAAGCAGGTATTTTTCATGCAGAGTTGTGAATGATTGGAATGCTTTGCCTGAGAGTGTGGTGTTTGCAGAGAATTTGAGTATGTTTAAAGCATGTTATGATGAGCTGTGTGTATGATAAAATTACGATTATATTAGTCCAGTGTGATAAAAGGCCCTCCTAGACGAGTCTTTGACTCCATGGGGTCTTGGGTGATAATAATAATAATAATTATTATAATTTCTTCAGACCATTTAAATGAAAAATCAGACTTCTTCTTCATTCAAAATTTTAATTTAATTTAATTTAAAAAATAAAAATAAAATAAAAAAATCACATGCAGAGTTAGAGCTAAAGGAGCTCTGCTTACTTTTGGGAATAAATAACATCAGAGGATTTTTTATTTCATTATATAATTCTCTAATGTTTCTTTATTCTCTAAAGAATGTGGGTAGAATGCTTTTAGTCTTAGCTAACTTTTAGAAATCAGCAGCCAGTGAGGTTCCAGCCTTAAATTGTCACTGATGTTTGAGTTCAGGGTCATCGAAAATTTTGAAGATTTTATGCCAAGTGAGTATGACAGACAACTGCTACCATTTTGCGTTCTTAGTTTTGTTCAGGTATACAGATAATAATAATCATGCTAGCAGCCGTTGTCATTCGTGTACTAAATGCAGTATGTTTTGAATAAGAAAGAGATTAAAACAGCTGGAATGCAATGAATTTGTGCCCAATGGATGAGATCCTTGATATGATATTAAACTCTATTTTACTCTCATGATGTTCTTGTAGTCCATATCTTTAATCATACTGGTTAATAATAAAGGCTGCCAAACCAGACAAAGATGACAGCAGATCTTTGTTTTGTTTTGGAATATTGTTGGCATGTATGTTGTCTTCAACATACATGTCCTTGGCCAGTCTTCAACAAACTGGCCAGAGACATCACCAACAGTAACAATATTGTTAAATAAAACATCTATTGTTAAATAATGCCATCTTTAAGGCCAAGATGGCATTATCTTGGCCTTAAAGAGCAAAAATATACTGGGAAAGCCCAAGTTGGCTACTCACTGAAATTTCTATTTTGGAATGAATGTGAAAAAGATTATTGCCAGTGAATATAGAATTCTTGCAATACTCACCGTATGTCCGATGTGCCTAGAAAAGACCTCTATTGAGAAATCATTCGTAAAAGAAGAAAATAATAAATTAAAAGTAAATAACTGGTACAGGAAGAAAACAGAAAACATTTTCTAAGAAAAATGTTCAGTGCACTGAAGTGGAGTAGACAGGATGAGATAATAATATGATGTGTTATAGAGCCATGGAAATGTGGTCACACCAATTTTCTTTTATGTGATTCCCATAAAAGGATGTAAATATATAGTGAGTAATGTTACTGGTAATCTGTATTCAAGAAAACAAATTTTTTAAAATATTTTTTTAAATTAATTTTATATATTTTTTACATTTTAATTTATTTCTTACATAATCCAGAAATCCTGCTATAGAGAGCAAAACAAAACTTTTCAAGCTGCTTCAAGAAGTAAATGGTGGTCTTGTGCTAGGTAATAATATTCACCCCCCCCCCCCACACACACACTTAAAGGCCATTACATTACAAAAATTAAAGACAATGTCTACAGTGGGATTTATAGCTATAGCCTGTCAGTTACAGAATGACACTAACCACATAGTCAACCATACCAGCAGTTAAGCAAAATTGTTTAGCAAATAAAAATAGTATAATCATTATTGATGATATAGATTATGGCAGTGTACACTAAAAACAGAAGACTACATCTGAAAGCAAAGAATCTGAATTTCTTGAACAGTGATGACTTGATTTCTTGAATCCTGTCATCACTGATCTCTTTTCCACTCATTCACAAGTTCCACTCATTCTAAAGGGTATAAGGCATCACAGATGATTCTGTGATGCCTTATACCCTTTAGAATGGCAAACACTCGTAGCTCAAGCTTTGAGTCTGATTATCAGAAATATGTAATTGTAGTAAGATGCAAAAATCAGCTTCTGCCAATAAAGATAACCAGAACTCCTAATCTGTGCAATAGCTGACCATTTTGGAGCAATAATATGAATGAGTGGAAAAGAGATTAGTGATGACTGATTCAAGAAATCCAGTCATCACTGTTCAAGAAATAATTGACAGTAACTATATCTAACATCAGGAAGATAATTTAGTTGTAAAAGGATTAATGATTAGAGATTAAGCAAGCAGCTTAGAGGTAGAAGGCATTATGAAATCACTAATAAGGCTAGAGTCAATAATCAGTTACATGAGAAGAAAAAAAAAGAGCAGACCAAGAAAGGAACACATGTAGTAAGAAATGGAAAAGCACAGGATAAATAGCACCTGGCCACTAAATTATAGAAAAATCCAAGGAAGGTTTTATTGATGAGTAGCAAAGTGAAGGAGAATATGAGATGATGTTGGTTAACTGGAATGCAGTCAGGTACCCAATGTAATTACCACCCAAATACCTAAGTATTTGATTGCTGAAATGAGGTCAACGTATGATGACTGCTAATCATATGTATTTTTCTGGATGGTGTGCTTGTTCTGCAGGATGGCAAACAAGAATTTATAGGAGGGAAAATACATGCAACCCTCCATATGAGAAAAGCAAATTCAACTTTGGTTTAAAAGTTTTTATAAAGGATCTTTGTGTCCCTGATGGCTTCAAACCAGATCTTTCCAAAATGAGGACAAATGGCATGATGGCCACTTGAGTGCAATGTCACCACCTACATGTTAGACGATTTTCATCAGTAGGTGAAATGGCACCATCTGGTTGAAAGTTTATTTCTCACTTGGTTAGACTATAATAAATTTAGTTTAATCCTTTATCCAAGTGTGAGCAAACAAAGTTTGTGCCTGAAAGTATCTTCAGGACTGGGGTAAGGTGGTACAACACCAGGACAACTCCTTGCAAAGGTAGAGCAAGCTATCATCACTCCTATCTCAGTATCTCCCATAATGCAAAAGACATTTCCTTGCAGATATGTCTAATGTTATGCATTAAGGGAAGGGCCACTACCTAGACTAGTTTCGACCTTTATTGAGGTCTCTTCAGTGGGAGCTTATTATAGTCTAACCAAGTGAAAAATAAACTTTCAACATCTTTCTCTAAATCCAGAGTAATTTATTAAAAAGGTGGCATACTGTTTGGCAACTCCTATAGGAGGAGATGACCTTGCTAATACTTCTGCCTGGTATCTCAACTTGGGCCTGACTCCCACTGAAGAGACCTCAATAAAGGTCGAAACTAGTCTGGGTGGTGGCCCTTCCCTTAATGCATAACATTAGACATATCTGCAAGGAGATGTATTTTGCATTATGGGAGATACTGAGATAGGAGTGATGGTAGCTTGTTCCACCTTTGTAATGAGTTGCCCTGGTGTTGTGCCACCTTACCCCAGTCAAGACACTTTCAGGCACAAACTTTGTTTGCTCACACTTGGATAAGGATTAAACTAAATTTATTACACCATCTGGTTATATGAAGACTTGAAATGATTGCTACCATGTTCATATATCAGGGACAAATATTCCAGGTGTGCTAGGTGTGCCGTGCTCATCCACCAAATAGCAATATCAATGATGTTATATTTTTGCATTTATTCCCATTAAAGACTCCCATAATTGTTTCCAGACTAAACGTGATTTCTAAAAGTAAACACAATAGACTAATGCTTCATGAAGTGGACAATTTTCAATGTGTAAACATTGCATTACATTCGCATTAATAGCCTAGGTGTGTATTCAAAATACATACACCTTTGAGCCCTTTGAAAAGATGTACAGATGGTGCAGCAGATCAAATTTTAGCGTTCTAGTAGTTTTAAACCGCTCAGAAGGCGAGGCAGGGTGAGCTCCGAGATAATAACACCTAGAGGCTGTGGTTGGTTATTGTGTCAACCAATCCAATTGAACATTGGAAGTTTTTCCCCACTTGGTTAGATTATAAAGTATATATTTAGTTTAATCCTTTATCCAAGTGTAAGCAAACAAAGTTTGCACCTGAAGTATCTTCAGGAATGGGGTAACTCGTGGTAAAGGTGGATAAAGCTTCACATCACTTGCCTTTGTATCCCATAATGCAAAGCACATCTCCTTGCAGACATGTATAATGCTGTGCATTCTGGAAAGGGTCACTACCCATACCAGTTTCGACCTTTATTGAGGTCCAAGTGGGAAAAAAACTTTGAACATCCTTCTCTAATCCAGAGTAATTTAATAATAAGGTGTGACACCTGTTGGCAATTCGTATAGGGATATAACTTCTGCATTGCTTCAACATTGGTATCACCTCTGGGTCTGGCTCCCACTGAAGAGACCTCAATAAAGATGGAAACTGATCTGGGTAGTGACCCTTCCCAGAATGCATAGCATTATACATGTATGCAAGGAGATGTGCTTTGTATTATGGGATACTAAGGCAAGTGATGTGGAGCTTTATCCACCTTTACCACGAGTTACCCTAGTCCTGAATATACTTCAGGTGCAAACTTTGTTTGCTTACACTTGGATGAAAAATTAAACTAAATATATAATTTATAATCCAATTGAACATTGTCATTTGTCATGAGCTGCTGTTTTTGTTTTCTGAGTTTCATCTGTTTTGCATACACGAAGTGTGAACTGACATGGTAGGCAAGTTTTTATATATAATATAAGATAAGTTTTAATATATAATTTTCAATAAATATATAACTTTTTTGCCCATATTTACAATGGGAAACAGTGTTATAGTCGAAGGAGGAAAGACTCCTTCGACTATAACACTCGTCCTCCTCTTCCAAATTTTGCACATTTGAGTAATTCAAATATACCAATCAAATATAGCATTATCTTTCATTACTGTTTTCTAATATACAGTATCTTAAAACAAACAGATTGTACCCCACGTTGCACACATTTGGTTACAATTACTTGATAACTTACAGTATTCAAAGTTATCCTACTTTGTTATTAGTAATTACGATCATTAGTAATTGGTCTAATGATCATAATCATTAGACCAATTATGATCAGCACTGATGGGCTATACACTGTTAAAACTTTCATATATCAATAAAAATGTAATCATATAGTCAAACTGACGTGGATTTTGTGCATAAGCCATGCAGCACATCCAACCGAAATGGGCAAGTGACGCCACTGATATCTACCCTATAGATATAAAATTATAAGCCTTTTTATGAAATGTTTTTATGGCACGTGTTTTTTTTTGTCAAGTTATTTGAAACATTTTAAAACTCAGGGGCTACCCTGAGTGTCGAGTCTTCAAAATTCGAGTCATCAGAATTCAAGGAGAACTGGCCTACCAGTCCGGAACTCGGGAGGGGGGGGGGGAATAGGCGCAGGGGGGAACCCCCTTTCAAGTCTTCAAAATTCAAGGAGAACCGGCCTACCAGTCCGTAACTTTAGGGGTTGGGTGCTGTAGGCGTTGGGGGGGGGCAGAGCCCCCTAGTATATATATATATATATATATATATATATATCTGACCCACACATGAAAGGTCACAAGACCTATAGCAAATCAGTGCTGTGGGGGGGGGAAGAGAATAAGAAGTAAGGAGGAATCTGTTTAAATTTTTTTTTTAACAACTGAAAGTTGTATTTTTTGGGGAAGGCAGAGTGGGTAAGGCTGTTCCAAAGAACAGAAGTAAACTGAATGCAAGAGGAAGAAGTGAATTGGTTTGGTGAGTTTCAAGATTGACTGTAAAAGAGATGCGTTATAACACACCATATTAGAACAATAACATTAGCTCTAATGATTTTGGAGGAAAATGGAGGAATAATAGTGGCGATTCAGCAGAGCACTGTCAATGAAAATATCTGTAGAACAGTAAGACAGAAACTGAACATCTATGAGAGAGGGACTGTTAATTAACTGGATTGCCCTCTTCTGAATAGAATCAAGCAATCTTAGAGATTTTAATGCACCACTCCAAATATTGGAGCAATATTCCATGGTTGGGTGGATTTGGGATCTATATAGTTAGCAGTTGTGAAGGCATGAAGTAGTGTCCTCTGCAAAAGAGTACACCAAGTTTTTTTGGCAGCTGTTTGTGCCAGGAAAATATGGAGGTATAGGTTAATTCAACAAGGAAAATCTGATCTTGTTTGGATATCTGCATCTTATTACTGAAGGCAAGGGAGAGGGATGAGAGCTTTTTTTCTGTGAGAGATCAGATAGGACTGAGTTTTGGTAGTATTAAAGTCTATAAGGTTGTTCTTGCCCCATTGAAATATAGCTACTGTATTTCCCCAAAATAAAGGCTGGGTCTTATATTAATTTTTGCTCCAAAAGACGCATTAGGGCTTATTTTCAGGGTATGTCTTATTTTTTCATGTACAACAATCTACATTTATTCATTTATTAATGTACAAAAAAAATCTACATTTATTCAAATACAGTCATATCATCTTCTGGAACATCGATGTATTGAATTATGAAGATTAATATTAGACACAACCATGTCCATTCGTTATCGTGCGCACATTATTCATGCATTGTGTTTGTACTCCAATTGGTTATTCAGCAATAAGTCTCGAGTTTATCTGTTTACATAGGCGTTTACCTCTAGTCCAAAGGTGCCCGCTTGGGTATTTACAAATACTTAATTATAATTTATATTATCATTTATTTTAAGTATTAATATCAATAGTTTATAATGTTTATATAAATATAAGTATAAATAGTTTATATGCATGTTTATAATTAAAAAATATAAACATAAATGGATGAAACACGTTCAAAGAAAGAAAACAGAAAGATTACCAAAACAAGCCTAAAAGTACAAACCATTATTATTATTATTATTATTATTAAACAAGACCTCATGGAGTCAAAGACTCATCTAGGAGGTCCTTTTATCTCACACACATCTCATCATACCGGGTCTTAAACACATTCAAACTCCTTGCAGACACCACACTCTCAGGCAAGGCATTCCAATCATTCACAACTCTGCACGAAAAAAACCTGCCTCTCACTCCCCTACTCACACCCTCTTTATACAGTTTCCAGGGATGACCTCTGGTTCTCCCCGATCTCCCACTGTTCTCTGTAGAACTTCTCCACCATTGATCCTATAACAACCCCTTACCAACTTGTAGGTCTCTATCATATCTCCCCTATTCCTTCTCTCCACTAGACTCTGCAAATTACATCTTCTCAATCTTTCCTCATACTCGACATTCCAGAGGTCAGAAACTACCTTAGTCAGTCGCCTTTGGACCCTTTCCAACATCTCTTCATCCTTCTGAAAACCAGGTGACCAAATCTGGGCACAATAGTCCATGTGTGGCCTAATCAAAGCCTTATACAATGAACAAGAATCTCCCTACTTCTACACGTCAGCGTCCTCCTCATCATTTCCAGAAGTCTTTGTGTTGTCTTCACAATTTTGGCGATGTGTCCCCTAAATTTTAGATCCTTATCCACTATCACTCCAGGAAAAAGAAAACCAGGACGTCCTCCTAAACGATTCAACAATGACTTCTAAGGCCGGAACAGGCCATGGTAGGCCTAAATCCTTGATATGCATGATGATGATGATTAATGTCAATAATATTATTTATTTATATTTAATTATATATTAATATTATTATTGTATAATTCAACACGTTCGTCGTGTCGCAATGGACGTACTAAATGCGTCTGTCTCGCTGACGATCATAACTGGGGCTTATTTTGGGGGTAGGGCTTATATTACGAGCATCCTGAAATAGGTCTTATTTTCGGGGAAACACAGTAGGAGATTGGAGTTCATGACATTGGTAGTGGTGAGTTGAAGAGTCTAACACTTCAGCACTATAAAGTTTGTCAAATGAAAAGGAGGATGGAGTATATACTGGCATCACAAAGCTATAGATAGGATTGGAAGTCTGAAAGAGCAGGTCATTTATGTTGGAGGTGCATCCAGAAAGTAAGGTCAGTTCACAATTTACCATCAAATAAGGCAGCGTTTCCTAAACTTTTCTGAAGACGGCACACTTCACAAATCATGAAATTTTCACAGAACACCTTGGTTATTTAGTAATGTATTAATAAATAATTAATTGTTAATTTACCCGATTTTTATTATTAATTAATAATTGATCATTAATTATTAATTAATTAATAATTAATTAAACATCAGTTAAACATAAACATCATTAAATTAATTAGTGCTGATTTTCATTGACATATTCCATTCTGATCACCAAAAATTTATAACATTATTATAATACTTACCAAGTGAATGCAGACTTTTTCTCCTGTGTGCTGGTAGTTTTCCCCTCCTTTTGTACATCCTGGAGATCACTTTGTAGGATAGTGGTGGATGACTCACTATCTGTTGCATCACAAACACCTTCAATAAGAGATTTCTTAATACCAAAATTAAACAAAGTCCCTTGCCTCTTATTCATATTAAAATTTAAATCTGCAGGCTTATTACTTTTAAAAAATCACGACACAATGGTTTCAAAACTTTCACCCTACAATACGAACTTGTAAAGAAAGTATTGTATTACTAGATTTGAGAACTGGATACAGACTACCTTGATCTTCAATTTTAGTTGAAAATTTCTTTATACTTCCTTGCTGATTAGTCACTAACATTTGCAACACAGATGTTATTTCTTTCAGTTTTGAGAACTGAGGATACACCGCCCATTGTTGTAATCAGCTTGCAGGCAATTTTCATGATCGGTCATAAACAGCAGTATTCTCTTTCCCGATTGTTGAAAGATTTCGATGTGTGAAAATCAACGATAAGTCATGAATATTTCCATGTTTAAAAACATGCCGCTTGGTCACTAACATTTGCTACACAGATGTTATTAGGCATTCTGGGTCTGAGCTTTTCGACATATTCATGAATATTATTCTTCTTAGAATATTTCCACTATAAAATATTTATCATGAAAAATACTTAGAAAACTAAAATGACAAATTCCAGGAGAACTTCTGGCAGAACACTTATTCACCTTCTGTGGAACACTGATGTTCTGCAGAACACAGTTTGGGAAATCCTGAAATAAGGTATGGAAGGTGGGTTGCACATATGTTGGAGCATAGAGTGACTCATTAGCTAGCTGTTGACCATTTTGCTATTTGTTGCATTATCGCTTGCTGTCTTCTATGAATAATTTATATTGAGTGCTGTGATTAAAAAAATCCAGCCTGTTGTGAGGTGCATAGTGCGATACTTTTTGTTAGCAGAAAATAAGAGTGCTGCAGAAATTCACTGATGAGTGGGTAAGATTTATGGGCCTAATATAATGAGTGACAGTAAGGTTAAGCAATGATGTCTATTTGAAGGGTGCAACAATATTCATGATGAAGAGTACAATGGCTAGCAAAGTGCAATGACAGACAGACAATTTAGAAAGAGTGAACACAAAAATGTATAAGAATCATTGTTTTACAATTATGAAACTTTCTTTTGAATTCCCAGAAGTTTCATGCTTAGTCATTCATGAAATTGTGATGAATAGCTGAGGTATAAGAAATTTTGTGTCAGATATGTTTCAAAAATGCTGCCCAATGTGCATAAACAGCAATGAGTGGAATCAGCAGAAAAATGGAGTGTTATGAAGGAGATGAACTTTTTTCTCATATTGTGACCGGTGACAAAACATGGGATTTCATACACAAACATTGAGTCAAAACAACAATCAATGCAGTGACACCATTCATTATCTCCGAAAGTAACAAAAATTCAAAAGGTATCATCAGTCAAAAATAAGATAGCTACTGTCTTCTGGACTGAAAAGGATCTTGCTCGTTGATTTTCTTTAAACCCAATCAGTGAAGAACAACAACTGATGTTAATGTGTATTGTGAAACACTGAAGAAACTCAGACAAAAAAATCCAGCAAATTCAGAGTTTGGGTGGGAACTTTTCAATCACCTACCCTACAGCCCTGACCTTGCACCCAGTGAACTACCTCTTGTTCCTAGATATGAAGCAATGGCTCCCATCTCAGTGCATTGAAGAAGAAAATGAACTGAAGAACATCATGACTCAGTAGTTGAACTCACTGATGGTGGTATGCGAGTCAATGGCAACTATGTGGAAAAACAAAGTGTATATATATATATATATATATATATATATAAGTATTTTAGTGTACACAATAAAACTTTTTTATTCTATATCAGTTTTTCTTTTAAATTTTTGACCGGGTATTACTTTCTGGATGCAACTTGTACAAAAGGAAGAGAGTGGATGAAAGAATGGAACCCTGGAGTACTCTTGTCTTAGTGGAGAAATCTGAGATGAAACCATTCATCATGATAAGTAGTGAGTAAACAGTGAGAAAGTGCGATCCAGTTGCAAGGTGTGGAAGGCAGACCATAGGATGGCAATTTGCTAAGTAGATCTTTGTGTCAAACCCAATCAAATGCTTTTGAAATACTGAATGCCACTATGCAAGTTTCTATAAATTTTTCCTTGGCTTGATTCCAGAGGTGGGTGGTGAAAGCTAGAAGATTAGCTGTAGATCATGAGTGGTGGAATCTGTATTGTTGGTCACAGATTAGTTGGTAGGTCTCAAGGTGGTTCAGGAATTGGTTATTGATGACCTTCTCCATAATTTTAGATTTTAGAGAGAACAGAAGTGAGAGCAATAGGATAGTAGCTCACTGGTTGACTTCTACCATGTTTCTTTGGGATGGGCTAGAGGTGGACTTGTTTTCATACTATAGGGTAGATGTTATTGGAATAAGATGGATTGAAGAGGCCATACAGAATAGGTGTTAGTTCTGGGGCACAAGTTTTTAACACAAAGGGTGAGATAGCAACAGTACTGGATGCCTTGGTTGTGTTCCAGTTATTAAGGATTCTTTAGATTTCTTACTGGCAGAAAAACCATGGGTGACATGTAGAGAGCAGTTCTTGGGAACTTTGCCCAGAGCATCAGTAAAGAATTGGAACAGAAAAGTGATGCCGGTAAGTCATCCTTGTCTATAGGTGAGGTGCCTACAGTACCATTAAGAAATGAGAGTGGTGGAAACTTGGGTGGGAAAAAGCTGTGCCCAATGGTGTTGGCAAAGGATCAGAAGGCATGATTACCATTTGGACAGAAGGTGAGTTTGCAGCATTTAGCCCTTCCAGAGTCTGATTTGGATTTGGTGATGATTTTTTTTACAGCTGTTGGAAGTTACAGTATAGGTGGAGTGAGCAGATGGAATTTTGGTCTTGAGACATTTTTGGTATGCAGAGTTTTTTTATTTTACTGCATTGGAATACTTTTTTGAGAACCAAGGCTTGGATGGTGGCTGTAAATTTGGAATAAGGGATGAAGGTTTTTGTTTGTGTGAGGATGATTTCTATTATTTGGTCTAGCAGGTGTTTATATCAGGAGAAATAAAGCAGTATTTCAACCACAGGAAAGAGGAATAGAAGTCATGGAGATCATCCCATTCAGCACCTTTATAGTACCGAAGGACATGACGCTTAGAACTGGTGGATGACAATTGTTCTGTAGTAAAAGAGACTTGTATGAGGTTGTGACATTAAATTAACAAGAAGAGAACTGGCATCCACAGTATACTTGGCAGGAGAGCTTGTTAGGAAGAGATTACATGTATTAACAAAATGGAGATTGTCAGGTATTCTGGTATGGAATTTGATGATCAATGTTATGTCAGTGCTAATGGCAAACACCTCAGCATCACTGCCTGCTTGAGCAGTGAAACTGGAAAAGGGAAGCCAATTTGGGTTGTGGACGTTGAAGTCTCCAAGAAGGATGAGCTCACTATTAGGGTATTTTAACTGTACAAAGTCAAGCTATAGAAAGAGATAGTTGAAAAGGTCAGAGTCGTTAATGGAATTTGGAGAGCGATAGAGACAGCAGTTGATTTCATAGAGAAATTTTGAGCCAAATCAGATCAAACATCAGAGGTGTATCAGGTGTTGGTTGGGTTAGATGTTAATAAGGCTGTGGAAATGGAGACATCACCACGCATTCCTAAAGGATGTGCACTACAATTGGCTATGCCCTTGACCTGGTTATTTAATAAAAGTCTTGCAGTAGGTAGAGTTCCGAAGGAGTGGAAAGAAGGCAAAATAGTACCACTCCACAAGCATGGTTCTAGGACAGAGGTATCCAATTATAGACCAGCCTGTATAACTGCAGTTGCGGTCAGATTGGTTAGGAATAGAATAGAGGATTGCAAATTTACAGCCACCATCCAAGCCTTGGTTCTCAAAAAAGTGTTTTCCAATGCAGTAAAAGAAAAAACTCTGCATACCAAAAATGTCTCAAGACCAAAATTCCATCTGCTCACTCCACCTATACTGTAACTTGCAACAGCTGTAAAAAAAATCATCACCAAATCCAAATCAAACTATGGAAGGGCTAAATGCTGCAAATTTACCTTCTGTCCAAATGGCAGTCATACCTTCTGATCCTTTGCCAACACCATTGGGCACAGCTTTTTCCCACGCAAGTTTCCACCACTCTCATTTCTTAATGGTACTGTAGGCACCTCACCTATAGACAAGGATGACTTACTGGCATCACTTTTCTCTTCCAATTATGTACTGATGCCCTGGAGAGATTGGTTAGGAACAGAATAGAGGGTTGGGTTGATGGCCACAGCATTCTTTATAATGGTCAGCATGTATATATAAAGGGTAGGTCCTGTTTTAGCAATTTACTTGCATTTTATGATAAGGTAGCAAGTGTGTTAAATAAGATATAATAAATTTAGTTTAATCCTTTATCCAAGTGTGTGCAAACAAAGTTTGCGCCTGAAAGTATCTTCAGGACTGGGGTAAAGTGGTACAACACCGGGCAACTCCTTGCAAAGGTGGAGCAAGATACCAACACTCCTATCTCAGTATCTCCCATAATGCAAAACACATCTCCTTGCAGATATGTATAATGTTATGCATTAAGGGAAGGGCCACTACCCAGACTAGTTTCAACCTTTATTGAGGTCTTTTCAGTGGGAGCCAGGCCCAAGTGGATATACCAAGGCACACACTTGGATAAAGGATTAAACTAAATTTATTATACTCTAACCAAGTGAAAAATAAACTTTTAACATCTTTCTCTAAATCCAGAGTAATTTAATAAAAAGGTGGCACACTGCTTGGCAGCTCCTATAGGAGAAGATGACCTTGCTAATGCTTCTGCCTTGGTATCTCCACTTGGGCCTGGCTCCCACTGAAGAGACCTCAATAAAGGTTGAAACTAGTCTGCGTAGTGGCCCTTCCCTTAATGCATAACATTAGACATATCCGCAAGGAGATGTGTTTTGCATTATGGGAGACACTGTGATAGGAGTGTTGGTAGCTTGCTCCACCTTTGCAAGAAGTTGCCTGGTGTTGTAACATTTTACCCCAGTCCTGAAGATACTTTTTTTTACACACTTGGATAAAGGATTAAACTAAATTTATTATACTCTAACCATGTATTAAATAAGGGAGAATCATATACAGTGATATTCAGTGTGTTAAAGTTTAAGTGCTGGGAGGACATCATGTTGGAGGATTAATGGAATATTTAGCACTAGGAAAGGATTAAAAACTAATTTTAATGCTTCCAATATTTGTCCTGGTCACTAAGACATCTTCAGGGATTACAAAGTAACTCTTGTACCACACGCAAAGACAACACAAACTAAATGAAACACGTGGGTGACTCCAAAGTGCTATCTAGGTGGCACACGATATGGGCATTTGTAGGTGGCCTAGGATGTAAAGTGGATATCTGACAATTATTGTTTTCCAAATTTTGGCAAGTTTTGTGCATTTGTATTTATTTAAATTCAGTTGATTTCTGAGTGCTACTGAAGATTGTACAGTCTTTCACAGCAGAAAAGGAAAACAGTCTTTCTTTTTCAAAATTTACTATGGTGGAGAATGCTGGATTTCTTTCAAGTGTTTCCGTGGGTTGTATTCAATACATGGTCGGCAAGGCCAGATTTACCATAGTAGTGATTACAGATGTACAATTTGTGTTCTTCTAATTGGGTGGTCGCTGATGTACCTGTCTGTCCAAAGTAAGCCAAATTGTTTTAAATAAATACTGATGCATAAAACTTCTCAAAATTTGGAAACTATACTTGTCAGAGGTCTTACATCCTAAGCCACTTACAAATGCCCGTAGAAAGTACACCACCTAGATAGGACTTTAGATTCATACACGTGTTTCATTTAGTATTGTGTTGTCTTTGTGTGCGTGTGTGTTCAAAGAGTTATTCATATTATTATTATTATTGTTGTTGTTGTTCCGGGCAACTCCAAGGAGGCGACAGACTCATTGAGGGAGGCCCTAACATCATGTCAAGAACAACTATTCGACATCGACACAGTATCTATCATACCTTGCCTTGAAATCATTCACGGTCGTAGCACCCACAACAGACTCTGGAAGCTTATTCCACTCATTCACCACTCTCCAAGTAAATCTCTTGGAGATGTCTTGATTACTGAGATGAAATATTGGAAACATTAAAATTAGTTTTTAATTCTTCCTTAGTGCTGTAAATATTTCATTAAACCTCCAACATGATACAGTGATATTGTTGGACTTTATAAAAGCATCTGATAGATTACCACATGAAAAGTTGGTGTACAAGCTGCAGAGGATGGGAATATATAGTATATTGGAGATTGGCTCTCTGAACAATACCAGTAGGTTGTGTACGATGGAGCAGTGTCTCAAAAAAGGAGGGTAACCAGTGGTGTGCCCTAGGGTTTGTTCTTGGGCCTCTGCTGTTTAACTTGTTTGTAAATGATATATCCTGTGGACTGACTGGGGATCTTCAATTATTTGATGATGATGCAAAATTGGGAAGAATTATAAGTAGCACTGCTGATGTTAATTCTCTTCAGGAAGATTTGAATAGACATTTTTGCTTTGGACAAATTAGAGGGGCTGTAGTTTTAATATCAATAAGTGCAAAGTGTTGCATTTTGGAGTGCAGAAATTTACAGCAATTATTCAGTTTACTTAGGGAATCTTGTACTTTTGAAGCATAACATCATCTTCATAAAGTAAACAATTGAGATTAATACCTTTGATTTTGATATCAGGTTTATTGTGTCTTCCCTTCATAATATGATCCAAACAGATGATGAATAATAGTTGAGATACATGCAACTTTGCTCACATCTGATTTAACATCAAATCATTTTCCTGTACCCTCTTTCAATAGTAACTGCTGATTTAACTCAAATATAAATTATGTATTGCCAAAATAATGTCTCATTCGCACCATATAACTATAGCATTTTCAAGAGCTTTTCTCTTGGCACCTTGTCATATGCCTTTTCCAGATCTACAAAATGTACATGCAGAATGTTATTATATTACCATGATTTCTTAATTATCTGTCTTAAGGTGAAATTGTGATGCTGACAAAGTCTATCTGGACTGAATCCAGTTTGTTCTTCACCAAGCTTCTCTACAACAATTTTTCTTAGCTGTTTTTCAAGTATACTTGCATAAATACTACCAGGGACACTCAGGAGGGAAATACTCCTAATTCTCACATTCAGTTTTAATTCCCTTTTTATAGATAGGTACAATGAGAGATCTATTTGCAGTTATATGAAATCAGACCTGAGTACTAGGCATTGTGAATTATGCAATATACAGCCACTGTAAACTTCTTATATTTCCATATTTCAGTATTTCTGGTCGAATATCATCTACTTCAGCCTGCCTTTTGCATGTGTTAGGTTTTTGATGGCTTATTCTATTTCAAGTATTGATATATATTCCTGATTGTATTCCTGTTGAGTGTTTCTGACCACTGTGCTGTCGCTGCATGTTTCAATTAGCAATCTTTCAATGTAATTATTCCAGACATCTGGAATATCTTTACCTTCAATTTTTATGTCACCTTTATAATCACTGATATCTTTTACAGTACACTTTCCTTCATATCTAACCTTTTTCAATTGAATCCAGAATATTTTGTTATTTTCCTGAATTTATTTTCTATTTTCTTGCCTAATTCAAGAGCAGAAGCTGACTTACTTCCAGGAATTTTCAACATGCTTTCTTCTTGAAAATAGTCTAACCATGTGAAAAATAAACTTTCAACATCTTTCTCTAAATCCAGAGTAATTTAATAAAAAAAAAAAAAGGTGGCACACCTTTTGGTAACTCCTATAGGTAAAGATGACCTCACTATTGCTTCTGCCTGGTATCTCCACCTCTGGGCCTAGCTCCCACTGAGGAGACCTCAATAAAGGTCGAAACTAGTCTGGGTAGTGGCCAATCCCTTAATGCATAACATTATACATATGCGCAAGGAGATGTTTCTAGTAGTAAGACTTATACGTTGGTTAGACATAACTGGTAATTAATTTACGGAATTAACAACGCATATAGAGTATATTGATTAAAGATAACTTTAATGAATCACTTCTATATTTCGGCAATGTCACATTGCCATCTTCAGGAACATAAAGATATGGTATGTGCACTAAGGAACTAACAAAGCAAATGAGGAAGAAAGTAAGAAACTAATTTTGTTCCTAAAGTCCTAATGGTGCCCTCTTGCGGGCTAATTTGGTAGTCTTGGCAGTTGGGCTGAAGTTCTCATAATGAAAGTCTCCCATATTTGGGGCAGTTTCATGCACCCAAATTTGTTGAGGTTAGGAATGTTTTTTAGAGTCTTCATTTGCTTTGTTAGTTCCTTAGTGCACATACCATATCTTTATGTTCCTGAAGATGGCAATGTGACATTGCCGAAATATAGAAGTGATTCATTAAAGTTATCTTTAATCAATATACTCTATATGTGTTGTTAATTCCGTAAATTAATTACCAGTTACGCAAGGAGATGTGTTTTGCATTATGGGAGATACTGGGATAGGAGTGTTGTTAGCTTGCTCCACCTTTGCTACGAGTTGCCTGGTGTTGTACTCCCTTACCCCAGTAAGGCAGTACAATACCTACCTTACCCTGGTAAGGTAGTACAACACCATATTCAGTCCTGAAGATATTTTCAGGTGCAAACTTTGTTTGCTCACACTTGGATAAAGGATTAAACTAAATTTATTATTATATGCTTTCTTCTTTTTCTTTAACATGCTGAGTCCACCATGAAGTTGATTTTTCTATCCTTGCAGACAACCTGCTACATGCCTCTCTGGCTGAATAAATAAATATTTTCTTCAAGGTCTACCAGTGAATCTTGAAGGTTTGGTTGTTGTTTTCAAACATTTTTATTTTATTTTTTTTAATTTATTTTTTAGGAAGAGTAGTAAGTGTGTTGCCTAGGCATGACTGTGGTGAGATGAGGCAGAGAGCAAAGATTATTATTGATATGTTGGCTGAAATGTGTGAGAAGAGGAGGAATACAGTTTGTTAATGTGTGGAATGAGTTTGAAGGAAGAAGGGGAAGTGCATTGGAGGGATAGACTGAATTTGAGTGGTTATGGTGTGAGTCACCTGGAGAGACTGCTGCTGGAAGGTAGAGAAGTGAGTACAGAGAATGAATCAGATTAAGTGGGAAGTGATGTGGAAGAGCAGGAGAGTATGACAAAAGAGATTGAAGAGGTGGTTATGAATGAGGAAGTGACTGGCATGAGTATGGAAAATGAGAGAATGGGTGTGCAAGATGAACAGGGAAACAGGGGAGGCTCAAGGTGGACAACGGCACAGAGCATGAGAGCATGCTCCAAGAGGATGTTAGAGCATGTGTACACAGGAAAGGAATGGGATGACCTGGGATCAAGAGGAATCACCTGGAATTGAAGAGGGTTCTAAAATGAATAAGCAGAAAGGGAAAGGGCTCCAGTCGAGTTTGGAGAGATCACATCGAATGAGTGGTATCTGTGGAACTAGCTGTACATCCAGGAATGAGCTGTTGTCTTTGTATACAAATGTGAGAAGTGTAAGAAACAAGGCAGATGAAATGGTTGCATTAATTAAGTCTGTTCACCCAAAAATTATTGGAATAAATGAGACATGGTAAGACGAGGAAGACATTCTGATAGGAATAGAGATGGAAGAGTATGATGTGTTTCGCGAGGATAGAAAGAGTAAAAAGGGAGGGGGGGAGTGAATGATAGAGAAAGAGTTATGTCCATACACAGTAGAGATTCAAGAGGGAAATAGTGCAAGTGGTTTTGAGGCACTATGGTGTGAGATAGAGGTGAATAGAATGAAATACTTGTCTGGATGGTAGTGACTATGAAACATATTATCAAATTAGCCAAGTAAATAAGAAAACGGTTATCATTATGGGTCATTTTGATTCGAGGCTAGGTGTCGCACTGATATGATCGTCGGCTTTTTGCGATCTCCTGAAAAGATTAGTAGTATTTTGTGTTATAATACACAATTTTACTAGAATTTTACGCAGTATTGTTTGCTTTTGTTTCTTGGTGTATGTATCTGTGCAATTTTCGTGTGTTTTCTGTGTTATTTTATTTATTATTTTTAAGATAACATATCGTACATATGGCACCGATAAAAAAAAATGGCAGCCAGGTCACCATGTTTGTTTAAGAGTTTTGATGTAAACGAATTTATGCAATGTGCTGTCTGTGAGATGTATGCTTTGCGAAGAGCGGTGGGAGTCTGGTTAAATGGTGATAGTGGAGTTAATATGTGAAGAAAGTTTAAGGAGAATGAGGATCTCAAGCGTGTTTCGGATGGTGAGAGTGATATCATTAACGATAGTCAGAATGTAGAAAATGGCGGTGTGATAGAGAATTGCGTGGTAGTGCCAGATAGGTGTGAGAGCGTTGTTGAAAGTGTAAATGAGGGTAGAAATACAGAACGAATGGATAATTTGATTGGTGAATGAAAATGGTGAGATAAATGCGAGTAGTGAAATCGCATGTTTCAATGGAACGATACACAGAGCAAAAAGGCAACTGGTGCATACGAAAAATGTGTGCTGAACGTACCGACTAATAAACGGCGAAAGCCTGTAACGACAAATAATAGAATGTTCGTAAACATTAATATACGTCAATAATACTTACCAGCCCGGTAATTCCACATGTACCCTGTCTTAATTGTAAATTCCACTCCTTTAGCTACCTCCCAAGTCATGACCTTATGTTCACTCTCACCAATTGGTGGCAACATGGTCATGTTCGTTACAGCCACATTCTCAGTTGCAATTACTAGGTCAAGCACTCTCTGCCCCGTGGTATTTTCCACTACATGCTACCGCAGATAGCTGTCCCTTAATAACTGCATAAAATCCAATTCCTTCCTCCCATGTGCCCTCTCCTCTTTCCAGTCAATGTTACCATAATTGAAATCACCCATAATAATTACCCTCCTTCCACTCATTTCTTCAATTTGCCTATGCATACTATCCACACCATCTATTCCATCACCTGGTCTATAGCAGCACCCAAATGTATATTTTGTTCTGCTAGATTCTATCTCACACCGAACAGCCTCAAATGTGCTCTTTTCTCTATCCTGCAGTTCAACTTCTATACTCCTTGGCTGCAACTCATCGGCTATCATCAATAACACTCCTCCGCACCTTTTATTCAACCTCTCACTCCTGAACACACTATACCCGTCGCATTCAATCTTACTAGCTTTATCATCTTCTGTCAGCCATGTTTCACTAATACCAACAACCTGTGGCCTGGAAGTGTCAACCAAGGCCAAAAACTCTTCCTTCTTATTCCTAATACTCCTGGCATTAGTGTACATGAATTGCAGAAGCCCATTAGTCCCACCCCTACTTTGATGCCTTATGCTAACTATCCCATTCTGATTTGTTGTCCTTTGTACTCGATAGGGCATATTATACTCATTCATACACTCAACTGCCTCCCTAAATTCTGCATATCTACTCCTCCCCTTTAATAAATCTAGTTTCCCTGAGTCTGTATATCCACTTCCAAATTATTCATCAACACTATTTCAAGTCTCCGTACACCAACTCCATTCAAATGTAACCCATCCATCTTCTATAAATCATTTTGCCCATCGAACTCACTCCACACATCCACAAATTCCACACCACTGTCCATGCATAACCCACACATAAAGTCATTGACAATTATGGCCCTCCAACTAAACAATTCAGTCATACCACGTGAAATTCTCACCAACCTAACTCTCTCACCCTTCTCTTTTGCTACCTCAAGTAATTCTCTCACATCCTCTATCATTTCCATTTTGTCTTCTTTCAAATCATTTGTTCCTGCCACGATTATCATCTCTTTCACCCTCTGTTTTTGCACTCAAATAGATTCGCTGACATCCTGTATGT
The DNA here is from genome assembly GCF_054136105.1 of Typopeltis vanoorti. Lineage (NCBI taxonomy): Eukaryota > Metazoa > Arthropoda > Arachnida > Uropygi > Thelyphonidae > Typopeltis > Typopeltis vanoorti. The sequence continues at coordinate 89,964,850 of NC_143564.1, read as the reverse complement.
TCGCACCCAGCTAGTACCATTTCGTCAAACACTCAACTATAACACCTCTTAATAGCGAATTCCCATACAGCACGCGTTCCTTCATTTTACTGACGTTTACGAACATTCTATTATTTGTTGTCACAGACGTTCGCCGTTTATTAGTCAGTACGTTCAGTACACATTTTTCCATATGCTCCAGTTGCTTTTTTGCTTTATGTATCGCTCCGTTCAAACGTGCGATTTCACTACTCGCATTTATCTCACCATTTTCATTATCAATCAAATCATCCATTCGTTCTGTATTTCTACCCTCATTTACACTTTCAACGACACTCTCACACCTATCTCGCACTACCACGCAATTCTCTATCACACCGCCATTTTCTACATTCTGACTATCGTTAATGATATCACTCTCACCATCCGAAACACGCTTGAGATCCTCATTCTCCTTACACTTTCTGCACATATTAACTCCACTATCCCCATTTAACCAGACTCCCACCGCTCTTCGCAAAGCATACATCTCACAGACAGCACATTGCATAAATTCGTTTACATCAAAACTCTTAAACAAACATGGCGACCTGGCCGCCATTTTTTTTTTATCGGTGCCATATGTACGCTATCTTATCTTAAAAATAATAATTAAAATAACACAGAAAACACACAAAAAATGCACAGATACACCAAGAAACAAACGCAAACAATACTACATAAACTTTTAGTAAAATTGCCAATTATAACACAAAATACTACTAATCTTTTCAGGAGCTCTCAAAAGCCGACGATCATATCAGTGCGACACCTAGCCTCGAAATATCTTACTTTTTTATTCAGGAGTAGAGTCCACAAGATGGCCTGTGACTAGTGGCGTGCCACGAGGATCTGTTCTTGGACCACTGCTGTTTAATTTGTTCATTAATGATATAGGAAAGGATCTGAGAGGAACAGTTCATTTGTTTGCAGATGATGGAAAGTTGGGTAGGGCAATAGTGAATGGAGATGATGTCAAAATTTTGCAAGAGGATTTGGATAGATTAGAGGTCTGGGCTAAGGAGAATGGATGTCAATTTAATGTGGCAAAATGTAAGGTTATACGTTTTGGAGTGAAAAGATTAGCAGCAGATTACTACGTTGGTGGGAACTGTACTCCAGGAAATTGATGAGACATGAGATTTAGTAGTGTTGGTGGATAAGGAGTTGAAGTTTAGGGGTCACATTGCAAAAGTGGCCAAATTAGCTCATCAAATCACTTGGTTGCTGAAGAATACATTGACAAACAGAGACAAGCAGGTTATAGTTCCTTGATACGACCCAATCTCGATTACTGTGCCCAGATTTGGTCACCTAGGTTTCTCCTTGATGGGGAGGAAGAGGTGGAGAGGATCCAGAGGCGAGTGACCAAGATGATAGCAGGTCTGTGGAATGAACCTTAGGAGAACAGGTTGAGGATTTGTGGGTTGCAAAAATTGGTTGATAGGCGGAGGAGGGGAGATATGATTGAGACATTCAAATTACTGAAGGGTTTCTATAAAATTAATTCAGAAGATATTTTTGAGAACAGGGCTGGTTGTGGGAGGACTAGGGGGACATCCATGGAAACTGGGCAAAAGTATGGTTAGTAAAGGTGTCAGAGCTGGGTTCTTTACTTTTAGAGTAGTGAATGAGTGGAATGCCCTCCCTGAGTCTGTGGTGGATGCTGTGACAGTGAATGAGTTTAAGGCGAGGTATGATAGATACTGTATGAATGTTGAATAGTTGTGATGAATATGATTTGGGGCCTCCCTCGTTGCGTCTAATGACTCCCTGGAGTTGCCTGTAATAATAATAATAATAATAATAATAATAATTTTAATTATGGCAATATAAACTGGGATGGTGAGATAGCAACTGGATGTAAAGAAAAGGAGTTTTAGCTCCAACTGAGATTTTGAGGGATAGCTATCTCAAGTAGTATGTAAAACAGGGAATGTGAGAATTGAAGGTCTTGCATTTGGTCATCGCATCTCATTTATAATTACATCCTCTGATGCGATGACCAAATGCAAGACCTTCAATTCTCACATTCCCTCACACTGCTGATTACCCGGGTGGTTGCCAGCAGTGTGAGGACCTCTGTGAGAAAAGGGTATATGTGGAACTACAAGTGGGATGATTATGAAGAGCTCAGGAGACAGCTTGCAAGTGTATCATGGAATGAGGAGTCAGCTGAAAAAGAGATCAATGCAGCTTGGGGGATTTTCAAAAACAATGTAGTAGATGGAATGTCAAAATGTGTTCCAAGGGTGAGAAGTTTAAATAGGGTAGGTGTGAAATGGATGAATAAAGAGATTAAACATGCGATACAGAGAAAAGGGGCATTATGGAGGCAGCATAAGAGAAGAGGAAATAACTAAGAGAAGGATAAACAGTAATATACTGAGATTTTGCAAATGCTTTTGATAGATTAACTTATAAGTTAATAGTCAAACTAGAGTGGGTGGGCTTGGATATTAGATTAGTGCATTGGATTGGAGACTATCTATCTGATAAGTATCAACAAGTTGAGATATAGGAGAGCAATATCTAGACAAAGGAAAGTTACTAGTGGTGTGCCTCAGAGGTCTGTTTTAGGTATATGGTTGTTTAACTTGTATATTAATGATATCGGTGAAGATTTGGATGGAGATCTTCAGCTGTTTGCAGATGATTCAAAGTTGGGACGAACCATGAAGAGTAGAGAAGATGCTGTGGCCTTATAAGAAGACTGGAATAAATTCAGTGATTGGGCATTGGAATGGAGATGCGAGTTCAATGTTGCAAAATGTAAGATTTTAAAATTTGGAAAACAAAAATGGGATGCAGAAATTATGCTCGGTGAGGATATATTGTCAGAGGTGGAGGAAATAAGAGATCTGGGGGTGATAGTGGATAAGGATCTGAAATTTTTTGGACACATCGACAAAATTGTGAAACAACACAAAGGCTTCTCGAAATGATGCAGAGGACATTGACTTGTAGAAATAGGGAGATTCTTGTTTCATTGTATAAGGCTTTGATTAGGCCACATAAGTACTATTGTGCCCAGTTTTCAGAAGGACAAAGAGATGTCGGAAAGGGTCCAGAGGTGACTGACTAAGGTAGTTTCTATCCTCTGGAATGTTGAGCATGAGGAAAGATCGAGAAGATGCAACTTGCAGAATCTGGTGGACAGGTGGATGAGGGGAGATATGATTGAGACCTACAAGTTAGTAAAGGGTTATTATAGGATCAATGCTGGAGTGATTCTATAGAAAATAGTAGGAGATCAAGGGAGAACCAGAGGTCATTCCTGGAAACTATATAAAGAGGATGTGAGTAGGTGAGTGAGAAGCAGTTTTTTTTCATGCAGAGTTGTGAATGATTGGAATGCCTTGCCTGAGAGTGTGATGTCTGCAGAGAATTTGAATGTGTTTAAAGCATGGTATGATGAGCTGTATGATAAAAGGGACCTCCTAGATGAGTCTCTGACTCCATGAGGTCTTGGGTAATAATAATAATAATATTCAAGTCTACATTTCACCTCTGAAAGTTGCTCAACTATGATTCTTTTTCAAATTTTCTTACACAGTTTTCGTTTTCAATATTTACTAGCCTGGTTGGCTGAGTGGTTAGCATAACCACTCTCCAGCCAAACGGCTGCAGGTTTGAATCCTGCCGTGAGAATGGATGTTTGTGATTGTCTGTGAAAATACTAGTGGTAGTGGTCGCTGGTAGATGGCATTGGTGTAGATGATGAAGATAGTTGCGGTTGGTGGAGACGGTGAGTTGTAGAGTAAGTGCCCTCCCTCAATGAGTCTTTGGACTCCCTGGAGGAGTTATATAATAATAATAATAATAATAATAATAATATGATATTCAATTTTATCCTTCTTGAATTGCTTGGTGTAATTTTGAAATTTCTTCGCATACCTGCAAATTGTGCAATTACTACAAATATTCTGGCTGGTCAAAAATGTTCTGTATAGATTCCAAATACCAACTTTCTGTAATATATTTTTCAACTAGAGCTGAGGACAGATGGATAAAACATATCTAGTTGGTTACACATTCTGTAAATGATACTTAAAAATGGACTGAAACAGTCAAAATAATGATCATGCACTCTTCAGTAGAATGACTTTGTCCACGTTGCACCATTTTGGCTCTTGTCCTATATCTCCTAGGAAATATTAACTTATTATTATTATTATTCAGGTCTCCATGGAGTCAAAAGACTCATCGTTGGAGGTCCTTCCTAAGAACATAAAGTCTGTCAAGACTCATCGAGGGCAGGTCCCCCCATAAGAAACACAAAGTCTATCATACCACTCCTTAAAACTCGTTGACCGTTCTCGCGGTTCACACGGTTCAACCACCCTCCATGCAAAGACACCACTCCTCACCTTCTTGCTCACAGTTTCCTCTCATAACTTCCAGGGATGGCCTCTTGTCATTACTCCCTCCAGCTGTTCAACCAAGCGAAAGAACTCCCCAGTGTCAACCCTGTAACCAAGTCTCAACAGTTTAAAAGTCTCAATCATATCACCTCTCCTTCTTCTATCCACCAAACTCTGCAGTCCACATTCCCTCAGCTGATCCTCATAACCAAAATTGTACAGTCCTGAAACCATCTTTGTCATCCGTCTCTGTACCCTTTCCACAGTTAATTTATCCCCTTCAAATACTAGGAACCAAATCTGAGAACAATAGTCTAAGTGTGGTCTGATCAGAGACTTATACAACGGAATGATAACCCTCTTATCACTGCAGGTCAGTGTCACTCTCATAATTGCAGCAATCCTCTGTGTTACCTTCACCACCTTTGCAATATGTCCCCTAAACTTCAGATTTCTATCAATCATCAACCCCAAATCTCTTGTCTCCCTTACTTCCTCCAGTATAACTCCTCCCATAGAGTATGCAGCATCCCATCGATGTTTCCCAAACCTCAAGACCTTACATTTTGCTGCATTAAACGGAAACCCCCATTCATTTTCCCATCTATGTAGCTTATTCAAATCCTCTTGCAGGGCTACCACATCTGCACTATTACTAATAATTCTTCCCAGCTTCACATCATCTGCAAACAACTGAATATCCCCTTGCAATCCACTGACAATGTCATTGATATAAAGGTTAAACAATATAGGTCCTAGTACTGAGCCCTGTGGGACCCCACTTGTAACCCTCTGCCTCCTTGACACTGCTCCACTATACACAAGTCTCTGATACCTATCAGACAGCCAATCCTGAATCCAGTTGAGCAATCTGACATCCAGACCCATGTGCTGCAACTTAAATATCAGCTTATCATGTGGCACCCTGTCAAATGCCTTCGCTAAGTCTAAGAAAATTGCAGTATATGCCTTTCCCTCATCTAATGTTCTTGTAACTTTATTATAAAAGGCTAGCATATTGCTAAAACAAGAGTGCCCCTTCACAAATCCATGTTGACTCTCACAGATAACATTACCCTCATCTGTCCAATGCTGTATACGGTCCCTCACTACTTTCTCCAAGATCTTACTAATTACTGATGACACACAAACTGGCCTATAATTAGACACTTCCAGTCTGTTACCACCCTTATGCAATGGCACTATCTTACCTTCCTTCCATTCCCTGGGCACATTTGCCAAAGCCAGACTTTCATTGAAAAACCAGGTTAAAGGCACTGTCAGTTCGTCTGCAAATTCTCTCAAAATTCGTGGTGAAATACCATTCAGTCCCAAAGCTTAAGTACTCTGGATGTCAGTAACTGACATCCAGAGTACTCAGTATCTGAAACACATTCTCCTCCTGTACCTCTAAACCTCGAATCTGCCCCATCCCTCTAGCATTAAAACTGATTCCTCTAGGATGAAATACTCTAATAAAGTGTTCATTGAACAATTCCACTATGTCCTCTGCATCAGTCACTCTATTCCCATTTTTATCCCACAATATCATTCTTCCACAGTCATTTCTCCTCCTACTGGCCACATAGCTAAAAAATTCCCTAGGATTGCTTTTGGATCTTAGGGCCAATCTCCTCTCATATTCCAGTTTCGCTTTCCATACCACACTAGTCACTCTTCTGGCCTGTGTCTTATATTCTTCATGTGTCTTCTCTTCGCCTGTCTCCTTATATCTCTTCAATAGCTCTTTTTCGCATTCAATTCCTGTTTAATATTGTTTGTCATCCACTTTACTCACCTGCTTTATAATTCCACATACGTTCCCATCTCTTTGATACTCCTGCATGTGTATTCATTTTCCAAGTCGAAACCATATGGTCACTCTCTCCAACTGGTGGGAGAGATGTCATCTCAGTTATTATCGACTCTTCTGATGCTATAACCAAATCCAAAACTCTTGAATCTCTTGTTCCCTCTGTTACATGTTGCCTAAGACATTTGTCCCTCAAGAATTCTAGAAATTCCATTCTCCTATTGCTACATGCATCTTCCTCTCTCCAATTTATACTACTGTAGTTAAAATCTCCCATAACAATCATTCTTCTTGCACTTGCCAAATTTAACTGCCTAAATATCTCCTGGTCCCCATCCTCTGTGCTCCTGTGTCTGTAGCAACACCCCCCTAAATATCCTGTCTTGCCCACCTCTATCTCACACCATATGCTCTCAAAATCATTTGTCTCACTGCCTTCCAAAGTCTCCACTCTTAGAGGACATAAGTCGTCACTTATCATAAGCAGTAGTAGAACACAAAGTAGACGTAGATCACAAATACATTCAGTCTTTATTCGAAGCCCAAAGAAATATGCAGTTTACAAGAGGAGTGACAAACAAAATAAAGAAAAGTGGATTCCTTACATATTCCTCCCTCTCCTGGTTTAATCATCTGCAATTCAGGAACTGAAATAGGCAATTTATTCCTCAATAAATAAAATGGCTACAGAAATGGAATGTTTGTCTCGAATTCCTTAAAAAAAAACTATAGCCTAAATTTGAAAATGAAGAAAAAAAAATAGCTGTAGATATTAGTAAAATATAGCAATATCTTTAGATATTTGTCTCTTGCTACTAACCTATATCTCTTTGTAGTGTACAATTAAAACTTTTGGAGAGGCTCCTAATCAACCAAAATTTCATTAGATATTGGTGGCATAATGCCAAATGAACAAGTCAAATTCTGACCCCAAAAAAATGATGATTTAAATTGAATTGGCACTGACTGCTTGCATTTAAAACGTATTTGGAAGTTAAGCCTTTCAAGGTCATTTCTGCATTTACCCATCTTATGGCTGCATCCAATAGCCTAAACTCAGGCTAAAATTCCTTAAAACTGTGAGGATTAGACCTGACAGCCTTCTGAACAACAAGCCTATTAATAGATGGTCCAGATTGTTACAGAAAATTCTCAAAGCCATTTAATGGTTTAACAATGACCTTTCTCTGCTTGCTCCTCTCTTCAACATGTGCATATTTGACATCCTGAAAACTATCTCAAAGATTTTTGCATATGGCATAACAAAACTGGAGAATCAATGTGCACAATGGTATCTTTGATCTAATTATACATTATTTTTATGGCTATTTAGCCTATTTTTCTTTAGGAGTGCCCTTTAATAATGTCATTAGCTTTTTACTCAAATTTTAGGGCATTACCAATGTTTTATATAGACAGATATATGAAGAATATATAGGAGGAATAATTCGGACATTTTAGGATGTTGCTAGATGTCTTCTTATTCAGCGGCACCCTGCTTTGTTAAAAAGAAGGAAGTATGATTGAAAGAGGGGGGTGGGGGTAGAGAGATGTGGGAGAATTATTGGTGAGGCAAGGGGTACTGTGAACTTTTTGAAAAACTCATGTTTTTTAATATTATTAAAGGTGGGTAGGGAATACTTTGGGAGGGAGTTGAAAATAGAGATTTTTTGGGGGGAAGGGGAAGGATATGACGGGATAAGAACAGGGGTGATCTTATCCCATCAGAGGGTGATATTAGCCTAAAGAAAAATAGGCTAAATAGCCATAAAAATAATATTTTCTTAGAGGAGTAACATGGGAATCTTCCCAGGAATAATAACTATAGAAACTTCACATTTTAATTTTAACAACTAATTACACTGCTAACTAGAACCTTCAAACTTTCTTCTGTCATAACCTGTTCACGTATAATAATAGTTATTCAAGATCTCTGGCATCACACTTAATAAATTCCTTATAGGAAACATGTAAAAAAAAAGTAGCTATAACATAGAGACACAGCAATATAATTCATCTGGTCAATATGGGGTGGAGATGCAAATACACACTTAGGACAACAGCTCTTGTTTTAATCAGTAATGAACCCTCTGGCTGAACAGCACTTACTTTGAGGACTTACACTTGGATGCAAGTATATAACTCTTTTACTTGTGAAGAAAACAAGCCTGAAACAAACTGTGGCTAAAACACATAAACACTAAACACTAATGCTGAACTGTAAAGTCAAAATCAAGACATCTGCAGGCTAGCTGAAATGAAAGAGGATTTTGCTACTCAGGAATTAGAGAGAAATGCCTGGATTTAATTCTTGCTAGACTCTATAGCTATATCCCTGATCATTCTTATAGAATGGTAAGGAGTATCAATGAAGAGTATGATCTTTTTTAACACACCTCTAATCAGAACTACATATGGAAGGTTGTCAACATCTCCATTACTGATTCTGATTGGTATCATCTTCGACAGTGGGAATGTAAAAATCTGGATCAATGGCACTCATATAAAGCATTGGCTTCTGTAGCAACTGATCATATCAAAATATTAAAAATGAATTTCTAATTATTTCATCCCTTTTTGATATCATTCTTATTTCTGGTAGATTTCATATATTCTAAATAAATTAACAGTGATCCATTTAATTAGAAAATTACATTAAGAATGAAATAAATTGCAATGAATATAAATGAAATATAGAACTCGCCCCACGAGCTCCGAAGATGACGCACTGTCGAAATGGCTCACACCCTGTTACTCCCACCCCTGATCTTGTCCCATCACCTCCTTCCCCAAAATTTCTATCTTTCACCTCCCTTCCAAAGAATTCTCTGCCCACCCTTAAAAAACCCGAGTTTAAAATTCACACACCTCTTGCCTCACTGATAATTCTCTCTATCCCCACATTTCCATCCCCTCCCTTCCTTTCAGTCACACTTTAACAGCGGATAAATGTATATCGCCATATGCCGGATACCACTGAATAAGAAGACAACCAGCAACATCCTACAAAGGTATGTCCGAATTATTCTTCCCTATATATTCTTCTTATATCTGTCTTTAAAACATCAGTAATGCCCTAAAAATTAAGTAAAGAAGCCCATGACATTATGAAAAAGGGGCATTCCTAAACAAAAATAGGCTAAATAGCCATAAAGATAATACTTTCATTATGAACCCATAAAAGCTTAACAAATTAAGAAGGTTACCTTTCATATCTACCATAGTTTGTCGCTGAGCTGAAATATCTGTAGCAAATGGATTATCTTGATGTTTATGCTTGGGAACCATATAACCATCTCCCTCTGGTGTATCCTAAATAAAATCATTACAAAAAAATAATTTACTAACACACTTAACAAAATAATAGTAATAACAATTAATAATTGAATTGAATTGAACTGAATTTTTAAAGTTAATTGAATATAACAACAATGCATTAAGCAGTGTTATCTAGATTCTGCTATGATGATTAATGTTTGCTTATGCAACAAACACATAATTTCATATTAATTACAAAATTATTAAATTTTCATATTAATATGAAAATTTAATAAACATGCATCATGTAACTTACTAAAACATGTTATAACTAATTATAACTGTAGCTGAAAGAGGACCACATTCATGTTAATATTCTAAAATATGTTTTGCAAATGTTTTTCAGCTGTAATTAGAATTACTGTAGTTACAGCATGCTTCATTGTTTAATCTTACTTGTTTATTAATTTTACAAGTTATATATTTATTAATTTAATTTTCATATCTTCACCTTCGTATTTTTTATGAAGTCATCATGGCAAACTGCTGGATACAGATAAGTGATTTTTAGAAAATAATTCATACACTGTCCTGGATATCATTAGTGGTAATTTTGCTTGTTTTTTCAAGTGTGTCATTGACTGTGTTTGCTCAGAATTTTGTTTGGTGTTTGGACTATGTTGTGTCTGTGTGCATGCACACATGCGCGCACACACACACACACGCACGCACCCCCCCCCCACAAAATATAGTCATTACCAAGGGTAAATAGAAAGTGAGAGTGGCAAGAAAGAGAATGTAGAAAGAGCTGCATAAGTAAATGCCAGAAGTGTATTCACACCAAAAGCAGAAAAGTGAAGTGATGAATGTTAGTGATGAAACACATTGATGAAAGCTGTGGAAAGGTCTCCCCAAGGAAGTGAAAGAAAACAGCAGATAGATATCTCTGTTAAACAAAGGAGGCATCAGGAGAGAAGAAGCAAATCACAGACCAGTTAGTATCTTTGGAGTGATGACCAAGGTGCTGAAAAAGTTAGTTGAATGCAGAATTCAGGAATGAGTGGTCAAGAATATGATATTCCATGGGGGGGGGGTAGCACTGATGTGTGAAGGATAGGCTCTAACTTTGCTGTTAACTCACCTTTTACAATAGTGACAATTCAGTTGGATAAAGAAAATGGCTATCGCAATGCCAAACTTTTCAATGAAATTTGAGAGGATACTGCAAAGGAATTTCACTTTCAGGCCAACTGGAATAAATGGGAATGTATATATAAGGGATTCATAGTGTGTAGTGTTGGTGAAAGCTCCGGATAAGATAAGTATTATTTTCAGTTATCGTTGATAAATTTATTTAATATTGCATAGTTTTGTTTGCCTTGCGTCTTTTTGTGTGTTTTTGGTGTGTTATAATTTATAATTTGATAAAATACGTTGCAAGTAAGTATGGCTCCAGTACGAAGGAAACTGGCAACCAGTAATGATGGTTCGCCATCTTTATCAAAGAACGGTAGTATAAAAGAGATGATTCAGTGTACTAGCTGCGAAATGTATGCTTTGTGGAGTGTGGTTAGATGATAATAAAGGAGTGAATGTGTGTAGAAAATGTAGGGAGAATGAGAAATTGAAGAGTATTTCTGATCGTGAGTGTGATATTTTTGTCAAACTTCAGAATGAAGAAAATAGGGATATGACAAGAAGCGGCGAGGTTGTACCAGAGAATTGTGAGAGTGTGAATGTAGAAAGTGTGAATGATAGTATTAATGGTTTTAGTGAGAATAAAAAAGATGAGATAGACGCAATGAGTGAGATCGCGTTGTTGAATGGTGCGATACAAAGAGCAAAACAGCAGCTAGAGCGTAAGAGCAAAAGTCGACTTCATGAACCAGCCAATAATAAAAAGTATGACAGGAAAAATAGACATATGAGTGTGAACATGAACAAAATGAAGGATAGAGTGCTGTATGGAGACTCGTTAGTACGAGGTGTGATAGTAGAGGATTTGACAAAATCGTACCAACCTGGTGCGACCATAAAGGATGTAACTGAGTCTATTAGAGAGCAAAAGGAAAGGGTGAAAGAAATGATTGTTGTGGCAGGTACGAATGATTTGAAAGGAGACAAAATGGAAATGATAGAAGACCTGAATGAATTGTTTGAGGAAGCAAAAGAAAAGAGTGAGAGAGTTAGAATGATTAGTCTTTTGCCACGGTATGACAGTGAAATGTTTAAAAGGAGGGCCATAATTGTGAACGACTTTATGCGTGGGTTACGTATGACGAGTGGTGTGGAATTTGTGGACGTGTGGAGTGAGTTCGATGGGCGAAAGGATCTATATAAGATGGATGGCTTGCATTTGAATGGTTACGGTGTAAGAAGACTTGAGAAAGTGTTGCTGAATGTGGTGGATGTGCAAATTCAGGGAAACTAGATTTATTAAGGGGGGGGGAGTAGATATACAGTCCTTACGGAGGCAGTTGAATGTAAGAATGAATATAATATGCCCGAGCAAATAAGGACAACAAATCAGAGTAGGATAGTTAATATAAGACATCAAGGTAGGGTTGGGGCTAATGGGGGTCTTAAATTCATGTACACTAATGCTAGGAGTATTAGGAACAAGAAGGAAGAGTTTTTGGCCATGGTTGGCACTTCCAGACCACAGGTTATTGGTATTAGTGAAACATGGATGACTGTAGATGATATAGCTAGTGGGATTGAATGTGATGGGTATAGTGTGTTCAGGAATGACAGGGAGAATAAAATGGGGGGAGGAGTATTGTTGATGATAGCTGATGAGCTACAGCCAAGGAGAATAGAAGTTGAATTGCAGGATAGAGAAAAGAGCACGTTTGAGGCCATTTGGTGTGAGATTGTGGCTAGAAGAACTAAATATACAATTGGGTGCTGCTGCTGTAGACCAGGTGATGGAAAAGGTGGTGACAGTATGCACAAGCAAATAGAAGAAATGAGTGGAAGGAGGGTGATTATTATGGGAGATTTCAACTATGGTCGCATTGATTGGAGTAAGGAGAAGACACATGGGAGGAAGGAATTCGATTTTATTCGGTTATTGAGGAATAACTATCTGCGACAGCATGTAATGGAAAATACTAGGGGTCAGAGAGTGCTTGACCTAGTAATTACATCTGAGGATTTGGCTGTAACAAATATAACCACATTGCCACCAATCGGTGAGAGTGATCATAGGGTCTTGACTTGGGAGGTGGCTAAAGGTGTAGAATTTTCAATTAAGACAGGGTACATGTGGAATTATCGGGCTCGAAAGTATGACAAGCTTAGGAGTTTGATTGGTTCAGTGCCATGGCATGTACAACTGCAAGGATTAGAAGTCGATAGTGCATGGGAGGTAGTTAAGAAGTGTTTGCATGAAGCAATGGCTGACTGTATACCTAGAGTCCGAATAATAAATCAACTATGGGTTAAATGGATGAATAACACCATTAAGCTTGAGCTGTAAAAAAAGAAACAACTATGGAGAGAATTTAAGGAGAAAGGTGACCGGCAGGCACACGAACAGTATAAAGCGCAGGCCAGAAGGGTAATGAGTGTGGTAAGAAAAGCAAAAAAGGATTACGAAAGAACATTGGCCATGATGCAGGCTAAAGAGAATCCTAAACAGTTTTTTAGATATGTAGCAAGTAAAAGGAAAAATGTACATGGCAGAATGATTTTAAAGAATATCGATGGTAGGGAGGTAACTGAATCAGTTGATATAGTTGAGTTACTGAGTGAGCACTTTGCAACAATATATCATCCAGGTGGTTACATTGCAGAAACGAATGTACCAGTAGATTATACAGGAATTGTGGTGAATGAAGTGGAGGTGAGTAGTCTATTGCATAACCTCAATGTCAATACATCTGTAGGATTGGATGGTATACCAGCTCGTGTTGTACGAGAAGCAGCTAAAGAATTGTCAGTACCCTTGACCATTTTGTTTAATTTGAGTTTTGGGTCTGGGTTAGTCCCGAGGAGGTGGAAAGAGGGGAAAATAGTTCCACTGCATAAAGGTGGTTTCAAGACTGCTGTTGTAAATTACCGACCGATTAGCATATCAGGAATCATTGTCAAGGTCTTAGAGAAATTAGTCAAGAAAAGAATACAGGATTGGATAGATGAAAATGGGATATTGTATGGGGCACAACATGATTTTGTGAAGGGTAGATCATGCCTCAGTAACTTGCTCACGTTTTATAACACAGTGACGGCTGAACTGGATAGGGGTAATGGGTTTACAGTAATACTACTGGACCTAGCCAAGGCTTTTGATAGGATACCACATAGAACCCTAATCAGTAAACTGGAGCAGATGGGGATAGATATAGGGTTGGTGAGATGGATAGGAGGGTGGTTGAAGGAGAGATACCAGAGAGTGGTTTATTCAGGAGTGGAGTCTAAAAAACGTCTTGTGACTAGTGGAGTGCCACAGGACTCTGTTCTTGGACCACTGCTTTTCAATTTGTTCATCAATGATATAGGAAAGGATTTGAGAGGAAGTGTTCACTTGTTTGCTGATGATGCAAAGTTGGGTAGAGCAATTATGAGTGCACAGGATGTCAAAATTTTACTGGATGATTTGGATAGTTTGGAGGACTGGGTTAGGAAAAAATGGATGTCAATTTAATGTGCCAAAGTGTAAGATTATGCACTTTGGGGTGAAAAGAATAGCAGCAGTATATCGCATTGGTGGAACCGTACTCCAGGAGATTGATGAGCCCAGGGATTTGGGAGTGTTGGTGGATAGGGAATTGAAGTTTAGGGGACACACAGCTCACCAAATCACTTGGCTTCTGAAAAATACTTTAACATGCAGAGACAAACAAGTTGTTGTTCCTCTGTATCGAGCCTTGATAAGACCCCATCTGGACTACTGTGCCCAGTTATGGGCACCAGGGTTTCTTCGTGATGGGGAGGAAGTGGAGAGGATCCAGAGACGAGTGACCAAGATGATAGCAGGTCTGTGGAATGAACCTTATGAGAATAGGTTGAAGATTTGTGGGTTGCAGAAATTGGTCGACAGGCGAAGGAGGGGGTGATATGATGGAGACATTCAAATTACTGAAGGGTTTCTCTCAAGATATTTTTGAAAATATGACTGGTGGTGGGAGGACTAGAGGCCATGAATGGAAGCTGGGCAAGAGCGTGGTTGACAAGGGTGTTAGAGCTGGTTTTTTACTTGGAGAGTAGTGAATGAGTGGAATAAGCTTCCAGAGTCTGTTGTGGGTGCTACGACCGTGAATGAGTTCAAGGCAAGGTATGATAGATACTGTGTGAATGTCGAATAGTTGTTCTTGACATGATGTTAGGGCCTCCCTCGATGAGTCTGTCGACTCCTTGGAGTTGCCCAGAACAATAATAATAATAATAACTAGTAGTATGCATAAGAGGGAGGCTGGGGACATATATCAGAAAATTAAAATGCAGTGAGGTATTCAGGAGAATGTGGTAGTGATTTGTACATTAATGATATAAGGAATAATTGGAAGGAGAATATCCAGTTGTATGATAATAATGCAAACTGGGATAAGGAACTGTTGATCAAGATGATGATGTAGAGACCCTGCATGGTGATTTCAAAATACTTGCATTATTGGCAATTTACTCTAAATTGGCATTTGCCAATTTAGAGTAGCAGAGTGTAAGATTATGCATGCTGGGATGAAAAGATTATCTGCTGTGCATTACAATGATGGAACTGAACTGCAGGAAACTGATGAAGTTAAGGATGTAGATAGTGATAATTGATAGGCAGAGGGCATATTGAAAAGTGGAGAAAATAGCTCAAAGAATTATTTCGATGTTAAAGAACACATTAAGAAGTAGAAATAGGGAGGTTGTTATCTTATTTTGAAATGGCTGTATCTGTACTACTGTGCATGGAGCTGTTAATGTGGATTTCTTGGGTTGATAATATTTGGTAGAGAGATTCAGAGACAAGTGTCTAAGATGGTGACATGTTGTCTATGGAAAGCTTACTATGAGGATATACTGAAGGTGAGCGTGTTGTATATTTTAGCTAATAAGTTGAAATGAGTTGAAAATGCTGGATAAAAATGTACTTTGACATAACAGAAGTATAAGTTAGTAAAGGGTTGATGCTGAGGAAATTTTCAATGCATAACATGTAGATAGAGAGAAAAAGGAGTCACTCTGGAGATTGCATAAAAGTGTGGTTAGTAGGAGTTAGAACTGGAATTTTTTATCCAGTGAGTCATGAATGAGTGGAATGGATTGATAAAGGTGGTAATCAATGAATGAGTTTCATGAGAGCTATGTCAGGAACTGCATGAAGAAAGGTTAGTGTTAACCTCCATGGATGAGTCTTCACACTTGATTTATAATAATAATAATAATAATAATAATAATAATGATAATGATAAGAGGATGTGTTATAATAGGAAGTTCAAACTTTAATATACAGGTAACTCTCGTATAACGCGGCACTTATACAACGCGGTTTCGCTATAACGCGGTCTACATATTACAGTAATCCTTCATCTTTTCATATATTTTTCACCACGTGACTTAAAAATCAAACTTCTTCGTTAAATTTGCGTCTGCCCATATCGCGCATGTAGTTATAAGTAACGAATTTTAGGGGAATACCCTTTAGCACGCATGTAGGTCAATTGTTGACCGTATAAAGTGTTAATTATTGTTGAAAACTGTCTTCGTTTTCTGCCAAGAAAACGCATTAAAAATCATAAGTGCATTAATCTCAAGCTGAGCACTTTATTTCATTCAATTTCTAAAATTGAATGGTTAAAGGGCTTTTGCGATATGGTTGAAAACGAAATTAATGAATTAACTGATGAGAGAATGAATTTAAATTAGGAGAAACTGGTATAATTAATAGATGACATCGAACCAAATGGAGGGGAAAGTTCTGTCGAAGATTCTAATGAATCCATTAAAGGATTCAGTTAAAGAAATTAGCAGAAGGATTGAACTTGGCAAGAAAGTTAGGAAGCTATTTTGTGGATAATCATCCCTCAACGGAGGGCTCCAGAAAATTCACGAGACAATTGGATATTTGTTTAGCTCCATATTATGAACTTAATAAAAAAAATTGCAGCATAGTGGCAAGCAAGGTCTTATTACTGATTTATTGATAACCAAACCAGCCGAAGTATGCAATGAGAATTATACAAATGATGTCCAACACTTTATTATGTGCAATGAAGTTTACATACAATTTGTAATTTTATAAGTTTATACTATATATTTGTTTCATTACTAATTATATGAAGAGCCAAAGGCTTCAATTCGGCGACATAACTTATTTAAGTTAAAGGGATATTACATCCCATATTGTTTCTTAGCCGAATAAGAAACTCAAAGAGTTTCATGCCGAATATAGAAACTATATAAAGTTCGCCGATTCCAAGCGTATGCAAATACCTAGATACCTGCAGCAACTGACCCTTTAGGTAGTGCAAGCGAACGCAACTCATATCAAAGGTGGAGCAAGTTCCAATCACTGCTCTTGATATTTACCCATAATGTGAGCTGAGCTCCTAGGAGCTGTATTATTGTTCTACATTACAAGAGAAGGTCACTACCCAGACCGGTTTCAACCTTTATTGAGGTGTATTTAAGTAAAGACATCTCTAAAAATTAGGGCGATCCCTAGACAACTCAAATAGCGGCTGAAAGACCGTCCAACTCAGTGACAGACTCACTCCGTCACCAAGAAGAACTTCTCAGCGTTGGCTCTACCCAGTAGCAGGCTCACCCCACCACCAGCCACAGCCATAATCTCAGCGGTGGCCCTACTCAGAGACAGGCTAAAACCTATCCCAAGCAGAGCTTCTCATATATCTAGCATCCATCTCTCACCAGTGAGTAGGTAGACCTAGTTAATAATACCAAGTTTGTAGCGACCATAACTTACATCCCTTCTATGAGAATTGCCAAGAGGTGTCCTAATAAATTACTAATTATATGAAGAGCCAAAGGCTTCAATTCGGCAACATAACTTATTTAAGTTAAAGGGATATTACATCCCATATTGTTTCTTAGCCAAATAAGAAACTCAAAGAGTTTCATGCCGAATATAGAAACTATATAAAGTTCGGTGATTCCAAGCATAAGCAAATACCTGGATACTGCACCAACATGGGATGTAATATCCCTTTAACTTAAATAAGTTATGTCGCCAAATTGAAGCCTTTGGCTCTTCATATAATTAGTAATTTATTACGACACCTCTTGGCAATTCTCATAAAAGGGATGTAAGTTCTGTTCACTACAAACATGGTATTATTAACTAGGTCTGCCTACTCACTGATTAGACCTCAATAAAGGTTGAAACTGGTCTGGGTAGTGACCTTCTCTCATAATGTAGAACAATAATACAGCTCCTAGGAGCTAAGTTCACATTATAGGTAAATATCAAGAATAGTGATTGGAGCTTGCTCCACCTTTGATATGAGTTCCCTCAGCTTGCACTACCTAAAGGGTCAGCTGCTGCAGTTTCCAGGTATTTGTTTATGCTTGGAATTGCCAAACTTTACATAATTTCTATATTTGGCATGAAACTCTTTGAGTTTCTTATTCAGCTAAGAAACAATATGGGATGTAATATCATTTTAACTTAAATATTTGTTTTATAATTTATATGTTTTCTTAACTTACATGAATTACAAGAATTAAATAAAAATATATTTTTGTTAGGTATGTCATTGTTTATATAATTAAAAAAAACGATTTTGGAATCTAACCCTACTTTTTCTATGTAATCTGAGTCTCGCATAACGCAATTTCTATGTGACATTTCCATGGAACCTAACATCTGCATTATTATTATTTCTATTGTTATTATTATTACCCCCAAGACCTCATGGAGTCAAAGACTCATCTGGGAGGTCCCTTTCTCACACACAGCTCATCATACCGTGTCTTAAACACACTCAAACTCCTTGCAGACACCACACACTCTCAGGCAAGGCATTCGAATCATTTACAACTCTGCACGAAAAAAACCTGCCTCCCACTCCCCTACTCACACCTTTATACAGTTTCCAGGGATGACCTCTGGTTCTCCCCTGATCTCCCACTATTTTCTGTAGGATTACTCCAACATTGATCCTATAACAACCCCTGACCAACTTGTAGGTCTCTATCATATCTCCCTTCTTCCTCCTGTCCACCAGACTCTGCAAATTACATCTTTTCATTCTTTACTCATACTCAACATTCCAGAGGTCAGAAACTACCTTAGTCAGTCGCCTTTGGACCCTTTCCAACATATCTTCATCCTTCTGAAAGCCAGGTGATCAAATCTGGGCACAATAATCCATGTAGCCTAATCAAAGCCTTATACAATGGAACAAGAATCTCCCTACTTCTACATGCAAGTGCCCTCCGCATCATTCCCAGAAGCCTTTGTGTTGTCTTCACAATTTTGGCTATGTGTTCCCTAAATTTTAGATCCTTATCCACTATCACCTCAAGATCTCTTATTTCCTCCACCTCCAACAATATATCCTCACCAAGCATAATTTTTGCATCCCATCTTTGTTTTCCAATTTTAAAACCTTACATTTTGCAACATTGAACTCACATCCCCATTTCCATGCCTAATCACTCAATTTATTCAAGTCTTCTTGTAAGGCCACTACATCTTCACTACTCTTCATGCCTTGTCCCAACTTTGCATTATCTGCTGAATATCTCCATCCAAATCTTCACCAATATCATTAAAATATAAGTTAAACAGTAATGGCCCTAAAACAGACCCCTGAGGTACTCCACTAGTGACTTTCCCTTTCCTTGATATTGCTCTCCCATACACAACTTATTGATACCTATCAGATAGCCAGTCTCCAATCCAATGCACTACTCTAATATCCAACCCCATCTGCTCTAGATTGACTGTTAACTTATCATGAGTTACTCTATCAAAACCCTTTGCAAAATCCAAGTATATTACTGTGTATCCTTCTCCTCTGTCCAAGGAAGCAGTCACTTTATTATAATAAGTAAGTAGATTACTAAAACATGATCTCCCTTTAGCAAATCCATGCTGTCCATCAAAGATAATACCATTGTAGTCACCCCAACTCTGGATCCTAGTTCTCACAAGCTTTTCCAACAACTTAACCACAACACCTGACACACAGATAAGCCTATAGTTTGATGCTTGAGTTCGATCACCTCCTTTATGAAGTGGCACAATCTTGCCCTCCATCCACTCTGCAGGAACTTGACTGAGTACAAGACTCGTATTAAAAAATTATGTCAAAGTTGGTGTCAACTCCCTCGCACATTCCTTCAGTATACGTGGTGATATATTATCAAGTCACACAGCCTTATTAACATCTAGTTTACTCAACTCCCCATATACCTCTTGCTCACTTACAATCAGACTCTCTTCCCCATCATCAACTGCTCTCAATCTCTCCATGAAGTCACATTCACAAGATTGTAAGGCCTTTATGAACTGCTCATTAAGTATCTCCACCACACTTTTCTCAACAGCTGTCTTTATACCATTTTCTCCAATCAATGTCAACCTTCGATAATCATTCTTTCTTTTGCTGGTTACATATCGAAAGAACTCATTAGGATTCTTTTTGGCTTCATTAGTTAGCTGTTGTTCATACCTCTCTTTAGCTACCCTCACCAACCAAGTCACCCTCCTTGCCTGGTCTTTGTAGACTTCATGGAATTTATTTCCACTTCTCTTATGTTGCCTTCACAATGCCCTTTTTCTCTGTATTGCATGCTTAATCTATTTATTAATCTATTCTATTTATTAATTTATTCATCTATCTCACACCTACCTTATTTAACCTTCTCACCTTGGAATACATTTAGACATTGCATCTACTAGACAGTTTTTGAAAATCCTCCAAGCTGCATTCTATTTTACAGCTAACTCCTCATTCCATGCTACACCCACTAGCTGTCTCCTGAGCTCTTCATAATCACCCCCTTGTAGTTTCACATATACACTCTTCTCACAGAGGTCCTCACACTGCTGGAAACCACCCAGGTAATCACCTCATGATCACTCTCATGAATTGGTGAATGATTTGACACCTCATTTACGATTATATCCTCTGATGAGATGAACAAATCAAAGACCCTCAATCCTCGCGTCTGTCTGAGGTAGTTATCCCTCAAAAACTCAAGAAACTCATTTTCTTTACTTCCAGCTGCTATCTCATCATTCCAGTCTATATTGCCATAATTAAAATCACCCATAATGATCACCCTTTTCTTATTTGCTTGGCCAATTTGATTATACATTTCATTATCACCCATTACCTGGTCTATAACAACATCCCACCAAGTATTTGATTCCATTCACCTCTATCTCACACCATACTGCTTCAAAACCACTGGCACTATTACCCTCCTATATCTCTACTCTGTATGGACATCTCTTTCTCTGTCATCAGTAGCACTCGCCCTCTCTTTTCATCCCTTCTATCCTCATGAAACACATCATACCCTTCCATCTCTATTCCTGTCAGGATGTCATCCTCTTCCAACCATGTTTCACTTATTCCGACAATCTTTGGGTGAACAGACGCAATTAGCGCAACCATTTCATCTGCTTTGTTTCTTATACTTCTAGCATTTGTATATTTGTTATATGTGGGTTACCTGTACATGATATAATCTGTAAAAGCTACAGTGAGAATTTTAGGTGGAATAATTAATTTCATCACCTGCTGTTAGATTATAACCATGTACTGAGGATTTTATTTTATTTTTCTAACTTCACACTGAAAACAATGCGACATACTATGATCCCACATTTAATACCAAAAGTATCCAGATCTGGGGATCTGATAGGTCATTCTCTAATAAGTCCTCTATGCCACCAGTATGCCCTGCAAGGCATGCAAAAAGTAACTTGAAATCAGCCTGAGAGAGAGATCAAAGCTTAGTAAGTCCATATAACTCAGCTGACACCAAACACCTGTAAAAGGATACCTCTGCAACAGGTGTTGCAGAGGCAAATTTTGGCATAATGTGGTGTTCTTCCTGGAGTAGTTATACCAAGAAATATGTCTTGCTGCCTCTAGGACTTCGTGTATTAAGGATGATTATCGACACACCCTTATTGGGTTTCTCACCCTTATTGATGCAAAGACACCAATTACATCTGCCTGGCCTGTTAAGAGGAGATGGGCTTTAATGTTGTACCATTCAGTCAATGGAGCTGCATTACAAGAATTTAAATACATTTCCTCTCAGCATCAATGGATCAAGGATGAGACTTGGTTTTCAGCATAGTAGGCAGCTGTCTCATGATGGAGAGTAATGAGTGGTTGTCCAGCACCCAAAACATACATATGTCAATAATATCTAACTCATCTTCCCTCTTTACTACAAGGTCAGGCTTCCTAAATCCAATGCTAGTACTATAGTGGGGTTCTAACGTTTTGTTCCAACCTTTATTCTTCAACCTATCCTGTATAACCCTCACTACTGTATTATGTTCTGACATGTACTCTATATGTTCAATAACAACATTGAGCAACATGAGCAAAAGTTACTATACTCTGACCCAAAAAAATGGCAGTATATGACTTTCCCCATTTGTTGGTATTGTGAACATACCAACAAATGAACTAATTTTCATAATTTCTAGTAGTTCGTGCTTTAAACTTTTTGTTCTCTTACTCCTGAAGATGTTAGTCTGATGACTAACAAAACTTGTCAGGTGTTATTTTTAGTACTTGTTTAGTTTTAAAAACAGTTTCCTTTAATAAACATGTGGTCACAAAACTGGAATAATTATAATATTTGTTTTACTTCCACATACAAGTTTTGTGTTAAAACTGATAGAGGGAAGCAGCTCTTGTCAGTACTGACTTGAGGTTGAAAGTAAACGATTTCAGGAAAGGCTCAATTTCAGGAGCATACAGACATGATCGTTGTGATCATGTCCAAACTTGCTTTGCTTGAAGGAATTGAGCAGGGAGGAGGAGGAGGAGGAGGAGGGGAGAGAGAGAGAGAGAGAGAGAGGCAGGTTTTTTCATGGAGAGTTATGAATGATTGGAATGCATTGCCTGAGAGTGAGGTGCCTGCAGAGAATTTTAATGTATTTAAGACACAGTATGTATGATGAGTTATGTGTATAACAAAGGGACCTCCAGCAATGAATCTTTAATTGATTCTGAAGCCAAAAAACATTATGTGGAGGACTAAATCAAAATTTGAAATTTTTACGAGTGATACTCTTAGGTAGCTATAAAGTGAAATTCATCAGTAGGTATTGATGATTCACTGAGGTCTCATCAGTGGGAACCAGACTCAGAAGTGACACCAAGGATGAGAGAACGTGCAAAGTTATTTTTCATTCTGATATTTTCATTTCATTCCATTTCATGCAGACATTTTTATTGGTTTAGACAGCCATCTGAAAATGAATAAAAACCACTGTTGTTTTGTCGCATCTTTCAGCATCACTTATTAAGACATCACTTATTAAGACATAATTTTATAGACTCTCCTGAGTGGTGTGAGGTAAGCAAATTGCATGATTATAATTCTAACTTATCACCAGCATTAATTGGAAAAGTAGAATAAACCATTAAAAACATAATATTTTACTTTTATACCAAGAATTTAGCTATGCAGGTAATGTAATTTCACACCACTGATGTGTGGTGTTCACACTTTATGTAATTGTATACAAATGTTAATTTTTTTTTATGCATTCATTAAGATGTCAAGAAATTATATTCTTGATTTAATATTTTATCCAAGTATAAGCAAACAAAGTTTGCACTTGAAGTAACTTCATGACTGGGCAATTCGTATATAGAGGCTAATGGCTTCACATCACTTGCCTTAGTATCCCATAATGCAAAGCACATATCCTTACAGACATGCATAATGGGAAGGTTCACTACCCAGACAGATTTCAATCTTCACTGAGGTCTCATCAGTGGGAACCAGACTCAGAAGTGACACCAAGGTTGAAGTAATGCAAGGTCATATTTCCATATAATAAAATAAATCCAAATAAAAAGAACTGCCTTGTAACATGGGGCAAAAACATTCAGAAGAAAAGGGGAAAAAAATAATTAGGATGGTGAAAAAAAAAAGATTATCTATAGCAATGTAACTTTGGATGACATCAATCAAATTCCTGATATATACACACACACATGCCTTCAATATGTGTACAGGATAGTGTGATGGTATCATGTGATCAAGTTTACATTGTTAATAACTTCTTCTTCTTCCCTTCACATATTAGGCCTAGTGGCCTGTTACAGGGCTATCTTTTAAGCCTTCTAAGCCGTACCTATCCTGAAGATAAGGTGGCCAGTCCTATGCCTCCCAGTGTGTCCTATGTCTGTAGATGAGTGTGTTCATGGGGCCGGTCTGCCTGCTTGCATGAGGAAAAACCCCAGATAAACAATGGGGAGAAAACCCCTACAGTCCATGCCCAAGACTAGCGACCTTGGCTATGACTGAGAAAGATCCTTAAGCTCCTCATGTTGGTGATGGGAATTGAACTCAGGAAACTCCTTTCCCAGGCATATGGTTGAGAAGCACATAGCCACTCAGCTAACTGTGTGAACTGTTAATAACTTCCTATCAACAATTTTCCACCAAATCCTTCTATTATCTGTCAAGACGTGAATATTGTCAGAGCTCATATTTCATTCTTAGTACTATTATATAAAGGAGGATTCAGGATTCAAGAAAGAGGTGGTAAATTATAAGCCAGTTGATGGAGACCACCGTTAGGTGCCGTATTGGGCATGTTGCATGATTATTACAGCTCCTGAAGAATAAGTAATTTTATTGCAGATTTTGTTTTAAACAGGAATGTGACAGACTGAATTATTTAGTTTCTAAGTAAACCTTATACTTTTTTATTTACAAGTGGAAAGCAAATTAAAAATAAAAGTGGGGAGTGTGGAAAGTTTGAATCATTGTGAAGTTTTCTGAGATGGTCTCAGTTGGGAGGATGAATGATAAATTATAAGCCAGTTGATGGAGACCACCGTTAGGTGCCGTATTGGGCATGTTGCATGATTATTATAGCTCCTGAAGAATAAGTAATTTTATTGCAGATTTTGTTTTAAACAGGAATGTGACAGACTGAATTATTTAGTTTCTAAGTAAACCTTATACTTTTTTATTTACAAGTGGAAAGCAAATTAAAAATAAAAGTGGGGAGTGTGGAAAGTTTGAATCATTGTGAAGTTTTCTGAGATGGTCTCAGTTGGGAGGATGAATGACGAGCAAGAGTGGGTAGCTTGCAGAGAGAGAGAGAGAGAGAGAGAGATGTGCTGAAAGAGGAGGTGGAATGTCTCGAGAATGAGTTGAGAACTATCAAAGAAGAGATTAAGCGAATGAAAGCAATGAATGCAAAGGGAATCAAAGTAGGAGTGAGAGAGAGAGAGAGAGAGAGTTATGGGAATGATAGAAGAGGAGAGAATAGAAGCAGTAGAAGAGAGGGAATGAGAAGAATGTGAAGAAGTGCTGGAACCATGGCCAGAGAGGGGCCAGGATAGCAAGTAAGTAAGGGAACAAAAAAAGAAAGTGTTAGAGAGAGAGAGAGAGTGTGAGTCAATGCAGGGAAACTAGAATTATGAGGGATGATGGTAGCAGGGGTTGCCTCTTGTGGGAATAGGTGTCGGGAGAAGAGGGGAATACATCAAGTAATGCTGAATCTGGAGGAGATGATGATAGGTATACAGAAACAATGACATTTTTATTCTTTATACTAATACCAGGAGTATCCAGAATAAAAGAGATAAATTGGTAGCACTGATAGCGTCAGTCTGTCCAAAGATTATTGGGATCTCTGAGACATGGTTGACGGAAGATGATATATACTAACAGGAATAGAAGTAGCAGGATACAGCATTTCTCAACAGAATAGGCAGGTAAAACACAGTGGTGGAGTACTGATAATGATAAGTGATGTCAGAGTGGAGGATTTGGAGGGCAATGGCACTAATGTTTTGAAAGCATATGGTGTGAAGTAGAGGTAGGAAGGACAGCATATTTAGTGGGGTGTTGCTACAAGCTGGGGAGCAGGAGAGGTTTAGGCAGTTGAACTTGTAAAGTGCAAGAAGAATGATTGCTATGGGAGATTTTAACTATAGCAGTGTAAATTGAATAGTAATAAGAGAATGGAACGTCTAGAATTCTTGAAGGACAAATGTCTTAGGCAACATGTAACAGAAGGAACACAAGGATCAAGAGTTTTGGATTTGGTCATAGCATCAGAAGAGCTGATTATAAATGAGATAGCATCTTTGTCCCCAGTTTTTGGAGAGAGTGACCATGTGGTTTAGACTTGATCAAAGAGAAAGAAATGTATGTGTAATTATTGGGCAGGTAATTACAGTCTTAGATATCAACTTGGGGCAGTTCCATGGAGGGAAGAATTGAAAGGGCAAGATATCATTAGTGCTTGGGAAATTGTGAAGGAATATTTATTAGCAGCAATAGTAAGCTGTATACCACGAGTAAAGAAGAGGACACAATTTGGTGTAAAGTGGATGACAAACGATATCAGTTATGGAAGTGGTTATGGAAGAGACATATGGAGAGAGATGGAGAGCAGATGCATGAAGAATATAACACTCAGGCTAGGAGATAGACTAGTATGGTAACAAAGGCAAATTGGAATATGAGAAGAGATTGGCTCTGAGATCCAAAAAAAATCCTAAAAAATTCTTTCATTATGTCACCAGTAGGAGGAGAAATGATTGTGGAAGAAAACGACATTGCTGGATAAAACTCCACTATGTCTTTTGCCAGAGCGACTCAGGCAAAAGACATAGTGGAGTTTCTCAATGAACACTTTATTGGTGGTATTTTATCCTGGAGAAGTAGGTTTTAACACCAGGGCAGGTTTGAGGTTTAGAAGTGCAACAGGAGAGTGTACTTCAAATACTGAGTACTCTGAATGTCAATAAAGCAGTGGGACTGGATGGAGTTTTACCACCGGTTTTGAGAGAATGTGCAAAAGAACTGACAGTTCCATTCACCTGGCTTTCAATGAGAATCAGGCCAAGGGAAAGGTACCCAAGGAGTGGAAGGAGGGTTAAGATGGTGCCATTACATAAGGGTGCTAGCAGACTGGAAGTGTCAAATTATAGACCAGTTTGTGTTTCATCAGAAGTTGTTAAGATCTTGGAGAAATTAATGAGCAGTCGAGGTTAATGTTATCTGTGAGATAACATTAAACTCGTTAATGTCAACATGGATTTATTAAGGGGCACTCTTTCTTTAGTAATATGATTGCATTTTATAATAAAGTGACAAGAGCGAAAGATGAGATAAAGGCATATTCTGCCATTTTTTTGAATTTCACAAAAGCATTTAACAGAGTACCACATGATAAGGTGATATTTAAGTTACAGCACATGGGTTTCGGTGTCAGGTTAGTGAACTGGATAGATTGGCTATCTGATAGATATCAGAGAGCTGTGTATGGGGGAGCAATATCAAGGAGGCAGAAGGTTACAAGTGGGGTCCCAGAGAGCTCAGTACTGCAACCTGTATTGTTTAACAGTTATATCAATGACATTGTCAATGGATTGCAAGAGGATATTCAGATGTTTGCAGATGATGTGAAGCTGGGAAGGTTATTAATAATACTGCAGATATGGTAGCCCTTCGAGGACACTGGACAGATGAGCAAATGCAAGGGGGGGGGGTCAGGTTAATGCAGCAAAATGTCAAGTCTTGAAGTTTAGGATACATCAATGTACATCAATGGGAGGCTGCATACTCTATTGGGGGAACTGTACTGAAGTAAGTAGAAGAGGCAAGTGATCTGGGGGGGGGGGGATGATTGATATAAACCTGAATTCAAGGAACATAATAACTTACACAATAAACACAGTTGATTATAAATAATCAACAAGTAATTTATTATTTATAATCATGCCACAGGTGCCTTGAAAGATTAGAATTTAAGGAACGTACTGCAAAAATAAATTAACTGAGATAACAGTTAATTTATCCCCTAATAATCTGAGAAGACAGGCTGAGAGAATGTGAACTGCATTGTTTGGTAAATAGAAGAAGGAGGGGTGATAAGATTAAGACTTTTAAACTGTTGAGAGGTAGTTACAAGGTTGACACTTGGGAGGGGGGGGGGAGCGATGACAAGTGGCCATCCTTGGAAATTACAAAAGTAGGCTGTGAGCAAGAGGATGAGAAGTACTTTCTTTGCATGGAGGATGGCTGAACTGAGAGAGCATAAACAGTCAATGAGTGTTATGACAAGACTTTGTGGTTTCTAGGATGGTCATCTCATGATAAGTTGTTTTAACTCCGTGGAGGCCTGAATTATAATCATCATCATAATAATAATAAAACAAAATTATTAGTATGGTGCGAATGAGTGGTAGAACAAATATCGGCAAAGACCACATTGTGGGTATTTTGAATCTGTGGGATTTTGTACAGTGCAGTGCATGTGAGATGTATCTGATCTGATCCTGTGGCTTCCTCTCTTAGAGAGGGTTGCAGTTGATTACTAGAGAGATAATGACGCAAGGTGGTTTCCTATTGCCTTCCTTGCTGTATTTTTTATGACTGTCGCCTGTGTGTTCATGGGCCCGCTTGCGGAATGAAAAACCCCAGATAAACTGGAGGAAAAAACCCTGCTGTCCAAGCCCAAGACCGGCTAACTTGGCTATGGCTGAGGAAGATCCTTAAGCTCCTCACGTCATCGACAGTAATCAAACCTAGGACACTCCTTCCCCAGGCATATGGTTGCAAAGCGCAAAGCCACTAGGCTAACCGCATGGGGTGAGATGTATATGTCATGAAAATTAAAGGATATGTGGAAGGAACTTGAAATTTAAGAGAGACTGTGTATTAAATGTTTCAAAAGTGAGTGCATATAAGATGACTGGAATGGAGCAAATGTTAGCAGAGTGGATAGCATCAATGGTAGGACAAAAAATGTCAGAATTAATGTTGAACATGTGAAATAGTGGAGAACAAAATGGACATAAATAAAGAAATAATGTGCTTGAATCTTATCCTTCACAGGAAAAAATGCTAAATTGGAAATTTACAGAAGCGGCAAGTGATTAGCAGGGCTGAGAAGAGGAAGAAGCATCATCATCATCAAATTCCTGCCATGTACCCTCAAGGGGGTGTACAGGATATCATAGTACTACATGAAAATTTACATCATTACTAACTTCCTATCTACAATTTTCCTGAAAATCAGTCTGTTACTTGTCAAGACTGCAACATTGTCAGATCTTATATTTCTATCGTCTAAGGCACTTTGTACTGCATCAATTCACCTATATCTTGGTCTTCCTCTGGGTCGTTTTCCTGCCAACCTGGCAAAGAACACTTGCTTTGCTAATCTTTCCTCGCCCATTCTGTTTAAGTGACCATACCACCTGAGATTAGCTCTGTTAACGCATTTCTCGATGCTGACAATGTCAAGTTCTTTCCTAATATCCTCGTTTTTAATATGATATTGCCATTGATGCCATCTGTTCATGCCTCTAATCTTTCTCAGGACTCTAATATCTGCAGTCTCTAGTCTTTGGTCAAGTGTTTTACTTCTGACCCAGCTCTCAGATCCATAAGTTTAAACTGGTTTGAACACTGTCTTGTAAACAGCTAATTTATGTTCCGACTAATTTCTCTCTTATTCCATATGAATTTATTCAATTGACTTCCTACCATACCAGCTTTGTTGATTCTGTTGTCTATTTTCATATTTAATTTACCATCTTCACTAAAAAGTGTGCCTAAATAGCTGAAATGTTTTACTTGTTCCACAGATTCTCCGTTCACAATTCAGTTGACATTTTCAACAATTCTGGCTATTTTCATTGTCTTTGTCTTTTTATTGCTGACCTTCAAACAATATCTATTACAACAGTTATTCAATTTAGTCAGGGAATCTTGCAGGCTTGTAGTGGATTTATTTAAAAGTATAACATTGTCTGCATAAAGCAAAGAGCTGACATTAACATCTCCAATTTTGATATCATGTTTAATACCACTTTCCTTCATAATGTGATCCATATAGATAATGAATAACAGAGGGAATAATGTACATCCTTGTCTCACACCAGATTTAACATCAAACTATCTTCCTGTACTTCCTTCAATTCAAACTGCTGACATACAACTCAAATAAAGACCAAGTATTGCTTGATATCCACGTTGGCACCATATAACTGTACCGTATGGAATAGCTTCTCTCTTGGCAACTTGTCATATGCCTTTTCCGGATCGGCAAAACTTAAATACAGATCTTTGTTATATTCCCATGATTTCTCAACTATTTGTCGTAAAGTGAAGATCTGATCCTGACAGCCTCTACTTGGCCTGAATGCAGCTTGTTCTTCACCAAGCTTTTCTTCAACAATTCTTCTCAACCGTTTCTCAAGTATACTTTCATAAATCTTACCAGGAACACTCAGCAGGGAAATACCTCTGTAATTCTCACATTCAGTTTTATTTCCCTTTTTATATATGGGTACTATGAGAGCTCAACTCGAATCATGGGGAATTCGTCCCTCTGTCCAGGCCTTCTGAATTATACAGTGCAGCCACTGTAAGATTTTATACCCTTCATATTTTATACCATACTTCAGCATTTCTGGTCGAGTATCATCTACTCCTGCTGCCTTTCCACACTTCAAGCCTTTGATGGCTTTTTCTACTTTAGTATGGATATGCATTCCTGATGGTATGCCTGTTGAGTATTTTTTACCACTGTGCTATCACTGCTTGTTTCATTTAGAAATTTTTCAAAGTAATTACTTCATACTTCAAGGATATCTTTTTCTCCCGTTTTCATGTCACCTTTATCATCTCTATCTCCTTTTTTCAGCACTCGTTCCTCCATTTCTAAGCTTCTTCAACAACCTCTTTTTGCCACCTTCTTGTTATTTATTTTCTATATTCTTGCCAAAGTCTTCCCATGACTTTTGTTTAGCTAGTTTTACACAGTGTTTAGCTTTTTTACATCTGTCTCTGTATTCTCTAAGAGCACAAGCTGATTTTCATTTTTTTTTCAATAATCTTTGTGTATTTTAATCTACAGCTCACATCTGAGAGCTGCTCAACTTTAATTTGCTTTAAAACTTTCTTACATGTTATTCTTTTCAATATGAAATTCAATTTTTCCTGCTCAAGACTAAATGGTGATCACTTCCAATTTCAAATTTTCTGTGCACTATGGTGTCCTGCACCAGGGAGAAAATATCACTATCAACAAATCAACAATAACATAGTCAATGAGACTTTTCTTATTACTTGTCTCTTCTTTCCCTGTGAATTTGTGCACATTTTTATGTTGGAACATGGTGTTAATAATAACTAGTCCATGTGGACTAGTTATCATTAAGAAGAGGACGCAATTTGGAGTAAAGTGGATGACAAACAATATTAAACAGGAATTGCATGCGAAAAAGAGGCTATGGAAGAGATATAAGGAGACAGGTGAAGAGATGCATGAGGATTATAAGACACAGGCCAGAAGAGTGACTAGTGTGGTAAGGAAAGCGAAATTGGAATATGAGAGGAGAATGGCCCTAAGATCAAAAGAAAATCCTAGGGAATTTTTTAGCTATGTGGCCAGTAGGAGGAGAATTGACTGTGAAAGAATGATATTGTGGGATAAAAATGGGAATAGAGTGACTGATGCAGAGGACATAGTGGAATTGTTCAATGAACACTTTATTGGAGTATTTCATCCTAGAGGAGTCAGTTTTAATGCTAGGGGGGGGATAGGACTGGTTCGAGGTCTGGAAGTACAGGAGGAGAGTGTGTTTCAGATACTGAGTACTCTGGATGTCAGTAAAGCTGTGGGACTGGATGGTATTTCACCACGAGTTTTGAGAGAATGTGCTAGGGAATTGACAGTGCCTTTAACATGGCTTTTCAATGAAAGTCTGGCTTTGGCAAAGGTGCCCAGGGAATGGAAGGAAGGTAGGATAGTGCCATTGCATAAGGGTGGTAACAGACTGGAAGTGTCTAATTATAGGCCAGTCTGTGTGTCATCAGTAGTTGTTAAGATCTTGGAGAAAGTAGTGAGGGACCGTATACAGCATTGGGCAGATGAGCGTAATGTTATCTGTGAGAATCAACATGGATTTGTGAAAGGACGCTCTTGTTTTAGCAATATGCTAGCCTTTTATAATAAAGTTTCAAGAACATTAGATGAGAGAAAGGCATATACTGCAATTTTCTTAGACTTGGTGAAGGCATTTGACAGGGTGCCACATGATAAGCTGATATTTAAGTTGCAGCATATGGGTCTGGAAGTCAGATTGATCAACTGGATTCAGGATTGGCTGTCTGATAGGTATCAGAGAGTTGTGTATAGTGGAGCAGTGTCAAGGAGGCAGAGGGTTACAAGTGGGGTCCCACAGGGCTCAGTACTAGGACCTATATTGTTTAACCTTTACATCAATGACATAGCCAGTGGATTGCAGGGGGATATTCAGTTGTTTGCAGATGATGCGAAGCTGGGAAGGATTATTAGTAATAATGCAGATGTGGTAGCCCTGCAAGAGGATTTAAATAAGCTAGATAGATGGGCAAATGAATGGGGGTTTCAGTTTAATGCAGCAAAATGTAAGGTCTTGAGGTTTGGGAAACATCGATGGGATGCTGCATACTCTATGGAAGGAGTTATGCTGGAGGAAGTAGGGGAGACAAGAGATCTGGGGTTGATGATTGATAGAAACCTGAAGTTTAGGGGACATATTGCAAAGGTGGTGAAGGTAACACAGAGGATTGCAGATATTATGAGAAGGACACTGACCTGCAGAGATAAGAGGGTTATCATTCCGTTGTATAAGTCTCTGATCAGACCACACTTGGACTATTGTTCTCAGATTTGGTCCCCAGGATTTGAAGGGGATAAATTAACTGTGGAAAGGATACAAAGACGGATGACAAAGGTGGTTTCAGGACTGTACAAGGATAGTTATGAGGATCGGCTGAGAGAATGTGGACTGCAGAGTTTGGTGGATAGAAGAAGGAGAGGTGATATGATTGAGACTTTTAAACTGTTGAGAGGTGGTTACAGGGTTGACACTGGGGAGTTCTTTCGCTTGGTTGAACAGCGGGAAGGAGTGATGACAAGAGGCCATCCCTGGAAGTTACGAAAGGAAACTGTGAGCAAGAGGGTAAGGAGTGGTTTCTTTGTGTGGAGGGTGGTTGAGCCGTGGAATGCATTGCCTGATGGAGTGGTGGGAGCGAGAACAGTCAGTGAGTTTAAAGAGTGGTATGATAGACTTTGTGTTTCTCGAGGGGGGGGCCTCCCCTCGATGAGTCTTGACAGACTTTATGTCTTAGGAAGGACCTCCCTCGATGAGTCTTTTGACTCCTTGGAGGCCTGAATAATAATAATAATAATAATAATAATAATAATAATAATAATGTCCTGAGAAGAAATCCAACAGATATTTGCCATTATTATTAGCTTTGCTCTTTTCTAAATTTTCCCAAAATATTTTTGTATGTCTGACAATCATTTCCTAACTTTGAAAAGTCTAGTCAATTGAAAGTATTTTGAATGCAATTTATGAAATGTTTAAACGAAGATTTTTTAATATTGACTATACTCTTTCAATTGGTCTTCAGTCTACCATAAAAATTACAAAAAAAAAAAAACCTATTAAAAATTTTATGATCTTCTCTGTAACAAATATAAACCACATGATTATTTTCTGAAGCCTTCAATAAATGGATAGTAATCTTTTGAACTGCTGAATAACTACTGATGAATTCAACATTTTTGCTAAGTGTATGAAATCTGTGGTTGTTCCCAAACAGGTTCCATTATCAATACTGAGAGAAGCATCTGTTACCTTCTAACTGAAAAGATCTGATCTGATAAACCCAGAAATCATTTTTATCCTTCTATAATTTGGCCTCCAGCAATCACATTGTTACTAATACAGCTGATAAAATAAAGGCAATGTTATTTTGAATGCCTCTGAATACCTTAAAAAATTATGGTGTTCTTTCTTATTACATGGGCTACTTACACACTACGTTTTCTTCTAACACTGTCAAAGCACAAGTCCAGAATGCAATAACATAACTTTTCTGATTAAAAAAAAATACATGTTATCTAAGCTGTTAAGAAACTCTGTACATTGCATGGCAGGCTGCCAGAATTTCTTAGAGTGGATAAAGTTCAAGGGACTGAAATTCCATTCCATCTTAATTTTTATTGGTGCTCCTACATATAAAGTTGCTAAATACTTGTCAAAATGAATTTCTTCAATGTTTGGAACTCATTCTTCCTACATAAAAAACACTTCTGATTTTATTTGAAAAATCAAATACAACATATTAATCCAAAATGGTGATCATGAACCTTGATGTTACATCATTCTCTATCAACATACCTTTAGAGGATTATCTTTTAAAGCAAAAAACTTTTTCTAATATAATAAAGTTATAAGAATTCCATTAGAATTTGTTTATGCAATCTGGATATTTCATTTACAAAGGATACTATTATCAACGAGGGCACTCATGAGTCAAATGTGGCAGACATGTGTAAGAAGAGCTCCTGATTGAGATAAGTTATTCTTGGAATAATTAGGTATATATGATTATTTGTTTGACTAAGAGCTGCTGTAAATGTTGTGCGTTACCGGTATTATTAGTGTGGGGGATTTTTTTTTGCCTAAACTTAATTACGAATTCGTTATTATTATTAGACCTTAGAATAGTAACAGGCAGAGGAAACATGGCGGTGGCTTTGTCATTCCATCACTTTAATTTAGATTTCAGTAGTTTCGTTAAGTGTGAGGTGTGTGTTATATGTATTCTTTCAATTACATAAATGATTTCTGGATGTTTAGGACAGATGGAAGGAGGGTGTGTGCAAAGTGTAACCTGAACAAGGAATTGATGAATGCAAATATGAAATTGATGACAGAAAGTGTTAGTAGTGAGAATATTGCGGGGAAAATGAGTGCACGTCTGAAAGAGAAGGACGGTGAGAAAAATTAATGAAAAAATTTTAGAAAATCAGTAAAAAAAGAAAATAAGTGATTTGAAAACCATAACGGATGTTAAAAAGGTTGAAAATAAGGGTAAAGTGGCAGAAGGAAACGAAATTGAGAGAACGAATGAAACTGAAAATGGCATGACGCAGGAATCGAAAGTGTAAAAAAATCGAAAGAATGAATGATAGCGAAAGTCAGATGCATGTTGGACCGAAAGTACGGAACCAAAGAAGGATGAATGAGAGTGAAAGTAAGAAGGGAGGAGGGGTCGAGAGTTAGAAAGATTGAATCATAGAGAGAATGTGATGCGAGATTCAGAAGTTGAATTGGATTGGATGAGGCAAGAAATGAAATGAATGTGGAATGAAATTAAGAAAATCCACGTAAAAACTATTAAAAACTAATCATGATAACACGAAGGAGTTAACGAAATATGAGCGAGTGGCATTGTATGGTGACTCCATTATTAAAGGTGTGCTGGATGATAGGATGCACAAGGAATGTTTTCCAGGCTGTAAAATGAGTAGAGTGATTGAGGCATTGGATATGAGGTAGGAGGGAGCAAAAGAGTTAATAGTTATAATAGGTACGAATGATTTGACAGAGGACAAAGAGCATGTCAGAATGGATATCAAAAGGTTGCTTAGAAGGATAAAAGAGAAGAGTGTGACAGGAAGGGGAGTCAGCATGTTGCCTAGGTATGACTGTGGTGAAATGAGGCAGAGAGCAAGGATTATGAATTATATGCTGGCTGAAAATTGTGAGGAGATGGGAGTAGAGTTTGTTAATGTGTGTAATGAGTTTGAGGGACGAAGTGAGCTGTATGGGAGCAATGGACTGCCTTTGAGTGGCTATGGTGCGAGTCGCTTGGAGAGACTGCTGCTTGAAGGTAGAGAGGTGAGCAGAGAGAATGAATCAGATCAAGCGGGAAGTGATGTGGAAGAGCAGGAGAGTGAGACAGGACAGATTGAAGAGGTGGTTATGAATGGGGAAGTGAGTGGTATGAGTATAGAAAATAAGAGAATGGGTGTGCAAGAGGAACAAGGAATTGGGGAGGCTCAGGGTGGACAGGAGTACACAGCGTGAGAAAGGTGGATGCTCCAAGAGAAAGTCAGGCATGTGTAGTTCTAACGGGGAGTACGAGGAACAGGGGGAAACTTCTAAAATGAAGAAGCAGAAAGGGAAATGGCCCCAATCAAGCATGGAGAGATCACATCGAATGAGTAGCATCAGTGGAACTAGCTGTAGATCCAGACATGAGCTGTTGTGTTTGTATACAAATGCTAGAAGTATAAGAAACAAGGCAGATGAAATGGTTGCACTAATTGCATCTGTTCAGCCAAAGATTGTCAGAATAAATGAGACATGGTTGGAAGAGGATGACATCCTGAGAGGAATAGAGATGAAAGGGTATGATGTGTTTCATGAGGATATAAGGGATAAAAAGAGAGGGGGAGTGCTACTGATGATAGAGAAAGAGTCATGTCCATATAAAGTAGAGATGCAAGAGGGAAACAGTGCTAGTGGTTTTGAGGCAGTATGGTGTGAGATAGAGGTGAATGGAATGAAATACTTGATTCCATACACCTTGCATTATCTGGTCTATAACAACATTCCAACATGTTGTTATAGACCAGATAATGCAGATGGTGGTGATAATGAAATGTACAATCAAATTAGCCAAGTAAATAAGAAAAGGGTGATCATTATGGGTGATTTTAATTATAGCAATGTAGACTGGAATGATGAAATAGCAACTGGAAGTAAAGAAAATGAGTTCCTTGAATTTTTGAGGGATAACTACCTCAGACAGTATGTAACAGAGGGCACACTAGTATTGAGGGTCTTGGATTTGGTCATCTCATCAGAGGATGTAATTATAAATGAGGTGTCAAATCATCCACCAATTGGTGAGAGTGACCATGAGGTGATTACCTGGGTGGTTTCCAGCAGTGTGAGGACCTCTCTGAGAAAAGGGTATAAGTGGAACTACAAGGGGGGGGGTGATTATGAAGAGATCAGGAAACAGCTTGCGGGTGTAGCATGGAATGAGGAGTTAGCTGGAAAAGAGATCAATCCAACTTGGGGGATTTTCAAAAACTGTCTAGTAGATGCAATGTCTAAATGTATTCCAAGGGTGAGAAAGTTAAATAAGGTAGGTGTGAGATGGATGAATAAAGAGATTAAAAGCATGCAATACAGAGAAAAAGGGCATTGTGGAGGCAGCACAAGAGAAGTGGAAATAACCAATTCCATGAGGTCTACAAAGACCAGGCAAGGAAGGTAACTTGGTTGATGATGGTAGCTAAAGAGAGGTATGAACAGCAGTTATCGAATGAAGCCAAAAAGAATCCTAAGGAGTTCTTTCGATATGTAGCCAGCAAAAGAAAGAATGATTATGGAGGGATGACTGATACGAGAAAATGGTATAAAGACAGCTGTTGCAAAATGTGTGGTAGAGATATTTAATGAGCGGTTCATAAAGATCTTTCAATCTTGTGAATATGACTTCATGGAGAGATTGAGAGCAGTTGATGATGGGGAAGAGAGACTGACTGTAAGTGAGCAAAAGGTGTATGGGGAATTGAGTAACCTACATGTTAATAAGTCTGTGGAACTAGATAATATATCACCATGTATTATGAAGGAATGTGCCAGGGAGTTGACATCTGCCTTAACATATTTGCTTATTACGAGTCTTGCACTGGGTCACCTAAGGAGTGGAAGGAGGGCAAGATTGTGCCACTTCATAAAGGAGGTGATCGAACTCAAGCATAAAAATATATGCCTATCTGTGTGTTAGGTGTTGGGAGGATCCTGTGAAAACTAGGGTCCAGAATTGGGTTGACAACAATGGTATTTTATTTGATGGACAGCATGGATTTGCTAAAAGGAGGTCATGTTTTAGTAATGTACTTACTTATTACAATAAAGTGACTGCTTCCTTGGACAGAGGAGAAGGATACACAGTAATATACTTGAATTCCATGAAGGCTTTTAATAGTGTACCTCATGATAAGTTGACAGTCAAACTAGAGCAGATGGGGTTAGATATTAGATTAGTGCATTGGATTGGAGACTGGCTATCTGATAAGTATCAACACATTGTGTATGGGAGAGCGATATTCAGGAAAAGGAAAGTCACTAGTGGAGGGCTGCAGAGGTCTGTTTTAGGGCCATTATTGTTTAACTTGTATATTAATGATATTGGTGAAGATTTGGATGGAGATATTCAGTTGTTTGCAGATGATGCAAAGTTAGGATGAACCATGAAAAGTAATGCAGATGTTGTGGCCTTACAAGAAGACTTGAATAAATTGAGTGATTGGGCATGGAAATGGAGATGTGAGTTCAATGTTGCAAAATGTAGGTTTTAAAAATTGGAAAACAAAGATGGGATGCAAAAATTATGCTTGGTGAGGATATATTGTTGGAGGTGGAGGAAATAAGAGATCTGGAGGTGATAGTGGATAAGGATTTAAAATTTAGGGAACAAATAGCCAAAATTGTGAAGACAACACAAAGGCTTCTGGGAATGATGCGGAGGGCACTTGCATGTAGAAGTAGGGAGATTCTTGTTCCATTGTATAAGGCTTTGATTAAGCTACACATGGATTATTGTGCCCAGATTTGATCACCTGGCTTTCAGAAGGAAGAAGATATGTTGGAAAGGGTCCAAAGGTGATTGACTAAGGTAGTTTCTGACCTCTGGAATGTTGAGTATGAGAAAGAATGAAAAGATATAATTTGCAGAGTCTGGTGGACAGGAGGAAGAAGGGATATATGATAGAGACCTACAAGTTGGTAAGGTGTTGTTATAGGATCAATGTTGGAGGAATTCCACAGAAAATAGTGGGAGATCAGGGGAGAGCCAGAGGTCATCCCTGGAAACTGTATAAAGAAGGTGTGAGTAGGGGAGTGAGAGGCAAGTTTTTTTCATGCAGAGTTGTAAATGATTCGAATGCCTTGTCTGAGAGTGTGGTGTCTGCAAGGAGTTTGAGTGTATATTTAAGACATGGTATGATGAGCTGTGTGTGTGTGTGATAAAAGGACCTCTCAGATGAGTCTTCGACTCCATGAGGTCTTCAGGTAATAATAATAATAAAAGAAATAACTATTGGCACTACTGTCTCACCTAACCTGGCCAATGTATATGTGATTAATTCTAATCAACAGACTTTACCATCATATTTTCTGTCCCATATTGGTAGCAGTATGCAGAAGATGTTTTGTTTCATAGAATGACTTCCATAGCTTCCTTCATAAGATTAACAGGATCTATTGGCCCATTTAATTGACCTGGGAACTTGAAAATGATCATGCTTTACTGCATCTGTACCTTTCATATTATTATTATTATTATTAACATCTGACCTCCATGGAGTCAGGAACTCATTGTGGGAGGTACACACACTATTGCACACAGTGCTCATCCAGCCATGCTTTAAACTGATTCAATGTGTCTACATTCACTACACACTCAGGCAATGCATTCCACTCACCGACCACTCACCATGCAAAGAACCTTTTCCTCACTCCTTTACTCACACTCTCCATATACAGTTACCAGTGATGGCATCTTGTTCTAACCCCCTCTTCCATTCTATGAAAAATCTCTTCCACGTCAACCTGATAACAACCCCTGACTACCTTATGTCTCCATCATATGCCCCCCCCCTTCCCTCTATTAACAAGGCTCTGCAATTTACACTCTCTCAATCTCTCCTCATATTCCACATTCTAAAGACCACTCACCACTTTTGTTAATCTTCTCGGGACCCTTTCCAACATATCCTTGCCACCATGAAAACTCAGCAAATCTGTGCAAATAATACATATAAGGCCTGATCAAGGCCTCATGCAATGGCATTATAACCTCTCTATTGCTGCATGTCAGGGTCCTCTGCATCATTGCCCTTAACTGATGTGGCGTCTTCACATTTTGAGTTTTTCTGTCTATAGAAAACCTAACTTCACTGGACAATTATTCATGTGTGCTCAAATAATCCATTTATTTGGAAGTCTGGTTTGTTAGAATCCTTGTAAATTGAGCCCATGTTATATGTTCTGATAAGGATATAATAATATATGAATTTGATCACATCAAAGAACCTTGTTAATGGCAATAAAATATCTACTGTTAATTGAATCCTAAATAGTTATCTGCCTATACAGCCATCTAATAAAGGTTGAAGTTATTGGGCAGGGAAACTAATATTGAAAAGGTTGAGTGCAAGAGAGAGAAACTTTAGCACTGATTGTGTATTTATTGATCCTTATAGGCAGAATAAATTGCAGAAGAGAGGGGAAAAAAATCGGCATAGGACTACGGTAGTTAGTGACTTATATATCAGTTCTAAAGCCGGTACAAGATCTAGAGGGAATCTGCAATTTTTGTATACCAATGCTAGAAGCATTCGAAATAAGAGAGAAGAATTTTTGGCATTAGTCAGTGAAATCTCACCAAAAGTTGTAGGCATTAGTGAAACTTGGCTGTCAGCAGAAGATGTGGTCACTGGAATTGAATGTGATGGGTACAGTATTTTCAGGGAGGATAGAGAAGATAGAACAGGAGGAGGAGTACTGTTGATGATAGCTGATGTGTTGCAGCCAAAGAAAGTAGTATATCATGATGATAGACATGTGAATGAGAGTTCATTTGAGGCAGTCTGGTGCGAAATAGTGACCAACGCAACCAAATATACAGTTGGATGCTGCTATAGGCCAGGGAGTACAGGGGGAGATATTGAATTCATGCATCAGCAACTTAGTGCAATGAGTGAAGGCTTAGTGATTATTATGGGGGATTTTAATTATGGTGATATCAATTGGAAGGAGGAAATATCACGTAGCAAAAAGGAAATGGAGTTCATACATCTGCTACGAGATAATTACTTGAAACAGCACGTAACTGAAGGGACACGTGGTGTGAGAGTGTTGGACCTGGTTATTGGTTCAGAGGTTATATGCATAAGTAAGGTGACCTCGTTACCTCCAGTTGGTGAAAGCGATCATGTGGTATTGACTTGGGAGGTTGCAAAATCTGTGGATTTTTCTATTAAGAAGGGGTATGTACGAAACTACAGGTTAGGCAATTATAACAAGCTTCGGAGTGAGCTTGCAGCCATCCCATGGCAGAACATATTGCAAGGGAAAGATGTTAGCAGTGCTTGGGATAAAATCAGCGGGTATCTGAGGAAAGCAATATCAGATTGTGTCCCCATGGACAGGAGGTCAAACAAGGCAGGCATTAGATGGATGAGCAGTAGTATCAAGCTTGAACTACAAAAAAAGAAAATGTTATGGAGAATTTACAAGGAGAAGGGCGATCAGGACACCCATGAGCAGTACAAGGCTCAAGCTAGGAAGGTTACCAGCATAGTAAGAAAAGCTAAATCAGATTATGAGAAGACCTTAGCCAAAGAGATCAAGGGTAATCCCAAAGAGTTCTTCCGCTATGTGGCAAGTAAGAGGAAGAATGACTTCGGAAGGATAACCTTAGTGGGTGCTGATGGTATTGAGGTGACAAAATCAGATGTAATAGTCGAGTTACTGAGTGATCACTTCTCAAAAGTCTATCATCCAAGTGAGGATATCTCTATACCTATAGCAATACCTAATGTGAGAATTGAAGCTAAAGAATCAGAGGTATTAAATATATTGCGAAACTTAAATGCAAACACTGCGGTAGGCTTAGATGGAATATCAGCTCGGGTGTTGCGTGAATGTGCAAATGAATTGTCAACCCCTCTTACCTGGATATTTAATTTAAGTTTGAACTCTGGTATGGTCCCTAGGGAGTGGAAGTTAGGCAAAGTGGTTCCTTTGCATAAAGGTGGCTCTAAAACTGCAGTATTGAATTACAGACCAATCACCATCTCAGGAGTAGTGGTAAAAGTATTGGAAAAGTTGGTTAAAGACAAAATTCAAGAATGGGTGGATCAGGATATGATACTCTATAGAGGCCAACATGGTTTTGTTAAAGGTAGATCCTGCCTTAGCATATTAACTATCCATAATAGAATAACATCAGAGTTGGACAAAGGAACTGGCTACACAGTGGTACTTCTGGATTTTGCTAAGGCTTTTGACAGGATACCCCATAGAACACTGTTACGCAAATTGGAGCAGATGGGAATGGATATTAAATTGGTGATATGGATAGGAGAATGGCTCAGGGAGAGATACCATAAGGTGGTGTATGGAGGAGCCGAGTCCAGAATGAGGCAGGTGACCAGTGGTGTGCCTCAGGGCTCTGTGCTTGGGCCAATGTTGTTTAATTTGTATATAAATGATATAGGAAACGGCTTAAAGGGAGATATTCAGTTGTTTGCTGATGATGCAAAGTTGTGTAGTGCAATAAAAAATCAAGCTGATGTTGAAAGTTTGCAGGAGGATTTAAATAAGCTGGTAAAATGGGCAAAAGAAAATGGATGTCAGTTCAATGTGGAAAAGTGTAAAGTCTTGCATTTTGGGATTAAAAGATTACCAGCTGTGTACTACATAGATGGAAAGGTACTCCAAGAGATTGATGAGGCTAGGGACTTAGGGGTATTGGTAGATAAGGAGATGAAGTTCAGAGGACACATTGCTAAGGTGTCCAAGATTGCACATAGGATTACTTGGTTGTTGAGGAACACACTGACATCCAGAGATAAAGAGGTTATTATTCCCCTTTATAAAGCATTGATACTTCCACATTTGGATTACTGTGCTCAGGTCTGGTCACCTGGATTCCTTGGAGATGAGGAGGCTGTGGAGAGGGTTCAGAGAAGAGTGACCAAGTTGGTGAGTGATATAAAAAATGCTCCCTACATTGATAGATTGAGAGCTTGTGGATTGCAGAGATTGGCTGATAGGCGAAGAAGAGGGGATATGATAGAAACATTCAAATTACTAAAAGGTTTTTATAGGATTGATGCAGGGGAAATGTTTCAGCTGTGTGATAGTGATGGAAGAACAAGAGGTCATCTCTGGAAATTAAAGAAGAGTGTGGTTAACAAAGGTGTCAGAACAAGGTTTTTTGCCTGGAGGGTGGTAAATGAATGGAATTCATTGCCTGACTTTGTTGTGAGCTCTTCATCTGTAAATGAATTCAAGAAGAGATATGACAGATATTGTTTTGCTAGTTTGGGTCTCCCGCGATGAGTCTGACTCCATGGAGATACCCGTAATAATAATAATAATAATAATAATAATAATAATATAAATTGACCCAGAATAATATCTGTTTCAATTTATATTAGATAAATGTTCAGAATAATTCCATATGTTAAAAACATTTCTAAAAAAAAGTTCTTCATATTAAAAATAGATTTCTTCTCTCTCTCTCTCTCTCTCTCTCA
The DNA here is from genome assembly GCF_054136105.1 of Typopeltis vanoorti. Classification (NCBI taxonomy): domain Eukaryota; kingdom Metazoa; phylum Arthropoda; class Arachnida; order Uropygi; family Thelyphonidae; genus Typopeltis; species Typopeltis vanoorti. The sequence continues at coordinate 89,922,063 of NC_143564.1, read as the reverse complement.
TTTAAAAACTATTTTTTTCTTATTTCAAAAGATAAAATATATTTCTAGTCCCCTCCTGTATACTGTCTCTTCCTGCATATCCAGGAATGTGTACCACATTCCTTGGTTATGTGGCCTGAATTTCTATAATCAAAGTGGCATGAAAAACATACAAATTACATCTGTTTATGTTGCATTAATACAGTTATTGTGTTAAATGGCAAGTTGTGACACTTCTTCACCTCAATTCTTTACAGTTTGCATGATTATTCAAAGACTGCTGAAAATTTTTTGACATTAACCAAATCTTAATAAAGCTAATGACATATCAGTCTCTCACATTTGGGAAATACTTATCCAAATAATGAACATTTAAATTTAATATCCTTCTGCTATAATTATTTAACAGAGATTTTCTGTCACTTTACATGTGACTTTTTAATCTGATTTGTTACAGTGGCTGTTTCTTTTGCAAGGGCACTGCTAGCATTATGCTAGAGAAATATAAGCAGTAAAGTTTCATGATCAAATTTTCCTCCACATGTCCCTTATTCATTCAAATTTTTGTAATTAAAAGAATGCCAACATGAGAAGAAGACTGAGTTAAAAAGGGACCATAAAGTCTTGAAATGGGAGGCGGGGGGGGGGGGGGTTGCTCGACTTTATGCCTCTAAGATTGTACAAAAAGAAAGAATGTCTCATTTTCTTGGACTATCATATAGATTTATGAAACAACTCTGAATCATCTTTTTTAGCATATATGTAGTATTCTCTGTTTGTCATAAAAAATTTATAGATAATTTTAAACACAAATTACAGGGAGCATGTCTTCATTGTAATGACATGATGAATTATTTGAGTATTATTTCCTTTTTTATGAATATCCCATTGGTAGAAATCTTGGTCTTATTAGATAATTATTTCTCTTCTGATTTAGTTAATGCCTAATCTTTAAAAGTACATAACTATAAAACAACAAAATTATATGATAACCACAGTAATAAACTTTAATGAAAGTAAACATATTTCATATTGAAAATAATAGTCCATCATCAGCATGTAGAAACAACAAGCAATCAAAGAACAAGAATACAAGGTACATACAACAATCAGTTTATCAAGAAAAGTTGCTACATGCTGGAAATTAATATTAATATTAATAAATAATATTAAAACTATTTTTGATGTTTGCATATAATGAGAATCTTCCAAACTTTTGGGAGAGAAAGACAATTATTTTGATTCAGGTACCCCAACTTATGTAAAAGGGCTTCGCAACTTTCTTTGTAAAGGTGTTCATATTTAAAACTGCTTAATGAAGAAGATGAGATTCAACACCATGGATACTGTTCTTAGCGTCAATACTAAGCTAGGCCAGAATAGACTTTGAGGTTTCACGTATGCAATGTAGTGCAGATGTTCGTTAATTCTTTTTACACACAGAATGACGCTTGACCCAAAGTATGTTAGATTACATTCATAAGTGATCTGGTAAACACCAGTTAGAGATAGAGGTGAACATTTATCTTTTGCAGATGGTAATGGGTGAGAAATTTTCTCATGGGGAAATATGATACTGCTTCAAATAACCTATTATTTGAAGCAGTATCTTAAAATTCTATCATTAGGTTCAGAGATACCAGAAATATAAGCGATTGGAACCTCCTGTCTGTTGAAGAATCCTTAGGTGTTGGAAAATTGGAGTCGATAATCTTTTAAATCTGATGATTGAGAGAGAGGAGCACACATTATTTGCTTGATTAATTAATGACTTGATAATATCAATTATTTGAGAGGTGCGATGAGCAGACTTCTGATGAATGTATCTGACAGTAAAGGCAGGTGTCTGATAAATACTGGTTGATAGAGTACTAAAGGCTTTGTGAGTAAGAAGGATGTTGAAGAAAAGTACCTGCATTGGTCGATTGGTAGAGCTTCTGCTACTAATATTTTTTGCAAAAAAGTTAAGTAAGTTTGAGTGTGGTTAGTAGTTGGAAGGGTTTCAATTGTTCGATGCTGTTGGCACACTCTCCCTCGATGAGTCTTTGAACTCTCTGGAGTTGTCACATGATAATAATAATTTTTTTTTTCCATGGTGAATCAAATGTGTGGATGAAAGCTATTGATCAATACAGGAAAGTGGTAAGTTCATTTTTAGAATGAGGTGAAAATAGCAAATGTCATCGGCATAATTATTATTATTACACCCTCCATGCAATCGGCAGACACATCATGGGAGGTCCATTCTACTGACAACATATTTATCACATAGAATCTTAAAATCCTTAACACTACTTGCATTAACAACACATTCTGGTAATTATTATTATTATTATTATTATTATTATTCAAGCCTCCATGGAGTCAAAAGACTCATTGTGGGAGGTCCTTCCTAAGAACATAAAGTCTGTCAAGACTCATCGAGGGGAGGTCCCCCCTAAGAAACACAAAGTCTATCATACCACTCCTTCAACTCATTGACCATTCTCGCTCTCACCACTCCATCAGGCAATGCATTCCATGGTTTAACCACTCTCCATGCAAACAAACCACTCCTCACCTTCTTGCTCACAGTTTCCTGTTGTAACTTCCAGGGATGGCCTCTTGTCATCATTCCTTCCCGCTGTTCAACCAAGCAAAAGAACTCCCCAGTGTCAACCCCTGTAACCACCTCTCAACAGTTTAAAAGTCTCAATCATATCACCTCTCCTTCTTCTATCCACCAAACTCTGCAGTCCACATTCCCTCAGCTGATCCTCATAACTATCATTGTACAGTCCTGAAACTATCTTTGTTATCTGCCTTTGTACCCTTTCCACAGTTAATTTATCCCCTTCAAATCATGAGGACCAAATCTGAGAACAATAGTCCAAGTGTGGTCTGATCAGGGTCTTATACTACAGTATGATAACTGTTTTATCTCTGCAGGTCAGAGTCCTTCTCATTATTGCAGCAATCCTCTCTGTTACCTTCACCACCTTTGCAATATGTCCCCTAAATTTCAGGTTTCTATCAATCATCAACCCCAGATCTGTCTCCCCCCCCTACTTCCTCCAGTATAACTCCTCCCATAGAGTATGCAGTGTCTCATCGATATTTCCCAAACCTCGAGACCTTACATTTTACTGCATTTGCTGCATTAAACCGACACTCCCTTTCATTTTCTCATCTATCTAGCTTATTCAAATCCTCTTGCAGGACTGCCGGATCTGCACTATTACTGATAATCCTTCCCAGCTTCGCATCATCTGCAAACAACTGAATATCCCCTTGCAATTCACTGACAATGTCATTGATATAAAGGTTAAAGAATATAGATCCCAGTATTGAGCCCTGTGGAACCCCACTTGTAACCCTCTGCTTCCTTGAAACTGCCCCACCATACACAACTCTCTGATACTATCAGATAGCCAATCCTGAATCCAGTTGACCAATTTGATATCCAGACCCATGTGCTGCAACTTAAATATCAGCTTATCATGTGGCACCCTGTCAAATGCCGTTGTGAAGTCTAAGAAAATGACAGTATATGCCTTTCCCTCATCTAATGCTCTTGTAACTTTATCAGGGTCTCATAAAAGGCTAGCATATTGCTAAAATAGGAGTGCCCCTTCACAAATCCATGTTGACTCTCACAGATAACATTATCCTCATCTGCCCAATGCTGTATACGTTCCCTCACTACTTTCTCGAAGATCTTACTAACTACTGATGACACACAAAGCGGTCTATAATTAAACACTTCCAGTCTGTTATCGCCTTATGCAATGGTACTATCTTACCTTCCTTCCATTCCATGGGCACCTTTCCCACAGCCAGTCTTTAATTGAAAAGCCAGGTCAAAGGCACTGTCAGTTCCCTAGCATATTCTCTCAAAACTCATGGTGAAATACCATCCAGTCCCACAGCTTTACTGACATCCAGAATACTCAGTATTTGAAATACATTCTCTTCCTGTTCCATTCACTGACATTCTCCATGTAAAAAATCTACTCCTCACACCCATCTTCACCACACTTTTACATAACTATCAGAGATGACATCTGGTTCTTCCCTCTTACCTTCTACTCTTTTTATAATTCCCTCTGGATTAATCTGATATAATCCTATCACTAACTTAAATGTCTCTATCATTTCACCTCTTTTCCTCCTATCCACCAAACACTGTAATCCACATATCTTCAACCTCCCTTCATAGTCAGCATTCTAAAGACCTGACATTGTCTTAGTCACTTGCCTCTGAACCCTCTCCAAAATCTCCACATCACACTGAAAACCAGGTGACCAGATCTGAGTACAATAGTCCAAGTGTGGTCTTACTAGTGCATTATACAGTTGCATAACCACTTCCTTATCCCTACATGTTATAGAACTTCTTATCATAGCTGCGCTACAATGTGCAGTTTTGCAACACTAGCAGCATGCCCTCTAAACTTCTGTCTACTGTCAACCATCACTTCCAAATCTTTAGTCTCATCCACTTCCTGCAGTACAGCATCATCGATATAATACACAGCCTTATATTTCTGCACTCCAAAATGCAACACCCTGCACTTATTGATATTAAAACTACAACCCCACTCCTTTGTCCAAGTAAAAAGTCTATTCCTATCTTCCTGAAGGGAATTAACATCAGCAGTGCTACTTATAATTCTTCCCAACTTTGCATCATCAGCAAACAACTGAAGATCCCCAGTCAGTCCACATGATATATTATTACAAACAAGCTAAACAGCAGAGGCCCAAGAACAGAACCTTGGACACACACACACACACACACACACACACACACACACACACACACACACACACACACACACACACACACACACACACACACACACACACCTCTGGTTACCCTCCTTTTTTGAGACACTGCTCCATCATACACAACCTGCTGGTATTGTTCAGAGAGCCAATCTCCAATCCAACTACCATTATACTATATATTCCCATCCTCTGCAGCAATTTCAACATTTTATGATAAGGTAGCAAGTGTGTTAGATGCGGGAGAATCATATACATTGCTATTCTTGGTAATCTATCAAATGTTTTTGCAAAATCCAAGAATAGCACTGTATATGATTTTCCCTAACCATTATACTATATATTCCCATCCTCTGCAGCAATTTCAACATTTTATGATAAGGTAGCAAGTGTGTTAGATGCGGGAGAATCATATACATTGCTATTCTTGGTAATCTATCAAATGTTTTTGCAAAATCCAAGAATAGCACTGTATATGATTTTCCCTTATCTAACACATTTGCTACCTTATCATAAAATGCAAGTAAATTGCTAAAACAGGACATACCCTTTACAAATCCATGCTGATAATTATAAAGAATGCTATGTCCATCAACCAAATAATGTATTCTATTCCTTACCAATCTCTCCAACACTTTAACCACAGTTATACAGACTGGTCTATAGTTGAAGACTTCTGTCCTAGAACAATGTTTGTTGAGTTGTACTATTTTGCCTTCTTTCCAATCCTTAAGAACCTTATCCACTGCAAGACTTTCATTAAATAACCAGGCCAACTTTAGTGCACATTCCTTAGGAATATGTGGTGATATGTCATCCATTCCCATAGCCTTATTAACATCTAACCCATCCAACATCTGATATACCTCTGATTCTTTCACTTCCAATTCTCCTAATACTTGTCTCTCTTTTATATATTGTGCAATATCATTTATACCAGTATGTATAAATATATATATGCTGATAAAGTGCTCATTCAATAATTCCCCTATATATCCTTTAGCCGTTATTCTGATGGCATGACTATCCATTAGTGTTAACCTGTCATAATTATCCTTTTTCTTCCTTTCCATATAGTGGAAAAATTCTCTTGAGTTAACCTTCACTTTACCAGCCAATCTCCTCTCAGACATCCCTTTCTCATTGTTTACCATGTTGTCACCTTTCTGGCCTGCACTTTATGCTGTTCATGGATCTGATCACTGCCAAATGTCTTGTACTACCACTTCCATAACATTTCTTTTCCAGCACAGCTTGCTTGATTTCACTGTTCATCCATTTCACTCCTATTCTATTTAACTGCTTAACCCTTGGTATGCAGTTATACATTGCTTATGTCAGGTACTGCTTTGTCAGTTTCCATGCAATTTCAACATCTTTTTTTCTCAGCAAATCTATCCACTGTATACTGGTGTTAACTGACTACTAAACTTCCTATAATCACCTGCTTTTTATTTCCACATATATCCATTGTTGGCAGTAACCTTTACTTGTTTCATAACTTCCCAAACAAGTACAGCATGATCACTCTTGCCAACCAGTGGCAGTGTCAACACCTCATTAACAACTACATCTTTTGAAGTTATCGCCAAATCCAAAATGTTAAAGCCTCTGGTTGCTTCAGTTACATGCTGCTTAAGATACTTATCTCTCAGATCACAATCTCACTCTCCTTGTTCCCATACAGTATCTCCTCCTTCCATTCTATACTGTAATTAGTTTCTCATCAGGATCATGTTCTCTTTACATGCCCAACTAATTCCCTTAAACATTTCACAATCAGTATTCTCTGTATTCCCTGGCCCATAACAGAATCCTATCATATATACTAACCTGTTTATTTTAATGTCACGCCATAGATTCAAAATCTGTACATGCTCTATCAACTTCCACAATTTGCAGACACAATTCCTCTGAAATCATTAACAGCACTCCCACCTCCTCTTTTCACATTTCTGTCCTTCCTGAAAATTATATATCCTTCTAATTCTATTCCCTACATCACATCCTCCTCAGACAATCAAGTTTCACTTATTCCAATTATCTTTGGACATACTGACTCAATCAATGCAACAAACTCAGCTCTCTTGTTTGAAATACTCCTTACATTTGTGTACAAACATAACAATCGCTGTGTGTTTGAGGCCATTCTTCCAGCATCAACATTCTCTCATTCTAGCTGCTATAACCACACCCCTCTCCCTCTGTCTGACCACTCCTGTTTCCCTGATCCTGACAACTCTGATTTACTTTCCTACCAGTCTCATCCTCACCTTTATGCATTCTGTGTCATCTTGTACTGATAACACCACATGTTATCCATCTTCCTCCTCTCATATAATCCATTTAGTTTTGCTATCCTGCTTCACAAGTAGACTCTGATCATTTACTACTTTAACTTCTTGTTTCTGTGTCTTGTCAGAAAACAATAGCCTTTCTAAATGCCCAATACCAAACCCATTAAAATGTAATCCATCAGCTTTATACCATTCCAACTTCCCTTCAAATATTGAATTTTTGTAAATCTGTGGAGTGAATTTTTTCACTGTGTAAATTTTGCCTCACACAACTCAGCCATCTTACTATTCGTTTTCTCTGCTCTCCTTCTCAATTCACTGTTGTCATATCTCAGCAACATGCCTACAACTTTCCAAACAACACTATTCTTCATTACCTGCTGCAACAACTTCCTCAAGTCTCCATCAACATTCTTTTTCTCCCCAACTAAGTCATTTGTGCCCATGGCTACCACTAATTTTGACACATCAGTTATTTGCTTCATTGTTTCACTAGGGCAGCATGTTTTGTCCACTTTATTAGTCATCACACCTCTAATGATCGAATCACCATACAATGACATACGACTAATGAAACCAAAGAGAGGGTTTTGGATGAATGGATGAAAATAAGGTATCTTTCAGATGGTTAAAAAAATAGTTGCCAAAGGTGGAGACAGAGAGCTATCCATGACAGTGCAATCAATCTGTGTATAGATCTTGTTTATACAGCTGAAATATCCTGATTGTATAACAAATTCAAAAACTTCACATCAGGAGGGAAATCATCATATAGTAAACTAGTAGTGTCAGATAGCAAAAGTTGGTAAATAGAAAAGCAATGATATAGTTGACTACCACCATACTGTATGTGACTCTTGCATTTGAATATCCTTGATTTTTTTTTTCAAGAAAATGTGTGGAATTCTTGATAAGATCATTAACTGCCCATATCGGTTGATCCAGATCACCCGATATGGCCAGTTAATAAATGAGAAAGAAATTTAGCAATTCTGGACACCCTTCTTTATGAATTTTTGATAGGCCATATAAACGAGCAGTCCTTGCATTGAATAAGTTATTCACCCAAATGGGTGCATAACTCATACAATGTTTTTTTTATCCCATCTAACAACTTCATCAAGGAGCTTATTTAATTGTTTGAGCTATGTTTTTGTAGGGTTATAACTAATTTCTTGATAGGTGGAGGTATTCTATAAAAGGTAATCTATCTTCCTTTAATAGTTGGCCTTACCCATTACCATTATAGTTTTTTCCTTTGTCTGCTTGCAAAATACATATATGATCCTTTTGTTTTAATGAAAACAGAATAAGGAATTCAGTAGTAAATAAATTACTTTCATTAATGTTTATCACTGTGGTTATCATGTAATTTTGTTGTTTTTAGTTAATGCCTTTTACTTGGTAATCTCAGGATATCAATCACACTACGAACACTCTCAGTTCATCTTGGAAGCAGAGTCCAACAAAATCTGAACTTTTTAGGCATCTTGTTTCTTAGGCAAGATTTGGATTTGGGAACCCAAGTGTCAATCCTTGATGCAGGACGGCTGAGTGCCGGGTGGAGACGCAGAAACATTCCCAAATTGGCATCGCAAAATAAGGATGCTGCGTAGCTCTGTCAGTATCGATGAAGCCCTTTGGTTGGAGAGACCAGGGTTTGATTCCCATCAATGATATGAAGAGCTTTTTGACCAAAGGTAAGTTAGCCGGTGTCATATGGAGGCAGGGGTTTTTTCACCTGGAAACTCAGATTTTTCATTACTTAGAACAGGCCGACCCATGAACACACCAATCTACAGATGGGACACACCAGAAGGCATAGAGCTAACCACCTTATCCTCAAGATACAGTTGCAGTTAAATGAATAGAAAATCCTCGACATCACAAGGTAAAAGATGAGGAAAGGAATAAGAATAAGAATAATAAGAAAAAAAAATTGACATGGATCTCAATATGCAATATATCTTCCCCAGTTGGCAGAAATGCCAACTGGACCTCTAGATAGTAGATGTCTTTCATCACTCAGTGAAATACCACCACCTTGCTTATTAGAGACCTGAAGTGGCTGCAGCCATGTTTAGTCACTAGAGCATGAACACACCAATCTACAGATGGGACACACCAGAAGGCATAGAGCTAACCACCTTATCCTCAAGATACAGTTGCAGTTAAATGAATAGAAAATCCTCGACATCACAAGGTAAAAGATGAGGAAAGGAATAAGAATAAGAATAATAAGAAAAAAAAATTGACATGGATCTCAATATGCAATATATCTTCCCCAGTTGGCAGAAATGCCAACTGGACCTCTAGATAGTAGATGTCTTTCATCACTCAGTGAAATACCACCACCTTGCTTATTAGAGACCTGAAGTGGCTGCAGCCATGTTTAGTCACTAGAGCAAGGGTTCTATTTTCTGTCCCCCTGCACTCTTCCCACATGCAGTGAAAATGACAGTCTCAATGACATACCAATCTCACTATAGGGGGCCAGGACCATCCCCATTTGAGGGTACAGCAGTAAAATAGTTTGCTGGTCAGCTGCCGGATAGTACATGGGATCGAACCAGTTAGTAATGCATCTGAAGGCTTCCCAATCAGCCAGTGTCAAATTCAGCAGCCACGTATTTTGACAGTTCATGACTGGAGGGAGACCAAATACTGTGGCTGCAGGAGGAACTGTCGAGGTCATGGATAGGCGACTGGGTTCCCTCTGTGTGAGTGGTATGCTTACAAGTCTGTCACCTCTCACTGCATGTCCCACTTTATCTCTTCCTCACAAAATACAATGAATGACAACTCAAAGAAAGAAAGATGATCTTTATTATTATTATTATATGACACCTCCAGGGAATCCAAAGACTAATTGAGAGAGGTTACCTACTCTACAACTCTCTGTCTCCACCACTCAATCCACCAATTACAATGAACCACAACTACACCAATGCTATCTACTGCCCACTAGTCTTTTCACAGACAATTTTCCATGCCCATGGCAGGATAGGATTCAAACCCGTAGCCTTTTGGCTCTAGAGTGGATATGTAAACCACTTGGCCAACCAGGCCAATGGATCTCAAAAATTCTCTCACATAAATTCTCCCACTCCACCTCAACTTCCCAAACTACATATTGTACAGTTTTTTTTTTGTCACAAGGGTGGCACTAATGCTTTCATCAGAACTGACATAACATGCTAAAGACTGCACATCCTTGAATCCCCACTGTTCAATCTGCTTTGGCTCACAATTTCCCTACCAAATCAACCTGCTATTTTCATATACTCTCTCTATCGCGCTCTGCAAACTCAGTCAATGACTCTGACATCTTCAACTATCTCTCTCTCTTTTTCTCTCTAAAGTTTGCCTTTCTGCAATAAAAATCAATAGTAAGGTCATCCTTTTTGGAGACCTCAATGTCCACAACTCACACTGGCTTCCATTCTCTAGTTTCACTGATCAAGTACGCAGGGATGCTAAAGTGTTCGTCATCAACAATGACCTATCTCAGATCATCAATCTTCCTACTAGAATACCTGACAAATCCCTCCAATTTGCCAACACACTTGACCTTTTCCTAACAAGCTCCCCTTCCAGGTATACTGTGTTTGTCAGTTCTGCTTTTGGTAACTCGAATAACAACCTCATACAAGTCTCTTTTGCCATAGAACAACCTTCACCCACCAGTTCACAGTCTCATGCCAACTGGAAGGACTTTCACAACTTCCATTCCTCCTTCCCATTGTATGACTACTGCTTCAGTTCTTCTGATTCAAACACAATTTCTCAGACTGAATAACAGAAATCATCATCACAAGAATGAAGGCTTTCAATCCTTATTCCACTCCAAATTCTCACTGCCATCCAAGCCTTGGTTCTCAAAAAAGTGTGTGATTGCTGTAAAAGAAAAAAACCTCAGCTTACCATGAATGGTTCAAGAAAAAAACTTCAGCTGCCCACTCTGCTTATACTGAAGCTCACAACCATTGTAAAAGAATCATCACCAAGTCCAAGTCATACTTTGAAAGGACCAAATGCTGCAAACTTGTCTGCTGCCCAAATGACAGTTGCTCCTTCTTGTCCCTTGCCAAGGATATTGGACACAACTTCTGCACACCCAGGTTTATGCCACTTTCACAAGCAAATGTTAGTGTAGTTACCTCACCTAAGGCCAAGGCCAACTTACTGGCATTGCATTTCTCTTCAAATTCCTGCATTGATGACCTGAGCAAAGTTCTCTTCACGCTACCAAAAATGCTCTCTTCATGTCACCCATAGTCTTTTGACAAAAAAGAAATCTGGAGAATCCTCAATAACCTGAACACAAACAAGGCATCTGGTCCTGGTGATATCCCACCTGTTGTGTTCAAAAATTGTGCCCTGGCACTAACATATCCTGTACCGCCTCTTCAATCTATCCTATTTAATTGGCACCTACCCTACAAGATAGAAGCAGGTCCACATAAAGCCCATCTCCAAGAAAGGTGATAAAAGACAAAAACAACACTACTGTCCAACTGCTCTCACTTCTATTCTCTCTAAAATTATGGAGAAGGTAATCAACAACCAACTCTTGAACTATCTAGAGTCATACCAACTAATCAGTGACCAGCAGTATGGATTTCACCACTCGCAATCTACAGCTGATCTTGCCTTCACCATCCACCTCTGGACTCAAGCCATGGAGAAATTTGGAGAAACTCATGTGGATGCCCTTGATATTTCAAAGGCATTTGATAAGGTTTGGCACAGGGCCTACTTAACAAATTTCCATCCTATAGCTTGCCTTCCTCACTCTGCAACTGGATTGCCAACTTTCTCAATGGTCACTCACTATGTGTCATGGTGAACAGCCTACACTCCTCAGATTTTCCCACCAATGCAGGTGCACTCCAGGGTTCTGTTCTTTCACCCACTCTCTTCCTCATGTATATAAATGACCTGTTGTCTCAAACTTCCAGTCCTATCAATAGCTTTGCCAATGACAATACACTCCACTCCTCTTTTTCATTCAACAAACCTTGTAGTGCTCAAGTATTAGAATTCTCAAGATCTACCATGACCAGTGACCTGAACTAAGATCTCCTAGCTATATCTCAGTGGGGAAAGGACAACACTGTACACTTCAATGCCACCAAAACTCAGTCCTGTCTGATCTCTCACAAGAAAGAGCTCACATCCCTCCCCCTTGCCTCCAGTAATAATGAGATATCCAAACATGATCAGATTTCTCTACTTGGACTGACCTGCACCTCTGGTCTTTCCTGGCACAACCACATTCAACTACAGGGTGTTCGGGATAAATTTGACAGTTTCGTAAGGAAAAAGAAAATCTTCTTTGTATCTATTAAATTTAATGAATTGACAAAAAAACATTACAGGCAGAGTTAATTACAATACTATCAACAAGATTTACTCAAAATAACCACCATTAGCATCGATCACAGCTTCAATTCTTCTTCGGAACCTCGAACAAGCTGATGCTACAGTCTCCCTGGGAAGGGCCGCAAAAACTGTTTTAATTTTATCCATTAACTGGGCTTTTGTATTACTGGAAGTGCGATTGGTGTCTTTTTCAACTGCGCCCCATACAAAATAATCCATGGGGTTAAGGTCTGGGGAGTTTGGAGGCCAAACATTTGGACTGGTGAAGTCGTAGAAATTTTCAGACAACCATTTTTGACTTTTCCCAGAGGTGTGGCAAGGGGCCGAATCCTGCTGCCATACATACGGCCTACCATTGGCTACCCTTGTTATCCAGGGCTTGACTACAGTTAGCAACTCCACGAACAAAGCCCGAATTCCAATGCCAGGGTTCTTCAACACCTGTTCCTGCAGATTTGCGAGGAATTCTGCTGTACGAACGCAATCAGATCGTCTGCTAGGGATCTTTCTTCTTGCTACATCCTCGTAGTCACCATTGCAAGTCTCTAGTTCATGCCTGATTGTTTTTACTGTATTCAGGGAGCATTGGGCAGCAGTCGTAATATCCTTATTTTGATGGCGGGCACGAATCATCATGATACAAGTTATTCTCTTCCATGATTCAGGTGGGTTCCAGCTATCCATCCTTTCTGACATCTTGTATATGAATGAAGAAGGGTTCAAACTTTTAAATGAAGAGAAGTGTGTGTTAATACATGTAACTTACGGAAAAATATAATTAATTATAAATATGTCAAATTTATCCCGAACACCCTGTATATCTTCTGCAGCTGCCAAAAATCTTGTACTTTTTCACACAAGCCACTACTTCACAGCTGTGAACTCTATAGAAAGTTTAAATCTGCCCACCCATCGAATATTGCTCCCATATTTGGGGTGGAGCACCAAAATTCTCTCTCTCTAAGATTGCTTGATTTGATCCAGAGAGGGCAATCTGGCTAATTAATAATCCTTAACTCATATACCCACTTCAATCCCACTCTCACAGGCATTCAGTTGCTGCCTTGCATCAATCTTCATTGAGAAACTTCAGAATCCATAGATGTGTCAACCACTTCAATCCCACTCTCACAGATGTTCAGTTGCTACCTTGTGTCTCTTCTAGAGATACTTTCATGGACAGTGCTCTGCTGAATTGGTCACTATTATTTCTCCACTCTCCTCCAAAATTGTTAAAACAAGAGACACTGCTGACCAACACCCTTTTAAAGTCCATCTTGAAATTTACTGAGCCAACTTCACTGCCTCCTCCTTCATCCCATCTACTTCTGTCCTTTCAAACAGTCTCTCTCCACTCTTCCTTCCCAAAGATTACAACCCTTAGCTGTTCCAAAATGTGAACAGATTCCTCCTTTCTTCTATCCCTTTTGCCCCCCCCATATATATATATATATATATATATATATATATATATATAAAAGCATTTTCACACAAACATTGCTTATTGGTAAAACAACAACTTTGTTCATAGAACAATAAATAAGCACAAATCCAACTAAATCTGACTATCAATCTTCATTAACCATCAAAGAGAGCATCAGTCTTCATTGAGAAACTTCAGAATCCATAGATGTGTCAACCTATATGTGCATATTGTCCTATTTGCAAACTTCGTTCTCTTCTCAGACCTATCAAGGATAAAGTGAATCCCTTATCACATGCTGGAGTTCACAGTATTCCTCGAGTGTAGTCTCACATACTGTGGACAAACTGGTTTCATCCATGAAGAAGATTACCAGAATTGCATCTTTTGCATCATTTTCTGGAACCTATGAATTTAGGCATTGCATACCATGCCATTAATCACAGAGTTTTCAAAAAAAGCAACTTCATTTTGGAAACTGAACTCTCCTTTAGAAAGGAAAGTTTTGAAGAATACATCCAGAAATCTAGTCTGGACTGTAATGATTACTTCAGTTTTCTAGCTTTTCTCAATTCTTGGAAGTGTTTCTTGGTGACCATCACCATGGCTACTATTTTTTTTTTAAACTAAATATTATTATTTTTTCTTTTACATACATTTTACTTTGGACTGAATGGTGAGCATGCAGCACTGTATATACTACATAAATTTTACTGGCCTGTGTATAATTCTATCAATATATTATGCCTGTTTTTACTAATCATCTTTTATATGAAATCAGGAATGATGACAGATACTAGATTGAAGCATGGATGCTATTAAACCTCACAAGTAAGTAGCTTCTAATCTTTAACACAAATGTATTTCATGTTCTGACATTAATTATTAATTATTATTAATGTTTTTATCATAACAATCCTCCATGAATTCAAAAGGCTTACATAGCAACATATCTATTGTGATGAACCTTAGACTCATCACATTCACAATACATTCTGCAATGCATCCCCCCCCCCTTTCCACCACTTCCCATATAAACAAATATATCTTTCACTCATCTCTTCCCCATACAAATGGGATGGGCACTTATTCTCTCCTCACACTCCACTTTATTTATAACCCAAACTGTATTTGTTAAGATAGTTTCCCCGACTTAAACTCCTCTAATTGTATAATCTCTCTACTGCATATCCATTCAACTAGAATTTACATTTCTTAAACGTCTGTCTATAACTCCTAACATGCCTTATTACTCATGTGTGAACACTGTAGAGTTGCCACATCAAAATGGAAACCAGGTATGACCAAATTGGTGCACAGTAGTGTTAATGTGTAGCTAACCAAATAGCTTATACAATGGTGTAAACACTTCCTTATCATGCTCCTTTTCATAGTCACCATGCTCTGTAGTCTTTGCAAAACTTACAGTTGGTCTTCTTAATTTCGGATTGCACGCTGCAAATGCTACCAAGTGATTGAGAATCTAAAGAGTTGACCATCATCCTCAGATGTTGACTCTCATGCTTCTCCTAAAGCACAGATCCACCAATACAGTATATAGCCTTATATCATTGTGCTCAAAACTTCAACACCTTGTACTTAAAACTGCAATCCTGTTTGTATAAGCTAAAGTCTATTTAAATCATGAATGGACTTTACATCAGTGTCAGTCCTCATAACTCTCTTCAACTTTGCATAAGCAATCCCTTGTCAATCCAGATGAAATATTGTTAAGAAATAAATTACTAAGCAGCATACCAATGGCAATCTTTATTTTTCTAGGAATGCTATCCCATTATGCAACTTGCTGATACTGTTCAGCCAGCTAATCCCCTATTCATCAGACCAGACTATTACCCATCCACATCTCCTTCAGTTATACACCAACTTCCATGAGGCAATTTAGCAAATGCCTTGATAAGTGCAAAAGTAACATCATGCGAGTTGTGTTCTGATACATTCATCACTATCATAAAATGCAATTTATTTTTCTTTTTAATATCATACACGAATACTAAACCTATAGCACATTAATATCAATTTGTGAACAAGAGGTTAAGGAGAGCTGAATAGCTCAGTTTATGGGGAAGATTAAATGAGGAGGGAGAGACATTCCAAAGACAGAGGTGGATGGAAGGAAGAGAAGTTAGTTTGGTAGGTTTAAGTTACACAGTAAATGGATGTTGACCAGTAGCTGCTTGTACACTCATGAAGAAAGTCGAAGAATAATTGTGGCCAGTTCAGTAAAACATTTTCCATGGAAATACCTGAAGAAGAGACAAAGCAGAAACTGAACATCTATGTGATTGTGACTGGAGTGAATCTGTGAGAGAAAGTGGTCATCAATCAATCAATCAGCCTGTCCTCTTCTGAACAGCATCAAGGATTCTTGTTTTAGATGCACTACTTCAAATGTTGGAGTAGTATTCCAAAGTTGGGCAGATTTTTGATTTGTACAGTGTCGAAAGTTGGAGCTATAGAAACTATGGCTGAGTTGGTTGTTTGTGTCAGAGAAGGCTAGAGGTGAAAGTTAGCCCAAGAAGAGAAATCTGATTCTGTTTGGAGATCTGAGTATTATTAAAGGTAAGGAAAAGTGAAGTGAAAGAGAGGATAGCAAAGTGAGAAAAGTGAAGTAAGAGAAAACAAACTGCTAAAGCAAAACTATCTCATCCCTCAACAAACCTATGCTAACCATTTTAAAGAATGCTATGTCTGTAAAATCGATCCTGTATTTTCTCCAATACTATAATTAAGCTGCAGATAAACCAACTGGTTAATGATTGAAAACATCTGTTCCAGCACCCTTTTTTTTGTGCAACAGAATTTTTTATTATCGTTTGGCTCCATGGGATGGAGAGAGGGCATCCTACTACTTTGATCTCATTAAACAATGAGATCAAAGGTGCAGGCTAAAAATATGCACATTCTCTAAAAAATATGCAGTCTATATAACTATTCCAAAAACCTTCTTATATCTATTTCCCATAGCCTTCTTACATCTATCCTCACATGCATATATCTCTTCTTCTTTTCGTTTCGAGTCCCATCAGCTTTTTAGCTCCCTTCTAAATGTTTCCCATCTCTCACACTAATAGTGTATACAGTGACAAATTGCTCATTAAATAATTACACTTTATCCTTTGCAATGATTGCTTTGCTACCATACCATTATCAAAAACCCTTCTGCAATTATCTCTTGCTTGCTTGATTCTCACATTTTACAATAAACTTCACTGTCCAGTGTGAGATGAACATTTTGCTTATTGGAGGCCTGAAGCAGCTTGAAAAAAAGTTCCATGTTTGATCTCTAGAGCAGGGTTTCCAAAGTATGTATAAAAGAAATATATATATATATACATATATATGAAATTAATAAAAAATAGATGAAAAAAACTTAGCCCACCCATGATGCTGACACACTATAGAATTACACATCCGATGGAGTTCATTTAAATGGGGTGGGGGGGGGGGGGGGTGGGGGGGGGGGGGGGTGGGGGGGGGGGGGGGTGGGGGGGGGGGGGGGTGGGGGGGGGGGGGGGTGGGGGGGGGGGGGGGTGGGGGGGGGGGGGGGTGGGGGGGGGGGGGGGTGGGGGGGGGGGGGGGTGGGGGGGGGGGGGGGTGGGGGGGGGGGGGGGTGGGGGGGGGGGGGGGTGGGGGGGGGGGGGGGTGGGGGGGGGGGGGGGTGGGGGGGGGGGGGGGTGGGGGGGGGGGGGGGTGGGGGGGGGGGGGGGTGGGGGGGGGGGGGGGTGGGGGGGGGGGGGGGTGGGGGGGGGGGGGGGTGGGGGGGGGGGGGGGTGGGGGGGGGGGGGGGTGGGGGGGGGGGGGGGTGGGGGGGGGGGGGGGTGGGGGGGGGGGGGGGTGGGGGGGGGGGGGGGTGGGGGGGGGGGGGGGTGGGGGGGGGGGGGGGTGGGGGGGGGGGGGGGTGGGGGGGGGGGGGGGTGGGGGGGGGGGGGGGTATACTGTCTCTTCCTGCATATCCAGGAATGTGTACCACATTCCTTGGTTATGTGGCCTGAATTTCTATAATCAAAGTGGCATGAAAAACATACAAATTACATCTGTTTATGTTGCATTAATACAGTTATTGTGTTAAATGGCAAGTTGTGACACTTCTTCACCTCAATTCTTTACAGTTTGCATGATTATTCAAAGACTGCTGAAAATTTTTTTGACATTAACCAAATCTTAATAAAGCTAATGACATATCAGTCTCTCACATTTGGGAAATACTTATCCAAATAATGAACATTTAAATTTAATATCCTTCTGCTATAATTATTTAACAGAGATTTTCTGTCACTTTACATGTGACTTTTTAATCTGATTTGTTACAGTGGCTGTTTCTTTTGCAAGGGCACTGCTAGCATTATGCTAGAGAAATATAAGCAGTAAAGTTTCATGATCAAATTTTCCTCCACATGTCCCTTATTCATTCAAATTTTTGTAATTAAAAGAATGCCAACATGAGAAGAAGACTGAGTTAAAAAGGGACCATAAAGTCTTGAAATGGGAGGCGGGGGGGGGGGGGTTGCTCGACTTTATGCCTCTAAGATTGTACAAAAAGAAAGAATGTCTCATTTTCTTGGACTATCATATAGATTTATGAAACAACTCTGAATCATCTTTTTTAGCATATATGTAGTATTCTCTGTTTGTCATAAAAAATTTATAGATAATTTTAAACACAAATTACAGGGAGCATGTCTTCATTGTAATGACATGATGAATTATTTGAGTATTATTTCCTTTTTTATGAATATCCCATTGGTAGAAATCTTGGTCTTATTAGATAATTATTTCTCTTCTGATTTAGTTAATGCCTAATCTTTAAAAGTACATAACTATAAAACAACAAAATTATATGATAACCACAGTAATAAACTTTAATGAAAGTAAACATATTTCATATTGAAAATAATAGTCCATCATCAGCATGTAGAAACAACAAGCAATCAAAGAACAAGAATACAAGGTACATACAACAATCAGTTTATCAAGAAAAGTTGCTACATGCTGGAAATTAATATTAATATTAATAAATAATATTAAAACTATTTTTGATGTTTGCATATAATGAGAATCTTCCAAACTTTTGGGAGAGAAAGACAATTATTTTGATTCAGGTACCCCAACTTATGTAAAAGGGCTTCGCAACTTTCTTTGTAAAGGTGTTCATATTTAAAACTGCTTAATGAAGAAGATGAGATTCAACACCATGGATACTGTTCTTAGCGTCAATACTAAGCTAGGCCAGAATAGACTTTGAGGTTTCACGTATGCAATGTAGTGCAGATGTTCGTTAATTCTTTTTACACACAGAATGACGCTTGACCCAAAGTATGTTAGATTACATTCATAAGTGATCTGGTAAACACCAGTTAGAGATAGAGGTGAACATTTATCTTTTGCAGATGGTAATGGGTGAGAAATTTTCTCATGGGGAAATATGATACTGCTTCAAATAACCTATTATTTGAAGCAGTATCTTAAAATTCTATCATTAGGTTCAGAGATACCAGAAATATAAGCGATTGGAACCTCCTGTCTGTTGAAGAATCCTTAGGTGTTGGAAAATTGGAGTCGATAATCTTTTAAATCTGATGATTGAGAGAGAGGAGCACACATTATTTGCTTGATTAATTAATGACTTGATAATATCAATTATTTGAGAGGTGCGATGAGCAGACTTCTGATGAATGTATCTGACAGTAAAGGCAGGTGTCTGATAAATACTGGTTGATAGAGTACTAAAGGCTTTGTGAGTAAGAAGGATGTTGAAGAAA
Organism: Typopeltis vanoorti; assembly: GCF_054136105.1. Taxonomy (NCBI): domain Eukaryota; kingdom Metazoa; phylum Arthropoda; class Arachnida; order Uropygi; family Thelyphonidae; genus Typopeltis; species Typopeltis vanoorti. Next base: position 89,902,429 of record NC_143564.1, on the reverse strand, counting down.
AGTACCTGCATTGGTCGATTGGTAGAGCTTCTGCTACTAATATTTTTTGCAAAAAAGTTAAGTAAGTTTGAGTGTGGTTAGTAGTTGGAAGGGTTTCAATTGTTCGATGCTGTTGGCACACTCTCCCTCGATGAGTCTTTGAACTCTCTGGAGTTGTCACATGATAATAATAATTTTTTTTTTCCATGGTGAATCAAATGTGTGGATGAAAGCTATTGATCAATACAGGACAAGTGGTAAGTTCATTTTTAGAATGAGGTGAAAATAGCAAATGTCATCGGCATAATTATTATTATTACACCCTCCATGCAATCGGCAGACACATCATGGGAGGTCCATTCTACTGACAACATATTTATCACATAGAATCTTAAAATCCTTAACACTACTTGCATTAACAACACATTCTGGTAATTATTATTATTATTATTATTATTATTATTCAAGCCTCCATGGAGTCAAAAGACTCATTGTGGAGGGTCCTTCCTAAGAACATAAAGTCTGTCAAGACTCATCGAGGGGAGGTCCCCCCTAAGAAACACAAAGTCTATCATACCACTCCTTCAACTCATTGACCATTCTCGCTCTCACCACTCCATCAGGCAATGCATTCCATGGTTTAACCACTCTCCATGCAAAACAAACCACTCCTCACCTTCTTGCCTCACAGTTTCCTGTTGTAACTTCCAGGGATGGCCTCTTGTCATCATTCCTTCCCGCTGTTCAACCAAGCAAAAGAACTCCCCAGTGTCAACCCCTGTAACCACCTCTCAACAGTTTAAAAGTCTCAATCATATCACCTCTCCTTCTTCTATCCACCAAACTCTGCAGTCCACATTCCCTCAGCTGATCCTCATAACTATCATTGTACAGTCCTGAAACTATCTTTGTTATCTGCCTTTGTACCCTTTCCACAGTTAATTTATCCCCTTCAAATCATGAGGACCAAATCTGAGAACAATAGTCCAAGTGTGGTCTGATCAGGGTCTTATACTACAGTATGATAACTGTTTTATCTCTGCAGGTCAGAGTCCTTCTCATTATTGCAGCAATCCTCTCTGTTACCTTCACCACCTTTGCAATATGTCCCCTAAATTTCAGGTTTCTATCAATCATCAACCCCAGATCTGTCCTCCCCCCCCTACTTCCTCCAGTATAACTCCTCCCATAGAGTATGCAGTGTCTCATCGATATTTCCCAAACCTCGAGACCGTTACATTTTACTGCATTTGCTGCATTAAAACCGACACTCCCTTTCATTTTCTCATCTATCTAGCTTATTCAAATCCTCTTGCAGGACTGCCGGATCTGCACTATTACTGATAATCCTTCCCAGCTTCGCATCATCTGCAAACAACTGAATATCCCCTTGCAATTCACTGACAATGTCATTGATATAAAGGTTAAAGAATATAGATCCCAGTATTGAGCCCTGTGGAACCCCACTTGTAACCCTCTGCTTCCTTGAAACTGCCCCACCATACACAACTCTCTGATACTATCAGATAGCCAATCCTGAATCCAGTTGACCAATTTGATATCCAGACCCATGTGCTGCAACTTAAATATCAGCTTATCATGTGGCACCCTGTCAAATGCCGTTGTGAAGTCTAAGAAAATGACAGTATATGCCTTTCCCTCATCTAATGCTCTTGTAACTTTATCAGGGTCTCATAAAAGGCTAGCATATTGCTAAAATAGGAGTGCCCCTTCACAAATCCATGTTGAACTCTCACAGATAACATTATCCTCATCTGCCCAATGCTGTATACGTTCCCTCACTACTTTCTCGAAGATCTTACTAACTACTGATGACACCACAAAGCGGTCTATAATTAAACACTTCCAGTCTGTTATCGCCTTATGCAATGGTACTATCTTACCTTCCTTCCATTCCATGGGCACCTTTCCCACAGCCAGTCTTTAATTGAAAAGCCAGGTCAAAGGCACTGTCAGTTCCCTAGCATATTCTCTCAAAACTCATGGTGAAATACCATCCAGTCCCACAGCTTTACTGACATCCAGAATACTCAGTATTTGAAATACATTCTCTTCCTGTTCCATTCACTGACATTCTCCATGTAAAAAATCTACTCCTCACACCCATCTTCACCACACTTTTACATAACTATCAGAGATGACATCTGGTTCTTCCCTCTTACCTTCTACTCTTTTTATAATTCCCTCTGGATTAATCTGATATAATCCTATCACTAACTTAAATGTCTCTATCATTTCACCTCTTTTCCTCCTATCCACCAAACACTGTAATCCACATATCTTCAACCTCCCTTCATAGTCAGCATTCTAAAGACCTGACATTGTCTTAGTCACTTGCCTCTGAACCCTCTCCAAAATCTCCACATCACACTGAAAACCAGGTGACCAGATCTGAGTACAATAGTCCAAGTGTGGTCTTACTAGTGCATTATACAGTTGCATAACCACTTCCTTATCCCTACATGTTATAGAACTTCTTATCATAGCTGCGCTACAATGTGCAGTTTTGCAACACTAGCAGCATGCCCTCTAAACTTCTGTCTACTGTCAACCATCACTTCCAAATCTTTAGTCTCATCCACTTCCTGCAGTACAGGCATCATCGATATAATACACAGCCTTATATTTCTGCACTCCAAAATGCAACACCCTGCACTTATTGATATTAAAACTACAACCCCACTCCTTTGTCCAAGTAAAAAGTCTATTCCTATCTTCCTGAAGGGAATTAACATCAGCAGTGCTACTTATAATTCTTCCCAACTTTGCATCATCAGCAAACAACTGAAGATCCCCAGTCAGTCCACATGATATATTATTACAAACAAGCTAAACAGCAGAGGCCCAAGAACAGAACCTTGGACACACACACACACACACACACACACACACACACACACACACACACACACACACACACACACACACACACACACACACCACACACACCTCTGGTTACCCTCCTTTTTTGAGACACTGCTCCATCATACACAACCTGCTGGTATTGTTCAGAGAGCCAATCTCCAATCCAACTACCATTATACTATATATTCCCATCCTCTGCAGCAATTTCAACATTTTATGATAAGGTAGCAAGTGTGTTAGATGCGGGAGAATCATATACATTGCTATTCTTGGTAATCTATCAAATGTTTTTGCAAAATCCAAGAATAGCACTGTATATGATTTTCCCTAACCATTATACTATATATTCCCATCCTCTGCAGCAATTTCAACATTTTATGATAAGGTAGCAAGTGTGTTAGATGCGGGAGAATCATATACATTGCTATTCTTGGTAATCTATCAAATGTTTTTGCAAAATCCAAGAATAGCACTGTATATGATTTTCCCTTATCTAACACATTTGCTACCTTATCATAAAATGCAAGTAAATTGCTAAAACAGGACATACCCTTTACAAATCCATGCTGATAATTATAAAGAATGCTATGTCCATCAACCAAATAATGTATTCTATTCCTTACCAATCTCTCCAACACTTTAACCACAGTTATACAGACTGGTCTATAGTTGAAGACTTCTGTCCTAGAACAATGTTTGTTGAGTTGTACTATTTTGCCTTCTTTCCAATCCTTAAGAACCTTATCCACTGCAAGACTTTCATTAAATAACCAGGCCAACTTTAGTGCACATTCCTTAGGAATATGTGGTGATATGTCATCCATTCCCATAGCCTTATTAACATCTAACCCATCCAACATCTGATATACCTCTGATTCTTTCACTTCCAATTCTCCTAATACTTGTCTCTCTTTTATATATTGTGCAATATCATTTATACCAGTATGTATAAATATATATATGCTGATAAAGTGCTCATTCAATAATTCCCCTATATATCCTTTAGCCGTTATTCTGATGGCATGACTATCCATTAGTGTTAACCTGTCATAATTATCCTTTTTCTTCCTTTCCATATAGTGGAAAAATTCTCTTGAGTTAACCTTCACTTTACCAGCCAATCTCCTCTCAGACATCCCTTTCTCATTGTTTACCATGTTGTCACCTTTCTGGCCTGCACTTTATGCTGTTCATGGATCTGATCACTGCCAAATGTCTTGTACTACCACTTCCATAACATTTCTTTTCCAGCACAGCTTGCTTGATTTCACTGTTCATCCATTTCACTCCTATTCTATTTAACTGCTTAACCCTTGGTATGCAGTTATACATTGCTTATGTCAGGTACTGCTTTGTCAGTTTCCATGCAATTTCAACATCTTTTTTTCTCAGCAAATCTATCCACTGTATACTGGTGTTAACTGACTACTAAACTTCCTATAATCACCTGCTTTTTATTTCCACATATATCCATTGTTGGCAGTAACCTTTACTTGTTTCATAACTTCCCAAACAAGTACAGCATGATCACTCTTGCCAACCAGTGGCAGTGTCAACACCTCATTAACAACTACATCTTTTGAAGTTATCGCCAAATCCAAAATGTTAAAGCCTCTGGTTGCTTCAGTTACATGCTGCTTAAGATACTTATCTCTCAGATCACAATCTCACTCTCCTTGTTCCCATACAGTATCTCCTCCTTCCATTCTATACTGTAATTAGTTTCTCATCAGGATCATGTTCTCTTTACATGCCCAACTAATTCCCTTAAACATTTCACAATCAGTATTCTCTGTATTCCCTGGCCCATAACAGAATCCTATCATATATACTAACCTGTTTATTTTAATGTCACGCCATAGATTCAAAATCTGTACATGCTCTATCAACTTCCACAATTTGCAGACACAATTCCTCTGAAATCATTAACAGCACTCCCACCTCCTCTTTTCACATTTCTGTCCTTCCTGAAAATTATATATCCTTCTAATTCTATTCCCTACATCACATCCTCCTCAGACAATCAAGTTTCACTTATTCCAATTATCTTTGGACATACTGACTCAATCAATGCAACAAACTCAGCTCTCTTGTTTGAAATACTCCTTACATTTGTGTACAAACATAACAATCGCTGTGTGTTTGAGGCCATTCTTCCAGCATCAACATTCTCTCATTCTAGCTGCTATAACCACACCCCTCTCCCTCTGTCTGACCACTCCTGTTTCCCTGATCCTGACAACTCTGATTTACTTTCCTACCAGTCTCATCCTCACCTTTATGCATTCTGTGTCATCTTGTACTGATAACACCACATGTTATCCATCTTCCTCCTCTCATATAATCCATTTAGTTTTGCTATCCTGCTTCACAAGTAGACTCTGATCATTTACTACTTTAACTTCTTGTTTCTGTGTCTTGTCAGAAAACAATAGCCTTTCTAAATGCCCAATACCAAACCCATTAAAATGTAATCCATCAGCTTTATACCATTCCAACTTCCCTTCAAATATTGAATTTTTGTAAATCTGTGGAGTGAATTTTTTCACTGTGTAAATTTTGCCTCACACAACTCAGCCATCTTACTATTCGTTTTCTCTGCTCTCCTTCTCAATTCACTGTTGTCATATCTCAGCAACATGCCTACAACTTTCCAAACAACACTATTCTTCATTACCTGCTGCAACAACTTCCTCAAGTCTCCATCAACATTCTTTTTCTCCCCAACTAAGTCATTTGTGCCCATGGCTACCACTAATTTTGACACATCAGTTATTTGCTTCATTGTTTCACTAGGGCAGCATGTTTTGTCCACTTTATTAGTCATCACACCTCTAATGATCGAATCACCATACAATGACATACGACTAATGAAACCAAAGAGAGGGTTTTGGATGAATGGATGAAAATAAGGTATCTTTCAGATGGTTAAAAAAATAGTTGCCAAAGGTGGAGACAGAGAGCTATCCATGACAGTGCAATCAATCTGTGTATAGATCTTGTTTATACAGCTGAAATATCCTGATTGTATAACAAATTCAAAAACTTCACATCAGGAGGGAAATCATCATATAGTAAACTAGTAGTGTCAGATAGCAAAAGTTGGTAAATAGAAAAGCAATGATATAGTTGACTACCACCATACTGTATGTGACTCTTGCATTTGAATATCCTTGATTTTTTTTTTCAAGAAAATGTGTGGAATTCTTGATAAGATCATTAACTGCCCATATCGGTTGATCCAGATCACCCGATATGGCCAGTTAATAAATGAGAAAGAAATTTAGCAATTCTGGACACCCTTCTTTATGAATTTTTGATAGGCCATATAAACGAGCAGTCCTTGCATTGAATAAGTTATTCACCCAAATGGGTGCATAACTCATACAATGTTTTTTTTTATCCCATCTAACAACTTCATCAAGGAGCTTATTTAATTGTTTGAGCTATGTTTTTGTAGGGTTATAACTAATTTCTTGATAGGTGGAGGTATTCTATAAAAGGTAATCTATCTTCCTTTAATAGTTGGCCTTACCCATTACCATTATAGTTTTTTCCTTTGTCTGCTTGCAAAATACATATATGATCCTTTTGTTTTAATGAAAACAGAATAAGGAATTCAGTAGTAAATAAATTACTTTCATTAATGTTTATCACTGTGGTTATCATGTAATTTTGTTGTTTTTAGTTAATGCCTTTTACTTGGTAATCTCAGGATATCAATCACACTACGAACACTCTCAGTTCATCTTGGAAGCAGAGTCCAACAAAATCTGAACTTTTTAGGCATCTTGTTTCTTAGGCAAGATTTGGATTTGGGAACCCAAGTGTCAATCCTTGATGCAGGACGGCTGAGTGCCGGGTGGAGACGCAGAAACATTCCCAAATTGGCATCGCAAAATAAGGATGCTGCGTAGCTCTGTCAGTATCGATGAAGCCCTTTGGTTGGAGAGACCAGGGTTTGATTCCCATCAATGATATGAAGAGCTTTTTGACCAAAGGTAAGTTAGCCGGTGTCATATGGAGGCAGGGGTTTTTTCACCTGGAAACTCAGATTTTTCATTACTTAGAACAGGCCGACCCATGAACACACCAATCTACAGATGGGACACACCAGAAGGCATAGAGCTAACCACCTTATCCTCAAGATACAGTTGCAGTTAAATGAATAGAAAATCCTCGACATCACAAGGTAAAAGATGAGGAAAGGAATAAGAATAAGAATAATAAGAAAAAAAAATTGACATGGATCTCAATATGCAATATATCTTCCCCAGTTGGCAGAAATGCCAACTGGACCTCTAGATAGTAGATGTCTTTCATCACTCAGTGAAATACCACCACCTTGCTTATTAGAGACCTGAAGTGGCTGCAGCCATGTTTAGTCACTAGAGCATGAACACACCAATCTACAGATGGGACACACCAGAAGGCATAGAGCTAACCACCTTATCCTCAAGATACAGTTGCAGTTAAATGAATAGAAAATCCTCGACATCACAAGGTAAAAGATGAGGAAAGGAATAAGAATAAGAATAATAAGAAAAAAAAATTGACATGGATCTCAATATGCAATATATCTTCCCCAGTTGGCAGAAATGCCAACTGGACCTCTAGATAGTAGATGTCTTTCATCACTCAGTGAAATACCACCACCTTGCTTATTAGAGACCTGAAGTGGCTGCAGCCATGTTTAGTCACTAGAGCAAGGGTTCTATTTTCTGTCCCCCTGCACTCTTCCCACATGCAGTGAAAATGACAGTCTCAATGACATACCAATCTCACTATAGGGGGCCAGGACCATCCCCATTTGAGGGTACAGCAGTAAAATAGTTTGCTGGTCAGCTGCCGGATAGTACATGGGATCGAACCAGTTAGTAATGCATCTGAAGGCTTCCCAATCAGCCAGTGTCAAATTCAGCAGCCACGTATTTTGACAGTTCATGACTGGAGGGAGACCAAATACTGTGGCTGCAGGAGGAACTGTCGAGGTCATGGATAGGCGACTGGGTTCCCTCTGTGTGAGTGGTATGCTTACAAGTCTGTCACCTCTCACTGCATGTCCCACTTTATCTCTTCCTCACAAAATACAATGAATGACAACTCAAAGAAAGAAAGATGATCTTTATTATTATTATTATATGACACCTCCAGGGAATCCAAAGACTAATTGAGAGAGGTTACCTACTCTACAACTCTCTGTCTCCACCACTCAATCCACCAATTACAATGAACCACAACTACACCAATGCTATCTACTGCCCACTAGTCTTTTCACAGACAATTTTCCATGCCCATGGCAGGATAGGATTCAAACCCGTAGCCTTTTGGCTCTAGAGTGGATATGTAAACCACTTGGCCAACCAGGCCAATGGATCTCAAAAATTCTCTCACATAAATTCTCCCACTCCACCTCAACTTCCCAAACTACATATTGTACAGTTTTTTTTTTGTCACAAGGGTGGCACTAATGCTTTCATCAGAACTGACATAACATGCTAAAGACTGCACATCCTTGAATCCCCACTGTTCAATCTGCTTTGGCTCACAATTTCCCTACCAAATCAACCTGCTATTTTCATATACTCTCTCTATCGCGCTCTGCAAACTCAGTCAATGACTCTGACATCTTCAACTATCTCTCTCTCTTTTTCTCTCTAAAGTTTGCCTTTCTGCAATAAAAATCAATAGTAAGGTCATCCTTTTTGGAGACCTCAATGTCCACAACTCACACTGGCTTCCATTCTCTAGTTTCACTGATCAAGTACGCAGGGATGCTAAAGTGTTCGTCATCAACAATGACCTATCTCAGATCATCAATCTTCCTACTAGAATACCTGACAAATCCCTCCAATTTGCCAACACACTTGACCTTTTCCTAACAAGCTCCCCTTCCAGGTATACTGTGTTTGTCAGTTCTGCTTTTGGTAACTCGAATAACAACCTCATACAAGTCTCTTTTGCCATAGAACAACCTTCACCCACCAGTTCACAGTCTCATGCCAACTGGAAGGACTTTCACAACTTCCATTCCTCCTTCCCATTGTATGACTACTGCTTCAGTTCTTCTGATTCAAACACAATTTCTCAGACTGAATAACAGAAATCATCATCACAAGAATGAAGGCTTTCAATCCTTATTCCACTCCAAATTCTCACTGCCATCCAAGCCTTGGTTCTCAAAAAAGTGTGTGATTGCTGTAAAAGAAAAAAACCTCAGCTTACCATGAATGGTTCAAGAAAAAAACTTCAGCTGCCCACTCTGCTTATACTGAAGCTCACAACCATTGTAAAAGAATCATCACCAAGTCCAAGTCATACTTTGAAAGGACCAAATGCTGCAAACTTGTCTGCTGCCCAAATGACAGTTGCTCCTTCTTGTCCCTTGCCAAGGATATTGGACACAACTTCTGCACACCCAGGTTTATGCCACTTTCACAAGCAAATGTTAGTGTAGTTACCTCACCTAAGGCCAAGGCCAACTTACTGGCATTGCATTTCTCTTCAAATTCCTGCATTGATGACCTGAGCAAAGTTCTCTTCACGCTACCAAAAATGCTCTCTTCATGTCACCCATAGTCTTTTGACAAAAAAGAAATCTGGAGAATCCTCAATAACCTGAACACAAACAAGGCATCTGGTCCTGGTGATATCCCACCTGTTGTGTTCAAAAATTGTGCCCTGGCACTAACATATCCTGTACCGCCTCTTCAATCTATCCTATTTAATTGGCACCTACCCTACAAGATAGAAGCAGGTCCACATAAAGCCCATCTCCAAGAAAGGTGATAAAAGACAAAAACAACACTACTGTCCAACTGCTCTCACTTCTATTCTCTCTAAAATTATGGAGAAGGTAATCAACAACCAACTCTTGAACTATCTAGAGTCATACCAACTAATCAGTGACCAGCAGTATGGATTTCACCACTCGCAATCTACAGCTGATCTTGCCTTCACCATCCACCTCTGGACTCAAGCCATGGAGAAATTTGGAGAAACTCATGTGGATGCCCTTGATATTTCAAAGGCATTTGATAAGGTTTGGCACAGGGCCTACTTAACAAATTTCCATCCTATAGCTTGCCTTCCTCACTCTGCAACTGGATTGCCAACTTTCTCAATGGTCACTCACTATGTGTCATGGTGAACAGCCTACACTCCTCAGATTTTCCCACCAATGCAGGTGCACTCCAGGGTTCTGTTCTTTCACCCACTCTCTTCCTCATGTATATAAATGACCTGTTGTCTCAAACTTCCAGTCCTATCAATAGCTTTGCCAATGACAATACACTCCACTCCTCTTTTTCATTCAACAAACCTTGTAGTGCTCAAGTATTAGAATTCTCAAGATCTACCATGACCAGTGACCTGAACTAAGATCTCCTAGCTATATCTCAGTGGGGAAAGGACAACACTGTACACTTCAATGCCACCAAAACTCAGTCCTGTCTGATCTCTCACAAGAAAGAGCTCACATCCCTCCCCCTTGCCTCCAGTAATAATGAGATATCCAAACATGATCAGATTTCTCTACTTGGACTGACCTGCACCTCTGGTCTTTCCTGGCACAACCACATTCAACTACAGGGTGTTCGGGATAAATTTGACAGTTTCGTAAGGAAAAAGAAAATCTTCTTTGTATCTATTAAATTTAATGAATTGACAAAAAAACATTACAGGCAGAGTTAATTACAATACTATCAACAAGATTTACTCAAAATAACCACCATTAGCATCGATCACAGCTTCAATTCTTCTTCGGAACCTCGAACAAGCTGATGCTACAGTCTCCCTGGGAAGGGCCGCAAAAACTGTTTTAATTTTATCCATTAACTGGGCTTTTGTATTACTGGAAGTGCGATTGGTGTCTTTTTCAACTGCGCCCCATACAAAATAATCCATGGGGTTAAGGTCTGGGGAGTTTGGAGGCCAAACATTTGGACTGGTGAAGTCGTAGAAATTTTCAGACAACCATTTTTGACTTTTCCCAGAGGTGTGGCAAGGGGCCGAATCCTGCTGCCATACATACGGCCTACCATTGGCTACCCTTGTTATCCAGGGCTTGACTACAGTTAGCAACTCCACGAACAAAGCCCGAATTCCAATGCCAGGGTTCTTCAACACCTGTTCCTGCAGATTTGCGAGGAATTCTGCTGTACGAACGCAATCAGATCGTCTGCTAGGGATCTTTCTTCTTGCTACATCCTCGTAGTCACCATTGCAAGTCTCTAGTTCATGCCTGATTGTTTTTACTGTATTCAGGGAGCATTGGGCAGCAGTCGTAATATCCTTATTTTGATGGCGGGCACGAATCATCATGATACAAGTTATTCTCTTCCATGATTCAGGTGGGTTCCAGCTATCCATCCTTTCTGACATCTTGTATATGAATGAAGAAGGGTTCAAACTTTTAAATGAAGAGAAGTGTGTGTTAATACATGTAACTTACGGAAAAATATAATTAATTATAAATATGTCAAATTTATCCCGAACACCCTGTATATCTTCTGCAGCTGCCAAAAATCTTGTACTTTTTCACACAAGCCACTACTTCACAGCTGTGAACTCTATAGAAAGTTTAAATCTGCCCACCCATCGAATATTGCTCCCATATTTGGGGTGGAGCACCAAAATTCTCTCTCTCTAAGATTGCTTGATTTGATCCAGAGAGGGCAATCTGGCTAATTAATAATCCTTAACTCATATACCCACTTCAATCCCACTCTCACAGGCATTCAGTTGCTGCCTTGCATCAATCTTCATTGAGAAACTTCAGAATCCATAGATGTGTCAACCACTTCAATCCCACTCTCACAGATGTTCAGTTGCTACCTTGTGTCTCTTCTAGAGATACTTTCATGGACAGTGCTCTGCTGAATTGGTCACTATTATTTCTCCACTCTCCTCCAAAATTGTTAAAACAAGAGACACTGCTGACCAACACCCTTTTAAAGTCCATCTTGAAATTTACTGAGCCAACTTCACTGCCTCCTCCTTCATCCCATCTACTTCTGTCCTTTCAAACAGTCTCTCTCCACTCTTCCTTCCCAAAGATTACAACCCTTAGCTGTTCCAAAATGTGAACAGATTCCTCCTTTCTTCTATCCCTTTTGCCCCCCCCATATATATATATATATATATATATATATATATATATAAAAGCATTTTCACACAAACATTGCTTATTGGTAAAACAACAACTTTGTTCATAGAACAATAAATAAGCACAAATCCAACTAAATCTGACTATCAATCTTCATTAACCATCAAAGAGAGCATCAGTCTTCATTGAGAAACTTCAGAATCCATAGATGTGTCAACCTATATGTGCATATTGTCCTATTTGCAAACTTCGTTCTCTTCTCAGACCTATCAAGGATAAAGTGAATCCCTTATCACATGCTGGAGTTCACAGTATTCCTCGAGTGTAGTCTCACATACTGTGGACAAACTGGTTTCATCCATGAAGAAGATTACCAGAATTGCATCTTTTGCATCATTTTCTGGAACCTATGAATTTAGGCATTGCATACCATGCCATTAATCACAGAGTTTTCAAAAAAAGCAACTTCATTTTGGAAACTGAACTCTCCTTTAGAAAGGAAAGTTTTGAAGAATACATCCAGAAATCTAGTCTGGACTGTAATGATTACTTCAGTTTTCTAGCTTTTCTCAATTCTTGGAAGTGTTTCTTGGTGACCATCACCATGGCTACTATTTTTTTTTTAAACTAAATATTATTATTTTTTCTTTTACATACATTTTACTTTGGACTGAATGGTGAGCATGCAGCACTGTATATACTACATAAATTTTACTGGCCTGTGTATAATTCTATCAATATATTATGCCTGTTTTTACTAATCATCTTTTATATGAAATCAGGAATGATGACAGATACTAGATTGAAGCATGGATGCTATTAAACCTCACAAGTAAGTAGCTTCTAATCTTTAACACAAATGTATTTCATGTTCTGACATTAATTATTAATTATTATTAATGTTTTTATCATAACAATCCTCCATGAATTCAAAAGGCTTACATAGCAACATATCTATTGTGATGAACCTTAGACTCATCACATTCACAATACATTCTGCAATGCATCCCCCCCCCCTTTCCACCACTTCCCATATAAACAAATATATCTTTCACTCATCTCTTCCCCATACAAATGGGATGGGCACTTATTCTCTCCTCACACTCCACTTTATTTATAACCCAAACTGTATTTGTTAAGATAGTTTCCCCGACTTAAACTCCTCTAATTGTATAATCTCTCTACTGCATATCCATTCAACTAGAATTTACATTTCTTAAACGTCTGTCTATAACTCCTAACATGCCTTATTACTCATGTGTGAACACTGTAGAGTTGCCACATCAAAATGGAAACCAGGTATGACCAAATTGGTGCACAGTAGTGTTAATGTGTAGCTAACCAAATAGCTTATACAATGGTGTAAACACTTCCTTATCATGCTCCTTTTCATAGTCACCATGCTCTGTAGTCTTTGCAAAACTTACAGTTGGTCTTCTTAATTTCGGATTGCACGCTGCAAATGCTACCAAGTGATTGAGAATCTAAAGAGTTGACCATCATCCTCAGATGTTGACTCTCATGCTTCTCCTAAAGCACAGATCCACCAATACAGTATATAGCCTTATATCATTGTGCTCAAAACTTCAACACCTTGTACTTAAAACTGCAATCCTGTTTGTATAAGCTAAAGTCTATTTAAATCATGAATGGACTTTACATCAGTGTCAGTCCTCATAACTCTCTTCAACTTTGCATAAGCAATCCCTTGTCAATCCAGATGAAATATTGTTAAGAAATAAATTACTAAGCAGCATACCAATGGCAATCTTTATTTTTCTAGGAATGCTATCCCATTATGCAACTTGCTGATACTGTTCAGCCAGCTAATCCCCTATTCATCAGACCAGACTATTACCCATCCACATCTCCTTCAGTTATACACCAACTTCCATGAGGCAATTTAGCAAATGCCTTGATAAGTGCAAAAGTAACATCATGCGAGTTGTGTTCTGATACATTCATCACTATCATAAAATGCAATTTATTTTTCTTTTTAATATCATACACGAATACTAAACCTATAGCACATTAATATCAATTTGTGAACAAGAGGTTAAGGAGAGCTGAATAGCTCAGTTTATGGGGAAGATTAAATGAGGAGGGAGAGACATTCCAAAGACAGAGGTGGATGGAAGGAAGAGAAGTTAGTTTGGTAGGTTTAAGTTACACAGTAAATGGATGTTGACCAGTAGCTGCTTGTACACTCATGAAGAAAGTCGAAGAATAATTGTGGCCAGTTCAGTAAAACATTTTCCATGGAAATACCTGAAGAAGAGACAAAGCAGAAACTGAACATCTATGTGATTGTGACTGGAGTGAATCTGTGAGAGAAAGTGGTCATCAATCAATCAATCAGCCTGTCCTCTTCTGAACAGCATCAAGGATTCTTGTTTTAGATGCACTACTTCAAATGTTGGAGTAGTATTCCAAAGTTGGGCAGATTTTTGATTTGTACAGTGTCGAAAGTTGGAGCTATAGAAACTATGGCTGAGTTGGTTGTTTGTGTCAGAGAAGGCTAGAGGTGAAAGTTAGCCCAAGAAGAGAAATCTGATTCTGTTTGGAGATCTGAGTATTATTAAAGGTAAGGAAAAGTGAAGTGAAAGAGAGGATAGCAAAGTGAGAAAAGTGAAGTAAGAGAAAACAAACTGCTAAAGCAAAACTATCTCATCCCTCAACAAACCTATGCTAACCATTTTAAAGAATGCTATGTCTGTAAAATCGATCCTGTATTTTCTCCAATACTATAATTAAGCTGCAGATAAACCAACTGGTTAATGATTGAAAACATCTGTTCCAGCACCCTTTTTTTTGTGCAACAGAATTTTTTATTATCGTTTGGCTCCATGGGATGGAGAGAGGGCATCCTACTACTTTGATCTCATTAAACAATGAGATCAAAGGTGCAGGCTAAAAATATGCACATTCTCTAAAAAATATGCAGTCTATATAACTATTCCAAAAACCTTCTTATATCTATTTCCCATAGCCTTCTTACATCTATCCTCACATGCATATATCTCTTCTTCTTTTCGTTTCGAGTCCCATCAGCTTTTTAGCTCCCTTCTAAATGTTTCCCATCTCTCACACTAATAGTGTATACAGTGACAAATTGCTCATTAAATAATTACACTTTATCCTTTGCAATGATTGCTTTGCTACCATACCATTATCAAAAACCCTTCTGCAATTATCTCTTGCTTGCTTGATTCTCACATTTTACAATAAACTTCACTGTCCAGTGTGAGATGAACATTTTGCTTATTGGAGGCCTGAAGCAGCTTGAAAAAAAGTTCCATGTTTGATCTCTAGAGCAGGGTTTCCAAAGTATGTATAAAAGAAATATATATATATATACATATATATGAAATTAATAAAAAATAGATGAAAAAAACTTAGCCCACCCATGATGCTGACACACTATAGAATTACACATCCGATGGAGTTCATTTAAAAAATATATATATAGAGTGAAGGATTTCTTCATCTAGCTGGTCAGTTTCTTCCTTTTCATACTGCATTACCATACCTGTCATTTTTTTAGGGTGCATATTATACTTCTCGTGTAGGTGGTCATTGCTTGCTTTCTTATATCTTCTCCAAAACAACTTTTTCTGCATTGCATCTAATTCTGAAAATCGATCATCTATTTATAATTATTATTATTGCACGGGCACTTCCATGGAGTCCTAAGATTCATCATGGGAGACCCAAATTATCAACACAATATTTATGGTACCTCTCCTTGAAACCATTAACAGAAAAAGCACTTACAATGGACTCAGGCAACTCATTCCATTCATTCACTACTCTCTCCAAGAGAAAAAAACTAGTCCTCAAGTCCCTGCTAATCAGGGATGACTGCTTGTTTTGATCCCTCTAGCCAAGTGATGAAACATTTCACAATACATCAATCCTATAAAATCGTTTAAGTAACTTAAATGTTTCTATAATATGCTTTTTTTTGCTTCTCAGCCAACTTTTGAATATCCACAAACTCTTAGTCTATTCTCATATGGAGCATTCCACAGCCCACTCACCTTTGGGTCCTCTCCACTACTTCCTCATCCCCAAGAAACCCAGGTGATCAGACCACAGCACAGTAACTCAAATGTGGTCATATCAAGGCTTTATAAAGAAGAATGATAACTCCCTTATCGCTGTTTGTTAGTGCATTCTTCAATAACCAAATAATCCTCTCTATCTCTTACTATTATTCCCCAAATCCCTGGCTTCATCAATTTCCTAGAACTGTATTCTAGGAAATTGATGAAGCCAGGTTCCCTCAAAGTGATAAAATACTTGTAATTGTTGTATCCCAAAATCCATACTATCAACCTATTTAAATCATAATGCAAACTTTCTAACATCACCTTGATTAACTATTATCCTATCCAACTTTGCATCATCAGCAAACAACTAAATATCTCCCTTCAAATTATTTCCTATATCATTTATCAAAAATTAAACAGCAGTGGTCCAAGCATAGAGTCATGTGGCACACTGCTGGTCACCTGCCCTCTCGTGGATTCTGCTCCTCCTCCATATACCTAGTGTACTACTTTTTGGTATTTGTTCATCAGCCATCCTTTTATCCATATCACCAGTTTCATATTCATCCTCATTTGTTGCAGTTTTACATAATAGAATTCCATGTAGTATTGTAAAGTAATTCCAACAGATCAAGTAGCACAACAACACCGACTGCTGTGCGCAGACTTTAAAATAAGATCGAAGATAAGAACTTCTGGTTGCCATGGGATGAAGACAATTAAGTGGTTTCGCTTAAAAGAGGAGAGTGTGAGGAATCGCTTTAGGGAGAGAGTGTTAGAGAGGATTTCGGATGGACTGGAAAGTGTACAAGATTGGTGGAAACATAATTCAAAAGTAATCCTGAGCTGTGCAATCGAGGTGCTTGGTGAGACATCTGGAAAGATTAGAGAACAGAAGAAGGGTTGGTGGTGGAATAATGATGTACAAGTGGCAGTGACAGCTAAGAGGAAGGCAAAGCAGAAGTGGGATGAGTCAAGAGTGGAAGAGGACAGAGAGATGTACAAAGAGAGAAAGCAAGAAGCCAAGAGAGTTGTGGCACAGGCGAAGGCCATGGCATATCAAGATCTGTATGATCAATTAGAAACAAAGGAAGGACAGAGAAAAATTTACCAACTAGCAAAATGTAGAAATAAAGCAGCAAAGGACATCTTACATGTGAGGCAGATCAAAGATGCTGAAGGAAGAGTATTATGGAGGGATGTAGACATAAGAAACAGATGGAAAATATACTTTGAGGGACTTTTGAATGAGGAAAATGCAAGGACTCACAGAGGATATGGGCAGCCTTCTGAGGGGATGGTGCAGAACATCAGTAGAATGGAAGTGACGGAGGCCATGAAGGGGATAAGGAATGGAAAATCGGTGGGCCCCCAACAGAATTCCAGTGGAGGCATGGAAGGCACTGGGGAAAGAGGGAATTGACCTGCTGTGGGACCTGTTCATGAAAGTTTGCCAACAGGAAAATATACCCGAGGAATGGAGGGAGAGTACTCTTGTTCCCATCTACAAGGGTAAAGGGGATGCACAAGACTGTAAAAATTACAGAGAAATAAAGTTGATGTCCCACACAATGAAGATCCTAGAAAGGGTTCTCGATGGTAGATTGAGGAAGGAGGTGGAGATTGCAAAGGAACAATTTGGCTTCATGCCTGGTAAATCAACAACAGATGCTATCTTTGGGTTACGACGGATGATGGAAAAATATCGAGAGAAACAAAGGGAGCTACATCTGGTATTTATTGATCTGGAGAAAGCATACGATAGAGTGCCAAGGCAAGAAGTCTGGAGGTGTCTGAGGGAGAAGAAGGTGCCGGAGAAATATGTCAGGTTAGTGCGGGAAATGTACAGAAATGTGAAGACAAGTGTTCGGACCTGTTTGGGACAGACAGAAAGTTTTCAAGTAACAGTTGGCTTGCATCAAGGGTCAGCATTAAGTCCGTTTCTGTTTAATATTGTGATGGAGGTGGTAACAGAGGAGGTGAGAGAAGATGCGCCTTGGACAATGTTGTATGCAGATGACATCTTGCTGTGTGTAGATTCAAGAGAAGAAGTGGGAACTAAACTAGAAAGATGGAGAAAAGTAATGGAAGAGAGAGGTATGAGACTAAGCAGAAGTAAGACAGAGTATATGTGTTGCGCAGTGGGTGGCATTGGCCAGGAGACAGATCTGGAGCTGGAAGGAAATGTCATCAGGAAGGTGAGAGACTTTAGCTACGTAGGTTCAACAGTGGAAGAAGATGGAGGAGCTGAGAAGGAAGTGGGATGCAGGATACAAGCGGGTTGGAGGAACTGGAGGGAGATGGCTGGAGTGTTATGCGATAAGAGAGTGCCGATCAATCTGAAAGGCAAAATTTATAGGACAGTAGTGAGGCCAGCTATGACATATGCTATAGAAACTGTGGCCCTGAGGAAAAATAACATCAGAAGGATGGAAGTAGCAGAGATGAGAATGCTTACTTGGATGTGCAGTGTGACCAGAAAGGATCGTCTGAGAAATGACTATGTCAGGGGAACAGTGAAAGTAACGAACTTAGGAGCGAAAATACAGGAGGCAAGGTTGAGATGGTTTGGTGATGCGATGAGGAGGGAGGACGAATATGTGGGAAGAAGGGTCATGCAGATGGATGTGCAAGGAAGGCGGAAGCATGAGCGGCCAAAGAAGAGATGGATGGAGCTGGTAGAAGAGGACTTGAAGATGAAGAACTTGGATGTGGTGACAGCCCAAGACAGGAAGGTGTGGAGGAGACTCATTACAAACAGTGACCCCACTTAAGTGGGAGAAGCTGCAGAAGAAGAAGAAGATGAAGAAGATCCCATCAAGTGCCTTGGAAAAATCCAGTAGTATCATCGTGCAGCCATTCCCTTTAACCAACTCAGCTATCACCCTATAATAGAAAGTTAATAGATTACCAAGGCATGACCTACCCTTCAC
The DNA here is from genome assembly GCF_054136105.1 of Typopeltis vanoorti. NCBI lineage: Eukaryota > Metazoa > Arthropoda > Arachnida > Uropygi > Thelyphonidae > Typopeltis > Typopeltis vanoorti. Next base: position 89,883,473 of record NC_143564.1, on the reverse strand, counting down.
AAAGCTATGCTGCCCATCATAGAGTATTATATTCTTATCGACCCATTCCTGAATTCTCTTTCTGATAAACATTTCCACTTTTTGACAAATGTTTACCACCACTCCTGAAATACTGATTTCTATAATTTGATGCCATAGACTTAGATCCTCCTTTATGCAAAGGAATTATTTTGCCCTCCTTCCACTCTCTTGGGACTTTGCCATGGTTGAAACTTAAACAGTCTAGACAAAGGCATGGCCAGTTACTTTGCATATTCTCTTAAAATGTGAGCTAATATCCCATCCAATCAAACAGCTGTATTTGCATTCAGATTCTACAATATCATAAGTACCTCCAATTCTTCAACTTCTGTTCACACATCAGTCCCCATCACCTCTTCCATAACAATATCTTCACTTGGATGATATACCCTTGCAAAATGGTCACTCAGTAACTTAATAATTTCATTTGCCTCTGCTAACTCTCTACCATCTGCACTTATTGAAGTTATCCTTCCATAGTCATTCTTCCTTCTACTTGCCACATAATGAAAAAACTCTTTAGGATTTCCTTTCTCCTGTTTGGCTAATTTTTTCTCATAATCTGAATTTGCATCTTTAACATGCTTTTTACCTTTCTCCTCATATACCCTCCACAACATTTTCTATTTTTGCAACTCATGCTTAATGATATTACTCATCCATCTTGTTCCTACCCGATTTACCCTCCTGGCCTTGGATATACAGTGTGATACTAATTCCTCTAGATATCCGTTGACTATTTCCCATGCATTGGGAACATTCTTCTCTTGCAGAACCTTATGTCATGTTACTGCTTCAAGCTGGGGAGGGGGGTAGGCAGATAGGTGAAATTCAGAGGAACATCCCACCTGTAGGCTTGTTTGGTGTGAATCGGAAATGCAACAGACAATGCAGCTGATTAGAAGATCCTAGGTTCAAACCTAGGATCTTCTAATTCTAAAAGTAGGGTCTGTTTTGAGTAAGAAACAATGGTTCTAAGTGCTACAGAAAGAAAAGTTTAATTTTTATATTTACTATATGGTAATCTTGATAGTTTTTAAGTGAATTTCATTTTGTGAGAAGTGAGATTGGTACTTGGTGTTTGATTGAGTTTTAGATTATGTAGTGATTAATTTCTGTGTATTTCTTTGTGTGTTACAATGATTGAAGATAAAATGTTGGCAAGAGCGAGATCAGTACATAGAGTGGCACAAATGATGAAAAACCTATGCAGTGTGGATTTTTTTGAGAATGGTACAATGCCATGAATGTAATATGTGTGCTTGGGGAGATGTTAAAAATGTCTATGTGGAGAGATTAAATAACAGCATAGAGCAAATACAAGTATACAGGAAGTGTGACATGCTAATAGATTATGAGGCTTCCATGAATGTGAGTGATAGTATAGAAAACAAAAAAAGAGAGAGATAATGAGAGAATCAGAATATAGTTACAGAAGCATGCAAGAATGAGGGGCAAGAAAGTAAGTGAGACTAGCAGTAAGACAGTGTGTGACTGATGGCAAGACCACAATATGTGAGACTGGCAGCAAGACAGACAGCATGAATGGTAGTGAAAAATCAATAGAAAATTATGACATAATAGTGATCGTGCATGGCAGTGAGAAACTAATTCATGACATGAGAGCAAATTTGGTAACAGATGAAGCATGTGTTGAGAAAAATGAAAATTGTAAATACACATGGAAGAGGAAGTATGGAATGAAAGAATGCAATTTAAGAAAATTTAATTATTAGAGTGACTGAGGCATTGAATATGAGAAGTAAGCAACAAAAAGGGTTATCGATCATAGTAGCAAAAAATTATTTGGTTGGGAACAAGAAGAATGCTAGAGTGGATATCGGGCAGTTGTAGAGAAGAGAGCAAAAGATAACACTGGGTTGTGCAGGTATGACAGTGGTGAATTGAGATAGCCTACAAAGATTATGTGTCCTAGGTGTGTGAGGAGAAAGGAGTGCAGTTTGTGAATATGTGGGATGATGTTGAAGGATGGATGGAACAGTAAAAGAGAGACAGACTACATTTAAATGGTTTTATTATGAGTCAACTAGAGATAATGTGGAAGGGAGAAAAAGGAGTGCAATGAATAGAAGATCTAAGGAAGTAAGAGCAGAAAAGTAGGATAGGAGACCTTGTGAATGAAGATCTGAGTAACATGAGTAAAGGAATAAGAGCAGGAATGTGAGACACCCAAGGAAATAGGAAGGGAAAAATTAGGTGGACAGGAAAATGATGTAGGAAGTGTGGATACTGGATGCAGAATTGAATGTGTGAGCAGACAAGACAGGATTAGGAAGGCCTGGGATGTGCAGGTGGAGCATATTGGGTCTGAGAAGGATTGTGGACTCGGTGGTGACAGAGAGGAAGGGATAGGGGGAGATATGGAGGAGTTATATCTAAGAAGTGATATTGGTGAGACTAGTCATAGAATCAGAAATCAGTTATTATGTTTGTTTTGTTTATGAATGCAAGATATATCTGAAATAAGGGGAACAAAATTGTTGCATTGATCAAGAGTTCTTTGCCCCAAAGTTGTTAGAATAAGTGAGACATGGTGGGATGATATCCTGATAGGAACAGAGATGGAGAGGAATAATGTTTTTCATAAAGATATATAAGGGGAAGAAATGTTAGAGAAGTTATGCCTATCTAACATGGTGACACAAGGTGAAAATAGTGGCAGTTTTCAAGGCAGTACGGTGTGAAATAAGATGTAGAGAGAATGATATATTTAGTTTGATGTTGCTATAGACCTGGTATTATGGAGGAAATGGATAGGCAAAGTAGCCTAGAAGATAAGAAAAGGATGATCATTATGGATGATTAGAATTATGATAATAGATAACAAAGGATCAAGAGTCCTGGAAGTGATCACCTCATCAGATATAATGTGATAATGAGGTGAATCAGTTCCAATTGTGGGTGACAAAGCTTCGTCAAATTGGTGAGAGTAACTACGAAGTGACCATGTGGGAACTAGTGTCAGCCATATGAAGACTTCTGTGAGAAAGGAATATATATGGAACTATAAGCTTAGTAAGTAAAGTTCGGGAAACAGTTTGCAGCTATATCATGGAAGGAGGAATTGGACAAAAAGGCTGCCTGGCTCCTATTCAAGAACAATCTGGTAGAGACATTGTCTGCATGTATTCCAAACCAAACATTTGAGACCACTGTATGTTAACTTATATGTTAATGATATTAGAAAAGGTTTGATTAGTGATATGCAGGTGTTTGCTGATAATACAAGGTTGGGAAGAACTATGAGAGGAAAGAAGCAGAGTAAATGTTGCTTTGCAAGAGGACTTGAACAGAATGGGTAAATCCGTAAGTTTGTCATCCTGGTTGGCTGAGTGGTTAAAATATCCACTCTCCAACAAACAGGTTGCAGGTCTGAATCCTGCTGTTGGCATGGATGCTTGTGATTGTCTTTAGATGGGAAATAAATTTCATTACCCAGTATGAGACCACCACCACACTGTTTATTGGAAGTCTGTAGCAGCTTCAAAAAAGTTCTTACTGAATAGCTTAAGGAAATTACAACGTACAATAGAATATACATTAAAATAAATTTTAATACACTTCCAATATTTCGGCAACATCACATTGCCATTTTCACAGGAACTTAAAAAAAGACACGTGCACGCAAGCACAACAGACAGTAAATGAGGATGAAGCAGGAAGCTATTCTTTCTCCTAAAAATTCTGATGGTGTCCCCTAGCAGGCAATGTTGGTATTCTTGCCTGATTGGGCTGAAGGTTTTCTGATGTAGGTTTCCCAAATTTGTGGCAGTCTCATGCAACCAAATTTGTTGAGGTTTGGATTGTTTCTTAGGGTTGAGGCTGATTCCATGAATAGCCTTTCATATTTGAATTTACTACCTATTTGAATTTACTACTTTCTTCTACCGTATATGGTGGAAGAAAGCCATGATAATACACCGTAGTAAATTTACTACCTATTTGAATTTACTACTTTCTTCCACCATATACGGTGGAGAGAAGCCGCGACAATACACTGTAGTAAATTCAAACACGAAAGGCTATTCATGGAATCAGCCTCAGCCCTAAGAAATAATCCAAACCTCAACAAATTTGGTTGCATGAGACTGCCCCAAATTTGGGAAACCTACATCAGAAGCCCTTCAGCCAAATTGGCCAAGAATACCAACATTGCCCGCTAGGGGGCACCATCAGAACTTTTAGGAGAAAGAATAGCTTCCTGCTTCGTCTCCTCATTTACTGTCTGTTGTGCTTGCTTGCACGTGTCTTTTTTAAGTTCCTGTGAAAATGGCAACGTGACGTTGCCAAAATATTGGAAGTGTATTAAAATTTATTTTAATGTATATTCTATTGTATGTTGTAATTTCCTTAAGCTATTATATAGTAAGATATATAACCAACATCTAAGCAACATCTATAGTAAGAATGTATAACCAAAATCTAAGCCTTTCCACGAGAATTAAAAATGTTCATGTTTCGTCTCCGGAGCAGGGTTTCTGGACTATGTAAATATAAATTAAAAATCCAAAAAAATTATAAAATTTAATAATAAAAAATAGAATAAAAAATCCTTAGGCCACTCAGATATTAATGTAATATAGGCTTACCTTTCATGACTGAAACCATATAAAAAACATAATTAAGTAAATAAATTATTATTATTACTGTTCAGACCTCCATGAAGTCACAAGACTCATAGAGGTCTGAACTCTATCAGGCAATGCATTTCAAGGTTCAACCACCCTACATGCAAAGAAACCACTCCTCACAGCTTCCTTTTGTAACTTCCAGGGATGGTCCCTTGTCCTTGCTCTTTCCCTCTGTTCAACCAAATGATAGAACTCCCCAGTGTAAACACTGTAACTACTTCTCAACAGTTTAATAGTCTCAATCACCTCTCATTCTTCTATCCACCAAACTCTTCAGTCCACATTCCCTCAGCCTATCTTCATAACTAACATTGTACAGTCCTGATACATCTTTGTTATCTGCCTCTGCACTCTTTCCATGGTTAATTTATCCCATGAAATGCCAAGAGTTCGTACTCTCGGGATCGAAATTGACCCAAACATCGACAAAGCGACGTTTGTGAGAGCTCTTCTCAAAGTAGTCAAAGCAGAAAGTATTTACGGGCTTACCTCTTATGGGGGGGGGTAGATTCCAAATAGTAACAAACAACATAGAAACAAGAGAAACACTCCTTAAAAGCGTAGAATGTGAAGGGAAAAAATACCTACCCTTCCTAGTCGGGAGTATTTTAAAATCCGTAAAAATTGACAGGTTTCCACTCAAATATCTAGAGAAAGGGGAGGAAATCATTAAAACCATTTTCTCCAAATGGGGGACTGTCCGAAACGTAACAATCGGACAAGACACGGATATCCCAGAGTGGAAATCAGGGGAAGTGAGCATTTCAATCGAGATGAAAACCGAGGTTCCCAACTTGATTTTTGTAGGCTCAGCAAGAGTAATAGTCAATTATCCAGGCGTAAGAAAACAATGTTTTCGGTGCACCGCTTTGGGTCACCTTAGCGCTCACTGCCCGAAAAACAACACATGCCGCAACTGCTTATCGACAGAACACACATTGAATCAATGTGAGTCACCATGCCGTAAATGTGGGAACATATCCCATAAAATAGACATTTGTCCTAATAGGACCCTTGCAGAAAGAGCAGGAGGCGCCATAACACTTGCGGCAGTAGCCATTCCTAAGCTCACAACACAGGACTCTCGAGCTACCGGCCAAACAGTAAACGAACCACAAACAACTGAACCAGAAGAGTTTCCAGCCCTCCAACTGCCTGCTACCGCAACGACTACATTAGGAAATCGGGCAATAACTGGGAGGAATGCAGAAGGGAGAATTAGGAAGAAAAAGAAACAGATCACTAAGAAATCGGAAGGCAACAATGACAGCACAGAAACAGAGGAAATGGAAATCAACACCAGTACAACTAAACGACCCATCACACCGGAAGAAGAAGGAGAAATGAAACGAAATAAACAGGACACTGAAAGCCAAAAAGAAGCCTCAAGTTCAGATGAAGATGAGGAAGGAAATGAGATAATATCGTGAAACAACACAGAAAATGAGGAAGAAACCTCATCAGAAGAAGAAGACAGAGAGCAAGGAAATAATCCAGAAACTAAGGAAGGAACAGACTTTGTTAAAAGCAATATTCCAAACGGCTCTGTCATTCTGAAGAACTTTAAGGGATCTCCTAAAACGGCAGTAAAACTATTTCAGATAATGACCACAAAAGGAGAGCCAACTTTCTTGTTCTTTAAAAGGAGCAATAGACTCATATAGGGAGAACTCTATGTAAAGGATATAACCAACGTCGAGCCCCAGCAACTGGACGGTCACCTGGACTTAACAGAGGAAGAAAAACAACACCTATGCGACACACTGAAGTCACTGACACGAGTAGATCTGGAAAAGAGATATCCAGGGATGATGAAGGAATTTGAAAAAAGAACTTTACCAGTAGATACAAACACTGGTTCTTCTCACCCCATTACAAAACCGGTAAAAAGAAAAGAACCCCTATATGAATATTCGAATGTAACAAAACGAATCCTATTCTATCTTAGGAATAAACCCGAGATAAAAAACAAAGTCCACACAGCTGTACAGGAAAAGGGAGACGTGGCTTTGCAATGTGAAGGTGAGCTAGAGAGTCTTAGAATATGGCTCAAGTTTGGGAAAGTCACTTACGACCGAGCGGAATGGAATGAATGCTTGAAGAGAATATGGCAACTTAATGATGAAGAGTCAGTACACATACTCACAGTGATGGAAAACGTGGTAAAAGACTATGAGGAAGCGGTAAGAGATAGCAGGGCAAATATGATATAAAAAAAAAAAAGAAAAGCCGCTTCTAAGTTTCTTGGTTCTGTATGTTCACACTTAATCCACATAGGAGGGGGCAGACCTGATGAGAACCCGAGCGGTGAAGGCTTACAGCAAGGCGGTGCAGCTCCTTGCGGGCTGCATCACTCAGGTCAGGCTCTTCCCTCGTTCTTGCAGTACTTTTCTGTTAATTCACCGACATTTGTTGTTCTGTTTATGCGTGTTATAGCTCCTTTGTTGTTTCTGTTTATGTGTGTCCTAGTTCTTTTGATTTTCAATTTATGTGTGTCTTCCTGCATTTGTTTTTTCACTTCTTTCATCGGCCAGACATCTGAAGAGGTGGCTGGCCGGAGAATGCGGAGGAGAACAGATGGAGGGAGATAATGTCGGAGATCTGCTTGGTGCTGGCATTTAAGTCAGGCCAGGTGGATCGACTGAGGCCTCTTTTAACTACCTACTACTATCCACTCTATCTTTCTTCTCCTCTCTCACTATCAAGCTGACTCTCAGCACAACTTTTTTTTTAAATCTAAAGAGGCCAGTGATGAAAGGCATGAACTCCCATTCTACCTCAATAAAGGTCAAAACTAGTATGGGTAGTGGCCCTTCCCTTAATGCATAACATTAGACATATCCGCAAGGAGATATGTTTTGCATTAGAGGAGATACTGAGACAGGAATGTTGGTAGCTTGCTCCACCTTTGCAACGAGTTGCCCTGGTGTGGTACCACCTTACCCCAGTCCAGAAGATACTTTCAGGTGCAAACTTTGTTTGCTCACACTTGGATAAAGGATTAAACTAAATTTATTATACTCTAACCAAGTGAAAAATAAACTTTCAACATCTTTCTCTAAATCCAGAGTAATTTATTAAAAATTACTCTGGATTTATTGCCACAGGGTAACTTTGTTTTTAAGTTGCAACATATGGACTGGCTTTTTGATAGATATCAGAGAGTTGTACATGGAAGAGCAGATTCAGGGAGTTCCATAATATTCCATAATATTCACATAAAGAATGCACATAATGATATTGTCATCATAATGATACTATCATTAGATGTCAGGTAGTGGTTTGCAGTTCAAGTGAGTTAAAAAAATGTTTCCTCCAGTATTGAGAACAATGTCATTTTGTTTTCATAATGCAGTATATTTACAATTTTTTAAAAATAATGAGTATTTTTAAAGGATTAAAACAGGGTATACTGTTACATCCTCATTAATTAATAAGGTTTTAAATTTTATATAATATTTTTATATATTATATACAGTGGTGCCTTGTACTTTGAGCGCTTCTAACTTCGAACGTTCCAGAGTTCGAACGCTTGAGAACGCAAGAAATTTGATTCACAGTTTGAACGGCGTTTCTATGTTCGAACTATTGGGCATGCTTCTCCCCCACTAATTTCCCTCCCTCACTTCCCCATGCAGTGTGCATCTGTCTCAGTCCGCTGTGCGTCCCTTACTTTACACAGCCTAGTCATTGCACGATATGTTTGTGTAGAGAATTTTTAACTGTTTTTGGCATTTTTTTTATTGCCCATGGCATCCAAGAATGTAGAAAGAACAAAATCTAAAAGAAAAGTTGTAGTATTGACAATTGAGATGAAAAAAGATGAAAAAAAGTATTGACAATTGAGATGAAATTATCATGAAAGCGGTGCACGTTTGATAGATCTGGTGACGATTTTTAAAATGTCAAAGTCAACGATAAGTAGCATTCCTTAAGAATAAGGAAGCAATAAAAGCAGCAAATGTGGCTAAAGGTATGACAACATTGACCTCCAGGAGATCACATGTTATTGAAGAGATGGAAAAACTCCTTTTAGTGTGGATAAACTAGAAGCAATTACGTGATGACGTTATTACTGAGAGAATTATTTGTGAGAAATCCAAACATCTGCATAGTGAACTTAAGAAACGCACACCTGAGACCAGTACTGAAAATGGGGAGTTTAAAGGAAGTAGAGGCTGGTTCAATAAATTCAAAAAACAAACCAGGATCCATAGTGTTGTCATGCACAGAGTAGCTGCGAGTGCTGATGTAGAAGAAAAGGACAAATTTGTAAAAACCTTTAAGTAGTACATGGACAGTGAGGGATTTGTATTTCAACAAGTTTTTAATTGTGATGAAACAGGTATTTTTTGGAAAAAAAATGCCCAAAAGGACCTATATCACAAAAGAAGAAAAGACGGCACTGGGATATAAACCTATGAAAGATAGAATTACTTTGCTGCTTTGTGGTAATGCTAGTGGAGACTGTAAGATAAAGCCTTTACTCATTTACCATTCTGAAAATCCATGCGTTTTTAAAAAGAACAATGTCATAAAGAGCAAATTCGGTGTTATGTGGAGGGCCAACACAAAAGAGTGGGTTACCAGAGTGTTTTTCACTGAGTGGATTTATCAAGAATTTGCTCCAACTGTAAAAGCTTATCTTACTGAAAAAATCTACCATTAAAAGCTCTCCACATTGTCCACCACTCTTCTAGTGATGGACAATGCTCCTGCTCATCCCCCAAAATTAGAGGAGGATTTAGTTGGTGAATTCAGTTTCACCAAGATAAAGTTTTTGCCGCTCAATACCACTTCTATCATACAACCCATTGACCAGCAAGTGTTTTAAAACTTCAAAAATCTGTATATTATGGCTATGTTTCAAAAGTGCTTTGAAATAACCAATGCCACAGAACTGAACTCTTAAAGAATTTTGGAAAGAGCATTACAACGTTCTTCATTGGTTAAGGATCATCGATAAGCATGGAAAGAAATTTCTATTAAAACAATGATTTCTGTTTGAAAAAACACTCTGGCCAGATTGTATTTCAGTCGGTGAAGTAGTAAGCTGTGAAGAAGAGTATGTTGTAAATGAAATTGTGTCTTTGGGTAAAGCTATGGGATTAGAGGTGAGTGATGAGGATGTAGAGGAGTTAATAGATGATCATAAAACTGAACTCAGCAGAGAAGAACTGCAATATCTTCATGATTAACAACAAAAAGAAGTGGAAAAAGAAATTTTTATAGAGGAGAAGGACGCCAAAGGATGCATTTCCAATGTCAACCTCCAAGAATTGTTCTCTGTTTGGGTTAGAACACAAGCTACTGTGGGAAAATGGCACCCTAATAAGACAGTAATGACCAGGAATATCAACTTATTCGATGACAACGTGATGGGTTATTTTAAAAATAGCAAAGAAAATCGTTGGCGCCAAACAACATTAAATAGATTCTTCTCTGCAGAAAAATGAGAATGTGGATCACCATTCTCAACTCCAGCTAAGAAGCAGAAAGAAGACGCTTAACAACGGGAGCATTATTTTCTTCTTTGTGATTTTTATATTAAAAAAATATTCTTCACTGTTATTTTTATGTTGTAATAATTAAAATTAATAACATAAATATAAGATTATTTTGTTTGATTTTTTCTAAGTTATTAACATTAAAAAACCTAAAATAGATAAAATAAAAAAAAATATTGAAATATTTTGGATATGAGAACGGATTATTTCACTTTCCATTATTTCTTACGTAAAATCTTGATTCGGACTTCGAACGATTCATAGTTCGAACGGGTTTCTGAAACAAATTAAATACGAACTACAAGGCACCACTGTATATTATATTTATATATATTCATAAAATTTAAAATTTTAAAATTATATAAAATAAAAAGCTGATAAAGAAAACTGTTAAATTAAGTATTCTTAAGAAGAACTTTAAGAAGAACATACTCTAAACAGGAATGGTAACAAATTGACAGATTTTGTTTTTAGTTTATAATAACATTAAAATAATGAATTTTTTCTATAAACATAAGGACATATAAATATACTTGGGCAGCAAGAGGAAGAAAATCAACATCAGATTACTTTATCTTAAATGAAAAGACATAAAATTTCTCTTTGGATGTTAGAGTTCACAGAGGATATGAAATGAGTAGCGACCACTTCCTGATGAAAATAAAATTAAGATTACCACCCAAATGACTACAAATAACAAGAACAGAAAGAAAATTTAAAACATTTGTTTATAAAACTAGATTATTAAATGACATAAATATACAATGGCTATAGGAACAAAGAATTAACCAATATTAATATAAAAAAAATGAAATGAAGAATTAGAAATATAATGGCATAATATAAAAAGCATACTAAATACAGTAGCACATGAAAGCTTTGGAAAGACCAAAAAATTCAATAAAAAAAAACTGAAATAATCAAAATGAAAAAATAAGCATATCATAAATGGTTAAGCAGTAAAAGGTCAAAAGATGAAATAGAATATAGAAGAATAAGAGCCACAGCTAAAAGAGAAGTCAGAAAAAGACAGAGAATTATGGAACAAATTTGTTTCTAATTTAGAACATGATTTATATAAAATAAGACCCGATGTATATAAGATTTTGAAACATTTAAGTACAGATACGAGAGAAAGCGTAAAATTAAACACAGAATTGAAATTAGAAGAATTTCTAAATTCCTATACAGAATTGTGGATAGATAAATATTTTAAAAAAGATAACTAGCAAACACATAATAAAAATGAAAAGGAAATAACTAAAGAAGAATTAGAAATCAGCTTGAAAGAAACCAGAAATGGAAAATCACCTAGAGAAGATAAGTTAGATTCAGAATTATATAAATATGCAGGAATAAAGTTCAAAGAAAGACTCTTATTATTAATTTTTATGACTATTTTTACCTATTTTTATTTAGGAGTACCTCTTTTTTATAATGTCATTGGCTTTTTACTCAATTTTTAGGGTACATGAAGAATAATTTTGGACATACCTTTGTAGGATGTTCCTGGTTGTCTTCCTATTGAGTGGCATCTGGCAGCGATATATATTTGTATTACTGCTGAAGTATGACTGAAAGGATGGGGGTTGGAAATGTGTAGATGGAGAGATCTGAAAGCATTGCGGGTGAGATAAAAGGTATGTGAATTTTAAAACCAGTGTTCTAAGGGTGAGCTGAGAATTCTTTGGGAAGAAGGTGAAAGAGAAATTTTTTGGGAAAGGAGAAGCATAGAATATGATGGAACAAGATTAGAAGTTCCATGAGAAAACTGAATAAAAAGCCAATGACATTATAAAGAAGGGATACTCCTAAACAAAAACAGACAAAAATAAACATAAAAATTAATATTTATTTAGAGTAACGTGGAAAATTTTTCCAGAAATAATACTTATAGACTCTGATATTTTAAAATAAAATCTATTCAATGAGAAACCTACCAATAGAATGGAAAAAAACAATAGTGATCCCTATCTTTAAAAAAGGTAGTAGAGATGATCCCAAAAATTATAGACGTATAAATATTCTAAATTCCGGTTACAAAATATATAGCAGAATTTTAAATAAACTAATAAAATATTCTGAAAGTTTTATTTTAGAAGTACAAAATGAATTTAGAAAAGGACAATCATGTATAGGCCCAATCTTTTGCATAAAAGTATTAACAGAGAAAAGAAGAGAATACAATTCAGAAACACATATTACATTTATTGAATTTGAAAAAGCATTTGATAAAGTTAAAAGAAGTATTTTATTTAACATATTAAAAGAAAGAAAAATCCTAAATAATATTCTAAAAGCTATCATAAGTATATATGAAAATAATCAAATACAAATAGGATTAAATTATGAACTATCATATCCAAGAGAGATAAACCAAGGAGTCTGACAGGGATGTCCACTTTCACCAACTCTTTTTTAATATTTATCTAAATGAAATAAAACTTTTCATCATGATATTAAACATGTATTAAGGTACTGAACTTAAACACTCTCCTTTTTGCTGATGACCAAATAATAATTACAAATTCTGAAGATAACTTACAGAAAGATATTTTAAATTTAAATGAACCAGCCAAAGATTATGGAATGATAATATCAACAGAAAAATCGAAAACGATTGCCTTTAAAGGACAAAATCCAATATGAACTAAAATAGTAATAGATAACAAGATTTTAGAACAGACAAATTCATTTACCTACCTAGGATATATGATTACATATGAAAATGAAAAGATATAAACCTAAAAATTATGAAATATTTAAAAATAACAGATGTAATTAACTCAATATTTAAACCTAACCTAGTTCAAAAACAAACCAGACTAAAAGTATACAATACATTAGCACTACCAGTCCTATTGTATGGAAGTGAAATCTGGACAATAAAACAAAAAGATAAATGAAGATTAATAACAGCTGAAATGAAGTCTATGAGAAAACATAATTCGATCACAAAAGAAATGAAGAAATTATGAAAGAATTAAACCAGGAAACAGTAATAGAAAAAAATTTAAAAAATATAAACATCAATGGATGGAACATGTTGAAAGAATGAAAACAGAAAGATTACCAAAACAAGCCTTTAATTACAAACTATTAGGAAAAAGAAAACCAAGACATCCTCTAAAGAGATTCAACAATGACTTCTAAGGCCATAACAGGCCACTCTAGGCCTAAATCCTTGAAAAGCATGATGATGATAATGGTGATGAAGAAATTTTAATTGAATTCAATGTAAATCAATGCTACATAACTGGAAATATCCCATACAAAACTGAACAAATCAGTATCAAACAACTAATGGCTCAGGCATTAATTATAAATACAGAACATTTTTAATGTAACTTGAGTAATGCGTGAAATGTGAGGTGTGCTATATGTACTCGTTTGATTACATTGATAAATTGTGGATATTTAAGGTGGATGGAAGAAAGGAGTGTGTGTGAAGTGTAAGCTGAATGAGCATTTGATGAGTGCTAATATGTTGATGACAGAAAGTGTTAGTAGCGAGAATGCGCAAGGAGAATGAGTGCTAGTCGGATAAAGAAGGACAGTGTAAAAAAGCAGCGGAAAAATGTTCAAAAAGTTTTCAAAAAAGAGAACGAGCAATCTGAAAAATTTAATCGATGGTAAGAAAGACAAAAGTGATGCGAATGTGGAAGAAGGCAACAAAATTTGGAGGAAATAAGTGCATTAGAAATATCGATATCCGACTTTGTTGCTCCAGGAACGGGGAATGAATGTAGAAAGACAAGTAGTGTGATAGGAGAGAATGAAAAAAAGATATATATGAATGAGAAAATAATAGTTGATAGTGTGGAAGGTGTGAATGACTGTGAAAGTTTAGGATATGGTTTTGTTTGGGAGAGTGAATTTAGATTAAGAGTGACTGACCTGCAGAGGAAGATAGATGAGTTGAAAGAGGAGGTGGAATGTCTTGTGAATGAGAGCAGAAGTATGAAAGATAGGATTAGGAGAATGGAAGAGATAAATGCAAGGCGAATCAGAGTAGGAGAGAGAGAGAGAATTTAGGGAGTATGAGTGAGAGGTATGGGGGTGCTAGAAGAGGAGAGAATGGAAACAGAAAAAGAGAGGGAATGAGATAGAGGTATGGGAATGCTAGCAGACGAGAGGATGGAAACAGTAGGAGAAATGGAATGAGAGAGAGATATGGAAGTGCTAGAAGAGGAGAGAATGGAAACAGTAGGAGATATGGAATGAGAGAGAGGTATGGGAATGCTAGAAGACGAGAGGATGGAAACAGTAGGAGAGACAGAATGAGAAAGGGCTATGGAAGTGCTAGAAGTGGAGAAAATAGAAACAGTAGGAGAGAGGGAATGAGAGAGATGTATGGGAGTGCTAGAAGAGGAGAGAATGGAAACAGTAGGAGAGAGAGAGAGGTATGGGAATGCTAGAAGAGAGAGAGAATAGTAGTAGAGGAGAGGGAATGAGAGAGAAATATGGGAATGAAAGAAGAGGAGAGAATGGAAACAATAGGAGCGATGGAATGGTAAGAGGTATAATGTATGGAGACTCAATGATCCGTGGTGTTCAAGATAGGATGCATGAGGAGTGTTTGCCAGGAGGAACAATAGAAAGGGTGGCTATGGCAATTAAGAGAGGTGAAAGGGTGGATGAGATGATTTTGATGGTAGGAACGAATGACTTGAGTGGTAATGTAAGTCGGGCAGCGAGAGATATGAGATTTTTGCTTGAGACTGTACGGAAGAAGACAGAGAGAGGAAAATAGCGTGCGTGTTGCCTAGATATGATAATGATGAGCTGAGCAGAAGAGCGGTGATATTGAATGGCATAATAGCGAGAATGTGTGACAAGAGAGGACTGGCATATGTGGATGCTTGGAGTGTGTTTGAGGAAAGAGAGGAATTGTATGCAAGAGACTGTTTACATTTGAATGAGAAAGGACGTAGGCATCTGGGGAGATTGCTGTTCTGAAAGGGTCAGTGTGTCCCAGGGAGGATGATAGCAGGGGTGGCCTCTTGTGGGAATGGATACTTGGGAGAAGGGAGATGATGTCAGCTCAGTGTAGTCTAGAAGGGATAATGCTGGGTATAGAAACAATGACATTTATATGCTATATACTAATGCCAGGAGTATCCGGAATAAGGGAGAGGAATTGGTGGCACAGATACCATCAGAATGACCAAAAATTATTGGGATCACTGAGACGTGGTTGACAGAAGGGGATATAACAACAGGAATAGAAGTTGCTGGGTATAGCATTTTTCATCAAGATAGGAGGGGAAAGCGTGGTGGTGGGGTACTGCTTATGATAAGTGATGACCTATGTCCTCTAAGAGTAGAGGATTTGGAAGGAAGTGAGACAAATGATTTTGAGAGCGTATGGTATGAGGTAGGCAAGACAGAATATTTAGTGGGGTGTTGCTACAGATCCAGGAGCACAGAGGATGGGGACCAGGAGATGTTTGGACAGCTAAGTTTGGCAAGTGCAAGAAGAATGATTGTTATGGGAGATTTTAACTACAGTAGTATAAATTGGAGAGAGGAAGATGCATGTAGCAATAGGGGAATGGAATTTCTACAATTCTTGAGGGACAAATGTCTTAGGCAACATGTAACAGAAGGAACAAAAGGTTCAAGAGTTTTGGATTTGGTTATAGCATCAGAAGAGTTGATAATAACTGAGTTGACATCTCATTCCCACCAGTTGGAGAGAGAGAGTGACCATATGGTTTTGACTTGGAAAATGAATAGACATGCAGGAGTATCAAAGAGATGGGAACTTATGTGGAATTATAATGCAGATGATTATAACAGTCTTAGACGTCAACTTCAGGAAGTTTCATGGAGGGAGGAATTGGAAGGCTGGGATATCATTAGTGCGTGGGAAATTGTGAAAGAATATTTGTTAGCAGCAATGGTAAGTTGTATACCAAGTGAAGAAGAGGACACAATTTGGAGTAAAGTGGATGGCAAACACTATTAAACAGGAATTGCATGCGAAAAAGAGGCTATGGAAGAGATATAAGGAGATAGGTGAAGAGAAGATGCATGAAGAATATAAGACACAGGCCAGAAGAGTGACTAGTGTGGTATGGAAAGCGAAACTGGAATATGAGAGGAGATTGGCCCTAAGATCCAAAGAAAACTTGAGGGAATTTTTTTAGCTATGTGGCCAGTAGGAGGAGAAATGACAGTGGAAGAATGATATTGTGGGATAAAAATGGGAATAGAGTGACTGATGCAGAGGACATAGTGCAATTGTTCAATGAACACTTTACTGGAGTATTTCATCCTAGAGGAGTCAGTTTTAATGCTAGAGGGATAGGGCTGGTTCGAGGTTTAGATGTACAGGAGGAGAGTGTGTTTCAGATACTGAGTACTCTGGATGTCAGTAAAGCTGTGAGACTGGATGGTATTTCACCACGAGTTTTGAGAGAATGTGCCAGGGAACTGACAGTGCCTTTAACCTGGCTTTTCAATGAAAGTCTGGCTTCGGCAAAGGTGCCCAGGGAATGGAAGGAAGGTAAGATAGTGCCATTGCATAAGGGTGGTAACAGACTGGAAGTGTCTAATTATAGGCCAGTTTGTGTGTCATCAGTAGTTAGTAAGATCTTGGAGAAAGTAATGAGGGACCGTATGCAGCATTGGGCAGATGAGGGTAATGTTATCTGTGAGAGTCAACATGGATTTGTGAAAGGTCGCTCTTGTTTTAGCAATATGCTAGCCTTTTATAATAAAGTCACAAGAACATTAGATGAGGGAAAGGAATATACTGCAATTTTCTTAGACTTAGCAAAGGCATTTGACAGGGTGCCACATGATAAATTGATATTTAAGTTGCAGAAACACATGGTTCTGGATGTCAGATTGGTCAACTGGATTCAGGATTGGCTGTCTGATAGGTATCAGACAGTTGTGTATGGTGGAGAAGTTTCAAGGAGGCAGAGGGTTACAAGTGGGGTCCCACAGGGCTCAGTACTAGGACCTATATTGTTTAACCTTTATATCAATGACATTGCCAGTGGATTGCAAAGGGATATTCAGTTGTTTGCAGATGATGCAAAGCTGGGAAGGATTATTAGTAATAGTGCAGATGTGGTAGCCCTGCAAGAGGATTTAAATAAGCTAGATAGATGGGCAAATGAATGGGGGTTTCAGTTTAATGCAGCAAAATGTAAGGTCTTGAGGTTTGGGAAACATCGATGGGATGCTGCATACTCTATGAGAGGAGGTATACTGGAGGAAGTAGGGGGGGGAGACAGATCTGGGGTTGATGATTGATAGAAACCTGAAATTTAGGGGACATATTGCAAAGGTGGCGAAGGTAACAGAGAGGATTGCTGCAATTATGAGAAGGACACTGACCTGCAGAGATAAAACAGTTATCATTCCATTGTATAAGGCTCTGATCAGATGACACTTGGACTATTGTTCTCAGATTTGTTCCCAGGATTTGAATGGGATAAATTAACTGTGGAAAGGATACAAAGATGACAAAGATGGTTTCAGGACTGTACAAGCATAGTTATGAGGATCGGCTGAGGGAATGTGGACTGCAGAGTTTGGTGAATAGAAGAAGGAGAGGTGATATGATTGAGACTTTTAAACTGTTGAGAAGTGGTTACAGGGTTGACACTGGGGATTTCTTTCGCTTGGTTGAACAGCGGGAAGGAGTGATGACAAGAGGCCATCCCTGGAAGTTACAACAGGAAACTGTGAGCAAGAGGGTAAGGAGTGGTTTCTTTGCATGGAGGGTGTTTGAACCTTGGAATGCATTGCCTGATGGAGTGGTGGGAGCGAGAACGGTCAATGAGTTTAAAGAGTGGTATGATAGACTTTGTGTTTCTTGGGGGGGGGGACCTCCCCTCGATGAGTCTTGACAGACTTTATGTTCTTAGGAAGGACCTCTCACGAAAAATTGAAAGAATGGATGAAAGTGAAAGTTTGACACAAGGTTGAAAATGCAAAAACTCGAAAGAATGAATGAGTGAAAAATTGTGTCGCAGGGTTCAAGAGTTTGAAAGGAAGAATGAATGACAGTGAAAATGTAACCCAAAGATTTGACAGTTGAGTTTATTAGGATGAGGCAAGAGATGAAATGGATGCGGAATGGACTTAAGAAAATTTGAGAAATGTATTGGATAGCAAAAATGATGAAAACAAATAATGTTACTATAAAAGAGATAACGAAAGACCTGTGAGTGGCATTATATGGTGATTCAATTATTAAAGGTGTGCTGGTCTAGAGGATGCACAAGGTATGTTTTACTAGAGGTAGAATGAGTAGTGTGATTGAGATATTGGATAAGAGAAGTAAGTGAGCAAAAAAATTGGTAGTTGTAATAAGTACAAATGACATGACTGTGAATAAAGAACATGCCAAATGGATATCAGGAGGTTACTTAGACAGATAAAAGAGAATAGAGTGATAGGAAAGATTGTAAGTGTGTTGCCTTACCTGGTTCTAAAATGAATGAGCAGAAAGGGAAATGGTCCCAGTCGAGCATGGAGAGATCACATCGAGTGAGTGGTATTAGTGGAACTAGCTATAGATCCAGGAATGTGCTGCTATGTTTGTATATGCTAAAAGTGTAAGAAACAAGGCAGATGAAATGGTTGCATTAATTGAGTCTGTTCACCCAAAAATTGTTGGAATAAGTGAGATATGGCTGGATGAGGACAACATCCTAACAGGAATAGAAATGGAAGGGTATGATGTGTTTTGTGAGGATAGAAAGAGTAAAAAGGGAGGGGGAGTACTATTGATGATAGAAAAAGAGTTATGTCCATACAAAATAGAGATGCAAGAGGGAAATAGTGTCAGTGGTTTTGAGGCAGCATGGTGTGAGATAGAGGTGAAAAGAATAAAATACTTGGCTGGGTGTTGTTATAGACCAGGTAATGTGGATGTAGTGACTATGAAATGTATAATCAAATTAGCCAAGCAAATAAGAAAACAGTTATCATTATGGGTGATTTTAATTATGGCAATATAGACTGAGATGATGAGATAGCAACTAGAAGTAAAGAAAATGAGTTTTGGCTACCACCGAAGAGACCTCAATAAAGGTTGAAACCGGTCTGAGTAGTGACCTTTCCCATAATGCATAGCATTATACATGTCTGCAATGAGATGTGCTTTGCATTATGGGATACTTAAACAAGTGATGTGAAGTCATACCCCATTTACCATGAGTTGCCCACTCTTGAAAATACCTCAGACGCAAACTTTGTTTACTTATACTTGGATAAAGGATTAAACCAAGTATATAATTTCTTGGTATAATTAATTTATGAGTTTCTTGAGTTTTTGAAGGTCTTGGATTTGATAATCTCATCAAAGGATGTAATTATCAATGAGATGTCCAATCACCCTCCAATTAGTGAGAGTGACCATGAAGTGATTACCTGGGTGCCAGCAGTGTGAGGACCTCTGTGAGAAAAAGGTATATTTGGAACTACGAGGGTGGTGATTATGAAGGCTCAGGAGACAGCTTGCTGGTGAGCATGGAATGAGGAGTTAGCTAAAAGAGATCAATGCAGCTTGGGGGATATTTAAGAACTATATAGTATACGCAATGAATAAATGTATCCCAAGGGTCAGAAGGTTAAATAAGGTGTGAAATGGAAAAAGAGATTAAGCATGTGATACAGAGAAAAAGGGCATTATGGAGGCAGCATAAGAGAAGTGGTAATAACAAGTTCCATGAGTATTACAAAGGCCATGCAAGGCGGGTGACTTGGTTGGTAAGGGTAGCAAAAGTGAGGTATGAGCAGGAGTTAGCTAATGAAGCCAAAAAGAATCCTAGGGAGTTCTTTCAAAACAAACAAACAAACAACAAAAAAAAAAAGGTTATGGAAGTATGACATTGATTGGAGAAAATAGTATAAGGACAGCTGTTGCAGAAAATATAGTGGAGATACTTAATGAGCAGTTCATAAAGGTCTTTCATTCTTGTGAATGTGTCTCCATGGAGAGATTGAAAGCAGCTGATGATGGGGAGGAGAGACTGACTGTACGTGAGCAAGAGGTGTATGGGGAGTTGAGCAAACTAGACGTAAATAAGGCTGTGGGACTTGATAATATATCACCACATGTTCCGAAGGAATGTGCCAGGGTGTTGACATCTGCCTTGACATTTTTTTTAATGCGAGTCTTGCACTTGGTCAAGTTCCTAAGGAGTGGAAGGAGGGCAAGATTGTGCTGCTTCATAAGGGAGAACTTCACATCAAATTATAGGCCCTATCTGTGTGTCAGGTGTTGTATTTAAGTTGTTAGAGAAGCTTGTGAGAACTAGGATCCAGAATTGGATTGACAACAATGGTATTATCATTGATGGACAGCATGGATTTGCTAAAGGGAAGTCATAATTTAGTAATCTACTTACTTATTACAATAAGGTGATGGCTTCCTTGGACAGAGGAGAGGGATATACAGTAATATACTTAGATTTTGCAAAGGCTTTTGATATATTACCACACGATAAGTTGATAGTCAAACTAGAGCAAATGGGGTTAGATATTAGATTAGTGCATTTGATCAGAGACTGGCTATCTGATAGGTGTATGGGGAAGCAATATCCCAGAAAAGGAAAGTTACTACAGGTGTACGTCAGGGGTCTGTTTTAGGGCCATTGCTGTTTAACTCGTATGTTAATGATATTGGTGAAGATTTGGATGGAGATATTCAGTAGTTTTGCAGATGATGCAAAGTTGGGACGAATTATGAAGAGTCGAGTAGATGTTGTGGCCTTACAAGAAGACTTGAATAAATCGAGTGGTTGGGCATGGAAATACAAGTTCAATGTTGCAATATGTAAGGTTTTAAAATTTGGGAAACAAAGATGGGATGCAGAATTTATGCTTGGTGAGAATATACTGTCAGAGGTGGAGGAAATAAGAGTTCTTGGGGTGATAGTAGATAAGGATTGTGAAGACAACACAAAGACTTCTGGGAATGAAGTGGAGGACACTGACTTGAAGAAATAGGGAGATTCTTGTTTCTTGTATAAGGTTTTGATTAGGTCACACACGGACTACTGAGCCCAGATTTGGTCACCTGGTTTTCAAAAGGATGAAGAGATGTCGGAAGGGGCGACTGACTAAAATAGTTTCTGACATATTTCTGGAATGTTGAATATGAGGAAAGATTGAGAGGATGAAATTTATGGAGTCTAGTGGATAGGAGGAAGAGAGGAGATATGATAGAGACCTACAAGTTAGTAAGGAGTTTTTATAGGATCAATGTCAGAGAGGTTCTACAGAAAACAGTGGGAGATCAGGGAAGAACCAGAGGTAATCCCTGGAAGTGATATAAAGAGGGTGAGAGCAAGGGAGTGAGAAGCAGGTTTTTAGCATGCAGAGTTGTGAATGATTGGAATGCCTTCCCTGAGAGTATGGTGTCTGTAGAGAATTTGCGTGCATGTGTGTGTGTGTGTGTGTGTGTGTGTGTGTAAGGTGCAGTATGATGAGCTGTATGTATGATAAAAGGACGTCCTAGACGAGTCGTCGACTCAATGAGGTCTTGAGTAATAATAATAATAATTCAGAACAGAGGATGACTGTGATAGGAAGAATATCTTGAATACTATTGTACTGTCAGGATGGCCACATAAACAAAACTCATGTATATTGAGAATGGTGTGATAAACAAAAAAACATCATGTCATTATCAAATATAAATGCAAAGGCTTAGCTGCTGGCTATTATTTATATTAAACACAAAACAACATAACAACAACAAAAAAAACATATATGTAATAATGTAAGATGAAATTACCTGGAGACGGATCTCAAACCAGCATCCTCAGAACACAAAATAACACTTGTCATAGAACATAAAGTACTATGGATAATTATGTAAACAATTAAAATTATAATGAATAAAAGAACTCTAGTCCTGTCACAGCACTTACTCTCTAGTACTGGATATATAGGGGACTGTGGCTGTTGGATTATACCATTAAGAGACTTATCTAGTTTCAGCCTACTGCAGCATGGTAGCATGCTCTGTGTGACAAGCGTTTTTGCATACCAAGGAAGTTGGTTTGGAGTTCAGCAGAACTGCAGGAGCTTAATAAATTACCTTATTGTTACAGGAATTTATTTTGTTCTTGTTGAGCGATGTGATTCAGCATTCTAAGATTATGAATATTGAATGTGGCTGGAAATATCTAATCAGTATGAAAGCGGATGAAGAATCAATAGAGTGTTGTGAAGTTTAATTAATGGACTACAAGAGAACTGTGGCACCGAGGACTGCAAAGGAATTTTATTGGTATGCACAATCTGTCCAAAAAAAACTTGCACAACTCAGGTGGACAAAGAAACATCAACATAAGATACCAGAATGGAAAAAGACTACCATGAATTGAATAATCCTAGTTCCTGTTGTTTATTGCTGATAGAAGAACATGGATATGATGATAACAACACAAGGCGAGCCATGGACACACATCAAACTCGGCCAAAACAATGCAAGATGGTAATACTGATGTGATGGTCTGGGAGATATTTTCTTTCTTTGGCATGGCTTAGGCTCCCCTAATACCAGCTAAGATAGAATGTTGTAGCTTACTTGAATATCAATGCTGACCAAAAGTACATTCATTCATGTTGACACATTCCTCCTACACTGATGGACACCTCAAATAGTGTCCTGTTTGAGGTGTCCATCATAATAATGATGATCTTACCAAGTACATTCATTCATGTTGACACATTCCTCCTACACTGATGGACACCTCAAATAGTGTCCTGTTTGAGGTGTCCATCATAATAATGATGATCTTACCTAAATGACTGCCCCTACTCAAAATCACTGGATTTCAATTGTATTTGAGCATCTGTAGGATGTGGTAAATGAAATGCTCGTGACAAACATTCACTGCTAGCAGATCTGATGGAAATGCAGGAATGTAGTGTATTCACCTGTGGAGTGTTTCCAGAACCTTATGAAGTTGATATTTCAGTGTACTGAGGCTGTTCTTAATGTTAATTGTGATCCAATATGCTATTAGGTCAGTATTCTCTAATAAATTGGCATTTGGTGTATAAATCAACTGTATGTAATCAAATTTTGTGAGCCAGTTCTACACTAGGTTAACATATTCATAAGCTAACTTAAAAATACTATATTAATATATAATCATATATCAATTTTAAAAACAGTATGGGAATTTATAGAAGGCCAATACTTCAAGATTTTCTAATAAAGCATTATCTTGCATTAATGTTCTATAAATAATGCAATGGTTACTCTCAAAATGGACTGAAAAGAGGCATAAGCTTACTCAAATACTGATATTTTGGTTTAATTGAAAGCAAAAAAAAAAAAAAAATACACACATACTCAATTATAACAGTAAGAGTATTCATCTGGAGTAACAATGAGAAAAGTGAGTAGAATTAATTACTCAGCATGAAAAATAAATGACTAAGAATAAGAAATTTAATACTGGTTCATTAGTTGTTAGTTAAAGAGTTTATAGATAACAATTTGCAATTTTGGTTACACAGTATTACTTCACTAAATAAAGTCAACACATGTCAAATTAATTAATTTTTGTGCTTGTGTGTTCATATTGATTCATATCTACACATGCATACATACACACCCAAACATACAAAAAAAAAAAAAAAAAACATGCCTTTAGAAAAGGATTTAATACTGAATGGATTTACATTTAAAGTAATTCTGCTGATTTCAACAATAACCTACAGTGAATTGAAGTGATTTCCAACAATAACCTACATTATATTGTACCTCAGTTCCATTAGAGTACATTTCAGCAAGCTGAAGATCCATGATAAAGGATGACTTGTCATTACCAAACTATTGCTTGGTGAGTAGAACACTGTGCAGTACTTCAAAATGATTCAGAAAGTGCAGTTCTCTACAATTAAAGATAAAAGTAAGTGGTCTGGCATGCAAGGATTTGAATGAATGGCCCAGAAGAAGGCTTCATCTTTTACTTAACAATACTTGCAAAAGTATGTATCTAATGTTAACTTAAGTTTTTCAGATTAACATTCTGTCGGAAATAAATTTAATAAATGGTGGTATAGCTAGCTGAAAACATTATAATGGATTAAGAGAAGTGTGAATATGGTTTACTACAGAAAGTGATTAAATAATTGATGAAATATTAACCTCATGATAAAGGCCATGAAGAATTCTTGACCGAGATCTGAGTTGGCTTTCCTTTGTCCAATTTTGGCCATAGACATCCCCATGAGAAGTGTAAGATATCCTAGATGAATGTGAGGTATAACTGGAGTGCTGAGAGGTCAGATTGGTGTAAACAGGAATGATTATGGCTCCATTTTCTTCAGACATAGGTGTGACTGCATTGCTATCATCTGCATAGGGAAGGTGTTCTTGTGCATCCATATAAGTCTGTAGAACCAATGGCTTTCTGTCCCCATAGCGGCGACCATTACGCCAATTAACACTGAATTGGCTAGCTCTGCTACCTTTCCGCAGATTGAAAGGAGAGCCAGGAAGACTTAGGCTTGCCTGCAAAGTTAGAAAGCCTTCCCTTAGGGGAGGGAGGATAAAGAAAAACGACAAGACAGATAAAGAGAAAAAGAGAAAGAAAGAAGAAAATAAAAATTCATATCTTCCAGAAAAGTGCATTTCTGTTTTGAATGTGTGTATTATATATATATATATATATATATATATATATATATATACACACACACTTTTTTTTTTTTTGGAAACTATATACCATGACCTATTTTTTCTTTTTTTTTTTTTTTTTTTAAAGGATATGAAAAAAAAAATCTAGCTTACCTGAAAATGTGTTATTTCACTTCTGATTAATGTAAATTATATATTTTTAAACTAACACAAGTTAGTTAACAAAATGTTTCCATAATTGTTTATGTTCAGGATATGTATCAAATTTTCTCATTCATGCTGTGCCATTTATTTAACAACAAATAATGGCATATGTTAAAAAGTAAATTATACTTGCTAAGAAATTATATTCTTTGTTTAATTCTTTACCCAAGTGTTAGTAAACAAAGTTTGCATATAAAGTAGCTTCAGGACTAGGCTAAGCAACTTGTATATACTGAGACAATTGATATAAAGTCAAGCCTCTATATAGAAGTAGCTTAGTTTTGAAGATACTTCAAGTGTAAACTTTGTCTGCTTACACTTGGGCAGATTGACAGTTTCTTGTCAAGTATAAAATAATGAAATAGAATGGTTCTAGGCTAGGTCAAATGTTACTGATCCTGATTTTGCCTTACATTTTTTTTAGTTATTATGAATAATACAGAATAAAGCCAAGTATAAATGCATTTAAATGTGACAAGG
The DNA here is from genome assembly GCF_054136105.1 of Typopeltis vanoorti. Classification (NCBI taxonomy): domain Eukaryota; kingdom Metazoa; phylum Arthropoda; class Arachnida; order Uropygi; family Thelyphonidae; genus Typopeltis; species Typopeltis vanoorti. The sequence continues at coordinate 89,857,977 of NC_143564.1, read as the reverse complement.
CACATCAGAGATTTGGAGCCAAAATAATTTTCTGAGTAATAAATACAACTTGCAAAATTCTGGAAGAATGAATTCTTATGATATATTTATAGAACAAATATATTAAATCAGTGATATAAGAATCAGTCTATATAAGTGCGCTTTCTGAAACAGAATATCAAACTGTAATTTTACCTAACTGAACAATATTTTAAAGTAATGATCATTATATCTGGTTTATAATCACTTAATTATTGATGAATGAATGAAGAGAATTAGTGGGCCATTCCATTCAATATCCTCCCAGAGAAGAAAAACTGATTTCTCAAACAACAGAGCATATTTGATTTCATACATATAAAACAGAGTGTAAATAAATAAATAACAAACATTAAATTATTTAATTTTTTGAAACAGGCATGAATAATTTCTTTCAGTTCTATGCATTTGACCTTCAGTTTAAACAAATATAATAAGAAAAAGTTTATTTTAATACAATGAATCCATTCACTGTTTTAAGCAATATAATATTAAACAGCTTATGTAATAATCTGTTAGATGTTCAGTAATTTTGCCAAAACAAACAGTTACAGGAAAAATAATAATGACATTTAAAAGAAAGAAAACAATAAGATATTATGTGCTATCAGATAATAACAAATATATTTTAAATATGGATATTAAGCATGCATAATAATGCAACATTGTATCCTTCTATATATATGTATGCATTTGTTCATTTTTTTTTAATGAACTTTGATTGAATATAGCAGTTGGCAAACTTTTTTTTAAATCATTATACAAGCCTCAAACTAGTGTTCTGGTTCCTGTCTAGAAGCCAGGGCCCCTTTCCCCCCCCCAGGGAGGAGGCCAAGGGGCCCTGGCCACCCCAAAAAAAGAAAAAGGAAATAAACACTAGAAAATTTTCCAAAAAATTTTTCCTAATTAAAATTCATTTTTTTAATTTATGTTATGTCTTCTATTTCTATACTACTTATCATGTATTCACAATCACTGCAAATGCTCAGTCATAGGTCATATGCAATGCATAGTGTGTATTCGTAAATCGTCTACTCAACTCGGTCCCCCTAAGATTAAATCTTTAGTGCTCTTCCCCCCCCCCCAAAAAAAAAAAAAAAAAACATTAAATCCTGAATGCCCCCCACTGGGCAGATATACTTAATTGTTTCTCATATTTTTATGGCACTGACAATTTACTACCATGATATGAAGAAATACTTGCAAACCTGGACCCAAGGGCCATAAAGCTGGAATGCAATGGCAAAATTTCAGCAAATGCTGAAACTACTTTGCCATTGCATTGGAATGCAATGGCAAATTATATTAGACAATAAATTATATTCTTGTTGTAATTCTATATCAAGTGTAAAAAACAAGCAAAGATTGTGCATGAAGTATCTTCATTATTAGTTATTTGTATATAGAGGCTATTGGCTTCACATCAACTGCCTCAATATTCCATATTATGTTATGCATTATGGAAAGGGTCACCTACTCCTTGGTTTTGAATTTCATTGAGGCTTTTATAAATAGAATGGAAAATTAAAGGATTTTGTCATTTTTTGGAATAATATATATTTTTAGAAATAACAGTACCTTTAGAAAAATGCTGAAACTACTTTGTTATTATCAAAGTAGGAGTAAAAAAATATGGAAATATGCTTGTGGGATGAGATATCCTTTCATATTCAAGTTGTACCAATATTATTAACATTTAAGTAAGATGATAACATTCTGCTATATATGCTTTGGACATTATTATTTTAGACCTTCATGGAGTCAAAATAATCCTTGTGGGACATACACACTTTATGAATGACATTAAAATTAGACTGTGTTATCATATTATAGAAAACAATGCCAATTCCACACTTGCACAGCTGATTATAACCACTAGTGAAAGTGGACTGAGATGTTAATGCACACGGCTACAGCACTGAATGCATCGGATGCAGGACTCAAACTTAATTCATTCTACATGATTATCAGTAACAAAATACTGTGGACTGTTATAAGTTTAGTTTAATCCTTTATCCAAGTGTGAGCAAACAAAGTTTGCACCTGAAAGTATCTTCAGGACTGGGGTAAGGAGATACAACACCGGGCAATTCTTTGCAAAGGTGGAGAAAGATCTCATCACTCCTAACTCAGTATCTCCCATAATGCAAAGCACATCTCCTTGCGGATATGTGTAATGCTATGCATTAAGGCAAGGGCCACTGTTCTTGAATTTTTCAGTTTTGTTAAAATAAAATACTGGTTATAAAAAGATTATTATTATTATTATTACATAACACCTCCAGGGAGTCCAAAGACTCATCGAGGGAGGGCACCTGCTCTACAACTCTCCATCCGTGCCACTCCACTAACAGCAACTACCTTCATCATCTACACTAGCACCATCTACTGCCGACCACTACTACCACTATTTTCACAGACAATCACAAACATCCATACCCATGGTAGGATTCGGACCCACAGCCTTTTGGCTGGAGAGCGGATACGCTAACCACTCGGCCAACCAGGTCGGCATAGGCCAGATAGGTAGCAAAGACTTCAAGCACCAGCCTTAAAGCCTCTGTGTTTCTCAGAAGCTTTTACCACTATGCAAAGAATACAAAATGTTAATTTTTGTTCAAAAAATAAAAAAATTTGTTCAATAAAGTAATGAAGTAACTGCAGGACACCAAGAATTCACTGTAGCATGGCAGGGACTCTTCTTTTGATATAAAATATATAACATTCTTTGAGTGACAGCTGATGACCAATATTTAATTGGACAAATTCTGCTCAAATTCAAGTTGCACCAATGGTTATTCTGAACCATTTGGGTCAGAATAGTCTTCTCACCATCCATTCCTTCTCTTAAGGCTTCCGAATTATCCTGAAGTTAATATATATATATATATATATATATTCTGGCCTGGTTGGCAGAGTGGTTAGTGTATCTGTTGTCTAGCCAAAAGGCTGCAGGTACGAATCATGCCATGGAAGTTTTCATCCTTCACTCTCACAAGATGGAATGGGTCACCATGGGAGAAGCAGACCCCATCCCCCATATTAAGGAGAGAGGCCTTTTTCAGAAATGAAAAAAAATTAGAGGTTTGCCTCATGCCATCTCACACACACATATATTATTATTATTATTATTATTATTACGTGACATCTTCAGGGAGTCCAAGAACTCATCATAGGAGGGCACACTACTCTACTTCACCAAATACATCTCATCCTTTCCACTACTACTTAATTCTCCAACTCCAACACTACTACCATCAACACCATCTATCACCCATCATCACCACCACTAGTATTTTTTGTCTGTAAATCGCATGTGTTCTGAAGGCCGATTTGTCTGTACGTGGGATGAAAAACCCGAGTTTCTGGGAGAAAAAAACCTTACTACCACCATACGAGATCAGCTAACTGACCTTCAACTGAAAAAGCCCATATAAGGATTCCCTTTGTCATAACAAGAATCAAACCCAGGTCTTTTATAATCGAAGGGCGCAATGTTCCGTTGTTCTTCCAGTTGTGCTATACTGTATTTTTTTTTGTTTTTTAACTACTGAAGTTTTCAAAGCAAACTTTGGAGAAATAATTGTCTTAATTATAAGGGAATGGAAAGCAGGCCAAAATAGTTCTGTTTCATAAAAAAGGTTCTAAGACAGATGTAGAGAATTATAGTCCAGTCAGTAACCAAGATGATGATGATGATGATGATGATTTATGGTTTAGTTGCAAAAAGATAGCAAAGGTCATACTGCACCATATCAAAGGTTATAGCAGTACATAAGGGAAGAACAATTGCAAACATCCATGCCCACAGTGAGATTTGAAACCATGATCTGTTGGTTGGAGAGCAGATATGCTACCCACTCAGTCAACCAAGCTGGCTAGCAACCTAGGAATGGTGACTAAGGATTGGAGAAGTTGGTCAAATTTTAAATTCAGGAATAGGCAGCTAGTTTTGTGGTGCTCTATGGTGGCGGGGGAACAGTGTAGCTCTGTGCAGGGTCTTAGTAATTTATTCAATCTTGTTTAGTAATTTATTCATTTTCTTTAATAAAGTGACAGTTCAGTTCGATAAGGAGATGGGTTACAAGGTGATACTGCTGGACTTTTGGAAGGCATTTCCATGGAGTGTCATGTAATTGTAGTATATAAATTAGCACAAATGGTGATGGATATAAAGCCTGGCAATGAAAATATGAGGGTGCCTGATGGATACAATGACAAAAACAAGACTTCACATTTAGTTAAATGAAACTGAACCCACCATTCATTTGCCCATCTGTCCAGCTTATTCAAATCCTCGTGAAGAGCTACAATATTCAAACCATTACTAATAACTCTTAACTAATAACTCCCAAATTCACATCATCTGCAAACAACTGAATAACCCCCTTGCAATCCACTGATAATGTCACTGATCTAAAAGTTAAACAATACTGGTCCCAATATTAGCCTTATAGAATCCTACTTGTAACTTTCCACTTTCTTGATATTACTCCCTCATACAGAGTCAATCCCCAATCAATTCACTAACCTGACATCTAAACCCAGGCACTGTAACTTAAATATCAGTTCATCATGTGGAATTCTGTCAAATGCCTTTGTAAAATAAAAAATTTATAATAATAATAATAAAAAGATAGCATATGCCTTTCCCTCATCAACCACTCAAAGGCAATTGGTTTACTAAAACACAAGCACTTCCCAACAAGTCCATGATGACTCTCACAGATAATTTTAACTTCATCTACCCAATGGTGTATATGATCTCTCACTAATTTCTTCAAAATCTTAACAACTACTGTTAAGATGAAATGCAAATTATAGTTTGATACTTCCATTCTACTACTACTACACTTATGAAATGGCACTATCTTACACACCTTAAAAACCTTCTCCATTGCCAGATTCTCTTTGAAAAGCCAAGTCAATGGAGTTGTCAGTTCTTCATATTCCTTCAAAATCCCTGGTGAAATCTCATTGCTTTATTGACATCCAAAGTACTCAGTATTTGAAACACATTCTCCTCTTCACTTTTAAACCTTGAACTCTCCCTATCTCTCTAGTATTAAAACCTACTTTTCCATGATGAAATACTCCAATAAGGTGTTAAACAACTCCAATATATCCTTTGCATTAGTCACTCTACTCCCATCTTTGTCTAACAGTGCCATTCTTCTACAATCATTCCTCCTCCTACTGGCACATAATGAAAGAATTTGTTAGGATTTTCCTTGGATCTCAGAGCCAATTCTCATTCAAGGTATACAACTTGCCATTGCTAATAACAAATATTTCTTCACCAGTTCCCGTGCTAATGACATCTCGCCTCTCCAATTCCTCCATTAATGAAACTGTCCCAAGCTGATTTCTAAGATTACTATAGTCACCTGTTTTATAATTCCACATAAATTCCTTTCTCTTCAATACTCCTGAATGTCTGTTCATCTTCCAAATCAAGACCACATGGTTGCTCTCCAACCAGGATCAGGGAGAGCATTTCAGTTAAAATGGCATCCCTGATAACACAATGAATTTTGGCAATGATGCACGCAACACTGACTTGTAGAAGTAAGAAGATTCAGATTCTTTGATGCTATGACCAAATCCAAAATTCTTGAACCTTATGTTCCTTCAAATATGTTGCCTAAGACATTTGTCTCATCAAGAATTACAGACATTCCATTTCTGGAATTCTACTGCTGCAGTTAAATTCCCCTATAACAAAAATTCTTTTTGCACTCATCAAGCTCAATTGCTTAAACATCTCCTGATCCTCATCCTCTATTCTCTGTGATGTTTTAAAAATTTACAACCAATGAACAATATCATCCAATAATTAAACAGTGGTTAGCTTTTTTGTTTTCAAACCTGAATGTGAAGTTAACTGTCTTTATATACAAGCAGAAGAGTCTTCAAGACACCACTTCATGTGTCAAATTTTGTTTGCATGTCAAACTTTATTCAAACGTGAGTGGACAAAAATTTGCTCATGCTTAGGTAAATGATGAAAATAATAATATAATTTCTTGTTAGGTACAATTTAATTAACTGAATAAACCATTTATAAAAACACACAGTGATATTTTATTATATAGGTACTGTTCAGAAGAATGAAAGCTAGCTGAACAAACCAAGTCTAAATGTCAAATTTATGAAGTAATACAATTATATGAAAGAAATGCAAATCTCTTTTGATAGTCACATTATAAATACATATACAGATAAGTAAAAGAAGACATGAATATAGTAAGAAGATCAGGAGAGCAACAGGAGGATAACCCACTGAACAAGAGTGATCCACAATTGTTAGTTAGACTACTAACGTGAAGTAAGAATTATAGCAAAAGAACTACAAAGTTTAATGGGTATCATAAACATGCATTATTATAAAAAACGACCAGAAGAGCTTCACAGAATGGGAGGACACAAATAGTGTCACTCCAGTCAATGATCATTTCCATTCCAGATCTCTCACTCACTATGTCAAAATGGTCATTTTTCCTGTATGGTCCTGGTTTATACATTCCTATTAGAGACAACACTGATGCAGAATGTCATACTGACATTCAAAATTATCTGTATACTGTAATGAAGAATTTCTTCTCTGCTGAGAGCTGTCATCCAAGGTAATAATTATCAGTCAAGTCACATGTGTGTGTGTGTGAAGCAAAAAAAAAAAATCTATGGTTGCATATTTTCACTTCGGTGAGCATTGTTTTGAAACATTACATAAGTAAAGGCTCATTCACCTTCACCACCAGTCCCGCTTCAACCTTCCCAGGGTACTCATCTTCTGCATGATGTCATGCTCACGAGAACAAAATACCTTTATGAATTCCTCATTAAATATCTAAACTATACCACCCCAGTGGTTATCATTCCATTATTTTCTGTTCTTGGACCACTGCTGTTTAATTTGTTCATTAACGATATAGGAAAGGATCTAAGAGGAATGGTTCATTTGTTCGCTGATGATGCAAAGTTGGGTAGGGCAATAGCGAATGCAGAAAATGTCAAAATTTTGCAGGATGATTTGGATAGATTGGAGTTCTGGGCTAAGGAGAATGGATGTCAATTACATGTGAAAAATGTAAGGTTATGCATTTTGGGGTGAAAAGATTAGCAGCAGTATACCACATTGGTGGAACTGTACTCCAGGAGATTGATGAGGCCAGGGACTTGGGAGTGTTGGTGGATAGGGAGATGAAGCTTAAGGGACACATTGCAAAAGTGGCTAAATCGGCTCATCAAATCACTTGGTTGCTGAAAAATACTTCAACGAGCAGAGACAAGCAAGTTATTGTTCCTCTGTACCGAGCCTTGATAAGACCTCATCTCGACTACTGTGCCCAGATTTGGTCAACTAGGTTTCTTCTTGATGGTGGAGAGGATCCAGAGGCAAGTGACCAAGATGATAGCAGGTCTATGGAATGAGCCTTATGAGAACAGGTTGAAGATTTGTGGGTTGCAGAAATTGGTTGATAGGCAGAAAAGAGGAGATATGATTGAGACATTCAAATTGCTGAAGGGTTTCTATAGGATTAATTCAGAGGATATTTTTGAGATCAGGACTGGTGGTGGTGGGAGAACTAGGGGACATCTATGGAAGCTGGGCAAGAGTGTGGTCAGCAAGGGTGTTAGACCTGGGTTCTTTACTTTTAGAATGGTAAATGAGTGGAATAAGCTGCCAGAGTCTGCTGTGGGTGCTATGACAGTGAATGAGTTCAAGACAAGGTATGATAGATACTGTGAGAATGTCGAATAGTTGTGTGGACATGATGTTTAGGGCCTCCCTCGATGAATCTAAGGACTCTCTGGAGTCGCCCATAAAAATAATAATAATTATTATTATTTTCACCCAACAGTAATCATACTTCCATAATCATTCTTTCTTCTACTTCCCACATATCAGAAGAACTCTGATATGTGGGAAGTAGAAGACTACTGCTGCTCATACTGCTCTTTTGCTATCTAACAGATAAGCTTAGGTGTTGATAGTTATTCATGACTTATTTTTCATGGTATTAACAACACCACACAATTTTATAAAAGAGATGTTTTATTAACTGCTTATATTTTGCTGATTTTCAGCTCAGCATCATCAGAGCATAACACACTTGTACATGTGACAGTGAGTGAGTGAAACAATATAATTGCAATGGATAAAAGATCTAAAGTCCAATTTTTGGAGCCCTCTACTGAAAAAAAAAAAAAAAAAAAAAACTATGCAGGAGTTTCTCTTAGGATAACAGTCTCCCAAAATCCTTTCTGGCAAATTAATGCAACCATATTTGTTAAGGTTGGGAGAATTCTTCAACGCTATTGCTGACTCAAAAAATAATCTTTCAGATCTGTACCAACTCCTAAGTAGCACATTCGTTTTCCTCCATCTAATCTTGTGTGAAGGAGTGTCCAAAGCATGGTCTACCAGTTCCGACTTGCCATAGTAATAGTAGTGAATATATTTTTCATATTCTTCCAGGAGGATGTTAACTGATCTTCCTGTTTGCCCATAATAGACCAAGTCACAGTCACAAGGAACTTCATACACTCCTGGGTGTACTAAAGGGTGAAGTTTATCCTTAGGAGAGCAGATCAGAGTTGCCAGCTTGACATGAGGTTTGAAAGTAGTGCGAAGGCCATGTTTCATCAATACTTCGGCTATCTTTTCTGGTGTACTACTTCTGATATAGGGAATAGAAATGGTCATGTTGTATTCTTGTGTATTAGGAGAGGGCAGAGTAATGGGCCTATGTAGTATTTTATCTATTTTGTAGGGATTATAGCCGTTGGCTAAGAACATATGGCACAGATATTGGAGTTCTGTGGTCAAAGCTGTATCGTTAGAACAAATGGCTCTGGCTCTGTATGTGTAAGGGTTTTTAAATTGCCATACTGTTGGACTGGATGATGATGATGTGATTTTTTATGTAGGTATCTTCCTGTGTGTGTAGGCTTTCTGTAAATGGAAAAAGATAGTGATCCATCTGAAAGGCGGGTGACTAATGTGTCAAGAAATGTTAAACAGTTATTTGATTCTTTTTCTACTGTGAAGTGGATTCTGGGATGTTGGCTGTTTAGGTGGGTGACAAACGCATCCAAAGTGTCTTGTCCATAGGACCAGATGGCAAACACATCATCTACATAGCGTAACCACACTTGTGGCTTGTATATAGCTGTGGTAAGTACTTTGTTTTCAAAGTGTTCCATGTAAAAATTTGCTAACAGGGGGAGAGGTACTGCTATGGGAACCCATAACAGTACCATTAATCTCTTTGTAGAATTTTCTCCCCATGTAAAGTAACCTGCATTCATAGTAAATTTAAATAATTCAAAAATATCAGGGGGAAATTTAGACTTGATTAAATCAAGAGTGTCTATAAGTGGTACATTGGTAAATAAAGAGGTGACATCAAAACTAACCATTATGTCTGAATTTTTAGTATAAGATTTTTAACCAGTGTTTTGAAATGGACTGAATTTTTTACAAAAGTAAAGGTGTTGCCAGTAAGGGGATTAAAAGAAAAGTCGGCGAAAAGAAAACGCGTGTGATGAAAGCCACGCTGCGGGTTGTCAGGAATATCGTCACGCGTCAACGATCTCAGACATTTCATTTTTCACAACAAATAAAAAACTATGCAACATCTATTTGAATTCATTTCACTTGACCGACGGAGGGGATCCTCCTTCTTGGTTGCTTACTGCACTGCCGACGTAATTTTGATTTCCTTATTTTGCCAAATTGAAGCAATTCGAACATTTTAATAGATACTCCAAATGTCATATTATTAAATTCCAACTAGCAAGAGAAGAATTGTCATTATTTCGAACTCTTATCACCTTATACCAATAGAAAAAAAAAACGCAAACCACTCTTGAACGTAAGAAGGAAAAAAAAGAGGGAATGAGACCCACCAACAACGATTCTTTGGACCTAAAACTTAATCGCTGTGCAACACTCGTTATCAGGCTCTCATAATCGAAAACACAGGTTGAGATTATTCACAGTGGACTTTTTGATTTTGCATATTTCACTCATTTTCTGTCGTCGCTTGTGTGCCTCATATCGACATTATTCAAAGAGTTTTGTTGTATCGAGTTCCTGTGTTACTTTTGTAAAAATCAAACTCGTGCATGGGAAGTAAAAAATGCGGTTTATGAAAGTTCGACTGTTTGTGGCTTTTGCTTGTCAAGACGTAATTTTGTTTTGCATCCTGCCAAAGAAATGGTCCGACTGAAACCAAAATTGAAATGAGGACATTTTAATAAGGGATCATTTGGAATCTCTACTTTCTTACCATTGCCACTTTCATTAATTTCACTCTGCTGGTGCGTAATTATTCGAAATTATCAGATGTTTTTTTACCAAATTTTGGCCTAATCTGATTGAAAAAAGAGAACGTATAAATAGCAACTTTTTCCACAGTCATTTCTCCTCCTACTGGCCACATAGCTAAAAAATTCACTAGGATTTTCCTTGGATCTAAAGGGCCAATGTTTTATCACATTCCAGTTTCACCTTCCTTACCATCTAGTCACTCTCCTGACCTGTGTCTTATATTCTTCATGCATCTTCTCTTCACCTGTCTCCTTATATCTCTTCCATAGCCTCTTTTTCGCATGCAGTTCCTGTTCAATTGTTTGTCATCCACTTTACTCCAAACTGTGTCCTATTCTTCATTCGTGGAATACAGCTTAACATTGCTGCTAACATATATTCCTTCACAATTTCCCAATCACTAATGATATCCCGGCCTTCCAATTCCTCCCTCCATGAAACCTTCCCAAGTTGACGTCTGAGACTATTATAATCACCTACTTTATAATTCCACATAAGTTCCCATCTCTTTGATACTCCTGCATGTCTATTCATTTTCCACATCAAAACTATGTGGTCACTCTCTCCAACTGGTGGGAGAGATTCTCAGTTATTATCAACTCTTCTGATGCTATAACCAAATCCAAAATTCTTGAACCTCTTGTTCCCTCTGTTACATGTTGCCTAAGACATTTGTCTCTCAAGAATTCTAGAAATTCCATTCCCTTATTGCTACATGTATCTTCCTCTCCCCAATTTATACTGCTGTAGTTAAAATCTCCCATAACATTCATTCTTCTTGCACTTACCACGCTCAACTGTCTGAACATCTCCTGGTCCCCATCCTCTGTGCTCCTTGGTCTGTAGCAACACCCCACTAAATATCCCGTCTTGCCCACCTCCATCTCACACCATATGCTTTCAAAATCATTAATGTCACAGCCTTCCAAAGCCTCCACTCTTAGAGGACATAGGTCGTCACTTAACATAAGCAGTACTCCACCACCACACTTTCTCTTCCTATCCTGCTGAAAAATGCTGTACCCAGCAACTTCTATTCCTGTTATTATACCCTCTTCTGTCAACCACGTCTCTTTGATCCCAATTATCTTTGGCCAAGCTAATGCTATCAGTGCCACCATTTCTTCTCCCTTATTCTGAATACTCCTGGCATTAATATAAAGCATGAAAATGCCATTGTTTCTATTTCCAGCATTATCCCCTCTAGACTCCACTGGGCTCAGCGTTACCTGATGTTATCCCCCTTCTCCCAAGTACCCATTCCCACAAGAGGCCACCCTTGCTACCATCCACACTGAGATACACTGACTCATTCAGAACAGCAATCTCTCCAGATGCCTACATCCTTCCTCATTCAAATGCAAGCAGTCTTTCGCATACAATTCCTCTCTGCTCTCAAACGCACTTCAAGCATTCACATATTATAATCCTCTCTTCTGACACATTCTCGCTATTATGCCATTCAATATCACCGCTCCTTCTCAGCTCGACATTATCATACCTAGGCAACACACACACACACACACACACACACAATCTTTCCTTTCTGTGTCTTCTTTCGTACAGCCTCAAGCAAGAATCTCATATAAGCAGTTAATAAAACATCTCTTTTAATCTGTTAATACTGTAAAAAATAAGTCATGAATGCTCTTTTGCTACCATACCAAGCAAGTCACCTTCCTCACCTGCTCTTTGTAGTTTATGAAGCAAGTGACAGTCTCCGTCACATGCTTCATAAAGCAAGTGAGTGTGAGAAAGAAAATGATCAAATGTGGCCGTAAAACTACATTAATCCCCTTCTATGATGATTGATCCACCAAGTATTTTCCCTACACAACACTTTATCCAAGCATCCAGTTATAATTCCATTTAAATGTATGCCATCATTCATATATATATGTATGTCCTTTAATCCATGAAATTTGCTCCATACTTGTGATATGCACAACTTTCATTACAGTCAATGCAAACTGGTCCATTTACTACTACTCCTTCTCCATTCACTCTCAAGTTTATGCTCATCATACCATGGCAACAAACTTACAATCTTAGCTCTCTCTCTTTCTTTTTTTCCTTTTCAGTACTTCCAATAACTCTTTCATATCTTCTTTCATTTCATACTTATCACATTTCAAATCTTTTGTATCTACCAAAACTCTTTCAATTTCACTCTTTGCATTCTAGCAACAACACTCATACCTTTAATCTCTGCTCTGGAAAACATATTTCTTCACATTTTTACTGATTATACACTTGATCATATAATCACAATATAATAATGATGTCTTTCTCTTCCTCCCACTTCACTCACTCTCTCTCTCTCTCTCTCATACTGGCCTTTCTCTTACCTGAAAGTTTTTGTTCATGTTCTATGTATCATTACTTTACAAGACATTTCCAGTTTCTCAAGTTTGCAGTCTGTCCAGTGCAAGACTCTATAAGGGTGCGATTTATTTCATTACTGCTATCATACCATTATCCTCGTCTATCACACAACTTCTTTCTTTTCACCTTTATTTAAATTCTCCCCTCCAATACTGGTGAGATCAGATATCCAATGGCATATTATATTGGTGGGATTATGCTAAAAGAAACCAATCATGCTAGGTATCTTGGAGTTTTAGTAGATGGAATGTTGAAGTTCAAGAGCCATACTGCAAAGACAACTCAGAGGATAATTGCAATACTGAAAGAAACTTTAACGTGTAAAGATTAGGATGTCATTTTGCTTCTTTACAAGGTCTTGATAAGACCTCACTTGGACTATTGTGCACAGGTCTGATCACCTGATTTCCATGGTGATTCTGATGCAGTGGAGAGAGTTAAAGATGATATCAGGGTTGTGAAATACTGATTATGAAGAGAGATTGAGAATTTTTAGACTGCAGATGCTAGTAAACATGAGAAAGATGAGTTATATGATTGAGACTTACAAACTTCTAAAAGGGTGATACAAGATTTTAGTTGATGGAATTTTCATTTTATAAAGGGTGGAGAAAAGACAAGAGGCCATCCTTGGAAGCTGAGAATTAATGCAATCAAAAAAGGAGTGAGAACTAGATATTCCTCTCATAGAGAGATGCTTGATTGGAATGGATTACCATTGGATATTGTGCATGCAAGTTGTGTGAATGAATTCAAGACCCATCATGACAGATGGTGTATGTGGTATGTGGCCTCTCTCCATAAGCCCCTGAATTCTGTGAGGTCTCTCTCTTAATAATAATTAATGATATTCAGTTCACTCACCTTTCAATATTTAAACTGTATTCCTAGCATTTTATTCCCCAGTGCATTAGATACATCAGTATAGTACATCAGATGTCAAGTCCCTAGCACATCTGCCTTGACATTTGTTTGATACAAGTTTTACATTGGGTCAAGTTCCAAAGAGTGGAAGGAAAGCAAGATTGTACTACTTCATAAAGGAGGTGATAGAATTCAAGATCAAATTATAGGCCAATCTGTGTGTCATTTGGTTAGAGTGATGGAAAGACTGGTGAGAATCAGGATCAAGAATTGGGTTGACAACAATGGTATTTATTACCTTTGATGGACAGCATGGATTTGCTAAAAGGAGGTCATGTTTTAGTAATCTACTTACTTATTACAATAAGATGATGGCAGCATTGGACATGGAAGATGGATACACAGTAGTATACTTAGATTTTGCAAACACTTTCAATAGATTGCTGCAATGATAAAGAGTGCATGTGGGAAGGAATGATGACAAGAGGCCATCCCTGGAAGTTACGAAAGGAAACTGTGAGCAAGAGGGTGAGGAGTGGTTTCTTTGCATGGAGGGTGGTTGAACCATGGAATGCATTGCCTGATGGAGTGGTGAGAGCGAGAATGGTCAATGAGTTCAAGGAGTGGTATGATAGACTTTGTGTTTCTTAGGGGGAACCTTCCCTCGATGAGTCTTGATAGACTTTGTGTTTCTTAGGAAGGACCTCCCACGATGAGTCTTTTGACTCCATGGAGGCCTGAATAATAATAATAATAATAATAATGATAAGTTTCTAGTCAAACTAGAGTGGTTAGATATTAGAATAGTGCATTGGATTGGAGATTGGTTGTCTGATAGGTATCAACAAGTTGTGTATGGGAGAGCAATATCCCAGAAGAGGAAAGTCACTAGTGGTGAGCCTCAGGAGTCTGTTTTAGGGTCATTGCTGTTTAATCTGTATGTTAATGACATTGGGGAAGATTTGAATGGGGGATATTCAGTTGTTTGATGATGCAAAGTTGGAATGAATTATGAGGAGTAGAGAAGATGTGGTCTTACAAGAACACTTGAATAGACTGAGTGAATGGGAATGGGAATATGGATGCCAGTTCGACATTGCTAAACGTAAGGTTTTAAAATTTATAAAATAAAGAATGGGATGCAGAATTTACTCTTGGTGGGGATATATTGTTGGAGGTGGAGGAAACAAGAGAGCTTGAGGTGATATTGGATAAGAATCTAAAATTTAGAGGACATATTGCCAAAAGGATAATACAATGAATTTTGGAAATGATGCATGCAACACTGACTTGTATAAGTAAGGAGATTCTGGCTCCATTGTATTAGCACTTGATTAGGTCACATATGGATTACTGTGACAGATTTGGTCCTGGCTTTCAAAATGATGAAGAGGTATTGGAAATAGTCCACAGGCAATTGACTAAGGTAATGTCTGATCTTGAATGTTGAATATGAAGAAACAGAGTCTACTGGATAGGAGAAAGAAGGGTGATGTGACAGAGAAGTACAAGTTGGTAAGGGATTGTTATAGGATTTATATTCAAGTGGTTTTTCATAGCACGGGAGATCTGGGGAGAACAAGAGGTCTTCCTTGGAAGCTGTATAAGGAGGGTGTTCAGGGGAATGAGAAGCATGTTTTTTGCATGGAGAGTTGTAAATGATTAGAATGCATTGCCTGAGAGCATGGTATCTGCAGGGAATTTGAACATGTTTAAAACATGGTCCAATGAGCTGTTTATGACAAAGGGACCTCATAGATTAGTCTAACTTCATTGGTCTTAAAATAATAACAATAATAAAAAAAAGAATAATAAAAATGTTGCTACTTAAATACCACCTTATCATATGACACTCTATAAAATGTCTTTGTTAAATGCAAAAAAATGGCAGTATGTGCCTTACCTTCATTGACCACTCTTGTTACTTTATTATAAAAGGCAATCAGATTACTAAAACAAGAGCACCCTTTGGAAGATCCATGCTAACTCTCACAAATAACATCACTTTTGTTTGCCTAATGCTGTATATGATCTCTCACTAATTTCTCCAGAATCTTAATAATTACAGAAGAGATACAAAACTGGTCTATTTTAAACTCATTTCAAATACCTTTTGTGGCACTATCTTATCCTCCTTTTACACATTGGATATGTTACCATAGGAAGTCTCAATGGAAATCCAGGACAAGAGCTGTCAGTTCCTTTGCACATTCTCTTAAAACACACAGAGAAACCTCATCCACTCCATCTGTCTTAATGACATCCAAAGTACTTAGTATTTGAAACACATTCTACTCATGAACTACTAAACCTGGAATATTCTCCATCCCTGTAGTAATAAAATCTACTTTTCCAGGAAGAAATATGTCAATACACAGATCATTAAACAAATTCATGCTGTTCTTCTGCATCAGTAACTCAAATCCCATTTCCATCTAATAATGTCATTTTTGACAATAATTTTTCTTCCTACTAGCTGCATATCAAAAGACTTCCCATGGATTTTCCTTGAATATGGCTAATCTCTTTTTATACTCTAGTTTTGTCTTGCTTACTATGCTAGTCACTTTCTTAGCTTTAGTCTTATATTTCTCATGTCGTTCAACCTATCTCCTTTTACTTTTCCATAACCTCTTTTTCATCTGCTGTTCCCATTTGATTTCAGCAGTCATCCATTTTCTCCAGTTCATGTTATCATTTTCATTGTAGTGTACAACTTGCCATTGTTGTTTTAAATATTTCTTCACTTTCCCATGCATGGGTGATATCTTTTCCTTCTTAAATCCACAGAATGACCCCAAGCTGATTTCTAATATTATTGTAATCAAGTCTAATAATTCCACATAAATTCCATTCTCCTTGATACTTATGCATGTCTGTTCATCTTCAAAGTGAAGACCACATGGTCATCTCACTCTTCATGTAAGGAAAAGGAATGACATCTCAAGAATGGCATAGCTTTCAGTACCTTATTGCCACCCCCCAAAAAAATAATAATAATCTTATACATACTGTTTAAGATTCTTCTCAATTTGTACCTGCAGTAGTTAAAATCTCCTTTATAATGATCACTCCTTTTCTTTTTTTCTTTCCAAACAATATCTAAATAACCTCTAAAGAGAGGTATGAACAGCAGTTAGCTAATGAAGCCAAAAAGAATCCTAGGGAGTTCTTTCGATATGTAGCCAGCAAAAGAAAGAATAATTATAGAAGGATGACATTGATTGGAGGAAATGGTATAAAGACAGCTGTTGCAGAATGTGTTGTGGAGATACTTAATGAGCAATTCATAAAGATCTTTCAATCTTGTGAATGTGACTTCATGGAGAGATTAAGAGCAGTTGATGATGGGGAGGAGAGACTGACTGTAAGTGAGCAAGAGGTGTTTGGGGAGTTGAGTAAACTAGATGTAAATAAGGCTGTGGGACTTGATAATATATCACCACGTATTCTGAAGGAGTGTGCTAGAGAGTTGACACCTGCCTTGACATATTTTTTTAATACGAGTCTTGCACTTGGTCAAGTTCCTAAAGAGTGGAAGGAGGGCAGGATTGTGCCACTTCATAAAGGAGGTGATCGAACTCAAGCATCAAACTATAGGCCTATCTGTGTGTCAGGTGTTGTGGTTAAGTTGTTGGAGAAGCTTGTGAGAACTAGGATCCAGAGTTGGGTTGACAACAATGGTATAATTTTTGATGGACAGCATGGATTTGCTAAAGGGAGGTCATGTTTTAGTAATCTACTTACTTATTACAATAAAGTGACTGCTTCCTTGGACAGAGGAGAAGGATACACAGTAATATACTTGGATTTCGCAAAAGCTTTTGATAGAGTACCTCATGATAAGTTGACAGTCAAACTAGAGCAGATGGGGTTGGATATTAGATTAGTGCATTGGATTGGAGACTGGCTATCTGATAGGTATCAACAAGTTGTGTATGGGGGTGCAATAACCAGGAAAAGGAAATTCACTAGTGGAGTGCCTCAGGGGTCTGTTTTAGGGCCATTACTATTTAACTTATATATTAATGATATTGGTGAAGATTTGGATGGAGATATTCAGTTGTTTGCAGATGATGCAAAGTTGGGACGAACCATAAAGAGTAGTGAAGATGTTGTGGCCTTGCAAGAAGACTTGAATAAATTGAGTGATTGGGCAAGCAAATGGGGATGTGAGTTCAATGTTGCAAAATGTAAGGTTTTAAAATTTGGAAAACAAAGATGGGATGCAGAATTTATGCTTGGTGAGAATATATTGTTGGAAGTAGAGGAAATAAGAGATCTGGGGGTGATAGTGGATAAGGATCTAAAATTTAGGGGACACATCGCCAAAATTGTGAAGACAACACAAAGACTTCTGGGAATGATGCGGAGGACACTGACATGTAGAAGTAGGGAGATACTTGTTCCAATGTATAAGGCTTTGATTAGGCCACACTTGGACTATTGTGCCCAGATTTGGTCACCAGGTTTTCAGAAGGATGAAGAGATGTTGGAAAGGGTCCAAAAGGCGAATGACTAAGGTAGTTTCTGACCTCTGGAATGTTGAGTATGAGGAAAGATTGAAAAGATGTAATTTGCAGAGTCTCGTGGAGAGAAGGAAGAGGGGAGATATGATAGAGACCTACAAGTTGGTAAGGGGTTGTTATAGGATCAATGGTGGAGAAGTTCTACAGAGAATAGTGGGAGATCAGGGGAGAACCAGAGGTCATCCCTGGAAACTGTATAAGGAGGGTGTGAGTAAGGGAGTGAGAGGCAGGTTTTTTTCATGCAGAGTTGTGAGTGATTGGAATGCCCTGCCTGAGAGCGTGGTGTCTGCAAGTAGTTTGAATGTGTTTAAGACACGGTATGATGAGATGTGTGTGTAAGATAAAAGGACCTCCTAGATGAGTCTTTGACTCCATGAGGTCTTGTTTTAATAATAATAATAATAATAATATATCATTTCTGTCATTAATTTAACCCCCAATCTTTTAAGAGATACATCAAAGTATATTTTGCATATATTAAAAAATATACACAAAATATACACAAGTTCCACACAATCTTAGATTTATTCTTTTAAGTCATATCAAAACAATCATTCCAACATACAATAATAACGAAGAAAAGAAAAACTTATTTTGCAGAGCATACAAGGAGATACATCAGCTCATTTCATTATTGCATCCCCACACCTTTTTGATTTTCCAAACAATAACTTGCGCTGATAAGCTTCATGGATAACCAGTACCTATTAAACATCATATCCAAGGAAGCCTTTAAGAATGATTCAGGTAGACTACTCTGATCATACAGAGCATTGCAACTGCCTATATTAATAACTATATATATTATTAAATTAAAGATACCAAGAAATTATATACTTGGTTTAATCCTTTATCCAAGTGTAAGCAAACAAAATTTGTGCCTGAAGTATTTTCAGGACTGGGGCAACTAATATATCGAAATATAGTCCTGAAAACTTCAGGCACAAATTTTGTTTGCTTACACTTGAATAAAGGATTAAACCAAGTATATAATTTCTTGGTATCTTTAATTTATAGCATAACCAAGTGGAAAAACTTCCAACAACTATATATGTTATTATTAAAAGGCTTGACAAAGACACTAATTTGATGTTAATCACAAGTAAAATAAGCAAAATGTGTTAGAACTATGTTAACAGAAATTCTAAATATAATAAATGAATTATTAAATAATAAAGGATGAATGACATCCTTTATTATTTAATCGATGATTAATAGCATCTCCACACTGCTGCTAACAGGTTTTGAATTCAAATCCCACATGACATGACATGAATAATAATAATAATAATTATTATTATTATTAAAATTCCAAGACCTCAATGGGAAATAATTATTAACAAATACAGTGTTTATCAAACCATGCTTATGCTTATGTAGTATTTTCACACATTTGGGTATTTAACTCACCCACCACTCACAAACAAAAGATGGATTTTATTCTGTTGATTTCATCCTTCACTTTATGAAAATTTCTTCTATATCAACTGGTACAAACTTCTCAAAAACTTATGTCTCCATGATATCTTCATTTTTAATTCCACTGGTCTTTACTGATGGCAATTTCCCAGTCTGAGATAAACAACATTCCAGAGAATGATGCCATTTAGTATTTGGAGCATTAACAACTCTTAGAGAGAACAAATATAATTTTATTACATAGCTAAGTTAGCCGGTCTTGGGCATGGACTGCAGGGTTTTTCTCCCCAGTTTATCTGGGGTTTACAAATACCAACTTGTCAGATAGCAATCTATCAAAATATAGATATACTATTGTTCCAACCCCCCCCTCACACACAACAAATAAATCTGTCATTATGTTGCAATATGTGAGCAAATTTTGCAGAAAGTTTTTTTGCATGGTTACAAAATATATTATACTTGACAAGATAGTATATTCTTGTTTTAATCCTTTACCCAAGCATTAGCAAACAAAATTTATGTGTGAAGTATCTTTATGATTTGTGTCTACTTAAGTAGAGACTGTTAACTTCATCAATTGCCTATATATATTATAAGACTATTATTTTCTGCAAAGTATATCATATGTAATGATAGATTGAGAGCTTGTGGATTGCAGAGATTGGTAGATAGGCGAAGAAGAGGGGATATGACAGAAACATTTAAATTACTGAAAGGTTTTTATAGGATTGATGCAGGGGAAATATTTCAGCTGTGTGATAGTGATGGAAGAACAAGAGGTCATCTCTGGAAATTAAAGAAGAGTGTGGTTAACAAAGGTGTCAGAACAAGGTTTTTTGCCTGGAGGGTGGTGAACGAGTGGAATTCATTGCCTGACTTAGTTGTGAGCTCTTCGTCTGTAAATGAATTCAAGAAAAGATATGACAGATATTGTTTTGCTAGTTTGGGTCTCCCACGATGAGTCTACTGACTCCATGGAGATACCCATAATAATAATAATAATAAATAATAATAATAGTATAATATACTGTGTAAGTAAAATGATAAAACTGAACACAAGTGTTTAACAAGTCTATTCTGATCCTTATAGGGAATCCTGGTGCTATCATCTCAATCCTGGATCCTATTCATCACCTTTTTTAATGCCTAACCCAACACTCAAGACAAATAGGTTGGACTTTAATCTGACACCCAGTCTGTTTATTACTTTTGTGAAGCGGAAACATTTTATCCTCCAGTCACTCCTTTTGACCTCCAATAATCACTATTTCATTTACTGGCTGCATAGCAATACTTGGGATTTTTCTTGGCCTAACTGTCTAAACTGCTGCTCATACTGCACTTTCCCTTGTCTTTTTCAATTATTTTGCCACTTTATAATGTCTCTGTAATTCCTTCTTTCACATGGGTTGGTTAATCTCACGAATCAGCCATTTTTACACTTGTCTTATTTTATTTACTAACTATTGGATTACATTCAGACATAATACTGTTGATTATTCCTTAACCAGTACTCAAGCAGCATTAATCTCCATCCCACATAATTCCTTGTTCATACTACTGCTCTAAGACATCTCCTAGCTCTTCATAATCCTCTTTCTACATTTATGCTTACCACTGAATGATCACTGAAAACTTTTACTAACTGAACATCTAGGCATCTCATTTACAATAACACCCATCACCATCAGCAGCATTATCCCAGTTACCTCCTCTTCACCTTCACATATTCATAAAAACATCATATCTCTTCAACACAAAAGATACTAGTACATCATTATTTGATCAGGTTTCACTTATGTTAACAATTTCCAAGCAAATTGTTAGTATAAGTGAATTTCATATAATATGTGAGATTCGTTTTGTTTGTCCATCTATGCATAATCTGGATTTTATTGATATTTGGTATTTGGAATCTTTAACTGAATCTTTAACATAAAATCAGACATTTAGTCTTACATTTTATTTCAACTAGAACACTTAGAAGGGACACAAAATATATAGAAAAATTATATATTGAAATAACTCCACTCTTAACATATGGAATCCAATAAATATGGGATTTAGATGTACACAGAAATATGCCCATGTGGTTTGAATTTTGGTTTTAAACAGAATAATAAGTCTACACTAGGCTGAACAGAATTTATTCTATGTTTTTTTTTTTTTTTTGAATATAAATCTGACCAACACAATTGTAAACCCATAATTACATAAATAGTAATACCATATGTGGTAGGCTAAGGTTAGACAGTGTCGTATGAATCTAGAGAACAAACATGGAACTTTTTCAAACCATTTCAGGCAAGGAATTTCATCAACAACCTAAAGACTTTCCCACACATCCATGACCATGGTGATATTTGAATCTACTGCCTGTTGGTTGGAGAGAGAATATGCTATCCACTCAAACAACCAGGTTGGTATTAAGTATCTCTATTAAACTTTATAATTAGATATTTGTAGCAATAAAATCTGGCAACCTCCTGAAGCACATCGTTTTTTTTTCTTTTATAAAAGTTAATGTTTTAATACTTTCTGAATACTGTAAATTTGTTACATCATGATAGTTCCTATATAACTGGATTCAGACATCACTGATAGTTCTCATTTACAATTGGATTGTTTTTACTGCCAAAGTAATCCAAAATATTAATAATTAACTCTTCCCGGCTGGATGGAATTATATGCTTAAATGCAGGATCGATAGTAAAATTTTGTTGTGCCATTTCAGCTAGATCATTTTAACAGCAAAATTAGCAAAAGCAGAATTATATCTAAATACATGTGTAAAAACTGCTCTAGGTTTAAGCAATAGAAAAATAAATTACTATACAAGAATGCTACTGAAATGGATCTTTTTTTTATGATTGTTGGCAATTATGTTTTCTTTCTTGCAGTTTATACCACTGGCATTCATAAACAAACTTTATTTTTTAGCAAATTATTTATGAAACTGTAACAATACACATTTATTCTCTCATTCTTCACTCCTTCGGCAGTGCTCATATTTTCACCATTTTTTTAATCTTACTTCTCTGCTCATGCTATTTCATGTCTTTTATTTCCTTAGGTCTCTCACTTGCATCTTTAATTCTCTTATCGCTGAAATCTTCCAACCAAAGCCTCACAAATGACTAAAAAAAATTATTTCAAATGTAGTCTACTTTCATCTAGTCCTCAAATTCATTCCCAAAGTAGGATAACTTGCAGTTGCATGAGACTGAATACTCTACTGCCACCTGGAATCTATTCAGTCCCATGCAACAGCAAGTTATTCTGCTTTTGGCAAACAGACTGATCTGCTTTTATGCACCTTTCTGAACATCAGTCCTAAATTACCTCCAAGAAATAGAACAAATCAGGTCTAGCAGAACATGGGATTACTAATAGTATTGACAGGATCCTATGGAATTATGACAAATACGTAGACATTCCATAAATATGAGTGTCTCTTTAAAGAAAGTAATAAAGTACTTCTGAATTGCCCAAATCTCCACCTTAATGTGCCAAATAATCCACCTCTCTCTGTGTGCCAAAAATCTGAAAATTATTATTAAGAACTATACTGTTCAATTATATACATTTTAATACACGTAGACATATGCTTCATTTTATTTATTTATCACACACATGCACACTTCAATATCCTAATAGCAGGAGATTTTACCTGGCCGTCTTTCAAATGCATATAAAGAGAGATTCCATTCTCCAAACACCTTTATTTTTGAATTTCCAACTGTATTGTACTGATAATGATCCACAATACATGAATCAAAATCTTATTAAATAATTTTTCGACTGTATCTACATATAACTTATAGAGAATGAACAAAGCACATTTGTCTCTCAGTAAACATATGGCAACATCCAATTTATACCTTCGATAAGCAGAGTGAAAAAGTAGAGTTATACCAAGCAATAAAAGTCATCTACCACCTAAAGGTCTAGTTGGCATTTTCTCCAACTAGGAAAGATATGCTATAAGGTGGTAATACTCACCTTGCTAGAGCCTTTGTGCAGAAACAGGCCATACCATGGAAGGTGGGGTTCACTTGGCTGGGAGAGGCTATGTTTTGCATGTCACAGTTCATTATGTATGCATCTTTCCATTTAGATTTATTATTATTATTATTATGTAACACCTCCTGGGAGTCCAAAGACTCATTGAGAGAGGGCACCTACTCTACAACTCTCTATCTCCACCAACTACAACGAACTGCAACTACCATCATCTACACCAATGCCATCTATTACTGCTCATCATCACCACTAATATTTTCACAGACAATCACAAACATCCATGCCCATGGTGAGATTCGAACCCGCAGCCTTTTGGCTGGAGAGCGGATATGCTAACCTCTTGATCAACCAGGCCAGCAGAGATTTACCAACCTATCTGTTTTCATACTTCATACATTTCATCTCATTTTCAAATTTCATCTTGTTATCAGCATTTATTTGCTTAGGTAACTTACAGTTTTCATATACTTGCACTAATCCTCTATTCATTATCATGATTCACATCCTCTTTTTTACTTTAACCCATACTCTCTTCTTTGGATTGCTACTCATATTACTTATGTGCATGCTTCAATTACTTCAATTCTGCCTGCTACAAACCTTCCTATTCATGCAGACAGGTTAAAAATATATATATCTTACAGTCAAGACTGCAACCAGTGATGCTAATGACTTGGGAAATACAATATAAAACAATGCCAATTGGTAGTTTGATAAATACAAGCCAGTTTTTTTTTTTTTTTTTTGTCTTTCATTACCATTACAGTTATCACTACTATACAAATTTAGCAACAGGCTCCAACTGACAAAAACATATCATATATGAATGGTTTTCATGTGACTGCTTCTGGAAGAAAGCAATGAGTGCAAAGAATAAATCTGAACATATAAGAAACAGCATGAAAAGAGCAGAAGAATAAGGAGGGAGGGGCTCAAGTGGTGCTTATGAATGGATGAGTGTAGAGAATCAGAGAACAATTAGCAAAACAAACAGGAAAATGGGGAGATTCAGGGTAAAACAGAGAGAGAGAGAGAGAGAGAGAGAGAGAGAGAGAGGTCAATGCTCAAAGAGGAAATGAATGTGTGTATGGACAAGAAAGAAATGGGATGACTTGGGATATAGGGGGAAACCATGTGGAACATGGCTGGATTTAAAGAAGGTGCTGGGCTGGATAGAGAAAAGAAAAGGCTTCAAGAAGGCATGGAAAAGTCACATCTAATGCGGTATCAGTAAAACTTGTTATAGATCCGGAAATGAGCTGTTATGTTTATATACGAATGTTAGAAGTATCAAAAACGACAAAAATGAAATGTTGCATTGATTGAGTTTCATTACCCCAAAAAATTATTGGAATAGGTGAAACATGGTTGCATGAGAGATGGAAGGGTATTTAAACATTACTACCTTCATGATAATTTTCATGAAGGCAGAAGAGGTAAAGAAGGAGGTGGAATGCTATTGCTGACAGAAAGAAGTTATGTCCCATACAAGGAAGAAAACAATAGCAATGATTTGAGGCAATACGGTGAGAGAGAGAAAACAGAATGAAATACTTAGTCAGATGTTCCTGTAGACCTGGTAATGTGAAGGATAGTGACCGTAAAATGTATAAGAAAATTAGGGCCAAGAAATTAAGAAAAGGGTGATCATTATGGGTGATTTCAATTATGGCAATAAGGATTGGGAAGATGAGATACCAGAAGTAAACCAAATGAATTTCTTGAGTTTTTGAAGGCCAATTGCCTGAGACTCTATGTAACAGAGCTGGCAAGGATTGAGGATCTTGGATTTGATCATCTCATCAGAGGATGTCATTATAAATGAGATGTCAAATCTCTCTCTCCAGTTGGTGATAGCGAACATGAATTGATTAAATGCTAGCCATGTGAGAACTTCATGAGGGAAAGGGTATAATATGTGGAACTATAAGGTTGGTGATTATGACGAGCTTAGGAGTTTGGTGGAATAAAGATCAATGCTGCTTGCATGATATTCAAGAACTATCTAGTAAAAGCAATGTCTAAATGCATTTCAACAGTCAGAAGGTTAAATAAGGTAGGTGTGAAATGGATGAATGAAGAGATTCATGTAATACAGAGAAAAAAAAAAGACATTATGGAAGAAACATAAGAGAAGTGGTAATAATCAATTAGATAAGGAATGCAAAGAAACAGGTAAGTAGGGTGACTTGGTTAGTAAGGGCAGCAAAAGTGCATTATGAGCAAAAGTTGGTTAATGAAGCCAAAAACAATCGAACAAACAAATAAAAAAAAAAAACTATGGTGTTCTTTCAATATGTAGACATCAAAAAAAAAAAAAGAAGAAGAATTATGGTAGGATGGCATTGGTTGGAGAAAATGGTATGAGGACAACTGCTGTACCCCGATTTGGTTACCTGGTTTTTAAAAGGACAAAGAGATGTTGGAAAGGATCCAGAGGTGACTGACTAAGGTAGTTTCTGATCTCTGGAATATCGAATATGAGGAAAGGTTGAGAAGATGCAATTTGCAGAGTCTAGTGGATAGGAGGAGGATTGATATGATAGAGACCTAAGTTGGTAAGGGGTTGTTATAGGATCAATGTTGGAGAGGTTTTACAGAAAACGGTGGGAGATCAGGGGAGAACCAGAGGTCATCCCTGCAAGCTGTATAAGTTGAGGGTGTGAGAGGTGGAGGGGGGGGGGTGAGAAGCAGGTTTTTTTGCATTCGAGTAGTGAATTATTGGAATTTCTTGTCAGAGTGTGATGCCTGCAGAGAATTTGAGTATGTTTAAGGTGCAGTATGATAAGCTGCATGTATGACAAAGGAGCTCCTAGATGAATCTTTGACTCCATGGGGTCTTGGGATATTATTATTATTTGACACCTCCAGGGAGTCCAAAGACTCACTGAGGGAGAGGACCTGCTCTACAACTCTGTCTACACCAATGTCATCTACTGCTGATCACACCACTAGCATTTCCACTGACAATCACCAACATCCATGCCCACGGCAGGATTCGAACCCACAGCCTTTTGGTTGGAGAGTGGATAGGCTGGCCACAACAATATTGGATAACAATAATAATAAAAAAAATAATAAAAGTCTTTCATCCTTGTGAATGTGATATCATGAAGATGAGAAATAGATGAGATGAGAGACTGACTGATGATGAGAAAGAGAGACTGACTGTGAATGATGTTGAAAGTTTATTTTTCACTTGGTTAGACTATAATAAATTTAGTTTAATCCTTTATCCAAGTGTGAGCAAACAAAGTTTGCACCTGAAAGTATCTTCAGGACTGGGGTAAGGTGGTACAACACTGGATAACTCGTTGCAAAGGTGGAGCAAGCTACCAATACTCCTATCTCAGTATCTCCCATAATGCACAGCACATCTCCTTGCGGATATGTATAATGTTATGCATTAAGGGAAGGGACACTACCCAGACTAGTTTCGACCTTTATTGAGGTCTCTTCAGTGGGAGCCAGGCCCAAGTGGAGATACCAGGCAGAAGCATTAGCAAACAAAGTTTCATTAGTTACTTCCAGATGATGCAAAATTGGGATGAACTACGAATAGAGCAGATGTTGTGGCCTTACAAGGACTCGAATAAACTAATTGAATGGGACCAGAAATGCCAGTTCAATATTGTGAAATGTAAGGTTTTGTGAAGAGTTGTTCGAGGTGGAGGAAACAAGAGATCTTGAGGTGATGGTTAATAAGGACCTAAATTTAAATTTAAAATATTGCTGAAATTATGAAAACAAACCCAACAAATTCTACCAATAATGCATGTGACACTGACTTTATAGAAGTAAGGAGATTCTGGTTCCATTGTATTAGCCCATGAACCAACTCTATAAAGTAATCCACATATGAATTTCTTTATAGATTTGGTCACCTTTCTTTCAAGAGAATGAATAGCTATTGGAAAGGGTTCAGTGAAAATTGACCAAGATAGTTTCTGATTTTGAATATTGAATATGAAGAAATGTTGAGAAGACACAATTTACAGAGTCTATTGGATAGGAGGAAGAGGGGGTGATATGATAGAAACATACAAGTACATAAGGGGGTTGTTATAGGATTACAAAATGGTGGAAGATGGGGAAGTACAATAGGTCATTCCTATAAGGAGGACATCAGCATGGAAGTGAGAAACAGGTTTCTTGCACGGATAGTTGTGAATGAGAATGCATTGACTGAGCTGAAGTGTGGTGTCTGCAGAAAATTTGAATGTATTTTATGACATGATATGATATGATGAGCTATGTTTATGACAAAGGAACCTCCTGCAATGAGTCGTTGATCCCATAGAGTTCTTGGGATAATAATAATAATAAGAAGAATATACACATCAGAATGGACACAAAACAAATAAAACAAACCAAAAGAAAATGCCTTCAATATTCAAACATCACACCATAACTAACAAGATGTCATATATATGATATATAAATTGTAACAGTGAATTACTCCAAAACCCTTATGCCAGCCTGGTTGGCTGAGTGGTTAGTATATCCGCTCTTCAGCCAAAAGGCTGAGGTTCGAATCCCGCCGATGGGCATGGATGTTTGTGAATGTCTGTGAAAACAGTGGTGGTGGTCGGTGGTAGATGGCACTGGTGTGGATGAAGGTAGTTGCAGTTAGTGAAGTGGTGGAGATGGAGAGTTATAGAGGTACCCTCCCTCGATGAGTCTTTGGACTCCCTGGAGGTGTTATGTAATAATAATAATTAACACACACACACACACACACACACAAAAAAAGAGCCATAAAGATTTCATTATATCTGATCAAACAGTAATTCATAACAAAAACTTGACTTCTGATATCATATAAAATGTGCTATTAATTTTATATTATTTGATAGAAAACATTGCAAAAGTTATTGGAAATATTTTTTAAAATTATAGAAAATATTTCTACATTTCTGACATAGAGTATTTAATAATATGATAGTGAAAAGAGACATGATGCATTTAAGCATAGTGCATCACATGAAAAAAAAAAAAAAAATGTGCAAGAAACTGCTAGCAAGGAGAAGATATTGTATGAAGATTTGATGATAAGAGGTGTATTAATGAGAAAGTGAAAGTTCCTAAGTATGAAGATCAATGATGTTTGTAAAGCTGTTAGGTTGCAAAAGAGAGAAGCAAAATATTTGATTTCTTTGGCAGGGACAAATGATTTCAGAAATGAGAAATATGCAGTGAGAGAGAGGATCTGAAAGCATTGTTGAAAGAAGGAAAATGAAGATTGTGAGTCTGTTACCTTGGTATGATAGGATAAGATTGAGGAAAAAAGGTCATAATTGCTAATGAATCAATGAAGAGATTGTGCAGAATGAATAGTGTGCAGTTTATAGATGTATGGAGTGAATTTGATGGATAAAAGAACTTGTATATGCCTGATGGACTGCATTCGAATGGTTTTGGAGTTAGATAATTACAGAAACAGTTGTTCAGTGAGTGAGTGAGTGGGTGGGTGTGAGTGCAAATTCAGGTAAACTAGAGATAATGGGGGGGGGGGGATACAATCAAGCATGCAACAAGCCATCCTACAGACAAACAAGTATGAGTGTAGAAATTATTGTAAACAGCTTGGGCAGTTTCCCAGATTTTGAACCTGAATGGATCAGTAATGCCATTATGCAAGGGCAACTGTGGGCATAAGGGGTTGTTGAAAAGCATGTACATGAATGCCAGAAGTGTCAAAAATAAGGAGAGAAGGTTTTGGCATTGGTTGACTTGGCAGAATTTATTTGCATCAGTGAGATGTAATTGACAGAAAATGATACAGTTATAGGAACAGAATGTAATGGATATTTTATTTTCAAAGAGGATAGAGGGAATGGACAGAAAGGGAGTATTACTAATGATAGCTGAATAACTGGAGAAGGAGGACTTCAACTATATGGTGATATAAATTGGAGCTAGGAAAGGGCACATGGTAAGATGGAAATTGAATTTATAGAGTTACTAATGGATAATTACGTGAAACAGCACATGTGGAGGGGGGGGGACAGGAGTTAGAGAGTATTGTAACTGGTAGCACCATCAGAAGATTTCCATTACTGCAGTAGTAACTCTACCTCTGATTAGAGAAAGTGACTTGCAGTGTAGTTCTGGTAGATTGCTCAAAATGTCGAATGCTCAATTAAGAAAGGGTTTATGTGTAACTAGAAAACTGGTGATTATGACAAGCTTATGTGGCAGCTTGGTGCAGTGTCATGGCATAAGAAGCTTCAAGGAAAGAATGTTATTAATTCATGAGAAGTGGTCAAGGATTGTTTGAAATAGGCAGTGTCAGACTACATACCAAGGATCAGGAGGATAAACAGAGTATAGGTTAAACAGAGGAGTAGCGACATAATGTAGGAGGGAATGCAAAGAAAAGCATGATCAGCAAGCTCGTGATCAATACAGAATACAGGCTAGAAGCATGACTGGTATGCTAAATCAGATAATTAGAGAAAATTAGATAAGCAGGTCAAAATAAATTAAAAGAGTTTTTTTTATGTAGAAAGTAAAAAAAAAAAGAATGATCATGTACTAATGCCAATAGCAGGAATGTGACATAAGATGAAGAACTAGTTGAAATGCTAAATGATTACTTTGCAAAGGTGCATCATCAAGGTGGAAACTTTATAGTAATACTGATCTGATAGACTGATGTCAGAATGGAGGTAGACAAACTGGAGGTGCTTGATACAATGAAAAATATTAATCAATGAGTGTACAGCAATGGAACTAGACGGTGTGACAGCCTATATGCTATAAGAATGTGCCAGAGAGCTGGCAGTGCCTCTGATGAAGTTGTTTAATCTACATTTCAGCTCTGGCAAGGTGCCAAGGGAGTGGAAAGAGGATAAGATAGTTCCATAACATAAAGGCATCTCCAAGACAGAAGTAGCAGATTAAAACCAAATCAATATCTCAAGAGAGGAAATTAAAGTATTGGAAAAGTTACTTCAATTCAGGAATAGGTGGATCAGGATATGATATTTGAAGGTGGGCAGAACAGCTTTTGTAAAAAAAGTAGG
Source organism: Typopeltis vanoorti (assembly GCF_054136105.1). Lineage (NCBI taxonomy): Eukaryota > Metazoa > Arthropoda > Arachnida > Uropygi > Thelyphonidae > Typopeltis > Typopeltis vanoorti. The sequence continues at coordinate 89,827,369 of NC_143564.1, read as the reverse complement.
TCCTGCCTTAGTAATTTATTTGCAAGAGTATAAAGTGTGGGTTAGGAAGGTGAGAAGCATGGTAAAGAAAGAAAAGGTGTGGTATGAGAGGAGATTGGCTGGTCAGGCCAAGGTTAACTCAATGGAATTTTTTTGCTATATGGCAAGCAAAAGAAAGAATTATTAAGGCAGGATGATAGTCATGGCAGCAGAATAAAAGTTGCAAGAGATATAGTGGAATTATTGAACAAGCATTTTATCAGCATATATCATACTGCTGTAAATGATGCAGTGTAATATATAGAAGGGAGGCAAGTATTAGGAGGATAATTTAGTTTGGAGATACAGGATTGGGTTGATCGACGTGGCATTCTTTACTATGGTCAGCATGGAACTGTAAAGGGTAGGTCCTGTTTTAGCAATTTACTTGCATTTTATGATAGGGTAACGAGTGTTTTAGATTAGGGAGAATCATATAGAATAAAATCTGCAAAAGTGTTTGATAGATTACCACATGATAAGTTGGTGTACAAGCTGTAGAGGATGGGAATAGATAGTATATTGCTTCACTATAAAAAACAAATTACATGATAACCACAGTAATTAGCTTTAATGAAATGAAAGTACAGTTATTTCCTACTGAAAATAACAGTACATCATCAGTGCAGAGAAAAAACCAAATCAAAGAAACGGGAATACAAAGTGCATACAGCAGTTGGTGGTTTACCAATTAAAAACTGTTTATGCGTGCTAGAAATTAATATTAATAAATAATATTATTAAAAACTATTTTTGATGGTTATATAAAATAAGAATCTCCCAAACCTTTGGGAGAGAGAGACAATTGTTCCAATTCAGATTTGGCCAATGTAAAAGGACTTCACAACTTTCTTTGAAAAGGCATTCATATTTAAACCTGCTTCTGTGGAGAAGCAGGTTTAAATATGAATGCCTTTTGAAATACTGTGTTCATTGTCAATACTTTCTTATGCCAGACCAGACTTTTGAGGTTTCATGTATTCAATATAAAATTGATGTTCATCATGAAATTAATTATAATCCTACAGAAACACAAATTAAACAATTAAATAAGCTGCTTCATGAAGGTGTTAGTTGGGATCAAAATACTTTGGACAAGTTGTGCACTTATTTTGGAAGAACTCCATGCTCGTATGGCCTCCCAAAAATTTACAAAGAAGGGTTATCCAGTAAGATGCATTGCGAATTGTATTGATTCTCCCACCTATAGAATTGCTAAATATCTGTCACATTTATTGACTATCCATACTGGATAATTCAGATTATTCATCAAGAATTCCACACATTTTCTTGAGAAAATCAAGGATATTCAAATACAAGAGTCAGATTTGTTAGTTAGGTTTGACATTTTTCCTCTTTACCAACATTCCATTATCTGACACTGTTAATTTAATATATGATGATTACCCTCCTGATATTGTGAGGATATTTGAATTTGTTATAGAATCAGGATATTTCAGCTGGAAAAACAAGAATCTATAAACAAGTTGAAGGACCTGCCATGGGTAGCCCTCTGTCTCCACCTTTGGCAAACTATTTTTTGAACCATCTGGAAAATACCCTGTTCTCGTCCATTTATCTCCAACACTCTTATTGGTTTTGTTATGTTGATGATGTCGTTGCTGTTTGGCCTCATTCTGAAAATAAACTTACTACTTTCCTACAATGGATCAATAGCCTTCATCCACACATTCAATTCACCATAGAAAAAGAAAAGGCTGGTAGTTTACCATTCTTGGACATCCTTCTTATGCGCACAGCCAGAGGTAATTTATCGACCATTGTATATCAAAAACCTACCTTTACTGACAGATACATTCATCAAAAGTCTGCTCATCACACCTCTCAAAAAATAGGTGGTATCAAGTCTTTAATTAGTAGAGCACATAATGTGTGCTCCTCTCCTTCAAGCTTCCAAGAACTTCTTTATGGAATTTAATGGTTACAACCCTAATTATATCCCACAGATAACTGACTCCTATGTTCCAACACCTTAGGATTTTTTTTAACAGACTGCAGGGTTCCAATCGCTTATATTGGTATCTCTGAACTGATTGGTAGAATTCTGAAGAAGGTATCACCTTATTCCTACATATATTCCTATCAACAAAATTTCTCATCTGTTGCCATCTATAACATACAAACTGTCACCTCTATCATTAGCTGGCGTTAACCAGATACCTCTAATCTGACATACTTTGGGCAGACAAGGCATTATGTGGAAAACAAGAATTAACGAACATCAATATTATATTGAATACATGAAACTTCAACAAAGTATTGACACTAAAGATAGTAGTATCCAGTGGGATGAAGCGTGTCTTCTCCACAGAAGCAAGTTTAAATATGAATGCCTTTTCAAAGAAAGTTGTGAAGCCCTTTTACACTGGTCACATCTGAATTGGAATGATCATGTCTCTCTCCCAAAAGTTTGAGAGATTCTTATTTTATGTAACCATCAAAAATAATTTGTAATATTATTATTTATAATATTTGATATTTAATATTTTGAATTTTTAATATTTAGAATAAAACCATCCCTATCATCTGCCTCTGAACCCTTTCCACAGTCAATTCATCCCCTTCAAATCCTGGGGACCAAATCTGAGAACAATAGTCTTAGTGTGGTTTGATCAGGGCCCTATACAACAGAATGATAACTCTTATCTCAGCAGGTCAGTGTCCCTCTCAGCATTACAGCAATCCTCTGAGTTATCCCAACCACCCTTGCAATATGCTCCCTGAATTTCAGTTTTCCATCAATCATCACCTGCAGATCTGTCTCCCCTAACTCCTCCAGTACAGCTCCTCCAATCGAGTGTGCATCCTCCCATTGATGGATCCCAAATCCCAAGACCATACATTTTGCTGCATTGAACCCGATACCCCCAATTCATTTGCCCATATGTTTAGTTTATTCAAATCCTCTTGCAGGGCTGCCACATCTGCACTACTACTGATAACCCCCTCCCAGCTTCACATCATCTGCAAACAACTGAATGTCCCCTTGCAATCCATTGACAATATCATTGATAAAAAGGTTGAACAATACAGGTCCCAGTACTGATCCCTGTGGATCAGTACTGGAACCCCACTTATAACCTTCTGCTTCCTTGATATTGCCCCACCATACACAACTCTCTGATACCGATCAGACAGCCAATCCTGAATCCAGTTGACCAATTTGACATCCAGACCCATGTGCTGCAACTTAAATATCAGCTTATCATGTGGCACCCTGTCAAATGCCTTCGCTAAGTCTAAGAAAATGGCAGTATATGCCTTTCCCTCATCAACTGCTCTTGTCACTTTATTATAAAAGGCAATCATATTACTAAAGCAAGAGCGCCCCATACCAAATCCATGTTGATTCTCACAGATAACATTACCCTCATCTGCCCAACACTGTATATAGTCCCTCTAATCTCTCCAAGACCTTAACAACTACTGATGACACACAAACAGGCCTATAATAAGACACTTCCAGTCTGCTACCGCCCTTATGCAATAGCACCAACCTACCTTCCTTCCATTCCCATGGTGAAATACCATCCAGTCCAACAGCTTTACTGGTATCCAGATTACTCAGTATTTGGGACACACTTTCCTCTTGCACCTCTAAACCCACCCTATCCCTCTAGTATTAAAACCTCCTCCAGAATGAAATACTCCAAAAAAGTGTTCATTGAACAACTCCACTGTGTCCTCTGCATCAGTCACTCTGTTCCCATTTTTATCTTGCAATCATTCTTTCACAATCGTTTCTCCGCCTAATGGCCACATAGCTAAAAAATTCCCTAGGATTTTCTTTGGCTCTTAGTGCCAATCTCTTCTCATATTCCAGTTTTCCCTTCATCACCATTCTGGTTACTCTCCTAGCCTACGTCTTATATTCTTCGTGTAGCTGTCCTCCCCCCCTCTCCTTATATATCCTCCATAATCTCTTTTTCAACTGCAATTCCTTTGATATCGTTTGTCATCCACTTTGCACCAAATTGTGTCCGCTTCTTCACCTGTGGAATACAGCTTACTATTGCTGCTAATAAATGTTCTTTCACAATTTTCCAAGCACTAATGTTATCCGGGCATTCCAATTCTTCCCTCCATGGAACTGCCCCTAGTTGATACCTAAGACCATTATAATCACCTGCCTTATAATTCCACATACGTTCCCTTTTCTTTGATGCACCTGCATGTCTGTTCATCTTCCAAGTCAAAACCACATGGTCACTCTCTCCAACTGGTGGGAGAGATGTCATCTCACTTATTATCAGCTCTTCTGATGCTATGACCAAATCCAAAACTCTTGAACCTCTTGTTCCCTCTATTACATGCTGCCAAAGACATTTGTCCCTCAAGAATTCCAGAAATTCTATCCCCTTCTTACTACTTGCATTTTCCTCTTCCCAACTTATACTGCTGTAGTTAAAATCTCCCACGACAATCATTCTTCTTGCACTTTCCAAGCTCAACTGCCTAAACATCTCCTAGTCCCCACCCTCTGTGCTCCCTGGTCTATAGCAATACCCCACTAAATATCCTATCTTGGCCACTTCTACCTCACACCATATGCTTTCAAAATCACCTGTGTCACTGCCTTCCAAAGCTTCCTTGTTGCATGTAGTTGCAGATGGTGAGTTTGTGTGTGCGCTTGGAAGATTTAGCAGGGAGGCAGTAAGATGCATGTGATGGATTAATGTATACTGCCTTCCCCAATATGTCCTTGGAGGTATCATAAATTAATAATAATACCATCATCCCATGAAAGACTACCAATCTCTTAGTGAGGGTTGAAGTGACTTGAAAGAGTTCCATGGTTTGTCACTCAAGCATGGTTTACTGATTAACTTACTCATGCTAATAATACTAAGGTAATGCAAAAAATAATTATTAAAATTCATTCAAATTGGCAATTTTACCAATTCATTAAAATTAATTGGCAAAGATTTGTTTTTTCAAATAAATTGGGGAGAAAAAACTTAATGATATACTTCTTGAATACTGGAGTTTGGATTTGATGGGAACAGTTTATGAGAGAGGATGTTCCAGAAAGCTGAGGCAGATGAAATGAAAGATGGGGGGGGGGGAGAAGGAGGTTCAATGAATTTCAGTTAGAATGGTGAAAGATGTGGTATAGCCAGTTGTCATGTTTAAATATACTTTGTGCACAAGCAGAGAAAAGATGGAGGTCAGATGTTGTGCCAAAAACAAAAGAGAAGTAAGACTACCTGTGAAATGAAGGTTTAAGTGTCAGTGAGAGATTGATTAGCTGAACCATCTTGATGATATTAACAATATTTAGACAGGGTTTTGGTGAACTATCCCAAACATGAGAACAATATTCTAAGGGCAGTTAGATTTACAGTTTACATAGAATAACTATTTAACAGTTACTAAAAAGTAATATCTTGAGTAGAAAAGGATACCAAGTTTTTTAGAGACTGCAAAGCTACTAAAATGATGTATTATGTAAATGATATACCAGGAAAGGCTAGAAAAATAAGCGAGAGAGAGAGAGAGATCTGATCTTGTCTGGCAAGTGAGATAATATCACAGATCATTGCTTTTTTGGAATTATTATTATTATTATTATTATTTCATGACAACCTCCAAGGATTCTGAAGAATCATTGAGGGAAGGCACCTAATCAACAACTCTCTGTCTCCACCACTCAATCCACCAATTTCAACTACCATCATCATTTAAACCAATGCCATCTACTGCCCACCACCACAACTAGTATTTTCACAAACAATCACAAACATCTGTGCCCAGTGGGATTCGAACTCACAGCCTTTTGACTGGAGAGTGGATATGCTAACCACTCAGCCAACCAGGTCAGCTGACTGAGAATTATGGATGAAGCAACTAAGAATAAGGCCAGTACATTATGTCTTATGAGAGAAGAAAATCCCTGCTACCTCTCAAGAAACAGGATAATTCATCTTCAGTATTTTATAAAGATTCTGTTATTACTGACTAAGGTACAGATACTTTTTTATCAAAGATAAGATAAGCTGAAGGTAAGGCTGTGTTTTGGTAGTAATGAAAGTGACTAGGTTATCATCACCCTATTAAAAATGATGTGAAAGTATGTGTTTAAGGCTTTCATGTTTGTAGATCTTGAAGCTTGAGATATTTATATCAAGATTTAATGCCCTACAAGATTTATCAAATAATTAGGAGGAACGGAATGTACAGCAAAATTAGGGATAGAGTTATTGTCCAGGGGGAGATGGTTACTTTTGTTTCTTTCAAACTGAAATTGCCACAAACAATTACTGAAATTAAGCAAACATGAGCCCAGTTAGTACCTGGAGAGAGTGACAATCTGACAACCCTGGATACAACAGACATGACAATTTCTTATTTTTAAATTTTAAGTCTGTGCACCAGCTTTGCAGGAGGAATGGTGTGGAGTTTGTGGATGTGTAGATAGAGTTTGGTGGATGGAAAGACTTATATAAAACAGATGGTTTGCATTTTAATGGATTTGAAGTAAGATGGTCTGAGAAAGTATCACTCAGTGAGATTTCAGAATTGAAGAGTCAGGGAAACTAGAGTATTTGGGGTATGCATTCAGTGTGAGTCCTGGTAATCTAGATGCAAGTAAGTGGAAGAGAGAGAGAGTGCTCACATGATGCTTATTGTAGCTCCATGGTTATTATCAACAATAGCAGGAATAGTCAACACCAGATGTAATGGAAGTTATGGGATGAAGGGATCATTGCAGTTTATGTATACTAATGGCAGAAGAATTCAGCATAAGAGTGCACAGTTTTTGGCATTGGTTAGTTCGGACTAGTCAAAAGCTATAAGCATCAGTGAGACTTGGTTGACAGAGGATGATATAGTCATAGGGATAGAATGCAAGGTGTATAGTATTTTCAGAGAGGAAAGCAGGAACCGAATGGAAGGAGAAATTTTTGCTAACGACAGCAGAAAAAATGAAACCAAAAAGAGCAAAAGTACATCAAGAGAACAGGGATGTAGAAGGTAGTTCGGTTCATTTGAGCCAATGTTGTGTGATATCAAATCCAGCAGGAGTGAATGAAATATATAGTGAGTTTCTGCTATAGACCAAGAGATATAATAGAGAATGTAAAATGGAAGGCATTGAAGTGAAGGTCAAGTAATTACTATCAGATTTCAACTATAGGGATATAGACTAGAAGGAGGAATAATCACAGAGAAAGAAGGAAATAGAATTTATACAGCTATCAAGATATAACTACCTGAGACAACATGTAATGGAGGGGGACTCAAGGTTTGAGAGTGCTGATCTAGTCACAGAATCAGGAGAACTTAAAGTTAACCAATCACACTGCTTCTGCTTGGGGAAAGTGATGACGTGGCTGTGACATGGAAGACCGTCAGATGTTTTGAATTTTCTGTTAATAAGAGGTAGGGTATACGTGGAATTATAAAGCATTATGATATCATGACAAATAGTAGAATCAGCTTAGAGCATGCCATAACACAAGAATTTGGAGGGAAGACAGACAAGAGGTGTTTGAAAAAAGCAGTATCAGACTATCAGACTATCAGTATCAGAGGCAGGAAGATAAATCAGGTAGTAGTTCAGTGAATGAACAGCATCATTAAACAGGAGTTGCAGAAAAACAAAAGTTATGGAAGAAATTTCAAGAAAGAGGTGGTCAGCATGCCCATAAACAGCACAAGACAGAGGCAAGAAAGACCTATATGATAAGGAAGGTCAAAACTAATTATGAGAAGAAGCTAGCTGATGAGGCCAAAAGAAATCCTAAAGAATTCTTTTGCTGTGTAGCAAGTAGAAAAAAGAAAGACTATCGAAGATAACTTTAACAAGTGCTGATGGTAGGAAGGTAACAGATGCAAACCAAATAATCAAGTTACTGAGTGATACTTTTGTAAAGGCATAATATCCAGATGGTAATATTGCAGTGCAAGATGTGCATTGACTGATGAGAGAGAAAACAGAGGTTGATGAATTAGAGGTGCTTAGAGTATTGCAGAAACTTAATGCAAACATAGCCATGGGATTAGATGGCAGATCAGCCTATGTGTTATGAGAATATGAAACAGAATAACACCTCCTCTGACAAAGCTGTTTCATTTAAACCTCAGTTCTCAGTATGGAATGGAAAGAGAACCAAATATTTTCACTGCACAAAGGAGACTCTAAAGAGATTAAGCTATTCACCACCGTGACACACAATGACTAAGCAGAAAGAAAACTGGGTACTTAATTATAGTGTGTGGACTGTAGACACAAAAATAGTAACTTGCTATTAAATGTCAATTAAATGCTCAGCAAATGTCATGAGCAAGATGATTGCTGTTTATCACATTATTTTCATTATAATCAAGACACTGTTGCATGCAGTCATCCTAGCCCAGCTGTAGTTTTTCAGAAATTTTTATCAAGATCTTCTTAATTATACTATCACTGCCTGTTTCAAGTTATTAGGTTATAGCTTCGCCTAATCTCTCTCTCTCTCACTCACTCACACACACTTAAGTGCAGATAGTGCACCTCTTGGCAATTAATGACCATTTTTGCCAATAATAGTTTTCAGCATATTATGTTATGGTCAAAAACTATTGTTACATTGAGGTATTAGCATTAGACATTTTAACTGTTGTTCTTATATCCTAGCTTATGTACACGGCAGATATAATTATTTATTTTTGCTACATAGGATGAAAATGACCATTAGGTTGGAAAAAAACATAAATTACTTATTCTTAAGTTTTAAATGTTTAAGATGTTACAGACTACCAAGTGCAATGTGTGAAGAGAAAGATGAAATAAATATTTTATGGTAAAATTCTGCATTAGAACAAGTCTTCAAATTTATTATAGGTGCTTCAAAAAAAGACTAAATTCACATGGATCTAAGTTGAAGCACAGATTTACATGGCAGATATATTATTATTATTATTACCACCCCAAGACCTCATGGAGTCAAAAACTCATCTGGGAGGTCCTTTTATCACACACACACACAACTCGTCATACCGTGTTTTAAACACATTCAAACTCTTTGCAACATCACAACTCGGCACGAAAAAAACCAGCCTCTCACACCCTCTTTATACAATTTCCAGGGATGACCTCTGGTTCTCCCTGGAAAAAATAAATATAATATTTATTTTTGCTACATAGGATGAAAATGACCATTAGGTTGGAAAAAAACATAAGTTACTTATTCTCAAGTTTTAAATGTTTAAGATGTTGAAAGTTTATTTTTCACTTGGTTAGACTATAATAAATTTAATTTAATCCTTTATCCAAGTGTGAGCAAACAAAGTTTGCACCTGAAAATATCTTCAGGACTGAATATGGTGTTGTACTACCTTACTGGGGTAGGGTAGTACAACACCGTCTTTCAACATCTTTATCTAAATCCAGAGTAATTTAATAAAAAAAAAGGTGGCACACCTTTTGGCAACTCCTATAGGTAAAGATGACCTCGCTATTGCTTCTGCCTGGTATCTCCACCTCTGGGCCTGGCTCCCACCAAAGAAACCTCAATAAGGTCGAAACTAGTCTGGGTAGTGGCCAATCCCTTAATGCATAACATTATACATATCTGCAAGGAGATGTGTTTTGCATTATGGGAGATACTAGGATAGGAGTGTTGTTAGCTTGGTCAACCTTTGCTACCAGTTGCTCAGTGTTGTACTGCCTTACTGGGATAAGGTAGTACAACACCATATTCAGTCCTGAAGATATTTTCAGGTGCAAACTTTGTTTGCTCACACTTGGATAAAGGATTAAACTAAATTTATTATTAAACGTTTAAGATGTTACAGACTACTGAGTGCAACAGGTGAAGAGGAAGATAAAATTAAATATTTTACAGTAAAATTCTGCATTAGAACCAGTCTTCAAATTTATTATTGGTGCTTCAAAAAAAGACTAAATTCACATGGATCTAAGTTGAAGCACAGACTTTTTTTTAGAGATATTAACTGAAGTTACTCAGATATGCTTAATTCAAGATGCTTAATTCTAATATATCTTCTAATGCGTGAACACATTAGAAGATATATTAGAATGCTAGAGTTACATTGCTAAACTAAGACAATGACAAAGGTCAGTCTACCACAAAAGTACCTATATTGAGAGTAGCTTGTGTACTTATATTTCTGATGATAACTGGCAAAAATATTAAAAAATAACATAAATAATAAATAAAACTAAAAATTTTCTTTTATCAGATTACTTTAATCGGAAAAATTTTATCTTATCAGTATATACTAATCAGTGAAATTCATACAGATATTAGGATCAAGTTATAAGATGATAATTTATTAATGTGATTACTAACATGTTTAGCACAAACTAATTAACTCAATGAAAAATGAAATATACTCAGTCAAATTAGCCTGTTGCACATTTACACAACAAGAAGAAACTACTTGTCACACTGAAAATATGAATAATATGTAATATGACTGAGTAGTGTATGGAGTACTTTGCAGTATTAATAAGATAATATGCCAAGGCTTAGTGTAATATATATATATATTTGTTTTGGTATTGAAGAATCAATACAAACTTACCATTGTTTGTATTGATATCCTTCCATACTGTCATGATTATGCACAGCAATCAGTGAAAAAAAATATAAGAGTTACTTTAAACAGACACCAATGTATAATCATAAGAACAAAACCACTAATTCAAAAGTGAAGAAAATAAATTATAGCAACTACATAAAATAAGATGTACTGTACTCAAGTCCTAACATGAAAATAGTCAAGATCAGTCAAAACACAGGTATTCCATGGACAGTTATGGATACAGGGATATATGAGTATTCTCATGCACAATTCAAAATTTGAGATTTTACCTTAAAAAATTTCTTAACTTTTAATATTTCTATCTGGTTTTTGAAAGCACTGCTTATTATAGTGTATATAATGGTAAAGACAGATTCTATCTCATTCTTCCTCTATTGTTTAGAAAGCAAAAATTTAAATCATATTAAGCAGAAATAACATTATATATTCCTATTATAGCATTTTTTATCTTCTTTCATGAGAATGAAATACATAAGAGAGTTACTAAGGGAGGCAGGCACAGACCAGTGGCATCGTGTTGCAATGGCAGCAAGGAGGCTAGTGGCAATGTAGAAGCTGCTGTAATCCAAATCGCATAGTACAATATCTACTGAATAACGATAATGTGAATTATCACCTTTCAAGAGAGCTGAGATAATAATAAGAATTGCTAATATTATCATAATGGCTATTATTATCATCATCATACCTCCACAAATCCGAAAAATAATTAAGGGAAGCCATCACTATCTAACACAACACTCACTAAAATACTCTGTGCCTTAAACTTGTTTATTATTTTCATACACACATTCTTGAGAACACATTCAACACAACACAACAACTCACCTATTACTCAAAAGAGGGGGGGGGGATATTTCTCAATTCCTTGACTCATATCGCATCTTACAAGGATAGCATGTTCTTTCCCTTGGGAAGTGATGAAACAAGAAAATGTCACTGCCAAAAATGGAAGTATAAAACAGGTGATTATATAGAAGCTCTGTAGTGACTTAGCATCAATAGGTTGGGTAGATGAGCTGAGCAGAAAATATGTTGACAATGCATGGAAACTCAAGGCAGTATCTGACAAAAGCAATGTCTGACTGCATATCAAGGGTTAAGTAAGTAAATAGAGGAGGAGTGCAATGGATGAACAGTGAAATCAAGAAAGCTATGCTGGAAAAGAAAATGTTATGGAGGAGGTAAAAGACAGTTGGTGGTGATCAGATCCATGAAGAGTATAAAGTGGAGGCTAGAAAGGTGATGAGCGTGGTAAAGAAAGAATAGGTGCAACATGAGAGGAGATTGGCTGGTCAGGACAAAAGATTAATTCAAGGGAACGTTTCCACTACATGGCAAGCAAGAGAAAGAATAATTATTACAGATTAAACATTGATGGATAGCCATGGCAGCAGACTAACAGCTGCAAAGGATACAATGGAATTATTGAACAAGCACTTTATCAGCATATGTCATACTGGTGCAAATGATCCAGTGCAATATATATAAGAGAGGCAAGTATTAGGAGAATTGGAAGTAAAAGAAACAGAGGAGGATCAGATGTTGGTTGGGTTAGATGTGAATAAGGCAGTGGGAATGGATGACATATCACCATGTATTCTTAAGGAATGTGCACCACAGTTGGGTATGCCCTTGACCTGGTTATTTAATGAAAATCTTGCAGTGGGTAGGGTTTCTAAGGAGTGGAAAGAAGGCAAAATAGTACCACTCCACAAACAGGGTTCTAAGACAGAAGTCTCCAACTATAGGCTAGTCTGTATAACTGCAGTTGTTGTCAAGGTGTTGGAGAGATTGGTAAGGAATAGAATAGAATACAGAATTGGGTTGATGGAGCATTTTTTGGTTAGCATGGATTTGTAAAGGGTAAGTCCTGTTTTAGTAATTTACATGCATTTTATGATAAGGTGACAAGTGCGTTAGATAAGAGAGAATCATATATAGTGATATTCTTAGACTTTGAAAGTGTTTGATAGATTACCACATGATAAGTCTCTCTGATACCAGCAGGTTGTATGATGGAGCAGTGTCTCAAAAAAGAAGGGTAATCAGCAGCATGCCCCAGGGTTCTGTTCTTGAGTCCCTGCTGTTTAAATTGTTTATAAACAATATATCATGTGAACTGATTGCGGGTCTACAGTTATGCTGACGATGCTGATTATGTTGGGAAGAATTATAAGTAGCACTGCTGATGTTAATTCCCTTCAGGAAGATTTGAATAGACTTTTTACTTGGACAAAAGGGTGGGACTGTAGTTTTAATATCGATAAGCGTGAGATGTTGCATTTTGGAGTGCAGAAATATACTGTAAACTGTATCAATGGTACCGTACTGTAGGAAGTGAATGAGATTAGAGATTTGGGAGTGATGGTTGACAATAAACTGAAGTGTAGAGGGCATATGGCTAGTGTTGCAACGGCTGCATATCACAGTGCTGCAATGATGAGAAGTACTCTAACATGTAAGGATAAGGAAGTGGTTGTGCAACTGTATAATGCATTGGTCAGACTGCACTTGGACTATTGTGCTCAGATCTGGTCACCTGGTTTTCAATGTAATGTGGAGACATTGGAGAGGATCCAGAGGTGAGTGACTAAGACAATATCAAGACATTGGAATGCTGACTATGTAGAGAGGTTGAAGAAATTTGGATTGCAGAGTTTGTTGGTAGGAGGAAGAGAGGTGATATGATAGAGACATTTAAATTAGAATATTTTATTAGATTAATCCAGAGGGAATTATAAAAAGGATATAAGGTGAGAGGGGAAGAACCAGAGGTCATTTGTGGAAATTATGTAAAAGTGTGGTGAAGAGGGGTGTGAGGAGTAGATTTTTTACATGGAGAATCCGATAAAGGAAGTGCCACCATTATTTTAAACCGAACCGTTTATGTAGAAAAAATGAATCTGCTAGTCTCGGACAATAACACATACCAACTTGTTAATTACAACCCAACTAACAGAATAAAAAAGAAAAAAACACATTACCAGAATGTGTTGTTAATTAAGGAGTGTTAAGGATTTTATGATTCTATGTGATAAATATGTTGTCAGCTGAATGAACCTCCCATGATGAATTTGTCGACTTCATGGAGGGTGCAATAATAATAATAATAATAATAAAAATAATCCCACAGCTGTATTTACATTGAGATTCTGCAATAAAGAACTTCCAATTCATCCACCTCTGTTCTGACATCAGTGTTTATCATATGTTACAGCAGTAATAACTCTGCTTCTGTCACCTCGAGACCATCAGCACTAATTAAGGTTATTCTTCCATAATCATTCTTCTGCTTACTTGCCACATAACGAAAGAACTCTTTAGGATTTCCTTTGGCCTGCTTGGCTAGATTCTTCTCATAATTTGATTTTGTCTTCTTTACCATACTAGTCACTTTTCTTGCCCGGCTCTTGTACTGTTCATGAGTTTGCTGGTTATCTTTCTCTTTACATACCCTCCACAGCATTTTCTTCTTCTTCTGCAGCTCAGGCTTAATGATACAGATTAAACTTCTTTACCTTAGGTATACAATTTAATATTGCTTCCTCTAGATCAGCGCTTCCCAAAATGTGGGCTGCTGCCCCCTTGGGGGCCATAAGTTTTGTTAAGGGGGCTGTGAAATAATGAAAACAAATTTAAATGTTTTAAGACCAAGTAGTTCTTTTTTTTTTTCATCTTAAAAGAGACATATTATTCAATTTTTATTATTTATTATTTCTTTTTTGTTAATTTTTATATTTTAATAGAAAAAATTAAACATTGGTGTTAGTTCTCAAATTTTGCTTCCTGTGTATTTCAGTGCTTAATGAATATCAGTAAATATATGCTTATTCATATAAGTTTCATTTCAAAGGTATTGATAAGAAGCACAAAAAAGCTTACAAATGCAAAATCTTAAATATAAATTGCATTGAATATAAATACAATAAATATTATAATAATATATATATATATATCTGTATAATAATCTGTATTACGATTTTTTTTCGATGGGGGGGGCGTGAAATATTTTAATTTTTTCAAAGGGGTCCATAAGTTTGGGAAGCATTGCTCTAGATGATCCTTAACCCCATGCACTACTAACATCCTTCCCTTGCAGTGTTTTATGCCATGGCACTGCTTCAAGATCCCTCCTTAGCTTGTTCATCAACTGCCTTGTAGGTCCCCATATATCTGTTCTTGACAGAATATATTTCTCATATTTTACAATCACCCAAGTCACTAATATTATTGCTTTTACTAATATCTTTTACTGAAGGTAGACTCAACATTTCAATTCCAATATTTATTTATATTTTTGTCACTATTGTCATAGCTAAATTCAGATTTGTTTTATAATTAATTTTTCAATAACTAAAAATTCTAAAGGACATTTTAAACAAACTGTGTCTCTGGACATGTGTCCACTGACCTCTGTTAGAATCCCAATTGATGGCAAGACTTTGTTCCACAGGCATTTAAACCGTTTGCATTAAAAGTTTAAATTCAAATAGTTCAAACAACACGGTTGGAACTGACTCTCTGCTAATTTATGGAATTAATTGTATCTTAATTGCAACAACCCTCAGTGACTGTTTCACTACTTATGTATTTTGCACCACAAGTTATCTTCTTGATGAGGATGCTCCATCTATGGCTAAAAATAACAAATTCAAAACCAGATTTCATCAAACTAACTACTTCCCAACAGAAACAGTTTCATTAAAAAATGTTGATGATGAAAATTTAAATTTCATAATGTTTGTTTCTGCTGTATGTATGTATACTGGATTCATATAACTAAAAGTGTATTTGATAATTCAAAAAAAAAAAAAAATTGCTTCACATGCTTGTAATTATTGTAAGAAATATGCTGAAGCCTTTACCTGATAGAGCGGGTTGTTCACCAGTGTTACCAAAATTTTATAAGGGATACACGGGTACTAGCTGACCTGGTTGGCTGAATGGTTAGCATATCCACTCTCCAGCCAAGAGGCTGCAGGTTCGAATCCTATATAGGCATGGATGTTTGTGATTGTCCACTCTCCCAATATGGACTGGGTCACCATGGGAGTAGTAGACCCAAAACCTTCCTCAATGGGAGAGGCCTTCATCCTCAAATGGGTAGAAATATAGGCTATCAAAAACGGGTACTGAAAGTACCTGTGTGTTCCAAATGAATTCCAAATACTCTGCACAACATTCTTGTTTTCGATATTTCAAATACTTAGACTTCATAACACACAGAAAGGTTAGCACTTCACTTCATATGAACCTATAGCTTTCATTATTGGTTTGTTTGATTAAAAACAATAAAACTCGAGAAACAAATTGGAGTCTCAGGTGCCTGAGTATAGAGGTTGCATGCCAAGAAATGTCCTGATGGAAATGTTTGATATGTAGCAAGTAGAAAAAAATTACTGTGGAAGGATGAAGCTAGTTGATGTAGTAGATTGGTAATCAATGTAAGGTGTATATAGTTGAAGTATTCAATGAGCAGTTAGTGGCATTTCAACCTTGTGAAGGCAACATCATGGAATGTAGAGGGTATGGTGGAGGAGGGACTGATGGTGAATGAGCATGAGGCATATGAGGAATGAAGTAAACTTTATGTTAATAAGGAAGTAGGACTAGACAATATATCACATTATGTCTTAAAGGAATGCTCTCTAAGGAATTAACAGCATCTTTGGCACACCAGTTTAACATAGGCCTAGTAACAGGACAAGTCCCAAAGGAATGGAAGGTGGGAAAAATTGTTCCACTTAAGAAAGTGGGAGAATAGGACTGAGGCTACAATTTGTAAGTCAATCTGTGTGTCTAGAGTTGTTAAGATATTAGAGAAGTTGGTGAGGATTAGGATTCAGAAATGGGTTGATAATAACGGTATTCTTTATGATGGTCAACAATGGTTTGTTAGGGTGAGGTCAATCTTTAGCAATCTGCTTATTTATTGCAACAAAATGACAAATTCACTAGATAAAGGAGATGCATATACAGTGTTATACTTAGATTTTTCAAAGGTCTTTGGTAGGCTGCCACATGACAAGCTGGTAACTAAACTGAAACAGATGGGATTAGCGAGTTCTATAGCTGAATGGCTGTTTAGACGGGTGTCAGCAGGTTGTGTATGGAGGAGTGGTATCCTAAAAGAGGAAGGTTAGTGGAGTGCTACAGAGATCTGTTTTGGGACCTCTGTAGCACTTCACTAGTAAGAGTTAAATTTGAACATGACATTTGAACAGGCTGAAGATATGCTGTTGTTTGTTGATGATGCAAAATTATCTCAATAGGCTATGTAAATAGAGCTATCAGTTTAATGTGGCCAAGTGCAAAGTCTTGAAATTTGATAGGCAAAGTTGGGATGAAGAGCATACAATTAATGGGAAAATAAATGGGGAAATTCTGAAGGAAGTGGAAGTGAGGAGAGATCTTAGACTGATGGTAACCAGACTTCAAGTTTATAGGTCATATTTCACTAAAATTGTAAGAATATCATAACAGATTATGGCAATAATGAGGAGGAAATTGACATGCAGAAGAAAAGAGGTTATAGTTCCCTTATATAATGCTTTGATTAGGCTACATATGGAGTAATGTGTGCAGATGTGATTGTCTCAATTTCAAGGGGATGAGGATGTGTTGAGAAGATAAACAGAAGATTTACTAAATCAGTCTCAAGTCTACTCAATGTCAGATACAAGGGGAGATTAAGGGAATGCAACTTGCATAGGCTTGTGAATAGAAGGAGAGGGGCATATGATTAAGACATACAAGTTGGCGAGGGGTGTTATCAGATTAACATGGAGGAGATTTTTCATAGAGCAGAGGAAGACATGGGTAGAACAAGATCCTTGGAAGCTGTATAAGAAGGGTGTGAGCAGGGAAGTGAGAAGTACGTTCTTTTGAATGGAGAGTGATTGTAAGTGAAATGCATTACCTGAAAGTGTGGTGAGTGCAGAAAGTGTGAATGTGTTTATGGCATGGTTCGATGACTTTCGTGGTACAGATGTTAATAATAATAATAATATGTTTATTATCACTAAATGCACTTAATGAGGTAAAATCTAAATGTGAATGCAGAAATTAGATCTTTAATAATATATGTTGTTGTTGTATTCATTGGATTGTATGCATGCAGCATGTCTTCTATGAGATTTTTATAAGTATTTTATATTTAAAAACCTTAAAAACTTTGAAACTTATCCAATACTGCCTTAATGAAAAAATGTTAATAAACTAAGCTTTGTGCAGAAACAGATTATTATTATTATTACGGGTATCACCATGGAGTCAGTAGACTCATCGCAGGAGACCCAAACTAGCAAAACAATATCTGTCATATCTCTTCTTGAATTCATTTACATACAAAGAACTCACAACTAAGTCAGGCAATGAATTCCACTCATTCACCACCCTTCAGGCAAAAAACCTTGTTCTCACACCCTTGTTAACCACACTCTTCTTTAATTTGCAGGGATGACCTCTTGTTCTTCCATCGTTATCACACAGCTGAAACATTTCCCCTGCATCAATCCTATAAAAACCTTTCAGTAATTTAAATGTTTCTATCATATCCCCTCTTCTCTGCCTATCAACCAACCTCTGCAATCCACAAGCTCTCAATCTATCAATGTAGGAAGCATTTTTTACATCACTCACCAACTTAGTCACTCTTCTCTGAATCCTCTTTGCCGCCTCCTTATCTCCAAGGAATCCAGGTAGACCAGACCTGAGCACAGTAATCCAAATGTGGAAGTATCAACGCTTTATAAAGGGGAATAATAACCTCTTTATCTCTGGATGTCAGTGTGTTCCTCAACAACCAAGTAATCCTATGTGCAATCTTGGACACCTTAGCAATGTGTCCCCTGAACTTCATCTCCCTATCTACCAACACCCCTAAGTCCCTAGCCTCATCAATCTCTTGGAGTACTGTTCCATCAATGCAGTACACAGCTGGTAATCTTTTAATCCCAAAATGCATAACTTTACGCTTTTCCACATTGAACTGACATCTATTACCTTTGGCCCATTCTACCAGCTTATTTAAATCATCCTGCAAACTTTCAACATCAGCTTGATTTTTTATTGCACTACACAACTTTGCATCATCAGCAAACAACTGAATATCTCCCTTTAAGCCATTTCCTATATCATTTATATACAAATTAAACAACATTGGCCCAAGCACAGAGCCCTGAGGAACACCACTGGTCACCTGCCTCATTCTGGACTCGGCTCCTCCATACACCACCTTATGGTAGCTCTTCTTGAGCCATTCTTCTATCCATACCATCAATTTATTCCATTCCCATCTGCTCCAATTTGCATAACAGTGTACCATGGGGTATCCTGTCAAAGGCCTTAGCAAAATCCAGAAGCACCACTGTGTAGCCAGTTCCTTTGTCCAACTTATTATAAAAAGTTAATAGATTGCTAAGGCAGGATCTACCTTTAACAAAACCATGTTAGCCTCTATACAGTATAATATCCTGATCCACCCATTCTTGAATTTTGTCTTTAACCAACCTTTCCAATACTTTTACCACTACTCCTGAGATGGTGATTGGTCTGTAATTAACTACCGCAGTTTTAGAGCCACCTTTATGCAAAGGAACCACTTTGCCTAACTTCCACTCCCTAGGGATCATAGCAGAGTTCAAACTTAAGTTAAATATCCAAGTAAGAGGGGTTGACAATTCCTTTGCACATTCATGCAACACCCGAGCTGATATTCCATCTAAACCTACAGCAGTGTTTGCATTTAAATTTTGCAATATATTAAATACCTCTGATTTCTTAACTTCAATTCTCACATTAGTTATTGCTACAGGTACAGAGATATCCTCACTTGGGTGATAGACTTTTGAAAAGTGATCACTCAGTAACTTGACTATTACATCTGATTTTGTCACCTCAATACCATCAGCACCCACTAAAGTTATCCTTCTGAAGTCATTCTTCCTTTTACTTGCCACTAGCAGAAGAACTCTTTGGGATTACCGTTGATCTTATTGGCTAAAGTCTTCTCATAATCTGAGTTAGCTTTCCTTACAATGCTGGTAACCTTCCTAGCTTGAGCCTTGTATTGCTCATGGGTGTACTGATCGCATTTCTCCTTGTTGTACATTCTCCATAACATTTTCTTTTTTTGCAGATCAAGCTTGATACTACTGCTCATTCATCTAACGCCTACCTTATTTGTCTTCCTGACCATGGGGACACAATCTGATATTGCTTTCCTCAGATACCCGCTTATTTTATCCTATGCACTGCTAACATCTTTCCCCTACAATATATTCTGCCATAGGACTGCTGCATGCTCATTCTGAAGCTTGTTACAATCACCTAACCTGTTCCGTATATATCCCCTTCTAAGAGAGAAATCCACAGATTTTGCAACCTCCCAAGTCAATACCACATGATCACTTTCACCAATTGGAGGTAACGAGGACACCTTACTTATGCATATATGCTCTGAACCAATAACCATGTCCAAACCTCTCACACCATGTGTCCCTTCAGTTATGTGCTGTTTCAAGTAATTATCTTGTAGAAGATGTATGAACTCCATTTCCTTTTTGCTTCGTGATATTTCCTCCTGCCAACTGATATCACCATAATTAAAATCCCCCATAATAATAACTAAACCTGCACTCATTGCACTAATTTGCTGATGTATGAATTCAATATCTCCACCTGTATCCTCTGACCTATAGCAGCATCCAACTGTATATAGCTGGTTGCGTTGGTCACTATTTCACACCAGACTGCCTCAAATGAACTCTCATTCACATGTCTATCATCTTGATATACTACTTTCTTTGGCTGCAACACATCAGCTATCATCAACAGTACTCCTCTCTCTGTTCTATCTTCTCTATCCTCCCTGAAAATACTGTACCAATCACATTCAATTTCAGTGACCACATCTTCTGCTGACAGCCAAGTTTCACTAATGCCTACAACTTTTGGTGAAACTGCACTGACTAATGCCAAAAGATTTTTGAGCTTCAAAGAGGGAATTCTATTTATTTATTTTTCTTTGGCTTTAAATACTGTTTGCCTGTTGTCAATTTTTAACCTTGTAACTTCATAATGGTTGTCCATAAGCTACTTACAAAAAAAAAAAAAAAAAATTGTGTCAGGACTAAAAGCATGCCCATTAAAAATGCTCTTACCTTGAGGTCACTGCAAGTGTTCCATCTGTTTTAACTGTAGTTAGAAGTAAATCCATATTCTTAAAGAATTCCTTCATATGCTATTAGCATAGAGAAATATTTATTTCTTGTGTGTAAAAGGTCAGCCCACAACTCTTTTGTTTCTCTCCATTGTTTCAATTAATCTGTTAAGTGTTGCAAAACAAGAGGTCACTGCTCATAGAAAAAAATTAAGTCATATGTTGTGACAGTTTCAAAATGAGGTGGTGATGATCTCTAGAACTCTCTACAGAACACTGGAATAAGTAAACAGCAATGACAAATGTGTACTCTTTAGCCACTATCTTATATACTATGCACACCTGCTTCAGAATATGTTGTGAGACCAAGACAGTTCAGATCATTTGCATCAGTAGCACAATTGCTATAATTTCTTGATCACAGATATGAAAATTCATGTTTGTTTATTTTTTTTTCCAGCTTTTGGTGTCACTTTTCCACACATATACACCAAAGTGAGTCCCACTATTCAAATGCTTAAGACAACATGCAACTGCAACTTCAAATAGGGTCAAATTCATTCTGTCTGTTCTTTGTGCAACAATAATGAGCAGCTAGTCAAAAATGCATTCTATAAAGTTACTTTAAATGAAGTCTGCACGGTTAGCCTAGTGGCTTTGCGCTTCGCAACCATATGCCTGGGGAAGGAGTGTCCTAGGTTCGATTCCCGTCAATGACGTGAGGAGCTTAAGGATCCTCAGCCATAGCCAAGTTAGCCAGTGTTGGGCGTGGACAGCAGGGTTTTTTCTGCCAGTTTATCTGGTGTTTTTCATCCTGCAAGCAGGCAAACCGGTCTAAGGACACACGGATTACAGTCAGGAATACTGACCCAGCCATAGGTCTGATTCGTCAGCCTATGCCGGTTCCAGAGCCCAGATAAAATTTGGGGGGACTAGATGGTACTGTAAACTCCCGTAAAAAGGGGGAACGCAGTATCATCACATGAAATTTATTTTTACTTTAAACGAATAATACTAATCTAAGAAGGAGCAATACTAAATATATGGTTATAAAACCAGATTTGGTACTAAGCATAGTGGCTGTATATCTCTTAATCATACTCTTTATGGTAGAGCAATCACAGGAAATAAATGAAGCTTGATATTCCCTTAATTATCCATTAGAGAGCTATTTGGATAAAAAAGTTGGATAGCTGAAGATACAATTATATGGCACTATGCAAAAATTCAAGGACTGGTTAATTGAAGGTCAGAAAACTGACTACTGTATTTCACTGAACAATAACACATGATGTGATTATATATTTCTCGCATTCTTGCATGCTGTACAGTGTTATGACTCCCAGCTTACCTGCTTAATCTTCCCATTAATCCATTTTACACCTACTCTATTTAATCTTAAAAAAATATCCAGATATTGCTACTATTACATATTCCTTGACCAAACTCAATGCAACAGTAATCTCCTATTCACACAATGTCTCAATCCATGTTATTAACTGATATAGAATGAAGAATTAGGTGAGAAATTATTGCAAACTATTCAATCAGCTATAAGGAATCATCTTCTTTGCAGTTCTACATATATTATTTTCTCATAGAAGTCATCATATGGCTGATATCCACCCAAAGTGAATATCTCATATGTCCCTTTCATCAACAGGAGGCAGATTTCAATATCATCAAATCAGAATAGCACATTTTCAATATCATCCTCTGATGTAATTGTCAAATCCAAGACTCTTAATCCTCGTGTCCTCTCAGTTAGATTCTGTTTATGGCAGTCATCCCTCACTAAACTCAAGAAAATCATTTCACTTACTCTCAGACACTGGCTCTTTATGCAATCTCTTTCCCATAATTAAAATAACCCAAAATGATTACTTAACCCTTCTTATTCACTAAACCAAGTTACCTAAACATTTCTTTATCATTCTTCACATTTACAAGCCAATAAAAATCCCACAAAATATCACATTGTGTTTACCTCCACTTCACATCAACCACACTGCTACAAAAACCATGCACCACTATTTCCCCCCCTGCATGTCCACCATGAATGGACACAATTCTTCTGCTGTCATCAACTGGACTCCTTATTTTCTTCTTAACCTTCCTCTCTTCATGGAAGACACCATCCTCCTAGGACTAGGGGACATCCATGGAAACTGGGCAAAAGTGTGGTTGGTAAAGGTGTTAGAGCTGGGTTCTTTACTTTTAGAGTAGTGAATGAGTGGAATGCACTCCCTGAGTCTGTGGTGGATGCTGTGACAGTGAATGAGTTTAAGGCGAGGTATGATAGATACTGTATGAATGTCAAATAGTTGTGATGAATATGATTTGGGGCCTCCCTCGATGAGTCTAATGACTCCCTGGAGTTGCCCGTAATAATAGTAATAGTAATCTGTAATCCTATAGTTTCATTATTCTCATTCAATTTGTTTCACCAATGATTTTCAAGAAAATCATCTCATTCAGTGCCACACATTCTTCCCTTTATTACTGATAACTGCATCTGTAAACAGCCCTAGGGTCTATTTCTGGTTTATTAATCACAGATCACAGGAAATAAAGATCCACAGTGCAATCTAAACCATCTCTTAAATGTAGCTGCTCCTCACCAGACTTGATTCCTTCCCCCTCCCATCTATCACAAACTAGAAACAAACAATCCTCAATCCTTATACATCCCAGATCATCCTAACCTCTAACTAGTCACTTTCCCATCCACTCACCGGCACACAGTACTGTTCTCACGCACCAAACTGCACCCATCCCTGTCGCATTCTGACAACACTTTATTTCCTGGTCCATCTTGCTAACCTATTCTCTCATTCCTTCCACTAGTCTATATATTTCTTCCAATTATACCCATAGCTACTTACTTGTTTGCACTTTCATGTCTTGGCTTATTTGCTCAGGTTTCTCATTCATTCTGAATTCTCCCATTACTCTTTCCCATTCTCTCATTAGTCATCCTGTCTAGCTGATTACACATTCACAAACTGCACTTTCTTTTTTGTACGGTTCTACCAATATACTATTCATCTTTATTCAATGCCTCAACTAATCACTGCCATACACTGTTTGCATAGTGATATTTTTTCTATTATGCTACCTTTTAATATCCATCTTCACATTCTTCTCTTCATCCAGACAATTCATTCCTACTATTATACCAACCATCCTGCTCATTTAATCATATCTAAAGCCTCAATCATTCTGATTATTTTTCTCTCTCTCTCTCTCTCTCTCTCTACAGGAAAATAAATCTTGCACATTGCTGTCACTCACCATAGCCTCAACAACAATGGAATTCCCAAAAATTGAAGCTTTTTGCATCGCATCGTACCTATTTCTCTATTCTTTGCTTGAACCTTTTACACTTTTACATTTTGATCCCACAATTTGTAATCTCAATGGAAAGATGAGAATAATTGGAGAAAACAGTATAAGGACAACTACTGTGGAAGATATAGTAGGGATACTTAATGAGCATAAATATGCTCATTAAGTATCCCTAAGTATGTATATGGGGAATTGAGCAAACTTGATGATAATAAGACTGTGGATTTGATAATATATCACCAACATATTTTGAAGGAATGTGCCAGGAAGTTGACATCTGCCTTGACATATTTTTTTTAATATGAGTCTTGTACTAGGTCGAATTCCAAAGGAGTGGAGGAGGGCAAGATTGTGCTGCATCACAAGGGAAGAGATAGAACTCAGTCATCAAATTATAGGCATATCTGTGTTGTGGCTAAGTTGTTGGAGAAGCTGGTGAGAACTAGGATCCAGAATTGGGTTGACAACAATGGTATTATCTTTGATGGACATGGATTTGCTCATGTTATGGTAATCTGCTTACTTATTAAAATAAGGTGATGGCTTCCTTGAACAGAGCAGAGGGATACACAGTAGTATACTTAGATTTCGCAAAGGCTTTTAATAGATTACCGCATGATGAGTTGATAGTCAAACTAAAGCAGAAGGAGTTGGATATCAGATTAGTGCATTGGACCAGAGACTGGATATCTGATAGGTATCAGCAAGTTATGTATGGGGGAGCAATATCTAGGAAGAGGAAAGTCACTAGTGTGCCTCAGGGATCTGTTTTAGGGCCATTGATATTTAACCTGTATGTTAATGATATTAGCAAAAATTTGGATGGGGATATTCAGTTGTTTGCAGATGATGCAAAGTTGGGATGAGCTATGAAGAGTAGAGAAGATGTTGTGAATTTACAAGAAGACTTGAATGAAGTCAGCAAATGGGCACCGAAATTGGGGATGCGAGTTAAATGTTGCAAAATGCAATGTTTAAAATTTGGGAAACAAAAATGGGATGTAGAATTTAGATTTGGCAGGCATATATTGTTGGAGGTGGAGAAAATTAGAGATCTTGGAGTGATAGTGGACAAGGATCTGAAATTTTAGGGGCACACTGCCAAAATTGTGAGGACAGTGCAAAGAAATCTGGGAACGATGCGGAGGACATTGACTTGCAGAAGTAAGGAGATTCTTGTTCCATTGTGTAAGGCTTTGATATTAAGCCAACATAGACTTCTGTGCACATATTTGGTCATCTAGTTTTCAAAAGGATGAAGAGATGTTTGAAAGGGTCCAGAGGCAACTTATTAAGGTAGTTTTTGATCTCTGGAATGTTGAATATGAGGAAAGGTTGAGAAGATGCAATTTACAGAGTCTAGTGGATAGGAGGAAGAGGGGTGATATGATAGAAACCTACAAGGTAGTAAGGGTTGCTATAGGATCAATGTTGGAGAGGTTTTACAGCAAATAGTGGGAGATGAGGGGAGAACCAGAGGACATCCCTGAAAGCTGTATAAGGAGGGTGTGAGCAATGGAGTGAGAGGCAGTTTTTGAATTCAGAGTTGTGAATGATTGAAATGCCTTGCCTGAGATTGTGGTGTCTGGAGAAAATTTGAGTCTGTTTAAGGAACAGTATGATGAGCTGTGTGTATGACAAAAGAACCTCCTATATAGACTACATGGGGTCTTGGGATAATAATAACAACAAATAATAATAATAATCTCACAAATTCACAAACTCCAATTTCGATCCATGCTTCCTATTAAGCATACTCTCTTGTTTACTAATGCCTACCTGTCTTTCTGAAAATTCAAATCTGTCCACTCTCATTCATCCTTATTCATTACTGTCATTCACTGACATAATGCATTGATAAATTACAATTCATGCAAAGTATATTTTTCAGTGTTTTTATTCAATGAAAATGTTCATCTTTGGCATTCTTTAAGGCATATATATTAAACCACTGACACCATACCATCTTTCAAAAAAATGGTATGAAATCATTATCGTTTAAACTGTTGGATCTGTAGGGTATTATCTATGAGTTTATTCTAAATGCCACCTTAACTACATTCACAATCTAACAAAAATGGTTATATGGTGGTCTTTGTTAACTTTTATTCTCACATCACACTCACAAACTATTTTTCTAAAGAACAACAACAACAACAACAACACACACACACACACACACACACACACACACACACACACACACACACACACACACACACACACACACACACACTTGATTATATTAATTGCTACTCTATATAATGACACTCATGCATTCAAATAGCCACTAATAAAAGCTCAAAGTCTTCAATAATGAGATATTTTGTTATGATAGTTGCATGTATTATAGCAGTATAATACAATATTCAATCTAATATTAAAATCTGCAAATGTGACTAGCCTCCTCATTATTATGGCAATAAGTTAATATTGACATAAATGGATAACTGGACAAAATTAAAAGGAATATAATTATATATACACTATAGTATATAATATATATATACTGTATATAAACACAAGCATGATGGCGAGATTCCCTTTAAAATGTATTTTGCATCTATATAGTTTTCAGATTAATGTCTCTGCATTAATTTCCATTGAATGTGCTATATAAATAATGCAGGTTTTTTTTTTTTTTTTCAAAAAAAAAAAAAATTCTCATGGCCTCAATATCTTCCTTAATTATAAAGGTAATATGAGTATAATGCACTTCAGCATAATAAACTTTTTCAATATTACATAAAAAACTGGGGTGGAAAAAATGTCTTTTTTCTTTTCTTTTTTTTTATTTTTTATTACAGCTTTAAAAAAAAAAAGAAAGAAAGAAAACAATCCACAGAGGACTTGTTTTCTCTTAATTCTCACCAATTCCAAGGACATCAACTATCTTGATTCTTGATACTCAGCCATTTTTTTAAATTTTTATACTGATAAAAATTAAGTAACTAGTATTACTTTTAATTATTTCATTATAAGAAGATAAAGTGAAAGTAATAGACTAGTATGATGACTGACAGAAAATAAAAATGAGATTAGCTGTCTCATAATTATGAAAAGTCAGATTAATAGGGAGAAGCATGACTTCCTTTTATGACATCCTGTAGAAATCTGCACATGAAATAACTTTCAGAATGATTTGAAGAAGCTGGAAATGTGGATAGACACATGGATTACTGATTAAATCCATGTCAAAGAGAGAATTCAGGAATGGGAGATAAGGATATGAAACTTTATGAGGGGATACATGACCTTGTAAAGGATTGGTCATATCTTAATAATTTATTGACTTTTTAACTTAAATTGTACATATTTGGTCTGATGTATTAAAATAAAGAACTTTTATTATTAAAAGACCAGAAGATAAATGATAAAATATACAAAGAGCCAATAAGTTTCACTAGCCACTGTCTAGCATTTTCAAGGCTGAACTGGTGTGAAAACAAATGCATTAAGTTATATTTCAAACATACACTTTAGTAACTGTAACTGAATGACTACAGATACAGAACTTTAAAAGAAGCAGCTGTGGTACTACGCACAGGCAATAATTTAAATAGAAATCGGGGTATCTTTCTTAAAGACATATGGAAAAATCTCATTATCTCTCTCGGTTCGACAGAATTACAATATGCAAAAAACTACACAACACGTGGTCATGTACCGGAATCTGACTGAAGCTTTCGAACACATGCATGCCTTCAAACAGAATGATCAAATGTAACGGCCTAACAGTTACTAAAGTGTATGTTTGAAATATAACTTAATGCATTTGTTTTCACACCAGTTCAGCCTTGAAAATGCTAGACAGTGGCTAGTGAAACTTGTTGACTCTTTGTATATTTTATCATTTATCTTCTGGTCTTTTAATAATAAAAGTTCTTTATTTTATTGACTTTTTATTAACAGAGTAACAAATGAGTTGGATAAAAGGAATTTTGCAAAGGCATTTGATAGAATACCACACAGAATTCTGATATGGAAATTAGAACAAATGAATATAGATAAGAAACTGGCGATATTGATACATGGGTGACTGATGGATGGATATAAAAAAAGTATTATAATGGAGGAGGAGAAACCAGGTGACACACAGTGTGCTGCAAGGCTCTGTGATTGTATCACTACTATTTACTTTGTACTTAAATTATATAAGAAATAATATTGAAGGGAAATCATCAGCTGTTTGTTGATGATGCAAAACTGGGTAGGATATTAGTGACATTCTACAACCTCTCTCAAGGTGACATAGAGAGGCTGTAGAATGATTTAAATAGACTGATAGAATGGCAAAAGATAATGAGTATCAGTTAAAAAAAAAATCAGTTAACGCCTTTTTATTCCCGTATATGGGAGTAGGCGAGGCTATTTAGCCCTATCTAACTGAGTATCAGTTTTATGTGAGAAATGTAAAGTTATGCACTTTGTGACAAAGAGATTGTAAGCTGTGTACCACACTGATTGGACTGTACTCCAGGAAATTTATGAAACTAGGAATTTGAGGATGGTTGTAGATAGAGATTTTGAAGTTTAGAGCACATATTGCAAACGTTGCCAAGGCAGCTCATAGGATTAATTGGTTATTGAAGAATACACTAACAAGCAGAGATAAGGAAGTTATTATTCTTCTTTATAAGGCCTTCATACCTCCGCATCTAGCTTACTATGCTCTTCAGTCACCCAGATTTCTTGGGGATGAGAAGGTAGTGGAGAGGATCGAGAAGTTAGTGATTGAAATGGTGCATGGTCTGTAGAATTGTTGTTATTATTATTGTCCTAGCACCTTCATGTAGCCCAAAGATTCATCGTGGAGACCCAAACTATCTACACAAGCTATCATACCTCTCCTTCAATACATTAATAGACAAAGCACTCACAACTGACTCTGGCAACCCATTCCACTCATTCACAACTCTTCAAGCAAAAAATCTAGTCCTCACACCCCTACTAACCACGCCTTTATTCAAATTCCAGGGATGACTCTTTGTTCTGGCCCATCTAGCCAAATGCTGAAACGTTTCCCCTGCATCAATCCTATAAAACTCTTTAAGTAACTTAAATGTTTCTATCATATCCTCTCTTTTTCTCCTATCAACCAACTTCTGAATCCACACACCCTCAATCTGTCCCTATAGGGAACAGATTGAGGGAACAGATTCCACAAACCACTCACCATCTTGGTCACTCACCTCTGAATCTTCTCCACTGCTTATTCATCCCCAAAAAACTCAGGAGACCAGACCTGTGCTCAGTAATCCAGATGCGGAAAAATCAAGGCCTTTTAAAGAGGAATAAAAACTTCCTTATCTCTATTTGTTAGTGTGTTCTTCAATAGCCAAGTAATTTTATGAGCTACCTTAGCAATATGTCCTCTAAACTTTAACTCTCTTTCTACCACCAACCCTATATCTCTAACTTCATCTATTTCCTGGAGTACAGTTCCATCAATGCAGTACACAGATTGTAATCTATTTATCTCAAAATGCATAACTTTACATTTCTCCACATTAAACTGATACCCATTTTCTTTTGCCCATCTGACAGCCTATTTAAATTGTCCTGCAAGCTCTCCTAATTTTGCATCATTGATATTGAATAATAGATTGAAGGTGGTGGGTTGCAAAAGTTAGTTGATGGGTGGAAAAGAGAGGCATTGATAGAAATATTTAAGTTACTTAAAGGATTTTATAGAAGTGATGCAGAAGAAATGTTCCAGCATGTGGCTAGAGGGTAGAGCAAGAGGTCATGTCTGAAGTTTGATTAGTAAGAGTGTTAAGACTGGATTTTTTATACTTGAAGAGTGGTGAATGAATGGAATTGGTTACCAGAGTCAGTGCTTTGTCAGTGGGGAGTGCTTTGTCTTTTAACAGGTTTGAGGAAACTATGATATATATATATATATATATATATATATTGAGTGGAGAGTTTGGGTCTCTCATGATGAGTCTTTGGACTCTATGGAGGTAGCCATACAATAATAATAAGAATAATCACAAGTCAGACTAAGGCAGCTTTTAAGGATCTGGATATCATCAAATTTGGTTGTGCATTTAACTGAATTAGTTTATTTAGCTAAATTTTGTTTTAGCTAAATAAACTAAACCAAAATTTAGCTAAATTTTGTTTTGCACGGTAACTTGGACCAAACGTACAGTGTCTAGTTGAGATGTACAAGTTGCTTGTCAAGTTTTGTGCACTGCTGAATTTTGATGTGAGCACAGAAATGATAATAGTGAAAGCAAGCCTTGGGTAGCTCACATTTCACATATACTGAGCAATGTGTATGTACAGCTTGAGGAATATTAAAAATGTGTATAAGAGAAATGAGTAATAGTGGATTTGTAGGATGCATAATATTCTAATGGAATGAAATTTATCAATGAATGAGACTAGAGAATGAAGTTAGACAAAAGAAAAAATGATGGTGGATGATCATTTATTAATATTCTTGTTGTTGTTGTTGTACATCACTGTATGGGCATCTCTATGGAATATGAAGATTCATTGCAGGAGGCCCATACTAACTCTATTCACACAATACCTGGCCTATGACACAGCACTCTGGCAACTCATTTACCATTCTCCAAGCAAAAATTTATTCCTGATGTCTCTACTAATCACATTGTTATTCAATTTCTAGGAATGGCCAATTGTTCTCCCCTCCTTGTCATGAAATGAAAAAACTTCTCTGAATCAATCCTATATGACACTTTTAGTAACCTATATGTTTCATATCCCCTTAAAAACTAACTTCTGCAATCCATAAACTCTTAATCTATTCTTATAGGTAGTATTTGACAGATCACTTTCACCATATTTGTCACTCACCTCTGGATCCTCCTCACCACTCCTCATCATCCAAGAAAATGTAAGTTACCAGATCTGTGCACAGTAATCTAGGTGCGAATGTATTAAAGCTTTATAAAGAGGAATAATAATTTCCCTATCTCTGCTTCTAAGTGTGTTCTTCACTAACCAAAGATTGCTATGAATTACTTTGGCTAGTTTTAGAATTGGCTCTCACAATAATATCTACTCTCAAATCTGTAGCTTCACCAAGTTCCTGGATTCCATTTCCAGCAATATAGTGATGATCATTTAATCTTTTCATTCCAACATGCATAACTTTATACTATTTCACATTCAACTTAATTATAGTAATAAGAGACTTGTAAGAATAGAGAGTAATGAGAGATTTAGAAGTGAATGAAGGATCTAATGAAGTAGGAGATGTGAAAGAAAAAATAAGATGAATAACTGCCTGGAAATGGATCGAGAAAGGAGAACAGCAAGACTAGAATACATGCTGAAGGTTGTTTTTGGTGATAATAATTATAGAAACATAGAATAGAATGAAGAGACAACACCTAGTCAGAAGGAAAATGAGTAATAGTAGTAATTGTTCCTCAATTTTAAGGAACAATTACCTCTATTACAATTACATGTAATAGAATCAACACAAGGATGAAGAGTAAGTCTTGAATTTGTTATTCCATGAGAGGACGTTATTGTGATGAGCTGCGATTGCTTGAGTGGAGTTAACCACATTATATCTGTGGAAATACAAAGTTAGCTTTGGGAACCAATCAGAGGAATATTTAAAACAGAACAACTATTCCAAAAGTTTGAAGATTAAATAGCATAGTTTAAAATGAATGAGTGATGATATTAAATAAGTAGTTTAGAAGACATATTGAGATTTAATGTCAATTTAATGGCAAAATCATTTATGAGAGTTATATCAATTAATCAGTTATATTAAAAGAGCAAGCTAGAAAGGTAATTTAGTAAGGAAAGCATGACTTAGTAAGTACAGTGAGTCTCTGGTGGGAGCATCAGGTAGTCATCAATCAGGCCATGAAAAATGCCAGTGTGTTCTTTTAGTATGTGGCCGAAGAGGAAAAATGATTCTGGGAGGATAATATTAGTAACTGAATATGATAGACTAATAACTATTGCAGAAGAAATATCATCAAGGTATTTCATCCTCATAAGTGTGATATTATGCAAAACTTGAATGATGAGAGAATGATGGAGGAGGGATAAGTGGTGAGTTAAAAGAAGATATAGGAAGAGTTCGGTAAGCTTGATGTTCATAAAGGAAGCAGAACTCAACATATCACCAACCAGTCTCCATATAAAATAATCTGCTTCTTACTCCATTGCTCATTATACAGCTTCTAGGAATAGCCTCTTGTTTAACATCTCTCTATCATAAGAAAAAAAAATCGTATCCACATTAATATGGTAACATCTCCTTACTAACTTATGTCTGGATCATATCTCCTATTCACTAGGCTCTGCAAATGGCATTCCCTCTATCAGTCTCTGCACAACATTTCAAAGATCGAACATTGCTTTAGTCATGCTTCTCTACCCTCTCCAAGGCATCCTTTTTCCTTTTGAACACTAGGTGACCAGAATGCACAGTAATTTAAATATGGCCTGAGCAAGGCTTTATACAAGAACCATAATATTTTACTTCTACATGTCAAGATCTTATTCATTACTTCCAAAATTCATTGCGATATCCTCAGTGTTTTGGCAATGGGGGTCCCTAATTCAGGTTCCCATCCAGTAATGCTCCCACATCCTTCCTTTCCTTCCCCTCTTCCTCACCAGTTTTGTATACTCTGCATCTCATCCTTGCCTAACAAATTTTAAAACTTCATACTTTACAATATTTCATTTGCACCTCTACTCACATAGTGTATTCAGATTCTCTTGTAAGGCGTTAAAATGTCTGGGGGGGGTAGGCTCTTGTTTTTCCCATCCTAACATCCACTCTTTTTATAATTCCTTCTCTATTAATTTGATAAAATCCCTTCAGTAACTTCAAGATTTCTATCATATCTCCTCTTTTCGTCCTATCCACCAAACTCTGTAATCCACATTCCCTCAAATGCTCTTCATAACCAACACTTCAGAGTCCTGGGATATGGTCAAGACCTGTAGATGATGACAGCCATGAGTTTGAAATTTAGTGGCTACATTGTGAAGATAGCACAACAGATTATGATAACAACATTAAGGAGGACAATGACATTGAGAAATAAAGAGGCTATGTTTTCCACTGTACAAGGCTTCCATTATGTCACATATGAATTACTATATGCAACTCTAATCACCATGTTTTCAAGAGATGAAAATATTTTGGAAAAAGTCCAGAGAAGAGTAACTAAAGTAGTGTTAGGTCTCTAGCATATTGGAAATGAAGATCAGATTAACTGAGAAATATAATTTGGCACAAAGTTTTTCCATATTAACAGGGAAGATGGCCTGTGCTTAGAAACTGTATAAGGATATGAGCAGGTTTTACACAGAGTAGCTGATGAATGAAATGCATTGCCTGAGAGTGTGTGAATGCAGAGAGAATGAAATCACTTATCAACCTACTTAAATTCATCAAATAGCATCATGTTTTGATAAGTGCCACGTGCAGGAGTGAATCACTTCCATAGTTAGTGTTGTACTCCATGGAGACTAGCCTACTACTACTACTAATAATAATAACATGACTTATTTTTCACGGTATTAACAACACCACACACACTTTTTTCACAAAGATGAATTATTAAAGCTTATATTTCGCTGATTTTCAACTCAGAACACAAAACACTTGTACATGCGACAGTGAGTGAGTGAAACAATATAATTGCAAAAGACAAAAGATCTAAAGTCCTATTTTTGCTGCCCTCTAACGGAAAAAAAAAAAAAGCTATGCAGGAGTTTTTTCTTAGGATAACCGTCTCCCAAAATTTTGGCAAATTAATGCAGCCATATTTGTTAAGGTTGGGAGAATTCTTCAAAGCCACTGCTGACTCAAAAAGTAACCTTTCAGATCTATAATGCCTCCTAAATAGCACATTTGTTTTCCTCCATCTAATCCTGTGTGAAGGAGTGTCAAAAGCATGGTCTGCCAGTTCCGACTTGCCATAGTAATAGTAGCAAATGTATCTTTCATGTTTTTCCAGGCGAATGTTCACTGATCTTACTGTTTGCCTATAATAGGCCAAGTCACAGTCACAAGGAACTTTATACACTCCTGGGTGTACTAAAGAGTGAAGTTTATCCTTAGATGAGCGGATCAGAGTTACCACCTTGACATGAGGTTTGAAAGTGGTGCAAAGCCCATGTTTCAGCAAAACTTTGGCTATCTTTTCCCATGTACCTCTGATATAGGGAATAGAAATGGTCATGTTGTATTCTTGTGTATTAGGGGAGGGCAGGCCAATTACTCTATCCTCCCCTAATACACAAGAATACAACATGACCATTTCTATTCCCTATATCAGAGGTACATGGGAAAAGATAGCCAAAGTTTTGTTGAAACATGGGCTTTGCACCACTTTCAAACCTCATGTCAAGATGGTAACTCTGATCCACTCGTCTAAGGATAAACTTCACCCTTTAGCACACCCAGGAGTGTATAAAGTTCCTTGTGACTGTGACTTGGCCTATTATGGGCAAACAGGAAGATCAGTGAACATTCGCCTGGAAGAACATGAAAGATACATTTGCTACTATTACTATGGCAAGTTGGGACTGGCAGACCATGCTTTGGACATTCCTTCACACAGGATTAGGTGGAGGAAAACGAATGTGCTATTTAGGAGTCATTATAGATCTGAAAGATTATTTTTTGAGTCAGCAATGACTTTGAAGAATTCTCCCAACCTTACCAAATATGGCTGCATTAATTTGCCAAAAATTTGGGAGAAGTTATCCTATATTGTTTCACTCACTCACTGTCGTGTGTACAAGTGTGTTGTGCTCTGATGATGCTGAGTTGAAAATCAGCGAAATATAAGTGTTAATAAAGCATCTTTGTGAAAAAAGTGTGTGGTGTTGTTAATACCGTGAAAAATAAGTCATGAATAACCATCAACACCTAAGCTTATCTGTTAGATTAATAATAATAACAACTAGGGCTGGAGTGAATTTTACTTCTATTAATGTTAATGAGATTTCTGTATCTTATTATGCTAACAAGGTTATGCAATATACACTAGAAAATTAGTTTATTAACTATGAAAAATTTGTTTCTTTTTTGAAATGATAAGCTTGGATCACATTTCAAGAAATAGTTCATGTTTAATTGTTTTCATCAAAATACAGACTTGTAGCCATTAAGAACATGATATAGCTCTCTCAATTTTGTATTCCTAGCATATATTGGCTTTTCATAATATTAACTACTAATGATTTTTTCGATAATTATCAAATTCTAATTTTAAGGACATGTTCTGTTTTTTTAAAGAGGAAGGGTAAATAGAGCATCCTCTCTTTCATTCTATCTTGGATTTTTTTTTCATCCATTGTTTTTTGTGTATCTTAAAATTATTTTCAGTATAATATATTTTAAATTATAGAGTAGAATAACGTGTCCTGGTAAACAGGCTCACTTTTATTGTTTTTTAGTATATTTTTTTTTAGTATTTAGAATGTACCAAGAAAAAATTTCATTTGCATCATGCATAAATAATCCTAATTATAAAGAATAGAGTAGGAAAATTAATGTAAAATCAAATACTCATTGCTAGAGTATTCTGCATAAATTTTACATGTTTAAGTGAACATTGTAAAAATAGGTTCATGTATGCTGCTGTTGTTACTTATTTATTATTATTATTATTATTATTATTATTATTATTATTATTATGGGCGACGTCAATGAGTCCCTAGACTCATCGAGGGAGGCCCCAAACATCATGTCCATAAAGCATCCTCTCTTTCATTCTATCTTGGACTTTTTTTCATCCATTGTTTTTTTGTGTATCTTAATATTATTTTCAGTATAATATATTTTAAACTATAGAGTAGAAAAACATGTGTCCTGGTAAACAGGCTCACTTTTATTGTTTTTCACATAGTTATTACATTATGAAAAATTTCCCAAATTGAAAAATGAAGATTTTGACAGTTGTATAACAGGAAAGCTTGCTTCTGTTGATTAGCAAAAATATTGGGAATCAAATACTGAGAAATGACCTATTATGGAAAAACTATCACCTTAAAAAAAATTTTTTTTTTCATTTCCTATGAGAAGAAGTATAACATAATTTTATATATATATAAATATTATATATATATATATAAATATATATATATATATTTTATATATACAGAAAAACAAGTTCTGTATTATAAAATGTTCACTAAAATATTAATTTTTTAATATGTTAAAAAATATTTTAGTTTTGGTATCCCCCACACATACACACACTAATGAATGTATGTTTCCTGAAATATCTAACTATTGCTGTTGAAGTTAAGTTTGCTTTTCTTCTACCTCTGTGAAGCATGTACAGTAGTAACTACCATCAACTTATTGCTGAAATTAATTGTTCAGTAGCTCTCAAAATGCTAAACATTGATTTAAATTTTAGGACAATGTGAAATCATTTACTAGTGTGCAGACCATTCTTTAGTCCTTTCTCTTCCTTTATCCATAAAAATATGCTAACTGAATGACTAGTATGACAATTTGAGAATAATGGAGTCATATTTTCTTCTCATTTTACATACCAGTGAGAAGGATATTCTAATATATTACTATAATATTAACCCTTAAACTGAATCATCCTTAGACTTTCATCCATTATTAGAATTCATTTGCTTAGACTCCCACTGACATTTTTATAATAAATAAGGAAACAGTTAAATAGCTAAACAGTTACAGAGATAAGCAAGTTATTGTTCCTCTGTATTGAGCCTTGATAAGACCCCATCTCGACTACTGTGCCCAGATTTGGTCACCTAGGTTTCTTCTTGATGGGGAGGAAGAGGTGAAGAGGATCCAGAGGCGAGTGACCAAGATGATAGCAGGTCTATGGAATGAACCTTATGAAAACAGGTTGAAGATTTGTGGATTGCAGAAATTGGTTGATAGGCAGAAAAGGGGAGATATGATTGAGACACTCAAATTGCTGAAGGGTTTCTATAGGATTAATTCAGAGGATATTTTTGAGAACAGGACTGGTGGTGGGAGGACTAGGGGACATCCATGGAAGCTGGGCAAGAGTGTGGTTAGTGAGGGTGTTAGAGCTGGGTTTTTTACTTTTAGAGTGGTGAATGAGTGGAATAAGCTTCCAGAGTCTGTTGTGGGTGCTATGACGGTGAATGAGTTCAATGCAAAGTATGATAGATACTGTGTTAATGTCGAATAGTTGTGATGGACATGATATTTAGGTCCTCCCTCGATGAGTCTAGGGACTCCTTGGAGTCGCCTGTAATAATAATAATAATAATAAATAAGTAACAGCAGCATACATGAACCTATTTTTACAATGTTCACTTAAACATGTAAAATTTACGCAGAATACTCTAGCAAGGAGTATTACATTTTACATTAATTTTCCTACTCTATTCTTTATAATTAGGATTATTTATGCATAATGCAAATTAAATTTTTTCTTGGTACATTCTAAATACTAAAAAAAATATGTGTAATATGTTTGCATATATATTTACGATTACCAATAAATATATGTAGTATGAAATACATGATCTGTAGGATTATTAAAACAAATCTGCATGCATTGCATTCTTTATGATAATCAAAACACATGAATAAATATTAAAGGGAGAACTATTATCAAAATACTGTGGAGAAATCAGCACTATGACAAACTGAAAAGTTGATTTTAGAAATGGTATAAAAGATGAACGTTTTCAGTTAATGGTTACACACACACACACACACACACACACACACACACACACACACACACACACACACACACACACTTGTTCACCATGAATCCTGCTCGCCACCTTATCATTTACTGTACTCTGTTTTTCAACATCATTATAGCCCACTTTATCATTAATTTTACTCTGTTTTTTAACATTGTATAAATTATCACATGATTTATCGTCAATTGAACTTTTTTCGTTCTATCATTTCCACATGCTTTCTGAACTTTCGTACAATCTTCAACTGCCATGTCAGTTATGTTTCCTACTTAAACTATCTAAACTCATATTTAAACAAGCCTCGTGTTCCATCATATTATTTCCTACATGTCTGTACTCATTCTTTTCTCTTATTTTGCCTCTCTACATAAATATCTGTGAACATCTTCACATGCATGTATATTATATTCAAGGCTCCGTACCATTTTTAAGAAATCCACGGCATTTACTTTGTCTTTTGCACAGACCTACCCAATGATTTGCCTTTCACCACCATGTTGTATCATTGTTCTAACAAAAATAATGAAATTATGACAATATTGCCTAAGAAATTTATCTAAACACTGCATTCGACAGTAAATATCTCACAGTTATAATTAATCTATAGTTCATACAATATCAGCACACATTTAAATATTAATAATATTATTATTATTATGGAAATGGTAGCATGAAAAAAGTTCGATTGACGATAAATCATGTGATAGGATACCCCATGGAATACTGTTGTGCAAACTGGAGCAGATGGGGATAGATACTAAACTAGTGATATGGATAGGAGAATGGCTCAGGGAGAGATACCAGAGTGTGGTGTATGGAGGAGCAGAGTCCAACATGAGGCAGGTGATCAGTGGTGTGCCTCAGGGCTCTGTGCTTGGGCCATTGTTGTTTAATTTGTATATAAATGATATATGAAATGGCTTAAAGGGAGATATTCAGTTGTTTGCTGATGATGCAAAGTTGGGTAGCGCAATAATAGATCAAGCTGATGTTGAGAGTTTGCAGGATGATTTAAATAAGCTGGTAAATTGGGCAAAAGGTAATGGATGTCAGTTCAATGTGGAAAAGTGTAAAGTTATGCATTTTGGGATTAAAAGATTACCAACTGTGTACTACATCGATCGAACTGTACTCCAAGAGATTGATGAGGCTAGGGACTTAGGGATGTTGGTAAACAGGGAGATGAAGTTCAGGGGACACATTGCTAAGGTCTCCAAGATTGCATATAAAATTACTTGGTTATTGAGGAACACACTAACATCCAGAGATAAAGAGTTATTTCTCTTTATAAAGTGTTGATACTTCCACATTTGGATTACTGTGCTCAGGCCTGGTCATCACCTGGATTCCTTGGAGATGAGGGGGTTGTGGAGAGGATTCAGAGGAGAGTGACTAATTTGGTGAGTGATGTAAAAAATTCTCCCAAAAGATTGAGAGCTTGTGGATTGCAGAGGTTGGTTGATAGGCAGAGAAGAGGGGATATGATAGAAACATTTAAATTACTAAAAGGTTTTTATAAGATTGATGCAGGGGAAATGTTTCAGCTGTGTGATAGTGATGGGAGAACAAGAGGTCATCCCTGGAAATTAAAGATGAGTGTGGTTAACAAGGGTGTGAGAACGAAGTTTTTTGCCTGGAGGGTGGTGAATGAGTGGAATGTATTGCCTGAGTCAGTTGTGAGTTCTTCGTCTGTATATGAATTCAAGAAGGGATATGATAGATATTGTTTTGATAGTTTGGGTCTTCTGCAATGAGTCTACTGACTCCATAGAGATAAGCATAATAATAATAATAATTATTATTATTTAAATTAAGATGATATTAAATCCCACATTGTTTTAAAACCGAATAAGAAACTCAAAATTGGAATCAGAGAGCTTCATGTCGAATATAGTATAATAAACTATAAACGTATTGCGATTACTAGCGTGAGCTAATGCAAGTAGTCCTGGTACATAGTACAAACTTGGGCAACTCACAGCAAAGGTGGTAAAGTTCTGATCGCTATTCTTGGTATTTTCCATAATGTAAAAACACATTTCCTAGGAAATGTATGCTGTTATTACATTATGGTGGGAGGTCACTACCCAGACCGGTTTCAGCCTTTATATAATAATAATATAATAATAAAAATATCCATAATGATTTCATGATTGATAAT
This sequence comes from Typopeltis vanoorti, assembly GCF_054136105.1. Lineage (NCBI taxonomy): Eukaryota > Metazoa > Arthropoda > Arachnida > Uropygi > Thelyphonidae > Typopeltis > Typopeltis vanoorti. Next base: position 89,787,401 of record NC_143564.1, on the reverse strand, counting down.
CTGTTCTAAAAAAGACAATACTGAGAAACTAGAGTCTGAAATATAGAGGATGTGGTATTGCTAAGACATATATTTTTGAGAGTTGTGTTTTACAGATGGATGTTGGGGAAATTTTTCAAGGAGTAGAATTAGGGTAAGAAATGGTTAAATGGGAATGAGTTCTAGGTTTTTCACTGAAGAGTGGTGAATGGGTTTAAGTAGTGGCAAGTGGGCCTCCCACAACAAGTCTCACAACCCAACAGATGGCCTGTGACGGTGGTAATAATAATAAGATAATATCGTAGCTTCTTTAATTTTGAAACACGACTGTACAGTGCTTCATCAGTGCATAAGCAATGCTTGTCATGTCTCTGAATAGTGTTTCTCCACATAGGAATATATTAATTGAACAAACTACTGACATATTAATTTTATATTACAGGCAGTCCCCGGGTTATGAACGAGATACATTCCTGAGAATGTCTTTAAGTCAGATTTGTATGTAACTCGGATCCCTGATGAACAGCACATATGCAGTAATAATAATAATAACAATATTATAATGGCCCATAACAAATGCAGACAAAAGGTTTAGATAGGAGAAATTTCAAAAAAGAATATTAAAGGTTGCATCAATGTCTTGCTTATTGGAAGAGGCATTTCTGAAGGAAGAAGGTAGACTAACATTAATCGGAAGATAAAGATGGAGATGATGCTGGAGAATCAGGATTTGAGTTGGTTTCTTGAAAAAGGTATCTAGGGTTGTTTGCACAACCTTATTTCTTTTTTTCATTATAAATGGCCTTGTAGCAGCTGATGTTCTCACTGACTGCCCAGTAAACCTTGATAAACCACTGAATGCTAGGATCTTACTCCTCAAGCTTAGCCTCAACTAATTCTTTTGTCTTAAAACTTTCTTGGCTCTGGATCTTCTGATTTTTCATGTTCTTGTGTTTCTAGCTGCTTTTCTATCTCCATAAGGTATTCGTTGGTTAATTCTTGTAAATGGGACTCTAGTAAGTCAATGACATCATTTTTATTGATGTCCAATTGCAATGCATTGCCATTATCCACCATAGCTTTTCTGGCTTTGGCAATGTCTTCTTCCAAGAAAATCATTACAGAATTGAGGGAATTCGTTCTACACCCCTTTAATTGTTGATTGCTTCACTTCCCCCCCAAGAATCAGCAATATTTTTGATGGCATCATGGATGTTATAATTCTTTCAGAACTCTCTCAAGGTCATCATATCATCTTCGGTAACCCTGACTGCTTGTGGGAATGTACGCCATAAGTAATAAGCCTTAAATGAAGAAATGACTCCCTGGTCATTGGCTGTAGTAATGATGTAGTGTTGGGCACTAAAAATATAACTTTTACATTATGGGGGAAGGTCATTGTTGGATGTACAACATAAGCAGAATTTTATAGGGAATTTTCTTTTACGAACAATAACGTTCCACACCAGAAATAAAACAGTTCAAGATCTAATCTTCAAACATGGCAAGTGCGATACAGGCCCTTGAATTTGGCTTCCAAATAACGGTAAGAGCTGCTTTAATAAAGTGGCAATGCGGGTTTGTTTACATGCATGAAAGAAACTAGTTCCTGGATTATTAATTTAATTATTTAATTATTAATTATCCTTATGGGAAGCCTCTGAAGCCCATTCATAAGTATGGAATACTGCAAGTCAGATCATCCATAACCTGGGGATCACCTGTAGTTTTTTCTTATCTAATCTAACCAATTTAAACCATCTGCTATCTTCTGCAATTTTATGAAGTTCTAAAGTATGTTATTCTTAAAAATAAATTATACTTTTATATTAATCCATATTATTTGTCCTAGTGTGAGAAAATAAAACTTTGCAAGTGAAGTATCTTCATAAAAAACTTTCACGCCTGGGTTAAATGTGTAGAAAGTTATTGTTTTCTAGTTGGATTGGAAAGGATATTATTATTATTATTATTATTATTACACTCTCCATGGAGTCAGCAGACTCATTGTGGGAGGTTAATTCAACTGACAACATATTTATCATATAGAATCTTAAAATCCTTAACACTTCCTGCATTAACAACATATTCTGGTAATGCATTCCATTCACTAACAATTCTCCATGTAAAAAATCTACTTCTCACCACCCCTCTTCACCACATTCTTACATATCTTCCCAGGAATGGCATCTGGTTTTCCTCTCTCACCTTTGACTCTTTTTATAATCCTCTCTGGATTAATCTGATAAAATTGCTTACTAGCTTAAATGTCTCTATCATGTCACCTCTTTTCCTCCTATCCACTAAACTCTGCAATCTACATTTTTTCAATCTCTCCCCCCCCCATAGCCAACATTCCATAGTCCTGATATTGTCTTAGTCACTGTTCTCTGGATCCTCTCCAAAGTTTCCACATCACATTGAAAACCAGGTGAACAAATCTGAGCAATAGTCCCTTGTGGCTAACTAATGCTTTATACAGTGGCACAACCACCTCCTTATCCCTACATGTTAGAGTAATTCTTATCATAGCAGCACTATGATGTGCAGCCATTACAACACTTGCAATGTGCCCTGTAAATTTCGTTCTTCCATCACTGTATATGATATCTGTCAGCCATCACTTCCAAATCTCAAATCTCATCCACTTCCCACAGTACAGCCCCATCAATATAGTACACAGCCTTATATTTCTGCACTCCAAAACGTAACACCTTGCACTTACTAATATTAAAATTGAAACCCCACTCCTTTATCCAAATGAAAAGTGTATTCAAATCTTAGTGAAATGAATTAACATCAGCAATGCTACTCATAATTCTTCCCAACTCTGCATCATCAGAAAAACAAATGAAGATCCCCAGTCAGTCCACATGATATATCATTTACAACCAAATTAAAAAGCAGAGACCCAAGAACAGAAGCATGGGTCACACTACTGGTTACCCTCCTATTTTGAGACACTACTCAATCATACGCAACTTGCTGGTATTGTTCAGTGAGCCAATCTCTGATACATCTAACCGATATACTATATATTCCCATCCTCTGCAGTTTGTACACTAATTTATCAAGTGATAATCTATCAAATGCTTTTGTAAAGTCCAAGAATATCACTGTATATGATATTCCCTTATCTAAAACACTTGTCACCTTATCATAAAATGCAAGTAAATTATAAAACAAGATCTACCTTTCACAAATCCATGCTGACCATCATAAAAAATACTATGCTGATCAGCGCAATCTTGTATTCTATTCTTAACCAATCTCTACCAACACGTTGACTACAGCTGTAGTAGTTATACAGACTGCTCTATAATTGAAAACTTCTGTTCTAGAACCATGCTTATAGAGTGGTACAATTTTGCCTTCTTTCCTCCTTAGGAACATTACCCACTGAAATACTTTTATTAAATAACCAGATTGAGGGCATGGCTAACTGTTGTGTACATTCCTTAAGAATACATGGTAATATATCATCCATTCCCACAGCCTTATTAACCTCTAACCCAATCAACGCCTCTGATTCTATTACTTCCAATTCTCCTATTACTTGGCTTCCTTTTATATATATTGCATGTCTTCATTTACACCAGTATGGTATCCACCGATAAAGTGCTCATTCAATAATTCCACTATATCCTTTGCAATGGTGACTCTGTTGCTATGACTATTCAAAATACACTACTTAGAATTATGGCAGTATGACATAATTAGAAGACTAATGATATCATGCTGCCATAATTAGTCTTCCACTTGCTTGCTATATTGTAAACGAATTAACTTTGGTCTAATCAGTCAATCTCCTCTCATACTGAATGAATTAACGAGTAAACGAATTAACTTTGGTCTAATCAGTCAATCTCCTCTCATACTGAACTTTTTTTTTCTTTAATATGCTCGTCACCTTCCTAGCCTATAATTTATACTCATTGTGGATATGACCTTCACGAACTGTCTTGTACCTCCTCCATAACATTTTCATTTACAACACAGTTTGCTTGATTTCACTGTTCACCCATTTCAGTCCTACTCTATTGACTTGATAATCTTTGGTATGCAGTTATACACCACTTCTGTCAGATACTGCCTTATGAATTTCCATGCACTGTCAACTGACTTCAGAGCTTATCAAAATGTGGCCTAATCAGAACTTTATACAACAGAACAAGAATTTTCTTACTTCTACAAGTCAGTGTCCTCTTGTGTTATCCTTACATTTTGCAACATTGAACTGGCAACCCCACTCCCATGCCCCTTCACTCAATCTATTCAAGTCTTTTTGTAAGGCCACAACATCTGCTCTACTCCTCATAGTTTATCCCAACTTTGCATCATCTGCAAACAAGTGAATATCCCAAATGAAATCTTCCCAAATATTATTTACATACAGGTTTAACAGCAATGGCCCTAAAATGGATCCCTGAGCATCACAACTATTGACTTTCCTCTTTTGGGATATTGCTTTTCCATGCACAACTTGCTCATATCCATCAGATAGCCAATCTCTGATCAAATTCACTAGTCTAATATTCCACTTCATCTGCTCTAATATGACTATCAACTTATCATGTGGTAATCTATTAAAAGCCTTTGCAAAATCTAAGTATACTACTGTGTATCCATCCTCCATGTCTAATGCTGCCGTCACCTCATTGTAATAAGTAAGTAGATTACTAAAACATGACCCTCCCTTTAGCAAATCCATACTGTTCATCAAAAATAACACCATTGTTGTCAATCCAATTCTGGCTTGCACCAGCCTCTCCAACACTTTAACCACAATAACTGGAATACAGATAGGCCAATAATTTGATGCTTGAGGTATGTCACCTCCCTTATGAAGCAGGACAATCTTGCCTTCTTTCCACTCCTTTGGAACCTGACCCAGCACATGACTCATATTAAACAAATATGTTAAGGCGATGTCAATTCCCTGGCACATTCCTTCAAAATATGTGGTGATATATTATCAAGTCCCACAATCTTATTAACATCAAGTTTTCTCAATTTCCCATATACCTCTTGTTCACTTACAAGCAGTCTCTTCTCCTCATCATCAACTGCTCTCAAATTCTCAGTGATGTCACATTCACAAGAATGAAAGTTCTTTATGAACTGCTCATTAAATATTGCAACTATATCTTCTGTTGTGGTTGTTCTTTTTCCATTTTCTCCAATAAATGTCATGCTTCCATAATTTTTTTTTTCTTTCTGGCTACACGTAAAGATTCCTCTCATCACAATGAGAAATGAACTCGTCTTTTTCAGAAGGATGCAATATCCTATTGCTGCAATTGTGCTACACAGGTACTACTTTTTTTTTTTTTAGTCAGTAATTTTTTTGCACATTAACCTAGTATGCAACAAACTGCTTATTGAAATTTGCATTTTTAACTGCATTTATTATTAAGATATTTGCTATATAAAACTTTTTTCTATATAAATTATATTTACTATATATTACATTTGCTTTATAAAACTTACTGCTGTAATTGTGCTACTGAGGTAGCACAATTTTCTTTTTAATCCGTAATTTTTATTTACACATTTACCTAGAATGCAACAAGTTACTTAATGAAATTTGCATTTTTAACTATATCTATTGTTAAGATATTTGCTATATAAAACTTTTTTCATATACATTTGCTAATTAAATCATTTATTGAAAATTATTTACTTATAATTTTTATAAAATTTATAAGATTAGGCCACACATGGACTATTGTGCTCAGATTTGGTCACCTGGTTTTCAGAAGGACAAAGAGATGTTGGAAGGGGTCCAAAGGCAACTGACTAAGGTAGTTTCTGACCTCTGGAATGTTGAGTATGAGGAAAGATTGAGAAGATGTAATTTGCAGAGTCTGGTGGACAGGAGGAAGAGAGGAGATATGATAGAAACCTACAAGTGAGTAAGGGGTTGTTATAGGATCAACGGTGGAGAAGTTCTACAGAAAATAGTGGGAGATTGGTGGAGAACCAGAGGTCATCCCTAGAAACTGTATAAAGAGGGTATGAGTAGGGGAGTGAGAAGCAGGGTTTTTTTGAGCACAGTTGTAAACGATTGGAATGCTTTGCCTGAGAGTGTGGTGTCTGCAAGGAGTTTGAATGTGTTTAAGACATGGTATAATGAGCTGTGTGTGTGTGTGATAAAAGGACCTCTCAAATGAGTTTTTGACTCCATCAGGTCTTGGGGTAATAATAATAATAATAATAATAATAATAATAATAAACTTAGACAATAAATTTATGCTTAAAGTAACTGTATGTGTGACATACTTAATTTTTGTTGTTCTTATTCCAAAAGCATTATCACACTATGAAGTAAAAATATTAGCAAATAATTTTTTACTTTTCATATCATTGTAATGTTCCGTTTTTCCTGCTAGCAAAGAATGAGTATCTGCACCTATTGTTTTACAAAAAAAAAAAAAAAAAAAAAAAAACACTGCCACTCAAATAGCATAATGCTATTTCTAAAGGAAATTCACTAGAACAAACTATTCCTGTAGTCCATGTGAGTTTGCTATTGTGAGAGGTGATTGTATTCAGAACATGAGATAGATATAGCAAGTCATTCAATGGGTTGGAGAGTATGTTATATTTGACAAGAAATATATATATATTTTTTTTTTCATCCATATTTTAATCAAGGTAATTTTATTCTAGCAGCAGCAGCAAAAAAAAAAAAAAAAAAAAATATTTATTTGCTTATGTTAGGGTAAATTACAAAATATATTCCATGTGCAAAGTTTGGTGCACAATACGTTTATAACTAATTTATCTGTGTCTAATTACCAGTCATGAAATCTTAAGAAACATGAAAACCAGTCTGGAAAGAGAATCACACTATAGTGTATAGCATGAACAACATTTCCTTCATAGGACATGTTCACAGGACATAATAGGGTGAAGGGTTGTATTATAAGGAAATTTCATATGGAGATTATTGCTTGCTTATACAGAGATAAAATAGAAAATATGAAATAATAAATTTAGTTTAATCCTTTATCCAAGTGTAAGCAAAGTTTGCAACTGAAGTATCTTAAGGACTGAGGCAACTCGTGGTAAAGGTGGACCAAGCTCTCATCACTACTTGTCTTAGTATATGAAATAATAAATTTAGTTTAATCCTTTATCCAAGTGTAAGCAAACAAATTTTGCACCTGAAGTATCTTCAAGACTGAGGCAATGCATGGTAAAGGTGGACCAAGTTGTCATCACTACTTGTCTTAGTATCTCCCAATAATGCAAAGCACATCTCCTTGCGGACATATATAATGCCGTGCATTAAGGGAAGGGCCACTACCCAGACCAGTTTCGATCTTTATTGAGGTGTGTTTAAGTAAAGACCTCTCTAAAAATTAGGCGATCCCCCAGACCACTCCCTATGAGTGACTGTGTCCAACTCAGCATTGTTCCACACAGTGACAGGCTCACCCCATCACCAAGAAGAACTTCTCAGCATTGTTCCACACAGTGACAGGCTCACCCCATCACCAAGAAGAACTTCTCAGCATTGGCTCTATCCAATGGCAAGCTCACCCCACCACCAGGCAGAGCCATAATCTCAGAGGTGGCCCAACTCAGAGACAGGCAAAAACCCACCCCAAACAGAGCCTCTCATACCTCAAGGAAAGGGACCACTTCTGCACAAAAGCACATCAGTGGGAGCCAGACCCAGAGGTGGCGATAGTAAGGTGGATGCAATGGAGAAGTCATATTTACCTACACAAGTTGCTAAAAGATGTGTCACCTTATAATTAAATTACTCTGGATTTAGAGAAAGATGTTGGAAGTTTTTTCCCACTTGGTTAGACTATAATAAATTTAGTTTAATCCTTTATCCAAGTGTAAGCAAACAAAGTTTGCACCTGAAGTATCTTAAGGACTGAAGCAACTCATGGTAAAGGTGGACCAAGCTCTCATCGCTACTTGTCTTAGACAAGTAGTGGTGAGAGCTTGGTCCCCTTTGGATAAAGGATTAAACTAAATTTATTATCTCATATTTTATATTTTATCTCTGTATAAGCAAGCAAAAATCTGCATATGAAATTTCCTTATAATACAACCCTTCACTTTATTATGCCATTCACAGGACATGTTGTTCATGCTATGCACTATAGCGTGATTCTCTTTCCAAGCTTTGATCACTACTTGTCTAAGACAAGTAGTGATGAGAACTTGGTCCACCTTTACCATGAGTTGCTTCAGTCCTTAAGATACTTCAGGTGCAAACTTTGTTTGTTTACACTTGGATAAAGGATTAAACTAAATTTATTATAGTCTAACCAAGTGGCAAAAAAAACTTCCAATAAAATATGAAAATATAGTCTCTTTATATGAAAATATAGTTTCTTGGCAAATATAAGATACATTCCAACTTGGTAATAACAAAACAAAACATAGCTATCTCAAATCCATGTTATTACCATTGTACTATAGTAATAATATGATTATATATCATATTTGAGAGTTACAGTATAAAGTTGACATAATTCTAAGTTATAATAACCTCATTCACACTACACTACTAGTTTCATGTACCCTTTTAAGCTCTTTTTTGCTTTTTTTTTTTTTTTTTTTATTATGCTAAATGACAAGAGACCTTTAGTGTATTAAAGTTAAGAATTAAATTAATGGCCGAAAATTTCACCTGTTATGTGCTGAATGTAAGGAAGGCTACCAGACCTCAGTATTTTCTTTTCATTTTCATTCTCCCTTATTTATCTGGGACTGGGATCTTCTTATAAGATAATAAGATCTTATTATTATTATTGTGCGACACCTCCAAGGAGTCCGAGGACTCATCGTGGGAGGGCACTCTACTCCACTCCGCTACAAATATCTCACCGTCTCCACTACTATTTAATTCTCCCACAACTACTACCACCACCATTGCCATCTACTGCCCATCACCACAAACAAAAATATTTTTTTGTCTCCCCCGTTTCTGGGAGGAAAAAATCATTATTAACATCTGACCTCTATGAAGTCAAAGGACTTATCAAAGGAGGTTCACATTCTCTCAAGCAAAAAGATCATTGAACCATGCCTTAAACCCATTCACACATTCTGCTCTCACCACACTTTCAGGCAATGCATTCCACTCACCAATCACTCTTCATGCAAAGAAACTTTGCATGAAGATTGATTGGTGAGTGGAATGCATTGCCTCCTTATACAGTTTTGAGGGGTAGCATGTTGTTCTACCATTGTTCCCCTCTACACTATGAAAAATGTGAAGAGGGGAACAATGATTCATCTGGTAACAATCCCTCAACAACTTATGTCTCAATCATATCTTCTCTTCTTCTATTCATAAGGCTCAGCAAGTTCCACTCTGTTGATTTCTTCTAGTATCTGACATAGACCTGACACAGACTTAGTGAGACATCTCTGTCCCCTGTTCAATACATCCTCATTACCTTAAACATCAGCTAACCAAATCTGCACACATTCTTTGATCAAAGTCAAATACAAGGGAACCATAACCTCTTTGCTTCTACACATCAATGTCCTCCTCATTATTGTCATAATCTATTATGATGTTCTTCTCATTTAGCAATGTGATTCCTAAACTTCAAATCTGTGATTCCTAAACTTCACAACTTCAAATCCCATCACTCCCAGATCTCTCATCTCTCCACTTCAAAATTTTCCCATTAATTGTATACTCTTCATCTTAATCTTGCGTAACAAATTTTTCAGACCTTGCACTTTGCAATGTTAAACTGAAAGCTCCACTCACTTGCCTACTGACACAGTCGATTAAAATCCTCTTGCAAGGCCACAACATTGAAGGCAATTTTAAAAAGAACTATGTGGACAAACTTCAAAATGAGAAAATGGACATTGCGACTCATTTGCACCAATGGTTCACAGATAGTTCTTTCTCCTAAGGAAGAAGTGGAGGACTGCGAGTCATTAGAGAGGCAGCTGACATATTCATGACATGTGGCATGGTGATGGTGGTGGGCAGTAGATGGCATTGGTGTAGGTGATGATGGTAGTGGCAATTTACTGTAGTTGGTGGATTAAGTGGTGGAGACAGAGAGATTTAGAGTAGGTGCCCTCCCTCGATGAGATTTTGGACTCCTTGGAGGTGTCATGTAATAGTAACAATAATAATAATAATATGTGTATATATATTTATATATACAGGGTGATCAAAATTGAAGTATCCCTGTGTAAGACCTTGTGGAACCTCATCCATTGATCCAAATGATACAAAACTTTGTATGAATACATTGTGCATCATGTGCTAGTGATATCTGAGAAAAAAAAGTAGTTCCAAAATCATACCATGGGTGGTGTAAACATCAAATACATGGAATTTGCATATCACACAACTCAGCAGATGCCAAGAAGGTTTAAAAAGATGGACATGGGATTTTTCCATTCATTCTGGTTATTAAAATGCTTTGCTCCTGAAACTGTGCTACCTAAACAATTGCAGTGCTGTTGCTGCACTCCGTGAATTTCATCACCTGAACAAATGTCGATGAGGTCCACTATCTTCATGTGCTCTGTGATAGATTAGTCATTTTGAAGAAACAGGATCAGTGCGAGTTACACCTGGCAGAGGTCGCAAATCAATCAGTTCACAAATGAATGAAGTTGCTAGCACCATTGTGGAGCAGGCCATGAATAATAGTGTTGGTTCCTGCAGTGTACATGCTAAATAAAGACACATGGATGTGCTTTACACAACTGTCTGGAAAATTCTATGGAAGATTCTGCATTTCTACACATTCAAGATAACTCTGACACAGGAGTTGTATCTGCAGGACATTGAATGTCAACTGACATTTGCTTTAACATTCTTGCTTGAGTGAAGTTGGATGCTGTGTGGCAGTAGATAATTTTGTGGGAAGATGAGGCTCACCTTCATCTGAACAAAGGTGTGAATACTGACAACTGCCAAGTATGGGCTATGCAAAACACACAAGCAATCCAACAAATTCCTTTGCATTCACCCAAAGTTGCTGTCTGGTGTGGGTTTACAGCTTCATTTATCATCGGACCATTCTTCTTTGAAGACCTGTGCCAGTCAGGTCCTGTGACCTGCTCACTTACTGCTAAGAGGAATCGCAATATGATAAACAATTTTGTTGTGTCACAGCTACAGTAGCACCTGCGCATGGATTTCAGTAAATTTTTATGCAGGATGGGACCCCTCCACACATTGGTCAATCTGTATAGGAGGTTCTTCAAGAACATTTCATGGATGCCAGCGTGATCAACCGTACATTTCTCACTGCATGGCCACTTCATTTACTGTGACTTCTGGCTTTGGAGATTTCTCAAAGACAGGATTTATTGGGATCATCCTGATAAATTGCCAACACTGAACAACAGCATAATGCAGAATGTGCACATCATCAGTCCTACCAGTTGTGTTCTGTTGTTGAACATGCTGTGTTTAGGATGCATTTTGTGGCATATCAGAAAGGGCTGCACATTGAACAGTACAGCCCATGAATGGATAATAGAAGTGAATAAAAATGTATTATTTATGCTTGTGTCGCTTTTCTCCTTCTTACATTGGGAAAATTTGGAGAAAAAGCAATACTAATAATAATTGAAGTACCTGCTGGATTTCTGTTCAGGATATGGAATAATCATTACCAACACTGTGTTCCAACATAAAGATCTGTACATGTGGAGGGAAGACATAAGATATAAGAAAAGCCTCATTGACTATGTGATTGTTGATAGGGATAGTGATATCATCATGCTGGTTCAGGATACAAGAGTGTACAGAGAATTTGAAATTGGAAGTGATTATCACTTGGTTTTAAGTATGATAAAAAATGAATTAAAATGAATAAAAAAGAACAATATATAGGAAAGTTTTAAAGAGAATTAAAGTTGAGCAACTTTTACACATAAACTGTGGCTATGAGTATACAAACACAACTGAAGAAAAAATGAAACAGTTTAAACCTTGGAATCTCAGTGACAAACTCTGAAAAAATATTGCCTGATTCAGCTAGGGATGCATGTGGTGAAGTTGTATGCAAGAATAGCATGGTGGATACAAGAAGTTAAAGAAGCAGTCCTGGAACAGAACAAAGTATACCAAATCCAAGCAAATAAGTTAGAACATGCCCTAAAAACATAGAGAAAAATTTAGGAGATTTAAGCTAAGTGTTAAAGTAGCTATATAAAAGTCAAGGGAAGGCTTTTGGTAAGAATATGGAAGATGATTATCAGGAATGTGGCAAAATTTTCTGGAGGCTATTCAAAAAACTTAGAAATGGAGGAAAGAGTACTATAAAAGGAATCGAAGATGATCAAAGTGACATGAAAACTGAAGATAAGGATATCCTGGTTGTCTGAATTATTACTTTGAAAGACTGTGTAAAATGGAACAAGCAGTGACAGAACAGTAGTAGAAAAGTTTTCAAAAGGAATGCAAACAAGAGTACATATCAATACTCGAAGCAGAAAAAGCTATCAAAGGCCTGAAATGCAGAAAGGCAGCTGCAATAGATGATATTCAACCAGAAAAATTGGGAATAAATTGAATGTGTGAATTATAAAGTATTTCTCTGCTACGTGTTCTAGGCAAGATTTATGCAAGCATACTTCAAGAAGAGGCTAAGAAAAATTTTGGAAGTGAAACTTGAACAAGCTGGGTTCAGACCAAATATAGATAATCAAAATCAAATTTTCACTTTATGAATAATAGTTGAGAACTAGGGGCAATACAACGAGGAACTGTACTTAGGTTTTGTAGATCTGGAAAAAACATATGGCAAGGTGCTCAGTAGAGACTTATTAAAAATATTACAATTATATGGTGTAAATGAAACATTATACAGAGCAATACATAGTCTATATATAAGTTTTAAGTCAGCAGTTAGAACTGAATGAAATACAGGAAGATAGTTTGAATTAAAATTAGGTATAAGAGGGTGCATACTATCTCCACTTTTATTCATCTATATGGATCATGTTATAAAATGTAGTGGTATTAAATCTGCTATTAGAATCAAAATATCAAACTTAGCTCTTTGTGTAATGTAGATGACATACTCCTAAACACATCTAGTGCAAGTTTCCAGAATACTCTAACTAAATTGAATAACAGCTGGAAAAAGTTTTGTATGAAAATTAGCAACGATGAGACAACAACTAATAAAATAGGCAGAACACAAAAAACTTCAGTTGAATTCTCAATGAAGAACCCATAGAAGAAGCTAAAATATTTCGGCCATTTAGGCACAGTATTTAGTGAAGACAAATTAAATATGGAAATAGACAACAGATTAAGCAAAATTGGTATGGTGGGGAGTCAGCTGGATAAATTTATGATATAAAGGAGAAATTAACCAAAGTACTATGCTAAGCGTGTACAAGGGGATCCAAGAGCTGAGTTAGAAATAAAGCACTGGATCAAAAACTAGAAACCACAGATATGAGAGTTCTGAGAAAAAAAATTAGGTAAGTGAGATGGTATCAATGGCAAAAATCATATTAAAAATGAAGATTAGGAAGGAACTTGACATTGTTAGCATTCAAGAATGTGTGTGAGCAAAGCTATCTGTCATAGTGCTGTCATAGAAGGGTGTACACCTGTCGAGAGGGTACATGTCAGGAAACTGATGATGATTTCTCTATATTATATTCTCTCTCTTTATATTTTTTAATGACTCCTATCTTTTATGAGGAGGTGGTCAGATGTAGAATGGAAGTAATTTCCAGTGGTAGGCTTTCTGTATACCATGTAAAAGATATTATCACTTCAAGTGATATTTTCACTTCAAGTCTAAGAGTAAAATTTATATATTGTAAGGGAATTCTTTTTGATTGTTCCATTGAACTTGGTCAAGATGATGAAAATATTATCCATATAACAAAGCAATATTTTGGTTTCTGATGGGATTTTCTAGGGCTTTTTTTCAAAGATTCCATAAATAAACAGAGTAGAAACAAAGAAAGAGTTGAGCCCATAACAAGATCCTCTTGTTATTCAAAAATTTGAAAAATTAGATAGTGTCCAGAAGAAACCACTCTCATTACTATGAACATTTTCAAGAGAAAAATGTTCATAGTAATGAGAAATGCTTATAAAATTTAACTTAAACCAAAAAATTTTGTTAAGAAATGTACAAAAAAGGTATACATGTACATGAAAGTAGCAGAGAACTGTAATACTAATAAAGTTTTTTTTTAGAATTATGCAGTCTTTAAATTATGTGGTCGAGATTTGGAAGTGATGGTTGACAGTAGACTGAAGATTAGAGGGCACATTACAAGTATTGGAAAGACTGCACTTCATAGTGCTTCTATGATAAGAAGTAGGGATAAGGAAGGGGTTGTGCCACTGTATAAAGCCCTGGTCAGGCCACACTTGGACTATTGTATTCAGAGTTGGTCACTGGTTTTCAGTGTGATGTGGAAACATTGGAGAGGATCTAGAAATGAGTGACTTAATATCAGAACAATGTTCAAGACTGCAGGACTTGGGAATGCTGACTATAGAGGAAAAGAGATGATATGATGGAAACATTTAAATAAGTGAGAGGATTTTATTGGATTATAATCCGGACGGGATTATAAAAAGAGTAGAAGGTGAGATGGGGGGTGGAAACCAGATGCCATCCCTGGAAGTTATGTAAGAATGTGGTGAAGAGAGGTGTGAGGAGTAGATTTTTTGTACAGAGAATTCTTAATGAATGGAACGCATTACCAGAATGTGTTGTTAATGCAAGGAGTGTTATGGATTTTAGAACTCTAAGATTTAGATCTTAGATATTAAGATCTGGTATGATAAATATGTTATCAGTTGAATTAACCTCCCACGATGAGTCTGCTGACTTCATGGAGGGTGCAGTCATAATAATTATACTCTGAATTTTCAAATATTCAACATAATCACGAAAATCTCAGAAGACACTGATATACCATTCTGTTACTTATATACAAAAAATAAATGTTCTGCCAATGAGATAGTTCTCAGTATTACTACATATCTAGTTCTATCTCTTCTGCAAGTTCAAGACTGATATAGGAAGTAACTAGCACACCATAATGATGAGCATTTACACATCCTGTGAAGAGAAACATGATGTATGTTATGAGATGCAACGTTCAAATTAATCTGGTTTCATTTGTTCTTTATATACAAGCAGCAGGGCTGTAACAACATTTCATGTGCAAACTTGTTTGCATGTTCTAATATAAAATATGGATGAAAACAAAAACATAATTTCTTCTCAAATATAAGTATTAAACTTATTTAATTTCACAGCTGCACTGAAACACAAATGAATATTATTATTTTAAAATGGACTATAGAAGTAGAAAATCTGCAGTGTGCAGAATATTTTAATATTTCATTCGAAACATTAATATATATATATAGATTTTGATGTTTTCATCAAAATGAACCAAATCTTCATCATGCATTTTTGTATATTAAGAATTTACAATTATCTTTCTGAACTAAGTTCCTGAAGTAAACAGTAATATTTATGAACATGGTTGAACTTTTCTATTTCATAATTACATTCAATGATATAACATACAGACAGCTAAACTATCTTAAAATAACCAAACAAGAACAACAGTGGGCTTTCAAAATACTTTAATGCATTATAGTATTATATTATTTGTTTAGAATGTTTTGTGTTCATTCAGCAATGGTTAAAAACATTCTTAGCAGCATAATAATATAAAGATGATTCAAAATACTATTATTTCACACTGAGAATAACTTTTATGATAAATATTGCATATACACTGAAGGTCAGATGCATGGTTTTGTTCTAGATATCATTGCATGAAAAGCAATATCAATTTCTGGTGTGATTAAAATTTCATCATCAACAATGTTGTTTGTGAAAAAGGTGCTGAGTGCATACTACAAGGCATTATCATGTGCAAATGCTAAAAAGCATGAAAAAAGTATAAAATAATTACTTCAGCATCCTGCTGGTGTGTCAAGAAAACATGCCTGCATTGCAGTTTTCATTAGTGCTTAATGACTTAAAATTAACCTGCAGTAAAAATAGCCCATAAGCATACCACTCAGCTTTGTTTCTGCTTCTGAGTGAATATATTGTGAAATGGGCCTTGTACATTGTTTACTAGTCTAAAACATGAAATGGATTTTGAAACATGTTCAAAATCCATAACAAATTAGAAACACTATTTATTGGAATTTATCCTCATAAAAAATGCGATTTAGATTATTCCGTTAATATTCAAGCAAATTTAAACAGACTTACATATAAAGAGATCATATAAATATTTATTAATTTTATCCATATGAAAAGGAAAAAAAAAACATACATTATTAACAAAGGAATCAGACATTAGCAGGTGTACTGATCATCAAATTTAAAAAAGCTTTTATACATTGCAAATTATTATGATTCCATTATTGAAGGAAGTGTATGTGTGTTTGTGTGTGTGTGTGAGAGTCTGTTTGACCACAGCATCACTTATTAGGACTGAATAAACTGATATTTATGCCATTTCCAAAAAAAAAAAAATGATAACTGCATAAAAGAAAATAGAAATATAAGATAAAATAAGTAATATATATATATTTTTTCACACACACACACACATATATATATATATACACATACATACATACACACACATGCTAAATATATACTGCAATGAATAATTACTAAAATTTAATTTTGTGCACAATTTGAATATCTCGCTGATATTAAGAATAACTGTTACTGAGAATATTTAGTAATAGATTTTTATCGTTATAATGTTTTAATATATATGTATAATATACATATATATACATACATATATATATATATAATGGAATAATTTAAATATAACTGTATTTTATAAATATTGTAATGATTAGGTCACATGGATAGAAAAGTAATTTCTCTCTCTCTCTCTCTCTCTCTCCCCCCCCTCTCTCTCTCTCTCTCTCTCTCTCTCTCTCTCTCTCTCTCTCCCTCTCTCTCTTTTAAAATTGTTATTAAAATATAGACAATATTTACAACTTGTCTCAGTTAAGTTGGAAGGCAAATGAAGCTATACAATACATTCAATTTAATTTATCTATATACACTGAACATTTTATGGAATGGAAAAATGCAAATTCTGATGTTTTCACAAGCTTAGTGAACAAAAACAACAACTGAAAGGTCAGTGTATCCTTCAAAATACACTCTCAGAATTTTACCCATATCACTCACCAGTGGGTACATCCATGAGGGAGTCTGCCATGCCACATTAACTGAGACAAGCTGCAGTAAAAGAAAACGTTATTTTAAAAGAAACTAAATAGTTCTAGCAGAACATAATATAATATAATTATTAGATTCAAAATATATACTTTTATATATAAGAATTTTATTCAGTGTGCCCAAAAAATTGTTTGGCATTTGTTAATGACTATATTTCCTGAATAAAAAATTCAATATAAATTAGTGATACAATAATATTTAAGCAATATGACATACAGTATTTTACATTTTTAGAAGCCTAATGTCAAGTCAATGCAATGATAATGATTGCATAGATTGGGATTTGTCACTTATATAAAAGGAAATAAATGGGAGCTCATAAAAGGCAAAAAGTAACAATGCACATAGAATCTTTTCATAATTACACTGTTTTACAATACTGGGTAATTATTTTGATATGTTAATGTGGTTTTATCATTGCCCTTCAGACCAATCTGAATTACTAGATGTTTGCAGCACATTCATAATAACACCTCATAGCTTATAGAAAGAGAATCAGTATACAAATAGTTTGTTGATTTATTACATATTTGTAACGAATCTATGTCTCTTGTCTCTGTCAGTGAAGAGGTTACCATCTTTACAACAGTATGGTCTGTTCTGAGTTTTTAAAATTTAAAACACTCATGATGGTATAACAAGGAGAGATGAAGTAAAAGAGTGTTAAAGTCTGTTATTTCTTGAAGAGGGATGAGGCTATAGTGTACTGCTGCAGGAAATGGATTTGTTCAGGCATGTTTCAAGCTTTCATTATTGATTTTCTGTGAATGACAGCTTGCGTTTCATTAATTCAAATGATAACAATTATGTGGTTCAAAGTATTGATCTCTTTTTAAAGAAGAAAATTAACTGTATTTGTCCAAAGTATGCTGTCAAAATCCATAGATTCTTCCACTACTTAATTTGGATAAAATTAACTAGCCTCAAGCCACAGATACTGTTAGCATGCATCAACTTTTTTCATTCATGTGATGTTAGTTGATTCTTGGGAAAACATATGCTGCTTCTCTCGTGATAGATTATCATTATACAGATGAATGGAACATCATTACTCCCTTCCTCCCTACATTTCATAATTATGTATAAGAGACCAATACATGAGAAAGAAAATTAAATTATCAGCAATCATAAACATGACATTATTATATGATTGCAGTTTGGGTGTACCAACTGCTAGAAGTCTACTATGGAGATGGATTTGTTTGTTTTTTATGTCTCCAATCCATGAAAGGTTTTTGCAAATCTATAATATATTAGTACAATGGATGGGTTAAGGATTTTTAAAAAATAACTTTATGGATTTTATTTTGTATTTTTTATTTAGCCTGGAAACCCTGCTCTAGAGACCAAACATGGAACTTTTTCAACCCACTTGAGGCCTCCAGTGAGCAAGACAGTGGTCTCACACCAGAAAATGAAATTCATCATTGTTAGTCTATTATCTTTATCATTGTTAATACAATGTGTTTCATTGCCATATATCAGACAATGCAAGAATATAAACTTCCTGTAAGTTGAATTGGTGAGGATCCAAAGTTGAGTGACTAAGACAATATCAAGACTTTGGAATGCTGGCTATGGAAAGAGAGGTTGAAGAAATGTGGATTGAGTTTGGTGGATAGGAGGAAAAGAGGTGATATGATAGAGACATTTAAGTTAGTGAGAGGAAGTTATCAGATTAATCCAGATGGGATTATAATATGAGTAGAAGGCGAGAGGGAAAATACCAGAGGCCATCCCTGAAGTTATGTAAGAGTGTGGTGAAGAGGGATGTGAGGAATAGATTTTTAACATGGAGAATTGTAGAAGAATGGAACACATTACCAGAATATATAGTTAATGCAGGAAGTGTAAATTATTTAAGATTCAGTATGATAAGTATGTTGTCAGTTGAATGAACCTCCCTCGATGAGTCTCCATGGAGGGCGTGATGATAATAATAATAATGTGTAACTTTTTGGGCACTCTGTATAATAAACTGCACTCATATTTTTTTGTTATAATAATTACAAATATTAATATAAAATTAACATTTAAAGAATCAGATTTTGATAAATGAAGAGAAGAGCAGTTAACCAACATAATCATGTAAGCAACTCTAACTTAAACAATGCTATGCTATTAAATTCAGTTAAGCTTTTATAACAATAAAATTATTAATGTTTTATTTGATGTTCATATTCACCTCAAACACTATATAAAACAAACAGAATACAAACACCCTTACAAAAGCAGTACCAGTTAAATTTATCAGAGTTCTGCTTAGAAAATAATTATGTCACTTCTCAAAAAGTGTAAAATAATTATACCAAAATTAAAAACTATGGATTTTGATAAGTAATTTGCAATCATTTTGAAATAAAAATAATTTAAAAAAAAAAAGAAATGTAAAAAATGTTTCAAGTGTCAGCAGGCAGGAAAAAAAAATCTTCAACTGCAATCACAATATTCAAAGCCAAAAATATAAATTATTTCTCTACGCAAGAAGAATAATTTATATCATATGAAATTTTAGAATTTGTCCATGTACTATTTTTATAATGGGAAAAACAGAGCAACATGAAGGAATTCTACTTGAAGGTATTCAAAAATAGATATGATTATTTAATGAAATAAAGAGCCAAAAGTTTGGCTCTTTATTTCATTAATTTATCTGTGCACCTTTTTGACAACTCATACTGTAAAGTATTAAAGCTATTATCACTATAATCTTGGTATTATTTGGTCTACCTACTCACTGATGATACCTCAATAAAGGTTGAAACTAGTCTGGGTAGTGACCTATCTCCCGTAATGTAAAACAACATACATCTCCTAGGGGATGAGTTTTACATTAGGGCAAATACTAAGAATAGCGATCCTAGCTTTATCCACCTTTACAACTAGTTGCCTGGTTGCTTGGACTCACCAAACTTTTATAATTTGCTGTATTCAGCATGAAACTCTTTGATTTCTATCTTAGAGTTTTCTTATTCGGCTTTGAAATAATGTAAGATTAAATATCCCCTTAATTTAAATAAGATATGATTACGTTTCCGATAGAGATTACAGAAGGAAAAAAGAAGTGAATTTTATTTTTCTCTACAGTACATTATATTTTCCTATTTTAGAACAAAGTGTATTCCATAACCAGAACAAACAGAACTTTCAGAAGTGTTAATTAACTGGCATTTGATTTATCATTAGGGTTTTAATATCTTATTTAAACTAAAGTAAATTATTGTGCTTAATAGTTTGTTAAAGATGCTCACTATTAATGAAAAGTATCAGGAACATAGCTGTCATTGTTATTACTGTTATGCAGGCACCTCCAGGGAGTTGGAGACCCATTGAGAGGAAAGTACAAAGCAGGTCATAGCCTAAATATCCATTGTAAGCTTCCTTGAACACACAGACAGAAGATGAACTCACAGTGCCCCATTGGCAACTTATTCCATTCACTCATTCTATCATGTGCCAGGAGAAGAACTTGGATCTTGTTTCCTGACTACACTCTTACTGATCTCTGGGATGATCCTGAGTTCTCTCCATGAGCTGCAAAATTCCCTTTATGTATATATCCTAAGATGTCCTTACCAAATGATATGCTTCTATCATATCATTTCTCCTCCTCCTTGTTTGCAGACTTTAACCGTGTTCTTTCAGTCTGCCTTTACAACAAAATTTCATAGGCCAGATATGATTTTGGCTACTTCTACTTATATATTTTCAACTATTTCCTCATCTCTATGGAACCCAGGTAACTATATCTGAGCAGAGTAGTTCAATTGTGGTCTTATCAAAGACTTATAAAGTGGAGAATAACTTCCTTATTCCTACAAGTTAGTGTTTTTTCAATATTGCAGTTAATCTAATGTGATGACTTAACCACCTTAGCAATGTGGCCTCCAAATTTTAACTCACTGTTTACTAACATGCCCAAGTCCCTAGCTTCATTGACCTCTGTACAAGTAATCAATGACTTGCATTAATCTCTTTGGACCAAACTACAAAATAATCATGCACATTGGAATGGTATTCATTAATATTTTCCCACAGAATCAGCTGGCAGGGATTCTGTATCAGATATGTCCATTATTGCTTGATCCAACTTTGCACAATCAGCATATAATTGGATATTCCTCTCCAGACTATTGCCACTATCATTACTATACAAGCTAATTAGAAGTAGTCCACATGCAGATTCCTATGGTACCCACCGATCATCATCTGTTTTTTTAGCATCAGCAACTTCATACATCATCACTCTCCTATCCATATCACAAGCCTATTTTGTAGTTTTCATTTGCATTTTCATTCGCTTGTCCTCCCAGGTGAAATCCTGTCAGACATTGGCAAAGTCTAGCAGTATCATTGTGTATCCATTTCTTTAACCAACTCTGCTGTTACTCGATTGCAAAATGTGAGCAGATTACATCAGCATGGCCTACCATTAATCCCATGCTGTCCACTATTGAAGGATCAAAATCTACTCTCTACTCATTTCTTCAATACTGCTCTTTAGATAGAGAACTATTTTATAACTGGCTGTATCAGTCCTAGCTCCATCCCTATACAATGGGATTATCTTGCTCTTCTTCCACTCATTAAGAATCAGCTCATGAGCAAACTTAATGAACTCATGTTCAGGTCATTTATATTGTATTCCTAAAGATGTGTGGTGTGTGAAAGAGAGAGAGAGAGAGAGAGAGAAACAAAATATTGCAAGCATTAAACCATTGTTTAATTCAGTCTTGCTTTGCCTGCATTACTTTCTTATATTATAAAATATTAAGTAAAATATAAAGAGTAAAATATTCTATTACACCACTGATAGTGCTGTAGAATAAAGGGATTCACACAACTAAAAATCTTCATCTGCATGACATATGAATGTAACTAGATAATCCTAATTTCAATACAAGCTATGTAATTAAGGAGGATAAAATATGTTCTATGCCAGTGGGGCATAGATAGTGCATTCTTGACATTGTACAATGTGAAATTGTAAGCACAATTAAAAATTGTAACTGTATCATAAATATGGTGTTTCTTTAGATGGGATATTGTAAATAGATTGTTCAATTGTTTAATCTAAAGAACACTGAAAAGTTACTTAATAAATTTTAGTACAAAATCCCTATTAAAATCCTCATGCAATTAAAGAGAGAGAGACTAAGAAAGGCCATCACACACAGAAGAGACATCACTAAAATGTAAATCCTTACTATTATTTTGGTAGTAAAAATGCCTAAAAAGTAAAATATAATAGGGTCCATAAGGTCTGCTATCCAGGAGGGAGAATGAGCAAAATAATTCATGTATTGGATATTAGGAGGAAATGAGCAAAAAATTAGTAGTGGTGTGGGAACAAATGATTTAGGTGAATAGAATGAGAATGTAGGGGCAGATATCAGGCTAGCCATATGAAGATTTATGTGCAGAAAAGCTATATTATGTGGAAATACAAGGCTGGGGATTATGACAGGCTCAGGAAATGGCTTGGAGCTATAGCATGTAATGAGGAGTTCAGTGGAAAAGAAATAAATGCTGCTTGAGAAATGACAAAGAAATATTTAGCAGCATCATTGTGTGAATGTATTTCAAAGGTTAAAAGGCTGAATAAGATAGTTATTCAGCCTTCTGGAAAAAGGCACTGTGGAGGCAGCCCAAAATGAATAATGGTAATAATTGGTTCAGACAGAGTATAAAGAGCAGGTCAGGGGAGTGATTCAGTTGGTAAGGAGGGCAAAAGTCCAGTACAAGTATAAATTAGCAAATCAAGCCAAGAAAAATCCTTGGGAGTGTTTTTGATATGTGGAAAGTAGAAAGAAGAATGATTCTGGTAAGATGATGTTAATGGATGAAAATGGGAATTGGTAACTTCTGCAGAGGACATAGTTCAGGTATTCAGTGATTCTGGTACTCAGTATTTCTGGTATTCTGGAATTACCAGTAATTCTGGTATTCAGTAATTCATAAGGCATCTCATCCTTAGTTGAAATCAGAAGCTGAAGTGTAGAGAATGAAATGAGAGAAGTTTTAATGGTGAGCAAGTAAGGGGTATATGAAGAGATAAGTAAGCTAGACATCAATAAGGCAACAGGACTTGACAACATACTATCATGTGACTTAAGAAAATGTTCCTCCACTTCACAAAGGTGGTGATAAGGCTAATACTACAAATTACAGGCTCACTGTATATCTGGGCTTGTAGTTAAAGTATTGCAGAAGATGGTGAGAGACAGGATAAAAACGTGGGTTGATATCAGTGGTATTCTTTGTGCTTGCCGGCATGGGTTTGTTAAGGTGAGGTCATGTTTTTTCCACTTGCTGATGTACTATAACAAGGTGATGAATGAATTGAACAAGGGAGATTCATACACAGTGATATGCTTGGAGTTTGCAAAGGGCTTCTGATAGACTGCCACACCATAAATTGATAACTAAAATGAAGTAGTGGATGACAAATTAATAGATGACAGATGAGTGAGTTGGATAAGCAACTGGCTCTCAGATAGGTATCAGCAAGTTGTGTATGAGGGTGCCATATCCTTGAAGAAGAAAGCCATTAGTTGTTTTAATGATGCAAACTTAGTTGAGTGATGAGGAATCAAACAGATGTTGTGGCCTTACTGGAGTACTTGAATAGATTCTGTAAGTGGACAATGGTATGGAACTGTCAGTTCAATGTTGCAAATTGTAAGGTCATAAAACTGGTAGGCAACAATGGTATGCAAAGTATACACTTAGTGGAGAAATTTTGGAGGAAGTTGAGAAGAAAAGAGACCTTGGAGTGATGATAGACAAGGATCTGAAGTTCAGAGGTCACAATGCGCAAGCTGTGAAGTTGTCTCATAGGATAATGACAATGAAACGGAGGACAACCTGCAGAAATAGAAGTTCTGGTTCCATTGTGTAAGGCCATGATCAGACCTCACATGGATTACTGTGCACAGATTTTCATAATGAGGAGGATATATTGGAAAGGGTCAAGAGAAGACTGACTAAGGTGGTAACTGGTTTTTGGGATGTGGGATATGAAGACAGACAGAGGGAATGCAGTTTGCAACAAATAGGAGGAAGAGAAGGGGATATGATTGAGTCATTTAAGATGGTAAAGAGTTGTTACCAGGTTAATATGGAAGAATTTTTTTTTCATAGAATGTGGCATAAGGAGAAGGTTCTTTGAATGGAGAGTGGTTGGTGAGTAAAATGTGTTGCCTGACATTGTGGTGAATACAGATACATTGAATGAGTTTAAAATACAGTTTGATGGTGTGTGTGTGTGTGTGTGTGTGTGTGTGTGTGTGTGTGTGTGTGTGTGTGTGTGTGTGTGTGTGTGTGTGCGGTGTGTAATGGTGTGTACTTCCTGTGATGAGGCTTTTGATTCCATGGAGCCATGGTGTTAGTAATAATTATAATAATGACGATAAACTAACTGAATGTAAAAAAATGTGCAAATCAGTGCAATGAAATGAAATTCAGTTGCTTCTATTAATTTTCATAGCCAATAAAACATAATTTTAATGCTTCTAATATTTAATATCTGCAAGAGAAATATCTTCTCTTGCAGATATTAGGAGGAGCACAGGAGCACACTTTATGGGCAGTAGGAATCCTTGATTGTAATAATACAGAATGCTAAGAATTACAGTTTACCATATTTTTGGGAGTTTCTCGTAACCGCATTTATCTAAATAGGTTGGTTTTTAAAGACAGCTGCAAATTCTGAGGGAAAAAAAATCCTCTCACATTTAAACTTCCTGTTCATAGCAGTTTTTCAACATTTGATTTTGTAGCTAGTGTATAAGGCATAGTCCTCAGGATTGCAGCAGTAGATGTATTTTTTATGTTGCTAAAAACAGATGTTGGTCAACCTTTCAGCCTGTGGGGTGCTATTCCTAGTTACAACTCTAAAGCTAGAGTCCATTAAGTACCATTTTACTTTGTGTAGCTTGTATGTATGTTAAATTTATATTTTATCCCTGAAGGAGTGTGTGTGTTTGTGAGAGAGAGAGAGAGAGAGAGAGAGAGAGAGAGAAAATATATTGTAAGCATTAAACTATTGTTTAATTTATTCCTGCTGTTTTCATTCCATTTATCATCAAACATGAGAATAAGGTACTATATGTTTCAAAACATATGTGCATGCATATGCAAGTACAATTCATGTCAATATTTGTATTAATTTTTATTCAAATGGCAAAGTCAAAGAAGAGATAATGTATGAGCACATACTGTGAAATATTTTGCAAAAAATGGTTGGACATGTATAAAGGGGATGATCTAACAGGGGATTTAATTTATCGGAATGTATTGTCGTTTGTAAGGAGATGACAGTCTACATAAAATAGTGGGAGATGGGGAAGAACCAGAGGTCATCCCTGGAAACTGTATAAAGAGGGTGTGAGTAGTGGACTGAGAAGCAGGTTTTTTTCATACAGAGTTGTAAATGATTGGAATGTCTTACCTCAGAGTGTGGTGTCTGCAAGGAGTTTGAGCATGTTTAAGACATGGTATGATGAGCAGTGTGTGTGATAAAAGGACCTCCCAGACGAGTCTTTGACTCCATGAGGTCTTGGAGTAATAATAATAATAATAATATGGAAATAAAAAGAGTGCATCTTTGAGCTTCTGAGGAATAATATGTTAAGATGAAATTCCAAAACAAGGCAGCATACTGTATAGTTCACATCTCACAGGACATGATGCTGAATGACATGTT
Source organism: Typopeltis vanoorti (assembly GCF_054136105.1). NCBI lineage: Eukaryota > Metazoa > Arthropoda > Arachnida > Uropygi > Thelyphonidae > Typopeltis > Typopeltis vanoorti. The sequence goes on along the minus strand of NC_143564.1, from coordinate 89,761,472 downwards.
ATCACTACCAGCACTTGGTAAGGGTGATCGTGAGGTCAATGTGGAAAGACCTCCTGATTTAGGAGATGGTTAAGAGGAGAAAGTTTACCATGAAGAGGGAGAAACTATAGGTGAATGATAATGGGAGTTTCATGGTTAATATTAATACTAAGATTGTGGAATGATGAGCTTGATACAAGAGGTTGATGCATGGAACTTGATTAGGCACATTTGACACAAGCAACATATACAATTGTATACCAAGATTAAGATGAATAAATAAGAATGAAATATATAAACAGTGAAATTGGAAACCTGTGAGAAAAGAAATATAAGGAAATGTTCTGAATGAGACAGAGAGAGAGAATGCCAGGAGAATAAAACATGCAATAACAGAATGGAGAATATATATAAATGAAAATGTAAGTGTTGATGCAATCATTAATGAAAGTGCAGTGGTCAGAAGAATGAAGAGGTTCTCATAAAAGAAATAATGCACTGGTGTGGAGTCCTTCACTGTAGAAATCATAGGATTGCAGAATTACAGAAATATCAGGTGATCGGCAGAGTCAAGATGAAAAAGAAACAAGACATGCAAAATAAGATATAGGAACATAACACATAGCAAAAAAAGGAGAAAACATTTAGTCATTCTTTGATAAGGAGGGGGACTTAACAAGAATATAACAATCTTGTTTCCCTAGTGCAAAAATTAATGCTATAAGTGAAGGTGTCACGATGCAAAGAGATAAAGTGAAAGAATTGGTAGTGGCCCTTCCCATAATGCATAGCATTCTATATGATTGTAAGGATATGTGCATTGCATTATGGGATACTACAGCAATTGATGTGAAGTCATTAGCCTCTATATACAAGTAGCTCAATTGCGAAGTTACTTCTGTGCAAACTTTGTTTGCTTACACTTGGATAAAGGATGACACCAAGAATATAATTATTATTATTATTCAGGCCTGCATGGAGTCAAAAGACTCTTTCTGGGAGACCCTTCCTAGGAAACACAAAGTCTATCAAGACTCATTGAGGGGGAGGTCTCCCCTCCCCAAGAAACACAAAGTCTATCATACCACTCCTTGAACTCATTGACCGTTCTCACTCTCACCACTCCATCAGGCAATGCATTCAATGGTTCAACCACCCTCCATGCAAAGAAACCACTCCTCACTCTCTTGCTCACAGCTTCCTTTTTTAACTTTCAGAGATGGCCAATTGTCATCACTCCTTCCCGCTGTTAAACCAAGCTAAAGAACTTCCAAGTGTCAACTGTATAACCACCTCTCAACAGTTTAAAAGTCTCAATTGTATCACCTCTACTTCTTCTATCTACCAAACTCTGCAGTCCACATTCCCTCAGCCGATTCTCATAACTAACACTGTACAATCTTGAAACCATCTTTGTTAGCTGCCTTTGTACCCTTTCCACAGTTAATTTATCCCCTTCAAATCCTGGAGACCAAATTTGAGAATAACAGTCCAAATGTGGTCATATCAGTGTCTTATACAATGGAATGATAACTTTTATCTCTGCAGGTCAGTGTCCTCCTCAGTATTGCAGCAATCATCTGGGTTACCTTCACCACCTTTGCAATATGTCCCCTGAATTTCAGGTTTTTATCAATCATCAACCCCAGATCTCTTGTCTCCCCTACTTCCTCCAGTACAACTCCTCCAATGGAGTATGAAGTGTCCCATCGATGTGTCCCAAACCTCAAGACCTTATACTTTGCTGCATTAAACCAACACCCCCATTCATTTGGCCATCTGTCTTGCTTATTCAAATCCTCTTGCGGGACTACCACATCTGCACTATTATTAATAACCCTTCCCAGCTTCACATCATCTGCAAGCAACTGAATACCCCCTGCTATCCACTGACAATGTCATTGATATAAAGGTTAAACAATATAGGTCCCAGTACCGAGCCCTGTGGGATCCCACTTGTAACCTTCTGCCCCCTTGAACCTGCCCCACCATACACAACTCTCTGATACTAATCGGACAGCCGATCTGAATCCAGTTAACCAATCTGACATCCAGACCCATGTGCTGCAACTTAAATATCAGCTTAGTATGTGGCACCCTGTTAAATGCCATTGCTAAATCCAAGAAAATGGCAGTATATGCCATTCCCTCATCTATTGCTCTTGTAACTTTATTATAAAAGGCTAGCATATTACTAAAACAAGAGTGCCCCTTAAAAAATCCATGTTTACTCTCAAGGATAACATTACTCTCATCTGCCCAATGCTGTATACGGTCCCTCCCTAATTTCTCCAAGATCTTAACTACTGATGACACAGAAACTGGCCTATAATTAGACACTTCCAGTCTGCTACCGCCCTTATGCAATGGCACTATCTTACCTTCCTTCCATTCCCTGGGCACCTTTCCAATAGCCAGACTTTAATTGAAAAGCCAGGTCAAAGGAGATGTCAGTTCTTTAGCACATTCTCTCAAAACTTGTGGTGAAATACCATTCAGTCCCACAGCTTTACTGACATCCAGAGTACTCAGTATTTGGAACACACTCTCCTCCTGCACCTCTAAACCTTGCACCTGCTTTATATTAAAATTTACTTCTCCAGGATGAAATACTCCAATAAAGTGTTCGTTGAACAATTCCACTATTTCCTCTGCATCAGTCACTCTATTCCCATTTCTATCCCACAATGTCATTCTTCCACAATCATTTATCCTCCTACTAGCCACATAGCTAAAAAATTCCCTACAATTTTCTTTGGATCTTTGAGCCAGTCTCTTCTCATATTCCAGTTTTGCCTTCCTTACCATACTATCACTCTCCTGGTCTGCATCTTATATTCTTCATGCATCTGCTCTTTACCTTATATCGCTTCCATAGCCTCTTTTTCACATGCATAATATTTACTGTTTAACATGATTAATATTGTTTGTCATCCACTTTACACCTAATTGTGTCCTCTTCTTCACTTGTGGAATACAGCTTACTATTGCTGCTAACAAATATTCCTTCATGATTTCCCAAGCACTAATGATATCCCAGCCTTCCAATTCCTCCCTCCATGAAACTTCTCCAAGTCGATATCTAAGACTATTATAATCACCTGCCTTATAATTCCACCTGCGTTCCCATCTCTTTGATACTCCTGCATGTCTATTCATCTTTCAACTCAAAACCACATGGTCACTCTCTCCAACTGGTGGGAGAGATGTCATCTCAGTTATTATTAACTCTTTTGATGTTAAGACCAAATCCCAAACTCTTGAACCTCTTGTTCCCTCTATTACATGTTGGCTTTGTCCCTCAACAATTCTAGAAATTCCATTCCCTTATTGCTACATGCATCTTCCTCTCCCCAGTTTATGCTGCTGTAGTTAAAATCTCCCATAACAATCATTCTTCTTGCACTTGCCAAGCTCAAATGTCTAAACATCTCCTGGTCCCCACCCTCTGTGCTCCTTGGTTTGTAGCAACACCCCACTAAATATCCTGTATTGCCCACCTCCACCTCACACCATATGCTTTGAAAATCATTAATGTCACTGCCTTCTGAAGCCACTTTGAGAGGACATAACTAAGAGTTGTTATGTCCACTTTGAGAGGACATAACAACACTTAGAGGACATAAGTCATCACTTATCATTAGTGCCAACTTTAATTTATAGAGGCTAATTGATGCAGAGGGTAATGATTGCAAATGAGTTGATGTGTAAGTTGTGGAAAGAATGATGTGTGCAGTTAGGACACCTCTGTCTTGAATTTGCAGATAGAAGGACTTATTTAATTTTGATGGCTTGCACTTAAATAGATTTTGAGTCAGGTGCCTCAAGAAAGTAATAGTCACTAAGAGTCTGTGGAAGTGCAAAATCAGGGAAATTAGAGCTATTGATGTTATTATTACTTGACACCTCCAGGGAGTCCAAAGACCCATCGAGGGAGGGCACCTACTCTACAGCTCTGTCTCCATCACTCAATCCACCAACGAACCGCAACTATATCAACACCATCTATCGTTCACCAGCGACACCACTGGTATTGTGTGGACAACAAAAATGTGGAATCTAGTCTCTCTCTCAAGTGAGAAAATGGAATAGTGTAGTCATTACAAGGTGTAAAGGTAGTTTGCATCTAATCAGACACTTCAATTTTTATATAATACAAAATGTCAAGAATAAGAGGGAGAAGTTTGAGCAATGGTTGGTGCAACATTGCCAAATGTTATTGGTATTAGGGAGATGGATTGACAGAATGATGTAATTATGGGGATAGAATGTGAGGAAGTATAGTATTTTTAGGGAGGACAGAAAAAATAGGATGGGGAAAGAGACACTGCTGATGATGATAGATAAATTCCAGCCAAAATAGGAGGTTACAGGAACACACATGGAGAAGGCAGTTCATTTGAGATGCTTTGGTAGAGACAATGAAATTTACTGTTCATTATTGCTATATGCCAAAGGCTGCAAGAGAAGATGTAGAAAATGTATTGGCAATTTATCATGATGTAGGTCGAGCAATTATTATGAGGGGGCTTCAACTACAGGGATAAAGATAAGATAAAGATCATATAATGGTGAGAATATGGAATTTATTCAAAATAAGAGTTGATTACTTATAATAACATGTGATAGAGAAGACTCAGGTTTGAGAATGCTGGATCTGGTAATAAAATGAGAAGATCTATCCATAACCAAGGTAGCCTATTGCCTTTGAATTGGTAAGTGTGATTATATAGCCAAATGGTGACTGTAAGTATGGAAGACTACTATATAACAATCTGGAGGGGATACCTGCATTTTTATGAGGAAACAGTTACTCCAAAAAACAAAGGTGATGATTAGTAAGCCATAGGGTTCTGTTCTTAGGCCATACCATTTAATTTATTTGTTAAGGATATTTCAGGTGGACTGACATGAGACATTTACTTGTTTGTTGATGAAGAAAGTGGGAAAATATATATGTGAAGTTAAAGTTTAATGTTAATAACTGCAAGGGCAAGGTTTTGCACTTTGTGGTGAAAGGAATAGGGCTATGTACTGTATTTGTCAAACTGTGCTTTGGACACTGGATGAGATTTGGGATTTGATGGTGACTGCAAGCAGCATACAAAGCATTGTTGCTATTATAAGAAACAGACCAATGCACTGTACAGTTGCACAAGCAAATCCAAAAGAAGGTGGGTTGTGGCACCATATAATGCATTGGTCAGACAACACACGGCCCTCATCTGAAGAGTAACAACCAGCTTCAAGATCTAGAGTGCCATAAACAGAAGAGATCTTCATGCCAATCTTTTGTGGAGATGATAATCTACTCAATTTTACTGCTCCCAAAACATTGTCCTGATGTATTTACCTCTGCCCTTTCTTGGCAAAAAGACATCATTAATAGTTTTCTAGGCATCTAAAAAACTTGGCTCATGCTTTTTCTACTCAAGATGTTACTTTTCACCCATCTAGCTACTAATTTTGCACAAATCTCAAATTCTCCCAATTTTATAATACTATTCTCATGTTCCGACAGTGCAGCAGAAACCTTCTTGTGAAGGTTTCTGCTGCTGCACTGTAGATACTGTGTGGAAGGGGATAGTTTGGCTCATCAATAATCACTCTTTCATGGCTTACCAACTTCAACTACTCTCTCATATTGATGTTTTGTTCATGCTTAATGTATTTTCTACAGGTACATTACTTTCATCTGCACTTCCTCCCCCCACCCCTGCTAAACAAGCATCCATCATTACTCTTCTGTTTTCCACTAAGCCTATTTAAATATGGGCAGTGGCTTCCCAACATCTTTTTACTGTCCCACCCACTGAATCTTCACCTCTTTTTCCTTCATCCTCTCTCTCTATTTTCTCTAACAGCCTTTCTCATGAAGTGGTTCCACTAACTTACCACCTTCAGCTTTTCAAAAAAATAATAATAGGTATGTATCTTCTCCTATTAATAATTAATAACAATAATAATAATAACGATTATTATTATTATTAACATTATACCTTCATGGAGTCAAAAGAATCATCAGGTGAGAGGCTGCTACTGTCACACACAAATTTCAGCAAACCATGCCTTAAAATTATTCACTCTTTCTAGATTTGCAGGTATTGCATTCCACTCTCCATGCTAATCTGCTCCTTCTTCCTTGCTTACTGCCTCTTATTAGCACTATTTGGGAATGGTCAACTGTTCCACTGTCTCCCTCTATTCTAAGAAAATTCTCTTCCACATTAATCTGGTAGCGACGTTCTCCAATTTATAAGTCTCAAACATATCCCCTTCTCTTCCTATTCACAAGGCTCTGCAAAGGACATTCCTCAATCTGTTCTTTCTTTTAGAGAAACTTTACCATAGTTATATGAATTATTTACATGAAAACACAAGGGGAAAGGTAATATTTATTTGATTAGTAGGCCATATATTTCAGCCTGAAACTTACAGACCATCATCAGTTACAAGGTACATTACAAGGTACAAGGAACATCATTAATTACAAGGTAGAATGCAAACAATGAATTTATTTGAAACAGAATGAGCCACATGATATTCTATTTCCAGCAACATTATGTTATAACTAAGGAAAAGGTTAATCATAAACTGTAAAAAAATAATAAAAAGTAAAAATAAATAAATAATAATTTATAGTGTCATATTCTTCAGATCACCTGATAGATACAGTGATTTCGATCTTTTTTAATCTTCAGTTTAGTTTTTTAAGCCAATCCAGATTTATCACATTTACTGATAAATATACATATCATAATAAATATATGATTGATGTTTATGTATTCTTTTCTATTGAGCATCCAGTTTGTCCGAAATAGGATAGACAGCAGTCACAAGGAACTTTATACACACAGAAGAGATATCAGTGAGTATTTATCTTTTGAAGAGAGGAAACAAGTTAAGAGTTTATTGATAGGTATAAAAGTAGCCCACTAAATCATATTTCTTCAGAATGATGGAAATCGGTTCTGAAACACCCAAAATGTATGCAATTGGAACTCAATGTACTGTCTCTTTATTGTTTAGGTTAGGTTTGTAGGAGTCAAAGTGGCATCAAACTGATGTTATGTAGTTCTTTCTGAGAAGCTATTCAATTTCATATATTGTTTGACACCTAAAAGTTCTTCCTGTAACTGATGAGGAGTCAAACCAATTAACATATCAAATTAAAGATTCTATGATTCCTGTATTTTGAGAAGGATGGTACAGATTGCTGAAGAATGTGGTGACTTGTGAAAGTGGGCTTTTGATACACTGATGTGGTTAAATCACCTGATGGTGAGTAGATGAGAAGAATGTCTAAAAAACATAATTTGTTGTCTCTTTAATTTCCATAGTGAATTTAATACGAGGATGTAAAGTAGTTATAGTAGCTAAAAAGATAAAGTTTCTTTATTGTGAGGCCACAGAGCAAAAATGCCGTCAATATACCGAACCCAAAATGAAGGTTGAGGGTGTATGGATGAAAAAAAAGATGTCTTCTAGATGCTCTAAATAAAAATTGGCTAGAGCAGAAGGAGGAGAGTGGGCTTCGCATGGCAATTCCTTCCACTTTGTTGTAGAATTTGTTTTGATAAAAAAAGTTTCCAGAATTTTGAATAGTCTTACTATATCTTGTGGGAATGTTTCAGAAAAAAGAATCCAGACATGCACCTTTGTTATGTTCTCACAATTTTATCAATGTGATTACTCAATTTTAGGTTCCTGTTCACCACCACCATTCCACATTTTTCATGTCTTCCACTCCCTAAAATTTCAACACTATTTATATCCTCTGCATCCCATCCTACCTACCAAATTTCAAAACTTACACTTTGCACAGTAAACCAGTATTTCACTCACTTTCTTACTCGCACAATTTATTGAGATCAACAGTAGGCCACAACATCTGCTCTACTCCTGAGTTCTCGTGAACTTTACATTATCTGCACACCTGTCCCAATGCAAATTAAACAGTAACAATCCCAAAACAGATCCTTGTGTATGAAGCATGCCACTAGTGACTTGATTTCAGGAAACAACTCCCAATGCACAAATTGTTGATATCTATTTGATAGGGAATCACTATCTTCGACTCACTACATCTGTTATCTAATATCTATTTAAATTTGCCTGTAGTGTGGCAGTCTATCAAAGACCTTCACAAAAGCTAAGTATACCACTTTATATGCATCTCTCTCTCTCTCTTTCTCCCTCAATCAATGCTTCTGCCACTTTGTAATATGTAAGTAGATTGCTAAAATGTAGCCTTCCTTTAACAAATCCTTTATCAATATCAATTTAATTCTGGATTCTAGTCCTCACCAATCTCACCAGTTAATTTTTTTTTTTAATCAAATTTTCTCTAATAAAAGTCTAAAACTGAATGAATTTCCTTTAAAATAGTTAGCAATATGGGACATTTAGCTATAATCTGCTATAATGGTATTCTCTATAGTGTGTTTGTGTGTGTGTATGAGAGAGAGAGAGAGAGAGGGCTGTAATAAGTTTCATCTGGTTAGATTAAAGGAATATGAGACTAATAATTAATATCACAAGAAATGGTAGTGTGTAGTCCCTATCAACTTATTGGTTGATAGGGTAGAGTATGCTACTTAACCAGGGAAGTGATTATGGAACAAGGTGGTTTCCCACTGCCTTCCTTGCCCAGTATTTTATGACTGTAGAACATGTTTTAAGGGATGAAAAACCTGAGTTTCTGGGCAAAAAAACCCTCCACCTCTGTATGTGACTGGCTAACTTACCTTTATTCAAAAAAGACCTGATAAAGGTCCTGCACGTCATGGACAGGAATTAAACCCAGGTCTTTCCAACATGGGTTCGACTTAAATATTTAGGATACATACCAAGAAGTGTAGTATTACTAATTATGGGATCTACTCATGAAAAAGATAAACAAGAAGAACAAAAGTATGTAAATTAAAAATAAATAAAGCTGAGGAAGTCAAACTAAATGTAATCAGACTTGCAGGATATGTTATCTTATGAGTTTGGTTAGATTCAGCTAAGGAAATTAATGCTTCTAGAGTAATTGCACAGATTGAAACCACCCAGCCAGCTAAGGTGTATGAAGTATATCGACAATATTAAACTTTGTATCCATGTTATTTTATTTTGTTCTGTCAATTTCAATATTTCTTTTGAAAAACACATAAACATAGGATATCAAAGACTATTCTATGATATCAAAGATATCATAGAATAATTTTTTTAAGTGATTTCAAAACTGTTATAATATACTAACAACGTAAAGTGGCAAAATTTTAAGAAAAATTAAAAGAACTTGTTAGCAACAGAGGCTGTGGATTGCATTCTTTTTTTTTTTATGGAAATACATCAGAATTAAATATCACAGAAAATTAAAAATAATGTCTTGAAATACAATGGCAGAGTAATTGCCAGCTGGTTGGCCGAGTGGTTAGCATATCTGCTTTCCAACCAAAAGGCTGCGGGTTCGAATCCAGCCATAGGCAGGTGCCCACCCTCAATGAGTCCTTGGAGGTGTCACATAATAATAATAATTGCCTTTATATGATATTATCATTCATAAAAATTAAATAAATATATAATGCCTTTCTGCTCCCTAAAGAACATGGACAGTACTTTCTAGCCTGACTTTATGGAAATTATTTGGCAGTCAGTTTCCAGTTTCATTATTGCCAGAAGATTAGTATGATCTCTACCAAGAATCCGCATGCAAAAACATGAGAATGTGGCAGACATTTACTGCTATCTCATATTCCTAATTATAACTATTACTGTTAGTTTTACTGTGTAAAATTACAAAGAGTGTTAAAATCAACTTTCCTCAGATGATGAAAAATGCTAATATAGTTCGACTTTTATAACAATCCATATTACCACTTCACAGTATTAACAACATCAACATGAAAACATTAAATTAATTTATTGAAACTTGTTATATTTCACTGGTTTTTCTAATCAGCATCTTCATAGCAGCACAAATAATAACTGTGACAAGCACAACACACTCAACTAAAGAATTGGAAACAATTCAAATGTAACTGAAACAAAACTGTCCTAATGAGGTTCCCTCTCTGGGCTGGATAACTATTATTATTATTATTATTATTATTATTAAAACAAGACCTCATGGAGTCAAAGACTCATCTAGGAGGTCCTTTTATCTTACACACACATCTCATCATACCGTGTCTTAAACACATTCAAACTACTTGCAGACACCACGCTCTCAGGCAGGGCATTCCAATCACTCACAACTCTGCACGAAAAAAACCTGCCTCTCACTCCCTTACTCACACCCTCCTTATACAGTTTCCAGGGATGACCTCTGGTTCTCCCCTGATCTCCCACTATTCTCTGTAGAACTTCTCCACCATTGATCCTATAACAACCCCTTACCAACTTGTAGGTCTCTATCATATCTCCCCTCTTCCTTCTCTCCGCGAGACTCTGCAAATTACATCTTTTCAATCTTTCCTCATACTCAACATTCCAGTTATTTATAGTTATTTATAGTTTAAAGTTAATACTGTGAAGTGCTAGTATGAATAATAAAGAACACCTTAGCCATTTTACATGTATGTATCATTGCATATCAATACATATTTTATATCAATCAATTTCTGCCAGCTGGTTGATTGAGTGAGCAATATTTCTACTCTCCAATCAACAGGTCGTGACTGTGGGTACAGAAGTTTATGAAAGTCTACAGATGGTAGATGAATTTCATTGGCTCTCAGTAAGCAAGATAGTGGTTTCACTATCTTGCTTACTGAGGGAGCTGAAGTGGCTTGAAAATCATGTTTGATCTCTGGAAGCAGCACTATTGGAATACCTAACCCTTGCCCAATCTACTGCATACAATAGATCGATAACCTTTCCTGAGTGGAGTAATATTAACAATATATATATATATATATATCAGGAGCAAATATTCTGGGTGGGATAAGTATGTGGTGTACACCCATATCACAGATATATTTTTGTATTTATTCCTGTTAAAGACTCCCATAATTGTTTCCTGGCTTTTGTAATTCCTAAAATTAAACACAATCTACTAATGCTTCATGAAGAGGATACCTTTTGATGCAAAATTGCATCACATTTGCATTAACAGCAGAAGTGTGCTGTCAAAAATACAGATACCTTTGAGCTCTTTGAATAGACATGCAGATGGCCCAGCAGGTCAAGTTCCAGTGGTTTTAAACTACCCAGAAGGCAAGGCAGGGTGTGCGTTGAGACAATAGTACCTAGAAATCAGTGGCTGTGATTGGTTATTGTGTCAACTAATCTAACTGAATGTTGCTGTTTTCGTTTTCTGCGTTTCATCTGTTTTACATGAGTGAAGTGTGAACTGACATGTTTAGGACACCAATATACACACGTTTTTAATCTATAATATTCTATAAATAATTTATAACTTTTTTGCCCATATTTACAATGGGAAACAGCATTGACAATCTACTGAATGTCCCGTTTCTGCCAACACTTTTGTAGATTGTATGATTGTAGCTGAAGGAGGTAAGCCTTGTCTTGCTCTTCCAAATTTACTATTATGTTTACACCTTTGAGTAATTCAAATATACCAACCAAATATAGCATTCTCCTTCATTATTTTTATATCTTAAAGCAAATTCTCTATGCAGATCTGGTTACAATTGATAAATGAAAGGATTCAAAGTTATATAATTAAGTCAACTGGATCAATTAAGATGAGTGCTGATGCACTATGAATTCTTAAAACTTTCATACATCAATAAAAATGAAATCATACAGTCAAATTGACATGAATTTTGTAGTGCAGGTTGCATAAGCCACACCCAACTGAATGTACATGATGCCACTATATATATATATATATATACATATATATATATATACATACATACACAAGGGTGGTCTGAAAAGTTCTCAGCCTAACAATGAAAAAATGAATTTATAATTTCAAAATTATTTTTATTTTTCAACATAATCTCCCTTAAGTCTAATACACTTATTCCAGTGATTCTCCAGTGTCATTATCCCATCCCTGTAGTGGTTCTCAGTAAGATCTGCAAAATACCCCTCTACAGCTGCAATTACCTCTTGATTTGAAGAAAAATGCTGACCAGAAATGGATGATGTAGGGATGGAGATCTATGAATCTTGACTGGTGTGAATCCATATTGATAGTAACTGATTAGTTGATCGGGTGTTACCTGTTGATGCCCTTCTCCATCACTAATGTTAAAGTAATAGGTTAATAGTTTGATGGTAGAGTGTCAAGTTTTTTTTTTTTTTTGAAATCAGCTGTATATGGACTTGCTTCCATACTGTGGAGCAGATGCTGGCTGCATATAACACAGTGTAAAGATGATAGAGGACAGGCATTTCGGGAACACATTTCTTGAGCACAACTGAAAAACCATCAGGATCAGAAACTTTTTTTTTCGGTATTCTGGTTCAAAATTCTTCTGATGACTTTCAGGCAGATCACAGGAGGTATATGATGTAATATTCCAAGTAAATTTAGAGGTGTTTGACCTTGATTATCCATGCAGGAATTAAATAAGAAGAATAATGCCAGGAAATCAGCTTTATCTTTAAGTGATATTATAATACTACTATCTGAATGAGAGAGAGAGAGAGAGAGAGAGAGAGAAAAGTAGAAGCAACACACATGGTGAGAAATTAGATCTAACAGCATTTGCTAAGGACTAGAAGGCATGACTGCCAGTGGCACAAGAAGAAAGTTTTCTACATTTAGCACTTTTAAAGTCAGACTTAGCACTGTTAATGATTGTTTTGCAAGTGTTATGTACTTCAGTGCAAGCTGTGCATGAAGTAGAAATTTCTGTCTCAAACAACTTACAATATGTTTTTTTTTTTTAAATTTTAATAATTTATTTTATTATTTTTTTTATATCATAGTGTCCTGCATATCTCTTGGCAAACCATAACTTGGATACCAGACATGAATTTTAAACAGAGTAGGGAATGAAGACATAGATTCCAACATGAATGATTTCTCACAACAAGTATCAGGATCTGGAGAATGGAAACAGTAGTCAAAGAACTAAAACTCTTCGACTTACTTGTAACTCTTGTAGTGCTAAAGGATATGAAGTTGTGAATGGCTGATGGGAGGGCATTCCAAATTGACGAAACTTGTATATGGTTATGATCTGAATTATCAAGAGAGAGGTCACCTCCCAGTGCAATTAAAAGAATAACTGGTTAAGAGAAGATCTCAAGTGTTGGATAGAAAGGATTTTGGATATTCTAGTTTGGTAGATGGACAATTTGCTTTTGGTCATTGCTTAGCATATAGCTTGGCATCTCTTCCAGTTTGGTCAGTGGAATTGGATAAAGGGAGCCAGGAGGAGTTGTGAATATTAAAATCACAGAAAAATGATGACTAGGGTAATTAAATTTCAGGAAATCAAGCTTCAAGGATAAGAACCTATATGACTAACATTCTAATTCTAACATAATAACTGTTAGAATTGGGAGTGAATTATTATGCAAACTTGGAGTACTGTCATGACATAACCAACTGCACAGGAAGGAGGTTAGGCCAGGTAAGCAGTGAATGACAATTGGTAAATGGATGCTTGAGGAAGGTAGTAGCAAACTATTTCATTGTCAGAAAGTAAAGTTAAGTTGGAGTTAATTTGATAATTAGCATCATCAAAAGGATAAGGAGCTGCAAAAAAAAAAAAAAAAAAAAAAAGACGAGAATGTTGTAGAAGAAATATAAAGAAGAATATGACCAGCAAGTTCAGAAGCAAGAAAAAAGCATGCGCACACACAGGGAAGAAGGGTGATAAGCATGTTATAGAAGGCAAATCAGAATTATATGAGAGATGGCATTTTAGGGTTCAGAAAGTAAAATTAGATGGGAATCAGTTAATATGTAGCATCATTATAAGGATAAGAATCTGCAAATATATATATATAATAAAAATAAATAAATAAATATAATAATAAAGTTACTGTACAAGTAATATAAGAAGAAATATAATCAGTAAGTTCATAAGCAAGACAAAGTACAAGCATGCTATGGGAAATAAAATAGGAGGAAATTATTAGAAAGGGCCCAAGAAAATTCCAATGCATTCTTTCAGTGTGGTGAGTAAAGGGAAGAATGAGTCAGGGGTGATAGAAGGAAAATGACAGAAGCAGAAGAAATAATTGCCAGTGTCTCTGACTAGGCTGTTTAATTTAAGTTTCAGCAATGGAGAGAGCCAAGTGAATGAAAAGATATTCCCATTATATAAAAGGAGTGTTAGGGATGTTAATGAGGCTGTTAGAATACAGAGAGAGAGAGAAAGTAATAACAGTTTGTGGAGGTGTGTCAAAAGTGGAGGTTGTGCAGGAAGAATAGAGTGCAGCATGCAAATGTGTGCAGTGAATCTGAAGGGTAAAGGACTTATATGAGTTATGGTCTGTGCTTGAATGGAGTTCAAGAAAAATTCTGGAGAAAGTGTTGTTCAGTGAAAGTTTGGGAGTGCAGTCAGAGAAAGTCAAGAATGTCTACACACAAGTGATCATATGTGCAGACATTCTTGAAATGAGCATGTGAATGATCGAAAAATGTTGAATGTAGTTTTTCATGTTTCAAAATTGAGTGGGACAGTCAATACAAGGTACAAAGATGGCAGCAGGGCTCAAGCAATTACCCAGTTTATGTACACTTATGCAAGATGCATTCAAAATTAGGAGGAAGGAGTTCTTGGCATTGGTTAGTTCAATTTAGAAAAAGTTATATGCATTAGTGAGGTCAACAGGGAATGATATAGTTATATGGACAGAATGTAAGGAATATAGTGTTTTCAAGTAGGATATGTTGGGACCGAATGGTATTTCACCATGAGTTTTGAGAGAATGTGTAAAGAATTGACAGCTCCTTTGACCTGGCTTTTCAATTAAAGTCTGGCTACTGGAAAGGTGCCCAGGGAATGGAAGGAAGGTAAGATAGTGCCATTGCATAAGGGCGGTAGCAGACTGGAAGTGTCTAATTATAGGCCAGTTTGTGTGTCATCAGTAGTTAAGATCTTGGAGAAATTAGTGAGGGACCGTATACAGCATTGGGCAGATGAGGGTAATGTTAACTGTGAGAGTAAACATGGATTTGTTAAGGGGCGCTCTTGTTTTAGTAATATGCTAGCCTTTTATAATAAAGTTACAAGAGCAATAGATGAGGGAATGGCATATACTGCCATTTTCTTGGATTTAGCAATGGCATTTAACAGGGTGCCACATACTAAGCTGATATTTAAGTTGCAGCACATGGGTCTGGATGTCAGATTGGTTAACTGGATTCAGATTGGCTGTCGGATTGGTATCAGAGAGTTGTGTATGGTGGGGCAGGTTCAAGGGGGCAGAAGGTTACACGTGGGATCCCACAGGGCTCGGTACTGGGACCTATATTGTTTAACCTTTATATCAATGACATTGTCAGTGGATTGCAGGGGGGGGGTGTTCAGTTGTTTGCGGATGATATGAAGCTGGGAAGGGTGATTAGTAATAGTGCAGATGTGGTAGCCCTGCAAGAGAATTTGAATAAGCTAGACAGATGGGCAAATGAATCAGGGGTATCGGTTTAATGCAGCAAAATGTAAGGTCTTGAAGTTTGGGACACATTGCTGGGATGCTGCATACTCTACTGGAGGAAGTAGGGGAGATAAGAGATCTCGGGTTAATGATTGATAGAAACCTGAAATTTAGGGGGACATATTGCAAAGGTGGTGAAGGTAACACAGAGGATTGCTGCAATAATGAGAAAGACACTGACCTGCAGAGATAAAAGAGTTATCATTCTGTTTTATAAGACCCGGATCAGACCACACTTAGACTATTGTTCTCAGATTTGGTTGAAAGAATGTGGACTGCAGTTTGGTGGATAGAAGGAGGGGTGATATGACTGAGACTTTTAAACTGTTGAGAGGTGGTTACAGGATTGACAATGAGGAGTTCTTTCGCTCGGTTGAACAGCGGGAAGGAATGATGACAAGGGACATCCCTGGAAGCCGGGGAAACCACTCCTCACCCTGATAGAGGGTGAGGAGTGGTTTCTTTGCATGGAGTGTGGTTGAACCATGGAATGCATTGCCTAATAGAGTGGTGAGAGATAATGGTCAATGAGTTTAAGGAGTGGTATGATAGACTTTGTGTTTCCTAGAAGGGACCTTCCGCGATGAGTCTTGATAGACTTTGTGTTTCCTAGGAAGAACCTCCTGCGATGAGCCTTTTATTCCATGGAGGCCTGAATAATAATAATAAGAAGAAGAAGAATAATGTAGAACATGATGAGAGGAGATTTTTGCTGATGAAGCAAGAATTATAGACATAATGAGTAGGAGGGCTACATTTGAGGTTATACAATGTAAGACAGATGTGAACAGGAAAAATATATACTGAGAAATTGCTATAGGTTCTGGGAAAGAAACAAAGGATGTGGATGGAAAACATGAGCAAATTAGTACAGGGAGTGCAGGATAAATAATTATTATGGTGACCTAACTACAAAGAAATAAAAAGGATTAAAGAAGGAGCTACTAAATGATTTACCTAAGACAGCATGTGATTGTGGAAAATCAGGATTAGAGAGTACTGGATCTGGTGATAGAATCAGAGGACTTGTCCATAGCTAAGGTAGCCACTTTCCTCGATTAAGGAGAGTAACCATACAGTCTGGACATGGGGAGACTGCCAAATATGTGGAAATTTCATTTGAGAAGGGATAGCACAGGATCATCATGATTAGCACATGAAGCAGGTTAGCCATGCCATGGCACAAGAATCTGCAAGGGAATGATGTTCAGCAGCACATGGGAGATGGTAGTGTGGTACATGAAGAAAGTAGTACCAGACTGTATGTATATCCACAGTTAGAAGAGAAATTCAGGTAGGAGTTATATGGATGAGTAGAATCATTAAACATGACTTGCATATATAAGAAAATAAAATTTGTGGAAAAAGATGATCAGGAAGCAGAAAAGCAATCAGTAATCTTACGTGTAGTACAAAGCACAGGCAAGAAGGGTAACAGGCATGGTAATAAAGAAAAAATCAGATTATGAGAGAAAATTAGCTGAGCAGGAAATCCTGAATAGTTATTTTGATATGTGGTGAATAAATGAAAGAATGACTATGAGCATTCACACTTTGCAAGGTGTATCATCCAGAAATGAAGATATTGTAGAAAGTTTAGTTGATATGCAGAAAAGAATGGATATGATAGAAACATATAAGTTACTAAAGGGATTTTGTAGGATTCATGCAGAAATTTTTCAAAAAATGACAAGAAGGTAGAGAACCCCTCCCCCTCCCCAGAAAATGTGTAAGAATGCACATTGCATTTCATGAAGACTATATTTGTTGGCCTGAGTGGCTAGTGTATCTACTCTCCAGCCAAAAGGCTGCGAGTTCGAATCCCGCCGTGGGCATGGATGTTTGTGATCAAGGAGACGGAGGTGTCTAGTAGTGCACCAAAAGGCTTTGTGCATTGAACACTACTGTTTAATTTGTACATAAATGGATATGGGAAATGATTTGAAGGGAAATGTTCATAATAGACTAATAAAATAAGGTACATTAAAAGTTAATCAAGGAATCTAGAGAGCTTGAAGAATTATTATTAGGATGACAGTATGGGCAAAAGATAATAGATACCACTTTAATGTAGAAAAGTGTAAAGTAAAGCATTTTTGGTTGAAGAGACTATAAGCTGTATACCATACTGATGAAGTGTATGCCAAAAAACTGATGAAGCTAGATTTGCTGGTATTAGTGGAGGGGGATTTGAATATTCAGAGGACAAGTGGCCAAGGTAGCTCCATAAGATTACTTGAACAACACTAACAAACAGAAATAAGAAAGATGTGATTTTACTTTATAAGGCTTTGATATGGCCACATCTAGATTACTGTGTTCAGGTCTGGTCACCTGAGTTTCTTGGAGGTGGAGAACTGGTAGAGAGGATTTAGACAAAGTGACCACGATGGTAAGCAGTGAGGAAATAAGCTCTATGTTGACAGACTGAAAGTTTGTTGATTGCAAAAACTAGTTGATAGGTGGAGAAGCGTGTATATGATAGAAACATTTAAGTTTTGAAAAGGGTTTTATAGGATAGATGCAGTACAAATATTTTAGCAATTGGTGAGTGGGGCAGAATACGGGGTCTTCCTTGGAAAATGAGTAAGATTGTCATCAATTTTAGGGTGTGAAGATCAGGAGTACACCAATATGTAGCAATAAGAAGGCAGATGTATCACTGTATAAAGAACTGATAAGGTGTCACTTGGACTACTATCCTCAGAAATGGTCACCAATTTTTCAATGTGATGTGGAAATATTGGAAAAGAATAAGTGGTGAGTGACTAAGGCAATATCAAGACTGTGCAATATCAGGACTATGGTAAGAGGTTAAAGGAATGTAAATTAGAGTATTTGTTTAGTGGATAGAAGGAAAAGAGGTGATATGATAGAGACATTTACGAGGGTGGTCTCAAAAGTTCTTGGCCTTGAACATAGATGGCAACACTATCGACAAGACTTTTTTTTTTTTTTTATAAGTTGGTACATCTGTCCTAAGCATCTATGTGAAATTGCAAGTCATTCTATCAAGTAGTTTGTTTTATACAGCTGTCTGAAGCAAAAGTGTTGTCTGTTCAATACTCAATTTTATCCCTTGAAATGGATAAAATTGAGTATTGTGCGGTTATAAAATTCTTTGTACAAGAAGGTTTAATGCCAAAAGAAATTCACTTGAAGTTCATAAAAGTTTATGGGCACTCTTCTCCTTAATTTTCGACAATTAAGAAATGGGCTGCTAAGTTTAAACATGGCTGTATCAGCCTTGAAGCCGAGCCATGTGAATGAAGTCCAAAAAGTGTAACAACACCAGAAATCATTGATCAAGTGCACGATATGGTATTGGATGACCAGCGAGTGAAAGTGAGTGAAACTGCTGAGACTATAGGCATTTCAAAAGAACGTGTAGGATATATTTCGCATGAAGAATCACAAATGAAAAAACTTTGCCAAAGATGAGGCTCATAGCAGATCAAGAACACACTTGCATGAAATTTTCTGAACAGTGCTTGGAGCATTTTAACAAGAATAAAACTGATTTTGTGCATCGATTTATTACTATGGATAAGACTTGGATTCATCATTACACACCAGAATCCAAACAGCAGTCAAAACAGTGACCAGAAGCTGGTTGTTCAGTGCCAAAGAAGACAAAGTTGGTTTGATCAGCAGGAAAGGTCATGGCATCGGTGTTTTGTGATGCTAAAGGCATTTTGTTTATTAATTATCTTGAAAAGGGTAAAACAATAACTAGGGAATATTATTCCAATCTTTTAACCAGACTAGACAAAAAATTCAGGAAGAAAAAAATTTGTTTGCTGAATTGTTGGAACATCTACCCTATTCCCCAGATTTGGCTTCCCTCGGACTTCTATCTCTTCCCAAAACTAAAATTCTTCCTTGCTGATCAGCATTTTTCTTCGAATCAAGAGGTGATTGCAGCTGTAGAGGGGTATTTTGCAGATCTTACTGAGAACCACTACAGGAATGGGATAATGGCGCTGGTGCATCGCTGGAATAAAGGTATTAGGGAGAGTATTAGTTAGTCTTAAGAAAGATTATGTTGAAAAATAAAAATAATTTTGAAATTATAAATTCGTTTTTTCATTGTTAGGCCGAGAACTTTTCAGACCACCCTTATAAGTTAGTCGGAGGATTTTATCAGATTCAGTACAGAGGGGATTATAAAAACAGTAGAAGGCAACAATGAAAAAAAAAAAAGGCTTTCCTTAGAAGTTTTGCACATGTGTAGTGAAGAAGCATGTGAGGAGTAGATTTTTTACATGGAAAATTATGGGTGAATGGAACATATTACTAGAATATGTTTTAAATGCAAGGAGTGTTAAGAACTTTACATTTCAATACAAGAAATATGTTGGATGTTAAGTGGACCTCCCACGAGTCTACCAAACTTCATGGAAGGTGTTAAAGGTTGATGTGAGGCCATGATTGTATGAGTGAATGTTAGGTGAAAGCAGGATGTGTGTAAAAGAAAACTGCTGAGAAAGGTGAAGACTAAGTTGAGGAGAGTGAATGAAGAGATTAGGAGGCTGGACTGGTTGCTAGTGCATGGGGGAACAAGAGAAGCTATGAAAGATGGAGTGAGAGAGCAAGGGAAAGAAGAATGCAAGAGAATGGGAGAGACAGTGGAAGAAAGGAGAAATGGAAAAAGTTGAGAGTGAGAAAGTCAGAGTAAAAGATAGAGAAATGAGGGAAAGTGAAAGAAAAGGACTGAGAGACTAGAAGCTGAAAAAGTCAAGGACATCAGTAAAGAAAAAAATAAGTGAAGCTGTTTGGAGTGACATGTATAGAGATCATGGCAATGAAGCAAAGTGAAAATATAGAGGAGCTCATAGTGATGGTTGGTACAAATGACCTGAGAGGTAGCATGAATCATGTAAGAGATTTAAGATAAATGTTAAATATAGTACAGCAAAAAAAAATATGTTAAAGGGAAGATAGGGATCAGGTTGCCTCATTATGATAATACAGAGTAGAGGAGAAGAGCAATGATAATGAATGAGATGACAGTGAGAATGTGTTGGAAGAGAGGCCTGGAATATATAGATGTGTAGAGTATATATTTGAGGATAGAGGAGAGGTATACAAGATATATATATATATATATATATATATATATATATTGTATACAGGTATACAATATATATATATAAATTACATATGGATTACATATGAACATAGAAGGAAGCAGGCATTTAGTGACTGTCATTTTCTGGGCAAGGATAGAATGCAGCAGGAATGGCCCTCATTCAGGGAATACTGGCTTGAGAAGGTATGTACTATATTCCAGAGCCAGGTGGCATGTGCATAGAATAGTAATAGATTATGAACACTAGCAATACACTAATTTTTCTGTATAAAAATGCTATGATCATTAGGAATAAAGGGAATGAATTTGTGGCACTTATTAACTTAATTTCTCCAAAGACTGTTCACATCAGTGAAACTTAACTAAGCAAGATGTTCTGACAAGGATAAAATTTAACGGAATAGCATATTTTGGAGGATACAGAAGATAAACAGGGTGGTGAAGTGTTAGTCATAGTAAGAAATGAACTGTGTCTTCTCAGGTTTGAGAATAGCAGAAATGATGCTAATGGCTTTGAGTATATGGTGTGAGGTAGAAGTTTAGGCAAATTAGTCTGGCAAGTGCAAAGTGAGTGATCCTTATGGTGGACTTCAAATATTGCAATATAAACTGGGGGTAGAGGAAGCAAAATACTGTACTAAGGAAACTGAATAATTGGACTTCGTCTTGTTCCTCAAGAAAGGAACATAAGGATCAAAAGCTTTGGACCTGATCAGAGCATCAGAGATCTTCATGTGACCGAGATGTCATACCTGTCAAAAAGTATGACATCTCAGTATGAAAAAGTGACCATGTAATTCATTCTGACTTGGAGGGTGTAAAAATGTAGGTATGTAAAAAGTATCAAGGCAGATGGAATTTGTCGAATTATAAGGCAGACAACTATCATTCATTTAGAAACCAGACTACAGCAGTACAACGGATGAAAGAATTTGATGAAAGAGAGGTCAAAAGTGCATGGGAGATATATAAGAAAAAATTGTTGACAGCAATGGCAGATTGTATACCTTGAGCAATAAAGATAAAGTGATTTGAACTGAAATTAATGACCAGCAAAAATGAACCAAAATTGTTTATGAAAAAGAGATTATGCAAGTCATATAAAGAGAGAAGCAGAGAACAGTTGAATGAGATATATAAAGCACAGGCTAAAAAGGTGTCTATTATAGTAGAGAGAGAGAGAGAGAGAGAGAGAGAGAGAAAAAATATGGGAGGAGATTAGTGCTATAATCCAAGGAGAATTCCAAGGAATTTTTTGTTATGTGGCCAGTAAGAGGAAAAATGATTGTGGACAGATTGTCTTGCTGGATGTAAATGAAACTAGGGCTACCCAAAAAAAAAAGGAAATTCCTGGAGTGTGGGCAGAGGATAAGATAGTGCTGATGCATAAAGGTGGTAGTAGAATGAAGGTATCAAAATAAGCCAGTTTGCATTTCTTTGTGGTTGCTAAGATCTGTTATGTAAGCCAGCATGGATTTGTTAAGGGACACTCTTGTTTTAGTAAGCTGGTTACAATAGAGTAACAAGAGCAGTTTTGGATTTTGTGAAGGCATTTGATACGGTGCCACATGACAAGTGTTGTTTTTAAGTTGGAACATATGGATTTAAATATAAGGTTAGTGGATTTGAAAGGTTACTGGCTTTTTGAAAGAAATCAGGGAGTTGTATATGAGGAAGTAGAAAAATTATAAAGGGAGCTCCACAAAGTTCAATACCAGATGTCAGTAAGTCAGAGGAACCAGATGAAATTTTTTCATAAATTTTCCATACACATGTTTAACAAAAGTGTTCATTCTTTACATCAGAACAAGCAAACCAGCCCCTTGAACACACATGGATTACAGTCAGGTATATTTAAGACCCAGCCATGGGACTGATTCGTCAGCTATGCTGGTCCCAAGCCTGGATAAAATTAGGGGGGAGGGATGAGATGGTGCTGTACTTCTCTGTAAAAAGGGACTTATGACCATTGTATCATCATATGCTAAATAAATAAAAATTCTTTACATCAATGACACAGTTACTGGACCACAAGGAGATATCCCGCTAGAGCAGATGATGTTAAGCTTGGAGGAAATTGATATTCATTCCGATGTTCTGGCTCTTCAAGATAATGAATAATAGCTGGAAAGGGTGGGAAAATTAATGGAGATTTTGGTTTAATGCAAATAAATGAAAGGACTGAAAATTTGGGATTAAAAGGTGGGACAATTCATACTCATTTGGTGGAGTTATACTAGAAGATGGGAAGGAAGCAAGGTATCTTGGGATGACTGTAAATAGAAATCTGAAGCTCAGAGGACATACCGCAAAGGTTGTGAAGACAACTCATAGAATTACTACACTGTTGGGAGAACATTGATCAGAAGAGATAAAGGGTGATGGTTCAATTGCATAAAGCTTTGATCAGACCACAACTGGATTTCTGTGCTTTGATCCGGTCACCAGGATTTGAAGAGGGTTTTAATAATGCTGGAGTGGGTGCAAAGACAGATAACAAAAATGATATTAGGAATGTGCAAATTTTTGTATGAGGATAGAGTGAAGGCATGCAAACTACAGTTTGGTGGATACAAGATTAAGGCAGAGATAGGAATAAGACATTTAAGATTTTCAAATAGTTTAAATGTCTCAATCATATCCCTCCTCCTTAACTTCTATCCACCAAACTGTAGTTTACATGCCATCAATCTGTCCTCATACAAAAATTGCACAGTCAAGATATCATTTTCATATGGTAGAACAAGAGGAATGAACAATGCATGGGATTATGCCTAGAAGTTGCAATAGAATGTTAAGTTCTATGCATGAAGAGTAATAAGACCATGAAATTCATTGCCTGAGAGGGTGGTAAAAGTGCAAATGGCAGATGCATTTAAAGAGTGGTGTGATAGACTTAGTGCTGGCTGGGTTTAACCTCCCACAATGAGTCTTATGATTCCATGGGGAGAGGAGGGTTCAGGAAAATAATAACGATAATAATATCAATAAAGAATTAAATTTAATGTATCTCTTAGGAATTCTGATATTAGTTTCGACATATGGGGGGGTGAAAAGTTCTGATAAACATCTAGAACAAAAATGATATTAATGCAACTGATATAACCACAAGAAAGATAAGTAAATTTACCATTTAAATGTGTGCTGATGTTGTATGAACTACAGATTAATTATTACTGTGGAATGCAGTGTTCAGATAAATTTCTTAGGTGATATTATCATAATTTCATTATTTTTGTTAGAACACTGATATAACATGGTAGCGAAAGGCAAATCATTGGGTGGGTCTGTGTGAAAGGCAAATAAAGTAAATGGTGTGGATTTCTTAAAAATGGTACGGTGCCTTGAATATAATATGCATGCATGCATGTGAAGATGTTCACAGATATTTATGTAGAGAGGCAGAATAAGAGAAAAGAATGAGTACAGACATGTAGGAAATACTATGATGGAACATGAGGCTTGTTTAAATATGAGTTTAGATAGTTTAAGTAGGAAACATGGTATCGTAACTGACATGGCAGTTGAAGATTGTATGAGAGTTCAGAAAGCATGTGGAAATGATAGCGCGAAAAAAGTTCGATTGACGATAAATCGTGATAATTTATACAATGTTAAAAAACAGAGTAAAATTAATGATAAAGTGGGCTATAATGATGTTGAAAAACGGAATACAGTAAATGATAAAGTGGCAAGCAGGATTGCAAAAAAAAAGATGCAAGATTTGAAAGCTTAGTTTGTGAAGATGAGGTATACACATTAAAATGAAGAGAACTATAGATATGTATGGAAGAGTAAGAAGAGGAAAACAAATTATGTACATATGAAAATGGTAATGAAAGACCTGCAAGTGGCATTGTGTGGTGATTCGATTATTAGAGGAGTGGTAAATGAGAAGTTGTATAAGGTTTATTTTCTGGGAGGCAAAATGAATAGAGTGATTGAGGTGTTGGATATGAGGTGTAAGTGAGGAAAAGTTAGTAGTAGTAGTAGTAGTAGTAGTAGTAGGGACAAATGACTTGACTGGGAACAAGGAGAATGTAAGACTGGATATCTGAAGGTTGTTGAGAAGGATAAAAGATAAGTGTTAGGGTGCGAGAGTGAGGAGAAGTGATGGTTATGAATGAAGAGGTTGGTAGCATGAGTGTAAAGAATGAGAGAACAAGTGTGCAAGAGAAAAAGGAAACAGGGAGACTTAGGGTGGGCAAGGGAACACAGTGTGAGAAAAGTTGATGCTCCAAGAGGATGTGCAGACAAAGAGGGAAGAGGATGACCTGGGATGTAGGGAATAGTTGAATTTGAAGAAGGGTCTGGGATGATTAAGGAGCAAAAGAAATGATTTGAAGAGAATATGGAGAAGTCACATCTAATAAGTGGAATCAGTGAAATGTTTTACAGAATCAGGGATGAGCTGTTATTTTTATACAAATGCTAGAAGAAGCAGAAACAAGGGAAATGAAATGGTTGCATTGATTGAGTTCGTTCGCTCCAAAATTGTTATAATAAATGAGACATGGTTGAATGATGATGACATCCTGACAAGAATAGAGATGGAAGAGTATGATGTATTTCATGATGATAGCAAGGATAAAAAAGCGAAGTTTAGTGTTATTCATGACAGAAAAAGATATTTCCATACAAGGTAGAGATGCAAGGGGGAAATAGTGGTAATGGTTCTGAGAAAGTATGGTGAGAGATAGAGTGAATAGAATAAAATACTTAGTTGATGTTGCTATAGCCCTGGTAATGTGGAGGGTAGTGACTTAGCCAAGCAAATGGAAAAAGGGTGATCGTTACGGGTGATTTTAATTATGACAATATAGATTATGATGACGAGATATACAACTGGAAGTAAAGAAAATGAGTTTCTTGAATTTTTGAGGGACAACTACCTCAGGCAGTATGTAACACAGGGCACGTGAGGATTGAGGGTCTTGGATTTGATCATCTCATCAGAGGAGTTACTGTAAATGAGATGTGAAATCTCCCTCCAGTTGGTAAGAGTGAGCATGAAGTAATTACCTGGGTAGTTGCCAGCTATTTAAGGCCTTATGCGAGGAAAGGGTATATGTGGAACTACAAGGCTGGTGATTATGAGAAGCTCAGGAGACCTCTTGAAGCTGTAGCATGGAATGAGGAGTTGGAAAGGTGATCAATTGCTTGGTTGATATTCAAGAACTATCTAATAGGAGCAATGTCTAAACGTATTCCAAAGATCAGAAGGTGAAATATGGTAGTTGTGAAATGGATGAATGAAGAGATTAAGCATGCAATAGAGAGAAAAAAGGCATTGTGGAGGCAACAGAAGATGTGTGGTAATAATCAATTCCATGAGGAATACAAAGAATATGCAAGGATGGTGACTCAGTTGGTAAAGGTTGTAAAAGTTTACTATGAAATGAAGTTAGTTAACATGTTCGCTGCCAACTACGAGTATACTCGTAGTTCATATATGAGCTTCACAAGCCAACTACAAGTATACTTGTATATCGATTTACCGACCTCCTATGTCAAACACGAGTTAACCCTTAATATATTTACCTTAATTTGGACCCTCGTATGTCGATTACCAACCTCCTATGACAAACAAGAATTAATCCATAGTATAACACGTAATTTGTAAATCAATAAAACTAATAAAATCAATAAAAATAAAAACCAATCAATAAAATAAAAAAATAATTTATTCAAATTAAGAATGGTATTTTAAAACAATTTTCCACGCACAATGGTGGTTTTTCCTGGCAAACAGGACAATAATAACGTGTTTCGTGTGTTCATTTGTTTCGTGAACACACACAGCATGGCTTTGCCAGTGATTCTTTTTTTCTCTTGGTGGTAAAATTTCCAAATAATGAAAATCCCGATTCCTCCTGATATTCTCTGATGCTGTAAGCTCATCCATTCCAACAAAAACTGAGATAAATTGATCTCTAAATTTTAATGCAGTCATTGCATTTCCAGTAATCATGTTATAAAATTTAATTGCATTTTGAATGTATACCTCAAAAATGCATATTGCCAATTTCTTTGGCCATCTAATTGTCTTTTGTAAGGTGGAATAGTAAGAAAGCATTTGATCAGAAAGATTGGTGCCTGACATCCCTAAATTATAATCCCTAACAATGTTTGGTTTAAATGAAATTTACCATTCTGATTTTGCGTTTCAACCATTTCAAATTTGTACATATTTGAAATGGAAAGAACTTCCCTCTTATCCTTCCATTTCCTGACTACAACAGGACCTCTTCTTTGCCAGACAAATTCCCCTTTCTTTAGTTTCTTCTGAATAACATCTGGTGGATTGTTTTTCCCTATTATTTATCAGCGTTACACACACACGTACGATTTTCTGTCGGTAAGCGATTCCGTCAGAGCTACAGAATTATAAAAATTGTCCATATGCAATACATAACCCCTGTCTAAATATTCTTCCATCAAGTGGAATACAATATCATATGCGTGAGCCATTTTCGCTAAAGAGGATTCTGATTTTCCTGTATAAATTTTTATTTTTATCACCGATCCATCAATTCGCATAGTTCATAGAATTTCCCGCAATATTTATGTTTTTTGTTTTTTATGTATTGCCGAAACACCAGTCTATCACGCCACAACACCATTGACTCATCAATACGAGATTACTCGTAGTGACCTTGAAGATGCAAAAAGGGGTTGGCGTGCGGGAACAAACAATGCTTGAGGAGCATGGCAGCGAACATGTTAATGAAACCAAAAAAAAAAAAAAAAATCCTAGGGAATTCTTTTGATATGTAGCCAGCAAAAATATGAACAATTATGAAAGGATGGCAGTGATTGGCGAAAATGGTATAAGGAGAACTGCTGCAAAGGATATAGTTGAGATATTTATTGAGTAGTATTCCTGCCTATGAGTGAGGAAGAGGTATATGGGGAATTAAGCAAATGATATTAATAAGGCTATGGGACCTGATGATATACCACTGTATATTTTGAAGGAACCAGAGAGTTGACATCTGCCTTGGCATATTTGTTTAATTTGAGTCTTACATTAGGTTATTTCCAAAAGGGTGGAAAGAAGGCAAGACTGTTCTGCTTCATAAAGGAGGTGACAGAATTCAAGCATCAAATTATAAGCCAATCTGTGCTTTAGGTGTTGTAGTTGCTGGTGATAACCAGAATACAGAATTAGGTTGACAAGTGTGCTATTATCTTTGATAGAAGCACAGATTTACTAAAGGGAGATCATTTGATGAGGCAATTTTATCAATGTACTTACTTATTACAATAAGGTGACATCAGCATTGGATGTGGAAGATGGACAGACAGTAATATACTTAGACTTTGCAAAGGCTTTTGATAGATTACCATATAAGTTGATAGTCAAACTAGAGCGGATGGGATTGGATAGTAGACTAGTCCATTGGATTGGAGATTGGCTGTCTGATAGGTATCAACAAATTATGTATTGGGAGGAATATCCCAGAAGAGGAAAGTCACTAGTGGTGTGCCTTAGGGGTCTGTTTAAGGTCCATTGCTGTTTAATCTGTATGTTAATGATATTGGGGAACATTCAAAATGAAATATTCAGTTGTTTGCAAAGTTGGGACAAAGTGAATAGAGCAGATGTTGTGGCCTTACAAGAAGACTTCAATAGACTGGGTGAGTGTTCATGGGAGTAAGGATGCCAGTTCAATACCACAAAATGTAAGGTTTTAAAATTTGGAAAACAAAAAAGATGGGATTTAGAATTTACTCTTGGTGGGGATATATTTTTGGAAGTGGAGGAAATAAGAGATCTTGGGGTGATGGTGGATAAGTATCTGAAATTTAGAGAACATTCTGCCAAAATTGTTAGGACAACACAAATTCTGGAAAAGGATAGTGACTTGTAGCAGTAAGGAGATTCTGGTTCCATTGTATAAGGCTCTGATTAGACCATATATGGACTACTGTGTACAGATTTGGTCACCTGATTTTGAAAAGGATGAAGAGATGTTGGAGAGGATCCAGAGGCAATGTTGAATATGAAGAAAGGTTGAGACAATGTTGCAATTTGCAGTCTAATGGTTAGGAGAAAGAGGGGCGATATGATATGATAGAGACATACAAGTTAGTAAGGGGGTTGTAAAAATAATCATAATTAAAATTCTGAATAATTTTACGAATTGTTTATGTTAAAATGTTTATTAGTTTTAGTTTCATAACACGCATTGTCAGCACTTGCGATGTGCCTGTTATTGAAATTGTTTTGTTAAAAGTGATATGTAAAGAAGTTAAAAAATTGATGTACTTACTGGATTTGATATTTGTATTACTTACAGGAATTTTATTAATTGAAAATATTAAGTTTTGTGTTTTTATGAAGACATTCTCTTTTGTCGCTAATGGAGACAACGTGCCAGCCATTACACCTAGTTTCTCGCTTGCCATTTTGAAGGAGTGCGCATGCTCGCCGAGAAGTTTGATGTGTGATTGACAGCTGACAATTTCGGTATCGAAGCAACGGGAGAGTAAACAAGATAGTGTTCGGAAGGAATTTAGAACACAGGCCGGCACATATTTAGGTTCAGAGGAAGTTAAGTTTTATTGTGACAGTCGGAGGAAAATTAATAGTATATTCCGAAAAAGGAATCGTGGAACTATTAAGTTTTAATGTGGAATTAGTATGTGGATAAATAAAAGGGAAATATTGCTATAGGCATTTTAAAAGGAATATTAGCAGAAACGCTAATTGGAAGATTTATAGGAGATTCCAAAAAAGGGAATCGTAGAACTGTATTGGAAGAGTTAAGACTGTCAATAATCATTTAGTGAATAAAAGAAGAATTTGCTATTCACGTTCAAAAAGAAGTTTCGAGAAAACTCTGATTCCATCTGTATTAAGGACGCCTGATCTGACTATTATTTCTACTGATGAAAAGAGACAGAATTAAGTTCGGACGAATTAATGTGTGCTACGTAAGTGATGAGAAAGGATCCTGTAAAAATGAAGAATAGAGTCATATATCTTCGGAAAAGGGCCTTGACAGAGAAAGAAACTGGCTATGAACATTTTGTGATTGTGCAAACAAAGTGTTTAGTCTAGTCTTAAGTATAAGTTTATTTAAAAAGGGCCTTGGATCCAATTAATTTTGTAGTTAGTTATGTAATATTTGTTTGAAGTGTATATATGTTGTTTTTGTTTTATTAAATGTGTTTATTTTGTATTTTGGTCTTGAGTCAGTGATTATTTGGAAATTATTTGGATTATTTGGATTAATGTGAAAGAAAGAGTTAAGATCATTGCACCAATTGGAATGAACCCTTGTGCATATAATAATATATAGGTACACTCGAAAAAAAAATAATAGTTGTTAGAAACAGAGATCATCTCTATGGTAGGATTAATAATATTATGATAATATCTCTGAATAATCTCCTCAATATAAAAATCCACCAATTATTAACAGGGTTGTTATAGGATTAACGTTGAAGGGGTTCTTCATAAAATGGCGAGAGATTGGGGAGAACAAAAGGTCATTCCTGGGAGCTGTGTAAGGAGACTGTGAGCAAGGGAGTGAGAAACATGATTTTTGCATGGAGAGTTGTGAATGATTAGAATGCATTGCCTGAGAGTATGGTGTCTGTAGAGACCTCCTAGATGAGTATTATCCTACAACTTCCTATGGGGTTGTAGGATAATACTCATCCTACAATATTAATAATAATAATATTATTTTTTTATTATTATTATTATCAAACTAATTTCTTTGCATACTTCAGTATAAAGTACTCGTTTGCAACTTTAACTATATATCTATGGCAAATATGTCATAATACAGGCAATGGAGATGCTATAATTCAGTTTGTTGGCTTAAATACGATTTTGGAAATGAGGAACTCCCAGAAGGAATTAATGTTCACAAAAAAATTGAACTGGAAGAGAGAACCCATGCTACTGACAAACATTGCAGACAGTGTAGAGAGAGAGAACTGAATTTAGAGCTTAAAAAAAAAAAAAAAAATAGAGATAAAATGATAAAAAGCTGAGATAAATTGTAGTACCTAGAGGGCTCAACTCAGAACTCTAAATGTTAAAGGAACTGATGTTTTGAGAACCACAATGTGGAGAATGCTGAACTTTAATAAAGCCTAATCTGCAGCAACCAAATTCTTCACTTTATACTGGTGACATTGGTGAGCTTGATAGTGTCCCCAATATCACCCTAGCTAACAGGAAGTAGACTATTAGAAACTATTTAGGAGCTGGCTAACGTGAGTAAGATTTGAAAAAAAAAAAAAAAAAAAGGAACGGCTCTGCAGTAACAGACACACTATTAGACTGTAGAAGAGTTTATTGCCTGGTATAATACCACCATTTTGCTCTATGGAAGCATGGACTGGTCAGAAATGTTTTGGCTCCAAGTAAATACTATTCTGGTTTACTTTTCTACATTTCTTCAAGTATGCAGTAAGAGTTATTTTTTTTACATCATTAAGTCAAAACATTATGGAGAGACTACCAAATTATTCTTTTTAAGGATGCAGCTTTTAAACAATTATTCCACAGACTACCTACTAAATAGTATACTAGACCAAATCAAATGGTAAAGGTTTAGAAGACTTTCAGAGTCCTACTAGCAAAATAATCTTCTACCATAATTCTGTCAGGTGTATGGAGGAATTACCAGAAGTAGGGGGATGCTAGAAAGGTCACAGTTTGCATATAGATGAATGAAATTCTCCACATGTATGACTTAGTAAGAATTCATATATTCCAGTGTATCACTTCATGATGAAATGTACAAAGGCTCTACAAGAGAAGTATCAAGTATGTGAATATTTTGAATCTTTGGCATGAAGTTGAAATTAATGGATAAACAGTTATTGTTATAGGATAGAGGATGAAGAGAGTACTAACTGTGAAATATTTAGGAAAATTTGTTTGGAAAATTAGATGTGCATATCATTGGTCCTCTGGGTTTCATGATGATGAGAATATACACTACTTGGAAAGAAGTTAACGGATACCATAATGTGAGGAACAAACAGCCACGGTGCCCACCTTAATAAGATGTAGGACCTTCCATTCATTGCAATGACTGCAGCAATCCTATGGGGCATACTTTCCATAAGTATGATAATGATCAATGGAAATTTTGGATCATTCTTCCTGTAAGCATGTAATGAGATCCTGGACTGTTGTTATTATTATTATTTGTCACCTCCAGGGAGTCTAAAGACTCATCGAGGGAGGGTATTTACTCTACAACTCTGCCTCCACCACTCACAATCCACCAACTGACCACAACTACATCAACGCCATCTACTGCCGACCACCACAACTAGTATTTCCACAGACATCCATGCCCACGACAGGATTCAAACCCGCAGCCTCTTAACTGGAGAGCGCATAGGCTAACCACTCAGCCAGCCAGGCTGGCACTGTTGTGTAGCAGATGTCCCTTGACCTCACCCAATGCTCCAGTTCATCCCATAGATGTTCAATAGGTTTTGAGATCAGGGCTCTGGGGGAGCCCACTCAAGTGTGGTGATGTTTCATGTCTACAAACCATGCCATTAAGCAAGAAACTAGTGCAGATTTTTGTTCCAGTTGGTGCTCCTGATGAAATTTTTGCAATGGGAAAGGTTCTTAAGGAGTGTAAAAAAGGCAAAATACTACCATTCCACAAGCATATTCTGGTTGATGAATGTGGCTAAAGGAGATTAATATACAGTGATATTTTTGGACTTTTCAAAAGCATTTAATACATTATCTCATGATAGGTTGGTTCAAGCTGCATAGAATGGGAATGGATAACAGTTTGGTCAGATGGATTAGAGATTAGCTCTGTGAGTAATATCAACAAATTTATGTACGACAGTATCTCAAAAAAAGGAAGGTAGTCAGTGCTCTGCCCCAACGATCTATTTTTGTACCACTGCTGTTTAACTGATTTGTTAATTTTATTTCATCTGGATTGACTGGGGATCTTCAGCTGTTTACTGATAACACAAGGTTGAGAAGAATTATAAGGGGCATTGCTGATGTTAATTACTTTTAGGAAGATATGAATAGACATGGATACTTGAACAAATGAGTGGGGTTATAGGTTTCATACTGAGAAATACAAGATGTTGCATTTTGGAGTGCAGAGATACAAGGCTGTGTACAGTACTAATGGAACTGTGCTGCAGGAAGCAGATGAGATTTGAGATCCAGACATGATGGTTGACAGCAGACTAAAGTTTAGAGAGCCAACATCACAAGTGTTGCAAAAAACTACCAGTTGCATTGCTACTATGATAAAGAGTACACTGATGAGTATGAATGAGGAGCTGATTGTTTCACTGTATAAAGCACTGGTCAAACCACACTTGCACTACTTTGCTCAGATATGGCCAACCAGTTTGCAAAGCAATGTTGGAAAGGGTCCAAAGAAGACAGTGATGAAGATAATATTCAGGACTCTGGAATGTTGATTATGGAGAGAGGTTAAAGGAATGTAAATTGCAGAGTTTTGTGAATAGGCAGAAAAGAGATGATATGATAGAGATATTTAATTTTATTAAATGAGATGAGATTTAATATTTATAATATTAAATCATAATAATATAATTTAATATTTATAACATTAAATCATAATAAAATCTCATAATTTTATTATGAGATTTTATTAGATTAATAAAGAGGGGGTTTATAAAAAAAGTAGAAGGTGGCAGGGAAAGAATGAGAACCCTTGAAGTTGTTTGTGTAAAAATGTGGTCCAGAAAGGTATGGGGTAGATTTTTTACATGGAGAACTGTGGGTGAGTGGAACACATAACCTGAATATGTTGTGAATGCTGAGATTATTAAGGATTTTCAGGTTCATTATGATAAATATGTTGTAGGCTGAGTCTGCTGACTACATGATTTTTGATTTCATTATGATGATTATAATATTAATAATGATGATATTGACCTTCATCAAAATGTTCCTCTTTATTTTCTGTTTATACTATATTCTAAAATTTTTGCAAAAAATTATTAAAATTGATATTGAACTGATGTCAAAAGGGCTAAAAAGCAGGAAACTTGTGCTGTGTCAAAATGACAGTCATGCCTTTCCAATCTCTTGTCAAAGCTACTGGTTTGAACTTGTGCAACCAACTTGACTTCCACATTTTTTTACACTCAAATAGCTCAAATGGTTCTTTTGTATCATTATTCAATTATCTTGATTTTTCATGAGTCTCCTAGTCCTGATAACACCTATCTAATTATTATAACAATTCTGCTCTAGAGTTGATAACTTTTCTAATTTGCCTTTTTATTATTTTCATATGCAGAAGTCTTTCTATAGCCTCAAAATTAGCTTATATTCAACCCATTACTGAAAAGAGCAATAAATACTTACCATTGAATCACTATACAATTTCTTTCATGCCATTTCTTTCTAAAATGATGAAGAAAATCATTAACAGTCAACATATACACTTACAAAAATCTCTCAAGTAATAAATATTTGCCAGTATGGATTCCTCCACTGTTGATTATCACAGGAGTTCCTTGCTTATGTCACCCTTTGGACACATACAATTGAAATGTTTGGAAATCTCAAGTAATTGCTCTTGATATATCTCAGGCATTTTTCAGAATTTTGGATAAAATCCTATTAAGTATGCTCTCATCTTTCTGAGAAGAAATATCCATGATGTGTAATGTTAGATGGATCTTTATCTTCAAACTTTATAACTGATGCTCGGGTCCCACAAGGCTCTATTCATTCCTACTTTCTTTTGTCTACACATACTGGACACTGAATTAAAAACTTTTATTTAATTGGAATTGGGTTGAAGTTCCTTTAACCCGAATTACAGCACATATCAGTTAGCATAGATTCCACAAGGTGTTAAATTGCATCTATATCTACAGCATACCAGCTGTTCACTAGAGAGTCCTTTAACTGGCTCAGATGTGACAGAAGAGTACTTTTCTCCCAGATCTGTTTTTCTAACATGTCCCATACATTCTTAATAAGGTTCAGATCCAGGAAAATGGTAAAAGTCACTGTCATGCTCAGTGAACCACTGCTGAACAATTCTTGTGAGATGGAAAGCAGCACTGTCATCCTTGAAATAACCATCACCTGATGAATAAAAAGTTAACATTGTAGGATGGACCTGATCAGCAATAATGTTTAGATATTCCTTGGAAGACACCTCACCTTCCAGCATTATCAGGAGACCCATTTTGTACCAACAAAACATACTCCAACCCCTCCAGAACCTTGTGTTGCGTTTACAAAGCAAGCTGGATTCATTGCTTCATGGGGCTCCTGCCAAACTTTCTGCCTACCTTTGGTACAGAACAAGGTGTACCATGACTCATCATACAACACAACATGACTTTTTTCCAGTCTTCCACTGTCCAGTCACAGTGTTCCCGACACCACTATAGATAAACTTTCCAGTTTTTCACAGAAATCAGTAGTTTCCATATAGGCATGCGACTAACAATACCGATCCTCTTCAATTCCTTACACATAGTTCAGTAAAATATGCATTGAGAACAGCCTTCTTTAAATGTTTCAGTTAATTGCTGCATGTAAGAAGTTCTGTTTGTCTGTAAACAGAACTTCTCCGACAACAGCAATCTCGTTCCCGACAGACTGTTTTAGGATCACAGTTATGCCTCTTAGACAAGAAATGTTGGTTTTCCCACTGATTAAACACTTGGGATAGCTCACCTTTTGAAAAAACAGTCAGCCCTGCTGTTTTAAAAATAGCAGCTCCACTTAGGTGGGCATCCACAATAATTCCTTTACTGAATTCTGAAAGAGCCTTTATTTTTTTTCATTGTAATCAATGAAATGACAGTTATGAAAAAAATGAAAAAGTTTTTTCATAACTGATTTGCAGTAAATAGTTGCCTAGTACACATGGTGATGCACATGATGAAGTATTTTGCACATACATATATATATATATATATATATATATATATATATATATATATATATGTATATATGCTGCATAAGTCACATTACATATACATCTGCATGAAGGTTTCTAATTTAGTGGCTGGTATTTGTATATACAGCATGGCGCAAAAAAAAAAAAAAAAAAACTGAATAACTACAACAATATATGTTATGGAGTAAATGGGTTTATTAACAAAGAAATATATGTTTACACATGATGATATGTACATCCACAACTATCAATGGAAACGATGATAGATTATGCACTCAAAATGGCCACCTTGTCTTTCAAGACAGGTTTTGTAGTGCATGCAAAGGTTCTCTGTCATCTTGGAGAACAAATGTTGGGCTATCTGCTGGGCATATCATGTAATTTTATCCCCTACTTCATCAAAGTCTGAAGATGCGTCATTGTGAAATACCCATTCCTTCAGCATACCCCAAACAAAGGCATCAAGTGATGTGAGATCAGGAGAACATGAAGGATAGGGATATTCTATGAATAAGCTTGGGCCATTTGCTCTACCAACTCCATATGAATGAAATAATATCAACAATAAATGTCTTTTTTTTCTATGTCAACATCACTGCTACAGTTAAATGTAATGGTGTAGACTCTACATATGCTCTTCTATTAACATGTATGGAGTTAAATGGCATATCTCATAGCATGTGTACTGAATGGGATGTCGAAGTTCAGTACTGTTTTTTTTTTTCCTGCCATACTATATTATTGTTATTAGGTAGGCTTCTACAGCACAATCTAAAGGAGAGTTGCCTCCTTATGTAACTCATTACCTATATATGTATCATATTTCTTCTTAAACATATTCACTGCAGATGCACTCAGCATTTAATGATAAACAATTCCATATATTTATTATATGTACCATGAGGAGAACTGGACAACTCACGTCTTTCTAACCACATTCTTATTCAGCTTCCAGAGATAACCCCTAGGTAACTCCATCTCATGATCTGAAAAATGTCACTTGTATTTATACTATTGAGAGCCCTTTATCAAGTATGCACTTCTCTCACCTACTCTCACCCATGAGTTTCACAATCTTTGAATATCATTTGAATACCAAATTCAATCAAGATGAAAATGGTGTACTGAACTATTTCATTTTATTTTATGTTGCTCCCACCCATGAAAGGTTATTTGCAAATGTATAGTACATATTGTACCATAGGTGGGCTAAGGATATATATATGTATATATATATTTTTTTTTATCAATTTTATATATTTTTCTTTATTTTCAATTTACTTTTACATAGTCTAGAAACCCTGCTCTAGAGACCAAACATGGAACTTTTTCAAACTACTTCAGGCTTCTATTTCACAAGCCTTGTGGTACACATATCAAAAGTTTTCCTGAATACCAATATATCCTGAATACTAATTTCTGATCTTCAAACCATTCTGATATCCTTGTTAACTTCAGTGCCAGTAAATCTCAATCCTCTATTATTTCTCTCAAAAAAAGAACCTTTTGCCTCTAGTCTTACTCTAACTTTTGACAACATCCAGATGTCTAGACAAAATGAGATTTCTCTTCTTGAACCTCATTTACATTATTATTATTACTCAGGCCTCCATGAAATCAAAAGACTCATAGTGGAAGGTCCTTCCTAAGAAACACAGTCTATCATATGACTCCTTGAACTCATTGACCGTTCTTGCTCTCACCACTTTATCAGGCAATGCATTCCTTGGTTCAACCATCCTCCA
The DNA here is from genome assembly GCF_054136105.1 of Typopeltis vanoorti. Taxonomy (NCBI): domain Eukaryota; kingdom Metazoa; phylum Arthropoda; class Arachnida; order Uropygi; family Thelyphonidae; genus Typopeltis; species Typopeltis vanoorti. The sequence goes on along the minus strand of NC_143564.1, from coordinate 89,724,156 downwards.
TGCAAAGAAACCACACCTCATCCTCTTGCTCACAGCTTCCTTTTGTAACTTCCAGGAATGGTCCCCTTGTCATTGCTCCTTCCCACTGTTCCATCAAGCAAAAGAACTCCCCAGTGTCATTGTCTCATGAACATTTAAGTTTTTTTTTTTTTTGCTTAAGGTGAATAGCAGTTAACTCTATACACACTGGAAATCCATCTCAAACCATTGAATATTGTTCTTACATTTGGAGTGGTGTCCCAAAGAGCTTCTTGAAAGTATTTGACTAAGTATAGAAGAGAACAATTAGACCAATTAATGATCCATCTCTCACCAATTCACTCCACATCTCTCTCACACAGACTGCTCCTTGTATTTCTAAAAGTATCTCCATAATTGCTGTGAATCAGAATCAGCATAGGTAATTCTCCACTGAACTTCAAAATACAGGTATTCAAAATCAAATCAAATGTTAACAAATTTCATCGTTCTCCACCATAATCCAGTGAAACAAATTCTACTACATGAACAACTATAGATCATATCTGAATATTATTTATAAACAAATACTTCATATAACTGATTCAAAGAGACAGCAGCCAAACAAAAGTTTGAGAAACCACTGGCTGATAAAATCAATACAATTATCAAGAATCCACTTAATATCAGAGTCTTATAATCTTTGGATTTTTAATTAAAAAATCCCATGATTTTAGACTATTATTTAATAGAAATGACATTAGTTCAGAAGATCATTGATTTTTAATACTGATGGTGTTATTCCACAGCATGAGAAATTCAAAAATACACTATTATTACATTTTTGTTATAATATTAAAGATGTATGTTCTTGTTATACCACATAAGTATAACAAACCTAGATAGATAAATATATTTTCAGGCTCTCTTCTATAATAAACATTTATGTACAATTCCTTTAGTATAATTTTTAATAATAATAATATTATTATTAATTAATTATTATTACTACTTAACACACCCTGAACAGAAAGTCTACATCTGGTGTTACCGATACAGCCATTCAAAACTTACGGATTATGCTTTATACACCAACCACAGGAAGAAGGCCACTCTATTACAGAAATACAAATATGAAAAGCTATTCCTCAAATCTGCCTCGGCCCTGGAAATCTTTCCAGACCTTAACAAATTTGAGTGCATGAGACTGTCCCAAATTTGGGAAGCATTAATCCTTAGATCATCAGCCCAATGGCCAAGACGTTAGCCAATTTAGCCCACTAGGGGGGCACCATTTAAGACTCTAGGGTCAACTTTAGTTGCCTTGCTTCAGCTTCATTTGTCCCATGTTAGTGCCTGTGCACACATATCATTGTCTTTTTGTGATCCCTGATGATGGCAATGTAATATTGCCAAAATATAGGAAAATATTAATTACGGTTTTTATAATTAATATTTTAGTATACATTGTTATTTCTGAAAAAATAATAGTTATTTTGTTACTAAATATTAAATATTTATTTAACCACCCAACCATCCATATGGATCAAATATATCAAAAATGTACACTTTGTATCCATATAATTTTTCCTATAATGTCTAGAGGTTATATTGGCTTCGATGGACACTTCGCATCCATGTAATTATGAATGATTATATACATGTCCAGGCTGGTATGGTGGTTGATATTTAGTCTTGTTTTGTGGATTATCAGTCACTATACAGGCTCTCTTCTATAATAAACATTCTATGAAAGGTATAATATTCAGTATCTTTCAAGAGACTGCGCTGTGTAAAGGTATTTTTCTCGACATGATTATAAAATATTGTTTTAGAACACTCAGTACGGTGTAAGAAGAGTAGGCACAATGAAACAGAATTGTATACATGCACAATATAAAGGAAAGTTTTCTAAAGAAACATAAGTATCTTTTACTAATTTCTAGAGCGATAACTTAGAAGAAATAACACATTTTGAAGAGAGGAAGTAAAACAGATGATCTTAGGCCATCATTGGGATTGAATGCAGCATAGATGTGAATATAACAAAACCAAGAGTGTGAATAATTAATTCCGAGTTCTAAGATTACTGCATCTACTTAGTATCCTTCCAAAAGTGTTTCATGTGAATGGGCAGTTTCTTATGTACAAAATTAAGATCCATAATGACAACATTTTATATATATAATTTTAAAAGTACCTGTGGCATTACTATAAAACAACAAAATTACATGATAACCATAATAATCAATTTGAATTAAAAGTACAAATATTTTGTACTTTTAAAAGAGTACATCATCAGTGTATAGAAACAACAAGCAGATCAAAGAACAAGAAAACAAGGTACAAACAATAAATGATTTACTAATTAAAAATTACTACTGTTTGCTAGAAATTAATATTAATAAATGATATTAAAATTATTTTTGATGTTTACATAAAATGAGAATCTCCCAAGTTTTTTTTGGGGGGGGGGGGAGAGAGAGAGAATCATTCTGATTCAGGTCCATGCAAAAGGGCTTCACAACTTTCTTGAAAAGACATGCATATTTAAAACTGCTTCTATGGAGAAGAAGAGCTTTATTCATGCTGGGCCAGACTAGGCTTTTTGAAGTTTTATGTATTCAATGTAGTAGTGATGTTCATTAATTCTTTTTTCCACAGAAAGGCTGGTTGCACAAAGTATGTCAAATTACATTCACAAGCGATTTGATAAACACCAGCTAAAGAAAGAGGAAACAACTTGTCTTTTGTAGATGGTAACATATGAGAAATTTTCCTCATAGGGAAATTGGGATTAAGGTGATACTTCTTCCAAAATTCTACCAACAGGATCAGAAATACCAGAAATATAAGGGATTGGAACTGCAGACTGTTGAAGAATTCTTAAGTGTTCGATCGTAGAAGTCAGTGATCTGTTGGATTTGATGAGGGTTGTAATAATTTTATTCCATTTAAGTTTTGATAGTGAGAAGTTCTTGTAAGCTTGAGGAAAGGAGCACACATTATCTGCTCTATTAATAATGATGTGATAACAGCAATTTTTGAGAGGTGTGATGAGCAGACATTTGATGATTGTATCTGCCAGTAAAGGCAAGTGCCCAATAAATACTGGTTGATAGAGTACTGAAGATCATGTGAGTAAGAATGGTAAACTCTCAGCGTTTTATCAATATCAACAAATTTTACAACATTAAAATATTGGTACTTTCATTAAAGTTTATTATATACAGTGATAAATGTGTAATTTTGTTTTATATATATATATATATATATATATTTTATTTATTTATTTATTTTTTTTTTTTTTTAATATATATACTATAAAATTAGTTATACTATAAACTAAAGATGCTAAGAAACTATATTGTTGGTTTTAAATTCTTTATCCAAGTGTAAGCAAACAAAAAATTTGCACATAAAGTAATTAGACAAACAAGCTACTTGTATATAGAGGCTAATGACTTCACATCAATTTCTTTAGTATCCATAATGCAATGCACATATCCTTGTGGACATGTATACAATGCTATTATGGCAAAGGCCATGGCCCAGACTGGGATCAGTGGGAGCCAGACCCAGAAGTGATATCAAGATTGAAGAAATGCAGAAGTCATATTTCCATATACAAGTAGTCAAAAGGTGTCACACCTTATTACTAAAGTACTCTGGATTAGAGATAGAAGTTGAAAGATTTTTAACTTAATTATATTATAAATTAAAGATGACAAGAAATTATATTCTTTGTTTTAAATTCTTAAAATCCTGTTTGCTTACACTTGAATAAAGAATAAAACCAAGAGTATAATTTCTTGGCATCTTTAATTTATGGTATAACCAAGTTAAAAAACTTTCAACATCTCTAATCTGGAGTATTTTAGTAATAAGGTGTGACATCTTTTGACTACTTGTATATAGAAATATGACTTCTACATTACTTCAACCTTGGTATCACTTCTAGGTCTCACTCCCACTGATGTGGTTCTCTGTTAATGTGGGAAGTCTGCTAAAGTGGTCATGTGGCTGCTTTTCCCTGGGTTATGAGCAGCTCTGCTTAGTGATGGAGTGAACCTGTTATTGGGCAGTCACCACTGAGGGCTCTTCTGCATGTCACTGACCTGTCACTGAGTGGAACCATGGCTGAGTTAAATGATCCTTTGGGCTCACTGTTGGGTGATCTGTGGGATTGGCTGAGTTCATGGAGATCCTCTTCACCTTTACAAAGGTTGAAACCAGTCTGGGTAGTGGATCCTCTATATACAAGTAGCCCAGTTGTTGTTAAGTTACTTCATGTGAAAATTTTTTTGTTTGTTTATTCTGGATAAAGGATTTAAAACCAAGAATATAATTTCTTGGCATCTTTAATTTATATATATATATATATATATATATATTATTTATTTATTTATTATTTTTTTTTAAAGTAGGTACCAGTAGTTACTTTAATGTGTATAAACCTGCATAATATGAGAGAGTTGGCACTCCACCACATTATCTTACAGTTATTACTTTCATGTATGAGCACAGTATCATTATTTCCACCATTATTATAAATACATAAAAATAATTGAATAGTGGCATCATACATGGCAAATAAGTATTTTTTTTTAGAAGTTATTATATCTCTTCATAACTAAATTTAACAGTGTATAGTTTTATGAATAAAAAAAAATACTAATTATAATTATTACTGCTGAATTTTACCTGCATCTTTAATATAAAGAAAGAAAGTGTACCATACTGAGAGAGGATTAAAAATAAATAGGTGACTGTATCTATAATTATGCTTTTATTATCACTGTATGCAATTTTACCATAACAGGATCAAAGTCTTGAAATTAGAAATTTCAGATCCTCAGATTCTGGGACTGAAAAATTCTGCTAGGATTGCAATCCTTAGTTCTTACTATGGTATCAAAAGCAGTTAGCCCTTCTGAACAAGGCATGCCCAAATATATAGCACTAGAATCCATCTAAAAATTATCTTTTCAGAAATATTATGCAGAAAAGTAATCTATGATGAAATAAATATTCCATCATCTTAGTTATCTAAAATGAAGTTAATCCTTTGTTCTTATAGATAACACACATATCAGTGCCATTGTTGACATTAGAATATCAACCTGAAAAATATGAAATATATATATTTCATATTTTTTAGAAAAAAAAATGATGCTCCTTTATATGTTTCAAACTATTAACTTCAATGTATACTAATTTCATTAATTACTATTACAAATAAAGTCTTTTTCTACTGTTTTTTAATATTCAATTTGAGAGCTACATGTTCAATTTTGTAATTATGACTGCATGCACAGGGTTAACAAGGGGGTAAAAAAAAAAGCTATGCTGTTAAGGATTATTGTTGAATATTAGTCACAGCAAAACACAGGCTTATCCCTTGAAGTTTATCCAAATTTTCTACGTACCTGCCCAACACATTAGCATTTTTATTTTATTTTTTTTTTCACAGCAGAGTGCAATTTACTATTATTTATTAATTATATATATATATATATATATATATTATTTTTGACAGCTTATGTGAACTTCCATATTTGATAATCAAAACAAATCCTATATTCATTGTCACAGAATATTCATTATTCCATATCTTTATAGAATTGTCACAGAATATTCATTATTCCATATCTTTATAGATATGGATATAATGAATTTTCAAAATGGAAATGGAGAATCATTTAAAAAATATCGAGACATCAATAAATTAAGCAGTGAGAATTTTTTTTTTTAGATTACATAAATATTTATTTTAAAAATACACTTAAAACTAATGTTTTACCTAAAAGTGAAATGCAGTGAATAGATTTTCAAAAATTATGTTTCAATGCAATGTTTACTTACTCCACAGCTTTCACAGCTTGATGAGCAGCATACAGGTGATGATGGATTAACTGCTGGTAGCTTGCTAAACTAGTATCATACTATAATGCCACCTTCACATCCAATGCTGCTTTCTCTCTCTCTCTCTCTCTCTCTATATATATATATATATAATAATGTCTGTGTGTGCACGCGCAAACACAGAAAGATCAATTTTTAGAACAGAATACATACACATAGTGGAAGTTCACTGTTTACATGCCTGATTTATATTTTTGTGTCAAATTAAAATTAACATAAAAATATATCACTATATCCATAGAGATAATTAAAACAAATTTATAGTAATATAATGACATTTTTTTAAATAACAGTATTCTGATAGTATTTATATGTCTAATTTATCATTAAGTGAAGCTATTATTGTACACAAAGACATTTCTTGTATATTATAGTACAACCGAATTATTGTACTTTGCTTTTGTCCTTTCTTGCAGCGGCACCTGACTATTTCATCAGGAAGCACTTTATAATGTTTAAATAATTTTTAAGGAGTAAAGTTTTAAACATAAATATTAATATGTACTGTTGTATTGTGTTTTCATTTCTTCCTTCTTTTTTCTTTTCTTTTCTTTTTTGATGAAATTTGAGAAGAAATTACATGAATATGATGACTGGACAAAACAATATTCTAGTAGTTTCTAATTCAAAAGTTTTACTTGTGTTAGATCTTTGAAGGAGTAATAATAATTATTATTATTTCAAAAAACTGTTCTAGTATTTTTTTGTTTTCTCTTCCATTAAGAATAATACATCCTCTATTTTGTCATACTTGACATTTAAAAACATATTTGATAATTGTGGTGATCAGGAAGATCAAGATTAAGTAATAAGGTGCTTTCTGTGTATCATCTGTTGTAAGGCAAAAAATTTCACGACTGCACTAGCATCCCATTTCTGGTTTCTTTTTTCTTCATTATTTGTCTAAAAAGCTTAATCATCCAAATAGTCCAAATTACAATCAGTGAGGTTGCTTTCCTTGGAGAAGTCAACAATAACAACTCAGAATGACTTTCCATTTGAAATCCCAATGATCACAGTAGAAGATATGCAGAGATATTTGGGGTCCACCTTCCCAGCATAATAATTCTGTCTTCTCTCTCTCTCTCTCAACAATTGATTTCTTCTCAACTAGTAAATTAGTATCTTCCACTTTCAAAGACTCACTCCAATCACTATCTCATAGACATACTGTTTACACCTTATGCACTATGCTTTATGGATATGTGCATGGTTGCTATTCTTAGAATAGCAACCATGAGAAATAGTAGCAGCCAGTTCATTATGAACTGGCTGCTACTATTTCTCAACTCTCCCTTAATCCCATAAACAGTCAACTGCAAACATTCTCTTTAGTCATTGAAAACATGCATCAGCAAGTTCCTTGTCTGTCATGTGTATTATTCATTCATTCATTCATTCAACTTCAAGGCCCACCTTTCCTAATTGGGTTGTGCGGGCAGCAGCTGCAAGAGGAACTTCCAATGATCACGATCCTCCGCCACCAAGCTCAGGTGTTCTGGTGGGACTCCCAAACATGTCCACCCAAGGTTTTGGATATAATCTATCCAGTGAGTCCTTGGCCTTCCACGTGGCCTCCCACCCTCTGGCTTGGCAAAGAGGGCCTGCTGGGGGAGCCTCTCTTGCAGCATTCTGACCAGGTGTCAGAACCCTGAATACTCAACCTCAACACAGAGAAGCAGAGGTTGAGTATTCAGGGTTCTGCGAATTACAGAGCTTCTGACTCTGTTGAGTCTTGTAAGCCCTGCAACCCCCCCTTAAAGGAACCTCATTTCAGACACTTGGATTCGTGTCAGCATTCTTTTGATCATTACCCAACTCTCATGACCATAGGTGAAGATGGGACATAGACTGTATTGAAGACAGCCAACCTTTGCCTTCTGGCTTAACTCTCGCTTCAATACTACCGAATGACCAAGCTCCTGCAATATTGTGCTTGTTGAGTCATTTCGAGCATCTAGCTCTACGTCCTGCTTTCCATCACTTGTGAACATGGACCCAAGATATTTAAACTTCTCCACCTGCTTCAGTGGGACTCCACTCACATGTAGAGTGCATTGGAATGGTTGTCTTGAGACCACAAATTTTTCAGTTTTGGCCACACTGATCTTCATTCTGGCTTCTGCACAAATAGCTACAAACCTATCCAGGATCCACTGGAGGTCATCTGTGGAAGAGCTAAGCAGAACTAGGTCATCTGCAAAAAGCAGATGTCCAATGATACACTTTCCAATTCTGACACACTCACTGCCTCGGCTGTGTCTATCAATCCAGTACATAAATATTATGAAAAGGAGGGGTAACAGAACACACCCTTGGAAGAGGCCAACAGAGACTTTGAAAGGTTCAGACTTTGTGCTGTTTACCCTGACACAAAACTCTGGGCATTCATTGTATGAATGCCCAGAGTTTTGTGAACCCGGTCATATGCCTTCTCCAAGTCCACAAAACATGTGTAGATATTCTTATCATATTCCCAAGATTTCTCAAACACTTGCCTTAAAGTGAAGATTTGGTCAGTTGTGCTTCTACCAGGACGAAAGCCACATTGTTCTTCCTGGAACTTTGACTCAACTATGCTCCTGCATCTTCTTTCCAAGGCTGAGCAGAGAGATGCCACGATAGTTGCTGCAATCTCTCTGGTCTCCCTTCTTGAAGACTGGTATTATTATGCCTGTCTGTCATTGCTTTCATGCTCGCCCAGATATCCAAGCAGCCTGACACACTCGAGTCAGCCAAAGAACACTGTCTCGATTTAAGGCTTTTAACATTTCACGCCGAATTTCACCAGCAGCCTTGCCCAATTTTAGTGATTTTATTGCTAAATGGACCTCTTCTACTGTGAGACTAGTCATTCCCCCCCCCCCCCCGATCTGCACCTCTTGGATGTTCACAACTGCTGGGCCACCTGGGTTAAGAAGGCTCTCAAAGTATTCCCTCCATCTGTAGAGGATATCCTTCTCGGTTGTTAACAGTGCACCATCAGAGGCTTTAATTGCCCTTGCTGTGCACGATTTCCTTCCTCGAAGGCAGCAGATAGTCTGCCAGAATACTTTGCTTGCATTTGCATAAGATATCTAATCTTTCTCCAAAGGATTCCCAAGCCTTCTGCTTTGCTGTCTTTACTGCCTCAGCAGCAGCTTTTTGTGCCTCAGCGTACCAGAAACGCATCTCAGATGACCTGACCCTAAACCATGTTAGGTAGATCTCTTTTTTTACCCAGACAGCTTTTTGGACCTCTTGGTTCCACCAAGGTGTCCTTTTCTCACTGCCTGTCACCACGCTGAGCAGCTTTCTGCCACAGCATGAGAGTGCAGAGGCAGTGACAGCTGTTCTGAACAGCTCCCACTCCTCCTCAACATCTGCAGTATGCTATGGAATCTCTTTGAACCTGGAGGAAATGTTATCTGCAAAATTCCTCCTCACAGCCTCATTTTCCAGTGCCTCCCATTTCACGCAGTATAGCTGCTTAGCCCTACAAGTGGTGATGGTAGCAACTGGTTTCTGAAGCCGTAGAGTGCAGACAACAAGGTGGTGATCAGTTGAGATTTCTGCCCCTCTCCTCACACAAACGTCCTGTACTGAGGAAAACAGGTCTGCTGAGACTATAAAGAAGTCAATTAGAGACCTTTGTCCAAGTGTATCCCGGTACCAGGTATACTTATGGACTTCTCGGTGCTGGAAGAAGGTATTCATTATGGACTGGCTGTTAGCACAGCAGAAGTTCAATAATATCAACCAATTCACGTTAAGGTCAGGGTCTCCTTTCCTCCCAATCACACCCCTCCACGTCTGGTCATCTGTTCCACCATGTGCACTGAAGTCACCCATTAGCAGGACTGATTCCACGTCTACCACCCTGTCAAAAGCAGCATCCACTTCCTCTAGGAAGGCAGAGTATTCTGACTCCAGATTTGGTGCAAAGGCTTGCACCACAGCCAAGTCGTGGTTTTTCGTCTGGAGCCTTAACACACATACCCGTCCCCCTAATGGGATACACTCAGCAACAGTCTGACAGTTGGGGGCTTGTGAGTATCCCCACACCTGCCTGAGCAGACACTGTCGGGCTCTGTGTGTTATTATCACTTCTTTTCTAAAGTGGAAAAATTTTACACTCTCCTTGGAAAGGCACTCGTTAAAACTGCAAATCAAGGCTGCTGTTACATTCCTGAAACATTCCTTTACATGGCAATATGTTATCAAGTGTTACTGCCATTTTTTTAGCATCTTCTCCTCTTTACTCAATTCTAACACTACATGATGTTTTCTCATCACCAGTCCTTTCTAATTCAAGTTGTGCAATGCTAATTATGAGGAAAAAATATCTTTAGGAATTCTTCATTAAATATTTCAACAACCTACACCACATAATAATATAATAAATTTAGTTTAATCCTTTATCCAAGTGTGACAAACAAAGTTTGCACCTGAAAGTATCTTCAGGACTGGGGTGAGGTGGTACAACACCAGGGCGACTCCTTGCAAAGGTGGAGCAAACTACCAAAACTCCTAACTCAGTATCTCCCATAATGCAAAACATATCTCCTTGCGGATATGTCTAATGTTATGTATTAAGGGAAGGGCCACTAGCCAGACTAGTTTCGACCTTTATTGAGGTCTCTTCAGTGGGAGCCAGGCCCAAGTGGAGATACCAGCGAGAAGCATTAGCAGGGTCATCTCCACCTATAGGAGTTGCCAAATGGTGTGCCACCTTTTTAATAAATTACTCTGGATTTAGAGAAAGATGTTGAAAGTTTATTTTTCACTTGGTTAAAATATAATAAATTTAGTTTAATCCTTTATCCAAGTGTGAGCAAACAAAGTTTGCGCCTGAAAGTACCTTCAGGACCTGGGTGAGGTGGTACAACACCAGGGCGACTCCTTGCAAAGGTGGAGCAAACTACCAAAACTCCTAACTCAGTATCTCCCATAATGCAAAACACATCTCCTTGCGGATATGTCTAATGAGACCATTAGACATATCCTTAATGAGACCATTAGACATATCTGCAAGGAGATGTGTTTTGCATTATGGGAGATACTGAGTTAGGAGTGTTGGTAGCTTGCTCCACCTTTGCAAGGAGTCGCCCTGGTGTTGTACCACCTCACCCCAGTCCTGAAGATACTTTCAGGTGCAAACTTTGTTTGCTCACACTTGGATAAAGGATTAAACTAAATTTATTATATTTTAACCAAGTGAAAAATAAACTTTCAACAAATTTCAAAACCTACACCACAGTGATTGCATGTACAATTTTGATCAAGTAATATTATTGTCTTATAATCCTATTTCCTTCTACTGGCCAAATATCAAAGGAATTTCCTGGGATTTTACTTAACTAAGTATTGCTCATATTTAATTGCATCCCCACCATATACTATTGCCATAATGAATTCAATTTCCACACAGAATGCTTACTCTCATCAAACACATCTTTAACTCCAATAGTGTTTTCATGTAAGGTTCAGAAATGTCCAGATGTATTATTATTTCTTTCTTTCTTTTTTTTTTTTTCATTCAGTCAGTACTAGTGTGTTTATCATGTATGTTTTTTTGAGCAAGATGGTAAGGGATTATTAACATCTTATCTCCATGGAGTCAGAGACTCATTGTCGGAGGTAAGCATTATCAACTGTGCCATAAACTGATTCATTCTATCTACATTCATGACATGCTCAGGAAATGGATTCCACTCATAAACCACTCTCCATACAAAGAACCTTCTCTTCACTCCTATGTTCATACCACCTTTATACAGTTTCCAGCGATGACCTCTTGTTCTATCCCCCCCTCTTCCATTCTATGAAAATTCTCTTCCACGTCAACCTGATAACAGCCCCTGACTAGCTTATATGTCTCAATATTATCCCCTTCCTCCTATTCACAAGGCAGGCTTTGCAACTTACATTCTCTCAATCTGTACTCATACCCCACATTCCAAAGACCACTTACAACCTTTGTGAATCTTCTCTGGACCCTAGGCAATGGGAAGAACTTAGTGAGTTAGATATTACCATAACTCATCTTGTTGTGTCAGGAATGTTGTGTCATCATCACTCCTCTGCTTACACCTTCCTAGAGTTACCAGTGATGGCCACTTGTTCTACCCCCAATTCCATTCTATGAAAAATCTCTTCCGTGTCAACCTGATAACAACCCCTGACCAGTTTATATGTTTCAATCATATACCCCCCTCTCCTCCTCCTCCTATTCACTAGGCTGTGCCAAGTTATATTCTCTCAATCTGTCCCTATATTCCACATTCCAAAGACCACTGACCACCTTTGTGAATATTCTCTGGGTCCATTTCAACATATCCTCATCACCATGAAAATGTAATAACCAAATCTGTGATCAATAATCCATATGAAGCCTGATCAAGACCTTATACAATGGTATCATAACCTCCTTATTTCTTCATGTCAAGGTCCTCTGCATCACTGCCATTATCCGATGTGATGTCTTCACAATGTCTGCAAAGTGGCCTCTGAATTTCAGGTTCTTGTCCGCCACCACTCTGAAATCTATTATCTCCTTTACCTCCTTTAAAGTTTCCACAACAAGTGTATACATTGCATCCCTTTGTTCTTTACCAAATTTCAAAACCTTGCACTTTGCAACATTGAACTGATAGTTCCACTCACCTATTCATTCTTACAATCTATTCAGGCCTTCCTGTAAGGCCTAACTGTGCATTGATGTCCCGAATTTTGCATAATCTGCAAGAAGCTGGAGATCACAAATTAAACCCATCAAAATATCATTCACATACAAATTGAACAACAATGGTCTCAAAACTGGCCTGGTTAGCCGAGTGGATAGCGTATCCACTCTCCAGTCAAAACGCTGCAGGTCTGAATCCCGCCATGGGCATGGATGTTTGTGATTGTTTGTGGAAATACCAGTGGTGGTCAGTGGTAGATAGCTTTGGTGTAGTTGCAGTCAGTTAGTGATTGAATGGTGGAGACGGAGTTGTAGAGTAGGTGCCTTCCCTCGATGAGTCCTTGGACTCCCTGGAGGTGTCAAATAGTCAAATAATAATAAAAAAACTGACCCCTGCAGCACACCAGTAGTAATCTTCCTCTTTGGGGCACCCTATATACAACTTTCTGATACCTATCTGACAGCCAGATCTGATCTGAATCAGAAGTCTGTTATCCCATCCAATCTATTTCAATCTATTTAACAACTTGTCGTGTGGCAATCTATCAACAGTGCAAAATCTAAGTACACCACTGTATATGCATCTCCGCTGTCCAAGGTATTTGTCACTTTGTTATAGTGTATAAGTAAGTTAGTAAAATATGATCTCCCTTTAACAAACCCATGCCGATAACCACAGAGAATACTGTTGTTATTAACTTATTCTAATTGTATCCTAATTCTCGCCAATGTCTCTAGTACCTTCAGCACACTCCAGATATACAGACCGTCCTATAATTTAAAGCTACAGCCTTATCACTACATTTATGCAGTGGAACAATTTTACCTTCTTTCCACTCCCTTGAAACCTGTGCTATTGTAAGACTCTTATTAAATAGGCATAATGATGCGACTGCCAATTACCTGGAATGTGTGTTAAGTGTTTAAAAAGTGAGTTTCTGGTAGGTGAAAAGAACGCAGCAAATACTGACAGTATAAGATGGAAAATGGTGTTATTAATGTCAAACAGGCGGCCGTTGAAATAGAGGAGAACCAAATGGATATTAACCTCCCTACCGGCTGAGGTGGATGAAACAGTGATACCAAACTACACTTCTTATCCATGTTATTCAACAGGTGTTACAGAATCGTATCCAGATTTAGCTGGACATCTATAGACATCATGGCTTGTTGAGGGGTTAATAAAGAAATGGCGTGCTTAAATGTTATCCTTTATAGGACCAAGCACAAAATTGAAAAATTGCAGAAGGGGCAATAAATTAGCAGGGCTGAAAAGAGAAAGAAGCAGGCGTTGTGGAGAAATAATAAAGACTGACTAAACAAACAACAAAAACAAGTTAAGGAGAAAGTTATGTATGGAGACTCAATTATCAGGGTAGTACTTAACAAAAGTGTAACAAACACCTGTTTCCCGGATGCAAAAATTCACGATATTAGTCACACCATCCAGATGCAAAAAGGTAAGTTGAAGAAAATGATTGTCTTGGTTGGTACAAATGATTTGAGAGGTGAGAAGTATTCTATGATGGAGGATGTGAAGGAGAAATTAAGAGGAAAAACTGAAGAGCAAGAAGGTAAAAATTATGTCTCCCAGCATGCTATGATAGAGGTGAAATGGAGGAGGAGGAGGGCATTGGTAGCCAATGAGTCTATACATAAATTATGCAGAAGGAATGATAGAATTTTACAATCTGTGGTCTGTGTTGGATGGAAAGAAGGATTTGAACAATGCTGATGAACTGCATTTAAATGATTTTGGTGTTAGGTGTCTGGAGAGAGATTTGTTCACAGAACATGCTGAAGTGTAAATTCAGGAAAACTTAAGCAATTATGTAAAGGCAAGTGAGTTTTGTGTGAAGGTGCCCAAGAGGTGAGTTAGTGTGAGAATGACCAAGTGTAAAATCTGGTCTCTCAAGCAAAAATTTTGAATAAGGTAGTCAATTCAGGAAGAACGGTGGGGTGGGTGAATAAAGAGATCCTGCAGTTCCTATATACTAACCAGAACTAATCAGGAACAAGAGGGAGTAGAAATTCATCTGCTATCTGATGATAGCAGATGAATTGCAGCCAAAAAGAATAAGAGACAGGCGGGAAGGTGGCTGTTCTTTAAAACAATCTGGTGTGAGATTAAGGCCAGTAAGACAAAATATACTGTTGGTTGTTGCTGCGGGAGTTCCACAGATGATGTGGATGACATGCATCGCTAAATTAGCACTATGAGTACAAGTCAAGTGATTATTATGAGGGACTTCAACTATGGAGATATAGATGGGAAGAAAGAAAGATCACATGGCAAGAAGGAAATAGAATTTACACACCTACTAAGAGATAATTATTTAAGGCAGCATGTGATGGAGAGGACTAGGGGTGGGAGAGTATTAGTCCTGGTCATAGGATCAGAAGAGCTATCCATAACAAAGGTGGCAACATTGCTTACAATTGGTGAAAGTGACCATGCAGTCTTGACTTGGAAGATTGTACAACATGAGGAATACTCGGTCAAGAAGGGGTATATCGGAACTAAAAGGCAGCTTAAATCTGTACCATGGCATAACACACTGCAGAAAAAAGATGTTAGTAGTGCATGGGATATAGTTCAGGGTGATCTAGAGGAAGCAGTATTAAATTGTGTACCTAGGATAAGGCAGGTTAATTGGGTAGGAGTTAGATGATGAGTAATATCATTAGGATGAGCTGTAGAAGAAGAAAATGCTGTGTAGGTATATAAAGAAAAAGGTGAGCAGCAAACTCATGACCAGTACAAGACTCAGACTAGAAAGGTGAACAGTATGGCATAGAGGGTAAAATTGGAATAACTTTTTATAATAGAGTAACAGCTGAGTTGGATAAAGGAAGTGGCTACACGATGATTTTGCAAAGGCATTTGACAGAATACCACATGGAACTCTGTTACACAAATTAAAACAAATGTGGATGGCTATGACACTGGTTAAATGAATAAGAGAGGCTGCTGGACAGATATCAAAAAGTGCTATATGGAGGGGAAGAATCGAGGCAAAAACAGGTGATTAGTGGTGTGTCAAAAGGCTCGGTGTTGAGACCATTAGTAGTTGGCAGCGAACGTGTTAATGTGAAGAAATGTAAAGTTATGCATTTTGGGGTAAATAGATTACAAGCCATGTATCATGCTATATACATACTGATGACACTTTACTCAAGGAAATAGATGAAGCTGGAGATTTAGGAGTGGTGGTAGACAGAGGGTTAAAGTTTAGAGGACATATTGAAAAGGTTGTTAAGGTAGCGCATAAGATTTCTTGGCTATAAAGAACACATTAACAAGTAGAGATAAAAAAGTTGTTAGCCCTCTTTATAAGGCCTTGGTATGCCTACATCTGGATTATCGTGCTCAAGTCTGGTCTCCTGGGTTTCTTGGGGATGAGGAAATGGTTGGAAGGATTCAGAGATCAGTGACCAAGATGGTGAATAGCCTGTGCATGTTCCCTATGAGGAGAGATTGAAGGTGTGTAGATTGCAGAAGTTGGTTGATAGGAGAAAAAGAGGAGATATGATAAAAACATTTATGTTCCTTAAAGGGTTTATAGGATAGATGCAGGGGAAATGTTTCAGCACTTGGCTAGAGGGACCAGAAAAAGGGGTCATACTTGAATAAAGGTGTGGTCAGTAGGGGTGTGAGGACAACATTTTTTGCTTGGAGAGTTGTGAATGAGTGGAATGAGTTTGCCAGAGAGTCAATTGTGAGTGATTTGTCTGTTACTGAGTTCAGATGGATAGACTGTGTGAATAGATTGGGTTTCCCAATGGAGGACTTCATGGAGGTGCCCATATAATAATAATAATAATAATAATAATAATAATAATAATAATATACCACCTTCTGACTCACAATTAACCCATCCTCTCCTATGTCCTCTACACTTACATTCCTCATGATTCTACCCTGATGAGGATGAAACATCCATATAAATTGATCACTGAGTACCTCAACAATGTTTTTTGCAGCAGTTACCATTTTACCATTTCCATCCATTAACATCATCTTACCAGAATCATTCTTCCTTCTACTTGCCACATATTTAAAACACTCTCTAAGGTTTTTCTTTGCCTGAATTGCAATTTCTGCTCATACTGTTGTACTTACTAAGTCACTCTCCTGCTTGTTCTTTATACTCTTCATCTAAGTGATTATTACCATTTTCACCTCGTACTGCCTCAAAAGTGCCTTCCAGATTTCATTCTTAAGCCCCTCATTCATTTTCTTAGTGTTATCATATTAATCTGTGAAACCTTATGGCACTCTGTATACAAGTAGCCTAGTCATGAAGATACTTCAAGTGTAATCTTTATTTAGTTTATTTACTGTGCATGTGTATAGGATTAAACAAGAATATAAATTTTGTTTATTATAATTCACTGAAAACAGTTCACAGACTGTCAGTTCAATAAAAGGCAATTAACCTAAAAAATAAAATACTAATTCACCAAATTTGTTAGCCTGGTTCAATGAGTAGGCTGCATATCCACTCTCAATCAGGCTTTTGAGTTTGAATCCTGCCATAGGCATAGATGCTTGTAATTGTTCTTATATAAGAAATAAATTTTATCATATAGTGTGAGATGAGACCTCTACCCTGCTTATCATGAATCTGCTGTGGCTCAGTTCTGGATTATGTAACAATAAATTAAACAAATACAAAAAAAAAAAAGAAATATATATAAATTAATAAAAAAAAAAGTCCACTTTACCCACAGTATACTAATATTCTATACATTTACAGCCTTTTGTTGGTGGGAGTCAGATAAAAAAATAATAATAATCAGTCATAAAACTATTTTATATAACAAATAAACATGTAACCACTAATTTTTGATATATTTATTTCATAACTCACTAAAACAGCTATATTCTTGAAAAATATCAATTCAACATTCTAATTAAAATTGCCAAACTTTAACCAAGACAATAGTTAATTTATATGCTGATGGCAGCTATCAACAACAGAGAATATGGGAATAATCCAATAATAATGAATACTGAATCAACTGACTAATAAGTGGAGGAGAAATATCCACTACTTATTACAGATATCTTTATATATAGGACAACTTCCACCTCTAGGTTTTCCAGGCATCTACCAGATTCATTGCTCTTTCAGCTTATCTTATTTTGGACAAACAGAAAGATTTGCTTTTATTTGTCTAGAAGAACACATCTTATATTAACCATCACGAATCGGAACTTGCTGAGCATGCTATCTGCACTAAACATTGTTTATTGGAATAAGATTAGAGAGTCCTTCATAAAAGACATTTCCCCAGGGAAAGTCTTTATAAAGAAATGTGAAACTTTACTTCATTGTCCTAATTTAAACAGATACAATGCAGGGGCAGCTCATGCATAGGCACTGTGGAACTGCAGCGTCCCCAATTTTTCTCGATATATAAATATTTTTATTAATTTATTTATATTTGTTTATAATATTTAATTTTATCATCAACAATCCTATACAATTTTCTTATTTTGTATAATAAATAATAAAAATCCATCTTGTAGCACACTTAGGAGGGCGAAGGATGTTAGCAACACTGTGTTTATCACAGTGTCATATTGCTACGTGCGCAAGCATATACAGGTCATAGTGAGATGCAAGCTATTGGCATAATGCGGCACTATCTGTCATGCAGTTCCACTGTTGTTTATATGCAGTTTGCACCAGTAGTAGAGAGTTCGTAGTGCTTATCATGTTTACTCCATCTCTTTAAATATTTGGACATTACAATTAAAGACATAACATTTGTTATAGTTTTTATTTTAGAACATTATTGGGGTTATTGACAATTATGACTTCAGAATTTCTAAGTAATTTTGAATTATACTAAGCTGTATAATTTTATCGATAATAAATAATATTTTTTCATGAAACAAAACAAGAATATATTTTATTTTTAAGTAATTTTGAATTATACCAAACTGTATAATTTTATCGATAATAAACAACATTTTTTCATGTTTAATTTTTTTAAAATTTTTACCATAATTTTGATATTTTATCCAAACACGTATACACTGTACTTACAGTGTGTATGTATATTTTGAAAGTTGCAGCACCCCCACGATTTCAAACCACGAGCCACCACTGATACAATGTCTACATCTATCTCCTTTGTGTCAGACAGTACATTTTAAATCTGCTAATCTTTCCTAGCTTACATATATATATATATAATATATATATATATATATATATACATACATACAGAGGCATAGCTAGATGGGGTGGAGGGAGTGGCACTTTGAACCTTTTTGAACTTTTGTAGTTAATTCTAAAATACAGTCTCGAGAACTCATTTCCAAATATTGTAATACTACTGCAAATTTTCCTCACAATTGCTGTAAGTGTTACTAGTTGTGACAGAAGTTTTTCTAAATTAAAATTGATTAAGAATTACCTACATTACTATGAAATAGATTTCGCAAATGTCATCGACGATTTTGCTAACAGAAAAGCAAGAAAAATAACATTTTAGAATGTTGGAATTAAAGTTTTACTTCAAAAATAAAGTGTTTTAATTTAATTCCCTATACGTCGTTTTGTATTGAGAGGGCAGCAAACTCAGGCGGCAAAAGCTCTAGCTACACTACTGTATATATATAAAAGAAAAGAAAAGAAAAGAAAGAAAAATGTGTGTGTGTGTGTGTGTGTATTGAGTTAGGAAATTAGTGACCGTGAAAATCAAGAACAGTGAACCTTGATTTAAAATCATACCATCCATTCTGTTGCAGTTAAAATGGGTTCTGTAGAACTTCTGCAGCACAAGTTCTACAGAACTCAGAATAGTTTTCTATTCCAGAAACTTCAACATGAATAATATCAAGGTTACTTTATATTCTAAATGTTTCTCATTTATGAACTGTCAGTCTTCTGTCCTAAGCCTATTATTATTCAACACCAACTTAACTTATCCCTCCCCACCACCACATAAGATAAACTAATGAAATAGTCATTGAAAATTTCCATTATATTTTCAGCAGAATTGATTTCTGTTTCATTTCCTGCAACTAAAGTCAGCATTCCATATAAACTCTAAAATAACATTTTAGAATGTTGGAATTAAAGTTTTGCTTCAAAAATAAACAGTGTTTTAATCTCCTCCTCTCTTTCATTAGCACATCTGCAAAATCCTCTAGGGATTTGCTTTACTGCTTCATCGTTATCATTATTTGACACCTCCTGGGAGTCCAAAGACTCATTGAGGGAGGGCACCTGCTTTATAACTCTATCTCCGCCACTCAATCCACCAACTGGCTGCAACTATACCAACGCCATCTACCACCGATCACCACCAATACTATTTCCAAGGACAATCACAAACATCCATGCCCATGGTGGGATTCGCACCTGCATCCCTTTGGCTGGAGAGCAGATATGCTAACCACTCAGCCAGCTATCTACGGCATTGGACATGAGGAAGAAATGAGCAAGAGAATTAGTCGTGATTATACAGATGAATGATCTAAGTGTACATAAGAAGGATGAGTGTGTTGTGGGTGTAGACACATTGAATCAGCTTAGGGTACGGTTAGATGAACATTGTATGCAATAGTGTGTACCTCCCACGATGAGTCTCTGACTCCATGGAGGTCAAATGTTAATAATAATAATAATATATAATCTCTTTTTACTCTTCTCAATCTCTCTTCTCTGCCAATCTCTTTTCACATACCATTTAAGCATGAGATTAGAGCCAGTCAAAGTGCTTTAAGAAA
Source organism: Typopeltis vanoorti (assembly GCF_054136105.1). NCBI lineage: Eukaryota > Metazoa > Arthropoda > Arachnida > Uropygi > Thelyphonidae > Typopeltis > Typopeltis vanoorti. The sequence goes on along the minus strand of NC_143564.1, from coordinate 89,703,859 downwards.
ACACACACACACACACACACACACACACACACACACACACACACACACACACACACACACACACACCAAAAACTGGTATTCAAAAGTACTTAAAGTAACTTTCTTCCCATCCCTAAGGAAGCACTTAAAATGGCTTTCAAGTAGCAGAATGTGTTTTTAAAAAATACTCAAGAACTTTTTTTTTGCCATCTCTGAAACTGAGATGACAAAATGAGATTCTGTTTTCAATAGTGATACAAGCTAATTTCAAAAAGGAAAATACAGCTCCTTTGTGCTATGGAAAATAAGAGGAATTTCATTTCACTGACATATCATGATTGGTTCATATCAAAGAGAGAGAATACAGTAAATTATTTATTCATCATCATCATGCATATCAAGGATTTAGGCCTAGCATGGCTTAAATATTTATTAAATGCAAAATGTATTTTATTAGGTATTATCTGATTTTAATGAATATTATAAATCGGAATAAAAATTTATGAATTTGAATAAATGGAATAAATATAAATATAATTAGTGTTTTTTTTTTTTTTTTGGAAAACAAATGAAAGAATGCAGAACAATAGAATGAAAGAAAAACGAGAAAAACAGGACAAATGATTCGAGAATGGCAGTGTATGGTGATTCTATTATTAGATTATTAATGAGAGAGTCTGTGTGGTCTGCTCTCCAGGAGGGAGAATGAGTAAGATAATTCATGCTTTGGACATGAAGAGGAAACGTGCAAAAGAATTGGTGATGGTTATGGAAACAAATGATTTAAGTAGATATAAGGAGAATGTAAGGTCAGATATCAGGAGGTTACTGAGGAGAATAAAAGATAACAGTATAGTGGAAAAGTTTGTCAGTGTGTTGCTGAGGTATCACGATGAGTTGAGACAGAAAATCATGAATGGTATGTTGCAGGCATCTAAACTTTGCATGTGATTTTTAACAAAACTTTTACTGCTGGCTTAAGCAACTACTATCCATCTCAGTTATATGAACTAGAGTCTGCATAACTCCTTGTGTCATATGAGAGATACTTGTAGATTTATTAGATCTGATATTACATAACTAGAATCTCCTCTTTTTTAATCTACTCAGGTTTAAAATTTTCACATCCCATTTTACAGCATTTATTTGCTATTTTTACAGTCTCCATATTCTAAAACCACACTGATCATTTTTTTTTTATCTCTGAATCTTGATTTCCTGCACTTCAAACAGTGAGGTTGTTTTCTGAGAGATTTCAACATCCATGACTCAAATGGCTTCTTTTCTTAATTCTATTGATCAAGCTGGAAGAAATGAAGTATTTGCTGTTAGGAATGATCTAACACAAATAGTTCATCTGTCCATGAGAATATCAGATAATCCTTGCTATCAAGTCTGGCCAAGGGAAAGGTATCCAAGGGATGGAAGGAAGGTGAGATAGTGCCATTGCATAAGGGCATTAGCAGACTGGAAGTGTCTAATTATAAGCCAGTTTGTGTGTGATCAGTAGTTGTTAAGGTCTTGGAGAAATTAGTGAGAGACCATATACAGTGTTGGATAAATGAGAGTAATGTTATCTGTGAGAATCAATATGGATTTGGTAAGGGACACTCTTGCTTAAGTAATATGACCGCCTTTTATAATAAAGTGACAAGAGCGATTGATGAGGGAAAGGCCTCGTCAATGCCTCATCAATAATCTACATTAAGTTGTAGCACACGGGTTTAGATGTCAGGTTAGTGAACTGAATTTAGGATTGGCTATATTATAGGCATCAGAGAGTTGTGTATGGGGGGGGAGGATCAATATCAAGAAGGCAGAAAGTCACAAGTGAGGTCCCACAGTAATGGAACCTGTATTGCTTAATCTTTATATCAATAACATTGTCAGTGGATTGCAGGGGGATATTCAGTTGTTTGCAGATGAAGTGAGGCTGGGAAAGGTTATTAGTAATAGTGCAGATGTGGTAGCCCTACAAGAAGATTTGAATAAACTGGACAGATTTACAAATGAATGGGAATGTCAGTTTAATGCAGCTAAATGTAAAGACTTGAAGTTTGGGATACATTGATGGGAGACTGCATACTCTGTTGGAGGGACTGTACTGGAAGAAGTAGGGGAGGCATGGGATCTGGGGGTGATGATTGATAGAAATTGCTGCAATACTGAGAAGGACACTGACCTGTAGAGATAAAAGAGTTATCGTTCCATTGTATAGGACACTGACCTGTAGAGATAAAAGAGTTATCGTTCCATTGTATAGGACCCTGATCAGACCACACTTAGACTTTTGCTCTCAAATTTGGTACCGAGGATTTGAATGGGATAAATTAATTGTGGAAAGAGTGTGCAGAGGCAGATAACAAAGATGGTATCAGGACTGTACAATATGAATGATACATAATGTTAGCTATAAAGCCTGGCTGAGGTAATGTGGACTGCAGAGTTTGGTGAATAGAAGAAGGAGGGGTGATATGATTGGGAATTTTAAACTGCTAAAAGGTAGTTACAGGATTGATACTGCAGAATTCTTTCGCTTGGTGGAAGGGGGGGGGGGGAGCGAGGACAAGGGGCCATCCCTGGAAGTTATGATAAGAAGCTGTGAGCAAGAGAGTGTGGAAAGGTTTCTTTGGATGGAGGATAGTTAAACCATGGAATGCATTGCCTGATAGAGTACACAAACAGTCAATGAGTTCAAGGAGTGGTGTGATATACTTTGTGTTTTCTAGGATGAGCCTCACTTGATGATCTTCTGAATTCACGGAAGCCCGAATCAATAATAATAAACAAATCCAGCTGCATTACATTAAGTGTAAGAAAATTCACCCCAAGGAAATACTCAATAGCAGAGTAAAGAAATAGGAACAATTTGATAGTAATCAAAGGCAGGAGAAGCAGTACATTAAAATGAGATTTCCTTGACAGTAATTCTATGGGCTGCAGAAAGATAAGTTAATTTTATATTTATTGTGTAATTTTAAATTGGGTGTTACTGTGTGATATTTATTATTGGAATGCAGTGTGTGGTTAAATTTTTAGATAGTATTATCTTAAACTTTCTATTTCTTTAGTGCTGTGGAACACAATTATTATTTTTATTATTATTATGTGGCACCTACAAGGAGTTCAAGGCTCATCATAGGAAGGCACTTTATTCTACTCCGCTTCACACATCTCAATCTCCCCTGCTACTCAATTCTCCAAATACACACAATGACACCACTATTACCATCATTGCCATCTATTGCCTATCAACCACCAACAGAATTTTTTTTCTGTAAACTGCATGTGTTCTCATGGGCGATTTGCCTGCACTAACCCAAGTTTCTAGGAGTGAAAAAAAACCTGCTACCACTACATGAGATCAGCTAACTCACCATCAATTAAAAAGCCCATATAAAGATTCCTATCATCACAATGAGAATCAAATGCAGGTTGTTTTCTAATCAAAGGGTGCAATGTTCTGCTGTTCTTGCAATTGCACTATGGTGGCAGTGAGAAGAGATTGTTGTGTAGGTCAGTGAAAAGACAAAGTACATAGCATGGATTTTTTAAGGATGCCATGGTGCCATGAGCATAACACATATGCATAGGGAGTGCTGCATATATTTGTGTAGAGAGGTTAAAAAAAAGCAAGAGAGAGAGAAAGAGAGACAAACAAGTGTGGGTATGTAGAAAGCACAATACACTGATGAACGATGAGGCTTCTCTGAATCAGAGTAGGGAACATACTGTTATAAGTGAAACGAATGTTGAGCAAGATTGTGCAAATGTGTGAGAAACTGATGGTGAAGAAAAGAGCATGATTGATAATAAGAAAGCATATTGAAAAATAGTGAAAAAACAGAGTGCAATTAATGGTAAGAGAGTGATCATGGCTGACAGTGAAAAAGCATGTGCAAATAATAGTAAGATAGGGAGAGTGAATGAGCGAAAAAATGATACAAGATTTAAAAGCAGAGTTGGTGAAGATGAAGGAAGTGATGAAGCAGATATGAAGTAAAATTAAGAGAACTGCATATGTGTATGGAAGAGTGAAGAAGACTGATATAAATGATGCTGTATAAAACAGATGATGGGAGACTTGCAAGTGGCACTGTATGGAGATTTGATTATTAGAGGTGTGTGGATGAGAAGATGCACAAGTCTCATCACAGGAAGGCACGTTACTCTACTCCACTTCACATACCTTAATCTCCCCTGCTACTTAATTCTCCAAATTCACACAATTACACCACTACTACCATCAACACCATCTACCGCCTATCATCATGAACAACAGTATTTTTTGTCTATAAACTGTGTGTGTGTGTGCTCATGGCTGAATTATTTTATGAGAGGAAGAATCAGTAGAGTAATTGACACAATGGATATGAGGTATAAGAAGACAAAAGAGTTGGTAGTAGCAGTAGGAACAAATTACTTAATTGGAAACAAATAGAATGTAAGAGTGAATATCAGGGTTGCTGAGAAGAATAAATGACAATACAGTGAGAGGAAAGGTAGTCAGTGTTGCACAGGTATGAAAGTAATTAGGTCAGCTGGAGAGCATAGATTATGAATGATACATTAGATGAAATCTGCAAAAATAAAAGCGTGAAGTTTGCAAATGTGTGGGATGAGTTTGAAGGATAAATGAAACTGTATAAGAGTGACGAAATGCATCTGAATGGTTCTGCTGTGAGTCATCTGGAGAGGTGGCTGCTGCCAGAAGGAAGAGTAATGAGTGCAGCGAATGGATATGAGCAAATAAGAAGTGATATGAAGAGTAAGGAAGGATGGATTGAGCAAGTGCTTATGAAGGGAAAAGTAAACAGCATCAGTGTAGAGAATGAGAGAAAACGTGTGCAAATCAGACAGGGAAATGGGGAGAATCAAGGTGGATGGGGGGAGGGGAGAACAGCGTGAAGTGGAAATGAATATGTAGGTAAACACGATAGGAATGAGATGGCTTGAGATGTGCAGGGAGCAGTTAGGTTTGGAGAGGGTTCTGGGATGAGTAATATGGGAAAAAAATGGCTCAGTTGAGGCATGGAGAAGTCAAAGTTAGTAAAGGATACTAGTAAAACGCTTTATAGATAGAATGACCTGCTATTACATTTGTATACAACTGCTAACAGTATCAGAAATAAATGGAATGAAATTATTGCATTGAGTGAGTTCGTTAACCCAAATATTGTTGGAATAAGTGAGAAGTAGTTGGATCAGAATGACAATGAGACAGGAATAGAGATTATTATTATTATTACCGCCAAGACCTGATGGAGTCAAAGACTCATCTGGGAGGTCCCTTTATCACATACACACAACTCATCATACCGTATATTAAACACACTCAAACTCCTCGCAGACACCATACCCTCAGGCAAGGCATTCCAATCATTTACAACTCTGCACGAAAAAAACCTGCCTCTCACTCCCCTACTCACACCCTCTTTATACAGTTTCTAGGGATGACTTCTGGTTCTCCCCTGATCTCCCACTATTTTCTGTAGAACTACTCCAACATTGATCCTATAACAACCCCTTACCAACTTGTAGGTCTCTATCATATCTCCCCTCTTCCTCCTGTCCACCAGACTCTGCAAATTACATCTTCTCAATCTTTCCTCATACTCAACATTCCGGAGGTCAGAAACTACCTTAGTCAGTTGCCTTTGGATCCTCTCCAACATCTCTTCATCCTTCTGAAAACCAGGTGACCAAATCTGGGCACAATAGTACATGTGTGGCCTTATACAACGGAACAAGAATCTCCCTACTTCTACATGTCAGTGTCCTCCTCATCATTCCCAGAAGCCTTTGTGTTGTCTTCACAATTTTGGCAACATGTCCCCTAAATTTTAGATTCTTATCCACTATCACCCCCAGATCTCTTATTTCCTCTGCCTCCAACAATATACTCTAACTGAGAATAAATTCTGCATTCCATCTTTGTTTTCCAAATTTTAAAACCTTACATTTTGCAACATTGAACTCACATCCCCATTTCCGTGCCAAATCACACAATTTATTCAAGTCTTCTTGTAAGGCCATTATATCTTCACTACTCTTCATGGCTCATCCAAACTTAGCATTATCTGCAAACAACTGAATATCTCCATCCAATCTTTACCAATATCATTAATATACAAGTTAAACAGTAATGGCCCTAAAACAGAACCCTGAGGCACTCCACTAGTGACTTTCCCTTTCCTTGATATTGCTCCAATATACACAACTTGTTGATAACTATCAGATAGCCAATCTCCAATCCAATGCACTAATCTAATATCCAACACCATCTGCTGTAGTTTGACTGTTAACTTCATGAGGTACTCTATCAAAAGCCTTTGCAAAATCCAAGTATATTACTGTGTATCCTTCTGCTCTGTCTAAGGAAGCAGTCACTTTATTATAATAAGTAAGTAGATCACTAAAACATGATCTCCCTTTAGCAAATCCATGATGTCCATCAAAGATAATACCATTGTAGTCAACCCAACTCTGGATCCTAGATCTCACAAGCTCCTCCAACAACTTAACCACAACACCTGACACACAGATAGGCCTTTAGTTTGATGCTTGAGTTCAATCACCTCCTTTATGAAGTGGTACAATCTTGCCCGCCTTCCACTCCTTAGGAACTTGATCGAGGGCAAGACTCGTATTAAAAAAATATGTCAATGTAGGTGTCAACTCCCTGGCACATTCCTTCAGTATATGTGTAATATATTATCAAGTCCCACAGCCTTATTAACATCTAGTTTACTCAATTCCCCATACACCTCTTGCTCACTTACAGTCAGTCTCTCCTCCCCCATCACTACTGCTCTCAATCTCACCATGAAGTCACATTCACAAGATTGAAAGATCTTTATGAATTGCTCATTAATATCTCCACCACACATTCTGCAACAGCTGTCTTTATACCATTTTCTCCAATCAATGTCATCCTTCCATAATGATTCATTATTTTGCTGGCTACATATCAAAAGAACTCCTTAGGATTATGACCTCACCAACCAAGTCACCCTCCTTGCCTGGTAGGACCTCATGGAATTGGTTATTTCCACTTCTCTTATGCTGCCTCCACAATGCCCTTTTTCTCTGTATTGCATGCTTAATCTCTTTATTCATCCATCTCACACCTACCTTATTTAACCTTCTCACCCTTGGAATACATTTAGACATTGCATCTACTAGACAGTTTTTGAAAATCCTCCAAGCTGCAATGATCTCTTTTCCAGATAACTCCTCATTCCATTCTACACCTGCAAGCTGTCTCCTGAGCTCTTCATAATCACCCCCCCCCCCCTTATACTTTCCCATATACCCTTTTCTCAGAGAGGTCCTCACACTGCTGGCAAGCACCCAAGCAACCACCTCATGGTCACTCTCACCAATTGGTGGATGATTTCACAACTCATTTATGATTATATCATCTGATGAGATGACCAAATCCAAGACCCTCAATCCTCGTGTTCCCTCTGTTACATATTGTCTGAGATAGTTATCCTTCATAAACTCAAGAAATTCATTTTCTTTCCTTCCAGTTGCTATCTTATCATTCCAGTCTATATTGCCATAATTAAAATCACCCATAATGATCACCCTTTTCTTATTTACTTGGCTAATTTAATTATACATTTCATTATCACCACCATCCACATTACCTAGTCTATAACAACATCCCACCAAGTATTTGATTCCATTCACCTCTATCTCACACCATACTGCCTGAAAACCACTGGCACTATTTCCCCTTGCATCTCTACTTTGTATGGACATAACTCTTTCTCTATTATCAATAACACTCCCCTGCCTTTTTTTTACCCCTTCTATCCTCACGAAACACATCATACCCTTCCATCTCTATTCCTGTCAGGATGTCATCCTCTTCGAACCATGTCTCACTTATTACGACACTCTTTGGGTGAACAGACGCAATTAGTGCAATCATTTCATCTGCCTTGTATCTTATACTTCTAGCATTTGTATACAAACACAACAGCTCATTTATGTATCTACAGCTAGTTCCACTTATATCACTCACTCGATGTGATCTCTCCATGCTTGGCTGGAGCCATTTCCCCCTTCTCCTTCTTCATGTTAGAACCCTTTTCAATTCCAACTGTTTCCTCTTGATCCCAGGTCATCCCATTCCTTTCCTTTCTACACATGCTCTCGCCTCCTCTTGGAGCATCCACCTTTCTCAAGCTGTGTACCTCTGTCCACCCTGAGCCTCCCCGTTTCCTTGCTCCTCTTGCAAACCCATTCTCTCATTTTTTATACTCATTCCACTCACTTCCCCATTCATAACCACCTCTTCCATCTCTCCTGTCTTACTCTCCTGCTCTTCCACATCACTTCCCACTCTTGCTCTGATTCATTCTCTCTACTCACTTCTCTACCTTCCAGCAGCCGTCTCTCTCTCTCCAAGCGAGTCACACCATAACCACTCAAATGCAGTCCATCGCTCCCATACAGCTCACTTCGTCCCTCAAACTCGTTCCACACATTCACAAACTGTACTCCTGTCTCATCACACATTTCAGCCAGCATATCATTCATAATCCTTGCTCTCTGCCTCATTTCACCACAGTGATACCTGGGCAACACACTGACTACCCTTCCTGTGACACTATTCTCTTTTATCCTTCTAAGCAGCCTCCTGATATCCAATCTGATACTTTGTCCTCTGTCAAATCATTCATACCTATTAAAACTATTAACTTTTTTTGCTCGCTTCTGCCTCAATCACTCTACTCATTCTACCATCTGAAAAACATACCTTGTGTATCTTATCATCCAGCACACCTTTAATAATGGAGTTGCCATACAATGCCACTCACTCATCTTTCGTTAACTCTTTCGTGCCATTCTGATTTGTTTTAATAGCATTTATCCGAATTTTTTTAATTTCATTCCTCATCTATTTCATCTCTTTCCTGATCCAATGCAATTCAACTTCCGAATCTCGTGACCCATTCTCTCTATCCTTCAATCTTTCTAACTCTCGAACCCTCTTCTCACTTTCACTCTCATTCATCCTTCTTTGTTTCCGTACTTTCGGTCCAATATATGCGTCCAACTTTCGCTATCATTCATTCTTTCGATTTTTTCCGCTTTCAATTCCTTTGTCATGCCATTTCCAGTTTCATTCATTCTCTCAATTTCATTTCCTTCCGCTACTCTCGCCTCACTTTAGTCCTTTTTAACATTCACTACGTTTTTTAAATCACTCTTTTTCTTTTTTATTGATTTTTTAACAATTTTTTCCTATCTTTCTCACCATCCTTCTCCTTCGAACATGCACTCATTTTCCCCATGAAATTCTCACTATCACTTTCTGTCGCCAATTTCATATTTGCATTCATCAATTCCTCGTTAAGGTCACACTTCGAACACACTCTTCTTCCATCTGCTCTAAACATCCACAAATCATTTATGTAATCGAAAGAATACATATAACAAACCTCACACTTAACGAAACGAAACGTCGTCGCCGCCATGTTTGCGTTTGCTGTGCCGGTTATTATTCTGAGGTCTATTAATAACGATTTCATAAATACATTTAAGCAAAATAAAATCGACCACAATAATAATACCGGTAACATACAGCATTTACAGCAGCTCTTACTCAAACAAATACTCATATATATTTAATTATTCCTAGAATACTTATCTCAATCAGGTTTCTTACACACATCTGCTATGCTTGGCTGAATAAGTGAATAGGTACAATGTTTTTCATGAAGATAGAAAAGTCAAAATGAGAGGCAGAGTGCTGTTGATGATAGAAAAAGAGTTATGCCCAAGCAAGAGGGAAACAGTGACAATGGTTTTGAGGCAATAAGGTGTGGGATTGAGGTAAATAGAACAAAAGACTTAGTTGGATGTTGATACAGAAGTGATAATGTGGAGGGTAGTGGTCAAGAAATGTATAAGCCAAATAGTCAAAATAAATAGGAAAAGGGGAGCACTTTGCCTCCCATTATGAGTGACATTAATACTAAGTGATATGATGAGTTAGCATCTGGAAGTAAAGAAAATGAATTTCTCAAGTTTTTTAGAATACAAATACCTTAAGCAGTATGTAACAGAGGGTATGCAATGATCAAGGAGTCTTGGATGTGATCTTCTCATTAGAGGATGTCATTAAAAATGAGGTGTCAAATAGGTCTTACACTAGATCATACATTCTAAAGGAGTGAAAGGAAGTCAAGATTATACTGTTTCATAAGGGAGGTGACACAACTCAAGCTTCAAATTAAAGGCCAGTCCATGTTTCAGGTGTTGTGGTTAAAGTTTTGGAGAGATTAGTGAGAACCAGGATCCAGAATCGGATTGATGACAATGGCATTCTCTATGGACAATACGGATCTTCTGCAGAAAAATCGTTTAGTAATCTACTTACTAATTATAATAAGGTGACAGATGCATTGGATAACATAGATGGACACAGAGAAGTATACTTAGATTTTGAAAAAGGTTTTTGATAGCCTGGCACATGATAAACTGATAGTTATACTAAAACAGATGGGATTGTGGGTCACTCATAATAATTAACCTTCATAGTTGTTTACACATTTCTTCATCACCACTCTCCACATTCCCTGGTCTATAGAAACATCCAACTAAATACCTTCCTGTCAACCTCCACATTACGCCACACTGCCTCATAACCATTGCCACTATTTCCCTCTTTCATGTCTACCTGATGTAGACATAATCACTCTGCTATATCATCATCAGCATCTTACCCTCCCTTCTTGTTCTTTCTATCCTTATGAAAAATACTGTATCATTATATTTCTATTCCCGTTAGAATATCATCTTCATTCAACCATATTTCACTTATTCCAATGATTTTGGAGTGAATAAACTCAATCAGTGAAACAATTTCATCTCCCTTATTTCTGACACTTCTGGATTTTGTAAACATACACAGTAATTCATTTTTATGTCTATAACCAGCCCTATCTTATCCAAGCCACTTGTTGGTTGTGATTTCCTCACCACAACTACCCCTTGCCCAATCACTTTTATCACCACTTACTGCATATATCTGCTCAGTCTCAACTTCCCTACCCACATCACAATCTACTCCATCTTCATATATACACACATTCACTACCACTTTCAACATTCATTCTCCATATGTCGTGTCACCCTGTCTACCTGGGCTCCCCCCCTTACCTGTTTCTCTGTTCCTCTCGCATTCCCATTCTCTCTTCATCTCTCACACTTCTACTGTTTCCACCGCCAAGAACTTCTGTCTCTTCAATACCACTCTCCTGATTTTTCACTTAATCTCTTGCACACACACACACACACACACACACACACACACACACACACACACACACACTATGCTTCCATCCAGCAACTTTCTCTAGTGCGCTCACTCCAAAGCCATTCAAATGCATCCAATCATGCCTGTGTAATTTCATTCTTCCCTCAAACATGCCATACATCCACAAACTGTACTCTTATCTCTTCACAAAGCTCCGCTAGCATACGATTCATGATTTTGACTCTTTATCACAACTCATCATTGTCATACCTTGCAACACACTGACAACCTTTCCCACTACACTGGTATCTTTTACTTCTCTCAATAACCCTTTGATATTCACCCTCACATGCTCCTTATGTCCACTTAGATCATATTCCCCACAACCACCACTAACTCTCTTGCTTGTTTCTTCCCATACATCCATAAACTGTACTCTCTCCTGTCCTCACACAGCTCCGCTAGCATACCATTCATGATTTTGGCTGTCTGTCTCAACTCATCATTGACTCGAGACTGAGAGCCAGAATCATAAATGAATCATGAATAATGATGGAGAGAATATTCCCTCCCAAAAAATTCCGAAATTCTAGAAAGCCACTTCCTTATCTAACTTCCAGGAAATAACACTTCTTTTTTCCTCTCATTTCATATACAAATAAATTTTTCTGCATTTATTGTATAAAATCCCTTAGTTAACTTGTATGTTTCTGTATTAACCAATTTTGTAATCCACAACATTTCCATTTATCCTCAAGGAGAGCATTAAATAGTTGTGTTACTATTTTCATCAGTTGCATCCAGATCTACTCTGTCATTTCCTCATACTGAAGTAACTAATGCGATCAAATCTGTGTTCAGCATTCCTGATATAATTGTATCAAAGCCCTTATAAAGAGGGACAATAACTTCTTGAAACCTACTTTTTTTTAATATCCATTAATATTCACTTTTTTTTTTTTTTTTTTTGTCCAGTATCAAAATTCAGTAACCTTCAAAGTTTTAATATATCATAAGAGAACATTGCATAGAACTGTTTCTCATTAGAGTTAATGGAATGAATTTGTCACAGAGAAACAATAAAATATAAGTTTATTGGAGCCTATAATTTGTATCTATCACAGAGACATTGTCAAGCATACAATCTCAAAATTGTAAAATTCTTGCACAAAAAAAAAAAAAAAAAAGTGAAAGCAAATTAGAGTAAAAGCCTGAAGTTCCATGAGAGACATCCTCTATGGGTTTCGCTGGCTAGCTTTAGTTATTGAGTGGGAGGCCAATTACCAGCTTTATAGTTCAAAATGAACCCTTTATTGAAAGAGAATTCTACATGTTTAGCAACCTCTCAGAATAAGACTGCATGGTCACTCTCCCTAGCCAGTAGACACTGCCTCCCCACTGGAGGCAGTATCTACCTTCATGATGGATACATTTTCTAATGCTATTACCAGATGTCTCATTTGAAACCTGTGGAATTGCATTGTCAGCATGGAATAACCATTAATGCAAACACTAGAAGAATTAGGACAAATAATACTAGAAATATTATTTGTCCTAATACTTCTAATTTTCCTGATTGTGCACTTCCAGCCTTTTACTGGCAACACTATCTCCAAACATCTAACTACAAAACCATTCAAATGCAGTCCATTAGACATATCAACTCTTTTTGTTCATCAAATTCACTCTGTACATCTACAAATTGCACACCATTCCTCCTGTACAATCTTCTCATTGACTCATTAGCAATTATGGCACTTCTTTACAACCAGTAAATCGAGGAAGCGGTCTCAAAATCTTTCTTACTCTTCTTTTTGCTTCTATCAGTAACTCCTTCATATCTTCTCTCACTGCATATTTCTCGCCTTTCAAATCATTTGTGCTATCAAAACAATCAAGTTTTTCATCATTTCTGCTATCTTGCTTTATGCTAAAAACTAACAGCTTCACTAACATCCTTGATCATTGCACCTGAGAATCACGCTTTCATCACTCTCTCATTAAGTACACGTCTTATCAAATTTCTATACGATACCGTCTCCTTACTCCCAGTTTCTTGCACTTCCATGCTTTTCTCATTCACTTTTTCTTTCATTCTTGACATACCGCACGATAATTATTTCTTCAGTCACTTTAGTTCATGTCTTGTCCTGTGAAGAATGTCACATATGAACACTATTTCACTCCTTACTATCAACTTATCATTGACATTACCTTCAGCTAATTCTTTCAAACTCTTATTTGCATTGTTCATGCCTTCCATATACTCCACAATACCACTTTTGCTATCTTGCTTTATGCTGTTAATATTAGTTACTTCATTCTCTTGGTTTCCATCTGACTCACATTTCTTGTACTCAATGAAGAAGTCACAGACACACAGAAGAACAGAAGTTACGGTTTTCTTGTATGAGGTTTTGATAAGTGGATTAATGGGTACAGATTTGGTCACTTGGTTTTCTAGGGATATGAGGATATATTGGAAAAGGTCCAGAGATTCAGTAAGGTAGTTTCTAGTCTCCAGAATGGCAGGTATGAAGAAAGATTGAAGGAATGAAGCTTGAAGAACCTCATGTACAGGAGGAAGAGCAAGAGAGATATGATTGAGACATATAAGTTGAAGAGATTTACCATAGAATGGTGAAACAAGGAAAGTGCTACCTGAGTGTGTAATGATTACCAAAACAGTAAATTGAGTTTATTGCACTGTTTGATGAGGCATGTATGGGGTAGTAGGATCTCTCATAATTACGTTTCCTCAAGTGCAGGGAGGTCTAATTACAAGGATAATAACAATAATTATTACTATTGGACTTTGTAAAGGCATTTGATAGATTACTACATGACAGGTTCATGTATGCATTGTGGAAGATAGGAATAGATAATAGACTAATTAGATGGACTGCAGATTGATTCTGTGAATGACATCAAAATGTGTATGATGGGAAAGTGTCTTAAAAAGGGAAGGTAACTAACTAGTAGTGTGCTAAGGGACTCTGCTCTTGAGTCTCCACTGTTTAATTCATTTGGTAGTGATATTTCATGGGGATTGATTGGAGATGATAATGAGTTCTTTGCTGCTGATGATGCAAAGTTGGGGGAGATAATTAAAACAGAATTGTAGCTTAGACAAATGATGAGGATTGTAGCATCATTATTAATAATAACAAGTTGTTGCTTTCAGAGTGCAGAAATATATGATATATATAATGCAGAACACTGATGTGGATCCAGTGTTTTTACGTTATACGCAGTGGTGAGCTATGGAAATTTTAATAAAGGGTTCGCATCGTCAAGCAAAAAAAAAAAAAAATCCATATTTCATGCAAAAACTTTTATTAATACAGCTCGTGTACAAATTCCAATCAAAAAGTATGAGAGGACAATCAACCTCTAAAGGCTATCATTTTTAAACAAATATTTCATGATCTAAACATGAAATATTTGCACACAATCAACTGTGTTAATTTCTTACATAAGAAAAACATTTGTTAACTAGCAAAATATAATAAGAATGAAATCGTTTATAATCTTTTATAAAGCATTTGATTGGCTACTGGTTTTACCATATGATTGGCTACAATAAGGGAGAAGGGTAAAGATAGCGCATGCGCTTATTTTATTTTCAAACTTGGGTGCATTCTTTATAGAGGAGTTGAAACAATAATTCCAAATAATCTATACACTGCCGAATAGACAAATTTCTGTTAGGTTATCGTATGAGTTTGTTGCTTAATGTTTCAAAAAAAAATTTTTTTTTTTTAAATAAAAAAGTAAACAAGAAGAACAAGGGGCTCACAAATTTGAGAAACATTTAACAAAGAGCTCACGCGAGCCCCTTATAGCTCACCACTGGTTATATGTCTTTTTTTTATTATAAATTGTATTCTTAATTTAAAAAAATGTGGGGGGGGGGGGGATCCTAAAGAGTATACCACTTTTTCATACAGTGCTCTTACAACTACATAAAAAAAGATATCACTCTCCATGCGTTTACACTGTTGTTTTTGAATTATTTGATTAATCATTTTCACACTAATGATGGCTTAAATTTCTATTGTACCTTTATTAAACTTTTTATGGTAGATAGGTATTTTTCATTGGATATAGTTTCAGATTCCTATGAAATAACGGTCAGCTCTTTTTGTTCTGTGCAGCTCTTAAGACTGCCAATTTAAAGAAGCAGAAGTGAAAAAATTACTAATTACATTGAACCAAAACAGAAGTTTAATTCTCGGTAAGGTATGGACAGCTTTATAATAAAGAACCCAGACACAGAGATAAGTTACATATGTTAATACATTAAACACTTATCCAATAACAATTATTTAATAGTGTCATTTAATAGTAACTTATGTGTTAACATCCATTTAATTACAATTTGCACTGAATGGGTTTATGCATATCACACAAGTGCAATTTTAAGATTATTATTATTTCAAGACCCCATTGAAGTCAAAGACTCATCTAGGAGGTCCTAGATGAGTTTTTGATGGGATATAATCATCCTGGGATCTAATTATTTTACTTGTTATTGACCCTAGTGAGGCGTTAATGCAGATGGAAGTATCCCTAACTTATAGTGCATTACATAAATAGCCTCTGGAGAACATGACCTTAACAAACTTTCATGTGGTAATATACTAGGCATTAGGATTGGCATCTAGTATTTTCATGTTTGGGAAAAAATAAAATAACCAAATAAATAAAATAATTGTTTACACGTAGGTTTCTGTGGTTAAGCAGCTCTGTAGGCAGTTTTCGGTATTGAGATCACATTGTAATATAAGGAGTTTATTAAAAATAGACAATTAAAACCTGACAAGTTTCTTGCATCGTAAGACTTACATCATCAGATGTAATGGTACATAAAGTTTTACACAATAAAAGCCTATGTACGATTAATTACACATATTATATGTTTTTGATAACTTCACAACTGTTAAATAATTGATAAACCAGAATACAAATGATACATTCATTACTGTATGCGTGTTGGAACACTGCTAGTTATTACTATCGTGTTCTGCAGTATCACATGTGCTATATCCCAGGTCTGTGGCAGATAAATTTTTGATTAAAGCTGACCATACTTGATGTAAAATTAAGTCTTGATTTTTATTGCATTGTGTAGAGATCCTAAGCATTTGTGAGGCTTCTTTAAATTTTCTTGTGAAACGGTTATTATCAATATATGACATTTTTTGTTTGTTGCCAGAGTACTTGATGGCCAGTAGGGGGTTGTGTGGAATGCCAGACCTGATTTATGCTCTCTTCTTATTTCAAAACATTCTGAAAAGAGCCAACACCTTTTACCTAATAAATTTAATTCCTGAAGATACTTTCAGGTGCAAACTTTGTTTGCTCACACTTGGATAAAGGATTAAACTAAATTTATTATACTCTAACCAAGTGAAAAATAAACTTTCAACATCTTTCTCTAAATCCAGAGTAATTTATTAAAAGAGGGTGGCACACCATTTGGCAACTCCTATAGGTAGAGATGACCTGCAAATGTTTCTGCTTGGTATCTCAGCTTGGGCCTGGCTCCCACTGAAGAGACCTCAATAAAGGTTGAAACTAGTCTGGGTAGTGGCCCTTCCCTTAATGCATAACATTAGACATATCCGCAAGGAGATGTGTTTTTCATTATAGGAGATACTGAGACAGGAGTGTTGGTAGCCTGCTCCACCTTTGCAACGAGTTGTCCTAGTGTTGTACCACCTTACCCCAGTCCTGAAGATACTTTCAGGCACAAACTTTGTTTGCTCACACTTGGATAAAGGATTAAACTAAATTTATTCAACACCTTTTACATGTTCAGACATGAAGATGCAGGTCCCAAGAATTTATAGCACACCAAAAAGTCACAAAAAATGATATTCCATTACGGCCAATTGTGGATGGGAGAGATGCTCTGACCTCAAACTTATCGAAAAACTGTCAAACATGATATCACCCATCCCATATTCTGTGGGATGAATTTGTGAAGAATTTGTGGGAAGAATCATTTGTGAAGAATAGTTTGCATTTCAACGAAAAGGTAAAAGAAATAAATATAGAACCCTCAGGCATCTTAGCAAGTTTTGATATAGTTAGACTCTTCATCAATGTACCCAGAAATGACATAATGGATCTACTTGGAAATCTTTTCCCCACAGACACTGTAGGACTATTCAAACACTATATGGAAAACACTTTTTTCGTATTTCAAGACAAATATTGGGAACAAAAAGAAGGACTTTCCATGGGTTTTCCCCCCCCCCCCCCCTCTTCTCCAGTCCTAGCCAACCTGTTTATGGAAAATTTCAAAACTAATGCATTGAAAAACTATCAGAAAAAACCAAAAGTTTGGGTACATTACGTCAATGATATTTTTACTCATTTGGCCGGGAACGGTGGATGAACTGATTACTTTCAAAGATTATCTGAACAACTTACATCCCAATGTAAAATTCATTATTGAACTAGAATAGCACTAAAATTACATTTCCTTGATATCCTTGTTGATGTAATACAGAAAACCTACCACAACAGGAAGATTTTTAAATGCCACTTCACACCACCATCCATTGCAAAAGTTAGGCATAATTAAAACTTTATGAGACAAGGCATACAATATATCTAGCACACCAATAAAAAAAAATGAAGAATTGCACTACCTGACACAGAACCTAACACTTAATGGTTTTGAATCCAAGATGATCAGAAAAATTCTTAATGCATCTCCTGCAACTCACTTACTTAAACAAGATTTCAAGAATGCAATCACATTGCCTTACATCAAAAATGTCACGGACAAAGTGGCTGTGCTGCTCCATGAGTACAACATAAAAGTGGTGTTTTTTTTTTACCTATACAAAAAAAATATCAAGATTCCTACATCCACCAAAACCTTCACATCACCCCATGAATAAACCAGGCGTCTATGAGATTTGTTGCGCTTGTGGCATTTGTTATGTATGCCAGACAGGAAGGCTGGGAGAGATCCACATGTTTGAAAACGTAAAAGACATCAAAAAAAGAAGAGAACTTAAATCAGGTCTGGCATTCCACATAACCACTATTGGCCATCAAGTACTCTGGCAACAAACAAAAAATGTCATATATTGATAATAACTGTTTCACAAGAAAATTTAAAGAAGAAACTAAAATTATTCATTATGGATACACTATCCACTTGGCCAACCAAGCCAGTAAAATTATGATTATGAATCATAATTTTCCGATGTGATCCCTAAACAGCAGGTTTCTATCCACCACTCCAGATTCCTCATCTCCTCCATATCCTTCACACATAATTCTCCAC
Organism: Typopeltis vanoorti; assembly: GCF_054136105.1. NCBI lineage: Eukaryota > Metazoa > Arthropoda > Arachnida > Uropygi > Thelyphonidae > Typopeltis > Typopeltis vanoorti. Next base: position 89,685,293 of record NC_143564.1, on the reverse strand, counting down.
AACCATTACCAGCAAAAGACTGAAGATTCCCAGTCAGTCCACATGATAATTTGCAATCAACTTAAACAGCAGGGCCCAAGAACAGAACCCTGTGGCATGCTTCAGGTTACCCCACACAACTTGTTGGTATCGTTCAGAGAGCCAAGCTCTGATCCATCTAACTAACATATTATATTATATTGATTAGATACCTATATATTCCCATCCTCTGCAGCTTGTACATTAACTTATCATGTGGTAATCTATGAAATGCTTTTGCAAAGTCCAAGAATATCACTGTATATGAGTCTCACTTATCTAACAGGCATGTTACCTTATCATAAAATGCAAGTAAATTGCTAAAACAATAACTAAGCCAAGACCTATTCCTCACCAATCTTTGCAACACTTTAACTACAACAACAGTTATACAGACTGGTCTATAATTAGAAGCTTCTGTCCTAGAACCATGTTTGTGAAGTGGTACTATTTTGCCTTCTTTCCCTTCCTTAGAAATCCTACCCACTGCAAAACTTTCATTAAATAACCAGGTCAAGGGCATAGCCAACTGTTATGCACATTCCTTAAGAATACATAGTGATATGTCATCCATTCCCACAGCCTTATTAACATCTAACCAATCAACACCTGATACACCTCTGATTCTTCACTTCCAATTCTCCTAATACTTACCTATCTTCTATATATATTCCACAGCATCGTTTACACCAGTATGATATGCACCGATAAAGTACTCATTCAATAATTCCACTATATCCTTTGCAATGGTCACTCTGCTACCACGACTACCCATCAGTGTCAATCTGCCATAATTATATTTTCTCTTGCTTGCCATATAGCATAAAAATTTCCTTGAATTATCCTTGGCACGACTAGCCAATCTCCTCTCGTAATGCATATTTTCTTTCTTTACCATGCTCATCACCTTCTAAGCCTGCACTTTATGCTTTTCATGGATGTGATCACCACCAGCTACCATATACCTCTTCTATAGTATTTTCTTATCAACACAGCTTGCTTGATTTCCCTGTCCATCCATTTCACTTGTACTCTATTTACTCACTCAACCCTTGGTATTCAGTTATACATTGCATGTGTCAAATACCGCCTTATGAATTTCCATGCGCTGTCAACATATTTTCTGCACAGCTCATCTATTCAATGTATTGATGCTAATTGACTACAGAGCTTTCCATAATCGCCTTACTTCCACATATATCCATTTTGGGGGATAACGATAACCTTTTCTTGTTTCACCACTTCCCAAACAATATCTCATGATTGGTCTCACCAACAGTGGCAGTGTTAATATCTTGTTAACAACTACACTTTGTGAAGTCATCACAAATTCCAAAACATTAAAACCTCTAGTTGCTTCAGTCACATGCTGCTTAAGATATTGATCTCTCAGAAATGGAGCAAACTCACTCTCCTTTTTTCTGTACACTATCTCTTCCTTCCATTATATATTTTGTAATTAAAGTCTCCCATCAGGATCACATTTTGGAAGTTCCCCCCCCACTTGGTTAGATTATAATAAATTCAGTTTGATCCTTTATCCAAGTGTAAGCAACTTTGTTTGCTTACACTTGGAAGGATGGGTAGTGGCCCTTCCCTTAATGCATAGCATTATACATGTCTGCAAGGAGATGTGCTTTGCATTATGGGAGATACTAAGACAAGTAGTGATGAGAGCTTGGTCCACCTTTACCACGAATTGCCTCAGTCCTGAAGATACTTCAGGCACAAACTTTGTTTGCTCACACTTGGATAAAGGATTAAACTAAATTTATCAGGATCACATTCTTTTTACATGCCCAATGAATCTGCCTAAACATTTCACAATCAGTATTCTCTACATTCCCTGGTCTATAACAGCATCCTATTAGCCTGTTAATTTCAACTTCCTATCACACAGATTCAAAATATGTGCATGTACTATTAACTTCCACACTTTGCAGACAAAATTCCTCTGCAATCATTATGAGCACTTCATGTCTGCTTTTCCTATCCTCCTTCTGAAAAATTATATATCCTCCCATTTCTGTTCCCAACATCACATCCTCCTCAGACACCCAAGTGTCACTTATACCAATTATCTTTGGGCATACTGACTCAATCAATGCAACAAACTCAGCTCCCTTATTTTGAATATTCCTAACATTTCTGTACAAATATAACAATCCCCGTGTCTTTGAAGCCATTCTTCCAGCATTACGCATTCTCTATTCTAGCTGCTCTCTCTCTCTTATTCTCTTTTTTCTCTTCAGTCTGACCACTCTGGTTTCTCTGATACTGACTATTTCCATCCATACCTGTCTCATCCTCACCTTTATGTATTCCATCACCTTCTGCTGCTGCAACTATATCTCCAACATTCCATCTTCCTCCTGTCATATAATTCGTTAGCTGTACTATCTTGCTTCACAATTAGCCTTTAATCATTTGCTATGTTAACTTCTTGACAACAATAGCTTTTCTAAATATCCACCACCAAACCCATTCAAATGTAATCCATCAACTTTAAACCATTCCAACTTTACTTCAAATTCACTCCATAAGATTTACAAACTGAACCCCCTTTGCCTAACAGAACTCAGCCATCTTACTATCCGTTATCTCTATTCTCCTTCTCAATTCACTATTGTCATATTGGGCAATGTGCTAATGACTTTTCCAACAATACTGTTATCCTTTACCTGCTGCAACAACTTCCTTAAGTCTCTATCAACATTCTTTTTTTCAACAATTAAGTCATTTGTATCCACAACTACCACTATTTCTGATGCCTGCTCTTTCCTTCTCTGCAAAGCATCAGTTATTTGTGTCATTGTTCCACCAATGAAGCATGTTTTACATGCTTTATTAGTTATGACACCTCTAACAATCAAGTCCCCATACAATGATACACAATTATCCTTTGATGTTTTCTTCATGATACTAACTTCCTCCATCTCATTCTCATCTGCCAGTATCTTCTTTAGGTGCTTAATATCGTCTTTGAGATGCTTCGTTTCACTTTTCATTTTTACTAACTCTTGACCAAGCCCTTCTACTATGGTCTTGATTCTAGCTCCCATTTCTAATCACTCTAATTTATCAGGACACTTTTCACATACATAATGCTTTCCTTCTTTTTGTTCACTTTAACAGTCAATAAATCTTTCACATTTTTTGATGCATACATGAAGCAATTTTCGCAATGCATCCACTGAGAAAAATCCAATGCAGAACTCAGTCTTTGTGCCAAAGCTTTCCATGCCACTAATGTGTGCTTCTTTACAGATGCCATTTTCATAAGCAGAAGCAATAACAACAAACAAGTAGCAATATACAATATAAACAAACAAAAATTCCAACAATCACCACTGAAAGACACTTGCATCCAGACGGAAAAAAATTCAGCACTATTTACGATAAAAAAAGCCACACTATACGCTATTTAAAAGCACTTTTTTAGCACAACTCAAATTATTATTGAATTTAAAAGAGAGGGGATTATAAACAACGTCAGTGTCCAGGGAAAATGGCTGATTGGTGTACCCAATCCTCTCAAAAATTTATTTCCATAGAAAAGTATTTATTTTATAAAATCTTACTTTTAAACAAACATCTTTTTTTTCTTTTTTTTTTTATGAAACAAAGTTTTCTTGCTTAATTTAGTACATGAAAAGGTATGATCAATTCTTAGAAATTAATTTTTGAAGTGATGTCTTTTTCTGAGAAATTAATTACCAGTGAGTTTACTATACCTTCTCTAAGAATTCATCATTTTTCAGTCAATTTAGAATTCAAAAATTTCTCTCAGCTGTGCAGTTTGTAATAGGCAATGTTAGATAAATCCTTAAAGAAACCTCTAAGTTTGGGAAGGTACTTCCCAGGAGTTTTCTTACATCAAGAATACATCTCATGTTGAGATTCAATATTTTTAACACCCCACATACACTAATGCAACAATTTACATGATAATCACTGACTTGTAGAAGTAGGGAGATTCTTATTCTGTTATATAAGGCTTTGATTAGGCCACACATGGACTATTGTGCCCAGATTTGGCCACCTGGTTTTCAGAAGGACGAAAAGATGTTAGAAAGAGTCCAGAGGCGACTGACTAAGATAGTTGCTAACCTCTGGAATGTCGAGCATGAGGAAAGATTGAGAAGATGCAGTTTGCAGAGTCTGGTGGACAGGAGAAAGAGGTTAGATATGACAGAGACCTACAAGTTAGTAAGGGATTGTTATAGGATCAGTAGGTTCTACAGAAAACAGTGGGAGATCAGGGGAGAACCAGAGGTCATCCCTGGAAACTGTATAAAGAGGGTGTGAGTAGGGGAGTGAGAAACAGGTTTTTTTCATGCAGAGTTGTGAATGATTGGAATGCCTTGTCTGAGAGTGTGGTGTCTGCAGAAAATTTGAGTGTGTTTAAAGCACAGTATGATGAGCTGTGTGTATGATAAAAGGATCTCCCAGATGAGTCTTTGACTCCATGGGGTCTTGAGTGATAATAATAATCACACACCTCTTCCCTCACCATAAATTAGACACATTCATGCAATTGCTTACTCGTATTCATCATATTTGCAATACAAGAATAGACTTTTAATAACATAAGTTATTATCAGTACAGTATTATTTTAAAGTATAAATAGAAATTATGAAATTTTTTTCAGAATATTATGAAAATGTGTATGAATCAATGATTAGATGATGTTAAAAATATATTCAAATGTTACGTACTCAATTCATCTAAAAAATCAAAGGTTTTGCATGTCCTTTACAGCCCAATTTGCCCATTTATAAATCCAAATTTGATTATAATAAGAGTAGAAGGTGAGAGAAGAAGAACAATAGGCCACCCTGGGAAGGTTTTATTCCAGGAATGACCCCTTGTTCTGTTTCTCTAGTCGAGTACTGAAACATTTCCCCTGCATCAATCCTATAAAACCCCTAAGCAATGTAAATGCTTCTATTATATTCCCTCTTTTTCTCCTATCAACTAACTTTTGCAATCCAGACACATCCCCTCAACCTATCCTCATAGGTAACATTCCATAGACCACTCACTGTCTTGGTCGCTTGCCTCTGAATCTCCTTCCCTGCTTCTTCATCCCCCAAAAAACCCATGAGACCAGACCTGTACTCAGTAATCCAGATGTTGACATATCAAAGCATTTAAAAGAGGAATAACAACTTCCTTATGTTAGTGTGTTTTTCAATAGCCAAGTAAACTTATGGGCTACCTTAGTAACCTTAGCAATATATGTCCTCCAAACTTTAACTCTCTGTCTACCATCCCTAAATCTCTAGCTTCATCTATTTCCAGGAGTACAGTGCCATCAATGTGATACATGGCTTATAATCTATTTTTCCCAAAATGCCCAAAATGCATAACTTTAGATTTCTCCACATTAAACTGACACCTTTTATCTTTTGCCCATATTGACAGCCTATTTAAATCATTCTGCAAGTTCACCACATCACCTTTATTAACTATTACTCTACCTAATAGTGTGTGTGTGTGTGTGTGTGTGTGTGTGTGTGTGTGTGTGTGTGTGTGTGTGTGTGTGTGTGTGTGTGAGAGAGAGAGAGAGAGAGAGAGAGAGAGAGACAGTGATCATTAGGGGAAAAAAGAGAAGAGTATGATATGATATGATGTCAAATTTCTCAAACCTTCATTGAGTGAATCACAACACTAAACAGGAGCTTCAGAGATAAGAAAGTGCCTTTCCTATCTCTCTAGAATTATGTTAGCAAGAAAGGAGATAATATGAGAAACAAAAAATGATGTGTATGAATGAACAGAAAAAAAAAAGATTTCTTTACTAATTTGTCTATTGTATAGTGATTCAATGATGTGAGCGACAAATGAACATATGCTTTACAGGTTTCCAAGTTTGACAAGACAGAGGGTATAATATGAGACGATAAGAAAAATCTATTAGAAGAGGCAATGGAAGAGCAAAATTAATACTGTGAGTCAGTTGTCATGGTATGACAACTGACTCAGTAATGAAAGCTATGACTGTAAAGGATTCAGTGTGTAGACTGAATCATACTGCAATCAACTAAATCATACTGAACATACTGCACACCATTTTACTGCATGAGTAAAATGGTGTGCAGTATGTTGATGGTCAGATGACTCTGATCTTCAGGATAGATTACTTGCAGCATGGATTGCATTTAAATGGATTTGGTGTCAAATGCTTGGAGAAACTATTATTCAATGATAAAGTGAATATAAAGAATCAGGGCAAGTAGATGTGTTAGACTGGTTGCATGACTATGTGAATGCACACATTAAGGTGAATTAAAAGTGTTATTGTAGATATGAGAGAATGATAATATGAAGGGTTGACTTCCGAAATAAAGGGCTCATCACAGGACAGTCCACTCCACTCCACACAACACTATCTCCACCACTTAATCACTGTCTACATATTAGCAATATCCACCATCTACACACACACACACACACACACACACACACACACACACACACACACACACACACACACACAAAAAAAAAAAATCCCATCTACCATCCACCAGTATTATTTGTTTGTCTACAAATTACATGGGTTCTCTGGCTGATTTGCCTGTATGTGAAATGAACAACCTGGGTATCTGGGAGTAAAAACAGTGCTATCTCTGTATAAGATTCATTAAATCATCTCATCATGATAAGAATTGAATTTAGTTTTTTTTCAGGAAAGGAAACAATGACCTGTTGTTCTTCCGATTGCACTAAGGAGGTGCTTATTAAGACCTTTTTAACAAAAGGTGGTACTATTATAGGAACAGAATTCAATGGACACAAGTAGGTACAGGTAGAATAGAAAGTGAAGAGAATATTACTAATGAATGCAGATGGAATCCAACTGATGTGAAGATCTGTAGTCATGATAACAGGGCAATAGATTCAATGTTGTTGGGTGTGAGGTAGAGATTAACAGGACAAAATACAGTTTATTGTTACTATAGACCAGAGTCGTTTGAAGAGGACTGTGAACTGATACAACATGGGTTAAAGATAACATACAAGAAGAGAGAGAGAGAGAGAGAGAGAGAGAGAGAGAGAGAGAGAGAGAGAGAGAGAGAGAGAGCACTGAAGTTCTAGTGTATTTCATATTCTACCATAACACACTCCTGATGTATTTCTTCTAGAAAGATCTCACTTCAGTCACCAGAAAAATCTGATCATTATCAGGATAAATTTCTTCTAGTCTTTCCTGGCAGAAACACATCACATCTACAGTTTCCTCTTTCCCTAGAAACTTAATGCCTGATTCTGTTCAAGAGACTGCTTCTCACCTGTGCACTCCTAACATTATTTTAAATTCCAAATCTCCACAAATACTAGAATATTGTTTTTTCATTTAGGCTGATGCATGCATGCATTAAAAACCCCCTTAACAATGATAGATGCTGTCCAAGGGAGAAATGAGCTTAAAGGTGCTCTCTCGCCCTCAGAGATTACTGTAGTTCCACTTATACCCTTTCAACATGGTCACTCTCACCAACTGGAGAATTATTTGACACCTCATTTATAATAACATCCTCTGATGAGATGATCAAATACAAGACCCTCAATCCTCATGTGCCCTGTGTTACATACTGCCTGAGGTAGTTGTCCCTAAAATACTCAAGAAACTAATTTTCTTTACTTCTATTAATGATACAAGAAGAACATGTATAGGTGGGTAGTTGCTGGTATCGTTCACAGCCAATTTCTATCCATTTCACTGACTTATTATCCATCTCAAACTGTCATGCATATCAGCTCCTGCATCAATCTGTCAAAATAACTTCAAGTCCAAAAATATCAGAATGCATGAGTCTCCCTAATCCAGGACATTGTTATTTTTTTATGAAATACACATATTTTCTAATGCAAGACTGCTCCTAACTGTTAGAGAATTCTATGACTATCAAACCTGAATTCTACTCCTAACCAATCTCTCCAATACCAGTCTGTAACCGGAAACATCTGTCTCAGCATTCCTCTTGTGCAATGGCATAATTTTGCCTTCCTTCAGCTACTTTGGGATACTTCCTATTGTAATACCAAAGAGGAAAAGGGACAAAGTAGACTCCATTGTATATTCCCTAAAAATATATAACAATGCATCAACCTACTCACAGACTCTTGTTAACATGTAGCTACTCTCTTTATCATCCTTCCGAGGTTTGCACAGTATCACTACCAATATAAATAAACTGACAAAATGCTCATTAAATTACTTAAATATAAAGAGCCAATAGGTTTCATTTCAGCAATATAAACATTATTTAAATTAAGAGGATATTAAATCCCACATTGTTTTAAAACCGAATAAGAAACTCAAAGATTGGAATCAGAGAGTTTCATGCCAAATATAGCAAACTATAAAAGTATTGGCGATTACTAGTGTGAGCTAATGAAAGTAGTCCCAGTACATAGTACAATCTCGGGAAACTCGCAGCAAAGATGGTAAAGTTCTGATCGCTATTCTTGGTATTTTCCATAATGTAAAAACACATTTCCTAGGAAATGTATGCTGTTATTACATTATGGTGGGAGGTCACTACCCAGACCGGTTTCAGCCTTTATTGAGGCTTCATCAGTGATCACCGATACTTTTATAGTTTACAATATTCGGCACGAAACTCTCTGATTCCAATCTTTGAGTTTCTTATTTGGTTTTAAAACAATGTGGGGCTCATTAAATAATTCCAGTATAACCTCTGCAGGGATTGTTATGTCACCATCAGCATCACTGATTACAGCATTATCACTCTTCTGTTATTATTCTTAATCCTGTGCACCATACCTAGGGAGAAGGAACTCCTTCCAAGGTATATTTATAATACTTCAGTTTTATTTAGATATTTTTGGAAAATTGCAAGACATGTTTTATGAGGAAAATATCACATTACAGTCAACTCTGACCATAATAAACATACAGTATTCAAAGGATTGTTATAGTGAAATGTTTACTGTCGTGAATGGCCTTCTGATGGCATTGATGCTTTGGAGCCTTTTGATAATTTTTGTAGAGAATAAACTCTATAATGTTGGCTATAATAGACATGACTAAAACAAATCCAAATCATAAGAAACAGAAAAAAAAAAAATTACACATACCTAACATTCCACAATTTGCATGATATTTTTTGTCTCCGATCTCAAAATAGACTGCTGGTGATAAAGAATAATGTTCCACCAACACCAATTTAATTTGTTAACAATGCTTACACAGCAAAACAAGTTATACTTTATACTACATTTTATACTGATAATATAAAATAGACTATTATCAGAATCATACAGCAAATTACTAATTTTTAAATGTCATCAACTTCTATCCATCTATGCTCCTACTTTTCTGTCACCTGGATGGTAGTATTACATCACTTAAAGATAAAGCATTCTTATCATCCAACCCTTGCATAGATAATCAAGTACTTGATTATCTATGCAATACTTGATAAGGTAAATCACACCTCCTTCTTTACCTGCATTACTTTGCATCTTTTCTGGGCTTTTGCCAGAGAGACATCAGAAGAATCTTGAACAATCTGGATACCAAAAAAGCTATGATTCCTGACTGTATCTCACTAATTGTGCTCAAGTCGTGCCACTGAACTAACACCTGTTCTTCATCATGCCATATTATACTCAGCTGACATTCATCCTACAGCATGGAATTTGCCAACCAAGATCAACAGCAGATCGCTTCACTTATATCACTCATCTCTGGATGCATGCCATGAAAAGGTTTAGAGAAATCTGTGTTATTGCACTTCATAGGGTTTGGAACTGAGAGCTTCTCAGCAAATTGATATCTTACAGTCTGTAAGATATCAATAAGATATCCCTGCTTCCATTTGTAACTGGATTGCCAATTTTCATTCAGGTCGTTCACTACATGTAATTGTAGAAGGTATTCTCTCTTCAGATTTTCCTGTTAATCCTCAGTAGGTTGTTCCTCAAGGCTCTGTTATTGTACAAACCCTCTTTCTCATATACACATTATATCTCTTCCACAGATATTTCCATTTTGCTTCAGCAGAACTAACATTTATCAAGCTCTGTTTTTGATGTTGGGGAGTTGATTCTCAGTAGCTATCTAACATGCTTTTACAGTTGAGTCAACTGAATGTGCCACTACCATTCATCTTTCATTCCATCAACCTAAGTTCTGTGGAACAGCATCACCCATAAAGTATTTCCCAAGGACTATAAGTGCCAGCTCTTTGAAAAATATCAATGGTCGACAGATGGTATCTGTGAGCCACTGAGAGTTAGAGTTAGTCAACTCTTACTACAGTGCAATGTTTTTTAACTATATTTTCCTTGGAATTGTAGCTTTCTGTGAAAACTTGTAGAGAGTTCCTCATAGCTAACAGACATTTATAACTTGTATTGCATGTATTTTTTTTTTTTTTAAGAAACATTTTATGAATGCTGAAAATGCTATCTGTGAAAAAGATATGTGAGGATGGCCAATATTTTTGTTAGGAGAAGTGAATCACCAATTTATTATGGCACTGGAGAGGCATTACTATTACTATAATTATTTATTACATTTGCATACTGATATGAGTAAGCAGTATAAGTTAGATATATTTTTAAAACAACAAGAGTTTATTTATTTTTTATTTTTTTAATTAAACTATTCTGCATATGATCATCCATTGTCTAATTTCTGTTCTGATAATTTTTTGCAAAAATAGTCATAATATTTCATAGTGAAAATTTTATGCAGGATTCCACAGTCTCAACAAGATTAAAAGCACACTATAGCAGTGTTTTTTAGATTTATATTTTTTATATATTTCCGATATATACAGTAACTTTTTTTTAATCATAAAAACTTATTTTTGTGAACTCCACATTATTTTATTATTGCATTTTTGAAAATTATGGAGACAACTACCGTGTTTGAATAAAAACTTTAGTTTAATGTAACTAAAATCTATATTCGACGTTTCGACCTTTATGTCAAGGTCATCTTCTGGAGCATACAACTATACACAGAAAATAAGCTACACTACAATCAAACTGGTTTGTTAAAAATACTGACCAACTGCTACAACAATTGTTGGCCTCACCGCTGGTGAAAAAAAAAAAAAAAAAATATACATGAATGCTAAAGTCCTATTATTAGTGTTATCTGTTGATTGTAGAAATGCATTTGGTGCAACAACTAGTATCTATCTATATACATATATTAACATCATGATTATACTTGTACATTCCAGCCAGTTGGTATGGAATGGTTTCTAATACTAGCTGAAGATTGGCTAGAGTCCTGACTTACGCTGGATCTTATATATTAGGTAGAATGAATGTGTGTCATCCAGATCCTTGGAATTTTCATGCCATCTTTGTTGTTGATATTTGGATGGTTTATCAGGATTTCGCAGGCTTCCTTAAATTTCCTTTCATACCAAGTTTTTGTGTGGTGTAAAGAGCGGGTGCTTTTCCAGCTGATTTGGTGTAAGGTGTTGAGCATGTGGTCTGAGCGGCCTGCTTCACCATAATGGTTATATTTAATGTGTCTAATGTGTTCTTTCTTGATATAGGGATTGTCTGTCCTGTTTCACCAATGTATGGTAAGTTACAGGTGCAGCGGATCCTTAGAAGAGTTGAATATGGTTTTAAGTTTAGTGGGTGGTTTAAAGGTGGCATTGAGGTTATAATGTTATAGGATTCTGTAGGATACTTTAATGTATGGGATGGTTATAGTTTTACTATAATCTAGATTCGTTTTTGTTGTTGTTTTATGGAGTATTTTATTAATAGTATTTTTGTTATAGCCATTATTTCTGAATGTGTCACTGATGATTTTTAGTTCTTGTTTCAGGGCTTGCTGGTTAGAGCAAATTGTTGTAGCTCTGTTTTTAAGGGTGTTAATTACTCCATATTTTTGTGATGGGTGGTGGTATGAATTAGCATGTATGTATTGGCCAGTGTGTGTCGGTTTTCGGTAGACTGTGAAGGATAAACTGCCTAAAGGAAGATGTGTGACTAGTGTCTCTAGGAATGGGAGCGAATTTTGATTTTCGATTTCGATGGTAAATTGTATGCGTTCGTGTTGTTCCTTCAGGTGGATGTGTTTAGCATTTGTCGCCTGTGCGGCCAGATCGGGAACGCGTCATCAACGTATCTAAGCCAGGCTGTTGATCTTAGTGTGGCAGAATCAAGAACTAAAAATCATCAGCGACACATTCATAAATAATGGCTATAGCAAAAATACTATTAATAAAATACTCCATAAAACAATAACAAAAACAAATCTAGATTACAGTAAAACAATGGCCATCCCATACATTAAAGGGTTATCAGAAAAAATCAACAGAATCCTACAACATTATAACCTCAATGCCACCTTTAAACCACCCACTAAACTTAAAACCATATTCAACGCCTCTAAGGATCCTCTCCTCCCATTAGCACATCCTGGAGTCTATTGCATCCGCTGCACCTGTAACTTACCGTACAGTGGTGAAACAGGATGGACAATCCCTATACAATCCCTATATCAAGAAAGAACACATTAGACACATTAAATATAACCATTATGGTGAAGCAGGCCGCTCAGACCACGTGCTCAACACCTTACACCAAATCAACTGGAAAAGCACCTGCTCTTTACACCACATAAAAGCCTGGTATGAAAGGAAATTTAAGGAAGCCTGTGAAATCCTGACAAACCATCCAAATATCAACAACAAAGATGGCATGAAAATTCCAAGGATCTGGATGACACACATTCAGCCTACCTAATATATAAGATCCAGTGTAAGTCAGGACTCTAGCCAATCTTCAGCTAGTATTAGAAACCATTCCATACCAACTGGCTGGAATGTACAAGTATAATCATGATGTCAATATATGTATATAGATAGATACTTGTTGTTGCACCAAATGTATTTCTACAACCAACAGATAACACTAATAATAGGACTTTAGCGTTCATGTATATATATATTTTTTTTCACCAGAGGTCAGGCCAACAATTGTTGTAGCGGTTGGTGAGTATCTTTAACAAACCAGTTTGATTGTTTTCTGTGTATAGTTGTATGCTCCAGAAGATGACCTTGACATAAAGGTCGAAACGTCGAATGTAGATTTTAGTTATATTAAACTAAAGTTTTTATTCAAACATGGTAGTTGTCTCCATAATTTTCAAAAATGCATTCGGATCACTGTGTAGGCTTTAAAGAAAGGATATTATTATTATTGAAAATGTTTTTTTTTTTTTTTACTTTCAAAAGTCCAATCTCCTTTCACCCCCATTACATTTCTGTGTATAGTTGTACACTGCATAACAAGTGTTTAATATTCATTATTGATAATAAGTAATGAATCAGTAAATTCTCACTATATGGAATTTACAATGTTTACAAAATTTTAATGGTGGCTTTTAAAATATCTATAAATCTGATTTTTTTTAGTTTTTCATTTCATTATTTTTATAAGTATGTTTATTATAAAATATTTCTAATTAATTTTTACTTATATGTTCATTAGAAAAATATATGATTTATCATAAAAACTGATATTTTTTAACAATTGAAAAAAGGGATGATTACTTGACAAACAGAGAATCATACTGCAATTCACAGAAATGAAAGCAGAGAACTAAAATTAAGTAAAATTATATCAAGGCAATAGACATATATAACTACATTCACCTCTTAATTTATTTTTAATTTTCATTCATTTGAAAATTGTTAGAAACTGAATGAGAATTTTTGATTTAAATAGCAAAGTTAGAACTATTAAGGTTAGTGACTGCTATAGAAAGTTTTTTTCACTTGGTTACAAAGCAGATTATGCTTGCCAAGAAATTATACTTTTTATTTAATCTTTTATCCAAATGTAAGCAAACAAAGTTTTCATGTGAAGTATCTTCACAACTAGCTGTGTGCACACAGAGGCTGTTGACTTCAAGTCAATTGCCTCAGTAACTCAAAATGTAACTGGTTTCAACCTTTATTGTTGTTTCATTGGTGGTAGCCTGATCCAGTAAGATGCCTAGGCTGAATTAATGCAGAAGTCATATATTATCCATATACAAGTAGCAAAAAGGGGATATCTTCAACTGAGGCAACTAACATGAATTCAGCATATAAAAGTAGATTAGTTGTGAAGATATTTCACAGGCAAACTTTGTTTGCTTAGTTTTATGTAAAGGAATAAACAGGAATATAATTCCTTGTCAGGTATAATTTACTTTGTAACCACATGAAAAACTTTCTACAACTATCTCTGATTCTAAGTATTTTAATAATAAGGTAATACACCTTTTTGCTACTTGTATATTGAACAATATGCTATAGATTTCTGCATTAATTCACAGTTGGTATTGATCTGGATGGGAGATCTGGTGACTCAGTGAGACCTATTCATCTTATCTTTAGTGACCTTCAGTTCAGGGCCTCTCTGGAGGCAAGTACCAGCCAGTTACTTGATTCATTCTACTTCTCTCCTCTTTTCTATCTCTTCTTTTAACTTAGAATTTATGATTGCTCTACAAACTTTAAATGAGCGATCCCCAGTAGAAAAGCCTAGATTTTGAGCAGGTCCTTACACAATTTAGAAGTTTTATGATTATTTATAAACGAAATGGCCTGAACCATCCCAACCATTGACAACAGACCAGAGTCCCTGACAACTCTGCACTCACAATCTGGCTCATGTTTAACTAAAGAAACAGCTGAGGAACAAGACAGGGCCTGTTCCTCAGAAAAGGAAAAAAATGACACAAGGAACCAATAACCAATGAAACTGCAACCTCCATAGAAGCAGAAACATAAGGAAAGAGTTCTTGTTATCCTGCGAGCTAAGGAACAATGGCCACAGATCTCAAAAACTATAAAATAAATTATCAGGAATACAGATGGGCGGGGGGAGTTCAAATACAGCCAGATGCTGTAGCCAACTACTGAGCACTCACTAAAGACTATAAAAATAGCCAATACTACATGTTCACTTTAAAAAGTGAAAAATCTTCAAGGTGGTTGGTACTGGACAGAATAACAGAATCTGTCACTACCAAGGAAGTCACAAGACACTCCAAACCGCAGATTAAACCCTATTAAAGTAGCATTATGTTCTGAGCAGATAAACAGTCAATGCCTCTTGTCCTATTTGAAATTAGCGAACAATACTGAGAAATAATCTAATACCTAAAAACAGTTTGCAACCATTACAACAGAGGGCATCAACTAGACAATACTAATTGCTAAAAATGAGGCTACTTGCAATGCTGTTGCAAGGCCAAATTTCTGCTGCATTAAATGCAGAGAAAACCATGAGAAAATGGCTTCCTGCAAAAAATCAAAAACAGAGCTAGATAAATGAGGCAATGTGGCAGACCACATTCTGCCAACTACAGAGGGTGCAAGCAACACTTGCCCACCCAGAAACCTAAAAAAGAAAATCAAAGAGCCCCATCAACAACTGCAGAGGCTTCCACAGCAAATATTGATAATGGTACAACAAACTACCCAAGCACATGTCTCATACATTGAGGTGATGGCTTCAAAACTTGCAGGAAAACTGAACTCCAATGGCCAACCAAATCCAATAAAGCTGTAGTTGTAGCAGCCATCAGAATTCCACAAACAAGTTTGTGATATATACACAAACAATTCTTACTATACTAGTTGATGGTTAACAAGCATACAAGGTCAAATTCTCTACAGATGGCATTCTGGAATGCCAATGGTCTAAGAAATAAAATGTGCAAACTACAAGAATTTATGACATGCTATAGGTGCTGAGATAATCCTTGTACATGAAACGGAACTATGTTCTATACTGCAATGACAGAGACCCAATGCTGTGGGGGGGGGGGGGGGGGAAGCACAGCAATATTTGTCAAGCTCAATATAGATACAATGAAATTGTAAATCCTGCCATTACCAACACGAAATCATGTGAGTGGAGGTTCAAACTGCAAATGCGAGTCCCCTACTATTGTTTTAACTGAAGAACAACACATCAAAACGGTAGAATGGTAGAACCCTCAGTGACTTTGCCTTCCAGAACACAGCGATCACAGAACCTCCAAAACCCGTTCAGGACTTCTTTATGTCCATGGCATAGCAATACTACAAAATATCATGCATCAATACTAAATAAGTGCAATGAACAACCTCAGCTCTGACCACAATACCAATTTTACTCAATTGGGCTTACAACATGAAGATATCTCAGATCTGGTCCCAAATGTCAACTGGACAAAACTAGCAACCATTCTACATGAATATGTTGGCCCAGTTCCAGCTATTGACTCAATGGAAAAAATCAAAGACTCACTTTTCAGCTAGAAAAGTAGATAATTGCATTAACAGCTGACACCATGGATGTAACATGCACAAACTGTGACTGACTTCTGGATGAGATTAAAAACATGATCTGTGAAAAGAACAGAGTGAGGTGTTGATACCATATAACACTGGCTCCAGAACACTGACATTACTCAATAAGGCTACAAAGGAGGTTTAATATGTGCTTACAAACTATCAGAATCAACAATGCAAAACAAAACTTAAGTCCTTGAACACAGAGGACAAGATACTTTGGAGAATGACCAAAGCTCTTTATACAGGTGGTGAATGTGGTGGTCTGGTTTACCATGACATAGACAAAGTTGAAGCTTTTGCAACAGCCTGTTAAAGCAGTGCAGTCCAAACTACACCCATGCTCATCTAGACTTCATCAGCAAAGTATACACCTGGGTACACTGTATGCTAAAATGCAAAGAGTACATATCCAACTGACATCACCTGCTGTGGTATGCAAAATCATCACTAAACTTAAGAATATGAAAGCACAAGGTCCAGACTGGATTTCTAACAAAATCATCAAATGCCTGTCACAAAAAGCCATAATGCACATTGTTGCTATTGTTAATGCAATATTAATATATCATTACTTCCCTGCATAATGGAAGGTAGCAAGTGTAATCCTAATCCCAAAACCATGGAAAACAGAACAGCAATCCCAAAACTACTGCCCAATCAGCCTGCTTTCCTGCCTAGGAAAAATGGGTGAGAGGGTAATACCAGTACAACTACAGAAAGTCACTAAAGAATTAAAATCATCTCTGAACAGCAATTTGGAGTCAGGGAGAACCAAGTTCTCTGAGTCGTGGAAAACATCAGTATAGGGTTCAACTTGAAGCAGTACACAAGAGTAATCTTCCTGGACAATGCCAAAGCATTTGACAAAATAAGGTACAACAAGCTTCTTTCAAACTCCTGCAGAACAAATTCCTACTAGGACTGGTCAAACTTACCAAACTGTGCCTCAGCAATCAAAAATTCTGAGTGAAGCTACAAGGAATCAGATCATCTGAACACATCATTGCAGTGTTCCCAGGGCTCCCTGCCATCACCTCTGCTCTTTGCTATCTATGTGTCTGATATCCTATGCTGCCATCACAATGGTTCTATACACAGATAATGCTGCAATAATGGTCCACTCCATGCAACCTAGATTGGCAACAGAAGAACTGCAAAACACAGTCTGAGTACTAGAATAATGGTTCAAAAAATGGCAAATTGATGTTAATTCAGAGAAGACTACAGTTCATAAGAAGACTAGTATTACCACAGAGAAAAGTTGTCATTTTTGGCACCCCCATTCCATGGCAATCAGTAACCAAATACTTAGGGATAAAACTAGATAATTACTTTACAACTCATACTAATCATGTCTGCTCAAAAGCAAATAGGACAATGGGGGAAGACCCAACCATTACTGAATTGTTGTAACAGGCTAAGCAGAAAACTTAAATTGCTGCTATACAAGATGATAATCAGCCCAATCTTGATGCATGGCTCACCTGCATGGAATCATGCAATGAATTCAAATGTTAGCAAACTAATGAAAATCCAAAACAAATGTTTATGGATGGCATTTCTTTTAATACAGAAAAAAAAAAGAAAGAAAAAACTCACTGATAATCAATAGCCCACAATGGGCGAACCAATAATATTCCTTAATCCAGAAATTTGCTGCAAATCCAACAAAGGAATGAAGCACCACAGGTCCAATCAATCCATCTAGCAAGAATAGTAAACAGTCAACCTTTTGGAATCTGGCTATTGCCTATAATATTTATAATGTTTGCCTGGGAGGGGACTATCCTCTTCTCTGGGTGGAGCTGTAGGCCTTTGTGCACTGGTGGACTTTCTCTGCTACAAGCTATGTGGTTCTGAGGCTTGGCATGGATGGCAGTAAACTCTGCCTGTGGCTATGCAAGGCTAAAGTTCAGCACAATATGTTGGATGCCAAGAAATACTTACAAGGGCGGTCTGAAACGTTCTCGGCCTAACAATGAAAAAATTAATTTATAATTTCAAAATTATTTTTATTTTTCAACATAATCTCCCTTAAGACTTATACGTTTATTCCAGATGCTCCAGTGCCATTATCCCATCAGATCTGCAAAACACCCCTCCACAGCTGCAATCACCTCTTGATTCGAAAAAAAACGCTGATCAGCGAGGAAGAGTTTTAGTTTTCAGAAGAGATAGAAGTCGGAGAGAGCATAATCTGGGGAATAGGGTGGATGTTCCAACAATTTATAGTGTGGATCCCTTAATTTCTCATTGCCAAAACACCTTTGTGGAGATGATTTTTTCTTCTGCAAACCGGGTCTTTTCTCACAAATTTTTTCGTCTTGTCTGATTAAAAGATTGGAATAATATTCCCTGGTTATTGTTTTACCCTTTTCAAGATAATTAATAAACAAAATGCCTTTAGCATCCAAAAACACTGCTGCCATGACCTTCCCTGCTGATGGAACCAACTTTGTCTTCTTTGGTGCTGAACAACCGGCTTCTGTCTGCTGTTTTGACTGCTGTTTGGATTCTGGTGTGTAATGGTGAATCCAAGTCTCATCCATAGTAATAAATCGTCCATGGCACCTACTGTGAGCAAGTGCAGCACCCATCTTGCAGAAAGCTTTTTCATTTGCAATTCTTTATGCAAAACATATCCTAGATGTTTTTTTGAGATGCCTATAGTCTTAGCAATTTCACGAGCTTTGACTCGCCGGTCATCCAATACCATATCGTGCACTTGATTGATGATTTCTGGTGGTGTTACACTTTTTGAACGACCTTCACGTGGATCATCTTCAAGGCTGGTATGGCCACGTTTAAACTCAGAGCCCATTTCTTAATTGTTGAAAATGAAGGAGAAGAGTAACTATAAACGTTTATGAACTTTCAATGAATTTCTTTTGCTGCTAAACCTTCTTTTACAAAGAATTTTATAACTGCATGATACTCAATTTTATCCATTTCAAGGGATACAGACAGCACTTTTGCTTCCGACAGCTGTATAAAACAAACTACTTGATAGAATGACTTGCAATTTCACATGGATGCTTAGGACAGATGTACCAACTTAGAAAAATAAAATCTTGCTGATAGTGTCGCCATCTATGGTCAGGGCTGAGAACTTTTCAAACCACTGTTGTAAGAGATTTATTGGGCTACTACCTACACGAGACAGAGTGGACTTTTTAGATCACTTATGAATTTCTGGAATCTTGAAGATATTAAACCAATCAAATCCTCAATAAATGTCGAAACATGTCTGAGTGGTATTGCCCTTTCCTTAACACAGGAATATACATATCTGAAAGGAAGTGTGCTTTGCAATAACTTTAGATATTAAGGCAATTTGATAACCCCTGCTGACTATACATCAAACAGATTTAAAGTTAACATCCTCAACATAGAGTAACTTAGTCATGAAGATATTTCATGAACAAACTTTGTTTGCTTGTACTTGAGTAAAACATTGAACAAGAGTATAATTTCTTGGCAAATATAATTAAAAATGACTGTTAATTAGGCAATTTCCAAATTTTTGGATCAATATATTAACCCGTTATCAATGTAGTGAGTTACATAACTTACAAAATCTTGGTACATAGTTTTAACATTATTATAGGCTTCAATATAGTCAGAAGATCCATTGCAGGAGGAATACAGACCAATATACACTACTTTAGCTAGAGTTCAAAATATTCAATAGTAGAGCATTCTCCACTTAACACTGGCAAAGCATTCCATTCAAACAAGATTTTAAATGCAAAAAAAAAACAATCCTCCTTCTCACTTCCTCACACAACTCTTTTACATTTTCCAGGAATGACATAGTTTTCTCACTACCTATTATCCCATGCAATATCTCCTCTATACCTATCTGTAGGATCATCTTACTGACTTGTGTATTTCAACCATATCACCTCTTCTCCTTCTATATGCTGTCAAGCTCTGCAGAACTTCCCCTTTTTCTCACTGTTATTGTTATTATTATTATTACACACTCCATGGAGTTGACAGACTCATCGTGGGAGGTTCATTCACCTGACAACATATTTATCATATAGAATCTCAAAATCCTTAACACTCCTTGCATTAACAACACATTCTGGTAATGCATTCCATTCAGTGACAATTCTCCATGTAAAAAATCTACTCCTTACACCCTTCTTCACTACACTTTTACATAACCTCAAGGAATGACCTCTGGTTGTTCCCCTCTCACCTTCTACTCTTTTTATAATCCACTCTGGATTAATCTTATAAAATCATCTCACTAACTTAAATTTCTCTATCATATCACCTCTCTTCCTCCTATCCTCCAAACTCTGCAATCCACATTTCTTCAACATCTCTCTGTAGTCAGCATTCCAAAGTCCTGATATTATCTTAGTCACTTGCCTCAGGACCCTCCCCAATGTCTCCACATCACACTGAAAACCAGGTGACCAGATCTGAGCACAATAGTCCAAGTGTGGTCTGACCAGTGCCTTATACAGTGGTACAACCACTTCCTTATCCTTGCATGTTAGAGTACTTCTTATCATAGCAGCACTACAATGTGCAACCTTTCCAACACTACAGTATCAATATGCCCTCTAAACTTCAGTCTACTGTCAACCATCACTCCCAAATCTCTAATCTCATCCGCTTCCTGCAGTACAGCACCATCGATATAGTACACAACCTTATATTTCTGCACTCCAAAATGAAACACCTTGCACTTATTGATATTAAAACTACAACCTCCACTCTTTTGTCCAAGTAAAAAGTCTATTCAAATCTTCCTGAAGGGATTCAGCATCAGCAGTGCAACTTATAATTCTTCCCAACTTTGTATCATCAGCAAACTGAAGATCCCCAGTCAGTCCACATGATATATCATTTACAAACAAGTTATTTAACAATATTATTGCAATCTCTCACCTTGAAATACAATGACAAAATACCTACTGAATATTTCTACACCATCAGTAGATATGACTGATGTGCTATCTCAAGCTGCTAAAGTCAGACTTCTCTATACACTTTCTTCCACTAGCCACATATCTCGAATTCTCAAGGATTTTGTTTCTCCTTTCAAATTCTAATTACCCTTCCTTCCTTCCTTACTGTACTTTTCACCTTCCTGGCCTGTGCCTTATAATGCTTGTGCTGCTGAGGGATACCTTATTGTTTTCATCTCTACCATTGCAGCTACCTTCTCTGTGGTCTCTGCATAATTCCATGATTCATCCATTTCATTCCAACTCTATCCTATGAACCCTTAGGAATACAACCTGACACTGTATTAATAACTGATCATCTTGGAATTTCTTGAATGAAATTCCAAGCACTAGTGATTTCTCTTATTTTCAAGTGATCATGTAACGGAAGGTCACCAATCTATTTCCTTCTTTGTCATTGTCTCCTATCCTGTAATTTCATATATCTCTTTTGTTCAGTGAAGCTTGTCAATGTGTAGCTATTTCCCCATGTCAAAATTGCATGATCACTCTCAGTAAGTGACGCCATCATGGTGACTTCATTTATAAGAAGTATAAATCTTACTAACCAGCTTTTCAGGCAGTCCAATTTTTCTTCCTAGGACTTAGTTCAATCTTTAACATAGAGATTAGTTTCAATCAGATTATGTTGTCTGAAAAACTGATAAATACACATATGCATTTTTTTTTTGTAACAAGACTATATTTTAATTTTGCATTTGAGCAACACTGTGTTTATGTTTCATTGTTTCAGTTTTATTATATTAAGGAGAGCAAATTGTAAGATTACCCTACAGCAGACAGAAACCCAGAAGCAGTCTTCCAGCAACCAATTGCAATGACTGAAACAATTAACTGTAAGCAAATAAAATACAGAATTCACTTACTTTGGAAATAAATAATATTTAATATAAGCAGAATTTTTCAGCTCATTTTGGGATCTTTTTCGATGCACATATTTGAAGCGACAAAATAATAACAACTGGAAAATACAGCTTGTGTTATAATACATATTAAATGCAGGACGAGAGTTCGATCTGAAATTATTAGAATTCAAGAAAGAGAAAATGAAATTATTATTGATTGATAAATTATTTAACCCAATCATGATTGAGATTTAGAGGTTAATCTGGAAAAAAAGTCTGGTGAGCTTCTCGGATACCACTTTTGATATAATGGAATTATGTCAAAGGTAGTGATGGAGATGACAACGTTAGGGTTATAGACATTGCAGATGAAAGTAGCTCTAATGACAGAAATTCTGTTTTCAGATCAAGTCAGTGGAGCAGGAGGAGTTGCACGGCACATTAAGATTTTGATGATGCCCAACTTCTGAAATGGATGATGAGAAGCAGTAGCATCAATGTACATCCTTGTATTATTTTTCTTTCTGTATACTGAAAACTGAACAGTAAATTTAATTTACTCTTATATGGAATAAATTAATTTGTTAAGAAAAACACGTGCTCAGATGAATTGTTCCAGACTATAAAAATGTCATTGACATATTGAAGCAATACTGAAAGCTTGGGGTAGATGGTGTAAAATTGATTAACTTCCTGATCTTTGGAATGCATTCAGATATTGCTGGTTTTAAACAGTTCTTGACCATGACCCAAATAGTTATCTCCTTTCCACAGCATCACTCTATCTAATTTGTCTCCAAGCTTCCATAATTACTATCCTTGGAGTTATACATACAGGGTGTTCGGGATAAATTTGACATATTTATAATTAATTATATTTTTCCGTAAGTTACATGTATTAACACACACTTCTCTTCATTTAAAAGTTTGGACCCTTCTTCATTCATATACAAGATGTCAGAAAGGATGGATAGCTGGAACCCACCTGAATCATGGAAGAGAATAACTTGTATCATGATGATTCGTGCCCGCCATCAAAATAAGGATATTACGACTGCTGCCCAATGCTCCCTGAATACAGTAAAAACAATCAGGCATGAACTAGAGACTTGCAATGGTGACTACGAGGATGTAGCAAGAAGAAAGATCCCTAGCAGACGATCTGATTGCGTTCGTACAGCAGAATTCCTCGCAAATCTGCAGGAACAGGTGTTGAAGAACCCTGGCATTGGAATTCGGGCTTTGTTCGTGGAGTTGCTAACTGTAGTCAAGCCCTGGATAACAAGGGTAGCCAATGGTAGGCCGTATGTATGGCAGCAGGATTCGGCCCCTTGCCACACCTCTGGGAAAAGTCAAAAATGGTTGTCTGAAAATTTCTACGACTTCACCAGTCCAAATGTTTGGCCTCCAAACTCCCCAGACCTTAACCCCATGGATTATTTTGTATGGGGCGCAGTTGAAAAAGACACCAATCGCACTTCCAGTAATACAAAAGCCCAGTTAATGGATAAAATTAAAACAGTTTTTGCGGCCCTTCCCAGGGAGACTGTAGCATCAGCTTGTTCGAGGTTCCGAAGCAGAATTGAAGCTGTGATCGATGCTAATGGTGGTTATTTTGAGTAAATCTTGTTGATAGTATTGTAATTAACTCTGCCTGTAATGTTTTTTTGTCAATTCATTAAATTTAATAGATACAAAGAAGATTTTATTTTTCCTTACGAAACTGTCAAATTTATCCCGAACACCCTGTATATTCTATTTCACAGAAGTGCTCATATGCTAGTCATCACCCAATTACTTTCACTGAATGGAGTTGGATTCCAAACTCCATTCACAATAATATCTGATAAAATGTTCAAAAAAACTCAAGAAATACTATTGATATCAGTGAAAGTTGGTTAAAGTAGATGTTTTCCTGAACAAAAGAGAAGAATATAGCATATTTTGGCAGAATAGGCAGAGTAAACAGGGAAGCATTACTATGTTACCTATGATAAGTGAGGAGATCTTCCCTGTTCAGAGCAGGAAAATAGGAGGGAAATGATACTGATGGTTTGAGCGTGCGCGTGAGATAGAAATGAATAGGATGTGATATTTATTCCTAAATGACTATAATACCATAATTAAAATTTCCTATCTGCCTATAATTTACTTGTTACCAACTTCCACAATTTTCATCTCTATAACTCCACCCTATGAAATAACTGATTTCTCTTCACCCCTTCATATTTTGTTGTGCATCTCTACATCTGTGCAAGTACAGCTCCTCTGCTATCATCATTAACACTCTCTCTTCCTTCTTGCTTTCCTATTATCATAATAAACACTATATATATCCTTTCATCTATACTGCTGTCAGATATCCTCATCCAACCATGTTTCACAAATATCAACACTTTTCATTCAATCAATATGGCAATTTTATTCTCCCTAATTTCTGATACTCTTGACATTAATAAACGAATCAACTATAACCAGTTCTATTCATGTCCTCTCGACCATGACTTCACCACACCTGAAAAGGTATCACGAGAAGTAGTGGTGTGTAAAGAGGTCTCCCATTTGAGAGAAGTTTTTTTGAAATAATTAATAGTATATAAGTGTGTGTTCATGAGTAAGAGTTGCTATAAAAGTTGTGCACTTGCAGTGGTATTGGTGTGTGTGGGAATTTTTGTATAGGTTTATTTACAAATTCTTTAAAATTAGCACTAAGCATTCTAAACAGTGAAGGCAAGGTAGTGGCAGTTCTGTCCATGCAGGAATTCAATTTAGATTTCAGTCGTTTCATGAAATGTGAGGTGTGCTATATGTACTCGTTTGATAATATAGATAAATTGTGGATATTTCAGGTGGATGGAAGGAGGGTGTGTGTGCAAGGTGTAAGCTGAATGAGGATATATATAGAAAGTATTTTACCTTGGATATAATAAATGTTAAAAATACCAAGCAATTTTAAACCTGGTTTTACTCCATTTCCCAAATAAGCAAACAGACAAACAAGTCAAGTTTGCGCCTGCAAGTGATGCAAGTCTAGCTGATCCTACTTGCAGGCGCAAACTTGACTTGTTTGTCTGTTTGCTTATTTGGGAAATGGAGTAAAACCAGGTTTAAAATTGCTTGGTATTTTTAACATTTATTATACCCAAGGTAAAATACTTTCTACATTTATATCTCCTCCAGAGATTTTTATTTAATAAAGTTAAAACACCTTATGGCAACTTGTTCTGGTAAAATACTTATAAGCTCTGTATTACTAAATCTTGGTATTTCTAACCTAGCTCCCACTGATGAGGCCTCAATAAAGGTCGAAACAGGTCTGGGTAGTGGCCCCTTGCCTTTAATACAAAACATCATGCATCCCCTTGTTGGAGATGTGTTTTGGCATTAAGGGTAAATATTAAGATTAGTGATCAGAGCTTATGCCACCTTTACCACGAGTTGCCTTGGTCTTGCACTACCTGTAGGATCAGCTAAACTTGCATCACTTGCACGCTGAATGAGGAGTTGATGGGTGCTAATATGCTGATGAGTGAAGGTGCTAGTAGCAAGAGAGTGATGCAAGGAGGATGGGTGCTCGTCTGAAAGAAATCGATGGTGTAAAAGACAGAGAAAAAGTGTTGAAAAAGATTTGAAAAAGAGAAGGAGCAATGGTAAGAAATATGAAAGTGATGTGAATGTGGCTGAAGTTGGAAAACAAGAGTGTATGACGCAAGGTTCGAAAATTCGAAAGAATGAATGAGAGCGAAAGTGTGATGCAAGGTTCGAAAGAAAGAATGAATGACAGTGAAAATGTGATGTAAGGTTCAAAAGTTGATTTGGGAAGATGAGGCAAGAAATAAAATTGATGCAGAATGAAGTTAAGAGAATTTGAGATATGTGTCGAAGAGTGAAAATCATGAAAACAAATAATGTTGGTAGAAAAGAGGTAATGAAAGACTTGCGAGTGGCATTGTATGGTGATTCAATTATTAAAGGTGTGCTGGATGCATAAAGTATATTTAACTGAGGGTAGAATAAGTAGAGTGATTAAGGCATTAGATATGAGAAGTAAGTTAGCAAAAGAGTTGGTAGTTGTAATAGGTACAAATGGCTTGACTGCAAATAAAGAACATGTCAGATTGGATATTCAAGAGGTTGTTGAGATGGATAAAAGAGAATAGTGTGATAGGAAAGGTAGTAAGCACATTGCCCAGGTATGACAGTGGTGAGATGAGGTGGAGAGCAAGAATTATGAATGATATGTTAGCAAAAATGTGTGAGGAGAAAGGAGTGCAGTTTGTTAATGTGTGCAATGAGTCTGAAGGATGAAGTGAATTGTATAGGAGCAATAAACTGCATTTGAATGCTTTTGGTGTCAATCACTTGAAGAGATGCTGCTGGAAGGTAGAAAAATAAGTGCAGAGAACAATTCTGATCAAGTGGTAAGCAATGTGGAAGAACAGGTAAGACATGAGGAGATTGAAGAGGTGGTTATGAATGAAGAAGTGAGTGGCATGAGTACAAAGAATGAGAGAACAGATGTGCAAAACAGACAATGAAATGGGGAGGCTCAGGGTGGACAGAGGAACACAGCATGAGAAAGGTAGATACTCCAAGAGGATGTAAATGCATGTGTAGACAAAAGGGGAAGGGAATGACCTGGGATCAAGGGAAAACAGTTCGATCTGAAGAAGGTTCAAAGATGAATAAGGAGAAAAAGAAATGGCTTGAGTTAAGCATAAAGAAGTCACATCAAATAAGTGGTATCAGTGGTCTATAGATCCAGAAATAAACTGCTGTGTTTGTATACAAATGCTAGAAGTGTGAGAAACAAGGCAAATGAATGGGTTGCATTAATTGAGTCTGTTCACCCCAAAATTGTTGGAATAAGTGAGACATGGTTCAATGACATCCTGACAGGAATAGAGATGGAAGGGTATGGTGTGTTTCATGAGGATAGAAAGGGCAAAAAGGGAGGGCGAGTGCTATTGGTGATAGAGAAAGATTTAAGTTCATACAAAGTAGAAATGCAAGAAGAAAATAGCGCCAGTGATTTTTGAGGCAGTATGGTGTGAGATAGAGGTGAATAGAATGAAATACTTAGTTGGATGTTGTTATATACTTGGTAATGTGGATGGTAGTGGCTATGAAATGTATAATCAAATTAGCCAAGCAAATAAGAAAAGGGTGATCATTATGGGTGGTTTTAACTATGGTAATATAGACTGGTATGATGAGATAGCAACTGGAAGTAAAGAAAATGAGTTTCTTGAGTTTTTGAGGGACAACTACCTGAGATAGTATGTAACAGAGGACACACAAGGATTGGGGTCTAGGATTTGATCATCTCATCAGAGGATGTAATTATAAATGAGGTGTCAAATCACCCTCCAGTTGGTGAGAGCGACCATGAGCTGATTACCTGAGTGTTTGCCAGCAGTGTGAGGACCTCTGTGAGAAAAGGGTATATGTGGAACTACAAGGCTGGTGATTATAAAGAGTTTAGGATACATCTTGCAGGTGTAGCATGGAATGAGGAGTTAACTTGAAAAGAGATCAATTCAGCTTGGAGGATATTCAAGAACTAGGTAATAGAAGCAATGTTTAAATGTATTATTATTATTATTCGTGGCTCCTCCAAGGAGTCCGACGCCTCATTGCAGGAGGACACCTACTGTTCCATACACACACAATTTCATCTACTGCCCACCACTACCACCCCAAGTCTTTATAGTCTGTAAATTGTGTCTGTTCTGAAGGGCCGATTTGTCTGTATGCAGGATGAAAAACCAGAGTTTCAGGAAAAAAACCATGCTACTTCCATATGTATTCCAAGGGTAAGAAGGTTAAATAAGGTAGGTGTGAAATGGATGAATGAAAAGATTAAGCATGTGATATAGAGAAAAAAGCATTATGGAGGCATCATAAGAGAAGTGGCAATAACCAATTCCATGAGGATTACACAGACCAGGCAAGGAGAGTGACTTGGTTGGTAAGGGAAGCAAAATTAAATTATAAGCAGTAGTTAGCTGCTCATAATTTACTTTTGCCAGCAAATATGTAGCCAGTAAAAAAAAAAAAAAAGATTATGGAAAATGACATTCGTCGAAGAAAATGGTAGAAGAACAACCACTGTGGTTGTTCTCCTTAATGAGCAGTTCATGAAGGTCATTCATTCTTGTGAATGTGACATCATGAAGAGATTGAGAGCAGTTGATGATGGGGGAAGAGAGACCGACTGTAAGTGAGCAAGAGGTGTGTAGGGAATTGAGCCAACTTGATGTTAATAAGGCTGTGGGACTTGATAATATATCACCACATATACTGAAGGAATGTGCCAGGGAGTTGACACCTGCCTTGACATATTTTTTTAATAAGAGTCTTGGACAAGTTCCTAAAGAGTAGAAGGAGGGCAAGATTGTGTCACTTCATAAAGGAAGTGATCGAACTCAAGCATCAAGCTACAGGCCTATCTGTGTGTCAGGTCTTGTGGTTAAGTTGTTGCAGAAGCTTGTTTCATGAGGATAGAAGAGGTATAAAGGGAAGGGGAGTACTATCGATAATAGAGAAAGAGTTATGTCCATACAAAGTAGAGATGCAAGAGGGAAATAGTACCAGTGGTTTTGAGACAGTATGATGTGAGATAGAGGTGAATAGGATGAAATACTTAGTTGGATGTTGTTATATACTTGGTAATGTGGATGGTGGTGATAATGAAATGTATATTCAAATTAGCCAAGCAAATAAGAAAAGAGTGATCATTATGAATGATTTTAATTATGGCAATATAGACTACAATGATTAGATAGCAACTGGAAGTAAAGAAAATGAGTTTCTTGATTTTTTGAGGAACAACTACCTCAGACAGCATGTAACAGAGGGAACACGAGGATCGAGGGTCTTGGATTTGGTCATCTCATCAGAGGATATAATCATAGAGATGTCAAATCATCCACCAATTGGTGAGAGTGATTATGAGGTGATTACCTGGTTGGTTGCTAGCAGTGTGAGGACCTCTGTGAGAAGAGGGTATATGTTATGTGGAACTAGAAGGGGGGGGGGGGTGATTATAAAGTTTCAAAAACTGTCTAGTAGATGCAATGTCTAAATGTATTCCAAGGGTGAGAAGGTTAAATAAGGTAGGTGTGAGATGGATGAATAAAGAGATTAAGCATGCAATACAGAGAAAAAGGGCTTTGTGGAGGCAGCATAAGAGAAGTGGAAATAACCAATTCCATGAGGTCTGCAAAGACCAGGCAAGGAGGGTGACTTGGTTGGTGAGGGTAGCTAAAGAGAGTTATGAACAGCAGTCAGCTAATGAAGCCAAAAAGAATCCTAAGGAGTTATTTCGATATGTAGCCAGCAAAAGAAAGAATGATTATGGAAGAATGACATTGATTGGAGAAAATGGTACAAATACAGCTGTTGAGGAAAGTGTGGTGGAGATACTTAATAAGCAGTTCATAAAGGTCACTTCATAAAGGAGGTGATCGAACTCAAGCATCAAACTATAGGCCTATCTGTGCGTGTCAGGTGTTGTGGTTAAGTTGTTGGAGAAGCTTGTGAGAACTAGGATCCAGAGTTGGGTTGACTACAATGGTATTATCTTTGATGGACATCATGGATTTGCTAAAGGGAGATAATGTTTTAGTAATCTACTTACTTATTATAATAAAGTGAATGCGTCCTTGGAGAAGGATACACAGTAATATACTTGGATTTGGCAAAGGCTTTTGATAGAGTACCTCATGATAAGTTAACAGTCAAACTAGAGCAGATGGGGTTGGATATCCCATCTGCTCTAGTTTGATTGGATTGGAGACTGGCTATCTGATAGGTATCAAGAAGTTGTGTATGTTGGAGCAATATCAAGGAAAGGGAAAGTCACTAATGGAGTGCCTCAGGGTTCTGTTTTAGGGCCATTACTGTTTAACTTGTATATTAATAATATTGGTGAAGATTTGGATGGAGATATTCAGTTGTTTGTAGATGATGCAAAGTTGGGATGAGCCATGATGAGTAGTGAAGATGTACTGGCCTTACAAGAAGACTTGAATAAATTGAGTGTTTAGGCACGGAAATGGGGATGTGAGTTCAATGTTGCAAAATGTAAAGTTTTAAAATTTGGAAAACAAAGATGGGGTGCAAAATTTATGCCTGGTGAGGATATATTGTTGGAGGTGGAGGAAATAAGAGATCTGGGGATGATAGTGGATAAGGATCTAAAATTTATAGGACATATTGCCAAAATTGTGAAGACAACACAGACTTCTGAGAATGATGCATAGGCACTGACATGCAGAAGTAGGGATATTCTTGTTCTGTTGTATAAGGCTTTGATTAGGCCACACATGGACTATTGTGCCCAGATTTGGTCACCTGGTTTTCAGAAGGATGAAGAGATGTTGGAAAGGGTCCAAAGGCAACTAATTAAGGTAGTTTCTGACCTCTGGAATGTTGAGTATCAGGAAAGATTGAGAAGATGTAATTTGCAGAATGGTGGACAGGAGGAAGAGGGAATATATGATAAAGACCTACAAGTTGGTAAGGGGTTGTTATAGGATCAATGTTGGAGTAGTTCTACAGAAAGTAGTGGGAGATCAGGGGAGAACCAGAGGTCATCCCTGGAAACTGCATAAAGAGGGTGTGAGTAGGGGAGTGAGAGGCAGGTTTTTTTTCTGTGCAGAGTTGTAAATGGTTGGAATGCCTTGCCTGAGAGTTTGGTGTCTGCAAGGAGTTTGAGTGTGTTTAAGACATGGTATGATGAGCTGTGTGTGTGTGATAAAGGGTCCTCCCAGATGAGTCTTTGACTCCATGAGGTCTTGGGGATAATAATAATAATTTGCCTGGAGGGTAGCAGGGATGGGAATAGCTATAATTAGGTATGAGACTAATGGAAATACTGACTGTGCATTGCTTTGCTATATACAAATACCAGGTGTATGAAAAATAAAGGGAATTTGTTTGGGGCATTGATAAACTCTTTCTGACTAAAGACTATTGGTATCAGTGAAACATAGTTAACAGAAGATGTTATCCTGAATGGAAGAGAAGAAAATGACATATTTTGGCAGAATAAGGAGAGTAAATGGGGAAGCAATACTATGTTATCTATGATAAGTGAGGAGGTGGTCCCTATTCAAAGTAGGAAATTAGGAGGGAAATGATATTGATGGCTTGAGAATGTGCATCAGATAGAAATGAATAGGATGTGATATTTAGTCATGTTGCTAAGGGCTAGTAAACATAGAAAATGTGATGAGCAGGAATTAATTTGACAAGTGCAAAATGAGTAAGCATTATGAGGAATTTTTACTCTTGCAGAGGAAACAGTGCATGGTAATAAAGAACTGAATTCCTGGAATTTGAGGACAAATGTCTTAGGTAGCACATGCTGATAGAGGAAACAAACAATTGACAGTTTTGAATTTGTTCATAGCAACAGAGGATCTGATTTGTGACCAAGATGTCATCCCTGTGCCTGGTTAGTGAAAGTGACTATGTAGTCTTGAGGAATGAGCATGCATGCAGAAAGGATTTCTCAATTTAAAGTAGCTGGAGCAGTACAAAATAAGTAAGCGAGAGAATTAGAAGGAAGACAGATCATTAGTGCATGGGAAAAAATTTTTTTTATCAGTAGTAGTGAATTTTATATGTCACATGAAAAAAAAAAAAAACAGATTTAGAGTAAAACAGATGACTAGATATCAAAACAGTGTTTGCATCTGAAACAGAAGTTATAAAAATTGTACAAAGGAAGAAACAGAGAGCAGTTGTGAGGAATATAAAGCTGAAGATAGCCAAGTGAGTAGAAGAGTAAGGAAGGGAAGTTAATGGAATTAAAATATGACAGGAGACAAAATGCTTTTCTGTTAATTTTACTAGGTAAAACGTTTTTTTTTTTTTTTTTTGTAATACATTAGTTCTGGGTGCACGAAAGAGGTTCATGAGAAAGGAGATCATGTGTTTTCTTGACAGATTATCATTATTATTGCATGAATTATTATTATTAACATTGCGGGAAGACACGTGTATACTACATAATCTACCATTTACAAACCATGCTGTTCAGTGTCTGCTCATTGCATTTATGTCTGAGTTGCATGTATTCTCTTGCCTATTTGCCTGTATGGAAGATGAAAAATCTCAGTTCCTGGAAGAAAAAATACTGCTAATTTCATATGTGATCAGATAACTCACTTTCAATTGAAAAAGTCCATGTATAAAGATTTATTTTGTCATGATGAGAACTGAACCTGGACGTTTTCAAGTCAAATGGTGCAATGTCCAATTGTTCTTTGGCCATCAACATTCATGAAGTCAGCAGACTCATCATGAGAGTGTTACTCAAACAATAACATATTTATTATATTCAACCTTAAAATCCTTAACATGACACTACAAGCATTCACAATGCATTCTGGCAATGTGATATGCACACTCACAATTCTCTATATATAAAATCTCCTCAAACTTCACCTTTACACAACTTTCACAGATGGCTTCTTGTTCTTTCCCATTACCTTCTACTCTTTTTGTAATCTCCATAGTATTAATTTGAAGAAATTCTCTCACTAACTTAAATGTCAATCATATCAACTCTTTCCCACCAACTCATCAAACTCCACAACTTATATTCCATTAATTTCTCCGAAACCAACATTCTTGCATCCTGATATTTCCTTTGTCATTTTTGGACCTTTTTCCAATGCTTCTACATCACAATGAAAAGTAGGGTGACAAAATCTAAGCACAGGAGTTCAAATGTGGTCTAACCAATACTTTATACAGTGGCACAACCACCTCCTTATCCAACACCCAATTTACCCCACTTGTCAAAGTATTCCTTATCATAGTAGCAATATCATGTTCCGTCTTTGCAACACTTGCAAAAATTCTAGTATACTGACAACCATCACTTTCAGATCTCAAATCTCATCCACTTTCTAAAACAGAGTTCTATCAATACAATACAGTTTTATATCTCTGCACTCCAAAGTGTACTTTAGAGTGCAGAGCTATTATGCAGAGAAAAGTTTATTCAAATCTTCCTGAAGGGAATAAACATCAGTAATATCCCTTATAATTCTTCCCAAGTTGGCATCACCAGCAAAAGAAAATCCCAAGTCAATCCACATGAAATACCATTAAAAAAATAAGTTAAACAGCAGGGCCCAAGAACAGACCTCTGGGGTGCACATCACCGGTTACCTTCTTTTTTGTAACACTGTTCCATCACACAACTTGTTGGTATCAAGAAGAGAGCCATCTCCAGTCAGTCTAACCAATGTATTATCCACTCCCATCTTCTGTGGCTTGTACACCAATCTATCATGTGGTAATTATCAAACACCTTTGACAAGTCCAAGAATATCACTATAACATGACAAGTGCACTCTCGTTGAGGTCAGCCAACCAACATTAACACTCCCTACTCTAGCTGCTAAAGTACACTTCTTTCCTCACTGTACCCTCTCCCCCCATTTTCCTGATCCAGACTAATTTCCATTCATCTCTCTCTCTCTCTCTCTCTCTCATTGACTTTATGAACTGCTTTCTCCCCCTCTCTGACCATAATCACATTTTCAACATTCTACCCATCATTCTCTTGTCCTTACACAACCTTCACAAATTGTCTCTGATCCATTGCTAAACTACCTTTATCTTGACTATACTCTCTCAGTAGATAACTATTTCTTCACCTGTTCAATCTCCAAACTCATTCAAATGCAATCCATCAAAATTAAACCATAACCAACTTCACTTCAAATTCATTGGATTCATATTCTGAACACTCTTTGCTTAACACAACTCAGCTATCTTGCTATTCATTATATCTGCTCTCCTTCTCAACTCACTGTTATCAGACTTGGGCAACATGTTAACCACTTTTCCAACAATGTTATTATCCTTCATCCCCCTCCCCAATAACTTCCTCAAATTCATATGCACAGTCATTTTTTGCCTCATTCAGGTAATTTGCACCTATATTATCTGCTTCAGTATTCCACCTAGAAATTATGTCTTATGTACCTTATTATTCATTACACCTGTAATCACTGAATCTCAATATGACCTAATGCATTTATCCTTTCACACTTGCTTCATACTGGTTACTAACATCCTCCTTTTCATTTATATCAGCAAATCTCTTTTTTAGACTTTCTATCTTATTCCTCCAGACACTGTATTTCAATGTACATTTTTTTCACTTTTTTTAAGTTCTTTGATTCCATTTCCTTTGCTATCATGACCAGCACTTTCATCCATGTTCTAATTGATATAACACTCTCTCTTTTGAAATGCCCTAGCCTATCAACACATGTTAATACTTTCCTTCTTTTCATTCATTAAACAGTCACAAACCTTTAGCTTTTTTTGGTGCATGCATATAACAATTTTCAGAAAATCCAGAGCAAAACTTGATCTTCAAGCCAAAGCTTTCCATGTTGGTGCTGACATGTACTTCCATAGGGATGTCATTTTCTGAATGTCTAACACCACTGGTACAAGCCAACAAAATTAAGATAAAAAACACCACTGAGTAAAACTGGCTTCAGTCTTGTGAAATGGATTGGAATTTGGTTGTTTGATAGATATCAGAGAATTATGTATGTGTGTGTGTGTGTGTGTGTGTGAGACAGGGGATAATACGAGCAGATGCTAATAATAGCTAGTGCTGTGGCTCACCAGGATAATTTGAATAAGCTGGAAAGGAGGGATCCACAATGAAAGATAACACCATTCGTAGTACTATATAGCTGGAAGAAGGAGGAAAAAAAACAGAAGAGGTAAGATAACTGTAACATCATTAGGAATAAAATGATGATGATGATTAAAATAATTTGATTTTTATTATTACCTATATTTTGCCAAAGTGAAACTGGCATTACCTAGGGACAATGCACAAGCAACGTCATATGTATATAGCTGCCACATGTGTAAGAAAACTAATGTGAAGAAAAAAAAAACATGTCTGATCCCAAATTGCACCACCTACAGGATTTAGGGATTCTTAGCAGTTTGGCTGGTGGTCTGAGAATCAGTGTTTCCAAATTTGAAGAAATTTTATTCATCCAAACTTATTTGGGATTGTTTTTTTAGGAAAGGCAGATTTAGCAAATAGTCTTCCTATTTTTGTATTTGCTTCTGTTAAATAAGCTGACCTTCCAATAGAATTTGTGGTGGGTGTCCGAGGAATGGTTCCTCAAGTCCTGAACAGCAATATGGTAATACTGGATGTAGTCCTTATGTTGTTCAGAGTCTGATAGAAACTTGTGACAGTGATAGAGAAAAGGCTAATTGACAAATACCAGAGAGTAGTATATGGTGGAATAGATTTCAGGAAAGTCAAGGTAGCTAGTGTAGTGCCTTGGACTCTGTACTAAGACTGCTGCTGTTGAATTTATATATTAATGATATGTGGAATGATTTAAGGGGAAGTATTTCACTTCTTTGCTGACGTTGCAAAACTAGGGAGGAAAATAGTTAATAAAAGTGGAGCAATGATCCTGCAGGATGATTTAAATAAATTTGCAATGAGAGTAAATGATAATGGTCATTAGTTGAATGTTACTGGGATGAAAAGTCTAAACACCATGAATTACACTGATGGTACTGGGTTGCAGAAAATTGATGAGGCTAGGAATCTGAAACAATGGCAGACAGAGTTCAAGTTCTGAGTGCATATCGCAAAACATAGCAAACTGGCTCAAAGGATTACTGTACATAGATTTGGTCACCTGGGTTTCTTGGGAATAAGGAGGTGGTGGAAATGATCCACAAATGAGTGACAAATATGGTGGAAGGTTTGTGAAATGGTCCCTATGAGGAGAGATTGGAAATTTTAGTTAACAGGCAGAAAGTAGGGACTGTCTGTGGAAATACTGGTGGTGGTGGTGGTGGTGGTTGGCAGTAGATGGCATTGGTGTAGTTGTGGTCGGTTGGAGGATTGAGTGGTGGAGACAGAAATGGAGAGCAGGTGAACTCCCCTCCCTCAATGAGTCTTTGGACTCCCTGGAGGTGTCAAATAATAATAATAATAAGTTACTAAAGGAGTTCTATAAAATATACAAAACAAATATTAATTAAATTAAGGGGATATTAGATCCCACAATGTTTTAAAACTGAATAAGAAACTCAAAGATTGGAATCAGAGAGTTTCATGCTGAATATAGTATAAAAAACTATAAGAGTATCGGCGAATACTAGCGTGAGCTAAATGCAAGTAGTCCTAGAACGTAGTATAAACACGGGCAACTCGTTGCAAAGGTGGGTAAAGTTCTGATCACTATTCTTGGTATTTTCCATAATGTAAAAGCACGTTTCCTAGGAAATGTATGCTGTTATTACATTATGGTGGGAGGTCACTACCCAGACCAGTTTCAGCCTTTTTGAGGCTTCATCAGTGAGTAGCTAGACCAAATTAATACCAAAGGGTATAGCAAAAAGAACTTATATACTCTGCTATATGAGTTGTCCAAAAGGTGCACCCATTAAGTTACTTAAATATAAAGAGCCAACAGGCTTCATTTCGGCGATATAAACATTAATTAAATTAAGGGGATATCAGATCCCATAATATCCCTTTAATTTAATTAATGTTTATATCGCCAAAATGAAGCCTCTTGGGTCTTTATATTTAAATATACAAAACAAATTTCTGAATACATGACAAGAGAACTAGAGATCACCACTGAAGACTGAGTGAGAGTGCAGTTATAAGTGTGTGAGGATTAGACTTTTTGCTTCAAGGGTGGTGAATGGCTGGAATGGATTGACAGAGGTGGTTGTGAGTAGTTTAACAGTGAATACATTTAAGGAGAGGGAATGACAGGTACTTTGTAAATAATGTACAGTGTGAACTTCCTGTAATGAGACTTCTGACTACATGGAAGTATCCCTTACAATAATAATAATAATTATATATTATTATTATTATTATTTTGGTAAACTCCATGAAGTCAACAGACTCATCGTGGAAGCCAACTTAACCAGGAAAATGCCTACCATAATGAACTTTAAAGTTATTTACACTCTCTGCATTCATAATATACGTCACCAATGCATTCTACTACCAACAACTCTCAACATAAAATATCTACTCTTATGCCTTTATACAACTTCCAAGGACAGCATCTTGTTCTTTTTATCTTAACATCTACTCTTTTTTATAATTCCTTCTGTACTAATCTGATAGAATCCCTTAACTAACTTGAAAGTCTATCTATCATATCTCCTCTTTTCCTCCAATTCATCCAAACTCTGTAATCCACATTCCTTCAAATTGGTACATAACCAACTGGAGTGTTGGTTATGTAAGGTATCACTTTAGTCATTCATCTTTGGATCCTCTCTAGTGTTTCCACATCACAATTAAAACTAGGCAACCAAATTTGAGCACAATGTGTGGTCGAACCAATGACTTATATACAGTCAGGACCACATCCTTATCCCTACATGTTGATGTACTTTTTATCAGAGCAGCAATATGATATGCAGTGTCATAAAACTTGCGATGTGCCATGGAAACTTTAGTCCACTCCAGAATCTCATCCACTTCCTGAAGCACAGCTCTCCCAATACAGTACAAAGCGTTCTATATCTCTGTATTCCAAAGTGTAACACCTTGCATTCATTAATATTAAAATTACAGCCCCACTCATCTGTTCAAGATAAAGGTCTATTCATATCTTTCTGCAGAGAATTAACATTGGCAATACTCTTAATAGTTCTACCTAACTTTGTATAATCAGGAAGCATTTGGAGATTCCCAGTCAATCCACATGAAATATTATTAACCAATAAGTTAAACAGTAGAAGCCCAAGAACAGGACACTGAGGCACATCACTTGTCATCTTCCTTTTCTGAGATACTGCTCCATCATACAGAATTTGCTGGTATCTTTCAGAAAGTCAATCTTCAATGCATTAACATCTAACCTAAGCAACACTTGATACACCTCTGATTCTTTAACTTTTAATTCTCCTAATCCTTGCCTTTCTTCTACATGTTGCCCACACATCATTCACAAAAGCATGATTTACACCGATGAAGTGTTCAATTCCACTATATCATTTGTTATGGCTGCTAACAAATCTATCCATCAGTGTCAACCTGCCATAATTATTTTTCCTCTTGCTTGCCACATAGCCAAAAAATTTCCTTGGATTATTATATTTGACTTGACTGGCCAATCTCCTCTCATATTCTAATTTTTCTTTTTTTAACTATGTTTGTCACTTTTCTGGCCTATAGTTTATATTCTTCATTCATTTGTTCACTACAGTCTGTCTTGTACACACCTTTTCCATAACTTCTTTTATAACACTGCTTGCTTGATTTCACTGGTTATCCATTTCACTCCTACTCTATTTATTTGTTTAACTCTTAGTGTGCAGTTATGCATTGTTTGTGTCAGATACAATACTTCCTTATAATTTACTATAGAGACTGGTATAAAGAGGCTGATGACTTCACATCAATTGCCTTAGTAAAAAAAAAAAAACTCCACCAAACTTCAACTCAAAATTATTTAATTCATAAAGCAAAAAAAGTACTGCAATCCCCCACCAATGTAGTATTTACTATGTACTGTCAATTCATCATCCCAATGTTGATGCTAGCTGACTACAAAGCTTCTTAATCACCCACTAATAGTTCCACACATAGATCTTCTTAATAACTTTTCCTGTTTGACCACCTTCCAAACCAATACCTCATATTTCACAATCACTGCTCTTCACGTTCTTTGGCTTATAACAACACACCAGATAGCTTCAAAATCTTCACACATACTACTGTTTTCCACTTCCACTCTTGAAGGACAATTCCTCTGCTATCATTAACAGTACTCCCTATTCTTTCAGAAAATTCTATATCCTAACATTTCTAGTCCTGAAAGTAAATCATCCTCAGTCAACAAGTTTCACTTATACCAATTATCTCTGGGCATACTGACTCAATCAATGCTACACACTGAGCCCTTTTATTTCTGATACTATGTACACTAGTAATCAAACATAGCAATTTCCCACTCTCTGAGGCCATCTCACCTCCTATAGTACACTTCTTTCTTCATTCTGACCATCTCAATTTCCCTGATCATCACTCTAATTTTCTTTCATATCTTTATCATTCCTGCCTTTTTGCGCTGCATTACTCTGCCCTGCCATAATCATTTCCTAACTTTTGTATCCATCTTCTTTCTGTTTCCACAACTTGCTTCTCAACCTCTCTCTCTCTCTCTCTCTCTCTGACCCTTGGCAATACAGAGTATGAATCTTGTGTACCCTTAGTAAACAACAATTGCTCCAATTGTCCAACACCAAATCCATTCAAAGGCTTTCCATCAGCTTTGAATCATTCTAACTTCAATATAAATTCATTCCGTTCACAAACTTTCACAAATTGAACACTTTGCCTGACACAATTTAGCCATATTGTCATTAAGTATTTCACTACTATCATATCTGGGCAATACCTCCTTTACTTCCTGCAACACCTTCTTAAAATCCCTTTCACATTGTCTGTCTCACTATTCAAATCATTATGAATGGGTGCCACTAATTCTGACACCCATTCTTGTCCTTCTATGCAAACATGAAGGGAGGTTGAAGATATGTGGATTACAGAGTTTGGTGGATAGGAGGAAAAGAGGTGAAATGATAGAGACATTTAAGTTAGTGATAGGATTTT
Organism: Typopeltis vanoorti; assembly: GCF_054136105.1. Classification (NCBI taxonomy): domain Eukaryota; kingdom Metazoa; phylum Arthropoda; class Arachnida; order Uropygi; family Thelyphonidae; genus Typopeltis; species Typopeltis vanoorti. The sequence continues at coordinate 89,645,418 of NC_143564.1, read as the reverse complement.
ATCAGATTAATCGAGAAGGGATTATAAAAAGAGTAGAAGGTAAGAGGGAAGAGTCAGATCTCATTCCTGGAAGTTATATAAAAGTGTGGTGAAGAGGGGTGTGTGAGAAGTAGATTTTTTACATGGAGAATTGTCAGTGAGTGGAACGCATTACCAGAATGTGTTGTTAATGAAAGGTGTGTTAAGGATTTTTAAGACTGCATATGATAAATATTTTTTTAGCTGAATGAACCTCCCACGATGAGTCTGTTGACTCCATGGAGGTTTAATAATAATAATAATAATAATAATAATAAATGCTGTGAACTAGAAGGATCATATGAAATAAATAATAAATCATTTCTAATATTTACACAAAGTGAGAATATCCTACACTTTTATGATAGAAAGGAAATCATTTCAATTTAAATTTAGATGGTATAACAGGACTCTGAACTTTTATTTGAAAACATGTTCTTCTTAAAAAAAAACATCTTAGAAAAAATTGCTTGTATGGAGAAGGTGACCATTCTTCCACAGGATACTGTGTTTGATGTTAATAATGTGTTGTGCAAAACCTAATGTTTGAGGTTTAAGGTACTCAGTGTAATAGTGATGCTCGCTAATCCTTTTTTCCACCCATAGAATGGCCTGTCTGTTGAAAATTAATGAGGTTATCAGAACCTCATTGAAGAATAGTTTATTTATCTAAATTTAATCTTGTAACAGTTGATAGATATTCTAAAAGTTCTGTAATTCATGTAGTGAGTGTCTCATGTGACATGAGTGTAATTCATGTCACATGAGACAAAGGAGCATAGTGTACTGTCATCAGCAAAACTGTACTGCATATGCAGTCAACTGAAAAAAGGTCACTGATAAAAGGAAGAAACCTGAAAGAATAAAGATTATGGAACATGAGCATTCATTACAAAGTCTGAGGATAAAGATCCATCACATATAACAAGTATCCAGAAAGAAAGCTGGAAACCCAGTTGTAGAGGACTGGCCCTTAATGGAAACTTAATAGGTCTTTGTGCCAAATCCAATAAAATGCCTTAGTGATATCAAGCAACAACCCACTTGAGATTTCCTAAACTTTTCTATGGCATTTGTCCAAAACATAGGTGAACCTGATAAAAAGATCGGTTCTGTAAAATGTAAATAGCAGAATTCAGTGGAAAGTAAGAAAACAGGTATGCTACAGAAATGTTTATGTTAGTGAGGAGATTCTACCAGGTTAAAGAAGGAATTAAATATAGAGATGAGAAAGAACAAAAGAACATCCCTAGAAGATGTGTAAAAATGTGGTGAAGAAGGCGAGCTGAAGAGAAGATTTTTTACATAGAGCATGTGCTATTTATTTAACAGTTGATTCACAGCACAGAATGATAAGAAAATATGTTGAATTGGATTTAAACAGTATTGATGAAAACACAGACTGATAAGAAAATAAATATTTATTAACTTAAAAGCTAATATTTTGCTGGTATTATATCCAGCATCTTCAGAGCACACAAACAAAGTTTGTAACAAATGCGAGACAACCACGATTCGGTGTAACAGTGGGGCTAGCATAAGTAATTGCAGCATGGAACACAAGACTAAAGTCCTAATACGGCACCATCTAAGTAAAAAAAAAAAAAAAAAACAGTAGTGCAATGTTTTGAAAAAAATATAGTAGTCCAAATAGTAGTCCTTGAAAGTTTTGAAAAAATGAAATTAAAATAAGTAAATATTAATTTGGTCTTAGGATGACTGTCTCAGAAATCTTTGGTAGATTTATACAGACATACTTGCTAAGGTTTGGAGTATGTTTTAAGGCTTCTGTTGATTCCAGGAACAACCTCTCTGACTTGTAGAAGTTTCTGTGCAGAACTTTTGTTTTTTTCCAATTGATCCTGTGTGCTGGGGTATCCAAAGCATGGTCTGCCAGACCCGACTTGCCATAGCGAAAGTGCTGGATATATTTTTTGTGTTCACTGAAGCGGATGTCCACAGTTCTTCCTGTCTGTCCGTAGTTGATGACAAGAACAGGGCACTTCATAGACTCCTGGATGTGATAAAGGAGTGAATCCGTCCTTAGGTGAAAGAATGAGAGTTGCCAATTTCACATAAGGTTTAAATACGGTGTACAACTGGTGTTTGTTAAGCACCCTAGATATCTTTTCAGATGTGCCTTTAATGTATGGGATGATGATAGTTTTGTAGTAGTCTTCTGTGGTAGATAATGTGGGGGAGGATTTCTGGGTAGCATTTAGTATTTATCTATCTTTTGGGGATTACAGCCATTGGTTAGGAAGGTGTGGCACAGGTGAGAAAGTTCAGCAGTGAAAGCAATGTCATTGGAACAGATTGCTCTAGCTCTATGGGTTAGTGTTTTTAAGATACCATATTATTGAGAGGAGTGATGGTGTGATTGTTTGTGTAAATATCTCCCTTTATGTGTGGGTTTTCTATAAACCGAAAATGATAAGGAACCTTCTAGAAGATGTGGGATCAGTGTGTCCAGGAAGGGCAGGCAGTCATTGGCTTCTAGTTCCTTTGTAAAGTGGATTTTAGGGTGCTGGTTATTTAGATGCACTAAAAATGTATTCAATGTGTCTGGGCCATGTGGCCAAATAGCAAACACATCATCAACATAACGTAGATTAGGTTTGAGAGTGGCTGTATTGATAACTAGCTTTTCCAGATGTTCTATGTAGAAGTTGGCAAAGAAAGGGGGGGGATCTCATAGCTGTCCCATCTAATTGTTTGTATATTTTCCCTTTCCATGTAAAATAACCTGCCTGTACTGTGAATTCAAATAGCTGAAATATATCGGGGGGCAATTGTGAATTTAGTAAGTCAAGTGTTTCAGTCAATGGTACATTAGTGAATAATGAGGTGATATCAAAACTCACCTTTGTGAGTTTTGATATCACCTTGCTATGTTGATGATGTGTAAACTACGCTATGTTGATGATGTGTTTGCTATTTGGCCACATGGCCCAGACACACTGAATATATTTTTAGTGCATCTAAATAGCCAGCACCCAAAAATCCACTTTACAATGGAACTAGAAGCCAATGACTGCCTGCCCTTCCTGGACACACTGATCACACGTCTTCCAGAAGGTTCCTGTGTCCATGCCTTGGACACATACCATAAAATACGTTGGAAGAAAGCTTCCTTACTACATCACAGCAAGTTTTAATATGAGAGATTATTCTTAGAATCAGTCTCAGCCTTAAAAAACTCCCCAAACCTCAATTAATTTGGATTCATGCAACTAACCCAAATATGGGAAGTTTGCATTCTTAGAACATCGGCCCAAACAGCCAAGATTAATACCCAATCTGGCCCACTAGGTGGCACCCTTTAGGACTCTAGGACTGACTTCAGTTGTTTTCTTTAGGCATTTTTTGCTCAGTGTTAGTGCCTGCATGTACATTTCATTAATTTTTATGTTCCCTGAAGATGGTAATGTAACATCACCAAAATATTAGAAGTATTAATTAAAGTTATTTAGTTAATATAATAATATATGTTGTTCTTTCTTTAAAATTAACAGTTATGTATCACCAACGTATAAGCTTATCTACAAGAATAATATTTATTTATTTAAATTTTATTTTTTTCAAAACTTTGGACTACTATTTTTCAAAACTTTCAAGGACTACTATTTGGACTACCATAGTTTTTCAAAACTTTGGACTATTGTTTGTTTGTTTTTTTAACTTAGATGGCACAGTATTAGGACTTTAGTCTTGTGTTGCATGCTGCAATTACTTATACTAGCCCCACTGTTATTTGTGGTTGTTTCGCATTTGTAACAAACTTTGTTTGTGTGCTCTGAAAATGCTGGATATAATACCAGTGAAATATTAGCTTTTAAGTTAATAAATAGTTATTTTCTTATCAATCTGTGTTCGCATGAATACAATTTAAATCTAATTCAACATGTGTGACAAACACATAAGCCTATCCACGCGATAAAAAAATAATTAATATTTATCAACTTATTAGCTGATATTTCGCTGGTATTAAATCCAGCATCTTCAGAGCACACAAAAACTTTTGTCACAGTACACAAAACAACAACAATTTCGTCTAACAGTGGGACTAGTTAAAAAAAAATGTAATGGACTATACAAGGAAATAAAGTTCTAACAGGTGCCATCTATTGTTGGATAAAGAGAGAAAAAACAGGTATTAATTAGATCTTAAAATGACTGTCATCCAGATTTTTGGTAAAGTGATACAGTCATACTTGTTGAGCTTCTGAGTATGTTTTAAAGCTGCTTCTAATTCCAAAAACAATCTCTTTGACTTATAATGCTTTCTGCATAGCAGTCCTGTGCTACACACAAACCAGACTTACCATAATAATAATAGTGCCAAATGTATTTTTTAACAGTTCTCCCTGTCTATCCACAGTAAGTCAGGTCACAAGACAGGACACTTCATATTATTATTATTATTATTATTATTTGACACTTCCAAGGAGTCCAAAGACTCAATGAGGGAGGGCACCCACTCCACCACTCTCTGTCTCCACTACTCAAATCCGCCAACTATAGCAAACCACAACTACCATCATCATCTACACCAATGCCATCTACTGGCTACAACTCTTACCACCACCACTAGTATTTTCACAAACAATCACAAACATCCATGTCCACGGCAGGATTCCAACCTGCAATGTTTTGGCTGGAGAGGGGAAACGCTGACCACTCAAAAGTAAAAATTGTTGTCAGGAGTGAGAGAGTCCTGGATGTGATAAAGAAAAGAGTTTGTCCTTAGGTGAAAGGATGAACGTTGCCAATTTGACATATGGTTTAAATATGGTGCAACTGGAATGCACTGCCAAAATATAATGTGAATTCTAGGAGTGTGATAGAGATGCTACTCACCGAGTGAAATTGCCCATAATGAATCTGTTAACTACATGGGTTAACTGCAGATTAACTCAAAACTTTTCAGAATAATAATATTCTGAAAGGTTTGAGTTAATCTGCAGTTGTAAATATTCTGTATAATGCTTCACACTCATGCAAGCACTGTGAAAGTGAAATTTTATCCTTGGTTATTCAGATAGTAAATTATCATTTAAATTTTAAATTGAAATTTGTTTGAAATAAACTGCAGGCTATATATACTGTTTTGCTGAATTTAATAAGTTCGTTATTTTAGAAAAATAAATCCCGTGACAAGTCTTTTGACTCCATGGAAATCTGATAACGAAAATAATAATAATAATAAAATGAATAAATAACATACTCAAAATCAGTTTTAATCCAAATAATGATAGAATTTTTCAGCAATTATTTTGTGATTGTGTTTAGTTCTTTTATGTTTGTAAGATATTCTGTTGAGGGGAAGAAGGAAGACTATCTAGTAAGTGCAATATTATAAGTGAATGGTCTTAACAGCAATTTAACAATTATTGAATTTATTCAAGACAAATTCTTAATTTAATGTTAATTAATAAAATAGTTTCGTATTTTTTTAATACTGATATGAACCATGCTATATGAACTGATATGATATATCAGTTCATATATATCAGATATATGATATATAATACTGATATGAACCATGCTCCAATAAAGTGTTCAATGAACATTTTATTGGAGTATTTCATCCTGGAGGAATCAATTTGAATACTAGAGGGATAGAGCAGGTTCGAGATTTAGAGGTGCAGGTGGAGAGTGTGTTCCACATACTGAGTACTCTGGATGTTAGTAAAGCTGTGGGACTGGATGGTATTTCACCACGTGTTTTGAGAGAATGTGCTAAGGAACTGAGAGTGCCCTTGACCAGGCTTTTCAATGAAAGTCTGGCTGCGGGAAAGGTGCCCATGGAATGGAAGGAAGGTAAGATAGTGCCATTGCATAAGGGCGGTAGCAGACTGGAAGTGTCTAATTATAGGCCAGTTTGTGTGTCATTGGTAGTTAGTAAGATCTTGGAGAAAGTAGTGATGGACCATATACAGCATTGGGCAGATGAGGGTAACGTTATCAGTGAGAGTCAACATGGATTTGTGAAGGGGCACTCTTGTTTTAGCAATATGCTAGCCTTTTATGATAAAGTTACAAGAGCATTAGATGAGGGAAAGGCATATACTGCCATTTTCCCAGACTTAACAAAGGCATTTGAATATCTGAATATTTGACAGGCATTTGAATATCAATGATATTCAAGTTGCAGCACATGGGTCTGGATGTCAGATTGGTCAACTGGATTCAGGATTGGCTGTCCGTTGGGTATCAGAGAGTTGTGTATGGTGGAGCAATATCAAAGAGGCAGAAGGTTACAAGTGGAGTTCCACAGGGCTCAGTACTGGGACCTATATTGTTTAATCATTATATCAATGACACTGTCTGTGGATTGCAAGGGAATATTCGGTTGTTTGTGGATAATGCGAAGCTGGAAAGGGTAATTAGTAATAGTGCAGATGTGGTAGCCCTGCAAGATGATTTGAATAAGCTAGATAGATGGGCAAATGAATGGGGGTTTCAGTTTAATGCAGTAAAATGTAAGGTCTTGAGGTTTCGGACACATCGATGGGACGCTGCATACTCTATGGGAGGAGTTAAACTGGAGGAGGTAGGAGAGACAAGAGATCTGGTTTGATGGTTGATAGAAATCTGAAATTTAGGGGACATATTGCAAAGGTAGTGAAGGTAAGACAGAGGATTGCAGCAATAATGAAGAGGACACTGACCTGCAGAGATAAAATGGTTATCATTCTGTTGTATAAGACTCTGATCAGACCACACTTAGACTACTGTTCTCAAATATGGTCCCCAGGATTTGAAGCAGATAAATTAACTGTGGAAAGGGTACAAAGGCGGATAACAAAAATGGTGTCAGGACTGTACAATGTTAGTTGTGAGGATCGGCTGAGGGAGTGTGGACTGCAGAGTTTGGTGGATAGAAGGAGGGGTGATATGATTGAGACTTTTAAACTGTTGAGAGGTGGTTACAGGGTTGACACTGGGGAGTTCTTTCGCTTGGTTGGACAGCGGGAAGGAGTCATGACTAGAGGCCATCCCTGGAAGTTACAAAAGGAAACTGTGAGAAAGAGGGTGAGGAATAGTTTCTTTGCATGGAGGGTGGTTGAACCATGGAATGCATTACCTGATGGAGTGGTGAGAGCGAGAACGGTCAATGCATTTAAGGAGTGGTATGATAGACTTTGTGTTTCCTAGGAGGGACCTCCTTCGATGAGTCTTGATAGACTTGTGTTTCTTAGAAAGGACCTCCCATGATGAGTCTTTTGACTCCATGGAGGCCTGAATAATAATAATAATAATATAGTATTTATATATAAGTACAACAAACTCAAATAATGCTTGGTAAAAATATCACATTGAGCTGTAATGGTCCCTGTTTAAGAAACAGACACACGAATATATGTTATAATTGACAATATAGCCATAACTAAAAGTTTCAGCAATTAATGTTTTACATGGATTCAATTAATTTGTTAATTACATTATCACAGCCTTCGGTAAACAGAGTACCAGTGCATATGATGTTCTGTCTTTGATATATATATTATTTTGTTTTAATTTTTTTAGCATCCAATTATTCTAACCCCCCCCCCCCACACACACACTCCATTCTGGGGGAAGGCTTGAAGTCAAGTAGCTCATAGATAGCTCTTGTGACATGAATGAACAGAAGAAAATGAAATATTTCAATATAGAATGATGTAATGAAACTATGATAATGCTCAGAGCACTAAAATATTTAATACATATCTTAATACTAAATATTTCATTAATGTTTTTCATTATTTAAGTTTCCTGAAACCTCATTTCCTTTAAGAATGCTGAATTCAGCTAAAACAGCAAAACCAAAATATGAAACTTTATGCAAAATGACACTTATAAAATGCTAAATTTGCAGATTTATATACTGTTTTGACACAAAAGAAAATAAACAGATAGAAAAATGGTTTAGTTGAAAATTTTAATTCATTTAAGATTTTTTATTAAGGATTTCAATTTTCTAGCATGATGCTAGTATTACAGATAAGAAAGCTAGATGGCTAGATAGAGAGAGAGAGAGAGAGAGAGAGAGAGGTTGCTTATATTCCAAGTCTACTTGACTTAATTTGAATGTTTGTGCATGGGTCACTTTGATTATTGTGTTATTTGATGATGCTGGTGCTATATAAGAGAAATAGTAGTCAGAAAATGCTGAATACATTTAAAAATTTCAACTAAACCTTTTCTGCTATCCACTGGAATTCATCAAAATAATGTTATAGCAACAGGTAAGTTTAAAAAATACAAAACAAAAGAAAGTTTCTCTCTTGCATAAGGAATTCTGTAAATGAACAAATTATTAATTCTAAAATTTAAATAAATGCATAACATTATTATTCTGTCTACTAATCACATTCTGAAACAACAGTGAACTTCCTGCTCAGGAATGCAAATCTGTAATGGTGTATTGTTCTTAGATTAAGAATAGCTAGTCCATCAATGTGAATTTTTGTTATTATGGATCACTTTACATTACAGTGTTTTATTAAAATATCTGAAGTTTTACATAAATTTATTATGTAAGAAATAAAAATGAAGACTTAACACAGAATCAATGGTGTGAAGGCAGCAAAATATAGTAGATACAACGTGAAATATTCTTTCTAGTGAGGCTACTGATTCTATGACAAACCTACTTGTTACATTACAAGCATGGTACTAATCCAAACTACATACATACTATACTATACTATACTATACTACATGGTTCTACTCTACTCAAGGGAGAATGGAAAGGTTAAACTACAAGGTAACAAAACTACTTTTCAGGACAAAGGATAGAGAGATAGTTAACACTAATAAATAGCTAAGGAAACACAACAGCATGGAGTTTTGCAAAGAGAAGAAACAGCACCCTGTCAAAGAAAATAGTTGAGTAGTCAATTATTATGGTCTTGAAATCTTGAAAGAAACATTTATAAGGCAGTTATAAATAAAGTCTTTATTAAAATATTATGAAAATTAAATTTAAATCATTGAAATTTCAAGAGGTGGATAATATATGCAATTTTAGATATTATTAATAAATGAAATTAGGCAGGTTATTTAATGTAGAAAACAGAACAAAATCAGCATCTATCATAAGTAAATCCTTAATATATTGCCAATGCTCAGTTATAATACAAATAATTACTACTAACTTATTTTGTTTAAAAAAAATAGCTTTCTTCAGCATAATGAAGTTATTACTTTTATGTAATGGTAATGAGTAGTAAATTATTATGGTCTTGAAATCTAGAAATAAACATTTATAAGGCAGTGAAAAATAAAAACAAGTCTTTCTAAAAATATTATGAAAATTAAAATTAAAATGGAAATATTTTAATTAACAAATAAGCATGTAGAAGACCTGGTAAAAATATATTTCTTGACAAAAGGGTTGTTAAGAATTAAGCATGTTTCATCAGGATATCTTTGGTATTCTTAGGAATTAACAATAAGAAAAAAATTAACAGGAAGTGCAGACATATGCACTGGTAAGGTTCTGAAAACAATTAACAGAAAAGGGTGAAAGATAACAGTATGTTCATAAATAGTTTTTTTTAACTAGTTCCTTTATGGGTTTGTTAAAATTTATTAATTCAGTTCCCAGTTTTATAGCATGTAAGGATCAGAATAACTTCATTAATAGTCAGTCTCAAAATCCCGGTGTTTAGGTTGATTCTCATGCATCGTGTTGTTTCAGGAAGTTGACAATGTAGAATAGATATCTAAATTATTTTAATCATTACTTCCTATATTTTACCAAAGTTAAATTGGCATCTCCAGGGATTAATACACTGGTATCAAACATGTGCATGCAGTCACATTTCAGTGACAAAAATGGAACAGGAGAGAGAGATACAGAATGATCTAAGTCATATAATTACACCACCTATTGGCTTTGGCAGGGTGTTCTTGGCCACTAGGCTGAATATCTGCTGATAAACGTTTCCCATATGAGTTTGATACAACCATATTTGTTTAAGTTGGGTAGTTGATAATTGCTGCAGCGAATTCGAGGAAAAGCCTCTCAAATTTAAATTTGCTCTTCTGGAGTAAAGTGGCTTTTTTCCAGCAGATTCTGTGCTAGGCACCCAAGAACACCCAACCAAAAGCTGTAATTATAGAACTTTAGGTCATCCTATTTCTCTCCTGTTCCCTTTTTCTTACTGAAGTGTGTGCTTCCATGCATAAATTTGATACCAGTGTATTAATCCTTATTATTTACTCTATGTTGTCAATTTCCTGAGACAACATGAAGAATAGTCTCAAAAGTTACTTCAATTTACAGTGATTATCTCACTAATGAATAAGATAATAATCCATTATTAAATATACCTATCAATTTTACTGCTGTTCAATGTTTTCGCTATATATATACTTCTGTTTAAGCCTTCAGTACCATAAGTAGGTACATAATGACCCTTATTGCAGCAAATCTGAACATTATCAGCACATATTTTTTTCTACACAAATATGTAACTTTATTAGCTACAGAGAAATTCAGTTTTTATAATAAGGTCATAGTTGCAATTTATGAGAATTATTGGGAAGAAACAAATAAATATAACTCCCCTTGCTTCTAAATGAATGTTTAAAAGCAAAAGTTAATTGGACTTTACAACCGTGCTATTATGACACGGTTGTAAAGTCCATAATTTCTAAAATGAATGCTGATCATTGTGTAACACTAAAAGAAAAGTTAATTGGAGTACTTATATGAATTCAATTAACATTTTAAGCTACTCGTTTTTTCGATAACAGCTCGATTTAAATAACTTTATGTAAAAATGAAAATTTCATTTCAATTTATAGGAACTTCTACTTAAAACTTTTATACTAAATTAGAATAATGGAAATCAATTAATTCAATCATGACCAATTCTGTATCACAACACTTCCTTGCACTTTATGATACAATTCTGCTTACTGATTCTGTGATCTCTATAACTTGAATTAATTGAAGTGACCTATTAATTATATAATAAGAATGCAATTAAATACTGCAGAATAAGTCAAACTTTTGTTATAATTATAGTCATGCAGTTCTTTTTTCCTTATTGTATTTTAAAACTGTTATATTGTTATTATTTTGGTAACCTCCATGGAGTCAACAGACTCATCATGGGAGGCCCACTCAATAAGCAATATGTCTATCATAATGAGCTTTGAATTTACAGTTATTTACATTATCTGCATTCACAATGCACTCTGGCAATGCATTCGACTCAATGAAGACTCTCCACATAAAAATCTACTCCTTACATCCTTCTTCACCACATCTTTATACAACTTCCACAGGGACTGCATCTTATTCTTCTCATCTTAACAGCCACTCTTTTTATAATTCCTTCAGTATTAATCTGATAGAATCCCTTAACTAACTTGAAGGTCTCTATCATATCTCCTCTTTTCCTCCTATCCACCAACCTCTGTAATCCACATCTTCTCAAATGCAACGCCCCCCACCAAAGTCCTAATATCACTTTGGTTATTTGTCTTTGGACCCCCCCCCCCCCTCTAGTGTTTTCACATCACAATGAAAATGAGATGACCAAATATGAGAAAAATAGTCCATATGTGGTCTGAGCAGTGCCTTATACAGAGCCACCACCACCACCTCCTTATCCTTATATGCCAATGTACTTTTTACCATAGCAGCAATACAATGTGAAGTTTTGTAACACTTGTGATATACCCTCAGAACTTCTGTCCACCATCACTCCAAGATCCTCAATCTCTTCCATTTCCTGAAGTACAGCTCCACCAATACAGTACATAGACTTTTATCTCTGTATCCCAAAATGTAACACTTGCATTTATTAATATTAAAACTGCAATGCCACTCATTTAAATCCAAGATAAAAGTCTATTCAAATCTTCCTATAGAGAATTAACATCAGCACTATTCCTGATAATTCTACCTAACTTTGCATCATCGACAAACATTTGAAGATCCCCAGTCAACCCACATGAAATATTAACAAATAAGTTTGTTAAATTTTTTGGTGATTAATCGTAAAAAAACATTTTTCACACTTTTTTGTTAACCAAAACATTCAGTAATTATATTTTTAGAGCAATAATGCAAAATTAAATTACTATGGATATGAAATTATGGCATTTAGGGTGAACCACATGTACACACACACACACACACACACACACATATATATATATAAACAGGTACTCCTTTTCTCATGAAAAAAAAAAACTGTGCTGTTGATTGCAGTTAGTTTCAGTTATGACATTAATAATAATAATATTATTATTATTCACTTGTCTCAAGTCCCTAGGACTTATTGTAGATGGCCTATACTAACCACGGTAATGCCAATTATACATTCTTTTAAATTCATTCACTAATAATGTATCATGATCTACTTTGGCAACTCCATTCCACCCATTCACTTCATCCTTCCACCCAACAAAACCTGGGGGGGGGGGGGGATCAAATGAATACAACAGTTTGGATAGTGCAGTATCATATTATCTTAAAGAGAGACAAAGACGAATGCTGAAAAACATGCTGGTCAACATTCAAGTAATCCTTTCTTTCACTGCACTGATAACTGAAATATTATTATTATTCAGGCCTCCAAGGAGTCAAAAGACTCATCGAGGGAGGTCCTTCCTAAGACAAAGTCTGTCAAGACTCATCGAGGGGAGGTCCCCCCCCCCCTGAGAAACACAAAGTCTATCATACCACTCTTTAAACTCACTGACCGTTCTTGCTCCCACCACTCCATCAGGCAATGCATTCCACGGCTCAACCACCCTCCACACAAAGAAACCACTCCTTACCCTCTTGCTCACAGTTTCCTTTCGTAACTTCCAGGGATGGCCTCTTGTCATCACTCCTTCCCGCTGATCAAACAAGCGAAAGAACTCCCCAGTGTCAACCCTGTAACCACCTCTCAACAGTTTAAAAGTCTCAATCATCTCACCTCTCCTTCTTCTATCCACCAAACTCTGCAGTCCACATTCTCTCAGCCGATCCTCATAACTATCCTTGTACAGTCCTGAAACCATCTTTGTCATCCGTCTTTGTATCCTTTCCACAGTTAATTTATCCCCTTCAAATCCTGGGGACCAAATCTGAGAACAATAGTCCAAGTGTGGTCTGATCAGAGACTTATACAACAGAATGATAACCCTCTTATCTCTGCAGGTCAGTGTCCTTCTCATAATAGCAGCAATCCTCTGTGTTACCTTCACCACCTTTGCAATATGTCCCCTAAACTTCAGGTTTCTATCAATCATCAACCCTAGATCTCTTGTCTCCCCTACTTCCTCCAGTATATCTCCTCCCATAGAGTATGCAGCATCCCATCGATGTTTCCCAAACCTCAAGACTTTACATTTTGCTGCATTAAACTGAAACCCCCATTCATTTGCCCATCTATCTAGCTTATTAAATCCTCTTGCAGGGCTACTACATCTGCATTATTACTAATAATCCTTCCCAGCTTCGCATCATCCGCAAACAACTGAATATCCCCCTGCAATCCACTGGCTATGTCATTGATATAAAGGTTAAACAATATAGGTCCTAGTACTGAGGCCTGTGGGACCCCACTTGTAACCCTATGCCTCCTGGAAACTGCTCCACCATACACAACTGTCTGATACCTATCAGACAGCCAATCCTGAATCCAGTTGACCAATCTGACATCCAGACCCATATGCTGCAACTTAAATATCAGCTTATCATGTGGCACCCTGTCAAATGCCTTCACCAAGTCTAAGAAAATTGCAGTATATGCCTTTCCCTCATCTAATGTTCTTGTAACTTTATTATAAAAGGCTAGCATATTGCTAAAACATGAGCATCCTTTCACAAATCCATGTTGATTCTCACAGATAACATTACCCTCATCTGCCCAATGCTGTATACGGTCCCTCACTACTTTCTCCAAGATCTTAACAACTACTGATGACACACAGACTGGCATATAATTAGACACTTCCAGTCTGTTATCACCCTTATGCAATGGCACTATCTTACCTTCCTTCCATTCCCTGGGCACTTTTGCCAAAGCCAGACTTTCATTGAAAAGCCACATTAAAGGTAATGTCAATTCCCTAGCACATTCTCTCAAAACTCGTGGCAAAATACCATCCAGTCCCACAGCTTTACTGACATCCAGAGTACTCAGTATCTGAAACACACTCTCCTCCTGTACCTCCAGACCTCGAACCAGTCCTATCCCTCTAGCATTAAAACTGACTCCTCTAGGATGAAATACTCCAATAAAGTGTTCATTGAACAATTCCACTATGTCCTCTGCATCAGTCACTCTATTCCCATTTTTATCCCACAGTCATTTCTCCTCCTACTGGCCACATAGCTAAAAAATTCCCTAGGATTTTCTTGGGGGGGGGGTGGGGGGGGGGGGGGGTGGGGGGGGGGGGGGGTGGGGGGGGGGGGGGGTGGGGGGGGGGGGGGGTGGGGGGGGGGGGGGGTGGGGGGGGGGGGGGGTGGGGGGGGGGGGGGGTGGGGGGGGGGGGGGGTGGGGGGGGGGGGGGGTGGGGGGGGGGGGGGGTGGGGGGGGGGGGGGGTGGGGGGGGGGGGGGGTGGGGGGGGGGGGGGGTGGGGGGGGGGGGGGGTGGGGGGGGGGGGGGGTGGGGGGGGGGGGGGGTGGGGGGGGGGGGGGGTGGGGGGGGGGGGGGGTGGGGGGGGGGGGGGGTGGGGGGGGGGGGGGGTGGGGGGGGGGGGGGGTGGGGGGGGGGGGGGGTGGGGGGGGGGGGGGGTGGGGGGGGGGGGGGGTGGGGGGGGGGGGGGGTGGGGGGGGGGGGGGGTGGGGGGGGGGGGGGGTGGGGGGGGGGGGGGGTGGGGGGGGGGGGGGGTGGGGGGGGGGGGGGGTGGGGGGGGATTTTGTTGACTGCTGTAATTACATAATGTAATGACCTGTGTAGGTGGTCACTCAGGTATTTGCCAACTAAATGTAGATGATGAATCACACAGTGTACAGTGAAAACATTTGGCACCACCTCTTTGAAATATCCAATAAAACTGCGATAGCGCCCTACCATCACTGGAGCACCATCAGTAGCAACTGATAAGATATTATTCAGAGGGATTTCTTTTTCTTTAAAAAAAAACTCTTCCAATGCATGAAATATCAGTTCTCCTTTAGTGTCAGTTAGCAAATTTTTAGCAAATAATATTTCTTGGCAGATTTTTTCTTCTTTTATGTATCATACATATGCTAAAAGTAAGGCTTCATTTTCTGGTAAAGTAGATTCATCAAGTTGTTTAGAGAGCTGAGTTGTTTTTAAATACTCACATAATGAGTCTTCAACATCCTGGGGCATTTCATCAATTCTTGATTGCACTGTATTATTGCTCAAAGGAATTTTCTTGATAATATCAGAGGCTGACTTATGCAGTACAGTGTGTATGACCTCACTAACAGCTGGTAGGATTAGTTCTTCACCAACATTATGTGGTTTCCCAATTTAGCAATCAGTAAGGAAATGTTGTAAGAGGTGCATAGCCCATCATCATCTAGTTTGGATGCTGCTGAAAACATACTTGCCAATGTTGGTTGTTTCAAAATTTTGCTTTATATACTTGAAAATACAATAAATCCTTAACTTTTGTCTAATGTTCTTCTAATCTTGAAGGCTTCATAGATTCATTTGAAAAAACCTTTTATCAAATCAGACACATTGGTAATGTTTTGTTTGTATGCGACTGAACAAATCTCTCCTGAAGAATCTCTCCAGAAAATATTTGATTTTTTTATTGATAGCTTGGACTCACTGTCAAGAAATGCATAAAGGCATTGTTCAACATGAAGGTTGAATAGCATCCATTAGGCCCTGTGGAATACAACTGACCTTCTCCCAAAGACCACTGTCCATTACATAATTCTGATATCTATTGGACAGCTCATTACCAATAATTAAGCTGTCAAATGCTGTGGCAGATTTAAAAAAAAAAAAAAAGTAAAATCCTCTTTTTCTCGTCAGCCACTTTTGTTGCTTAATTATAAAAGTATCACAATATTAAAACACAAGTACCTCTTTAAGAAGTCCATGCTAACCTTCATAAACAATATTTTTTTTTCAGTTCTGTATATAAACTTTCACCATTTCCAGCTACCGAAGAAATGCACAATGAGGATGCTTCCATTTTACCACTGGTCTTATACACATTGGCATTGACTTACCCTCTTTTTGCTTGTGATTCTTCTACTCAGTTTCTTATCATTGCATTTAAAACATCTCAAAATCTCATCCAGTTTTCCCTGCCTTGCTGTTAGTATTCTAAATAAAACCTCTTCATTTCAGCTCAATCAATATTCTGTATCTTTTTAGGATGAGGAAAGAAATAAAATGATCATTAAACTGCTTCTCTCATTCATATTGGTAACCATATTCCTTCTCCATCTTCTAAAATCCTTCAGTAGAAGGAAAGATGATTTTATTCAAAATCATCTTTCCTTCTACTGACCAAATAATGAAAACGCTCCTTGGTATTTCCTTTGGACTGTAATACTAGTCTTCTCTCATAGTTAATTTTTCTCTCCTTACTGTACTAGTTGCTTTCCTAGTTTGAGCCTTAGATTACTCATACAGCTGCTCTTCACCTCTCTCTCTCTCTCTCTCTCTCTCTCTCTCTCTCTAGTTATACTTTTTCCATAGCCTCTTTTCCATCTGTAATCACTGTTTAATTTCTATAGCCATCTCCAGATCTTGTTTTCTTTGTCAATGTATACAGTTTTCCATTACTACTAACAAACATTTCTTAACTAGTTCCCATATGCAAATGATCTCTAATCTTTCAAATTCTTTCATCCATGCCACTTTATCTACTTTAATCTGGTTTCTTAGCCTAATCATCTGCTTCATTTCTCAGAAGCTTCTTTAGACTCTACATGCATATTCATCCCTCCCCAAGTCAATAATATAAGATCATTCTTTCATCAAACAGAGTTAAGAATGACACCTCAATCACAATCGGACCCTAAAATGGCCAAATCCCAAACTACTGAACCTTGCTTTCCTTCCAGCACATGCAGCCTAAGATATTTTTCCCTCAAGAATTCCATAACCTCTGGACAGAGGTAACAGAATTTGAGTAAATTCTGTTACCTCTGTCCAGTCTTGATTATATTATAATCATAATTATCATCATCCAATTCCTGAAATTCATCCTTAATGGGTGTACTGTACTGTGACACAATACTATAACATTACTAGATGATTAAGTTTGCCTTATTGGTAATCCTCATGGAAAGAAAAAAAGACAAATGAAGAGGTACTAGAGATGGCAGGCGTCAACAGGAGCCTGATGAAAGAAATTAAAAAGAGAAAAGTCAGATATTTTGGACATATTCTGAGACATAACTGCCTACAAAGGACACTTCTCGAAGGAACTGTTGACAGAAAGGAAAGAGAAAGAGTGGAAGACAAAGACTGGAGTGGATGAAAAATATAGAAGACTGGACCTATCTCTCATATGAGGAATGCAGCAGAGAGGCACAGAATAGGACATGGTGGAGATACATGGTAGTCAATCTCCTGGAGGGGAGAAGACACCTGACAGGACAGGATTGGTAATCGTGTTGTACCATCATGTTTGTTTCTGGTTTAAGCCAATCTATCTATCTATCCCAATGGCTTTTACAGGCCTTTAAGGCCCACAACCTTCCAAGCATGCTTGGATTTCGTAACCGAAATACGAGGATAGAATGGTCACTCCTATGCCTCAAGGTATTCTTGGCTGTATCCCTGTGTGTTCAAGGGGCCGGTTTGCCTGCTTGCGGGATGAAAAACACCAGATAAACTGGCGGAAAAAACCCTACTGCCCGCGCCCAAGACCGGCTAACTTGGCTATGGCTGAGGAAGATCCTTCAGCTCCTCACGTCTCCGACGGGAATCGAACCTAGGACACTCCTTCCCCAGGCATATGGTTGCGAAGCGCAAAGCCACTAGGCTAACCGCGCGGACGGTTTAAGCCAATACAGAATACAATTTGGTCAGCTAAATTTCCAGAAGACACCTGCTAATCAGGTGAACACTGTGAGAATTGGATACTCTTTCCCACTATAAAATATTAAGAAGGATTGCTTCATCACTTTCATTTATTATTGTCCTTCTTAGCTTACGTTATCAAGAAACAACAGTATATTTCCTTTCACTTCTGATATCATGCAACAGCAGTAGTTGAAGAAAATGGCTCTCTTAACTCCACTTCACAGTACTTCTCTCTCTTTCTTGTGTCTTTATGTTAACCACACTCTTATCCATATCACTAGGGCACCTCATTCCTCGTTTGCTTGTTTGTGTAATTAGGGACTTCTGTGAAGTATTCCTATCAAATGCCTATTTGAAGGGAATCAAATCCACATGGTTGATATACAACCTCATCACAATGTTCATTCAATAATTATACAATTTTTTTTATGTTAGTTCCCCTCTGCTGTCTATATAATAATAATAATAATTATTATTATTATTATTATTTTATTACTACATCCTCCGTGAAGTCAAGACTCATTGTAGGAAGTTTTCAACTGACAACATATTTATAATACTGAATCTTAAAATCCTTAACACTCCCTGCATTACCAACATATTCCGGTAATGCATTCCATTCGCTGACAATTTTCCATGTGAAAAATCTACTCCTCACACCTCTCTTCACCACACTCTTATATAACTTCCATGGATGGCCTCTGGTTCTTCCCCTCTTGCCTTTGACTCTTTTTATAATCCTCTCTGGATTAATCCAATAAAATTCATTCAATAACTTAAACATATCTATAATATCACCTCTTTTCCTCCTATTCACCAAACTGCAATCCACATTTTTTTAATCTCTCTCTCTCTCTCTCTCTCTCTCTCTCTCTCTCTTCATAGCCAACATTCCATAGTCCTGATATTGTCTTAATTACTCTTCTCTGGATACTCTACAATGTTTCCACATCACATTGAAAACCAGGTGACCAAATCTGAGCATGGTAGTCTAAATGTGGTCTGACCAGTGCTTTATACAGTGGCACAACCACTTCATTATCTCTACATGTTAAAGCACTTTTTATCATATTCATATCATATCAGATTTTTATCTTCTATCATGTGATCATGCCTCAGTAACATTTCGGTTAACGTTTCATAATACAGTAACAGCTGAGTTGGATAAAGGATATGGATTTACAGTGATACTGCTGGACTTTACAAAAGCCTTTGACAGGATACCCTCAATAACTTTCCCTCAATTAGATTTCACTCTGATTAGATTGTCAGCTTGTCGAGAGCTCCTGAAAAGATTAGTAGTATTTTGTGTTAACATTGGCAATTTTACTATAATTTTAAGTAGTATTGTTTGCTTTTTGTTTCTTGGTGTGTGCAATTTTTGCATGTTTTCTGTTATTTTAATTATTATTTTTAAGATAAGATAGCATACATATGGCACCGATAAAGAAAAAAATGGCGGCCAGGTCGCCATGTTTGTTTAAGAGTTTTGATGTAAACGAATTTATGCAATGTGCTGTCTGTGAGATGTATGCTTTGCGAAGAGCGGTGGGAGTCTGGTTAGAGGGTGATAGTGGAGTTAATATGTGCAGAAAGTGTAAAGAGAATGAGGATCTCAAGCGTGTTTTGTGTGGCATTAACGTTAGAAAATTGCGTGGTAGTGCCAGATAGGTGTGAGAGCATCGTTGAAAGTGTAAATGAAGGTAGAAATACAGAACGAATGGATGATTTGATTGATAATGAACATGGTGAGATAAATGCAAGTAGTGAAATTGCCCGTTTGAACAGTGCGATACACAGAGCTAAAAGGCAACTGGAGCGTATGGAAAAATGTGTGTTGAATGTACTGACAAATAACCAACGAAAGTCTGTGACGGCAAATAATAGAATGTTCGTAAACGTCAATAAAATGAAGGAGCGAGTGCTGTATGGGGATTCGCTCTTAAGAGGTGTGATAGTTGAGAGTTTGACAAAGTCGTACTAGCCGGATGCGAACATAAAGGACATCAGCGAATCTATTCGAGTGCAAAAACAGAGGGTGAAAGAGATGATAATCGTGGCAGGAACAAATGATTTGAAAGAGGGCAAAATGGAAATGATAGAGGATGTGAGGGAATTACTTGAGGTAGCAAAAGAGAAGAGTGAGAGAGTTAGGATGGTGAGTATCTTACCGCAGTATGACAGCAAAGTGTTTAGAAGGAGGGCCATAATTGCCAATGACTTTATGTGTGGGTTATGCATGGAGAGTGGTGTGGAATTTGTGGATGTGTGGAATGAGTTCGATGGGCGAAAGTACTTATATAAGATGGATGTGTTACATTTGAATGGAGTTGGTGTACGGAGGCTTGAAAATATGTTGATGAATGATGTGGAAGTGGATGTACAGACTCAGGGAAACTAGATTTATTAAGGGGGGGGGGAGTAGATATGCAGACTTTAGGGAGGCAGTTGAGTGTATGAATGAGTATAATATGCCCGAGCGAGTACGAAGGACAACAAATCAGAATGGGATAGTTAGTATAAGGCATTAAAGTAGGGATGGGGCAAATGGGCTTCTGCAATTCATGTACACTAATGCCAGGAGTATTAGGAACAAGAAGGAAGAGTTTTTGGCCTTGGTTGGCACTTCTAGGCCACAGGTTGTTGGTATTAGTGAAACATGGCCAAAAGAAGATGATAAAGCTAGTGGGATTTAATGCGACGGGTATAGCGTGTTCAGGAGTGACAGGGTGAATAAAAAGGGGGGGAGGAGTGTTATTGATGATAGCTGATGAGTTGCAGCCAAGGAGTATAGAAGTTGAACTGCAGTATATAGAAAAGAGCACATTTGAGGCTGTTTGGGGTGAGATAGAATCTAGCAGAACAAAATATACAATTAGGTGCTGTTATAGACCAGGTGATGGAATCGATGGTGGGGATAGTATGCATAGCCAAATAGAAGAAATGAGTGGAAGGGGGGTAATTATTATGGGTGATTTCAATTATGGTAACATTGACTGGAAAGAGGAGAGGGCACATGGGAGGAAGGAAATCAATTTTATGCGGTTATTAAGGGACAACTATCTGCGGCAACATGTAGTGGAAAATACCAGGGGGGCAGAGAGTGCTGGACCTAGTAATTGCAACTGAGAATGTAGCTGTAACGAACATGACCATGTTGCCACCAACTGGTGAGAGTGACCATAAGGTCATGACTTGGGAGGTGGCTAAAGGATTGGAATTTACAATTAAGACAGGGTACATGTGGAATTACTGGGATGGTAAGTATGACAAGCTTAGGTGTGTGCTTGGCTCAGTGCCATGGCATGTAAACTGCAAGGGCTGGATGTTGATAGTGCATGGGAGGTGGTTAAGAACTGTTTGCAAGAGGCAATGGTTGACTGTATACCAAGAGTCCGAATAATAAATCAAGTAGGGGTTAAATGAATGAATAACACTATTTAGCTTGAACTGCAAAAAAAAAGAACCAATTATGGAGGGAATTTAAGAATTTAAGGAGAAAGGTGACCATCAGGCGCAGGAACAGTATAAAGCTCAGGCCAGGATGGTAACAAGGGTGGTAAGAAAAGTAAAAGCGGATTACAAAAGAAAATTGGCCATGCAGGCTAAAGAGAATCCCAAACAGTTTTTTCAATATGTTGCAAGTAAAAGGAAAAATGCTCATGGTAGAATGATCTTAAAAAATGCTGAGAGTAGGGAGGTAACCGAATCAGTCGATATTGTGGAATTACTGAGTGAGCACTTTGCAAGAGTATATCATCTAGGTGGTGACTTTGCAAGAATGGAAGAAACAACAGCTTATACTGGAATTGTGATGAATGAAGTAGAGGTAACTAGTCTATTACAGAACCTCAATGTCAATACATCTGTGGGATTGGATGGTATACCAGCTCATGTCATACGTGAAGCGGCTAAAGAATTGTCAGTGCTCTTGACCATTTTGTTTAATTTGAGCCTCGGGTCTGGGTCAGTCCCAAGGGGGTGGAAAGAGGGGAAAATAGTTCCGCTGCACAAAGGTGGTTCCAAGGCTGCTGTCAAAAATTACCAGCCAATCAGCATAACAGGAATTATTATCAAGGTCTTAGAGAAAATAGTCAAGAGGAAAATACAAGATTGGATAGAAGAAAATGGGATACTGTATCGGGGTCAGCATGGTTTTGTGAAGGGTAGGTCATGCCTCAGTAACTTGCTCATGTATTATGACACAGCGACGGCTGAACTGGATAAGGGTAATGGGTTTACAGTGATTCTACTGGACCTTGCTAAGGCCTTTGACAGGATACCACATGGAATTCTAATCAGTAAATTGCAGCATATGGGGATGGACATAGGGTTGGTGAGATGGATAGGAGGGTGGTTGACGGAGAGATATCAGAGAGTGGTTTACTCAGGAGTAGAGTCCACAAGATGGCCTGTGACTAGTGGTGTGCCACAAGGATCTGTTCTTGGACCACTGCTGTTTAATTTGTTCATTAATGATATAGGAAAGGATCTGAGAGGAACAGTTCATTTGTTTGCAGAAGGATCTGAGAGGAACAGTTCATTTGTTTGCAGATGATGCGAAGTTGGGTAGGGCAATAGTGAATGCAGATGACGTGAAAATTTTGCAGGATGATTTGGATAGATTGGAGGTCTGGGCTAAGGAGAATGGATGTCAATTTAATGTGGCAAAATGTAAGGTTATGCATTTTGGGGTGAAAAGATTGGCGGCAGTTTACTGCATTGGTGGAACTGTGCTCCAGGAAATTGATGAGGCACGAGATTTAGGAGTGTTGGTGGATAAGTAATTGAAATTTAGGGGACACATTGCAAAAGTGGCCAAATCAGCTCATCATATCACTTGGTTGCTGAAGAATACGTTGACAAGCATGTTATTGTTCCTCTGTATCAAGCCTTGATAAGACCCCATCTCGACTACTGTGCCCAGATTTGGTCACCTAGGTTTCTTCTTGATGGGCAGGAGGTGGAGAGGATCCAGAGGCGAGTGACCAAGATGATAGCAGGTCTGTGGAATGAACCTTAGGAGAACAGGTTGAGGATTTGTGGGTTGCAAAAATTGGTTGATAGGCGGAGGAGGGGAGATATGATTGAGACATTCAAATTACTGAAGGGTTTCTATAAAATTAATTCAGAAGATATTTTTGAGAACAGGGCTGGTTGTGGGAGGACTAGGGGACATCCATGGAAACTGGGCAAAAGTATGGTTAGTAAAGGTGTCAGAGCTGGGTTCTTTACTTTTAGAGTAGTGAATGAGTGGAATGCCCTCCCTGAGTCTGTGGTGGATGCTGTGACAGTGAATGAGTTTAAGACGAGGTATGATAGATACTCTAGGAATGTCGAATAGTTGTGATGAATATGATTTGGGGCCTCCCACGATGAGTCTAATGACTCCCTGGAGTTGCCCGTAATAATAGTAATAGTAATACCACATTGAATTCTAATCAGTAAACTGCAGAACATGGAGATGAGTATAAGATTGGTGAGATGGATAGAAGGGTGGTTGATGGAGAGATATCAAAGAGGAGTTTATTCTTGAATAAAGTCCAAAACTAGACCCGTGACTAGTGGCATGCCACAGGGTTCTGTTCCTGGACCGCTACTGTTTAATTTTGTTCATAACAATATAAGAAAGGATCTGAGAGGAACTGTTTAGTTATTTGCCAATGATGGAAAATTAGGTACAGCAATAGTTAATAGTCAATAGTTTGATGATGTCAAAATTTTGCAGGATGATTTGCATAGATTGGCAGACTGGGCAAATGAGAATGGATGCCAGTTTAATGTGGCAAAGTGTAAGTTTATGCATTTTGGGGGTGAAAAGATTACCAGCTATATACCACATTTATTATTATTATTATTACCACGGGCTACTCCAGGAGTCCTTAGACTCATCGAGGGAGGCCCTAAACATCATGTTCACACAGCTGTTCAACATTCTCACAGTATCTATCATACCTTGCCTTGAACTCGCTCACTGTCATAGCACCCACAACAGACTCTGGCAGCTTATTCCACTCATTTACCACTCTAAAAGTAAAGAACTCAGCTCTAACACCCCTGCTAACCACGCTCTTGCCCAGCTTCCATGGGTGTCCCCTAGTTCTCCCACCACCAGTCCTGATCTCAAAAATATCATCTGAATTAATCCTATAGAATCCTTTTAGCAATTTGAATGTCTCAATCATATCTCCCCTTTTTCGCCTATCAACTAGTTTCTGCAACCCACAAATCTTCAACCTGTTCTCATATGGTGCATTCCATAGACCTGCTATCATCTTAGTCACTCGCCTCTGGATCCTCTCAACCTCCTCCCCATCAAGAAGGAACTGAGGTGACCAAATCTGGGCACAGTAGTCGAACTGTTCTCCAGGAAATTGACGAAGGCAGAGACTTGAGAGTGTTAGCGAATAGGGACTTAAAGTTTAGGGAGCACATAGCAAAATGGTTAAAGCAGCTCATCAGATCACTTGGTTACTGAACAATACTTTGATGAGCTGGACAGGGATGTTATTGTTCCTCTTTATTGAGCCTTGTTAAGACCCCATCTTGACTTCTGCGCACACTTCTAGGCACCAGGGTTTCTTGGTGATGAGGAGGAAGTTGAGAGGATCCAGAGGCAAGTGACCAAGGTGGTAGCAGATATATGGAATGAATCTTACAATAAGAGGCTGAAGATTTGTGGATTACAAAACTGGTTGATAGGCAAAAAAAGGGGATGACATGATTGAGTCATACAAATTACTGAGAGGGTTTTTACCAGATTAATTCAGAGGAAATTTTTCAGAACAGGTGGGAGAACACTAGGGGTCATCCATATTAGTAAGAGTGTAGTTAGAACTACACTCTTACTCACATGGTATTAGAACTGGGTTTTTTTGCTTGGAGAGTAGGGGATAAGTGCAATAGGTTGCCAGAGTCTGTCTGTTGTGGGTGCCATGACTGTGAATTCGTTCAAAACAAAGTATGATAAATACTGTGAAAATGTTGGATAGTTCTTGATATAATGTTTAGGGCTTCCCTTGATGAGTTTGACTCCTTGGAGTTGCCCCTAATAATAATAATATTCATTAAACTTATTTGTTAATACTTATTTTCATTTTAAATTCTCCCGAACAATACAACTCCTCACTGGAATTCCCTTTAGTTGATCAGAGGTTGATTAATTTCCTCTCATAATCTGATTTTGCCTTTCTAATGATGTTAGGCACTCTTTTTGCCTTTGTTGTCTTAGTTAATTATTTCTCTCAGCAGCTACATAAATTTCATTTCTTTAATTTATGTAATCTTTTCTGAGTTTGCTATTTACTCCTAATTAATATTTCCCATAGTGATCCAGTAATGTAAGTAGCTTTTCATCGTGCAAGATTTTATTTTTGCCTCCCCCCCTTTTTTTGGAAAAAGAAATTTAAAAAAATACAATAGAAAAAGATAAGTTAATTTTTAACTTTAACCAAAAATGCTATGGAATTAGCATCCCAATGGTGGCAAAATTTGAAAATGAAAATATAACACTGATTATTTTTTGATACCCCATTTCAGGCTCCCTTCATCCTAGACTCTGTGCCTGTGCACCCATTGCACCTACCTAGTTACAGCACTGGTGATTACTCTACCTGTGTCTCTTAAACTAATTTGCTGATGCATTTCATCTACATCTTCATATGCACTCTGTAATATAACAGTAACCAACTATTTTTTTTTTTCCTGTAGTCATCCACCTTATGCCAGATAGACTGAAATGCACTTTTTCTTATCACCTTCCTACTCTTTTACTCATAAACTCATCTTTGTTGGTTGCCTTCTGATATCATCAGCAATACTCCTTTTACCATCCTGTTCTCTCGCTCTCTTTCAATTATATATTTGGTTTAATCCTTTATCCAAGTGTAAGCAAACAAAGTTTGCACCTGAAGTATTTTCAGGACTGGGACAACTCATGGCAAAGGTGGTATAACTTCTCATCACTTGCCTTAGTATCCCATAATCCAAAGCATATCTCCTTGCGGACATGTATAATGCTATGCATTAAGGGAAGGGTCACTACCGAAACTTTTCTTAAGGTCTCATCAGTGGGAGCCAGACCCAGAGGTGGTGATACTAAGGTGGAAGTAATGGAGAAGTCATTTCACATACGAGTTGCCAAAAGGTGTCACACCTTATTATTAAAATCCTCTGGATTAGAGATAAGTTGATGGAAGTTTTTTCACTTTGCAATGCTACCAATTATATATTTGGTTTAATCCTTTATCCAAGTCTAAGCAAACAGATACCACCTTTGCCAGGAGTTGCCCCAGTCCTGAAAATACTTCAGGTGCAAACTTTGTTTGCTTACACCTGGATAAAGGATTAAACCAAATATATTATTATTATTATTATTATTATTACGGGCAACTCCAGGGAGTCATTAGGCTCATCGAGGGAGGCCCCAAATCATATTCATCACAACTATTCGACATTCATACAGTATCTATCATACCTCGCCTTAAACTCATTCACTGTCACAGCATCCACCACAGACTCAGGGAGCGCATTCCACTCATTCACTACTCTAAAAGTAAAGAACCCAGCTCTAACACCTTTACTAACCACACTTTTGCCCAGTTTCCATGGATGTCCCCTAGTCCTCCCACAACCAGCCCTGTTCTCAAAAATATCTTCTGAATTAATTTTATAGAAACCCTTCAGTAATTTGAATGTCTCAATCATATCTCCCCTCCTCCGCCTATCAACCAATTTTTGCAACCCACAAATCCTCAACCTGTTCTCATACGGTTCATTCCACAGACCTGCTATCATCTTGGTCACTCGCCTCTGGATCCTCTCCACCTCCTCCCCATCAAGAAGAAACCTAGGTGACCAAATCTGAGCACAGTAGTCGAGATGAGGTCTTATCAAGGCTCGATACAGAGGAACAATAACCTGCTTGTCTCTGCTTGTCAACGTATTCTTCAGCAACCAAGTGATTTGATGAGCTGATTTGGCCACTTTTGCAATGTGTCCCCTAAATTTCAATTCCTTATCCACCAACACTCCTAAATCTCGTGCCTCATCAATTTCCTGGAGCACGGTTCCACCAATGCAGTAAACTGCCTCCCATCTTTTCACCCCAAAATGCATAACCTTACATTTTGCCACATTAAATTGACATCCATTCTCCCTAGCCCAGACCTCCAATCTATCCAAATCATCCTGCAAAATTTTGACGTCATCTGCATTCACTATTGCCCTACCCAACTTCGCATCATCAGCAAACAAATGAACTGTTCCTCTCAGATCCTTTCCTATATCATTTATGAACAAATTAAACAGCAGTGGTCCAAGAACAGATCCTTGTGGTACACCACTAGTCACAGGCCGTCTTGTGGACTCTACTCCTGAGTAAACCACTCTCTGATATCTCTCCGTCAACCACCCTCCTATCCATCTCACCAACCCTATGTCCATTCCCATATGCTGCAATTTACTGATTAGAATTCCATGTGGTATCCTGTCAAAGGCCTTAGCAAGGTCCAGCAGAATCACTGTAAACCCATTACCCTTATCCAGTTCAGCCGTCACTGTGTTATAATACGTGAGCAAGTTACTGAGGCATGACCTACCCTTCACAAAACCATGCTGTCCCCGATACAGTATCCCATTTTCTTCTATCCAATCTTGTATTTTCCTCTTGACTATTTTCTCTAAGACCTTGATAATGATTCCTGTTATGCTGATTGGCCGGTAATTTTCAACAGCAGCCTTGGAACCACCTTTGTGCAGTGGAACTATTTTCCCCTCTTTCCACCCCCTTGGGACTGACCCAGTCCTGAGGCTCAAATTAAACATAATGGTCAAGGGCACTGACAATTCTTTGGCCGCTTCACGTACGACACGAGCTGGTATACCATCCAATCCCACAGATGTATTGACATTGAGGTTCTGTAATAGACTAGTTACCTCTACCTCATTCATCACAATTCCAGTATAAGCTGTTGGTTCCTCCATTTCCGCAAAGCCACCACCTGGATGATATACTCTTGCAAAGTGTTCGCTCAGTAATTCCACAACATCGACTGATTCAGTTACCTCCCTACCCTCAGCATTTTTTAAGATCATTCTACCATGAGCATTTTTCCTTTTACTTGCAACATATTGAAAAAACTGTTTGGGATTCTCTTTAGCCTGCATGGCCAATTTCCTTTCGTAATCTGCTTTTGCTTTTCTTACCACCCTTGTTACCATCCTGGCCTGAGCTTTATACTGTTCATGCACCTGATGGTCACCCTTCTCCTTAAATTCCCTCCACAATTGTTTCTTTTTTTGCAGCTCAAGCTTAATAGTGTTATTCATCCATTTAACCCCTACCTGATTTATTATTCGGACTCTTGGTATACAGTCAACCATTGCCTCCTGCAAACAGTTCTTGACCACCTCCCATGCACCATCAACATCCAGCCCTTGCAGTTTTACATGCCATGGCATTGAGCCAAGCACACACCTAAGCTTGTCATACTTACCAGCCCGGTAATTCCACATATACCCTGTCTTAATTGTAAATTCGACTCCTTTAGCCACCTCCCAAGTCATGACCTTATGGTCACTCTCACCAATTGGTGGCAACAAGGTCATGTTCGTTACAGCCACATTCTCAGTTGCAATTACTAGGTCCAGCACTCTCTGCCCCCTGGTATTTTCCAATACATGTTGCCGTAGATAGTTGTCCCTTAATAACTGCATAAAATCCAATTCCTTCCTCCCATGTGCCCTCTCCTCTTTCCAGTCAATATTACCATAATTGAAATCACCCATAATAATTACCCTCCTTCCATTCATTTCTTCTATTTGCTTATGCATACTATTCCCACCATCCACTCCATCACCCGGTCTATAGCAGCACCCAATTGTATATTTTGTTCTGCTAGATTGTATCTCACACCAAACAGCCTCAAATGTGCTTTTTTCCCCATCCTGCATTACCCTTACCCAGTTCAGCCGTCAAGCGTGTTCAAGCGTGTTCAATATAATTGATAGCATAGCCAAGTGAAAAAACTTCCATCAACTTATCTCTAATCCAGAGGATTTTAATAATAAGGTGTGACACTTTTGGCAACTCGTATATGGAAATTTGACTTTTCCATTATTTTCACCTTAGTATCACACCTCTGGGTCTGGCTCACTAATGTGCTTTTGCACAGATGTGGTTGCTTTCTCTGAGATGTGAGAGGCTCTGCTTGGAGGTAGGTTTTTGTCTGTTTCTGAGTGGGGCCACCGCTGAGATTATGGCTCTGCTCGGGGGTAGATTTTTTTCCTTTCTCTGAGTGGGGCCACTACTGAGATTATGGCTCTGCTTGGTGGTGGGGTGAGCCTGTCACTGAGTAGTCTGGGGGACCACCTAATTTTTAGAGAGATCGTTACTTAAATAGCACCTCAATAAAGGTCGAAACCGGTCTGGGTCGTGACCGTTCCCTTAATGCATAGCATTATACATGTCTACAAGGAGATATGCTTTGCATTATAGGATATTAAGGCAAGTGAAGAAGTTATACCACCTTTGCTACGAGTTGCCCCAGTCCTGAAAATACTTCAGGTGCAAACTTTGCTTACACTTGGATAAACGATTAAACCAAATATATAATTGGTAGCATAGCCAAGAATGAAAAAACTTCCATCATCTCTCTCTTTCCTACCTAAATACATAATACTGCATATCTTCTATACCTGTAATTACAGCATCTTTCTGTTAACTTAGTCTCACTAATGTTTGCAATCTTTGGAAAAATTAAACAGATTTGTTCAACAAAATTCTTCTTTCTCATTCCTGGAACGTTGGAAGAGTATTCCATAGATATACTCTTCCAACCTCTAACAACCATCCCATTGCAGTCAGATTATTATTATTATTATTACATGATATATTAATGGAATCCCTGAACTCATCATGGGAAGTGACTCTACACTCTACAACAGTCGATGTCTACATTAATTTGGGGGTGTTGGTAGATATGGAGATGAGGTTCAGAGGGCACATTGCTAAGGTGTCCAAGATTGCACATAGGATTACTTGGGTTATTGAAGAACATACTAACATCCAGAGATAAAGAGGTTATTATTCTTCTTTATAAGGCATTGATACTTTCACGTTTGGATTACTGTGCTCAAGTCTGGTCACCTGGATTCCTTGGAGATGAGGAGGGTTCAGAGGAGAGTGACTAAGTTGGTGAGTGATGTAAAAAATGCTCCCTACGTTGATAGATTGAGAGCTTGTGGATTGCAGAGGTTGGTTGATAGGCAGAAAAGAGGGGATATGATAGAAACATTTAAATTAGTAAAAGGTTTCTATAAGATTGATGCAGGGGAAATATTTCAGCTGTGTGCTAGTGATGGAAGAACAAGAGGTCATCTGTGGAAATTAAGGAAAAGTGTGGTTAACAAGAGTGTGAGAACTAGATTTTTTGCTTGGAGGGTGGTGAGTGGATGGAATGCATTGCCTGACTCAGTTGTGAGTTCTTCGTCTGTAAATGAATTCAAGAAGAGATATGATAGATATTGTTTTGATAGTTCTGGCCACGATGAATCTACTGACTCAATGGAGATACCCATAATAATAATAATAATTATTATTATTATAATTAAATTTACCATCTGCAGTACATTTTCCAGTACAGTAAAACACTTCTTCATCCTTCACTTCCACCTTTTCTGTTCTACTTCTATCTTTGCTCACATCATGTTTAATATATCAGTCATTTGATTTTTGATCACTCTCTAGTATATTCCCTCTCTCAATCCAACTGTCATTTCCCATCCTGATGTCTCTCATTTTCTCATTCTTTGCATTCATACTCTCACAGGTCATCCATTTTTCCAATATCATATCATACAGTACATATCATGTCATATCATACAGTTTATATCTACCCTATAGATATAAAATTATAAGTCTTTTTATGAAACACTTTTGTGTCATGATTTTTGTCAAGTTATTTGAAACGTTTTGAAACTTAGGGGCTACCCTGAGTGTCGAGTCTTCAAAATTCGAGTCATAAGATTCAAGGAGAACTGGCCTACCAATCCAGAACTCGGTGGGTTGGACGCTGTAGGTACCGGGGGGGTGCAGAACCCCCCTTCGGGTCATCAGAATTCAAGGAGGAGAACCGACCTACCAGTCTGGAACTCAGGGAGTTGGATGGCAGTTTGGAGTTTTCAAAATTCGAGTCATCAGAATTCAAGGAGAACCGGCCTACCAGTCCGGAACACTGGGGGTGGTGCCAGGGGTGCATATCCCCCTAGTATATATATATATATATATATATATATATATATATAAACATTTTTATCACATATTCAATATGCCCTAATCATTGAATCTCCAAAACCATACCATACCATATATTTTCTCTCAAATTTACATGCTGTTTCTTCTTTTGTTTCATTAAAACTAGTCTACAAACAATTCTTTATTCTTCTTAACTCTACTGTCTTTTGATAAATGTTGTGACTGGGACTGCCTGCATTTCCAATTTTATATCCCTCTCTTTCTCATTCAGTCTGAATTCTTTTGCTTTGCTTTCACTCTTTTCCACTCCTTCATTTCTAGGGATAGAAAAAAATTAATAATTCATGGAATATATTTTAGTCATGATTTCCAGCTTTATAGTTTGGCATGTAATCTTTCCTGATTGGAACATCCATATGCTTAGCTATTTCCCACGTTAGTATGGCATTATCATTATCACCAACCGATGGCAATAAAGTTACATCTTTAATTTAGATACCTTCTGAAGCTGCAATCAAATCTAACACTCTTTGACCTCAAGTTCCTTATTTATTCTCCTTGAGTAAGTTGTCTCACAACTTTCAATCAGTAAATTCTCCTTTCTTATCCACAGTTTTCTCCTCTGCTTACTCAATGTTTGGATAATTTAAGTCGCTATAAAAGAATTTATTAATAAATTAATTATTTTATTAATAATTATAATTAGTAATAACTTATAATTTATTAATATAAATTATCTTTATAATTATAATTAAATATAATTATAATCATAAGGATAATTTGGTGATACATTTCATTTTCAATAGCAGCTGAACTGCCAAGGCTATAACAACACCAATCTTACATTTCACCCTGTTGGATTCCACTTCACACCAGATAGCTTCACATTCATTGCTACATGGAACATCATTACTGTTATTACTTTTTTGTTTCTATCTTCTGGACTTAAATCATCTGATATCATTAATAGTACCTTCCCTCTCTCCTCTCCTATCTCTTCTGCCCTTTCTAAAAATACTACACCGTTTCTTGATTCTGGTTACTATGTCTGATCCTGAGAGCTATGTTTCATTAATGTTAGCAATCTTAGACCACAGTGTATTAATTAAGGCAAGAAACTCAGCCCCTTTGTTTCTGATACTCTTGACATCTGTGCACAGGTATAACAAGTTATCTCTTGACTTTTTTCTATACTCACATCTGTAGTCTGCTTGTCCCAATTTGCAGTCTTCTTTTTCTCCATTCATACTGGATTCATTTAGAATCCATTTCATTCACCAGATTCATAACAATGCTCACTGACATTTATATCATTATCTTGTTTGCATACCTTAGCTACATTTACGCACTTACCATTCATCCCATGATGATCTGATTTCCCCAAATCTTTGGATTAAGTCTTAGGCCAATAAATTTCTCCATGCTCCTGATGTCAAATATATTAAAGTGCAGGCCATACTTCTTATATCTTTTCTACCATCAAACTCGCTCCATGTGTTAAAAATTCACATCAATTTCTTCTTGCAGCCTGTGCATCAAATCATTTGCAATCATTGCCTCCCCAATTATATCACTGGTTGCCTTTGTTCTAATTTGAAGGAATATAATTTAGAATGGAGGTGGACTGTTTCTGCTAGGGATTTGCATAAATATTATTTTACACACTTTTTATCCTTTGATATGATTTTTATAAGTGGGGGGAAGATACTAATGTGAATTTTTTTGTTATTATTTATCAAATACTTATTTTGTTTCATAGATGTAATGGTGCTGAACGACATCATTGAACAAGCGGCTGGAAGGCAAAGTAAAGCAAGTGAGAGAGGTAACTATCTCCTCCCATGGATTGCAGCTCTGCCCTATAGATGATGTCTGCCTGCTTATCCCTGTATACCTATCCCCACCCAACAAGTCATCTGAACTGCATTGAAGTTTGCTTTCTCATTAGATAGAGACAAGAATATATCTGCTTGACTTTTTTTTTTCTTCCTTTGTGTGTGAATAAAACATTCTATTCAAAATAGATAGATGCCTTTCTTTACAACCATTTATTTATTTTTTTTAAGATTCCTTTCCATGAATGAAATGCATGTTGAAAATTTGGAAAAACTTTTTTTATTTTTGTTTTTTTTTCAAATGTGTCATTGATCAAGAATTATGCATGAAGAGGTCCTCTCAGATAGCATGAAATGGTAAAGATAGATATTTTGAGTTTCTGTGTTGCTGAGCTGTATTCCATGTTCAAACAGAAAATTGACATCTTGAAATTTTTGCATGTGTTCTGTTATTTATTAAGAATGCAAAATAAGGGACAAATCTGCTGAGAGGACAACTTTTGCATTTAAAATTTTTCTTGTTTAGTGTTGATTTGCTGCAAAAGGAAATATTTATGGTATTATATTTTATAATCTATAGTAATCTAATATAATGTATAGTAAAAGGATTTTAAAAATAACTATAATATGAATGTATTTTATCATTTATATTTACAAATTTATATACATTTTAATAAAATGAAGTTTAAATTATATTAAAATTATTTAATAGTGCACAGACAGACATTTCCATTTTTATAACTGGAATGAAAAATAATTAAATTTAATAAATGAAATTAATGTTTCTTAATTAAATGTGTACTATATATTAATGGAGATATTTAAATAAAATGATATTCTTTTTAATTATGCATATCTTTTTATATAAATGTGTTAATAATTTAATATATCTCATATACTGTAGTAATGATATTAGAATGTAAGATGCTCTGATACTCTAACTGTTTTAGATTAGTAATGGCTGTTTGTGCACCAGTAGCATTGCTTGTAAACTGTAGTTTGTCCCATTTGTGATGCATGGCAGTCATAGTTTGTGGTGTGCGTGGTGTGTCGCCGTAGAGTAGACAGACCCGCCCACAGGCTACTCGACGGCCATACTTAAACATTATTCAGTGTCCATCTATTATTTTTCTACAGAGAGGGAGGAGGAGGAGGAGGAGGAGGAAGAAAAGCCCAAGTTCAAAGACAGGTGTTTGGCTCAATGCATGAAATGTATTGACGTCTTCTGCGTATGGGACTGTTGCTGGTGCTGGCTTCGTTTCCAAGAGATAGTCGCTCTCATCGTCTTCGATCCTTTCATGGAGCTTTTCATAACACTCTGCATCGTGGTCAACACTCTCTTCATGGCAATGGATCATGACAATATGCATCCGGACTTTGAAAACTTCCTAAAGAAAGGCAATTATGTAAGTGGGGGCAAAACAGATTCTTCCTGCTTTCAGTCATGCAACTCTAAGTATCTCCTATATAGCATCTCTTCTTTTGTCTTCAATTTTATATTATGATCTTTAAATATTTGCTTACAGATTTTTTACTATGAGGTATTTTCTGCATGTTTTTACTATTTAAATATGAAATGTTTTAATTTAGCATTTAAGAACTAATGTTTGCAGGTTTAGCTTGATAGAGTTGCATAACTGAACAAGTCAGGAAAAGCCTATAGAGTGCCCTGCTCATGTATATACTTATTTTTGTCAAATGCAGAAGAAAATGCAAGATATCCTTAAGCATGGTACAGCTGCAAGTTGACCAGCGGGTTTCTCCTGCAGTAAATTTTACCAATCTTTTTTCATGATGGAATGTACATATTAAACAGCATGCTGAAGTTATCTCGTGTAGTACTTTGATTTAAAATTGTGGTTCAGAATCTTGCTGGGAAGCCATGCACTTTGCTTTTCACTTGTTTTAGCACTGACCAAATCATGCCTTGGTTGCATGACTAGTTTAATGCAAAGCCTCTGTGCTGTAGACTGCAAACAGAGCATGGCACTTTGCTTATATATTTTCCTCTGCTCTTGCATTATAGGTTGATAGTGAGCTAAAAGTTGAAATGCCATTTCTACCCCCTCATTTTTGCTACTTTGCTGATTTAAATGATTAGTCACTCATTGATCTTCATGATTGCCTGTTGTTTTAAGCTTGGTTTTTTGCACTGTATAGAACAATTGTGATTTAAAAAGTATTCTTTACTATAATTATCAACAAGAATAATGATTACATATTACTTGTATGCTCAATTAAAAGGTAAGCAAGTTGAGTTGCTATAAGTGTGATGCTTGAAAAAAAATATTTCTAAAAAAAAGTTGTGCACATTTTAATTTTAATTGCTTGAGTAAGTAAAACATAAGTTATTAAAAAAAAAGTACATATTTAGGTAGCTTAATTAGTGGTATTCTTACTTGATGAATGAAATATTTATTTACTCAAAATGTTGAAAAAAAACTGAGTCACTCCTGCAAAAAAAAAAGTTCCTATATGCCTTTTATATCTATTTGCATACTAAAAATATAAAAGTTGAAGCTTCCACCTAAATTTATCCAAGGTTTGATTGCTGCAAGTACCCAGTGAAAGGATACTTGTAAAATCAGACTACAAATTTGATTACTATGAGCATTGCAGCGCAGTATTTTGAGATGTTTTGGAATATTGGATATTATTATTATTATTATTATGTGACACCTCCAGGCAGTCCAAGGGACTCATCGAGGGAGGATACCTACTCTACCACTCCCTGTCTCTACCACTCAATCCACCTACTACAGCAAATTGCAACTACCAACATCATCTACACCAATGCCATCTACTGCCTACCACTAGTATTTTCACAGATAATCACAAACACATGCTTACAGCAGGATTTGAACCCGTTGCCTTTTGGCTGGAGAGTGAATGTGCTAACCACTTGGCCAACCAGGCCAGCAAAAACATATGCTGCACTCTAGAAGCTTTCTTCTAATTCAAAGCTCCAGTTCAGGATTTACAAACATCCATGCTTATGTGAGATTTGGATTCCAAATACATGTCAAAATGTATTTAGAAATGTTCAATATAAAGCTGAAAGAATGAGTTTTATATTGGACTTTTCCAAATAGATATGCTGTAAAAACTTTTATCTATGCATTGAAAAATGTGAAAGATGGATTGTGGAGATCAATGAAAAGATTGAGAGTATTAGTGTGTGTACAGTCCAGTGCAAGAAAACTTAGCAAGTAAGAATGAAGAGGAGAAATGAAACATGTGAAAGAAGCAATTGATTAATATGAATGATAGGAGGAAGATAATAAAGTGTCATAGTATGATTATGTTGCATTGTGCAAAGATTCAATTGATAAAGGTGCTATGACTAACAGGGACATAAATCTTTTTCCAGGTGGGAGAGTAAGGATAATAATTATGGATTTGCTTGAAAGAAATAAATGGACAATCAAAGTTGGTGATAGTTGTGGGTATAAATGACTTTTACTTAGGAAGTAAAAGAAAATAAAGGAACTGAGTTTGTAGCAGTGATTAAGTGTGCACAATGATAACTGGCACAAGTGAAACATGGTTAATTGATAATGATATACAGATGGAAACAGAATCTTCCAGAAGAAATGAAACAGATGAAATGTACTGTTAACAAACCCAAAGGAATTTTGTCTATTAATGGTAAGATGGAAAAAAAGCAACTTACGTGATAGCTATATGAAAGCAAAATAAATTGAATAGTATGCCTAATGGGATGTTCTTATAGGCCAGGAAATGTAGAGGATCCCGATGATGAAATATTTAGAAAAATTAAACATTTACATGTGTGCGACAGTAAAAAAAAATATTTATTTTACAAATATTATTTTTTACTGTGGCACATGTGTAAAATGTTTAATTAATGAAATTCCACAGGTCTCGCTCTACGGGAAATTTAGAAAAATTGGTTAGATAAAAGGAGATTGATTCTTGTGAGGGATTTTAATTATTGTTATTATTACACCCTACATGAAGTTGGTAGACTCATCATCATGGGAGGTTCATTCAACTGACAACATATCTATCATACTGAATCTTAAAATCCTTAACACTCCCTGTATTAACAACATATTCTGGTAATGCATTCCATTCACTGACAATTCTCCAAGTAAAAAATCTACTCCTCATACTCATGTTCTACACTTTTGCATAACTTCTAGGGCACAGTTGTTTCTTCCCTGGTTCCTCTTCCTCTTTCTTCCTCTGGTCCTTTCCCTGCAACTTCTGCTCTTGTTATAATTCCTTCTGGATTAATCTGATAAAATCCCCTCATTAACATTTCTGTCATTTCACCTTTTTTTTCTTCTACCCACTTAACTCTTCAGTCCACATTTCTTCAACCTTCCAGCATTCCAGAGTCCTGATATTGTCTTAGTCACTCTTCTCTGGATCCTTTCCAATGTTTCAACATCACATTAAAAAACCAAGTGACCAAATCTGAGCACAATAGTCCAAGTGTGATCTGACCATTGGTTTATACAGTAGCACAACTACCTCCTTATCCCTACATGTTGAAGTACTTTTTATCATAGCAGCACTATGATGCGCATCCTTTACAACACTTGAAGTGTGCCCTCTAAACTTCGGTCTACTGTCAACCATCACTTCCAAATCTCGAACCTCATCCACTTTCTGCAGTACAGTGCCGTCAATATAGTACATAGTCTTATATTTCTGTACTCCAAAATGCAACAGCTTGTACGTATTAATATTAAAACTTCAACCCCATTCCTTTGTCCAAGTAAAAAGTCTATTCAAATCTTCCTGAAGGGAATTAACATTAGTGCTACTCATAATTCTCCCCAACTTTGCATCATCAGCAAACAAATGAAGATCCCCAGTCAGTACACATTATATATATCATTTACAAACAAGTTAAACAGCAGGGACTCAAGAACAGAACCCTGGGGTATGCTACTGATTTCCCTCCTTTTTTGAGAGACTGCTCAGTCGTACACAACTTGCTAGTATTGTTCAAAGAGTTAATACCTGATGCATCTATTCCTATCCTCTGCTGCTTGTACACCAACTGTATCATGTAGTAATCTATCAAATGCTTTTGTAAAGTTAAAGAATATCACTGTATGTGATTCTCCCTTATTATTATTATTATTATTATTATTATTATTATTATTATTGCCAGACACCTCCAGGGAGTCCAAAGACTCATCGAGAGTGAGCACCTACTCTACAACTCTCTGTCTCCACCATTCACAATCATCTAACTACAACAAACTGCAACTATCATCATCATCATCCACACCAATGCCCTCTACCATCCACCACCACTAGTAAATCACAAACAATCACAAACATCCATGCCCATGGTGGGATAGTGGATATGCTAACCACCTGGCCAACCAGGCCAGTGAAATAAAACTGCTGTGACCAGGATTCGA
Organism: Typopeltis vanoorti; assembly: GCF_054136105.1. NCBI lineage: Eukaryota > Metazoa > Arthropoda > Arachnida > Uropygi > Thelyphonidae > Typopeltis > Typopeltis vanoorti. The sequence continues at coordinate 89,606,929 of NC_143564.1, read as the reverse complement.
ATCAGGGTTATTGCGGCCACAATGCCATGTCCTAACCATTAGATGATCACGGTTCGTGTTCGCACATTTACTTTTCCTTCTTATAACACAAATAAGGTATCATCCTAATATCCTCATCACCTTTTTATAAAATGCAAGTAAATTATTAAAACAATCTACCATTCACAAATCCATGCTGACCATAATAAAGAATACTATGCTCATCAACCCAATCTTGTATTCTATTCCTAACCAATCTCTCCAACACCTTGACTAAAGCTGCAATTATACAGACTGCTCTATAATTAGAAACTTCTGTCCTAAAGCCATGCTTGTGGAATGATGCAGTTTTTCTTTTTTTCACTCCTTAGGAATCTTACCCACTGCAAGATTTTCACTAAATAACCAAGTCAAGTGCATAGCTATCTGTTGTGCATATTCCTAAAGAATACATGGTGATATGTCATCCATTCCTGCTGCCTTATTAACATTTAACTCAATCATCACTTGATACTGCTCTGATTCTTTCAGTTTCATTCTCCAAATATTTGCCTTCTTTCTATATATATATATATGTATATATATATATATTGGTCAGCATCATTTACACCAGTATGATATATGTTGATAAAGTGCTCATTCAGTGATTCCACTATATCCTTATGCAACAGTCACTCTGCTGCCATGACTATTCGCCAATGTCAACTAGCCATAATTATTCTTTCTCTTGATTGCCATATATTGGAAGAATTCCCTTGAATTAACCTTGGCCTGACCAGCCAATCTTCTTTATACTGCACCTTTTCTTTCTTTACCATTCTTGTCACCTTCCTGGCCTGCAGTTTATACTGCTCATTTATCTACTCACCACCAACTGTTTTGTACCTCCTCCATAACCTTATCTTTACAAACTTGGCTTGCTTGATTTCACTGTTCATCTATTTCACTCCTACTCTATTTATTATCCTCATCTAATATCCTCATCACCTTTTCATAAAATGCAAGTAAATTATTAAAACAAGACCTACCATTCACAAATCCATGCTGACCATAATAAAGAATACTATGCTCATCAACCCAATCTTGTATTCTATTCCTAACCAATCTCTCCACCTTGACTAAAGCTGCAACACTTAAACACTCTCAGACAATGTGTTCCAATCACTCACCACTCTCTGTACATAATGCTTCTCAATCACCTGCTCACACCCTCTTTATACAGATTTCAGAAATGATCACATAATTTTTCTTGAAGAGTTAAGTGGATATGCAGAATGAGGCAGTAGTATGCACTGTGCAGAGTGATAGGGAAGAGAAGAGGAGGCATCCCTGATAGATGTGTAAATGCATGGCAGATATAACTGTACAATGATTTCACTGTTCATTTATTTCACTCCTACTCTATTTGTTCACCTAACCTTTGGAATTCAGTTATGCATTGCTTGTGTCAGATACTGCTATATAAATTTCCATGCACTTTCAACATCTTCACTGCACAGCTCATCTACCCATAGTACTGATCTAGTTAACTGCAGAGCTTCCCATAATTACCCACTTTATACTTCCACATATAGCCATTTTTTGGCATGCAATTTTCCTTTTTTTCACTCCTTAAGAAATCTTACCCACTGCAAGATTTTCACTATATCACCAGATCCAAAACATTAAAGTCTCTCTAGTTGCTTCAATCGCATGCTGCTTAAGATATTTATCTCTCAGAAATTCAACAAATTCACTCTCTTTGTCCCATACAGTGTCTTCTCCTTCCATTCTATATTCCTACAATTAAAGTCTTGACATCATGTTACCTTCTTTTTTTTTTTTTTTACATGCCAAATGAATTTGCCTAAACATTTCACAATTAGTATTCTTTACATTTCTTGGCTTATATCAGAGATTGAAGATATGTATATCTGTTTATAGATAGAAATAGGAATTGGTAAGTGGAGAAATAGTATATGAAAAAAATGATGCTAATATAGGCAGCATCTGAGTGAAGCAACATTAGATTTTGGAGTGTTTGATTTAGTGACAACTTCAGAGGATATGGTTTGTAAATGAGGTATCATATCAACACTGCGTTTGAATGATGAGAGTGATAATGACTTTCACATTTGATATGTTGTTAAGCAGGGAAGGTTTTTGTGAAGAGGGAGATAAATGCAGTACTGCAGCATGGATAATTATCAAAAGCTCCATAATCAACTAACATCAATACCATGGAATGATGAGGAGGAAAAGAAGTTCACGTTCACAAGGCATTAAAATTGGTTAAAACACATCTGATAAAAAATGGTAATACGACTGTATACCAAGACTTACATGAATAAATAAAGTAGACTTATTATTATTATTATTATTATTATACTTGAATATATTTGAAATCAATAAAATGATTATTATATTATTAAAAAAAAAAAATACAAGGATCTCCACTGAGTCAGAGGACGCATCACAGGAGATTCATTATTCACATAATACCTATCATACCCCTCTTTAAATTCTTAAAGCTCAAACTTACCTCTGGCAAACTATTCCACTCATTCACCACTCTCTAGTCCTAACACTCTTGTTAACCACACTCTTACAAGATTTCCATGGATGACCTCTTGTTCTCTCTCTCTCTCTCCTGCCATGTACTGAAAAAAAAAAAAGAGTCTTCGATGTTAATCCCATAAAACCCCTTTAGTAACTTTTATGCTTCTATCAAGTCTCCTATTTTCTACCTCTCAGCTAGTTTTTGAGGCCCATAGGCATCGGTCTGCTCTCATAGAAAGCATTCCTTAGATTGGCTGCAATCATTAACTTGGCTGTAGATCCTCTTGACACCATTTCTTAATCCCCACAGTTTCTGGGTGTTTGCATCTGAACATAGTCCAGATGTAGTATTATTAAAGCCTTATCAAGCAGAACAAAACAATAATCTTTCAATCAATCACATCAGCTTACATGGTTGTTGAATAATACCTGCAAATAATACCTTACTTGGGCTACCTGCAAAGGTAACCCAAATAGCACATCACTGTTGTCATGTATACCATGTAGCACTGTTATAAAAATGATGAGGAAATATAAATTATTATTATTATCAGACCACCATGGAGTCAAAAAATTCATTGTGGGAGGTCCTTCTGTCACACAGCCTGTTAAACCATGTCTTAAATGCATTCACCATCTCTGCACTTAAACACTCTCAAACAATGCGTTCCAATCACTCACCACTCTCTCTACATAATTCTTCTCAATCCCCTGCTCACACCCTCTTTATATAGATTTCAGAAATGATCGCATATTTCTTAAAGAGTTAAATGGATATGCAGAATGAGGCAGTATTATGCACTGCGCAGAGTGATGGGGAAGAGAAGAGGAGGCATCCCTGATAGATGTGTAAATGCATGGCAGATATAACATAACAGTGAGAAATAGATTTTTTTCCATGAAGAATGTTGGGTAATTGAGATGTGTTGTAGGAATATATTATGAGTGCTAAGCAAATGAATTTAAGGTTCAATATGCTGGGCATTTTCTTCCTAATGAGCACTCCAATGTTATATCTGTTGATCCTATGAAGGTTTTGTTATGATAATGATAATAATAGGCTTAGATTCTATTTTTTTGTTTACTAAGATTTAGATATATACTGCTGGTGATTTGATTAGGAATCTATAAGTAAATGTACGTATTGTTTCATAATTGATATGACTTGCATATGCAATACAACAAATAAGATTACAAAGGTCACCCAAAAAAACACACACTAAAGCTTAAAACTATTTAACATAAATTAAAGTGTAATGGCTACAAACCATTTCTAAATTGAATCATTCATTAATCTATATTCAGAATTGTTTTGAGTTTTTTGTCTCAAGCCACGTACGATATGCAGTATTTTTTTTCCCTTGGACTACCCTGACACTTTTTGGAAAACCTGAACTTTTTGGAAAACCATGGGTTGGATATTTCATTGGAGGGTTGAAATTTTTTTATATCTTTATTCATTTGTAGACAAAGCTGCTTTATTAGTAATTCATAAATCTCAAAAAAAATTGTTAAAATCTTTCAGTCAATTAACTATTTGAAACAATTTGCTAAAAGTTTCCCTACCAAATATATTTCACACTAAAGTTGTCAGAAGTGGGTGAAATTATTTGTTAACTTCTTGGCATTACTATTTTGCAACATAGATAATTTTAATGACACTATCAGCTTTTTTTTATTATTATTTATGGATTATTGAAATGGTTAGAAAACACAAACTCATCTGCTGAGAGCCAGCTTTCATGGTTTTTTCAAAAGTTTTTAATTTTGCCCTGACAATATCTCAAACTGTAATATGTGAGGATAATAGTGAGTACTTGTTGTGTTAGAAAGGTTTAGAATGATATGTATTTGCTTTATTCCATCACTTTTGAGGTTACTGGAGTGTGTGTGTGAGAATTATTATTATTATTATTAAACAAGACCTCATGGAGTCAAAGACTCATCTAGAATTTATGCACTTTCATTATTATTATTATTATTATGACCCTAAGACCTGATTGAGTTAAAGACTCGTCTAGGAGTTCCCTTTGTCATGAATACAGCTCATCATACTGTGCTGCCTTAAACACATTCAAATTCTCTGGAGACACCACACTCTCAGGCAAGGCATTCCAATCATTCACAACTCTGCATGCAAAAAACTGCTTCTCACTCTCTTCTTCACAGTTACCTTATGCAGCTTTCAGAGATGACCTCTTGTTCTCCCCTGATCTCCCACCATTTTATGAAAAACCTCTTCAACATTGATCCTATAACAACTCCCTTACCAATTTATATGTCTCTATTATATCACCACTCTTCCACCTATTCCCCTAGACTTTAAATTGCATCTTCTCAACCTTTCCTCATATTCAACATTCCAAAGATCAGAATCTACCATAGGCAATCGCCTCTGGACCCTTTCCAACATCTCTTCAGCCCTTCGAAAACCAGGTGACCAAATCTGTGCACAGTAGTCCATGTGTGGCCTAATCAGAGCCTTATACAATGGAACAAGAATCTCCTTGCTTCTACAAGTCACTGTCCTTCTCATCTTTCCCAGAATTAGGTCTAACTGGTAATTAATTTACGGAAGTAACAACGCATATAAAGTATATTAATTAAAGATAACTTTAATGAATCACTTCTATATTTCAGCAATGTCACATTGCCATCTTCAGGAACATAAAGATATGGTATGTGCATTAAGGAACTAACAAAGCAAATGAGGAAGAAAGTAAGAAACTAATTTTGTTCCTAAAGTCTTAATGGTGCCCTCTTGCGGACTAATTTGGTAGACTTGGCAGTTGGGCTGAAGTTCTCATAATGAAAGTCTCCCAAATTTGGGGCAGTTTCATGCACCCAAATTTGTTGAGGTTAGGAACGTTTTTTAGAGCTGCTGAAGATTCTTTGAATAATCTTTCGTATTTAAACTTGCTGCGATGGATTATTTTTGTTTTCTTCCAACGAATTTTATGGTGGGTATCTAAGGCATGGTCTGCCAGCCCCGAGCGGCTGTACTGGTGAAAACAGATGTAGTCTTGGTGTTCTGAAATCCTGATATTTGTTGTTCTGCCTATTTGGCCAAAGTAGGACAATTTGCAGCTGCAAGGGACCTGGTATACACCAGGTAGGTCTAGGAGAAGTGGTTGGTCTTTGGTAGAGCGGATAAGGGATGCCAACTTTTTATATGGTCTGTAACAGGAAGTAAGGTCATATTTTTTGAGGATATTAGTTATTTTTTCAGAGGTGCCCTGGATGTAGGGGATAGTGATAGACTTGGTGTAGTCTTTATTCTGGAGGGGGGGAGGGGGGGGGGGGTTGTGGTTTACAGGTTTTAATATTTTTTGGATTTTTTTCGGGTTATAGCCATTGGCTAAGAAAGTGTTGAGGATGTGGTTTAGTTCCATAGTCAGGGCCTTGTCATCTGAGCAGATTAATTTTGCCCTGTTATATAGTGTTTTTATCACCCCATATTGTTGTGAGGGGGGGGGGGATTGCTGGTGAATGTATCTGCCAGTGTGGGTGGGTTTTCTGTAAACAGAGAAAGCCAAAGATCCATCAAGCTGGCGGGTGATTAAAGTGTCTAGGAAGGGGAGGGTGTTGTTTTTCTCTTTTTCTAAGGTGAACTGGACTCTGGGATGTTGGTTGTTTAAGTGTGTTAGGAAGGAGTGGAGTGTGTCTGAGCCATGTGGCCAAATAGCAAACACATCATCCACATAACGAAGCCAAATAGTGGGTTTTTGTGGGGCGGAGTTTAAGGCTTTCTCTTCAAATGTCTCCATAAAGAAATTGGCCAAGGGTGGGGAAAGTGGTGAACCCATGGCTGTCCCCTCTATTATTATTATTTGACATCTCCAGGGAGTCCAAAGACTCGTTGAAGGATGGCACCTGCTCTACAACTCTGTCTCCACCACTCAATTCACCAACTGACTGCAACTACACCAACGGCATCTACCACCGACCACTTCTATATTTCGGCAATGTGACATTGCCGAAATATAGAAGTGATTCATTAAAGTTATCTTTAATTAATATACTTTACATGCATTGTTAATTCCGTAAATTAATTACCAGTTATGTCTAACCAAAGTATAAGTCTTACTACCAGAATTAGGTCTGTTATTATTATTATGTGACACTTCCAGGGAGTCCAAATTCATCAAGGGAAAGTGTGCCAACAGCATCGAACAATTGAACCCCTTCCAACTACTAACCATGCCCAAACTTGCTTAACTTTTTTCGTGAGCCATTAGTAGCAGAGGCTCGACCAATCTTTGCTGGCGTATATTATTATTATTATTATTTGACATCTCCAGGGAGTCCAAAGACTCGTTGAAGGATGGCACCTGCTCTACAACTGTATCTCCACCACTCAATTCACCAACTGACTGCAACTACACCAACGGCATCTACCACCGACCACCACTACTATTTACTACAGGGTGTCCCAAAATTCACGCAAGATTTAAATTTCGTGCCATTTGTGCGGTAAAGTGTTGCCAACGAGAAAAAAAGACAGCGTGACAGCTGACAGTTCAGGGTTATTAAAAATGGAGCACTACACGAAAGAACAGTTCGTTGAATGGATTATGGAACAACAACAAGTGGATGCTTATTTTTCGAACAAAATCATCTTCAGCGATGAGACTCATTTTCATCTTGATGGTTTTGTTAATCGACAAAATTGTCGCATTTGGGGTTCAGAAAATCCACGAGTGATTGTTGAGAAACAAATGCATCCACAACGTGTCACTGTTTGGTGCGGATTTTGCGCTGGAGGCATCATCGGTCCATTCTTCTTTGAAAATGCGGCTGGTAAGGCAATAACAGTTAATGGTGCTCGCTATCGCCACATGATAATCCAGTTTTTTGTGCCTAAATTGCAAGATATGAATGTGGACGACATGTGGTTTCAACAAGACAATGCCACATGCCATACAGCCCGAGAAACAATTCGATTACTGCATGAGTCAATTCCTGGTCGTGTAATTTCCCGTTTTGGTGATCGAAACTGGCCACCCAGATCATGTGACTTAACGCCATTGGACTTTTTTCTTTGGGGCTTTGTGAAGTCTAATTTATGCCAACAAGCCCACGACCACCCATGCTTTGAAGGAGAAAATTGAGCGCTATATCAACGAAATTCAGCCACATTTATGCAAAACGGTCATGGAAAATTTTGACAAAAGAGTGCATATGTGCCAGCAAAGCTGTGGAGACCATTTATCAGATATGCTATTCCATGCATAACCCTATACTGTATACTTTATGAATCAATAAGAAATTACAATTTTTAATTAAAAACCTGTGTTTTCTATCAAAATTACTTCTTGCGTGAATTTTGGGACACCCTGTATTTCCACAGACAATCACAAACATCCATGCCTGTGGTGGGATTCGAACCCACAGCCTTTTGGCTGGAGAGTAGATATGCTAACCATTCGGCCAACCAGGCTGGCATAGGCATAATAAATGATAAATATATAAATGATAACCTTACATTTTGCAACATTGAACTGGAATCCCTACTCAAGTGCCCATTCCTCCATCTATTAAAGTCTTCTTGTAAGGCCACAACATCTGTTGTTCTCATAGTTCGTCCCAACTTTGCATCATTTGCAAACAACTGTATGCCCCCATTCAAATCTTCCCCATCATTAACACACAGGTTAAAAAGCAGTCTCTGACTTTTGTCTTCTGGGATATTGCTCCCCCATACACAACTTGTTGATACCTATCAGACAGCCAATCTCTAATCCAATGCACTGATCTAATATCCAACTCCATCTGCTCTACTTTGACTATCAACTTAGTATCAGCTGATCAACAAGTATCAGTTGGTATGGTCTAATTGTTCGACTTGAATCTCAGCACAAGCATGATTCCTAATGAATGGAAGGAAGGTATTTTTGAAAATTATGGAGACAACTACCATGTTTGAATAAAAACTTTAGTTTAATATAACTAAAATCTACATTTTACTTACAAAAACAAGGTACAGCCATGGGCTCACCACTATCCCCTCCAATCACTAACTTCTACATGGAAACTTTTGAGCAAAGGGCTCTTGATTCTGCCATGCTAAGACCGACAGTCTGGCTCAGATACGTTGACGATGTATTCTCGATCTGGCCGCACGGGCGACAAATGCTAAACACATTCCTTAGCCACCTGAACAAACAACACAAATGCATACAATTTACCATCAAAATCAAAAATCAAAACTCACTCTCGTTCCTAGACACACTAGTCACACGTCTTCCTTCAGGCAGTCTATCCTTCACGGTCTACCAAAAACTGACACACACTGGTCAATATATATACATGCTAATTCATACCACCACCCACCACAAAAATATGGAGAGTCATTAACACCCTTAAAAACAGAGCTACAACAATTTGCTCTAACCAGAAAGCCCTGAAACAAGAACTAAAAATCATCAGCAACACATTCATAAATAATGGCTATAACAAAAATACTATTACTAAAATACTCCATAAAACATCAACTAAAAAGAATCTAGATTACAGTAAAACCATAGCCATCCCATACATTAAAGGGTTATCAGAAAAAATCAACAGAATCCTACAACATTATAACCTCAATGCCACCTTTAAGCTACCTACTAAACTTAAAACCATATTCAACTCCTAAGGATCCTCTCCTCCCATTGGCACATCCTGAAGTCTGTTGTATCTGCTGCACCTTACACCAAATCAATTGGAAACACGTACTCAACACCTTACACCAAATCAATTGGAAAAGCACCCACTCTTTACACCATACAAAAACCTGGTATGAAAGGAAATTTAAGAAAGCCTGCGAAATTCTGATAAACCACCCAAATATCAACAACAAAGATGGCATGAAAATTCCAAGGATCTGGATGGCACACATTCAGTGTACCTAATATATAAGATCCAGCATAAGTCAGGGCTCTAGCCAACCTTCAGCTAGTATTAGAAACCATTCCATATCAACTGGCTGGAATGTACATGTATAATCATGATGTTAATATATATATATATAGATACATAGATAGATACATAGACTTGTTGTTCCTCCCAATGTAATTCTACAACCAACAGATAATACTAATAATAGGACTCTAGCATTGATATATATATATATATATATATATTTTTTTTTTTTTTTTCACCAGAGGTCAGGCCAACAGTTGTTGTAAGGGTTGGTTAGTAACTCTAACAAACCTGTTAGATTGTAGTGTAGCTTGTTCTCTGTTGTAGTGTGTATGCTCTAGAAGATGACCTTGACATAAAGGTCGAAACGTCGAATGTAGATTTTAGTTATATTAAACTAAAGTTTTTATTCAAACACCATAGTTGTCTGCATGCATACATACATACATACATCCATCTTCAAGGCCCACCTTTCCTAATTGGGTTGTGGGGGCAACAGCTGCAAGAGGAACTTCCAATGGTCACGATCCTCTGCTACCAAGCTCAGGTGTTCTGGTGGGATTCCCAAACGTGTCCACCCAAGGTTTTGGATATAATCTATCCAGCGAGTCCTTGGCCTTCCACATGAGAGGAAGAGTAAGAGGGCCTACTGAGGGAGCCTCTCTTGTGGCCTTCTGCCCAGGTGCCCATACCAATGTAACTGTGATCTCTCAACATGGAGAAGCAACGGTTGAGTATTGAGGGTTTCCTGAATTGCAGAGCTTCTGATTCTATTGAGTCTTGTCAGCCCCGCAACCACTCGAAGGAACCTCATTTCAGCCACTTGGATTCGTGTCCGCATTCTTTCAGTCATTACCCAACTCTCATGACTGTAGCTTAGAATGGGGACATAGACTGTATTGAAGACAGCCAGCTTTGCCTTCTGGCTTAACTTCCATTTCAATACTACCGAACGGCCAAGCTCTTGCAGTATTGAGCTTGCTAAGCCAATTCGAGTATCTAGCTCTACATCCCATTTTCCATCATTCCTGAATATGGACCCAAGGTATTTAAACTTCTCCACCTGCCTCACTGGGATTCCACTTACATGTAGAGTGCACTGGGATGGTTGTCTTGAGACCACAAATGTTTCAGTTTTGGCCACACTGATCTTCATTCTGGCATCTGCACAAACAGCTACAAACCTATCCAGGGTCCACTGGGGGTCATCTGTGGAAGAGCTAAGCAGAACTAGGTGATCTGCAAAAAGCAAACGTCCAATGCTACATCTTCCAATTCGGACACACTCACTGCCTCAGCTGTGCCTATCAATCCAGTCCATAAATATTATGAAAAGGAGGGGTGACAGAACACACCCTTGGCGGAGGCCAACGGAGACTGTGAAAGGTTCAGACTTTGTGCTGTTTACCTGACACAAAACTCTGGGCATTCATACAGGGACTTGATGGCAGCTAATAGTTGGCCATCCACTCCATACTTCTGTACTACTTGCCAAAGCTTATCCTGAGGAACCCAGTCATATGCCTTCTCCAAGTCCACAAAACATGTGTAGACATTCTTGGCATATTCCCAAGATTTCTCAAAGACTTGTCTTAAAGTGAAGATTTGGTCAGTTATGCTTCTACCAGGATGAAAGCCACTTTGTTCTTCCTGAAACTTTGACTCAGTTATGCTCCTTCACCGTCTTTCCAAGCACTTAGCATACACTTTCCCAGGCAGGCTGAGCAAAGAGATGTCATGATAGTTACTGCAATCCTTCTGGTCTCCCTTCTTGAAGACTGGTATTATTATTCCTGTCTGCCATTGCTTTGGTGCTTGCCCAGATATCCAAACAGCCTGACACACTCAAGTCAGCCAGAGAACACCATCTCGAAATGCTAAAGGCTTTTAGAATTTCAAGCTGAATTTCATCATCGCTAGCAGCCTTGCCCGATTTTAGTGATTTTATTGCTAAATGGACCTCTTCTGCTGTGAGACCAGTCATTGCCCCAATCTGCACCTCTTGGATGTCCACAACTGCTGGGCCACCCAGGTTAAGAAGGCTCTCAAAATATTCCCTCCATCCTTCTTGAAGGATGAAGGGAAGCATATCTTCTGGAAGATATCCTTCTCGGTTGTTAAAAGTGCACCATCAGAGGCCTTAATTGCCCTTGCTGTGCACGATTTCCTCCCTCGAAGGTGGCGGATGGTCTGCCAGAATACTTTGTTTGCATTTGCATAGGATGAGTCTAACCTTTCTCCAAAGGATTCCCAAGCCTTCTGCTTTGCTGTCTTTACTGCCTCAGCAGCAGCTTTTTGTGCCTCGGCATACTGCAAACGTATCTCAGGTGACCTGACCCTCAGCCATGTTAGGTAGGACTCCTTTTTTGCCCAGACAGTTTTTTGGACTTTTTGGTTCCACCACAGTGTCCTTTTCTCGCTGCCCGTTGCCACGCCAAGCTGCTTTCTGCCACAGCATGAGAGTGCAGAGGCAGTGACAGCTGTTCTGAACAGCTTCCACTCCTCCTCAACATCTGCAGTATGCTTGGGAATCTCTTTGAACCTGGAGGAAATATCATCTGCAAATTTCTTCCTCACAGCCTCATTTTCCAATGTGTCCCATTTCATGTGGTATAGCTGCTTAGGCCTACCAGCGTTGATGGTAGCATCTGGTTTCTGAAGCTGTAGAGTGCACACAACAAGGTCGTGGTCAGTTGACAGTTCTGTCCCTCTTCTCACACAAACGTCCAACACTGAGGAAAATAGGTCTGCTGAGACTATAAAGAAGTCAATCAGAGATCTTTGTTCTAGTGTATCCCTGTACCAGGTATACTTATGGACTTCTCGGTGCTGGAAGAAGGTATTCATTATGGACAAGCTGTTAGTACAGCAGAAGTCCAATAATTTCAGCCCATTTGGGTTAAGGTCAGGGGTGCCGTTCCTCCCAACCACACCCCTCCATGTCTGGTCATCTGTTCCAACATGTGCATTGAAGTCACCCATTAGCAGGACTGATTCCATGTCTGTCACCCTCTCAAAAGCAGCATCCACTTCCTCTAGGAAGGCAGAGTATTCTGACTCCAGATTAGGTGCACCACAGCCAAATCATGGTTTTTCATGTGAAGCTTCAACTGAAGTTCACTTCATCTGAAGTGAACACACATACCCATCCCCCCCCCCCCCCAATGGGATCCACTCAACAACACAGTCTGACAGCTGGGGGCTTGTGAGTATCCCCACACCCGCTTGAGCAGACATTGTCGGGCTCACACCAGAGTAGTAAAGCTTCCACCCCTTATCTAGGTCGACAGTTCCAGAGCCTCTCCTCTTGGTCGAAGAAAGCCCGACTAAGTCTAGCCGGTAGCGCTTGGCTTCCTTGATGAGTTCCAACTCCTTCCCTGTCAGAGAGATGTTCTAGTTGCCTAAAGCCATAGTCTGGTGCCGTTGTCGTTGCCATTTCCGTCCTTTTGCAGAACCATTTCTTTGCTTTTCCCCTAAACACCTCCCCAAACGGGTAGCGGAGGTGTTTAGGGGCAGTTGTCTCCATAATTTTCAAAAATGTATTCGGATCACCATGTAAGCCTAAAAGAAAGGAATGGAAGGAAGGCATAACAATTTTAGTATAGAAAGGTAAAGCTGACTGCTGCAAAAAATATGCAATAATCAGTATCTTTATAATGATCTATAAAGTAGTGGATCATCTAGTTATGACACAGATAACCAGCATGAGGAGTAGATGGCACTATAATCCTCTTTCGAGGCATTTCACAAGATTCTACATGTGAGAAGTTTATTTTCTAAACTCAGAGATAAATAGTACAGTCATCACTGTTGATGCAGGGTGATGTACAGATGTGCTTGAATTGCAGAGGAAGAGAATAAATAGCAGTACAATCCAAGGATCTGTATTATTTTAATTGTATATTTTAACAATAAAGATGTTCTAGAGGATCATATAACCAGTTATATGCAAATGAATCAAAATTAAGGTAAGTAAAAAAAGGCAAAGCTGAAACATAATTTCTGCAAGCTTATTTGAACAGATTTTTTCTACTGGCAAATGTAAATGAATATCATTTGAATGTTACCAAGTGTAAAGTTATGCATCTTCAACTAACAACATTACAGGACATTAACGAACATCCTACAGGTAGTGAAATTAGAGACTTCCAGTGTCATAATGGATAGATATTCAAGGATTTAAGGACTATTAGGGACAATAACTGACTTGCAGGATGGAGGAAGTTATTCCTTCATTTTACTATGCCTTAATAAATCATATTCAGATAGTCACTTGAGTTCTGATGGTTCTGTTGAAATGGGAAGGCATTCCAAAAGATCCAGAAACTGGTAACCGGTTTCTGTGCAGATGATGAGGGATTGAGGGAATGTGGTCTTCAAAGTTTGAGAAATAGATGGAAGAGAGGAAATATCATAGTGGTATACAGGTTGGCAAGAAGTTGTTCTTGAAGTACAGCCAGAAATGAGAGCTTACAGATTATGGCAGAAGATGAGGAAAGTTGCAGCATCCCTAGAAACTGAGTATGGATGATCAGAAGGCGTATTATTTGGTTCTTTTCATGACATGTGTTAAGTGTGTAGAATTGACTGATGGATGTCATAGATGCATTCTTCAGGGAATGTGTTCAAGTGAAGATAAAATACATATTTTATCTAGCTTTCTTGCTAGGTGTGGATGCAGCTAAGTATAATATAGTATGGAGATGATAAAGGATAGGTGTTGGTTCAGGACACATCTCTTGAGCACAGCTTGTGGGAGAGACCAGAAACCTGTTTGGTATCCAGGTTGTTCAAGAGTACTCCTGTGTCTTTCTGGCAGAAGGCCCCTGGAAGCATGAAGTGTAATATTCTTAATATAATTGCAGGTGATTTGCCTTTCTCTTCTGTGTAAGAGTGGGATGAGAAGAGTGAGGTCAGCTTTATTTGATTTTCTTAGTATTGTAATACCACCATCTGGGTTAGAGAGAGTGAGACAAAGATGAAAATGCAGATAAAATTGTGCCTAATAGCATTTTTAAGGAACCAGAAGGCATGGCTGCTATTTGTATAAGAGGAAAGTTTTCAATGCATAGCCCTTTCACAGTCAAGATTTAGTCCCGTTAATAACTGATTTTCTGCAAGTGATACTTGAGTTATTTGTCTCAAGCTGTACAATATGCAGTATTTTTTACCCTTGGACTATCCTGACACACGTTTTGGAAAACCATGAGTTAGATATTTCATTGGAGGGTTGAAATTTTGAACATTGTAAGGAATGAAAGCCCTCATTCCAAAATGGATAATTTCAATAACATGATTATAACAAATATCTGAGTTGAAGAATAGAAATGCCAGTTCAGTCAGTTCAATAAATACATTAATACAGATCATTGTGAGTGGAATGCATTGCCTGAGTGTGTTGTGAATGTAGACACTTTGAATCAGTTTAAACCACAGTTGAATGAGCTTTGTGTGTGATAGTGTATACCTTCCATGATGAGTCTCTGACTCCATTGAGGTCAGGTGTGAATAATAATAATAATAATATTGCTGAACTTGGAAAGACATTTGATAGGATATCACACAGAACCACATTACATAAATTGAAACAAGGATTGATAGAATATGATTTTGGTCACATGGATGGGAGGAATGATTGATGGACAGACATCAAGCAGATGGCAGGTAACCAATGGTGTATTACAGGTTTTATACTTGGGCTACTGCTGTTTAATTTATATATTAATGTACAGGGTGTTTCAAATTAATGTTCCCCTATGTTAAAGATACCAAACAATTTTAAACCTGGTTTTACTCCATTTTTCCCAAGTAAGCAAACAGACAAAATTGTCAAGTTTGCGCCTGCAAGTGATGCAAGACCAGCTGATCCTACAGGTAGTGCAAGACCAAGGCAACTCGTGGTAGAAGTGGAACAAGCTCCGATCACTAATCTTAATATTTACCCTTAATGCCAAAACACATCTCCAAGAAGGGGATGCATGATGTTTTGTATTAAAGGCAAGGGGTCACTACCCAAAAAAGGTCGAAACCTGGTCTGGGAATTTGCAGTGAAATTGACCATGTCATTAACTTGGCTGTTTAATGAAAGACTTGCAATGGGAAAGGTTTATGGAATGGAAGGATGGTGTGAGGTGGTGGTTGTAGAATGGAAGAATCAAACTGTAGGTCTGTTTATATTTCTTCTGAACTTGTTAAGATTTTCAAGAAATTCGTATACAGAATTGGACAGATTAGGGGAATGTTATTCATGCAGGCCAGCATGGATTTGTTAAATGATGCTCTTGTTTTAATATGTGGTTACCATTTGCAATAATCTAACAAGAGCAGCAGATAAGGTAAGGCATACACTGTCATTTTTTGGATTTTGTCAAGACATTTGGTAGAGTATCATATGACAAATTGATTTTTAAAAGTTGCAATATGTGGGTTTGAATGTCAGGCTAGTAGATTGGATTGGTAACTGTCTTTGCGATAGATATCAGAGTTGTACAATGGAGAGCAGTATAAGGGAGTAGGAAGATTACAAGTGGAGTTCCACATTATTGAGTACTGGGACCACTGTTCAACCTTTATGTCAATAAAGGGTATTATGTCAATAAATAGATATTTACTTGTTAGCAGATGACATGAAGCTTGGGATGATTATTAGTAATAGTGCATGTTTTGGTTCTTTGCTGGCCTGGTTGGCCGAGTGATTAGCATATCCACTCTCCAGCCAAATGGCTGCGAGTTTGAATCCCACCATGGGCATGGATGTTTGTGATTGTCTGTGAAAATACTAGTGGTGGTGGTCGGCGGTAGATGGCATTGGTGTAGATGATGAAAGTAGTTGTAGCTGGTGGATTGAGTGGTGGAGACGGAGAGTTGTAGTAGAGTAGGTGCCCTCCCTCGATGAGTGTTTGGACTCCCTGGAGGTCTCATGTAATAATAGTAATAATAATAATCCTCTATAAACTTCCTTTGTAGCCTTCCATATTTTTCCTTTTTTTTTTTTTTGACTCTCACCGTGAATGAGTGATGGTTGTAAACTATAATACATTAATAGCGAAGGTCAAAGATTTTTTTTTTCTATTTTTTTTTTTTTTGATAGATTTTTATATATATTTTCTTTTACTTATTTTTTCTTGATCTGGAATCCCTGCTCTTCATGGAACTTTTTCAAGATGCTTCAGATCAGCAAAGGAAGATAGTACCCTCAAATGAGCAACGAAATTCATTTCATGAAAGTATTTATTTGCTTTAAGTTAGTTCAAGTTTTTATATTCAACTGTATTTCAAATATTGAAATTTCAGAGTAGACTACTGAAATAAGCCATCGATTTGAACATTTTCTTCCAAAATCATAGAGTAAAGAATTGGTTTTAAGTTAAGGGGATAAAAATCCCTTCTTGTTTTTCAGCCAGTAAGCGAAACTCAGATCGAACACTACGATCTGTAACGTTTCATGCCGACGAACTGTCAGCGTATCCAAGCGTAAGTGACCACTTGGTAGTGCCACACCACGGCAACTCGTTGCAAAGGTGAAGCAAGCTTCCTCACTGTTCTTGATATTTTCTCATAATGTAAAACACAGCTCTTAAGAGATGTAGTACTGTTTTATATTATGAGGAGAGGTCACTACCCAGACCGGTTTCAACTTTTTTTTGAAGTCTCATCAGTGAGTAGCTAGACCTAGTTAATATCAGGTTTAAGTGAAGAAACTTACCTACTTTTGCTATACGGTTGACCGAAAGGTGTGTCACTATATTTCATTATAACATAGTATAACTAAGATGAAAAGCCAAAAGGCTATTTTTTTCTGGCGAGGTTGTTATAAGTTAAGGGGATAAAAATCCCTTCTTGTTTTTCAGCCAGTAAGCGAAACTCAGATCGAACACTACGATCTGTAACGTTTCATGCCGACGAACTGTCAGCGTATCCAAGCGTAAGTGACCACTTGGGATTTTTATCCCCTTAACTTATAACAACCTCGCCAGAAAAAAATAGCCTTTTGGCTTTTCATCCTAAAGAATTGGTTATTATATATATATATATATATATATATATATATTATATATATATGTTAAAGATACCAAGTAATTTTAAACCTGGTTTTACATATATATATATATATATGTAAATTTTTTCTACTATATGTAAATATTTTCTACATATATATATATATATATATATATTGCTGGCTTGGTTGGCTGAGTGGTTAGCTTATCTGCTCTCCAGCCAAAAGGCTGCAGGTTTGAATCCTATTGTGGACATGGATGTTTGTGATTGTCTGTGAAAATACTAGTGGTGGTAGTGAGCAGCAGATGGCATTGGTGTAGATGATGATTGTGGTTGTGGTTTGTAATAGTTCATGAATTGAGTGGTGGGGACAAGTTGTAGAGTAGGTGCCCTCCCTCGATGAGTCACTGGACTCCCTAGAGGCGTCATGTAATAATAATAATTGCTTATTGGTTTTCCAAATAAAATATCAGGTCATCCCAAAAGTAATGTCATTTTTATCACTAAGTTTTGAAAGGATATAAAAGATATATCACTTGCTAGTTTAATCAAGTATATATTCTCCATTTGAATCAATTACACTCTTCCAACTTTGTGAAAGCTTCATAATGCCATTTCTATAAAATTCAGGGGATTTGAGGGCAAAAAAGCACGTAAAACTCAATTTCGATGCCTCTAATGTAATGTATTATTGTTTTTCAATAATAAAATGTTGCAAACTTCATGAGTGGTAATCTGAAGTTCAAGATCAGGAGAATACAGAGGATGTGGAAGCTTTTCCCAGCCGAGTTCCTCTATCTTGGTACAGGTGATTCTTAAACTGTGAGGGTGTGCATTATCAGTGAAAAACAACACCCTTTCGATTGATCAGAGAACACCTCTTTTCTTTCAGTTTTTCATTCAATCGATTGAGTTGGTCACACTATACTTGAGCTGTGATTGCTTAATTTTGTGGCAACAGTTTATAATACCATATATATCCCACCAAATACTTAACAAACCTTTTGAGGGTGAACATCTTGTTTTGGCTAAGGTTTAGCCTGTTACCTTCAATGAAGCCACTGCCTTCAGCACTAAACATTTGTGTAAAAGTATCCACTTTTCATCACTGGTGATGAAAAGACTCAAAAATGGAGATTAAAGCTCTCAAGAATGAAGAGCAGTGAAGATGTTGATTGTCAGCTCGTGAGGAACTCACTTGTCGATCTTAGACACTATTCCAAGTTCTTGCAAATGGCAATGGATGGTCAATGACAATGAATTAAGATCTTTTTGCTAAATCGTCAACAGTTGCATTAGCATTTCTTTCAATAGCGACTTCAGCATATTATCAAGAGAGACAGCGTGCCCAGAGTGAGGGGAGTCTTTCAAGCTAAAGTCCCCTTGTCGAAATTTTTGGAACTATCGCTGGCACTTTTGCACATCTAAAACATTATCACCATGCACTTCTTGCACATTTTTTTACAGTGTTAGCAGCATTGTTGCCTTTTTTGAACTCATAAAGCATGATGTGCCTAATATGCTCTTCAGTGACCTCCATAGTAATAAAGGGTTATTTAAACAATAACTTATGTGTGATGTTCTTGCAAAGTGGAATTTCTTAGAATGAGGTTGCCTCAGCTTAGCAGTACTTATAAAGCTTTAAAAATTCATTTTTAGACAACCTGAGACACGTATGAACAAGTACAGTAAAAAAATGACATTACTTTTGGGATGACTTAATAGAATAATATAATAGAAAGTGTATATAACTGTGATTATATTTACTTAGCTCTCATCAACATTTTAAACAATTTTCAATAATATATACCAGCCTGGTTGGCTGAGCGGTTATTGTATCCGCTCTCCAGCCAAAAGGCTGCAGGCTTAAATTCCGCTGTGGGCATGGATGTTTGTGATTGACTATGAAAATACTAGTGGTGGTGGTGGGTGGTAGATGGCATTGGTGTAGATGATGATGATAGTAGTTGCGGTTTGTTGTAGTTGATGGATTGACTGGTGGAGACAGAGAGCTGTAGAGGAGGTGTCCTCCCTCGATACATCCTTGGACATCCTGGAGGGATCACATAATAACATGTGTAGTCCCAAATAAAGCATGAAACATCTGCTAAGCATGCTGTAATCTCTTGAACCACTTGTACTGACTAAAATACATACAGTACATAATTAGGTCTCTGCATGAATGTGGTAAAGGTATGAGAGTAGCTTTAGACATTTGGAAGAGAGATGAGCGAGAGAGAAGATGGAGAGTCAAGCTTTAGCTTGCTTTGATGACATGTCATCAAATGTTTTGAAAGAATATTCCATTGAATTAGTGACAGCCTTAACATACTTATTTGTTAAGGGTCCTGAATAAGGCAAATCCCCAAAAAATGGAATGAAGGCAAAATATTGTTCACATCATCATAGCCAAAATTGTGAAGACAACACAAAGGCTTCTGGGAATGATGCAGAGGACACTGACGTGCAGAAGTAGGGAGATTCTTGTTCCATTGTATAAGGTTTTGATTAGGCCATACATGGACTATTGTGCCCAGATTTGGTCACCTGGTTTTCAGAAGGATGAAGAGATGTTGGAAACGGTCCAAAGGCGACTGACTAAGGTAGTTTCTGATTTCTGGAATGTCGAGTATGAGGAAAGATTGAGAAGATGTAATTTGCAGAGTTTGGTGGACAGGAGGAAGAAGGGAGTGGTGGAGACGTTCTACAGAAAATAGTGGGAGATCAGGTGAGAACCAGAGGTTATCCCTGGAAACTGTATAAAGCTGGTGTGAGTAGGGGAGTGAGAGGCAAGTTTTTTTCATGCAGAGTTGTAAATGATTGGAATGCCTTGCCTGAGAGTGTGGTGTCTGCAAGGAGTTTCAGTGTGTTTAAGAAATGGTGTGATGAGCTGTGTGTGTGTGTGATAAAGGGAGCTCCCAGATGAGTCTTTGACTCCATGAGGTCTTGGGGTGGTAATAATAATAATTATTATTATTTGACACCTCCAGGAAGTCCAAGGACTCATCAAGGGATAATAATAATAATCACAAAGCAGGTGATGCAGAACATTATTTTTCTCTCTTTCTATTTTGAATTATAGATAGGCTGTCTTGGGTTATCATGAAAAGTATTGGGGAAATTGATGGTGGGATAGAATCCAGAATTATGTTGATAAAAGCATCATTCCCTTTGATGGTCTGCATGAGTTAGCTAACAGATCAATTTTAGTAAACTACTTACTAAGTGACAAATGCATTGAACAAAACAGATGCATATACAGCAGTGTATTTAAATTAAAGGCAAAGTCCTTTGTATGTTGATAGATTACAACATGATTATTTTGTAATTAAGTTGGACTGCATGATATCAAATACTAAATTAGAACACCAAATAGAAGAACTGTCTAATATTTGTCAGCAAATTATATATTATTATTATTATTATTATGGACAACTCCAATGAGTCCATAGACTCATCAAGGGAAGCCCTAACATCATTTTAAGAACAACTATTCGGCATTCACACAGTTTCTATCATACCTCGCCTTGAACTCATTTACAGTCATGGTACCCACAACAGACTCTGGCAGCTTATTCTGCTCATTCACCACTCCCCAAGTAAAAAACCTAGCTCTAACACCCTTGCTAACCACACTCTTGTCCAGCTTCCATGTATGGCCCCTAGTCCTCCCACCACCAATCCTATTCTCAAAAATATCTTCTGAATTAATCTTATAGAAACCCTTCAGTAATTTGAATATCTCAGTCATATCACCCCTTTTCTGCCTATCAACCAATTTCTGCAACCCACAAATCTTCAACCTGTTCTCATAAGATTCATTCCATAGACCTGCTATCATCTTGGTCACTCGTCTCTGGATCCTCTCCACCTCCTCCCCATCCATAAGAAATCCTGGCACCCATATCTGGGCACAGTAGTCTAGATGGGGTCTTATCAAGGCTCGATACAGAGGAACAATAACCTGTTTGTCTCTGCTTGTTAAAGTATTTTTCAGAAACCAAGTGATTTGATGAGCTGATTTGGCCACTTTTGTGATGTGCCCCCTAAACTTCAACTCCCTATCCACCAACACTCCCAAATCCCTGGCCTCGTCAATCTCCTGGAGTACAGTTCCACCAATGTGATATACTGCTGCTAATCTTTTCACCCCAAAATGCATAATCTTACACTTTGCCACATTAAACTGACATCCATTCTCTTTAGCTCAGTCTTCCAAACTATCCAAATCATCCTGCAAAATTTTGACATCCTGTGCACTCACTGTTGCTCTACCCAACTTTGCATCATCAGCAAACAAATGAACAGCTCCTCTCAGATCCTTTCCTATATCATTAATGAACAAATTAAACAGTAATGGTCCAAGAACAGAACCCTGCTCCACACCACTAGTCACAGGCCGTCTTTTGGACTCTACTCCTGAATAAACCACTCTCTGATAGGAGGGTGGTTGATCTCCATCAACCACCCTCCTATCCATCTCACCAACCCTATATCCATCCCCATGTGCTGCAGTTTACTGATTAGAAGTTCATGTGTTATGTGAGCACTAATATGTGTGTGAGAGAGAGAAAGAGAGAGATCTGCATTTGGAAACATTGCTGTTTAGCTTGTATGTTAATGATATTGTCAGAAAAGATTTAAGTGAAGATATTTTTGTGGCTATACAAAGTAAGAGAACCATCAGGAAACGAGCAGATAATGTGGTTTTATATTTATTTATTTCATATCCAAGCAAAAGTGGTACAGTAGTAAGTAATTGGTACAAAATTATTTACAACAAATTAGGATACATTATAAATGAGAACAGCTTAAATTTAATAGGGAAATTATACAGGGAATAATAAGTAAAATATGAAGGAAAAAGAAAGTATACATAATCTGATGACTACTTATATTTGAAACTATAACTCATTTTAGGAATGTTAGTCAAGTGAGTAATATTTATTATCCAACTAGTTTCACTGATTTTTTGCTATCAGCATCTTCAGGGATACAATTGGTAAGCAATCTGAAAGTAACAGACTAGGTTTTAACTGACAGTTCTAATACATACAAAATTAGTACTGTGCGTGAGACAATATGCGTATCACGGGCACATGATTTATTTGTTGAGAGATAATGTAATTGGCATGAAAGTGTTTAGTGATCTAATTAAAGTTTTCCAAATATCCGGTAGGATGAGACCTTGATTCTTATTTAGGTTTGCTGTTGAACGGGTGACTATAGCAGCTTCCTTGAAGGTTCTGGAATGGTAGTGCTCTTCTATATAGGGGATATGACTCTTATCCTACTCAATAAAATGGTTGGTAGTGGTGAAGTGGAAGACAGGCCTGAAGAAAGGTCTGTTGTTTCTAACATAGCCTATGTGCTCCTTCTGTCTCGTTTCAAAGTTCTAGAGGTCTGACCAATGTAACTAACACCACAGGAACAAGGTATATTGTATACTTTAGAGTACTTGTAGAACAGATGAGGGTCTTTCGTTGATCTTAAAAATTTCCGAATAGTGTTGACTGGCTTGAATGTTACTCTAATATTTGGTGGTTTTAGAAGGATAGCCAATTTTTTGGAAATTGGAGCTAACAAATGGAATAGTTACAGTGCTGATGTATTGGGTGTCATTACGTTGTCTTTGTGATATATCAAAAAAGAGAATCTTGTTGATGAGTCTTTTAGGGTAACCATTTAAGGATAGCTCTCTGGATACTGTAGTTAATTCTTCTTGTAAGTCATCTTGGTCTGTGGTATACTGTATAGCTTTTTTCTTAAGCATATGGATAATGCTAAGTTTCTGGGATATATGATGTGACACATTGAAATGATCTTAAAAATTACTTATTCATGGAAGACCTAGAAGCTAAAATTTTATCTCAAATTACCCCCAAAACCTACAACTTCGTACAGATGTGTAGATGACATCTTTATCATTTGGAATCATAAGAAAGAAGAAGTAATGGATTATCTCAACAAAATCAATCATTTCTACCATACTATCAAATTCACATTAGAAATTGAAAAAGATGAAAACCTTCCATTCCTAGACATCTTAACTCCCCAACTGGCCACGATGTCTATAGACGTCCAGATAAATCTGGATGCGAATCTCTAAAACCCATTGAATAACATGGATAAGAAGTGCAATTTGGTGTCACTATTTCATCCACATTGGCCGGTAGGGAGGTTAATAAAGAAACAAGCTAATAACAGTATCAACCTGTCTGTGTATAGAAAACTTACGAATACTGGACGTTACCTCCATTTCAACTCGCACAGTATTGTCTCATGCATAGTACTAATTTTGTATGTATTAGAACTGTCACTTAAAACCTGGTCTGTTACTTTCAGATTGCTTACCAATTGTATTCCTGAAGATGCCGATAGCCAAAAATTGGTGAAACTAGTTGGATAATAAATATTACTCACTTGACTAACATTCCTAAAATGACTTAAATATAAAGAGCCAATAGGCTTCATTTCGCCGATATAATGTTTATATCGCCGAAATAAAGCCTATTGGCTCTTTATATTTAAGTAACTTAATGGTTGCACCTTTTTGACAACTCACATAGCAGAGTATATAAGTTCTTTTCGCTATACCCTTTGGTATCTATTTGGTCTAGCTACTCACTGATGAAGCCCCAAAAAAGGCTGAAACCGGTCTGGGTAGTGACCTCCCACCATAATGTAATAACAGCATACATTTCCTAGGAAATGTGTTTTTACATTATGGAAAATACTAAGAATAGTGATCAGAACTTTACCACCTTTGCTGCGAGTTGCCCGAGATTGTACTACGTACTAGGACTACTTGGCTCACAGCATTAGCTCACGCTAGTAATCACCGATACTTTTATAGTTTACTATATTCGGCATGAAACGCTCTGATTCTAATCTTTGAGTTTCTTATTCTGTTTTAAAACAATGTGGAATTTAATATCCCCTTAATTTAATCATTCCTAAAATGAGTTATAGTTTCAAAGTATACATAAGTTGTATACAATAAATATGGTCAAATGTTCCTTCAGATCTTGCACAATCAACTGCTCTTTGTGTGCAGGATATAAGGTCCTCTTTTGTGCAAGGTGATTGAAGAAGGGGATAGAAAGAAAGAAGGTGTTCCTAGGTTGTCCTACACTC
Organism: Typopeltis vanoorti; assembly: GCF_054136105.1. NCBI lineage: Eukaryota > Metazoa > Arthropoda > Arachnida > Uropygi > Thelyphonidae > Typopeltis > Typopeltis vanoorti. Next base: position 89,582,371 of record NC_143564.1, on the reverse strand, counting down.
ACAATTATCTGGTCCAGTGAGGTAGCCCCATTTGATGAGGTTTTGTTTACAGCATCCTATCATTCATAGTCTGCTGAGGTTTTTCCAAGTATTCTAGTCCAACTGGGCACCACGTGGAAGATGTTTGGCTGTTAGAATACCAGAATTGTTCTCAGGGTATAGTGCAAACTATTGTTGAAGTCTTGTCTCTGGAGAGTTTGTGGTTGAACGGTTACAAGAAAGTTATGTTGTGATCTTAGTCTTTTGTGCACAGTAGTCTGGCCAAATACTGGGTGGCATTCATCATTCATTTGTCTGCATTTTTCGTGGGCTAAGAATACAGATTTTCGAATTGAAGTGGGGTGAAATACCAGCCAAAGTATACAGGTCTCTTAATGATGTTGGTTTCAGGCATCCTGTAATTAGGCATCAGCTTTCATTCAATGCTGGGTCAAGTTTTTCTGAATTGCAGGATCTGGCCCATACAGGGCAGGCATATTCATCAGAAGAATAGCAGAGGGCCAAGGCAGAAGATCTCAGTGTACTAGGGTCTGCATCCCATTTGGCGGAAGTAAGCTTTCTTAATATATTGTTTCTTGCATTAACTTTTGCCTTTGTTTTTTCTATCTGTGTTTTATATGAAAGTGCGACCAAGAGTCACATCGAGGTAGACTGGGTTCCAGGAGTGTTCTATATTAGAGCCTTCCCAAGAAATCTGTAATTTTCTGTTGGCTTCCTTATTTGTAAGGTGGAAAAGGCCAGCCTGGGTTTTCAAGAGGTTTGGTTTTGGTTGATTACTGCTATAATATGTGGTTAGACTATTTAAGGCGAGTGATAGAGTAATAGTTTCAATGGACTTGAAATTATTTGATTGAGTAGCTATGGCAAGGTCATCAGCATAGATAAAATTTCTGGTTCCTGGAAAGATGAGGAGATCATTGGCATGTTGAAAAGTAATGGTGATAGCACACTGATAGCCTTCTCTGAGGAAGGCAGTTTTTTTTTTTTTGGGGGGGGGGGGGTGCCAGAGACTCTTCCTACCCCCCACCATGTCCACAAAATAGCATCTGTTCTCCAAGAGTGATTGGATCAGCAAGACAAGGCGATAGTCTCTAGTTTTTCCATATATTTCTGAGTGTGAGATGCTTTATGGTATCATATGCTGCAGTTAGGTCTATAAAGACTGCTCCTGTGGTTAGATTTTGCTCATAACCATTTTCTGTATATTGAGTGAGGTTGAGAATTTGTGATGTACAGGATTTGCCTGGTCTAAAACCAGCCTGCTCAGCAATAAGATGGGGTTTGATTAGGCATTGTGGCATTTTTTTATTCTCTTTCTTTTCAGTCATTTTTGTCCACTGCTGGATGAAGGCCTCCTCCAGTTCCATCCACTTTTCTCTGTTCTTGGCAATCATTGAATCATTCATAGAGTTTAAAGAGGTTGCTGAGTAGTGATATAGGTCTGTAATTTTTCCTCCAGTTGGAGCAGAAAGACTACCACTTTAGCATCCCTCCAGATAGTTGACATCCTTTGGGTTCTGAGGCAAGTGTTGTTGCATAAGTTTAATAACCACTCTTTAGTCCTGAGTCCAAAATGTTTAATTTGTTCATTACAGATATCATCAAGGCCTGCAGATTTTCTAGGTTTTAATAGGTTCATGGCAGTGTTCAGTTCAGTGAACATGAAATCTGAGCTAATCGTATTTTGTTTTTCACTTGGGGTTCTAAATATCTTATTTTTTGAGTGCTTTTTAGGGAATTTTCCATTCAGCAGCATCTGGTGAGAAATTTGAATAGCTCTTACCTGTAGATGCTCATTTGGCATGAAACTTCCTAATTCTGCTGATAAAGTTCCATTCCTTTCTACTACTTTGAGTCATGTCAAGGTATTCTATTTCTTTTTTTTCTATAAGGAATACCTATCCCATATCGGAGCGTAATTTTTCTCCTGCATGGATAGTCTCTTCTCAGAAGGGGTTGTAGTTGTAAATTTGTAAATAATTAGCATATTGGGCTTGTTTATCGTTGGAAGGACCTGGAATGTAGTTTGTGGGGATTTGTTTAGTGGAGGTAGGGATACTTTCGAGGGTTTGGAGGGACTGGTCCTATGGAGCAGTCAGGATCTTCCACGAAACCCTTCCAATTAGTATTTTTTAATTAAATTTTAGCTAAATTGTAAGTTAATTAAATTAAATGGGAAGGTTGCTACCCATGATGGGTATGGAACTTTATTGAGGGGAAAAAGTAAAGGGGTGCTCATCATAGGCCTAGAGTACTTAGTATGCAAGAGAGCCTGATAGTATTAGGAGAAAGAAAACACTGATAGATAGTATGAGAGATAGAGAAAAAGCCTCAGCTCTTTTATTCATCATATAGCCAAAGGCTATCAGTTTACCTTTTTCATCAATCTCATAAAGATGAACAACCAAGAGATCAATTGAAATTAAAGTGCAAAGATGACTGATACCCAGGTAGTTAGCCTCAGTGGCACATCCAGTATTTAATCTTGCAGGGGGGCAAGTACTCAAGATTTAATCTTGGGGGGGGGGGGGGGGATGAGCACTCGTGATTTAATCTTGGGGAGGGTGAGTTGAGTAGACGATTTTTGCATACGACCCACGACTGAGCATCTGCAGTGATCGCCGGTACATTATACCCGTGATCTCTGGCCCGGCTCAGGCAAACAAAGTATTGCCCGAGCACTAACAAAGACTGTGATTACCAAGAGTCAGAGGGTATTCCCACCTTATGTGACCACTAATTCATAAGTAGTATAGAAATAGAAGACAAGACACAACATAAATAAAATGAAAAATAATTTTAATTAGGAAAAGATTTTTGAAAATATTTCTAGTCTTTTTTCCTTTTTCTTTTTTTTTTGTGGGGGGGGGGGGGGGGGTGGAAGGGCCCCTTGGACCCCTCCCTGGGTGCACCAATGATTAGCCTTATCTGAGTTAACTGCCTTGAGTTGGCCTTCTCTGCCTGGGATTGCTATCCAGTCATCCCTGCAATTGACTATAAGAGCACATTGATTTAAGAGGATGGAGCTATTTAACAAACTTTTATAGCAAGAATAGACAGAATTTTATTTCCCCCTAGTAAATATTTCATAATGTGGGTGGACTACACCATCTAGTCAAAAATTTGATAACTCCTTGAATGCTTCTTTCTAAATACAAAAATCGTCTGACTGAACAATAAAATTTCCACAATACAATATTATAAAACATTTTTATGTCATATTGCTGGTTTTCAAATCCATGTTTCTTTCTAATCTTCCATAAATGATATTTTAATTCATTAATTATAAAAATCAAAATTCTCTTTCCATTGCTAACAGGTGATACTGCAAAAAAAATAACTTGTTCTGTTGTAAGTAATGGAATGCCCAACACATTACATAATCTATTCCAAATACTCAGGGCAAGTGGTTCACTTGCCCTGACTATTTGGAATCAGCACTTTTTCCAACACAACAAAGGCCCCCCTCCTTTAATTTAAAATTTTGCTTTAATGAAATTACAGAAAAATTTTTTGTACATTTTTTTTTTTTTTAACTATGTCACGAGAAAATTTCTTTTGTTAACAACATCCCCTCCTTTCTCTGGGAAAGGGCTGACTACCTTGCCTACTCCTCAACATGTATCTGTGTATCGGATTTTGAGTCTCCTCACGTTCACCAGGCTTGGCTAACCTACCATGATTCTCCCAATTGATGTAATTTTCACAGGTAACACCTGGGGCTTCCCTGTGTCTTACGAAGAAGGGGAAATACTCATCTTGGGAGCATTCTTTCTCCCTTATGCTGTGGCCTCTGTTTTCTTTTGATCGTGGATTGTTGTGGGACGAGTTTGGTTGGGAGCCTTTTCTGGGTCTATGTCTGTTCTGGCCCCTCCTGCTTCTCACATTTCCTAAGACATTCTCTAAGGAGTCACCAAAACAGACTAGTCTTGTTGACCTGGTTTTGTATAACTTGAGGCGATCAGAATGCACAATGATGATCTTACCACGAGGGCTGGTTTCCTTGACTCTGACGGTCACATTCGTTATTTTCTCGATTATTTCAAATGGTCCGATTGCACTCTTACTGAACTTTCCCCCTTTCCCCTTTCCTTTGAAACCTTGATCCATCAGAACCAAACTTCCCTCTTTCAAGTCCTTGGTTTTCCTAAGCTTGTTCGCATACAGTCTTGTGCGGAGAGAGCTGCTTTCACTGCTTTCGGCTACGGAATCATACACTAATTTGTTATCCTTTATGAGGCTGTTTAAGTACTCGTCTATATCAGGAAAACCTGTTTCTGCCCTCGAGCTTCTGAAGTCATTCAGGAAAAAGGGTTCAAATCCATACAGTAGTACAGCGGGCACTTCCCTGGTGGCTGAGTGAAGGGCCTTTCTACGGGCGAAAAGGGTGTGAGGTAACCGAACATCCCATTCAGATATCTGTTCTTCTGCTAGCTTTGCCAAGGTGAGCTTCAGAGTGCAGTTCATCCTTTCACACATGCCATTCGCCTGAGGGTGATATGGTGTGGTAAAAATCTTTTTTATTCCTAATGAGTTGCATAGCTGTAAGATCACCTCGGCCGTGGAGTTGGTGCCTTGATCAGACAGCAGGGTCTTAGGCATCCCATACCTTGAGAAGATCATTTCAAAGAGCATGTCTGCTATGGTTTTGGCCATCTGCCTTCATGGAAACGGCCTCAGGGAACCTGGAAAACATGTCTATGACTACTAGGATGTACCTGTTCCCTTTCGATGTGGTGGGGAGTGGTCCCACAATATCCATGGCCATGGCCTGGAAAGTGCGCAAGGGGATTGGGAACGGCTGAATGGGGGCCTTACCAGTGATAGGGGACTTCCTCTGACAGAGATTACAAGAAGAGACGTATGCCTCCACATCGCATCTCATTCCTTTCCAGAGGCATCATCCATCACCCTTCTTAAAATTCTGTGTATTCCCTGGTGCCCAGCTAATTTAGTTTCATGGAATGTGTGCAGTACCCAAGGAATCATGGCTTCGGGTACCACTATTTTCTCTCTCCATCTCCCAGTGACACCTTGACTAGATAGTAGGAGACCGTCGCTATCAATGTGCATATTGTCACCAGTTTTTTTTTTTCACGATACCTGCCCTTTTCACTTAACAATTTCTTATAAACCAGTCCCCATGCCTAGTCGGTTTTTTGTGCCTGAATGATGTCAGATTTCTCCCAGGTCTGTCATTGGGGTTCAGATGATCCCTTTCTCTGTGATTCTTAGATGACCAAGACCCGTTCGGTGGTTCCACTGATGTGGTTATTACTCTCCTCAGGCTGGGGTGTCAGTGACCGGGACAGGTAATCGGCTACCACGTTAGCTCTCCCGGCTATGTAGCTGACTTCCATTCTAAATTCCTGCATCTCCAAAGCCCAGCGCATGATACTCTGATTTTTATCCTTCATGGATGACATGAAGGACAGAAGTTTGTGGTCGGATCCGAGGACGATGTCCTGCCCTAACAATAGGTGACGGAACTTCCTGAGCCTGTATAGAATCTCTAATGCTTCCCTCTCAATGACAGAGTAATTTTTTTCTGAGTGGAACAGCTTCCTGCCAATGAACGCAACTGGTTTGAATGAATCCCTTTCCTTTTGTTCGAGTACGGCACCGATAGTGTCTTTGGATGCATCAGCCACAAGGTAGAAGGTTCCCCCCAGCTTTGGGTGAATGAGAACAGGAGCCATAGTCAGTGCCTTGTTCAGTGCATGGCATGCTTCCTGCTGTTTTACTTTCCAAGCAAACTTGGTTCCCTTCCTGGTCAGGTCTGCTATGGGCCTCATTACTTCGGAGCTTTGGGGAATGAACTTATGGTAAAAATTTACCATCCCCATATACCGTCTAACCTGCCTGATTGTGGAGGGAGGGGGTTTTACATCCAATATGGCATTCACATTGCTACATGACGGTGCTATCCCATCCCTGGTGATCATGTGTCCAAGGTATTCCACTTTGTCAAGGAATAATTCGTACTTCGAGCACTTTAGTGACAACCTGGCTTTGTCCAATCTGTCTAGCATGTTCAGTAAGGTTTCAGTGTGCTCCTTCATGGTGGTGGAATAAATCAGTAAGTCGTCCTGGAAGCATAAAATGCCTTTGCCCAAGAGTCCCACCAGTACACCATTCATGAGGCACTGGAAGCTCATGGCCGAGTTTCGGGCCCCTTGGGGAAGTCGGCATAGTTGGTATTTCTGCCACTTCGTGGTGAAGGCGAAATATTGTCTGTCTTCCTTCCTGAGGGGAATCTGGTAGTACCCAGAGTTCAGGTCAAGTTTCGAGAAGACCTTTGCCCCTTCCAGGCCAAACAGCAGCTCCTCTATTGTACATATTGGAAAGTCGATGGGTTTCGTGACTTTGTTCACTTCCCTTAGGTCAAGAACAAATATCAGGTCACCATTTGCCTTTTCAACCAGTATGAATGGGCTGTTCCAACGGGATACTGACTTTTCAATCACTCCTGCCTTCTCATTCTTCCATGAGCTTTTCTAATTTGTTTGTGTGTTTTGAGGGGTGTTGGATATTGTTTTATGTGTACGGGTGAGGTTATTTGCACAGTGTGCTGTACGGCATTAGTACAGGTAAGGGTGCTTATCCCTTCAGTGAATACCCCGGGGTGCAGTTTGTATGCTACATCAAAAAATAGTCTTATCTCTTCTATATCACAATCAGAGCTCTGGTTGCTTATGGATCTGCTCATCAATCTTTCCTTCCAAGTGATTTGCTTTTCTTCAGATCTTCTAGCAGATATCAAATTAGTTTCGAGTGACTTATCTTTGTGCAACATTCTGCATGTGTCGGTTTTGGGGTGGTGGGTTTTCCCACAAAGATATATTGACTAGGTTCCAAAGTTGCAGGCGAACTGGTTTTCTTTCAGGAAGTCCAGCCCCAAAATGGCTTGATTACTGGTGTCTACAGGTATCTCTGGGAGGATTATTACATCATGGGTAAGATCAACGGGGAAGCAGGGGATAGATAACCTTGTTCTCAATTTTGTGGAGGATTACAACTCGACTTTTGCTATTCCCATTATTTTGTAGGGTTTTTGGAGGGGAATGAGTATTTTGTCATGGGACATGTCAAGCTTTTTGTAGAGGTTGTGTGGGATGACGTATATGTGTGCCCCTGTGTCAAGGAGGAAATCACATTGTGCTCCTTCTATGTTTCCTTGGACAAGGGTGAGGTTCCCCTCAAAGTTTGCCTCAGTTGTGTTGGTGCTCTGCATTTGGTAGTGTGTGGTCTCATGATTCTTGGAATTTTGACCTTCAAAAGCTTCTTCCTTTCCACTGTACCTTTCTTTAGTTATAATTTTTCTGTATTCAGAGGTTTGGGCAATGGCTGCTATTATTTCTTCCCTCTCACTGGTGGCTGCATAGCACTCATCAAGGCTATTTATTCCCTTTTTGTATATGCTCTCTTGCAATTCAGGCAAGACACCTGTTCCGAATTGTTGTAATGAGAGCCATTCAATGCGTTCTTTATCTTGTGGGAAGGTTTTATTGTCGTGGGCGAGTTTGGTTAATCTGTTGAAGAAATTTGTTATCCTTTCCCCCTTTTTTTGTAGGCATTTGAGATGTTTTGTAATTGTTCAGTCAATTCCTCCTTCCCCTTTTTTTTTTTTTGAACTTGGATATTAATGCATCCTTAAAGTCTTTATATGTTAATGCTCTGTTTAGTGTGTGGTGGGAGTGCAATACTTTCTTTGCTTTCCCCTCTAATGCACTGCGTATTAAGGTTAAGAGTTGGGGCTCACTCCAATTTGCTACCCTTTTAAGTCTTTCTATATGCCTCAGGGGTCTGTTTTAGGGCAATTACTATTTAACTTGTATATTAATGATATTGGAGAAGATTTGGATGGAGATATTCAGTTGTTTGCAGATGATGCAAAGTTGGGACGAACCATAAAGAGTAGTGAAGATGTTGTGGCCTTGCAAGAAGACTTGAATAAATTGAGTGATTGGGCAAGCAAATGGGGATGTGAGTTCAATGTTGCAAAATGTAAGATTTTAAAATTTGGAAAACAAAGATGGGATGCAGAATTTATGCTTGGTGAGAATATATTGTTGGAAGTAGAGGAAATAAGAGATCTGGGGATGATAGTGGATAAGGATCTAAAATTTAGGGGACACATCGCCAAAATTGTGAAGACAACACAAAGACTTCTGGGAATGATGCGGAGGACACTGACTTCTAGAAGTAGGGAGATTCTTGTTCCATTGTATAAGGCTTTGATTAGGCCACACATGGACTATTGTGCCTAGATTTGGTCACCAGGTTTTCAGAAGGATGAAGAGATGTTGGAAAGAGTCCAAAGGCGACTGACTAAGGTAGTTTCTGACCTCTGGAATGTTGAGTATGAGGAAAGATTGAGAAGATGTAATTTGCAGAGTCTAGTGGAGAGAAGGAAGAGGGGAGATATGATAGAGACCTACAAGTTGGTAAGGGGTTGTTATAAGATCAATAGTGGAGAAGTTCTACAGAGAATAGCGGGGGATCAGGGGGAGAACCAGAAGTCATCCCTGGAAACTGTATAAAGAGGTTGTGAGTAGGAGAGTGAGAGGCAGGTTTTTTTCGTGCAGAGTTGTGAATGATTGGAATGCCTTGCCTGAGAGTGTGGTGTCTGCAAGGAGTTTGAGTGCATTTAAGACACGGTATGATGAGATGTGTGTGTGTGTGATAAAAGGACCTCCCAGATGAGTCTTTGACTCCATGAGGTCTTGTTTAATAATAATAATAATAATAATAATAATAAAGCTGAGGAAAGATTCTACGTCATCATTCCCTTCCCCTGAGAATCTGGGACATATTTGTTTGGGGTTCATGCTTTTTAAAAACTCTGTGTCGCTCATCTCGGTCGATGTTGGTAGGGACATACTTACCCTTTCAGATTAATACACTCTTTTATTAAATCAATAATTCACTATTATATTTTCAATCTTAAATGAGTTCTGTTTCTGAGATTGAGACCAACTTATCGTGCCCTTTGATTTTTTTTCTTTTTCAAGCACATCCTGTCGACTGCCGCGCCATTGTTACATCTTTGGTTTGTCCCTTTTTAGGTTATTTTATTTTCTACTGTTTCTATTATCTATCACTTTAGGACATCAGCTATTCCACTGCTGACAAATTTATAATTGTTTAAAACGACTGCGCCAGCCGGCAACTGAATTCTGATACACAATTAGACAACTCTGAAACATTAAAGGGATTACATGATTTGCAGTCGTGGTTCTCCCTCTTTCTTATGGCAATTGATTCCCCTTTTACTTATGCAGGTCTGAAGTTTTAATAAGTGGTAATTCAAATCTCAGAAAACGACAGCCTCGTGAGCTTTGGGTTAAAGCAATACATTTATTTTAAACACTTGCATATATACATTTTATGTAGTAAATCCAATACTAAAGAGTCTGAACCCCCCCCCCCCCTCTTAAATTAAGATATCCAAAATTTCTAAATCTAAATTTAATCCAATAGTCCCACACTCTTTTTTGTGTTACTATGTTCAGACTCGGTTAATTCACACAGGGTTAGTTTCCACATATAAAAACAACACATGCATATCAGATGAGTTCCGTCGTAATTTAACATGGGATATTATTCTTATTTATGCTCGGGCTTTATCCTCCCCCAACTTAGTTAATATTCAAGCTAATTTCTAACATAATATCATAAGTGTTTCTTCCAAACAAACAGTTCGAAGGTTTGGTTCCCTTCCTCAGCTTAAGCTCAGAGTGGCATTGGCTTGCTTGACATAGACAGATTAGTCCAAAAACAGTCCTTTGGGCATTATATGAAAGTTAAATGTGTGGAGCTCCTTAATTCCCTGGTTCCTATTCTTTCCTTGGTTACTATTCAAAATGAGTATGAAAGCTTGTACCTTACCATTCTTGCCTTTTCACGGAGTTGCCGAGGCTTCCTTGATTACACTTCCGCGTTTTCTCACTACATATTCTCACGGCATCAGTTACTTACTTCTATCATCTTCGAAAGGTTCCCCTTTCTCTGACTACACATTGGCATAACTGACCAATGGCTCTTCTCTGGAATTCTGACCTCGTTCCTTCAGTGACTGTACTCGGCACGGCACGTACGGCAACAGGTAGATTGTTGCTGGGTGCCGGCAGTAAGCTTCCGCAGCTATCCAGGACTTGGATCAGGAATGCAGGAACAGAAAACAAGAGAGCGATTGAATCTCCCGCCGGACCTTATATTGTAGAATGTGAGCGTCCTCTCTTGATGACTACGTCATGCTCATAGCAGCGGCCGATTGGTCACCGCAACTCCGAACTGTTTTTGACATGGCTCTAATACATATATCATCTTATATACATCTAGTAATAACATTTTAGTACTGATACATAATTTTCCCTTGTTAATTTTTACACAGACATTATCAATTTTAGTTATGGACTTCTCAAAATCACTTAATATCTACACCTAGCAGGTGTAGAAATTAAGTGATTTTGAGAAGTCCATAACTTTTTTGAGAAGTCCATAACTAAAATTGACATTATCAATTTTAGTTATGGACTTCTCAAAATCACTTAATATTGACACCTAGCAGGTGTATGGCTTCCTTGATTTTGTGATGCCAACAGTCATACAAGTAGCCAAAAGGTGTCTTTTTCTAATCAAGAGTACTAAAATACTCTTGATTAGAAAAAGACGTTGAAAGTTTTTCCACTTACTTATACACTAAATTAAGGAAGCGCAGAGATTATATTCTTGGTTTAATCCTTTATCCAAGTGTAAGCAAACAAAGTTTGCGTGTGAAGTAACTTCATGACTGGGCAACTCATGCATAGCATATACATACATGTGTGTGTGTGTGTGTGGGGGGGGGTATTCCTGAGCTTCTACTCGGTTGTAATGGTACATTTTAAAGAATAAATATTTACTTAAACCAAGATAAAATATCAAGTTTTAACGAAAATGATACAACTAGTTTCAGCCTTCTTCAGGTATCCACTAAAGGTAGAACACAGTAATAAAAATTGAAGTTACAAAAAACTGACAATTACAAGGTGTTTACAAGTTATGGTGTGATTGTAATATTCCTTATTTTGGACAGACTAACAAATCTATTGAACTATGTATAGAGGAGCATAAGAGAGACATCTCCTATAAAAGATCACATGCATCTGTGCTATCCAGTCATGTTCTTTTCTCAAACAATCCTCATGATGATCTACAGAGTCACTCAGTTTGCTGGGATAAATCCAAAAACATTTTCCGTTGCAGTGATGAGTTTGAAAGGAAAATCGTGGAGTCCAGTGAAATCTTCCTAAATCCTGAACATTTGAACAGCAATTTGAGTTACAACATTCCTTCAATTTTTATTACTGTGTTCTACCTTTAATGGATACCTGAAGAAGGCTGAAACTAGTTGTATCATTTTCATTAAAACTTCATATTTTATCTCAGTTCAAGTCATTAAATATTTATTCTTTAAAAAAAAAAAAAATATATATATATATAGGGTATATGGGCAACTCATATATTGTATATAGGGGAGTGACCTTTCCCATAATGCATAGATTATACTTGTCCATACAGATATGTACTTTGCATTGTGGGATACTAAGGCAAGTGATGTGAATCTCATTACTCTCCATATACAAGTTGCCCAGTCGTGAAGTTACTTTTCATGAGTAAAGGATTAAACCAAGAATATAATTTCTTGGTATCTTTAATTTAAGTATAACCAAGTGGAAAAACTTTCAACATCTCTCTCTCTAATACAGGGTATATCAGTAATAAGGTGTGACACCTTTTGACACCTTCTTGTATATGGAAATATGGTTTCTGCATCATTTCAACCATGGTATCACTTCTGAGTCTGGCTCCCACTGATGAGATGTCATTAAGGCAATACAGCTTCAAAAATCCTGAAAATATTGCACACCAATCACACATATGCAGACATTCTCCTGTGCTGCCTGTTGAAGATGGGTTTTCATCTTCCCTGGCTGGAGTAAATGATTATAAAGCTCAAAAAGCTGAAATTGTTCCTGAATAATGAGATTGTTCCATTCATATTCTTTCCATTAAAAAGAGTAAAATTTGGTATAAAGAAATCTTTAATCTCTTTCACTGCAAACTTTCACAGCTGTGTACTGACAACAATACTTTGTTTCAAAACTTATTGAAGTTCCAAGGACTTGCTTGGCGAATTGCATATAGCTGCCTTCCGATCATTACCATCAAATGGAGGTACTTTAACATCAGAGATCCAAACTGTAGATTTCTGATGGATTTGATTGGAAACAGTAACGTGCATTCTATTCTACAGCTGCCTTTTTGTCCTGCGTATTTGGAACAGATTATGTAACGTATTGGGCATTTATGAAGTTCCCACCACGTGTCAACAATGGGGTAAAGAATTTTGACGTTTATAATTAATTAACTAAAATGCCATTTATAGAAGGTTAGAAAGAAACATGGATTTGAAAACCAGCATCAAAACATATGACATCAAAAATTATACTATTCTATTGTGGAAATTTTATTGTTCAGTTAGACGAATTTTGTATTTAGAAAGAAGCATTCTTGGAGTTATCAAATTTTTGACTAAATGGTGTGAACCACCTGCATTATGCAATATTCATCAGGGGGAGATAAAATTCTGTCCATTCTTGCTATGAAATGTTTTTTTAAATAGTTCCATCCTCTTAATTCAGTGTGCTCTTATAGTCATTTGCAGGGATGTCTGGAGAACAATTCCAGACAGAGAATGCCAACACAAGGCAGTTAACTCAGATAAGGCTAACGACCAGGGTATCAGTCATTTTTGCACTTTAATTTCAGTTGATCATTTGGTTGTTCATCTGTATGAGATTGGTTAAAAAGGTAAACTGATAGACTTTGGTTATATGATGAATAAAACAGCTGAGGCTTTTTCTCTATCTCTCATACTATCTATCTGTCTTTTCTTTCTCCTAATATTAATTTTGAAAATCCTAAGAAAATCCAGATTTTCTTAGGATGTTCTCCTAATCCAGATTTTCTCCTAAGCTGGATTAGGAGAAAATCCGGCTCTCTTGAACCCATATACTAAATACTCTAGGCCTATGATGATCACCTTTTTGCTTTTTCACCTCAATAAAGGTCAAAACCCATCTGGATGGTTACCTTCCCTCAATTCATAGCATTATACATGTCTATAAGGATACATGCTTTTCATTATGGGATACTAAGGCAAGTGATGATGTTAGGGGGGGGTGTTCTGAAAAGTTCTCGGCCTTGGCCATAGATGGAAATACTATCGGTAAGACTTTTTTTTTTTCTAAGTTGGTACATCTATCATAAGCATCCAATGTGAAATTGTAAGTCATTCTATCAAGTAGTTTGTTTTATACATCTGTCTGAAGCAAAAGTGTTGTCTGTATCCCTTGAAATGGATAAAATTGAGTATCGTGCAGTTATACAATTCTTTGTAAAAGAAGCTTTAATTCCAAAAGAAATTCATTTGAAGTTCATTAAAGTTTATGGGCACTCTTCTTCTTCATTTTTGACAATTAAGAAATGGGCTGCTGAGTTTAAATGTGGCCGTACCAGCCTTGAAGATGATCCACGTGAAGGACATCCAAAAAGTGTAATAACAGAAATCATTGATCAAGCACACAATATGGTATTGGATGACCAGGGAATCAAAGTGCATGAAATTGCTGAGACTGCAGGCATTTCAAAAGAACGTGTAGGATATATTTTGCATGAAGAATTGCAAATGAAAAAGCTTTGTGCAAGATGGGTGCTGCACTTGCTCACAGCAGATTAAAAATGCACTCACATGAAAATCTCTGAACAGTGCTTGGAGCATTTTAACAAGAATAAAACTGATTTTGTGCATCAATTTATCACTATTGATGAGACTTGGATTCACCATTACCCACCAGAATCCAGACAGCAGTCAAAACAGTGGACAGCAGCCTGTTATTCAGTGCCAAAGAAGACAAAGTTGGTTCCTTCAGCAGGAAATGTCATGGTTGGTATTTTGGGATGCTAAAGGCATTTTGTTTATTAATCATATTGAAAAGAGTAAAACAATAACGGGGAAGATTATTCCGATCTTTTAACCAGACTAGACGAAAAAATTCGTGAGAAAAAACCCTGTTTGCAGAAGCAAAAAAATTATGTCATCAGGATAATGCACCTGCCCAGAGAGGTGTTTTGGCAATGGGAAAATTAAGGGATCTGCACTAAGAATTATTGGAACATCCACCCTATTCTTTAGATTTGGCTCCCTCTGACTTCTATCTCTTCCCAAAACTAAAACTCTTCCTCGCTGGTCAGCAAATTTCTTCGAATCAAGAGGTGATTGCAACTGTAGAGGGGTATTTTGCAGATCTTACTGAGAACCACTACATGGACAGGATAATTGCCCTGGAGCATCGCTGGAATAAATGTATTAGTCTTAAGAGAGATTATGTTGAAAAATAAAAATAATTTTGAAATTATAAATTTGTTTTTTCATTGTTAGGTCAAGAACTTTTCAGAACACCCTCATAAGTCATTAGACTCTATATATCAGTTGCCCAGTCATGAAGTTACTTCACATGCAAACTTTGTTTGCTTATACTTGAATAAAGGATTAAACAGAGAATATAATTTCTTGGCATCTTTACTTTATGGATTCAGAGCTTATGATTATGGGGATATCTCATAGGAAGTGGCAGAAATAAAGAATATGTAGTGTAAGAGTGTGAGCTAAAATTTGCTAATTGCTAAAGTCAAGACCATCACAATGTATTATGGCAATGGTGCAGAGGACATTGACATGTGCTGCAGAGGTCAGGAAATAATGGTTCTCTTGTATAATGGCTTACCGAAGCTGGGCTGTATGTGGATTACTGTGTCCAGTTATGGTCACTCATTTTTCAAGGAGAGAATTTAATGGAAAAGTTCAAGAAATGATCGAAATGGTTTCCAATCTGTGGAATGTTGGATATTATTATTATTACTATTATTACCCAAGACCCCCATGGAGTCAAAGACTCATCTAGGCGGTTCTTTTATCATACACACAGCTCATCATACTGTGCTTTAAACACACTCAAATTCTCTGCAGACACCACACTCTCAGGCAAGGCATTCCAATCATTCACAACTCCGCATGAAAGAAACCTGCTTCTCACTATCCTACTCACACCCTCTTTATACAGTTTCCAGGGATGACCTCTGGTTCTCTCCTGATCTCCCACTATTTTCTGTAGAACCTCTCCAGCATTGATCCTATAACAACCCTTTACTAACTTGTAGGTCTCTATCATATCTCTCCTCTTCTTCCTGTCCACTAGACTCTACAAATTACATCTTCTCAATCTTTCCTCATACTCAACATTCCAGAGGTCAGAAACTACCTTAGTCAGTCGCCTCGGGACCCTTTCCGACATCTCATCGTCCTTCTGAAAATCAGGTGACCAAATCTGGGCACAATAGTCTATGTGTGGCCTAATCAAAGCTTTATACAACTGAACAAGAATCTCCCTACTTCTACAAGTCAGTGTCCTCTGCATCATTCTCAGAAGCCTTTGTGTTGTCTTCACAATTCTGGCTACGTGTCCCCAAAATTTCAGATCCTTATCCACTATCACCCCCAAATCTCTTATTTCCTCCACATCCTCACCAAGCATAAATTCTGCATCCCATTTTTGTTTTCCAAATTTTAAAACGTTACATTTTGCAACATTGAACTCACATCCCCATTCCTTTGCTCAATCACTGCATTTATTCAAGTCTTTTTGTAAGGCCACAGCATCTTCTCTACTCTTCATGGTTCATCCCAACTTTGCATCATCTGCAAAGAACTGAAGATCTCTAGTTCAAATCATCACCGAAATCATTAATACACAAGTTAAACAGCAATGGCCCTAAAACAACCATTATGAACTTTCTTTTTCCTTGATATTGCTCCCCCATACACAACTTGTTGATACCTATCAGATAGCCAGTCTCCAGTCCAATGCACTAATCTAATATCCAACCCATCTGCTCTAGTTTGACTATCAATTTATCATGAGGTACTCTATCAAAAGTCATTGCGAAATCTCAGTATGTTACTGTATATCCTTGTCCTCCATCCAAGGAAGCTGTCACTTTATTGTAATAAGTAAGTAGATTACTAAAACATGATCACCCTTTTGCAAATCCATGCTGTCCATCAAAGATAATACCATTGTTGTCAACCCAACTCTGGATGCTAGTTCTCACAAGCTTCTCCAACAACTTAACCACAACACCTGACACACAGATAGGCCTACAGTTTGATGCTTGAGTTCGATCACCTCCTTGATGAAGTGGCCCAATCTTGTCCTCCTTCCACTCCTTAGGGACTTGACAGAGTGCAAGACTCGTATTAAAAAAATATGTCAAGACAGGTGTTAACTCCCTGGCACATTCCTTCAGAATACATGGTGATATACAGGGTGTTCGGGATAAATTTGACATATTTATAATTAATTATATTTTTCCATAAGTTACATGTATTAACACACACTTCTCTTCATTTAAAAGTTTGGACCCTTCTTCATTCATATACAAGATGTCAGAAAGGATGGATAGCTGGAACCCACCTGAATCATGGAAGAGAATAATTTGTATCATGATGATTCGTGCCCGCCATCAAAATAAGGATATTACGACTGCTGCCCAATGCTCCCTGAATACAGTAAAAACAATCAGGCATGAACTAGAGACTTGCAATGGTGACTACGAGGATGTAGCAAGAAGAAAGATCCCTAGCAGATGATCTGATTGCGTTCGTACAGCAGAATTCCTCGCAAATCTGCAGGAACAGGTGTTGAAGAACCCTGGCATTGGAATTCGGGCTTTGTTCGTGGAGTTGCTAACTGTAGTCAAGCCCTGGATAACAAGGGTAGCCAATGGTAGGCCGTATGTATGGCAGCAGGATTCGGCCCCTTGCCACACCTCTGGGAAAAGTCAAAAATGGTTGTCTGAAAATTTCTATGACTTCACCAGTCCAAATGTTTGGCCTCCAAACTCCCCAGACCTTAACCCCATGGATTATTTTGTATGGGGCGCAGTTGAAAAAGACACCAATCGCACTTCCAGTAATACAAAAGCCCAGTTAATGGATAAAATTAAAACAGTTTTTGCGGCCCTTCCAAGGGAGACTGTAGCATCAGCTTGTTCGAGGTTCCGAAGCAGAATTGAAGCTGTGATCGATGCTAATGGTGGTTATTTTGAGTAAATCTTGTTGATAGTATTGTAATTAACTCTGCCTGTAATGTTTTTTTGTCAATTCATTAAATTTAATAGATACAAAGAAGATTTTCTTTTTCCTTACGAAACTGTCAAATTTATCCCGAACACCCTGTATTATCAAGTCCCACGGCCTTATTTACATCTAGTTTGCTCAACTCCCCATACACCTCTTGCTCACTTACAGTCAGTCTCACTTCCCCATCATCAACTGCCTCTCAATCTCTCCATGAAGTCACATTCACAAGATTGAAAGACCTCTATGAACTGCTCATTAAGTATCTCCACCACACCTGCAACAGCTGTCTTTATACCATTTTCTCCAATCAATATCATCCTTCCATAACCATTCTTTCTTTTGCTGGCTACATATTAAAAGAACTCCTTAGGTATCTTTTTGGCTTCATTAGCTAACTGCTGTTCATGTCTCTGCCTGGTCTTTGTAGTCCTCATGGAATTGATTATTTCCACTTCTCTTATGCTGCCTCCATAATGCCCTTTTTCTCTGTATCACATGCTTAATCTCTTTATTCATCCATTTCACACCTACCTTATTTAACTTTCATTGATTCCCAACCTGCATTGATATCTTTTCCAGCTAACTCTACTCATTACACCTGCAAGCTGTCTCCTGAGTTCTTCATAATCACCCTTTTTTTAGTTCCACATATACCGTTTTCTTACATAGATTCTCACACTGTTGGCATCCACCCAGATAATCACCTCGTGGTCACTCATGAGGTGATTTGAGTGAGGTGGATAATCACCTCACTCAAATTGTTTGGTGATTTGTCACTTCATTTATAATTACATCCTCTGATGAGATAACCAAATCCAAGACCCTCAATCATCGTATTCCCTCTGTTATATACCATCTTAGGTAGTTATTATTATTATTATTATTATTATTATTATTATTTTCAGGCTACTCCAGGGAGTACTTAGACTCATCGAGGGAGGCCCTAAACATCATGTCCACACAATTATACGACATTCTCACAGTATCTATCATACCTTGTCTTGAGCTCGCTCACTGTCATAGCACCCACAACAGACTCTGGCAGCTTATTCCACTCATTTACCACTCTAAAAGTAAAGAACCCAGCTCTAACACCACTGCTAACCACACTCTTGCCCAGCTTCCATAGGTGTCCCCTAGTTCTCCCACCACCAGTCCTGATCTCAAAAATATCCTCTGAATTAATCTTATAGAAACCTTTTAGCAATTTGAATGTCTCAATCATATCTCCCCTTTTCCACCAATCAACCAGTTTCTGCAACCCACAAATCTTCAACCTGTTCTCATATGGTTCATTCCATAGACCTGCTATCATCTTAGTCACTCGCCTCTGGATCCTCTCCACCTCCTCCCCATCAAGAAGGAACCGAGGTGACTAAATCTGGGCACAGTAGTCAAGATGAGGTCTTATCAAGGCTCGGTATAGAGGTACAATAACTTGCTTGTCTCTGCTCGTTAAGGTATTTTTCAACAACCAAGTGAGTTGATGAGCTGATTTAGCTACTTTCGCAATGTGCCCCCTAAACTTCATCTCCCTATCCACCAACACTCCCAAGTCAACTCAAGAAACTCATTTTCTTTACTTCCAGTTGCTAACTCATCATTCGAATCTACATTGCCATAATTAAAATCACCCATAATAATCACTCTTTTCTTATTTGCTTGGCTAATTTGATTATACATTTCATAGTCGCTACCATCTATATTTTTTGGTCTATAACAACATCCAACCAAGTATTTCATTCCATTCACCTCTATCTCACACCATACTGCCTTAAAACCACTGGCACTATTTCCCTCTTGCATCTCTACTTTACATGGACATAACTCTTTCTCTAACATTAATAGCACTCCCCCCCCCTCCTCCCTTTTTATCCCTTGTATCTTCACGAAACACATCGCATCCTTCCATCTCTATTCCTGTCAGGATGTCATCCTCCTCTAACCATGTCTCACTTATTCCAACAAATTTTGGGTGCACAGATTCAATTAGTGCAACCATTTCATCTGCCTTGTTTCTTACACTTCTAGCATTTGTATCTAAACACATCTGCTCATTCCTGGATCTACAGCTAGTTCCACTGATAACACTCATTCGATGTGATCTCTCCATGCTCGACTGGGACCATTTCCCTTTCTGCTTATTAATTTTAGAACCCTCTTCAATTCAAATTGTATCCTCGTGATCCCAGGGCATCCCATTCCTTTCCTATCTACACATGCTCTCACATCGTCTTGGAGCATCCACCTTTCTCATGCTGTGTACCCCGGTCCACCCTGAGCCTCCCCGTTTCCCTGTTCATCTTGCCCATACATTCTCTTATTTTCTATTCTCATGCCACTTACTTCCTCATTCATAACCACCTCTTCAGTCTCTTCTTTGGTACTCTCCTCATTCATAGCCACCTCTTCAATCTCTCCTTTGGTACTCTCCTGCTCCTCCACATCACTTCCCATTTGATCTGATTCATTCCCTGTACTCGCTTATCTACCTTTCAGCAACAGTCTCTCCAAATGACTCATACCATAAACACTCAAATGCAGTCCATTGTTCTCATACAGTTGACTTCATGCTTCAAACTCAGTCCACACATTAACAATTGGACTCTCTACTCACACATTTCAGCCAACATACCATTCATAATCCTCTCCGCTTCATCTCACCACAGTCATACCTAGGCAACATGCTTACTACCACACTACACACTATTCTCATTTATCCGTCTAAGCAGCCTCCTGATATCCATTCTGACGTGCACTTTTTCCTCTGTCAAATCAATCATACCTATTAAAACCATCAACTCCTTTGCTTGCTCCCTCCCCAAATCCAATGCCTCAATCACTCTATTCATTTTACAACCTGGAAAACATATCTTGTGCATCCTCTCATCCAGCACACATCTTTAATAATGGAGTTGCCATACAATGCCACTCGCTCATCTTTCATTAACTCTTTCATACCTACTTGATTTGTTTTAATCTTTTTCACCCAAAGTTTTTTAATTTCACTCTGCATCCATTTTATCTCTTGCCTCATCCAACCCAATTCAACTTTCGAATTTCATGTCACATTCTCTCTATCATTCATTCTTTCTAATTTTCGAACTCCCAACTCCCGCTTTACACTTTCACTATCATTCATCATTTTGAGTTTCTGTACTTTTGGTCCATGCATCCAACTTTCACTTTCATTCATTCTTTCCATTTTTCCCACTTTCGATCCTTTCTTGTCCTATTCCCGTAATTTTTCGTTCTCTCAATTTTGTTTCCTTCCACCACATTTGCCTCGCTTTCATTCTTTTTACCATCCATTACAGTTTTTAAATGTAATGGATGGTAAAAAAAACTTGAATGTCCCATCATTCAAGTGCTGCTGTAAGCCCATAACATCTGCTTGACCCTGCATTGCTTTCTCCAATTTTGAATCATTGCCAAACAGTTATATATCACCAGTTAAACATGTCCCAATATCCTTAATATGCAAATTGAACAACGATGGTTCCAAAACTGATCCTTGCAGCATACTACTAGTGACCTTCCTCTTTCGAGAAACTGCAATCCTATAAACAACTTTGTGATACCTATCTGATAGCCAGTCACCAATCCAACTTAGAAGTCTGCTATTCATTCCCATCTGTTTCAATTTATATAAAAGCTTGTCGTGTGGCAGTCTGTCAAAAACTTTTGATAGACTGCCACATATACTTTTGATAGACACTGTATGTGAATCTCTCTTTTCCATGAAATTTGTCACCTTGTTATAATATAAGAGTAAAAAAGACACAAATCCATGCTGATAACCACAGAGAATACTGCTGTTATCAACCCATTTCTGTATCCTACTTCTCATCAATCTCTCTAATACCTTCACTACAACTCTAGATATATAGATTAGCCTATAATATGTAGCCACAGCTGTATCACCACTTTTATGCAGTGGAACAATTTTACTTTCTTTCCTCTCCCTTGGAACCCATTATGTTGTAAGACTTATTAAAAATGCTAATGCTACTTCCAGTTCCCTCGAACATCCAGTTATTTATTTCGAGGTTATTTATATCCTCAAATACCTTTTACTCACTCACAATTAACCATCCTCTCTTATGTCCTCTACACTTAAGTTTCTCAGATTTCACCCTGATGAAACACTCTTATTAATTCTTTACTGAATACCTCAACAATGTCTTCTACAGCAGTTACCATTCTACCATTTTCATCCATTAACATCATCTTACAATCACTATTCTTACTTCTACTTGCCACATATCTAAAAAACTCTCTAGGGTTTTTCTTTGCCTGATTTGCTAATTTATGCTCATACTGCACTTTTGTTGTCCTTACTAACTGAGTCAGTCTCCTATCTTGTTCTTTATGCTCTTCATGTAACTGTTTATTACTATTATTCATCTTGTACTGCCTCCAAAAGTGCATTCTTTTTCCAGATTTCATGTCTGGAAGAAGTCCACATTTGGCTAGCCACAACCTAGTGATCTCTTCATGATCACTCTCACGAACTGGTAGAAAGTGCAAAACTCCATTCACAATTGCATCCTCTGATGAAACGATGAGATCTAAAACTCTTGATCCTCATGTGCCCTACTTTACATGCCGCCTAAGATAGTTGTCTCTCCCGAACTCAAGATATATTCACATCAAAACTCACACCACACTGCCTTATAACTATTACCACTATTTCCCTCTTTCATGTGTATCCTATGTGGACGTAATTCCCTTGCAATAATCAGCAGCATTTCCTCTCCCTTCTTGTCCTTTCTATCCTCATGAAAAACTCTGTACACTTCCATTTCTATTCCCATTAGGATATCATCTTCATTCAACCATGTTTCACTTATTCCAACAATTTTGGGCCGAATAAACTCAATCAGTGAAATCATTTCATCTCCCTTTTTTCTGATATTTCTGGTATTTGTAAATAAACACAGCTGTTCACTTTTAGGTTTATAACCAATCCTACCCAAGCCTCCTGTTGGTTGTAATTTCCCCATCACCTGCTCCTGCCCAATCGCCTATGTTACCATATATCTGCTAAGTCTCAACTTCACTACCCACATCCAGATCTATACCATTTCTATGCTAAACATTCACTACTACTTCCAACCTTCACTCTCCCTATTCCATGTGTCCCTTTCCACCCAAGCTCCTACCTGCTTCCCTGTTCCTGTTGCATATTTGTTCTCTCTTTATCTTTCACACTACTACTGTTTCCATTGCCAAGCACTTCAGTTTCTTCCATACCACACACACAGCACTTCTATCTAGTAACAGTTTTTCCAGTTTACTCACTCTAAAGCCATTCAAATGCAATCCATCATGTCTGTATAATTCCATTTTTCCCTCAAATACATGCCATACATCCACAAGCTGCACTCCCTTCTCCTCACATAGCTCTGCTAGCATACAATTTATGATTCTGGCTTCCATCTCAACTCATCATTGTCATACCTCCGAAACACACTGATAACCTTTCCCACTATACTGTTATCTTTCACTCTTCTCAATAATCTTGTGATATTCACCCTTACATTCTCCTAATGTCTGCTTAAATCATTTGTCCCCACAACCACCACTACTGATTCTCTTGCTTGTTTCCACCTCATGTCTGAAGCATGAATTATCTTGCTCGTTCACCCTCCTTCATAGCAGACCTTACTCATTAACCAATCAAAAAGAGCAAGTGATTCAAGTAATTAAATGTCAGTAGTGGTGTTAGTTATACAGGGCTCTGCTGTTTTTGTGAAGGAACTAGAGTGAACATTGATAAGTCACATACTAACAATTTCTTCAGACACTGTAGACAGTAGATTCTGCAACATATACAAGTAAATACATATACTGTATATATACACTACAACTCATCATTGTCATACCTCGGCAACACACTGACAGCCTTTTCCACTATGCTATGTTATCTTTCACTCTTCTCAATAACCTTCTGATATTCACCCTTACATTCTCTTTATACCCACTTAAATAATTTATCCCCACAACTACCACTAATTCTCTTGCTCGTTTCCTTTTAATGTCTGAAGCATGAATTATCTTGCTCATTTTTCCTCCTGGTTAACAGACTATATATATGTGTGTGTGTGTGTGTGTGTGTGGTCTCAATTTAATTGATGCAATTAACATGGCATCAATTAAAAGGGGAGGAATAAAACTAGCAGGAAAATTATACAAGTGAAGTATGATGATGATTGAGGTTATCAAGACAAAGAGGGCTAAATAGATGAAATTCTTCCCAATAATAACCACAGATGATTTATCCAGGCTATAGTGATCAGAGAAAGAAATAACTATAGTATTCAACACTAACATGGATATAACTTTTTTGAATAGGAGGAAATTTCAAGTACTGTGATATATATCAAAATGTAGAATTGGAAAATGAAACTTATTTTTTATGGTTTCATGAAGGTGCTAGTTATGTAGTAATAAAGGAATTCTTTGATTCATTAAAGAGACAGAGTGCAACTGACATAAAGGAAAAAATAAAAATTGGATGAACAGCAGTGGCCAATGAGGAAAAGAGGAGGGAGAGAGAGAGAGAGTAATACCTTGTCAGGGGTGAATACAGAAAATGCAAAACTGGTTTTGTGAAGACAGAAAAGCATAAACTTGGGTAATTAGGGTTGCAGATTTGGTTTAAGATTCAACTCTAGCTATTCTTATTCAAACCAGTTTTGTTTAAGAGTCCAGAACACTTATCATTCTAGTAGTCAGTCATCATATATATATAGTTTCTCTAAAAGCATCAGGAATAAAGGTAAGTAGTTCTTGCCATTTGAAGATGTAGTGAAGCTAAAAGTTATAGGCCTTAGTAAGACCTGGCTAATTGTACAGGAATACAATGGGATGTGTTCAGTTTATTAAAGGAAGACAGACAAGAAGGACAGAGAAGTATTGCTAATGAATTCAGAAAAAATAAATCCATCCAGAGTAGAAATCTCCAGTGGTCAGAAGTGGCATGAATAATGCAGGCAATAGGTTTGAGGCTGCTTAGAATGAGATATAGGTTAACAGGACAGAATACAAAACTGAGTACTGTTACAGAGGTGGATCATCTGAAGAGGATTATGTACCCATAGACAGATAAGTCTTATGGATACAATGAGGATTATCATTATGGGTAATTTCAACTCTTTAGATAATAGAGAGGAAGGAGAAAGCAGAGAGAAAATGAATTTATAGAATTACTCAGGGATAAGTGCCTTAAGCAGCACATAATGATGAAAGGCATTCACAGTATAAGAACTTAGAATCTAGTAACAGCATCTAAGATTTGTCTATAAATGAGTTGAGCATTATTATTCATATGGGCAGAAGTGGTTACACAGTTGTGATCTTGGAAGTAAAAATGTATGTAAGAGTTCTGACTAAGAAAGTACATATATTAGAACTAAATGAGACATTATTAATAATAAACTGAGAAGGCAGCTGGAAGAGTGCCCTGGTAATAGAAACTGAATAGTGGAGGAATCACCAACACATGAGAATTAGTCAAAGGATCTTGAAAGAAGCAATTTCTGACTGCATCCTTAGATTTAGAAGAATTGATTGCATGGAAGTTAAAAAACTGAATAACACTTTTTCCTATGTTTCAGGCATCCAGATAATCTCTGGATGCCAGGCAAGAACTGGATGAAAGAATATAGGTAGATGACTTAGAAATATTATAGATGGTACAAAAGCTTGACTCAGGCAAGAACTGGATGAAAGAATATAGGTAGATGACTTAGAAATATTATAGATGGTACAAAAGCTTGACTCAAATACAGCTATAATCACTGGATGACATACCAGTATAAGTGCTGAAGGAATGTGCAAAACAGCTACAATGCCTCTGGTCTAGTTGTTCAACTTATGTTTCATCAAGTGCAAAATTCCCAGTGGGAAGGAGAGCAAGGTGATTCCATTATATCAGAAAGAGCTAAGATTGATGCAGTGAATTATCGATCGATTAATATCTTAGTATCATCAACAAATTGGAAAGGCTGGTTAGTAATTGCATCCAAAAATTGGTATACACTAGGATCCTGTATACAGAATGGCATGGTTTTGTTTTTGACATCTTTTCATTATTATTTTTTTTTCATGACAGCTCCAAGGAATCCAAAGGCTCATCAAGGGAAGAAGCACCTACTCAACTCTCCATCTCCACCACTTAATCCATCAACTACACCAATCCATGACCATCATCTACACCAATGCCATCTACTGCCTACCACCACTACCACTGATACTTTTTTTTATTGTCTGTAAATTGCATGTGTTCTGAAGACTTATTTATCTGTGTGCAGGATGAAAATTGCAAGTTTCCAGGAGAAAAAATCCTGGAAATATCTCTGCATGAGATTATTATTATTATTATTATTATTATTATTATTATTATTATCACCCCAAGACCTCATGGAGTCAAAGACTCATCTGGGAGGTTCTTTTATCACACACAGCTCATCATACCGTGTCTTAAACACATTCAAACTCCTTGCAGACACCACACTCTCAGGCAAGGCATTCCAATTGTTTACAACTCTGCATGAAAAATACCTGTCTCTCACTCCCCTATTCACACCTTCTTTATACAGTTTCCAGGGATGACCTCTGGTTCTCCCGCCAATCTCCCACTATTTATGTAGAACTTCTCCAGCATTGATCCTATAACAACCCCTTCATAACTTGTAGGTCTCTATCATATCTTCCTTCTTTGTCCTGGCCACCAGACTCTGCGAATTACATCTTCTCAATCTTTCCTCATATTCGATATTCCAGAGGTCAGAAACTACCTTAGTCATTCGCCTTTGGACCCTTTCCAATATATCTTCATCCTTCTGAAAACCAGGTGACCAAATCTAGGCACAATAGTCCATGTGTGGCCTAATCAAAGCCTTATTCAACGGAACAAGAATCTCCCTACTTCTACACATTAGTGTCCTCTGCATCATTCCCAGAAGCCTTTGTGTTGTCTTCACAATTTTGGCTATGTGTCCCCTAAATTTCAGATCCATATCCAGTATCACCCCCAGATCTCTTATTTCTTCCACCTCCAACAATATATCCTCACCAAACATAAATTCTGCATCCCATCTTTGTTTTCCAAATTTTAAAACCTTACATTTTGCAGCATTGAATTCACATCCCCATTTCCGTGCCCAATCACTCAATTTATTCAAGTCTTCTTGTAAGGCCACAACATCTTCACTACCCTTCATGGTTCGTTCCAACTTTGCATCATCTGCAAACAACTGAATATCTCCATCGAAATCTTCACCTATATTGTTAATATACAAGTTAAACAGTAATGACCCCAAACCCTCAGGGGTCTGTTTTGGGGCCATTACTCCACTAGTGACTTTCCTAGATATCGTTCCCCCATACACAACTTGTTGATACCTATCAGATAGCCAGTCTCCAATCCAATGCACTAATCTAATATCCAACCTCATCCGCTCTAGTTTGACTATCAGTGTATCATGAGGTACTCTATCAAAAGCCTTTGCGAAATCTAAGTCTATGACTGTGTATTCTTGTCCTCCATCCAAGGAAGCAGTCACTTTATTGTAATAAGTAGGTAGATTACTAAATCATGACCTCCCTTTATCAAATCGATGCTGTCCATCAAAGATAATACCATTGTTGTCAACCCAACTCTGGATCTTAGTTCTCACAAACTTCTCCAACATCAGCTGACAAGATCGACTTACTCACCTTCAATTGAAAAATTCCCTTATCAAGATCCTCTCATCATGACAAGAATTGAACTTAGGCTTTTTCCAATCAAAGAGCATGACATACTGTCATCCTTCCAATTGCACTACTGAGTCACAAAAAGTCCTCTAGTGTCGCCGTCTAGATTTGAACCTAGATCTTCCTTCAGGCAGTCAAGTATTGTGGAGTGCAAACACCACTTCCACTGAGCTACACATGCTCAAATTTTTTCATTCTAAATTCTATAATACTGCAACTGAGTTTGGAAGTATTGTAGTACCCATTTCTCTTATCCAAGGGAAATGGATACAATACTTCTGGATTTTGCCAAGCCCTTTGAAATAATTCCACACTTGCGATTGTTATACAAAACAAGAGGAATGGATTTGCAAAATAAATGTGTAACATGAATTGGAGAATTGTTGACTGATAGATATCAGGAAGATAACTTATGGTGCTGGCTCTATGCGAAGGAGAGAGTGAGCATGACGTCTAACAGGGTTCTGTGCAAAGTATATTAATGAATTGGGAAAAGTAGTTGTGTGAGATCCAATTTACAAGAAGCAATGCTGATGTTAACTCCCTTCAGTAAGATTTAAATAGACTTTTAGCTTCGATGAATAAATGAGGTTACATGTTTAGCTGCTGAAGCGCAGTTGGAAGAATAGCGGAACATTGCGTCCTTTGATTGGAAAAGACCTGGGTTCGATTCTTGTCATGATGATGGGAATCATTATATGGGCTTTTTCAATTGAAGGTGAGTTAACCAATCTCATATGGTGGTAGCAGGGTTTTTTCCCTCCTGGAAATTCGGGTTTTTCATCCCACGTACAGACAAATCGGCCTTCAAAACACATTCAATTTAGAGACAAATAATACTGTTTTTGGTGGTGGTGATGATGGGTGATGGATGGCGTTGATGGTGGTAGTGTTGTGGTTGGAGAATTAAGTAGTGGTGGAGAGGATCAGATGTATTTAGCGAAGTGGAGTGGTATGCCCTCGCATGATGAGTCCTTGGACTCCCTGGAGGTATCACGTAATTTTTTTTTTTTTTTTTTTTTTTTGATCTGCTAAAATATTTACACATACAATAAACATCTTGAGTGACATTGCAACTTATAATTTTACAGAATTCAGCACAAAGTGCTACTTTTCTACATTGGATTTCAATTAAAATTTTTAATAATACTTTTTTGCCTTCATATTATGCATTTACAACACATGTTCTTCTAATATTTCCAATAAAGATTATACAGAATTTTTGAATATAGAATATACATAATAATAATAATAATAATAATAATAATAATAATAATAATAATAATTTATTTTTATTTTTTTTGTCTCAGATAAATTGCATACATATATGCTGTAATAATTATATATATATAATATTTATAACACATTACAATTGTGAATAACAGATACTTGCAAGTTAATAATTTTCTTCCTCGAAGCTTAACAGAGCTTATCTGAGGAAATAATAGTAATAATAATAATAATAATGTTTAATGTTAATGGCTGCATGTGTTGCACTCTGGGTGCACTTGACTAGTGCTGCATGGTTGATTGGCAGAAATGTGTTTCAGGAAGTATATGAGATTTGAGATCTAGGAATAATAGTCAACAGCGGGCTGAAATTCAGATGCACATCGCTGTTCTTATATTTGCCATATATATTTGCATACTGGTTATATTTGCAGCCTTTCCTATATGGAATCTTGAACTTCAGCTTCCTATCTACAAAAATACCAAAATCCCTGGCCTGATAACTATCTTTCAATATAAATTTAGCAATATCAAACTGCATAACTTTACATTTACTGCCATTTACATTCATTTTCACATGCTCACAATTCCAGCTTATTCTAATTGTTCTACCAGTGCTGCAAGTCATTCACATTCCTGATTACCCTGCTTATATCTGCATCATAGCAAACAGCTGCATACCTCTCATCAAATCCCTCAGTGTTATTAATGTACAGAATGAATAATGGCTGACCAAGAACTGATCCTGGGGT
Organism: Typopeltis vanoorti; assembly: GCF_054136105.1. Classification (NCBI taxonomy): domain Eukaryota; kingdom Metazoa; phylum Arthropoda; class Arachnida; order Uropygi; family Thelyphonidae; genus Typopeltis; species Typopeltis vanoorti. Next base: position 89,553,376 of record NC_143564.1, on the reverse strand, counting down.
ACACCATTGCTCACTTGAATTTTTGCTCACTTATCCCCTCATACCATATTTTTTGAAACCTGCCAATAAACCATCTTCTTATCCAAAGTTACAGTGTATAAACTAGTCCTATAACCTCTAACTTGTGCAACAGCCTTCCATGCTGTATCTTTCAAAAGCTTTAGCAGAGTCCAGTAATATCATGGTGCATCCATTCCCCTTGTGTAACCCAACCATAACATTATTATAAAAATGTGAGCAAGTTACTCAAACATGACCTTCCCATTAGCAAACCCATGCTGTTTCATTATAAAGAATTGATTTTCTATTAACCTGTTTCTGAATGCAAGCTGTCACAATGTTTTTATTGTCTTCCCTTTGGCTCCTGAGATACTAACAGGTTCCAGTGTTTGCTTTCCCCCCTCTCGTGCAATGGATATCATACATTTCTTTCTACTCCTGTAAAATCTTCCATGTGCTAAAACTCAAGTTATACAGCAGGGCTAACAGCACAGCCAATCCTGCTGAGCATCCCTTCTGTCGGTGATGAAATCTTATTAGCTCTATAGCTGAATTCTTATTTAGCTTATGCAGCTGCTCTAGTGCCTCCTTGTCATATAACCTTACTTTCATCATTCAGCGTAGATGTAGCACTGAGCTCCATATCACTTACTTCAAGTTGATAGCTCTTAGCAAAGTGAGCAGTCATCAGGTTAACAATCTCTTCTCTGTCCACCTGCATAAAATCTGAATTGTGTAGGATTATTCTTTCATATTCTTTCTTTCTTTTACTTACAGCATAACTGTAGAATTGTTTTGAGTTGTCCTTAGTATGCAGAGCCAGTTTCTTTTCATATTCAGACTTAACTTTTCATACAATATGTGTAACTTTTCAGGACTGCACATTTTTAATTTTCATAACTGATGCCATCCTTATTCACACAATTCTTTTCACTTGAGATTCTGTTGTTTAATAAGATTGCACATCAGTTGCTTACCAACTCTATTTATTCTTCGAACTCTCGCAGCACATTCCAATATTGCACTGTTCAAGTATTTTTTTTTTTAATGCATCCTGTGTACTGCCAATAACCTTCCCATCCACCAGTAGCTAATCTATCATGGGATAGATTTTTCATAGAATGGGAGAAGTGGGGGAGGGGGTAGAACAAGAGGAAACTGTATAAGAGGAAACATTACTGGAGACTGTATAAGGAGGGTGTGAATGGAGAGTGGTTGGTGAGTAGAATGCATTGCCTGAGCGTGTTGTGAAAGTGAATCAGTTGTTTAAAGCACGGCTGAATGAGCATTGTGTGCAATAGTGTGTCCCTCCCATGATGAGTCTCTGGACTCCATGGAGGTCAGATGTTAATAATAATAATAATAAAATGCATTGAAGTACAGGCCATCCATCTCATATAAATATATTCCATCACTCACTGCACGGATCAAAAAACTACATAGCCTGTTAATTGAGTCATTTGACATCACAGCTCTTTTCCTTAATTCATATACTGCCATATCTTGGTAAAATACTGACAGTTGTATCTGTTAATTTTCATTCTTGCTTTTTCCTCCTTTCATGTCATCTCTTACACTGTTTTTATTGCTGGTTACATATTTGTTCTTACAGAAGCGCTATATCTTTTACTTTTCTTTTCTGTTTCTCTATAACATTTGCTACATTTTTGATTTTCACTCCTGAGAAATTCAAAGTGACATGCAGGTCATCATTGGAATGTTTCCCAAGTTAATCACCATATTATATTACATCCATCTTTTTGTATTCAACCTTGTTTACTTGATTATTCTTATTTAGCAGTAATCTTACATACTTTGATGCTATACCAAATCTCATTTTACTACTTATATTTTTTTTATCCTTCATGAACTTCCCTCAACATTTCTGGACTTTTTTAGCATTCTTGTGTTGTCTTACTATTGGTTTTTTCTTTTTTTTTTATCTTGATAATGCATAAGTTATTTTATTTTTTGTATCATCATCTGTATCAATACTAACATTTTTTTGTTCAATAGGTCAATCCCTCTGTATTCAACTTCAGTATCCATATTAGCTCTTTTGTTGTTGTTGTTGCTGCTGCTACTACTGCCTCTCTATTGTTCCATTTTGCAATGTTACTTGAATTTCCAATATATATATATATATATATATATATAAAAGATAGGAACTATCAATTCTACTATAAAGAGTTTTAGTAGAAAAGGAAATCAAACTTGTAGAAGAACTGGAAAAGTACTACGTGGACATAATTCATTACTGAGACCAGAACAGGTGAGGTCATACTAAATAATAAAATATAATATGCTACATTTGAGCCAGAATCAACGAGGAAAGGTGATAAGGAGGAATGATCGAGGAGTAATGATAGCATTTAACACCCAAACATGAAAATGAACTTCTTGATTGGAAGATAGTTTTTAAATAGAGTTATATGGGCAAACTTCAAAAGGAGGAAGTGGACAGTGAAACTTATTTGTATCTATGATCCACTAATATCATCCTTCTATACACACTCTTCTGTTTGCCAACATATCAAAAGAACGCTCTAGTATTTTTCTTTGCTTGATTGGCAATTTCTGCTCATGCTGAACTTTGCTCATGCTGAGTCATCTTCTTGCCCTGTTTCTTTGTACTCCTGATATAACGGATTGTTATCCTTCATCTTATGCTGTCTGTATAAAGCTCTCTTTTTTCAGATTACATACTAAATCTCTTTATTAATCAGTTTTATTCCTACATTATTAAGCTTTTTCACCTTTGGAATACATGCAGACATTGCTGCTGTTCAAGCAGCATTTGTCTCCTTTCCACCCAATTGTTCTTTCTATGATGTATCTCCTAGTTGTGTCTTAAGTTTTTCATTAGCTTGTGGATTGCAGAGGTTGGTTGATAGGTGGAAAAGAGGGGATATGAGAGAAACATTTAAATTACTGAAAGGTTTTTATAGGATTGATGCAGGGGAAATGTTTCAGCTGTGTGATAGTGATGGAAGAACAAGAGGTCATCCCTGGAAATTAAAGAAAAGTGTGGTTAACAAGGGTGTGAGAACAAGGTTTTTTGCCTGGAGGGTGGTCAATGAGTGGAATTCATGAATGCCTGACTTAGTTGTGAGTTCTTCGTCTGTAAATGAATTCAAGAAGAGATATGGCAGATGTTGTTTTGCTAGTTTGGGTCTCCCGCAATGAGTCTACTGACTCCATGGAGTTACCCATAATAATAATAATAAAATAATCCCCAGCCTTATGTAGTTCCACATTTATCCTTTCCACACAGAAGTTCTCATATGAATGGCTACAACTCAGGTGTTCACCTCATGTTCACTGTCACCAAGGGAAGAGAATTAGACATTTATTAATAGAACACGTAAAGACCACAGTAATAACTTTTAATTAATAAAGGTACAAATATTTTGTACTGAAATTTACAGTACATCTTCAGTGTCATACAAACAGTTAAAAGATTGGAATACAAAGTACAGAACAGTCGATGGATCACTGCATAAAATTGTTGCTGCGTGCTAGGAGAATAATTACTAAATTATTTATTAAAAAATCCTTTAAAGATAATTAATTTTTATTGCCAGTTGCATAAAATGAAAGTCTCCCAGATTTTTGAGAGAGAAAGAGAGAGACAGTCATTTCAATTTAAATTCGGCCGATGTAAAATAGCTTCACAACTTTCTTTAAAAAGGCATTCATGTTTGAACCTGCATCTATGGAGGAGAAGAGCTTTATCCCACTGGATATTATGAGTAGTGTCAATGCTGTGTTGTGCTAGACCAGACTTATGAGGTTTCATGTATTCAATATAATATTGATGTTCCTTAATTCTTTTTTCCGTGGAACGGCCTGTTTGTTCTGTGTATAATCTTTATAATTTGTACCTAGATAAAATAAACCTCCTTCACCCTCGTATCGATTTTACGCTAGAAAAAGAATCTCCACAGGGCATCTCCTTTCTGGATTTACACATTCAAAGAAAAGAAGACGGTTCCATTGTCACGTCTGTCTATCGCAAGCCTACATTTTCAGGTCGCTACATTCACAATTCTTCCATTCATCATCCATCTCAGAAATTTGGCATCATTACATCGCTAGTTTCCAGAGCACACAAATTCTGCTCCTTTGAAAATTCTCTAAACCAAGAACTAGAAATAATCAAAAATACAGCTATACTAAATGGATATTATCTTAAAACAACTAAAAAAATCATCAGTCACCTTCCCACACATCAACCCAGACAAGAAGAAGTCCGTAGGATTCCCATACCTTACATCAAAGGCATCTCCAAACGTCTTTCAAAAATTATGAAAAAATACAATTTTGCCACTACTTACAAACCTATCAACCAAATCTATAACTTGTTACCTTCTCCTAAGGACAAACTCTCACCTCTGATGTTACCTGGTGTTTGAGATCCCATGCTCCTTCAAATTGTCTTACTTTGGTCAGACAGGTAGGTCTGTTCAGAAACGCATCTCGGAACATCAAGACCACATTCATCTTTTCAAACCGCAGAAATCTGGTCTCTCCCAACACGAAGTTGAAAATCCAAACCATAGGATCCATTGGGAGAAGTTGAAACTTTTACACAGATCTTTATATAAATATGAATGTTTATATAAAGAAAGTTCTGAAGCCCTACTACACAGACCAAATTTAAACCACAGTAATGTTCTTACTATTCCTAAAGTATGGGAAATTGTCACACAAAATTTTTTATTTTATTTTTTCCAGTTATGAGTTGATTAGGAGGGTGATGAGTTGTTTCTTTGCGTGGAGGGTGGTTGAACTGTGAAATGCATTGCCTGAGAGAGTGGTGAGAGCAAGAATGGTCAATGAGTTCAAGGAGTGGTATGATAGACTTGGTGTTTCCTAAGAAGGACCTCCCACATTGAGTCTCTTCATTCCATGGAGGCCTAAATAATAATAATGATAATAATCATTTATTTATTTGATTTTCTTTGTCTCTGATCATTAGTTTATTGACCTTGTTATTTAAAATGTCTAGTTTATCTTTATTTGTTTCATTCCTGTTTAAGCGGTAGAGTTTCCTTGCTTTATTTCTTTCATCTGTATATTTTTCAGTTTCAGGGGTAATCCATTTTTCTGAGCCTTTTTTGTTGCTGTTTCCAAGAATTTTGTTGGATGTTATGTTTATTGCTTCAATGATACCCTTATACTTTTCATTAACTGGATCTTTAAGAATGTTTTCCATATTGTCTTCTAATGTACTGTGGAAAGATGCTGCAATTTGTGGGTTATTTAGTTTGTCCCATTTGTATTGTTTCTTTTTAGGCCTGTTATTTTTAGAGGCTTTTAGTGAAAGTTTAATGTGGGCACTGATTATTCTGTGATCAGAGTTTAGTTCAGCTGTATTATATGCTTAACAGTTCTTGATTGATCTGATCCACTTTCCATTGATCAGGATGTGGTCTATTTGCGAATGAGAGCCATTTGGATGTTCCCAGGTCCATAATAAGGTTTTTGTAATAAGGTGTTTTTTTTTCCACCAGAGGTCAGGCCAATAGTTGTAATGGTTGGTCAGTAACTTTAGAATGCCATGTAGATTGTAGTGCAGCTTGTTTCTTTGTATATATGTGTATACTCCAGATGATGACCTTAATGTGAAGGTTGAAACTTCGAGTGTTTATTTGGGATTATTATTATTATTATTATTATTATTATTATTATTATTATTATTATTATGCGAAACCTCCAGGAAGTCCAAAGACTCATCGAGGGAGAGTGTGCCAACAGTATCGAATGATTGAACTCCTTCCAACTAGTAACTGCACTCAAACTTGCTTAACTTTTTGTGAGCCATTAGTAGCAGAGGCTCTACCAATCGACCAACCGAAGCAGAGCACATGAAGAAGAAGAAGAATTAGATAAAATTTTAAATGAAGATATTAAACTAAAGTTTTACTCTAACACGATAGTTGTTTCCATAATTTTCATGACGTATTCTGGTCACCATGTAAGCATGAAGGAAAAGATTCTGATAATGATTAAGATTATTTTCTCATTATTATTATTATTACATGACACCTCCAAGGAGTCCAAGGACTCATCGAGGGAGGCATCTCCACCACTCAGTCTTCCAACTACTGCGAACCACATCATCTACCCAATGCCATCTGCTGCCCACCACTACCACTAGTATTTTTACAGACATCTATGACGATGGCAGGATTCAAATCTACAGCCTTTTGACTGGAGAGCAGATGCACTAACCACTCAGCCAACCATTCCAGCAAAATGCTTCTTCAAAATGCTTATTTTATAAACTGTCTGGTGGAGGAAGGAGAATAAGGAGAACTTTTTTTTTTTTTCCCTAAAAGGATAATGAGTGGTGAAGTGTTAAAAGTGAACACTTTTAACACTTCAAATACTCAGTACACTAAATGTCAATAAGGCATATAGAAAATTTTTTACTATGGGTATACTATATGTTAAAGATACCAAGCAATTTTATAGACTTGGCTTTAATCCTTTTTTTACTAAGTAAGCAAACAAGCAAGTAAGCAAAGTTTGCACCTGAAGTAATTTCAGGTCTGAGGCAACTCGTGGTAATGGTAGAGTAAGTTCTGATCACTTACCTTGGTACCTCCCATAATGCAAATCACATCTCCTTGTGGACATGTATGATGCTATACATTAATGGAAGGACCACTACCCAGGCCAGTTTTGACTTTATTGAGGTCTCATCGGTGGGAGCCAGACCCTAAGGTATACCAAGGTTGAAGTAATGCAGAATTTATAATTTTTACCTATATGAGTTTCCACAAGATGCTTTGACCTTATTAAATAAAAATCTCCGGATGAGAGAATGATGTAGAAAGTTTTTTTACCTTGGGTATACTATATGGTATCTTTAATGTAAGGCGATGTGTTTTGTATTATGGGAGATACTAAGGCAAGATCAGAGCTTACTCCACCTTTACCATGAGTTACCTCAGACCTGAAATTACTTTAGGTGCAAACTTTGCTTACTTGGGAAAAAAAAGATTAAAACCAAGTCTATAAAATTGCTTCGTATCTTATGTCAATAAGGCAGGAGGACTAAATGGAATTTCATTATGTGTTTTAAGGGAATGTATTATGAAACTGACTGTACCATTAATTTGGCTGTTTAATGAAAGTCTTGTAATGGGGCAGGTTCCTAGAGAGGGGAAGGAGGGTAAGATTAGTACCATTGCATATGGGTGATGGTAGAATGGAGGTATCAAACTATAGGTCTGTTTGTATTTCTTTTGTAGTTAAGATTTTGGATAAATTGGTAAGAACTCGTATACACAATTGGGCAGATGAGGGTAATATAATTTATGCATGCCAGCATGGATTTGTTAATGGGCGCTGTTGTTTTAGTAATCAGGTTACTTTTTACAATAGAGTAACAATATCAGTGTGGATAAAGGTGAGGCATATACTCAATTTTTTCGAATTTTTCTAAAGCATTTGACAGGGTGCCACATGACAAGTTGATTTTTAAGTTGCATCATATGAGTTTGGATAACAGGTTAGTGAATTGTATTAGTGATTGGCTCACTGATAGATATCAAAGAGTTGTATATGCGGGAGCAGTATCAGGGAGTGGAAGGTTACAAGTGGATTTCCACAGGGCTTAGTCCTGGGACCATTTCTGTACAATCTTTTTGTCAGTGATATTGTCACAGGACTTCACATCATCTGCAAAAAACTGAGATTTCAGTTTTTTGCAGATGATGCTGACATGCCCAGCCAAAAGCTGGGCATGTCAGTTTAATGCAACTAAATGTAAGATTTTCAAAATTTGGAATTCACAGAAGGAATGCTCCATACTGTCTTATACTAACTAGAAAAATTGGAGGAAGCAAGGGATCTTGGGGTGATTGTGGATAGAAATTTAAAGTTCCAGGGACATATTGCAAAGGATGTGAAAACATCTCATAGTATTTGGCAATGCTGATGAGAACATTGACTACAAGAGATAAACGTCTGCTGGTCTCATTGTATAAAGCTTTGATCAGACTACATCTGGATTTCTGTGCTCAGATCTGGTCAGCAGGATTTGAATGGGATGAAATAATCTTGGAGAGGGTGCAGAGACAGATAACAAAAATGATGTAAGGACTGTACAGCATTGATTATGAGAATAGACTGAAGGCATGCAGACTACAGCGTTTGATGGAGATAAAAGGAAAAGGGAGATATGACCAAGACATTTAAGCTCTTGAAGGCTTATTATCACATTAACACTAAGGTGATTTTTCACATGGCAGAACGAGGGAAAGCAACAAGTACAAGAGGCCATCCCTGGAAGTTGCAAAAGGTGGTGGTGAGTAAAAGGGTAAGAAGTAAGTTTTTTGTGTGGAGGTTAGTTGGAGCATGAAATGCATTGCCTCAGAGGGTCGTGAACGTGCAGACTGTGGATGATTTTAAGAATGAATGAATGAGTGATATGTGACAGACTGCTTTCTAGCGTTGACCTCCTGCAATGAGTCTTGTGGCTCCATAGGGGTCAGGAATATAATAATAATAAATAATTATAGTAATATTGAAAACAAATCTCAATATCTTTGAGATTACCTTTGATATCTAACTCATACTTCCCTTTCCTTTTTATTGTTAGACACTTGTTAAACAACCAAGTCAATGGCATTAGTTAGCTCTTTGCAACTCTCTGAAAAAATATGGTATATATATCTCGCCCAGCCTTATTAATATCAAGCCTGCTAAATATTTCCTTCACTTTTAAACCTAGTATCCCTAACAACCCCCCCCCCCCCAGGACTTTGCATGAACTTGCTATCACCAGTATGAAATAATCTGGCAAAATGTTCATTAAATCATTCTGCTTGTTATCTGCATTAGTTACTTTGATATTATTCTCATCATAAATTCCATCCTTTCTTACAGTTATCCTCTCTTACCACATGATGGAACTCCCTTTCACCACTAGGTCTAACCAGTTGTTCACCTTTCATACTATGCTTTGTTTTTCCTTAAAAGCTTGTTACATTCCTAGAGTATACATTGCTCACCTTGTTGTGCTTTCATCTTCCATAACAACTTTCTATACATCCTGCTTCCTTGAAAGAAAGATAGAAAAGTAATTTTATTAGAAATTTAGAGTAAATTCAGCCTGAGTTAGATGTGATTGTGTTGTGTGTTTGCATTTTGAAGTACTTTACTGAAAGTAATTTTCAGAAGTTTTTCTATAAAATGTTATATTCAGGACTATACTTATGCACAATTGAATAAAATTTAAGAATTAAAAGTATAAAAAATTAAAGATAGACATAAAAAAATTATGATTGCTTTCTGTTAAATTTCCTATATCACTGTAATATATATAGCTCAGAAAAAGGGTGCCATTGCTTCAAGTCAATATCTCAATACATCATGTACCCTTTTTTTAAAAAAAACAAGAATGCAAATACTATTTATTTTCTTATATTTTTTGTGTCCATGACCTGTTTGCTGTCATGCCACAAACAGGTAATGTTCATTTTCTCTTCTTGAAAGGGTGAAAAATTATTTACAAAACTCTTTGCATCCGAATAAAATGTCAAATTTATCACTATTATTAATTGAAAATTATGTGAATAATTTGAACTATGATGTTATTATTGATATATTTCTGAAAGAGAAGTTTAGGGAAAAACATTTGTAGTGTCTTTTCTTAGCCCTAGTTTAACATTTATGTTTGATATGTATCGTCTTTACTTAGCATAAGCTTTTTTAATAAATGTAATAAAATTGTTTGTATATATTGATTGTTTTTATTTGTCTTTATTCATTTTGTAAGGATGGGGGGGAGCACTATAGCTCCTGAGGCCCAGCCCCCTCGGGAAAAGTGCAAGTACGGCCCTGGATATATTGTGTGTGTGTGGGTGTGGGTGTGTTGTACCATTTCTTTCTATGATTATAGTGGCCTCCATATCCCTGTTTACTGACATTTTGTAGCCCAGTCTGCCACCATTTAAAGACTAAATTTTGCACAATATGTTACAAGATTTTGTGGCATGCTGCACCTATGGCATATACACTACCTGTCAGATAAAAATGTGGTGGGTAAGAGACAGTACAATTCGTGTTTTCATGAAATATAAACAGTGGAAACAGCTGGAGTGATTTTGATATCAGCATCTCCTTTCTGCGACTGTGATGGTGTTGATGGTAATGAGTCTCAGCAGAGTGACTCTCAACATGAATACATAGCATCTCATTTTTTCTTTTCACATTTCAAAACTCACTTTCACACATTAAATTGCAAGTTCCAGACATCTGTCTGCATTGGCAGTCGATCTCACAGAAAAGGACAACAACAGCTTTGCTCCAAATAGCTATTCCCAGTTTGTCATATGCAAGCAACTAATTAACCTTATCTGAACTTCTCCCATTATCTTTAATATATTCCATTCCATTGTATTCCATTCAATTTCCATTGTATAAGACTCTGATTAGGTGACATATGGACTACTCTGTACAGATTTGGTCACCTGGTCTTCAAAAGGACGAAGAGATGTTGTAAAGAGTCCAGAGGCAACTGGCTAAGGTGGTTCCTGATCTCTGGAATGTTGAATATGAGGAAAGGTTCAGAAGATGCAGTTTACAGAGTCTAGTGAATAGGAGGAAGAGAGGTGATAAAATAAAGACATACAAGTTGGTAAGAGATTGTTATAGGATCAATGTTGAAGAGGTCTTTTATATAATGGTGGGAGTCAGGGGAGAACAAGAGGTCATACCTGTAAGATGTAGAAATGAGGGTGTGAACAGGGTAGTGAGAAGCAGGTTTTTTGCATGCAGAGTTGTGAATAATTGGAATGCCTTGCCTAAGAGTGTGGTGTCGGCAGAGAATTTCAACGTGTTTAAGGCACAGTATGATGAGTTGTGTGTATGACAAACGGACCTCTGAGATGGGTCTTTGATTCCATGGGCTCTTAGGGTAATAATAATAATAATAATATAAGTTAACTATTTCACTTCTGAGATAATAGAAACAATCAAAACTCTCATTGCTGACTTATTTTCATAATTTTCTTTTATAATTCAGATTAAAATTTTGTTTTCAACTAGCTATTTGTTTCCACATCAGAGTTAAAGTTTGTGTTATATATAAGTTGTTATGTTAAATATAAGTTATATTTTATATAAAATCTTGCTCATTATTTTTATACAGTACTGACCATTATTGCAACATCCCTATCACCCTTCAAAAATTTAGCCTATTATATTATATGGCAAGCAAGAGAAAGAATAATTATCACAGGTTAACACTGGTGGATAGTCATATAATATGTGAGGGATTGGCTACTAGGGGATGGGCATCCCATCCCATTTTAGTGCCTGCATTCGGTGTATGAAAGATTTTGAAAATGTTTGCTATGAAAGTCATTTGAATATATGCAAGTATTATGTTTTCCCTTTATTTAGCATTTTGTACAGTGTTTGGGAATTTAGAATTATTATATAATTGATGTGAAAAGTGAACTTTCTGTACCATTTACAGGCATTATCACACATTCATCTGACCTGTTATATTTTCCTCTATTCTTATTCTATTGTTACCCAGTGAAGTTTCATTATTGGCTGATTAATCTACTTATCTCTCTCTCTCTCTTTCCTGATGCTTTCTAGAATTTTCATGATGTGTTGTCATCATGCACACTTCTCAATATTTTTACTATCCCAGGGATGGCACAGACCATGTTACACATTGGCACAGAGACTTCTACTATATGCACAAATAAAAATGTTTTCCTCCAGATAGCAGATGCATACAAGAAGGACTTGAATGATTATATTCATAAGTGATGTCAGCATGTGCTTGCAAAATTCAAACATATTTTAAAAGTTGTTTCAGCAGAAATTTTTAATGTAAATGCATGCTCCACTATACTTGCACTCAGCAGTGAAACAGTTAAATAGTAACAGCCCTATAACAGATGGCAATCCTAGTTGCTTTCTTCTACCAGAATATTGTTGTCCTATACATAACTTTGTTGACACCTACCAGGCAACCAACATCATATCCAACTCAAAATCTATTATGAATCCCATTCATAGTAATTTAAATACCAATCTATATGACAACATGACAATTTGCAAAATCTAATGTTGTAATAAGGAAGGAATCAAGATCTTTTGTGAAGGAATCATAGCTCCAAGTTGACATGGATAGAGTGAGGTGTGTGGATGTGTGGGTGTACATATATATAAATGCCAGACATATCAAAAATAAATACTTTACCAACTATAAAGGGCACAAAGAATACCCAGTTTCCAAGAAACTGGTAAAGCCATTTCAGGATCAGCCTGACAACAAGAAAGAGGAACTGCATCCAACCCTGAAAAATTCAAAAATGCATCAAAACTTGCACAGATGCATCCCTTATATGCAGAGGTGGTGATGTCTAAAAAGCCAAAAAAGCTGGAACCTCAGCAAACCAAGGGATCCAATAAAACTGCCAAAGTTGCAGCCGTTCTGGCAGACATGCTTATTGTATATTATGAATCCAATCCTAGTCAAGAAGCACAAACTTGTTTGTGAGACAAATGTAAGCAATTCTCTCACTAATCAGTGATGGTTAATGAAAAAAGAAGAGTTTATTCCATTCAGATCATTTTCTGTTATGCCAATGGCCTAGGAAATAAAATGCATGAACTTCAAGCATTCACAATGTGCCAGGATGCTGACCTAATCCTGGTAAACAAATTGCATCTCCATCCAACCGACAATCCAAAGCTCAGAAACTATGTTTTTTATCGTGACAACAGGCCCAATGCCAGAGAAGCTGGCATGAGTATCTTTATCAAATGCAACATTGAGCATAGCGAAATCGAAAAACCATTGACCCCAAACATTGAGATCATAGGAGTGGAAATCCAGACATACAGTGAAGGCAGCTTGGAAATCTACTTTGTGTACAACTTAACCATCAAGTGGCTCCCTCGAAACTAACTTAGTGGAGATAAGAAAGAGATACTAGACTTGAACTGAGCAGTGCTAGTACATGCAATACAATACTAGTGCCTGGAATAGCAGGATCACTAATCAGAACAGTAAAATCCTCAATGATTTCACCACCCACCACAAGGAATATTGTGGTTGTGGGACCTCTACAACCCCCACACACTGTAGCATGACAGGATATCCTAACATTTTAGGACATCATCATATTCCAAAATGTTGCTCACTTGTACAGGCTGAATGTGATGGATGACCTCAGTTTCAGTCACAAGTCAGTACTAATGCACTTATTCTTAAAACAAGAAAATACTTTTGACCATCTATCATTAATCAACTGGAGAATGCTACCTGGGACACTCCTCAAGTTCATAGGCCCAGTCTTAACTATCAAATCTAAAGAGATGGTTAACACTTCAATACACAATCTGAAAAACCTGGATAACAACAGCACTTCAAGTAGCCACCACAATGCCACACTCAAACATCAGCTGTCTCCCAGAAGAAATCAATAATCTCATCCACAAAAAACAGAGTCAGGTGCCGGTATCACAGGGCTCTGGCCCATGTAGACTAACAAACCCTGTTCAGTCTGACACACCCTGAAAGACCATCAGAACCAACAGTGGGAAGTGAAACTACTGTCTGTTTCTAAACACCGAAGATCATTCACTATAGAAGATAATAAAGGACCTCAAAACCACAATGAACCTCAAACTCCCTTCTACTAATTCTTGGTGAAAGAGGTTTAGTCTGTCATGATGCTGAGAAAGCTGAATCTTTTGCCAACAGTTTAGAAAAACAATGCAGCCCAAACTGCACACATGCAGACCTAGATTTCATTAGGAACATTCACATCAGTGTACCACCACACATTGAAACATGCAAATTTCCCAAATGATACCCAATCAACATCACCCACTGAAATACGAGAAATAGTCAAAAAACTAAAGAACAGGAGAGCACCAGGCCCAAACAGGATTTCCAACAAGGTGATCAAACAACAATCCCCACAAAATGATTATGCACCTTGTAGCAATCATTAATGCAAATGCTAAGATTTCACTACTTTCCACCATGCTGGAAAGACACTGGCATAATGTTAATACTGAAACTGGTGTAAGCAAAGCAGTTCCCTCAGAAATGCTGCCTAATCAACCAAATCAGCCTGCTCTCCTACCCAGGAAAGATTGTCGAATAGCTGATACTGAAAAGATTGCAAAAAAATCAAAAGGAAAAAAAAACCTCATACCTGATTAATAGTTTGGCTTCCAGAAGAATCATTCCACTGTACAATAAATCTTCAGAGCTGTGGAACATATCAGTTTGGAATACAGTTGGAAACATCACACGAGTATTATCTTTCTTGACATTGCAAAGACATTCAACAAGGTCAGGCATAGAGGACTACTTTACAAACTATCCTATCCTTTCCCATAGTCCTTAATGGACCATTGGTCACTCATGGCTGAGCCATGAATGTCTAATGGGCAGTGAATTAAGGCAGATGGCACCCATCTCCTTTTCTGTCTTCGTCTATATGTCCTATGGCTGTATCCTGTATGTTCACGGGTCTGGCTTGTCTGTTTGAGGGATGAAAAACTCCAGGATAAACTGGGGAAAAAAAAACTGCTGTCCGCAAGACGCAACCTGCGCCCAAGACCAACTAACTTGGCTATGGCTGAGGAAGATCCTTCAGCTCCTCACGTCTCCGACAGGAATCGAACCTAGGACACTCCTTCTCCAGGCATATGGTTGCAAAGTGCACAGCCACTAGGCTAACTGCACAGACACCTATAAACTAATCAACATCAAATTCCCATTTGGCCTGACCAGCCTTCTTACTGGTTCCTATCTTGAGGATAGGAAACTTCATTTGAAACTACAAGGAATCAGATCATTCAAATGCAGGATTATATCAGGAATTCTCGAGGGTTCTCTAATGTTACCTTTACTCTTCATCTATATTACTGATATCCCCTGCACAGCCACTACAGTGGCTCTATATGCAAATGACACTGCAGTACTGACCTGGTCCCTAAGGCCGAGATTGGTAACCAAAAACTTTGAAAACATACTTATTTAATTGGAACTTTAACCTATGGAAGGTCTCAAAAGAATGGGAATAGGGTAAAATTGCATAACAGTACCAAGTAGATTCAGTTTTCCAATTACAGTAGAATCTATACATTTGGATTTTGTAGAAAGATTGCAAGAGCTAGGTTCCAGGATTGGATTAATAATCACAGAATTCTATAAGAGAGGCCACACAGATTTACTAATGGGAGGTCATATTTTGGAAAATTAATCATCATCATCACCATCATAAAATGCAAACAAGAAAAAAAAAGTTTTGATGGCACTATTACAGCTTCAGTAATAAACATTGTAAAGAAAGTGCAGTAAGAGAGGAGACTGTCAGCAGTCTTTATTTCACCTGTAAACTATCACCATGACAATAAAATCAAATAAATGTAGTGTCACTTCGATTAAAAAAAAAAAGCCGCTTCCTCGTCCACTTCACCAACAATGCAGTGTAAATACTAGCTTAAGTGATTGTGCACCACCCACAGAAAACTAGACCTGATCTGCTGTTTTCATTTGAATTTGCAGCTACAATAACCACAACTCTGCCTTTACTCTGTCTAAATTCTGCTCCTGTCTAAATTCTGCTCCTATGTTTCCTTCTACCACAAAGGTGGAATACTTGCATTTGCACAATCTGATATTCCTTGCCAGAGGATGCCAAATCAGGAATTCCCCTCTTTTTGATTTCTATGCTTAAGAGTACATAATGTATTAATGATACACATTGATCTACTCTTACACGTACAACCAGTACTCTAGATCTGTTCTTAACCAATTCTCCTTCCAGGTCAATACTGTTGAGGTTGCCTCTCCTCTAGGTAATTCAGATGATAATCTTTGACATAGTTAATCTTCAGTAGAATGTCCTTACTTGTTTTGATTGAGTTACAGAACTTATCCATGTTGTAATGAACCACTCCATTTCTCACTTCATTCAAAATACCCACTCAATATTTGAGCCATGGTTTTCCAAGCAGTGTGCCAAGGCAATCAGAAAAAAAAATTATCTCACAAGTAACAAAATGCAAAAACTTCAGCCTTCATTCACATCTACACTGAAACCCAAATTTTTGCACAACAATTAACACATCATCTGTGTCTGAATTCAAAAGAGCTAAATGCAAAAAACTTCTCTTGAACACAAATGTCAGTCATGCCATATGTTCCTTTGCAAAGGCTACTGGGTGTAATTTCTGTCCATCTTTGTCTAATCCAGATGGCACTGTTGCAACAACACCTGAAAACTAGCTGATCCTCTGGCATTATTCTTCTCCTTCAGCTCCTGCATAGGTGATGAAGCCAAATCACCTCCTGCTATACCACCAGCCACATGCTTCCTGTGGCCTTTCTCCAGAAAGGCATCTGGAGAAAGGCTTCTTCTTCTTTTCTATGCATTAGGCCTAGTGGCCTGTCACAGAGCTGTCCTTAGCTCTTCCAAACCGTACCCATCCCAAGGACAAGGTGGTTAGCCCTATGCCTCCTGGTGTCTTATTCTTGTTCTCTGTTGATATGTGTGTTCATGGGGATGGTTTGCCTGTTCTGAAGGACGAAAAACCCAAGTTTCCAGGTGAAAAAACCCCATTCCTCCATATGAGACTAGCTAACTCAGCTTTTGTCCAAAGAGATCAGATAAAGTTAGGGAATCGAACCCATGTCTTTCTGACCAAAGGGCTTTGTCTATATCGATTGAGCTACAGAGCTCCCTAAAGAAGCTTGAATAATCTAAATACCAAAAGGCTTTTGTCTTGATAATATCTTCAATTGTGCTCAAGAGATGGGCTCCTGAAATAGCACTTGTCCTTTGTTCCTGCACCCAGTTACACTGATCTGGCATATCCACCCCACAGGATGGAAGTAAACCTTCTAAAATAGAGATAATTGTCTGCTATTCTGTAGGGTGGATATTCCAGATCAGTGTGATTGGATGTTAAGATGATAGAGGACAGATGGTAATTCAGGAGCACATTTCTTGAGCACAATTGATAGGGTACTACCAATTGTTCTCAAGTAACTGTGCTGTTGCACTTCACACTTCCCTTGCATTTGTCATTTTCTAGCATAAAGGATTGCTCAGCAGATTGCAATTGTATTATCTGCCTTCTTCCCTGTCATCATTCTCTGCATATAATGGTGGATGGTATTATCTCTTTCTCCTTCTTTTCAGCATGATTTATTCCTCCCACTAGAGTCTCCATATAAATTAAAGGTACCAAGTTATATACTTGGTTTAATTCTTTATTCAGGTGTAAGCAAACAAAGTTTGCACTTGAAGTATTTTCAGGACTGAGGCATCTCGTGGTAAAGGTGGTTCGACTTCACATCAGTTGCCTTAGTATCCCATAATGCAAAGCACATCTCCTTGTGGACATGCATAATGCCATGCATTATGGGAAGGGCCACTACTCAGACCGGTTTCAACCTTTATTGAGGTCTTTTGGTATCAACTCTGGGTCAGTGGGAGCCAGACCCAGAGTTGATACTAAGGTTGAAGTAATGCAGAAGTAATATTTTACTAAGGCAAGTGATGTGAACTCATACCACCTTTACCACGAGTTGCCCCAGTCCTGAAAATACTTTAGGCACAAACTTTGTTTGCTTACACTTGGATAAAGGATTAAACCAAGTATATAATTTCTTGGTATCTTTAATTTATAGTATGACCAAGTGAAAAAAACTTCCAACAACCTTTCTCTAATCTAAAGTAAACTGGTATAGGAAAATATATAGGAAAATTTGTTATAATAAGTATAAAAATAATGTCATATATGTATCTTCAAATGTGTAGCCAAATACTTCGAAAGTGTTGCATTATAAGTTTACATTATCACCAGTATTCTTCCAAATTAATCTGCTATTAGTATCAACTCTGGGTCTGGCGCCTTCTTTTACAAGAATTTTATAACCACACGATACTCACTTTTATCCATTTCAAGAGATACAGACAGCACTTTTGCTTCAGATAGCTGTATAAAACAAACTACTTAATAGAATGACTTGCAATTTCACATGGATGCTTATGACAGATGCACCAACTTAGAAATAAAAATCTTGCCCATAGTGTCGCCATCTATGGTCAAGGCTTTCAGACCACCCTTGTAAATACATACTTAATACCTCATTAGGAGGGCTCGACCAGTCCTAAGGAACAGTGGAAGATGGGGAGATCCCACACAAATAAATAAATTCCTCCAACTTAACTGCATATCTTGCATTTCTCAAATAACATCAAAACCATCAAGATCTTTTATGGCCACTGTCCTTGCCAGTCTCCATACCAGCCTTCAGAGAAAACCTAGTTAACTTTAGTGCTATGAAAACATGGTCTTTTATTTTATCTTGCAATAAAAAATCTTACTTCTTGCCATATCAGGATCTTGAAACGATGTTTATTGGAAGAGGATAAGGAAAAATAATTTCTCAGTTTAAGGGATGGGTGGAAAATAGGAAATACAATAGAGACATTTATGTTGGTGAGAGAATTTTACCTGATTCATATAGAAGTAATTATAAATATTGTGGAGAATAAGAGGAAGAGAACACGAAATAGTCATCTCTGGAAGAGTATAGATGTTAGTAAATGAAGAGGAGGAGGAGAAGAAGAGTTTTTACATCGAGCCTTGCATAGGAGTGAATGTATTGATTGAGATTGAGTGTGTTTTTAATACTGGGAGTGCAAATGAATAACATGGCTATCACTCCAAACCATAAGTTTGATATGATAGACATGTTGCTTGCTGAGTGAGATCACCAATGATGAGTGTTGACTCCATGAGAGTTTCTTATAATAAGTATAAAAATAATGTCATATATGTATCTTCAAATGTGTATCCAAATACTTTGAAAGTATTTTCATTATAAGTTTACATTATCACAGTATTCTTCGAAATTAATCTGCTATTTGCCATATCTCCTATATTGTGAGATCTTATATTTCAATCTTCTAAAGCTCTTCCACTTGAGTGTCCACCTAGATCACTGTCTTCTCTGCAGAAGACACTTCTGCTCACCTTTCCACACATCCATTCTTGTTAAAGTGACTACATCACCTTAAACTACTTCCACTCATGCATCCGTGAATGCTAATAATATCTAGTTCATTTCTAGTATCTCAATTTTTAACATGATTTGCGATTTATGCCAACTGTTCACTCACCTAACAGTTTTCAGAACTTTCATTAGTCTTTGATCAATTTAGTGTATCATATCACCTTTGTTTATCTGTTTCTGTATTTAATTTGCAGTCTTCACTAAAAATTGTGCCTAAATATATGAAATGTTTTACTTATTCTACAGGTTTGCCATTGAGACTGCAGTTGATGTTTAACATGTTCCTACTTATTTTAATAGTTTTTTTGTATTTTTTATCATTAATTTTCATACCAAATTTTTTACGGCATTTATTCCATTTATGTAAAGATGCCTAAGGACTTGTAATGGTTATATTTAGTAGTATAACATTATCTACATAAAGTAAAGAACTGAATTTCTAATTTTGATATCAGGTTTATGGCACCTTTTCTTCATATAATGGATGTTGGAGATTGTGTGCAATTTGCCTTACATGGGATTTGATATCATATTACAGTTTTCCTGCATTCATTTCTCTCTGCTAGCAGTTAGAATTGAATTAATAAATAAATAAAGAATAGACTGCATTTATATGAATAGTTATTATATTGCTCTGTATAATATCTCACTTACACTGTGTAAATGTAGCATCCAACCAGAGTATTACTAATTTTGCTAACCAATGACCCTAGTTCTGATCTCTGGTGAGAATGAAAAAAATATGTCAGTAGCTAATAGGCTGATATTCATTGTACTCAGTTACCTTGATTTCTTTTATTTTAGTGAATTTTCTGACTAGAAGTTTTAATTGTTAACTATTGTCTTACTTCTCAGGTACTATATTGTAGCAAAAGTCACTACCGAGACAGTTTCTTTATTAAAATGGACAATGTGTTCAAAAATCTGCCACCAGGGTGTCAAAACCTATTTAAGTTCAATTGAACTCTATAAGTGTGTTTATAAACTCATTGGTCAATGATCCAAAAAATAATTTCCTGAATCACATAACTTCAGAATACAATCACTTTGATTTTACTGCACAGCACATGTTGAACTTTAGTTCTCATCAGTGATAAGCATGAAATTGTTCTCCTCTCCAGAAGTTATGCTTGATGCCCTTTAACAAAGAGGAAAACTTGTTAAAAAAGTGGCTTTTTGAGTTCCCATAAATCAAAGTTTTATAGAACTCTATCAGTATGCTGTGAACTTTATGAGTGATCTGCAAGATCTCTCTTTGCTCTACCTGTGTGAAATAGCAGAATTAGTATTCTTGAATGAACCTTAGGTCTCCTCAGTGATAGACAGACTTGCTCTACTCTCCACAATAAGCATCCTCTGGATGATCTTTAATCAGGCCTCATTAGTAGGAGCTGGATTTGTGTATGTATACTCAGTTATCTAGAAGGCAAAAGTCTTTTTTTTTTCGATATCTGAGTAGCAGAATGGTTTATCACTATATTGCAGTACTCTAGTTTAGAGATAATTATAGCAAGTATTTACTGCTGCTTTGGTAAATTACATAACAAGAAAGTATATTTTATTTTAAATTGCCAAGATATTTCAGTTAAAGATTTTGTTTACTTATGCTTTGTAAAATAAGGATGAAAATTAGAATATAATTTCTTATTTTCATCCTTTCATCTTTAATATAAATTGAAGAGTGTAAATGTATGTAGATTCTATTACTTAGGGTATAGTGAATAACAGAGCATACTTGGTTTGTTTTCTGAGAAGGATGAACAGGATGATTGAGGCTTTGAATATGAAGAATAAAAAACTGTTAATGATAATTTTAGAGACAAATAATTGGGATGAACAGAATGAGAATGTGAAGATGGATATCAAAAGGTTATTGAGAAGAGAGAAAGAACAGTGCTGTGGAAAATGATTAATATATTACTCTGGTATGACAGCAATCAGGTGAGACAGCATGTAGCAGCCTGTTTGAATGGTATGTTGGCCTGTACTAGAGTGTGTATTCCAAAGTGCAGTCCAGTACAGAAATTGGAATTATAACTATACAACAAATAGCTCTGGTTCAATGTGCAACTGTTCTGAGTATGCCATTTTGAGATGAGAAAATGTGTAATTACTTACGTAAGTACCTTTTAAGTTTGTGTGTGTGGTTTTCTGTAAACAGAAAAGATAATGTATCATTTGGTAGTCATATAACTGGTATTAATTATTATTATTATTATTATTATTATATCACACCTCCAGGGAGTCCAAAGACTCATCGAGGGAGGGCATCAACTCTACAATTCTTCATTTCACTACTCCACCAATCTTCATCATCTAATACCAACGCAATCTACCGCCAACCACCACCACCACTAGTGCTTTCACAGACAATCACAAACATCTATGCCCACAACAGGATTCAAACCTGCAGCCTTTTGGCTGGAGAGCAGATACACTAATCACTTGGTCAACTAGGCCAGCATTTACATAGGAAATCACACATCCTTTGCAAAAGATTACTCACTAACTTAACTACTATTGTGTTTGCTTCTCTTACCTCCTTTGCATTAGCATTCATTAAAGTTATCCTTCCTATTACTTTCTACATAGGAAAAGAAGTGTTTTGGATTCTTTGGCCTAGTAATCTAGCTTCCTGTAATAATTAGCTTTGGTCTTTCTTACTATACATGTCATCCTTCTTGCCTATGTTTTGTACTGCACATGGGCTTGCTGATCACCTTTTTCTTTATATATCCTCCACAACATTGTTTTTTCTGCAGTTCCTGCTTAAGATTGCTCTTCATTCATCTTAGTCCTACCTGATTTTTCTTACTGACTATTTGCTTCTGCTTTCTTCAAAGGTCCCTTGATTATCTCTTATGCACTGCTAGCATCTTGGTCCTTCAGATTCTTACCAACAGCAAGTTGGCTTCGCAGTTTGTCATATTCACCTCCTTTGTAATTCCACATACATCTTTTCTTAAATAAAAATTCCTCATGTCTGGCAATCTTCCAAGTCAATACCACATGATCACTCTTTCCAGTTGCAGGCAATGTGGATACCTGGGTTATTGCTAAGTTTACTAATTCTATCACAGATACAAATCTTTCTCTCTCTCTTTTTCAAACTTCAAGTCCCTTTCCTGACATGCTGTCCAAGATAATTATCTCTTAGAAGCTATGTAAATTCCATTTCATTACTTCCCTGTGAGTGTGGCTTGTTCTAACCTATGTCCCCATAGTCAAAGTTCCCCATAATAATTACTCACCCTGTACTTATTGTGCTAATTTGCTGATGGATACTTTCTGCATTCTTCCTTGCATCTCTTGGGCTATATCATCAGCCAACTATACATTTCATCCTTTTGGCCTCTAACCCCCCAGATAGCCTGAAATGCACTGTCCTCTCTATTGAATCCTGTTCTTCTTGGCTATAGTTGTTCTTATTAGTAAAAACCTTCTTTCCTATCCCATTCTCTTTGTTCTCTCTGAAAATACTTTCCCATTGCATTCTGTTCCTGTGACTATATCATCCCTTGTCAATGAATCCCTATTAATACCTGTAACTTTTCTGTTAAGTTGAACTCGTCTCCCTTATTCTGTATACTTCTGGAATTGGTGTACATAAACTGTAGTATCCCCCTTTGGTCCACACCTTTCCTCATGTGTTGCATTTACTATCCTACTCAGTATTAGAATCTGAGGAGTTACAATCACTGTTGTTTGATCATTCTTAATCTCACTCACCTCAAGTAGGCCTGCTCTCTCTCGCTCATTCCCACCAAAATTCTAATTTTCACAACTCTCCACTTCCAGAATCTCACTGAACAACACCTTCTCCAAAAATCTAATTCCAAATCCATTTAAATTCAAGCCGTCAGCTCTATATAGGTCCTTTCATCCGCCGAACTCACGTCACACCATTCCTTCTTTTATTCATTCTTTGATCAGAAATAAGCCAATGTGACCCAACACATTGGCTTATTTCTTATCATATCCCTTCTTCTCAACTTGTCTCTGCTATACCATAGCAGCAAACTCATAATCTTTACTCACTCTCTCTTCTTATTCACATCTACCAACCACTCATTCCTTTTTGCATATCACATTTGTTGCCTGTGAGATTATTTGTATCTGCAAAAATAATAATATATTTTTACTTTCTCTCTCTCTCTCTGCATCCTGACAGCACCACTAAATCCTTAATATGTGCCCTAGAGCAGCACAATTCTGTCATGCTCTTCTCAAACATTCCTTGTATCATGGGGTTCTCCATACAAACCTTTTTTTTTTTTTAACCTATCCTCTATCACTTTCATACACTGCTTTATAGTATTGGAATTACTGACAGATGGAATTATAAAGTCAAGTCTATTTATTTGCGACCAGTTTGTATTAATTATTCATATTCCATAAATAATGTGATCACACAGTTAACATCTTCAGCTGGTTGTATGGATGATATCTTGGATATTTAAAAGCTAAGGGTGAAATTAGTGTAAAGGCTACAGTGAAACAAATATTAGATGATATGCAGTGATAATCAACTTTTCAGACTAGGAAGGACTAAAATTAATTGAAAATATGAAAACCAGATTGTGTATATATTTATTTAATCTGTTTATCTTGTTGCATATGCAAAGAAGGAATTAAATAAGCAGTTTGTTTATCATAACTGTTGTATAGTATATTTGTAGTTGATATTGTTTCAAAGACTATAGCTAGCATGTTTTATCAAACAGGTAAGTGACCATTTTATTTAATCTTTGTTTTCTTTTCAAAAATTATTTGTGATTATTACTTTTTTCATCTTTTGAAGTAGATGTTCATTCCAATTCATCAGAAGAAATTAAGATTCTATTGGTGGAATTCTTTTGTATTCTTTATTAAGTTTCATATCAGATCATAATCTTCGAGTTCAGTCCATTTTAGTAATTTTGTGCAACCCCAGTACAGTATCCATCTCTCTCTCTCTCTCTCTCTCTCTCTCTTTCTCTTCCCCCCCCCTCTCTCAGTGCATGCATGCACACACATACTCCATATTAAAAAAAAAAAAAAACTAATAAAATAAAAAAAAATAATAAATTCTTCTGAATTAAGATAACTTACATAATTCACAACAGACCAACTACGGTGCAATTGTGACAACCATCACTGACATGTCAAATACACTGTTAGGAAGATTTCTACTCCTCTCTCATTCTAGAGTACAGAAGTAAAAACAGTATATACAGGCCAGCTGCTAGATAGTACGTGGTACTTAACTTGATAATAATGAATCGATACACCTCCTAACCAGATAACAAATAATTCTTTTGCCATTTACTCTACCAGATGGTGCCTGAAGGAAGTCCAAGTATGGTTGTAAGCAGGGAGAAATATCAAGGCATGTGTAGATAGGAGATTGAGCTCCCTTTGCATGGGCTTCATGGGTCATTCACCTTCCACTGCATCATTTTTTATGTGCTTCCATCCATGAAAAGTTATAAATCAATAGTCCTTATAACTAGAGCATAATCTGGAAATCCTGACGAAATTATTATTGTTGTTGTTGTTATTATTATTATTATTGTTTCATGGAATCCGATATCTTATAATTGGAGACCCAAACTAACTATTATACATGCAAAACTTATCATACCTCTCTTTAAACTCATTCATTGTCAGGGAACAGGAACACACAGCTAATTCTGATACTCCATTCCACTTATCACCACTCTCCATGCAAACAAATCTAGTCTGTACACCCTTACTAATCACATATTACACAGCTTCCGTGGATGATCCATAGTTCTGTGACTATTTGTCGTACATTGAAAAATTTTATTGGTCAATTTTATAAAAAAACCCTTATCTTATAAGCTTCTATCATGTCCCATCTTTTTGCATATCAATTAAATTTTGTAATCCACACACCTTCAGCCTATGCTCATAGGTAACATTCCACAGACCTGTCAGCAGAAGACCTGTCGAAAAGAGGCTTAGTAAAAGTTCCTCTAGGCAGTGACTAGAATTGAACTTGTGACACTCTTTCTTCAAACAGTAGTGCTGTGGATGGCATATGCTACCTCCACTGAGCTACATAGGAAAAAAAAATCTCTTTGATTTACTTCCTGCTTACCTAATTTTCTCTAATAATCTGATTGGTCTTTCTTACCATACTAGTGACCCTTCTTGCTCAATTTGTACTGCTCATTGGTATGCTGATTACCTTTTCCTTTATGTTCCCACCATAATGTTTTCTTTTTTGCAGGCTCTTGCATTTTTCTTTACAATTCCTCCACAATGTTTTTTTTTTTTTTTGCAGATTTTGCTTTATACCTCTATTCATCCACTTAACACCCACTTGATTTATTCTACTGACTGACCATTAATATGCAGTCTGATACTGCTTCTCTGAAACAATTCCTGCTCACTTTACATGCACTGTTGACATTCTTTCTTTGTAACCTCTCAAGCCAAGGAACTGCTCCAAGATGTCTCTTAAATCTGTCTTAATTACCAGCTTAAAAAATAAGTTCAACATCAATCCTTTCTTGACAGAGAATTCCACATGTTTAGCATCTCCCAAGAACAAGACTGCATTCACTCTCCCCAATTGGAGGCAGAGTGTCTACCTCTATGACATGCTGTTTCAGATAATTATCCTTTAGCAACTTATAAATTCCACTTCAATCTTGCCATGCCCTACTTCCCTTCCTCAAATCTGTGTCCCCATAGTTGAAATCTCCCATAATAATTCCTTCAGTACACTGATTGTGCTAATCTGCTGATATCTGGCATCTATATTTTCCTGTGGACCCGTAGTTTATTGCAGCAACCAACAATAAATTTGTCCTATTGGCCTCTATTTTGTACTTAATAGCCTCAATTACCATCTCTCCTAGACGTAAAATTCCTTTTAACTTCCAATTTTGTTGATTGATTTGTATCCCCCCCTCCTGTCCTGTTTCCTGTATCCTCCCTGAAAATGCAATACCCTTTACATTCTATCCCTGTAACTATATCATTTTCTGTGAACCAAGTCTCACTTATGCTTATTTTTTTGCCAAGTCGTGCTGGCCAATGCCCAAAACTCCTCTTCCTTATTTCTCAGTTCTTCTGGCATTTGTGTACCTGCATTTCAATATCTCTTGGTCCCACAGTTACCCTTGTATAAGTCATTACCAACCCATTTGAATCTGAAACCGAATGAAATCGCATTCAACTTTGCATTTCTGTATACACACACAAACATATACACACATTGCACTCATTTGTCACAGACACATGCTTGATTGCATCCCTTCCCCTAATATCTCTAGTTTCCTTGGCTTTGCACTTCCAAACTTTCACTAAACAACATATCTATATCATTTTCTGTGAACCAAGTCTCACTTATGCTTATTTTTTTGCCAAGTCGTGCTGGCCAATGCCCAAAACTCCTCTTCCTTATTTCTCAGTTCTTCTGGCATTTGTGTACCTGCATTTCAATATCTCTTGGTCTCACAGTTACCCTTGTATAAGTCATTACCAACCCATTTGAATCTGAAACCGAATGAAATCGCATTCAACTTTGCATTTTTGTATACACACACAAACATATACACACATCGCACTCATTTGTCACAGACACATGCTTGATTGCATCCCTTCCCCTAATATCTCTAGTTTCCTTGGCTTTGCACTTCCAAACTTTCACTAAACAACACTTTTTTCCAAATATCTAACTCCAAAACCATTCAAATACAATCTATCAGGCATATATGACCTTTTATCTATCAAATTCACTCTATAGATTTATAAATTACATACCATTGCTCTTACATAATCTTCTCATTGACTCATTGGTAATCATGGCCCTTCTTACATCTGTCCTATCATACCAGGCAGTAGATTCACAATCTTTACTTTCTTACTCTTAATTTTTGCTTCTTTCAACTTTTTCATATCCTCTCTCACTGCATATTTCTCACTTTTCTAAATTATTATTATTATTATCATTACCATATTTGGAAATTATGGAATTTTTCATATTTGATGAAATACTGAAATTTCTTCCATTTGGTCACTAGAGCATTTGATGCGTCTAGTAAGTGGGGTTGTGGTCTCATACTGAGCAACAAAATTTGTCTCCCACCTAAAGCTATTCACAAACAAACATGCTAATGAATGTTTGTGAATAGCTTTGCATTTGAACCTTCAGCCTCTTTTTTGGAAAGAAAGTCCATTAATCAGTTTGCAAACCAAGCATTGAGCATTTTCCTTTCTTTTATTTATTTATTATTATTATTTATTTTTTTGTGCTCACCAATAATGAAGGACAACATAACGAAATACAGTTTTACTGCATATCACAAAAATTCTCTTTCAAAAAAAAAGGTTTCCTCATCTACTCACCAACATTTTTGGCCTTAGAGGCCATTTAAATGATATGCACCACCTACTGCAATGCCAAAGGACAAGAGACTGAGAATGACTGACGGAAATATTTCTTGAGCAAATGAAACTTGGACAATGTCGTGGACACCTACTAAACATCACCAGCTGAGGTTCCTAATCAGTGCTGGCCCTACGAAGTTTGCCATTCCATGCAAGAACATATTTTGCCGCCCCTTTCCCCTAAAAAAAAAAAAAAACCTCTTTTAATGGCATCTTAAAAGCCACGATGTTAAGCTAGACTTCAACATGTCATTTTAAATAGTAACATTAGCTAATAATAATTCTTAAGTTAGTGAAAAATGATCATCAACTATATTTCCTTACAGAAAGAGAGAGAGAGACAATTAACCCTTTAATGGTGGAATTTTGTTCTGAAAACATGCATCTGCATGGGTAATTAAAATCAATTGCTACTAACATCGACATTACTGGGATTGCAATGAGAAGTACTTGCCACGAGCTCAGAATTCTTGGTTTCAGTCTTTCGCTTATTTTCTCTTGTACTACATTAGCTGTTTCAGTTTTTAGATATTTATGCCAAGCCCCGCTTTGTTTCTGATCGCATTCTTTTTCTGATTTTCATTTGCGATATTCTGCACCTGATAGTTTTTTTTTTTTTTTTAAATCAAAGGACCTCTTCAGTATGAATTATAAAACAATTATACTGAATTTTATTAGACATATTGGAATATTAAAATTATTTTAAAATCCAAATCCTAATAACTGTATCAAAAAAGTATTATTAACAATCACTGCACAACTGTATTATCAAAATACATAAATATAGTTTGTATTTATGTGTTTTGATTCTATTTCTTTAATTAGTTTACTCTTAACCAATTATCTCATTATGATCTTTTGGTCTCATTGGTTAAATGAGATTTATCCTCAGTCAAGGTCAACTCATGGCCAACAATGGAATCGGAAATAAATGCAAAGTAGGTGTTCTACTATAGTCACGTCGTCTGATATTAATACTGCCAGAACATAATACTACATTATTTTAAATGACCATGATTTAAAAAAATATATATGTGTTACCGCTAAAGTGCAGAAATCAGTTATTCTGCAGATTATCTAGGTATTGTGCAGATTAACTATGGTGATCCGTTAATGTGCGGAAAATTGTTTCATTTCTCAAATTACCTAGGTAATCTGCAAATTACCTAGGTAATCTGCACATTACCTACTAGGCACTCGTTAAAGTGAAAATAAGATCTTTGCTGGAACAACAGCAACATTTCCGTATGTTTAAATTAAGATAATGTTATTTATTTATTTTTTGATATCTAAAGAATCAAGTTAATACAATCAAACAATCAACAAATTAGTTGATAGAATCAATCATCAATCAATTAATATAATACAAGGAATCAAACGGTTTAAAATATTATTACAATTAAGAAAAAAAACATATGATAAAATTATGTTTACTTATTAAAAAACCAAACTAAAAGTGGAGGGAGAGGGGGGAAGGAGTAGGGAAAGGAAATGAGAGAAACAAACTTTTGAACTTTAATGATACGGAAGCCGTTAATGTGCACATTACCTAGGTAAAATGCAGAAAACTCTTGATTCCGCACGTTAACGGAGCAAATCATTTAATCTGCAGATTAGCTAGGTAATGTGCACATTAACGGTTTTCGCACTTTAGCGGTAACATATATATGCGGTACAATGAAGTTTTATTATATAAAAATTTAACGACTTCCTGAAGTCTGGTTTCAAGAGAAGGAATAAATGACTTTTTTTTTAATGATTTATTTTTGGTATACTTTAGGGCGATTTTGCCGCTCTCAAAAACTTGTCGCCCCATGCAAATGCACGTGTTTCACTGTTGGTTGAGCCAGCCCTGTTCCTAATGGAACCTCATCCAGTGACTTTAACAACTGCCAGTCACTCTCCAACTAGTAGACTGTATGTCTGAATGTGCATGGATGTTTTGTGAATGTCTTTAAATTGGAGATGATATTCATCGATCAGTATGTGACTGCTATTCTGCTAATGTTCAGAAATCTAGAGCAGGATTTACAGATGATTTAACTCTTAGCTATCCACTAATATTACACATACTTATATTATAGGTCAACACCCTTTCTTGTGTGGGATTAACATTTGGATTCAGAGTCAGATTCAAATATTATTCACAGATTTGGCCAGGTTTTCATGGTGATGAGGCTATGTTGAAATGGGTGCAGAGACGGTTCACAAAGGTGGTCAGTAGTCTTTGGAATGTGGAGTACAAGGGCAGATTGAGAGAATGCAAATTGCAAAAGCCTCGTGAATAGGAGGAAGAGGGGAGATATGATTGAGACATATAAGCTAGTCATGGGTTGTTATCAGGTTGCCATGGAAGAGATTTTTCATAGAATAGGAGAGGGGGAATAGATCAAGAGGCCATCATTGGAAATTATAAGGAGGGTGTGAGCAGAGGAGTGAGGAACAGGTTGTTTGTATGAAGAGTGGTTGGTGAGCGGAATGTATTGCCTGAGTGTGTTGTGAATGTTGTCACATTGAATCAGTTTAAGGTACAGTTGCATGAGCATTGTTACTATTACTGACTATTACACAGATACACACTATTACTATTTTTCAATAGTGTGTACCTCCCATGATGAGTCTTTCACTCCATGAAGGTTAATATTAGAATCAGACACTGTCAGTCCTCACTCCATAGAGGCTGGAATGATAATAATAATAATAATAAAGATGTGCGGTTCGAGCTACTGTCTAATACCTGATTCTGAACATGTCTGATTAGCAAACTATAACTTCTTCCCTCCCACTGTTTCAAAAAAAAAAAAAAAAAAAAAAAACAATAAGAAATGTCCCAGTCAATCAGTAATAATGCAGCCGAGGGTGGGGGGGGGGGTTATTCCAAATACAAGATAACTCACTAAATCTTTAATTAGTTCACATTATTCTTGATATTAATAATTCAGGTAGGATTTAAACATTGTACAGCTTCATATTACAGAATTAATCAAAAATGGGATAAAGTGGCTCAAAAATAAGTGCTGTCATAGTGCAGTTGGAACACGTTGTCCCTCGATTAGAAAAGATCTGAGTTCAGTTCTCATCATGATAAGAGGAATCTTATACCTTTTTTCAATTGAAGATGAGTTACCCGATCTTATATATAGATAGTAGACAGGGTTTGTTTTCTTGGTAACTCAGTTTTAAAATCTCGCATACAGCATACAGACCAGAGAACATGCAGTTAATAGAAAAAATACTATTAGTGGGCAGCAGATGTCAGAGCATGTAGATGGTTGATTGTATGATATAGAGTGGCTTTCATGATGCAGAGAATCTTTAAAAAACAATAGCAAAGTAAAAAATGTATGCACGTCTCTTGCAATTTATTATTGTAGTAACTGATTATAAGAAAAGGCTTTATAGTGATTTCATTCAAGGGATTTTAACTTGTAGTACATCAATACCATGGATGCACAGAGAGAAAGAAGAAATCTCTCAACTTTGGATTTCAAAACATATGGCTCATACTCATTCGGAAATACATAAGAATATCGATTGTTCAAGCAGTCATAAAAGGAATGAATAAAGAATAATCTAAATTTGATTGAGTCTGCAAATGAAGCTGTTAAGGATTACTGACTAGCTGTTGCAAGCATCTAAAGAGGTTTAAAAAAAAGTGGGAGACTTGCGGATGTTAAATCTAATGGGCAGTGAATGAAATATTTGAACAGAAATTTGACTATTGTTAATGTTGCAAAGAAATTTTGTACATGATAAAAAAAAAAGTATTGAATTTTGCTAATATTTAAAATTAAAATTTTAAAAAAATTTGCTAATATTGCAAGTCATCACATTTTTGTTGGAAACAGATATGGTAGATTTTTTATTTATTATGTAGTGTAGGGTTAGTCAAATGAGAAAGTGAAGCATCTAAAGAGGTTTAAAAAAAGTGGGAGACTTACTGATGTTAAATCTAATGGGCAGTGAATGAAAAATTTGAACAGAAATTTGAGATAGTGAAATGTAATATACTTTTATTATCAAAATTCTGAATTGGATTTGCAATAAACTGAAAAATATTGTTGATATTATTATTATTACCCAAGATCCCATGGAGTCAAAGACTCATCTGGGAGATCCTTCTGTTCTGTCATCCACACAGCTTATCATACTGTGCTTAAAACACACTCAAATTCTCTACAGACACCACACTCTCAGGCAAAGCATTCCAATCTTTCACAACTCTGCATGAAAAAACCTGCTTCTCACACTACTCACACCCTCTTTATACAGTTTTCAGAGATGACCTCTGGTTCTCCCTTGATCTCCCACTATTTTCTGTAAAACCTCTCCAGCATTGATCTTATAACAATCCTTTACTAACTTGTAGGTTCCTATCATATCTTCCCTCTTCCTCCTGTCCACCAGACTCTGCAAGTTGCATCTTCTCAATCTTTCCTACTCAACATTCCAGAGGTTAGAAACTACCTTAGTCAGGCACCTCTGGACCCTTTCCAACATCTCTTTGTCCTTCTGAAAACCAGGTGACCAAATCTGAGCACAATAGTCCATGTGTGGCCTAATCAAAGCCTTATACAATGGAACAAGAATCTCCCTTCTTCTGCAAGTCAATGTCCTTCGCATCATATCCCCAGAAACCTTTGTGTTGTCTTCACAATTTTGGCTATGTGTCCGCTAAATTTCATATCCTTATCCACTATCACCCCTAGAACTCTTATTTCCTCCACCCTCAGACAATATATCCTCACCAAGCATAAATTCAGCATCCCATTTTTGTTTCCCAAATTTTAAAACCTTACATTTTGCAACATTGAACTCACATCCCCATTCCCAATCACTCAATTTATTCAAGACTTCTTGTAAGGCCACAACATCTTCTCTACTCTTCATGGTTCATCCCAACTTTGCATCATCTGCAAACAACTGAATGTCTCCATTCAAATCTTTACCAATATCATTAATATACAAATTAAACGCAATGTCCCTAAAACAGACCCCCTGAGGCACACCACTAGTAACTTACCTTTTCCTGGGTATCACATTCCCATACACAACTTGTTGATACCTATCTGATAACCAATCTCAAATCCAATGCACCAATCTAATATCCAACCCATCTGCTCTAGTTTGACTATCAACTTGTCATGCAGTAATCTATCAAAAGCTTTTGTGAAATCAAAATATATTACTGTGTATCCTTCTCCTCTGTCAAAGTAAGCAGTCACCTTATTGTAATAAGTAAGTAGATTACTAAAACATGACCTCCCTTTAGCACATCCATGCTGTCCATCAAAGATAATACCATTGTTGTCAACCCAACCCTCGATCCTAGTTCTCACAAGCTTCTCCAACAACTTAACCACAACAGCTGACACACAGATAGGCCTATAGTTTGATGCTTGAGTTCGATCACCTCCTTTATGAAGTGGCACAATCTTACCCTCCTTCCATTCCTTAGGGACTTGACCGAGTGCAAGACATATTAAAAAAATATGTCAAGGCCGGCATCAACTCCCTGGCACATTCCTTCAGAATACGTGGTGATATATTATCGAGTCTGACAGCCTTATTTACATCTAGTTTGCTCAACTCCCCATACACTTCTTACTCACTTACAGTCGGTCTGACTTCCCCATCATCAACTGCTCTCAATCTCTCCATGAATTCACATTCACAAGATTGAAATACCTTTATGAACTACTCATTAAGTATCTCCACCACACCTTCTGCAACAGCTGTCTTTATACCATTTTCTCCAATCAATGTCATCCTTCCATAATCATTCTTTCTTTTGCTGGCTACATATCAAAAGAAATCGTTAGGATTCTTTTTGACTTCATTAGTTAACTGCTGTTCATACCTCAATTTAGCTACCCTATAATAAATTTAGTTTAATCCTTTATCCAAGTGTGAGTAAACAAAGTTCCTGAAAGTATCTTCAGGACTGGGGTAAGGTGGTACAACACCGGGCAACTCGTTGCAAAGGTGGTGCAAGCTAACATCACTCCTATCTCAGTATCTCCCATAATGCAAAACATAGTATAACCAAGTGAAAAATAAACTTTCAACATCTTTCTCTAAATCCAGAGTAATTTAATAAAAAGGTGGCACACTGTTTGGCAACTCCTATAGGTAGAGATGACCTTGCTAATGCTTCTGCCTGGTATCTCCACTTGGGCCTGGCTCCCACTGAAGAGACCTCAATAAAGGTCGAAACTAGTCTTATTAGTGGCCCTTCCCTTAATGCATAACATTATACATATCCACAAGGAGATGTGTTTTGCATTATAGGAGATACTGAGATAGGAGTGATGTTAGTGCTCCACCTTTGCAATGAGTTGCCCGGTGTTGTACCACCTTTCCCCAGTCCTGAAGATACTTTCAGGCACAAACTTTGTTTGCTCACACACTTGGATAAAGGATTAAACTAAATTTATTATAGTCTAACCAAGTGAAAAATAAATTTTCAACATCTTAGCTATCCTCACCAACGAAGTCACCCACCTTGCCTGGTCTTTGTAGTCCTCATGGAATTGGTTATTTCCGCTTCTCTTATGCTGCATCCATAATGCTCTTTTTCTCTGTATCACATGCTTAATCGCTTTATTCATCCATTTCACACTTACCTTATTTAACCTTCTCACCTTATTTAACCTTCTTGGAATACATTTAGACATTGCATCTACTAGATGGGATTTGAAAATCCCCTAACCTGTATTGATCTCTTTTCCAACTAACTCCTCATTCTATGCTATACCTGCAAGCTGTCTCTTGAGCTCTTCATAATCAACCCCCTTGTAGTTCCACGTATACACTTTACTTACAGAGGTCCTCACATTGCTGGAATCCATCTAAGTAATACCTCTTGGTCACTCTCACCAATTGGCGGATGATTTGACACCTTATTTATAATTACATCCTGTGATGAGATGACCAAATCCAAGACTTCTATCCTTGTGTGCCCTCTGTTACATAATGTCTGAGGTAGTTATTCCTCAAAAACACAAGAAACTCATTTTCTTTACTTCCAGTTGCTATCTCATAATTCCAGTCTATATTGCCATAATTAAAATTCCCCATAATGATCACTCTTTTCTTATTTGCTTGGCTAATTTGATTATGCATTTCATAGTCACTACCATCCACATCACTTGGTCTATAACAACATCCAACCAAGTATTTCATTCCATTCACCTCTATCTCACACCATACTGCCTTAAAACCACTGGCACTATTTCCCTCTTGCATCTCTACTTTGTATGGACATTACTTTTCTCTGTCATCAGTAGAACCTCCACCTCCCTTTTTATCCCTTGTATTCTCATGAAACACCTCATATTCTAAAAGTATACTGTACTCCCACAGATGCGAGACACTTCGAAACTTCTGTGCATGTCAGAAGAAGTAGAATCCATTCAAATATTAGGGTAATCAATTTGTTTTGTGGGATGAATGTTTATTATTATTATACATTGGAAAATTAGCTTTTCTTTTATGAAAATTCGAGTTCTTAAAGTGGTAACTATTTTGCTTGTACAGCTGTTGGAAAATTACAGATAAATCACTTGATTTTGCATGTTGGTGACCAATTCATACACCCTTTATTTATTTCTCCCCTTCATCATGAATTGACTATTCTTGGCACATTGCCAGGCTCGGTTCTATGAAGTGTATGCGTACAATACTATGTATAATGGTGGACGAATAGTGAATTATGATATAATATCCGTCCATTGACCATTATTCATAATGAGCAACTAACAACAAAGCTGGCAACAGAGTTGTGAAAACAGGGCTGGATTTATGCATAATCTAGATAATCTACAGCTCATCTAGAGTCTCAAATTATTTCCAAGGCCCCTTGTAGAGAAGGGTTTCTTCAGAGTGATAGTTTATGGGCTACATCATCCTTAAATCCATCTGTACAATAATTTTGGCCTTGTTTAGTAGTCCTTTATGTCAAATTTAATCAAATGTTTTAGAGAATTCAAAAGAAATCACTCGAGTTTCTTCAAATTTTTCATAGCATTTGTCTAAAAGTGGGTGACATTGTTAATAACAAAGATTTCTTTGTTATCAACATTGGTATAATCCATAATGATAGTCCCTAGTAGTTTGAGATTTTCAGGCACTATTGATTTTTAATGGCTTTTATTATTATTATTATTCAGGCCTCCAAGGAGTCAAAAGACTCATCGAGGGAGGTCCTTCCTAAGACATAAAGTCTGTCAAGACTCATCGAGGGGAGGCCCCCCCTGAGAAACACAAAGTCTATCATACCACTCTTTAAACTCACTGACCGTTCTCGCTCCCACCACTCCATCAGGCAATGCAATCCACGGCTCAACCACCCTCCACACAAAGAAACCACTCCTCACCCTCTTGCTCACAGTTTCCTTTCGTAACTTCCAGGGATGGCCTCTTGTCATCACTCCTTCCCGCTGCTCAACCAAGCGAAAGAACTCCCCAGTGTCAACCCTGTAATGGCTTTCTCCATTATTTTAGCAAGAACAGAAGCAACAGCATCCATCTTGATAAATCTTTATTGATATGTCCATAAATTTGATATGAAATAATGAAATAACTTGGGAGGCAGCTAAATTTTTAGAAATTACAATTAAGAAGGGATATATGTGGAACTATAAAGCAGGTGATTATGTTACACTTAGGAGGTAGCTTGAAGCAGAGCCTTGGCATAAAGATCTGTAATGTTCACAGTTCATCTGGAGGACAACTCAAGGGGTATCTGGAGGATGCGATATCACACTGTATACCCAAGTTCAGGAGGGTAAATCGTGTAGGAGTTAGATGGACGAGTAGTATTATTAAGCATGTGCAGAAAAAGAAAATGTTGTGGAGGTATACCGTATTTTCCCCTTATCCGCAGATTTACCTTCCATAGTTTCAGTTATCCATGGTGTCAATCCCTGTCCAAATATATTAAATTGAAAATTCCAGAAATAAACAATTCACAAGTTTTAATTTGTGAGCCATTCTGAGTAGTTTTTGGTTATCAGATCAACTGTCATGGTATCATAGTGCTTGCATTCAAATAACTCTTATTTAACTTAATAATGGCCCAAAAGCACAAGATTGGTGATGCTGGCAATTTGAATATGCAAAAGAGAAGTCATCACATGCTTCCTTTTAAATAAAAAGGCAAAAGTTTTCTACTTCATAAAATAATAAATAAATAAATAATAATAATAATAAAAGTATGCTGAAGTTGTTATGATTCCATTCACATTTAGATAACTTTTGTTGTAGTATTGGAAGTTTATTTTTCACTTGGTTAGACTATAATAAATTTAATTTAATCCTTTATCCAAGTGTATACAAACAGAGTTTGAGCCTGAAGTATCTTCAGGACTGAGGCAACTCGTAGTAAAGGTGGAACAAGCTCTCATCACTCCTTGTCTAAGTATCTCCCATAATGCAAAGCACATCTCCTTGCGGCCATGTATATAATGCTATGCATTATACATGGCCGCAAGGAGATGTGCTTTGCATCAAGGAGATATAATTGTTAAGGGAAAGGCCAGTACCCAGACCGGTTTTGACCTTTATTGAGGTCTCGTCAGTGGGAGCCAGACCCAGATTGTCTCTGGGTCTGGCTCCCATGGAGTGATGAGAGCTTGACACCATGGAGTGATGAGAGCTTGGTCCACCTTTACTATGAGTTGCCTCAGTCCTGAAGATACTTCAGGCGTGAACTTTGCTTACTGACACTTGGATAAAGGATTAAACTAAATTTATTATAGTCTAACCAAGTGGAAAATAAACTTCCAACATCTTTCTCTAAATCAAGAGTAATTTAATAATAAGGTGGTACACCTTTTGGCAACTCGTATAAGTAATTATGACCTCTCCATTGCTTCTGCCTTAGTATCACCAATTCTGGGTCTGGCTCCCACTGACAAGACCTTAATAAAAGTCGAAACCAGTGTGGGTAGTGGCCTTTCTCTTAATGCATAGCACTATACATGTCTTCAAGGAGATGCGCTTTGCATTATGGGAGATACTGAGACAAGGATGATGAGAGCTTGGTCCACCTTTACTATGAGTTGCCTCAATCCTGAAGATACTTCAGGCACAAACTTTGTTTGCATACACTTGGATAAAGGATTAAACTAAATTTATTATTTGTTACAGTATGTTGTTATAATTGTTCTATTTTATTGTTAGTTATTGTTATTAATCTCTTACTGTACCTAATTTACAAATTAAACTTTATAGGTATGTATAGGAATATATATTTCCTATACATATATAGGTAGGTATGTATAGAAAAAAACATAGTATGTATTGGGTTCTTTACTAATCACAGTTTCTGGTATTCCCAGGGGGGGGGGGACTTGGAATGTATATTCTGCAGATAAGGAGGGACTACTGTATATATAAGGAGAAAGGTGACCAGCTAACTGATGAGCAGTACAAGGATCAGACAAGAAAGGTGACTAGCATGGTAAAGAAAGTAAAATCAGATTATTAGAAAAAATTAGCTGAAGAGGAAAAAGAAAATCCCAAAGTTTTTCTTTGCATGGCAAGTAGGAGGAAGAATGACTGTGAAATAATAACTTTAATGAGTACAAATGGTAGAGAGGTAACAAGCAGATGCAATTGTTGTGCTACTAAGTGATCATTTGCAAGGGTATATCATCCAGTTGAAGATATCAGTATGGCAGAGATGACATGGACTGATTTGAGAACAGAGGTTGATGAATTGAAAGTGCGTAGAATATTGCAGAATCTGAATGTAAACAGCGTGGAATTGGTAGAGATGTCAGCTCATGTTTTATGAGAATGTGTAGAGAAACTGGTAATGCATTTGACTAGAATATTTAAGTCTGAGTTCTGGCAGAGTCCCAAGAGAGTGGAAGGAGAGCAAAATAATTCCTTTGCATAAAGGAAGATCTAAGTCTGTGTTAGCAAATTGTAGACTAATCACTATTTCATGAATGGTGGTAACCAGAAAAGTTGGTCAAAAAGAGAATTCAGGAATTTGTGGATAAGAATATGTTATTCTATGAGGGGCAACATGGCTTTGTGAAGAATCGGCCATGCCTTAGTAATCTACTAACTTTTTATAATAGAGTGATAGCTGAACTAGATAAAGGGAATGGCTACATGATGATACTGCTGGATTTTGCAAAAGCATTTGACTGAATACCACAGAACTCTGTTATGCAAACTGCAACAAATGGAGATGGATATGGATAAAGGGATGGCTGATGGACAGATATCAAAAATTAGTATATGGAGGAGCCAAATCCAGGAAAAGGAAGGTACTAATAGTATGCTACAGGATCTGTGCTTGGACCACTGCCATATCATTTGTACATAAATGATATAGGAAATAATTTGAAGGGAGATATTCAGTTGTTTGATGATGATGCAATATTTGGTAGAGTGATTGTTAATCAAGGTGATGAGGAGAGCTTGCAGGATGATTTAAATAGATGGACAAAACATAATGGATGTCAATTTAATGTGGAAAAGTGTGAAGTTATGCATTTGAGATACAAACATTACAAGTTACATACCACATCAAGGGAAGTGTATTTCTGAAAATTGATGAAATCAGGGATTTGAGAATAGTAGTAGATAGAGAGTTGAAGTTTAGAGGACATATTGCTAAAGTAGCCACGATAGTTCACACTATTTCTTGGTTATTAAAGAAGACATTAACATTCAAATATAAGGAGTTATTATTCCCCTTTATAAAGCCATGATACAACCACTTCTGGATTACCATGCTCAAGTCTGGTCACCTGGGTTATTGGGGATGAGGAAGTAGCGGAGAGGATCCATAGGTGAGTGACCAAGATGGTGAGTGGTCTGTGGAATGCTCTGTATGAAGATAGATTAAGAGTTTTTGAATTGCAAAAGTTCGTTGATAGGCAAAAAAAGGAAAATATTATAAAATCATTTAAGTTTCTTAAAGGTTTTATAGGATTGATGCAGGGGAATTCATTCAGCACTTAGCATGAAGGGGAAAAACAAGAGGTCATCACTGGAAGTTGGATAAGAGGGTTGGTAGAAATGGCATGAGGACTAGAATTTTCACTTGGAGAGTGGTTTGAAGTAATGGAAAGGGTTACCCGAGTCCCTTGTGAGTACTTTGTCTGTTAATGATTTCAAGGAGAGGTATGGTAGATATTGTGTCGATAGTTTGGGTCATTCATGAGTAGTAGGAATCCATGGGTTGCTCTTGCAATAATAATAATAATCCAGGCTTTAGAATAAGTACTATTGAAATAAAAGAGTATAAAAGGATAAAAATTATAAGTCAATCCTTTACAAATGTTTGGAACACTTGAGAAAAGTTGCAGTCTGGTTGGCCAATTTGCTGGCATATCCACTCTCCAATCACCAGGCTGCAGGTTGGGATGAATTTCCTTGCCTAGTGTGAGACTACACAATGAAATTCATTGCCAGTCTACTTATTGGAGGGTTGAAGTGGCTTGAAAAAGTTTCGTCTTTGATCACTAGAGCAGAATGTCCAGATCCTGTAAAGAAGAAATAAAAATATAAAATATATTATTAATATTATTATTATCATCATCAACACCCGAACCTCCATGGAGTCAGAGACTCATCGTGGGAGGTACTCACTATAGCACACAATGCTCATCCAACTGCATCTTAAACTGATTCAATGTGTCCACATTCACAACACACTCAGGCAATTCATTCTGCTCACCAACCACCCTCCATGCAAAGAACCTGCTTCTCGCTCCTTTGCTCACACCCTCATTATACAGTTTCCAGCAATGGCCTCTTGTTTTACTCCCCCCTCTCCAATTCCATGAAAAATCTCTTCCATGTCTACCCGATAACAACCCCTGACAAGTTTATATGTCTCAATCATATCTCCCCCTCTTCCTCCTATTCACAAGGCTGTGCAACTTACATTCTCTCAATCTGTCCTTGTATTCCAAAGACCACTCACTACCTTTGTGAATCTTCTCTGTACCCTTTCCAGCATATCCTTTCCACCATGAAAACCTGGTGACCAAATCTGTGCACAATAATCCATATGAGGCCTGAAGAAGGCCTTATACAACGGAATCATAACCACTTCTCTATTTCTGCATGTCAGGGTTCTTCGCATCATTGCCATTGTTATTATTATTATTATTTCGGGCTACTCCAGGGAGTCCTTATACTCACTGAGGGAGACCCTAAACATCATGTCCACACAACTATTCGACATTCTCACAGTATCTATCATACCTTGCCTTGAACTCGCTCACTGTCATAGCACCCACAACAGACTCTGGCAGCTGATTCCACTCATTTACCCCTCTAAAAGTAAAGAACCCAGCTCTAACATCCCTGCTAACCACACTCTTGCCCAGCTTCCATAGGTGTCCCCTAGTTCTCCCACCACCAGTCCTGATCTCAAAAATATTATCCTCTGAATTAATCCTATAGAATCCTTTTAGCAATTTGAATGTCTCAATCATATCTCCCCTTTTCCGCCTCTCAACTAGTTTCTGCAACCCACAAATCTTCAACCTGTTCTCATATGGTTCATTCCATAGACCTGCTATCATCTTAGTCACTCGCCTCTGGATCCTCTCCACCTCCTCCCCATCAAGAAGGAACCGAGGTGACCAAATCTGGGCACAGTAGTCGAGATGAGGTCTTATCAAGGCTCGGTACAGAGGTACAATAACTTGCTTGTCTCTGCTCGTCAAGGTATTTTTCAACAACCAAGTGAGTTGATGAGCCGATTTAGCTACTTTTGCAATGTGCCCCCTAAACTTCATCTCCCTATCCACCAACACTCCCAAGTCCCTTGCCTCATCAATCTCTTGGAGTACAGTTCCACCAGTGTGGTATACTGCTGCTAATCTTTTCACCCCAAAATACATAACCTTACATTTTGTCACATTAAATTGGCATCCATTCTCCTTAGCCCAGAACTCCAATCCATCTAAGTCATCCTGCAAGACTTTGACATCTTTTGCATTCACTATCGCCCTACCCAACTTTGCATCATCAGCAAACAAATGAACTGTTCCACTTAGATCCTTCTCTATATCATTAATGAACAGATTAAACAGCAGTGGTCCAAGAACAGAACCCTGTAGCACACCACTAGTCACAGGCCATCTTTTGGACTCTACTCCTAAACAAACTACTCTTTGATATCTCTCCATCAACTACCCACCTATCCATCTCACCAACCCTATATCCATTCCCATATGTTGTAGTTTACGGATTAGAATTCCATGTGGTATCCTGTCAAATGCCTTTGCCAGGTCCAGCAGTATCACTGTAAACCCATTTCCCTTATCCAGTTCAGCCGTCACCTTGTTATAAAACTTGAGCAAGTTACTGAGGCATGATCTACCCATCACAAAGCCATGCTGTCCCCTGTACAGTGTCTCATTTTCATCAATCCATTCCTGTATTTTTCCCTTGACTACTTTCTCCAAGACCTTGACAACGACTCCTGATATGGAGTCGTTGTCAAGGTCTTGGAGGTCAGAAACTCCTATTATTTGATGTGATGTCTTCACAACTTGTGCAATGTGACCCCTGAATTTCAGGTCCTTGTCCACCATCATTCCTAGATCTCTCATCTCCTCTACTCTTGTTAAAGTTTCCCCACCAAGTGTATACTTTGCATCCCATCGTTGCTTACCAAATCTCAAAACCTTACACTTGGCAACATTGAACTGATAGTTCCACTTACCTGCTCATTCATGCAATCTACTCAAGTCCTCTTGTAAGGCATTAACATCAGCCTGAGTGTACATTGCTCTCCAGTTTTGCATCATCTGCAAACAGCTGGATATCACTAGTTAAACCCAACCCAATATCATTAACATACAAATTGAACAATAATGGCCCCAAAACTGATCCCTGTGACACACCACTAGTGACTTTTCTCTTTTGAGATACTGCACCCCCCCCATATACAACTTTCTGATACCTATCTGATAGCCAATCACTGATCCAACACAGAAGTCTTGTTATCCAATCCCATCTGTTTCAATTTATTTAAGAGCTTGTCATGTGGCAGTTTATCAAAAGCCTTTGCAAAATCCAAGTACACCACTGTATATGCATCTCTTCTGTCCAAGGTATTTGTCACCTTGTTACAGTACATAAGTACATGAGATGAAGAAAAAAAAGCAGATGATGGATGAAAGACATCCAATGTACAGCCATATCATCACGGCTTCTCAACTCAAATCGAGGCATAGTTTTATGCAAAGAACTAAACCATTGATCCATAAACCTGAGGAGCAACGCCTTGTTCTATGGAGTGAATCGGTTCAACTTCAAGAAGTCCCCATAATTAAGAAACCCGGGGATATCACCTATGCTATAGCACCTGGAGGACTCTGAACCATCTTACAGTGGGAGTGTCCAGATGCAGAAGTAACCTGATGAAATGGGGTTATGCAGATGATGACAGCTGTGATTGCGGAGACGTTCAAAACTGACGAACATCTTTTATGTTGCCCAAATCTAACTGATGTGTGCTCCACGGATGACATTCTGATGGTCAATGACAAGGCGATACAAGCCACTGTTTTTTGGATGGAGAGGATATGATTGGTGTTCCAGACTCGGAAAGTAAGTACATAAGTAAGTTAGAAACATGATATCCCCTTAACAAACCCATGCTGATAACCACAGAGAATACTGCTGTTATCAACCCATTTCTGTATCCTACTTCTCACCATTATCTCCAGGACCTTCACCATAACTCCAGATATACAGACTGGTCTATTATTTGAAGCTACAGCCTTATCACCACCTTTATGCAGTGGAACAATTTTACCCTCCTTCCACTCCCTTGGAACCTGTGCTGTTGCAAAACTCTTGTTATACAGGCATGCCAATGCTACTGCTTGTTCCCTGGAACATTCTCTTAAGATGCGTGGTAATATTTAATCAAATCCTATCGCATTATTAACATCAAGGTTATATATTTCCTCCAATACCTCCTGCTCACTCACAATTAAGCTATCCTCTCCTATGTCTTCTACACTGAAGTTCCTCATGATTCCACCCTGATCAGGATGAAACACTTATAAATTGATCATTGAATACCTCAACAATGTCTTCTGCAGCAGTTACCATTCTACCACTTTCATCCCTTAACTTCATCTTTCCATGATCATTCTTCCTTCTACTTGCCACATATCTAAAAAAACTCTCTAGGTTTTTCTTAGCCTGATTTACCAATTTCTGCTTATACTCTACTTTTGTTTTCCTTACTAACTGAGTCACTCTCCTGGCTTGTCCTTTGTATTCTTCATGTGACTGATTACCATTATTCATCTTGTACTTCCTCCAAAGGACTTTCTTTTTCCAGATTTCATGCTTAAGCTCCACATTCATCCATTTTACACCAACCTTATTTAACCTTTTGGCCTTTGGGATACATTCATACATTGATGCTGTTATGTATTTCTTTGTAAGTTCCCATGCAGCATTTATTTCCTTACCACTCAAATTCTAGTTCCATGTTATAGCTCGAAGTTGTCTCCTAAACTTGTCATAATCATCAGCCTTATAATTCCACATATATCCTTTCCTTGCAAAAGCCTGCATATGACTAGCCACAACACAGATGATTACTTCATAATCACTTTCACCAAATGGAGGAAAATGTGAAACCCCTATAACAGTTACATCCTCTGATGAAATGATGAGATCTAGAACTCTTGATCCTCGCGTGCCTTTCTGTACATGCTGCCTGAGATAGTTATCTCTCAAGAACTCGAGAAATTCACTTTCCTTATTCCCAAATGCTATCTCTTCATTCCAATCTATACCGCCATAATTAAAATCACCCATAATAATTACCCTTTCTTTGTTTACTAATTCAAGTTGTTTATACATTTCTTCATCACCACCTTCCACATTCCCAGGTCTATAGCAGCATCCAACTAAATATGTCTTCCTCTTAACCTCCACATTACACACACTGCCTCATAACCATTGTCACTATTTCCCACTTTCATGTCTACTTTATGTGGACTTAAAATCCCCTGCTATCATCAGCAGCACCCCTCCTCCCTTCCTGCCTTTTCTATCCTCACGAAAAATACTGTATCCTTCCATTTCTGTTTCTGTTATGATATCATCTTCATTCAACCATGTTTCACTTATTCCAATGATTTAGGGTCAAATA
The DNA here is from genome assembly GCF_054136105.1 of Typopeltis vanoorti. NCBI lineage: Eukaryota > Metazoa > Arthropoda > Arachnida > Uropygi > Thelyphonidae > Typopeltis > Typopeltis vanoorti. The sequence continues at coordinate 89,508,719 of NC_143564.1, read as the reverse complement.
AACACAATCACTGAAACCGTTTCATCCCCTTTATTTCTGATGCTTCTGGCATTTATAAACAAACACAACAGTTCGTTTTTAGGTCTATAGCCAGTCCTTTCCAAGCCATATGTTGGTTGTGATTTCCCCACTACATCTGCCAAATCACCTTTACCACTGCTTACCAGATATACCTTCTCAGTCTCCACTTCTCTACCCACATTGCGACATACTCCATCTTCATACATACATTCACTGCGACTTTCAACATTCGCTCTCTTCGTGTCTCCCTGTCCACCCGAGCTACCCGTTTCCCCTGTTCCTCTTGTATTCCCGTTCTATCTTCCTCTCTCACACACCACTACTGTTTCCACTGCCAAGCACTGCTGTCTCTTCAGTACCACTCTCCTGATTTTTCTCTTCACTTCTTCCTTCTGATCTCTGGTACTCATTACACACTGTACTTCCACACGCTATACTTTCATCCAGCAACACTTTCTTCAGCACACTCACTCCAAAGCCATTTAAATGCAACCCATCAAATATTAAAAATATTTAAGATGAAAAGCCAAACGGCTATTTTTTCTGGCAAAGTTAATTAAATTAAGGGAATAAATATCCCTTATTATTTTACAGCCAGTATGCGAAACTCTAAGATTGAAAACTATGATCTAAGAGTTTCATGCCTAAGAATTATCGGCGAATCCAAGTGTAAGTGACCACCTGGTAGTACAACACCCAGGCAACTCGAAGCAAAGGTGGAGCAAGCTCCCTCACTATCCTTGATATTTTCTCATAATGTAAAAACACACAGCTCCTAGATGTAATACTGTTTTACATTATGAGGAGAGGTCACTACCCAGACCAGTTTCAACCTTTTGTGAGGTCTCATCAGTGAGTAGCTAGACCTGGATGATATCAAAGTTTAAGTGAAAAGAACTTGCCTACCTTCACTATACGAATGCCAGAAAGGTGTGTGCCCATATATTATATTATATTATATTATATTATAACTAAGATGAAAAACCAAATGGCTATTTTTTCTGGCAAAGTTAATTAAATTAAGGGGATAAAAATCCCTTATTATTTTACAGCCAGTATGCGAAACTCCAAGATCGAAAACTACGATCTAAGAGTTTCATGCTGAAGAACTATTGGCGAATCCAAGCGTAAGTGACCACCTGGTAGTACAACACCCAGGCAACTCGAAGCAAAAGCTCCCTCACTATCCTTGATATTTTCTCATAATGTAAAAACACACAGCTCCTAGGAGATGTAATACTGTGAAACTCTTAGATCATAGTTTTCGATCTTAGAGTTTCGCATACTGGCTGTAAAATAATAAGGGATTTTTATCACCTTAATTTAATTAACTTTGCCAGAAAAAATAGCTGTTTGGCTTTTCATCTTAGTTATAATATAATATAATATATGGGCACACCTTTCTGGCATTTGTATAGTGAAGATATGCAAGTTCTTTTCACTTAAACTTTGATATCATCCAGGTCTAGCTACTCACTGATGAGACCTCAAAAAAGGTTGAAACCGGTCTGGGTAGTGACCTCTCCTCATAATGTAAAGCAGTATTACATCTCCTAGGAGCTGCATGTTTTTACATTATGAGAAAATATCAAGGATAGTGAGGGAGCTTGCTCCACCTTTACTTCGAGTTGCCTAGGTGTTGTACCACCAGGTGGTCACTTATGCTTGGATTCGCCGATAGTTCTTCGGCATGAAACTCTTAGATCATAGTTTTTGATCTTAGAGTTTCGCATATTGGCTGTAAAATAATAAGGGATTTTTATCTCCTTAATATAAAAAATATTTATTAATATTTTATATTATCTCTGAATTTATAGTTCATACTGCTCCAATCAAAATATTTTAATGGAATTAACATAGCCTACATAATATACACTATGAAAATTTATTCTTTTATTCTGATACCAGCCTAGTTGGCCAAGTAGTTAGCATATCTGCTCTCCAGCCAAAAGGCTGTGGGTTTGAATCCCACCATGGGCATGGATGTTTGTGATTGTCTGTGAAAATATTACTGGTGAGCAGATTACATCGATTTCTTTCTTTCTGGCAAAAAATTAAATGGTGGTGGTGGGGGGGGTGATGTAGCATTCTGAGTTTGTAATGATTATAGGACATTGATTGAGACTGCCTGTAAAAAAAAAAAAAAAAAAAAAAAAATTCAGGAAAAGTAAAAAACCAGAATACTTTATTTTATTTATTATTATTATTATTATTTTGGTGGATAATAATGAATTTTTTTCTGTAGGTAGTAATGCAATAGTAACAGTAGATTTTGACAAACTGATAGCCCATAGATTTGACAACGGACCATAATTCATGACTCATTTGAATGTGATGCATGTTTCCTGTTTCTGTCCTTTCAAAATCATTTGCATATTATTATTATTATTATTATTATCATTATTACCACCCTAAGACCTCATGGAGTCAAAGACTCCATCTGGGAGGTCCTTTTATCACACACACACACATCTCATCATACCGTGTCTTAAACACACTCAAACTCCTTGCAAACACCACATCTGCAAGGCATTCCAATCATTCACAACTCTGCACGAAAAAACCTTCCTCTCACTCCCCTACTCACGCCCTCTTTATACAGTTTCCAGGGATGACCTCTGGTTCTCCCCTAATCTCCCACTATTTTCTGTAGAACCTCTCCAGCATTGATCCTATAACAACCCCTTCATAACTTGTAGGTCTCTATCATATATTCCTTCTTCGCCCTGTCCAACCAGACTCTGCAAATTACATCTTCTCAATCTTTCCTCATACTCGACATTCCAGAGGTCAGAAACTACCTCAGTCAGTCGCCTTTGGATCCTTTCCAACATCTCTTCATCCTTCTGAAAACCTGGTGACCAAATCCAGGAACAATAATCCATCTGTAGCCTAATCAAAGCCTTATACAACAGAACAAGAATCTCCCTATTTCTACACATCAGTGTCCTCTGCATTATTCCCAGAAGCCTTTGTGTTGTCTTCATAATTTTGGCTATGTATCCCCTATATTTCAGATTCTTATCCACTATCACCCCCCCCCCAGATCTCTTATTTGCTCCACCTCGGATAATATATCCTCACAAAGCATAAATCATGCATCCAATTTTTGTTTTCCAAATTTTAAAACCTTACATTTTGCAACATTGAACTCGCATCCCCATTCCCAATCACTTAATTTATTCAGGTCTTCTTGTAAGGCCACAACATTTTCTCTACTCTTCATGGTTCATCCCAACTTTGCATATCTGCAAACAACTGAATGTCTCCATCCAAATCTTCATCAATATCATTAATATACAAATTAAACCACAATGGCCCTAAAACAGACCCCTAAGGTGCACCACTAGTAACTTTCCTTTTCCTGGATATCGCTCCCCCATACACAACTTGTTGATAAATATTAGATAGCCAGTCTCCAGTCCAATGTACCAATCTAATATCCAACCCCATTCACTCTAGTTTGACTATTAACTTGTCATGCAGTAATCTATCAAAAGCCTTTGTGAAATCAAAATATATTACTGTGTATCCTTCTCCTCTGTCAAAGGAATCAGTCACCTTATTGTAATAAGTAAGTAGAATACTAAAACATGACCTCCCTCTAGCAAATCCATGCTGTCCATCAAAGATAATACCATTGTTGTCAACCCAATATTGGATCCTAGTTCTCACAAGCTTTTCCATCAACTTAACTATAACACCTGACACACAATTAGTCCTTTAGTTTGATACTTGAGTCACAATCTTGCCCTGGCACATTCCTTCAGAATACGTGGTGATATATTATCAAGTCCACAGCCTTATTTACATCTAGTTTGCTCAACTCCCCATACACCTTTTGCTCCTGGTTTTCATAATGACAAAGAGATGTTACATCTTCTCAATCTTTCCTCATACTCGACATTTCCGAGTATGAGGAAAGATTGAGAAGATGTAATTTGCAGAGTCTGGTGGATAGGAGGAGAAGTTCTACAGAAAATAGTGGGAGATCGGGGGAGAACCAGACGTCATCCCTGGAAACTGTATAAAGATGGTGTAAGTGGGGGAGTGAGAAGCAGGTTTTTTTTCATGCAGAGTTGAAAATGATTGGAATGCCTTGCCTAAGAGTGTGGTGTATGCAAGGAGTTTGAGTGTGTTTAAGATATGGTATGATGAGCTGTGTGTGCGTGTGAGAAAAGCACCTCCCAGATGAGTCTTTGACTCCATGAGGTCTTGGGGTAGTAATAATAATAATAATAAGAAGAATCAACTGTCCTCAGTTTCTCCATGAAGTCACATTCACAAGATTGAAAGACCTTTATGATCTGCTCATTAAGTATCTCCACCACACCTTCTGCAACAGCTGTCTCTATACCATTTTCTCCAATCAGTGTCATCCTTTCATAATCATTCTTTCTTTTGCTGGCTACATATCAATAGAACTCCTAAGAATTCTTTTTGGCTTTATCATACCTCTCTTTAGCTTCCCTCACCAACCAAGTCACCTGCCTTGCCTGGTCTTTGTAGTCCTCATGGAAATGGTTATTTCAACTTCTCTTATGACTCCTCCATAATGCCCTTTTTCTCTGTATCGCATGCTTAATCTCTTTATTCATCCATTTCACACCTACCTTATTTAACCTTCTCACTATTGGAATACATTTAGACATTGCATCTACTAGATAGTTTTTGTAAACCACCCAAGCTGCATTGATCTCTTTTCCAGCTAACTCCTCATTCCATGCTATACCTGCAAGCTGTCTCCTCAGCTCTTCATAACCACCTCACTTGTAGTTACACATATACCCTTTTCTTACAGATGTTAAATTGTATTTAAACGGTATCGATGTGAACACAGATTGATAAGAAAACAGTTATTTATTAACTTAAAAGCTAATATTTATTCTGGTATTATATCCAGCATCTTCAGAGCACACAAACAAAGTTTGTTACAAACACAAGATTAAAGTCCTAATAAGGCGTCATCTAAGTTAAAAAAAAAAAAAAAAAAAAAAAAAAAACAGTAGTACAATGATTTGTAAAAACAGTAGTCAAAGACTACTGTTTAAAATAAAAATAAAAATAAATAAATATTAATTTGGTCTTAGGATGACTGCCTTCCAAATCTTTGGTAGATTTATACAGCCATACTTGTTAAGGTTTGGAGTATGTTTTAAGGCTTCTGTTGATTCCAGAAATAACCTCTCTGACTTGTAGAAGCTTCTGTGCAGTATACTTTTCTTTTTTTCCAATTGATCCAGTGTGCCAGGGTATCCAAAGCATGGTCTGGCAGACCTGACTTGCTATATCGAAAGTGCCGGATATATTTTTTGTGTTCACTGAGGAGTATGTCCACAGTTCTTCCTGTTTGTCTGTAGTTGGCTCGATGACATGAACAGGACACTTCATAGACTCCTGGATGTGATAAAGGTGTGAATCTGTCCTTAGGTAAACAGATGAGAGTTGCCGATTTCACATAAGGTTTAAACACGGTGCACAGTTGGTGTTTGTTAAGCACCCTAGATATCTTTTCAGATGCACCTTTAATGTATGGGATGGTGATAGTTTTGTTGTAGTCTTGTGTGGTAGATAGTGGGGGGGGGGATTTCTGGGTAGCATTTAGTATTTTATCTATCTTATGGGGATTATAGCCATTGGTTAGGAAGGTATGAAGCAGGTGAGAAAGTTCAGCAGCGCGCAACACATATACTAGCCCCACTGTTACACCGGATTGTGGTTGTCTCGCATTTGTAACAAACTTTGTTTGTGTGCTCTGTAGATGCTGGATATAATACAAGCGAAATATTTGCTTTTAAGTTAATAAATAGTTATTTTCTTATCAATCTGAGTTCACATCAATAATACTGTCTAAATACAATTCAACATGTGTGACGAACACATAAGCCTATCCTCGTGGTTAAATACTTTTTTTACAAAGGTCCTCACATTGTTGGAATCCATCTAAGCAATACCTCATGGTCACTCTCACCAATTGGTAGATGATTTGACACCTTATTTATAATTACATCCTCTGATGAGATGACCAAATCCAAGACCTTCTATCCTTGTGTGCCCTCTGTTACATAATGTCTGAGATAGTTATTTAGCCTCACACATTTCAAAGCACCTGTTAAAAAGTGCCCTTGTGTAAAGTTTTTTAAAATTTGCAATTATCAGCTGATTCATAGGTTGAATCAGAAATGTAGTCTTGGGAGGAAGAAAACTCACCTTAATAAAATCTAATTCCTCTTGTAGCTCTTCTTGTATGCCCGTTGGATGGCGAGTGCGTTATCCAAGGTTAAAATGGCTTTTAGAGGCAAATTGTTTTGCTCAAGATAGGCTTTGATAGTTGGTCCAAACACTTCGCGAATCCAGTCTCTAAATTCTATTCTTGTGACCCAGGCTTTGCTGTTTGACTTCTAACAAAACAAAACACTGAGATTGGATTTCGAGACATTGAACTTTCTCAATGCTCGGGGATTCTCTGAATGGTAGATTAACATTGGTTTTACCTTGCAGTCTCCACTTGCGTTAAAAGCAATGTTAACCTATCATTCATTGGTTTATGCCCAGGAAGTGTTTTTTCTTCTTTTGTGATAAATGTCCTGTTGGGCATTTTCTTCCAAAATAACCCAGTCTCATCACAATTGAAGACTTGTTGAGGTAGGTATTCTCCTCCTTCTATAATTCTTGTAAAGCTATTGACAAATTTATCTGCTGCTGCTTTGTCAGCACTAGCTGCCTCTCCATGTCTGACCACACTACGAAGTCCTGTTCTTTTTTTAAAGTTGTCAAACCAACCTCTGCTACCTTTGAAATCATCATCATCTACCTCAGAGCTTGATCCCAAAGTCTTCTTTTTCAAATCTTGATAAATCTGTTTAGCTTTCTGACAGATTGCATTTTGAGATGTAGTATTGCCCACCATTTCTCTTTCTTTGATCCAAATTAGTAATAGATTTTCCATTTGCTCAAAAAGAAGCCCTTTGACATTCATCCTTGAAGTTCCCTTAGCAACCTTAGCTACCAAAAGTTCTTCTTTCTTAGCCCAAATGGTTGATATTGTAGAATGACTGGTTTCATATATTCGAGTTAGCTGTATAACTTACACACCTTCATGATGTTTTGCTATTATTTCTTTCTTCTGTTCAATAGAGAAAATTTTTCTGTTTTTTTTTCCCTCACTAGCTTTCTTTTTCAGACCCATTTTGTCACACGGTAAAAAAATTCATTCTATAAAAAAAAAGATACGCAAAATACGGTATTATTAAAAATTGTACAACACTTTTAAACTGTACTTTTAAACTGTTGAGAGGTGGTTACAGGGTTGACACTGGAGATTTCTTTCGCTTGGTTGAACAGCAGGAAGGAGTCATGACAAGGGGTCATCCCTGGAAGTTATGAAAGGAAACTGTGAGAAAGAGGGTGAGGAGTGGTTTCTTTGCATGGAGGGTGGTTGAACTATGGAATGCATCACCTGATGGAGTGGTGAGAGCGAGAACGGTCAATGAGTTTATGGAGTGGTATGATAGACTTTGTGTTGTTAGGGGGACCTCCCCTCGATAAGTCTTGATAGACTTTGTGTTTCTTAGGAAGGACCTCCCACAATGAATCTTTTGACTCCATGGAGGCCTGAATAATAATAATAATAATAATAATAATAATAATAATAATTTCCAAAGGCACAATTGTCATCTTCAAAATGAACAGTCAAAAAAGTGAGATAATTAGTGATTGAAATAAACACCATAAAAGTTGGAAGTAAGACTGCATATATTAAATGTGAAAATTTGAGAGGTTAGAACATGTAATCTATTTCTCTAATCGTCCTGTTTGTCCAAAGTAGGACAGATTGCAATTACAAGGAACATGATACACACCAGGCAGAGACATAGAATAGAAACAAGCCACAGCATCCTCTGGTCCAAGACTAGGTATCCCAGATACATTGGAAAAAAATATGGGACACTTATGACTGAGGGTGAAAGTTTAGTATGTGCATCCATCACATATGCCAGTCTTACAAAATGATTCTAACTTTATAAGTATGTGCATGGTAAGGTTTGCTATGCACACACTATACTAAGCATAAGTAAACAAATAGTAAATCAATTGTTAGGCTGCATATTTTCATTAAGCCACTTTAAGTTGCCTTTAAATGTTTTTTTACTTACTATTATAGATACAAAATAGGTTGTTAATGCATTAATGCTCTTCTCACCTGACAATATTCTTATTAATCAATCAGTCTTGCTCTCTCTTGCAATACTTTTCTGAAGAATGAATTCTGAAGAAAGAATGCATCCCGTTTCATTCTGAAAAATGAAACGGGACGCATTAGCCAAAAACGGGACGATTGCGTATTTTATGGGACGTCTGGGATCCCTATCCAAGACTTGCCTCCTACACAAATGTCGCTATAAATTTGAATGTTTATTTAAAGAAAGTGCAGAGGCCTTACTTCACCGCCCTAACTTGAATCTAAATGACTGTATATGTTTATCAAAAATATGGGAAAGTTTAATCAGGATAACACATTAATATATATATATATATATATTTTTTTTTTGAACGTTTATTTAAAGAAAGTGCCGAGGCCTTATTTCAATGCCCTCACTTGAATCGAAATGACTGTATATCTTTATCAAAAATATGGGAAAGTAATCAGGATAACACATCAATATATGTATAATTTTTTTTTTAAATTAAGACTTTTAATTCTTACATTAGTCCAATGTTATTTATAAATTAAGATTATTATATGAACTTATGAGTTAATATCTTTAATTTAATCATTGCTCTGATAAAAAATGTTTTCCTCTCTTTAATGCTTAGTGATATAACATTACGTGGCTCTTTCTACTTTTGAATGATCAATTGTTGGTATTTCACCTTGTTAAAAACTGTTCCTATGTAGCCACTGAAGATAGTCTGTTATTTTCAGACTGAAATATTTGGCAAATTAAAATATAATATTCTTGTGTAAACGTGTCTATATGTTATAATCTTAATGTCACAAGTTTCTGTTAAGAATCGAAGATAGTAGAGTGATCTTTAAGCAGGAGGCAACCTTACCTGTGTAATTTATAAAACTGCACTAGCATTCCACTTATCTGCTTTTGTAATTATTATTATTTTATTTTTTTTTATTTCCAATTTTATTTCCGATCAATAGAGCTTCGTATTCTTTGCTTGAGGTGTTGCATGTGTGAGTACACCGTAGCCAGTGTACTCATAAATGAGTACAGTCTGACACTCTTGGCAACATGAGTAGAAAGGCTGAGAATACCTCATTCTACTTCAATTTTTATAGATGCTAGTGTGTAGTTATGGCCAAGAGTGAGTGCACTAATGTTTCTGGCTTCAGGGTGAAGGATGATAGATTTACAATGGAGTTTTGTGAGCTTGTTGAGGTTAGAAAGCTGAGTGTTTTGATAGACTGTCATACTTCTTGATGTGTCAGCATCTTATTTTTTTAAAAAAATCTTTGCTGAAGCATTTCAGACGTCTGAAAGAATCATCCAAAGGGCAGTACTCAGCATAGTGGTGAACTCCTCTTCTAGCTCATGGATAGCTTGAGTTGTGTCAGTAAGGAGAATGCAAATGGTGCCAATTTGTTCCAGTATAAGGGTGAAGCTGGTGGCCATGTATATGTGCACCAGCTTCCTTTAGCTCACCTTTAGTCTTTTGATTAAAGGTGAGTTAGCTGGACTCATATAGAAATAAGAGGTTTTTTCACTCAGAAACTCAGGTTTTTCATCCCCCAGAACACTCAAATCGGCTTTGTGAACTCACGTAACTACAGACATAAAACACACCGGGAGGCATAGGACCAACCATCTTATCCTTAAGATAGTCGCGGTTGTGAAGTTCACAGCTAAGAACCCTAATGGTTCTTGAAAGATTAAGAAGAAGAAGAATATTATAATTATGGTGGTATAGATTAGAATGAAGAAGTAGCACTTGGGAATAAGGAAAGTGAATTTCTCGAGTTCTTGAGAGATAACTATCTCAGACAGCACGTAAAAGAGGGCACACGAGGAGTGAGAGTTCTAGATCTGATCATTTCATAAGAGGATGTAATTGTGAGAGTTATTTCACATTTTCCTCCAGTTGGTGAAAGTGATCATGAAGTAATCACCCATGTTGTGGCTAGTCCTGTGCAGACTATTGTGAGGAAAGGATATATGTGGAATATAAGGCTGGTGATTATGACAAGCTTAGGAGACAGCTTGGGGCTATAACATGGAATGAGGGTTGAGCAGTAAGGAATAAATGTTGCATGGAAACTGACTAAGAAATACATAACAGCATCAATGTGTGAATGTATTCTGAAGGCCAAAAGGCTGAATAAGGTAGATGTAAAATGGACGAATGTGGAGCTTAAGCATGAAATCTGGAAAAAGAAAGTACTTTGTAATGGTAATAATCAGTCACATGAAGAGTATAAAAAACAAGCTAGGAGAGTGACTCAGTTAGAAAGGAAAATAAAAGTAGAGTATGAGCAGAAATTGGGAAATCAGGTGAACAAAAACCCTACACAGTTTTTAGATATGTGGCAAGTAGAAGGAAGAATGATCATGGTAAGATGAAGTTCATAGATGAATGTAGTAGAATGGTAACTGCTGCAGAAGACATTGTTGAGATATTCAGTGATCAATTTATAATGGTGTTTCTTTCTCGTCAGGGTAGATCATGAGGATATTAAATGTAGAAGACATAGGAGGGGATGGCTTAATTGTGAGTGAGCAGGAGATATTTGAAGAGATAAATAACTTCAATTTCAATAAGGCAATAGGATTTGATTATATATTACCACACATCTTAAGTTAATGTTCCAGTAAATTGGCATGCCTTTTTAATAAAAGTCTTACAACAGTACGGGTTCCAAGGAAATGGAAGTAGGGTAAAATTGTTCCACTGCATAAAGGTGGTGATAAGGCTCTAGCTTCAAATTATAGGCTGGTCTGTATATCTGGAGTTGTGGCAAAGGTACTAGAGAGATTGGTGAGAAGTAGGATACAGAAATGGGTTGATAACATCAGTATTCTCTATACTTATCAGCATGGGTTTTTTAAGGTGAGATCATATTTTACTTATTTACTTTTGTACTATAAAAAGGTGACAAATACTTTGGACAGGGGAGATGCATATACAATGGTGTACTTGCACTTTGCAAAGGCTTTTGAGACTACCACATGACAAGCTCTTAAATAAATTGAAACTGATGGGATTGGATAACAGACTTCTGAGTTGGTTCAGTGACTGGCTGTCACATAGGTATCAGAAAGTTGTATATGCAGGTATGGTATCCCGAAAGAGAAAGGTCACTAGTGGTGTGCCACAGGGATCAGTTTTGAGGCCATTGTTGTTCAATTTATATGTTAATGATATTATATTGGGGGGGGGGGGAAGTGATGTGCAGCTGTTTGTAGAAGATGCAAAATTGGGAAGAGCAATGCAGAGTCAAGCAGATGTTATGGCCTTACAAGAGAACTTGAGTAGATTGCATAAATGGGCATGTAAGTGGAAGTGTCAGTTCAATGTAGGGCTTTTTGATTTGGTAAGCAACAATTGGATGCTAAGTATAAACTTGGTGGGGAAACTTTAACAGAAGTAGGTTTGATGAGAGATCTAGGAGAGATGGTGGACAAGGATTTGAAATTCAGGAGCAACACAAGTTGTTAAGACATCACGTCACATAATGGCAATGATGCAGAGGACCCTGACATGCAGAAGTAAAGAGGTTATGATGGCATTGTATAAGGCCTTGATCATATGGATTATTGTGCACAGATGTGGTCACCTGATTTTCATGGTGATGAGGATATGTTGGAATGGGTGCAGAGAATATTCACAAAGTGGGTCAGCAGTCTTTGGAATGTGGAATACAAGGACAGATTAAGAGAATGTAAGTTGCACAGCCTCATAAATAGGCAGAAGAGGGGGGGGGGGGATATGATTGAGGCATATAAGTTGATCAGGGACTGTTATCAGGTCAACATGGAAGAGATTTTTCATTGAATGGGAGAGGGGTGTAGAACAAGAGGTCATTGCTGGGAACTGTATAAGGAGGGTGTGAGCAGAGGAATGAGGAGTAGGTTCAAATGTTATTAATAATAATAATAATAATAATAATAATATCTGCCCCAAGGCCATCTCATCCAAATCACCAGCTTCGTATTCATCTCCATTTTCTCCATTTTATGAAACAGGCTTTCATGTGAAATCTTGTCAAATGCCTTGGAAAAGTCCAGCATTAATAAGTAGTTATTTACGTTATCCCACTCAGTTGTCACTTTATTATAAAAGTAAGCACATTACTAAGTCAAGATCTATCCTTCAAGAAACCCTTTTGTTCCCTATAAACTATCATATTCCTATATTCTGTTTTTTTTTTACAGTACTTCTAGAGTACCTTAACTGCCACTCCTGAGGTTAACCTATAATAATTCCTTTTAGGTGTACCAAATGTTAAAAAAATATTAACGATTTAGATTTATAAATCTAAAAGCCATTACAATTTTGGAAAAAGTATGATGTATGATATAAAACTTTCCTACAGTAATTTTGAAGGATGAAATCTTACCAGCTCTAGGTTGGTAATAACATTTTGGCAATATGCCTTATAAAATCTGATATGAATGATGTGTCTTAAAATATCTCATCAGTGCAACGTCTAATATTTAGCAATTGGTAATGTTTAGTTAAAAATACATTTACCAGTTTTAACTGACTACAAAGTAATGCTTTATCACTCTTCTCACACTCTTTCTAATAAGTTTTTGCAACATGTCTTCTGCATCTCAGCACTCTACCATCACTTCCATATTTCTAATTTTAACAGTTCCTTGCAGTGTAGTTCTATCAGTATGATATGCAGTTTGTAATGTCTTCAGTCCAGAATTCATAATCATACTGTAGGATCTCTGCTTCATCTTGATTTGCTGTTGTCCTCCCCAGTTTATCATGAGCAAAGAACTGAATATTCCCTCACATCATCCCCAATATCATTAACATACAAAACTGTCTGCAGAGATCCCTTCTTTACTTGTCATTAACTACAATTGGATTTACATGCAGTATCTTGTCAAATACTTTCAGCTGTCACTTTATTATAAAAACTAGGTATATTACAAAGATAAGCTTCACAAAACAGTGCTATCTCCACAGAGTATTCCCCATTTCTGAACTCAGGCCTTAATGAAATTTACTGTTATCTTATCCATCACTCTTGAGATACTGACTGCGTAAATTTCTAACTCTGTTTTATAACTTATGTATATAATTAGACCATCTTTCTCTCTTTCCACTACTTTAAGATCCTACTAGTTCTGATTAAACCTAAATTAAACAATTGGTCAATATACACTATGTTGACAAAAGTATTTGGATACCTAGTTGTGGTCAAGAAAATGTGTTTTAATTAAATTTCTAGTACCAAGTGGAACCACCTTTGGCCTGAATGACAGCAGCTACCCTTCAGGACATGCTTTCAACCACTATGTTGACAAAAGTATTTGGATACCTAGTTGTGGTCAAGAAAATGTGTTTTAATTACATTTCTAGTACCAAGTGGAACCACCTTTGGTCTGAATGACAGCAGCTACCCTTCAGGAGATGCTTTCAACCAATTACTGATACGTCGCAACAGGAATATTTTTTATTCCTATGAAAAGCTACTTGCTAATGTTGGTGATGGCTGCTGTGGTCTATAGCGAATTCGGCATTCTAATTTGTTCCAAAGCTGTTTGATGGGGTACAGGTCTGGACTCTGAGTCAGTCAGTTCAACACTTCAATGTTGTTTTGCAGAAACCATTCTTGGACACGCAGTGCAGTATAGCATGGAGCATTGTTGTGCTGAAATATGCAAGGGATACTGCCGAAGTACTTCCACCATGTCAGAAGCATGAAGTTTTTCAGAATGTCCAGGTAACCATCAGACGTCATGGCTTTTGGCATGTCCACCAATGGATGAAGCCCCATGATGCACTCCTGCTGGAACCGTTCCCTTGGTAATCACCAGATCCAAACACAATCAACAGAGTGAAACATTTTGAAGCACGATTCATGACTCCATAGAACCCTTTTCTGTGGAGCAATGTAGATTCTTGGACAGTCCAGGAATTGGTGTGAAAGACACCAGTTCAAACATCGTTTGGCATTAAAGGGGGGGGGGGTAATGTGTGGCTTGTTCACAGCAACTTTGTTGTGGTAATCTAAGGCATGCAACTCTCTGTGGGCAGTTCTAGTGCTGACAGATGTCCCTGCAGCATTTTTCTAGGTTGACTGTGAGGTATGTTGTGGTAGCATCATCAACTTTCCATCTATGAATGATATAAGCAATGGTGGATTTCAGTATACTGAGATGGGTAGCAATATTAAGGACAGAAAGATCATTGATGCGACAACTACCTACTATCCCATATTGGCAGTGTGTCAGTTCTGCTGAACGTGGCATCTTGACATCGAGTACAGTGCAAAGCATGCAGCACATCCCACGTGTTATTACCAGACTTCCACAGACACTCCCTGAATATCTGCATGTGATATGATCTGAAATTTGCATGGTACTTAAGATGACTGAATACTTTGTTTTGAGCATAGTGTATATACTGCTTGTTCTGTTAGATCTGATAATCGAGATATTATACTTAGTTCTCTATTCTGTATAGATGACATTGCTCTCTTAATTAAATCTGTTAATCTTCAAGATTCTTTACACAAATTAAATAATTACTTTGATAAATTTGGTATGAAAATAGACAGAAGAAAAAAGAACAAGCATTTTCAACTGTAATGGAAACATGTTAGGCAAACTTTTTTAGTGAAGATTACAAATTCATCTACCATTTCTCCTTTCATGTTAGCATCAGTAGGCTTGTTAGTAGCCAATAACTTGGCTTTTTAGAGTACTTATGATAAGACAGTTAATCCTAATCTTCATATCTGTAAATTGAATGTGTTCTTCTGGTCAATTTCGGGATGTTGCAAAATCCAAGTTTCTGGGTGGGAAAACCTTATCATCAGTATATGAGATCAACTGGCTCACCTTCGGTTAAAAAGTACAAATCAAAAGTACAAATCAGGTAACACCTTTTATTCCCTTATAAGGAGTAGTGGGTAGTTCAATCTCCATCAGTATCCAATCAGAGATAGTCAGCCCAAGTCTATCGCTAATCATAAGTGGAAACCGATTTAGAGGCAGGCAAACAAGTTCTGCCATCTCTTGGTACTAACCTTAACAGGATATGTTATTCTCTGAAATAATGTGGGTCCTCGGGTCGATTTTCTTGTTTTGTTTTGTTTTTTCATCCTAGACAGGATTTAATTCTAGGTCTTTTCACCTGAAGTTCATTGTTGATACCAGCTAAGCTGCAGAGCTTACAAAACTATATGAAAATACATACTAGAAATAGGCTGGTGCTGGTAGTGTCTTGAAGCAGAAACCAGTTCCATAAATTTGCTCGATATGAAACAAAAGAAAAACCTGAAACAGCATCAAATTATCAGTGTATTATTATTATTATTATTATTATTATTATTATTATTATTATTATTATTATCCTCCACAGAGTCAGCAGACTCATTGTGGGAGAGTCATTTAACTGCCAACAAATCTATCATACTGAATCTTAAAATCCTTAACACTCCCAGCATTAACAACATATTCTGGTAATGCGTTCCATTCAATGACGATTTTACATGTAAAAAACATACTCCTCACACCCCTCTTCATGACAGTCTTACACAATTTCCAGGAATGGCTGCTGGTTCTTCCCTTCTTCTTGCTACTCTTTTTATAATCCCCTCTGAATTAATGCAATAATATACCCTCACTAACTTAAACATCTCCATCATATCACCTCTTTCCCTTCTATCCACCAAACTCTGCAATCCACAAATCAGGAGACCAAATCTGAACACAATAGTCCAAGTGTGGTCTGACCAGTGTTTTATACAGTGGCACAACCACTTCCTTGTCCCAACATGTTACAGTACTTATTATCATAGCAGCACTGCAATGTGTAGTCTTTGTAACACTTGCAATATATTCTCATCATCATCAGCACACAGATAAAAGTATATGTTCAAAGCATTTTTATCTTAAAAGATTTGAAGAACCGCATTAGAAGTAGTTCATCCAAGATTGGAGATCAGAGATATGACAGTGGTGAGGAAAAGTAGGAAAGTGAACAGATGGCATCACTTGCAGAAACACTGAAAACAAAGATATCTGGAAAGAACTTGGCATTGTTAATATTCAAGAGTGTGTAAGCAGAACTAACCCTTAGATTTAGTTGTTAGATGATTTTCATTTTTAATATGAGACTGCCACTGTTTTTATCAACTTTGTAAATTAAAAATGTACCATTTCTGGTTTTTAGCAGGGGGAACAGGTTTATCTAACCTTTGCCCACACATAGTAAATGTACTATAGGGTAGGATAGCAAAATGGTAGGCAAAAATGATACAGAGAGACTAAAATATACATAGGCTATTATAACCCCCTTTCAGAAAACTAAAACGAATTTCTTTGCTGAGCAAATCATAGGCAAGTTGTTGATAAAAAAAACAAGTGTAACACATAATTGTTATTATGTGTTACACTTGCATAATAAATATTATATCCCTTGAGGATATACACCAAAAATGCAGAAAATTATGAATACTCTTGTCTTTATAGCAAAATTATGTGAGGATCAGTTAAACCTTCTTGTGCATGCATCTCTAAATTTATATTTATATTTATCATCATCAAATTCCTGATATATATATACCCTCAAGGGCTGTACAGGATATGATAGTACTTCATGAAAATGTACATCATTAATAACTTCCTATCTACAATTTTCCTCCAAATCAGTCTGTTAGCTCTCAAGACTCCAACATTATCAGATCTTATATTTCTATCTTCTAAGGCACTTTAAAAGGTGATTTAGAAGGCACTTCAGAAGGTGATTTTGATTTATTTCAAAAATATAATTATTATTATTATTATTATTATTACGGGTATCTCCATGGAGTCAGTAGACTCATCGCGGGAGACCCAAACTAGCAAAACAATATCTGTCATATCTCTTCTTGAATTCATTTACAGATGAAGAGCTCACAACAAAGTCAGGCAATGAATTCCACTCATTCACCACCCTCCAGGCAAAAAACCTTGTTCTGACACCTTTGTTAACCACACTCTTCTTTAATTTCCAGAGATGACCTCTTGTTCTTCCATCACTATCACACAGCTGAAACATTTCCCCTGCATCAATCCTATAAAAACCTTTTAGTAATTTGAATGTTTCTATCATATCCCCTCTTCTTCGCCTATCAACCAATCTCTGCAATCCACAAGCTCTCAATCTATCAATGTAGGGAGCATTTTTTATATCACTCACCAACTTGGTCACTCTTCTCTGAACCCTCTCCACAGCCTCCTCATCTCCAAGGAATCCAGGTGACCAGACCTGAGCACAGTAATCCAAATGTGGAAGTATCAATGCTTTATAAAGGGGAATAATAACCTCTTTATCTCTGGATGTCAGTGTGTTCCTCAACAACCAAGTAATCCTATGTGCAATCTTGGACACCTTAGCAATGTGTCCTCTGAACTTCATCTCCTTATCTACCAATACCCCTAAGTCCCTAGCCTCATCAATCTCTTGGAGTACCTTTCCATCTATGTAGTACACAGCTGGTAATCTTTTAATCCCAAAATGCAAGACTTTACACTTTTCCACATTGAACTGACATCCATTTTCTTTTGCCCATTTTACCAGCTTATTTAAATCCTCCTGCAAACTTTCAACATCAGCTTGATTTTTTATTGCACTACACAACTTTGCATCATCAGCAAACAACTGAATATCTCCCTTTAAGCCGTTTCCTATATCATTTATATACAAATTAAACAACATTGGCCCAAGCACAGAGCCCTGAGGCACACCACTGGTCACCTGCCTCATTCTGGACTCGGATCTTCATTGATGTATTATGAAAGTCAGGTAATCAATGAAAGCAAGAAACAAGAATAGGCAGAGTGGGGAGAGAAGTGTAGCAACTACAATGAGAAGGGAATCAAATAAAGTACACAAATAGAGGAGCTGAATTTGTAGCCCTGAAAATATGATAGCAGAATAATGAACATTTTTAACAAAACATGTTAAAATGTGAGTAGAAAGTACAGTAGCAAAGGTGCACATATGAACAGGACTGGCAGAAGCAGGCATTTAGAGCATGCGGTACATGCGGGCTGTGCTACGAAGGGAGTGCCCTACGTTACAGGGGCGCTTAGATAGAAATTGCATGTGGGCGGCAAAGACCCTAGCACTGCCACTGCATATGAATATCATGTAAGAGCAGTATTCCACTCATTATTATTATTATTATTATCCTAAGACCCCATGGAGACAAAGACATATCTAGGAGGTCGTGTTATCATATACACAGCTTATCATTCCTTACCTTAAACATTCACATTCATAATCATGCTCTCAGGCAGCGCATTCCTATCATTCACAACTTTCCATGAAAAAACCTACTTCTTACTCCTTTGCTCACACTCTACTTATACAGCTTCTGATCTCCCAACATTTTATGAAAAACCTCTTCAACGTTAATCCATTAGCAACCCCTTATCAACTTGTATGTCTCTGCCATATCACCCCTCTTCCTACTATCCACTAAATTCTGTATATTGCATCTTCTCAACCTTGCTTTATATTCAACATTACAGAGATCAGCAACAACCTTAGTCAATTGCTTCTGGACCCTTCCCAACGTCTCTTTTCCTTTTAAAAACCTAGTGACTAAATCTGTGCTCTGATTAGTCCATATGTGGCCTAATCAGAGCCTTATACAATGGAACCGAATCTCTTAAAAGTCTGCATCATTCCCAGAATTCATTGTTGTCCTCACAATTTTGGCAATATGTCCTCTAAATTTCAGATCCTTATCCACCATCACTCCAAGATCTCTTATTTCCTCCACATCCAACAATATATCCCCACCAAGAGTAAATTCTATATCCCATTTTTGTTTTCCAATTTTAAAACATTACATTTCACAACATTTAACTGGTATTTCCACTCCTCTGCCCATTCACTCAGTCTATTCAAGTTTTCTTGTAAAGCCACAACATCTGCAAACAACTGAATATCTCCCTCCAAATCTTCCCCAATATCATTGACATTCAAGTTAAATAGCTATGGCTCTAAAACAGACCCTTGGGGCACACCATTAGTGACTTTTCTCTTCTAGGATATTGCTCCCCCATACACAACTTGTTGATACCTACCAGACAGCCAGTCTCCAATCCAATGCACTAATATCCATCCCCATCTGCTCTTGTTTGAGTATCAACTTATCATGTGGTAATCTATCAAAAGGATTTGCAAAATCTAAGTATATTACTGTGTGTCCTTCTCCTCTGTTTAAGGAAGCCATCACCTTATTGTAATAAGTAAGTAGATTACTAAATTATGACTTCCCTTTAGCAAATCCATGCTGTCCATCAAAGATAATACCATTGTTGTCAATCCCATTCTGGATCCTGGTTCTTACCAGCATCTCCAATACTTTAACCAGGCACACAGATAGGCTTATAATTTGATGCTTGAGTTCTATCACCTCCCTTTTGAAGTGGCACAATCTTGCCTTCCTTTCATTTCCTTTGGAACTTGACCTAGTGCAAGACTCGTATCAAGCAAATATGTCAAGGCAGGTGTAAAATAAAAAAAACTCCCTGGCACATTCCTTCAGAATACTTGGTGATATATCATCAAATTCCACAGCCTTATTAACACCAAGTTTGCTCAATTCCCCATATATTTCTTGCTCACTTACAACCAGTCTCTCCTCATCATCCACTGCTCCAAACTCTCCATGTCACATTCACAAAAATGAAATATCTTTATGAATTGCTCATTAAAATATCTCAACTGTTTCATCTGCAGCAGTTGTTCTCTAATCAGTGTCATCCATTCATAATCATTCTTTTTTTCTTTTTTTTTTCTGTGCATGTACCCATGAGATGGAAGAATAAGAGTGAAATTATTAAAAAAACCGAATGTCTCATATTATAATAGAACAGTCAGTACCAAATGAAAAGATAGTTGTGGAGCTATGGGAATGTATGCCCAAAGTATCTAGAATGAGATTTTGACTCTGGTAGTTAAACAGGCCAAAAAGTTAGAGACGTTAGTGAGACTTGATTGACCAATGATGACATATTTATAGGGATGTAATGTAAGGAATATAGTATTTTCAGTAAAAATAGAATGAGATGGAGAAGGGATATTACTGATATCAGAAGAATTCCAACCATAAAGAGTGTGTGTGTCCAGCAAGAACACAGACATATGGAAGGAAGTTCATTTGAGGCTACCTGCTGAATGATAGAGGCAGACATGACAAAACACAAAGAGGGTCTGGAGAGTTCTGCTAAACACCTAGACAAATATTATATTAAAGCAACTGATATAACCACCAGAAAGAAAATACTAGTAGCAGAGTTATGAAGGTAACTTATGTTCTTATATTCTTATATCCTTGAATGTTCTTTTTTGTGGTTATATCAGTTGCTTTAATAAGAAAGAACATACTAGAAGAAAAAAAATTTAATAACAAAGGACAAAGTTTTATTCTAGGTGTTTGTCAGAACTTTCCAGATCCCTCCATAAAATTCAGTTGCTGTTAAAGGCCAGGGAGGTGTTCAGAAATAGTGCTTAAGGTGCTCGAGAAGTTGGTTGATTATAGAATTCAGGAATGGGTGGAGAGGAATGTAATATTCTTATGGAGGATAGTATGGCAATGTGAAGGGTAAGTCTTGTCTTTATTATAGAAAATGACTAAATTACTAAGTCTGACTTAGTAATTTAGTCATTTTCTATAATAAAGCAACAGTTGAGGTTTATAAAAGAAATGGCTACATGATGGCACCTAAACTTTTTTGAGACATCTAACAGAATGCTCTATGCAATTGAAATAGAGATGAATTTGAAGCTGGTGTGAATAAAAGGATGGATAGACATCAAAGAGTGGTTTATGAAAAGTAGAATCCAGGAAAGGAGGCAGGTGACCACTGAAGTGTCACAGTCCTCTGTACTTGAGCTGCTTCTGTTTAATTTGTACATTACTGATAGTATTATTATTATTATTACATGACACCTCCAAGGACCCATCAAGCAAAGGCACTTTACAATTCTCTGTTTCCACCATTTAATCCACCAACTACATGCAGAACTGTTACTACCATCAGCATCTGCACACAATGCCATCCACTGCCTGCCACCACCACTAGTATTTTTTTGTCTGTAAATTGCATTTGTTCTCAAGGTCAATTTGCCTGTATGCAGAATTAAAAACCCATGTTTTCCAGGAGAAACAAACCTGCTACCTCTGTATGAGATCGAGTGACTCACCTTCATTTGAAAAATCCCATATAACAATTCTCATCACAATGGGAATTAATCTTAGGCCTTTTCCAACCAATGGGGTGAAAGAATACTATCATTCTCCTCTTTGTGCTATGGAGGCATTTAGGAAGCAGTTCAAGGGAAATATCTATTTGTTTGCTGATAATACAAAACTGAGTAGAACAACAGTTTATAAAGATGATATAAAGAGCGTGCATCTCAATGTTATCTGTATTAATTATTAAATTGACTGACAGTGTGGCCATAGTATAATGGTTAACAATTTAATGTGGAAAATTCTTACTTGATGCATTTTGGGATGAGAAGATTACAAGCTGTATACTATCTTGCCAGAAGTGGACTGCAGGAAATTAATGAAACTGGAATCTGAGGGGAATGATAAACAGGGAATTTTAGTTCAGAGGACATATTGCAAAAGTGTACAAAAATTTCATAGGATTACCTGGTTGTCAAAGATCATAATGACAAGTCAGTATGTTCTTTGATAATGTACTGATAAGGAGCTTATCACTTTTTATAACCCTCTGATATGAATGTATCTAGACTACTGTGTACAGACTTCATTGCCTGGATTTCTTGTGGATGAGGATCTAGAAATGAGTAAATAAGATGATGACAGGTGTGTGGGATGCTCCCTCTATGAGAAGATTGAAAATCAAAAATTGATTGACAGGTGGAAAAGTATATGATATAATAATAATTTATTAAGTGAGCATTCCAAAGAATAATTGAAATAAGCGAAACAATTATCTGAGGATGATAGCCATAGAAACAAGGATATAGAATATATAGAAACATGGGCAGCAATAGAAACAAGGATATAGAATCTTCCATATGAGACTTTCTATCCCACTTTCAAAAAGCTATTGAAAAAGCTATTTTATTTCTTACTAATGCTCCTTATGTCATCTATGATATTCAAATCCAGGTATTTTTTAACCTAACATCACACTTGATTTGCTCTTCTAACTGCTATGGAAGTACTGATGGTTAGTGTGACCCTGAAATTTGTCCTGTATCAGTGTATTCACCACATTCTCTGTAAATATTCTAACCAACACATGGAACATGTGAAGAAGCTCATTCACATAGCCCACAGAAAAATATATATCATCACAGAAACCTTTTCAAAGAAAGCCAAGGTGTGTTTGCTTTACTGAAGCCAAACTTCAAATTGAAGTAAAATGCTGGAAAACATTGGTGTCGATAATGGTTCTGACAGTCCACTATTCGAAAATGTCTCTCATAAACCAACTAACATCGTTATCACAAAAACTGACTTTATATATTAAAAAAACAATCACAGTATTACAACAATGCAAACTGAATATCACATGTTAAACCAATTGGTAACCAGCAAACCCTCTTTTAATAGCTCTACTCATAATTGTATTTGCTCTCCTTCCCCACTCTCGTTAAACTGTTGTTCAAATACCTTCAGAAACAAAGTGCATGGACAACAATTTTTTTCCCCACTTTTGAATAATGTCATCAGGATTATGGGACAATTTTGTGTGTGTGTGTGTGTGTGTGTGTGTGTGTGTGTGTGTGTGTGTGTGTGTGTGTGTGTGTGTGTGTGTGTGTGTGTGTGTATACGTGTGCCCCATTATGAAAATAAAAGCAAAAATCTTCCATAACTTTCCATTTTCTCATAAATGACCTTGTTGCTATTATGAAACTGTTCACAAATTTCATATTGTTTATAATGTATTTCTTATAATATAATGTTGTAAATTCCATATTAGTATACATACCTTGGTCATATGGCATGTTGGGTTCCAGACATCATCATCATATAGCAATTCATTGCTTTTTTTTTTTTTTCAACTTGTAAGTGCATGTAATGGTTTAATAATATTTTTAAGCAGTCATATATAGCTTGGCTTAAGGGAACACAGCAGTCAATTTGGTCATTAATCTGCACAATTTAAAGTTTCCCCATTTCAGCAATAAGATTGTTGCAGTTTATGGATAAATGTTGTATTAATTAGTGTAGGACCTTTCACTTTGTGAAAGGTCCTACAACAACTTACTTTGCATACTGTTGTAACAGTGTGTGAGTAAAGTTTAGCCTGCCATGTATCTCAGTGTTCGATACACCATTATCACTAAATGTAATAATTTTAATCTTAGTCTGTAATGTTATAGTTTTATGTCTCTTTTTCTTTTCAATGGAAGAAGCAAGATCAGCCTTAGTTTGAATTTTATTTGCCACTGCTAACAACAGTAAAATAAAATAATAGTTATACATTTATTGTAATTCATAGCTAAACGCCAAAACATGCAGAGAGAAATGCAATGACCTTGTCAACAAGAAGTGCATGAAAACTTCATATTGAAAATTTCATTCACAGGAACATCATGTTGCTAAAACCGCTGTGTGAACAAATGCACTGTTGTATAAATGGGCAGCGGTCATAACTGAAAAGCATTGTATGAGTGGATTGTCGTAAAGCGAAGCATCGTAAGGCAGGATCACTGTATACATAAAAACAAAATTTTCATCATATTCTCAGTTAAAATGAGAAGGGTCATATTAACCATGTGATATTGACATTTACAATGCTTGAGCTGAGTGCAGAAGTTTAGTCATATACCAACAGTTAAACCAACTGTTGGTATATGACTTAATTTGGCTTAATACAGATGTTAGTGTTGACATTAAGAAGTTGTTAAAACCATTGATAGTTTTTATGTTGAGTCCATACACGAGAGATATTGGTTAATCAACCTATAGTATGCTAATACTGTGTATGTGTAGTTGGTTGGGAATTTAGTTTACATTTGATTTAAAAGCCTGTATATTCCTTGTTAAACACATAAGGGGGGGGGGTCTGTTCCACAGCTGTAGCAGCAGTGAAGGAGATGGAAAAGAAACTTGTTCTGTGGGTATCAAGGTGCACTGTAAAAATATCTTTAATGGCAGCTGCACATGTTCCAACAGACTTTGTCATTTGTCATATCCCCACGTGTTCCGAGGGCACAGAGGTTTGACATACGTCAATTTACAGGCCAAAGTTAATCCCGTGAGAATGGCCAGTTCTCAGCAGAGTGGCAGCAGCATCAAACGATTGACCTCCTTCCAACTACTAACCAGCTCAGACTTGCTGAACTTTTTGTGTGAGCCATTAATAGCAGAGACTCTGCCAGTCGACCAACCTTTGCTGGCATAGATTTGGTACTAAGTGGGGGAATTATTGATGCTGTTTCATACAAACATTTGCCATGGAAATATTTATAGAATACAGATATTGCAGAAACCAAACACCTATGTGAAAGTGGGTGGAGTGAGTTAGTATATTAATCAATCTAATTGCTTTCCTCTGTATTGAGTCAAGCATTTTGAGGGAGCTCTTAGGGTCCCACCCCAAATGTGAAAGCAGTATTCAATAGCTGGGCAGATTTGTGATTTGTATAAGGTTAATAGCTGTTCAGAGGTGAAGTAATGTCTTGAGCGAAAGGGAAATCCTAGTTTTTTGGAAGCTGATGAGGCAGTGATTATGATGTGTTTATGTAGAAGAGGTTAAATGTCAGGGTATTCCAAGAAGAGAAATCTCATCTTATCTGGAAATTTGAGTGTTGTCAAGGGTGATATTGGGAGAAAAGGTTCTTTTTTGTGAGAAATAAGGCAGAACTGGGTTTTGCTGGCATTGAAATTGATCAGGTTATGTGAATCCCATTGGAATGACTTGGAAAATCAGAACTGAGGGCAGTGATGGTTGATTTTCTGTAGGTTAAGGTGATTTGTGCAGAGTAAGGTTTATCAAATGAAGGGAGGAGTGCAATGTGCTGTCATCTACCAAACTTGTATTGGGTAGGAGGTCAACTGAAGTTGGTCATTGATATATAGAAGGAAGTGGGTTGGTGAGCAGACAGAACTTTGTGGAACGGTGAGAGGTTAAGGAGCCATCCATCATCACACATAGTTTGCATCCAAACAGAATGCTGGCAATCCAATTGCAGAAGTCCTGGGACAGACCAAATGATGGGAGTTTGCTAAGTAGATGTTTATGCCATACTTGGTCAAAAGTTACAGTGCTGTTCTTAATAATAATGTTAGAAACATATAAGTCAGTAAGAGTTTTTTTATCAGATTGATGCTACAGAAGGGTTTTTCATAGAATAGTGGGAGAACAAGAGGTTATTCCTGGAAACTGTGATGGTGTGAGTAAAGGAGCAAGAAGCAGGTTTTTTTTGCATGGAATGAATGATTGGAATGCATTCCCTCAGAGTGATTGCATAGAATGTGAATGTATTTAAGGCATGGCATGATACGTTTGTTTGTGTGTGTGCGTGCGCGTGCATGTACATATGACAGAGAGACCTCTCATAATGAGTCTTTGACTCTGTGAAGTCTGAAGATAATAATAATGACTAGTCAGTGCTTACATCTGCTGTATTCGCTTGTGTGTTAGTCATACTTTCCATCTGTTTGTTCCCATTGAGTCACACATTCCACCATACAAGTGGAATGTATGACTTGATGCAACATCTTCTTATTGCTAATATGGAATTGTTAGTGGTATCACCAGTACTACATATTGGGTGCTACCACTGATAGTGAACAGAGTATAGAAATCACATATACTTTATTCACTACCAATCTCACAGCCTTATTAACATCAAGTTTACTCAATTCCCCATATACCTCCTGCTCACCCATAGTCAGTCTCTCCTCTTGCATTTCCACTGGTCTTGCATGATGTCATATTCACAAGGATGAGGTACCCTTATTTTCCTGTTCATTTAATACCTCAACTATATCCTCTGCTGTGATTTCTTCCTCCACCTTTCATGCTTAATCACTTCATTCATCAATTTCACACTTACTTAGTTAACCTTCTGACCTTTGGACTACATTTAGATCATTCTTGAACAGCACTCAAGCAGCATTTATCTCCTTCCAGCTTAAAACCTCAATACATGCTATAGCTCTAAGCTGTCTCCTTAGCTTTTCATGATCACCAGCCTTCTAGTTCCACATATATCCTTTACTCACAGATGTTCTCAAATAGTTGGCAACTACCCATAATGACTTCATGGTCATTTTCATCAAGAGGAGGGAGATGATGAAATCTAAGACCCTTGATCCTTGTGTCCCCTCTATGACATACTTCCTATGGTAGTTGTCCCTCAAAAATTTGAAAAATTCATTTTTGTTACTTCTGAATACTGTCTCATTGCAATCTATATTGGGATGGTGTGATCTCTGCTATTAATATATAATAATTTCTATTACAAGTATTTAACTGTTTTTGTAGTTCCTTGTAAAACTGTTCAGAATTCTATTTTCTATCTTCTTCAAGAGTATAGACTCCTATGATATTTAAGTAGCTTCTATTTGTTTTTAATTTCACTATTATGATTCAATCATTTACAGAATTGTTCTTTCATATTCTATTTTCCCATTTATTATCAATTAAAATGGCCACTCCCACTTGAAGCTTAGATACTTACATAATGCTCTATATCTCTTGTTCCCAGGTCATTCATCGAAGTTCTGTAAGAGTGTGTAAACTTAATTTTTCATGGAGAGTGGTGAATGAGTAGAATGGATTGCCAGAATTAATTGTGAGTGTTCTGACAGTGAATGTGTTGAAGGAGAGGTATGGCAGGATTAATGTGTATAAAAGTTAGTGTGGGTCTCCCATGATGAGTCTCCGAACTCCATGGAGATCCTGTATAACAATTATAATTATAATTTCTTTTTTGTTTCTGTTACTATGGCTATATTAATATTTTTGGTTTTTACTTGTTTTACTAATTCTACTTCCTTTGTTGTTATACTTCTTACATTCCACATGGGTACTTTTAAACATATCTAAAATTCCTATTTTTTACCTTTATTCCTTTCCTGGTCATAATACATTGTTCCTGTCCGATGAATTTTCTAGTTGAAGCATCTATCTAAGGTATAGAAATTTTTACTTGATAAGGTAACCAGCCTTACACAAAACTCCCCAACCTGGAGGATCAGGATAGCTTTCTCTCTCTCTCTCTCTCTCTCAGTCTGGCACTTGTCTATTGACCTGTCTGGCACTATGGAGGCCCTACCAGTAGCTTAGCTACTGCTGGCATTGTTGTTGAGGTCATTAGTGCATGCAAGCCTCCTTACCATGTCAAGATGAAGATACCATCAAGGAGGTATATGCATATTTAAGCATATGAAATTAAAATTCCAATTAAAAATTCAGTGATCTGGTTTGAGCGGTTCTGATATCATAAGTGTAACTATATTGTGTGAAAGGATTAGAAAATAGAAGAATTAGAAGAACAAATTAGAAGAATTACCATCAAGGAGGTATATGCATATTTAAGCATATGAAATTAAAATTCCAATTAAAAATTCAGTGATCTGGTTTGAGCTGTTCTGATATCATAAGTGTAACTATATTGTGTGAAAGGATTAGAAAATAGGCAACATAAATATAATGTTTGGAAAATTTGAAGATTTATATTCATATGTAGAATTTGTAAAGAGAATATCCATAAAAAATTGTTGCAGTTTTTAAATCATGGGGAGGAAGAAACATTTATGTTTAAAACTTATAATTCTATATGTGAAGAACAAGATACACTTCACTTTACATCAGCCATTTTCTGTCCACATCTGGATGAAGGCCTCCCTGCCTCCATACAGTCCTATCTTGAGCTTTCTATGCCACTGAGGTCCAGCCATGTCTTTAATCTCATTCTCCCATTGTCTCTTTGGTCTTTTCTGCTGCTCTCTTTCCATCTCTGGGCTACCATTCAGATATCAATGTCCAGTTTTGAGTGTTACCTTTTTTTTTTTTCAGTATGACCTGCCCATTACCATTTGGATCTTTTAATAGCTGTTGTAATGTCTATCACCCTAGTCTGAGCTCTGATTCAAGTATTGCACTTTCTGTCATGAATGGTAATACCAAGCAGTGACCTTTCCATTTTCTTCTTGGTAGTTCTCAGAACACCTTGGTCAATTTTTTAATCAAAGTCAACATTTCACTTCCATATATATCATAACCAGAAGTATACAATTGTTGAAAATTTTTCTTTTAAGGCAAATTGGGATGTCTCCTTTGAGTGCTTCATGGTGTTTTCCAAAGGCTGCCCACTCAAGTTAAATTTTCTGTATAATTTCTTCTTCTTCACAGCCTTCCTCTACTATGATCTTCAGCCCTAGGCAAACATGGTAGGTTACTATAGCAAATTACTGGTGACCCATATATACTTACTTTTTTGGTTATGTAATTACTTTGCATTATTTTTGTTTTCTCTCTGTTTATATTTGATCCTTTTTTTCTACTTTCTGCATTCAATTTATTGTCATTTGTTGAAGTTTTTCTACAGAGTTTCCTGAAAGAACAATTTCATCAGCAAATAATAGGTGATTATATTATTTCCAATTTACTATAATTCTGCTATTTTTCCATTCCAGATTTTTTTTTTTAATTTTCTTTGGCTGCTGTAAATAATTTAGGTGAATTGGCATCTCCCTCTCTAACTCCCTTTTTAGGAAATTTCATACTTGTTCTTGATTTTATAGATGCATATATATATATATATATATATATGAGTCAGTGCAACTGGTCCAGGTGAAATGGCTGTGAGAAGTGAACTGATGGAGTTTGAAAGAGGCATTGTGATAAGATGCCATGTTGTAGGCCTATCTGTTTGGCAAACTGGTGACAAATTGGGCCATCCCAGGTGAACAGTCAGTGACACCATACTGAGAGTAGGTCAACCGGAATCAATTGACCTGCTCTCAGATCAGGTCAGGGGGAGTCAATTGCAATTGCTACCTGCAGTGTATGACCCACCACACTCACTGAACATGACCATAGGGTTCTACGAAGGATAATGTGTAAAAGCCACCATTCGTTGACAACACATTGAATGTAGAGTTCCAGGCATCAACTGAAACACGAATCTGCATAAAAACATTCAGAACTGAGGCTCACAACACATGGGTTTTTGTAGTAGGAGTGCAATATGCAAGCCCCACATTAGCTGAACCAACATGCAGCATCATCTTCATTGGTACAAAGTGCATGTATAGCGGGATGTGGAACCTTGGAAAGCTGTGTTATGGACTGATGACTCATGCTACATCCTCTACTGAGCAGATGGACAGGTGCAGGTGTGAGGATGCCTTGTGAATGTCTCTTACTATTGTGTGTAACCCCAACTATGAAATTTGGAGGTGGCGATGTGGTGGTATAATCCTGGTTTGACATCAGAACTTTGTTTGTGGTGCCATGAACATTGAACTCCGAAAAATTTTTGAGCATTCTAGACAATGCAATGCTTCCTTTGTTTGTGGCATTTCTACCTAACTTACCATTGTCTCTTTCAGCAAGACACACTTGACTGGCCTCCACACAGCCCTAATCTCAACCCTATTGAACATCTGTGGGATGAACTGGTGCACCAGATGAGGTCAAACGACATCAACCCCACAAAAGTTTAGGACCTCATAACATGCCTATAGGAAGAATGGTCCAAAATTCCCATTAATCACTATCATATGCTTGTGGAAAGTATGTTCCATAAGACTTTTGCAGTCATCACAACGAAAGGAGGTCCTACATATTAAAGTCAGACATCATGGCTGTTTGTTCCTCACACTATAGTGCCCATTGACTTCTTTCCAAGCAGTGTGTGTGGGTGTGATTTTGGTTTAAATCCTGCTATAGATGGATGGTTGTGAAATGTAATGATTTTCACTTGATAATAATTTTCATAACCAAATGTGAGATTGCTACACTGATCAATGGCTGCTTTAAAGCAAGTTTACTGGATTATCCAACCTTCACTCACCTACAGTATTAAATATGCAATAGCTTTACAAACTTTTGTTGGTGCAATTTACATTAAAAATTAAATTATATATTATTATTTTCTCAATAATCTCCATGGAGTCAGATATATCATAGAAGGCCTGTACTAATCATGATTTACACATTAGCTGTCATATCTATCATTAACTCATTCACTTACAAATCACATGCAACCACCTCTGGCAATTCAGTGAACCAATTTTCCAAGCAAAAAATCTAGTCCTAACATCCTTAATAATCAAATTATTACACAGTTTCCAAGAGTGATCACTTGTTGTCTTGCATCTTGCCATATATTGAAAAAAGCCTTCTGTTTCAATCATATAATACCCCTTTAATAATTTATGCTTCATTCAATTTTCCATCTTTTTCTTCTTATCAGTCAGTTTTTTTTATAACCACATTAGGGATAATAATCATGGAAAAGTTCACAACCCAAAAGTGCCCACATCAAAAGAGTTTCATTTGCAACATATTTAAATTACATTGTGCCCACATCAAAAGAGTTTCATTTACAACATATTTAAATTACATTGTGCCCACACCACAATGTAACTCCTAAGGCACATTTTTGGCAAGAGAATAATTCTGTAAAGTTCTGCAATTTGGCCATTATGTTCTCTAGTTCTGAAGGCTCTCAACTTCTTTCTGTAGAGTTACCTGAAGGAAAAGATGTATGTGAACAAGCCCCAGACAATCCAACAGCTGAAGGAAAACATTTGTGCAGAAATTAAGGCAATACAGCCAGAAATATTAACAGCTGTCATGGAACATGCTGTAGAAGGGGGGCCCATCTTTGTGAAGCTGAAAAAGGAAGGCACATACATGATGTGGTTTCATAACTAATAAAAAAATTTTCAGGTTTGTATTGCATTTTGACAAAAAGAAAGAAGAAAAATAAATAATAAATAAAAGTGTTATTAAATTTAAATCCTTCTTGACTGATGGACCATCATGAATCAAAGGCTTCCTGTTGGTCAATAAAATTAGAGCACATTACTTTATTATGTTCTGTGTATTTTTCTCCAATGATATGGAGTATAAATATATGGTCAGTTGTGTCCTTGTTCTTTCTAAATCCAGCCTGGAAGTCTCAAAAAGCTGAAAAATTCAATTCCATTTTTACTTCAGTGCATGAGTGTAAGATGCCCCAAAGTATTTTGATTGGGTGAAATTGTCCTTAATCGCACTTTTTGCTTTTTTTTTTTTTTTTTTTTTTTGTGGAGTGCAGTAACAATAGGTTCTCTCCCTTCCTTAAGCAGTTATGTTGGAATATTGACAATTCATGCTCTTTTTGATTTTAAAATGTCTCTTTATACTTCGTCTCTAAGTATGGGCTGAGTAGTGTTCTCTATTGTCATTGGAATAATTCCCTCTAAATTTTGTTAGCCCAAGCTATCGTCACACTTGAATGGTTTACTTGAATAATCATACCATCTCTTTTGAATATGTTTTCATGATCAGTAATATTTGTTCCATCCTCATCCACAATTAATTCAATCCTAAACATATCAATCCTTTTAAATTATTTCCTAAATTACTGATACACATTATATAGCAGCAATCAAAGTACAGAGCCCTATGAATTACTACCAGTCACCTACCTTCTGGATTCACTTCCCGCATATCTGTGATATCTCTTTGATATCTGTCAACTAACAACTCTCTTATCCAAATCACCAGCTTCAGTCCATCCACATTTGTTCCTATTCATATAACAGTTTCATATTGTATCCTGTTGAATAGCTCTGCAAAGTTCAGCAGTATCACTGTGTAGTCATTTCCTTTATCCAAGTCAGTTACCATATTGTTAGGAAAAGGGAGTAGGTGAGTAGTAAGACTCTTACCCTTCACAAAACCATGCTGTCACATATATTTCTGTGTGCATGCTCCTGAATTCAGACTTTTGCTAGCATTACTGAGATACTGATTAGTCTGTAATTTGCTACCTCTGTTTTGGAGTGTCCTTTATGCTATGGAACTATTTTGCTAATTTCCTGCTCTCTTGACACTGAGATTTAAAAAGCTTGATCAGAGAGCTGACATTTCCCTTGCATTTTCAATAATACACATGTTAATATCCCATTGTAATCCCATGGCAGTATTTTCATTACAGTTTGGAAAAAGTGTCAACACCTCTAATTCATCTATGTTATATGAATAGGAACACTACATCTGGAACTACAGTTATTTCTAGATGGTACAATCTTGCAAAATGATTACTCAATAACTCTGTTATTTCATCTATTTCCGTTACTAGCTTGCTGTCATCATTCAATGCTTTTATTCTTTTTATTCACTACCCAGCAAAAGAACCCTTCAGGATTTCCTTTGGTCTCTTCAGCTATCTTACTCTCATAATTAGCATTTGCTATCCTTACCTTACTGATCACCCTTCTTGCCTTTGCTTTGTTATGCTCATGAACATGCTGATTTCTGTTTTTCTTTATATACCCTCACAGATTTTTCTTTATCTGCAATTCTGTAATATTATAACAGTGTGAAAGATGAAGAGAAAATGGGAATGCAAGAGGAACAGAAAAAATGGGAGAGAAGTCAGGGTGGACAAAGAGAAACATGGCATAGGAAAAGGGGATGCTGGAAATAGTAGTTTATATGCGTATGGGGATGATCAGCATAAGATTAGAATGAATCAAGATGTGAGAGAAGGGGGGGGGAAGAGAAGAGTTGAGACTGAGAAGATATATGAGATAAGTGGTAATAAAGGTGATTGGGGACGTTCAGGTGTGTGGGGGGGGGATTACAACCAATAGGAGGCTTGACTAGGACTGGTTATAGACCTAAAAGTGAACTGCTGTGTTTATTTACAAATGTGAAGTATCCAAAATCAGGGAGATGAAATTGTTTCAATGAATGAGTTTATTTCAGTGGTTTTGAGGCTGTGTAGTGTGAGGTGGAGGTTGATGGAAAGAGATATTTAGTTAATATTGCTAGAGGCCAGGGAATGTGGGGAGTGGTGATGAAGAAACACTTGGGTTAGATAGCATTTGAGAAAAAGGAAATTGAATTTTTTTAGTTCTTGAGAGACCACTATGTTAGGCAGTATGTAAAGGAGGACACAAGCATCGACAATTTTAGATCAGATCATTTCATCAGAGGCTGTAATTGTGAATTTGGTGTCACACTTCCCTCCAGCTGGTAAGAATGATAATGAAGTGATCACCTGGGTTGTAACTAGCCATATAAAGAATTCTGTGAGGAAAGGATATATATATATATATATATATATATATATATATATATATATATATATATATGTGGAATTTTAAGGCTGGTGATTATGAGAAGCTTAGGAGACAGAGCTACAGAATGGAATGAAGAAATAAGCAGGGAAAAAATACGTGCTGCTTGGGAACTGACAAAGAGATGCTTAACAGCATCAATGTGCGAATTTATTCTGAAGATAAAATGACTGAATAAGGTAAGTGTAAAATGGATGAATGAGGGTATAAAGCATGAAATATGGAAGAAAGCACTCAGACAGTACAAGATGAATAATGGTAATAATCAGTTGTCCAAAAGAGTATAAAGAGCAGGCAAGGAGAATGGTTCAGTTTAATATGGACAGCAAAAGTACAGCATGAAAAGAAATTAGCAAATCAGGCCAAGAATAACCCTTGGGAGTTTTTTCAAGGACTTGGTGGTGCGATGACATATCAACATGTATCTTATGGGAATGTTTCAGGGAGTTAGCATCAATTTTATATCGCACACGGTGATATAAAATTGTTCCACTTCAGAAAAATGGTGAGAAGGCTAATGCTAAAAATGATAAGCCAATCTGAATATCTGGAGTTGTAGTTAAGATATTGGAGAGGTTAGTGTGAGAGAGAGTAATGATACAGAAGTGACTTGATAACAGAAGTATTTTCTGTGCTTGTCAGCATGGGTTTGTTAAGGGAGGTCATGTTTTACCAACGTACTTGCTTATGTATTATTACAAGGTGATGAATGCATTGGACAAGGGAGATGCATATACAGTGGTATACTTAGTTTAGTTATGTTTAGTAATTTAGTTATATATTTAACACTAATTTAGTTACCACAGGTTGCTAACTAAATTGGAATAGAGTAGATGACATAAAATTATAGATTAGTGCCACAGGGGACTTTTGGGCGATTATTTAATTTGTACATTAATAATATTGGGATGGGTTTAACTAGTGATATACAACTGTTTGCAGATTTTGAAAAACTGGGAAGAGGGATGAAGAATCAAGGATCTTCAGGCCTTACAGGAGGACTTGAATAGACTGCATGAGTCGGCAAGTATATAGAATTGTCAGTTCAATGTTGCAAAGGGTTAAGTTATGAAATTTGGTTGGTAAGAATGGGATGAAAAGTATACACCTGATGTGGAAATTTTGGAGAAGGTTCTGGAGACAAGAAACCCTGGAGTGGTGGTGAACAAGGATCTAAAGTTCAGAAGTAACATTGCACAAGTTGTGAAATCATCACATCAGATTATGGCAGTGATGTTGAGGACCTTAGCATGCAGGATAAAGAGGTTGTGGTTCCATTGTATAACATCTTAGTCAGGCCTCATATAGATTACTGTGCACAGATTTCATCCTCTGGCTTTCATGGTGATGAGGATATATTAAAAACAGTTCCAGAGAATACTGACTAAGGTAGTAACTGGTTTTTGAAATCTGGGATATGAAGACAGATTGAAGCAATGCAATTTCCAAAGCCATGTGAATAGGAAGAAGAGAGGGGATATGATTGAGATGTTTAAGTTTATAAAGGGTTGTTACCAGATAAATGTGGAAGAAATTTTTCATGGAATGGGAGAAAGGGGTAGAACAAACTAAATATGAAAATAGACAACAGAACTAGCAAAGTTGGTATGATAGAGTGTTCACTGATTAAATTTATATGGAATAAGTATATGTAGTAATTAATTACTCTATTTACATGGAGTAATTAAATGAAAATTAAACAAAAATAAAATTTTCAATATACAAAACGGTGTTCAAAACAGTTTTAAGTTAGGGATCTGAGAGTCGGGTTATAAATAAAGCACTTGATCAAAGATTGATGACCACAATGGATGGCATCAACAGCAGAATCATATTAAAAATCAGGATATTAAGAAGGAACTTGACATTGTTAGTATTCAGGAATGTGTGAGCAGAAATAATCTCAGATGGTATGGTCACTTGAACAGAATGGGAGAGGAAAGGATAGGAAATCAGATATTTGTTGAGAGGATGGCAGGAAAAAGATTCAGAAAAAACTCCAAGATGTAGGTGGATTGACACACTGAGAAGTTCCTTAAAAGAAATATGCAGTATGACAGTATTACAGTCTGGACATATAACATATTAATTTGAAGGAAAATTTTCAATAGGAAGTTAGTATGATGTAAAGTTATCATTTAACACTATCATAATATTCTGTATCCCCCCCCTCAAGAGTTCATATTAGAAATTTGATGATGATAATAATGAACTATGCTATCAGTTTTTTACTTCCAACTTATGCTATGAGCATGCTGTCAATGAAAACCACTACCCTACAGTTCAGGAAGCTATTATTGTTCACAGACAGCTTGTTGTATTCAAATTTTTAATTAGTTTTTATTTAATAATCAGAGTAATTACTTCTTTCATGAATTCAAAGCCCTTTCAATATTCCAGAAAATCCAAAAAATTACAAAAGCATTTCCTGTTTAACCACTCAACCAACCTTGATGTGTGTACACATCAGTGTTGCCATGGACACAAAGTGCCCACTGAAATTGAAATATGCACTATTTATCTTCTTTATCAACAACTCCTACAGAAACTGTAAGGTGGGATGGATCAAAGCTCTCAATTTCTTTCTATCCTTCCAAATTCTTTATTCATGAATATTCTTCCAGGTCAGGTTTCTTTTTCTTTCTAAATACTCTCTTAACTGATGTCTTTTTATCACTTGGACTATTCAAATTTAATTTCATAGATTCATCTTGGTATTCATTCTAAATTCATTCTCATTATATGTCCAAACCACCTTAATCAAAAGTTCACAAGAATTTCTTCAGTTGATGAAAATGAATTTCATCAGTTAAGGAAAAGAAATTTTTCTAGTCTCAAATTGTTCCTATTGTCATTATTTTTAATTTTATCTTTCCTTCCTTTTTGCCAACATTGTTCTTATAACTTTAATTTCCATTGCTTGTATTCTACTTATGTCTCTTTTTGTTAGTCTCCATGTCTCTAGCATGGTTAGATAAAATGGGCAAAAAGTAACTTTTCTTAATCAAAAGCTTCAATGAGACCTCACTGTACCAAGTCAGCTACTTACACTGTGGAAAAAAGGTTTGACCCAGGGAAATCCAAATTCTCCTCCTCATTATCAGGAGATAATGAGGAGGATTTCCATCAGTAGATAGCATATTGCCCAGATATTTGAAGTTTCTGCTATTTTTCAAGACTTGACCATTGATCTAACACCATTAACATTTACATTTTCTATATGATTTAAAACCATACTCTTACTCTTCCTTCTATTAATATGTAACCCACAGTTCTGTGTTGTTACCCTGTTCCATTTTGTCTGCTTTATTCTGTAGCTATTCTTCTGAATGCACATCTGCAAACACAGATTTCTAGTTAGTAACTGTATCTACGATACTATTCATCACCATAATGAGCAGCAATGGAGATAAAAACACTTCCTTATTGCAGTCCAATATTAAGTGTCAACTACTTTGAACTACCAGATTTAGTCTTCATACAGCTACTATCTTTTCCAAACTTTTCCTAGGGGTAAAAGAAATAAAAGAAATACTATAAATCAACTTCTTCCAAATTACCAGTGTTTCAGCATAATTTCTCTTACACTAAAATTCAGTTGATCATCCTATTATAAAACCAAACTGCTCTCCTCGTAGATTTTCCTCTATTTTATCTCTTATTCTTATTGCCGTTGTCTTTTCATAAATCTTTGCACAGTGGCATGATGTTATTCTTCTATATTTATTACATTCCCTTCTTGGGCCGCCTTTATATATTGGCAAAATAATCCCCTTTGTCCAATTATCTGGTACATCACCTTCTCTCTCTCTCTCTCTCTCTCTCTCTCTCTCCAGATCAGCCTAACCATTTCAATCCTGTACTACCAGAGGCTCTTGTCAGTTCAATAAGCAAATTATCTATCCCTGGAGATTTTTCATCTTCCTTCATTAACCTCTGCCAGACTTATTAATATTCTCTCATCACCGTATTCATTTCACTTTATTTTCACTACGGCTTTCACCTTTGTTTAACATCTCTAAAGTAATGTTGCCACATTATCATGATCTGTTTTCCAGTCGTCGAAAGTTTAATCTCTATTTATTAAAAATCCTAGTTCCTCATTGCTTCTTCTTCTTTCTTTATTAGATAACAGTTTCTCTAAAGTAATTTTTTCTCTGCATGGCTCTTTCTCTGATTATAAACAATTCTTTCATCATTAGAACTATTTATGAACTTCTGAAAAGCTTTATTTTTTGACTTGACTGCTTACCATTCATATTGAATTGAAATTATATAGATACAAAGTCTGAGATGATTGATATATTTCATCCACATGGACATTTCAGTGGTCAAAACTCACTTTCTCTAACTTCTGGATCATAATTATTATTACAAACCTGTATTATTATTATTATTATTATTATCATTGGGCATCTCCCTAAGTCTAAACTCATTGCGATAGGCCCACACGAACTATTATTCACACAATACCTATCATACTTTCTTTGTCAGTGAACTCATTCACTGACAAAGAACTCACGACTTACTTTGGCAAATATTTCCACTCATACACCTCACTCGAAGTAAGCAGTAAGTTCTCACACGCTTCTAACCACACTCTTGCACAATTTCTAGGGATGATCCTTTTTGCTGTCTCACAAAATTATTTCAGCATCAATGAATTCTATAAAACTCCTTAATAAAATTTAAATCTTCCTACGTGATCACTACATCACCTTTAACCGTTGTTCTACCTAGTTTTGTATCATCAGTAAAAAAATTTATATTTTTCCTTAATTTCCTATGGCATTTATATTCATATTTGTATCAATTATTTTTCCCCTAATACTGCATTTTTTCCCCTTTGTTTTGTTGTCCATTTTTATCTAATTTAATTTTTTTTTCATTACTATTTTTTCATTTATCATTATTTATTATTATTATTATTATTATTATTATTATTATTATTAACCAGACCTCATTGAAGTCCAAAGACTCATTGCATGAGGTATATACTGTCACACACAAATCTCATCAGATCTTGCTTTAATCAAATCACATTGAATGAGATTACTCATTGAACGTGTTTCACCATTCAGGCAGTACATTCCACTCTCCAGGCAAAGAACCTGCTCCTTATTTCCTTGTTCACCCCCCCCCCCCCATGCAGTTTCCAGGGATGGACTTTTCTTCAATCCTAGGCTCCCATTTTATTAAATATTTTTACATTAACCTGCTAACAATCCATTACCAACTTGTAAGTTTCAATTATACTCTCTCTGTATCCCCCGCTCCTCTCATCCTCCTATTCATGATGATCTGCTAACTGCATTCTATCAGTCTGTCTTCATACCCCACAATCCAAAGACATTATACCACCTATTTAATCTTCTCTGAACCCTTTCAGTATTCTTATGCTTGTGAAAACCAAGTGACTAGATCTGCCTAAACTAATCCTTATGAGGACTGATATCAAGGTCTAATACTGAAGACCATAACCACTTTATTTCTGCATGTCAAGGCCTTCCACATCCATTGCCATAATATGATGTGGTGACTTCACAACTTGTACAATATGACCCCTAAACCATAGGTCTTTGTCCACCACCACCACCACTCCCAGAGCAGCTCTAATTTTCTATACCTCCTAAAAAATCTCACCACCAGGTGTATACTTCGCAATCCTTCCTTACCTACCAAATTTCAAAATCTTACTCTTTGCAGCATTGAAATAGTAGATCCATTCACTTGTCCACTCATCCAATCTATTAAAATAAATCCTGATGTAAGGTCACAACAACTGCAAGACTCCTTTCTTCCAAATTTTGCATCATCTGCAAACAGCTACGTAACTCCAATTAAACTCTATCCAGTATCATTAATATACAAATTAACCAATGCTCTCAAAACAGATCCTTGCAGCACACAACTAGTGACTTCTGTGTCTCAAACAACTTATTGATGCCTATCTGACAGTCATTTACTTATCCAACTCACTAATGTAGTATCTAATCCATTCTCTTGCAAGTCAGTTATCCACTTGCTATAACAGTCTATTAAAAATCATTGCATTCATTTTAGAATGAATTCTTCTTCTTCTTCTTTCACTCTGCCTTATCCCATGTTAAACGGGGTCGGTGCACCAATCTTTAACCTTCCTCTTCCAAGTTCTCCGGTCCAGAGCATCCTTCAGACTCCATCCTTTCTTCCTAAGATCCTCTGTCATCTTATCCCTCCACTTGAGCTTGGGCCTGCCTCTTTTCCTCCTTCCCTCCAACTCCATATACTCCACTCGTTTACCAACATACTCCTCATCCTTCCT
The DNA here is from genome assembly GCF_054136105.1 of Typopeltis vanoorti. Classification (NCBI taxonomy): domain Eukaryota; kingdom Metazoa; phylum Arthropoda; class Arachnida; order Uropygi; family Thelyphonidae; genus Typopeltis; species Typopeltis vanoorti. Next base: position 89,468,895 of record NC_143564.1, on the reverse strand, counting down.
CTCAACATGTCCAAACCACCTCAGCCTACTTTCTTGTATCTTCTTGCCAATTGGTCCCACCAATTGGCAAGAAGATACAAGAAAGTCTTTGTCACACCACTCATCCATCTCAACATCTGCATCTCCGCTACCTCCATCTTCCTCTCCTGTGCCTTGGTTATAGGCCACGTCTCCGCACCATGGAGCATCGCCGGCCTCACCACCATCTTATAGAGCTTTCCTTTCCTCTTACAACTCACTCTCTTGTCGCACAGGACCCCGCTCATCTTCCTCCAATTCATCCAACCGCATGTTATTCGGTGCTGTATTTCCTCATCCAGGTCACCATTCCTCTCGACAACTGACCCAAGGTACTTGAATTTCTTCCCTGAAATTAGCCTTTCACCCTGGAGTCGTATGACGATATCCTCGTCACTCCCTGTTGACATATATTCAGTCTTCACCCGGTTAATTCTCATGCCGCTCTCCTCCAATGCCTTTCTCCACTCTTCCAGGGTATTTTCAATCTTCTCTCAGGATGATTTGCATAGAACAATGTCATCGGCAAACAGCATGCTCCATGGTGCCGCCTTCTTGACATCCTCCACTAGTACATCCATGACCAGGTGAAAGAGGTAGGGGCTCAGAGCTGACCCTTGGTGTAGCCCTACAACAATAGGGAACCCTTCTGTCATGCCAACACTAGACCTGACCTGAGTTTCTGTTCCCTCATACATCTCCTTCACCAACCTCACGTACTTCTCCAACACCCCCCCTTCTTCCTCATACACCTCCATACCTCCTGCCTGGCCACTCTGTCGTATGCCTTTTCCAGGTCTATAAACACCATGTGCAGATCCACTTGCATCTCTCTATATTTCTCCATCAATCGCCTTAGCGCAAATATTGCATCCGTTGTCCCTCTTCCTGGCATAAATCCAAACTGCTCCTCACCAATTTTCGTTTCCTGCCGTAACCTTGCTTCAATTACTCTTTCCCATATTTTTAATGTGTGTGACATCAGCTTGATTCCTGTATAGTTGCCACAGTCTTGAACATCTCCTCTTCCTTTGTAGATTGGGACGAGAATACTTTTCCTCCATTCCTCTGGTATCTTTTCCTGTTGGGCTATTTTACACATCAGATCCCATAACATATCCACGCCCTCACTGCCCAAACTCTTCCACACTTCCCCAGGTATCTGGTCCGCTCCCACAGCCTTTCCATTCTTCATTTTTCTCAGTACCCAAACCACTTCCTCTCTACTTATGTCTTGCACCGGTCTCCCATTTACCTCTCCATCCTCACACCTCTCTCTTGGATTCTCCTCATTTAGTAGTTTTCGGATATATTCTTTTCATCTTCCTCTGATTTTGTTCTCGTCTTGTAATGCTACTCCTGAGGCATCCTTTATCTGCTTGACTGATGTTATGTCTTTCGAGGCCTTATCTCTGGCTTTCGCTATTCTCAACAACTGAGCTTCAGCACCATTTCTCTCCAGTTCTTCATAAACCTCATCAACTGCCCTTGCCACAGCTCTCTTTGCATTTTTCTTTGCTAATCTATATGCCTCCTTGTTGGCTCTAGTTCCAGTCATGTCCCATTTTTTCTTTGCCTCTTTCTTTTCCTTGATCTCCAACTGCACCTCCTCATTATATCTGATCATTCATTTTAGAATGAATGATTAGATAAAAATCATTGCAAAATTATTTATCCAGTGCATTCATCTACTTCTTGTAGCCCATAAGTCAATTGGTAAAACATGACCTCCCTTTAACAGACCAATAGTGACTATCACAGAGAATACTGTTGTTATCAATCCACTTCTGTTTCCCCTCTCTCTCCAACTCCTTACTACAACTCCAGATAAGAGACTGGCCTATAATTTGTAGTCTTAGCCATATCAATTTTGTGAAGTGGAAGCATTTTACCCATTTTTCCACTTGAACATTAAGTCTTGTAATACTAACTGAATTAAGTTCACTTAATTAACTGAATTAAGTGAACTTAATTCACTTAATTCCTCGTATATTATTCCAAGAGTCAGAAGATTAAATAAGGTAGATGTGTAATTGTTGAATGAAGAGATTAAGCATGTGCAATACAGAGGAAAAAGGCATCAAGAAAGCAACATAAGATGAGTGATAATAATCAATTTCATGAGAATTACAAAGAACAGGCAAGGAGGATGAGTCGGTTGGTAAGGGTAGCAAAAGTGAAGTGTTAGTAGTGTAAGTTAGCTAATGAAGCCAAAAAAAAAAAAAAAAAAAAAAAAAAAAAAAAAAATCCTAGGGAGTTCTTTTGATATGTAGCCACAAAAAAAAAAAAAAAGGAAAGGAAAGAATGATTATGGCAGGATGACATTGATTGGAGAAAATAGTATAAGAACTGCTGTGGAGGATATAGTTGAGATATTTTATGAGCAGTTCATAATGGTTTTTCATCTTGTGAATGTGACATTATGGAGAGTTTGAGAACAGTGGATGATGAGGAGGAGAGACTGACTGTAAGTTACCAAGAGATATATGGGGAACTGAGCAAACTTGATGTTAAAAAGGATGTGGGACTTCATAATATATCATCATGTATTTTGAAGGAATGTGCCAGGGAGTTGACATCTGCCTTGACATATTTTTTTAATATGAGTCTTATATTGGGTCATGTTCCAAATGAGTGGAAGTAGGCAAGATTGTACCATGTCATAAGGGAGCTGACAGAACTCAAGCATAGAATTATAGGCCTATCTGTATGTCAGTTGTTTTGGTTCAAGTGTTGGAGAGGCTGGTGAGAACTAGGATCCAGAATTGGGTTGACAACAATGGTATTATCTTTGATTGACAGTATGGATTTGCTAAAGGGATTTGCTCATGTTTTAGTAATTTACTTACTTATTACAATAAGGTGACAGCTTCCTTGGATAGAGGAGAGGGATACACATTAGTATACTTAAACTTTGCAAAGACTTTTGATACATTACCACATGAGTGTCTTTGGGGGAATGTTTCATGTTGAGAGCTGTTCTATAGAATGCAGATTTAATGAAAGAAATGGGAATTTCAGGATTGGTGAGTCAGTCATTCAACTGTAAAAATACAGTGGTGTTGGTGTAGATGATGGAGATGAGGAGTTGTGGTATAAGTCCAAAGACTCATCAAAGGATGAGTCTTTGGACACCTTGGAGGTGCCACGAAATAATAATAATAATATGGAAATATCTGTTGAAGACACAATCGAAATTTACTATCTCTGAGACAGTGGCTGGTAGTCATTGAGAATAGTCAAAGGAAGGTTGTCAATGATCCAAATTGTTCACTTCTGAACAGCAGCAAGAATTCTTATACAGATCTTACATGTACTATCAAATATGTGAAAACAGCATTCTGTAGTTAGGCAGATTTGTGATTTGCCCAGAGTTAATAGATGGATAGATGATAACATGTCTTGAGCAAAAAAGATGCCAAATTTTTTTAATCTATAGATATGATATAAAAGGGATGCGGTTATGTTGGGTAAGGCTAAGAGTAAGTGTCAGTCTGAGAAGCTTGATCTGGTCTTCATTACTGAGCTGAAAATTATCATGGCTAAGGGGGAAGAACTAAAATTTTCTTTTGCAAGAAAACAGACAAAATCATTTTTGGAAAATGTGATGTTACAGGTGACTAGATTGTCATCCCATTGAAGTATGGTATGGATATTAGCATTTAGGACACTGATAGTAGATGATTTTTGAAGCTCAAGATCTTTGAGTGCTACAAGATACAGCATATCCTCTACCATAACATGCATTAAAGGATGAGAGAGAAAACTGGAAATCCAGTTACAAAGGGTGAAAGGCAGTCACAAGATATTAAATTGCTGAGAAATTCTTAATGGCAAACCCTGTCAAATGCATTGGAATCGAGAGCAGCAGCAGCAAATGTTTCTCTACCCTTTCCATGCCATATGTCGTGAAGTGGGTGATATAGGTGAGATCTGCCATGGATCTCGACTTGCAGAAACTATAGTTGACAGTACTCCAAGTGTCAAAGAAATTGACCATTAAGGATCTTACTTTAGACAGCACTGATGCAAGAGTAAAATGCTGATATTTTGATGTAGACACTTGTCTGTCATGGAATCAGCTGTGTCTGAGCTTGCTTCATACTGTGAGGTGGATGTAGGTTGAGTATACTATAGTGTAGAGATGATAAAGGAAATGTGTTAATTTAAGAGTATATCTCTTTGGTACGATACAAACAGGACCAAGAAGTCTGTTTGGTATCCAGATTGTTCAAAATTATTCCATCTGAAATCAAAATGACTCTAAGATGGAAGACTGCAGGAGGCATGTGATGCAATCTTCCAGGTACATGTGAAGATAATTTACATTGGCCATCTGGCCATGTAGGATTTGGATGAGAAGGATGATGCCAGGCAGTCAGTTTTTATCTTTAGGTGATGTTACAATATGCCACCTCAATGTCAGAGACAGAGAGGGAAGTGCAAAAGATAGATGGACAGAAATTGTACCTCACAGCTTTTTTAAGTGACCAGAAGATATGACCACCATTACCACAAGCTATGAGTTTTCTCTGTTCAGCCCTTTCAGAGCCAGACTTAGCACTCAATGATTGTTTGTATGTGTTGAAGGCTATAGTGTAGGCTGTGTATGAAGCTGGAGTTCCTGTCTCAAACCACTTCAAATGTGCTGTGTTTTCTTCGGCTGCCATGGAACATCCCTTGGAAAACCATGGCTTGGATACTCAACTGGAATCTTGAAATGGTTGAGGAATGAAGATCTTCATCCCAACATGGATAATTTCTGTCACATGATCACAATAAGTATTAGGATTTGGAGAATGGAAAGTAGTGTAACCATGGAAAGCAGGAAGAAAAGGCTCTAAGATCTTCCCACAAATGTTGTTATAGTACCAAAGGAGACAAGGTGGTAAATGACTGTGCCTTTCATTGACATGAGGGAGGGGGGGGTTGAGAGCAAGTACCAGAAGTGCAAGGAATGTGGATCCTTCACAAGGTGAGTGAATGCACAAGTCATCACATTATGCTGAATGTAATTCCGTAGTTTCTTAACTTTAGTCAGGTAATCAGTAGAAAGTGCAAGGGTGATTATAAGATAAAGGAATTTATAGCACCTCCATGTATACTAATGCTAGAAGTATTCAGAATAAGAGAGAGGAGTTTCTGGCATCAGTTAGTTCAACTTAGCCAGCAGTTACAGGCATTAGTGACATCTGATTGATGGTGGATGATATAGTCGTAGGAGTAGAATGCAAGGGAAACTGTACTTTTAGAGAGAGCAGGTTAGGGTGAAGAATTCTGCTAATTATTATCATTATTATTATTATTACTATTAACTCCAGACCTCCACGGAGTCAAGATTCATCATAGGAGATACACATTACACACAAAGCTTATCAAACCATGCTTTAAACTTCTTCAGTGTGTTCACATTTACAACACTGTCTGGCATTGCATTCCACTCACTAACTACTCTTCATGCAAAGAACTACTTCTTACTCCCTTGCTCATACCTTCCTTATAAGTTTCCATGGATAACCCCCTTGTTCAACCCCTCCTCCCATGTTATGAAAAATTTATGGCACATTAACCCAGTAATAACCCCTTACCAACTTAAACATCTCAGTCATATTCCTTCTCCTCCTCTTATTCACAAGGCTTTGCAAATTACATTTCTTTCAAACTGCCTTCTTATCCCAAATTCCAAAGATCATCTATCACCTCAATCAGTCTTCTGTGGACCCTTTCTAATATATCCTCATCACCATGAAAACTAGGTGGCCAAATCTGTGCACAATAATCCATAAGGCCTGATCAAGACTTTATACAAAGGAACTATAAACTATTTATTTCTGCACATTAAGGTCCTCCATTCAACTTTGTGACCTCTGAACTTCAGGTACTTCTCCACTGCCACTCCAAGCTCTCTTGTCTTCGAAACCTCCTTCAGAATTTCCTCACAAGTGTATACTTTGCATCCCATTGTGACCTACCAAATTTCAGATCCTCACATTTTTCAACATTAAACTGATAGTTCCACTCACTTGCCCACTCATACAATCCATGTCACTGAATACCTCGACTGTGTTCTATGCAGCAGTTGCCAATCTATCCTTTTCATGCCATAATTATTTTTCTTTCTAGTTGTTACATATCAAACTTGGCCACATGCACTGCATAATAATAACAGAAGAATTGAAACTGACAAAATAAGTGTACCCCATGAAGTTATGTGAAGAGCATATGAGTCTGCGTGTGATAGAGGCCAACAGAATGAAGTATATTATGTGCTGCTGTAGTCCATGGAGAACAAGGGATGATACATATTAGAAAATTTTCACAAGTGCAGGATGCATAACCATTACTAGGATCTATAACTATGATGACATAAATTAGAAACAGGAAGGAAATGGAGAGAGGATTTAATTGAGAGGAGTTAGTGATTAAGAGCGCTGGATCTAATGATAGCATCATAGAACATAGCAGTAACCAGCATAGGCACACTACCTTGGGATGGGGAAAGTGATCATGTAGTCTTGATCTCTGAGATTACCAGATATTCAGAATTGTCTGTTAAAAAGGGATATGCATGGAATTACAAAGCGGATCCTGATAGTTTGCATGTGAAGGGCTACTTTGCAAGTAGCCCTTCACATGCAAATTATTTGCTTAAAAGGATGAAACCAAAAATATAATTTCTTGGCATCTTTAATTTATAGTATAACCTAGTGAAAAAAAAACTTTCAACATCTATCTCGAATCCAGGAATTTTAGTAATTAGGTGTTACACCTTTTGAGCACCTTGTATATGAAAATAATGACTTCTGCATTACTTCAATCTTAATATCACTTCTGGGTTTAGCTCCCACTGATGAGACCTCTCAATAAAGATGAAACCATTCTGGTAGTGGCCCTTCCCATTATTATTATTATTATTACATGACACATTCAAGTTGTCCAAGGAGTCATCATACGAATGCACTCTACACAATCCACCATCCATTTACACACAGTGCGATGAATAACTCTGCTGATGCTATCATTAGATCATGACATTTTAAACCCTAGGTTACTTTATCAGGTGCAGATTAGATAATCCTCTAATTATTATTATTATTATTATTATTATTAAACAAGACCTCATGGAGTCAAAGACTCATCTAGGAGGTCCTTTTATCTCACACACATCTCATCATACCGAGTCTTAAACACATTCAAACTCCTTGCAGACACCACACTCTCAGGCAAGGCATTCCAATCATTCACAACTCTGCACGAAAAAAACCTGCCTCTCGCTCCCCTACTCACACCCTCTTTATACAGTTTCCAGGGATGACCTCTGGTTCTCCCCTGATCTCCCACTATTCTCTGTAGAACTTCTCCACCATTGATCCTATAACAACCCCTTACCAACTTATAGGTCTCTATCATATCTCCCCTCTTCCTTCTCTCCACTAGACTCTGCAAATTACATCTTTTCAATCTTTCCTCATACTCGACATTCCAGAGGTCAGAAACTACCTTAGTCAGTCGCCTTTGGACCCTTTCCAACATCTCTTCATCCTTCTGAAAACCAGGTGACCAAATCTGGGCACAATAGTCCATGTGTGGCCTAATCAAAGCCTTATACAATGGAACAAGAATCTCCCTACTTCTACACGTCAGTGTCCTCCTCATCATTCCCAGAAGTCTTTGTGTTGTCTTCACAATTTTGGCGATGTGTCCCCTAAATTTTAGATCCTTATCCACTATATCACTCCCAGATCTCTTATTTCCTCTACTTCCAACAATATATTCTCACCAAGCACAAATTCTGCATCCCATCTTTGTTTTCCAAATTTTAAAACCTTACATTTTGCAACATTGAACTCACATCCCCATTTGCTTGCCCAATCACTCAATTTATTCAAGTCTTCTTGCAAGGCCACAACATCTTCACTACTCTTTATGGTTCGTCCCAACTTTGCATCATCTGCAAACAACTGAATATCTCCATCCAAATCTTTGCCAATATCATTAATATACAAGTTAAATAGTAATGGCCCTAAAACAGATCCCTGAGGCACTTCACTAGTGACTTTCCTTTTCCTGGATATTGCACCCCCATGCACAACTTGTTGATACCTATCAGATAGCCAGTCTCCAATCCAATGCACTAATCTAATATCCAACCCCATCTGCTCTAGTTCGACTGTCAACTTATCATGAGGTACTCTATCAAAAGCTTTTGCAAAATCCAAGTATATTACTGTGTATCCTTCTCCTCTGTCCAAGGAAGCAGTCACTTTATTGTAATAAGTAAGTAGATTACTAAAACACGACCTCCCTTTAGCAAATCCATGCTGTCCATCAAAGATTATACCATTGTTGTCAACCCAACTCTGGATCCTAGTTCTCACAAGCTTCTCCAACAACTTAACCACAACACCTGACACACAGATAGGCCTATAGTTTGATGCTTGAGTTCGATCACCTCCTTTATGAAGTGGCACAATCTTGCCCTCCTTCCACTCTTTAGTTACTTGACCAAGTGCAAGACTCGTATTAAAAAAATATGTCAAGGCAGGTGTCAAACTCTCTGGCACATTCCTTCTGAATACGATGTGATATATTATCAAGTCCCACAGCCTTATTTACATCTAGTTTACTCAACTCCCCAAACACCTCTTGCTCACTTACAGTCAGTCTCTCCTCCCCATCATCAACTGCTCTTAATCTCTCCATGAAGTCACATTCACAAGCTTGAAAGATCTTTATGAACTGCTCATTAAGTATCTCCACCACACATTCTGCAACAGCTGTCTTTATACCATTTCCTCCAATCAATGTCATCCTTCCATAATCATTCTTTCTTTTGCTGGCTACATATTGAAAGAACTCCCTAGGATTCTTTTTAGCTTCATTAGCTAACTGCTGTTCATACTTCTCTTTAGCTACTCTCACCAACCAAGTCACTTTGTAGAACTCATGAAATTGGTTACTTCCACTTCTCTTATGCTGCCTCCACAATGCCCTTTTTCTCTGTATTGCATGCTTAATCTCTTTATTCATCCATCTCACACTTAACTTATTTAACCTTCTCACCCGTGGTATACATTTAGACATTGCATCCACTAAATATTTTTTGAAAATCCCCCAAGCTGCATTGATCTCTTTTCCAGCTAACTCCTCATTCCATGCTACACCTGCAAGCTGTCTCCTGAGCTCTTCATAATCACCCCCCTTTTAGTTCCACATATACCCTTTTTTCACAGGGGTCCTTGCACTGCTGGCAACCACCCAAGTAATCACCTCATGGTCAATTTCACCAATTGGTGGATGATTTGATACCTCATTGATAATTACATCCTCCGATGAGATGACCAAATCCAAGACCCTTAATCCTCTTGTGCCCTCTGTTACATACTGTCTGAGGTAGTTATCCCTCAAAAACTCAAGAAACTCATTTTCTTTACTTCCAGTTGCTATCTCTTCATTCCAGTCTATATTGCCATAATTAAAATCACCCATAATGATCACCCTTTTCTTATTTGCTTGGCTTATTTGACTATACATTTCACTATCACCACCATCCACATTACCAGGTCTATAACAACATCCCACCAAGTATTTGATTCTATTCACCTCTATCTCACACCATACTGCCTCAAAACCACTGGCCCCATTTCCCTCTTGCATCTCTACCTTGTATGGACATAACTCTTTCTCTATCATCAATAGCACTCCCCCTCCCTTTTTACCCCTTCTATCCTCACGAAACACATCATACCTTTCCATCTCTATTCCTGTCAGGATGTCATCCTCATCTAACCATGTCTCACTTATTCCAACAATCTCTGGGTGCACAGACGCAATTAGTGCAATCATTTCATCTGCCTTGTTTCTTATACTTCTAGCATTGGTATACAAACACAACAACTCATTTCTGGATCTACAACTAGTTCCACTGATACCACTCACTCGATGTGATCTCACCATGCTGGACTGGTACCATTTCCCTTTCTGCTTCTTTATTTTAGAACCCTTTGCAATTTCATCTGTTTCCTTTTGATCCCTGATTATCCCATTACTTTCCTGCCTACACATTCTCTCACCTCCTCTTGGAGCATCCACCTTTCTCACGCTGTGTATCCCTGTCCACCCTGAGCCTCGCCGTTTCCCTGCTCCTCTTGCACACCCATTCTCTCATTTTCTATACTCATACCACTCACTTCCACATTCATTTCCACTCCTTCAATCTCTCCTGTCTTACTCTCCTGCTCTTCCACATCACTCCCCTCTCGATCTGATTCATTCTCTCTATTCACTTCTGTACCTTCCAGCAGCAGTCTCTCCAAGCGACTCACACCATAACCACTCAAATGCAGTCCATCGCTCCCATACAGCTCACTTCGTCCCTCAAACTCATTCCACACATTAACAAACTGTACTCCCATCTCCTCACACATTTCAGCCAGAATATCATTCATAATCCTTGCTCTCCGCCTCATTTCACCACAATCATACCTAGGCAACACACTGACCACCTTTCCTGTCACACTGTTCTCCTTTATCTTTCCAAGCAGTCTCCTGACATTCATTTTGACATGCTCTTTGTTCTCTCTCAAATCATTCGTACCAATTAATACAATTAACTCTTTTGCTCGTTCCCGCCTCATATTCAATGCCTCAATCACTCTACTCATTTTACCGCTTGGAAAACATACCTTGTGCATTTTATCCTCTAGCACACCTTTAATAATGGAGTCGCCCTACAACGCCACTCGCTCATCTTTTGTTAACTCTTTCATGCCATCATGATTTATTTTAATAGTTTTGACCTGAATTTTCTTAATTTCATTCTGCATCCATTTCATTTCTTGCTTCATCCAATCCAATTCACCTTCTGAACCTCGTGACACATTCACTCTATTATTAAATCTTTCTAACTTTCTAACTCTCGACCCCCTCTTCTCACTTTCCCTCTCATTCATCCTTCTTTGTTTCCGTACTTTCGGTCCAACATACGACCAACTTTCACTATCATTCTTCTCACTTTCACTCTCACATATCTTTCTTTGTTTCCGTATTTTCGGACTAACATGCGTCCAACTTTCGCTATCATTCTTCTCACTTTTACTGTCATTCATCTTTCTTTGGTTCAGTACTTTCGTTCCAACATGCATCCAACTTTCACCATCAGTCATTCTTTTTTCGCTATCATTCATTCTTTCGATTTTTTTTACTTGCGATTTCTGCACCACGCCATTTCTACTTTCATTCGTTCTCTCAATTTCGTTTCTTTCCGCCTCACTTTCGTCCCTTTTAACATCCGTAAATTAGCTATAAATTAGATTTTATTTTCCTCATGTGTCCTTTCTCCCTTCCAATCTATGCAACGACAGTTATTGGACTATAATAATTAACCTCTCTGTGATCGTCGAATGAATCTTCTGATATATATATCTTCTGATATATATATATATATATATATATATATATATGTTAAGAATACCAAGCAATTTTTAAACCTGGTTTTACTCCATACAGACAAATAAGTCAAGTTTGCGCCTGCAAGTGATGCAAGTCTAGCTGATCCTACAATTAGTGCAAGACCAGGGCAACTCGTGGTAAAGGTGGCATGAGCTCCGATCACTAATCTTTATATTTACCCTTAATGCCAAAACACATCTCCAAGAAGGAGATGTATGATGTTTTGTATTAAAGGCAAGAGGCCACTACCCAGACCAGTTTCGACCTTTATTGAGGTCTCATCAGTGGGAGCTAGGCTAGAAATACAAAGATTTAGTAATACAGAGCTCATAAGTATTTTACCAGAACAAGTTGCCATAAGGTGTTTTAACCTTATTAAATAAAACTCTGTGGAGGAGATATAAATGTAGAAAGTATTTTACCTTGGGTATAATAAATGTTAAGAATACCAAGCAATTTTTAAACCTGGTTTTACTCCATTTCCCAAGTAAGCAAACAGTCTTGCCTTTAATACAAAACATCATACATCTCCTTCTTGGAGATGTGTTTTGGCATTAAGGGTAAATATAAAGATTAGTGATCGGAGCTCATGCCACCTTTACCACGAGTTGCCCTGGTCTTGCACTAACTGTAGGATCAGCTAGACTTGCATCACTTGCAGGCGCAAACTTGACTTATTTGTCTGTATGGAGTAAAACCAGGTTTAAAAATTGCTTGGTATTCTTAACATTTATTATACCCAATGTAAAATACTTTCTACATTTATATCTCCTCCAGAGATTTTTATTTAATAAGGTTAAAACACCTTATGGCAACTTGTTCTGGTAAAATACTTATGAGCTCTGTATTACTAAATCTTTGTATTTCTAGCCTAGCTTCCACTGATGAGACCTCAATAAAGGTCGAAACCGGTCTGGGTAGTGGCCTCTTGCCTTTAATACAAAACATCATACATCTCCTTCTTGGAGATGTGTTTTGGCATTAAGGGTAAATATAAAGATTAGTGATCGGAGCTCATGCCACCTTTACCACAAGTTGCCCTGGTCTTGCACTAACTGTAGGATCAGCTAGACTTGCATCACTTGCAGGTGCAAACTTGACTTATTTGTCTGTTTGCTTACTTGGGAAATGCAGTAAAACCAGGTTTAAAAATTGCTTGGTATTCTTAACATTTATTATACCCAAGGTAAAATACTTTCTATATATATATATATATATATATCATCTGCATCATTCTTGGCATTCCCTGAATGCCAGGAAAGATGCATTTAGGGACAACTGATGATATATTTGTCTTATTGGTTTATATCACACCAGCGAGCTTGAAATGATCTTCCATCACTCTGCCTTACTACTGAACTTCTACTGTTGCTGGTTGCAATTCTTCTTCTGCTTTCATTAACATTAACTCCTCATATCCTTTTCTCTCTCAATTTCTTGAAAATACAATATTCATTATATTCATTGCATGTTATTATTATCCTCCTCTATCAGACTAGTGTGAGTAATACCCATGATTCAAATGCCAATAATAATTCTAAGTCAAAATAACCAATGCCAAATCATTCCCCCACTTATTCCCACTGCTTATATCATTATACTTTCTTGTATCATCAAGTTTCCTTCCATCATTCACTGACTATGCTATTCACTTTTCAGACCTGAGAAATTATATTTGGCATTATTTCTTTATGCCCAATCATACTCATTCACCTCAAATGTGAGTCCTCCAGCCAGAATAGTTTTGCAGATCTTACCCGGTCCCCCCTCCCTAAATAGAAGTGTGTTGTGGGGATGTGTGGAAATTTTAATTAATGATATGTCACCTTCTTAGTCTCTTATAATTATTATTATTATTATTATTATTATTCAGGCCTCCATGGAGTCAAAAGACTCTTCGTGGGAGGTCCTGCCTAAGAACATAAAGTCTGTCAAGACTCATCGAAGGGAGGTCCCCCCCTAACAAAAACAAAGTCTATCATACCACTCCTTAAACTCATTAACCGTTCTCGCCCTCACCACTCTATCAGGCAATGCATTCCACGGCTCAACCACCCTCCACGCAAAGAAACCACTCCTCACCCTCTTGCTCACAGTTTCCTTTCGTAACTTCCAAGGATGGCCTCTTGTCATCACTCCTTCCCGCTGTTCAACCAAGTGAAAGAACTCCCCAGTGTCAACCCTGTAACCACCTCTCAACAGTTTAAAAGTCTCAATTATATCACCTCTCCTTCTTCTATCCACCAAACTCTGCAGTCCACATTCCCTCAGCCGATTCTCATAACTATCCTTGTACAGTTCTGAAACCATCTTTGTCATCCGTCTTTGTATCCTTTCCACAGTTAATTTATCCCCTTCAAATCCTGGGGACCAAATCTGAGAACAATAATCCAAGTGTGGTCTGATCAGAGACTTATACAACGGAATGATAACCTTCTTATCTCTGCAGGTCAGTGTCCTTCTCATAATTGCAGCAATCCTCTGTGTTACCTTCACCACCTTTGCAATATGTCCCCTAAACTTCAGGTTTCTATTAATCATCAACCCAAATCTCTTGTCTACCCAACTTCCTCCAGTTTAATTCCTCTCATAGAGTATGCAGCGTCCCATCGATGTGTCCCAAACCTCAAGACCTTACATTTTGCTGCATTAAACTGAAACCCTCATTCAGTTTCCCATATATGTAGCTTATTCAAATCCTCTTGCAGGGCTACCACATCTGCACTATTACTAATAATCCTTCCCAGCTTTGCATCATCTGCAAACAACTGAATATCCCCTTGCAATCCACTGACAATGTCACTGATATATAGGTTAAACAATATAGATCCCATTACTGAGCCCTGTGGGACCATCACTTGTAACCCACTGGCTCCTTGAAACTCCTCAATCATACACAACTCTCTGATACCTATCAGACAGCCAATCCTGAATCCAGTTGACCATTCTGACATCCAGACCCATGTGCTGCAACTAAAATATCAGGTTATCATGTGGCACCCTGTCAAATGCCTTCACTAAGTCTAAGAAAATGGCAGTATATGCCTTTCCCTCATCTAATGCTCTTGTAACTTTATTATAAAAGGCTAGCATATTGCTAAAACAAGAGCACCCCTTCACAAATCCATGTTGACTCTCACAGATAACATTACCCTCATCTGCCCAATGCTGTATACGGCCCCTCACTACTTTCTCCAAGATCTTAACAACTACTGATGACACACAGACTGGTCTATAATTAGACACTTCCAGTCTGTTACCACACTTATGCAATGGCACTATCTTAGCTTCTTTCCATTCCCTGAGCACCTTTGCCGAAGCCAGACTTTCATTGAAAAGCCCGGTTAAAATCACTGTCAGTTCCCTAGCACATTCTCTCAAAACTCATGTTGAAATACCATCCAGTCCCAAAGCTTTATTGACATCCAGAGTTCTCAGTATCTGAAACACACTCTCCTCCCGTACCTCTAAACCTTGAACCTGCCTTATCCCGCTAGCATTAACAGAATGAAATTAGTACTGCACAGTAGTACTAATTGTTTATACACAGCCAGTAACAGTGTATTTGCTTCAGGTGGTGACAAAATTGCTGCTTACCTTCTTGTGAAAATTGCATCAGCGTGCCTGTTCTAGAATTTTATTATTATTGTTATTATTTTCTTGAGCATATCCACTGAGTCAAAGACACTCACAGGAGACCCATGCTTTTATTCATGCAATAATCTGCTTTATCTCATTCATCAACAAAACACTCACAACTCTAGCTACCTATTCCATCTATTCAAACCATCCAATCAAAATTCTAGTCCAAACACAGTGATCCCTTGTTTTCTTCCTTTCCTCCTGCTATGTATTGAAAAAAGTTTTTGGTGTCAGTCCTGTAAAACCGTTTTTTAATATATATTAATATTACCATCATGTTCCCTCTTTTTTGTCTATTGACTAGTCTCTGCAGCTCATAGATGTTTGCTCTGTTCTCACAGGGATCAATGCATAATGTACCTGAGCCAGTACTAAGGACAAAAAATCGGAATGGGATAGTTAGAATAATGCATCAAGATAGGGGTGGGACAAAGGAACCACTGCATTTCATGTATACTAATGCCAGGAGTATTAGAAACAAGAAGGAAGAATTTTTGGCCTTGATTAGCTCTTCCTGGCCACAGGTTATTGGCATTAGTGAAACATGGCTGATGGAAGATGATAGTGAGAAGAAGGAGGATAGTTAGTGGGATAGAATGTATAGGTTATAGTGTGTTTAGGAGGGACAGAGAGAATAAAATGGGGGAAGGGGTGTTATTGATGATAACTGATGAACTGCAGCCAAGGAGAATTGAAAAGAGCTCATTTGAGGCTATTTGGTGTGAGATTGAGACTGGCAGAACAAAATATACAGTCAGGTGCTGCTATAGACCAGGTGATGGAATAGATGGTGGCAATAGTATGCATAAACAAATTGATGAAATGAGTGGAAGGAGGGTAATTATTATGGGGGATTTTAATTATGGTAACATGATTGGAAGGAGGAGAGGACACATGTGAGGAAGGAAATGGATTTTATTCAATTATTAAGGGATAACTATCTGAGACAGCATGTAATTGAAAATACTAGGGGTGTGAGAGTGCTTGACCTGGTAATAGCATCTGAGAATTTGACTGTAATGAATATGACCATGTTGCCACCTGTTGGTGAGAGTGATCATAAGGTCTTGACCTGGCAGGTGGCTAAAGGTGTGGAATTTTCAATTAAGACAGGGTATATGTGGAATTACTGTGCTGGCAAGTATGACAAGCTTAGGAGATTGCTTGGATCAGTGCCATGACATGTACAACTGCAAGGGCTGGATGTCGATAGAGCATGGGAAGTGGTCAAGGAGCATTTACAGGAGGTTATGGCTGATTGTATACCTAGGGTCCGAATAGTAAAACAAGTAAGGGTTAAATGGATGAATAACACCATTGAGCTTGAGCTGGAGAATGCATGTCAATTTAATGTGACAAAATGTAAGGTTATGCATTTTGGGGTGAAAAGTTTAGCAGCAGTATACCACATTGGTGGAACTGTACTCCAGGAGATTGATGAGGCTAGGGACTTGGGAGTGTTGGTGGATAGGGAGATAAAGTTTAGGGGACACATTGCAAAAGTGGCTAAATCAGCTCATCAACTCACTTGGTTGTTGAAAAATACTTTGACGAGCAGAGACAAGCAAGTTATTGCACTTCTGTACCGAGCCTTGATAAGACCTCATCTCGACTACTGTGCCCAGATTTGGTCACCTAGATTCCTTCTTGATGGGGGAGGAGGTGGAAAGGATCCAGAGGCAAGTGACTAAGATGATAGCAGGTCTATGGAATGAACCATATGAGAGCAGGTTGAAGATTTGTGGGTTGCAGAAATTAGTTGATAGGCAGAAAAGGGGAGATATGATTGAGACATTTAAATTGCTAAAGGGTTTCTGTAGGATTAATTCAGAGGATATTTTTGAGATCGGGACTGGTGGTGGGAGAACTAGGGGACACATATGGAAGCTGGTCAAGAGTGTGGTTAGCAGGGGTGTTAGAGCTGGGCTCTTTACTTTTAGAGTGGCAAATGAGTGGAATCAGCTGCCAGAGTCTGTTGTGGGTGCTATGACGGTGAGTGAGTTCAAGGCAAGGTATGATAGATACTGTGAGAATGTCATATAGTTGTGTGGACATGATGTTTAGGACCTCCCTCGATGAGTCTAAGGACTCCCTGGAGTTGCCCGTAATAATAGTAATAACTCCACCACTTCCTCATTTCCTTGGAATTCGGAAGACCAGATGTAGCTTTATTAAAAAGCTTATAAAGGGAAATAATAACCTCCCTATCTATGTTTGTAAGTTTTTCCTTCAACAACTAAGTAATCTGATGTGTTGTTTGGTAAACTTTGTAACATTCCCACACATCCCAAACTGCTTGAACTTGCACTTGGCCAGATTAAATTTGCAGCCAATTATCCTTTCTCTATGTGCCAGTCTATTTAAGTCATCCTACAGTATCTTTATATTATCTTCATCAACTAAAGCTCTTCCCAGTTTTGCACAAACAAACTGGATATTTCTCCTTAAATTGTTTCCTATATCATCCATGAAAAAAATTAAATTGCAGTGGCCCAAGTACTGAGTTCGGTGATGTACCACTAGTCATCAGCCTTCTATGGATTCAGTTCTCCCATGTACTACTCTCTGACAACTAGCCATCAGCCTGTCCAAAGCACCGCCTTCATATCTATCCCTTAGTAAGCAAACAGACAAACAAGTCAAGTTTGCACCTGCAAGTGTTGCAAGTCTAGCTGATACACTTGCAGGTGCAAACTTGACTTGTTTGTCTGTTTGCTTACTTGGGAAATGGAGTAAAACAGGTTTAAAATAGCTTGGTATCTTTAACATTTATTATACCCAAGGTAAAAATACTTCCTTCATATCTATCCCTATTAGCTCCAGTTTATGTAACAGAATTCTGTGCAGTATCCTATCAAATGCCTTTGCACAGTTGTCACTGTGTAGTCTTTCCCTTTATCCAACTCAGCTTCATTTTATTATAAAAAGCAGCAGATTATTAGGGCAAGATCTACTCTTAACAGAACTATGCTGCCTGTTATAGAGTGTCATATTCCTGTCCACCCAATAATGAATTATGCCTTTTATTAACTTTTCCAAGTACTTTGAACATCACAAATGAAATACTGATTAGCCTATAATTTGCTACATCCATTTTGCAGCCTCCTCTATGCAATGGAACTATTTTGCACTCTTTTCACCTCCTTCCAGTACTGAAGCTTGAGTTAAATGGCTTGGTTGATTGAGATGCCAATTCTCTTGCACATTCTCTTAATCCAGTTCTTATATCCCAAGACCATATTTGTATTCAGGCTCTACATCAAAAACACCCCATCTCATCTACCCCTATCTCACATCAGTCAGTGTTGCATCTAGTACTGAATAATACCTACTTAGATGGTATACTTTGCAAAATGATCACTCAGTTACTCAACTATTTTGTTTGCTTCTGTTACCTCACTGCCATCAACACTCATTAAAGTCATTCTTCCTATTACCATTGCATATAGCCTTCATATATCAAAGCATGTTTCATCATTGCAATTATCCTCTGAGTTGTATCTTTGCTTGCAAATACAACTCGGAGGATAATTGCAATGATGCTGAATTGTATTACATTTTTTTGGCAAAAGTTACAGATTTCATAAGGGTGTAGTTAAGGAATTAATGTACTCTGCTTACAGAAAACTATGTACAGAGACATTTCAGTATGGAATATGTCCACCCCAGATTGCGACATAGCTCTCACAATACTATGCTTAGCATCAAGTGATTCAGGCATTCTTGAGGAAACCTGGCCTACTCCTACTTCACAAGAGTAAGGCCTTAGTTCTTTTCTGGAGAGAAATTTTGAGCAGCAGTGCACCTCCCTATTGTGTCCTAAATGTGTTCTGTGGGGTTGAGATCTGGGGAGCGTGCTGGCCACTGGATTCGATTAATATGCTTCATCTCTAGAAGTGTCTCTACTGCTTGTGTTTAATGTGGTGTGGCATTGTCATCCATAAAAATGAATTCTTTGCCTAGAGCATCACAGAACAATTGAACATGCCTTTGAAGAACTTTGTTGCAATATCATTTACTTCACTAGTCATAGCCCTTTTCCCCCCCACCCATAACTTATTGTGTCCATTAAGCATTATGCTTAATGGACACACCTCCCCACACCATGACCCCAGCATCTCCATATCTATCTCTTTCAAGAACATTCTCACAATGGTAAGCAGTATCACTTTCATTCCAGATCACGTGTTGTCTGGAATCAGAGGAAAGACTAAAACAACTCTCATCTGTAAAGAGTGCATTAGCTCAATGGTGTCTTGTCCAATTTTTATGGATACAACACCACCAAAAATATGCTCTGTGATCAATTTTCTTAAGCAGCATGTGACCTGAGCAATTAGAGACTTAGTGTTTTGAATATGATGATAACATGACAAGATGTAGTTGTTAATGAGGTATTAACACTGCCTCCAGTTGGTGAGAGTGATCATGAGGTACTTATTTGGGAAGTGGTGAAACAAGAAAAGGCTACCAACAAGAAAAGTATATATGTAGAATTATAAAGTAGGTGATTATGAGAAGCTCTGTAGTTAACTAGCATTATATGTTGGGTAGATGAGCTGTGCAGAAAAGATGTTGACAGTGCATGGAATTCATAAGAAATTATCTGACACAAGCAATGTATAACTGTATACCAAGGGTTAAGCTAGTAAATAGAGTAAGAGTGAAAGGGATGAACAGTGAAATCAAGCAAGCTGTGATGGAAAACAAAATGTATGGAGGAGGTACAAAACAGTTTGTGGTGATCAAATCCACAAAGTATAAATTGAAGATAGGAAGGTGACAGGCATTGTTAAGAAAGAAAAGGTGCAGTATGAAAAGAGATTGGTTGTCAGGCCAAGGTTAATTCAAGGGAATTCTTTTGTTACATGCAAGCAAGATGAAAAATAATTATAGCAGATTGATGCTGGTGGATAGTCATAGCAGAAGAGTGACTGTTGCAGAGGATACAGTGGAATTATTATTATTACACCCTCCATGGAGATTCAGTATGGTAAATATGTTGTCAATTGAATGATCCTCTCATGATCATTCTACCATCTTCATGGAAGATGCAGTAATAATGATAACATTTGTGAATGGGAGGGCTTTCTTTAGTCATTCACATTTTTAAACTAAAGTTAGTCAAGTTAAATGAAATAGCTATACCTTGATACTGCGAGTCTTTGCAAAGAAATTTGACAGGATATCACATGGATCTCTGTTAGACAAAGTGAATCAAATGGAGATGAATGTGAGACTCATAACAGAGATAAAGAGAATGTCTGATGGACAGACATAAAAGAAGAGTAAAAATTAAAGATGACAAGAAATTATATTATCATTATTATTATTATTATTACATGACACCTCCAGGGAGTCCAAAGACTCATCGAGGGAGGACACCTACTCCACATCTCTCTGTCTCCACCACTCAATCCACCAACCACAACTACACCAATGCCATCTACCACCCACCACCACCACTAGTATTTCCACAAACAATCACAAACATCCATGCCCACGGCGGGATTCGAGCCCGCAGCCTTTTGACTGGAGAGTGGATATATTAACTGCTCAGCCAACCAATCTGGCCTTGTTAGCTGAGTGTAAGCAAAGTTTGAGCATGAAGTAACTTCATGGCAGGGCAACTTGCAAACTAATGCAAAGCACATATCCTTATGGAGATGTATAATGCTATGCATTATGGGAAGGGCCACTAACAAGACTGGTTTTGACCTTTATTGAAGTAATGCAGAAGTGCTGCATTACTTCAACCTTGGTATTCACTTCTGGGTGTGGCTCCCACTGATGAGACAGACCTCAATAAAAGTCAAAACTAGTCTAGGTAGTAGTCCTTCCCAAAATGCACAGCATTATACATATCCATACGGATATGTGCTTTGCATTATGGGATGCTAAAGCAATTAATGTGAAGTAATTAGCCTCTATATACGAGTTGCCCTGTTTTTGAGTTACTTCATGCACAAATTTTGTTTGCTTACACTTGGATAATGGATTAAACCAAGGATATAATTTCTTGGTATCTTTAATTTATAATATAACCAAGTGGACAATCTTTCAACATCAAAGAAGAGTATATGATGGAGAAGTATTACAAGAGAAGGCAGGCGATCAGTGGTATGCCACAGGGTTCTTTACTTTGATATTTGTTATTAATAATATAATGAAGGATCTGAGAGTAATATCATATCCAATTGTTTGCTGATGAGACGTGTAAGGCAATGGCTGATAACAGTTATATAAAGATACTATGATATAAGTGAAATGGATTGACAGGGTGAGCAAAAGATAATGGTTATCAGTTTAATGTTGCAAAATGTAAAGTTATGTACAATATTTGATTACAGGATATGTATTACATTGATGGAATGATGGCAAGAAATTTATGAAAAGTGATTTAGGAGTAAGGGCAGACTGAGAATTGACATTTAGAGGGAATATTGCAAAATTGAACAAAATAACAATCACTTGGATGTTAAAGAACATACTGACAGGTAGTGATAAAAGGGTTGTTATTGCTCTCTATAAGGCTTTGATATGGCAAATCTCGACCAGTACACAGATTTGATCATCTGAATTTCTTGAGTATGTGGAAGAATTTTTAAGGATTCATAGGAAAATTACTAAAATCATGACTGGCTGTAGAGTACTTTCTGTAAACACAGTCTGAGTATCCATAAACTAAAACAAAGTTTTAGTTTATGGATAAATGAGAGGATATGATAGAAACATATTAGATATTAAAGGATATTATAGAATAGATGCTAAAAATTTTCCAATACATGATAGGAGAGAATAAGGAATACCCATGGAAGTTGTATAAGAGTGTAGTAAGCAAGTGTATGCTGACTATATATATTGCTTGTTAGAGTGGTAAATGAATGAAATGAATTATGAGAAGTTTAAGGAAAAACGTTATAGACATATGTACAACAATGGCAGATTGTTGTGAATATGTTTTAGTAATATAACAGTGATCCACTAATCAGCTTGAGAACAAGATTTTAGATATGAAATTAATTCTTCTAAATCAAAATATGTGCATATCTTTATTTAATTTAATAGGGTAGTTTATTTCATTTCGCCTTTTTTTTTTTTTTTTTTTGATAAATATACAATACGGTAATTGGTACAATGTCTTGCCACTTGGTATCTATCTTCTACCACAAATATCTTTCACTCTGCAATGGGTCACACTGATGGGTCAACAGATGGTTGTTTATCATTAAGTTGATAAGTCAGCAGAAATGAATAGTATGTAAGAACATGCCACATATTGAATAGCTGAAAGTCCATGTTCCTTCATTGTTATTTGATTTTTGAATTTTCCACTATAATATACTATGCTGAAGATGGTTCTATGTGTACTGAAATATCTGTATTATAATTAACCTTAGTCAATTAAATGCTTAACTGTGATTAACTTGTTACCCTGTTTCAAAGAATATCAGACAGTTATCTCTTCATCAACAAAAGAAACAAAGAAAATAAACTTTTGAATTGGTTTGTTAAATTGCTATAATTTATAATTCAATTGCCATTACTTGGAGAAAACTTATAAATACACCATAGAATGTTTCCTCTAAAAGCATTGGTTTGTTAGCGGAATAAAACAGTAGATGATATAAGTCCCTTCTGTTGGGAAAATGAAAAAATATTACATTTTATATTGATTACAAAACAATTATAAAAACAATTTTTTTATAAATTTATTGGATTACCATAACATATTTTATTTAATAAAAAAAAAAAACTAAAATAGCTTATTATGAGAAACAGACACAGAAGCTTATTGTTGTCACTTTTACACTTCATTTTTCATTGAATCATTAATTTAGCATTTTTATCTGATAACAGTAATGATTACCCCTGTACACTATGAAATAAGTATAAAATGACTTTGGACATTAATATAATATAATAAACACAGTGTAGTGGATAGTAGGAGAATAGAAAGGGATATGACTGATACTATAATTTGGTAATGTTGAAAAGTTTTTTAATAGAATGAGGTAGAGTAATAGACCATCCATGTATAAGGACAGTTTCAGCTTTGATGGCAGGAAGGGGAGGGTCGATTAGTAGGTTTATAACATGGAGAGTAGTGGTGATTGGAATCCATTGTCTGAGTGTGTGGAGACTGGACTGCTTTTAAGGCATGGTTTAATTGCTTATCTTTGTTATCAACACTTACTACTTCTTTTCTGCTATGAAAAATATCTATCCCAGCTTAATAGGATTAGTTTCTGACACTTGAGTACCATTGCATTCAGTAAAGTTATTTTCACTTTCACATTCATTCTTTCTTTTGCTTGCGGCATAACAATAAAATTCTTTTGATTGCCTTTAGCTTGCATGGCCAATTTCTTTTTATACTCCGATTTAGCTTTCCCTACAATACTCGTTATTTTTCTAGCCTGAGCTTTATATATTCATAATTCCTCTCACTCTTATTCTCGCAGTATTCTTTCCACATCGTCATCTTCTTGTGGCTATCTTGCTTAATAATGTTGCACTTCTTTTTCACTCCCAACTTATTTATTCTTCAAACACACATCAAAGATTCCCATGCATTGCTGACATTTTTCCCATTCAGTAACTGATACCATGGGACCAAACATAGTATTCTCCTAAGTTGGTCATAATTTCCAGCTTTGTAGTTCAACATGTTCTAATCAGAGCAGCACTACAATTTGATACTTCTCAAGAAAGCACAGCATTATCACTGTCACCAACTGTTATCAACAGACATCCCTTCTGACACTATGAGCAAATCCAACACTCTTTGACCTCGAGTTCCTTCTTTGACATGCTACTTGAGAAAGTTTTCTTGCAACAATTCAAGAAATTCATTTTTATCAGGAGATTTCTCGTCTACCCAATGAATGTGTTTGGAAAATTAAAGTCACCCATAATGATCACTCGTTTGGTATCCATAAGGCTAAATTGGCAATGCATTTCTTCTTTTTTTACTTATATTTTATCATTTTTAAGTATTAGCATATTTTAAACATTATGAACTGAAATAGCATTTATAGGTTACAGTTTTACCTTGTTCTTCAGCTTGAGTATTTTGAGTGATCATCAATCAGCCTATAGATTATAGATAGTTTAATTTGTGTGCATACTTGTGTGTGTGTGTGTGTGTGTGTGTGTGTGTGTGTGTGTGTGTGTGTGTGTGTGTGTGTGTGTGTGTGTGTGTGTGTGTGTGTGTGTGTGTGTAATATATATATATATATATATAATATATATAAGTTTAAAGGCACTCTTAAATTCTGCATTAATTTTATATGCTTTTTTTTTTTTCAGTTCTTTACAGCAACGTTTGCTATAGAAGCAGGTATGAAACTAATAGCAATGAGTCCAAAGTTTTATTTTCAAGATGGATGGAATATTTTTGACTTTTTCATAGTTACCCTATCCCTCCTAGAACTTAGTTTAGAAAATGTGTCAGGATTATCTGTGTTAAGATCATTCAGGCTGGTAAGTAAATACTCATTAATGACTTTTAATGATTATTTTTCCATGATTATTTTCATTCATCATATTTTGTATGGAAGTGGGTGAAGTTAGTGAGCATGTATACAAGAAAGTGATTTTCCATCTTTTATTACAAATGTACATGAACAATGAAATCTGCAAACACTACAATTTCAGATATATAAAATTTTATATATATCAGACATTTTATAAAATATAGCTGAGTAAAGTATATGAATTAGTAGTATGATTTAGTTTATTATTTCAATGTCTAGTGGAATGACCACACATTCTTGAATAAATAAATAAAATCACATTTAATTATTAGTATCAGTATAAGAGAACACTGCATAGTAAAAAAGCTGAAGAAACACTGTTTATTATTAAGTATAATTTCTGGGAAATTCCCATGTTACTCCTCTAAAACACTATTAATATAATTAACGGCTATTTTAGCCTGTTTTTGTTTAGGAGTGTCCCTTATATTTAATACATTGGCTAACATAACTCAAAAGGGGTATATATATATGATTTAGAACATTACAGGCGAGTGTAGAAGGCAATTATGGCAGAATAAAAAATGTTGAAAAATTATGTACATACCTTGATTTTGGTTTAAAGATGCCTTCTAAATCCAAGCTCTTGTGGAAGGGGGGGGGGAAGAGAGAGAAAGAACATGGAGATGTACTTGGGACACGGGAAATAAGTTTGGGAACCCGGGTTACTATTAATAATATAAATATATATATATATTATTTTGTTGTGGGGAGAGGGGGGGGGAAGGAAGGGGAAGGGTATCCTTATGTGGAAACTGGGGCAAGGGTTTACGGGGTGTGGACCGGTTCGGTCATCGTCTGACCATCGTCAGAACTTTGTGGGAATGACTGTGGATGTAAATTGAAGTATTGTGGATGTAAATTCTTACATCCACAATACTAAACATAGACTGAAAACCTTAATGTCCCCTAAAGAGTGGGCAGGCTTCTCTGAAATCACCCAAACACACATCAACGACTACGCGATGTTAACTGAAGCTCGACACACAAAAAAATGGTACGCCTTAACAGGCACAAAATACATTACACATACTGTTCCCTATCTTTCTGACACCTCCACCTCACGACCCACACTTGACAACTCCATCAAAAACCTATCACACCACGTTCTCACACCGGACGAGATCATCATCCTAAACAATGGTCTAAACTTCGCGATATCCTCTAAATTCGTACCGAAAAAAGACATCATCATCGAAATCCAAGCGAAACTTGAAAATGACCCAAACAGAGACACAATATTCCAAAAGATAAACAACATTATAAATAGCAAAATAATAGTAAAACCCAACATCACTCCCAACTTACAAAGTGCCCTTTTATCTTTAAAAAATAACCCCGATATCATGATCACAAAAGCTGACAAAGGTGACACCGTTGTCGTCATCAATAAAACGGATTACCACAACAAAATAATGGCCGTCTTAAACGACCAACACACCTACCAAATAATCCACAATGATCCTACCCCCAACCTCATAAAACAGATAAACAGCACCTTACACACCTTAAAAAGTCAAAACAAAATAGATAAAACCACAATGAGACACACAACCCCCCGCACTACTCGCACCCCCTATATGTTCGGGAACATCAAAACCCACAAAGACGGTTATCCGATACGACCCATAGTCTCCTACAAGAACACCACCACAGCTCCTTTATCCAAATTTGTTGCCAAACTCATCAAACCACTACTAACAACGTCTATCTGTATGATCAAAAATACAGATGACCTATTCTGGAAATTAAGCAACACTACTCCATCCCAGGATGACATCCTCTCCTCACTAGATGCAACTTCATTATACACCAACGTGGATGTTCCCAAAACTTTAGACATCGTACACACACTACTCTCCGAGGACCACACACACGCACAAAATTAACACCAAATGACATCATTAGTTTGATTAAACTCACAATATCCGCCAACTTCTTTAAATTCAACAACTCCTTATATGTTCAAATTTTCGGTCTCCCAATGGGCCAAAACATCAGTGGACAATTAGCGGAGTTATTCTTGGCGCACATTGAATCACTTCTACTCCACCCTTCCCCCCCCCGGCATCACCTTCTATGGCAGATACGTAGACGATATTCTATGCATTGGCAAACCCTCACACATCTCCGCCTTACAAACATCCCTCAACGATTTTAGCAACAGACTACAATTCACCATGGAAACAGAACAGAACAAATCTATCAATTTCTTAAATCTTACATTAATCAGAAGCCACAACAGAATTGCTACGAAGATATTTCAAAAGCCCACACATGTCGGAAACTACCTCCATTTCAATTCATACCACCCATATTCCGTTAAAAAATCAGTCATCCTATCACAATTTATCAATGCTTACAAATTCTCCACCAACAGCAATTTTCTTAACACTGAACTCAAGTATTTAACACAGGTTTTCAAGAATCGAAACTACCCCACGCATCTAATAAATTACGCAAACTTTACGGCAAAATGCCGTCTTAACAATAATACAACAAAAGCAGACTTCCCGACACGCATGGTCATCAAATTGCCATACATCCAAAACACATACAAGGCTTACAAATACATTTTCAAAAACACAAACTATAAGCTAGTATTCACCACAAACCATAAATTAGGAACTCTCCTAAAACCTACTAAATCTCTCGCTCATAAAGAATTATTCGACCACCACAACGTAGTCTACAAATTTCCTTGTCAAAATGACTGTGACGTCACCTACACGGGCTCTACAATTAGGTCGTTATGGACTAGACTACAAGAGTACTTCAGGGATTGCAATATTCCCATTCCAGAATATCTGAACACGAAAAAACATCGCAACATCAAAAAGAAAAACAAACCACAGAATACAGGGAAGACTGAAATTGCAGCTCACGCCCTTGAACTAAAACACATTCCCCAAATTGACAAAGCCATAATCATTGACAAACAAGAAAACGAAACGATGCTTAGAATATCCGAAACTATTGCCATAAAATGTGATGGTAATTCTATCAACGTCCACCGCCCCTACCTAATTTCCGAATGTTGGACGTTCCAAAACTTACAAATTAAGCCACGCCTCCGGCCATTTAGCGACAACAAATGCCCAAATTTGGCAGATACATCTTGCAGCCTTGACATAGCCCTACAGTCATTCCCACAAAGTTCCGACGATGGTCAGACGATGACCGAAACGGTCCACACCCCGTAAACCCTTGCCCCAGTTTCCACATAAGGATACCCTTCCCCCTTCCTCCCCCCTCCCTCTCCCCACAACAAAATAATATATATATATATATTTATATTATTAATAGTAACCCGGGTTCCCAAACTTATTTCCCGTGTCCCAAGTACATCTCCATGTTCTTTCTCTCTCTTTCCCCCCCCTTCCACAAGAGCTTGGATTTAGAAGGCATCTTTAAACCAAAATCAAGGTATGTACATAATTTTTCAACATTTTTTATTCTGCCATAATTGCCTTCTACACTCGCCTGTAATGTTCTAAATCATATATATATATATATATATCCCTTTTGAGTTATGTTAGCCAATGTATTAAATATAAGGGACACTCCTAAACAAAAACAGGCTAAAATAGCCGTTAATTATATTAATACTGTGTATTATGACTGCAGTTGTTAATAAACTGACAACTTCCCAACCACACTTCACAATTCTTTTTGCCACAAGGGTGGCACCTGTGCCTTTATGAGATCTGTATATCCTGCCAGAGAATGTCTGCTTAGAATCCCCTGCTTTTGACCTTCTCTGGCTCATGGTTTCCTTGTCCCATTTAATAACATTCATTTCTTGCATTTACCTGTCTCCAAACAACTGATAACCACTCAGACACCTCTTTTCATTTCTTTCCATGATATCAATAATCTCCTGATAATCTCTTCACTCTCCAAATACTCTGGATCTCTTTTTGACAGTTCTCCTTCCATTGGTCGATTGGTAGAGCCTCTGCTACTAATTGCTCGCAAAAAGTTAAGCAGTTTGAGCATGTTTAATAGTTAGAAGGGGCCCAATCGTTCAATGGTGTTGGCACATTCTCCCTCAATGAGTCTTTTATACTCCCTGGAGGTGTCAAATAATAATAATAATAATATACACCATAGAGGTTACCTATCCTCTCGACAACTCAGACCACAATCTTTTACAAGTATCCTCTCTCACAGAATGGCCTTCTTTCAAGCAACCTTGCATCCTCTGGTGCTACAAAGGTGCTATTTGAAATAACCTCAAGAATTTTTACTCCTTTCCTTGGTCTGATTATTGTTTCTATTCATCTGACTCTAACACCTACTGTGAATGAGTCACAGAAATTATTCTCATGGTTATTAAGGCCTTCATTCCCCATTCAACTCAAAATCATCATCCACTTTCCAAGCCCTAGTTTAACTGAAAGTGTATCAAAGTATTTGAAGAAAAAACAAATTCAGCTTACCATAGGTATTTTGCATCAAGAACTCCATCTTCATACTCTGCCTATACCAAAACACACAACATACGCAGATCATTCATCAGAAGATCCAAATGAGACTTTGTAAAGTCCAACAGCAGAAAACTTACTTCTTATCCAAATCGAAGCTTTGTCTTCTGGTCTCTTGCTAAATCCATCAGATGTAACTTCTACTCACCTACACTCCCATCGCTCTCTCTCTCTCCCCCCTCCCTCCCTCCCTCCCTGATGGTATCCTTGTTACTTCACCCAAAGATAAAACAGACTTCCTAACATCACTCTTCTTGTTAAATGCCTGCATAGATGGCAAAAGGAAATCACCTCCTTACCAGAATCTAAGCACCACATGCCTCCTGTAGTTTTTTGACAAAAAAGATATCAGAAAATGATTATATAACTTAGACATTAAAATGTCATTTTGTCCTGATGCCATCTCTCCAATTGTGATATTAAACATTGTGCTCTAGAGCTAACATCCATCCTGCATCATTTCTTATAATCTCTTATACATAGCTACTACTTATTCCAATGCATGGAAGCATTCTCATATCCATCCTATTCCAAAAAGAAAGATAGAAATCACCATCAAACTACCAACCGATTACCATAATCTCTCTGCTCTCCAAAATAATGGAGAAATAACCAACTCCTCCACTACTCAGAGGCCCTCCTATTAATCAGAAACTACTAGTATGGATTCCACCATTCAAGATCCATAGCTGACCTCATAGCTTACATCATCCATCACTGCACATGTGCTATGGAACGGTTCAGCGAAACGTGTTGTTGCTGTTGACATATCCAAAGCTTTCAACCATGTCTGCCATCGATGCATGCCTGCCTCTAATAACCGCCCTCTGTAATTGTTTAGCTAGCTTTCTCTCTGGTCATTCTTTGTGTCATAGTAGATGGCTCCCTCTCTTCAAGCTTCACCACCAATGCTGGAGTACCTCAAAGTGCTGTCCTATCACATACTCTTTTTCTCCTGTACATAAATGACCTACTCAAAATACCACTAATCCTATCTACAGCTTTGCAGATGATAGTACCCTCCACTCATCCTACTCATTTGATAAATCATGCAGTACTTTGACATTCCAGGCTACAAGCTCATCTACAACTAGTGGTGTAAATATTGATATATATACTATCCTTAAATGGGGCGAGGACAATCTTGTCATGTTGAATGCCACCAAAACACAGACTTGTCTAAAGATATCTAACAAAAGCATCCCTACTCTCAGTAATACCCAAATCATCAGATAAAATTAGATCTCTCTTCTCGGACTAACATTTACCTTCAGTCTCTTCTGACATAAATACATAGCCTCCTTAGCATCCAAAAAACTAGGCATTCTCTTTCTTTCAAGATGCTATTTTATGTCCAACCATAAAATTGAAGATTTTATGGTTGGACATAACTCTTAACTATATACAAATCCCAAATTTGCCCATGTTTAGAATACTGCTCATGTTTTGGGTGGTGTACCTAAAATTTCCCTTAAAATTCTTAATGCTGTCCAGAGGTGAGCAATTAGGTTAATAGATGATCTCTCTCTCTTACAGATTTACTTCATCCTCTGTCTCACAGACACAGTGTTTCAGCACTGTGTTTATTCTACAGATACTTCAGTGGTCATTGCTCCACTGAACTGGCAACCATCGTTCCTCAACTTTCGATTGCATCTGTTGCTACAAGAGTAGCAGCTGCCCAGCATACCTTCACTGCGAATGCACTGAACCTGCTTCTCCTCTTCCTCTTTTATTATGTCCACCTCTGAAATAGCCTTTTTCTTGAAGTATTCCTAAACAACTACAACTTTCAACTCTTCCAAAAAACATCACTAAACTTCTATCTCAATCCTCATCTGCATCCCATAAATGGTACTGATATGCTTCTAAGTCCTCTGAACTCTTGTGTATGAGATCAGTATAAAAAAATAATAATAATAAAATAAAAATAAATATATCTTACTTAAATATAAAGAGCCAATAGGCTTCATTTCGGCGATATAAATATTATTCAAATTAAGGGGATATTAAATCCCACATTGTTTTAAAACCGAAAAAGAAACTCAAAGATTGGAATTAGAGAGTTTCATGCCGAATATAGTAAACTATAAAAGTATCGGCGGCCACTAGCGTGAGCTAATGCAAGTAGTCCTAGTATGTAGTACAATCTCAGGCAACTCGTTGACAACTCATATAGCAGAGTATATAAGTTCTTTTCGCTATACCCTTTGGTATCTATTTGGTCCAGCTACTCACTGATGAAGCCTCAAAAAAGGCTGAAACCAGTCTGGGTAGTGACCTCCCACCATAATGTAATAACAGCATACGTTTCCTAGGAAATGTGTTTTTACATTATGGAAAATACCAAGATTAGCGATCAGAACTTTCCCCACCTTTGCAACGAGTTGCCTGAGATTGTACTACATACTAGGACTACTTGCATTAGCTCATGCTAGTGGCCGCCGATACTTTTATAGTTTACTATATTCGGCATGAAACTCTCTGATCCCAATCTTTGAGTTTCTTTTTCAGTTTTAAAACAATGTGGGATTTAATATCCCTTTAATTTGGATAAATAAATCTGATTCTCAACACAGAACTATTTTGATAATGGAATGCAAGTGTTTCTTTGCTTCATTGGGTTGTTATATTGAGATCTGTAAATGTGTTATTATCTTTTAGGACAAATTTATACACGTTTCATTCTTTGTTCACTTTTTGCTGCTACTAACAAGCTACTTTGGCTAAAACACAGTTAGTGCATAAACAGGAAACTTTGTAAATAGCAGATGAGAGAAAATATAAAAAGAAGTGCTTCTCTGTGAGAAAAAAACAATGATAAGTCAAACTATTGTTTTCCAGACAACATCTCAAATCTTCAAAAGACACTTTTGGTGTATCATCTCAAAAAATTTCAATTCAGTGTTTAATTTTACACTTTCTTTAGTATCTGTACTTAAATGTTTCGAAATCAATGTCTCTATCATATCACCTCTCTCCCTCCTATCCACCAAACTCTGCAATCCACAAATCAGGAGACCAAATCTGAGTAGTCTGACCAGTGCCTTATACAGTGGCACAACCACTTCCTTATCCTTTACATGTTAGAGTACTTTTTATCATAGCAGCACTACAATGTGCAACACTAGCAACATGCCCTCTAAACTTCAGTCTACTGTTAACCATCACTCCCAAATCTCTAATCTCATCCACTTCCTGCACTACATCACCATCGATATAGTACACAGCCTTATATTTCTGCACTCCAAAATGCAACACCTTGCACTTATTGATATTAAAACTGCAATCCCACTCTTTTGTCTGAGTAAAAAGTCTATTCAAATCTTCCTGAAGGGATTCAGCATCAGCAGTGCTACTTATAATTCTTCCCAACTTTGCATCATTAGCAAATAACTGAAGACCATTGTTTTTGATTTTTCTGTTGATATTATCATTCCATAATCTTTGGCTATTTCATTAAATTTAAAATATCTTCAGAATAGTAAGATATCTTCAGAATTTGTAATTATTATTTGGGCATCAGCAAAAAAGAAGAATGTTTAGTACCTTGATGGACATTTTTATTCCATTTTATTATTATTTCATTTAGATAAATATTAAAAAGAGTTGCTGAAAGGGGACATCCCTCTCGGACTCCTTGGTTTATCTCTCTCTCTGATATGATAGTTCATAATTTAATCTTATTCGTATTTGATTATTTTCATATATTATTATTATTATTATGTGACACCTCCAGGGAGTCCAAGGACTCGTTGAGGGAGGGTGCAACTATTCTGCAACTCTGTCTCCACCAACTGCAACTATCATCATCATATACACCAACGCCATCTACCACCCAACACCACCACCACTAGATTTTCACAGACAATCACAAACATCCATGCTCACAGCGGGATTCGAACCTGCAGCCTTCTGGCTGGAGAGCGGATATGCTAACCACTAAGCCATTCAGGCTGGCCGAGTGGTTAGTGTACTTATGTAGCGTACATAAGTATTTAATAGCTTTTTAATAGCAGCTTTTAATATGTTAAATCAAATACTTCTTTTAACTTTGTCAAATGCTTTTTCAAAGTCAATAAATGTAATATGTGTTACTAAATTGTATTCTCTTCTTTTCTCTGTTATTAATATTAGACAAAAGGCTGGGTCTATACATGATTGTCTTTTTCTAAATCCATTTTGTACTTCTAAAATAAAGTTTTCAGGATATTTTATTAGTTTGTTATTTAGAATTCTGCTGTATATTTTGTAACAGGAATTTAGAATACTTATACCTCTATAATTTTTAGGGTCATCCCCACTACTTTTTTTAAAGATAGGGATCACTATTGCTTTTTTTCATTCTGTTGGTGGTTTACTTGTTGAAGATTTTATTTAAAAATAATAAGAGTCTTTCTTTGAACATATTTCCTGCATATATATATATATATATACAGGGTGTTCGGGATAAATTTGACATATTTATAATTAATTATATTTTTCCGTAAGTTACATGTATTAACACACACTTCTCTTCATTTAAAAGTTTGGACCCTTCTTCATTCATATACAAGATGTCAGAAAGGATGGATAGCTGGAACCCACCTGAATCATGGAAGAGAATAACTTGTATCATGATGATTCGTGCCCGCCATCAAAATAAGGATATTACGACTGCTGCCCAATGCTCCCTGAATACAGTAAAAACAATCAGGCATGAACTAGAGACTTGCAATGGTGACTACGAGGATGTAGCAAGAAGAAAGATCCCTAGCAGACGATCTGATTGCGTTCGTACAGCAGAATTCCTCGCAAATCTGCAGGAACAGGTGTTGAAGAACCCTGGCATTGGAATTCGGGCTTTGTTCGTGGAGTTGCTAACTGTAGTCAAGCCCTGGATAACAAGGGTAGCCAATGGTAGGCCGTATGTATGGCAGCAGGATTCGGCCCCTTGCCACACCTCTGGGAAAAGTCAAAAATGGTTGTCTGAAAATTTCTACGACTTCACCAGTCCAAATGTTTGGCCTCCAAACTCCCCAGACCTTAACCCCATGGATTATTTTGTATGGGGCACAGTTGAAAAAGACACCAATCGCACTTCCAGTAATACAAAAGCCCAGTTAATGGATAAAATTAAAACAGTTTTTGCGGCCCTTCCCAGGGAGACTGTAGCATCAACTTGTTCGAGGTTCCGAAGCAGAATTGAAGCTGTGATCGATGCTAATGGTGGTTATTTTGAGTAAATCTTGTTGATAGTATTGTAATTAACTCTGCCTGTAATGTTTTTTTGTCAATTCATTAAATTTAATAGATACAAAGAAGATTTTCTTTTTCCTTACGAAACTGTCAAATTTATCCCGAACACCCTGTATATATATATATATATATATATATATATATATATATATATATATATATATATATAATTCTGAACCTAACTGATCTTCTCTGGGTGATTTTCCATTTTTTGTTTCTTTCAGGCTGATTTCTAATTCTTCTTTAGTTATTTCCTCTCATCATTAAATGTTTGCCAGTTATCTGTTTTAAAATATTTATCTGTCTGCAATTTTATATAGAATTTTAGAAATTCTTCTAATTTCAATTCAGTGTTTAATTTTACACTTTCTTTAGTATCTGTACTTAAATGTTTCGAAACCTAACATACATTGGGTCTTATTTTATATAAATGATGTTCTACATTGGAAATAAATTTGTTCCATGATTCTCTGTCTTTTTCTGACTTCTCTTTTAGCTATGAAATAATCAAAATGAAAAAAAGAAGCATATCACAAATGGTTAAGCAGTAAAAGATCAGAAGATGAAATAGAATATTAACGAATAAGAGCTTAACCATTTATGATATGCTTCTTTATTTTCATTTTGATTATTTCATAGCTAAAAGAGAAGTCAGAAAAAGACAGAGAATCATGGAACAAATTTGTCTTTTTTTTTTTTTTTCATTTTATTTCTTTCATTGTATCATCCCATATTATCAGTTTTTGTTTTTTATTGAATTTTTTGATCTTTCCTAAGCTTTCATTTGCTGCTGTATTTAGTACAGTTTTATTAAGCCATTCTATTTCTATTTCTTCATTTCATTTAATTTTATCTAAATATTCGTTAATTGTTTGTCCATATAGCCATTGTATATTTGTATCATTTAATAATCTAGTTTTATAAACAAATGTTTTAATTCTTTCTGTTCTTGTTATTTGTAGCCATTTGGGTTTTAATCTTAATTTTATTTTAATGAGGAAGTGATCATTACTTATTTCATATCCTCTGTGAACTCTAACATCTAAAGAAAACTTTGATGCCTTTTCATTTAAGATAAAGTAATCTAATATTGATTTTCATCCTCTTGCTGCCTAAGTATATTTATGTATGCCTTTATCTTTTTAGAAATAATTCATTATTTTAAGGTTATTATAAACTACAAAGTCAATCAATTTTTTTTCCTGTTTAGAGTATTCTTTCTTTTAAGGTTATTAACAAATTTAGGTTATTAACTAAGGAGAACTCTCTCTGCTGGAAAAAGGTCTGAACTATCCTGTCCTGTCAGGTGTCTTCTACCTCTAGGAGATTGACTACCATGTGTCTCCACCATTTCCTATTCTGCGCCTCTCTGCTGCATTCCTCATATGAGAGATAGGTCCAGTCTTCTATATTTTTCATTCACTCCAGTCTTTGTCTTCCACTCTTTCTCTTTCCCTTCCGTCAACAGTTCATTCCTTCGAGGTGTCCTTTGTAGGCAGTTATGTCTCAGAATATGTCCAAAATATCTGACTTTTCTCTTTTTAATTTCTTTCATCAGGCTCCTGTTGATGCCTGCCATCTCTAGTACCTCTTCATTTGTCTTTTTTTCTTTCCATGATATTCTCACAATTCTTTGCAGCATCCACATTTCAAAGGCCTCCAGTTTTTTCACATTCAGATTGGAGAGTGTCCATGTCTCTACTCCATATAATAATGTAGACCATATGTAGTATTGGATACCATTGCACTAAGGTCAGTTAATAATCATTTATCATATTAAAAGAGGTCTAAGATCCCTCCTCTCCAATCTAGCTGATAAAATATGAATCGAAATCTCATACATATTAAACTCAAGTTGCAACCAAAACAAAACAGAAAAACTGGCTGTCAAATTCTTAAAAAATAACAAAGACATTGTAATCACAAAAGAAGATAAAGGTAATACTACCATTGTCCTCAATCAGACAGCATACCTAGAAAAAATGAACCATTTGGTATTGGACCACAACACTTACCAAATATTGAACTACAATCCTACCAAATGCATTAAAAAGAAAACAATAGAATTAATTAAATCCATGATCACTTGGCCAGAAGAAACAACCAAAATGCTAATACCTCATTATGCCCGTGCTCCCAGAATTTATGGCCTGCCAAAAATACACAAAACAAACACACCACTATGTCCAATAGTTGAAGGAATCGACAGCCTCAATAAAGGTCGAAACCGGTATGGGTTTCGACCATACCGGTTTCCTCAGTCCTGAAGATATTTTCAGGCGCAAACTTTGTTTGTTCACATTTGGATAAAGGATTAAACTAAATTTATTATGATGATAATAATAATAATAAATCAGGAACACCAAAGTTTCTTTAGGTTGTGGAATCTAAGAATAATGTGTGCTTTGCCACGAAAGGTTAGAAGCAATTCTTTACAATCCAGGGAACTTCAGTAAAAATAGCCAGAACTTTAAAGAAATACAATTTCTGCATTGCTTTCAAACCTCATTTGAAGCTGGCTTGCCTTCTCTGCTCTCCTAAGGAACCACTTCCTCTCTTCTCTATTTGAGGTGTTACAAGATTCATTGTTCTTACAACTTAGAAACAGAGAGGAGAGAGCTCATCTAATCTGGCAGTCTTGGTATTATCAAGAATGGTGTGAAGATCAGTGTTTAAGGTTGGTTTTAGATCTAGAAGCTTGGAATGTTTGATCACTTTGCAAAATTTGTCAAATGAGTAAACGAAATGGGAATTATGGTACCATCATTTCTTCTATAACGTGATTTGTGTTTTCCTAAAAATCACCACGTTATAGAATTTCATGTAATAAAAATAACAGGTTTATAGGAAAATATAGTTGGAGCAGAAACCACAAGAAACCTATATAGTGTCATAAGTAATATATTAAAAATAAATAAATAAAATAACAAAACTTTGGATATTGTTATTTGGATATTATATATCCAAAACCCTAGGTGGACATGTCTGGGAATCCCACCAGAACACCTGAGCTTGGTGGTGGAGGATCGTGACTATTGGAAGTCCTTCTTGCAGCTGCT
Organism: Typopeltis vanoorti; assembly: GCF_054136105.1. Taxonomy (NCBI): domain Eukaryota; kingdom Metazoa; phylum Arthropoda; class Arachnida; order Uropygi; family Thelyphonidae; genus Typopeltis; species Typopeltis vanoorti. The sequence goes on along the minus strand of NC_143564.1, from coordinate 89,431,461 downwards.
GTCTCCACAACCCAATTAGAAAGGTGGGCCTTGAAGATGGATGGATGGATGAATAAAATAACAAACTTACTAAAAATGCTTCCATAGTTTTAGACATCTTAAACTCCTAATAAATAAAGAAATGCATACCAGTATGTGGAGATACTGGGATAGGAGAGAATTCATTTTAGAAATTATGGACTTTACAACTGTGTTATAAATAACTTTTTTAATATCCCGACGTTTCAATCTTCATATTAAGATCATCATCTGGAGCATATACAAATATACAGGACAAGCTGAGTTACATTACATACAGTAAGCTAGAGAAACAATGATATGATCACATGTTATTCTACTGGTGTGACTCTAGTGGGAAAAAAAAATTATTTATAAATTACATCAAGCTAAATTCTGTTTATGATAACATGAATAAACATTTCTTTCTTACAGATAGTTTTCTTTCAGTAACAACGATGTCCTATTTTTAGCATTATAATTGTTATTTTTGATAGGCTCCTAGATAGTTTTCTTTCAGTAACAATGATGTCCTATTTTTAGCACTACAATTGTTATTTTTGATTTAGGCTCCTACAGATTATACAGATACAAAATAAGTGGAAAAAGAAGAATTGGAAGACCAAGAAAGAGATGGCATGAGACCAGAACAGGCCACATGGCCTATATTCCATGATAGGAAGAAGAAGAAGACAGATAGTTTTCTTTCAGTAACATTGATGTCCTATTGTTAGCATTACAATTGTTATTTTCTACAGTCCTGTTTATGGTTGCTCTTAGATAGGAAGGTTCCGTGGGTCAAATATATGCCTTCCATATGTTTGGGATTTTTAGACCATCATTATTGTTCAGATTGGGGTGGTTGATAATAATCTGACAGGCTTCCTTAAATTTGCATTCATACCATGTTTTGGTGTGATGACAACTAGTCTTTTCCAGTCAATTCTATGTAAGGTGTTCAGGGCATGATCAGAAAGGGCAGATTCACCATAATTATTATATTTAACGTGTTGTTTATGTTCTTTTTGTCTGATAGGAATTGTGCATCCTGTTTCTCCTATATATGGTATGTTATAGGTGCAAAAATGCGGTATACTCCAGGGTGGGAGTGGGTCTTTGGATGAGTTGAGTAAGCTTTTTACTTTTGCAGGAGGTTTAAAGGTGGCTTTGAGGTTGTATTTTTGTAGTATTCTGTTTATTTTATCTGATGTCCCTTTAATGTAAGGAATGGTTATAGTTTTATTGTAGTCTGATTTGTCTTTCTTTTTTATTGAGGTCTTGTAGAGGATTTTGTTAATACCCATTTTTTTAAAAAGTATTGCTGATCACTTTAAATTCATCTTTCAGTGCCTATTCACTGGAGCAAATCTTCAGAGCCCTGTTTTTTAGAGTATTAATGACACCTAGTTTTTGTGTTGGATGGTGGTAGGAGTTTATGTGTATATATTGGCCAGTATGTGTTGGTTTCTGGAAAACAGTAAAGGAAAGATTGCCAGAAGGAAGACGTATGACAAGAGTATCTAGAAACAGAAGTGTGTTTTGTTTTTCAATCTCAATTTTGAACTATATGCGTTTGTGTTGTTTGTTTAGGTGGCTAAGTGTGTAGTGTCTGGTGGCCATGGGACCAGATCGCAAAAACAGCGTCAACGTATCTAAGCCAGACTTTGGGTTTTAAAGAAGAGGAACGTAAAGCAAGTTGCTCAAAATGTTTCATATAAAAGTTAGCAATAGGGGGAGGATAATGGCGAGTGGCTATGCCTTCTTTTTATAGGTAGCAAACGTTTTACCATACAAAATAACCAGAACGTAATACATGTGCAAAGAGCGCCATGATATCTGGAAGGAATTTGTTCTGTAAAAGAAGGATTGTGTCATTGATTGGAACATGCGTAAAGAGGGAAGAGACATCAAAACTGATGACTAATAATTTAGAAAAAGATGACTAATAAGTCATCTTTTTCTAAAGTAATGTCTTTGATGATGTTTATGAAGTGTTGTGTGTTTTTGATATAGGAGGGGGAATGACCTACCAACTCCTTGAGTGTTGCCGCTAATTTCTTGGCTAAGTGATAATTCAGGCTATCAATCCCTTCAACTATAGACCGTAGTGGTGTGTTTTCTGATGTAATTTATAAATAATTAATTTTTTTTCCCACTAGAGGTCACGCCAGTAGAATAACATGTAATCATATCATTGTTTCTCTAGCTTATTGTATGTAATGTAACTCAGCTCATCCTGTATATTTGTATATGCTCCAGATGATGATCTTAATATGAAGATCGAAACGTCGGGATATTAAAAAAGTTATTTATAACATGGTTGTAAAATCCATAATTTCTAAAATGAATGCTGATCACCGTGTAACACTAAAAGAAAGGGATAGGAGAGAAGTTTAGAAGTTTACTTCCTGGTAGGGTCACTATTGGGCGGAAAACAAAATGAAAACACACACACACACACACACACACACACACACACACACACACACACACACACACACACACACACACACAAACTCATCAAACTGTGCCTTAAACTAAATCACTGTTTTCACACTCACCATCTTATGCAATGCATTCCACTCTTATAACCATTATCCTGTTCTTCACTCCTCTGTTCATATTACTCTCGCCTTATACAGCTGATAGAGATGGGCTTTTGATCTGTCTCTGTTTTCATTCTTTGAAAAATCTCTTCCACATTAATCTGATAATAATAATAATAATAATAATAATAATAATAATAATTAATAGCAGTAGTGCTAGTATTAACACTAGACCTTCATGGAATCAAGAAGGCTTGTTTGAAGAATATACAAACTGTCATATGCAAATTGCATCAGAGCATGCTTTAAAATCATCAAATATGTCTTACCCACTTGCTTACAACCCACCTTATATTTCTGTGGATAGCCTCTTGTTTTACTCCTGCCCCATTCCACTGCATGAAAAATTTCTTCCACATTAACTTAGTAATAACACTCCTTTATCAACTTACATCTCAATCATATCCTCTCTCCCCTCTACTTATTTATGAGGCTGCAAATGGCATTTCTCTCATCTATCTTCATACCTCACATTCCCAAGGCCAAATACCACCATAGTCAGTCTTTTCTAGACACTTTCTAGTATACATCCTTATCCCCATGAAAACCAGGTGACAAAATCTGCATAAAATAATCCATGGAAACCTAATCAAAGCTTTATACAGTAGAACCATAAACTCTATTTCTGCATGTCAAGGTCCTCTTCCTAATTGCAAGAATCTGATGTGATTACTTTACAGCTTGTGCAGTGGTGACCTATGAAATTCAGCTTCCTGTCCACCTTGGCTTCCAGATCTCCTCTACTTCCTTTAAAATTTCCCACAAAGTCAGTGGTGTAGCTTGGGGGGGGGGGTCTGCCCCGGGTGGCACTCTGAACCTTACCCCCATACATCGTTTTGACTTTTTGTAGTATTTTTGGTGTGTATTGAGAGGGGAAGCAAACTCAGGGACTTTCCCGGGGTAGCAGAAGCTCTAGCAACGCCACTGCACCAAGTGTATATTTTGTAACTCACTTTGCCTGCCAAATTTCAGAACTTTACACTTTACAACATTGAACTAGTACTTCTGCTCACTTACCCACTCATGCTGTCTATTCAAATCCTCATGTAGGACCACAACATCTGATTGATTTGTCATTGTTCTCTCCAAACAGCTGCATATTTCCTGTCAACTCATCCTAGTATCATTAATATTCGAGTGAACCAATAATGGCCCCAAAACACACCCCTGCAGCACACCACTGTGATTTTTCTCTTTTGGCATAGTCCCTCCTCCATACATAACTTACTGATACCTATCTGATAGCCAATTACTTATCAAACCAACTAATTTGGTATCTATTCCCATTTGTTATCATGTGGCAATCCATTAAAAGCCTTCTATACCTTTCATTGTATGAGTGATTAATATGCTGCTTTTATTATTATTTTCACCACCAGATCCCCATAAAATCACATGATTGATTAGAGGATCTTACAGTCAAATATAGCACATCAAATAATGTTATTATTATTATCATCATTATGTGCAGGAACATGCAGAAGAAAAATTTTAATACATGACAATAAGGGAGATAAACAAAGGATCATGATACCCAAATAATAATAAGTATTAAGGTACCAGTGGTTTATTGAAAAGGGGGAAAACAATGATATTTTATGACTGTGTGCCTCTTGTACTATTATATAAGGCAAACAAATATATTACAAATACTTTATACATGATAAATTTAGTTTAATCCTTTATCCAAGTGTGTGCAAACAAAGTTTGCGCCTGAAAGTATCTTCAGGACTGGGGTAAAGTGGTACAACACTGGACAACTCCTTGCAAAGGTGGAGCAAGCTACCAACATTCCTATCTCAGTATCTCCCATAATGCAAAAGACATCTCCTTGCAGATATGTATAATGTTATGCATTAAGGAAAGGGCCACTACCTAGACTAGTTTCAACCTTTATTGAGGTCTCTTCGGTGGGAGCCAGGCCCAAGTGGAGATACCAAAGCAGAAGCATTACTTGGGCCTGGCTCCCACTGAAGAGACCTCAATAAAGGTCGAAACTAGTCTGGGTAGTGGCCCTTCCCTTAATGCATAACATTATTCATATCTGCAAGGAGATGTGTTTTGCATTATGGTAGACACTGAAATAGGAGTGTTGGTAGCTTGCTCCACCTTTGCAAGGAGTTGCTCAGTGTTGTACCACTTTACCCCAGTCCTGAAGATACTTTCAGGTGCTTGGATAAAGGATTAAACTAAATTTATTATAGTCTGACCAAGTGAAAAATAAACTTTATACATGGTATAACTCTATTCTATACTCTCAGTTACATGTGATGAAGAATTAACACTTCCAAAGCAGTATTAGTATAAAATGCCGCATCACTGATCTTCTTATTCTTTTTTCTTGATAGTGGTAAAAGACTGCTTTAGCTAAAATTATCTGTAGTGACTTCATTGTCAGCCAATAGAAATCTAAGAATGCATCTCAGCCAAGAAATTCACAGAAAGTTAAGCTCTAGGGAAAACATACTTGCTAGCCTGGTTTGGCCAAGTGATTAGCATACCCACTCTCCAATGGGCTCATATCCTGCCATGGACGGTGGATGTTTGTAATTGTCTTTATGTGGGAGATGAATTTCATCTCTTGGTATGAACCACCATCCCATTTATTGGAGACCTGAACCGACTTGAAAAAGTTTTTCATGTTTGGTCTTTAGAGCAGAGTTTCTGGACAAGGTAAAAATGAAGAAAAATACAAAAAATGTAAAATGAAAAAATATTTAGTTTTTTTCTAAGCAATAGAAAAAAAAATCTTTAACTCAGCCATAGTACTAATGCATTATAAGTATAAAAAAAATTTCATGGGTGGAAGCCACATAAAAAAAAAAAAAGAGCTCTCCACTGTTTCACAAGTTTAGTAAGAGCACTGTGACATATTAAGTCTATGATATAGAGAGAAGAATCATACTACTCCTTTATCCAATCAGATGGCAAATGTGAGTGTGGTGGATATCTAGGAAATGAATTATGCCCAGCTGCATCATATCAACTGTGAAGTTTGGTTGCCAAGGTATAAAAGTCTAAGAAACAGCTCTAGAGAACTGTCTCTCCAGTACAGACCTGAACTTTTAGTTTCACTTCCTGAATGGATTAATGTCAAAAGATATAAAGCATGCAATGCTCTTTGCATTGTAGCACTTTTGTAGAAGAAACATCACTTTTAACATAACAATGCACCATTCATGTTGCATGTGATGTTAAGATATGGTTTGGTGGAAAAATTATATAGAAAAACTTGATTGAGGTACACAGAGTAATGATCTCAGCTTAACAATAGAACATGGAACCTGGGCTACTATGTAATAAGAATGATTATTTAAAGTACCTAATTCAGATTATCATAATCTAGTTAAGAATATCTTTCAGAGAATGGAAACTGTTTTCATTCAAAGGGGGAGTTCACATACTGAGAGTGTATCCAAAATATAATGCTGTCCTAATATTTATTTCAAATATACTGCATAGGTCTAGGTAGTCTGTGACTGTTGTTCTATAAATAGTTTTAAGAATAAAACTTTCACCTATTTTGAATAAATTAAAGTAGGCATACTTGTTGGGATCATTGCAGTGTTTCTTTGTAATGATCAGTGTATAGTGATTACAATCTCTGCATGTTATTATTATTATTATTATTATTATCATCGTCATCAGACTATCACTGAATCAAGGGGGTGAGGTCTGACTCTTATGCATATATAGCTCATTGAGCTGTGCCTTAAACTTATTCACCGTTTCTGCACTTGCCACATCCTCAGATAGTTCAGCCACTAATCACTTCCACCTTTTTAGATGCCTAGCATTTCGTTTCATGTATTTCTATATATGTATATGGTATAAGTATATAATGATATGACATACATATCATTACATATATTATTTATGGATATCATTATACAGTAAAACTCCGAAGTTATGCGGTAGGTGGGACCAACAAAAAGCGCATAAGTCGAATTCACATAACTCGGGGTATAATTTTGCATGTAATTTATATATACAAACATACAATTGGGACCAAAGGTTTACAAACACACCTATATTTTATAAGAAATCTAATCATAATTGTAGTTTTTTGTACATAAAAAAAAGAAAGTTATTTCGATGTCGATGGTTTCATAAAATCTAATAGATTCGTCTGACGGCATAATGTCTTTTTCTTGTCACACAAAATTTCTTCATAGCAAGCTAATGATTTTTTTTATTCCTTGCCTTGTGGCTACAATTCATTCCTTGTTAGAATCTATGTCCTCTAAAATCTACAAACCTTTCTTTTATGATTGTTCTTACTGTGGATTCCTTCTTTGCTAGCTCACAAATTTTCATCCCGCCTTCAAAATCCTTAATAATGTTTTGTTTCCAAAGTCAATGTTTTTCTTTTCTTACGAGCTGTGGAAGAATTGGACTTTCTTCTTTTGGATGACATTATTATTTTTTATGTGATAAAATTTTTATCAAGAACATAACATTAAACAATCGCAAGGTTTGTAGACTATAAAAATCGTGTATGAATGGAGACTGCGTGAAACACGTCAGTGCTTGTTCACAGCATGTGCGACACTGGCGAATGCGGCTGGTGCCTGAAAGATACGACTAGCGGTGAGGCTTGAAGTGGGACGGGAATACATACATATAAGAAACCACGTAACTCCGGATTTGCGTAAGTCGGGGTATGACTGTATTAACATTTGATATATTTCATATTTCAGTAAAATTATAGAATATTAAAAATTAAAAATAAAAATACATATTCAACGATTCTTTTATTGAAATATGTAAAAAGTAACTCATTTTACTAATGTTCTTATTTATTCTTATTATTTTTTTCTTCATTTATAGTTGAGAGTTTTTAAACTAGCAAAATCCTGGCCAACTCTGAACTTGCTTATTTCCATTATGGGCAAAACAGTGGGAGCCTTAGGAAATTTAACTTTTGTTTTGGGAATTATTATATTTATTTTTGCTGTCATGGGAATGCAGCTGTTTGGAAAGGATTATGATGAACAGAAAATGAAGTAAGTGTATTTTTTTTTCATAAATAAATAAATTTATATCATTACAATACTGGTACTTGTTTATGTCTCTTTTTTATTCTTTATTATTTTATTTTTAACCATTTAACTTCAACTTGAAAAAATGCAGATGCTATTATCTTTTAACTTAAAAATATTAGTGAACCTATTCTTTAAATTTTTACAGTGACTACAAAAAAAAAAAAGGTGAAATGACTGACGTGGCAATTCTGCAATTGCGAATGTTAAATCCATCACTAGTTTCTGATTAATGTATATGTCAGAGAGCATTAAAAATTCTCCTTTCATGCCAAAAGTATCATATTATTTATTCGTCATTCAAATTCATGATTAGAATAAAATGCATTTTTTTATTATTATTATTATTATTGCATGACATCTCCAAAGAGTCTTAGGACTCATTATGGGAGGGCACACCACTCTCTTCTGCATGAAATTCTCAGATAACTAATAGAAATAATAGATATTCTGTTGATACATCCAGTTTATTGTATTTACAAATAATGTTAACAAAGAATTACTTTACAGAAAAGTTTCTTTACACTTTCATTATAACAAGAAATGTGTCTTATACAGTGAACCGTTTTGTAATAACTGTTCAACTTATCTATATTCAGTACAGTTAATACAGAAAATAACTATTTACCTTACTACACTCCTTTATATGTAAATATTTGTTTTATGTTGTTTATTATGTTGTATGTTGTTACTTGTACATTTTATGTTATTTCTTGAGTTTTTGAGGGATAACTACCTCAGACATTATGTAACAGAGGGCACACAAGGACTGAGGGTCTTGGATTTGGTCATCTCATCAGAGGATGTAATTATAAATGAAGTGTCAAATCACCCACCAGTTGGTGAGAGTGACCATGAGTGATTACCTGGGTGGTTGCCAGCAGTGTGAGGACCTCTGTAAGAAAATGGTATATGCGAAACTACAAGGTGGGGGGATTATGAAGAGCTCAGGATACATCTTGCAGGTGTAGCATGGAATGAGGAGTTAGCTGGAAAAGAGATCAATGCAGCTTGAGGGATTTTCAAAAACTATCTAGTAGATGCAATGTCTAAATGTATTCCAAGGGTGAGAAGGTTAAATAAGGTAGGTGTGAAATGGATGAATAAAGAGATTAAGCATGCGATACAGAGAAAAAAGGCATTATGGAGGAATCATAAGAGAAGCGGAAATAACCAATTTCATGAGGACTACAAAGATCAGGCAAGGCAGGTGACTTGTTGGTGAGAGTAGCTAAAGAGAGGTATGAACAGCAGTTAGCTAATGAAGCCAAAAAGAATCCTAAGGAGTTCTTTTGATATGTAGCCAGCAAAAGAAAGAATGATTATGGAAGGATGACATTGACTGGAGAAAATGGTATAAAGACAGCTGTTGCAGAAGGTGTGGTGGAGATATTAATGAGCAATTCATAAAGGTCTTTCAATCTTATGAATGTGACTTCATGGAGAGATTGAAAGCAGTTGATGATGGGGAAGATTGACTGACTGTAAGTGAGCAAGAGGTGTATGGAGAGTTGAGCAAACTAGATTTAAATAAGGCCGTGGGACTTGATAATATATCACCACGTATTCAGAAGGAATGTGCCAGGGAGTTGACACCTGCCTTGACATATTTTTTTAATATGAGTCTTGCACTTGGTCAAGTCCCTAAGGAATGGAAGGAGGTGATCGAACTCAAGCATCAAACTATAGGCCTATCTGTTTGTCAGGTGTTGTGGTTAAGTTGTTGGAGAAGCTTGTGAGAACTAGGATTGAGGGTTGGGTTGACAATAATGGTATTATCTTTGATGGACAGCATGGATTTGCTAAAGGGAGGTCATGTTTTAGTAATCTACTTACTTATTACAATAAAGTGACCTTCCTTGGACAGAGGAGAAGGATACACAGTAATATACTTAGATTTCGCAAAGGCTTTTGATTGAGTACCTCATTATAAATTGATAGTCAAACTAGAGCAGATGGGGTTGGATATTAGATTAGTGCATTGGCTATCTGATATGTATCAACAAGTTGTATATGGGGGAGCGATACCCAGGAAAAGCGAAGTTACTAGTGGTGTGCCTCAGGGGGTCTGTGTTTAGGGGCATTGCTGTTTAACTTGTATATTAATGATATTGGTTAAGATTTGGATGGATATATTCAGTTGTTTGCAGATGATGCAAAGTTGGAACGTACCATGAAGAGTAGAGAAGATGTTATGGGCTTACAAGGAGACTTGAATAAATTAAGTGATTGGGCACGGAATGTGGATGTGAGTTCAATGTTGCAAAATGGAAGGTTTTAAAATTTGGAAAACAAAAATGGGATGCAGAATTTATGCTTGGTGAGGATATATTTTCGGAGGTGGAAAAAATAAGAGCTCTGGGAGTGATAGTGGATAAGGATCTGAAATTTAGGGGACACATAGCCAGAATTGTGAAGACAACAGAAAGGCTTTTGCAAATGATGCAGAGGATACTGACTTGTAGAAGTAGGGTGATTCTTGTTCCATTGTATAAGGCTTTGATTAGGCCACACATGGACTATTGTGCCCAGATTTGGTCACCCGGTTTTCAGAAGGACGAAGAGATGTTGGAAAGGGTCTGGAGGTGACTGACTAAGGTAGTTTCTAACCTCAGGAATGTTGAGTATGAAGAAAGATTGAGAAGATGCAACTTGCAGAGTCTGGTGGACAGGAGGAACAGGGGAGATATGATAAAGACCTACAAGTTAGTAAGGGGTTGTTATAGGATCAATGCTGGAGAGGTTTTACAGAAAATAGTGGGAGATCAAGGGAGAAGCAGAGGTCATCCCTGGAAACTGTATAAAGAGTGTGTGAGTAGGGGAGTGAGAGATTCCAATCATTTACAACTCTGCATGAAAAAAATACAGGGTTTTTTTTCATGCAGAGTTGTAAATGATTGGAATGACTTGCTTGAGAATTGGTTGCCAGAGACTGCTTGTAGAGAATTTGAGTGTGTTTAAAGCATGGTGTGATGAGCTGTGTGTATCATAAAAGGACCTCCTAGTTCTTTCACTCCATGGTGTCTAGTGTAATAATAATAATAATAATTATGTTGTCAATTTTAAGCAAATATTTCATGTTCCAAACAAATGCAGTTAAGGTTTTATTTCTTAATTATCAATCACACTTCAGTTGTCTATATGCATTATTCATTCTTATTCATAGAATCATACTCATCGTATAATATTTACAGGTTAACAAAAATCTTTCATGGGTGAGATGGACATGAAAAAACAGTGGAAATGCAACAATATGCTACTTATGCTTATCCAGAATGACCTCAGAATCATCATTGTTGCATTGATGTGCATTAATTCTTTTTCTCACAGAACGTCCTATCTGCCTGAAGTATGTCAATTCCATTTGCAAGAGATCTGATAAACACCAGCTAAAGATAGAAGCAATAGTTTGTCTTTTGTAGCTGGTAACAGATGAGAAATATTGTTGATAGAAAATATGTGGGATTCAGGTGAAAGTTCTTCATAATTTTACCGATAAGTTCAGACATACTAGAAATATAAGGGACTGGAACAATGTGGTCCTCAGGTGATGGAATGTAGGAGTCACATATCTGTTGAAATTGATGAGGTCCCATTTAATGCCATTAAAGTTTTGGATAGTGAGATGATTTTGTTGCAAGCCTGAGGGAGTGGAGCAAACATTTTGCACTCTATTAATTAATGATATCATAACACCAATTTTTTGGGAGGTGTGATGAGCAGACTTGATGAATGAATGTATTTGCCAGTAAAGGTAGGTTTCCGATAAATACTTGTTCACAAAGTACCAGAGGCTGTGTGAGTAAGAACGATGTCCAAGAATGGTAAATTTTCTTTTTCCAACATTTTCTTTTTCCACAGAGAATTGAATACATAGATGAAGGCTATTGATTTGACAAAGGTGTTGACTCCTATATTCCAACACCTAAGGATTCTTTGACAAACTACAGGATTCCAATCCCTTATATTTCTGGTATTTCTGAACGTATTGATAGAATTTTAAAGATGTTTCACTTTAATCGCACATTTTTTGCCTATCAATAAAATTTCTCATCTATTACCATCTACAAAACACAAACTATCACATTTATCTTAATTGTGTTTACCAGATCCCTTGTGAAAGTAATTTGACATATTTTGGGCAGACAAGCTATTCTGTGTGTATGTGGGGGGGGGGGGGATAATGAATGAACTTCACTACTACATTGAATACCTGAAACCTCAAAATTCGTCTGGCACACATTGAAATCATTATTCTTCTAGAAATAGAAAAAAGAGAAGATATAAACTTCAACACTGTTTGCCTACTTAGTATCAAATAATAATTGATATTTATTATCCTTCCTTGAAATAAGGCTCTAAACACTTTGAACCTTTTCTTTAATTCAAAAAAAAAATAAAATAAAACTTTATAAGAATGATTAACATGACTATAACTAACTTTACATTTCATTAATAATAATGTATAATTTATTATTATCATTATTATTATTATTATTGTTATTGTTATGGGCGAAGCACTATCAAACATTTGAGCAGTATCTGTCATACTTTGATTTGAACTCATTCATAGTCATGACACCAATGACAGTCTCTGGCAACCAATTCCACTATTCACCACTTTCCACTGTACGGTTAGCCTAATGGCTTTGCGCTTCGCAACCATATGCCTAGGGAAGGAGTGTCCTAGGTTTGATTCCCATCGCCGATGTGAAGAGCTTAAGGATCTTTCTCAGTCATAGCCAAGTTAGCCGGTCTTGGGCGTGGACAGCAATGTTTTTATTCCCAGTTTATCTGGGATTTTTCCTCCCACAAGCAGGCAAACCAGCCCCATGAACCCACACGGATGCAGTCAGGAATACCTAAGATGATCCCTCCAGCCATAGGTCTGAATTGACAGCTATGCTGGTCCCAAGCCCAGATAAAAATAGGGGGGATTGAGGTGGTGCTGTACCTTCCCGTAAAAGGGGCTCGCAGCCATTAAATCACCATGAAATTAATTAACCACTCTCCAAGCAAAAATCTAGTTCTAATACCCTTGCTAACTACACCCTTGCTCAGTTATTAAGGATGGGCCCTTGTTCTACCATGACCAGATCTGTTTTGAAAAATTTCCTCTCTCTTCATCTTGTAAAAAAAAAACCTTCAGTAATTTGTATGTCTCAATCATATTACCCCATTTCTGCCTGTGAACCAATTTCTGTAACCCACAAATCTTCAACCTGTTCTCATAAGTTTCATTCCATAGACCTGCTACCATCTTGGTCTTTACCTCTCCACCTGTTCCTCATTGCCAAGAAATCCAGGTAACCAGATCTGTATGCAGCAGCCAAGATAAGATCTTACCAAGACTCTATAAAAAGATATAATAATCTGCTTTTCTCTGTTAATCAGGGTATTCTTCAGTAACCAAATAATTCAATGAGCTGTTTTAGCCACTTTTGCAATGTGCCCTCTAAACTTCAACTCCCTATCCACTTCTCTTCTTCTTCTTGAGTATTCTGCAAATGAGCAGGTTCTTCTTCTCTTAGTGGCAAAAACTTTCCTTCCACTCTCTTCTGTTCTGAGCCTTCTCTTTCAAGGTTGTGTACTTGTCTCTATTCAGCATGTCATCTAGCATGGTTTTCCTTACTCTTCCTCTGGGTCTTTTTTTGTCTATTTTTCCTTCGATGGCATCTCTGATGATTCCATTTTCTCTCAGAATATGTCTGATCCAGTTTCTCTTTCTTCTTTTTATCTTATTTAACAGACTTCTTTCTTCTTCTACTCTTTTAAAGACCTCTTCATTAGTTATTTTATCTGTCCATTTGATTTTTTCCATCCTTCTCCAAATCCACATCTCAAAGCTTTCCAAAATCTTAATTTATTCTTTCTTCAATGTCCAAGTTTCAGCTGCATAAAGGGCAACACCCCACACATAACATTTTATTAGTCTTTTCTTTAGGTTTCTGTCCATTTTACTTCTGAATAAATTCCATTTTCTATTAAAGGCATCTCTTCCCATCGCTATTCTTGCTTTTATGTCACTTTTACATCTTCCATCACTGCTAATCACACTTCCTAGATATTTAAATATCTTTACTTGATTCAATTTTCCCCATTTATTCTGATATCCTTATCCACTAACACATCCAAAATTCCTGGCTTCATCAATTTTCTGAAGTGTAGTGTGTATGTATCAATGTGATAGATACACAGCTAGTAACTTTTCACCTCAAAATACATATTCTTACATTTTGCCACATTAAGCTGATGTCCATTCTTCTTTGTCCATACTACCAGTCTATCAAAATCATCCTTTAAAATTTTAACATAATCTTTATTAACTATTGCTCTACCCAGTTTTGCATCATTGGTAAACAAATGAACAGTTCCTCTCAAATCCTTTTCTATATCACTAATGTATAAATTAAATAGTAGTGGTCCAAGAACAGATCCCTGTGGTATGCCACTAATCCCAGACCTTCTTTGGACTCTACTCCTGTATAAATTACTCTCTGATGTCTCTTCATCAAATACCCTCTTATCTACCTCACCAATCCTATATCCATCCCTATGTGCTGCAGCTTATTGATTAGAATTCCATATGGTATCTGCAGTTTTGGCTACCATTACGATGTGCCCTCTAAACTCCAACTCTCGGTCCACAATTACCCCCCCTCCAAAGTGACTGGCCTTGTCATCCTGCAGTGCATTTTTGTCAATATAGTACACAGTTTGTGATCTCTTCTTACCTTATACTTGGCTGTGTTAAACTGCCAGCCATTTACCTTTGTCCATAATGCTAGTCTAATTAAGTCATCTTGCAGGAACTCTACATCACCTACATTTACTATTGCATTTCTTTTGCAAGAAATGAATATTTCCCATTAGATCATACTGGGACCTATATTGTTTAACCTTTATATCAATGACATTGTCAGTGGATTGCAGGGGGATATTCAATTGTTTGCAGATGATGCGAAGCTGGGAAGGGTTATTAGTAATAGTGCAGATGTGGTAGCCCTGCAAGAGGATTTAAATAAGCTAGCTAGATGGGCAAATGAATGGGAGATGTCGGTTTAATGCAGCAAAATTTAAGGTCTTGAGGTTTGGGACACACCGATGGGACGCTGCATACTCTCTTGGAGGAGCTATACTGGAGGAAGTAGGGGAGAAAAGAGATCTAGGGTTGATGATTGATAGAAACCTGAAATTTAGGGGACATATTGCAAAGATGGTGAAGGTAACACAGAGGATTGTTGCAATAATGAGAAGAACACTGACCTGTAGAGATAAAAGAGTTATCATTCCATTGTATAAGACTCAGACCACACTTAGACTATTGTTCTCAGATTTGGACCCCAGGATTTGAAGGGGATAAATTAACTGTGGAACAGGTACAAAGGCAGATAACAAAGATGGTTTCAGAACTGTACAATGTTAGTTATGAGGATCGGTTGAGGGAATGTGGACTGCAGAGTTTGGTGGATAGAAGAAGGAGAGGTGATATGATTGAGACTTTTAAACTATTGAGAGGTGGTTACAGGGTTGACACTGGAGAGTTCTTTCGCTTGGTTGAACAGTGGGAAGAGTAAGGACAAGGGCCATCCCTGGAAGTTACGACAGGAAACTGTGAGCAAGAGGGTGAGGAGTGGTTTCTTTGCATGGAGGGTGGTTGAACTATGGAATGCATTGCCTGATAGAGTGGTGAGAGCAAGAACGGTCAATGAGTTTACAGAGTGGTATGATCGACATTGTGTTTCCTAGGAGGGACCTCCCATGATGAGTGTTGATAGACTTTGTGTTTCTTAGGAAGGACCACCCGCGATGAGTCTTTTGACTCCATGGAGGCCTGAATAATAATAATAAGAAGAAGAAGAAGAATCATTCCTATATCATTGATGTGCAAATTAAATAACAGACAATCAAGTACTGATCCGTGTGATATACCACTAGTCACCTGCCCTCTCGTGGTCTCAACTCCTTCTTAATCCACCCTTTGATATCTGTCCATATCTTCAGTGACTTCAGTATTGAGGCTTAAAGTAAATAGCAAGGTCAAATAAGTAGATAATTCCCTTTCACATTCTTTTAGCACACAAGCCAATATCCAGTCTAATTTCAATGCTGATGTTTGCATTGCAGTTCTGCAATATTCTAAGCATATCCAATTCTTTAACTTCTACTCTCCTATTTGTCAAAGTCACATCCAGCAGTGCACATTCACCTAGATAGTATGCCCTTACAAAATTATCACTCAGTAACTCAACTCTTTGGTTTGCTTCTGTTACCTCTCTACCATCAGCACTTTTTAAAGTTATCCTTCCATAACCATTCTTCATTTAATTTATTACATAGCAAAAGAACTCTTTAAGATTTCTTTTGGGCTCATCAGCTAACTTTCTCTTATAACTGTCTTTGGCCTTCCTTACCATACAGTTCGCCCTTCTTACCTGTACTGCTTGTGGAGATGCTGGTCACAATTTTGTTATACTCTGTCCACAACTTTTTGTTTGTCTACAACTCCTGCTTAATGATACTATTCATCCAACTCCTATTTGATTTGTCCTTCTTACTCTGGGTATAAAGTCTGATACTGCTTTTTTTAAACACCCTTTGACTTCCTCTCATGTAACATCTCTCCCAAACATCTTTCCTCTCCAAATTATTTTGCCATGGCACTGCTGAAAGCTGACTCCTTAGCTTATCATAATCACTGGCCTTTCTAGTTCCACATATATATTCCTTCTTAACAGAAAATTCTTCGTGTCCGGCAATCGCCATGGTCAAGACTACATATTTACTTTCCCCAAGCAGAAACAACATAGGTAGATTGGCTACTGCAAGTTCTCTGATGCTCTGCACTCTCGAGCTTCATGTCCCCTCCATTGCATGCTACCTCAGGTAATTATCTCTCAGCAGCTATATAAATTCCTTTTCCTTTTCTCACTGTAATCATCCCTCTTCTCAGTCTGTCCCTGTAGTTGAAATCTTTCATAATAATTACTCAACCTGCACTAATTGTGCCAATGCATGCCATCTACATTCTCCCTTATATCCTCTGGATTATGGCTCAACTGTATATTTCTTCCTCTTGGCCTCTATCTCACACCAGATAGCCTCAGATGAGCTGCTCTCTCTACATCCCTCTTCTCCTGATGTACTTCTACTGTTTTTGACTTCAGTTTTTCTTCTATCATTAGCAAAATCCATCCCCTATCCTATTGCTTCTGTCTTCTCTGAAGATACTATATCCTTTGCATATAATGAAATAAGCTAAGCTTTTATGTTTAAAGTAACTCAACTATAAAATAAGCTAAGCTTTTATCATGAAAGGAGCTACATGAACTACAAGTTCAGAGACAACATAAAATAAATAACATTTGCTTTCTGTTCATATGACTATATCGTTATCAGTCAACGAAGTCTTACTTATGACTTTTGCCAAGTTATTAAGGAAGTTTTATGGGATAAATGCAGAAAATATTAATACATGAGTTGATGGGAAGCATGGTGATGTAATGCCCATCTGATTATGAAAACAAATATTGATTTGTTTTTTCTGTTTTTTCTTTCTTTAAAATTAAATTTATATTAAATTAAATGCATATTACTTGAAGAACTACTTCATAATATGGAAAATTGTTAATATTCAGAAATCTTTAAATCTTAATCTTAAAACCTAATCTTAAAAAACATTGATTAAGAAATGTAACTAATGAATTCTTATGTACATATCTAAAAAATTTAGTCACATAATATGTATGATATGCACATTTTAACCTTGTTTTATAGTTCTTTCCATTGACAGTGTTTCTTTGTTTTTCTTAGCACTTGTGATGTGATGCATGTTAGGTATCTGGTATTTCATGCATTAAAGATTTTTTTTTTTTTTACTTTAACAAAAGAAAAAAAAAGTAAAGTGAACTGCATTTTAATTAAAGATTAAATCTTTAAAACTGATGAAACATAATCATTTAATATAATTAGTTTTTACACAAACTTAATTTTTTTTAAAAATCTATTTTGTAGGTTTCCTGATGGAGTTATACCACGATGGAATTTTATAGATTTTATGCATTCCTTTATGATTGTATTTCGTGTACTTTGTGGAGAGTGGATTGAGTCCATGTGGGATTGCATGTTGGTATCTGGCTGGCCTTGTGTTCCTTTCTTCTTGGCTACTGTTGTTATTGGCAACCTGGTGGTATGTATGTGTTTCAGTGTATGGTAGTTAACATGCTGTTGTTATTATGAAAATGTATATTAATGACAGAGAATGATTTCAGAGGAAGTAATCAGTTGTGTACTGATGATTTAAAATGGAGGAAGATAATAGTTAATAAAGATGATGCTTTCAGGGGACACCTGTAACCCCTAGAAAGCGTGTCCCCAGATGGCGGATCGGGAAATGCCTCCCAGAAATGGGTGGTAGGGGGGAAATGAAATGCCTCCTGCAGACCAACAGGTAGGCAGCAGAGGAATGGCAAACCAGCTGCATTAATTGCCTAAAATCTTTAAAGATGAATCGGCCAGCAAATAGAAGCAGAAATAAGGGAGAGCCGACATGCCTAACTCGAGCCCACATAGAGTAGGCGAAAAGACAGCAATGTGGAACGCAAACTACATATATAATATTTCAACCATCAACATTGTACAAACCTGGCAAATTAAAACTTATAGAGAGAGAACTTGAACTGTTCAAATGGGAAATAGTAGGAGTTGCAGAGACCCACTGGAGAGGCGAGGGTAAAACTGACATAAAAAAATGCAAGCATATTTTACTCAGGAAGGAAAGATAACCATCACAGAGAAGATGTAGCACTAATAATTAAAAAATGGTTCCTAAACTCACTAGTTGATGTAAGACCAATTTCCTCTAGAATCATCTCAGTAAGATTCAAAGCAAAAGAAAAAGGAATGTATATAAAAACAATAGAAGTTTATTCCCCAGACCAATAACATGAAGAGAGGAATACAGCCAAATTCTTGAACAACTGCAAAAAGAAATCAGGCAGATAAGTACAAGAGATATCCTGATTATTATGGGAGATTTTAATGCAAAGATCAGTCAGTACTCTGAAGATAAAGCAGAAGTAATGGGAAAATTTGTTAGAGAAATGAATGAGAGAGGAGAGGACTTGATTAATTTTTGCAAAATAAATCAACTGTTAATCACAAATACCTTATTCTACCACAGGCCACAACACAAATAATCTAGACATCACCAAACAATGAAATCAAAAACTGTATGGACTAAATCATTAATAAGAAATGGAAACATTCCTTCCAAAATGTCAAAACATTAAAAAAGATTGACATGGATACAGACCATGAACTACTATCAACCAAACTAAAAATCAGTTTAAAAAAAAGAGAATAAACCACCAAAAACAAAAGCAGATAGACATATCAAAACTGAATGATATCTTGCTATCAGAGAACATTAAAAGAAAAATTAAATAATCTTGCTTTAGATACAGTCTCAGAATCTTGGAAAAAAAGGTAAAGAAATTATTAAAGAAACAGCAACAAAACACCTGGGCTACCAGACAAGAGTAAATAAAGATTGGCTTACACCAGAGATTTTGGACTTATGGGAGAAAAAAAAAGAATATCCAAAACTAACTTCTCAAAAGAAGATAATGAAGAAAATAGAGTATTATACAAAAATTTGAAAAACGAAATTGACAAAAACTGCAGATTAGCAAAAATCACATATTTAGAAGAAAAGCAGGAATATGTGAAGAAGCATACAAAAAACATGACACCATTTATGAAATAGTTAAAGAGATAACTAGAAGAACCCAGTTTCAATATTGCAAAAAGATGGAACCACAACAAGTAGTCGTGAAACAATAAAAGAAATATGGACTAATCATTTTAAAGAAACATTTGTAGCTGAAGAAAACATAGATAGACACAAAAGACAAATGAAAAATAATAAAGCACCAGGCATAGACAACATTCAAAAAGAACTTCTAGAAAAAGGGATAGAAAGCATAATAAATTACCTAAGGGAACTGTTCAACAAAATACTAGAGAAAGGAAATTTACCAGCAGAATGGAGAACAGGCCAGATCATACCCATCCACAAAAAAGGAGATGTCAGATCCTACACTAACTATAGACCTATCACTCTTCTAAGCCATTGCTATAAAATATTCATCAGGATTCTTCAAAACAGAGCTAATCATTCCTATGAAGAACATATGGGATTTAGAAATAGCAGAAGCACAATAGATACAATTTTCACACTAAACAGATTAGCAGATCTTATGAGAGACAAAAATAAAAAAACTCTACTGCTGTTTTATCGACTTCAAACAAGCTTTTGACTCAATAAACAGAAACAAACTCATTAAAATTCTAGAAAACAGAGGATTTGACAAATACCTATTAAAATGTATCAAGAATTACTATTCAGAAACACAAGCATTAGTGAATTACAAAAACATAGATACAGATCAAATAGCAATTTTAAAAAACAATGAGTTATGCAAGGCTGTCCATTGTCACCATATTTATTCAACCTGTACCTAAAAGAAGTAGTAGACAAAGGACTACAGATCTGTGAAGGCAAGTAGAAGAAATATAACACATTTAAAGTATGCTGATGACATAGTTTTCACTACAGACAGCCAAGAAAAATGAGAAAATATCCTGATCAAGCTGCATCAAACGAGTAACAAATATGATATGAAAATCAATTTTAGTAAGACAAAATTAATGGTAATAGGAAGAAAAAGGGAAGCAATCCAAATGAAAATAGGAAACAATAATATACAACAAGAAAGCAGTTCAATTACTTAGGATCAACGATCAGTGAAGGTCTAGACTATTTCGAAACCATCAAACACAGAATCAATAATGAATGGATAACAATGGGCAGACTACAAAAAATATGGAACAATAAAAGATTAAGCAAAGAACTCAAATTAAAGATATATAAAACTGATAATTCCCACAGTACTCTATGGCTCAGAATGCTGGATCTTAAGAAAAAAATAAACTGATAAACTCAATGCTTTTGAAATGAAATGCCTAAGAAAAATCAATAGAACAAACTGGACAGAAAGAAAAACAAATGAAAAAGTCAGAGAAGAACTTAACTTTAAAGAAACAATAATTACAGCACTAAAAAAGAGCCAACTAAGCTGGTTTGGACATGTTTCAAGAATGAACCCAGAAAGACTACCAAACATATTATTAAATGGTAGAATTGAAGGACAGCCCAGCAGAGGAAGACCAAGAAAGAAATGGATTGACAACATTAAAGAAAGTACCCACTTAAACTTCATAATAGAACTTCATAAAAAGACAGCAGACAGAAAGAAATGGCAAAAATTCGTCTTTGAGGAATTCAACCCCACCATGAGCGGAAGAGAAGAAAGATGATATAGAGATGTGGGAGTGATTGTAGACAAGGACCTAAAATTTCAGGGATGTATCTAAAATTGTGAGTACAGCACAGTGAATAATAGAAATGATGCAGAAGGCACTGATTTGTAGAAGTAAGGATAATATGGTTATGTTATATAAGGCCTTGATTAGGCCACATATGGATTATTGTGCACAGATTTGGTCACCTGATGTTCAAAATGATGAAGCTGTATTGAAAAGGTCAAGAGACAATTGGTTTCTGGTGTGTGGAATGTAGAGCATGAAGACAGATTGAGAAAATGCAGTGTGTAGTAACTAAGTTGTTAAAGTGTTATCACCAGGATAATGGTTGCATAGAATGGGTTGTATAGAATATTAAGACAGGGAGCAAACAACATCGCTGGAAGCTGTATAATGAGAGTGTGAGCAAGGAGGATGAGAAACAGGTTTTTTGCATGGAGAGTGGTTAGTGATTGGAATGCATTGTCCATGAGTGTGGTGAGTGCAAAGGCAGTGAACATATTGAAGGTGTGGTATGATAAACCTGATAACAACATCTGTGTGTTTGAGAGACAGTGGAACCTCCCACCATAGTCTTTTAACTCCATTGAGGTTTGATAATAATAATTATTTATTATTAGTATTATTAACATCTGACCTCCATGGAGTCAGAGACTCATTGTAGGAGGCACACACTATTTGCACACAATGTCCATCCAACCATGCCTTAAAATGATTCAATGTGTCTACATTAAAAACACACTCAGGCAATGTATTGCACTCACCAACCACTTTCCATACAAAGAACCTTCTCCTCTGCTCATACCCTCTTTATACAATTTCCAGTGATGGCATCTTGTTCTATCTGCCCCCCCCCCTCCTATTTTATGAAAAATCCCTTCAGTTTCAACTGATAACAACCCCTGTCTGGCTTATATGTCTCAATCATATCACCCCCCTTCCATCTATTCACGAGGCTTTGCAATTTACCTTCTCTCAATCTGTCATCGTGCTCCACATTCCAAAGACCACTGACAGCCTTTGTGATTCTTCTTTGGAAATCCTAGTGATTAAATCAGTGCACAACAGTCCATGTGAGGCCTGATCAAAGCCATATACAATGGAATCGTAACCTCTTTATTTCTGAATGTCTGGGTCCTCCGCAACATTGACATTATCCAAAGTGATGTCTTCACAACTAATGCAATGTGACCCCTGAATTTCAGGTCCTTGTCTACCACCACTCCCAGATCTCTCATTTCCTCTACCTCCTTTAAAGTTTCCCAACCAAGTGTATATTTTGCATCTCATCATTGTTTACCAAATTTCAAAACCTTACACTTTGCAACATTGAAGTGACAATTCCATCTACCTGCCCATTCATGCAATCTATTCAAGTCTTCCTGCAAAGGCCATAACATCTGCTTGACTCTGCATTGCTCTCACCAATTTTGTATCATCTACAAATAGCTAAATATCACTAGATAAACTATCCCAATACCATTAATATACAAAATGAACAACAATGGTTGTTCATTGTTGAACAACCATTGTTGTTCATTTTGTTCAACCAAAACTGACCCCTGCAGTACACTAGTGACCTAGCTCTTAGGATACTGCACAGTGTATACAACTTTCTGATATAGGAATGGATAGATGGAAATGGGATATTGTATTGGGGCAGCATGGTTTTGTGAAGGGTAGATCATGCCTTGGTAAGTTGTTCACATTTTATAATGCAGTGATGGCTGAATTGGATAAGGGTAATGGGTTTACAGTGATACTGCTGAACTTTGCAAAAAGGAATTCGACATGATACCACATGGAATTCTAATCAGTAAACTGCAGCACATGGGAATGGATATAGGGTTGGTGAGATGGATAGGAGGGTGGTTGATGGTGAGATATCAGAGAGTAGTTTATTCAGGAGTGGAGTCCAAAAAAAAGGTCTGTTACTAGTGATGTGCTTCTTGGACCACTGCTATTTAATTTGTTCATTAATGATATAGGAAAGGATCTGAGAGGAGCTGTTTATTTATTTGCTGATGATGCAAAGTTGCGTAGAGGAATAGTGAATGCACATGATGTCAAAATTTTGCAGGATGAGTTGGATAGATTGGCAGCCTGGGCTAATGAGAATGGATGTCAGTTTAATGTAGCAAAGTGTAAGGTTATGCATTTTTTGGTGAAAAAATTAGCAGCAGTATATCGCATTTGTGGAACTGTACTCCAGGAGGTTGACAAAGCCAGAGATTTGGGTGTGTTAATGGATAGGGAGTTGAAGTTTAGGGGGGCACATAGCAAAAGTGGCTAAATCAGCTCATCAGATCACTTGGTTACTGGAGAATACTTTGACCAGCAGAGATAAGCAAGTTATTGTACCTCTTTATTGAGCCTTCACCCATCTTGACTACTGTGTCCAGATCTGGGCACCTGGGTTTCTTCTTGATGGGGAGGAGATAGAGAGGATCCAGAGGCGAGTGATGAAGATACCGATTATATATTTGGTTTAGTCCTTTATCCAAGTATAAGCAAACAAAGTTTGCACCTGAAGTATTTTCAGGACTGGGGCAACTCATGAATAAGTTCTGATCACTTGCTTTAGTATCTCCCATAATGCAAAGAACATCTCCTCGCAGACATGTATGATGCTATGCATTAAGGGAAGGGCCACTACCCAGACCGGTTTCGACCTTTATTGAGGTCTCATCAGTGGGAGCCATACCCAGAGGTGGTGATATTAAGGTGGAAGTAATGCAGAAGTCATATCACTATATACCAGTTGCCAAAAGGTGTTTTGTTTAATCCTTTATCCAAGTGTAAGCGAACTTTGTTCTTGCACTTGGAGATGTGCCCGCAAGGAGATGTGCTTTGCATTATGGGAGATACTAAAGCAAGTGATCAGAACTTATTCTTCCTTTACCACAAGTTGCCCCAGTCCTGAAAATACTTCAGGTGCAACCTTTGTTTGCTTACACTTGGATAAAGGATTAAACCAAATATATAATTGGTAGCATAGCCAAGTGAAAAAACTTCCATCAACTATCTCTAATCCATAGAATTTTAATAATTAGGCGTTGACACCTTTTGGCAACTGGTATATGGTGATATGACTTCTACATTACTTCTACCTTAGGATCACCACCTCTGTATCTGGCTCCCACTGATGAGACCTCAATAAAGGTCGAAACTGGTCTGGGTAGTGGCCCTTCCCTTAATGCATAGTATCATACATGTCCTCAAGGAGATGTGCTTTGCATTATGGGAGATACTAAGGCAAGTGATCAGAACTTATTCTTCCTTTACCACGAGTGGCCCCAGTCCTGAAAATACTTCAGGTGCAAACTTTGTTTGCTTACACTTGGATAAAGGATTAAACCAAATATATAATTGGTAGCATAGCAGTGAAAAAACTTCCATCAACTATCTCTAATCGAGTGACCAAGATGATAGCTGGTCTATGGAATGAACCTTATGAGAGCAGGTTGAAGATTTGTGCATTACATAAAAGGGGTGATATGATTAAGGCATTCGAATTACCAAGGGGTTTTTACAAGATTAATTCAGAGCAAAGTTTTGAGAACATGTGGCGGTGGGAGAACTAGGGAAACTGTGTAATTAGCAAGGGAGTTAGAACTAGGTTTTTTAAATGGAGAGTGGCGAATGAGTAGAATAAGCTGGCAGAGTCTGTTGTGGATGATATGATCATAAATACTGTGTGAATGCTGAATAGTTCTTGACATGATGTTTAGGGCCTCCCTCGATGAGTCTAAGGACTCCTTGAAGTTGCCAATAATAATAATAATATTAATAATAATAATAATAATATTTATCTAATGGCCAGTTGCTGATCCACCCAAGAAGTCTGTTATCCAATCCCATCCATTTCAATTTATTTAATAGCTTGTCGTGTGGGAGCCTATCAAAAACTTTTGCAAAATCCAAGTACACCACTGTATATGTATCTCCCTTGTGCAAAGTATTTGTCACCTTGTTATAGTACATAAGTAAGTTAGTAAAACATGATCTCACCTTAAAAACCCATGCCGATAACCAAAAATATACTGCTGTTTTCAACTCAATTCTGCATCCTACTTCTCACCAATCTCTCTAGTACCTTCACCACAACTCCAGATATACAGATTGGCCTATAATTTGAAGCCACAATCTTATCCCCACCTTTATGCAGTGGAACAATTTTACCTTCTTTTCACTCCCTTTGAACTTGTGCTGCTGTAAGAGTCTTATTAAACAAGCATGCCAATGCTACTGCCACTTCCCTGGAACATTTCCCTAAGATGCATGGTGATATGTCATAAAATCCTATCGCCTTACTGATATCAAAGTTATTTCTTTTCTGAAATACTTCCTGCTCACTCATAATTAAGCCATCCTCTCCTATGTCCTCTACACTTAAGTTCCTCACGATTCCACCCTGATCAGAATGAAACACCCTTATAAATTGATCACTGAATACCTCAACAATGTCTTCTTCAGCAGTTGCTGTTCTACCCTTTTCATCCATTAACATCATCTTATCATGACCCTTCTTCCCTCTACTTGCCACATTTCTAAAAAACTCTCTATGGTTTTTCTTCTCCTGATTTTCCAGTTTCTGCTCATACTGCACTTTTGTTTTCCTTACTAACTGAGTCACTCACCTAGCTTGTTCTTTATACTCTTCATGAAAATGATTATTGCCTTATTCATCTTGTACTGCTTCCAAAGTACCTTCTTCTTCCAGATTTCATGCTTAAGCTCCTCATTCATCGATTTTACACCTACCTTATTCAGTCTTTTGGCCTTCGGAATACATTTTCACATTGATGCTGTTATTTATTTCTTTGTCAGTTCCCAAGCAGCATTTGTTTCCTTACCACTCAACTCCTCATTCCATGCTATAGGTCCAAGCTGTCTAATAATAATAATAATTATTATTATTATTATGTGACCACCATTAAATGAGCAACAGTTACTATACTTTACTTGAAAATAGTAATCCTCACACATACCAAGTATGCAAGAAATATGTAAGTTTTTCATATCATGAATACATTTAATTTAAATTACAGTTTTCACTTCCAATAAATAAATTTTTATTAAAATCAATGCATCTTTCACACATTATCTTCAAAGGAAGAACGTAACTGGTTGGGACTGATGTTGCTGTGTTGTGCTGTCTTTCAGTGATGGCAAGTTATCAGGATGATCCAATAAGCTCCTCATTCATCTTTGAGAAATCCCCTTGTCTTTGAGAAATCCCCAGAGACAGAAGTCAGAGAAGGTCTGATCAGGTAAATGAGGTAACTATGGAGTGAGAATTGCACAGCTATCACTCTTGCTTTCATGAAATGTTCTCAAAGAACTTCCTGTACAGATTGACTGAGGTGTTGATGTTCCCCATCCTGCATAAAATGACTGAATCCATCCCAAGATGCTTCTGTTGCTGTGGTGCAACAAAATTGTTTATCATACTGCAATACCCCTCAGCATTAATCGAGCAGGTCACAGGACCTGACTGGTAAACGTCCTCAAAGAAGAATGGTCCAATGATAAATGAAGTTGTAAACCTGCACCAAACAGTACTTTGTGTGAATGCAAAGGAATCTGTTGAAATGCATGCAGGTTTTGTGTCGCCCATACTTGCTAATTGTGTGGATTCACAGCTTCCAGGTGAAAGTGAGCCTCGTCTCCCAAGAAAGTCATCCACAGCCATGCAGCACCCAACTCCACTTGAGCAAGGAATATTAAAGTGAATGTCAGTCAACTTTTAAAATTCTGCAGGCACAACTACTGTGTCATGGTTATCTTGAATGGGTAGAAATACAGAACCTTCCATAGAATTTTTCAGAGAGTTGGGTGTAATGCAGGCAGGCACATCCATGTGTCTTGATATAGCATGTGCACTGCAGGCACTAATGCTGTTATTCTTGGCCTGCTCTACAATGGCTGTAGTAACTTCATTCACTTGTTGTGATTGTTTGTGACCTCTGCCAGGTCTAACTCCCAATGATCCCATTAAAATGACTAATCATTCATCAGAGAGCACGTGAAAATAGTGGATCTCAATGACATTTGTTCAGATGACAAAATTCATGGGGGTCAGCAATAGCATTGCAGGAGGGTTGAGTCTACTACCCACATTGCATCCCAGTCCAGCTTGGGGAAGTGTTTATTCACTTGTGTGAAGGAATGTATAAAGGTGAAAAACAATCACAAATATCCATGCCTAGGAGGGATTGGAACCCACAGCCTCGGCTCTAGAACGAATATGCTAACCACTCGGTCAACCATGCCGGCACAATACAATACAAAAGACAATATAATACCTTAAAGAGATGTATGTAGATCAGTGATGAAATACCATTCACAGTGATGAACAAAGCAAAGCACATTTAGGCAGTGTTAGTGCCATCACTGTGAATGGTATTAATAACCAGAATGAAGAGAAAAATCCCATGTCCATTTTTTAAACCCTCCTGGCACTGACGAGTTTTAAAATACGCAAATTCCATGCATTTGGTGTTTACAAAGTATCTGGAGGTGAATTTTGGAATTACTTTTGTTTTTCTCAGATATCGCTTCCACATGACATGGTGCATAGTGTATTCCTGCAAAGTTTCAAAGTATTTGGATCACTGGATAACACTCCACAAGGCCTTAAACAAGAATACTTGATATTTTACTCAAGCTCTCTCTCTCTCTCTATATATATATACAGTAAAACCCCAAAGTTATGCAGTAGGTGGGACCAACAAAAAGCACGTAAGTCGAATTTGCATAACTCAGGGTATAATTTTGTATGTAATTTATACAAACATACAATTGGGATCAAAGGTTTACAAAAACACCTATATTTTTTTAAGAAATATTATCATAATTGTAGTTTTTCGTACATAAAAAAAAAAGTTATTTCGATGTCGATGTTTTCATAAAATCTTTTTGCATAATGTCTTTTTCTTGTCACGTAAAATTTCTTCATAGCAAGCTAATGATTTTTTTATTCCTTGCCTTGTGGCTACAATTCGTTCCTCGTTAGAATCTATGTCCTCCAAAATCTGTAAACCTTTCTTTCATGATTGTTCTTATTGTGGATTCCTGCAGAATCGAACTTCTTTGCTAGCGCATAAATTTTTATTCCGACTTCAAAATCCTTAATAATGTTGAGTTTTGTTTCCAAGGTCAGTGTTTTTCTTTTCTTGCTAGCAGTAGAAGAATCGGACTTGCTTCTTTTGGATGATGACATTATTATTTTTTATGTGATAAAATTTTTATCAAGAACATAACATTAAACAATCGCAAGGTTTGTAGACTATAAAAATCGTGTATGAATGGAGACTGTGCGAAACACTTCAGTGCTTGTTCACAGCATGTGCGACACTGGCAAATGTGGCCGACGCCTGAAAGATACGACTAGTGGTGAGGCGTGAAGTGGAACGGGAATATGTACATATAAGAAACCGCATAATTCCGGATTCGCGTAAGTCGGGTTATGATTGTATATATATACAGGGTGTTCGGGATAAATTTGACATATTTATAATTAATTATATTTTTCCGTAAGTTACATGTATTAACACACACTTCTCTTCATTTAAAAGTTTGGACCCTTCTTCATTCATATACAAGATGTCAGAAAGGATGGATAGCTGGAACCCACCTGAATCATGGAAGAGAATAACTTGTATCATGATGATTCGTGCCCGCCATCAAAATAAGGATATTACGACTGCTGCCCAATGCTCCCTGAATACAGTAAAAACAATCAGGCATGAACTAGAGACTTGCAATGGTGACTACGAGGATGTAGCAAGAAGAAAGATCCCTAGCAGACGATCTGATTGCGTTCGTACAGCAGAATTCCTCGCAAATCTGCAGGAACAGGTGTTGAAGAACCCTGGCATTGGAATTCGGGCTTTGTTCGTGGAGTTGCTAACTGTAGTCAAGCCCTGGATAACAAGGGTAGCCAATGGTAGGCCGTATGTATGGCAGCAGGATTCGGCCCCTTGCCACACCTCTGGGAAAAGTCAAAAATGGTTGTCTGAAAATTTCTACGACTTCACCAGTCCAAATGTTTGGCCTCCAAACTCCCCAGACCTTAACCCCATGGATTATTTTGTATGGGGTGCAGTTGAAAAAGACACCAATCGCACTTCCAGTAATACAAAAGCCCAGTTAATGGATAAAATTAAAACAGTTTTTGCGGCCCTTCCCAGGGAGACTGTAGCATCAGCTTGTTCGAGGTTCCGAAGCAGAATTGAAGCTGTGATCGATGCTAATGGTGGTTATTTTGAGTAAATAAATCTTGTTGATAGTATTGTAATTAACTCTGCCTGTAATGTTTTTTTGTCAATTCATTAAATTTAATAGATACAAAGAAGATTTTCTTTTTCCTTACGAAACTGTCAAATTTATCCCGAACACCCTGTATATATATATATATAGAGAGAGAGAGAGAGAGTTTATTTTCACAGCTAACAACATAAATTAGCTTTAAAAAATATAGTTATTTTACAAAGACAAGTCAAAGACAGGATCATGTGACTGAATGCATTGTGAAAAGTGAGTCTGGCTCCACAGTGAGTGATACCTACTTTCTTATTTCCATGAATTTTATTATTTGTCTTCTCTGATAAATGATTGTTTATGGATAATTTATATAAATTCACCCTTGATTATGAACAGCAACAAAAAGAAAACAACAAGGCAATATGAATTGTGGCATTCATTTTAAACCCACATTAAAGGAAAGCATATTTATAATTATGTGTAACATATAGTGAGAATTAAAGAATGTGTTATTACTTTGCTTTGTCGACATAACATTTAGTTTTTTTTAAACAACCTATAACAATATTTGCATACAGTAGACCGATACCTTGAGTGAATAAAAATTTTTTGTGGCTAATAGATTTAAGTTGTATTTCTAGAACCCTGGTTTGGGATAAAGTAACCTTCAAAATTATTAAAAACAACACGTAAGTCCACAGTAATAACTTTAATTAATAAATAAGGTAGATATTTCATACTAAAAATAATAGTACATCTTCAGTGTTACAAACAGGAATAGAATACAAGTAACAAACATTTGGTGGATCACCTATTAAAATACAATGTTGTTGCGAGCTAGGAAATGAAAGAAATTAAAATAATTAATATTTAACATAATTAGTTTTTTAATGATTACATAAAATAAAAGTCTCCCAGATCTTCGAGAGAGAGAGGCAATCATTTAGATTTAAATTCGGTCGGTGTAAAAAAGCTTCACAACTTTCTTTAAAGAGGCGTTTATATTTGAACCTGCATCTATGAAGTAGAATAGCTTTATCCCACTGGATATTTTGGGTAGTGGTAATACTGTGTTTTGCTAGACCAGACTTCTGAGGTTTGTTGTAATCAATATAATATTGATGTTCTTTAATTCTTTTTTCCACAGAAAGGCCAGTTTGTCCAAAATAAGAAACATCGCATTCACAAGGAATTTTGTAAACGCCATCCAAAGACAGAGATGACAGTTTATCTTTTGTAGAAGGCAATAAGGAAGAAATTTTATTGATAGGAATATAAGTGGGAATCAATTGGTGCTTTTTTAAAATTCTACTTATAGGTTCTGAGATTCCTGGAATGTAGGGTATTGGAACTCTGCAAACTGTTGAAGAAACCTTAGGTATTGGAATATAAGATTCAATTATCCATTGGATTTGATTAGGGTGGTAATTATTAGATACCATTACCTTTTTAATGATGGAAAGTTCTTGTTGTAAGATTTCTGGAGAAGATCAAACTTTATGTGCCCTATTAATTAGAGATTTAAGAATGCCAAATTTTTGAGATGTATGGTGAGCAGACATTTCATGAATGTATCTGCCAGTAAATGTGGGCTTTCGAGAGACGCTTGTAGATTAGGTACCAGAAGAAGTTCGAGTAAGCAGGATGTTAAAAATGATAAAGTACCAGAATTTTCCTTTTCCATAGTGAATTGGATACGAGGATGAAGGCTATTTATCTGTTGTATAAAGGTGGAAAGCTCATCTTCAGTATGTGACCAAATGGCAAAAACATCATTGACATAACGATACCAAAGAGATGGTTGAGGGTGAATGGATGAAAACATAATCTCTTCGAATTGTTTCAAAAAATAGTTGGCCAAAGGTGGAGACAAAGGACTACCCATGGCAGTACCTTCAACTTGTTTGTAGAACTTGTTTTTCCAACTAAAATAACCTGAATGGATAACAAATTCGAAAAATTTTGCAATATCTGGAGGGTAATCTTCATATAATAAATTGACTGTGTCGGCTAATGGGATATTGGTAAACAGAGATCCAATGTCAAAACTGACTAACAACTCAGACTCTTCGATTTTTAAATCCTTGATTTTTTCCAGGAAATCTGTTGAATTTTTTATGTAGGATATTGAATGTTCTGTGAGAGCACTTAAAGAACGAGACAAGACTTTTGCAATTCGGTAAGTAGGAGAATCAATGCAATTCACGATTGGTCGTACTGGATAGCCTTCTTTATGGAGTTTCGGGAGACCATATAGATGAGGAGATCTTCCAAAATAAGTGCGTAATTTATCCACATAATTTGGGTCCCAACTGATGACCTCATCAAGTAATTTATTTAATTGTTTGATCTCTGAATTTGTAGGATTATGTGTGATCTCTTTGTAGGTAGATGTGTCTTCTAAAAGACTGGATACTTTGGTCTCATAGTCAGTCTTATTCATGATTATAATAGTTTTTCCTTTATCGGCCTTAGAAATAGATATATTATTATCTCTTCTTTAAGAAGTTAGGCCTTTGATTTCAGCATTTGATAAATTGCGTGGAGGTAATTTGCTTTTAAATAACAAAGTCGCAACTTCAAAACGAAGTTTATTAGCGTTGCCGCTAGAAAGTGCAGACAGATTGCATTCTATATTATGTAAAAAATCAAGATATGGAATGTGTGTAGGAATAACTGCAAAATCAAGGCCTGTTGCCAAAGCACTGGACTCGGCGTCGGATAAAGAGCAATCGGAAA
Organism: Typopeltis vanoorti; assembly: GCF_054136105.1. Classification (NCBI taxonomy): domain Eukaryota; kingdom Metazoa; phylum Arthropoda; class Arachnida; order Uropygi; family Thelyphonidae; genus Typopeltis; species Typopeltis vanoorti. The sequence continues at coordinate 89,399,423 of NC_143564.1, read as the reverse complement.
TGTTAATAATCCACCTACTTTGGAAGATCTCCTCGTCTATATGGTCTCCCGAAAATCCATACAGAAGGCTATCCAGTATGACCAATTGTGAATTGCATTGATTCTCCTACTTACCGAATTGCAAAAGTCTTGTCTCATTCTTTAAGTGCTCTCACTGGACATTCAAGATCCTACATAAAAAATTCAACAGATTTCCTGGAAAAAATCAAGGATTTAAAAATTCGAAGAGTCTGAGTTGTTAGTCAGTTTTGACATTGGATCTCTGTTTACCAATATCCCATTAGCCGACACAGTTAATTTATTATATGAAGATTACCCTCCAGATATAGCAAAAATTTTCGAATTTGTTATCCATTCAGGTTATTTTAGTTGGAAAAACAAGTTCTACAAACAAGTTGAAGGTACTGCCATGGGTAGTCCTTTGTCTCCGCCTCTGGCTAACTATTTTTTGAAACAATTCGAAGAGACTATGTTTTCATCCATTCACCCTCAACCATCTCTTTGGTATCGTTATGTCGATGATGTTTTTGCCATTTGGTCACATACTGAAGATGAGCTTTCCACCTTTCTACACCAGATAAATAGCCTTTATCCTCGTATCCAATTCACCATGGAAAAGGAAAATTCTGGTACTTTATCATTTTTGAACATCCTGTTTACTCGAACTTCTTCTGGTACCTAATCTACAAGCATCTTTCGAAAGCCCGCATTTACTGGCAGATACATTCATAAAATGTCTGCTCACCATACATCTCAAAAATTTGGCATTCTTAAATCTCTAATTAATAGGGCACATAAAGTTTGATCTTCTCCAGAAATCTTACAACAAGAACTTTCCATCATTAAAAAGGTAATGGTATCTAATAATTACCACCCTAATCAAATCCAATGGATAATTGAATCTTATATTCCAATACCTGTTTCTTCAACAGTTTGCAGAGTTCCAATACCCTACATTCCAGGAATCTCAGAACCTATAAGTAGAATTTTAAAAAAGCACCAATTGATTCCCACTTATATTCCTATCAACAAAATTTCTTCCTTATTGCCTTCTGCAAAAGATAAACTGTCATCTCTGTCTTTGGCTGGCGTTTACAAAATTCCTTGTGAATGCGATGTTTCTTATTTTGGACAAACTGGCCGTTCTGTGGAAAAAAGAATTAAAGAACATCAATATTATATTGATTACAACAAACCTCAGAAGTCTGGTCTAGCAAAACACAGTATTACCACTACCCATAATATCCAGTGGGATAAAGCTATTCTACTTCATAGATGCGGGTTCAAATATGAACACCTCTTTAAAGAAAGTTGTGAAGCTTTTTTTACACCGACCGAATTTAAATCGAAATGATTGCCTCTGTCTCTCTCGAAGATCTGGGAGACTTTTATTTTATGTAATCATTAAAAAACTAATTATGTTAAATATTAATTATTTATTAATTTCTTTCATTTCCTAGCTCGTGACAACATTGTATTTTAATAGGTGATCCACCGAATGTTCATTACTTGTATTCTATTCCTGTCTGTTTGTAACACTGCAGATGTACCATTATTTTTAGTACGAAATATCTACCTTATTTCTTAATTAAAGTTATTACTGTGGACTTACGTGTGGACTTACCTCTAAAAATAATAACCTTCAAAATGCTTAGCACAATAATTATTGCCACTCAGATTAAGACTGGAACAATTTTTCATGTCTGTAATTTCCTTTACATAGCAATTTATATTTCTCCAAAGAATCCTATGCCTAGTGTTCACTCCATGCTGTGCTAGCCGTAACTTATGTCAACTAATGAGCGTGATGTTTCTCATGGCTCAGCAGCTAATTATCTCCACAGAGCATTTTATTTCAGTGTTATGAGCATTACTTTATTTCTGTATTACTTAAAATATATATACATAAGTACATGAAATACTATACTTATGCTTCTAACTCCTATATTCAATGAAGTTAAGTTTTTCAAATATTTTATAGGTGCTGAATCTCTTTTTGGCCTTGTTGCTATCCTCATTTGGTGCCTCAAATCTCTCTCAGGCCCCTGCTGATTCAGCGGATACCAAGAAGTTGCAAGAAGCTGTAGATCGATTTGCTAGAGCATCAAATTGGGTTAAAGGACTATTATTTGGTCTTGTGAAGGTATACTTAAAGACTGAGATTATTTTTGTTTCTTTTTTATGAAATATAAAATTTTTATAGTTATTATAACATAAATGCCTTGTCATATGAAGAGAATAAAGAAGTTGCAGAGAGAATCCAGAGGCAAATGACAGATTGTGGTAGGTCTGTGGAATGCTCCCTATGAGAATAACTTGACAGTCTGTAGGCTTCAAAAATTAGCTGATAGATGAAAAAGAGGAGACATAATAGAAACATTTAAGTTATTAAAGGGGTTTTATAGGATTGACATTGAAGACTTCTTTTTCAGTACATGCAAGAAGGGAGAGATTGATTTTTTCAGAACAAGAGGTCACCAGTGAATGTTGTGTAAGAGTGTGGTTAGCTAGGATGTTAGGACTAGGTTTTTTTTGCTTTGAAGGTGGTGATTGGGTGGAATGGATTGCCTGAGGTGTCTGTGGGCACTTCATCACTGAATGAGTTAAAAGAGAGATATGATAGGTATTGTATGAATGATGGCTAGTGTGTGAATAATGGATCTCCCACAGAATGAGTCCTCTGACTCCATGGAGATACCTGCATTTTTATTTTAACATTTTATTATTTATAAGATAAATTACATACCACATACAATTTTTTAATTAAAATTATGATTACATATTGTAATTACATATTTACAACACACACAGTTCTGTTTTTTTTTTTTTTTTTTTTTTTTGTTTTAACAATGAAATTCATACAAAATTTCCTCTTTTTTTCTGTATAATGTATTAATAATAGTTACAGTAGTTGGCAATTTATATTTGCGGTTGAATAACATTGCATTTTTTACAGCATTTATACAATAACAATAAATTATATATATATTTACAATTTCTGATTTAATATATTTAAGTGCTGTAACTACAGCACTTAAATGTAATAAATGGATTTTTTTGTTTGTTTGTTTTTTGGTTGATATCGGTCGAGATGTAATTTCTTAGCTTGCATCCCTGAAGCTTTCTTGATAATCTTATATGAGGATGACACTCATTAGTTATTGTTTATTGGTCTGATTGATGTGTTGGAAGTAGGCTTTGGAAGGCTGTGACACTAATGATTTTGAAAGCATATGGTGTGAGGTGCAGGTGGCCGAGACAGGATATTTAGTGGGGTGTTGCTACAGACCAATCAGCACAGAGGGTGGGGACCAGGAAATGTTGAGACAGTTTAGCGTGGCAAGTGCAAGAAGAATGATTGTTATGGGAGATTTTAACTACAGCAGTATAGATTGGGGAAAGGAAGATGCATGTAACAATAAGGGAATGGAATTTCTTGAATTCTTGAGGGACAAGTGTCTTAGGCAACATGTAACAGAGGGAACAAGAGTTTCAAGAGTTTTGGATTTCGTTATAGCATCAGAAGAGCTGATAATAACCGAGATGACATCTCTCCCACCAGTTGGAGAGAGAGTGACCACATGGTTTTGATGTGGAAAATGAATAGACATGCAGGAGTATCAAAGAGATGGGAACGTATGTTGAATTATAAAGCAGGTGATTATAATAGTCTTAGACATCAACATAGGGAAGTTTCGTGGAGGGAGGAATATTGGAAGGCCAGAATATCGTTAGTACTTGGGAAATTGTGAAGGAATATTTGTTAGCAGCAATTGTAAGCTGTATTCCATGAGTGAAGAAGAAGAGGACACAAATTGGAGTAAAGTGGATGACAAACAATATTAAACAGGAACTGCATGCGATAAAGAGGCTATGGAAGTGGTATAAGGAGACAGGTGAAGAGAAGATGCATGAAGAATATAAGACACAGGCTAGAAAAGTGACTAGTATGGTAAGGAAGGTGAAACTGGAATATGAGAAAAGATTGGCTCTTAGATCCAAGGAAAATCCTAGGGAATTTTTTAGCTATGTGGCCAGTAGGAGGAGAAATGACTGTGGAAGAATGACATTGTGGGATAAAAATGGGAATAGAGTGACTGATGCAAAGGACATAGTGGAATTGTTCAATGAACACTTTATTAGAGTATTTCATCTTGGAGAAGTCAATTTGAATACTAGAGGGGGATAGGGCAGGTTCGAGGTTTAGATTTGCAGGAGGAGAGTGTGTTCCACATACTGAGTACTCTGAAAGTTAGTAAAGCTGTGGGACTGGATGGTATTTCACCATTAGTTTTGAGAGAATGTGCTAAGGAACTGACAGTGCCTTTGACCTGGCTTTTCAATGAACGTCTGGCTGCAGGAAAGGTGCCCATGGAATGGAAGGAAGGTAAGATTGCAAGTACCATTGCATAAGGCGATAGCAAACTGGAAGTGTTTAATTATAGACCAGTTTGTGTGTCATCAGTAGTTAGTAAGATCTTCGAGAAAGTAGTTAGGGAAGGTATACAGAATTGGGAAGATGAGGGTAATGTTATCTGTGAGAGTCAACATGGATTTGTGAGGGGGGGGGCTCTCTTGTTTTAGCAATATGCTAGCCTTTTATGATAAAGTTACAAGAGCATTAGATGAGGGAAAGGTATATACTGCAAATTTCCTAGACTTAGCAAAAGCATTTGACAGGGAGCCACATGATAAGCTGATATACAAGTTGCTGCACATGGGTCTGGATGTCAGATTGTCAACTGGATTCAGGATTGGCTGTCCGATAGGTATCAGAGAGTTGTGTATGGTGGAGCAATATCAGAGGCAGAAGGTTACAAGTGGGGTTCCACAGGGCTCAGTACTAGGACCTATATTTTTTAACCTTTATATCAATAACATTATCCGTGGAAATGTTATTAGTAATAGCGCAGATGTGGTAGCACTGCAAGAGGATTTGAATATGCTAGATAGATAGGCAAATGAATGGGGATGTCAGTTTAATGCAGCAAAATGTAAGGTCATGAGGTTTGGGACACATCGATGGGACGCTGCATACTCTTTGGGAGGAGTTAAATTAGAGGAAGTTGGGTAGACAAGAGATCTGGGTTGATGATTGATAGAAACCTGAAATTTAGGGGACATATTGCAAAGGTGGTGAAGGTAACACAGAGGATTGCTGCAATAATGAGAAGGACACTGACCTGCAGAGATAAAATGGTTGTCATTCTGTTGTATAAGACTCTGATCAGACCACACTTAGACTATTGTTCACAGATCTGGTCTCCAGGATGTGAAGGGGATAAATTAACTGTGGAAAGGGTACAAAGGTGAATATCAAAGATGGGGTCAGGACTGTACAATGTTGGTTATGAGGATCGGCTGAGGGAGTGTAGTCTGCAGAGCTTGGAGGATAGAAGGAGGGGGTGGTATGATTAAGACTTTTAAACTGTTGAAAGGTGGTTACAGGGTTGACACTGGACAGTTCTTTCGCTTGGTTGAACATCGGGAATGAGTCATGACAAGGGGTCATCCCTGGAAGTTATGTAAGGAAAATGTGAGAAAGAGGATGAGGAGTGGTTTCTTTGTATGGAGGGTGGTTGAACCATGGAATGCATTGCCTGATGGAGTGGTGAGAGCGAGAACGGTCAATGCATTTAAGGAGTGGTATGATAGACTTGTTTCCTAGAAGGGACATCCCTCGATGAGTCTTGATAGACGTGTTTCTTAGAAAGGACCTCCTACGATGAGTCTTTTGACTCCATGGAGGCCTGAATAATAATAATAATAATAATGTTTGATAGGTCTGATATGCAGGGATGCACATGCGCGCACACACACACACACACATACTCAAACAGTAATTTTGAATGTCATGACTCGTCGCTGAACTGGAAAGCCTGAACTAATATATTGTGTTTCATTAAGGTGTGTAGGGTGCGTGTTTCTTATGTCCTTAGGGCTCTTTTCAGGTTATTGTAGTTTGTAAGGTTCCTGTATTCAAAAGGTAGTTTATTTATTATATCTGGGATGTAGAAGCTTCGAGTGGCTTTTCCGTAGTGATTATTATATTTATATGTGATATAATTAGTTGTCTGAGGCCTTGTTGTACTTATAATAATAATAATGATAATGACATTTTAACATAATTGGCATTATAGCATAATCTAACAGATAAGCTTAGGTGTTGATGGTTATTCACGACTTATTTTTCACGGTATTAACAACACCACAAACACTTTTATCACAAAGATGTTTTATTAACGTTTATATTTTGCTCATTTTCAACGTAATTCTACAAACAGATTAATGGTACTGCTATGGGTTTCCCCCTCTCTCCCCCATTAGCAAATTTTTACATGGAACACTTTGAAAACAAAGTACTTACCACAGCTACATACAAGCCACAATTGTGGTTACGCTATGTAGATAATGTGTTTGCCATCTGGTCCCATGGACAAGACACTTTGGATGCTTTTGTCACCTACCTAAACAGCCAACACCCCAAAATTCACTTCACAGTAGAAAAATAATCAAATAACGGGATGTTTACCATTTCTTGACACATTAGTCACCCGCCTTTCAGATGGATCACTGTCTTTTTCTATTTACAGAAGGCCTACACAGAGGAAGATACCTACATAAACAATCCAATCATCATCCAGTCCAACAGTACAGCCTTTTAAAAACACTTACACAGAGAGCCAGAGCCATATGTTCTAATGATACAGCTCTGACCACTGAACTCCAATACCTGCACCATACATTCTTAGCCAATGGCTACAAACCCTACAAAATAGATAAAATACTACATAGGCCCATTACTCTGTCCTCCCCTAATACACAAGAATACAACATGACCATTTCTATTCCCTATATCCGAGGTACATCGGAAAAGATAGTCAAAGTATTGTTGAAACATGGCCTTCACACCACTTTCAAACCTCATGTCAAGCTGGCAACTCTGATCCACTCACCTAAGGATAAACTTCACCCTTTAGCACACCCAGGAGTGTATGAAGTTCTGTGTGACTGTGACTTGGCCTATTATGGCCAACAGGAAGATCAGTGAACATCCGCCTGGAAGAACATGAAAGATACATTTGCTACTATTACTATGGTAAGTCAGGACTGGCAGACCACGCTTTGGACATTCCTTCACACAGGATTAGATGGAGGAAAACGAATGTGCTATTTAGGAGTTGTTATAGATCTGAAAGATTATTTTTTGAGTCAGCAATGGCTTTGAAGAATTCTCCCAACCTTAACAAATATGGTTGCATTAATTTGCCAAAAATTTGGGAGATGGTTATCCTAAGAAAAACTCCTGGATAACTGCTGGTTTTTTTTTTTTTTTTTTTTTTTTTTCGTTAGAGGGCGCCAAAAATAGGACTTTAGATCTTTTGTCTTTTGCAATTATATTGTTTCAGTCACTCACTGTCGCATTTACATGTGTGTTGTGCTCTGATGATGCTGAGTTGAAAATCAGCGAAATATAAGCGTTAATAAAACATCTTTGTGATAAAAGTGTTTGTGGTGTTGTTAATACCATGAAAAATAAGTCATTATAGCATAATGTTTTGCCTATAATGCCATTGGCCCATGTATTACAAGAATGTACAAGGGAATTTTCAATTCCTCTGACAAAGCTGTTTAATTTGAATCTCAGTATTGGAAAAGTGCCAATGGAGTTAAAAGAGAACAGAATACTCCTGCTGCATAAAGGTGACTCCCAGACAGAAGTAGCAAATTATAGGCCAATCAGTATCTCAGGAGAGTGATTATTGGGAAAAGACAGCAGATAGGAATATGGTACTTTATCACGGGCAAGGTGGTTTTATGAAGGGTAGATTTTGCCTTAGTGAATTGCATAATTTTTATAATAGTTACAATACTGTTGGATAATGTAAATGGTTACTCAGTGATACTACTACACTTTGCAAAAGCATTTGACAGGATTCCATATTGAACTCTGTTGCATAAATTGAAATAAATGGGGATGGTTATGAATATGGTGATTTTGTTTAGGGAGAGTGGGTTATGGAGGAGTCAAGTCCAGGAGAAGGCAGGTGTAGGCCAGGGTGTACCACAAGGTTCAGTACTTGGTACTCTGTTTTTTAATTTGTACATCAATGATTGGCAGAGAGCTAAGGCACTTTTTGCTTGAATGGTGGAATGGGTTGCCTGAAGTAGTTCCGAATGTTTCATCAGTGAATGAGTTCAAAGAGAGGTATGATAGGTATATGAAGCACTCAGTGGACCACTCAACATGGAGTCTTCTGACTCCATGTTGAGTGGTCTCTCTTCTGACTCCATGTTGGCACATCACACGTGTTGCAAAGACTGAACATCATATTGCTGCTATGATAAAAAGTACATTGACATGTACTTTTTATCATAGCAATGTACTTTTTATTATAGCAGCAATAGATAAAAAGTACATTGACATGTGGGATATAGAGGTGGCAGTGCATTTATATAAGGCATTGGTCACACCACAATGGACTACTGTGCTCAGATTTTTGGCCACCTAGTTTTCATTGATGTGAAAACACTAGAGAGGGTCCAAAGACAAATAACCAAAGTGATAGGACTCTGCAGTGTTGGTTATGAAGAGTATTTGAGAGAATGTGGATTACAGAGGTTGGTGGATAGGAGGAAAAGAGGAGATAGGATAGAGACCTTCAAGTTGGTTAAGGGATTCTATCAGATTAATACAGAAGAAATTATAAAAAGAGTGGATGTTAATATGGGAAGAACGAGGGACCATCCCTGGAAGTTGGATAGGGATGTGGTGAAGAAGGGAGTGAGGAGTAGATTTTTTATATGTAGAGTTGTTAGTGAGTGGAATGCATTGCCTGAGTGCAGATAGTGTAAATAACTTCAGAGCTCATTATGATAGACATATTGCTGGTTGAGTGAGCCTCCCACGATGAGTCTGAAGACTCCATGGAGGTTACCAAATAATAATAATAATAATACTAATAAACATTGATTTATCACCATTGTCATCATTTCTCAACATATCTTCAGCGTGTTGTGACACACTATTGTAACACTCAGTGTCCTTCAGATTTCTGTTACTTGAATAATTTTCTGATTGTTTCTACAATTCTTAAGTGACAGTAGTATTCTGTTAGTCCTACTAAATATTGGTCTCTTCTTAGGATATTTTTCTTCCTCAAGACTATAAGAACAATTAGACACAAGAAAGTTTATTATTAATACAAATAACTAGGATCTAAAACTCCCAGATCATTCTTGATGTAGCTGACAATTCCAAAGGTAGAAGAGCAACAATGGATTTCATAAGTGAGAAACAAGCTAAATCCTTGTGCAGTCACAATACAGTGGATACGATTCTTATGCATATACAAGGGTAAAAAATTATTGTTTACAGCTAATAAGAATAAGACTTTCTCAAATTTTTGATAGGGAAACATGGGTGTTAAGTTCAAACATGATCTTTGAATGAGTGCTCAAATTTGAAACAGTCTACATAAAAGGCAAGTACTAAATCAGAAGATTCTGTGGGCAATGTCTGCTGCATGTTGAGCTAGACCAGACTTGTGGGATTTTTTATAGAGGATGCAAGACTGGAGTGTCTGCATTGTTCTAACTTGAATCATAATTGAATGTATTTCCCTACCAAAAATTTGGAAACCCTTGTTCCTCATATATATCAGTTTCATGTATACAAGGGACAGCTTGTAAAGGTCTGATAAACACCTAGAACAAAAATTATATTGTTTTTTGTTCTAGTGGTTATTCTTTCTTGTTATATCAGTTGCTTTAATATCCCTCCCATGATGAGTCCTTGGAAGTGCTATGTAACAATAGTAATAATAATAATAAGATAAGTGTAGTGCAATATGAGAGGGGTGGGTTCTGGACAGTTCTGATAAACACCCAAAACAAAAATGATATTAAAGCAACTGATATAACCACAAGAAAGAACATATGAGGATATACGAATATAAGCACATAAGTCACCTTCATAACTCTGCTACTAGTATGTTCTTTCTTGTGGTTATATCACTTGCTTAAATCTTATTTTTGTTCTTGATGTTTATTAGAACTTTCCAGACCCCCTCCCCTTGTATTGCACTGATTCTGATCTGATTTTCCCTTTTTGTATTGCACTATGCTTATTTTATGTTCTCATGGCCAATTTTCCTATATGCTGGATGAAAAACCAAATTTCTGGGAGAAAACATCCTGTTACCTCTGTATGACATAGGCTAACTCACCTTCAATATAAAGATTCTTATGACAAGAATCGAAACTATACCTTTTTCAATCAAAGGGTGCAGTATTCTATTGTTCTTCCAATTACCCTGTAGAGGGTAATTGGAAGAACAATTACTTACAAAAACCATTGTTGTTTACAAAAACCATTGTTGTTATTCTACCTTCTCAAATTGTCAGTTACACAGTCTTGGATGATCTGTAAGTTTCAGACTGAATATTTGGTTATTTAGATTACTAATAAACTTACTTGCCTCTACATTCTTATGGTCCACATCATCATTTCCTCTAATCTGTGCAATTTCCTCTAATGTGTGTAAGCACACATCACTCAAAAAAAAGGTGCACAAATGCTAGTAACTACAAGCACAAAATTTTTACTTATAGAATATCTAATTTACAGTCAATAATTTTTTAATGTATAAAAATGAATTATATGATGAAATAAGTGACAAGTATCATTTATTTACTAATTTCTTCAGTGCTCCCACTCCAATATTACTCTAACCCAGTGTTTCTCAACCTGGTCCGCAATGATGGGACAGTGTGGTCTGCAGGCAGACTAAAATTAATTAAATAAATATATATTTTTTACTTATCCAAACAAATTAAAATTGAAGAAGTAAATAAAAATTATTGAAATCAAATGGTGACTTAAAAAAACCCAACAAATAGCATCAGAATGTTCAATGGCAGAAGCAATAAAACTACATTGTTTTTCACTTCACTCCTCTTTTATTACTCATCATTCTGGCACTACAATAATTTGTAGCGGCAGAATGATGAATAATAAGAGGGGTGAAGTGAACAACAATATAGTTTTATTGCTTCCGCCTTTCCTTGCTGTTTTGCAGATTTGAAGTGAACATGTGTTATCCACATTTCAACCAATTGCTTGTTGTTTATTGATTTTTATTACTGAAGGTTTTCCTCCTTCAACAAAGGTTCAGTATACCTTCAGAAGTGCTAAATGATACTTGGACAAAGTGTGTCGTGAGTTAATCCCAGTATTTTTTTGGAAATCTTTTTTAATAACAGAAAAGTGGCTTAGAACTAGGACTTTGAAAAGAAGAGCAAATGAAACAGGTGATGCTAACCCTAATTGTGATACACGTATTGTAACGGCGAGTAAATCCGATACTATTAAAGTAGAAGAAACAAGCAGTTCAAAGAAAAAATACAGTAGGAAATATAACAGTTCATATTTGGAATTCGGGTTTACTTGGTGTGGAGATGAAAGTGAAGAAACCTCAATGTGTTTTGTGTTAAGAAGTGTTGTTGAACGAGTTCATGAAACCTGCAAAACTCCGACATTTAGAAACTAAACATTGTGATGTGAAAAATAAGCAAATTGAAAAAAAAAAAAAAATTTCAGCGACACTTAGTGACATTAAATCATGGGAAAGATGTAGTTTTGCCCATGGTTCAATTAATAGCAAGGCACTGGAAGCATCTCTCTCTTAAGTTTGCGCATAGCGAAAACAGGGAAACCTCATTCTATCGGGGAAAATTTACTACTTCCAGCTATAAAAGATGTGGTAAAAACAAGATGTTGATCTGATTCCTCTTTCAATGACACTGTAGGTCGCAGAATTAATGATATGGCAGGTGACGTAGAATCTCAGTTAATCGAAAGAGTTAAGAAGAGCCCTTATTATGCATTACAAATAGACGAGACTATTGATGTTACAGATGTTGCGCAGTTAATATGCTATGTAAGATATGCGCATGATAACAACATTCATAATGATATTCTGTTTTGTAGAACTTTATCATCCTGTACAACTGGAGAAGAAATATTTCACACTCTCAATAATTACATAATATACAAAGGAATCCAGTGGGCAAAATGCATGGGCTTCTGTTTGGTTGGAGCTTGCGCCCTTACAAGCAGGGATAGTTCAGGGTTGTTTCTATGGTCAAGGAAGTGGCTTTGGATATGAATCGGGTATATTGTTCCATACATAGGGAAAGGTTGGCCTCCAAAGGAATGCCACCAGAATTTAAAATTGTGCTATACAACGCTGTAAAGCCAGTTAATTTTATTAAGGCTTGACCATTAAATAACAGGTTATTTTCATTATTCTGTGATGAAATGGACAGTGAATATATACAACTTTTGCTTCATTCCGAAATTCGCTGGCTTTCCAGGGTCAAAGTACTAACAATATTATTTGAATTAAGGCACAAAGTTTTATTGTGTAAATGAACATAATTCTTTTGAATCACTTCTTGTTGACGAAGCATGGTTATCAACACTATCCTATCTTTAAGACATTTTTTTGAAAATAAATGAACTGAATCTCTCCCTTCAGGGAAATTCTTTAACTATTCTTGATACCTACGACAAAATAAAGGCATTCGAGAAAAAGAAAAAAAAAATTGGTGTTGTGCATTAGTTATGTAAAAGACAGATAATTTGCACCTTTTCCAACATAGGAATCCTTTTTAGTGGAAAATGATCTTTTTGTTGATTCTGAGTTTCTGGAAATGGTTTGTGACCACCTCAAAACTCTGAAAAAGAATTTTGAAACATATTTTCTGAATAACTTTTATAAGAAATTTCTGTCAGTTTGAGATTTATTTCAGGCTTATAGTCACAGAATGACCTTTTGTTATCAAAAAAAGAACAGTTAATTGAGCTTTTTAAGTGACAGTGGGCTTAAAATGTAATTCCATGATCTTGGTTTGGCTCGCTTCTGGATCTCGCCTTCAGTGAGAACTGAATTTCCCAAATTATCTGAAGAAGCATTGAAAATTGTATGCAATTTTCTACAATCTATCTTTGTGTGAAAGGATTTTCATCGCTCCTTCAAACAAAAACAAAATACAGAAATAGTCTTAGTGTGTGTGTGCTGATCATCAACTGAAATTGATCAATATTGAGCCAGATATCCAGCAACTCTGAAAAGGCCAAGAAGCTGAACCATCTCATTAAAAGTAAGTAGTAACGTAATTATATCATATTATTTATTCGTACTACAGTTTCCGATTATTCTCGTTACTGGTTTTGGAATTAATCCATTTCCAATGTCGGACAAAATTGGGTCCATCAAAGTGACATCACGGTGAGGCTCAGCTCCGCTGGTGAGGAGGATAGCTGCCTGTGTCCAGTTTAGCGAAGTTCCGTATCGTGTACAGTTGCATGCGGCTGAGCACACCAAATCTGTCACATGCAGACAACAACATCCGTATGGTCATGGATTGTACAGAAACACACATCACAATGTAACGAATACAAGCAGCACACAGGATGGATATAAATAAAACCACCACACGATTAATGACTCTACCAGATTTAGGATGACCACTGTTGTGCCTTTGGATAAAACAGCACGAATATAATTAAAACCACCATCATAACATGATCAGTACAAATCATATGCGTATGGTATATACACACCATATGGTCACCGTCAGGAAAATGCACCCGACCACCTGGATGGCACTTTGTGACTGACATTGTGGGTTGGACTGTTTATAGATATTGGGAAGGACCTCACATAACAGGATGTCTTAAATTTTTTTTGCTGGCCATGGAAAACTCATCAGGGAAATAAGGTGATTCGTATCTGCCAGAAGTGTGTGTGTGTGTGTGGATGGATGGGGGGGGGGGGCATTAATGGCTTTGAGATGTTCTGAGTGAAATTTTTGGGTTTATGCAGGGGAGGGTTTGGAAAGGACAAGGGATGTCATCCATGATGGAATCCATGAATGTCAAGTTCATATTCAGTATTATGATGAATGGAGTAAGATAAGAACAACATTTTTCCCTCGTCTCACGATGCACTTAGCAAATGGAACAATTTACATGTCTCAGGTCGAATAAGAGAGTGCGTGAAGATAAAAGTTGTTGTGGGGTCAGCTTCATGAGTATGGGCAGATGAATGGGGATTAAAGATAAACGTTGTTCTGGGCAGATGAATGAAGGTTTCAGCGGGACGGCACTGACATTCCTCATTCATTTGCCCATGGTATAAACTGTGCTAAAAAAGTTGTTGTGGAGTAAGCTTAATGAGTGTGGGCAGATGAATAGGATAACATAAAAAAGATAAAAGTTACTGTGGGCAGATAAATGGGTGTATCAGCAGGAAGGCGTTGACATACCCATTCATTTGCCCACAGCAAATCGGAAACTGACACCTTTATTTGTTTAATAAAAATTAAAACTTTGTTCAGTAATAATACACTTTAATCATTTACTTCCAACTTAATTAGTTATGTTTCCATATGTATTCAAAACATGCTTTTAGATTTATTATGTTATAAAAGGCACAGTTTTTCCAAAATGTTGGTAATCCTACATCCAATTAAAAAAAAAATTACATAACTTAGTGGTCCATAGAATTGTTTTAGGCATTTTACTGGTCCTTGGGCTTAGAAAGGTTGAGAAACGCTCGCTACTCTAACCCATTCCAACTTAATATCCTGTAATTAGTTACATATAGCCTATGCCATGTAGGCGAACTGATGCTGATGTCTACAAGTTGCAGAGGCATGTGTGTTCAAAGTGTCTACTGTCTAGACAGTCCAGTCACTTGAACTCATTCCATTGGTGATGGACTTGCCTTTGTGTGGATATAAGCTAACTATGCGGAATTAAGCAAATTCATTTAGGCTTGCAATTTTACAGGTTACAGTTAGATGGAAAAAAAACAACATTAATATCAGAAATATTACATTAGCACACTTATTGAGTCTCAAGCTGGGAAGTTGCTCACGAAATGTCTTTTATGTGCATATGGGCTGGCAAAAATTAGAGGACACATTGGTCCACATTAATCCACAAGTACTATTTAAAACTCATTTTCTCTACTCTTCTTATTTCAGAATTGACAGGGAGATTAACTTTTTTACCAATAACTTTTAGTAACTTTTTTTACTAGTCATTTGTCATTCTGCTTAAACAATAAAAGTCCATGTAGCCTTTTATTCTCACTGCTTACACCCACTTGATTATTAATAATATCTTCTATTTCATTTGAATATGGTTTTACCCAAGATGCCATTTTTTCATCCCTATCAGTTTTCCTCAGAAAATCAGTAGTCTCCATCCTTAGATTAGATTAATTGCTTTATTTCTGCCCCCATTCTCAATCTATATGTTAAATGTTTCATTGCCAGTTTTTTCCACCTCTCCCAGTTTTCCTCTGAACATCAGTAGTCTTCACCTATAGATCAATTGCTTTATTTTTGTCCCCAGCTCTCATATTCACACGTTAAACTTTTTACCTTTTCTGCTGATTTTGCTCTTTTTAGATATAAATGCATTTCCTTTTCACCAAGAACCTTACAAAATTTAATAAGCAGTGATGATATGTTAATTGTTGAAGCTACATCTTTCCCATCACTTCTGTTGCAACAGTTTTTCAAATTGTTTAATAATTTTTTAAGGCATAGTGAATTTATTTTAGATAATGTTTTATATAGATTAAATAACTAAATTTTGTAGTTCATATTTTGGCATTGAGTTCAATACAGTATAGGATACTCTATAATGAATAAATTGATTACAAAATTGCTGGCAAAATGCAAAGTATTACTCATAAATAGGGACGCAGAAGTGATAGTGCGAGTATATAAAGCACTGATCAGGCTGTATCTTGTTTGTTGCAGCTTCCTTGCCTAAAGATGATCCCCAATTTCTAAGCAATACAGAAATATTACAGTGGTTCAAGAGCCAAATAAATGCTTAATTTTGATTATGAGAATAGACTGAGAGAATGTGCCATAAAGAACTTTATATATATAGAGCTGGAGAGATGCTGCAGTTGAGGCATAAGTTGATAGTAGTAGTAGTCTATCAAATAAGTATTGCACAAGCAATGACTTGTTAAGCAGCTTCTGTAATCTTGCAAGTGATGGTAAAGAAACATTGATTTTTTGAATGGAGAGTGTTGAGTGAATGCATAGACTGCATTGCAAAAGTGGATAACAAGTGAGTAGTGTGCATTGCCAGAGTAGGTGGTGAATGAATGAATGGGATGCATTATTATTATTACACCCTCCATGGAGTCAATAGATGCATCATGGGAGGTTCATTCAAATGACAACATATTTATCATATAGAATCTTAAAATCCTTAACACTGCTTGCATTAACAATACATTCTGGTAATGTGTTCCATTCACTGAATAGAACACATTACCATTCACTGATATTCTCCACGTAAAATGTTCCAGTCACTGACAATTCTCCATGTAAAAAATCTACTTCTCACACCCCTCTTCACCACACTTTTACATAACTTCCAGAAATGACCTCTGGTTCTTCCCCTCTCACGTTCTACTCTTTTTATAATCCCCTCTGGATTAATATGATAAAATCCTCTCACTACTTAAATGTTTCCATCATACCACAACTCTTCCTTCTATCCATCAAGCTCTGCAATCCACATTTCTTCAACCTCTCTCCATAGCCAGCATTCCAAACTCCTGATATCATCTTAGTCACTCATCTCTGGACCCTCTACAATGTCTCCACATCACATTGAAAACCACGTGACCAGATCTGAGCACAGTAGTCCAAGTGGGGTTGACCAGTTCCTTATACAGTACCACAACCACTTCCTTACTTATCCTTACATGTTGAGTGCTTCTTATCATAGCAACATTACGATGTGCAGCCTTTGCAACACTAGCAGTATGCCCTTTAAACTTCAGTCTACTGTCAACCATCACTCCCAAATCTCTAATCTCATCCATTTCCTTCAGTACATCACTATTGATATGGTACACAGCCTTATATTTCTGCACTCCAAAATTCAACACTTTGCACGTATTGATATTAAAACTACAACCCCACACTTTTGTCCAAGTAAAAAGTCTATTCAAATCTTCCTGAAGGGAATTAACATCAGCAGTGCTACTTATAATTCTTCCCAACTTTGCATCATCAGCAAATAATGAAGATCTTCAGTCAGTCCACATGATATATCATTTACAAACAAGTTAAACAGCAGGTGCCCAAAAACAGAATCCTGGGGCATGCCACTGGTTACCCTCCATTTTTGAGACACTGCTCTATCATAGACAACCTGCTGTATTATTCAGCGAGCCAATCTCTGATCCAGTCTAACCAATATACTATCTATTCCCATCCTGTGCAGATTGTACACCAACTTATCATGTGGTAATCTATCAAATGCTTTTGCAAAGTCTAAGAATGTCACTGTATATGATTCTCCCTTATCTACACTTGTCTATGATAGAGCTATAGGCCAGTCTGTATAACTGCAGTTGTGGTCAATGTGTTGGAGAGATCTGTCTTAGAACCATTCTTTCCACTTCTTAGGAACTCTACCCACTGCAAGACTTTCATTAAATAACCAGGTCAAGGGCATAACCAACTGTGATGCACATTTCTTAAAATACATGGTGATATTTCATCCATTCCTATAGCCTTATTCACATCTAACCTAGCCAACATCTGAGACACCTCTGTTTCTTTAGTGTTAGTTATAAAAGTGTAAGTGCACAACTGCTCAATGTGTTCAATGAAAGATGTAAATAGGTTGCTTATTTGGCTGAGTGGATAATGCCTTGTTCTCCAACCAGCAGGATGTCAGTTTAAATTCTACTGCAAATACAGATGTTTATGAATGTCTTCGGCTAGTAGACCATTTTTCATTATTGAGTACTGCACTCATTGGAAGCATGAGATGACATCAAAAATTACTATGTTTGGTCTCTAAAGCCAAGCTCCTCCATTATGTATCCTTTAGCATGCTTACAGTAGGCTGAAGGATACATAATGAGTAAAGTGCAATGTCTTTTCCTCTGATATGTTCCTTCACAGATATCTGACATTTGTCATCCAACAATCCCTGTATCCAAGCTCAGTAGATTATCCATCTCCATTCATCATCATCAACTTCAACAATAATTTTTCATACAGTATCCTATTAAATGTCTTTACAAAAGTATATAAATCAAGTGGATATTAGATCCAGCATTATTTTAGTAATGTCTTTACAAAATGTCAAAGAATTGGCATATACAGGCTGTCCCAAAAGTCACTGCATATTTTGGAGATACTGTGTGATTTTCAAATAAATTTCATTATGGCAGGTATATTTATTCTTTTTTACTTTATTTTAAGTAAATAAAGGGATCTTGAAGACTAAATATACTCAAGGCATCAGTTTACAGAATTTTGCATTTTACACTGATGAAAAAGCCCTGTTCCATCCAATTGTTGGATGGGATAGGGCCACATTTGGGGAATTGGGATGAAAAAATTCAATTTTGAAATTTATAGGGCTATATTTTTGGAGAAGCAACAGTCACAGGAATTGTGCACCTGGATATACTTCAGCAGTTTCTTGAATGCAAACTTTTTGATGACAGTGTTCTTGAAATTGTAGGCCAGCAGGATGGATCTGGTGGGGGAGACCTAGACTTGGACGGCATATTCTACTCATCACACACACGCACACCCAGTTCTTTTAAACTTATACATATTCTCTAATCATATTATCTGTATGACCAGGTCTGTGTATGAAATCTCTTTGAAAAGTTTTCTCTAATTTCACAAAACTTCATTCCTTTGATGTGAGATAACAAAAATTCACTCTTAAACATTGATCATGAATTTTGCATCTGAAAAGAAAATATTAAAAAATTAATGAAAATTATAATAATTTCTCTAACATATTATGAATATTTATGTTTTATGAAAATAAATAAATATACTTATCATGAAATTTATTTGAAAATCACACTGTTTCACCAAAATACACAGTGACTGTTGGGACACCCTGCATAAGATATATATACATATGCTTTTTTTTTTCTTCCAGTACTGTTACTTTTTTTTTTATAAAAGTAAACAGATTATTGAAACAAGCCAAATGTTTAACAAACCATTGCTGCTTCTGAAGGGATTGTTATTATCTGTCAATTTCTGCAATATTTCATCGGCATACTCCACACACAAACTGCTTATATTTTTCAATACTGATTTGAATCCAAGGCAGATCATCAGTTTAACAACCAGATTAGCAGGTAACCTTTTTCATAACTCATCATTATTTTTAACCAGTTCTCTCCTTTCCTTCTATGAAAGAGAGGTCTTTTTTCTCAGTAATGCGGATCATAACTTTACGCATGATTCCACTCTTGCAGGATGCCTTTTCCATATCTGATCTCTCTGCCTTGTTCCCAATGGCATTGCAGTGGCAACAAGTGGGAAGCACTCTGGGAATTCTACTATTTCTGCTTTTTTGATCCAAACTGTTGCTTTGTTTAAAGATATTATTCTTTGCTGTAATGATGGTCTTCATCTTCTAATCTATTCAAAATTTCTTATCCTCTATCCAAGCCTTGTTTTTCAACAACTGTGTCAAAGCATTTCAAGAAAAAATTCAGCATGTGAATGAATTAAGAAAAAAATGAATAAACAAATAATTACATCACTTACATGCTGAATTACATTCCATGCTTATATGGAAATTCATAAAAAAAAAAAAAAAAAACCTATGTTTTGCATTAATGGTAGTTTCATTCCCCCACCTAATCGTAATGTGGGCAAATATGAGAATGGGGAACTGGACAATGAGACTTATTTGTGCCTATGGTCCCACAGAAGGTTCTACTAAGGTAGAAGTGGAGGAATTTTTTGAGGCTTTAGAAAAAGCAACTGACACAATGAAAAAGGAAAAGTTGATCCTTGTTGGGGATCTAAATAGTAGAGTAGGAAATGATTGTGAGACATACAAAAATATTTTGGGAAAATTTGGAGAAAAGAGCAAAGCTAATAATAATGGCAAATATCTGTTGGATTTCTGCTCAGGACATGGACTGGTTATTACTAACACCATGTTCCAACATAAAAATGTGCACAAATTCACATGGACAGAAGAGGCTAGGAATAAGAAAAGTCTCATTGACTATGTTATTGTTGATAGTGATGTTTTCTCCCTGGTGCAGGACACCAGAGTGTACAGAGGATTTGAAATTGGAAGTGATCACTATTTAGTCTTGAGCAGGATAAAATTGAATTTCATATTGAAAAGAATAACATGTAAGAAAAGCGAATAAAAGTTGAGCAGCTCTCAGATGTGAACTGTAGACTAAAATACAGAAATATTATTGAAAAGAAAATGAAAGAGTTTGAGAACAGGAATCAAACCTTGGAGATTCAGTGGCAAACTCTGAAGGAAACATTGATTGATTCTGCCACAGAGGCATGTGGTGAGGTTGTGTGCAAGGATAGAAAAATCAGAACTCCCTGGTGGACACAAGAAGTTAAAGAGGCAGTGAAGGAAAAAAAGAAAGCATATCAAAAGTTCCTGGCAAATAAGTCAGCTTTTACTCTTACAGAATACAGAGACAAATGTAAGAAAGCTAAACAGTGTGTAAAACTAGCTAAACAAAAGTCATGGGAGGACTTTGGCAAGAATATAGAAAATAAATATCAAGAAGGTGGCAAAATATTCTGGAGGTTGTTGAAGAAGCTTAGGAATGGAGGAAAGAGTGCCGTAAAAGGAATTAGAGATGATAAAGGTGTAATGAAAACAGGAGAAAAAGATATCCTTGAAGTATGGAGTAATTACTTTGAAAAACTGCTTAATGAAACAAGCAGTGATGACAGCACAGTGATAAAAAACACTGACCAGGCATGCAGTGAGGAATACATATCCATACTTGAAGTAGAAAAAGCCATCAAAGGCTTGAAATGTGGAAAGGCAGCAGGAGTAGATGATATTCGACCAGAAATGCTGAAGTATGGTGGTATAAGAGTCTTACAGTGGCTGCACTGCATAGTTCAGAAAGCCTGGACAGAGGGACGAATTCCCAATGATTGGAGTAGAGCTCTCATAGTACCCATATATAAAAAGGGAAATAAAACTGAATGTGAGAATTACAGAGGTATTTCCCTACTGAGTGTTCCTGGCAAGATCTATGCAAGTATACTTGAGAAACGGTTGAGAAGAATTGTGGAAGAAAAGCTTGGTGAAGAACAAGCTGGATTCAGGCCAAATAGAGGCTGTCAGGATCAGATCTTCACTTTACGACAAATAGTCGAGAAAGCATGGGAATATAACAAAGATCTGTATTTAAGTTTTGTCGATTTGGAAAAGGCATATGACAAGGTGCCAAGAGAGAAGCTATTCAATACGCTGCAGTTGTATGGTGTCAATGGGGCATTATATCAAGCAATACTTAGTCTTTATTTGAGTTGTGAGTCAGCAGTTAGAATTGAAGGAAGTACAGGAAGATGGTTTAATGTTAAATCTGGTGTGAGACAAGGATGTACATTATCCCCTCTGTTATTCATTATCTATATGGATCACATTATGAAGGAATGTGGTATTAAACCTGATATCAAAATTGGAGATGTTAATGTCAGCTCTTTGCTTTATGCGGATTATGTTATACTTCTAAATAAATCCGCTACAAGTCTGCAAGATTCTCTGACTAAATTGAATAGCTGTTGTAATAGATATGGTATGAAGGTCAGCAATAAAAAGACAAAGATAATGAAAATAGGTAGAATCATTGAAAATGTCAACTGTGTTGTGAATAGAGAACCTGTGGAACAAGTAAAACATTTCAGCTACTTAGGCACAATTTTTACTGAAGATGGTAAACTAAATATAGAAATAGACAACAGAATCAGCAAAGCTGGTATCGTGGGAAGTCAATTGAATAAATTCATATGGAATAAGAAAGAAATTAGTCAGAACACTAAATTAGCTGTATACAAGACAGTGTTGAAACCAGTTTTAACTTATGGATCTGAGAGCTTGGTCAGAAGTAAAACACTTGACCAAAGACTAGACACCGCAGATATGAGAGTCCTGAGAAAGATTAGAGGCATGAACAGATGGCATCAATGGCAATATCATATTAAAAACGAGGATATTAGAAAAGAACTTGACATTGTCAGCATCCAGGAAGGTGTTAATAAAGCTAATCTCAGGTGGTATGGTCACTTAAATAGAATGGGCGAGGAAAGATTAGCAAAACAAGTGTTTTCTGCTAGGTTGGCAGGAAAACGACCCAGAGGAAGACCAAGATATAAGTGGATGGATATGGTACAAAATCCCTTAGAAGATAGAAATATAACATCTGACAATGTTGGAGTCTTGACAAGTAAGAGTGATTTGGAGGAAAATTGTAGATAGGAAGTTAGTAATGATGTAAATTTTTCATGTAGTACTATCATATCCTGTACACCCCTTGAGGGTACATGGCAGGAATTTGATGATGATGATGATGATGATGACCTAATCTCTTGCGATATTATATGCAAGTTTAATGCATTTATGCTTTCATAAGGCACTGCTGCATTACCTAAAGGCAATGCTGACCTCCTAGTATCATTCTTCTTATCTAACTCTAGCGTTGAAAAAAAAAAAAAAGACATATCTCCTGCTACACCATACAAGGTTCTGAAATTTGGTAGGCAACAATGGGATGCAAAATGTACACTTGGGGGGAGGGATTTTGGAGGAGGTAGCGAAGATGAAAGATCCTGGAGTGGTATGGTGGACAAGGATCTGTAATTCAGAGATCACATTGCACAAGTTAGGAACTCATCCCATCAGATTACAGCAATGATGTGGAGGACTTTGGTGTGAGCAAAAATAAAAAAATGTTATTGTTCTGTATTATAAGGTCTTGATCAAGCCTCATACAGATTACTCTGCACAGATTTGGTCCCCCTTGTTTTCATGGTGATAAGGATATATTAGAAAGCACCAGAGAAGACTGACTAAAGTGGTAACTGGTCTTTAGAATGTGGGATATGAAGTTAGATTGAATGAATGTGGTTTGTAAAGCACACTATCAGACAATGCATTCATTCATTCACCAACCACTCTCCATACAGAAAATAGGCTCTTTATGTCCTTGTTAACACGTTCGCTGCCACGCTCTCAGGCATAGTTTGTTCCCACATGCCAAGCGCTTTCGCGTCTTCAAGGTCACTACGAGTAATCTCATAGCCGGCTTATCAGACAGAATTTTGTTTCATACGCCAACTACAAGTAATCTCGTATCATCCCCACCCACATATTACATGCACTGACGAATGGTATTATTGCGTCTAATCTCTAAAAACCTTAAGTTTTGCCATGACCAGTAAAAGAAAACTTACTGATAAAGAATTAGAAGTTTACATGTTATGTGCGATGATGAATTTAATGAACTGATCATTGCAAATGGAAGGATAAGAGGAAATCTCTTTCCATTTCAAATATGTGCAAATTTTAAATGGTTGATGCAAAAAATCAGAATGGTAAAATTCAATTAAAACCAAATATCGTTAGGGACTATAATTTGGGTATGTCAGGCATCGATCTTTCTGATCAAATGCTTTCTTACTATTCCCCGTTATGAAAGACAATTAGATAGCCAAAGAAATTGGCAATACTCATTCTTGATATATACATTCAAAAAGCGCATAAATTTTATAATATAATTACTGGAAATGCAATGACTGCGTTAAAATTTAGAGATCAATTTATCGAATTGATCTCTAAATTTAATCTAAATGTTGGAATGGATAAGCTTACAGTATCACAGATTATCAGCAGGATCCGGGATCTTCATTATTTGGAAATTTTACCACCTACAGAAAAAAATATTTGCCGACAAAGCCATGCCAAATATGTATACGAAACAAACAACGACGCGAAACACGTTATTATTGTCCTGTTTGCCAGGAAAAACCACCATTGTGCGTGAAAAATTGTTTTGAAGTGTATCATTCGTAATTTGAATAAATTGGTTTTTATTTTATTGATTTCATTTTATTATTTTATTGATTTTTTATCAGTTTTAAATTGATTTACAAATTATGTGTTATACTATGGATTAGCTTGCGCTTGGCATAGGAGGTTGGTAATCGACATAAGAGTATATTCATAGTTGGTGTCTGAGGCACATACATAATATACTATATTTTAGTTGAAATTATTTCCCTTCTACCAAGACCCCAGACGTGCTCTCTGCTTTCTTCAGAATCCAAGGGTCCAAATTAAGGTAATTATTCTAAGGCTTAACTCATGTTTGGCATAGGAGGTCGGTAAATCGACATACGAGTATACTCGTAGTTGGCTTGTGAAGCTCATATACGAACTACGAGTATACTCGTAGTTGGCAGCGAACGTGTTAATAAGGGATTGTTGCTACCTAAATGTGGAAGAATGTTTTATAGAATTGTAGAAAGGGGGGGGGGGCATTCCTGTAATCTATATAAGGAGGATAGGAGCATGTGCAAAAGGAGAAGGTTCTTTGCATGGAGATGGTTGGTGAGTGTAATGCATTGCCTAATGCATTCCACTGACCATTCCATTCACCTCAGCATGGTGAATGCAGATACACTGGTGTCCAAAAGCCAATGACGAAACTATATTTTTTACTGTATATGAAAAAATTTTCATGACTGCCAAATGTGGACATAAATTTATTGCCAGCATAGTAATAAATTATATTTCACAAAAAAAATGTGTCATAAATTTGGAACAAATTAAATTTCAATATGTGTTTGGCAAAAGTTACAAATTTCTTCAATATGTAGTTAAGGAATTAATGTACTATACTTACAGAAAACTATGTGTTCACCCTAAACTGTGATGCAACTCTCACAATGTCATACCATGCTTAGCCTAGCACCAAGTGATTCAGGAATTCTTGAGGCAAACTGACATACTCCTCTTTCAGAGCAAAGATAAGGCCTTGTTTTCTAGAGGGGGAATTTTGAGCAGTAATGCATCTTCCTATTACATCCCACATGTGTTTTATGGGATCGAGATCTGGGGAGCATGCTGGCTACTCGATTTGATTAATATCCTCAGTCTCCAGAAGTATCTCCACTGCTTGTGTACAATGTGGTCTGGCATTCTCATCTATAAAAATGAATTCTTCACCTACAGCACCACTGAACAATTGAGCACGACGCTGAAGAACTTCATTGCAATATCATTCATCAGTCAGTCCCTTTTTCCAGCAATTGTAGCTTGAAGAATCCATGAAGTATAATGCCTCCTCACACCATGACCCTAGCACCATTGTATCTGTCCCTTTTAAGAATATTCTTGTGATGGTAACCAGTACAACTTTCCTACCAGATCAAGTGTCATCTAGAATCGGAGGAAAGACTGAAACAACTCTCATCTGTAAAGAGTACATTATCCAATTTTTAGGGATACAACACTACTGAAAGCATGCTCTATGATGAGATATGGATAAAGGGATGCAGACTACAGTTCTTCGTTGTGTAGAGGCTTAAGTGCTGTGAGGATTAATGGATTTTTTACAACACTCAGAAAGAATTAAATTAGAATTTAATACTCCTATATTTCGTCCTAGTCACTAGGACATCTACAGGAATTACAAAAACAATTAATGTAACATGCACACAAAAACTTACAATACTAAGCCCAACCACGTGGGTGACACTAAAGTCCTATCTAGGTGGAGCGCCCTCTAAGGGCGGTAGTAGGTGGCCTGGAATGTAAGGTGGGACCTCTGGTGATGAGTGTTTCCCAAATCTTCGGAAGCTTAATGCAACCGTATTTGTTAAGAGTTGGTTGGTTTCTGAGAGCTACTGCTGCTTCTAAGAAAAGTCTCTCTTTCTTGAATTTGCTGTGGTGGAGCATGGTGGTTTTCTTCCATGATACTCTGTGGGTGGTGTCCAAAACATGGTCAGCCAAGCCTGAATGGCCATAGTTGTGTTTAATGGTGTACGACTTGTGTTCCTCCAGGCGGATGGATGCTGATCTGCCTGTCTTTCCAAAGTATGCAAGCTTACAGGAACAGGTTACTTTGTAAACTCCAGGCAGAGAGAGAGGGGGAGCTGATCTTTCGTAGAACGGATAAGGGTAGCAAGTTTGCGGTAGGGCCTTATATGCTGTGTGTAGGTTATACTTTTTTAGTATCTTGGCTATTTTTTCCGAAGTGCCTCGGATGTAGGGTATGGTGATGGCATATTTAAATTCTTGTTGACGAGAGGTACGGGGAATGGGGGAGGAATTGATTATTTTTTTGATACTGTGTTCACTGTAGCCATTGGAGAGGAAAGTTCTGTGTATGTGGTTAAGCTCAGTAGTGAGGGCAGTTCCACTGGAACTGCCCTCACTACTGAGGGCTCTCTTGGTAAGATTGTGGGCTCTCTTGGTAAGGGTTTTAATGATGCCATATTGTTGTGAGGGGTGATGGTGGTGGGAGAGTTTGTGAATGTATCTGCCTGTGTGTGTGGGTTTTCTGTATACAGTGAAGGCAAGTGTATCATTGTGCAGGCACATGACTAAGGTGTCTAGGAAGGGTAAACAATTGTTCTTTTCCTTTTCCATAGTAAACTGGATTCTTGGATGTAGGCTATTGAGATGACTGAGGAAGGAGTCTAACGTGTCTGGGCCATGAGGCCAAATGGAGAACACATCATCTACATATCTTAGCCAGATAGAAGGTTTGAGTGGGGCTGAGTCTATGGCTCGTTTTTCGAAATCTTCCATATAGAAATTGGCAAGGGGGGTGAGAGGGGAGAACCCATGGTGGTTCCTTCTATCTGCTTGTAGATTTTGTTATTCCAAGAGAAATACCCAGAGTTGATGGCAAAGGAAAAGAGATCTAAGATGTCAGAGGGGAAAACGTTTTCTAAGAGAGATAAAGTGTCAGTTAAGGGAATATTGGTAAATGACCAGTTGGCCAGCTGTTTAGACAGCTGGCCAACTCTCTGTCCCCCCCTCACCGGAAATTCAGCTTCCTATATAAAAAACTCGACCCACTTTAAAGCCCTCACAGAAAATTTAACTTGCTTATCTCTGTTTGTCAAAGTATTCTTCAGCAACCAAGTGATTTGATGAGCTGTTTTAGCCACTTTTGCAATGTGCCCCCAAAATTCAACTCCCTATCCACCAACACACCCAAATCTCTGGCTTCGTCAACCTCCTGGAGTATAGTTCCACCAATGTGATATACTGCTGCCAATTTTTTCACCCCAAAATGCATAACCTTACACTTTGCTACATTAAACTGACATCCATTCTCATTAGCCCAGATTGTCAATCTATCCAAATCATCCTGTAAAATTTTGACATCATGTGCATTCACTAAATAAACAAAACGCTGATGGCATTTGCTTTGAAATTCATGATACACCGAATTCCCACCATATGAACAAAAGATTGAGTTCTTGTTATGATATCTGGTATAGTGGGTTGTCGCAAATGGCTGCTGTGGAGGATGTAAGTGAGATATTAACTATTGCTCTACCTAACTTTGTATCATCAGCAAATAAATAAACAGCTCCTCTCAGATCCTTTCCTATATCATTAATGAACAAATTAAATAGCAGTGGTCCAAGAACAGAACCCTGCAGCACACCACTAGTAACAGGCCTTCTTTTGGACTTCACTCCTGAATAAACTACTCTCTGATATCTCTCCATCAACCACCCTCTTATCCATCTCACCAATCCTATATCCATCCCCATGTGGTGCAGTTTACTGATTAGAATTCCATGTGGTATCCTGTCAAAGGCCTTAGCAAACTCTGGCAGTATCACTGTAAACCCATTATCCTTATCCAGTTCAGCCATCACTGTATTATAAAATGTTAGCAAATTACTGAGGCATGATCTACCTTTCACAAAACCATGCTGTCCTCCATACAGTATCCCATTTTCATCTATCCATTCCTGTATTTTGCTCTTGACTAATATCTCCAAAACCTTGATCACTCTCACCAATTGGTGGCAATATGGTCATATTCATAATAGTCAGTTTTTCAGATGCAATTACTAGGTCAAGCACTCTCGAACCCCTAGTATATTCCATTACATGCTGTCTCAGGTAGTTATCCCTTAGTAACTGCATAAAATTGATTTCCTTCTTTCCATTTGTTCTCTCCTCCCTCCAATCATTGTTACCATTGTTGAAATCCCCCATAATAATTACTTGTCCTCCACTCATTGGATTTGCTTATGCATACTGTCTCCGTCATCTATTCCATCGCCTGGTCTATAGCAGCACCCAAAATAATAGAAATAATAATAGAAACAAGGTTTCTATTATTATTTCATGGAGAAGCTCCTGTGATCTTTCATTTAAAAAGACATTATAAATATTTGTGGATAACCTAATTTCCATGAATTGACTAATCTTGATGTTATTCCTTCCCCAATTCTCCTCAAAAGTTGGGTTGCGAAACTAACGCATATCTTATACCACATCCATTCATTCATTCTCAACTTTTAGCATGAAAGCAGGCCTATTATAATTCATTCCAAACAAGGGAAATGAAAGTCTCTGTTATGAAACTATTATTATTATCATTATCATTATTATTATTCCTGACACCTCCAAGGAGTCCGAAGACTCATCGTGGGAGGACATCTATTGTGCAACTCTCCGTCTCCACTTCTACCACTAATCGTCAACATCAGTGCCATTCTACTGGCCACTAATACCACCACAGCTAGTTTTTTTTTTTTTTTTTTTTTGTCTGTAAATTGTATGTGTTCTGAAGGGTCAATTTGTCTGTATGCGGGATGAAAAACCCGAGTTTCTGGGAGGAAAAAAACCTACTACCTCCATATGAGATCGGCTAACTCACCTTCAGTTGAAAACGTCCATATAAAGATTCCTTCCTATCAACTCATTAGTCTTGTCTTAGCTTTCTGAAACATTTTAACTCAATTTCTTCACCAACTTAGGATACTCTAGTTAATCAGTGATAACTAATATGGATTTTGTCACTTCAAACATCTACAGTTTATCTCCTAAGCTACTTTTTTTTTTTAAATGTGATTCCCACCCATTCCTACAATGGGAGAGCTTCTTTGAGTGCCATCTCCTATCATAGGTTGGCACCCACCTTGACAAATTTTGAGCAATCTTCAGCCACTCGGAACAGTCCCTCAGAGCTTATGCCAGTCCACTGTCTGATGTCTGCCAGCCAGCCAAGATTTTCTTAATCATTTTTTTTTTTTTTTGGTCTCTAATCAAGTCAAACCACTGGTGAGTTTGCTGTCTTGGATTAATTCTGGTCAGGAGTGATGAGTTTAATAGTGATCGTTTGGGATCACTGAGTGAGATTTAGAGTGATCTTAAAGATCAGTCAGAGTTTTTGGAGACATACCCCTGCACTTAAACAGTACCTCAATAAAAGTTGAAATTGGTCTGGATAGTGGCCCTTCGTATAATGCATAGGAATACCCAAAGGAATGTATGGGACACTAAGTCAATTAGTGTAAAGTCATTAGCCTCTCTACAAATAGTCTAGTTGTAAAGATACTTCGCATTCAAACTTTGTTTGCTTACACTTGAATAAAGGATTAAATGAGAATTTCTTGTCATCTTTAATTTAATTTAGAACAAAGTGAAAAATTTTTCAATAATCATTATTTTGCCATTTCAGGTCAAATTATCATCTACGATGTTGTGGCCTTACAGAAGACTTGAATAAATTGAGTGATTGGGCATGGAAATGGAGATATGAGTTCAGTGTTGCAAAGTGTAAGGTTTTAAAATTTGGAAAACAAAGATGGGATGCAGAATTTATGCTTGGTGAGAATATATTGTTGGAAGTAGAGGAAATAAGAGATCTGGGGATGATAGTGAATAAGGATCTAAAATTTAGGGGACACATCACCAAAATTGTGAAGACAATACAAAGACTGCTGGGAATGATGCAGAGGACACTGACATGTAGAAGTAGGGAGATTCTTATTCCGTTGTATAATGCTTTGATTAGGCCACACATGGAACTATGGTGACCAAATCTGGGCACAAATAGTTCCCAGATTTGGTCACCAGGTTTTAAGAAGGATGAAGAGATGTTGGAAATGGTCCAAAGGAGACTGACTGAGGTAGTTTCTGACCACTGGAATGTCGAGTATGAGGAAAGATTGAGAAGATGTAATTTGCAGAGTCTGGTGAACAGGAGGAAGATGGGAGATATGATAGAGACCTACAAGTTGGTAAGGGGTTGTTATAGGATCAATGTTGGAGAAGTTTTACAGAGAATAGTGGGAGATCAGGGGAGAACCAGAGGTCATCCCTGGAAATTGTATAAAGAGGGTGTGAGTAGGGGAGTGAGAGGCCGGTTTTTTCGTGCAGAGTTGTGAATGGAATGCCTTGCCTGAGAATGTGGTGTCTGCAAAGAGTTTGAATATGTTTAAAACACAGTATGATGAGCTGTGTGTGTGTGTGTGTGTGTGATAAAAGGACCTCCCAGATGAGTCTTTGACTCCATGAGGTCTTGGGGTAATAATAATAATAATAATAATAATAAAAAGACTTTTCTTGTTTTGTACATATTGTTCTTTCTATCCAAATTTATGTACATTTTTATGGTGGAAAACGATATTCATAATGACTCGTTCTGGTCATCAGCAGAGACTTGCTGTTATTAATATGGAATTTATTCCATATTAATAATTCACTCTGCTGTTTAGATTTACAACAAGAACCTTTTTTTGTCTTATTCTTTTCTTTATATCAGCTTCCCTCTCTAATAACTTGAAAAATACCTATACTTTTTCTCTAGTGGATGGTTCTATAGGACCACAAGCATGAATAAGTCCTGTAATCTAATTTCTCATTTTGAAATTTTTTCAAGAAGTTAATCTTTATATTTAATGCTTAACACTGCATCTACTCCAAAGGATATCACTTATTTCAATCTTCTTATTCTCACTAACACCAATTATGCTGGCAATAGGTGTCGCTAATTTCTCTACTATCTGCACGTATTTTCTACTGATGTTTCCTGTTTGTTATAATATAAATATTTGGTCTTGTAGTCCACATTATTTTGTCAGAACCCAGTACATTCTTTAATGAGTTCTTTTTTTTTTTTTTTTTCGATGTTTTTCCTTAACATCTTCTCAAATGGACTTACATAAATCTTACCTAAGAAAGAAAAAAAAATTACCCCAAATTTAAAATATGCTTCCTGCTGTCATTTTTTCATATTAAGAATTTTCAGATATAAATGAAATTAAATTCTCTTGACTGAAAGATAAGTGATTTAACAGCAGTGAACTAACCCAGGGACAAAGAAATAATTCCTTTTACAATATATTCTCATTTATAATTGCTGATGGCATTTTGTTTAAAATTCATGATACACTGAATTCCCACCACGTGAACAAAAGATTGAGTTCTTGTTATGATATCAGGTATAGTGGGTTGGTGCAAATGGCTGCTATGGAGGATATAGGTGAGATATTAAATCAGCTTTCATAAAGACTTCACCCTGGTGAATGTGACTTCATGCAGAACTTGAGTGCAGCAGGAAGGGAGAAGGAGACTAATGATGAGTGAGCAAAAAATATATGAGGAACTGAGTAAACTTGATGTTATCAGCTTTGATGCACTTTTTCAACATGAGTCTAACACAGAACTAACTTCTAAGAGTGAAAAGAGGGCAAAATTGTTTGCTTCGTAAAGGAGGTGTATATGTCAATCTATTTGAAAGGAGTTGTGGTTAAAGTGTTAGAGAGATTACTAAGGACCAAAATTCAGAATTAGGTTGATAAGAGCAGCGGTCTTCTTCATGGAGAGCATGCGTTTGCTAAAGGAAGATCATGTTTTAGTAATCTCCTTGCTTATTAATACAAGGCGATAAATGCATTGGACAAGAGATGTATATGTAGATTTTGAAAAAGCCTTTGATACATTTATACATGACAAACTGATAATTAAACTGGAACATATAGGATTGAATAGTAGGTTATTGTGCTGAATTGGAGAGTAGTGCTCTAAGAGGTATCAGCAAGATGTTTAAGGAGGAGCAATATTCCAGAAAAAGAAAGTTACTAGTGGTGTACCTCAAGGGTCCCTTCTGCAGCCATTGCTGTTTTACTTTATGTTAATAATGGGAAGGGATATTCATATAGGCCAGGAAACATAGAAGATGAGCAGCAGGTATTTAAGCACATTAATTTGGCAAGTGCAAAGTAAGTGATCATTATGATAGATTTGAACTATAGCAATATAAATAGGGCAGAAGAAACAGTATACAGTTATAAGGGAACCAAATTTTTGGAATTCTTCAGGGACAAAGGTCTTAGGCAACATGTGGTGTAAAGAACACAAGGATCAAGGGTTTTGGATTTGGTTTTAGCAGCTGTGAATGATATATTATCCTTGCTTCAGTTGGTATGAGTGACATAGTCTTCACTTGGAGGATGAATAGTTATGTAGAAGTATCAAAGAGAAAGTAATTTATGTGGAATTATAAAGTAGGTGATTATAATAGTCATAAATTCCATTTTCTTCCCTGTAAGTGACTTTTCCTTCTTCCAGTCTATCTCCATATAGCAGTAGCTGTATATTTTTCTCTGGTGCCTTTATCTCACACCAGATGGCTTCAGATTCACTTCCTCCTACATTTCTGTAAAGAAGTTAAGAATAAAAGCTCTGCCAAGCTTTCTTGCTGTCATTCCCTTTCCGTCAGCTAAGTGTCACTAATACCTTTAGCTTTTGTGCATTAGTGCTAATATTTTTTCTTTCTTATTCTAGATGCTTATGGCATTAATATAATATATATATATATATATATATATATATATCACGTTTTTTGTCAAGTTATTTGAAACGTTTTGAAACTCAGAGGCTATCCTGAATGTCGAGTCTTCAAAATTCGAGTCATCAGAATTCAAAGAGAACTGGCCTACCAGTTCAGAACTTGGGCAAGTTGGGCGCCGTAGGTGCCAGGGGGATGGAACCCCACCTTTCGACTTTTCAAAATTCAAGGAGAACTGGCCTACCAGTTCAGAACTCAGGTGGGTTGAGCGCCGTAGGTGCCAGGGGGATGGAACTCCACCTTTCGACTTTTCAAAATTCAAGTCATTAGAATTCAAGGAGAACTGGCCTACCAGTCTGGAACATGGGGGGAGGGGGGGAAAAAGGGGCAGAACCCCCTAATATATATATATATATATATATATATATATATATATATATGTTGTAGTATCACCTTCAGCCCACAACTACCCTTTGCATCTTGTGTTGACTGTTCCATTCAAATTCGAGACCACAGTAATACTGCATTCGGCATTTTTATCATTTCCCCCTCACTCTCCTTAAAGATGTCTCCACATTCTCCACCTGCATCCCACCACTTAACTCTGTATTCTTTGATTTTGCACTTCCATCCGTCTAATTCACTCCATGCATCTACAAAGTATATACTATTTTCCCTACACACCCATTGAAATCATTACCCTTCTTCCCAATTTCCTCTTATCATACTGAAATAGTAGCATAATTAAAATTTTCATTTTCTCTGTCTCTTCTTTTCAGGTCTTCCAGTTAATCTTATGACATTTGTCACTGTTCAGTCATTCATTGCAGCCAAAGCAATCAACTCTTTCAAAATCCATCTTTGCATACTAATAGCATCACTTAACATTGTTAATCGCTGCACTCAAGAAACATCATTTCATCACACTCTTGTCCAGCACTCCTTTTATCATTCACTAACCAGATTAAATTATTAACTAGTAACCAGATTCAATTAAGCCATAGACTTGGGAGTGTTAGTGGATAGGGAGTTAAAGTTTAGGGAGCACATAGCAAAAGTGACTAAATCGCTCATCACTTCACTTAGTCACTGAAGAATACTTTGATGAGCAGAGACAAGCAGGTTATTGTTCCTCTTTATCAAGTAGTGAAGATGGGGTCTTATCAAGACCCCATCTTCACTACTTGATAAAGAGGAACATCTTCACTACTGTGCGCAGATCTGGGCACCAGGGTTTCTTGGTGATGGGGAAGAGGTAGAGGATCTAGAGGTGGGTGACCAAGATGATAGCTAGTCTATGGAATGAACCTTATGAGAACAGGTTGAAGATTTGTGCATTACAGGAAATGGTTGATAGGCAGAAAAGGGGTGATATGATTGAGACATTCAAATTACTGGGGGGTTTTTACAAGATTAATTCAGAGGAAAATTTTCAGAACAGGTATGGTGGTGGTGGTGGTGGGAGAACTAGGAAACTGAGCAAGAGTGTAGTTAGCAAGGGTGTTAGAAGAACTAAGTTTTTTACTTGGAGATTGGTAAATGAGTGGAATAAGCTGCCAGAGTCTGTTGTGGGCACCATTATTGTTAATGAGTTCAAAGCAAAGTACGATAGCTACTATGTGAATGCTGAATAGTTCTTGACATGATGTTTAGCATTCCATTCCACAATGCATTCCATTCATCCACTACTCTCCATAGAGAAATCTCCTATCCTTCAAAGTACGATAGATACTATGTGAATGCTGAATAGTTCTTGACATGATGTTTAGCATTCCATTCCACAATGCATTCCATTCATCCACTACTCTCCATAGAGAAATCTCCTATCCTTCACTCATATCCTCATTAGACAACTTCCTGAGATAACCAGTCGTTACCTCTGCTCTGTGAATAACATATTCTGTATCAGTTTAGTACAAAACATACACCAGCTTCTATGCCTCTACACATCTCCCCCCCTTCCCCATTCCTCCTTTATTTGACTCTGAAGATGGCATTCTCTCAACCTGTCCTCATATCCTATATCCAACCTATCTCCTAAAAAGGGAGGCAAATCTATACCCTCAAACTACTATGCTATCTTGAAGACTCTCAGCTAATAAATGACCTCAAGTATGGTTTCTGTCACTGTCAGTCAACATGATTTACTCACTTATGTCACTACCAATATCTGGATAAATACTATGGAAAAGTTTGGCAAGTCTCAAGCAGTTGCCCTTGATATCTCCAAAGCTTTTGACTGGGTTTGGAACAAAGGCCTGTAAAATAAACTCCCATCATTTGGTCTTCCTCCCTGACATCTGTAGTTGGACTACCATCTTTCTGACTGGACACTCACTTCAGGTGATGATGGATGGTTCCTTATTTTGTAAGTATACAGCCAATACAGGGGTACCACAAAGCTCTGTTCTCATGCCCATCCTATTCCTTCTAAATAACTTACATACATAAATGACTTACTCCAGCAGACCACCAACCTAATACATAGTTTTGCTGAGGACAGCACATTACGTTCCTCCCTTTCATATGGCAAACCTGGTAATACACAAATCACCACAATCTCCAGAGCCTTAACCACTACCACTAATACCAATCTCCAAAACATTCGTCAGCAGGGATTGAATAATCTTGTCAATTTCAAAACTAGCAAAACACAACTCTGTCTTATTTCCCACAAAAATAAACCCTTCTCTTCCCATATTACAAATATTGCCTCTAAAAAATTAGTTTTCTCTTTTGCTTGAAGCATTACTTTAACCCAAACAACATCTACACTTTATAAAAATCAGAAATCCATCCAACTGTTGAATATTTTTCCCATAACAAGGGTGGTAGCCCTAAGAGCCCCTTAATCAATCTGGACTCTGTACAGAAAAGGGCAAAGGCAGTCAGATTGATTGATAAATTACTTCTTGCTCATTTTCATACATATTTTTAGAGGTACCTGTGGCATAGTATAATTATTAAAAGAACACGTAAGACCACAGTAATAACTTTTTAATTAATAAGGTACAGATATTTCATACTAAAACTAATAGTACATCTTCAGTGTCACACAAACAGTTATAGGAATGGAATACAAGTAACGAACATTCGGTGGATCACCCATTAAAATGCAATTGTTGCCACGTGCTAGGAAATGATAGAAAAGAATAATTAATTAATATTTAAGATAATTGGGTTTTTATATTGAATATAATATTATATTCAATATAATATTATATTGAATACAACAAACCTCAGAAGTCGGGTCTAGCACAACACAGTATTAACACTACTCATAATACCAGTGGAATAAAGCTATTCTCTTCCATAGATGCAGGTTCAAATATGAATGCCTTTTTAAATAAATTTGTGAAGCTATTTTACACTGACCGAATTTAAATCGAAATGATTGTCTCTCTCTCTCTCTCTCTCTCTCTCGAAGATCTGGGAGACTTTTATTTTATGTAATCAATAAAAAAAAATTATCTTAAATATTAATTAATTATTATTTTCTGTCATTTCCTAGCACATGGCAACAATTGTATTTTAATAGGTGATCCACCGAATGTTCGTTACTTGTATTCCATTCCTATAACTGTTTGTGTGACACTGAAGATGTACTATTAATTTTAGTATGAAATAGTTGTACCTTATTAATTAAAATGTTATTACTGTGGTCCTACGTGTTCTTTTAATAATCATTTACATACAGGCACTCCGTTTCTGCTACTTGGATCATCTACAAATACTTTTACAGCTACTGTTCATCAGAATTAGCATCAATAATATCCCCATCGCTATCAAATCAGTTCAAATGCATGCAACAATTAATCAATACTCCAACATGTGCATCTCCAAATTCACAGAACAAATTTCTCCTTCTCTTTGTTCATCCCTTCCACTCTTGTCCCCTGGAATAGTCTGCCATCTTATGCGTTTCCCAAGGAATACATTCCACAGCTCTTCAACATAAACGTGAACAGGCTACTTCTTATTCATCCACGGTACTAGTGTATACCATAGATTGACCAACTCATGGATGATCTCATGGAACTTTTCATGGATGGGTTCCCCATACAAAATAAAGAAAATATCCAACATTCTGAAAACTTGTCACCTTAGTCCTCACTCTCCCAGCTGGACTCTTTCAAATCTTTTAGTCACCTTGAAAACCAAGCTGCATTACTTTAATTGTGATTTGATTAATGCTTTGTACATTGAAACAGTGACTTCTTTATTCCTGTGCATTGTTTTCCCTTTCATCATTACACAAATCGAACTGAAGTCTTTTCCATTTGAAAGATGCATTTTCTATTATTTCTTACACTGTACTATAAATGTACTATATTACATATGATATTGTGAAAATATGTGTATATGTTTGCTCCATTTATTCTAGTAGTATCCAACCTAGAATGTTGCAATTTTTGACCTCCTTTGGCCAAAAATCATCCTACCTCATTCTACCAAATTCATATATAGGAATGATAGAAGAGGAAAGAATGGAAATGGCAGGAGAGAGAGAGAGAATGAGAGGAATGCAAGGGAACACAGGGACTAGGGATAGAATGATGTTAGGAAGGCAGGTAAGTAGGGGAGCACAGAGAGAAACTGTTACAGGAGATAGAGTGAGGGATGCATGTGAACAATCGAGTAATAGGGTGGTAAGAGTGTAATGTATGGGGACTCAATGATCCATGGTGTTCAAGATAGGATGCAGGAGGAGGAGTGTTTGCCAGGAGGAACGATAGAAAGTGTGGCTATGGCAGTTAAGAGAGGTGAAAGGGTGGATGAGATGATTGTGATGGTGGGAACAAATGACTTGAGTGGTGGTATAAATAGGGAAGCAAGAGATATGAGATTCTTGCTTGAGGTTGTACGAAAGAAGATACAGAGAGGAAAGATTGCCTAGGTATGATACTGACGAGCTGAGCAGAAGAGCGGTGATATTGAATGGCATAATAGCGAGAATGTGTCAGAAGAGAGGATTGGAATATGTGGATGCTTGAAGTGTGTTT
This sequence comes from Typopeltis vanoorti, assembly GCF_054136105.1. Taxonomy (NCBI): domain Eukaryota; kingdom Metazoa; phylum Arthropoda; class Arachnida; order Uropygi; family Thelyphonidae; genus Typopeltis; species Typopeltis vanoorti. The sequence continues at coordinate 89,361,709 of NC_143564.1, read as the reverse complement.
GAGAGCAGAGAGGAATTGTATGCAAGAGACTGCTTGCATTTGAATGAGGAAGGATGTAAGCATATGGAGAGATTGCTGTTATGAACGAGTCAGTGTGTCCCAGTGTGGATGGTAGCAGGGGTGGCCTCTTATGGGAATGAGTACTTCGGAGCAGGAGGACGACATCAGATAATGCTGAGCCCAGTGGAGTCAAGGGGATAATGCTGGGTATAGAAACAGTGGCATTTTTATGCCATATACTAATGCCAGGAGTATTCGGAATAAGGGAGAGGAATTGGTGGCACTTATAGCATCAGCCTGGCCAAAGATTATTGGGATCACCGAGACGTGGTTGACAGAAGAGGATATAATAACAGGAATAGAAGTTGCTGAGAACAGCATTTTTTGGCAGGATAGGAAGGGAAAGTGTGGTGGTGGAGTACTGCGTATGACAAGTGACGACCTATGTCCTCTAAGAGTGGAGACTTTGGAAGGCAGTGACACTAATGATTTTGAAAGCATATGGTATGGGTAGAGGTGGGCAGAACAGGATATTTAGTGGGGTGTTGCTAAAGACCAAGGGTGGAGAGACTAGGAGATGTTGAGACAGTTGAGCGTGGCAAGTGCAAGAAGAATGATTGTTATGGGAAATTTTAACTACAGCAGTATAAATTGGGGAGAGGAAGATGCATGTAGCAATAAGGGAATGGAATTTCTAGAATTCTTGAGGGACAAATGTCTTAGGCAACATGTAACACAGGGAACAAGAGGTTCAAGAGTTTTGGATTTGGTTATATCATCAGAAGAGTTGATAATAACCGAGATGACATCTCTCCCACCGGTTGGAGAGAGAGTGACCATATGGTTTTGACTTGGAAAATGAATAGACATGCAGGAGTATCAAAGAGACGGGAACGTATGTGGACTTATAAAGCAGGTGATTATAATAGATAACAAAGATGGTGTCAGGACTGTATTATGTTAGTTATGTGGATCGGCTGAAGAAGTGGACTGCAGACTTTGACGAATAGATGAAGTAGAGGTGATATGATTGACACTTTTAAACTGTTGAGAGTTGGTTACAGGGTTGACATTGGGGAGTTTTTTTGCTTGGTAGAACAGCGAGAAGGAGTCATGACAAGTGGCCATCCCTGGAAGTCAAGAAAGGAAACTGTGGGAAAGAGGGGTTTGGTTTCTTTGCATGGAGATTGGTTGAACCATGGAATGCATTGCCTGATAGAGTGGTGAGAGTGAGAATGGTCAATGCATTTAAGGAATGGTTTGATAGACTTTGTGTTTCCTAGGAGGGACCTCCCTCGATGAGTCTTGATAGACTTATGTTTCTTAGAAAGGACCTCCCACAATGAATCTTTTGGCTCCATGGAGGCCTGAATAATAATAATAAGAATAATAATATGCTTTCTCTGTTGCTCTCCTAGTGCCAACAACCACTCTGAACTCTTTGATAATCTTTCCTTAAATGTTGATTTTCTTCATTGCAACTCTCAAAACAATAGAGTCATCTTCCTTAGAGACTTCCATGTTTACAACACCAGTTGGCAACCTTCTTCCAACTGCACAGATCAAGCATGTAGTGAGGCTGAGACTTTTGCAATCACAAATGATCTCACACAAATTGTCCACATGCCTGCCAAAATACTGGACAACCCCAACTACTCTCTAAACACCCTTGATCTCTTATTCAATAGTAACTCATCCAAGTATGCTGTAAATGTTGTCTTTCTTCTAGACCACAATCTAGTGCAGATCTCTTCCCTCATGGAGCAACGCATACACAACCACTCACATCCATGCATTGTGTTGAATTACAAGAAAACTAAGTGAGATGATCTTTGAAATTTCTATGCCTTATTTCCTTAGTCGGATTGCTGTTTTCAGCCATCTGAGCCAAAAGATTTCAGTGATTTCAGTTATTTCAGTGATTTGTTGCAGAACAAATCACTGAAATAATTTCCATCATAGAAATATTTATTCCTGACTCCACCCTAAATTCTCTTTCTGTATCTAAGCCTTGGTTTTCCACAGGTGTGCCAAGACTGTTCAAAGGAAGTCAGCATACTCCAACTGGTTGCATCCAAAACTCGATCTTCCTATACTGCCTACACCAAACCCAAGAATAACTACAAAAAATTATCACCATATCAAAAACTGATTTTGAGAGCTAAAAGCAGCAAACCTGTAACCTTTCCAGATGGCAGCCATGCCTTCTATATTTTAGCCAAAGCTATTGGCCGTAATTTCTGCCCAACACTACTCCTACCAGTGTTACATACAGATGATACTGTTGTACTATCACCTACAGAAAACACCAACCTCCTGGTTTTCTACATCTCCTCCAATTCTTACATAGCTTATCATGGTAAATGTCCCCCGACTATTCCAGAACACTCAACACCACATTTGACCTTTCACCAGAAAGTGATCAGAAAATTTTGCTCAAATTAGACAGTAGAAAGTCTCCTGGCCCTGATGGTATTCCTCCAATTATTCTAACTCTCTGTGCTCCAGAGTTAGCTTCCACTCTTATGCCGTCTATTTACACTTTCTTATTGCACTAATATCTATACTGCAGTCTGGAAACTAGCCATATACAACCTATTCCTGAAAAGGGTGACCAATATTTACCTTCACACTACCATCCAGTTTCTCTCACCTCAATTCTTTCTAAAGTAATGGGAAAGAACCAACACACCCAGCTCCTGTGATACCTAGAAGACCCTAATCTAATAAATGACCGACGGTATGGATTCTGTCACTATTAATCAATAGGTGGAATCTATGTCACCCATCTCTAGACAAACATATGTGGTTTTGCAAATCTCAAGTGGTTGCCCTTGACATCTCCTGGGTCTCTGACCGAGTTTGTCACAAAGATCTATTAAGTAATTTCCCATCATTCAGTCTTCACCCTAACTTCTGCAATTGGGTAGCCAGTTTTCTGACTGGATGTTCATGCTCACTTTGAGTGATGGTAGATGGTTCCTAAAGGTCTGTTTCTTCACCCACCCTCTTCCTTCTATACATTAAACTATATACTCCGGCTGACTGCCAGTCTAGCACAGTTTTACTGATGACAGTACATTGCACTCCTCCTTTTCGTTTGACAAATCTTTGCAAGATTTGTCAAAAAATTTGTGAAGCACAAATCACCACAACCTGCAGAACTCTAACTTCTACTAACTTAAATTCTGTTCTTCAAAACATTCATCAATTGGATTTGGATTTTGCCAATTTCAATGCTAACAAAACACAGGTCTGCTTTATTTCCCACAAAAAAGAACTCTGTTCTTCTAATCTTATCCTTACAACACCCAAATCTCAATTCAATATTAGATTTACCTTCTTGGAATAACTCTAACCTCCCTTGGCAAAAACATACATATCACAAATATTGTCTCTTCTGCACCCAAAAAATTAGGCTTTCACTTTTGCTTGAGGCATTACTTTAACTCCAAACAGCTATTAATCCTATACAAATTACAAATCCTGACCACAGAATACTCACATCTGGTGTGATGCCCCTAACAGCTACCTAAAAATACTGGATTCTATACAAAAAAGAGCAGGTAAATGACCGAGGTAGATCTAGTATCTAATTTGATTGATGACCCCCTCTATCATTAATATACTACGCTCACTTTTGCAGAGGCATCCAGTCCTTGCAACCTGCTTCTTTTAGAAGTAGTTCCATGGCCACCGTTTATCAGAATTTGCATCAATAATTCCTTCATACTCTTGCAAATAAATCCAAACATGTACAGCAGTCAACCCAACCAACACCCTCTCACAGTTCAAACTACAAACCTACAGAACAAATTTATCCTCCTTCTCTTTTTCATTCATCCCTTCCACTGCTGCCCTTGGGAATAGCCTTTCACCACATATGTTTGACATGAGTACAATCCATAGCTTTTTAAGTCAAATGTGAACCAGGTCCTTATTGCCCATCCATGGTACTAGTGTACTATAGATTGACCAACCTCTTCTGAATGGGGTCTCCATTAAAATAAAAAAAAAAAAAAAAAACTCCATGCGAAAGTTGTTGATGACTTTGGTGTCTGTTATGTACCTCGATGTATTCCTATCATGATGTGAATAATCAGGATTTCTTTAAGTGTGCCCAACTGAAAAATCCTTACCAAGTGGTTAAAAGATTGGTTTGCCTTAACAATATTTGCAGATAAGTTGCCTATATCACTCTATGTTTGTAAAGAATTAGTCGATTTGTCATTCATCTGTTGTAAGATAATTCACACTATGTCATCAATTAGGTTTTATTATTGTTGGATTTCTAATTAATTTGCCTATCTTACAAGATAACAGTTTACCATCTTCCTACCATTCATGATTAAAATAAAGTCAAAATTCAATTCAGCAAAAGATATACACTGAAGATATATACTATGTTGACAAAAGTATTGAGACACCTAGTTCTGGTCAAATAAAGGTATATTTTAATTACATTTCTATATCAAGTGGGACCACCTTTGGCCTGAATGACAACAATTACCCTTCAGGGCATGCTTTGAATGAATTTCTGATACATTGTAACAGGAATATTCTTACATTTCTCACACAAAGCTATCCCCATTGCTGATGCTGATGATGGGTGCTGTGATCTGGAGCAAATTTGGTGTTTGAATTAATCCGAAAGATGTTTGATTGATTGAGGTCTGAATGGCTGGTTCCATTGGAAAGGAGCAATTTAAATACTTCAACATTGTTTTGTGGAAACCAGTCTTGCACATGAAGTACAGTATGGCATGGAGCATTATCATGCTGAAACATGCAAGGATCATTGCTAAAGTACTTCCATAGCATAAGAAGAATGAAGTCGTCTGCAATGTCCAGGTAGTTATCAGATATCATGGTTTTGGGCATCTACCAATGGACCAAGCCCCAACCAACTGAAACACCCCATACTATTACCAAGCCTACACCAAACTTGACAGTTGGAAAGATGCAGTCCTGCTGGAACCATTCCCCAGGTAATTTCTAGATCCAAACATGACCATCAGAGCGAAACATTTGGAAGCATGATTTGTTGCTCCATAGAACCCTTTTCCAATAATCTAATCCAGGAATAGTGTGTAAGACACCAGTCTAAACATTTTTTGGCTTTGAGGATGGGGGGGGGTAATGTGTGGCTTATTTGCATCAGCTCTGCATGTTAACTTAAGGCATACAACTCTCTGCAGACAGTTCTAGCACTGACAAATTTCCCTGCAGCATTTTCCAAGTTGATTGTGAGGTACACTGCTAATGATATGCGGGGTGCTCGAACATTCCGAGACAGAGCTCATTGATCTCAGTCAGTGAGTGTTGGTGGCCTCCCAGAACATTTTCTTGCTGTGGTAGCACTATCAACTTTTCATCTACAAATAACATAAACAACAATGTATTTCAGTATACTGAGATGGGTAGCGATATCATGGACAGAAAGACCATTGATGTGACACCCAACTACCATTCCACATTGGAAGTCTGTCAGTTCAACTGAACGTGGCATCTTGACATCAAGTACAGTGCAAAACACGCATCACTTCCCACCTTTTATTACCAGACTCATGCAGTCATTCTCTAAATATTTGTATGTGGTAAGATCTGAAATTTCCATGCAATATAAGTTGTCCAAATGCTTTTGTCAACATAGTGTATAAAAAGAACTATTCAAGTTTTATGTGGTAGTGCTACCACAGCAGGAAAATGCTCTGGGAGGCCACCAAACTCACTGACTGAGATCAATGAGCTCTGTCTCGGAATGTTGGAGCATCCCGCATATCATCACATCAATTTTCTTGCTTCACAGTTTCCTTAGTGTCACTTTTGTCAACATAGTGCATAAAAGAACTATTCAAGTTTTACTACAACAACAACACATAGGAATCACATTTCTAGAGATTGAGAGATTAAACCTGAGGTTCCCAAATTATCTTGTTTCACAGTGCCCTTAGTGTTTCAGTAATTTTTTCACAGCATCCCTAGGCCAAAAGAAATACCTAACAGCTCTGTTTATTAAGTAATTAGGTTCAAACTAGTTACTACACATATGTATCCTAAAAACTGTTGCAGCTTTATGTTTTCAAATAGTAGCTGTTTGAAAAAATAATACACATAAATTGAAAAAAAACACAATATTTTTATTTGAAATAAATGTAATAAATGAAGAATAAAATTAATAATGATATAAAATAAAGAATGAAATACAATGAATTAAAAATTTAATATAAAAGTATTAAATAACCACAATTACTAATGGGATGTGTGCACCTGTTGGGCACTTCACAGCTTCTCTAACCTTGGAATCAGACTAGACACCTCCACTTTCCTCATTTCCTGTTCCACATTGATTTTCATACCGTACTTGCTTTTATCACTGCAACCACTGAAAACCCAGCTTAACAAAGATATGGCATTGCAAATGGAATTAGAACCTGCTAATTTTTAGCACTTGGCAACAGATATATTGGTCTTCTATTGATATCCAAAACTAAGTTAATTCTATGCTGCCAAATTTTTTAAAGTCTTGTCACAAGAGAGCTCAATAAGATTTTCTTCTGCGGAGGTGAATTAAAATGGGACTTAGATCCATGTCATCTTCTCCCAGAAACTATTTTCTAAAAAATATCTTTTAAACTGGTCTCTGAGCTGTGCTAGATGCTCTTCAAAAACAGATGTAAGTTTGTGGGTCAAATAAACTTCATTTGATGTAAGAAACTTCTGTGACAAGAAAAAACAATCTTTGCAACATCTTAATTTATTTTCTCCTCCATAGTAGTTATTTTTATTTCTCTGTGAGTGCATTCAATTTTTTCTAGAAATCACATAAGTGTACTAATTTTGGCAAAAAATCAGTATTCAAGAATTTTTTTAGTATTTGTGTTCTTCTTCAAGATAAGAGTAGAGTTCCTGGCATAATTTGAACACACGTGACACAGGAGAGTACATTACCATGGGAGAGCCATCATGAGCTACAGTAATACAACAAAGATATATGCTCAGATCCCATTTCTCATGCAGTTATAACGTTCATTACTTTCAGCATACTTTCCAGGGGTAGGTGCAGTGGAAGAGTCAGTTGCTTTAAAACAAGAGCTTCCTTGTGAATTATGCAGTAGATCTGCAGTGTATCAACAGCTTTGCTATGTAAGAGTGCTTGCAATTCTCCATGACAGCCAGACAGAAAGAAAGAGAGAGAGAGAGAGAGAGACAGACTATTATCGGTACAGATGCCAATGCACTTAGCCCAGTCTAACTTGTTTTCACATATAAATGTGTCAACAGTCTCAAGCAAATCTTGAGCCTTTGTACTTGCAGTGCAAGATTTTCCACAATTTTGTCACTGTCTATGAACCGTATGTGGCAAATGAAATGAGTATCATTGTTACTCTCCATTGCCACATCTAGCTCTAACCTGAATTCCTTCCATTTTATTTTTTCAATCAGCTGATCGTTGAAATTGTTTACTTCACATCTCAGATCATTTACATCATATTTCCTAGATCACATTCTCAAGCCAAGCAAATATTCCTTATAGACATTTTTATTTTGTACACTCCATGTCACTAAATAGCCATGTAAAACTTTCATTGCTATTACACCTTGCACATCATTACCGCCCTGTCACCAGTTCATCCCACGTGTTCTTTTTTTTGTTCCCACGTGTTCTGTTTCTTGAAATCCCACGTGTTCTGTTTTTTGAAAACAAAACTTTGTTTTGTTTTCAAATACATTCAACCAAAATTACTTATTACTTATTAAAATAAAGGTATTAACTTTTGTTTTAAGTCAGTGTTTTAATTTATTACACTTTAGTAAAATGTGATAACAGTTATTATAAAAATAGGTGTATTTTTTTTTTTTTTTCCCCACTAGAGTTTGCGATCCAAAACAAGGAATCAAATAGGTGACCAGACCACTGACATTCGTGATGATATGGATGATACAGCAGTGCCAGAAGTAGTAATGGTTGATGGACAGGTGCCCATGCGTGATAAGAAAAGTCCCAAGGAAATAACTGAATTGGAAGTGGTTGTCAGTGATGGATTAGAAATTGCTTTTCAGGGTGAGAACAATGTATAATTACAATATTCATAAATTTATTTTCATCAGAGAACATTTTCTGGGCTAAGTCATTAGAAATTGTTACTAATGAGTCACTCTCACTGGAAGTTCATTCTTCTAGGTCCAAACAGGAAAATCATCTCTTCCTTATTTCTTTAAGATCTATTTGAACGTTTTCACCTGTAATCATATAAAATAGTTTGTGAACATATAGAATGAAAGTTTTTACATGATAATAGAAAGATTATGAAATTGAATCACAGAAGAGAACAAATACATAACCTGTGGAAAACCCTATGCATTCTCTCATTAACATATCTATATGAATGAGAGAATGCACAGGGTTTTCCAACAGGGGTGATGGTGGTGGTTATGGGTTATGTTTCAGGTTCAGAAAGAAGAATTTGAGGATGTTATTGAGGAGAGAATGATCATAGGATAACAGCAAGCAAAGATGATGAATGTTATGTTGACATAGCTGTATAAGGAGAAGAAAGTGCAGTTTGAATGTGTGGGATGAATTAGAGAGATGGAGAACTTTATAAGAGAGATGAATTGTATTTGAGGGAATTATTTGGTGTGAATCATCTGGAAAGGTTGTTGCTAGGACAGAGAAAGAGAGAGAGAGAGAGAGAGAGAGAGAGAAGATGAATTGTGAATGAGAGATCTGAGGATCTAAGAGCCTTAAAGTGGGATAGGTGAGACTGAAGGAGTGGTTGTAAATGAACAAGGAAAAAATAGCACTATGAGACTAGTGGAAGGAGTGAGAGATAAGAATATATGCAAAACGGAGAGGAGTTAGTTATATGTCATAAGAAGCATCGATACCAGAAACAGTAGCACATGTATATATATATGGCAGAGTAGTCAATGTAAAGGAGGATGTCCTTGACTGCATGGGATCATTTGAATCTGGTGAAAACAGGATAGGTTTATGATACAAGTAAGGGATGATATGCAATTCCAATAAGTCTGGTATAGATAAACTCATTACAGACTAAAAAAATGAGATACCATATTTGTTTAAGAATACCAGATGCATCAGAAATAGGTAAAAAGAATTTGTTTCACTTATTTTAGTTAGTTTGACTAAAAATCCTTGGAATAAGTGAAACATGAGTGGATAAGGATGATGTACTGATGGAGATGGAAGGGTATAGGTGTTTTTCCTTCAGATAAGAATGGGGGAGTAGAAATGCAGTTCATGATAACAAAGGAACTATGTCCACTCATCTTCATAGCCTTCGTTGCTTCAGCTATAATACCAAATAGCAGGTATGTCCACACAAGACAGTGATGTAGGGGATAGTGACGATAGTTCTGAAATGAAGGTAGACAAGATAAAATATTTAATTAGATTTTATGAACTGGAAATGTGAGTGTGATGAAAAGAAAATGTTTAGGCAAAGTGGTTTAGCAAATAAGAAGAAGCTGATTATTATGGGCAATTTTAATAATGGAAATATAGGCTGGAATGAATTATCTAAGAGTAAGTAAAATGAACTTTCTTGAGTTTTTGAACATCAGTCAGAAACTCGAGAAATACTTTAATCATTATATAACAGAAGGTATACCAAGGACTTGAACACCTTAATTTGATTTGATCATTTGCATCTGTAAATAACCAAATCCAAGGATGAATGTCTTATAGTATGAAAGCAAGAGGAGGGGGGGGTGAAATGCAAAACATGTCAAAAGCAACAAAAATGAAGTAGCAAATGTTAATGATGAAAGTTGTAATATCAAGAGTTTTGTGGATAATTTTGTTGAAGAAATGAGCAGTAGTGGATGAAATATGAATGAATGAATAAGAGTGTGAAAGAAGTGGTTGAAGGTAATATGAATGATGTAGTGGCATTGAGAAGAGAAATAGTGCACTATGTGGAATCCTTCACAGGACAAAATGTAAGCTCAAAGGAGTTACTTGAGAAGCAACTGGCATGTGACACAGCAAGGAAAAGAGTGAAATGAAAATTGAGTAGAAAAAAGTAATGTAGGAAAGATCAAGAAACTTAGAATAAGGACAGAATACTTGGGCAGCGGGAAGAATCTTAACATCTGTGCTTGATGAAAATGTGATGAAAGCATGTGATTTCCTGAGTACAAAGATCAGGGATATCAGTATGTCTCTTAATATGCAAAGAGAGATGAAGTAAAAGAGTTGATTGTTTTGCAGAAATGAATGATTTGATAGGTTAGAAATATGCAGTGAGAGATGATATGAAAGAATTGCTGCAAAAAGTGAAAAAGAAGAGTGAGAGAGTAAAGACTGTAATTCTGCTGCCACTTTATGAGATGAATGAATTGGGAAAAATTATAATTATATGTAGTTTATAGATGTCAAGAGTGAATATGATAGAAAAAAGGACTTGTGCATGTCTGATAGACTGCATTTGAATGGTTTTGGAATTTGATGTTTGGAGAAATTCTTCTTCAATGAGAATTTGGAAGAGCAAAATCAGGGAAACTAGAGATGTTGTGGGGGGGGGGGGAGAAGATGCGGTCAAGTATGGGTTCATTTATCTCAGTGAGAAATCAGTGTATATACAAAAATGAGCATACAATGCTAAGTGAAGTTTCCCAGATTTCGAATCTGAATGACTTATTAATTACATCATTCAAAGCAGTTGTAGTTATTTGTCAAAAGCAATGTTGAAATGCATGCATATGAATACCTGAAGCATCAGAAATAAAGGGAAGGAGTTTTTGGCATTGGTCAGCTCAATATAGCCAAAATTTATTGAAATCAGTGAGACTCAGTTTACAGAAGATGATTTAGTTTAGTTATAGGGATAAAATGTAGAGGGTATTGTATTTTCAGGGAGAATATAGGGAATAGGATGGGAGGAGGGATATTACTGATGACAGCCAATGAACTGAAACCAACAAATGGACAAGGTAAGGAAGATTTCAAGACTGAGGATGGCGGCTCATTTCAGACTGTCTGGTGTAAAGACCAATGGCACAAAATATATTATTGGTTGCTGTGTAAACTGGAGTGGGAGAGGAATATATATATATATATATATATATATATAGAGAGAGAGAGAGAGAGAGAGAGATGCAGATGCTATTGAATCAGCAGATTAGCAAAATGAGATGTAATTGTATGAAACAGCATGTGATGGAGTGGAACTGGGGTGTTTTAGAGTGCTAGATCTGGTACTAGCATCACAAGATATTCCAGAACCAAGTTGCTACTCTGAGCATGAAAAATAACCATGTGGTCTTGTCCTAGGAGGTTGCTAAATGTGCAGGTTTTTATTAAGAAGGGGGTATATGTGGAACTACAAAGCTGGCAATGATAACCTTAGGAGGCAGCTTGAATGATCCATGCCACAGCATACAAAGTTATGTGGGAAGAAGTGCAGTAGTGCATGAGAAATGATCAGGTATTGTTTAAGAGAAGAGTATCAGACAGCTTACCCAGGTTTTTAAGAGGATAAACCAAGTGGGAGTGAAAAGGACGTGTAGTATCATAAAGCAGGAGCTGAAAAAAAATTGTGAAGGAAATATAATGGCAGTGATCAGCATATAAGCAATACAGAATGCAGGCAAGAGAGATGAGTAGCATGATAAGAATGGCTAAATTGGATTATGAGAAAATTAGTGCTGCCAAAGGAAATCCTCAAGCATTTTTAACTATATAGCAAATAAGAGGAAGAACAATTATAAAAGGATAACTTTAATCAGTCAAGATACTAGGAAAATGACAGAAGCAGAAGAAATAGCTGAGTTGCCAGGTGATCATTTTGCAGGTGTATATCAACCAGGTAGGGACATTACAGTTGCTGATGTGAAAGAGACTAATATGATAATTTTGATAGATGAACTGAAAGTGCTCAACATATTGACAAATATTAAAAGGAATACAACATTGGGATTGGATGGCACGCTGGCCGATGTGTTATGAGAATGTTAACTGGCAATGCCTCTCATCAAGTTGTTTAATCTATATCTCAGCTCTGGCAAGGTTCTGTTCAGAGTGGAATGAGGACAGGATAGTTTCTTTACAAAAATGAGACCCAGAGATTGAAGTAGCATATTAAAGACCAGTTAGTATCTCAGGAGTAGTGGTGGTTAAGTATTGAAAAGTTGGTTAAAGACAGAATTCAGGAATTGGTAGATAAGAATAAGTTACTCTATGGTGAATGGCATGCATGATGAATATTGAAGAATATTTCTTAGCAATTTACTCACACATCTTATACTATGTTGATAGCTGAGTTGGATAAGGGAAATGGCTGCAATACTACTGGATTTTGCAAATGTGTTTGACAAATACTGCAAAAAGCTGCAAAAAAACTGGTGCATAAGTTGATGCAAATAAGAATGGACATGAAACTGGTGGAATGGATTGAGATGGTGTGTGTGTGGGGGGGGATGACTGTCAGACACCAGAGCGTAGTGAATGGTGGAGTAGAATCCATGAAAATGAGGTTGACTAGTGGAATATATTCGCTACTGATGTAAATTGTACATTAATGATTTATGGAGTGATTTAAAGGGAAGATATGCAGAGTTGTTTACTAATGATGCAAAACTGGGGAGGGCAATAGTTAATGAAGGTGATGTTGACATCACCTGTATTAATTATGATTTAAATAAATTGGTAGTGTGTGTATGTGCAAAGTATGATGGTTATTAGTTTAATATGACAAAATGTAAGGTTATGCACTTTGGGTAGGAGAAAAAGATTATACTGATAATAGTAGATTTTCAGGAAATTGATAAGGCTAGGGAGTGATGATGGATAGAAAGTTGAAGTTCAGAGGGAATATTGCAAAAGTTATAAAATAGCTCAAAAGGATTACTTGGATGTTGAAGAACACACACACTGACAAGTAGAAAGTTAGATGATAATCTATCTCCCTGTCTCCAGGCTATGATACAGCTGCTTCTTGAATACCATACACAGATTTAATCATCTGCATATCTTTGGTATGAGTATGTGGTGGAAATGAGTCAGAGCCAAGTGACCAAGATAGTGGCAACTGTGTGAGTGCTTCACATGAGGATACATTGAAGGTGTGTTGATTGCAATGTTGTGAATGAGGTTGCTAAAATACCTGAACCAGTTTTAATAATCCTAAAAAAATATAAGCCAGTGCCTTCTTTCTTTCCTGTGAATAAACTCTTCTCTGTGATTTAATACTTTGGACAAACAGTTGAGAAGATTCTACATCCTTTGTTAAAAAATAATTATGTAGTGCAGCATTCTATGGTCTGTAATTTGATACATACTATAGAATCTGGGTGAAGACCCATCAGTGATTAAATTTAAGAGCACCTGTTCAAAAAACATGACAAAGTGCCACTACATTCACTGCCTGATCTTGGCTAGAATGATTGTACTTTACAAAAAATTTGGGAAACTCTGATCCTTATTAACTGTAAATAGTAACTTTTTTATCATATTTTATTATTATTATTATTATTACACCCTCCATGGAGTCGACAGACTCATCGTGGGAGGTTGATTCAACTGACATCATATTTATCATATAGAATCTTAAAATCCCTAACATTCCTTGCATTAACAACACATTCTGGTAATGCATTCCATTCACTGACAATTCTCCATGTAAAAAATCTACTCCTCACACCCTTCTTTCACCACACTTTTACATAACCTCCAGGAACAATCTCTGGTTTTTCCCCTCTCACCTTCTACTCTTTTTATAAATCACCTCTGGATTAATTTGTTAAACATCTCTATCATATCACCTCTCTTCCTCCTATCCATCAAGCTCTGCAATCCACATGCCTTCAATCTCTCTCCATGGTCAGCATTCCAAACTCCTGATATTGTCTTAGTCACTCATCTCTGGACCCTCTCCAATGTCTCCACATCAGATTGAAAAGCAGGTGACCAGAGATCTGAGCACAGTAGTGCAAGTGGGACTGACCAGTGCCTTATACAGTGGCATAACGACTTCCTTATCTTTGCATGTTAGAGTACTTCTTATCATAGCAGCGCTATAATGTGCAACCTTTGCAACACTACCAATATGCCCTCTAAACTTCAGTCTACTGTCAACCATCACTCCCAAATCTCTAATCTCATCCACTTCCTGCAGTACAGCACCACCAATATAGTACACAGCCTTATATTTCTGCACTCCAAAATGCAACACCTTGCACTTGTTGATATTAAAAATACAATCCCACTCTTTTGTCCAAGTTAAAAGTCTATTTAAATCTTCCTGAAGGGATTCAGCATCAACAGTGCTACTTATAATTCTTCCCAACTTTGTATCATCAGCAAATAACTGAAGATTCCCAGTCAGTCCTCATGATATATCATTTACAAACAAGTTAAACAGCAGGCACCCAAAAACAGAATCCTGGGGCATGCCACTGGTTACCCTCCATTTTTGAGACACTGCTCTATCATACACAACCTGCTGTATCATTCAGAGAGCCAATCTCTGATCCAGTCTAACCAATATACTAATCTTTTCCCATCCTCTGCAGCTTGTACATCAACTTATTTATCAAATGGTAATCTATCAAACGCTTTTGCAAAGTCTAAGAATATCACCGTATATGATTCTCCCTTATCTAACACATTCGTTACCTTATCATAAAATGCAAGTAAATTACTAAAACAGGACCACTTTACAAATCCATGCTGACCATCGTAAAGAATGCTATACCCATCAACCCAATTCTGTATTCTATTCCTTACCAATCTCTCCAACTGACCACAACTGCAGTTATACAGACTGGCCTATAATTGGAGACTTCCGTCTTAGAATCATGCTCATGGAATCGTACTATTTTGCCTTATCTCCACTCCTTAGTAACCCTGCCCTCTGCAAAACTTTCATTAAATAACGAGGGCAAGGGCATAACCAACTGTGGTGCACATTCCTTAACAATACATGCCGATATGTCATCCATTCCCACAGCCTTATTCACATCTAACCAAACCAGCGTTTGATACACTTCTGTTTCTTTCACTTCCAGTTCTCCTAATACTTGCCTCTCTTCTATATATTGTACCGGATCATTTATACCAGCGTGATATATGCTGATAAAGTGCTCATTCAATAATTCCACTAAATCCTTTGCAGCTGTTAGTCTGCTGCTATGACTATCCACCAATGTTAGTTTGCCATAATTATTCTTCCTCTTGCTTGCCATGTAGCAGAAAAATTCCCTTGAGTTAACCTTGGCCTGACCAGCGAATCTCCTCTCATACTGCACCTTTTCTTTCTTTACCATGCTCATCACCTTTCTAGCCTGCACTTTATACTCTTCATGGATCTGATCACCACCAACTGTCTTCTACCTCCTCCATAACATTTTTTTTTTCCAGCACAGCTTGCTTGATTTCGCTGTTCATCCATTTCACTCCCAATGTACGATTGCATACCGAGGGTTAAGCAAGTAAACCCTCGGTATGCAATCGTACATTGCTTTTGTCAGATACTGCCTTTTGTCAGATACAGCTACTCACCGATGAAGCCTCAAAAAAGGCTGAAACCGGTCTGGGTAGTGACCTCCCTCCATAATGTAATAACAGCATACATTTCCTAGGAAATGTGTTTTTACATTATGGGAAATACCTAAGAATAGCGATCAGAACTTTACCATCTTTGCAACGAGCTGCCCGGTATTGTACGACATACTAGGATCACTTGCATTGGCTAACGCTAGTGTCACCGATATTTTATAGTTTACTATATTCGGCAAGAAACTCTCTGATTCTGATCTTTGAGTTTCTTATTCGGTTTTAAAACTATGCGGGATTTAATATCCCCTTAATTTAAGTAATGTTTTCATTGCCGAAATGAAGCTTATTAGCTCTTTATTCTTAAGTAAATTGTTTTACATTTTATGAATTGTCAGTTCACCAAGGATGATGTGTTAGATTCCGATCAAAACATTATGTTTTATATGCATTATTAAATAAACTTTCTTTTGTCTGTTTCTTCACATATTGTTTTTTATGTCACAAGTGCCTCTAAAAACTTGATTATAATATTCATATAAAACATGGTAACTTCAACTTCAGCTTATAGGAAGAAAAAACCCTGCAACCTCCATAAGACGCCAGCACTTGATGATTGCCTCCGAACTCTTTCCGATATCTCCTCATCTGTTTGAAAACCACGTGACTAGATCTGTGCACAGACATGTGGCCATCAAGGCCTTGCACATTGGAACCAGAATCTCCTTACTTCTACAAGTCGGTGTCCTCTACATCATTGCCAGAATTCATTGTGTTGTCCTTGCAATTTTGGCAATGTTTCCTCTAAATTTTAGATCTTTATCCACCATCACCCCAAGATCTCTTATTTATTTCACCTCCAACAATATATCCTCACCAAGATTAAATTCTACATCCCATCTTTGTTTTTCAAAATTTAAAACCTTACATTTAGCAACATTGAACTGGTATCCCCCCATTCCTGTGCTTATTCACTCAATCCATTCGAGTCTTCTTTTATGGCCACAACATCTGCTCTACTCCTCATGGTTCTTCCCAACTTTGCATCATATGCAAACAACTCAATATCCCCCATTTAAATCTTCCCTAATATTATTAACATATAGGTTAAATAGCAACAGTCCAAATCAGACCTCTGAGGCACATCACTAGTGACTATCCTCTTCTAGAATATTGCTCCATCATACACAACTTGCTGATAACTATCAGATAGCCAGTCTCCAATCCATTGCAGTAGTCTAATATTCAACCTTATCTACTCTAGTTTGATTATCAACTTATCATGTGATAATCTATCAGAAGCCTTTGCAAAATTTACTTATACAACTGTGTATACTTCTTCCAATGCAGCTGTCATTTTATTGTAATAAATAAGTAGATTACTAAAACATGACTTTCCTTTAACAAATCTGTAAAGTGTTGGAGACACTATTGTCAACCCAATTCTGAATCCTGGTTCTCAACAATCTCTCCAACACTTTAACTATAAAAGCTGACACACACAGATTGCCCTATAATTAGATGCTTGAGTTCTGTCCCTTCCCTTATGAAGTAGTACAATCTTGCTTTCCTTCCTCCTTTGGAACTTGACCCATATTAAGACTGATATTAAACAAATATATCAAGGCAGATGTCAACTCACTGCTACATTCTTTCGACATACATGGTGATATATCATTTAGTCCCACAAACTTATTAACATCATTTGTTCAATTACCCATGTACTTCTTGCTCACTCACAGTCAGTCTCTCCTCTACATCATCCTGCTCTCAAACTCTCCATGATGTCATATTCACAAGAATGAATGACCTTTATGAACTACTCATTAAATAGCTCAATTATATTCTCAGCAGCAGTTGCCCTTATTTCATTTTCTCCAATCAATGTTATCCTACCATACTCATTCTTTTCAACAACAATAAACTTAAAAAATTTGGCCTTGCTCAACACAGAGTGAACACTGACCATGATATTCCATGGTCCAATACTTGCTTTTTACATCGATGCAAGTTCAGATGTGAGCAGTTATTTAAACGGCTTCTATAATCCATTTTAAATTGGAAACGCACTTCTACCCCCAAATTTAAATCAGAATGACTGTCTCTCTATTGCCAACATTTGGACAAGTCTCATCCTCATATATATTGCATGCAATAATGTTCCCCCATTTTAATTTTAATTATTATTATTTTTTTTAACACACTGCTGTATCATTTCATTATGTAATTAATAGTGGTAATGGTTTTAATTTTAAATTTGGGCCTTAATTGCAATGCAATCTTATTTATTGTAACCACAAACTAGGTGACATCTGACACTTTGCTGAGCTCTGTAAATAAGATTAACATTTGTTGTTGTAGCTTCACCTTATGATCATGCTTTGTACACCTCATGGAATTGATTATTACCACTCATCTTATGTTGCCATAATAATGTCTTCTTTCTCTGTACTGCATACTTAATTTCTTTATTCTTCCATTCCATTTAATTTTCTGACCCTTGGAATACATTTAAACATTACTTCTACTAGATAGTTGTAAAATATCACCTAATTGGCATTGATCTCCTTTTCACCCAACTTCTCATTCCATACTACAGATGCAAGCTGTTTCCTGAGCTTCTCATAATCACCAGCTTTGTAGATCCACATATATCCTTTCCTCCCAGAAGCCCTCACTTTGCTGACAACCACCCAGATAAACACTTCATAGTCACTCTCACCAACTGGAGGGAGATTTAATACCTCATTTATAATAGCATCCTCTGATGAGATGATCAGATCCAACATACTCAATTCTCATGTGAACTCTGTTACATACTGTCTGATGTAGTTGCCCCTTAAAAACTCAAGAAATTCGTTTTCTTTACTTCCATTTACTATTTCATCATCCCAATCTATATTGTCATAATTAAAATCACCCATGATGATCACCCCTTTTCTCATTTGCTTGGCTAATTTGCTTATACATTTTCTGGTCACTACCCTTCACATTACCAGGACTATAGCAACATCCAACTAAGTATTTCATTCTAGTCACCTCTATCTCCCACCATACTGCTCAAAACCATTACTACTGTTTCCCTCTTGCATCTCTACTCTGTATGAACATAACTCTTTTTCTATCATTAATAGCACTCCACCTTCCTTTTTATCCTTTCTGTCTTCACAAAATTATCAATCTCTATTCCAGGATGCCATCCTCATCCAACCATGCCTCACTTATTCCAATAATTTTTGGTGAACAAACTCAATCAATGCAGCCATTTCATTTCCCTTCCTTCTGAGACTTCTGGCATTCATATACAAACATAACATCTATAACAAGTTTCACTGATACCACTTATTAGATATGACTTCTCATACCTTCCTCGAGTAATTTCTTTTTCTCCTTACTCATCTCAGAATTTTCTTCAAATCTAAATGTTTTCCCTACATCCCAGGCCATCCCTTGTTAAACTTATGTCCTAGTGTTGACTTCAACAAGATAAGTGAATTTTACATATAACGTGTGTTGATATTGTCTAATTTGTTGATTGATTGTTACTGTGAGATATTTGAGTGTGGAACATGGTGTTTGGATAAATTGCTTAGGACATTATTACTATAAATTCATTGTTCTTGTTAGTACACTGATATAAAATGGCATTGAAAGACAAATCATTGCATAAGTCAAGTAAAGTAAATGGCTTGGATTTTTCAAAAATGGTATGATGCCATGAATGTGATTTGTATGTGTGGGAAGATGTCACAGATATTTATGTAAAGAAGCTTAATAGTTTTATACCTGGTCCCTGTGCTATTTATTTTATTTTATCCCTCTTATCATATTATCAGCTATTTCATTGCCGACAAATTTATAATTATTTTATGACTGTGCCTGCCGGCAACTGAATTCTGATGTACAATCTTAAATTACTGAAAAAAGAATGCAGGGATCAAGAGGTTTGCAGTCGTGGTCCCGTTTCTTTAGTTACTAATAGATTCCCCTCTTATGTACAGTTCGTGATTTTTGCAAGCAGTAATTCAATCCTCAGAAACATGACAGACTCATTTGGTTTAAACATAAGAAATACATTTATTTTGGCAAAACATAGAGATACACTTTAGTCAAATTTCCAATTCTAAAGAGTCTGAACTCCCCCCCCTCTTAAGTTAACACATCCAAAAAAGGTTCTACTCTAAAATCTTATACCGTCAAAATCACACTTCTACTGAGTTGCTCAGTTATCATATATAGAAAATACACATATATGCAGGCTTATTCTACAATCCTGGTATGGATTATATCAGACGTGTTCTGTCTGGCAAATTTTACATGAGATAACATTACTTCTTATGTTCAAGCTTTATCCCCCACAAAAAATTCAATTGGCATTCAAAATTAAACTTAATAACATTTCTCCAATATAAACAGTCCAAAGCCTCAGTTTCCAGCTCAGCTCAAGCTTAGGATGCCGCTTGTTTTTTAGGTGTAGACAAGATGTCCAAAGGAAAACAGTTCTTTAAATACAACATGGGAATTGGCTATTTCCTTAACATTCAGTTTCTTATTCCTCTCTGGTTACTCTATCTTAATACAAAAGGTTTCAGCTTACCATACTTCTTGCTTTATCTGTAGTTATTGGGACCTCCTTAGCTAGATTTTCGGATCTCCTCACCGTATGTCTCAATGGCGTCTGCACTATTCTTTTATTCTACTCGAAAAGAACACTCTTTCGCTGATTTATACACTGGCATTGTTCCACCAGCGGCCCTTCGTCTAGAACTCTGGTTGCATTTTAGTTGTAGCTACGATCCACGCGGCACGTACAGCAAGGGAGATTGTTGCAGCTCTCGGCGGCAAGCTTCACAGCTGTTCAGCTCGGGGTGAAAGTAAAGGGGAAACTCATCATTGGCCTACAAAAATGGTGGGG
This sequence comes from Typopeltis vanoorti, assembly GCF_054136105.1. Classification (NCBI taxonomy): domain Eukaryota; kingdom Metazoa; phylum Arthropoda; class Arachnida; order Uropygi; family Thelyphonidae; genus Typopeltis; species Typopeltis vanoorti. Next base: position 89,341,271 of record NC_143564.1, on the reverse strand, counting down.
TCAGAGTGCCCCAGTAGGAAAGAAAAAGAAGGGAAGGGAAGTGACAGTGAGGTTGAGGTGGGGAAATGAGGGGGGATGGGAAAGGGGAAAAGGAGAGGAGAGGGAATAGGATGGGAAGGGCAGGTGGGGGGGGGGGGGGGAGTAGGAAAAGGAAGTGTAGGCCTCAGCTCATATTTCACATCTTTCTAGCTCTGCGCTATCAGATGATATCCTTTCACCCGAGTTGACTTCCTGGCTCACAAGATCGAAAAGACCACGGAAGTAGCCGGTGCCCAGGTGACCTGCCCTTTCAGGGCAGCCTGCCTCGAGTAGGCCTGCGCTGCCTGGGTTTTTCCTCCAAACTACCTCTGTGGGAGACCAGGGAACAGAACAGACCTCAGGGGGGACGCAGAGACCAAGGAAATGACACAGAGTGGAGCTGCTGCTGCAGATGGAAATCTTAAGGCAGCAGCAGGCAGAACTTGATGTTGTTGTATCTGACACTGCACAGGATTGGAGGTAGACACCATTTGATCTTAAATGTGGTGTCACCCAGAGCCTCTCTTTCGAGATGTAAAAACCTCTTTAAGGAACCGTAGAACATGTAAAGAACGATCCAAGATTCAACAGATTGGGAGGATTGGTAGGATTAGAAAATTTCTTTCTTACCTCCCAGATGTGGTATTTGAGCTCATTAATAATAAATACCTAACTTCTGCTTGTTGTTGGCTGGGGGAGGGAGCTGCAGGAGGATGACTTGCTCCTGCAGTAGGAGATGATGTGGAGCTCGACGCTTAGCCTCCTCCAGATGTAGATGGAAATGGGACACCGGTAGAAGGCATGCTCCACGGTGTCCAGGCTCCCGCAGAAGTCACAAAAGGGGTTTTGGGTGGTGTGGAACCACCAGATGTTGGTGTTGACTGGCAGGTGTCCATACGCAATTCTCCTGCCAGGTCCTTTCTCGACGGGTAGCCTCGATGTTTGGAAAGGTGGCTGAAGAGGATCTCGTTGTTGATGATCCCCAGATCTGGAACATCGGTATGAAGGATGTTAAAAAAATGGTCGTACCATGTATAACTGTTCCGGATCGTGGCGATGTTCACACCCGACGAGTTGTTGCATTAGCTGGCACAGTCTGTTGTAGTCTTCTGGAACAATGTCCACCTTGGAACCCTGGTGGACTGGGATCCCAAAAAGGGGAGCTTGCGACCCAAGAAATACCCCGCAGGACAGCTGCAGAGATGTGTAGTCTGCAGTACCCTGTTTAGATGGAAAGTGGTATTAATTAGGTATCTGATGTTCAAGGAGGGGAGGCCAAAGCCCCCCCCCCCCGGTTCTCCAGAAGTTGAAGGAACTTGATATCAACTTCCTGGTGTAGATTTCCCCAGAAGAAATTCAGGGGCTTCCTGTAAAGCTGGATTTCCTGATCCTCGCTGATGTTGGTAATGTTCAGGATGTGCTGAAGTGCAGGGCATAAGATGGTTTTGATGACAGAAGCCCTGGAGGAGAGTGACAGTTGTCCGTTTCTCCAGTCCTTGAGTTTCTCGACAATGTTGTTGTCGAGATGTTCTATGTTGAGCACAGGCTGTTCTTCAAACGGGACCCCCAAGATGGTGAGGGGGGGGGGGTCGGCAGTAGGGACGAGACCTGCAGGGATGTTGTGTAGGTCCCAGACTCCATACAATTTGATCTTAGTTTTGTCGGGGTTGGCTGTTAGCCCCAACACATTAAACTTCTTTAGAATGTTGAAGAAGTTCAGTACGGAGTCGTTGTCCCTAAGAGTGCCCACCACGTCATCCGCATAGGCGATTACCTTGGAATCATCCATGGTGAGAGGAAGTGGAATTCCTCTAACCGCATGCAAGTCGTTGACAGCCCACAGGAACGGCTCAAGGGCTAGAGCAAAGAGCAGTGGACTGAGGGGACACCCTTGTTTGACCCCTTTCTGGATGGTAATGGGGTCAGATAGGTGTCCATTGATGAGGAGGCAAGTGGAGCTGTTGTTGTAGCCTCCTCTGATGATGTTGAGGAGTCCACTGCTGACCCCGACTTTCTCCAAGATGTTAAAGAGAAAGGAATGCCGGACGCTGTCGAACGCTCGGTTGAGATCGATAGTCAACAATGCCATAGAATAGTTTTTGATGTTAACCAGACGTAGCACTTTTCTGATGAGGATGAGATTGAGCTCCATCGATCGACCAGGAACACCATACACTTGTGTACTTTTGATGATGTACCTCATCCCGATCTTCAGTCTGTTGTTGAGAACACGGGCAAGGATCTTGTAATCCGTGTTCGACAGACTGATGGGACGCCAGTTTTTGATGATGGAAGGGTTCCTGTTGGTCTTCGGGATGAAGACGGTATGTCATTCCATAAATTCTCGTGGCATATTCCCGATGGTAAGGAAGATGTTAAATATTGCCACGAGAATGGGGAGGATGTGGTCCCAAGCCTCTCGGTAGAGTTCCGTGCCTAGTCCGTCTGGCCCAAGCGCTTTCTTTGTACAGCACTGTTTGATGGCTGATGTTATTTCGGCCGCTGTAAAAGGTGCATCCAACCCTGCTTGAATGTGCGCAGGGAAGGAGTCAATGTTCCAACAGGAGTAATCCTGGGGCGGGGGGGATACTGTTGTCTTGGTAGAGTTGACTGTAGTACCCCCAGAAGGCGTTCATGATGTTAGGTGTTGTGGTGTAGTCACACCCACCTTCACTGATGGTAGTGATGGTTCGCTCCTGCCGGAAGTTGACGTATCGCCTGTTATAGAATGCGGTCGATTGCCTATCTTCCGAGTGGAGGTGGAGACGGATCTTAATGTTCTTTTCATCCACCTGCTTTTGCTTCTCCAGTTCAATGTCGAGATTAATGTCACGGGTGGTGTTGTGACATGGAAAGCTTTGGCGTTGGCTGGCCACGAACCAGCTCCTCTCCTTGTAAAGATCCCTGAGCCGAGATCTTCTAAGGAAGGCACGTTCCTGGCCCCATTTTTTCATATTTTCTTTGATGGTGAGTTTAAGCCATGCCCAAGTGTCCCAGTCCCAGCCAGCGGTGCACCAGGTGGAGCACAGTTGGATAAGCTTTGCCGCGAACAGGGATGGGAAGTCTGGTGGTAACTTCCAGGGGCCCAGACCAACATCTACAGCTTGTAAAGGATGGTACCTGAGCACGACTAATTTATGGTCCGAGATGGAATAATTAATTGGAACATGCCTTATTGTCTCGGCTCTGGGGACAAGGGATGGTGTTAAATAGAAGCAGTCGATCCATGTGCTGATGCCTTGTCCTGTCCAAGTATAATCCTGACAGTAGGGGTTGTGAGCCCTCCAGATGTCTGTCAATTGGAGGGATTTCCCCCTACTTTATCATAGGCCAGGTCCACCACACAATTGAAGTCCCCCATCAGGATGACATAATGGGCACCATATAGGTAATTGTGTAGCGACTGGAAGAGTGCAGGCCTAGATGGTCGGTCTGCCGGGGCATAGATGTTGATGTACCTGGTGGTACAGCCCTGATACTTCCAGTCGATGGCAAGGACTCTCCCCTCTATATCCCTCTGGATATTATGGAAGGCTCCGAGGAGGGGGGCTAGCATAAGTACTCCGACCCCGGAGGTGTTATTTGTGTCAAAGCTCCAGTGCGATTATACGAGGTACTTATGGCTTAGTACCTGAATATTTTTGAAATAGTAGAAATGTGTTTCTTGCAGGAACAAGAGCCGGATGGTAAATGCTAGCATGATGTTCCACACCTCCTGCTGTTTAAGTGGTGAATGGAGCCCTCATATTGAGGGAGGCAACACAGAAGGGGGGTGGCGGCATTACGATGTTTTAAGTAATTTACACCCAGCCTAAATCTTTAATACGTAACCTCCTTACATACTTGGTGAGGTCATCGATCTGTAGGGGGATGGTAGTATACCCCGCGTCCTGCAGACCGGCTTCCAACCTTGCACGTGAGCTCGAGAGTACCTCGAACTCGTGATGGGTGTTTATTTTCCTGAAGCTGACGATCTTATTGTTTTTAACTTCATAGTCATAAAGGTTGAATTGGGAGCTGGTAAGTTTTGTATTTTGGAGTTGACACTGTGTTTGGGATAAGAGGAGGTTTCCACCTCCATCTCCGACTCTGATGTTGTAGAGTCGAGACCTCCCTTAGAGCGACTTCTTTGATGTTTTTTCTCTAGTTTTGGAGAAGCCACTTCTTTCCTTTTCTTAGGGAGGTCTTGTGGGAGTGGAAAATGTTGTACCCCCTCTTCTTTTGTCAACTCTACTGCAGGGGGGTGCTGGTTACTACAGGGGGGGCTTGTAAAGCGTCCACAGATGGCACCTCCTCTGATGTTGTTGAGGGGGGGGATAGCTGGTGTTGTGCTATCCATAGCATCGTCTGTACCCTCGGATGTCTGTTGTTCTTGTCCCTGTTCCGATGGTGGTGGTGGTGGAACGATGGAACTGTCCGAGGGGGAGACTGCTTCCTCAGCGGATGTGTTGCTGGAGGGGAAACAGTCTCTTCTGCTGGTGTTGTTGCAGTGGGATGTTTTTTAATTTTCCCCAAGGCAGTTTGTGCAAATGTCTTCTCCCCGATGGTGTTGGGGAGTACAGGAAATCCACCGGCGTCTTTTGCAGGCTGCGGGGATAGTGCCTCAATGGGCGCTCCTGCCCTCTCTGCAAATGTGCACAGAGACAAGATGTCACAGCGTGCTCTGTGCTGGAGCATTTTCGGCAGGGGTGTGAGCACTGATGAGATATGTGCCCAATGCCGACGCAGTTGAAGCACTTGGCTCGGGGGCAGTCACTACCCAGATGTTCAATCGAGCTACACTGCAGACGCTGTCTTTGCACTCCGGGATATTGTACTAGGATACACGACGTACCGATGGTTACAAGATTTGGCACTGGTTGCCACATGTCCATGGTGAATGTGACTTCACCGGAGAACCAGGCGGGGGTCTTCCTAGCAGACGCTCTTCTTGATGTTACTCACTTTCCCCCACTTGTTGAAAGTTTGAGTGAGCACGTCGTCTCCAGCTTCTAGATATTCCATGGGGAAGAGGCTGATTTTTATTTGGTGCACTTGGGACCCAACCATGGTGGGGGTCACCTGCTTCCCTTGGACTTGGAAGCCCTCTAAAAGCTTGTCCCTCGTCGTTACGTTCTTCACGACGAACAGAAATCTACTCCCTCCGTAAGAGGTGAAGGAGAAGATATTCTGTGCTCCTATGGTCTCCTTAAGAACTTTTGATAATACTCTTGGGTCTTCCAACCCTGGAATCTCCACTCCTAGGGTCATGGTCCTGGGGGGGGGGGGTGAGATCACTTTATTCATGATCTCTGTGTCTAAGAAAAAAAAAAAAAAAAAATTAGAGTCTGTAGACTCTAAATAATCCCGTAGCACTTCAAAATGAAGTGCTACCAGCAAGTTAAAGATTAGTAGAACAAAAGAACAAGTTAATACAAAAAAAAGGAACAAGTTAGTATAATACAACAAATTTTGCAACAATGCGATAATAATAGAAAAATTTTTGGCAGCACAGCTATTCAGCACTCCGATCAGGAAACCAGGAACAGATGAATAAGAGAGCGATTGAATTCTGCGCCGAAACTATATAGCTAATGTCAGCGCCCTCTCTTGGTGGTGTCGTCATGCACATAGCGGCGGCCGATTGGTTACCGCGGCTCCGAACTGTCTTTGACATGGCCTAATACTTGTATCAACTTATATACATCTTTTCAGCATTTTTACATCGATTTCCTATCTTAAATAATCCACAAACATTCTCTGTTCAAGTTATGGACTTCTCTAACATTACTTAATATCTACAAAATTGATTATATACATGTTCTGAATCATCAAGAGACACATTTTTCATTCTGGAGGCATAAGCATGTCCTTTTCCATTTCTTTTGACGTTACCTTATGTTGGATTGGAAAGAGGATGACTCATCAAAAGTGAATCAACACTTTTTCTGACACAACAATAGAAAAGAGCAAGTTTGAGTATTTAGGAAGTGCGATATTCTGATGAACCATGAGGCTTGTTTAAATAGAGTAAATATGAGTAGGGAACATGACATCATAATTGAAATGCAACTGAAGAAGAAATTTTGCGAAGGGTGATATGAGTTAGCATGTATGTATTGGCCAGTATGTGTCGGTTTGCGGTAAACCGCGAAGGATAGGCTGCATGATGGGAAGACATGTGACCAGTGTATCCAGGAGCCGGTTCTGATTTTCAATTTCAATAATGATTTCAAAATGTGTTTATAAGGAATGTGTATATAAACATTTTGCTCTCCAGGCCAAATTTAATTTTGTAACCTAATAGATAATAATAGTAATAGGACTCTAGCTTTGATATAGTAAAGGTTTTTTTTCCCCCACCAGAGATTAGGTCAATAATTGTTGTAATGGTTTGTCAGAAACTTTAGCAAACCATGTAGATTGTAGTGCAGCTTGTTTCTGTGTATATATGTGTATGCTCCAGATGACCTTGATATGAAGGTCGAAATGTCAGGTGTTCATTTTGGTTTATATTAAACTAAAGTTTTGCTCTAACACAGTAGTTGTCGCCATAATTTTTCATAATGTATCCATTTGATGGTATTGACTGGAAGGCGGCCATATGGAAATCTAGAAGCAAGATCTCTCCTGTTAGGGTACCCTTCGAACTTCATCAAGTTATGAAAAAAAATACTGTTGTCTGTATCCAACTGTGGAACTTCATGGCGAAAGAGATTAAAGATTTCTTTGTACCAAATTTTACTTTTTTTAATGGAAAGAATGTCAATTCCAGAGTGTTTTACAAGTCTTAGAGTTAAGCACAGAGTGTTGTAGTATTCAGGAACAATCTCAGCTTTTGCATCTGTATAATCATTAATTCCAAACAGGTGTAGATAAAAACCCAAGTAGTAACGGAGAAGGTCTGCACATGTGTGATCAGTCTGCAATATTTTATGGATTTTTGAAGCTGGATTGCTTAAATAGCAGAATTTCAAGACTGGAAGTCCAAATCCTCCATGCTTTGATAGTTGAAGAAATTCCTTTTTAACTTCTTGGTATTGGCTGAACCAAAAAAATTGCAGAGGCTTACTATATAATTGCTTTTCTTCAGCTTTTGTGATGTCTGGAATATTTATTATGTACAACTGAGAAGGATAGATTATGGTTTTGAGTACTATGGCTTTAGAAGAAAAGGAGAGTGGTCCTATTTTCCAGTCTTCTAACATTTCAAGGTTTTTATATATAAGTTCTTGGACTGGTAATATCGGGTAAGTGGAGAAGGGAATTCCAAGTATAGTGAGGGGGTTCTCTCTTAGGGGTTAGTCCAAAAGGAATGCCTTCAAGATCCCACTTTCCATAAACTTTTAATTTTGTCTTGTCTGCATTAATAATTAATCTGCTGCTTTTGCTGAAGTTTTACAAAATACCAAAAAAAATATATATATGGAATCATTATCCTTCAAAGTTCCCACTACATCATCAGCATATATATGCTAATACCTTATTTTCCTTTATAGTTGAAGGAACTGTTATTCCTCACACAGCATGTGTATTGTTAACTTCCTGTATGAAATGTTCAAGAACCAATGCAAAGAGCAGTGAACTGAGAGGGCAACCTTGCTTGACTCCTTTTTGAATTTTCACAGGGTCTGACAGGAACCCATTAACAAGGAGGCAGGTAGTTGAATTGGCATAGGCTCCTTTGATGACAGATAGCAGCTTTTACCAACACCAATTTGTTGGAGGATGTGGAATAGAAAGGGATGCTGGACATTATCAAATGCATAAGTAAGGTTCGATCTTCATTGTGAGGTCTCTTCAGTGGGAGCCAAACCCAGAGGTGACACCAAGGTTAAAGTAATGCAGAAGTCATGTTTTCAGATACGAGTTGCCAAAAGGTGTCACAACTTATTATTATAATACTCTGGGTTAGAGATAGTAGTTGCTGTAAGTTTTTCCACTTGGTTATACTATAAATTAAAGATACCAAGAAATTATATACTTGGTTTAATCCTTTATTCAAGTGTATGCAAACAAAGTTTGTACCTGAAATATTTTCAGGACTGGGGCAACTTGGGGTAAAGATGGTATGACTTCACATCAATTGCCTTAGTATCTCATAATGCAAAGCACATCTCCTTGCAGACATATAATGCTATGCATTATGGGAATGATCACTACCCAGCCCTTTTTCGATGGTTTTGCATTGGGTCTTGCTCGCACTGATGAGACCTCAATAAAGGTCAAAACCGGTCTGGGTAGTGATCCTTCCCATAATGCATAGCATTATACATATCTGCAAGGAGATATGCTTTGCATTATGGGATGCTAAGGCAAATGATGTGAAGTCATACCAGCTTTACCATGACTTGTCCTGGTCCTGAAAATACTTCAGGTGCAAACTTTGCTTGCTTACACTTTGATAAAGGATTAAACCAAGTATATAATTTCTTGGTATCTTTAATTTAAAGTTATGTTTTTTATAATATCTGGTAAATTTTTCTATTGTTGGCTATAAAATATGGATGGATCCATAATATCTTCCTTTTAATATTTTACTAATGCCAAATTGAAGCCTATTCAATCTACTTTTGATATTTGACAGCGTTATTATATTTACAAAAACCAAAAATGTATTTTCATTTTCATCAAAGAGACTAATAATTATTTTATAACTTATTTCACACACACACACACATACATATGTGGGAATACAACTATTGTCAGCAGAATTTCCTTATCTTGCACTACTTAAACTTTCAATGTTTCTACCCAGACCAGTTTCGACCTTTATTGAGGTCTCATCAGTGGGAGAAGACCCTGAGATGCCAAGGTTGGAGTAATGCAGTGCTTATAAATTTTACCTATACAAGTTGCCACAAGGTGCTTAGACCTTATTAAATAAAAATCTCAGGACTTTCTATATCTTGGGTATACTATACGTTAAAGATACCAAGCGATTTTATAAACTTGGTTTTAATCCTTTTTCCATATATATATATATATATAACTATCTATCTATATATATATATATATATATATAGATAGATAGTTTTTTTTTTTTAATAAACTTGATAAAATATACAATGGTAGATAAACAACAAAAAAGGACTATCTACATATTATGAGAATGTATATTACAGAGAAAAAAGATTTTCTTTTTAGATATAAAATAGAAATGAGGGAAAAAAGATACATTAGTGGTAGACAGGATTTGTTTTTTCAGTAACAGTCAATATTACAGTTCAGTATCACTTTTAGTTATTTTTCAGCTGAAGTGTATTGTCATCAGCAATCCAGAACAGGGTACCAGTTGGATTCCACTCCTCTATGAATTTTGCAACAGTTCCTGTTTCTTTGTAATAATCAAATTCCAGTGAAAGCCTGCTTTGTAGTTTCCGACGTAGGCTACACATGAGGGTTTGTTCCGATTCAGTGATGGATGGGTGCTGATTATTTCTTGTGTGCATAAGGTAGAAACTATAAATGATGGCCTTGCCATAGATGAAGAGGAAATTGCATATTCTGTGTTTGTTCTCTTCTGTATGGACTAAATTCCAGTTGGCTGTGTGTGTAGTTACCGGTGCTAGAGGCTGTATTCAGGACATAGATGATCATCGCTGTGTTTGCAGGACAGGTTAGATATGTGTGTTCCAAGGTGCCTGAAACTTTGCAGAATAGACACTGATCCGATTCTCTTAGCTGAAATTTGTGGAGCTTAGTAGGAATTGGCAAGATGTTATGCCATAGCCTCAACTGTATGTCAGAATCTGGTTTGGCGCACCTCAATTTAAAGAAGATCCTACTAAAAACTGGGTGGCATGTGCAGCTTAGTAAATGAGAGGGTTAAGGATGAATATACGAAGGGCGAAGTTGGAGGCCCTGATATGAGGACATGGTATATTTTCTTGTAGTTGGAGGGAAGAATTGGAAGTGAGGCTTCAGATGATGCAAGATGAAAGGTAGGCTCCCCGCAGTTTCTAGAAGAAATGTGGATTCCCTGAGGTGTAGCAATATCTGGGAAGGCTTTTATAATAGAAACTTGCATCATTTGATATTCCCTTTCAATTTTGGAGTTTTTCAATGGTAGGCATGTTAGCTTCTGGGTCAGGAGGTTCCCTATGATTCTTATTCCTGGCCAGTTCCATGTAGGGAAAAGGAAGGGCTGGCCAGTTGTGAGACTTGTTATGTTTCTGTTTGAAAACAGTGGTTATGTTACAGCTGACTCTGTTGATCCTGTCAGTGTGTGATGTTCTGTATTTTTCCACCGCTGTAGAGCATCTTTGTAAAAATTAGGTAGTTTAGGAGGTGGTGGTGGCACAGAACTGGCCATTCAGAGGATTGTGGAAAGAGTAAGTCCTCTGGTGGATGATTTCATAATGTAATTGAAGGTGGTTACATAAACATGATTGGACTGAAGTGTCTTTAGGAGAAGGATTATCTTGAAGGATGTGATCTTGTTTTCAAGGGAAATCAGGCCTTGACCTCCCTTATTGAGTGGCTTGCAGAGTTCAGAGTATGTTGTCCAGTTAGTATTGTTCCAGAAGAAACATTTCATTGCCTTTTGAATGTGATGGAGAAAGTATTCAGGGGGTGTTAGTACTTTGAGGGTATGCCATATCACACTCACAGCCATCTAGTTGATTATTAGGATTCTTCCTCTAAGTGAAGACATTGAACGAATCCTGTTTCATTTTCCTAGCACTTGTTTAAATCGGTTGTGTAGCTGTGTCCAGTTCAGTGCATTATATATTTTGGTGTTGCGAAGGTGTACACCTGAGTATGTTTGTCCTTCATTTGACCAGGTACATTCAATCGGAGAATCAGTTCTGGCCTTCCATCTGCCTGACCACAAAATAGTAGTTTTTGCAGAGTTTAATTTGGCCCCCGGAGGCTTGTGCATCTAGTCTGTGTGCTTCATTGGTTACTGTCATTTCTTCATCATTATGGTTAACCGCAGAGTTAACCTCCCAACCGGCCAGGACATATATATATGTCCAGCAAATCCTGAATACGAGTCAGACCACCTGTTGAAAAAACATGGATATCAAGTGCATTTGACTGTCATATCCATTAGAAGGTGTGACAATTCTTCACTCTGATGAGAACACTTAACCAGAATACCTCGTGTACATAGCTATGTTCAGGTAATCTAACTGGAATCTAAATTATATTACCTACAAGTTGCATTTATTTTTGCTACTTGTTTTATCATATAATTATAGTTTTTAATGCCAGTACAAATAAGAGATCCTTTTATATTTCTTCACTTAAGATTGCATCGCTCTGGAGAACAATGCCACTATCATTTTTTTTTTTTTTTTTTTGCTAATTATCTTAGTGGCCAATACATTTTATTCTCCCTGAACTTTATTCAAGATAATTATTTTTGTCAAACAATTATTTTATAAATTCATAAATATCCAAATCTTAAAATAAATACAGCCTCCATCTGTTACAAATTGTTTTCTTTATTTTTTATTCATAATCTTAGTTAGAAAAAAAAAAAAATGAACCTTCACAGATTGCGTGAAGGTTCACTCTTTTACGATATTACCTTATAGATAATCATACACAGTGGCATATTTAGGTATAGGCTCAGGCCTAGAGCGGCAAATTTTGAGGGGTGGCAGAAATTTCTAGGCTCTCATTTTTTAGTTATAACATGTTTCTTATATGCCGCATCTACTCACAAGTAGAGAAATATTTTTCTTTTCCTCATTGTAAATTTAGTCTGCAAGCATATTGGCATGTAATCAGATTCTGTATAACTGTGCAGACCAAGACACGTGCACAGAAAGCTACTGTATTGTTGTCAGTAACTTGACACAAAGGCACTAGGGATTAGTGTATTTGATCCCTTTCTTGCTGAGCACATTGCCAAAATCAGGGAAAAAAAGGAAAAAGTTTAATTTCCTATCTTTCCTTTGCCATGCATGAGGAATTTATTAAAATAACGGACAAGAAAGTAATCACATTTATTGTGGAAGAACTTAAAATAGCATACATTTTGAAAATTATGGAGACAACTACCGTGTTTGAATAAAAACTTTAGTTTACTATTACTAAAATTTTACAATTCAACGTTTCGACCTTTATGTCAAGGTCATCTTCTGGAGCATACAAATATACACACGAAACAAGCTATATTACAATCATACTGGTTCGTTAAAGACACTGACTAACCGCTGCCACAATTGTTGGCCTGACCTCTGGTGAAAAAAAAAAAATAAAAAATTATACATCAACGCTAGAGTCCTATTATTTGTGTTGTCTACTATATACATATATTAACATCATTCCAGCCAGTTGGAGTGGAATGGTTTCTAATAATAGCAGATTGGCTAGAGTCCTGACTTATGTTGAATCTTTCAAATTAGGTTGGCTGAATGTGTGCCATCCAGATCCTTGGAATTTTCATACCATCTTTATTGTTGATATTTGGGTGGTTTATCAGGATTTTGCAGGATTCTTTAAATTTTCTTTCGTACCATGTTTTTGTGGTGTAAGGAGCAGGTGCTTTTCCAGTTGATTTGGTGTAAGGTGTTGAGTGCATGGTCTGAGAGGCCTGCTTCACCATAATGGTTATATTTAATGTGTCTAATGTGTTCTTTCTTGCGTATAGGGATTGTCCATCCTGTTTCACCAATGTACGGTAAGTTACAGGTGCAGCGGATGCAATAGACTCCAGGATGTGCTAATGGGAGGAGAGGATCCTTAGAGGAGCTGAATATGGTTTTAAGTTTAGTGGGTGGTTTAAAGGTGGCATTGAGGTTATAATGTTGTAGGATTCTGTTGATTTTTTCTGATAACCCTTTAATGTATGGGATGGCTATGGTTTTACTGTAATCTAGATTCGTTTTTGTTGTGGTTTTATAGAGTATTTTATTGACAGTATTTTTGTTATAGCCATTGTTTATGAATGTGTCACTAATGATTTTTAGTTCTTGTTTCAGAGCTTGCTGGTTAGAGCAAATAGTTGTGGCTCTGTTTTTAAGGGTGTTTATGACTCCATATTTTTGTGCTGGGTGGTGATATGAATTCGCATATATGTATTGGCCCGTGTGTGTCGGTTTTCGGTAGACCGTGAAGGATAGATTGCCTGAAGGAAGACGTGTAACTAGTGTGTCTAGGAACGGGAGCGAATTTTGGTTTTCGATTTCGATGGTAAATTGTATACGTTCGTGTTGTTTGTTTAGGTGGCTGAGGAATGTGTTTAGCGTTTGTCGACTGTGCAGCCAGATCGCGAACATGTCGTCAACGTTTGTCGGTCGAAGCGTGGCGGAATCAAGAGCCCTTTGCTCAAAGGTTTCCATGTAGAAGTTCACGATTGGGGGGGATAATGGTGAGCCCATGGCCGTACCTTCCTTTTGTAGGTAGAATTTGTTTTGCCACACGAAGTAACCGGACTTTAGTACGTGGGCAAAGAGGGCCGTAATGTCGGGCGGAAATTTGTTCTGTAGTAGGAGAATTGTGTCATTGATGGGGACATTAGTGAAAAGGGCAGAAACGTCAAAACTGACTAATAAGTCGTCTTTGTCGAGCGTTATGTTTTTGATTATGTTTATAAAGTGTTGTGTGTTTTTTACGTAGGAGAGGGAATGACCTACCAACTCCTTGAGTGTTGCCGCTAATTTCTTGGCTAGGTGGTAATTGGGACTGTCTATAACTTCCACTATTGGTCGAAGGGGCACATTTTGTTTGTGTATTTTCGGAACCCCATATATTCTGGGGGGGGGGGGACATAGTGGGGTTTGAGTTTTTTAACTGTGTCTGGTGGCCAAGAAGTGACGGACTTTTGGAGGTTTGATATGTTTCCAGAAATTGCAAAAAAATACTCATTGCAAAAGGTCAACATGAAGTCTATTATACCACTCCCTAAATCATAAATTTAGTTTAATCCTTTATCCAAGTGTGAGCAAACAAAGTTTGCACCTGAAAATATCTTCAGGACTGGGGTAAGGTAGTACAACACCAGGCAACTCGTAGCAAAGGTGGACCAAGCTAACATCACTCCTATCTCAGTATCTCCCATAATGAAAACACATCTCTTTGCGGATATATATAACGTTATGCATTAAGGGAAGGGCCACCACCCAGACTAGTTTCGACCTTTATTGAGATCTCTTCAGTGAGAGCCAGGCCCAGAAGTGGAGATACCAGGCAGAAGCAATGGCAAGGTCATCTTTACCTATAGGAGTTGCCAAAAAAGTTGTGCCACCTTTTTATTAAATTACTCTGGATTTAGAGAAAGATGTTGAAAGTTTATTTTTCACTCGGTTAGACTATAATAAATTTAGTTTAATCCTTTATCCAGGTGCGAGCAAACAAAGTTTGCGCCTGAAAATATCTTCAGAACTGGGGTAAGGTAGTACAACACTGGGAAATTCGTAGCAAAGGTGGACCAAGCTAGCATCACTCCTATCTCAGTATCTCCCATAATGAAAACACATCTCTTTGCGGATATATATAATGTTATGCATTAAGGGAAAGGCCACTACCCAGACTAGTTTCGACCTTTATTCAGGTCACGTTCAGCACACTCAGGCAATGCATTCCATGCTCCTACCACTTTCCATGCAAAAAACGCACTTCTTACCCTTTTACTCACCATCTTCTTTTGCAACTTTCAGAGATGGCCTCTTTTCCCGGTGGCTTTCCCTCATTCTACCATGTGAAAAATTACCTCAGTGTTAATATGATAATAACCCTTTAACAGCTAAAATGTCTTGGTCATATTCTCCCTTTCCTTCTATCCGCCAAGCTCTGTAGTCCACATGCCTTCAGTCTATTCAAATAATCAACATTGTACAGTTCTTACATCATTTTTATTATTATCCATCTCCGCATCCCATTCAAATCCTGGTGACCAGATCTGAGCACAGAAATCCAGATGTAGTCTGATCAAAGCTTTATACAATGGGACCAGCAGATGTTATTTCTTGTGGTCAACGTTCTCGTCAACATTGCTGCAATTCTCTGAGATGTCATCATAACCTTTGCAATTTGTTCCCTGTAACTTTAAATTTCTATCGTCAATCATCCCAAGATCCCTTGCTTCCTCCACTTCTTCCAGTATAACTCCACAAAGTGAATATAAAGGATATCTTTTGTGGACCCCAAATTTTAAAACTTTACAGTTAGTTGCATTAAACTGACATTCCCATGCCTTTGCTCACCCTTCTAGATTGTTCAAATCCTCTTGAAGTGACAAAACACCTGCACTATCTAATAACCCTCCCAAACTTCATATCATCTGCAAAAAACTGAACATCTCCCTGTAGTCCTGTGACAATATCATAGACAAAGATTGAAAGCAATGGTTCCAGCACTGAAACCTATGGAATTCCACATGTAACCTTCCTACAACTTGATTCTGCTCCCCCCCCCCCCCAATATACAACTCTCTGATATCTATCAAAGCACCAACCACCAATCCAATATAATAACCTAATATCCAAAACCATATGATGCAACTTATAAATCAACTTTTCATGTAGCACCCTGTCAAATGCCTTGAAAAAATCTCAGAAAAGGACAGTATATGCCTTGCCTTCATCCACTGCTCTTGTTACTCTAGTGTATCTGTATCTGTATTTCAATTTAAGTTTCTGTAAAATCTCTGACATTTTTCCTTAGGTTTTTTTTCTTCTTTTTTCCTATTATATAGTCAAGTATAGATTTATTGCCTCTTGCTTTCCATGTGTATTTGTGTACTCCTGTATAGCTATAAATGAAATTTTCTATTTTGAAATTATTTAATATAATAAAGTGAATTAATCTTAATTCATTTTTATTTTGATATGGTTCCCCCATTATTTTCCATACAATATTTTATTTCTTTTTTAATTATTCTTGCATTTAAATCACATAAAATAACTATGTTTGTTACTTGTGTTATTGATTAGTTGCTGAAGCTATTTGATTTTCTTCAGGGACATAAAAATATCATCATGTTTCTTCTTTGTATTTTTCAATCTTCCTTCCATTATTCTCTCATTCCAGTATTTATTATTATTATTATTATTATTATTATTATTATTTGACACCTCCAGGGAGTCCAAGGACTTATCGAGGGAGGGCACCTGCTCTACAACTCCGTTTCCACTATTCAATCACCAACTGACCGCAACTACACCAACACCATCTACCGCTGAACAGCACGTATTTCCACAGACAATCACAATCATCCATGCCCACAGCGAGATTTGAACCTGCAGCCTTTTGGCTGGAGAGCAGATACGCTATCCACTTGGCCAAAACCAGGCCAGCCATTATTTTATTTTTCCATTCTTTAGATATCATTAGTATGTTTCCTGATTTTTTTTCTTTCAGATTTCTTTACTCTGCTCTTTATTTGAATATAATCATTGCTAAATTTAATAAGCTGTAATATGTTCAGCACAGAAATCAGCAATAAAATGACAGAGATCATTAAAACAGGCAGAAACACTAAAAACATCAACTGTATCCTAAATGGAGAACCTATAGAATAAGTAAAACATTTCAGCTGTTTAAGCAAAATTTTTAGTGAAAATTATTGTTATTATTAACATTATTCAGGACCTACATGGAGTCATAAAACTCATTGTGGAAGGCCCCTTGTCTTTGATCCTTCCTCTCATACTACTGTATGAAAGAACTCACAAGAATGAAGCCTGTAACTACTGCTCAACAGTTCAAATGTCTCATTATTATTATTCTGACCTCCATGGAGTCAGAGATTCATCGTGGGAGATACACACTATTGCAAACAATGCTCATATAACCATGTCTTAAAATGATTCAATGTGTCTATATTCAAAACACATTCAGGCAATGCATTCCACTTACTAACGACTCTCACTGCAAAGAACCTTTGCCATGGAAGAGAGAAAAAATCTCTTCCATGGCAAACTGATAACAATTATTGACTAGATCAGCATTTCCCAAATTTTTCCTATGATGGAACACTTCACAAATCCTGAAATTTTAACGGAACACCTTGGTTAGAGTAGAGTATCATCGGTCTCATATTCAATGTAAAGCTAAGCGCACACTAGCACTACGCGACACTATCGCTGTGCTATAAAGGCCAGCACGTGCTGACCTTAATAGCACAATCCACACACAAAATGAGGAGTGCCTGATTTTCAAACATGTTTGAACTTGTCGCAGCATTTAAAACCATTCCAGGCTTATATTAATTTTGATAATTTTTCACGGAACACTTATTCACTTTCCGTGGAACACCAGTGTTATGCGGAACACAATTTGGGAAACATGGACTAGATTTTATTTCAATAATATCTCCTCCTCCTCTTCCTATTCAAGAGGCTTTGCAATTTACATTCTTTGAATATAAAGGTCAGAATGTAAATTCTGACCTTTATCACCACTTACCACATATATCCACTCAGTCTCAACTTCCCCACCCACATCGCAATATATTCCATCTCCATACACACATTCACTGCTACTTTTAGCATCCACTCTCTCCTTATGCCATGTCTTCCTGCCCACGTGGGCTTCCTCCCCATTTCACCTCCCCTTTCTACCAAATTCTGCATCTGCATGGCCTCAGTCTGTCCTCATACCTAACATTGTACTGTCGTGATATCATTTATATTATTTGCCTTCTCACCCTCTCCAAGGCTAATTTAACCCTTCTAAATCCAGATGAAGAAATCTGAGCATGTTAATACCAATGTTATCTGATCAGGGCTTTATAGAGTGGAATCATAACTCTTATCTCTGCTGGTCGGCATTCTTTTCAGTATTGCAACAGTCCTCTGGGTTACCTTCACTGCCTTTGTGATTTGTCCACTAAGCATCATCTTTCTATCAATCATCACCCCAAGCTCCTTTTCCTCATTCACTTCTTCTAGTACACTTCCTTCAGCAAAGTATGTGGCCTTCCATCAACGAATTCCAAATGTCAAGACCTTACATTTAGTTGCATTAAACCAATAACCCTATTAATTTGCCCATCTTTCCAGCTTATTCAAATCCTTATGAAGGGCTACCACATCAGCGCTTTTACTAATAACCCTTCCTAACTTCATGTCATCTGCAAGCAACTTAATTTCTCCAGACTATCCATTGTCGTTGCCACTGATATAATGGTTAAATAATACGGTTCTAATACCGAGACCTCAGGGATATCACTTGTAACTTTCCGCTTCCTTGACACCACTCTCTTGTTCACAGCTGTCCGACACTATCAGACAGTTCATCCAATTCACTAATCTGATATCAGCATATCAGTTACAGCATATGGTTTACCCATATACTGTAACTTTAGACATCAGCTTATCTCATTAGCTTAATAGGGAGCACTATTTAGGACTTCAGGCCTACGCTCAGTTGACATGCTTCATTTTCATTATTTAGTGTACTGCCTGCATGCACATGTCTTATTATATTTCGTTCCAGGTGATGGCAATTTGACTTGGATGAAATATTGGAAGTATTAATTAAATTTATTTTAGTTAATATATTAGTCTACATTGTAATTTCCTTAAAAAATAGTTATGAATAGCCAATGTAATCAGCTTATGTAACCAGAAATCAGCTTATCATATGGCACCCTGTCAAATATTTTTGTAAAAAAAAAATCCAAAAAAATGCCAGCATATACATTTCCCCCATCAACTGCTCTTGTTACTTTATTATATAAGGCAATTAAATTACTAAAAGGAGATCACCCCTTAGCAAATCCATGCTAACCCTCACAGATAACATAACCTCATCTGCTCAATGCTGTATTATATTCTCTCACTAAGTTCTCCAAAATCTTATCAGCTAAAGAAGAAATACAAACTGGTTTATAATTGGACACTTCCATTTTACCACACCCTCATTCAGTGGCACTGTCTTACCTTCATTTCACTTCTTATTCACCTTTCCCATAGCCAGACTCTCAGTGAAAAGCTAATCAATTGAGCTGTCAGTTCCCTAACACATTCCTTTTAAAACACATGAAATCCCATCCATTCCCATTTCCTAATTGACATCCAAACCTTGAGCCCTCTCCATCCCTCTCATAATAAAACCTTTTCCAGGATGAAATACCCTAACGATGTAATCATTACGTTAAAAATCTCCACTGTGTCTTTTGCATCAGTCACTCTACTTCCATTTCTGTCTAAAAAAAAGTGATTCTTCCAGAATCATCATTTCTTCTCCTAATGGCCACATGATGAAAGAATTTCTTCACATTTTCCTTATATCTCAGGGCTAAACTCTTCTTATATTCAAGTTTTGCCTTCCTTACTATTCTATTCACTTTCCTGGTCTGAGTCTCATATTCCTCATGGAACTGCACTTTACACCCTTATACTTTTTTCATAGCCTCTTTTCCATCTGCAATTCCCATTTAATATCATTAGTTATCAAGATGACAAACTAAATTTGAAATAGACAACAGAATTAGCAGTGCTGGTATGATAGAAAGTCATCTGAATAAATTTATATGGAATAAGAGAGAAATTAGTCAAAACACTAAACTAGCTGTACACAGGATAGTATTCAAACCATTGTTAAGTTATGAATCTGAGAGCTGTTAGAAAAAAACAGTTGATCAAAGACCTGAAGATCAATATGAAAGTTCTGAGAAAAATAAAGGGAGTGAGAAGATAGCATTAATGACAAAATCGTATTACAAGTAATTCTATTAGGAAGAAACTTGACATTGTTAGCATTCAGGAATGTGTGAGCAGAGGTAATCTAAGACAGTATGGTCATTTAAACAGATTGGGAAAAGAAAGAGTAACAAAATAAGTTTTTTGTCATTATAACAGGAAAAAATATACACGGATATCAAGATCTAGGTGGAATTGATACTGTAAGAAGTGCCTTAGAAGACCAAATTCTTTGGTCTGATGATATTGGAGTCCTGACAGATAACAGATTAATTTGAAAGAAAGTTGTCGATTGGGTGTTGGTAATGATGTAAACTTTTGATGTAGTACTAATATCCTATCCAACCCACTTTAGGTTGTCTGATGTTTAGTGGTTTTCAGCTCTTACAGTTCTGATTTAAGTGACAGATGGGAGGCTGCATACTCTTTTGGAGGAACTGTACTGGAGGAAGCATGGGAGGCAAGAGACATATGGGTGATGATTGATAGAAACTTGAAGTTCATTGCACATATTACAAAGGTGATGAAGATAACCCAGATAACTGCTGCAATACTGAGAAGGATGCTAACCACCAGAGACAGAAGAGTTGCGATTCCATTGCATAAAGACTTTATCAGACCACATCTATACTGTTGTGTTCAGATTTGGGTCTCCAGGATTTCAAGAGGTTATAATGTTGGAAAGAAATATCAGGACTGTACAATGTTAGTTATGAGGACAGATGGAGGTAATGTGGATTGCAAAGTTTGGTAGACAGAAGAAGGAGAGGTGATATGATTGAGACATTTAAACTGTTGAAAGGTAGTTACCGGTTTGACACTGGGGGAGTTCTTTTGTATGGTAGAAAAAGGGGGAAGGAGCCAGGACAAGAAGCCAATCTCTGGAAGTTGTGAAAGAAGTCATGAGCAAGAGGGTGAGGAGTGGATTTTCTTTGCATGATGGAGTGGTGAGCAAGTATAAGAAGTGGTATGATAGACTTTGTGTTGTGATGGGTATTCCACAATGAGTCTTGTGACTTTGTGGAGGTCCTGACTAATAATAATAATTAGGCCATATGAGTGAAATTATTATTGTTATTATTATTATTATTACATGGCACCTCCAAGGAGTCCAAAGACTCTTCGAGGGAAGGCATCTACTCTACAGCTTTCCGTCTCCACCAACTACAGCTAACTGCATCATCTACACCATTGCCATCTACTGCCCACCACCACTAGTATTTTCACAGACAATCACAAACATCCATGCCCATAGTGGGATTCAAACCTGCAACCTTTTGGCTGGAGAGTGGATACGCTAACCACTCGGACAACCAGGCCAGCTATTATGTAATTATGTTACTGATTGATGCAAAAATTGTAGACAAAGCAGTTCTTGTGCTTTGTTTGTAGTGATTGAATTTTGCTTCTTGAAAGTATTTATTTGCTTCTTGATGCATTATTGAAAGACAGTTTCTGTGCTCTTCTATTCTACTCCTCCATACTTCAAACACACAGCCAGCCTTGACATACATACATGTCAGGGTTGCCATAGGTGAGAAGTTCCTATTGAAATTGCATTGCCATTGATATTACATTGATATATGGATATGAGGAGTGAGAAATTTCTTCCTCATCAATGTTGGTGTGGTTAATGTCTTTAATATCTAGCTGCATGTCTGCAGCCTCATATCCATGCTATTAGTTTTCCATCTTCATATACTCTATACAGCAATATAAAATATTCTTTGACCATGGATGTTTAATATTATTTCCAGGCTTCTTTGTCTGTTTCAATGATTATTATATCTCACCTTGAACCCTTTCATTGTCAGTGCACTTACAATCTGCACTTGCAACTTATCTCACATATCTATCACTCATCATCATCAAATTCCTGAATATATACCCTCAAGGGGTGTACAGGATATGATAGTACTACATGAAAAATTTACATCATTACTAACTTCCTATCTACAATTTTCCTCCAAATCAGTCTGTTAAATTTCAAGACTGCAATATTATCTGCTCTTATATTTCTGTCTTCTAAGGCACTTTTTACTGTATCAATCCACCTATATCTTGGTCTTCCTCTGTGTCTTTTTCCTGCCAACTTTGGCAGAGAACACTTGTTTTGCTAATCTTTCCTCTCCCATTCTGCTTGTGACCATACCACCTGAGATTAGCTCTGCTAATGCATTCCTGGATACTGACAATATCAAGTTCTTTCCTAATATTCTCATTTTTAATATGATATTGCCATTGATGCCATCTGTCCATGCCCCTAATCTTTCTCAGAACTCTCATATCTGCAGTATATAGTCTTTGATCAAGTGTTTTACTTCTAACCCAGCTCTCAGATCCCTAAGTTAAAATTGGTTTCAACACTGTCTTGTATACAGCTAATTCAGTGTTTTGGCTAATTTCTCTCTTATTCCATAAAAATTTATTCAGATGACTTCCTACCATACCGGCATTGTTGATTCTGTTGTCTATTTCCATATTTAATTTACCATCTTCACTGAAAATCATGCATAAGTAGCTGAAATGTTTTACTTGTTCTATAAGTTCACCATTCACATTGCAGTTGATAGTGTCAATGTTTCTGCCTATTTTCATTGTCTTTTTAATGCTGACCTTCATACCATATGTTTTACAACAATTATTCAATTTAGTCAGGGAATCTTGCAGACTTGTAGCAGATTTATTTAGAAATATAACATTATCTGCATAAAGCAAAGAGCTGAGATTAACACCTCCAATTTTGATATCATGTTTAATACCACTTTCCTTCATAATGTGATCCATATAGATAATGAATAAGACAGGGGGATAATGTACATCCTTGTCTCACACCAGATTTAACATTAAACCATCTTCCTGTACTTCCTTCAATTCTAACTGCTGACATACAACTTAAACAGAGACTATGTATTGCTTGATATAATGCCCCATTGACACCATACAACTGTAGTGTTTTGAATAGCTTCTCTTTTGGCACCTTGTCATATGTCTTTTCCAGATCTACAAAACTTAAATACAGATCTTTGTTATATTCCCATGATTTCTCAACTATCTGTTTTAAAGTGAAAAATCTGATCCTAACAGCCTCTATTTGGCCTGAATACAGCTTGTTCTTCACCAAGCTTCTCTTCCACAATCCTTCCCAACTGTTTCTCAAGTATATTTGCATAAATCTTACCAAGAACACTCAGTAATGAAATGCCTCTGTAATTCTCACATTCGGTTTTATTTCTCTTTTTATATATTGGTACTATGAGAGCTCTACTCCATCATCTGGAATTCGTCCCTCTCCATGCCTTCTGAACTATGCAGTGCAGCTACTGTATGACTTTTATACCTCCAAAGTTGAGCATTTCTGGTCGAATATCATCTACTCCTGCTGCCTTTCCACATTTCAGGCTTTTGATGGCTTTTTCTACTTCAAGTATGGATATGTATTCCCGACTGCATGCCTGGTCAGTGTTTTTTACCACTATGCTGTCATTACTGCTTGTTTCATTTAGCAGTTTTTCAAAGAAATTACATAATCCAAGGATATCTTTTTCTCCTGTTTTCATATCACCTTTATCATCTTGAATTCCTTTTTACAGTACTCTTTTCTCCATTTCTGAGCTTCTTCAATAACCTCCAGAATATTTTGCCACCTTCTTGATATTTATTTTCTATGTTCTTGCCAAAGTCTTCCCATGACTTTTGTTTAGCTAGTTTTACACGGTGTTTAGCATTCTTGCATTTGTCTCTGTATTCTCTAAGAGCACAAGCTGACTTATTTGTCAGGAACTTTTGATATGCTTTCTTCTTTTCCTTCACTGTCTCTTTAACTTCCTGTGTCCACCATGGAGTTCTGATTTTTCTATCCTTGTACACAACCTCACCACATGCCTGTCTGGCTGAATCAATCAGTGTTTTTCTTCTGGCTTGCCACTGAATCTCCAAGGTTTGGTTCCTGCTCTCCAACCCTTTCATTTTTTCTTGAATAATATTTGTGTATTTTAGTCTACAGTTCACATCTGAGAGCTGCTCAACTTTTATTCTCTTTAAAACTTTCTCACATGTTCTTCTTTTCAATATGAAATTCAATTTTATCCTGCTCAAGACTAAACGGTGATCACTTCTGATTTCAAATCCTCTGTATACTCTGGTGTCCTGCACAGTGGGAAAACATCACTATCAACAATAACATAGTCAATGAGACTTCTTATTCCTTGCCTCTTCTCTCCATGTGAATTTGTGCAAATTTTTATGTTGGAACATTGTGTTAGTAATAACCAGTCCATGTCCTGAGCAGAAATCCAACAGGTATTTGCCATTATTATTAGCTTTGCTCTTTTCTCCAAATTTTACCAAAGTATTTTTGTATGTCTGACAATCATTTCCTACTCTGCTATTTAGATCCCCAACAAGGACCAACTTTTCCTTTTTCATTGTGTCAGTTGCTTTCTCTAAAGCCTCAAAAAATTCCTCCACTTCTCTCTTAGTAGAGCCTTCTGTGGGATCATAGGCACAAATAAGTCTCATTGTCCAATTCCCCATTCTGATATTTGCACACATCACTCCACTTGAGACTGCCTGCCATTCAAGAAGATTAGCCTCGTATTTAGTGTTAAATACTATGGCTACTCCTTCTTTTCCTTGATTGTCATTGCCTGAATATAACATTTTCTGTTTATTGCTCAGAAATATCTCACCAGTTTTGTCTTTTTTGTTTCAGTCACCCCTATTATGTCGATCTGGTACTTATCCAATTCTTCAGCTATCTCCATTTCTTTGCCATTGAGGCTTCTTATGTTGATAGTACCAATCTTTGTCCTTGAGAGTGTCCTTGGTAAATGTGGCGGTCGTGTTTAGCTAGTCTAGAAAACGTGTTTCTAAAGTTAAATATAATGTGGCTTTTTGTCGCAAATTGTGCTGCAGTTGTGCATCGGTTAGATACAAGTGTCCTTCAGTGGTGTTATTGTTTGGAACTGTGTTGTATATATTGTGTTTTCACTGCCGTTTGTTTCACTATTTCAACGTGTAAAGATGGCGTCCAATAACAAACGTATGTTAGCAGCGCGCCGGACTTACTTCTACACAAAAGGCTGGCTCAGCATTAGATTTTTCGCAATGGATGCGTTGTGGAAACTGCTACATGTATGCGCCGAAGAATGTGAAGGATCTGTGGTCGGTTTGGCTAAATATGAAGAACGAAAATGTCAACGTATGTGAGAAGTCGGGATAGGCTGGAGCGTTTAGGAATGGAAGCTGACATTGGGACCGTAGCGGAAGAACTTCAGCGGGAGTTTATGAAAATGAAAAATGATCTTCATCTTCTTCATGAGGAAGTAGAAGTGCTCGGTAAGGAGATACTGGAAGTTAAAGCTGAGTTTAATGTGTTAAACAGAGAAATTAGGACTATAGAGATTACTTTAGCTGAAATAATGAGAACAGGATTACATATGGGTGAGTCTTTGGTGAATGATGCAGTAATAAATAGTATGGGAGTGATTGGGAGTCAACAAAATAAAACCATAAGTGGCCTAGAAGAAACAAGATGTAGTGAGAGTGGGGTGTAAGTAATAGAGCGTTGAGTAATGAAGCTGGGAGAGTCATGCTGAATAGCGTAGAGAATGAGTCCATGAGTGTGGATTTGAATGAAGTTAAGAGTGGTAAGATATATGGTGATTCTATGATTAAGGTTATGGAGAGTGGTATGCATGAGGAGTGCTTGGCTGATGGGACAATAGAAGGAGTGGCTTTAGCAATAAAGAGAGGGCATGAAGCAGACAAGATGATAGTTATGGTGGGTACGAATGACCTGAGAGGTAGTATAAATCGGGTAGGAAAAGATTTAAGAACATTATTAGATATTGTGAAGAGGAAAAGTGTCAATGGCTCGTTTTGACAATTACGAGTTAAGTAGATGAGCAGTGATAATGAAAGATATGATTGCAAGAATGTGCAAAAAAAGAGGTCTGGAATTTGTTGATGTTTGGAGTGTGTTTGAAGAAAAAAGGCAGTTGTATGCTAGAGATGGACTGCATCTTAACATGGAAGGACATAAGCGATTGAAGAAGTTATTGTTTTCTGAACAAGTTGAAGTTATTGGGCAGGGAAACTAATATTGAAAAGGTGGAGTGTAAGAGAGAGAAACTTTAGCACTGATTGTATATCTATTGATCCTTATATGCAGAATAAATTGCAGAAGAGAGTGGATAAAAATCAGCATAGGACTACGGAAGTTAGTGACTTATATATCAGTTCTAAAGCCGGTACAAGATCTAGAGGGAATCTGCAATTTTTGTATACCAATGCTAGAAGCATTCGAAATAAGAGAGAAGAATTTTTGGCATTAGTCAGTGCAATCTCACCAAAAGCTGTAGGCATTAGTGAAACTTGGCTGTCAGCAGAAGATGTGGTCACTGGAATTGAATGTGATGGGTACAGTATTTTCAGGGAGGATAGAAAAGATAGAACAGGAGGAGGAGGAGGAGGAGTACTGTTGATGATAGCTGATGTGTTGCAGTAGTATATCAAAGAAAGTAGTATATCAAGATGATAGACATGTGAATGAGAGTTCATTTGAGGTGGTCTGGTGCGAAATTGTGACCAATGCAACCAAATATACAGTTGGATGCTTCTATAGGCCAGGGAGTACAGGGGGAGATATTGAATTCATACATCAGCAAATTAGTGCAATGAGTGCAGGTTTAGTTATTATTATGGGGGATTTTAATTATGGTGATATCATTTGGAAGGAGGAAATATCACATAGCAAAAAGGAAATGGAGTTCATGTATCGTCTACGAGATAATTACTTGAAACAGCACATAACTGAAGGGACACATGGTGTGAGAGTGTTGGACCTGGTTATTGGATCAGAGGTTATATGCATAAGTAAGGTGTCCTCGTTACCTCCAATTGGTGAAAGCGATCATGTGGTATTGACTTGGGAGGTTGCAAAATCTGTGGATTTTTCTGTTAACAAGGGGTTTATACGTAACTACAAGTTAGGCAATTATAACAAGCTTCGGAGTGAGCTTGCAGCCATCCCATGGCAGAACATATTGCAAGGGAAAGATGTTAGCAGTGCTTGGGATAAAATCAGTGGGTACCTGAGGAAAGCAATATCAGATTGTGTCCCCATGGTCAGGAGGTCAAACAAGGCAGGCATTAGATGGATGAGCAGTAGTATCAAGCATCATCTGCAAAAAAAGAAAATGTTATGGAGAATTTACAAGGAGAAAGGCGATCAGGACACCCATGAGCAGTACAAGGCTCAAGCTAGGAAGATTACCAGTATAGTAAGAAAAGCTAAATCAGATTATGAGAAGATCTTAGCCAAAGAGATCAGGGGTAATCCCAAAGAGTTCTTCCGCTATGTGGCAAGTAAGAGGAAGAATGACTTCAGAAGGATAACTTTAGTGGGTGCTGATGGTATTGAGGTCACAAAATCAGATGTAATAGTCAAGTTACTGAGTGATCACTTTTCAAAACTCTATCACCTAAGTGAGGATATCTCTATACCTGTAGCAATACCTAATGTGAGAATTGAAGCTAAAGAATCAGAGATATTTAATATATTGCAAAATTTAAATGCAAACACTGCTGTAGGCTTAGATGGAATATCAGCTCGGGTGTTGTGTGAACGTGCAAATGAATTGTCAACCCCTCTTGCTTGGATAATTAATTTAAGTTTGAACTCTGGTATGGTCCCTAGGGAGTGGAAGTTAGGCAAAGTGGTTCCTTTGCATAAGGATGGCTCTAAAACTGCGGTATTTAATTACAGACCAATCACCATCTCAGGAGTAGTGATAAAAGTATTGGAAAAGTTGGTTAAAGTCAAAATTCAAGAATGGGTGGATCAGGATATTATACTCTATAGAGGCCAACATGGTTTTGTTAAAGGTAGATCCTGCCTTAGCAATCTATTAATTATTCATAATAGAATAACATCTGAGTTGGACAAAGGAATTGGCTACACAGTGGTACTTCTGGATTTTGCTAAGGCTTTTGACAGGATACCCCATAGAACACTGTTACGCAAATTGGAGCAGATGGGAATGGATATTAAATTGGTGATAT
The DNA here is from genome assembly GCF_054136105.1 of Typopeltis vanoorti. Lineage (NCBI taxonomy): Eukaryota > Metazoa > Arthropoda > Arachnida > Uropygi > Thelyphonidae > Typopeltis > Typopeltis vanoorti. The sequence continues at coordinate 89,313,603 of NC_143564.1, read as the reverse complement.
GGATAGGAGAATGGCTCAGTGAGAGATACCATAAGGTGGTGTATGGAGGAGCCGAGTCCAGAATGAGGTGGGTGACCAGTGGTGTGCCTCAGGGCTCTGTGCTTGGGCCAATGTTGTTTAATTTGTATATAAATGATATAGGAAATGGCTTAAAGGGAGATAATCAGTTGTTAGCTGATGATGCAAAGTTGTGTAGTGCAATAAAAAAATCAAGCTGATGTTGAAAGTTTGCAGGAGAATTTAAATAAGCTGGTAAAATGGGCAAAAGATAATGGATGTCAAAGGTACTCTAAGAGATTGATGAGGCTAGGGACTTAGGGGTATTGGTAGATAGGGAGATGAAGTTCAGAGGACACATTGTTAAGGTGTCCAAGATTGCACATAGGATTACTTGGTTGTTGAAGAACACACTGACATCCAGAGATAAAGAGGTTATTATTCCCCTTTATAAAGCATTGATACTTCCACATTTGGATTACTGTGCTCAGGTCAGGTCACCTGGATTCCTTGGAGATGAGGAGGCTGTGGAGAGGGTTCAGAGAAGAGTGACCAAGTTGGTGAGTGATATAAAAAATGCTCCCTACATTGATAGATTGAGAGCTTGTGGATTGCAGAGATTGGTTGATAGGCGAAGAAGAGGGGATATGATAGAAACATTCAAATTACTGAAAGGTTTTTATAGGATTGATGCAGGGGAAATGTTTCAGCTGTGTGATTGTGATGGAAGAACAAGAGGTTATCTCTGGAAATTAAAGAAGAGTGTGGTTAACAAAGGTGTCAGAACAAGGTTTTTTGCCTGGAGGGTGGTGAATGAGTGGAATTCATTGCCTGACTTAGTTGTCAGCTCTTCATCTGTAAATGAATTCAAGAAGAGATATGACAGATATTGTTTTGCTAGTTTGGGTCTCCTGCGATAAGTCTACTGACTCCATGGAGATACCTGTAATAATAATAATAATAATAATAATAATAATCTTGCTCTGGTGATGTTGAGTTGGGGTGTGTTTTAGGATTTATTCCAGTAGCTGACTTTTAGCTGTTTGCCCTGGTTCCCTGGTGAAAACAATGGACACCTTGTTTAACTGGGCGATGCCCCAGCCTGCATGAAATTCTGTCATGTTGTACCATCATTTTATATTTTGGTTTAAGCCAATAAGAATAAAATTTGGTCTGCTACATCCCAAATTTCCAGCACATCCTCATCCATTTAGTATTCAGGTAGATACATAACAGGGTGCACCACAAGAAGGTGAGGATTGGACATTGGGTCAGAAGTCCTGGTCAGTTCTCTGCATTCCTTTGAAGACTATGTGGAGATCTCCTCTCAGTTATATAGATTTGACCTTTAGGTACCCCATATATCTATCACTCTCCATACAAAAAATCTACTTTTCACTTCCTTGTTCATGCCACCAATGTATGGCTTTCAGGACTTTGCATTCTCCCATCACATATTGCTTTTGCAGAATGTCTACTGGATCTATCTGATAAGCTCTTCTTCAACATAATTTTCAATCATGATACATCTCTTTTTCTATCTGCCAAATTCTACAGGCTATACCCCTGAACCTATTCTCTCATCTGCCATCCCACGCTGCTGTACATCCTTATAGCATTACCTTCTCCTACATATGCAAGAGACCAGATCAGTGCACAGTAGTCCAGTTGTAGTCTAATTAATGCTTTATACAATTACTTTCGTATCTGAAATGTCCTACGCTCTCCTCAATATGGTACCATTCCTCTGGTGATATTCACAGTTTTTGTCTATGGGTTCCATAAATTTAAACTTTACAGCAGCCTGAATTTCATTTCTTTTATTCAACATGCAAATATCACACATTGCGGTGATATAAATACATTACTTGGAAAGAAGTCAATGGATACCCCATGGGCAAAGTGCACCATGTCATGTAATGAGTCACATGTTTATATCTGGTATAAATTGGAGGAATATGATGCTTTCTAGTTGGTGCAACTGTATCTGAGTGAAATTGCTACAAGAAGAGAACTGATGGAGTTTGAAAGAGGCATTGTGATAGGATGCCATGTTGCAGACCTATCTGTTTGATAACTTGTGCTATCCCAGATCAACAATCAGTGATACCATACTGAGATGGAAGCTCAGGGAGTCTGCAAGTGCTACCCATAGTGGGAGACCCAACACACTCACTGAACATGACTGTAGAGTGTTACGAAGGATATTATGTAAAAACTGTCATTCATCTGCCGACACATTGAATGCTGAGTTCTGGGAGTAACTGGAACATGAATCAGCACAAAAACATTCAGAACTGATGTTCACAACATGGGTTTCCATGGTATGACTGCAACATGCAAAGTACTGCATTACTCGAACCAACATGCTTTGTCATCTTCATTGGTACAAAGAGCATGTGCAGTGGGATGTGGAAGCTTGGAAAGCTGTATTATAACTGACAAATCATGCTGCGCCCTCTACCAAGTAGATGGACAGGCAGGACGGATGCCTGGTGAACATCTCTTACCAGAGTGCATAACCCAACTATGAAATTCAAAGGTGGCAGTGTGATGGTATGTACTTTTTTTCCTGGTTTGACCTTAGACCTTTGTTTGTGGTACCACGAATATTGAATTTCAAGAGGTATCTGAACATTCTAGACAATGCAATCTTTCCTACTTTCTAGAAAGACAATGCACTGTCATACTATTTCAGCAAGACAATGCATTGTCATAAGACTGCTGCTGTAACCTAATGATTTGTGGACATGAATGTTACCACACTTAACTGGCCTCTGCAAAGCCCTGATTTCAATGCTATTGAGTGTTGGGTGAGGTCAAGGGATGCCTTCCTCCACAAGAGTCAGGATCTTATTACATGCCTACAGGAAGAATGTTCCAAAATTTTCATTGATCGTTATCTTACACTTGTGGAAAGTATGCATAGGATTGCTGCAGTCATCACAGTGAAAGGAGGTCCTATATCTTATTAAGGTTGGTGCCATGGCTGTTTGTTCCTCACACTATGGTGTCTGTTGACTTCTTTCCAAGCAGTGTATTTATCTGCTGCAGAACCATCTTTATTCAAATACCACTGAGTGATTTTTATTTTGGATTTTCAGCTTTCAATTTTACACAGTCTGTAAACAACTGATTATCTCTCTTCAAACAATGGACAATATCATCAGCATATGCATATAAGATTAAGCCTTTGAAACAACAAAAAGAATACTGTATATGCACACTCCTCTGTCCTTTATTGTACACAGAAGAGGAACACAATTCTCTTTTGTTAAAACGACAGTCGTCTTTTTGTGGTGTCATTATGTTATATAATAGAGTGACAAACTGATGTCTGCTCTCTAGAAATTCCTGTTTTCATATATGTCACCAATTTTATTATCCACTAGTCTACCTTCTTTTTTCATTTCAAAAAGATATGTTGTTATTTCACAAAGAGATATGTGAAATCAATTTCACTTTCTTATACAAAATTAAAAAAACTAAAATTTTATAAACTTTAAAAAATAATACCCGAGTTTTTAAAATATATTTTAATTATAGATGGCAAGCCTGTCAAAATGAAATTAAAAAACAATTCCAAGCCTGTGATGAATTCAGTACGAATGGGAGACAAAGTTCAGCCTAAAGATAATAAGGAAATGGTAAGGACTTTTTTTTAAATATGATGCAAGTATCTTGAAAACAAACAAAAAGTTGGATAATTTTAAGACATATTGAGTATTATGTGTCATTCAGTTGAAATAATTATCATAGCATAATAATTCATTTCTGTGATTATACAAAGATCATTAAAAAATAAAAATAATAAAAAGCTTTACTACCTGCATTGTTCTCTAGTGAACAATACTGTGACTAAGAAAATACGAAAAAAAAAAGTGGATAAACACGGTAGCCTTAGTTTAGTGCAGAAAATTTCTTTGTACTGTAAATCCAGAAAATGTCAGAAATGTTGAAAACATCCATCTGTCTGCATGCAATGAACGAATTAATCATGTAATGGAAAAGGATGAATATTTTCAATATTTTTGACATTTTCTTGCCTCCATACTTTCTCACTTTTGGAGTATTCTTGATAGCTGATAGGTTTCTTTAGAAGAGTTTCTTACTGATTTTTATTTCATTTTGCATAAATATATTCACTGTATCCTAGCCATGGCCCACTCTAGAAGATTCTTCTCACAGTTCATTCACTCTTATCCTCCTTGATAAACTGCATAAGAACAAATGGAGAACTACTTTCATATAAAACAAAACCATATTGAAGATATTGGAAGTTTTTTCCCACTTGGTTAGACTATAACAAATTTAGTTTAATCCTTTATCCAAGTGTTAGCAAACAAAGTTTGTGCCTGAAGTATCTTCAGGACTGAGGTAATTCGTGGTAAACCAAGGTGTCATTACTCCTCATCTTAGTATCTTCCATAATGCAAAGCATATCTCCTTGTGGACATGTATAATGCTATGCATTAAGGGAAGGGCCACTACTCAGACCAGTTTCGACCTTTATTGAGGTCTCGTCAGTGGGAGCCAGACCCAGAGGTGGTGATACCAAGGTAGAAGCAATGGAAAAAACTTCCAACATCTTTCTCTAAATCCAGAGTAATTTAATAATAAGGTGAGACACCTTTTGGCAACTCATATGGGTAAATATGACTTCTCCGTTGCTTCCACCTTGATATTACCACCTCTGGGTCTGGCTCCCACTGATGAGACTTCAATAAAGGTCGAAACTGGTCTGGGTAGTGGCCCTTCCCTTAATGCATAGCATTATACATGTCCCAAGGAGATGTGCTTTGCATTATGGGAGATACTAAGACAAGGAGTAATGAGAGCTTGGTCTACTTTTACCACGAGTTGCCTCAGTCCTGAAGATACTTCAGGCCAAACTTTGTTTGCTTACACTTGGATAAAGGATTAAGCTAAATTTATTATAACATATTAAAAATATAAAAAAAGACTCTTCGGAAAGGAAAATTTTGTTGGCCATCCAAAATTCTCTAAATCTGAATAACCATGGCTGTAAATAAACAATTACCAAACGTTTGGAAACTCTTATTCTTTCCCAAAAGAACAGGCCAACTTTAATTACATCCAAAAGTTGTAGACGTGACTTTCTTGCACTAGCTTGAGACTGATTGTTTGGTTTGAATTTTATCAATGCAACCTGAGGCCATGCTACACCATGTTCAAGATTCAAACAGTGTATAAAATAATTAAATTGGTGTGCTAATTCAGTGCACCTTGTGTACTGTACTAGTCACACCATAATTCCATTACTTAAGAGTGCTTCAGATTGATAAGCAGTATTAGTGATAAAGTTTATATTTCTTACCAAAGTGGTTAATAATTTATCATCACCTGGTAAAATACTCCCATCCTGCTAACTGGAGGCCGTGAAGTGGCTTGAAAAAGCTTATCATCTCTAAACCAATGTTCCTGTACTGTGAAAACCTTACTTATTCACATATCATATAAAGTTTCCAAACTTTCTTAGTGGCATTAGAAAAAATCAATATTCTGTAGGAAGAAGAAGAAAGAACATTCAAGATTAAAAGACAAAGTACGTAATCCAGCTTTCTACGTTTATTAACTTTTTTTTTTTTTTGATTTTTCTGATTAGCCTCCCTATAAGAGATTAACTTCTTATTAGCTTCAGAAATTAGAGCTTCATTAGATACAGAAATTCTAGTAAGAAAGAAGTTCTAATGCTACTCCAATCCATAACGAAAGTATGAAACTGAAATATTAATGATTATTATTATTATTTCATGGGCACCTTCTGAAGACTCATCATAGAGACCCAATTTATCCACACAATCTATCATACCTCTCCTTGAACCCATTAAGAGACAAAGTACTCATAACTAACTCTGGAAACCAAGTCCACTCATTCACAACTATCCAAGCAAAACATTTAGTCCTACCACTGCTACTAACCACACCAGTGTTGAACTTCTGGGAATGACCTCTTGTTCTGACCTCTCTAGCCAAGTGCTGAAACATTTCCCCTGCATCAATCATATAAAACTCTTTAAGCAACTTAAATGTTTCTATCATATCCTGTGTTTTTCACATATCAATCAACTTCTGCAATCCACACACTCTCAATCTGTCCTCATAGGGAACATTCCATGTACTACTTACCATCTTGGTTGCTCACCTCCAAATCCTCTCCACCACTTTCCTCACCTCCAAGAAACCAAGGAGACCAGACCTGAGCATAGTAATTCAGATGTCGACATATCAAGGCCTTATAAAGAGGAATGACAACTTCTTATCTCTACTTGTTAATGTGTTCTTCAATAGTTAAGTAATCTTATGAGCTACTTCAAAGTCCTTAGCAATATGTCCACTAAACTTCAACTCTCTGTCTGCTACCATCCCTCAATCCCTAGCTTCATCTGTTTCCTAGAGTATAATTCCATCAGTGTGGTACACAGTTTGTAATCAGTTTATCCCAAAATGCCTAACTTTAAATTTCTTCACATGAACTGATACCCATTATCTTTTACTCATACTGACAGCCTATTTCAATCATCCTGCAAAGTCTGCACATCACCTTGAAAACCCAGTCCAGGGCACCTAATTTCACATTATCAGCAAATAACTGAATATTTCCTTTCAGGTTATTTCCTATATCATTTATGTACAAATTAAATGGTAGTTGTTCCAGCACTGAAGCTTGCAGCACACCACTAGTCACCCGTTTTTCACCTTGATTTTGCTCCTCCATAAACCACTTTTTGATGTCTGTCCAGCAGTTAACCTCTTATCCACATAACTAGTGTCATATAATCACAATTTGTTCCAATTTTCACAACAGAGTTCCATGTGGTATTCATTCAAATGCCTTTCCAAAATCCAGCAGAATCATTGTGTAGCCATTTCCCTTATCTAACTAAGCTGCCACTCCATTATAAAGAGTTAGTAAATTACTAATGCATGATCGATCCTTCACAAATCCATGTTTATCCACCCATTCTTGAATTCTCTTTTTGAGCAATTTTTCCAGTACTTTTACCATTGTAGTGAGTGGTTAAGGGAGAGAATATAGAAAATGGTAACAAAATGTCATGAACCCAGTTCCATGCCTATAAATAGTGGGATTCTACAGAGGTTGGTGTTGAGAGCCATCTTTTCTTAATTCTTATCAATGACTGATGAAGGAATTAAAAGCATAGTTTCTGAATTTATTATTATTATTATTATCAACAGACCTTCATTGTCAGAGGTCCCACTCTCACATGAACAGCTCATCACACCATGCTAATCTGGTAATTATTACCCGTTACCAACTTATACTTCTTGATCATATCTCCTCCCCTTCCTTCTATCCACTAGGCCTTATAATTTGAATTCTCTCAATCTGTCCTTATATTCCCCATTCTAGACACCAGAAACTAACTTAGTCAATCATCTCGGAATCTTCTGAGCTCCTTGGAATCCATCATCCTTCTGAAAACCTGTAAACAATGGTGGCCCCAAAACTGACCCCTGGGGCATGCCAATAGTGACTTTGCTCTTCTGGAATATGACTCACCCATACACAACCTGCAGATACCTACCAAACAGCAAATCTTCAATCCAGTGTACTGATCTTCTATACAGCCCCATCTGTTCCAATTTAACTACCATTTTATAGTTTTTCAGGTGGCAATCTATCGAAAGCCTTTGCAGAATCTAAATATACTGTATGTGCATCCTTCCTGTCCAATGTATTCGTCACCTTGTTATAATAAGTGAGCAGATTGCAAAAACATGATCTTTCTTTAGCAAACCCATGCTGTCCATTAAAAAGAATTCTCCTGCTATCAACCCATTTCTGAATGCTTGAATTCACTAGCTTCACCAACACCTTGACCACAACTCCAGACAAGCAGATTGGCCTTATCAAACGGAGCAATTTTGTCATCTTTCCATTCCTTTCGAACCTGGGCTAATCTAAGACTCGTTAAAAAGTTCTCAGCCTAACAATGAAAAAACGAATTTATAATTTCAAAATTATTTTTATTTTTCAACATAATCTCCCTTAAGACTAATACATTTATTCCAGCGGTGCTCCAGCACCATTATCTCATCCCTGTAGTGGTTCTCAGTAAGATCTGCAAAATTCCCCTCAACAGCTGCAATCACCTCTTGATTCGAAGAAAAAAACCTGACCAGCGAGGAGGAGTTTTAGTTTTGGGAAGAGATAGAAGTCAAAGGAGAGCCAAATCTGGGGAATGGGGTGGATGTTCCAACAATTCATAGTGCAGATCCCTTAATTTTTCCATTGCCAAAACACCTTTGTGGGCAAGTGCATTGTCCTGATGAAAGATGATTTTTTTCTTCTGCAAACCGGGTCTTTTCTCAAAAATTTATTCGTCTAGTCTGGTTAAAAGATTGGAATAATATTCCCCGGTTATTGTTTTATCCTTTTCAAGATAATTATAAACAAAATGCCTTTAGCATCCCAAAACACCGATGCCATGCTATTTCCTGCTGATGGAACCGACTTTGTCTTCTTTGGTGCTGAACAATTGGCTTTTGTCCACTATTTTGACTGCTGTTTGGATTCTGGTGTGTAATGGTGAATCCAAGTCTCATCCACAGTAATAAATCAATGTACAAAATCAGTTTTATTCTTGTTAAAACACTGCAAGCACTGTTCAGAGATTTTCATGTGAGTGCAATTTTGATCTATTGTGAGCAAGAGCAGCACCCATCTTGCACAAAGCTTTTTCATTGCAACTCTTCATGCTGAGACTATAGGCATTTCAAACTACTTTTGAAATGCCTATAGTCTCAGCAATTTCATACACTTTGACCCAGTCATCCAATACCATATCGTGCACTTGATCAATGATTTCTGGTGGTGTTATGCTTTTTGGACGTCCTTCACGTGGATCATCTTCAAGGCTGGTACAGCCACGTTTAAACTTGGCAGTCCATTTCTTAATTGTCAAAAACAAAGGAGAAGAGTGCCCGTAAACTTTTATGAACTTCAAATGAATTTCTTTTGGCGTTAAACCTTCTTTTACAAAGAATTTTATAACCGCATGATACTCAATTTTATCCATTTCAAGGGATACAGACAACACTTTTGCTTCAGACAGCTGTATAAAACAAACTACATGATAGAATGACTTGCAGTTTCACACGGATGCTTATGACAGATGTACCAACTTAGAAAATAAAAAATCTTGCCGATACTATTGCCATCTATGGTCGAGGCTGAGAACTTTTCAGACCACCCTTGTATAAGTTAATGCTGTTGTTAGTTCCCTTTAACATTCCCTTGTTGACATCAAGTGTACTCAATTCCTCACATATCTCCTGCTTAATCACCATCAGTGGTTCCTCCCCTATTCCCACTGCTATCTCAATTTCTGCATTATAGTACAACCACAAGGATACAATACTTGAATGAATTGCGCATTTAACACGTCAACTATGTCCTACTCAGTGTTTATCATTTTTCCATTATCACTGACCAGCATTATCCTCCCATAATCATTGTTCCTTTTACTGGCCACATATCGAAAACATCTCCCTAGGATTTCTTTTAGCCTCAATTTCTAACTGCTGCTAATTTCACTACCTTTACCGAGTGAGTCACCTTCCTTGCTTGCTTTTTGTACTCCTCATGTAACTGATTAACTCCATTCATCTTGTGCTGCCTCCACAAATACCTTTTTCATCCAGATTGAATGCTTCACCTCTTCAGTCATCCATTTTACACCTACCTCATTTAATCTCCTGACCTTTGGAATACATTCAGTCATTGTCTCTGTCAGATATTTCCTGAGTAGAGACCAAGCAGCACTGATTTCCTTCCTATGCAATTCCTCATTCCATAATATCACTGCAAGCTACCTCCTGAGCTTGCCACAATCACTTGCCCTATAGTTCCACGTATAACCCTTTCTCACGAAAGTCTTGATATGGTTGGCCACCATCCAAGTGATCACTTCATTTACAACAACATCTTCAGATGAGATAATCAAATCCAATACCCTCGATCCATGTGTGGCCTCTGGTACATGCTGCTTAAAGTAGTTATCCCTTAAAAACTCAAGAAATTCATTCTCTTTGGTTCCTGATGCTCTCTCTCTCTCTCTGTCTTCATTCCAGTCTATACTACCATAATTGAAATCACCCATAAAGATCACCTCTTTCTTATTAGCCAGACCAATTTGTCTACACATTTTCTTCTCACTGCCTTTCACATTACCAAGTCTATAGTAACACCCTATTAAAAATTTCATCCTGTACACCATACTACTTCAAAACTGTCAATATTTTCTCCTTGCATCTTCAGCCTAGATTGGCCCAACTGTTCTGTAATCATCAGTAACACTCCTTCCCCCCCCCCCCTTCTTGCTTTGTCTGTCTTCATGAAAGACTACATATCTCTTCATCTCTATTCCTGTCAGAGTGTTATCCTTATTCAACCATGTCTTACTTATACCAATAATTTTTGATTGAATGAGCTCTATCAATGTTACATTTTCATTCCCCCCATTTCAAATACTTCTAGCATTTGTAAATGTACACACACACACACTAGCTCATTTCTGTTTATACGACAAGTCCCACTAATTCCCCAATTTTTGGATATGACTCCTCTACCCCCCATCCATTCTTATCTGTCATCACTAATATTACACCCCCCCATACCTAAACATCACCCCACAACCTTGACTATCATAATCATAATCTTTTATTGCACACTCATACATCTACTCCTGAAACCCTAATCTATACTTTTCACACAGTGTCTCCCTGTCCACCCTGACCTTCCCATTACTCATGCTACTCACCTCTCCATTCACAAACTTGAGCAAAATTTTCTGCTCTTCTGAAACACCTCTTGCTTTCTCATGTCTTACATTCGTTTCAGTCATTCTCTCTCTTGCAGCAACAGTTTCTCAAACTGACTCACACAAATCCATTCAAATAGCCCATCTCTTACACAACTCTATCTGCCACTCAAACTCATCCCACACATTCACAAAATGAACTCCTTTCTCCTTGCACAACTCTGTTAGCATGCCATTCATAATCTTATTAGCTTGCCTTCTCAACTCATCATTATCATACCTAGGCAACATCTGAATACCACACTGTTATCTTTCACTCTCCTTAACAGCCTCATGACATCTCTCCTTACATTCTTCTTGTTACCAATCAATTCATCGATGCTAACTACCAACTCTTTTGATCACAGACTCCTCTTATCCAATGCTTCAACCACCCTGATCATTCTGCCTCTTGGGAAAACAGACCTTGTGCACCTTTTAACTCACAATACCTGTTATAATGAAATTTCTTACAATTTGTCCCATTCTCATGCAAATCTGTAATTCTTCTCAGTTCATTTTTGATACATTTAATCTCTTGCCTCATCTTTACCAACTCCACTTTCATATCTTCAGTTAGTTTTTCAGTATACCATTTATGCAAATCACATTTTCATTGCCTTGCACATCCACTGTCTTAATGCTTACCACCACCATCTACACACACTGTCTTACCTATCAACATCGCTAACTCATCACCACTTCTGTCCACTCTCTTACCGTTATTGTTCAAGCACTCTGTACTGTCAACTCCACTTACTCCTGTAGCTATATCCATGATCTTTTGCACGCTACCACTTACATTCATATCTCATAATTCATAAAAATGCTACACTTCTTACACACCCAAAATCTCTCATCTCTCCTATTAATCCTTCTCCACATAAATATCTTCACTCTCTCCCCAAGCATACAAATAAAAATTTGCAGAATTAAGATCCAGAATACATGATGACATTGCAGATATCGCAATGTATGCAGCTCAGTTGCTCTGTTTATATATTAATTTTATTGTCTTATGGAGGGGAAAAAAAACCTTACTAATGCAATGTAGATATGGCAAATTAAATGCATGCAAAAATTATTTGTGACCAATACCTATCCAGTAAAAATTGCTATGAAAAATTGCTAGCCCTCTGATAACTATTTGCAAAATATAAGATTTTATCCCTCATTTAACATTTAATTACTAGGATGAGTTTTGATAAAAACAGAAATTGCATTATTTCCTGGCAACTAGAGATTCATTCTGAAATTTCGAACATACTTCTCGGGTGAATGAGTTCTCCTCAAATACATTCACCAGTGTAGTATTTCCACCTGCCTCTGGCAACCCATTTCACCCATCAATTACCCACCTTCTAAAAAGATCTAGTCCTCACATCCTTGCTAATCACCCTCTTACATAACTTTCATGGAAGACCCCCTTGTTCTCTCCCTTCCAATCATGTACTGAGAAAAAAAAGTCTTCAGTGTCAATACTATAAAATCCCATTAATAACACATATGTTCCTATCCTCTCTCCAAATTTTCACCTCTCAACTAGCTTTTCTGACACACAGACCTTCAGCCTGTCCTCACAGGGAGTATACTGTAGAGATGTTACAAAAATTCACCATCTCCTCATCACTACTGAGAATTCTGGTGCAGTGATCTGGATGTGACCTCATTAAAGCATTTTGTGAAGAGCAATAATAAATTTTCTATTCCTGTTTTTTTGTAACATGCTCTCTAAACCATAGACTCCTTGTTCACAATCTTCCCACCTACCTCCAAATCCCTGGCCTCGTCAATTTTCTGCAGTCATGTTCCATTAATGTAGTAAGCAGCTTGTCATCTCTTCTTACCACTACCTTAATGTTTTTTTTTTCACTACCTTACACTATAAAGTGTAAGGTAGTGCAAGTGCATTACCTTACACTTTGCTACATTAAAATAGTAGCCGTTGTACATGCCAATAGTTCCAGCCTATTTAAATCATCCTACAGCATTTATGTAGCATCTTCAGTGAATATTACTTCTCCCATTTTTGCATCATCAGCAAAAAACTGAATATTTTCCCTTAAAGCATTCTTATATATTTGATGTATGAATTAAATAGCAGCAACCCAAATACTAAGCCCATCATCTTCTTCTGGATTAATTTCCCCCATATACAACTCTTTGATGTCTGTCCATCATTCACTCATTTATTCATATTACTAGTGTAAAAATAATCATAATTTAAAATTCTGAATATTTTTACAAATTGTTTATGTTAGTACGTTTATTATTTTTGGTTTCATAGCATGCATTGTCAGCACTTGCGATGAGCCTGTTATTGATGTTATTTTGCCAAAATGAAATGTAAAGCATTTAAAAAATTCATGTACTTACTGGACTTGGATAGTTGTGTTACTTTCAAAAATTTTATTGTAGTTTAAAATATCAAGTGTTGTGACATTTTATGAAGACATTCTCTTGTCGTTAACAGAGACAACGTGTCAGCCATTATACTTAGCTTCTCGCTTGCCGCTTTCATGGAGTGCGCATGCTTGCCGAGGAGTTTGATGAGTGATTGACAGCTAACAGAGAGCATTCAGTATCAAGGTAATGGGAAGAAAAAAGAGAATGCTGGCTGGCAGATATTTAGGTTAGGAGGAAAATTGATAGTAGATTCTAAAAAGGAAATCATAGAGTTATGAATTTTTAAAGATTTAAGACTGTCAGCAAGTGTTGGGTAAATAAAGAAAGATATTGCAATCGACGTTCTAAAGGAGTGTTTGAAGAAACTCTGATTGGAAGATTAATAGCAGATTCCGAAAAGGGAATTGTTGAACTGAGTTTTAAGGTGGAAGACTGTCAATAAGTATTCATAAATAAAAGATGATATTGTTAATGACATTCTAAAGGAATGTTCGAAGAAACGCTGATTGGAAAGAAATTGCATGAAGTGAAAGTGTTTATACTTGATGAATTAATGTGTGCTACATGAGGCCTTAACAGAGAAACTGGCTATGTACATTTTGTTATTGTGTAAACAAAGTGTTTAGTCTAGTAAAATGAGATGAAGTATATGTTAAACAAATCAGTAATAGATTGAGTCAGAGAATTGCTGGTCTCTTAACTGTAAGTTTATTTAAAAGGCCTTTGGATCCAACTTTTGAAGTGAGTATATTGTTTGTGTTTTATTAAATGTGTTTATTTTGTATTTAGTCTTGAGTCAGTGATTTTTTTGGATTCTGAAAGAAACAGCAAAAAAAAGGTCATTGCACCAATTGGAGTGAACCCTTGTGCATATATAGGTACACTCGGAAATAAAAAAATATATATGTTGTTAGAAACAGAGATTAAATAATATAAATAATTTAACCTGATAAAAAAATAATATTAGCCTTCTTATCCAGCCTCATTTGCTTCAATTTATGGAAAAGTGTTTCATGTGGAATCCCTGTCATTTGCTTTCTCCAAGTCACTGTGTAGCCTTTATCCAACTCAATTGTTACTTTATTATAAAGAGGAGTATATTGTTTTAGCAAGATGTACCTTTAATAGAACCATGCTCTCATCCATAAAATCCCTGTCATTTGCTTTCTCCAAGTCATTGTGCAGCCTTTATCCAACTCAACTGTTACTTTATTATAAGGAGGAGTATATTGTTTTAGCAAGATGTACCTTTAATAGAACCATGCTCTCATCCATAAAATATGATATTCTTGTCCACCTATTCCTTAAGTCTTCCTTTTACACCTCTGTAATATTTTAACAACTACTTCTGATTGCTTTATGATTTGCTACCTACATCGTGGAGAATCCAGAAGTACTTTGCTCTCTTTTCCACTACCTTGGCAGAGCTAAGACTTAATTAAAAGGAAGAGCAGGGATCTCAGTTTCCTTGCATATTCTCATAACACACTGCTGATATCCCATCTAAGTGCATGCTCATTTTTGCAATTAGATGGGATATCAGCTATATCCTCCAATTCATCTAACTGTCTTCTCATGTCTCATCTGGCACTGCAGTCACTCTACCCAGATGGTACACCCTTACAAAATGATCACTCAGTAATTCAGTTATTGTTCCATAGCTGTTCTTTCTTTTAATCCACGTAGCAAAAAAAAAAAAAAAAAAAAAAAGCGCCTCCGTAGCACAATTGGAAGAACGACGGTACATTGCACCCTTCGATTGGAACAGGCCTAAGTTTGATTCTCATCACGACAGGAGGAATCTTTATCTGGACAATGTCAATCGAAGGTGAGTTAGCCGATCTCATACGAAGGTAGCAGGGTTTTTTTCTCCCGGATACTCAGGTTTTTCATCCCGCATAGACAAATCGGCCCTTCGGAACATGCAATTTACAGACAAAAAATACTAGTTGTGGTGGGTGGTAGATGGCGTTGATGGAGATGATTCTTAGTAGAGTACATTCGTAGTACATGCCATCTCAAGTAATTATCTCTTAGCAGCTGTATAAATTCTGTTTCTTTCCCTCCCTGTGATGGTTCTTTTTCCAGTCTGTGTCCCCATAGTTGAAGTTCCCCATAATAATTACTCACTCTGCACTTGTGCATCTTTGCTAATGCAAGCCATTCAATTCCCCCTTGCTGCCCCCAGCCTATTATAGCAATCCACTATAATTTCACCTTGTTGGTGTTTCTCTCTCTCTCCCTCTCACACACACATGCATGCACATACCAGACAGCTTCAAATGCTCTTTCCTTTGCATCCCATTCCATGTTCCTTCTGAACAGCTACTCTTTCTGGCTTCATTTCTTCTGCTGTCATTAGCAAAATCTCTCTCCCTTATCCGGTTCTCTTTGTCCCATCCACAATACTATTCCCATTGCATTCTATTCAAATGACTATATCATCCTTCATCAATCAAATCTCCTTAATGTCTACAACCTTTAGCAATGATAAACTAACAAATGGCCAAAACTCCTTCCCCCCTATTCTGGATGCTTCTGCATTAGTAAACTTTAGTTCCCCCTGCTGCCCCTAACCTCCCCCACACCTTTTCAAGAACTGCAAGAGCTATATTCAACATCATTTGATTACTCTTCCACTCCCTTACAAACCTCAAGGATGTCTGTGCACAAGCACACACAAACAAAAACACACTTGCATGAGTCTACTACTACTACTACTTGGCTTTACAGTCCATTTAGAGCCTGTCTCAGGATAGCCATCCATTCTTCACGATTCTGTGCCTTGTTCTTCCAGTTCTTTACTCTCATTTTATTTAGATCATCCTCCACATTGTCAAGCCATCTCCTGTTGGATCGTCCTCTGGGTCTAGATCCACTTGGTCCAGACATGAAGACCTTTTTTACAGCTCTGTCATCCCTCATTCACTGAACATGTCCTAGCCACCTCAGCCTTCTCAGCTTTATTTCAGTAATAGTATCCACTTCATTAAATTTCTCCATTATTTCTTTGTTGTTCCTCACCCTCCAAAGTCCATTCTCGCTAACTGGGCAAAGATCTTTCTTAATACCTTTTGTTCCCATATTTGTAATTGTTTTTATCTGTCTCTCTCTCTCTCTCTCTCTCTGGATCATTGTCCATGTTTCACAGCCATACAAAAGTACAGGTTTGAGGATTACTTTATTATTATTATTATTATTATTACCACCCCAAGACATCATGGAGTCAAAGACTCATCTGGGAGGTCCTTTTATCACACACACAGCTCATCATACCATGTTTTAAACACATTCAAACTCTTTGCAGACACCACATTCCCAGGCAAGCATTCCAATCATTCACAACTCTGCATGAAAAAAAAAACCTGCCTCTCACTCCCCTACTCACACCCTCTTTATACAGTTTCCAGGGATGACCTCTGGTTCTCCCTTGATCTCCCACTATTCTCTGTAAAACTTCTCAAGCATTGATCCTATAACAACCCCTTACCAACTTGTAGGTCTCTATCATATCTCTGCTCTTTCTCCTGGCCACCAGACTCTGCAAATTACATCTTCTCAATCTTTCCTCATACTCAACATTCCAGAGGTCAGAAACTATCTTAGTCAATCTCCTTTGGACCCTTTACAACATCTCTTCATCCTTCTGAAAACCTGGTGACCAAATCTGGGCACAATAGTCCATGTGTGGCCTAATAAAAGCTTTATACAATGGAAAAGAAACTCCCTACTTCTACACGTCAGTGTCCTCCGCATCATTCCCAGAAGCCTTTGTGTTATCATCACAATTTTGGGGATGTGTCTTCTAAATTTTAGGTCCTTATCCACTATAACCCCTAGATCTCTTATTTCCTCTACCTCCAACAATATATTCTCACCAAGCATAAATTCTGCATCCAATCTTTGTTTTCTAAATTTTAAAACTTTACATTTTGCAACATTGAACTCACATCCCCATTTCAGTGCCCAATCACTTAATCTATTCAAGTCTTCCTGTAAAGCAACAACATCTTCACTAAACTTCATGGTTCGTCCCGACTTTGCATTATCTGCAAACAACTGAATATCTCCATCCAAATCTTCACCTATATCATTAATATAAAAGTTAAACAGTAATGGACCTAAAACAGACCCCTGAGGCACTCCACTAGTGACTTTCCTTTTCCTGAATATCGCTAATCCATACACAACTTATTGTGATACCTATCAGATAGCCAGTTTCCAATCCAGTGCACCAATCTAATATCCAACCCCATCCATTCTAGTTTGACTATCAACTTATCATGTGCTAATCTATCAAAAGCCTTTGCAAAATCCAAGTATATTACTATGTATCCTTTTCCTCTGTCCAAGGAAGCAGTCACTTTATTGTAGTAAGTAAGTAGATTACTAAAAAATGACCTCCTTTTAGCAAATCCATGCTGTCCATCAAAGATAATACCATTGTTATCAACCCAACTTTGGATCCTAGTTCTCGCAAGCTTCTCTATCAACTTAACTACAACACCCGACACACAGATAGGCCTATAGTTTGATGCTTGATTTCGATCACCTCCTTAATGAAGTGGCATAATCTTGCCCTCCTTCCATTCCTTAGGAACTTGACCAAGTGCAAGACTCATATTAAAAAAATATGTCAAGGCAGGTGTCAACTCCCTGGCACATTCTTTCAGAATACGTGGTGATATATTATCAAGTCCCACAGCCCTTACTGACATCTAGTTTACTCAACTCCCCATACATCTCTTGGTCACCTACAGTCAGTCCCTCCTCTCCATCATCAACTGCTCTCAATCCCTCCATGAAGTCACATTCACAAGATTGAAAGATCTTTATGAAACTGCTGATTAAGTAATTCCACCACACATTCTGCATCAGCTGTCTTTATACCATTTTCTCCAATCAGTGTCATCCTTCCATAATTATTCTTTCTTTTTTGGCTTCATTAGCCAACTGCTGTTCATACCTCTCTTTAGCTACCTTCACTAAACAAGTCACCTCCTTGCTTGGTCTTTGTACACCTCATGGAATTGGTTATTTCCACTTCTCTTAAGCTGCCTCCACAATGCCTTTTTCTCTTGCATGCTTAATCTCTTTATTCATCCATCTCAAACCCACCTTATTTAACCTTCTCATCCTTGGAATTCATTTAGACATTGCATCTACTAAAATGTTTTGGAAAATCCCCCAAGCTGCATTGATCTCTTCTCCAGCTAACTCCTCATTCCATTCTACACCTGCAAGCTGTCTCCTGAGTTCTTCATAATCACTCCCCTTGTAGTTCCACATATACCCTTTTCTCACAGAGGTCCTCGCACTACTGGCAACCACCCAGGTAATCACTTCATGGTCACTCTCACCA
Organism: Typopeltis vanoorti; assembly: GCF_054136105.1. Lineage (NCBI taxonomy): Eukaryota > Metazoa > Arthropoda > Arachnida > Uropygi > Thelyphonidae > Typopeltis > Typopeltis vanoorti. The sequence continues at coordinate 89,294,991 of NC_143564.1, read as the reverse complement.
ATTGGTGGATGATTTGACACCTCGTTTATAATTACATCCTCTGATGAGATGACCAAATCCAAGACTCTCAATCCTCGTGTGCCCTCTGTCACATACTGTCTGAGGTAGTAATCCCTCAAAAATTCAAGAAACTCATTTTCTTTACTTCCAGTTGCTATCTCTTCATTCCAGTCTATATTGCTATAATTAAAATCACCCATAATGATCACCCTTTTCTTATTTACTTGGCTAATTTGATTGTACATTTCATTATCACCACCATCTGCATTATCTGATCTATAACAACATCCCACCAAGTATTTGATTCTATTCACCTCTATCTCACACCATACTGCCTCAAAACCACTGGCCCCATTTCCCTCTTGCATCTCTACCTTGTATGGACATAACTCTTTCTCTATCATCAATAGCACTCCCCCTCCCTTTTTACCCCTTCTATCCTCACGAAGCACATCATACCTTTCCATCTCTATTCCTGTCAGGATGTCATCCTCATCTAACATGTCTCACTTATTCCGACAATCTTTGGGTGCACAGACGCAATTAGTGCAACCATTTCATCCGCCTTGTTTCTTATACTTCTAGCATTGGTATACAAACACAACAACTCATTTCTGGATCTACAGCTAGTTCCACTGATACCACTCACTCGATGTGATCTCTCCATGCTGGACTGGGGCAATTTCTCTTTCTGCTTCTTCATTTTAAAACCCTTTTTCAATTCCAACTGTTCCCTCTTGATCCCTAGTCATCCCATTCCTTTCCTGCCCTACACATGCTCACCTCCTCTTTCAGCATCCACCTTTCTCATGCTGTGTACCCCTGTCCACCCTGAGCCTCCCTGTTTCCCAGCTCCTCTTGCACACCCATTCTCTCATTTTCTATACTCATACTACTCACTTTCCCATTCATAACCACCTCTTCAATTTCTCCTGTGTTACTCCCTCGCTCTTTCACATCACTTCCCATTTGATCTGATTCATTCTCTCTATTCATTTCTCTACCTTCCAGCAGCAGTCTCTCCAAGTGACTCACACCATAACCACTCAAATGCAGTCCATCGCTTCCATACAGCTCACTTCATCCCTCAAACTCATTCCACACATTAACAAACTGTACTCCTGTCTGCTCATACATTTCAGCCAGCATATCATTCATAATCCTTGTTCTCTGCCTCATTTCACCACAGTCATACCTAGGCAACACGCTAACTACCCTTCCTGTCATACTATTCTCTTTTATCCTTCTAAGCAGCCTCCTGATATCCATTCTGACACACTCTTTGTCTTCTGTCAAATCATTTGTACCCATTAATATTATTAACTGTTTTGCTCCCTCCTGCCTCATATCCAATGCCTCTATCACTCTACTCATGTTAGCATTTACCTGGAAAACATACCTTGTGCATTCTATTCTCCAGCACACCTTTAATAATGGAGTCGCCCTACAATGCCACTCGCTCATCTTTCGTTAACTCTTTTGTGCCATCCTGATTTGTTTTAATAACTTTTACCCGAATTTTCTTAATTTCATTCCGCATCCATTTCATTTCTCGCCTCATCCAATCCAATCAACTTCCAAATCTTGCGACACATTCTCTCTATCATTCAATCTTTCTAACTTTCTAACTTTTGACCCCCTCTTCTCACTCTCACTCTCATTCATCCTTCTTTGTTTCCGTACTTTCGGTCCAACATGCGTCGATCTTTTGTTATCATTCTTCCCATTTTCACACTCATTCATCTTTCTTTGTTTCTGTACTTTCAGTCTCACATGCATCGAACTTTCGCTATCATTCATTCTTTTTTTGCTATCATCCATTCTTTCGATTTTTTTCACTTTCAATTTCTGCATCACGCCATTTCTAGTTTCATTTGTTCTCTCAGTTTCATTTCCTTCTGCCACTCTCACCTCGCTTTCGTCCCTTTTAACATACGTTATGGTTTTCAAATTGCTCTTTTTCTTTTTTACTGATTTTTTAACATTTTTTTGCCTCTCTTTCTCACCATCCTTCTCTTTCAAACATGCACTCATTTTCCCCATGACAATCTCACTACTAACACTTTCTGTTATCAATTTCATATTTACATTCATCAATTCCTCGTTCAGGTCACACTTCACACACACACACACCCTTCTTCCATCCTCACCAAATATCCACAAATTATTTATGTAATCGAAAAAATACATGTAACAAACCTCACTTAACAAAATTACTGAAATCTAAATTAAAGTCATGGAATGGCAATGCCGCTGCCATTTTTTGCAGGTTACTAAGTCTATGAATAACGATTTCGTAATTAAGTTTTGGCAAAAAAAATCCCCCACACTAATAAAACTGGTAGCACGCAACGTGTACAGCCTCTCTTACTCAAACAATTACATATATATATTTAATTATTCCTAGAAAACTTATCCCAATCAAGAGCTCTTCTTATACATGTTACTGCACTTGACTCAAGAGCACTCTTTATATAGCTAGATTTTACTTTTCATCAAAATCAAATTAGATTTTAATAATTGTCGAATAAGTTCTATTTGCTACAGCTATTCTATAAGCAAAGGTCATGAAGAAATTCCAAATTCCACCCAAACTGATAAGATAAGTTAAAATGACACTCAGAAATACCATGTGTAGAGTGCAAATGCAGGGTGAACTCACACCAAAATTCAGGATTACCAAAGGGTTATGACAAGACAATTATCAACAATGCCTTGAAAGGGTAATATGAAATAAGTCTACAGCTTTTGGCTTTTGCAGATGATATGGATTGTATTGGAAGGATTGAGAGAAGCCTCAGAGAGGATTATAGACAAATGAGGGAGGAGGCAAAGAAAATGGGACTACAAACAAATGAAACTAAAACAAAATACTTAATTGTTGCCAGAGATAAACAAAAATCTGGAAACACTCAAAGTTTCCCTGTATATGAAGAAACCTCTGAACGAGAACAGCAGTTCGCATATTTGGGTTCAGTAATAACAGAAATTAATGATGGAAAACTTTGAGTGTTTCCAGATTTTTGTTTATCTCTGGCAACAATTAAGTATTTTGTTTTAGTTTTGTCTGTTTGTAGTCCCATTTTCTTTACCTCCTCCCTCATTTATCTATAATCCTCTCTGAGGCTTCTCTCTGTCCTGTTCTCTCTCAAGCCTTGGGAAACATGATTTTCCTTAAGCATTCCTCTTGCAATGATATCTCCTTAAAAATCTTAAAATAATAATTAAAAGTAAACATTAAAACAAGATTTGAATAGACTTTTAGCTTAAACAAACAATGGGGTAATAAGTTTACTATTAATAAATCCATCGTTCTGCACTTTGTCCTTCAGGAAGTGGATTTGGTATTGGGGGAAGGGGACGATATTTAACATTGGAATGAAGTTCAGAACATGGCAAGTGTTGCAAATACTGCATTGTTGCTATAATAATGAGTACATTGACAAGTATGGATAAGAAGGTGGTTGTGCCACTTGTTCAATACAATACATTTGCTATAATAATAATAATGATAACTTAATATTTTAATTACTATATTATACTGTTGTTCTCAAATTTTGTTACCTGGCTTTCATTGTGATGTGGAAACACTGGAGAGGGAGAAAAGTGATGACCAGGACAAGAGGATGGGAGAACATAAATTCAGAATTTAGTGCATATGAGAAAAAGAGAAGATATGATAGAAACGTTTAAGTTAGTGAGGCAGATTAATACAGAAGGAATTATAAAAAGGAGGATGAGAGGGAAAGAACAAGGGTCATTCCTGCAAGTTGTGTAAAGGTGTGGTGAAAAAAGGATATGAATAGTAGATTTTTTTGCATGGAGAATGGTGGGGGAGGGGTGCAATGCATTACTAGAATGCATTGTGAAAGCTGGAGCATTAATGAGGTTAAGGTTCAATACAATAGACAAAAGCTGCTAATTAAGAGGTTGTTAGTTAATAGATGTTGCTATTAAGAGGGCCTACCATGTTGAATCTTTCAATCCATTGAAATTGCTATAATAATAATGATAATAACTTAATATTTTAATTACTATATTATACAGATGGTAAGGAGGTGACAGAAATAGAAGATATTGTTGAATTACTGAGTGATAATGATCACTTTGCAAAGTTGCATCATTCAACTTTAATGCAGCGACTGGCATGACCAATGTTAGAATATAAATAGATAAACTGGAGATGCTTTCAGTATTTAGAAATCTCAATTTGTATATGAGCACATCCCTAGTATTGGATAAAATATCATTCTGTATGTTAAGAGTTTTGGCAACTTCTTTTACCAGGCTGTTTAGATCTCAACTCCAGAAAGGTTCCAAGGAAGTGGACAGAGAACAAAATAGTGCCATAACATAAAGGAGCCTCCAAAACAGAGGTAGAAAATCACAAACTGATAATACCAGTATCTTTGGAGTGGTGGTTAAGGTAATGTAAATTTGGTTAAGGGAAAAATTCAGGGATAGGAATATGATACCATGTGGAACTGCATGGCTTTGTAAAGTGGGGAGGTCTTCTTGTCATTCTACTTTACTCACTTTCTTTAATAAAGTGAGGTAGAGTTGAGCATGAAATGGTTAAACCAGGATACTGCAAGGCATTGCAAGAACATTCAGCAGGATGCTGAATAGAATCTTATTATTTAAAGTGGAATAAATGGGAATGGACAAGAAGCTGTAAACATTACTAAGAAGAGGGACCGTGTACAGCATTGGGCAGATGAGGGTAATGTTATCTGTGAGAATCAACATGGATTTGTGAAAGGACGCTCTTGTTTTAGCAATATGCTAGCCTTTCATAATAAAGTTACAAGAGCATTAGATGAGGGAAAGGCATATACTGCAATTTTCTTAGACTTGGCGAAGGCATTTGACAGGGTGCCACATGATAAGCTGATATTTAAGTTGCAGCACATGGGTCTGGATGTCAGATTGGTCAACTGGATTCAGGATTGGCTGTCTGATAGGTATCAGAGAGTTGTGTATGGTGGAGCAGTTTCCAGGAGGCAGAGGGTTACAAGTGGGGTCCCACAGGGCTCAGTACTAGGACCTATATTGTTTAACCTTTATATCAATGACATAGCCAGTGGATTGCAGGGGGATATTCAGTTGTTTGCGGATGATGCGAAGCTTGGAAGGATTATTAGTAATAGTGCAGATGTGGTAGCCCTGCAAGAGGATTTAAATAAGCTAGATAGATGGGCAAATGAATGGGGGTGTCAGTTTAATGCAGCAAAATGTAAGGTCTTGAGGTTTGGGAAACATCGATGGGATGCTGCATACTCTATGGGAGGAGTTATACTGGAGGAAGTAGGGGAGAAAAGAGATCTGGGGTTGATGATTGATAGAAACCTGAAGTTTAGGGGACATATTGCAAAGGTGGTGAAGGTAACACAGAGGATTGCTGCTATTATGAGAAGGACACTGACCTGCAGAGATAAGAGGGTTATCATTCCGTTGTATAAGTCTCTGATCAGACCACACTTGGACTATTGTTCTCAGATTTGGTCCCCAGGATTTGAAGGGGATAAATTAACTGTGGAAAGGATACAAAGACGGATGACAAAGATGGTTTCAGGACTGTACAAGGATAGTTATGAGGATCGGCTGAGAGAATGTGGACTGCAGAGTTGGGTGGATAGAAGAAGGAGAGGTGATATGATTGAGACTTTTAAACTGTTGAGAGGTGGTTACAGGGTTGACACTGGGGAGTTCTTTCACTTGGTTGATCAGCGGGAAGGAGTGATGACAAGAGGCCATCCCTGGAAGTTACGAAAGGAAACTGTGAGCAAGAGGGTAAGGAGTGGTTTCTTTGTGTGGAGGGTGGTTGAGCCGTGGAATGCATTGCCTGATGGAGTGGTGGGAGCGAGAACGGTCAGTGGGTTTAAGGAGTGGTATGATAAACTTTGTGTTTCTCAGGGGGGGACTTCCCCTCGATGAGTCTTGACAGACTTTATGTCTTAGAAAGGACCTCCCTCGATGAGTCTTTTGACTCCTTGGAGGCCTGAATAATAATAATAATAATAATAATAATAATAATAATAATAATAAAGTGAATAATGGACAAACATTGGAGGTTAGTATTTGGAAAAGAGAATGTAGGTGCAGAAGCTTTATTAAATTTTTTTTGTTCAATTTGTATACTAATTTAAGAAGAAATATCCAGATGTTTGCTGAATATGCTAAACTAGGAAGGACAGTCATTAATAAATATGATATAGAGATTCTACAGAATGATTTAAATAGACTAACAGTATTGGCAAAGAATAATAGTTACCAGTTCAGTTTAGCAAAGTGTAAAGTTATGTACCTAGGAATAAAAAGTTTATGTATGTATTATAGTATCTCCATGGAGTTTGAAAACTCTTTGCTAGAAGACCATTCTAACAGTTATTCTCACTGACTTAGCCTTTGAAAAACACTGAGCCTGTGTTTTTCACCATCCAATCTCTTGAACTATTTTGTTCACTGTACAAAATAGTTCAAGGGATTGGATCACCTGACCTTTAACTGTTGCAGATGCCTGTCTAATATTTCTTTCTTCTTAAATACACTGGTGTCCAAAATCTAAGGAAGAAAACTATTTCTGAAGAAAACAGCTGCAAATTCAGATGAATGAGCTTGCGGCAATTTGTATGCCTTCACATTTTTAATTACACACAAAGGGATCACATGGTAACACTCAACAGGATAAAAGGCAAAAGGATGTGCTAAGAAAATTGTAGTTGAAAGAAGAACTTTTTGTGAAGGAATAAAGTTGCAAACTTGAATGTTATAATGCCTCAAAGACATCATCTAGATGATTTTATACAGGGAATAATTATTGCAAAACTTGAAGAAAGCTGCAGAATTACTGATATTGTCAGAGAGTTTGGAATCTCACATAGCATTGTATCCAGGCTCTGGGCAGCATTTCAATCCAAAGAAATGTGTTCCACACGTTTGCTAAGAGGTCACTCTCACTATACCATGAAGCACGAAGACAGATTTTTGGTTATAACAGCAAAATATAATCAACACACCATGGCAGATCAGCAAGGTATGTGGATAATGTGACAAACTGTAGATGTTTTATCAAACATCCTGTTTAATAAAAATTGACAAGACACCAGTGGACTAATGTACTCTTTACAGATGACAGTCATTTTAGTTATTGTCCTCCAATTCTAGACAATACTTGATATAGTATAAGAGTGGTACTGCTTACCATCATGAGAATGTTCTTGAAAGGAATAGATACAGTGGTGCTGGGGGTCATGGTGTGGGAGGCATTATTCTTAATAGATGCACCAAGCTACAAGTGCTGGAAAAAGGGACTATGAGTGATGAACAATATTGCAATGAAGTTCTTCAGTGGCATGTTTGATTATTCCATGGTGCTGTAGGTGAAGAATTCATTTTTATGGATGACAATATCACACCACACTGCATCACGTTATACAAAAGCAGTGGAGATACTTCTGGAGACCAAGGATATTAATCGAATCAAGTGGTCAGCACATTTCCCAGATCAACCCCATAGATCATATTTGGGACACAATAGGAAGATGCAATGCTGCTCAAAATTCCCCTTCCAAAAACAAACAAGGCTTTATCCTTGCTTTGAAGGAGGAGTTGGCATTTTGCCTCAAGAACTCCTGAATCTGAATCACTTGGTGTTAAGCATGGAACAACATTGTGAGAGCTGCATTGCAGTTCAGGGTGGACATATACCATACTGAAATGCCTCTCTGCATAGTTTTCTGTAGGCACAGTAAATTAATTTCTTAACTACTTCCTTAGGAAATTTGTAATTTTGCCAAAAACATATTGCAATTTAATTTGTAGGAAATTTCTAACACACATTTTTTGTGTAATATAATTTATTATATAATATAATAAATTTATATCCACATTTGCCTATAGTCATGAGAATTTTTTCATATACAGGTAAAAATGTAGTTTTTTCTTAGCTCTTGAACACCAATGTGTTACTACAAATAATAATTTCCCTTGAAATTTTAAACTACAAACCTGTTTTTCTTCTCATATCAACCAATTCCTTTTATGCTGATTTAAGCCCTTGTAGTTCAGCTGGTATGATTTTGTATTGATTGGAATAACCAAAGTTTGAATCCTGTCTAGGACACAAAGAATCTTCATAAGGGCTTTTCATCTGAAGTTGCGTTAACAGGACACATACAATGTTGAGATGGCAAGGTTTTTCCTCCCAGAAACTGGCATTTTTCATCCCACTAAACAGGCAAGCTAGCCAGAAGAACAGACATAATATTCTTAGTTGCTTCACAGCAGTTTTTACATCACTCACCAACTTAGTCACTCTTCTCTGAACCCTCTCTACAGCCTCCTCATCTCCAAGGAATCCAGGTGACCAGACCTGAGCACAGTAATCCAAATGTGGAAGTATCAATGCTTTATAAAGGGGAATAATGACCTCTTTATCTCTGGATGTCAGTGTCTTCCTCAACAACCAAGTAATCCCATGTGCAATCTTGGACACCTTAGCAATGTGTCCTCTGAACTTCATCTCACTATCTATCAACACCCCTAAGACCCTAGCCTCATCAATATCTTGGAGTACTGTTCTATCAATGTAGTACACAGCTGGTAATCTTTTAATCCCAAAATGCATGAATTTACACTTTTCCACATTGAACTGACACCCATTATCCTTTGCCCATTCTACCAGCTTATTTAAATCATCCTGCAAACTTTCAACATCAGCTTGATTTTTTATTGTGCTACCCAACTTTGCATCATCAACTAACAACTGAATATCTCCCTTGAAGCCATTTCCTATATCATTTATATACAAATTAAACAACAATCGCCCAAGCCCTGAGGCACACCACTGGTCACCCACCTCATTCTGGACTCGGCTCCTCCATACACCACCTTCTAGTATCTCTCCCTGAACCATTCTCCTATCCATATCACCAATTTAATATCCATTCCCATCTGCTCCAATTTGCGTAACAGTGTTACATGGGGTATCCTGTCAAAAGCCTTAGCAAAATCCAGAAGTACCACTGTGTAGCCAGTTCCTTTGTCCAACTCGGATGTCATTCTATTATGAAAAGTTAACAGATTTCTAAGGCAGGATCTACCTCTAACAAAACCATGTTGATCTCTATAGAGTATCATATCCTGATCCACCCATTCTCGAATTTTGTCTTTAACCAACTTTTCCAATACTTTTACCACTACTCCTGAGATGGTGATTGGTCTGTAATTAAATACCGCAGTTTTAGAGACACCCTTATGCAAAGGAACCACTTTGCCTAACTTCCACTCCCTAGGGACCATACCAGAGTTCAAACTTAAATTAAATATCCAAGTAAGAGAGGTTGACAATTCATTTGCATATTCTATTAAGGAAGAAATAGAGGAATGGTTCTGAGTCATTAGAGAAGGTAGGTGACATAAAGAAAAATGTAAATGCTGGTTCTTGTTGGGGATCTTAATATCAGAGTAGGAAATAAATATCAAGCTCGTAGAAATATTTTGAAAAAATCTAGGGAAATTAGCAAAATTAATAATAATGGTAAGTTTGTCAGCATAGTTTGCTTAAGAGTTAGTAAATCCATTCTATAATCAATAAGCTTTGGGTTTGGATCCTGCTGTTGGTATGCATGTTTCTGAATGTCTTTAAGTGATGCTCATTGCTCAGTATAAGACAACTGTTCCCCCCCCCCAGTTTACATATTCGACATGATAATGAGGTACCACGTGATATTAACATCACTTGCAGCTACTATAAATCACACTTACTGGTTGTGTGAAGTGGCTTCAAAAAGTTCCCTATCTGGTTTGTAGAGAAAGGTTTCCAGATATACATAATATATATAGAGATAAAATTTAGCTAATCCATGGTTATATCAATGTACTATAAGTTTATAACATTTTATGAATTAGAGTCACATAAAATAAATACCTGCTGGATTTTTTATTTTTGTTCAAGACATGAACTAGTTCCACATTATAAGCACTTTTATGTTGTTGTTGTTGTTGTTATTATTATTATTATTATTAACACCAGCCATCTATGGAGTCAAAGACTCAATGTTGGTGGTACACACTCTTACACATAAAGCTCATTAAACTATTTTTAAACTCATTCAGTGTCTCTGCATTCACTACAGTGTCAAGCAATGCATTCCACTCTCCTTATGCTCCTGCTCGCATGTCCAGGGATGTCCCCTTGTTATACCCCTTCTCCCATTTTACTGGAATTTTATTAGTATAAAAGTAAAAAAAAATGTTTTTTTTAATGACACATAAAATCACAAATGGTTTCATAATGGTATTTATTAAACCTATAAACTCAAAAAGATTTCTGCTGATTTGCCATTGTACTAACAAGACAACATGTTACATCTGATGATACACTGAGTAGCTTTGCATTAGGAACACCCCCCTCAATTTACATATTTGACATGATAACAAAGGACCACACGATATTAATGTTACTTGCGGCTACTATAAATCACTCTATCTTCTATATGTAATCAGTAAACATTTGCCAGTAGTGTGGAAACAAGGCAGCATAAGCCAATTTAACCGCAGGCAAATTGTTGGGTCCCCAGAGAGCAGGTGCCAGTATTTCATAAATAGCCACACTTGTTACTTACTCCTGTACTACTGTATCAAGGATGTACCAGGATGTCTGTTCATAGTTAATTAACTATGAACAGACATAGTGGATTAACCATGAACAGACATCTAGCAGAAGGGCTCACATTGGTCAGCCACGTGTGATTGATCCTAGAGGTGAGCGTCAGGGGTCACAACTGGTATCTCAGCAACGACGTGCAACAGTCACACAACTCACCCACCAGTACAACTGTGGGGCAGTCTGACCCATTCCCACATGCACCATACCTGGCTTCACCTGGGGTTCCACAGCTGAAGACCAACAGTGGTATCCATGATGATAGCCAGGCATCACAAACAACATCTCCCATGCTAAGGAATGTCAGTAATGGACCCTCGACAAACAGAAAAAAGTTGTCTGGAATGATGAGTCCCATTTCCTGCTACACCATACTGATGGCCAGGTTCACATTTGGCATATACAGCATTTATCCCTATCCCCTGGTTGCACATTTGGGGGGTTTCAACCAGTCAGTGGAGGTGGTGTTATGGTCTGGGGAGCATTTTCCTGGCATGCCCTAGGTTTGTTGGTTATCATCCCACAAACACTGAATACATAACCACAGTGTCATCTTTCAACAGAACAATGCACTTTTCATCAGATTCGTACAACTACTGAGTGGGTGGAGGAACATGACAACAAATTCACCACATAGCCTTGACCCCAAACTCCCCTGACTGTAACTCAATTGAACATGTGCGAGGTATGCTATAATAGGGTAAGAGAACTGCAGAATGAGCATGAACTGATGGAGTTGCTGCAGCATACATGGGTTGAGTTACACATGAAGGAGGTTCGACACTTTATTCCTTGGCATCCGTGAGCCATGACTGCAGGTGGACCAATGTGTTATTAGGTTGATGTTCCTAATACAAAATTAACTCAGCATAAATTATATCAATTCTCACAGACGTTAAAAACATGGTTGGCTGTTTTTCTTAATGGTTTCAGTTTCACTTTTTTTTTCCTTCTTTATTTGTTAGACATGTTATGAAGTGCCAGCTAAAAGAACATAAATTTTCGGTATAATTTATAAGAGTTTTGCCTTCAATTTACAAGGGGTCTAAGCTAGATACAATGTATTTATACTATCCACAGATAATGCATTATATATCATCTGTGGATAGTTTGTTCTTGTTGAATTTGTACTTTAATATTTTAGTATAGTTTGTCAGTATTCTTGGCAGCTGAAATTCAGTTTTCCGATGGCTTATCACTGAATCTTCCACCATTTAAGGATTACATTTTACACAACATACTACGGGATTTTGTGGTATGTGGTGCTTTCAGCACATACACATCTTGGCAGTTAGAAATGTGACAGAGAGACTGGAGAGTGTGCATATCTTTGTAAAATATAGGAAATGGGAAGAACTTTGTGAATGAGAGAAGAAATTAACATAACAGACTTCAGCAGTGTTACGTAAGTCATGGGTGAATGCCGACCAAGAGATATGAGTAGCATGATCGAGGATGTGGAATACAAACAGCATGTGAATAAGAATATAACATTAGGAAGTGTAGTAGATTTGAAGACAGGTGATAATAGGTTGCTTGAAGAGAGATAGAGATAAATGCAGTGAAAGAAGAAGTGTGAAAGAAGAGATTAGAAGACTGGAAAATAGATGCAAAGCAAATGTGATTAGGAGTGAGAGAGAGAGTTATGCAAATGATAGGAGAGAGAATAGCACAAAAAGGGTAAAAGAGGTATGAGAGGAAGATGAAACAGTGCAGTAACTAGGAATAGAGAGGTGGCAATTAAGTGGGAGAACAAGAAGAGAAAGTGTCAGAGGAGAGAGAGAGGGATGCAGGTGAGTAAGAAAGGAACAGACCAGTGAAAGGTGTGATGTATGGAGATTCGATAATCTGTAAAGTGCATAATAGAATGCCAGAGGGATGTCTATCTGGTGGAACGATGGACAGTGTAACTATGGCAATTAAGCAAAGTGGAAGAGTGGATGAGATGATTAAGATGGTTAGTACAACTGACTTGAGAGATAGTGTGAATCAAGTGGAGAGAGATCAGAGATTTGTACTTGTGGTTCTTGATTCTTTTGAAGATAGTGAGTGTGTAGCCCATGTATGATAATGCTGAGTTGAGGACAAGAGCATCAATACTACATAGTATAATAGACAGAACATGCTAAAAGAGAGGCTGGATGATGTGGATACTTGGAGTACATTCAACGGCAGAAAGGAACTGTATGCAAGAGACAGTTTGCATTTGATTGAGGAAGGACATAGACATCTAGTGAAAATGTTGTTCTCTGAACGAGTGAGAGTATTGATGCAGGGAAACTAAAATTATCATGGTAGATGGTATCAGGGTGGCTGCTTTTGGGAGCAAGAAAGAAAGGGAAATACTAGGTGTAATGCAAAATCCAGTGGAGTTGGGAAGGAATAATGATAAATATATTTGGAAATAGAAACAGTGACAGTGCATTTATGATTCTTTATATTAATGCTAAGAGTACCTGGAATAAAGTAAAAGAATTAATGGTAGATAGACTCGGTATATCCAAAGATTATTGGAATCAGTGAAACATGGATGATGGAAGATGATATACTGACAGGAATAGAAGTAGCAGAGTATAACAGCAGGATAGCAAGGGTAATTCAGCGATGGAGTACTGCTTATGATAAGAGATGAGTTGTGTCCTCTCAGAGTGGAGGATTTGGAAAGCAATAGCAAGGATGGTTTTGAGGCATTATAGTGCAAGTGAAAGTGGGCAGGATAGGATATTTAGTTCAGTATTATTAGAAGCCAAGGAGAATATAGGGTTAAAAGCAGGAGATGTTTAGGCAGTTGAGCTTCACAAATGGGAAAGAATGATCATTAATGGAGATTTTACCTACAGCAGTATAAATTGGGAAGAGGAAACTGCATTTAATAATAAGGAAATGGAATTTCTGGAATTCTTGCAGACAAATGTCTTAGGCAACATGCAGCAGAAAGAACATGAAGTTCAAGAGTTTTATATTTGGTCATAGCATCAGAATATCTGATTATAACTGAGAAAGCATCTCATCTCAAAACCCAGTTGGAGAGAATGACCATGTGGTTTTGACTTGAAGTATGAATAGATATGCAGGGGGGGGTATCAAAGAGATGGATGTTTATCTGGAATTATAAGGCAGGTGATTATAATAATCTTAGAAATCCGCTTTGGGAAGGACAAAATGTCATCAGCGCTTGCAAACTTGTGAAAAAATATTTTTTAGTATTAAAATATAACATAATTTGATGTAATATGGATGACAAACAATATAAAATGGAAATTGCAGGTAAAATGAGGTTATGGAAGCAATACGAGGAGATGGATGGAGTGCAGATGCATGAGCAATATATGATTCAGGCCAGGAGAGTAACTAGTATGGTAAGGAAGAAAAAAAGTGGAATATCTAGAGTCTCCAAAGTCTCCATTGTTGGAAAAAATGAGAATAGAGTGACTGATGCAATGAACACTTTATTGGGTACTTCATTCTGAAGAAGGAGATTTTAATACTAGAGGGATAGGGGTAGGTTTGAGGTTTAGAAGTGCAAGAGGAGTGGGTGATTATTCAAACACTGATTATTCTGGATGTCACATCCATCACATGTAACATTGGGCAAAATCCCATCCATTCACATTCTATCTATCTATCCCAATGGCTTTAACAGGCCTTTAAGGCCCACAACCTTCCAAGCATGCTTGGATTTCGTAACCGAAATACGAGGATAGAATGGTCACTCCTATGCCTCAAGGTATTCTTGGCTGTATCCATGTGTGTTCACGGGGCCGGTTTGCCTGCTTGCGGGATGAAAAACACCAGATAAACTGGCGGAAAAAACCCTACTGCCCGCGCCCAAGACCGGCTAACTTGGCTATGGCTGAGGAAGATCCTTCAGCTCCTCACGTCTCCGACGGGAATCGAACCTAGGACACTCCTTCCCCAGGCATATGGTTGCGAAGCGCAAAGCCACTAGGCTAACCGCGCAGACCATCCATTCACATTGCTTTATCATTTATAAAGCAATGTGACTGGATGGGATTTTGCCACAGGTTTTGAGAGAATTTGCTAAAGAACTGATAACTCCATTGACCTGGCTCTTCGATGAGAGTCTGACTACAGGAGAGATGCCCGAGGAGTGGAAGATTGTGCCATTGCATAAGGGTAGTAGTAAAATGGCAGTGTCAAACTGTAGACCAGTTTTTATTTCATTGCTAGTTGTTATGAGTTTGGAGAAATGATTGAGTAATCATATACAGCATTGGGCAGAGGATGCTATCTCTGAAAATCAGCAGGGGATTTGTTAAAGGGCACTCTTTCTTCTAGTAATCCGACTACCTTTTATAATCAAGTAACAAGAGAAGTTGATGAGAGAAAGGCATACACTGCCATTTGGGGGGGGGAGGATTTTACAAATGCATTTGAAAGGATGCTGAGCTGATACAGTTACAGCACATGGGTTTAGATGTTAGGTTAGTGAAGTGCATTGTAGGATTGGCTATCTGATAGATATCAGAGAATTGTGTATGTGGGGAGAGCAGTATCAAGGAGGCAGAAAGGTACAAGTGGGGTCCTACAGAGCTCAGTACTGGGACCTGTGTTATTATTATTATTATGGGCAACTCCAAAGAGTCGATAGACTCATCGAGGGAGGCCCTAACATCATATCAAGAACAACTATTTGACGTTCACACAATATCTATCATACCTCGCCTTAAACTCATTCACAGTCATGGCACCCACAACAGACTCTGGTAGCTTATTTCACTCATTCACCACTCTCCAAGTAAAAAACCTAGCTCTAACACCCTTGCTAACCACACTCTTGCCCAGCTTCCATGCATGGCCCCTAGTCCTCCCACCACCAGTCCTATTCTCAAAAATATCTTCTGAATTAATCTTATAGAAACCCTTCAGCAATTTGAATATCTCAATCATATCACCTCTTTTTTGCCTATCAACCAATTTCTGCAACCCACAAATCTTCAACCTGTTTTCATAAGGTTCATTCCATAGCCCTGCTATCATCTTGGTCACTCATCTCTGGATCCTCTCCACCTCCTCCCCATCAAGAAGAAACCCTGATGCTCATATCTGGGCACAGTAGTCTAGATGGGGTCTTATCAAGACTCGGTACAGGGGAACAATAACCTGTTTGTCTCTGCTTGTTAAAGTATTTTTCAGCAACCAAGTGATTTGATGAGCTGATTTAGCCACTTTTGCGATGTGCCCCCTGAACTTCAACTTCCTATCCACCAACACTCCCAAATCCCTGGTCTCGTCAATCTCCTGGAGTATGGTTCCACCAATGTGATATACTGCTGCTAATCTTTTCACCCCAAAATGCATAACCTTACACTTTGCCACATTAAATTGACATCCATTTTCCTTAGCTCAGTCCTCCAAACTATCCAAATCATCCTGCAAAATTTTGACATCCTGTGCACTCACTATTGCTCTACCTAACTTTGCATTATCAGCAAACAAATGAACACTTCCTCTCAGATCCTTTCCTATATTGTTAATGAACAAATTGAAAAGTAGTGGTCCAAGAACAGAACCCTGCAGCACACCACTAGTCACAGGCCGTCTTTTGGACTCTACTCCTGAATAAACCACTCTCTGATATCTCTCCATCAACCACCCTCCTATCCATCCCCATGTGCTGCAGTTTACTGATTAGAATTCCATGTGGTATCCTGTCAAAGGCCTTAGCAAGGTCCAGTAGAATCACTGTAAACCCATTTCCCTTATCCAGTTCAGCTGTCACTGTATTATAAAATGTGAGCAAGTTACTGAGGCATGATCTACCCTTCACAAAACCATGCTGTCCCCCATACAGTATCCCATTTTCATCTATCCAATCCTGTATTTTCCTCTTGACTATTTTCTCCAAGATCTTGACAACAATTCCTGATATGCTGATCGTTCAGTAATTTACAACAGCAGTCTTTGAACCTCCTTTATGCAGTGGAACTATTTTCCCCTCTTTCCACCCCCTTGGGACTAACCCAGACCCAAGACTGAAATTAAACAAAATGGTCAAGGGCACTGACAATTCTTTAGCCACTTCACGTAAGACTCAACTCAAGCTAGAATTCCATCCAATCCCACAGATGTATTGACATTGAGGTTTTGTAATAGACTATTCACCTCCACTTCATTCACCACAATTCCTGTAGAAGCTATTGGTTCATTCATTCCTGCAATGTCGCCACCTGAATGATATACTCTTGCAAAGTTCTCACCTAGTAATTCCACTATATCAACTGATTCGGTTACTTCCCTACCATCGGCATTCTTTAAAATCATTCTGCTATATAAATTTTTTTTCTTTTACTTGCAACATATCGAAAAAACCGTTTGGGATTCTCTTTAGCCCGCATGGCTAATGTTCTTTCATAATCCACTTTTGCTTTTTTTACCAAACGCGTTACCCTTCTGGCCTGCACTTTATACCATTCATGTGCCTGCCGGTCACCTTTCTCCTTAAATTCCCTCCATAGCTGTTTTTTTTTTTTTTGCAGCTCAAGCTTAATGGTGTTATTCATCCATTTAACTTGATTTATTATTCGGATTCTAGGTATACAGTCAGTCATTGCCTCCTGCAAACACTTCTTAACCGCCTCCCATGCACTATCAACATCTATCCCTTGCAGTTTTACATGCCATGGCACTGAACCAATCAAACTCCTAAACTTGTCATACTTACCAGCCCGATATTTCCACATGTACCCTGTCTTAATTGTAAATTTCACACCTTTAGCCACCTCCCAAGTCAAGAACCTATGATCACTCTCACCAATAGGTGGCAACGTGGTCATATTCGTTACAGCAGAATTCTCAGATGCAATTACTAGTCAAGCACTCTTTGACCCCTAGTATTTTCCATTACATGCTGTCGCAGATAGTTATCCCTTAATAATTGCATAAAATCCAATTCCTTCCTCCTATGTGTCCTCTCCTCCTTCCAATCAATGTTACCATAGTGGAAATCTCCCATAATAATTACCCTCCTTCCACTCATTTCTTCTATTTACTTATGCATACCATCTCTACGATCTACTCCATCGCCTGGTCTATAGCAGCACCCAACTGTATATTTTATTCTGCTAGTCTCAATCTCACACCAAATAGTCTCAAATGTGCTCTTTTCTCTATCCTGCAGTTCCACTTCTATTCTTCTTGGCTGCAGCTATCATCAATAACACTCCTCCCCCCATTTTATTCTCCGTGTCACTCCTGAACACACCATACCCCTCACATTCAATGTCACTAGCTATATCATCTTCTGTCAGCCATGTTTCACTAATGCCAATAACCTGTAGCCTGGAAATGCCAATCAAGGCCAAAAATTCTTACTTCTTGTTCCTACTACTTCTGGCATTAGTATACATGAATTTCAGAGGTCCACTTGTCCCATCTCTATTTTGATGTCTTATGCTAACTATCCCATTCTGATTTGTTGTCCTTCACACTTGCTCGGGCATATTACACAGATTCATACACTCAACTGTCTTCCTAAAGTCTGCATATCTATTCCCTCCCGCCTCTTATTAATAACTCTAGTTTCCCTGATTCTGCACATCCACTTCCACTTCATTGAACAACACCTTTTCAAGTCTCCGTGCACCAAATCCATTCAAATGTAAACAATCCATCTTATATAAATCCTTTTGTCCATCGAATTCACTCCACACATCCACAAATTCCACACCACTCCTCCTGCATAATCCATGAATAAAGTCATTAGCAATTTTTGCCCTCCTTCCATACTCCTTCTGGTGAGTCTGTTGTCATACGGCGACAACAGACTCACCATCCTAACTCTCTTACTCTTCTCTTTTGCTACCTCAAGTAATTCCTTCAAATCCTCTCTCATTTTGTCTCCTTTCAAATCATTCATTCCTGCTACTACTATCAGTTCTTTCACCCTCTGCTTTTGCATTCTAATTGACTCGCTTACATGCTTAACATTCGCGCCAGGTTGGAACGATTTTGTCAAACTCTCATCTGTCACACCTCTAACTAAAGAATCTCCATACAACACTCGCTCTTTCATTTTGTTTACACTCACTATCATACTCTTATTTTTCTTATCATACTTTTGCCGTTTGTTAGTTGGTATGCTCGGTAAACATTTTTGCCAATGCTCCAGCTGCTGATTTGCCCTATGTATCGCTTTGCGTAACCGTGCGATCTCACTCATTGCATCTGTCTCATCATTTTTATTATCCATCAATTCATTCATTCGTTCTGTATTTTCACCTTCATTCTTACTTTCAATGCCACTCTCACAGCTATTTGGTACTACCTCGCAAATATCATTATTCATACCTCGCATATCACTATTTTCTACATTCTCACATTCAACAACGATATCACTCTCACGACCTGAAACACACTTTAAATCCTCACATTCCTTACACTTTCTGCACACATTCACTCCACTATCATTGCTTAACTAGACTCCAACCGCTCTCCTCAAAGCATGCATTTCACAAATGGTACACTGAATAAAATCCTTTATATTAAAATTGTTGGACAAAGATCAATCTGGATGCCATTTTATTCCTTTTTATCGCCGCCATGTGCACTTCACGCTAATAATCATATCTATCAAATTACTAATTGAAATAACTCAGAAAACACACAAAAATCACACAGACATGCTAAGATACGAAAAGTAAATAATACTACATAAGATTCAAACAAATTAGCAATTATTACTTAAAATAATACTTATCTGTTCAGGAGCTCTCTACAAACACTACACGCCATGTAGCCCTCTAGTGGCTATTGTTTGACCTTTATATCAATAACATTGTCAATGGATTGCAGAGGGATATTCAGTTGTTTTCTGATGATGTAAAGCAGGGAAGGGTTATTAGTAATAGTGCAGATGTGGTAGTACTGCAAGAGGAATTGAATAAACTGGAGAGATGGACAAAATGGGGATACCAGTTTAATTCAGCTAAATGTAGTCTTGATGTTGGGATACATCGGTGGAAGGCTGCATACTCTTTTTGAGGAACTTTGCTGGAGGAATGGGGGAGACAAGGGATCTTGGGGTGACAATTGATTGAAATGCATTCTGTTCAGGAGACATATTGCAATGGTGAAGGTAACCCAGATGACTGGGTTACCTTCACCAATACTGAGAAGGATGCTGACCAGCAGAAATAGAAGAATTGTGCTCAGATTTGGTTCCCAGGATTTGAAAGGGATTTATTAGATTAATTAACTGCAAAGTTTTGTAGATAGAAGGAGTGGTGATATGATCGAGACAATTATTTTGTATGTTAAAACAAGCAAAAGGTGCAAGGACAAGGGACCATTCCAGGAAGTTGCAAAAGGAAGTAGTGAGCAGGAGGGTGATGAGTGGTTTCTTTTCATGGAGAGTGGTTGAATCGTGGAATGCATTCCCTGATAGGATGGTGACAGTTCAAGGAGTTGTATGATAGAATTTGTGTTGTTTCGGATGGGTCTCCCATCATGAGGTTTGTGACTCATGGTTCTGATTGATAATTATAGTAATAATAATTATTACTTTTAGTGAAGATGGCAAGTTAAATATGGAAATAGACAACAGAATAAGTAAAGCTGCTATGATGGATAGTCAGCTGAATAAATTTACATGTAATGAGAGAGAAATTAACCAAAACACCAAACTAGCAGTATAAAGACAGTGTTCGAACCAGTTTTAAGTATAGAAATAAACCACTTGATCAAAGTTTAGAGATCACAATGCATCAATGGTAGAATCATATTCAAAATGAAGACATTAGGAAGGAACTTAGCACTGTTAGCATTCTAGAATGTGTGAGCAGAGCTAATCTAAAGTGGTATAGCCACTTAAATAGACTAGGTGAAGAAAGGTTTTCAAAACAGGTGCTTGATGCCAAGATAGCAGGAAAGAGACCCAGACGAAGACCGAGATCTAGGCAAATTGATTCAGTTCGTTGTTCCTTAGAAGCACAAAATGTTAGATATCACAATATCGGAGTGCTGACAAGTAATAGACTAATTTTTCAGAAAATTGTGGATATGAGATTAATAACAATGTAAAGTTAATCATGTAGTGCTGTCATAGTAGCACCCTCCCCCCTTGAAGGTACAAATCAGGAAAGTGGTTATGATCATGATGCTAATAAGCTTCAAGAATGATAAGGAGTTTAAAACTAATTATTATAATAATTTTTAATAAATGTTTCAAACTGTAAAAACCATATTTAATAATCCTATATTTAATTACAGAACTATAAACTTTTTTTGAATATGTATTAATTTTAGTTGAGATTTATTACATATTTATGACATTCATTAATATATTATATGATTAAATCACTTTACTGCTTTCCTGTCTTATCCACGGTAACAGATGTTGATTTTGCAGGAAAAGGAAATCTTTGGCAATAAGGTACATCCACAAAAAGAGGAAGATGCAATTAGTAACAAGTCTTTCAATGGACTGAAGGATATTAAAGAACTGAAAGAAAAAGGAGTGATAATCGAAAAACCGTCCAAGGAAACTAGTCGTTCTTCACTCCAGGCAGGATCAGAAGAGGAAAAGAAAGATGCAAGCAAAGAGGACTTGGAAATGAAAGAAGGTCAGCAAACATTTAACCAATACAAGTTCAATTTATTATTATTTTGTTTATTAAAAACAATTTGCAATGAAAAAAAAAATGTTACTGTATATTATACACAATTGAGTCTCATATTAAGGATTCAACTGTAACTATTAGCTTAATTTCTTATATAATACTCTAAAATGAGCTAAAATACTCATCTATTTTAACTTGACTTTAAGAAATTCAGGAGCTTCTGAATGATGCACTTTCACCAGAAAGACCTCTTTCCAAATCCCATCTAGGTTCATGAAATGCCTTCAAAAAGAGTTAGCCAGTTCATATACAGATGTGTAAAGTTTTTCTTCTAGTAATTCAGGTTTCCCACCCCACCCCACAATGCATGTACTGACCAAAGAATACAGGAAATTCACAATCTAATACAGCATACAGATCTTGCAGACAGGATTAACCACCCTATTATAATATTTATTAATTGGCTGCAACATGTGCTGATGAAAATACTAACAGAACACCTGAAGGGTCATATGGAGGCACATCTTCCTAATGAGCAAGCTGGATTTCGACAAGATCGAAGTACAGTGCAACAAATATTTGCACTAAGACTAATAACAGAGAAAGCTTGAAGAAAGAACAAAAAGATATACTGCTGTTTCATGGACTTCCAAAAAGCATTTGATAATATTGACCAAAATATAACATGGGCTGTCTTGGAATCCTATGGTGTGGACAATAAATTGATCTGCCTGCTGAAAGATATAAACAGCCAAGCACAAGCAAAAATCAGAATAGCAGGTGAGACTGGAGACTCGTTTGCCACTAGTCAAGGCACAAGACAAGGGGACCCAATATCACCAATCATCTTCATCACACATCTGGGAAGAACACTAGATATGATTAAAGAAGAAGGTGGAGGCATTTCAATAAATGGCATGAGAATAAACTACCTGTGCTTTGCAGATGACATCATCCTGATTGAAGAATACACAGCAAGGCTGGAACGGACATTGCAAACACTATACACAGAAGGAAAAAGATATGGCCTAAATGTCAACTTTGAAAAAACTAAAACAATGATATTCGGACAACAGGAGTTACTGAACAGAGTTACGATAGACAGATTTCAACTGGAAAATGTGGAACACTTCACATATCTTGGATGCCACATGACGCATGACTTGAACCCCAAAAAAGAGATAAAAATTAGAATAGCCAAAGCAACAACTATTTTAAAAGCCATGGACAAATATGGAAGAGCCGAGCTATAAAGATGCAAACTAAACTGCACATTGTAGAAACCTGTATCTTCAGCACCATGCTCTATGGAAGCGAGGTCTGGATACTCCTGAGGGAATCTGAAAGGAGGATATTGGCATTTGAGAGGAAGTGCTATAGAAAGATCTTGAGAATAAGCTGGATACAGAAAGTGAACAATGAGGAAATCTACAGACGAATACAACCAAAAGAAAACCTGATCTAGAAAATAATCAAAAAAATCAAAAAAATAATAAAAAAAAACTACATCTATTTGGCCATATATGTAGAATGAATGATGAGAAAAAATTAAAAACATTGCTGTTTGGAATGATTGAAGATAAAAACAAAAGAGGAAGACCAAACAGAGAATGGAGCGATGACATCGTCAAATGGTGCAGAAACTCTATACACAAACTGAGTCATCTTGCACAAACTAGAATGCAATTTAAGAATCATATCAAGATGGCATCAGACACCTACGGGAAATTGGACCCATGGTTGTTGATGATGATGTGCCATAAGGCTTAATATTTTGCAGAAGGAGGAGATCAGAATATCAGTTGTATTTCTGTCTTCATTTGAATTGCATAACTAAAGAGTATTATATAAAAATTGTTTGAAACATAAACAGCTAATATATGCATTATTAACTGTTAGTTTTTGAATATTTGGAGTGAGTTTGAAGGAAGAAGATATATATATATATATAACAGGGACAGCCTGCTCTTCATTGGGTTTGGTATGAAGAGTCTGGAGAAATTATTTATGGTATGAGACCAACTGAGGAGAATACTGGATTCAATCCCATGGTATCAGTTTCTCAATGGAAAGGATATCTGCATTGCATGTGAATTGTTTAAAAATACATGAGTGATACAGTATATGAATGTGTCCCCCTAGAGTTTGAAGAATAAACAAAAATGGATATACAGTCTTATTAAGCAAGAGATTTTTTAAGAAAAAGATAATTTGTAAATTGTGTACATAAGGATGATGTCAGTTACAATAATTATTATTATTGTTGAAGATTTACAACAATTATTAACTTACAGAAAGCTAAGTGTGGTATGAAATGAAACTGGCTCTGCAAACTAAAGATAACCCAAAAAACTTCTGTTCATTTTGTTGCAAGTAGGTAGGTAGGACAGTTTATGCCATCCACTATTGGACGAAGAGGTATTCCGGTTTTGTGAACTTTCGGTGAACCATATAATCGTGGTGTCAGAGGTTGATATTATGTGCACCGTAGAGAAGGCACTTCTTTCTCTACCTGAACCAATTGCTAAATACTTGAGATTGACGACCGCTATCATCCTATCATCTTCACGACTACCGAACAGAAACATCACCTCCTTCCGAGAAAAGAGCACTAACAACTTTAAAGAAAAACGATGGAATGATTATCCTTAAGACAGACAAAGGAAATTCCACCGTAATTTTAAACACCAGAGATTATACATCAAAGATCTCAGAGTTGTTCTCAGACACATCCACTTATTGTGAATTATTTGTAAATTTAGAGACACAAAAACACACGTGTTGAACAGATTATTTTATTAATTACTAATAAAATAAAACTTGACGTTTTGACCTCTATATCGAGGTCATCATCAGAAGAATACAACTGTATAAGGAACCAAGCTACATGTTCATGCCCTGTATACCAGTAAACTAAATCTACGTAGTTAATAAATCCTTTTTCCTAGCCTGACCTCTAGTGATTAAAAAAAAATAAAAAATAAATAAATAAATAAAAATAAATAAAATAAAATAAAATAATTAAAAAAAATAAATAAATAAAAAATATATAAAAATATATATCAAGTTTTATGTTATTAGTAATTAATAAAATAATCTGTTCAACACGTGTGTTTTTGTGTCCCTAAATTTACAAATATGAGTGCTGATCAGATCCCACCTGGAAGAACCACACAGAAACAAAAAACCTACTACGCAATATGGACAATTGGCCAATATATCAAAAAGAAAAGAAATCATAGTCATTACATTCACTGACACCACAATTATATGGTTCACCGAAAGTTCACAAAACCAGAATACCTCTTCGTCCAATAGTGGATGGCATAAACTCTCCTACCTACCTACTATCAAAACATCTAGCTTATTTTCTAAAAGCACATATTCGTAATATGAACACATATATTAAAAAATACACAACATTTCATTGAAAAGCTGAGAAACATCTCCATTTCAGAAATAGATATACTTGCTAGCCTGGAGATTGTGTCTTTGTTTACCAATGTCCCAGTAGATGAAGTCATAACCATCATAGATAATCTATTTACTCAAGATATTGCTCATCTTTATAGACATTATATATTTGGTTTAATCCTTTATCCAAGTGTAAACAAAGTTTACACCTGAAGTATTTTCAGTACTGGGACAACTCGTGGCAAAGGTGGTAAAACTTCTCATCACTTGCCTTAGTATCCCATAATGCAAAGCACATCTCCTTGCGGACATGTATAATGCTATCCATTAAGGGAAGGTCACCACCTAGACTAGTTTCGACCTTTATTGAGGTCTCATCAGTGGGAGCCAGACCCAGAGGAGGTGATACTAAGGTGGAAGTAATGGAGAAGTCTTATTTCCATATACCAATTGCCAAAAGGTGTCACACCTTATAATTAAAATTCTCTGGATTAGAGATAAGTTGATGGAAGTTTTTTCACTTGGCTATGCTACAAATTATATATTTTGTTTAATCCTTTATCCAAGTGTAAGCTAACAAAGTTTGCACCTGAAGTATTTTCAGGACTGGGGAAATTCGTATCTCCACCATACTGATGGTTTTGGATCTAATTGTGACAAGAAGTCTTTTTCAAACTTCCCTGTAAACAAATCAGCACATGGAGGAGATACAGGGCTACCCATCGCAAGACCCAATAGTTGTTTAAAGATCTTTCCATTCCATTTGAAGTAGTTTGAAGTGAGACAATGTCTATAACCACTGATGAGACCTCAATAAATGTTGAAACTGGTCTGGGTAGTGACCCTTCCCTTAATGCATAGTATTATACATGTCCACAAGGAAATGTGCTTTGCTTTGTGGGATACTAAGGCAAGTGATGAGAAAGGTGGTATAACTTCTCATCACTTGCCTTAGTATCCCACAATGCAAAGCACATCTCCTTGTGGACATGTATAATACTATGCATTAAGGGAAGGGTCACTACCCAGACCGGTTTCAACCTTTATTGAGGTCTCATCAGTGGTTATAGACATTGTCTCACTTCAAACTACTTCAAATGGAACGGAAAGATCTTTAAACAACTATCGGGTCTTGCGATGGGTAGCCCTGTATCTCCTCCATGTGCTGATTTGTTTACGGAGAAGTTTGAAAAAGACTTCTTGTCACAATTAGATCCAAAACCATCAGTATGGTGGAGATATGTCGATGATATTTTCATCATATGGAAACATACAGAAGCAGAACTACTTGAATCACTAACTAAAATAAACTCATTTCATCAAAATATCATGTTTACCTTAGAACTCAAAAGGGAAAGAAAATTACTGTTTCTAGACTTCTTAATCACAAAACAAACGGATAGGAATATTGACCTAAAGGTTTACTGCAAACCGACCCACACTGGCCATTACCTGCATTTTTCTTCATCACATCACATTTCACAAAAGTTGAGTATTTTACATATGTTGAAAAAGAGAGCAGCTTGCATCACAAGAGATGACAAAGCTTTAAAAGATGAATTAGACCTCATCTTCGAAACTCTAACTAACAATGGCTATCCAAAAAATTTCATAAATAAGATTCTTTTCTCCAACCCATCCCAACAAAAAACTCAAGAAACCGACTACAGATCTTCAATTTCCATTCCTTTTGCTGGGACTGTTTCAAAGAAAATTGCTAAAATGCTCAAATCTTATGAGATCCAAGTGGCCTTCAAACAGATAAAGATAATCTGCAACTTGTTAAGATCACCGAAGGACAAAAATGCTTTCTATAAACATCCTGGTGTTTATAACATTCCCTGCTCTTGTGGTTTACATTATATAGGGCAAACTTCTAGACGTCTAGAGATAAGAAAAAAAGAACATACCGGGGGACGTTAATAACAACAGAGAAGACAATTCTGGCTTGGTACTCCATTTTTCTAATACCAATCATAGCATTGAATGGGATAACAGTACTATGCCGTTCTTGGAAGAAGATTTTCATTCCCGCAACATCAAAGAAGCTGCAGTAGTTATCCGTTCAAGAGGCAGCCTGAACAGAAACCAAGGGATGATCCTTGGTGACATATGGAAAAGTCTCATAAGATCACTCAACACATTGGAGTTCAATTTTGCTGCCAATTATAGATCATACATGTATAACAATGACTGATAACATACACGCTACATGCATTTGATGTAGCATTTTATTTGAATTTAGATAATATTTAACATTCATTTATGTTTTAACCTGATATTCTTAGCTTGTTTTTTGATCCTTTTTTAAGCTGTTTTGTCACCTTGTTTGCCCCAACAGTCAAGTCAGCAAAACTAGTAGGCTATTACTTTACAATAAAAAAAAACCTCCGACCAATTAAAGCCAGTTTATATGTGTTTTGTATATAATCATTGGTTGAAAAGAATATTACAACGATGACATGTTGTGAGTGGTATGTGACCTACCTCAACGAGTCCCTGACACCTTGCAGGTCTCTTGTAATTATTATTATCATTAAAGTTATTTAATAAAATAATTTATCCATTTCTTCTTTTTCTATGCTTATAATTTCCAAACTTTCTCAAACATTTTTCCTGTTCAGCTCAAAGACTTTTCCAAATCAAGAAATTCCATAAATAGGCTTCTTCAAAATTCCCAGCATTTTTCCATAATTTCCCTTACAAAGAATAACAAAGTATAACTGCATGATAAAAAAGAATAAAGTCTGAAAACAGATCAACAGGAAAGTAATTCTTACCACCTTCAAATGCAGGTTTCTGTCAAAAGTGGATACCATATCTCCTGGATTAACCATGCTCTTAACAAGACAG
Organism: Typopeltis vanoorti; assembly: GCF_054136105.1. Taxonomy (NCBI): domain Eukaryota; kingdom Metazoa; phylum Arthropoda; class Arachnida; order Uropygi; family Thelyphonidae; genus Typopeltis; species Typopeltis vanoorti. Next base: position 89,267,475 of record NC_143564.1, on the reverse strand, counting down.
GGAAGGTTAGGAAGATTAAAACACTACATACACAGATTATACATTTTTGAATCACCATGCAGCATTTGTTTTTCCACACATTCAGCAAACAGTTGATCACCTACCCTATGACTGTCGGTTACTGGACTCTATACAGATGCCTCTACACTTCTCACTTCAGCAAATGAGCGACTACTGTCAAAACAAAACCTTATGAAAAAAAGTATTATTAAAAATTATTTTACAAAAGGATAGACTTTCAATCAATCCTATATTGATTGAATTTTGCCAATAAGATTTTCTTTTCAGCTGGTTATACATAAATCAAACTGTGAATGATTTAGTAGGAGAGTATCATGATTCATAATGTCAGAATTATATATTGTTATTATTACTATTATACGGTATCTAAAGGCCTGTATAGCTCAGTGGAAGTGGTGTTGCATCCTCTGTGCTAGGCGGACCAAAGGTAGACTGAAGTTCAAGTCTAGTCGCTAACTGGAGGAACTTTTTCTAAGCCTACCTTCAACTAGTTCCCAAGTTAGTCAATCTCGGTGCAGGCAGGTAGGTTTTTTGTCCCATAAAATCAAGAACAAGAAAATTCATGACCGTAGAACCCATATTATTTCAGACAGTACCATATCCTGTTATGGTTAGGTACTAAGAGATGACAGCACTTGTTTGCTCATCTCTTCATCGATGCCACCTATAATTAGGGATAGTCATGGGCCAGTAATCTCTGATTGGCTAATGGTGGAGATTGAACTGCCCACTCAATCTCCAAAAGCTAGATAAGGTTTAAAGGCCTCACCTACTTCCTATAAGGGAATAAAAAGGTGTTAGCTGATTTTTTTTTTTTTTTAATACAGTATCTCCATGGAGTCTAGAGACTCGTCGTGGGAGATTATAACTAATTGTTATACACACAAAAGCCTATCATACCACTCCTTAAACTCCACACACCCTTACTAACCACACTCTAACACAACTTCCACAGATGACCACTAGTTCTCTGACTATTTGTCATATATGGAAAATTTTCCTATACAATCTTTTATACAACCCCTTAAGTCTCTATTATGTCTCCTCTTTTCCACTTATCAACCAAACTTTGTAACCAAGACACCATCAACCTATCCTAATAGTGAAAATTCCACAGATCTGTCACCAGCTTGGTCACTCATATCTAAATTCTCTCTGCCACCTGCTCATCACCAAGAAACCTAGTTGATCAAATTTGTGCACAGTAATCAATATGCTCTGAATTATAGACTTATAAAGAGGGATAATAACTTCTCTAACTTTACTTGTTAGCATGTTTTTCAACATCTGAGTAATCCTTTGAGCTATTTTACTAACTTCTCCAATATGCCCTCTGAATTCCAACTCTCTGTCCACCATTATCCACAAGTGCCTAGCCTCATCAATTTCGTGCATTCCAGTACCATCAATGTGATACACTGTATGTAGTCTTTTCAACTCTAAATGCATATACTTACATTTTGCAATGTTGAATTAACAGTAATTATCCTTTGCCCACAATTTATTTAAATCTTCCTACAAGATATCTAAATCACCTTTATCCAATTTTCCAATCTCAGCAAAGAACTGCATATTATTATTATTATTATTATTATTATTAAACAAGACCTATGGAGTCAAAGACTCATCTAGGAGGTCCTTTTATCTCACACACATCTCATCATACCGGGTCTTAAACACATTCAAACTCCTTGCAGACACCACACTCTCAGGCAAGGCATTCCAATCATTCACAACTCTGCACGAAAAAAACCTGCCTCTCACTCCCCTACTCACACCCTCTTTATACAGTTTCCAGGGATGACCTCTGGTTCTCCTCTGATCTCCCACTATTCTCTGTAGAACTTCTCCACCATTGATCCTATAACAACCCCTTACCAACTTGTAGGTCTCCATCATATTTCCCCTCTTCCTTCTCTCCACTAGACTCTGCAAATTACATCTTTTCAATCTTTCCTCATACTCGACATTCCAGAGGTCAGAAACTACCTTAGTCAGTCGCCTTTGGACCCTTTAGAACATCTCTTCATCCTTCTGAAAACCAGGTGACCAAATCTGGGCACAATAGTCCATGTGTGGCCTAATCAAAGCCTTATACAATGGAACAAGAATCTCCCTACTTCTACACGTCAGTGTCCTCCTCATCATTCCCAGAAGTCTTTGTGTTGTCTTCACAATTTTGGCGATGTGTCCCCTAAATTTTAGATCCTTATCTACTATCACTCCCAGATCTCTTATTTCCTCTACTTCCAACAATATATTCTCACCAAGCATAAATTCTGCATCCCATCTTTGTTTTCCAAATTTTAAAACCTTACATTTTGCAACATTGAACTCACATCCCCATTTGCTTGCCCAATCACTCAATTTATTCAAGTCCTTCTGCAAAGCCACAACATCTTCACTACTCTTTATGGTTCGTCCCAACTTTGCATCATCTGCAAACAACTGAATATCTCCATCCAAATCTTCGCCAATATCATTAATATACAAGTTAAATAGTAATGGCCCTAAAACAGATCCCTGAGGCACTCCACTAGTGACTTTCCTTTTCCTGGATATTGCACCCCCATACACAACTTGTTGATACCTATCAGATAGCCAGTCTCCAATCCAATGCACTAATCTAATATCCAACCCCATCCATTCTAGTTTGACTATCAACTTATCATGAGTTACTCTATCAAAAGCTTATGCGAAATCCAAATATATTACTGTGTATCCTTCTCCTCTGTCCAAGGAAGCACTCGCTTTATTGTAATAAGTAAGTAGATTACTAAAACACGACCTCCCTTTAGCAAATCCATGCTGTCCATCAAAGATTATACCATCGTTGTCAACCCAACTCTGGATCCTAGTTCTCACAAGCTTCTCCAACAACTTAACCACAACACCTGACACACAGATAGGCCTATAGTTTGATGCTTGAGTTCGATCACCTCCTTTATGAAGTGGCACAATCTTGCCCTCCTTCCACTCTTTAGTTACTTGACCAAGTGCAAGACTCGTATTAAAAAAATATGTCAAGGCAGGTGTCAACTCTCTGGCACATTCCTTCAGAATACGTGGTGATATATTATCAAGTCCCACAGCCTTATTTACATCTAGTTTACTCAACTCCCCAAACACCTCTTGCTCACTTACAGTCAGTCTCTCCTCCCCATCATCAACTGCTCTTAATCTCTCCATGAAGTCACATTCACAAGATTGAAAGATCTTTATGAACTGCTCATTAAGTATCTCCACCACACATTCTGCAACAGCTGTCTTTATACCATTTCCTCCAATCAATGTCATCCTTCCATAATCATTCTTTCTTTTGTTGGCTACATATCGAAAGAACTCTATAGGATTCTTTTTAGCTTCATTAGCTAACTGCTGTTCATACCTCTCTTTAGCTACTCTCACCAACCAAGTCACCCTCCTTGCCTGGTCTTTGTAGACCTCATGAAATTGGTTACTTCCACTTCTCTTATGCTGCCTCCACAATGCCCTTTTTCTCCGTATTGCATGCTTAATCTCTTTATTCATCCATCTCACACCTACCTTATTTAACCTTCTCACCCGTGGTATACATTTAGACATTGCATCCACTAAATATTTTTTGAAAATCCCCCAAGCTGCATTGATCTCTTTTCCAGCTAACTCCTCATTCCATGCTACACCTGCAAGCTGTCTCCTGAGCTCTTCATAATCACCCCCCTTGTAGTTCCACATATGCCCTTTTTTCATAGGGGTCCTTGCACTGCTGGCAACCACCCAAGTAATCACCTCATGGTCACTTTCACCAATTGGTGGATGATTTGATACCTCATTGATAATTACATCCTCCGATGAGATGACCAAATCCAAGACCCTTAATCCTCTTGTGCCCTCTGTTACATACTGTCTGAGGTAGTTATCCCTCAAAAACTCAAGAAACTCATTTTCTTTACTTCCAGTTGCTATCTCTTCATTCCAGTCTATATTGCCATAATTAAAATCACCCATAATGATCACCCTTTTCTTATTTGCTTGGCTTATTTGATTATACATTTCGCTATCACCACCATCCACATTACCAGGTCTATAACAACATCCCACCAAGTATTTGATTCTATTCACCTCTATCTCACACCATACTGCCTCAAAACCACTGGCCCCATTTCCCTCTTGCATCTCTACCTTGTATGGACATAACTCTTTCTCTATCATCAATAGCACTCCCCCTCCCTTTTTACCCCTTCTATCCTCACGAAGCACATCATACCTTTCCATCTCTATTCCTGTCAGGATGTCATCCTCATCTAACCATGTCTCACTTATTCCGACAATCTTTGGGTGCACAGACACAATTAGTAAAACCATTTCATCCGCCTTGTTTCTTATACTTCTAACATTGGTATACAAACACAACAACTCATTTCTGGATCTACAGCTAGTTCCACTGATACCACTCACTCGATGTGATCTCTCCATGCTGGACTGGGGCCATTTCCCTTTCTGCTTCTTCATTTTAGAACCCTTTGCAATTCCATCTGTTTTCTTTTGATCCCTGATCATCCCATTACTTTCCTGCCTACACATGCTCTCACCTCCTCTAGGAGCATCCACCTTTCTCACGCTGTGTATCCCTGTCCACCCTGAGCCTCCCCGTTTCCCTGCTCCTCTTGCACACCCATTCTCTCATTTTCTATACTCATACCACTCACTTCCCCATTCATTTCCACTCCTTCAATCTCTCCTGTCTTACTCTCCTGCTCTTCCACATTACTCCCCTCTTGATCTGATTCATTCTCTCTATTCACTTCTCCACTTTCCAGCAGCAGTCTCTCCAAGCGACTCACACCATAACCACTCAAATGCAGTCCATCGCTCCCATACAGCTCACTTCGTCCCTCAAACTCATTCCACACATTAACAAACTGTACTCCCATCTCCTCACACATTTCAGCCAGAATATCATTCATAATCCTTGCTCTCCGCCTCATTTCACCACAATCATACCTAGGCAACACACTGACTACCCTTCCTGTCACACTATTCTCCTTTATCTTTCCAAGCAGTCTCCTGACATTCATTTTGACATGCTCTTTGTTCTCTCTCAAATCATTTGTACCAATTACAATCAACTCTTTTGCTTGTTCCCGCCTCATATTCAATGCCTCAATCACTCTACTCATTTTACTGCCTGGAAAACATACCTTGTGCATTTTATCCTCTAGCACACCTTTAATAATGGAGTCGCCATACAACGCCACTCGCTCATCTTTTGTTAACTCTTTCATGCCATCATGATTTATTTTAATAGTTTTGACCTGAATTCTCATAATTTCATTCCGCATCCATTTCATTTCTTGCTTCATCCAATCCAATTCACCTTCCGAACCTCACGACACATTCACTCTATCATTAAATCTTTTTAACTTTCTAACTCTCGACCCCCTCTTCTCACTTTCCCTCTCATTCATCCTTCTTTGTTTCCGTACTTTCGGTCCAACATACGTCCAACTTTCACTATCATTCTTCTCACTTTCACTCTCACATATCTTTCTTTGTTTCTGTACTTTCGGACTAACATGCGTCCAACTTTCGCTATCATTCTTCTCACTTTTACTGTCATTCATCTTTCTTTGGTTTAGTACTTTCGTTCCAACATGCGTCCAACTTTCGCTATCATTCTTCTCACTTTTACTGTCATTCATCTTTCTTTGGTTTAGTACTTTCGTTCCAACATGCGTCCAACTTTCGCCATAAGTCATTCTTTTTTTCGCTATCATTCATTCTTTCGATTTTTTTTACTTGCGATTTCTGCATCACGCCGTTTCTACTTTCATTCGTTCTCTCAATTTCGTTTCTATCCGCCTCACTTTCGTCCCTTTTAACATCCGTTACGGTTGTCAAATCGCTCTTTTTCTTTTTTCCTGATTTTTTAACATTTTTTCGCCTGTCTTTCCCATCATCCTTCTCTTTCAAACGTGCACTCGCGACACAATCGGTACTAGCACTTTCTGTCATCAACTTCATATTCGCATTCATCAATTCCTCGTTCAGGTCACATTTTGCACACACCCTTCTTCCATCCGCACTAAACATTCACAAATCATTTATGTAATCGAAGGAATACATATAACAGACCTCACACTTAACGAACCAACTGAAATCCAAATTAAAATCATGGAATGACAATGCCGCCGCCATTTTTTATTTTTTTTCCTCTGCAGGTTACTAGGTCTAATATTAACGTTTTCGTATTTAGTTTAAGCAAAAAAAAAAAAAACCCACACTAATAATATCGGTAGCGTACAACGTTTACAGCCGCTCTTACTTAAACAATTACGCATATATACTTAATTATTCCTAGTAAAACTTATCTGAATCAGGAGCTCTTCAAAACACGTCCGTAGCGCTTGACCCACTAGCGCCCTCTATGTCGTCCCCACCAATAAATCTTTCCCTATATCATTGATATACAAATTAAAGAGTAGTTGCCCTACTACAGAACCCTGAGTTACCTCACTAGTCACCCTTATTCTAGATTCCACTCCACCATATACTACTCTCTAGCATCTATCTGTCAGCTACCTCCCTATCCATGCTACTATAGTTCGCCCACCGATTTGAGGTCCCTCGACACTTCTGCGCATCTCAGAAAAAGAAGAATCCATTCCAATAATAGGGTAATCAGTCCGTATAGTGGGATGAGCTGTTTATTATTACCAGTCGGAAAATTAACTTTCTTTTATGATTATTGTAGTTAACTATGTTGCTTGTATAACAGTTGGAAAATTTTACCTATAAAGCACGTGATTTCGCGTGTTGGCGACCAATTCGGACGTCTTTCATTTTTTTCTCCCCTTCAGCATGAATCGACTATTCTTGGAAAGACGCGAAGCAGGGACCTGGAAACGGTGGGCGAACTATAGCTTCATATCTATTCCCATTTGCTCCAACTTTTATAATATTTTTCTATGTGATATTCTGTCAAATGCCTTTGCAAAATCCAGCAATATCGTGGTCTAACTATTCCTTTATCCCTTTTCACTGTTACTTTATTATAAAACATGAATAAATTACTAAGGCAAAACTTACCCTTTCCAAAGCCATTCTGCCCACTATAGAATATCACATCCCTATCCACCCACTCATAGATTTTGCATTTAACCAACTTTTTCAATACTTTCACAACCACTTCTGATATATTCATTGGTCTGTATTTTTCTACCTCTATCATGGAGTCACCTTTAGGATGTGGAACTATCTTACCTCCTTTCCACTCCCCTGGAACCACACCACAGCTGAGACTTAGTTTGAACAACTTCATCAGAGACAATGCCAATTCTCTTGCACATTTATATAATGCATGGGTTGACATTCCATCCAGTCCAACTTCTATATTCATATTGCTATTTTTCAATATGCTGAACATTTCCTGTTCATGCACCTCAAATTTCATATACATCTGTCACAACGGCAACTGCAAAATGTCCACCTGAATGATGCACCTTTGCAAAATGATCACTCAGCAAATCAATTATTTCTTTTGCTACTGTTATCTTCCTACCACTGCTGTTTAAAGTCAGCCTACCATAGTCATTTTCCATACTACTTGCTATATAACGTAAAAACTCTTTTTGATTTAAAAACAGCCAGAGGATGAGGTTATAGTCGGGCATATTATGAGGTAGCAGCAAAAAAAAAAAAAAAAAAAAAAAAAAAAGATCAGTTTTTGTGGAATTTATATTTAAACATAATATTTTAGTATAGTTTGTTAGTATTCTTTGTGCAGTGTTCAAATAATAGTGGCAACTGCAATTCAGTTTTCAAATGGCTTATCAGCAAGTCCTCCACCATTAAGGACTACATTTTACATAGAATACTATGGGATTTTCGATATGTGGTGTTTGCAGCATGTATGCATCTGGGTAGTTAGAAATGTGGCAGGTGAGAGACTAGAGATTGCATGTCTTCATAAAATGTAGTGGAAGTATGTGTAGTAGGTTTGAAAGATAGTGTAGTTTTAGAAGATGATGTTGATTGGAAGGATGAACATTGAACAAGAGTAAATTGCTTGGAGAGAAACAAAGTTAGATGCAATGAAAGAAGTGGGACATACAGAGTGGACCAAAATGTACCTACCAAATTTAATGCTGTATTATTCCTTAACAAGGAGGCATACGAATCCAAAGTGTATTAAGGTTTACATCTTATGCCATTTATATTACAACATGTTCAATATATTTACCTTCATCCTCAACAATCTTCCACAATCATATCACAAAATTGTACACCACCTTGTGGAGGACGTCTGTTGGAATAGCCAAGATTTCACTCTCGGTAGATGAATTTAGCTCCTTCAAAGTCTTTGGATTGTTTTGATACACTTTGTCTTTGAGATGTCCCCATAAAAAAAAATTCCAAAGGATTGAGGTCTGGTGAATAAAGTCAATTCCACTTCCGTAATGCTTTGGATAATCCAAAGCAATGACATTCCCATAGAAATGTTCATTCAGAAGCTGGAAAATGGATTCTATGTGATGGGGACATGAAAAAGTGACTCGTGAGGCCAAAACCATAGAAGCCCTGATGGAAAGGAATGAAATTGTTTTCAAGCAAGTTTCGATACCTCAGTGCAGATACGGCAATCCCCTCAGTAAAAACAGGTCCAAAAATGCCAACTTTTGACAAGGCACACCACACAGTCACACGTTTTGGGTGAAGACTTGAAGTAACTGAAACATACGGATTTTCTGATCCCCATATTCACCAGCTCTGCCTGTTCACAAACCCATCAAGCCAAAAGTGTGCCTCATCTGAAAACTAGATGAGACCAGGGTCAATTTCTTGGTTCTCAATTCTTCTGATCATTGCATTAGCAAAGTGTCCAATTTTGCTGTCATGTTCGCCTCTGTGAGCGGTTGTTAAGTCTGGATTTTATAGGGAAACAAATGAAGATCTTCCTTGAGCATTCACAGAAGACTGCTACATTTGATCCCTAACACCCGAGATGCTCTCCTGGTAGACTTTTTCAGGCTTCTTTCAAATGTTTCCCCAAACTTTTTCAATGTTTCTTTGAGTCCTTGCTGTTGAAGACTTGCCACTTTAAGAGTGATCGTCTAACACTGACCCACTCTTGCGAAATTTCTTGACAAGGTTTGATATTGTGTGCCTGTCTGGTCCAACTTTGACACCAAACTTTACCTGAAGCGCTTTTCTAACCTTTTCGGGGCTTTCTGATGATCGAATTTACTCTTCGATGATGAATACCTGCTGCACAGTAGTGTTGACTGACATTTTTCATAAACTGCAAAAAGAAAAGAAAACGCAAATGGCATGATGGCTATAATGTGCTCGTCAAGTTTTTTTCTAATTATACCAGCTAATTGCAGAGAAAATTGGATTTAAACTTTGTCGGTACATTTTGGGCTATCCTGTATAAGGAATGAATTAAGAAGCATGAAAGAAGAGATTTGGAGACTGGAAATGATGGATGCAAAGGGAATGAAAGCAGGAGTGAGAAAGAGAGAGAGAGAGAGAGAGAGAGAGTGTTGAGTCGTACTATTTGGCTCTGAATCCGCCATCTTGTTAGAACGTAGTTCTTATTTAAATTATCTGTTTTTTATTATCTTAATTAATTGTTGGTTGATTACTAATCCAAATATAGAGAAATTTATATTATCCTGTGCCACGCTATATTCAGATTAGTCTATATAATATAGTGGAATCAATCATCCACTAACTTTAGCAATCTCACTTTTCTACAGGCCGAGTTTAAAATAAATATTTAAGGGTTCCACAAGGTCCGATAAACTTTATGAGCGGTGCAATGAAGAAAAATCAGGCAAACAACAAATTGAATCCAATAAAATAAACATTTAATACAAGGTTATAGAACATGTACATTTAAGTAAAACTTTAAAAAACAAGAAAATGCAAATCAGCTTAGTCCAAATACTCATAACAAACATAAAAAATTAGGCATCGCACATTCAGCTGTCAATACTATATTCATCCAAATAATTGAAGATGGTCCACACAGTTCAATGTTACAAAATCTCACAGTAATTATTCTTACAGTAGAATTCTCTAATTCTCTCTTAGTCAACTAACACTTAATTTAATTATGAGGCAGTTATCACTTCAAGGGGGGAAACAATTTAAAGCTCCATACTTCAGCTATTTTTAGTAGAACACCACAGTTAAGATATATCAGGCGGAGCTAACTCTTACATCTTCACGCTGAAATATAAAAAAAATGGACTGCTCTTACTGGGTTACATCTTGTAGTTAACTATCACTCTAAAGCAACACTATTCAATAGAAATCTTCACTATAATAACTGAAATGTTAAACATAGAGCTTCATAAGTCATGACGCACTCATATTAGGTAATCTACTTATTCCTTATTTATTACTATGCATTAAATTCAGCCTTGCAGTGTTCTTCTTCAAAACAACCAACTGGAATTCATCATAATTTTAGAATTTAGAATTCCGTAGAAATATTCCGAATTGCCTATTAATTTCCCAGTCCTTTCATAATCTATTTACGGCATTTCCCAAATCCCCATTACTGCCAACCCCTTACTTGACTCCTTGCTGTCCATAAGCTTTCTTTTCTGTTTCATTTTCGTTCTCCAATTAAATACGTTCATTTTTCCGTCCAAAATCGGGTTCTAGCTAGTTCAGCTTATATCAACTTCTTCTCCCTTTGAATATCATAGCTCACGCTCCACGCACACACTATCTAAAATTAACTCTGTTCCCTTGACAACAGCCAATCAAATCCAATCAGAAGAATTACATAAAATTACTTTCTCTTTCAGTAATGATAAATAAAAAAAAACATCATAGTTCACATAGGGTACATTAAACTTACATATATACATTCTCTTTCAGAAATACAAATAAAGAAATAATCTATAGTTCATATAAATCACATTCAATCATAATAAACACAAATTCTATAACATACATGCACAGCTTCTTATAATATTATTATATAATAAAGTAAATTAAAAGAATAATATTTTTATACAGAGCCTTTTTATTACTATTACATTACTTAAGATTATATTATTAAATAATAATAAACAAAATTCAAGGCAATTATATAAATAACACACTATAAGCAAGAGACAAACAATAAATAATACTTACAAGTCTTGCCTTTGACATGGAGGATTATGTTGGATTCTGAAAGAAGTATTAACAATTTTCATTTCTCTTCATTTAGAATCCAACAGAGAGTTATGAAAAAGATGGAAGCATAGAGAATAGAATAGAACTGTAAGAAAGGATATGAGATGAAGATGAGACAATGCACAACAAGGGATAGAAAGAGAGAGAGAGAGAGATGACAGGAAAGCAGATAAGTGGGAGAACAAGGAGAAAAAGTGTCAGAGAAGAAAGTGTAAGGGATGCAGGTGAGCAAGGAAAGAACAGAGTGGTAAGAGATGTGATGTATGGAAATTTGATGATCCATGATGGGCACGATAGAATGCTAGATAAGTGTATATACAGACAGGAATCAAAGTAGCTGGGTATAGCATTATTTGACAGGATAGGAAGGGCAAATGCAGTGATGGAGTATTGCTTTTGATAAGCAATTGCCCTCCAAATTCTGCATTGCTCTCGGAATGCAGAATTTGGATGGCAATGATAATAATAATTTTGAGGGCATATGGTGAAGGCGAAGATAGACAGTACAGGATATTAAGTGAAGTGTTTCTATAAGCCAGGGAGAATACAGAGTTAAGAGCAGGAGATGTTCAGGCAGTTGAGCTTTGCAAGTTAAGAAGGCATTCTCATTATGGTGGATTTTAAGTACAGCAATATAAATTGGGAAGAGGAAACTTCATTTTGTAATAAGGGAATGAAAGAAATTCTTGAGATACAAATGTCTTAGGCAACATGTAGTAGAAGGAACACAAGATTCAAGAGTTTGGGATTTAGTCATGACATCAAAAGATTTGATTGTAACTGATATGGTATCTTTATCACTGATTGAAGAGAGTGGCCATGTGAATTTGACTTGAAGTATGATGTAGATGTTCAGGGATATCAAAGAGAAGGGAATTTCACTCAGACTAGAAGAGACCGAGTTAATAGGTACAGGAATGGGGATGCTAGTTCAATGTTGCTAAATGTAAAGTTTTAAAAATTGGAAAACAAAGATATGTGGAATTTACTCTTGGTGGGGATATATTATTGGAGGTGGAGGAAATAAGAGATCTTGGGATGATGGATAAGGATCTGAAATTTAGAGGACATATTACCAAAATTGTGATGACAACAATTTTGGAATGATGCAGAGGACAATGACCTGTAGAAGTAAGGAGATTCTGGTTCCATTTTATTAGGTTCTGACTATATCACATATGGACTACTGTGCACAGATTTGGTTACCTAGTTTTCAAGAAGATGAAGAGATGTTGGGGAAAGTCCAGTGGTAATTGACCAAAATAGTTTCTGATCTCTGGAATGTTGAATATGAAGAAAGGTTGAGACAATGAATTTGTAGAGCCTAATGGATAGGAGGAAGAGGGCGTGATATGATGGAGTTGGTAAGGGGTTGTTATAGGATTAATGTTGAAAAGTTTTTTCATAAAATGGTAGGACATTTTGGAGAACACGAGGTCATTCCTGGAAGCTGTATAAGGAAGGTGTGAGCAAGGGAGTGAGAAGCAGGTTTTTTGCATGGAGAGTTGTGAATGATTGGAATGCATTTCCTGAAAGCCTAGTGCCTGAAGAGAATTTGAATATGTTTAAGGCATGGTATGATAAGCTGTATATATGACAAAAACAGATCTTTTAGGTGAGTCTCTGACTCCATGGGGTCTTAGGATAATAATAATAATAATAATAATAATAATAAACATTAACATTGATGCTATGAGGTTTGGCTGGGACTCCTTAAGAGTTCATTATAGTGAGAGAATTCACACAGCAGTAATTTCTGTAGTGAGAGTCTACAGTAATTATCTTACATTCTTTTTAAAAGCACCTCTCACCATGTTATAAGGCAGTGGTGTTCAACCTTTTTTACTATGCGAGCTACTTTTCTATAAAAAGTTATTCGGCGATCTACTCTCATATATAGATCACGTTCCCCCAACCTGATATCTGATTACGCACAAATAAACAACTAAAAACTTTGTGTATTTAAAAATTTATTTATCACTTTTAATTATTTTAATACAACAAATATTTTAATACAATAGAAAAAAAAAATATAAATATATATAGGAATAAAATATTTATTTCTCTATTTTGGAAAACCAAACTTAGAAAAAACAACAGATTGATTGCAAACTCGCAAGTTACAGGAAATGCTGGTTGATTAAAAAAAAAAAAAAAAAAAGTTAACGTGAAATTTGGCATTGTTTGGACCTCGCAATATTTTCATAGTCAAGTTGATATGAAGAAGTAGCAATCGTCCAAATGATCATTTGTAATTTGGTTTCTTAATTGATTTTTTATGCCGGTCATATTTGAAAAAGCGAATTCTGACAAGTATGTTGATCTGAAACACGACAGAATTTTTCATGCAATATCAGTTAATATTGGGAATTTTTCATGTGCATACTTCAAATGACTTCATTGTTTATTTATTTCAAATGTAAACTATTCTAAATGTTTATTATCTCAAGTTCTACTTCAGCTTCGTTTATATCAAACAGCCCACTAATTTTATTTGAAATTTCTGTGATGTTCAAGTTTTCTTGAAATGGATTATTGATAAAAGATACAATCATTTCAGTTTTATTAAAATCTTTAAATCTTGAATTTATTTCTTCCTCAACTAATTCTATTTCACAAATAAATTCTTTTTAATCATGACGAAGTATTTCTTGATTTTGTTCAAAAAATTTTAATAAATTTGGGAGATGTCTAAATTCGCAGTTATTTATATTTTTCTTTAATAAAAGTAAGTATTGTTGAAAAGTTTTTATTGAACTTAACATGTCAATTAAATTTTTATCTCTACCTTGTAACTCTAAATTTAAATTGCTTAATTTCGTACAGAAATCTACTAAAAATGATAAGTGTAACAACCATCTTTATCACTCAATTGTGGATAAATATCTTCTTTTTCATCAAGAAAAATTTTTATATCGTTAATTATTACAAGAAATCTTTCTAAAAATCGACTTCTGCTGAGCCAACGAACATTATTGTGCAACAGAAGTTCCCTATCATCATCTTCCTGTAATTTAAATAACCGCCGTTGCAGGGCTTTTCCTCAAACAGAATTTACAATTTTAAATGTAATATACAAAACATCATTTGTGTTTAATCTTTTACTATACAGTACTTGTTGGTGAATAATACAGTGGTACATTAAAAAATCTGGATATTTGTCATCGTTTTTACATAATGAAATGAAGCCTGATTTATTACCTATCGTTGCAGGAGCACCATCAGTAGTAATAGACACAAGTTTAAATGGCAGAAGTTTGTGTTGTTTCACAAATTCATTAAATGCCGAAAAAATGCCTTCTCCCCTAGTCCTTCCCAATAATGGTATAATTTTCAAAAGTTCTTTACTTAAATAATCTTGAAATGCCATGCAAATAAATACCATTAACTGAGCAATATCAGTGAAGTCATTTGATTCATCAGATTGTAATGAAAACGCAACACACTGGTGAATGTCTGATATTAACCTGGCCTGGAAACTTTTCTCCGTCAATTGGAACTCTTCCTTTTGGCAATTTGAAACCTTGTCTGCGGCCTAGAAGTAGTCTCTCTCTTTAGCGACATCTCGAACCGAGAAGCTCTTTTCTGGAAAAGGGAAACTCCTCTCTCAAGCAACGTGGATCCGGGCAGCCTCTCTGTCTCTCTGACGGCGACTCTGGACTGGACAGCCTCCTCTCTGACAGCAATTCTGGAACCGGGACCCTTCAGTCTCTTTTTATTAGGCCTCCTCTGAGACCTCGCATGAAGTTTGGCAATCCCCAAAGAATCAGTATGAGTCTTTCATCTTAAGTTTCAAGTTTGGCACACCTTTTGGTCTGCTCCACTTTCTTTTGATTGTAAGTTGCTGGCCATCGGAAAGTTGTTTGAACTCTTTCTGACTGACTTCAGAGATGTTTACACTTAGAGCCTGCATGCCTTTCTCATACATACAAGTTTCAATAGCAATCTTTCTAATGCCGCCATGTACAGCTTCAGTGACAAAAACATTGCCTTTGTTTTTAACACTCTAACATATTCTTATTAAAGCAGTATATACAATTAGCTTCAAAAGAGTTATTTACAAAAACATCCAATACAAACTATACCGAGACAAACAAAGTTTATTTTTTTACAATATTCACATGGGACTTAACCTAAGTAAAAAATCTATGTAATGTGCTTTGGAATATTTAATATTTAAGCTACAATCGAGTTTTTACACTTTACTTATAATCGTATTCACTCGGCTTGCTGTTTGACTTCCACTGATCCAAATTAATTCATTTACCCAGACTTATAAGAAAATTACTGATTTGACAATTTTAACGAAAAATAAATAAACAATAGCAATACACTTAAAGCAAATTAAAAATAATACAAAATAATGATAAATAAAATATTATGTTTTCAATTTTAATTAAATTTGTAAGTAAGGAGGAATACACAAGAGATCGACCAAAAATCGCTCCGCGATCGAGTATCAATCATGTTATCTCCTCTACTCCTTTCCTCCTGGTTCTGCAAACCACAGTCTCTCAACTTCTCTTCATATTCTATTCCACAGTGCTCAACTTCTCTTTATTATTCTATTCCACAGTATAGAAACAAACTCCAACAGCGAAGCAGCAAATTATAGATTAGTAGTATCTCTGGATGGATTTTAAAGTTTTGGTTAGAAAGTATTGGAAAAGTTGCTTAAGAATTCAGTAATAGATAGATAGATAGATAGATAGAAATATAACACATTGGGGAAGGAGGATGCTTTATGAAGGATCTTGCCATTTTAATTTACTCACTTTCTGTAATAAAGCGACAGATCAAATGAAGAAAGGAAATAGCTATACTGCAATGCTGCTGAATTTTGCAAAGACATTCAGCACAATACTGTGTAGATGTTTAACACATAAATTATAGTAAATTATTATGGATATGAAGTTGCCAATGTGATTAAAAGGGAGATTGATAGACAGACATCAAATTTTAGTATATCATGAAGCTGAATCCATTAGAATGCAAGTAATGAGCAGTGTGCTGCATTGCAGTGCACTTGAGCCTGGTTTTAATCAGTTCATTAATGATATCTGGAATAATTTCAGTAGTAATAATATTTATTTGTTTCCTATGGATACAAAACTGGGAAGGATAATCATAAATTAAGGTGATACAGAGATCCAGCAGATAATTTTAAATGGATTGAGAATGTAATTGTGAGCAAAGGATAACTGTTATAAGTTTAATGGCAAAATGTAAGGTTATAACACTTTGAGATGAAAATATTGCATTGATGTTATAGAAAATCTGTTCCATCATTGCAATGACACCAGGGAATTTGGAGTGATGTAGTTCAGAAGGCATACTCCAACTATGGGAAGAATAGCTCAAAGGAAGATCACCTGAATGTTGAAGAATATGTGAGGGTAAGAATAGAGGTCATGTGAATAAAAAATTAGAGAAGCAAGTTAAAGAGAAAATTTTGTACACAGATTTGATCAGAGGAGTACTTAATGAAAGTAACAAAATGTTGTTTCTCTCTCTCTCACAAAAATTAATAAGATTAGTAATGCAGTCTGCATGGAGAAATGTAAGATGAAAGAACTGATTGCCTTGATTAGCTCTAATGTCTGAGAGGTGTGAAGTATTCTATTAGGAAGGATGTGAAGTAATTGTTGGACAAAGCTAACAAGAAGAATGAGAAGGTGAAGATTGTATGTCTCCTTCCATGCTATGATAAAATTGAACTGAAGAGGGCACTGATAGCAAATGAATCAACATGCAGGTCACACAAAATTAATGATGTAATATTTGTGGAATTATGTTCTGAAACTGATGACAACAAGGATTTTATAATATTGATGGACTGTGCCTAAATGCTTTTAGGTGTCTAGAGAGCTTTGTTCATTGAGAATGCTGAAGTGCAAAGTCAGGAAAGCTTAAGCAGTAAGGGTGGATGCAGGTGTGTAAAGGAACCCATGAGGCAAGTGAGTGTGAGAATGACCAAAAAAAAAAAAAATGCAGAATGTAGTTTCTCAAGCAACAATATTGAATGGGGTAGTCAATTCAGGAAGTAAAGTTGTTGTGGGACATGCAGCAGTTTCTACACACTAGGTGTGTGTGTGCTAATACCAGCAGTATCAGGAACTAGGGGAAGGATTTTTTGGCATTAGTAGAACCTCCTCAAAAGTTATAGGCATTAGTGAGACTTGACCTACAGCAGATGATATAGCTACTGATAGAGTATGAAAAGTTTCCTCTTTTCAAGGAGGATCGAAAAGATAGGAGGGGAGGGGGTGCTGATTACAGCAGATGAATTGCAGCCAAAAGTAATAGGAGACAGGTGGGAAGTTGGCTGATCAGCTGAAGTAGTCTGGTATGAGATCGAGACCAATAAGGCAATATACGAGGTGTGGCTATTAAATAACGAGACTGGTTGTAAAAATGTGGTTTATCGTTACAATTGTACAACTTAATTGTTATCCCCCTTCAACATACTCTCTCCTGTATCTATCCACCATTGCATACGAATTTTCCATTGTCGGAAGTAGTGCTGCAAGTTTGCTTCATCAGCGCTACCGTTTTCTCCTTTACCTCATTCACTGACTGAAAATGGGTGCCCTTCAATGAGGATTTAAAGCAGTATCAGTAAAGCAGTCTGTAAAGCAGTATCAGCCAGATACTGCTTTACAGACAGTGCACTGTGGGCTGGAGTGTTCTCCTGATGGGGAATCTATGCATTGTTCCTTAAATATAAAGAGCCAACAGGCTTCATTTCGGCGATATATAAACATTATTTAAATTAAAGGGATATTAGATCTCACATTGTTTTAAAACCAAATAAGAAACTCAAAGATTGGAATCAGAGTTTCATGCCGAATATAGTATAAAAAACTATAAAAGTATCGGCGAATACTAACGTAAGCCAATGCAAGTAGTCCTAAAGCGTAGTACAAACACAGGCAACTCGTTGCAAAGGTGGGTAAATTTATAGTATATTTTTATACTATAAATATATTCTTTTATAGTTTTTTATACTATATACTATATTCAGCATGAAGCTCTGATTCCAATCTTTGAGTTTCTTATTCGGTTTTAAAACAACATGCGTTGTTCTTCCACAGATTGGGTCTCTTCTTACCCACTCGTTCTCTCAGCTTGGCCAGAACCTCAAGGTAATAATGTTTGTTAACTGTCTAACCTTATGGTACCCATTCAACCATTACCATGCCATTGATATCAAAAAAAAAAAAAAGATCAGCATTGCCTTCAGTTTTGACTTGCTCATTCTTGTTTTTTTCATTCTCAGTGATGTGGGAGTATTCCAGTGTATCGATTGTCTCTTTATTTCTGGATCATACCGGAAAATCCACATCTCATCACATGTGATGATCTTCTCCTGCAAGTCTGGCTCTACTGTCAGCCAGACTTGCAGTGGATGAGGTAATGGAGAAAACGGCAGTGCTACTGAACCAGATAATACCTGATGACTTGCAGCACTGCATCCAACAATGGAAAATTCGTATGCAACGGTGTATAGATAGAGGAGGGGAGTATGTTGAAGGGGGATAACAATTAAGTTGTACAATTGTAATAAAAAAAACACATTTTTGCAACCAGTCTCGTTAATAGCCACACCTCGTATATGATTGGTTGCTGATATAGGTCAAGAGTTTCAGGGATGAGTTCAGCAAATTAGTACAGTGAGTGTAGGTGGAGTAATAATTATTTTGGGACTTCATCTATGGAGGTATAGATTGGAAGGAAGCAAGATCACATTGCAGGAAGGAAATAGAATTTATACACTACTGAGAGATAATGACTTCAGGCAGTATATATGATGGAGTGGAGTCAGGGTGCAAGAGTATTGAACCTGGTCATAGGATCAGAAGAGTTATCCATTATCAAGGTGGCCACATTGCCTATGATTGGGGAGAGTGACCATGAGTTCTTGACTTGGAAGATTGTAAAATACGAGGTATATATCAAACTACAAGGCAGGTGATTATGATGAACTAAGTAGGAAGCTTGAAGCCATGCCATGGCATAAAAACCTGCACATGCAGGATTGTTGGAGATAGTTAAGGGGCATCTGGAGGAAGCAATATCAAATTGTACACCCAAGGTCAGGAGGATTAATCAGGTAGGAGTTAGATAGAGGGGGGGGGAGGAGTATGAATCAGGTTTTTTTTTTGAGATATTGCAGACTCTCAGTGTAAATACAGCCAGAGGATTAGATGGGATATCAGCTTGCATTTTACAAGAATCTGCAAGAAAACTGGCATTGCCTCTCACCAGGCTGCTTAATTTGTCTCAGCTCTGGCAGAGTTCCAAGGGAGTGGAAAGAGGTCAAAATAATTCCATTGCATAAGGGAGGTTCTAAGAATGCAGTAACATATTATAGACCAATCAGCATCTCAGGAGTGGTGGTCAAAGAACTGGAATGGGTGGATAACAGTATGATACTCTGACAGGAAACATGGCTTTGTAAAGGATCAATAATGCCTTAGTATTTTCCTAACCTTTTATAATAGAGTGACAGCTGATTTGGATAATGGACATGGTTAAACGATGATTATGCTGGATTTTTGAAAGCATTTGACAGAATGCCACATGTAACTTTGTTATGTAAATCAGAACAAATGGGGATGGGTAGGATACTGGTTATGTGAATATGAGGGTGATTGATTAACAAACACCAAAAAAGTATATATGGTGGAATAGAATCCAGGAGAAAGAATGTGACAAGTGTTGTACTGCAAGGTTCTCTCCTAGGACCACTACTGTATAATTTGTAAAAGGAAATATTCATTTGTTTGCTGATGATGCAAAATTGGTTAGAGCAATAGTTGATCAAGGTAATGTGAAGAACTTGCAGGATGATTTCAATAAGCTGTCAGTATGGGCAAAAGATAATGGGTGTCAAGTTTAATGTCAAGAAATGTAAATTTATGCATTTTGGGATAAATTGATTACAAGCTGTGCATCACATCAATGGAACCATACTCCAGGAAACAGATGAACCTAGGGATTTTTATTTGTGGTGGGAATAGTAGATAGGAATTTTAGGGCACGTTGCTAGGGGTGCCATGGTAGCTCATAAGATTACTTGGCTATTGAAGAACACACTAGCACATACAGATAAGAAAGTTGTTAGACCTCTTTATAAGGCCTTGATACATCCATTATCTAGATTACTATGCTGAAGTCTGGTTCTCCTAGGTTTCTGGGGGATGAGGAATCATTAGAAAGAATCCAAAGGCAAATGACCAAGATAGTGAGTTGTCTGTGGAATTCTCCATGTGGGTTTATGGGTTGCAAAACTTGACTGATAGGTGAAAAAAGAAGGGATGTGATAGAAACATTTGTTTTTATAGTTGATGTACAGCAAATATTTCAGCACTTAGCTAAAGAGGAAAGAACAGGAGGTCATCCTTGGAAGGTGAGTAAGTGTGTGGTTGGTAGGGGTGTGAGAACCAGATTTTTTGCTTGGAGAGTGGTGAATGAAAGGAGTGGATTGCCAGGGTCATCGTGGGCCCTTTTTCTGTTTATGCCTCAAGGAGAGGTATGATAGATATTATGTGGATGGTTTGGGTCTCCTGCAATCAGTCTTCAGACTCCATTGAGGTGCCATAATAATAATAATATATTGACAAGTAGATAGAGAGAGAGATCATTATTAATTTTTTTATTAGGTTTTGATATAGTCACATCTTCACTACTGTGCACAAATTTGGCTGCCTGGGTTTATGAGAGGTGAAGTGAATCCAGAAGCAAGTGATGGAAATGATGTGACAGATCCATGAAATACTTCCTTTGAGGGAAAGACTGAAGATTTTAAAATCAATAGTCAAGAAACATGGGATGTGATAGAAACATAAATTATTAATGGAGGTTTATGCTGTAGTTTATTTTATTTTATTTTTTTCCAGTCATCTCCAAGGAGTCCACTCATTACGAGATGACAAAGCTTCCCATTATTCTCACAGTGCAATACCTATCACACCTTCTCAAACTCATTTGCTGGCAAACACTTATGACAGCTCTTATCATCTTATTCACTACTCTCCAAGCAAAAATTCTAGTTATTGCACCATCACTAACCACAATCTTACACAATTTACTGTCATGCAATGAAAAACTTCTTTTGTATCAATCCTATAAAACTCCTTTGATATGTTTCTATCATATCCCCCCTCTGTTCCATCTATCAACTAAATTCTCTAACTCATAAGCCTTCAATCTCTCCTCATAAGCAGCATTCCACAAACCTGTCTTGATACTCATCTTCAGGAGCTCTCTATGACTTTCTCATCCCCAAGGAATCCAGGTAGCCAGATATGTGAGCAGTAGTCTACATGTAGCCTTCTTATTGTTATATTATTATGTGACACAGTGCAGTCAAAAGAAGGATGTGCCATGCTCTTTTACAAGAGCATGGCACATCCTTTTTTGACTGCACTATGGAGGTACAGTATCAAGAGGTCTAATAAAGAAGGTTAATATTCTCCTTATCTCTTCTTGTCAACGTGTTCTTGAAGAAGTAGAAGAAATTTCTTAATACATGACAGGAGTAGAAAGAAAAGGAGATTACTTCCACCCTCCTCTGGAAGGTATGTCAGGACATGGTAAGCAAGTTAAGATGCTTGCCATGTTGCTTGGAAAGTGGTGAATGAAGAGGAATAGGTTGCCAAAGTCAGTTAAGAATGCTTTCTTGATGAGTTTTCACAAGATATGTGATAGATTGAACAAATAATGGTTAGTGTAGGTGCCCCATGATTAATCTTCAGCTTCCACAGAGTAAATATTCTTGGTATAATTACTGGTAGTAGTAATAATAAAAGTGCAAAACTTGAAATTTGGTAACAGTGTACTCTTCGCTCTTCTGTTCACAGAACCATATTTTCAGATCCTTTTGAAATAACCTCAAATGAGAATTCTCTTCTATTAATCTTTGCAATTTTGTATTATATAAAAACAACTCATTAATCTTTTCAGACTAAGAGTATATTATCAGCAAATAAATTAAATAACAATTTTCTCAGAACAAAGGTTTGTGGTATACAAGTACAGGCAGCTCTCGGTTTATGACAGTTCAATTTACGCCAATTCACAATAACACCGGATGCCTGTGCGTGCTTTCTTACTGTAGTGTGGTCTAACTGAGAAATGGTTAGACCACACTACTCTAGTGGCACTCTAGTGTTTGAGTGTTTACCGAGCTACTACGACATATATGTTTCAAACCTAGTTTTACTGTTGAATCTACCTAATTGTTCTATTTAATTTTTTTTACATACATATGTATTTAAATTGATAAAGTACATAATTATATACCATGTCTGATAAAAGAAGTGCAGAAAAGTTAGCAGAACTTGGTGTTAAGAAGGCACAGAAATCAATCACACTTGAAAAGAAGATGGAGGTGATTCGAAGAATGGAAGATGGGCAGACGTGCTAATGTCTGTAGAAGCATGAACTTACCTCCATTGACTGTTACTATAATTATGAAAAATGCAGATAGAATAAAACAGTGTGCACAACAATCTACGGCAGTACTAAATGCAAAACATGTAAGTTATAGCAGGAGTAAACTTCATGAAAAATGGAAAAATTATTATCATTATGGGTGGATGACTTGAATCAGAAAAACATTCCTCTGATGCAGGCTGTTATAACTGAGAAAGCAAAAAAAATTTTTGAAGATCTTAAAAAGACAGATGAAAGCGAAGAAACATTTTTAGGAAGCAAAGGTTGGTTCATGAGATTTAAGTCTTGAAGTAAGTGCCATAATGTCAAATTATGTGGTGAGGCAGCAAGTGCAGATGTTGCAGCAGCAGCTGCTTTTCCTAAAGAATTTCAAGACTATGTAGAACAAGGAAGTTATCCTCCTGATTTCATTTTTAATGTTGATGAGACTGGGCTCTACTGGAAAAAATTGCCATCATGCACCTTCATTTCCTGTGAAGAACATTCCGCTTTAGGTTTTAAAGCTGCAAAAGATAGATTTACACTTTTGTTGGATGCAAATGTCTCCAGAACTTTGAAGCTTGGATAATGCCCCTGGACATCCTCAAAATCTTGCTGAAGTAAGAACACCATTGGATATCAAGGTTGTTTACATGCCCCCAAACACAACATCGCTTTTGCAACCGATGGATCAGGAGATTATATCAATCCTCAAAGCCTATTACCTCCGTATAACATTTATGGAAATGGTAAGAGTCTTGAACACTTCAGGAAAAACTATTAAAGACTATTGGCGGTCATTCGGTATTTTGAAGGGCATTAACAACATCAAGGCAGCTTGGAACGAAGTGTCAGCAAACTGTTTAAACGGAGCATGGCGAAAACTTCTTCTAGCATTTATGCATGACTTTGAGGAATTAGAACAAGAGGAGAATGTTATTGACGACGTTACCAAGCTTGTGCAAGAGGTGGGATTGGACGATATTACAGCTGAAGATGTGACAGAGGTCTTAGAACATGATAAACCGCTTTCCAATGAAGACTTAAAAGAATTGGCCGAACAATTAAGTCAACATCCAAAGGAGGAGAAAGAAAACAAAGAAGGTCCTCTGAGAGATATAAAAGCAGCCGATTTACAGCATATCCTTGCAAGCATAGAGACATCGACTGATGAACTCTGTGAAATGGACCACGATTGGGAACAGAGTGCGAACGTAAAAGGGAGTGTAATCGCATCTATTCGACCTTACGCTGAACTCCTTAAAGAAAGAAAAAGAAAATCTAGGCAGTTAACACTGGATACTGTTTTGAAAAAAAATGCAGGTGATCTAAAACCAGGAATTTCAACATAGAAATATGTAATATCTTTTTGAAGGTTCATATTTTTTTGCATATGATTTTGTTTTGCTTTCGTTATTAATAATTTTATTTTAACAAATTATATGTATGTATTATCAAAGCTTTAAATATAATAATGTTACACATACTGTGTGCATATTTTTTGACTGCGTGGAACATAACTTTGTATCTCCCATTAAAATTGTTCATTTTGCGCCAATTCGGTTTATGCCCATTTTTACAGGAATGGAAGTGAGGCGTAAACGAGGGCTGCCTGTATTTGTCATACCCACTCCTTTGAGATACATGCTCTATGCTCAGTTTGTTTGAAATGCTTTGCAAAATAAAATTTTAAAAAATATTCTATACATTTCTTCTCTAATGCACTTGCAGTCCTATCTACATCCAGATTACTAAAACTAGACAACTAACTTAAGTTGCCCTCTGTAGAGAATGCTTTTTTTTTTTTATTAAATCAGTTATCTTTGTATTCTTATGCTTGTTACCTTCCTCTCTAGTACAAGTATATAAAAAGTCACACAACACTTTTTTTGAATCTCCACTTTATTCAGCACATTATCTTACCATCCATCTGCTCTCCTCCAGCTTTCCCTGTTATATGAGTCTTACTGAACAATGAATTCACAAGTACTGCTATTTCCTTCTTAGATTTTATAAATATATGGTAATATCCCATTCATTCACAGGCTTATTAGCATCAAGCATATTTAATATCTCAGACACTTAATGCTCATCTTCTTTCAACTTCATGTCTCCTTCATTGCTGTGTTCGTTGTCATCCCCTTTCTTTAACGCATATACACTGATGAAAATTATTATACATTTGGAGAGGAGGCAGTGGCGTCAAGGAGTTGCATTGAGAAGCAGTGTCAATAGGACTTGTTATAGACCTAGAAATGAACCGCTTGTTTACAAATGCAAAATTATCAGAAATAACGGAAATGAAATTGCTACAATGACAGTTCATTTGCCCAAAGTTGTCAGATGAGTGAGATGAGGATGACATTCTGTGTCATCCTCAAGTGGAGATACCAGGCAGAAGCATTAGCAGGTCATCTCCACCTATAGGAGTTGCCAAATGGTGTGCCACCCTTTTTTAATAAATTACTCTGGATTTAGAGAAAGATGCTGAAAGTTTATTTTTCACTTGGTTAGAGTATAATAAAATTAGTTTAATCCTTTATCCAAGTGTGAGCAAACAAAGTTTGCGCCCGAAAGTATCTTCAGGACTGGGGTAAGGTGGTACAACACCAGGGCAACTCGTTGCAAAGGCAGAGCAAGCTATCAACACTCCTATCTCAGTATCTCGTATAATGCAAAACACATCTCCTTGCGGATATGTCTAATGTTATGCATTAAGGGAAGGGCCACTACCCAGACTAGTTTCGACCTTTATTGAGGTCTCTTCAGTGGGAGCCAGGCCCAAGTTGAGATACCAGGCAGAAGCATTAGCAAGGTCATCTCTCCCTATAGGAGTTGCCAAACAGTGTGCCACCTTTTTAGTAAATTACTCTGGATTTAGAGAAAGATGTTGAAAGTTTATTTTTCACTTGGTTAGACTATAATAAATTTAGTTTAATCCTTTATCCAAGTGTGAGCAAACAAAGTTTGTGTCTAAAAATATCTTCAGGACTGGGGTAAGGTAGTACAACACCGGGCAACTTGTAGCACGGGTGGGACAAGCTAACATCACTCCTATCTCAGTATCTCCCATAATGCAAAACACATCTCCTTGCGAATAATTGTATAATGTTATGCATTAAGGGAAGGGCCACTACCCAGATTATAGTCTAACCAAGTGAAAAATAAACTTTCAACATCTTTCTCTAAATCCAGAGTAATTTAATAAAAAGGTGGCACACCGTTTGGCAGCTCCTATAGGAGGAGATGACCTTGCTAATGCTTCTACCTTGGTATCACCACTTGGGCCTGGCTCCCACTGAAGAGACCTCAATAAAGGTCGAAACTGGTCTTCTCCAGAGTCCCAGATTTCTCTTCTGGGACTCTGGAGAAGATCATGGCATAATCTTCCAGAATTTGAGATCCCTTCTTTTTCGTTTTTGTCTCAGTTATTGTTGCTATATCAATGGTTCTATTTTTTTAGTTCTCTGTATAGCTCATCAGTTTTGTGTGTGATTCCATGGACATTCCAAGTAGCTATTTTTAATTTTTCAGAGAGAAGGCCCTGTCCATTAGCCAGGTCAATTCTAATTAAATCTATCCTGTTTTTCTTCTTCGGAGCTTTGTGAGCAATTGTAAATTTCCCTGGATAGGCTACCAACCTTTCGCAGGGTGAGTTTGGTGGTGGGACTATCACCTTAAGGCCTCTGAACCTGCCTTCTGGGAGGGAGAGCAGCCTCCCAATGTGTGAGATGAAAGAAATAGTTTAATAGGAAAAATTCACCCCTAGCCCTCGACTTCTCTAATAGCATTGGGGGGAAGGAGCAACCAAAAGAAAGAAAGAAGAGTAGGGACCAGTCTACATATAATATACAGATGTGTATTACATGGAGTAAGGCACGGTCCAGCATCCGGTAAACTCTCCACTACCATACTCACTAAAGTGAACCCTTGAGGTGCTAAATATAATTTATTACTCCTATATATTTCGCAAAATATGTCATAAGCTTCTTTCAGGGAGAAGACAGAAAAACTGGTAACAACATTTAAATTCTGAATACAAAAATGAATCATACAGCATGTATATAATATCATGTGTCTCAGTCACAGCAGTATAGTAGGAGAAAACACTATTAAAGTTCAAAGATGTAGGAATAGATGTGTAATCAATTAATTAATTTTAAAATAATAAATAAATAAAAAAATATAAAATTATAAACAATTAACAGCAGTCACTTCCCAAAACTTGGAAATAGGCATACAGTCTGTCTGATTAAGATTAGGATGGCGGCATAGATCTTCACATGATTCAAAAAAATGGTCAATTGAATTTGAGCCTACTGTAGTGTAGCATCTCAGTATGGTTCCAGTAAGCTCCATGTTTAGTGTCGATGGCATGAGAAGCAAGGCCTGAACTTTCAGAATCCCAAAATCTTATAAATCTTGAAGTTCTTCAATTCTAATAGTAGCAGAATGGCCAGTCTGTCCAAAGTAGCAAAAATGACAAGAACAGGGTATTTGATAAACACCAGGCAATGATAAACGTGATTATGTATCTTTGATAGGTGGTAAGAAAGGTGACAACTTCCGAGCTGGTGTGAAGGTGGTATGCAATAGTGAACTTGATGTGAGTACATAAAGAGTTAATTTTATCCAGAAACTGAAGTAGTTTTGTTTCAGAGTGAGACCGGATTTTATGCATGTCATTCATAAAACGCATCCAAATGTGAGATCAAGGAGAAATTATTTAGAAATTTGATCCTCTAAATGCTCCATAAAATAATCCACCAAAGTAGGTGATACAGGACTATCCATCGTAGTACCTTCAATCTACTGAAATAATTTATTATTCTAAGTGAAATAGCCGGCATCGATAGTAAACTTGATTAAATTGATGATGTCAACAGGGAAATTTATTTTTGAAAGTTGTAGAATTTCTTGAAGTGGTATCTTTGTAAACAATGAAATTACATCAAAGGAAACCATCATTTCACACTCTTGAAGATGAAGATCTTTAATTTTTTTTTCTTTGAAGTGAAAAACTATTTTTATGTAAGAAGTGGTTTCCCAGTAAAATTTCATAGAAGTCTTGAAAGATATTTTGCCAAATAATATATAGGAGATCCTATGCAATCAACTATTGGACATTATGGATAACCAGATTAGTGTAACTTAGGAAGGACATAAATAGTGGGGGACAAGCATGATGAATCTGCAACTTTTCAGTTATATATATATATATATATATATATATATTTTTTTTTTTTTTTTTTTTTTTTTTTTCAGTTATTTGAAAGGTGATAAATGTGATATGAGAGAGGGAGAAAAATAGAGGTTAGGAAAGAGTTACCAGAAGAAATGAAAACAGAATAGTGAGTAAATAAAGATGGTAAGTCTGTTGCAATTTGTAGATGTACAGATTAAATTTGACAGAGGTAAGGTAATTTGAATAGGACAGTCATCATAAGATGTATAAGGTAGTTGTGTTTCCAAATGGATATTGAAATTCATGTATACTAATGCATCAGAATTAGAAGAAGCATCAGGGAACAAGTTTTTGAAGTGTTTTTGAGAGAGAATAAACTTCTGCCACCTCCAACAGCAAGAAGGCAAGATCACGAAGGCAGCACATTTATTTATTATTTATAGCCTCTATTGGCAAATTTGCTCAATTAGGATAGTGTGCATTATTATAGGGACTTCAACTGTGTGGAGATATAGATGTGAATGAGGAAAGGACACATGGGGAAAAGAAATGGAATTTATTATTGTTATTATTATTATGTGACACTTCCAAAGACTCATCACGAAATCCATTCTGCTATTTAATCCTCCATTTACACGTGCACACAGAGCTATTAAAAAAAATGTCTAGAGGAATATAAAAAGAAATGTGACAAGCAAGCTCATAAGCAATACATGCACAGTCAAGAATCTTGACCAATATTTTAAAGAAGGAAAACAAATTATGAGAACAAATTAATTGAGCAGGACTGAGAAGATCACAAAAAGTTCTTGCATTGTCTAAGTTGAATGAACATTATTATAGAAGGATACTTCTCAAGAATGTATCATCCAGGTGGAGATACTGCAATGATTAATGCAACAGAGACCAATATGAGAATTATTATTATTATTAAAATGAGACCTCCATGAAGTCAAAAGACTCATCATGGGAATTACACACAAAGAGGTAGATGAACTGGAAGTGCCTTGGTATATTACAGAATTGTAGTGAGAATAGAGCCATGGGATCAAATGGAATATTGGGTTCTTGTGTTATGTGAAATGAGAACAGTTAATTAACTCAAAAGAGCCTCTGTAGCTCAGTCAGTATAGACAATGCCCTTTTGTTGGAAAGATCTGGGTTCGATTCCCGTCCATGACGTGGGGAACCTTTATCTGGTCTCTTTTGACTAAAGGTGGGTTAGCAGGTCTCATATGGGAGTAGGAAG
Source organism: Typopeltis vanoorti (assembly GCF_054136105.1). Classification (NCBI taxonomy): domain Eukaryota; kingdom Metazoa; phylum Arthropoda; class Arachnida; order Uropygi; family Thelyphonidae; genus Typopeltis; species Typopeltis vanoorti. The sequence continues at coordinate 89,238,400 of NC_143564.1, read as the reverse complement.
TTTTTTCACCCAGAAGCTTGGGTTTTTCATCCCCCAGAACAGGCAAACCAGCCCTGTGAACACACACAGATTTACAGCCATGAATACTTATGACAATATGTGGAAGAGATAGGGTCCTCATCACATGTTGCAATGCCCATAATTAACCATGAGTCACATCATGGTAGTCAACCTCCTAGATAGGAGAGGACACTTGAATGGGAATGGGAATTAACTCAAAACATCCCACTGTTTTCTTAATTGTTTCAGACTGACAGTGTTTTGAGATATTCAGAATGAAACATTTGTTATTAATTAGTTTTAGTTAATTAATTGTTTCTCTTTTCACTGCATCATGTTTCTTTCTTAAGTAATACTTGCTTTTTCCTCTGGATTTGTATGCCAAATAACAACAGGTTTCTGTTGTGGGTCATCATTAACTTGAGGTGAGATATGCAATCCTCTCCATCCATATCATTTCCTCCATTCCTTCCCTTATTCATGGCCCTTGATTGCATTCATTTTAGGTTACTCTTTTAATATTTTTTTTCTTTCTTAGTAATCCACTTCATGTTCTCCTTGGGGATTCAGACCATTTCATCTGATTCCAGTTACAAAATACTGTTGCCCTGATTCAATACAATATCTCTTATCCAACAGAAATCATTCAAATGTTTAACTCCCTCTCTCTCTCTCACTCAAATACAATCCTGCCTCTATTCTACAGAACCTTAACCTTTCTTCTCTCAAATCTCTCACGGAATTCCATAATCTTCTCTTACTCTGCATTCTAGCTATTGTTGTTTATCCTTCCCATTCCACCTATTATTATTATTATTATTATTACGGGTATCTCCATGGAGTCAGTAGACTCATCGCGGGAGACCCAAACTAGCAAAACAATATCTGTCATATCTCTTCTTGAATTCATTTACAGACGAAGAGCTCACAACTAAGTCAGGCAATGAATTCCACTCATTCACCACCCTCCAGGCAAAAAACCTTGTTCTGACACCTTTGTTAACCACACTCTTCTTTAATTTCCACAGATGACCTCTTGTTCTTCCATCACTATCACACAGCTGAAACATTTCCCCTGCATCAATCCTATATAAACCTTTTAGTAATTTGAATGTTTCTATCATATCCCCTCTTCTTCGCCTATCAACCAATCTCTGCAATCCACAAGCTCTCAATCTATCAATGTAGGGAGCATTTTTTATATCACTCACCAACTTGGTCACTCTTCTCTGAACCCTCTCCACAGCCTCCTCATCTCCAAGGAATCCAGGTGACCAGACCTGAGCACAGTAATCCAAATGTGGAAGTATCAATGCTTTATAAAGGGGAATAATAACCTCTTTATCTCTGGATGTCAGTGTGTTCCTCAACAACCAAGTAATCCTATGTGCAATCTTGGACACCTTAGCAATGTGTCCTCTGAACTTCATCTCCCTATCTACCAATACCCCTAAGTCCCTAGCCTCATCAATCTCTTGGAGTACCTTTCCATCGATGTAGTACACAGCTGGTAATCTTTTAATCCCAAAATGCATGACTTTACACTTTTCCACATTGAACTGATATCCATTTTCTTTTGCCCATTTTACCAGCTTATTTAAATCCTCCTGCAAATGTTCAACATCAGCTTGATTTTTTATTGCACTATACAACTTTGCATCATCAGCAAACAACTGAATATCTCCCTTTAAGCCGTTTCCTATATCATTTATATACAAATTAAACAACATTGGCCCAAGCACAGAGCCCTGAGGCACACCACTGGTCACCTGCCTCATTCTGGACTCGGCTCCTCCATACACCACCTTATGGTATCTCTCCCTGAGCCATTCTCCTATCCATATCACCAATTTAATATCCATTCCCATCTGCTCCAATTTGCGTAATAGTGTTCTATGGGGTATCCTGTCAAAAGCCTTAGCAAAATCCAGAAGTACCGCTGTGTAGCCAGTTCCTTTGTCCAACTCGGATGTTATCCTATTATGAATAGTTAATAGATTGCTAAGGCAGGATCTACCTTTAACAAAACCATGTTGGCCTCTATAGAGTATCATATCCTGATCCACCCATTCTTGAATTTTGTCTTTAACCAACTTTTCCAATACTTTTACCACTACTCCTGAGATGGTGATTGGTCTGTAATTCAATACCGCAGTTTTAGAGCCACCCTTATGCAAAGGAACCACTTTGCCTAACTTCCACTCCCTAGGGACCACACCAGAGTTCAAACTTAAATTAAATATCCAGGTAAGAGGGGTTGACAATTCATTTGCACATTCACGCAACACCCGAGCTGATATTCCATCTAAGCCTACCGCAGTGTTTGCATTTAAGTTTTGCAATATATTTAATACCTCTGATTCTTTAGCTTCAATTCTCACATTAGGTATTGCTATAGGTATAGAGATATCCTCACTTGGGTGATAGACTTTTGAAAAGTGATCACTCAGTAACTCGACTATTACATCTGATTTTGTCACCTCAATACCATCAGCACCCACTAAGGTTATCCTTCCGAAGTCATTCGTCCTCTTACTTGCCACATAGCAGAAGAACTCTTTGGGATTACCCTTGATCTCTTTGGCTAAGGTCTTCTCATAATCTGATTTAGCTTTTCTTACTATACTGGTAATCTTCATAGCTTGAGCCTTGTACTGCTCATGGGTGTCCTGATCGCCTTTCTCCTTGTAAATTCTCCATAACATTTTCTTTTTTTGCAGTTCAAGCTTGATACTACTGCTCATCCATCTAATGCCTGCCTTGTTTGACTTCCTGACCATGGGGACACAATCTGATATTGCTTTCCTCAGATACCCGCTGATTTTATCCCAAGCACTGCTAACATCTTTCCCTTGCAATATGTTCTGCCATGGGATGGCTGCAAGCTCACTCCGAAGCTTGTTATAATTGCCTAACCTGAAGTTCCGTACATACCCCTTCTTAATAGAAAAATCTACAGATTTTGCGACCTCCCAAGTCAATACCACATGATCGCTTTCACCAAACTGGAGGTAACGAGGACACCTTACTTATGCATATAACCTCTGAACCAATAACCAGGTCCAACACTCTCACGCCACGTGTCCCTTCAGTTACATGCTGTTTCAAGTAATTATCTCGTAGAAGATGTATGAACTCCATTTCCTTTTTGCTACGTGATATTTCCTCCTTCCAATTGATATCACCATAATTAAAATCCCCCATAATAATCACTAAGCCTTCACTCATTGCACTAAGTTGCTGATGCATGAATTCAATATCTCCCCCCGTACTCCCTGGCCTATAGCAGCATCCAACCGTATATTTGGTTGCGTTGGTCACTATTTCGCACCAGACTGCCTCAAATGAACTCTCATTCACATGTCTATCATCATGATATACTACTTTCTTTGGCTGCAACACATCAGCTATCATCAACAGTACTCCTCCTCCTGTTCTATCTTCTCTATCCTCCCTGAAAATACTGTACCCATCACATTCAATTCCAGTAACCACATCTTCTGCTGACAGCCAAGTTTCACTAATGCCTACAACTTTTGGTGAGATTTCACTGACTAATGCCAAAAATTCTTCTCTCTTATTTCGATGCTTCTAGCATTGGTATACAAAAATTGCAGATTCCCTATCATACCTCTTCAACATGTTTATGTATTTTTCTTCTTCTGACATTTATCTTTCTCACTACTCTGGGTTCCTGTCTTCAAAACTTGCAAATCTCATGCTATATAATTTATGTTACCTCACAAACCATTCTCTTATTTCATTTCCTCCACTTTTATGTCCACTTCTGTCTCATCTTCCAGCCTCTTATTTGCATTTTCACTTTTCCTGTTCTTGCTTTTGCAAATTATTGGTTGGCTCTAAGAGTCTAACTTTTTTCATTTTGTTACAACCTCCTTGTACTCCATTTCTTTCTCATCTTCTTGCCTCACACTATCCATAGCACAGGTTTGAAGATGTGGCAGCTACTACTCTGTTGGAAGAGCCGGGTTTAAATCTGATAAAACACCAGAAACCTTTATAAAGACTTTTAAATTAAAAGTGAATTGGCTGGTACTACATGGAGGTAGCAATGGTTTCCTTCTAGACACTTTTTTTAACCTTTTGATAGAAAAAAAAAAGAGAAAGAGAGAAATTGGCTATATAGAACACTTAATAGACATAACGATATGCATGGGAAAGTCCAGACGGAAGATACAAAAATCAATTAGACTATATTGTAGTCAGTAAACGTTACTTCAATGGAATACAGAACTCAAAGGTGATGCCAAATGCTGACTGTGGATCTGATCATAGACTAGTCTTAATGAAGATGAATATTTGTCTGAAAACAATAAAATCAAAATTTAATGAAAATATTTCAGAACTGCTGTCTGCACAATTGCAAAATGAAAATGAACCCTCATAGTGGAATTGACTACAAGCAGCTATCATAACATCTGCTAAAAACCACATCATTAAACAAGAAGAAAGAAAGAACAAACCATGGATAACTCAAGAGGTAATGAACCTTATTGATGAAAGAAGAACATGGAAAAGAGGAGCAAATGAAGAAGAACGGTTAAGATATAAAAACTTTGGATAAAGAATCAAACAGTTATGTAAAAGATTGAAAGAAAACTGTATAAATAGGCAGTGCATTGAGATAGAAGAATTACAAAATAGGAACAAAACCAGAGAAGCATTCCTAAAAGTGAAAGAACTTAATGGAAAAGCAAAACGTACACAGTCTAATAACATCAAGGACAAAGATGGAAACATAATCATTTATAAGGAAAAGATAAATGGAAGATGGGTGGAGTACCTATCAGATCTCTATGATGACGATAATGGCAACATGTTAGCTGATTCACGACACCTTAAGTTAAACGTAACAACAGATACCACTCTGCCCACAAGAAAGGAGGTAGAACATGTCATTAAGAATCTTCCTAATAATAAATCCTTTGGGTATGATAATATTCTGGCTGAGCTGCTGAAAGCCTTGACTGGCAATAATAACTATTTAGTGGAATCCATTCAGGACATCTATAAAACAATACTATTACCTGAAGTTTATACAACATCTATCTGCATACCAATTCCAAAGAAACATAATGCACAAAATTGCGAGGATTACAGAACTAAAGAGTGGAAGGAGGGCAAGATTGTGCCACTTCATAAAGGAGGTGATCGAACTCAAGCATCAAACTATAGGCCTATCTGTGTGTCAGGTGTTGTGGTTAAGTTGTTGGAGAAGCTTGTGAGAACTAGGATCCAGAGTTGGGTTGACAACAATGGTATAATCTTTGATGGACAGCATGGATTTGCTAAAGGGAGGTCGTGTTTTAGTAATCTACTTACTTATTACAATAAAGTGACTGCTTCCTTGGACAGAGGAGAAGGATACACAGTAATATATTTGGATTTCGCAAAAGCTTTTGATAGAGTACCTCATGATAAGTTGACAGTCAAACTAGAGCAGATGGGGTTGGATATTAGATTAGTGCATTGGATTGGAGACTGGCTATCTGATAGGTGTCAACAAGTTGTGTATGGGGGTGCAATATCCAGGAAAAGGAAAGTCACTAGTGGAGTGCCTCAGGGATCTGTTTTAGGGCCATTACTATTTAACTTGTATATTAATGATATTGGCGAAGATTTGGATGGAGATATTCAGTTGTTTGCAGATGATGCAAAGTTGGGACGAACCATAAAGAGTAGTGAAGATGTTGTGGCTTTGCAGAAGGACTTGAATAAATTGAGTGATTGGGCAAGCAAATGGGGATGTGAGTTCAATGTTGCAAAATGTAAGGTTTTAAAATTTGGAAAACAAAGATGGGATGCAGAATTTATGCTTGGTGAGAATATATTGTTGGAAGTAGAGGAAATAAGAGATCTGGGAGTGATAGGATAAGGATCTAAAATTTAGTGGACACATCACCAAAATTGTGAAGACAACACAAAGACTTCTGGGAATGATGAGGAGGACACTGACGTGTAGAAGTAGGGAGATTCTTGTTCCATTGTATAAGGCTTTGATTAGGCCACACATGGACTATTGTGCCCAGATTTGGTCACCTGTTTTTCAGAAGGATGAAGAGATGTTCTAAAGGGTCCAAAGGCGACTGACTAAGGTAGTTTCTGACCTCTGGAATGTCGAGTATGAGGAAAGATTGAAAAGATGTAATTTGCAGAGTCTAGTGGAGAGAAGGAAGAGGGGAGATATGATAGAGACCTACAAGTTGGTAAGGGGTTGTTATAGGATCAATAGTGGAGAAGTTCTACAGAGAATAGTGGGAGATCAGAGGAGAACCAGAGGTCATCCCTGGAAACTGTATAAAGAGGGTGTGAGTAGGGGAGTGAGAGGCAGGTTTTTTTCATGCAGAGTTGTGAATGATTGGAATGCCTTGCCTGAGAGTGTGGTGTCTCAGGCAAGGCATTCCAATCCTGTGAGATAAAAGGACCTCCTAGATGAGTCTTTGACTCCATGAGGTCTTGTTTAATAATAATAATAATAATAATAATAATAATAATACCCTATGCATCTAAAATTATTTTAACCATTGTTAACAAACAAATTGAAAGAGTCATAAGTGGTGAATTGTGTGAATAACAGAAAGGCTTCAGAAGAGGAATGGGAACCATTAATGCTATCCTGGAACTAAAAATACTAATAGAAAAATCACTGGAAAGAAATAGGAACATTTACATATGCTTCATAGACTTTCAGAAGGCTTTTGACTGGGTAAAACATAATAAAATGTTCAATATATTAGCTATATTAGACATAGAAGATCATGTACTTAAGATTATAAAAATGATTTACACCAAACAGAAAATGCAGCTTTTTAACAATGAGACTTCTGTAAAGAGAGTAAAAAGAGGAGTTAGACAAGATTGTATCCTTTCACCAAATCCATTTAATATCTATAGTTAGACAGTGATGAAAAAGATTGAAAAACAAAAAATAGGAATTAGTATCAATGGTATAAAATACAACAATCTTAGATATGCTGATGATACCATTCTAATAGCAGAAAACAGAAACAAATTAACCAAATTAATGTAGCTACTAATTGAAGAATGGAAAGAATTTGGATTAGATATAAATGCATAAAATACCAAATTTATGAAAATCTCAAAAGAAAACAGATCCGAGCCAGAAATATTCATAAACAATATGAAAATTGAACTTGGGCACCTACTTTACTGCAGATGGAAAGCAAGATAAAGAAATAAAAATAAGAACAGCCACAGCTAAAGATGCATTCTGGAAAAATAAAGATCTGCTCAGAAGTTCTGTGAGCATCAAGACAAAGAAAAGAATGATAAGTACATTAGTGTGGCCAATTTTCACATATGGAAGTGAGACCTGGATAGAAGAGAGTAAGGCAACAGATAATGGCCTTTGAAATGTGGTGCTATAGGAGAGCTCTAAAAATCACATGGACAGAACATGTGACAAATACAGATGTCCTACAGAGAATGAGAACACACATAGTTCTTTATTACAGAAAATGATCCAGAGAAAGATGAGATTGGCAGGACATGTACTGAGAGGTTCAGCGGGACAGAAGATACTAACAGTTTTAGAAGGAAAAATTATGGGAAAAGGATCAAGAGGCAAAAAACGAAAAACATGGCTTGAAGATATAAGATCATGGACAGGATCACATGGCTGCAGAAACAAAAAGGAAAGCCACCAACAGAGAGAACTGGAAGTACATGGTGCTGCACCCTCTCACTGAGGAAGCTACATGAAGAGAAGAGAGAGAGAGAGAGAGAGAATAGCCATAATATAGTGGACTTATATCCTTATTTGTGTTGACCATAATTTGTATCAACCAACTCATTCACACATTAATGGTTCTTGCTACACTGTCTCTTTACACTTTCCCAATCCCCTCCACTTTACCAACACACTTTGACCTCTTCCTGACAAGTTCCCCTTCCAGATATACTGTGGTTTATCTTATCACAATTACTTATCATAAATGGCTCAAGATCAAAACTTCGGCTGTCCTTTCCGCCTATACTGCAGCTCGCAACACTTGCAAAAGAATCATCACGAAGTCCAAGTCAGACTTTGAAAGGCCCAAAAGCTGCAAACTTGCCTCCTGCCCAAATGCAGTTGCTCCTTCTAGTCCCTTGCCAAGGCCATTGGGTGAACTTCTGCCCACCCAGGTTTCCACCACTCTCACATTCCAATGGTACTATAGTTACCTCACCTAAAGACAATGCCAACTTACTGTCATCACTCTTCTCTTCCAATTCCTGCATTGATGACCTAGACAAAGTTCCCACCACTCCACCAAGAATGGTCCCCTTCATGTCTTTCATAGTCTTCCGACAAAAAGAAATCCGAAGAATCCTTAATTACCTGAACACAAACAAGGCATCTGGTCCTGATGGTGTCCCTCCTATTGTGTTAAATGTTAAAAAATTGTGCCCCAGAATTAACATCTATCCTGTATCGCCTCTTAAATATAGATATGCTCATTAAAGTCCAGAACAGGCAGAGCTTTTTTTTTTTAATCAGAATTGATTATTGATCATAGTGTCAATTATGTTCTTGATTTTCTTTTACTGATGATTAGAAATCATAAACATGGTGTTTTTTTTTTTAAATCAGAATTTCACATAAATACACTCGTATCCTATGAAAAAATACTCTCTCTAACCACATAAATAAGTAATTTAGTTTAATCCTTTATCCAAGTGTGAGCAAACAAAGTTTGCACCTGAAAGTATCTTCAGGACTGGGGTAAGGTGGTACAACACCAGGCAACTCATTGCAAAGGTGGAGCAAGCTAACATCACTCCTATCTCAGTATTTCCCATAATGCAAGACACATCTCCTTGCGGATATGTACAATGTTATGCATTAAGGGAAGGCACACCGTTTGGCAACTCCTATAGGTAGAGATGACCTTGCTAATGCTTCTGCCTAGTATTTCCACTTGGGCCTGGCTCCCACTGAAGAGACCACAATAAAGGTCGAAACTAGTCTGGGTAGTGGCCCTTCCCTTAATGCATAACATTATACATATCTTCAAGGAGATGTGTTTGGCATTATGGGAGATACTGAGATAGGAGTGATGTTAGCTTGCTCCACCTTTGCAACGAGTTGCCTGGTGTTGTACCACCTTACTCCAGTCCTGAAGATACTTTCAGGAGCAAACTTTGTTTGCTCACACTTGGATAAAGGATTAAACTAAATTTTTAATAGTCTAACCAAGTGAAAAATAAACTTTCAACACATAAATAAGAAAGAATTTATTTATACTTTTCTTATTACTGGAGCTTCTCCTTACTAACATCATGTTAAAATATCACCTATCATTCTGTTAATGTTAAGAAAAGCCAAAGTATTAATGCATGGTTTACTTTGTCCTGATGTTGTAGGTCAGCAAGGAGATGAAACCAATCTTGATGCAGATGATATAGATACTGATAAAATGGAAACTACCACTGCAGATGTTATCATATCGGAATATCCAGCAGACTGTTGTCCAGATTGTTGCTATAAAAAAGTACCATGTTGTATGTTTGATGACACAACAGATTTCTGGGTAAAATGGAAAGAAATTCGTGGGAAAAGTTATCGTTTAGTTGAAAATAAATATTTTGAAACTATTATTATAACCATGATTCTGGTCAGCAGTCTTGCCTTGGTAAGTGTTCTTATATTCATTATATAATTAAGTTGTTTAAATTAAATTATAAAAATTTTAGAATTCAGTTTAATATAATCACAATTATTACCTGCTGCTAATATATGCTCATTGCACTGTATTTTCAATATATACATATATAAAGTATGCATTATAATACATATTCTATGTCATCTCATTATCATCATCTTCTCTTTCATGTTAGCACCTCCATAGTGCAATTGGAAGAACAACAGTACATTGTGCCCTTCAATTGGAAAAGGCCTAAGTTCGATTCTCGTCACAACGAGAGGATTCTTTATATGTTTTTTTCCATTGAAAGTCAGTTAGCCAATTTCATATGGAGGTATCAGGATTTTTTCTCCCAAAAACTTGAGTTTTTCATCCCACATACAGACAAATCGGCCTTGAGAACACACAATTTACAGACAAAATATTACTGGTGGTGGACAGTAGATGGCTTTGGTGTAGTTGATGACGATGATGATGGTAGTTACAGTTTAGTGGTTTAAGTGGTGGAGATGGAGAGTTGTAGACTAGGTACCCTCCCTTGAGGAGTCTTTGGAATCCTAGGAGATGTCACATATTAATAATAATAATAATTATTATTATTATAATGTTAACCTCAAGGGTCTGTCATAGCTAAATAAATTTCCCTCCATGTGACTTAACTTGTTCTTGGTGGAGAGGACTTCCAAGTGATGTTTTTTTGTTGTTCCCACCCATGATACGTTATTAGTAAACCTCTAGTATATTTGTACCATGGGTGGGTTAAGTTTTTTTTTTTTTTTTTTTTTTTTTTCATTTTGATCAATTATATATATATATATATAAATTTTCTTTATTTTCACATTGTCCAGAAACCATACTCTAGAGAACAAACATTCAAACCTGTGACCTGTTGAATAAAGAGCAGATACGCCAACCAGGTACTGATTCCTTGCATTCATATTCTTTTTCTATGCTTTTCTTCCCATAATTTTCACTCTACTTCTGCTTCAATACATCTAAATGATCAACATCTGCAAACGTAGGATATCTCAAATACCCAGCTAGGTTCTACATCCCAAACCCTTTGTAGTGCTTTAAATATCAGAAGTATAGTCATTCTCAAACTGCCTGTCACTGCTGTGCGTTGTGTACCCAGTGTGTCAATAAAGATCATAAGAACAAAGACTAACAGCAACATACTGAAATGTCCTATTTGTAAGAATGACTATACTTCTGATATTTAAAATAGCACAAAGGGTTTGGGATGTAGAGCCTAGCTGGGCATTTGAGATATCCTTCTTTTGCTGATGTTAATTGGTGTATTGAAAGAAAAGATGATATTCCTGGTGCAAACCAGGAGATCATCCCGACATAAGACGATCCTTCTTATATCTGTTACTCTTGGTCTTTCACAGTTTGGAGCAAATTATTATTATTATTATTATTATTATTATTATTATTATTATTATTATTAGTATTTAGGTTTCCATGGAGTCAAAAGACTCATCGTGGGAGGTCCCTCCTAGGAAACACAAAATCTATCATACCACTCCTTAAACTCATTGACTGTTCTCACTCTCACCACTCTATCAGGCAATGCATTCCACGGTTCAACCACCCTCCATGCAAAGAAACCACTCCTTATCCTCTTGCGCACAGTTTCCTTTCGTAACTTCCAGGCCCCCTTGTCATCACTCCTTCCCGCCGTTTAGCCAATCGAAAGAACTCCCCAGTGTCAACCCTGTAACCACCTCTTAACAGTTTAAAAGTCTCAATCATATCACCTCTCCTTCTATCTACTAAAACTCTGCAGTCCACATTCCCTCAGCCGATCCTCATGACTAACATTGTACAGTCCTGAAATCTCTTTGTCTAGAACAGGGGTCTGCAACCTGTGGCTCTGGAGCCTCATATGGCTCTTTGAATGAATAATTGCGGCTCTTTTCATTAATTAAACAATCGAGGATGAAATGGATAAAGGCTGTGAAGGAGATTCAATAAAAAAGCAGAGAATTCTATATCAGGAAGTGAATAGGCAGTATATACAAAAACAGCGGCATCTACTGATAAATCCTCATACTCTGAGAGTAGCCATAAAAAAATGTGTCAGTAGAAATCTTAACATGCATTTGTCCCAGCGTCTCATAATAACAACATCCCTAAACAGTATGATTTGGCTGTCTATTGAGAACATTCCAAAGAGAAAAATCAATATGAGCTCACACCCCTTACAGCAAGTCCTGTTAAATATAAATGTAGAGGTAGTTTCTATCATATCTCATTTGGGTCCCTTATAAGAGTATGCTACATATACCTACCTCCTGCTGTAGATATATAATACTGTAATAGGATGACCTTCTTCTTCTTCTTCTTCTGCAGCTTCTCCCACTTAAGTGGGGGTCACTGTTAATAATGAGTCTCCTCCACACCTTCCTGTCTTGGGTTGTCACCGCATCCAAGTTCTTCATCCTCAAGTCCTCTTCTACCAGCTCCCTCCATCTCTTCTTTGGCCATCCACGCTTCCACCTTCCTTGCACATCCATCTGCATGACCCTTCTTCCCACACATTCATCCTCCCTCCTCATCACATGGCCAAACCATCTCAACCTTGCCTCCTGTATTTTTGCTCCTAAGTTCGTAACTTTCACTGTTCCCCTGACATAGTCATTTCTCAGACGATCCTTTCTGGTCACACCGCACATCCACCTAAGCATTCTCATCTCTGCTACTTCCATCCTGCTGATGTTATTTTTCCTCAGGGCCACAGTTTCTATAGCATATGTCATAGCTGGCCTCACTACTGTTCTATAGATTTTGCCTTTCAGATTGATCGGCACCCTCTTATTGCATACCACTCCAGCCATCTCCCTCCAGTTCCTCCAAACCACTTGTATCCTGCATCCCACTTCCTTCTCAGTCCCTCCATCTTCTTCCACTGTTGAACCTAAGTATCTAAAGTCTCTCACCTTCCTGATGACATTTCCTTCCAGCTCCAGATCTGTCTCCTGTCCGCCACCCACTGTGCAACACATATACTCTGTCTTACTTCTGCTCAGTCTCATACCTCTCTCTTCCAGTACTTTTCTCCATCTTTCCAGTTTAGTTCCCACTTCTCTTGAATCTGCACACAGCAAGATGTCATCTGCATACAACATTGTCCAAGGTGCATCTTCTCTCACCTCCTCTATTATCACTTCCATCACAATATTAAGCAGAAACGGACTTAATGCTGACCCTTGATGCAAGCCAACTGTTACCTGAAAACTTTCTGTCTGTCCCCGACAGGTCCGAACACTTGTCTTCACATTTCTGTACATTTCCTGCAACAATGTGACATATTTCTCCGGCACCTTCTTCTCCCTCAGACACCTCCAGACTTCTTGTCTTGGCACTCTATCGTATGCTTTCTCCAGATCAATAAATGCCAGATGTAGCTCCCTTTGTTTCTCTCGATACTTTTCGATCATCTGCCGTAACCCAAAGATAGCATCTGTTGTTGATCTACCAGGCATGAAGCCAAATTGTTCCTTTGCAATCTCCACCTCCTTCCTCAATCTACCATCAAGAACCCTTTCTAGGATTTTCTTTGTGTGGGACATCGACTTTATTCCTCTGTAATTTTTACAGTCTTGTGCATCCCCTTTACCCTTGTCGATGGGGACAAGAGTACTCTCCCTCCATTCCTCGAGTATATTTTCCTGTTGGCAAACTTTCATGAACAGGTCCCACAGCAGGTCAATTCCCTCTTCCCCCAGTGCCATCCATGCCTCCACTGGAATATTGTCGGGGCCCACCGATTTTCCATTCCTCATCCTCTTCATGGCCTCCGTCACTTCCACACTACTGATGTTCTGCACCATCCCCTCAGAAGCCTGCCCATCTCCTCTATGAGTCCTTGCATTTTCCTCATTCAAAAGTCCCTCAAAGTATATTTTCCATCTGTTTCTTATGTCCACATCCCTCCATAATACTCTTCCTTCAGCGTCTTTGATCTGCCTGCCTCACATGTAAGATGTCATTTGCTGCTTTATTTCTACATTTCGCTATTTGGTAAATTTTTCTCTCTCCTTCCTTTGTTTCTAATTGATCATACAGATCTTGATATGCCATGGCCTTCGCCTGTGCCACAACTCTCTTGACTTCTTGCTTTCTCTCTGTCTGTACACCTCTCTGTCCTCTTCCACTCTTGACTCATCCCACTTCTGTTTTGCCTTCCTCTTAGCTGTCACTGCTACTTGTACATTATTATTCCACCACCAACCCTTCTGCTCTCTAATCTTTCCAGATGTCTCACCAAGCACTTCGATTGCACAGCTCAGGATTACTTTTGAATTATGTTTCCACCAATCTTGTACACTTTCCAGTTCATCCGAAATCCTCTCTAACACCCTCTCCCTAAAACGATTCCTCACACTCTCTCTTTTAAGCGAAACCACTTAATTTTCTTCATCCCATGGCATCCAGAGATTCTTATCTTTGATCTTATTTTAAAGTCTGCGCACAGCAGGCGGTGTTGCTGTGCTACTTGATCTGTTGGAATTACTTTACAATTTGTCACAACCTTAAGATGTTTTCTTCTAGTCAAAATGTAGTCAATTTGTGAACTGTTGTTACCACTCCTAAATGTTATCAAATGTTCTTCCCTCTTGTAGAAAAACGAGTTCACAATTGCCAGATCAAACGCTACTGCAAAGTCCACAACTCTCTCTCCTTCCTGGTTCATCATTCCCACTCAGTGGCCACCATGCACCCTTTCACAGTCTCTATTCTGTCTTCCTATGCGTCCGTTCAAGTCTCTAATAGGATGACTTCATGACATCATATTACAGTTATTGTCCCATTTACTTTTAATGAGGGATTTAAATGGATGGAGTAATGCCCAAACTAATGTCAGAGGAAGAGTTGTTGAGCATATGTTCTACAATAATCTCTCCCTCTTGAACACAGGAAACAAGACCTTCTTCCAAATGCCTAACAGACCATTCAATGCCATCACTTAACTGTTTGCCCACCCTCCCTCTTGCTATTGTTTAAGTGAGCCTCTGTAGCTCAGTTGGTATAGACAAAGCTCTTTGGTCGGAAAGACCTTTGATTTCATTCCTGTCCATGATGTGAGTAACTTTATCTCATATGGAGGTAGAGGGCTTTTTTGCCTGGAAGCGCAGGTTTTTCATTCCTCAGAACAGGCAAAATGGCCTGTGAACACACACAGATCTGCAGTCATAAAATGCATGCATAATCCCTCATTGGGGGTGGGGGGGCTCAACCAGTCCTACAGGACAGTGGAGGAATGGAGGGCCTCCATACGAATGAATAAAATACTATTTAAGTAGGAAACTGATGACAGCTTATTTGGGAGTGATCGCTTCTCTGTAATATCCACTTTTCTGTATGGGCAACCATACTATACATCAGCGTTGCCAACTTCATTCTACATGAGGGCCAATATATGATGAGTGGTAGCTTCATGGGCCGCACACTTTTAAATAGAACTTAAATAAAAATAAACTCTGCATTTTTTCAAGTTAATAGTTATATGTATTGAATTACTATATTTATTAAATCATGCCAAGAGTGAGCTTTTTTGTATTGATGTTGGTTTAGTAAAAATAGATTTCTGAGCACTAACCTTTCTCTTCAAATTACGTACAATTTTAGTACGTACTTGTCCAACATATTCTTGGTATTTAGCGGCATGGTGCTGTTTGTAGTGGCGTTTGAGGTCATATTCCTTGTGCACAGACAATACTTGCAAACACACTGTGGTTTGTTGTTGTTATTGTTTATAAACAGAAATTCATTTTCCCATTTCTCCTGAAATGACCTGTTTTCTTCACAGATCTTATGTTTCTTACACATAGTACACAAAGGCTGAAGTAACTGACCAGGGGACACAAACTGCAACAATAACACTGTTAACTGTGAAACTGAGTCTCTGAAGCTGATCACTGTAACCAGAGCAGAGCAGTTTCAATGATGCATTACTCTGGAGCACATAGAAATCTACCACTCCCAGTACTACAACTCGCACAGAGAAGCAGCAGATTTTGTAAATTGAGTAATCTTTTTAAAGCAATTTTGATTACTTGTTGAGAATATAAATTGTTTCCATCATTAGAAATAATGAATATAACTAGTATATCAATCAGAAAATCTGCAGTCGAAACTAATAGCTAAATTGATAATACATATAATTGAATATAGTTTTTATCCTGCCGCAGGCTGCACAAAATCATGTTATGGGCCGCATGCAGCCCGTGGGCCTGCTGTTGGCCACCTATGCTATACATCATGGATATCATGATGGAAAATTGGCAAGATGGCTGGCTCACCTTCTCTTCCTTAGCATAATTCAATTCAACAATGGTCAGCTCATCTCTTATCATAGATACAGTGAATCATGTGACAGAGTGTATTACACTAGCCACCATAATTGCAATTCCTGAAACATCTAGTGAGTTTCCAGTTTTCCCTAAAAAATTGTGCAGGAACCAAGGAAATGCAGAATAAAGTTTGGAATATATTCTGCAGATATTCACAACAACAAACTTTTGCTTTCAAATGTGCCCGAGCCCAAGCAAGACGCATTCAATGTCTAGGATAAAATTTGCAAAATGAAGGGCATATATATGTCCACTTACTCTCAATCCTTGAGAGAAGGAAAGTGTTGATAGGTAGCAAATAAATCAATACATAGGTTGTGCAGAAGGCATAATGTAGAATTTGTGGATCTGTGGTCTCTGTTTGATAGAAAGAAGGATTTGTATAAAGCTGATGGACTGCATCTAATGGTTTTGGTGTTATGTGTCTAGAGACAGCTTTGTTCACCGAGTATGCTGAAGCACAAATTCAGGAAAAATTAAACAATTAAGGTGGAGGCAAGTGAGTTTGAGTGAAGGCACCCATGAGACGAGGAAATGTGAGAATGACCAAGTGCAGAATCTAGTCTCTCAGGCAAAAATATTGAATAAGGTAGTCAATATAGGAAGTAAGGGTGATTGGGGGCCCTAAAGGGATGCTTAAGTTTCTATATACCAATGCCAGAAGTATCAGAAACAAGAGGGAGGAGTTTTTGGCCAGCCCGCGGACTGTGTGTAGCCCTGGACTGTAAGTGATGCTGCAGAAAATATGCTGTCTTTCCATTTTGATACAGAAAGTTGAAAATAGGTTTCAAGATTTCAGAAAAAATCATCAAGTTTTTGTATATTTGTGACTTCATTTTCAGTTGACATGAATACATTACCTTCGAATTTTCAAATGGAATGTATGGAGTTGCAATCATACAATGTTTGATTACAATCTTTGAGTTGAATACATAATTGTATTCAACTCAAAGAAAAATTTGATCATGTTTCTTCATTAGATTTTTATAAGCTATCTTCCCAGAATAAAATATCCTTTGCTTCACAATCATGCTTTATTTGTGTCATCGCTTTTTTGGTAGTATGTACATTTGGGAACAACTATTTTCAAGAATGAAGCATACGAAGAGTAAAGTTAGATCAAAAATTTCTGATGAGAACCTTGAGCTCACTTCAAATTGCAACCACTTCCATCGAAACAGACATTGATGCATTGGTTTCACATAAACAAGGCCAAATATCTCACTAGTATTGTGTTTATGCTGCTCTCTTTTTTTAATGTCGTAATAAAAATTTTAAAAAATAAAAAGTTTTGTTACTTATATACATCAACTATATTATATATTTTATATGTGGCCCAGACAAGCCAAAAGGTTGGACACCCATGGGTTAGAGCATCCATATCAAAAATTTATAGCATTAGGGTGACGTATCTAACAGCAGATGATGTAGCTAGAGGGATAGAATGTGAAGGATTTAGTATTTTCAGGGAAGATGGAGAAGATATAATTGGGTGGAGAGGTACTGCTGATGATAGCAGATAAACTGCAGCCAAAAAGAATAGGAGATAGATGGGAGGAGGGACTGTTCATTTGAAGCAGTCTGGTGTGAAATCAAGAACAGTACAGACAAAATATACAGTTGGTTGTTGCTATATGCCAGGGGATTTCACAGATGATCTGGAACACATGCATAGGTAAATTACTACAGTACAATGAATGCAATTCAAGTGATTATTATGGTGGACTTTAACTATGGAAATATAGACTAGGATAAAGAAAGATCACAAGACAAGAAGGAAATGGAATTTATACTTACTGAGAGAAAATTACTCGAAACAGCATGGGATGGAGGGAATTAGGAATATGAGAATATTGGAACTGGTAATAGGATCAGAAGAGCTATCCATAACCAAGGTGACCACATTGCCTCCAGTTGGCAAAAGTGACCATGGAGTCTTGACTTGGATGATTGTAAAGCATGAGGAATATTATTATTATTATTATTATTATTAACATCTGACCTCCATGGAGTTGGAGACTCATCGTGGGTGTTACACACTATTGCACACAATGCTCATCCAACTGTGCTTTAAACTGATTCAATGTATCTACATTCACAACACACTCAGGCAATGCATTCCACTCACCAACCACTCTCCATGAAAATAACCTGTTCCTCATTCTAACCTGTTCACATCCTCCTTATACAGTTTCCAGCAGTCGCCTCTTGTTCTATTCCCCCCCCCCTTCCATTCTATAAAAATCTCTTCCATGCCAACCTGATAACAACCCCTGACTAGCTTATATGTCTCAATCATATCCCCCCTCCCCTCTTCTTCCTGTTCACAAGGCTCTGAAACTTGCATTCTCTCAATCAGTCCTCGTGCTCCATGTTCCAATGACCACTGATAGCCTTTGTGAATCTTCTCTGGACCCTTTCCAACATATCCTCGTCACCACAAAAAACCCAGTGACTTAATCTGTGCACAATAATCCATATGAAGCCTGATCGAGGCCTGATCAAGGCCTTATACAGTGGCATCATAACCTCTCTATTTCTGCATGTCATGGTCCTCTGCATCATTGCCATTATCTGATGTGATGCCTTCACAACTTGTGCAATGTGACCCTGAATTTCAGGTCCTTGTCCACCATCACTCCTAGATCTCCTCTACTTCCTTTAAAGTTTCCCCACCAAGTGTATACTTTACATTCCATCATTGCTTACCAAATCTCAAGATCTTACACTCTGCAACTATAAACTGATAGTTCCACTTACCTGCCCATTCATGAAATCTATTCAAGTCCTCTTGTAAGGCCATAACATCTGCTTGACTTTGCATTGCTCTTCCCAGTTTTGCATCATCTTCAAACAGCTGCATATCACTAGATAAATGCATCCCAATATCATTAACATACAAATTGAAAACAACAATGGTCCCCAAAACCAATACCTGCAGCACACCACTAGTGACTTTTCTCTTTCGGGATACTGCACCCCCATGTACAACTTTTTGATACCTATCCGACAGCCAGTCACTGATCAAACCCAGAAGTCTGTTATCCAAGCCTATCTGTTTCAATTTATTCAAGAGCTTATCATGTGGCAGTCTATCAAAAGTCTTTCTTTGCAAAATCCAACTACACCACTGTATTGCATCTCCCCTGTCCAAGGTATTTGTCATCTTGTTATAGTACACAAGGAAGTTAGTGAAATGATCTCCCCTTAACAAACTTTAACTGCTGTTATCAACTCATTTTGGTATCCTACCTCTCAACAATCTCTCCAGTATCTTCACCACAACTTCAGACATACAGCCTTATAACCACCTTTATGCAATGGAACAATTTTACCCTCCTTCCACTTTCTTGGAACCTGTGCTGTTGCAAGACTTTTATTAAATAAGCATGCCATTGCTACTGCCAATTGCCTGGAACATTCCCTTGCATGGTGATATATCTTAAAATCCTATCGCCTTACTGACATCAAGTTTATTTATTTCCTCAAATACCTCCTGCTCACTCACTACACATAAGTTCCTCATGATTCCACCCTAATCAGGATGAAACTCTTATAATACCCCTGTATTATTCTAATAAAATATCCTCACTAACTTAAATGTCACTATTATTATTATCTGATACCTCCAGGGAGTCCAAAGACTCATTGAGGGAGAGTGTGCCAACACCATCGAACAATTGGACTCCTTCCAACTACTAACAGCACTCAAACTAGCTTAACTTTTTGTGAGCCATTAGTAGCAGAGGCTATACCAATCGACCAACCTTTGCTGGCATATATCACCTGCTTTCCTATAAACATCCTTTAAACTTCTCTCTATAGCCAATATTCCAGAGTTCTGATGCTATCTTAGTTTTTTTTTTTTTTTTTTTTTTGTGGTTTCCACCTATGAAAGATTATCAGTAAACTTATAGTACATTTATACCATGGGTGGGTAAGGATTTTTTTTCCCCAATTTTATATATTTTTTGTAAATTTTTTAATATTTATTTTTACATAGTCCAGAAACCCTGCTTCAGAGACTAAACGTTGAACTTTTTCAATCCACTTCATGCCTCCAATAATTAGGGTGGTGGTCTCACACAGGGCAATGAAATTCACTTCCACCTAAAGACAATCACAAACATCCATGCTCACAGCAGGATTCAAACCCACGACCTATTGGTTGAAGTGTGATTACACTAACTACTCGGCCAACCAGGCTGGCATATACTTGTCTCTATATCCCCACCAATGTTTCTACATCAAAATGAAAATTTTGGTGACCAAATCTGAGCACAATAGTCCAAGTGTGGTCTGACCAGTGCTTCATACAGTAGCACAACCACATCCTTATCCCTACATATTAGAGTACTTCTTATCATAGTGGCACTGTAATGTGCATTCTTTGCAACACTTGCACCATGCCCTTGAAACGTCAGTCTTCTGTCAGTCATCACTACCAAATCTCGAATCTCATCCACTTCCTGTAGTACAGCACTGTCAATATGGCATACAGCCTTATATTTCTACATTCCAAAATCTAACACCTTGCACTTGCTAATATTAAAACTACAAACCCCACTCCTTTGTCCAAGTCAAAAGCCTGTTCAAATCTTCCTAAAGGGAATTAACATCAGCAGTGCTACTTATAATTCTCCCAAACTTTGCATCATCAGCAAACAACTAAAAATCTACAGTCAGTCCACATAATATATCATTTACAAACAAGTTAAAGAGCTGTGGACCAAAAACAGAACACTTGGGCATGCCAATGGTTATCTTCATTTTTTGAAAGACACTGCTCCATCATACATAACTTGCAGATATTGTTCAGAGAGCTAATATACTATCCAATACCATCCATTACAAGCTACAAAGGTATAACTTGTACACCAGCCAGCATCAGGTAATCTATCAAATGCTTTTGCAAAGTCCAAGAATATCACTGTATATGAATCTCACTTATCCAACACTCTACTTACCCTACCATAGAATGCAAGTAAATTGCTAAAATAAGACCTATCCTTTAAAAATCCATGCTTACCATCATAAAGAATCCTATGTCCATTAACCTAATCCTGTGTAATATTCCTAACCAATCTCCCCAACACTTCTGTTCTAGAACTGTGCTTGTGGAGAGGTATTATTTTCTCTCTTTTTCCAACTCCTTAGGAATATACATACTGCAAGACTTTCATTAAATAGTCAGGTCAAGGGCATAGCTGTTTTGCACATTCCTTAAAAATACTTGGTGATATAGCATCCATTTACACAGCCTTATTAGCATCTAACCCAATCAACACCTGATAACACCTCTGATTCTTTCAGTTCTAATTCTCCTAATACTTGCCTCCTTTCTATATATTGTATATCATCATATACACCAGTACATGATATACACTGATGAAGTTCTCATTCAATAATACCACTATATCCTTTGCATTGGTCACTCTGCTATCATTACTATTCACTAGTATCGGTATGCCATAATTATTTTACCTCTTGTTTGCCATATGATGAAGATCCTTGAATTATAATTTGCATGACTCGCCAATCTCCTCTTATACTACGCCTTTTTCTTTCTTTACCATGCTCGTCACCTTCCTAGCCTGCATTTTATACTTCCCATGCATTTGATTTGCACCAGCATTTATCTCCTACATAACACTTTCCTTTCTATCACAGCTTGCTCGATTTCACTGTTCATCCATTTCCCTGTTACTGTATTTCTTCACTAGCTGTTCATTTGTAGTTATACATTCTTTGTGTCAGATATTTCTTATGTATTTCCATGCACTGTCAACTTTTCTGCTGAGCTCATCTATCCAACATATAAATACAAGTTAACTACAGAGCTTCCCATAATCACCCACCTTATAATCACCCACCATATATCCTTTTTTTTTTTCAATAACCTTTTCTTGAACGTGTGGACAGACTTATGTGTTCGTCGAACATGTTGTTTATTATTTTAATGGTATAATAGAACACAGAAACTAAGTAAATAATTAATTTATTAACTTGATGCTGATATTTCGCTGGTATTATAACCAGCATCTTCAGAGCACAAAAACACTGTTTGTCACAATACGCGAGACTAAAACAACATGGTGTACTTAAACAAAATTGTAACAGCAACTCCACACATTCCGGACGTATTGTTTGAATATCCGCATCAGCGAACATAAACGATACGTCCGGTTTATCATTATAGGAAGTCAGGCCTAGCAGACCATGCTCTGGATACCCCTGCACACAGGATCAACTGGAAAAACACAAAAGTACTACACAGAAACCCATATAAATCAGAGAGATTGTTCTTAGAGGCGACAGAAGCCCTAAAACACACTCCAAATCTCAACAAATATGGCTGTATTAACTTGCCGAAGATCTGGGAGACAGTCATATTAAGAAAAAACTAGCACTTTTCTAGGACTCTAGTAATATATGATAGCGTTTTTTTTTTTTTTTTTTTTTTTTTTCAGATAGAGGGTGCCAAAATCAGGACTCTAGTCTTTGTGTTGCTGCTACAATTTTGTTTAAGTACACCATGTTGTTTTAGTCTCGCGTATTGTAACAAACAGTGTTTTTGTGCTCTGAAGATGCTGGTTATAATACCAGCGAAATATCAGCATCAAGTTAATAAATTAATTATTTACTTAGTTTCTGTGTTCTATTATACCGTTAAAATAATAAACAAAAACCTTTTCTTGTTTTACCACTTTCCCTAGCTTTTTTCCTGAACTCTTGTTTTACTACTTTCTTTTCTATATTCATAAAAGATTAATCATTCATATACTGACTCACAATATTACTGAACTGTTTTGCAAATTAATAAATATTATTAACATATTACTAGTCAGACTGAGTATCTGTATCTTATTTTTCACAGCAAAATTCTAGAGAGAATAAATGTTCTTTATACATTATAACTGCTCTTTATAAGGACGTTTTTTCTAAAATACAAAATTTTTTAATCTTTAATAAGGCTATGATTTTTCTTCATTTAGCATGTGTATCTTATAAGGGGTACAGAATTTCCAGAGAAGATAGAGGGAATAGAACAGGAGGGGGAGCACTGCTGATGATAGTTAAAGAACTTCAACCAACAAAAATAGAAGTTAAGGAGGATATTATGTCCGAGGGAGATGGTTCATTGGAGGCTACTGATGTGACATAAAAACCTATAGGACAAAATATTGCTGGTTGCTACTATAGACCAAGAGATTTGTAGGAAATGTGGATGCCATGTATCTACATATCCTTGTGAACAGCATTTAAACAAACAACATTCAAAAATACAATTCACGACAGAAAAACAAACTAAAACTATCTTTCCTTCCTAGATGCACTAGGTCCCCCTCTTACAAACAGATCATTATCTTTATTATTATTATTATTATTATTATTATTATTATTATTATTCAAGACCATGGAGTAAAAGACTCATCTAGGAGGTCCTTTTATCATACACACACAGATCATCATAGCATGCTTTAAACACATTCAAATTCTTTTCAGACACCACACTCTCAGGCAAAGCATTCCAACCATTCACAACTCTGCATGCAAAAAACCTGCTTCCCACTCCCCTGCTCACACCCTCTTTATACAGTTTCCAGGGATGACTTCTGGTTCTCCCCTGATCTCCCACTGTTTTCTGTAGAACCTCTCTAACATTGATCCTATAATAACCCCTTACTAACTTGTGGGTCTCTATCATATCTGTTCTCTACCTCCTATCCACCAGACTGTAAATTGCATCTTCTCAATCTGTCCTCATATTTAACATTCCAGAGGTCAGAAACTACCTTAGTTAGTCACCTCTGGACCCTTTCCAACATCTCTTTGTCCTTTTGAAAACCAGGTGACCAAATCTGGGCACATTAGTCCATGTGTGGCCTAATCAAAGCCTTATACAGTGGAACAAGAATCTCCCTACTTCTACATGTCATTGTCCTCCGCAACATTCGCAGAAGTCTTTGTGTTGTCTTCACAATTTTGGCATTGTGTCCCTTAAATTTCTTTTCCACTATCACCTCAAGATCCCTTATTTCCTCCACCTCCAACAATATATCCTCACCAAGCATAAATTCTGCATCCCATCTTTGTTTCCCAAATTTTAAAACCTTACATTTTGCAACATTGAACTCGCATCCCCATTCCCATGCCTAATCACTCAATTTATCCAAGTCCTTCTTGTAAGGCCACAACATCTTCCATACTCTTCATGATTCGTCCCAACTTTGCATCATCGGCAAACAACTGAATATCTCCATCCAATTCTTCGCCAATATCATTAATATACAAGTTAAACAGTAGTGGCACTAAAACAGACCCCTGAGGCACACCACTAGTGACTTTCCTTTTCCTGGATATTGCTCCCCCCATACACAACTTGCCGATACCTATCAGATAGTCAGTCTCCAATCCAATGCACTAATCTAATATCCAATCCCATCTGCTGTAGTTTGAATATCAACTTATCATGCAGTAATCTATCAAAAGCTTTTGCAAAATCTAAATATATTACTGTGTATACCTCTCCTCTGTCCAAGGAAGCAGTCATGTATTGTAATAAGTAAGTAGATTACTAAAACATGACCCCCCCCCTTTAGCAAATCCATGCTGTCCATCAAAGATAATACCATTGTTGTGAACTCAATTCTGGATCCTAGTTCTCACAAGCTTTTCCCAACAACTTAACCACAACACCTGACACACAGATATGCCTATAATTTGATTCTTGAGTTCTATCACCTCCATTATGAAGCAGCACAATCTTGCCATCCTTTCACTCCTTATGAAATTGACCCAGTGCAAGACCCATATTAAAAAAATATGTCAAGGCAGGTGTCAACTCCTTGGTGCATTCCTTCAGAATACATGGTGATATATTATCAAGTCCCACAACCTTATTAACATCTAGTTTGCTCAACTCCCCCATACACTCTTGCTCACTTACAGTCAGTCTCTCCTCCCCATAATCAACTGCTCTCAATCTCTCCATGAATTCACATTCCCAAGATTAAAAGAACTTTATAAACTGCTCATTAAGTATCTCCACTATATCTTCTGCAACAGCTGTCTTTATACCATTTTCCTGAATCAATGTCCTTCCATAATCATTTTTTTTTTGCTGGCTACATATCAAAAGAACTGCTTAGGATTATTTTTGGCTTCATTAGCTAACTGCTGCTCATACCTCACTTTTGATACCCTTACCAACCAAGTCACCTGCCTTGCCTGGTCTTTGTAATCCTCATGGAATTGGTTATTACCACTTCTCTTATGCTGTCTCCATAATGCCCTTTTTCTCTGTATCGCATGCTTAATCTCTTTATTCATCCATTTCACACCTACCCTATTTAACCTTCTGACCCTTGGAACACATTTAGACATTGTTTCTACTAGATAGTTCTTGAAAATCCCTCATGCTGCATTGATCTCTTTTCCAGCTAACTCCTCATTCCATGCTACACTGGCAAGCTGTCTCCTTAGCTCTTCATAATCATCCCCCCCCCCTTGTAGTTCCACATATACGCTTTTCTCACAGAGGTCCTTACACTACTGACAACCACACAGGTAATCACTTCATGGTCACGCTCACCAAATTGTGGGTGATTGGACACCTCATTTATAATTGCATCCTCTGATGAGATGATCAAATCCAAGCTTCTCAGTCCTCGTGTGTCCTCTGTTACATACTGCCTGAGGTAGTTATCACTCAAAAAACTCATTTTCTTTACTTCCAGTTGCTACTCATCATTTTAGTCTATATTACCATAATTAAAATCGACCATAATGATCACCCTTTTCTTATTTGCTTGGCTAATTTAATTATACATTTCATAGTCACTATCATCCACATTACCAAGTCTATAACAACATCCAACCAAGTATTTCATTCTATTCACCTCAATCTTACACCATACTGCCTCAAAACCACTGGCACTATTTCCCTCTTGCATCTCTACTTTGTATGGACATAACTCTTTCTCTATCATCAATAGCACCCCCCCCTCCATTTCTCCCCTTTCTATCCTTTCTCTCTCTCTCTCATCCCCCATCTCCTACCATTCTATTAAAAACTTTTCAACATTAATCTGATAAGAACCCCTTACCACCTTATGCATCTCTATCATATCACCCCTCCACCTCCTCCTCTTTCTCACCAGACTGTGTAAATTGCATCTTCTCAACCTTTCTTTATACTCAACATTCCACTGACCAGAAATCACTTTAGTCAGTTGCCTCTGGACTCTTTCCAGTACTTTTTCTTCCTTTTGAAAACAAGGTGACCAAATCTGTGCACAGTAGTTATTATGTGACCTAATAAAAGTCTTATACTATGGAACTAGAATCATCTGAGTTCTACAAATCAATGTCCTTTGCATTTATTGACAGAATTCATTTTGTTGTCTTCACAATTTTATAAATGTATCCCCTAAATTTCAGAACTGTATCTACCATCACACCCAGATCTCTCATTTCATCAACCTCCTCTAATATATCTCTACCAAGTGTATACTCTACTTGCCATATTTGATTTTTAAATTTTTAAATCTTCACACTTTGCAGCATTGAATTTGCAACATTCATTAAGCTCATTCAAGTTTTACATGGATAGATCCAAGTTCATCTATGTAAAGCTACTACATCTGCTCCATTTCTTATAGTTCTTCCCAACTTTGCATCATCTGCAAACAACTGAATAACCCCACTCAAACCTTCCCAATATCATTAACATACAGATTAAAAATCAGTGGCCATAATAAAGACTCTTGAGTCACATCACTAGTGACTTTCCTCTTCTGGAATACTACTACTCATATGTAAATTGCTGATACCTATCAGAACACCAGTCTCATCCAATGCTAATCTAATATCCAACTCCATCTGATCTAGTTTAACTATCAACTTATCATATGACAATCTATCAAAACCTTTGTAAAATGTAAGTATACTTCTGTGTGTTTATCTCCTTTGTCCAATGCATCTGTCACCTTATTATAATAACTAAGCAGATTATTAAAACATGACATTCCTTTAGCAAATCCTTGCTCTCTATCAAAGAGAAAATCACTGTTGTTAACCCATTTCTGGATCCTAGTTCTCACTAACCTCTCCAACCCTTTAACCAAAACATCTGATACACAGATTTGCCTATTATTTTACAGGATGTGTTCTGCCACCTCCCTTATAAAGGAGTACTATCCTGCCACTCCTTTAGAACTTGATCCCATGTAAAACTTATATTAAATAAGTATAATAGTATTAAACAAGTAGTTATATATAGTTATATATTAAACAAGTATATAGGCAGTTGACTGTCTTGCCAAGACAATCAACTGCCTATCATGTTCCCTCAAAATACATAGTGATATGCAAAGTGTTGAAGGAAGTAATGGCAGAATGCATACCTAGACTCAAGAGCATAAATCAAGTGGAAGTTAAAAGAATGAATATCATCATTAAGCTGGAGCTGCAAAAAAAAGAAAAGCAAAAGCAGAATATGAAAGGAAATTAGCAATGCAGACTAAAGATAATCCCAAGCAGTTTTTTAGTTATGCTGTAAGTTAAAGAAAGAATGTTTAGGGCAGAATGATTTTAATGAATGCTGATGGTAAAGAGGTAACTGAATCAGTCAAAATAGTAGAATTACTAAGAGAATATCATCCAGGTGGTGATATTGCAGTAATGTGAGAGGCAAAAGCTGATATGGGAACTGAGGTAAATGAAATGGAGGTGCATAGCATATTACAGAACCTTAATGTGAAACAGCTGTGGGATTGGATGTTATACCAGCTAGAGTTTTACATGAAGCTGCAAGGGAATTGTCAGTGCCCTTGACCATATTTAATCTCAGCTCTGGGTTAGTTCCAAGAGGGTGGAAAGAGGTAAAAATAGTTCCATTGCATAAAGGAGGCTCCAAGACTGATGTAGCAAATTACCAACTGATCAGCATATCAGGAGTTGTTGCCAAAGTATTGGAGAAGTTGATCGAGAGAAAAATACAGGAATGGATAGATGGAAATGGGATACTGTATTGTTATGCATTTTGAGGTGAAAAGATTACTAGCTCTATACCACATTGGTGAAACTGTACTCTAGGAAACTGATGAAGCCAGAGACTTGGGAGTGTTAGTGGATAGGGAGTTAAAGTTTGGGGGGGGGGAGCACACAGATAAAGTGGCTAAAGCAGCTCATCAGATTACTTGGTTACTGATGAACACTTTGACGAGCCGAGACAAGCAAGTTATTGTTCCTCTTTATCGGACCTTGATAAGACCCCATCTTAACTACTGCATGCAGATCTGGACACCAGGGTTTCTTGGCGATGAGGAGGGGGTGATGAGGATCCAGAGGCAAGTGACCAAGTTGGTAGCAGGTCTATGGAATGAACCTTACAAGAACAAGTTGAAGATTTGTAGGTTACATAAACTGGTTGATAGGCGGAAAAGGAGTGATATGATTGAGACATGCAAATTACTGATGGGGTTTTTGCAAGATTAATTCAGAGGAAATTTTTCACAACAGGTCTGGCGGTGGGAGAACTAGGGACCATCCATGGAAACTGAGTAAGAGTGTTATTTATTTGCACAGTATTGATGATGATAACAAAGAACGATAAGAAAATAATTATTAACTTATTTGCTGGTATTATATCCATCATCTTCAAAGCACAAAAACAGTTTGTCACAGTATGCAAAACAACAACAACAATTTGGTATAAAAGTGGGACTAGTTTAAAAAAAATTGTAATGGACAACACAAATAACTAAAGTCCTAATTAGATGCCATCTATGTTGGAAAAAGAGAGAAAACAAATATTAATTAGATCTTAAAATGTGTCTCCCAGATTTTTGGTAAATTTATACAACCATACTTGTTGAGGTTTGGAGTATGTTTTGAAGATTTTGTTGATTCCAAACCAATCTCTCTGACTTATAATGATTTCTGTGTAACAGTTTTGTTTTCTTCCAATTGATCCTGTGTGAAGTGGTATTTTCTTGTCATTCTGTATTGTCATCAGAACCGTGAAATTAAATAACATGTACTGTGAACACATAAGCCTTTTCATGCATTTAAGTAAGAGTGTAGTTAGTAAGATTGTTAGAACTAGGTTTTTTGCTTGGAGAGTAGTGAATGAGTGGAATAGGTTGCCTGAGTCTGTTGTGGGTGCTATTACTGTGAATGAGTTCAAAGCAAAGTATGATAGATACTGCACAAATGTTGGATAGTTCTTGACAGGATGTTTAGGGCCCCTCTCGATGAGTCTAAGGATTCCTTGGAGTAGCCCGTAATAATAATATATCAAGTCCCACAGTCTTATTAACACCAGGTGTGCTCAAAACTCTGCATGAAGTTCACATTCACAATGATGTAATTCCTTTATGAACTACTCCTTTAATATCTTAACTATATCCTTCCTAGCAGTTATCCTTTCACCATTTATTCAACCAATATCATTCTTTTTTCTGCTGGCTCATATCAAAGAACTCCTTAATGAATTTTTGTTCATTCATGTAATGCAAGATTTATCAAAAAAGGACTGTTGATATTGGTGATGAGTGTGTAGAAAGAATAGAGTAGATGAATGAATGGAAATACAAGAAAGTGCCAGCCTTACTTAATTCAAGCCAATATTCTCTCTGGTCCAATATTACATATGTGTGACTAAAAAGGCAGCTGACAACTGCATTCTAAAAAACAGAAGACAGACCATAAAAGGGAAGCTTGCTTAATAGGTCTTTGTGAAGACCATTCAAATGCTTTATTGATATCAAAAGTAACCACTTGAATTTCTCAGATCATTTGCCACATACTCTGCCGGGTCATGCCTGAAGAAAGAGTTTGAGTATTGGTATGTGGGAGGTATTCTTGAGGTCACATTATGGTAAGGACACTGGTCTCTCTCTCTCTCTCTCTCTCTCTCTATCTCTATGGATTCGTGCTCAGGATTCTACTCCTCTCACTGCATGTCCCCACTGTATCCTTCCATCTAACCCGTGAACAAACTAATGATCAACCTTACAAACAATGATAGTGGCACTGTGACAAAAAGGAATCTCCCTCAAAAACTAATTCCAATAAAAAAATACACAATGCAACCAATCAGTGCATGCAAACCATGTTAGAATCTCCTGATTAAAAACTCAATTTCACATCCACTGCACTAACATCTGTGGCATTAACACCACATTCAGGATGGACAGAGAAACTCAGTGTGAGGGAAGGTTGATGCTCCAAGAGAATGCGAATGTGTGTGTAGACAAAAAGGGAAGGGGATGACCTGGGATCAAGGGAAAACAGTTGGATTTGAAGAAGGTTCTAAGATGAATAAGGAAAAAAGAAATGGCTGAAGTTATGCATGGAGAAGTCACATCAAACAAGTGGTATCAGTGGAACTAGCTATACATTAGGGAATGAGCTGCAGTGTTTGTTTACAAATGCTAGAAGTGTAAGAAACAAAACAAATAAAATGGTTGCATTAATTGAGTCTGTTCACCCAAGAATTATTGGAATGAGTGAGACATGGTTGGATGAGGATGACATCCTAAAAGGAATAGAGATGGAAGAATATGATGTGTTTCGAGAAGATAGAAAGGGTAAAAAGGAAGGGGGAGAGTGCTACTGATGATAAAGAAAGAGTTATGTCCATACAAAGTAGAGATACAAAAGGGAAATAGTGCCAGTGGTTTTGAGGCAGTATGGTAGGAGATAGAGGTGAATAGAATGAAATACTTAGTCGGATGTTGTTATATACCTGGTAATATGGGTGGTAGTGACTATGAAATGTATAATCAAATTAGCCAAGCAAATAAGAAAAGGGTGATCATTAAGGGCAATTTTAAGTATGGCAATATAGACTAGGATGATGAAATAGCAATTGGAAGTGAAGAAAATGAGTTTCGTAAGTTTTTGAGGGACAACTACATCCGACAGTATGTCACAGAGGGCACACGAGGATTGAGGGACTTGGATTTGATCATCTCATCAGAGGATGTAATTATAAATGAGGTGTCAAATTATCCACCACTTGGTGGGAATGACCATCTCATATGTGGAACTACAAGGCTGGTGATTATGAGGAGCTCAGAAGACTGCTTGCTGGTGTAGCATGGAATGAGGAGTTAGCTGGAAAAGCAAAGAGTGCATCTTGCAGGATATTCAAAAACTGTCTAGTAGAAGCAGTGTCACAAGGTTAAATAATGTAGGTGTGAAATGGATGAATGAAGAGATTAAGCATGCGATAGAAGGAAAAAAAGGTATTATGCAGGCAGCATAAGAGAAGTGGAAATAATCAATACCACGAGGATTGAAAAGAACAGGCAAGGAGGGTGGCTTAGTTCATAAGGGTTACCAAAGTGAAGTATGAGCAGCAGTTAGCTAATGAAGCCAAAAATAATCTAGGGAGTTCTTTCGAAATGCAGCCAGCAAAAAAAAAAAAAAAGGGAAAAAAAAGAATGATTTTATGAAAGGATGATATTGATTGGAGAAATTGGTATAAGGACAACTGCTGCAGAAGATATAGTGGAGCTACTTAATGAGCAGTTCATATAAGTCTTTCATTCTTTTAAATGTGACATCATGGAGAGTTTGAGAGCAGTTAATGATGGGGAGGAGAGACTAACCATAAGTGAGCAATCAGTATATGGGGAACTGAGCAAACTTCGTGTTAATAAGGCTTGGGATTGATAATATATCACTACATATTTTGAAGGATGTACCAAGGAGTTGGCATCTGCTTTGACATATTTTTTTAATATGGGTCTTGCACTGGGTTGACTTTTAAAGGAGTGGAAGGTGGGCAAGATTCTGATGCTTCATAAGGGAAGTGATGGAACTCAAGCATCACATTGTAGGTCTATCTGTGTGTCAGATGTTGTGGTTAAGGTGTTGGAGAAGCAAGCTAGTATTTAGAATTGGATTGACATCAATCATGTTATCTTTGATGGACAGCATGGATTTGCTAAAGGGATTTGCTCATGTTTTAGTAATCTACCTTATTGTAATGTGACAGCTTCCTTGGATAGAGGAGAGGGATACACAAAATTATACTTAGATGTTGCAAAGGCTTTTGATAGATTACCACATGATAAATTGATAGTCAAACTAGGGCAGATAGGGTTGGATATTAGATTAGTGCATTGGATTGGAAATTGGCTATCTGATAGGTATCAGCAAGTTGTGTATGGGGAGCAATATCCAGGAAGAGGAAAGTCACTAGTGGTATGCCTAAGGGGGTCTGTTTTAGGGCCATTGCTGTTTAACCTGTATGTTAATGATATTGGTGAAGATTTGGATGGGCATATTCAGTTGTTTGCAGATGATGCAAAGGTGGGACGAACTATGAATAATAGAGAAGATGTTGTGGCCTTATAAGACTTGAATAAATTGAGTGAATGGGTACAGAAATGGGGATGCAAGTTTAATGTTGCAAAATGTAAGGTTTTATAATTTGGGAAACAAATACGGGATGTAGAATTTATGCTTGGTGGGGATATATTGTTGTAGGTGGAGGAAATAAGAGATCTTGGGATGATAATGGATAAGGATCTGAAATTTAGGGAACACATTGACAAAATTGTGAAGACAACACAAAGACTTCTGGGAATGATGCAGATGACACTGACTTGTTCAAGTAGTAAAATTCTACATCCATTGTATAAAGCTTTGATTAGGCCACACATGGACTACTCTGCCCAGATTTGGTCACCTGGTTTTCAAAAGGATGAAGAGATGTTGGAAAGCAGAGGTGAGTGACTAAGGTAGTTTCTGATCTCTGGAATGTCTATGAGGAAACATTGAGAAGATGCAATTTACAGAGTCTAATGGATAGGTGGAAGAGCGGTGATATGATAGAGACCTACAAGTTAGCAAGCGATTGTTATAACATCAATGTTTGAGAGGTTTTACAGCAAATGGTTGGAGATCAGGGAAGAACCTGAGGTCATTATGAAGCTGTATAAGGAGGGTGTGAGCAGGAGAGTGAGAAGAAGGTTTTTTGCATGCAGAGTTGCAAATGATTGGAATGCCTGGCCTGAGAGCATGTCTGTAGAGAATTTGAGTGTGTTTAAGGCAGTATGATGAGCTGTGTGTGTATGGCAAAATGACTTCCCAGATCAGTCTCTGCCATACACACACACACACACAGCTCATCATACCATCAGGATGATGATGATGATAATAATAATAATAATAATAATAATAATAATAAATAGCATTTACCATCACTTACAGCTATTCAAACCAGATCTCCAATCTTCATAGAAACACAAATACCATCTACATCCATTATTGTCCACCTCTAATGTCCAAATTTCTTTTCCAAATTCCTTTTACCAAAACAAAGGCGGCACATGTGTCTTTGTAAAATCTGATATTGCATGCTAGAGAATGGCTTATTTAAAATCCCGTGCTTTCAATCTTTTCTGGCTCAATGTTTGCTTGTCCCATCTAGTAATATTCAACTGCTGCATTTACCAATCTCAAAACTTCAATGCAAGAACTACTCAGACTTATTCACATTCCTCCCTATGAACTCAGCCATCTGCATCTGGCCATCCAAATAATGATGAGGCCACCTAGGGAGATAAATAATTATCTCCCTAGGTGGCCTCAACATCCATAATTCCAACTGACTCACCTTTTCAGACACCACCAAACAAGCTGGATAAGAGGCAGAAATCCTTGCCATAAGCAATAGCTTTCTATCCTCCATCATCACTCCCAGATTTCTAGGCTCATAATTTATAGCCAAATCCTCTCAGTGTACTACTACATCTTGAATCATTACCCAGAGTCAAATCTTGCATTTGTCTTTGTCATTCTATTTGATTTCAATGAATAAATATAAATTTCTTGGATTGACACTTACAAGAATATGTGAAGGTTAAGAGTTACTTCTAGCAAAAATATGCAAAATATATGTGTAATATTATTAATAATAATAATAATATTATTATTATTATTAAAAATAATAATAATAATAATGAATTCGTGTGTGTTTGTGCATGTTTAAATGAAATTCAGACTAATTCTCTGTTTTGTGTATGTGTAAATACTTAGGCTTTAGAAGATGTTAACCTTAAAAATAGGCCGACACTGAAAGCAGGTTTAACCTACATGGACAAAGTTTTCACCGTCCTTTTTTTCTTTGAAATGATATTGAAATGGCTTGCATTTGGCTTCAAGAAGTATTTTACTAATGCATGGTGTTGGCTAGATTTCGTCATTGTGCTGGTAAGGTATAAATTTAAAAGTATCTATAAAAATAAAATAAAATAAAAAAATTATTACATTAATGTGATTTTATTTTCACTATTTGTTTTACATAAATTTTAAGAAAAAGTTGCTATTTATTAACTTTATATAAAAAATTAATTAATAATAAATGATAACTAATTCTTTATTAACAACAATAATAATAATAAATTAATTAGAAGTACTTTTAACTGGAAAGACCATTACATATTTCCACATTTAACAATAACATCTGTTAAAGTAGTTTTAATTTGAGATCTTAATACGATTGCCATATATATATATATATATATATATATATATATATATATATATATATATATATATATATATATATATAAAATGCTGGATCTGATGTGAGTATTACTATTATTATTACTATTATTACGGGCAACTCCAGGGAGTCATTAGACTCATCGAGGGAGGCCCCAATCATATTCATCACAACTATTCGACATTCATACAGTATCTATCATACCTCGCCTTAAACTCATTCACTGTCACAGCATCCACCACAGACTCAGGGAGCGCATTCCACTCATTCACTACTCTAAAAGTAAAGAACCCATCTCTAACACCTTTACTAACCACACTTTTGCCCAGTTTCCATGGATGTCCCCTAGTCCTCCCACAACCAGCCCTGTTCTCAAAAATATCTTCTGAATTAATTTTATAGAAACCCTTCAGTAATTTGAATGTCTCAATCATATCTCCCCTCCTCCGCCTATCAACCAATTTTTGCAACCCACAAATCCTCAACCTGTTCTCATACGGTTCATTCCACAGACCTGCTATCATCTTGGTCTCTCGCCTCTGGATCCTCTCCACCTCCTCCCCATCAAGAAGAAACCTAGGTGACCAAATCTGAGCACAGTAGTCGAGATGGGGTCTTATCAAGGCTCAATACAGAGGAACAATAACCTGCTTGTCTCTGCTTGTCAACGTATTCTTCAGCAACCAAGTGATTTGATGAGCTGATTTGGCCACTTTTGCAAGTATACTCAAAGTGTTTTCCATGATGCATGAAAAGAAGGTGTACTGCAACTGTGAAGCAGTTGAAACAGCTGAACTGCTACATTGATGTATTATGTTCATTTGTGGAGTGGCTAAGTGTAAAGTCATGCATTCTGGGAAGAAGAGATCACAAATCGTGTACTACATGGAAATAGATTGCAGGAAGTTGATGAGGCCAGGGTCAGATTATTGGGATGATGAAGAACATACTGACAATTGGGAATAGGGAGGTTATTATTCCTCATTATAAGGCTTTAATAAGGCCACATCTGTGTGTACAGATCTTTTTACCTGGATTCTTTGGGAATGAGGAGATAGGAGAGGATTCAGAGACTAGTGACTGAGACTGTTAAAAGTCAGCGGAAAGTGTTCCTATGGAAACAGATTGTGGTCTGTGGGTTACAAAGGCTACTTGATAGAAAAGTGGGGATAAGATAGAAACATGTAAATTATAGGATTGACACAGAAGACTTTTTCAGTACATAACAGAAAGAGACAGAAAAGTGGGGGATTATTCCTGAAAACTGCATATGTGGTTAGCAAGGATATTAAGACTAGAATTTTTTTCTTAGAAGGTAGTGAAAGGTGAAATGGGTTCATTCCACCTTTCATCAGTGAATGAGTTCATGGAGAAGTATAATAGGTTTGAGTGAGTACAGGCTTCCCTCAGTGCATCTCTGATATCCAAGAGAAAAAAATATATTATGTAAACAAATCCTAGAGCATTCTTTTTTTTATGTAACTATAGTGGAAGAATGATTTTGGGGATAGGAATATAACTGATGGGAAAAATAGTAAGGCAGCAATCTGTGGGGAAGAGTGCATATGCACTCTTCCCCACAGTAAGTATTGCCTTACTATCCACTGGATGAGGAAGGAAATAGTAGAGAGATTAAAAGCAAATTTACTGGAGGTATACGAGTGCTGTGGACATCATCTTTGCATCTTGTGTACTTAAGTTGCTAAGATGAGATCTTGTATATGGGCATTTGTTTGCCCTTCGAAAACATATTTTACCTTCTTTTTAATACATTAATCATCCATGCTGAAGTTTTATAAGGCTCTTTCTTCTAAATAATAATAACTGTTCCATTCATGAAAAGGACAGTGAATGACAAAATAGTAGCATTTTTCTGCTGCTGCAAACAGAGCATTAATTTATTTCACGTTTAAATATTCCTTTACACTTTTTAAAAAAATTAAACTGAATAAGGTGAATAATCTGAAAAAACCAACTGGCCAGGTGATATTTAGTTTATCTTTTCCTTCATTATTACATCATTTTCCTTCATTAATGGCTAAAAGAAATTATGCAGAATGGCGTTTATTATGTTGGTTAATAATTTTAAGTTAAAGTAAACTAATATGTGTTCAACCAAATCTGCTTCTTCTTCTTTCACTCTGCCTTATCCCATGTTAAACGAGGTCGGCGCACCGATCTTTAACCTTCCTCTTCCAAGTTCTCCGGTCCAGGGCGTCCTTTGGATTCCATCCTTTCTCCCTAAGATCATCTGTCACCTTATCCCTCCACCTGAGCTTGGGCCTGCCTCTTTTCCTCCTTCCCTCGAACTCCATATACTCCATAATTTGTATCTTCTTGCCAATTGGTCCCACCTTAACCGTCCCTCTAATGTAGTCATTCCTTATCCTGTCCTTCTTTGTCACACCACTCATCCATCTCAACATCCGCATCTCTGCTACCTCCATCTTCCTTTCCTGTGCCTTGGTTATAGGCCACATCTCCACACCATGGAGCATCGCCGGCCTCACCACCATCTTATAGAGCTTTCCTTTCCTCTTACAACTCACTCTCTTGTCACACAGGACCCCACTCATCTTCCTCCAATTCATCCAACCGCATGTAATTCGGTGCTGTATTTCCTCATCCAAGTCACCATTCCTCTCAACAACTGACCCAAGATACTTGAATTTCTTCCCTGAAATTAGCCTTTCACCCATCACTCCCCGTACATATATTCAGTCTTCACCCGGTTAATTCTCATGCCTCTCTCTCCTCCAATGCCTTTCTCCACTCTTCCAGGGTATTTTCAGGCTTCTCTCAGGATGATTCGCATAGAACAATGTCTTCAGCAAACAGCATGCTCCATGGTGCCACCTTCTTGACATCCTCCACTAGTACATCCATGACCAGGTCAAAGAGATAGTGGCTCAGAGCTGACCCTTGGTGTAGCCCTATGACAATGGGGAACCCTTCTGTCATGCCAACACTAGACCTGACCTGAGTTTCTGTACCCTCATACATCTCCTTCACCAACCTCACGTACTTCTCTGACACCCCCTTCTTCCTCATACACCTCCATACCTCCTTCCTGGCCACTCTGTCGTATGCCTTTTCCAGGTCTATAAATACCATTTGCAGATCCACTTTCATCTCTCTATATTTCTCCAACAATTGCCTTAGCACAAATATCACATCCATTGTCCCTCTTCCTGGCATAAATCCAAAATGCTCCTCACCAATTTTTGTTTCCTGCCATATCCTTCCTTCAATTACTCTTTCCCATATCTTCAATGTGTGTGACATCAGCTTGATCCCCTCTATAGTTGCCACAGTCTTGAACATCTCCTCTTCCATTGTAGATTGGGACGAGAATACTTTTCCTCCATTCCTCTGGTATCTTTTCCTGTTGGGCTATTTTCCTCATCAGATCCCATAACATATCCACGCCCTCACTGCCCAAACTCTTCCACACTTCCCCAGGTATCTGGTCTGCTCCCACAGCCTTTCCATTCTTCATTTTTCTTAGTACCCAATCCACTTCCTCTCTACTTATGTCTTGCACCAGTCTCTTGTTTGCCTCTCCATCCTCACACCTCTCTCTCCGATTCTCCCCATTTAGTAGTTTACGGAAATATTCTTTCCATCTTCCTCTGATTTTGTCCTCCTCTTGGATTTCCTGGCTTTCGCTATTCTCAACAACTGAGCTTCACCACCGTTTCTCTCCAGTTCTTCATAAACCTCATCAACTGCCCTCGCTTTTGCCCTTGCCACAGCTCTCTTTGCATTTTTCTTCGCTAATCTATATGCCTCCTTGTCGGCTCTAGTTCCAGTCATGTCCCATTTTTTCTTTGCCTCTTTCTTTTCCTTGATCTCCAACTGCACCTCCTCATTCTACCACCATGCCTCCTTATCCTCAGGTGGTCCCTTTCCTGATGTTATACCAAGCACCTCTTCTCCAATTTTTCTAATATTCCAACTATTAACATCCCACCATTCTTCCACATCCTCTGGTAACTTCATTACTTTCAATACCTTTTCTTTAAACTTATTCATTGGGCCTTCCTCTTCCAATTTCTACCACTTTATTCTCCTCTGTATCTGCCACTTCTGTCTATTCTTCTTTTCCCCTTTTATATCACAGTCTACCACAACCAACTGTGCTGTGCCGCTACACTTTCTCCATTAATCACTTTACAGTTTTTCACCTCCTTCAGATGTTTCCTACAGCACATAATATAGTCAATCTGACTCGTTCTATCCCTGCTCTTATAGGTTATCAGATGGCCAAAAGAAATTTTGCAGAATGGCATTTATTATGTTGGATTAATAATTTTAAGTTAAAATAAACTAATATGTGTTCAACCAAATAACATCCATCAATTCAGGAAGGTCAATCAACTTTTTTCAGATGCCAATAAACTTCCTGATATAAGTAATAGAATACTCTAAGTCAAGTATAATATATAATATCTAATATAATATATCCAAAGGTTACAAGTCAGTAACCTTTACAGGTCATCCCCAACTCCAGGACTCTAGGCAATTAATAGAATAATCTCAACTTAAACAGTGGGTAAAAATACCAAAAGTTGGACTACAGGCCACTGCTATGTAGGAATGCTGTCAGCACTAAGTTAGTGCTTTTCTAAATTAAGCTTTTTTTTTTTATTAAATTCAGTTATTTTTAAATAACTGACTAACAGAAAGGTTCTGAGTAAAAATATTACCTACCTACTTAAAAATAACAGGACTACTCTAGGACTCTCATTAAACCTAATGAAATCCATCTAATCAACCATAGCTATTGATATTCATAGTGAATAATTTATGGAGACACAACACACGTGTTAGAATAATTACTTTCCTAAAATCTGTGGAAAAGTGACTGGAGGGAGGCAGTTAGAGAGGTCATCTGTCATCACTTGCTCTCTTCTGAATACAATAAAGCATTCTGAGGAAGGTTTTAAGTGCACCACCCCAAATATCAGAACACTATTCTAAGGTCAGGTAGATTTCAGCTTATAAAGTGTCAGGATTGAGTAAGAGAGAAGTACCATTTGGAACTAAAAAAAGAATACAAAGTTTTTTGGAGTTTGAAGAAGCTATGGACTTGATGTGCTTGTGCCAGGATATGTAAGAAGAGAAAACTTCTTGGTTGACTAGCAGAATGTTATCAAAAGTGAGAGAGAGTGAGGCATGGTCTTTCTTTCAGCAAATAAAGCAGGATTGCATTTCAATGGCATTAAAATTCACCAAGTCATTTAATAAAATAAAGAGCCAAAAGGCTTTACTTCGGCAATGCAAAATTATATAAATTAAGTGAATATTAAATCCAACATCATTTCAAAGCTGAATACAGAAACTATAAAAGTTTTGTGTGAAAATTGACTAGAGAGAGAGCTCTCTCTTTATTTTAGTAAATGCTTTATGCACTGACCGAGAGTTCTGTTACGGAAAATACACCTCTCTGATGCTTTATTTTAGTAAAGAGTTCCTTGGTACTGAGAATTTTTGCTCTCTTAGGTTTCTTCCTGATCTCCAACAAAAAACCGATTAGTTTGAAACAGCTGGCAGATCATTGAAATCTTATCAAAATGGACCAATAGGAGGCGAATATATGGGTGCTTTGAGCATGCATGCTTCCTATTAAGTTCGGCTAGGGCAACTCGTATTATGGCAGCGAGTGTATTCCCACAAGCTCTCTAGTCAATTTTCACACGAAACTTTTATTGATTCTGTATTCGGTTTTGAAATGATGTTGGATTTAATATCCACTTAATTTATATAATTTCACCAAGTAATTTTGCCCCTCAACCCCCCTTTAGAATGGTAAGATGATCAGGGTGTAAGGTTGGTTAAAGAAGATCCTGAAGTGTGAATTACCTGAGCACTACAAAATTTCGAAAATGAAAATGAGAAGTGGAGATTACTTCATCAGCAAAGCTGTGAAGCTATGAATAGGACTGGATATCTGAGAGAAGAGACCATTGATATGTAGGAGGAAGAGTGGAGGTAAAAGTAGGAGCCCTAAGACCAGCACTAATTGAAGAATTGAATGAAAGGAAACCATCCACCATGACCCACATGAGACTGGTGGGAAAGCTGGCAATCCATTTACAAAGAATAAGAGGAATGCCATAAGACGACCACTTGGCAACAAGGCCATGATGCTGGACTTGATCAAATGCCTTGGAAATAGATTGAACACTTGGGTTTCTCCAAACTTTTCCATGGCCTGTATCCAGAGATGGGTGAGGTTACCTAGAAGATCTACTATGGAGTAAGAATGAAAGAATCCATATTGGTGATCACTAGCCAGCTGCTTCACAACTTTAGTCTCCACTAGTGAAGCAGTTGGTTATTGATAACATTTTCCATTATTTTCGAGAGTCCTAAAATATGGGCAATAACTTGACAGTTGACTTTTATTTCCCTTTTTGGGAACTGGCTGGATGAAACCTTGCTTCGAACAAGCTTTTAATACAACTGGAGAAATGCCACCAGGGCCAGGAGACTTATTATGTCAATTCTATTGAATATTTTTATGGTGTCTTTCTGGTGAAATTTCAGAGCAGGCATGGCATGCAGTGGATAGTTTGTACAATAATGGGAGGAGATTTGCCTTGGTCATCTATATAAAAGTTTGATGAAAAAACTGATGCCAAGAGTTCTATCTTATTTTTGGGAGATGTTACCATTGTACTCTCAGGATGTGTGTGAGAGAGGCGAAAACATGGAAGGTAAAAGTTATGTCCCATAGCATTGATCAGAGACCAGAAGGCTCGACTGACATGAGAACAGGTGACAAACTTAGTGCATTTGGTCCTTACAAAGTCTGTTTCAGATTTGTTGATGTTTTTCATAGCTGTTATGAACTGTAGTATAAGCTGGGTGAGAGATTGGAGTTTTTAATTTGAGCCATTGAGCATATGCTGACTTTTTAGCTTTGAACTGCAAAAAAAAAATATATATTAACTTAAAGTTATTGCTCCAACACAGCAGACATCTCCATAATTTTGCCATAATGAATGATGATGTCTAGTTGTCTCAGCATTTCTAAACAGTTTATCAACAGCAACTTGATCTTTACAGTTATCTTTTGTTACTTTTTTTGTTAAATACTGTGCAGAGTTGGTCATTCTCACATCAAGAAGTTAAAAAGAAATGTTTAAAATTTTAATTAATGCAAATATATATATTTAAAAAAAAAAAGATATCCTTAGGTAAAATTAATGTCACAGTGATAATTACTGCATCTCTTCTGATGGACCATGAAACTAAGTGACATTATCAGAAACTTGTGTGGGTTGTGATTTTAATGTTGATAAATGCAAGGTTTTGCACTTCAGTGTATAATTGCAATACCAGCAAATGTAAGCCAAGTAAAATATTGGTACAACTATGTATTTGAAGGTAGGCAATGTACCCATCAAACTCAACAGACATTTTGAGCTTGATGGGTACATTGCACTGACCATGAAAACTATATGGCATATTCCTACTGTGATATGAATGACAGTGACAAGTAGAAATAAGGAGGTGATCGTACCACTGTAAAAACCTTGATCAGATTACTTCTAGACTATTGTGTGTAAACTGGGTCTACATGTAAGTTGGAAATTCTGAAAAGGATCCGTAGATAATGAATATCAACAGTCTGAAATGTTGATTATGAGAAGAGGTTCAGGAAATTTAAATTGCAGAGAAGAGGAAATATGATAGAGATTAAGTTGAGGAGTTAATACCAGATTGGGGTGAGAGTTATACAGAATAGAGAGAGAGGGAATGAGAACAGGAAGATAACCATATAAGCTGTAAAATAAGCAAAGAAGAGAGTAGAAGATATATTTGAAAATAAACTATTGTAATTATTATTATTATTATTATTATGACATGACACCTACAATGAGTCCAGGGGATTCAATGCAGAATTGCACTCTAAAACACTACAAGAAAAATCTGTGTAGTTCAGTGGAAGTGGTGTTTGCACTCCTGTGTTGGACCGACCGAAGAAA
Organism: Typopeltis vanoorti; assembly: GCF_054136105.1. Lineage (NCBI taxonomy): Eukaryota > Metazoa > Arthropoda > Arachnida > Uropygi > Thelyphonidae > Typopeltis > Typopeltis vanoorti. Next base: position 89,195,844 of record NC_143564.1, on the reverse strand, counting down.
GAGCATCATCATCATCATCAGTTTTGTGCTGGCCTGGTTGGCTGAGTGGTTAGCATATCCACTCTCCAGCCAAAAGGCTGTGAGTTTGCCATGAGCATGGATATTTGTAATTATCTGTGAAAATACTAGTGGGGGTGGTGGACTGTATATGGCATTGGTAGATGATGCAGTTCACTGTAGTTGGTGGATTGAGTGGTGGAGGCAGAGAGTTGTAGAGTAGGCATCCTCCCTTGATGAGTCTTTGGACTCCTTGGCAGTGTCACGTAATAATGATGATGATTTGATGTATAGGCTGCATAGAAGTAATGCTGTAAGTTTTTGGATGTGTTTGAGGGGAAGAACTGATTTATATGAGGACAGCCTGTACTTGAACATGTTGGATACAAAGAATCTGGAGAAATTGTTTATTGGTATGATCTAATATGAAGGGACTGGAAAACTAGATCATAATGAGAGAAATATTGAGAATCTATGCTTAAGAATGACCAGTTATGTAATTCTGTTAATGACATAATTGTAGTTTATCAGGAAGGTGTGAGTCTGCACGATTTAAGGTAATCTGTGGTGTACCCAGGGATTAGTCCTTGGTTTATTGTTATTCGACCTTTACACAAATGTCGTTGGGAATGAACATCATCAGCTGTTTGCTGATGATGCAAAGGTAGGCAGGGTACTTGGAAATGCAACTGATATGCAGCACTTACAAGATGATATGAACAGGCTGGAACTGTGGGCATGTAAAAGTAGCTTATCAGCTCAATGTTAATAAATGTAAAGTTATGCTTTTTGGGCTAATGAAATATCCACTGGTGTATTATATTGCTGGGATTATGCCAAAAGAAACTAATTGGGCTAGGGATCTTGGAATTGTAGGAGATAAGAAGTTGAAGTTCAAGGGCCATATTGCAAAGATTGCAAATCAGTTTAGAGGATAATTGTAATGCTGCAATAAACAAACACTGACATGGAAGGATAAGGAAGTCATATTTTCTGTTTATAAGGCTTTGATATAACCTCATCTAGACTAATGTTGAAAATTTTTTCTGCTTGGTTATACTATAAATTAAAGATGAAACCAAGAAATTATATTCTTGGTTTCATCCTTTATCCAAGTGTAAGCAAACAAAGTTTGCACATGAAGTCACTTCACGACTGGGCTACGTGTATATAGAGGCTGATGACTTCACATCAATTGCCTTAGTATCCCATAATGCAATGCACATATCCTTACAGACATGTATAATGCTATGCATTATGGGACGGGCCACTATCCAGACTGGTCGAAAAATAAAGTTTGAAACCAGTCTGGGTAGTGGCCCTTCCCACCAATGAGAATTCTTCTGTGGGTGTAAAATTTGTGGAAAATTCTTCCTCATACACCTGAGAAGAGAATATGTTGTTCACACCTACTTTCTATATACAGTTAGCCTTTCTCATCATCCAAATTAAATCATTTCTGAAATATGAGAAATATTCATCCCTATCATCAAAAATCATTCATGTATGTGTGTGTGGTGGGGGGGGGGATGGTTTATATTTCTCTTATCAGCTCTTGACTGTTTGCTTATTCCTTGAAAAATCAAAGAAAAACAAGGATTTTCTTTTTGAATTTTGAATTATATATATATATTTCCAAGTGGGGTGCTTAAGGATCAAAGCTGTATAATTGAGATATGACCCCACATACTCTTTTAAGGAATATGAAGAACTGATCATTGGCTTCTGACCTAATGTTCAATCCTTGCCTTCTCATGGTGCACCCTCTTAGGTATCTACCTGAGTACTGAATGAATGAGAATGGGCTGGCAATTTGGGATTTAGCAGACCAAATTATATTCTTATTGGTTTAAACCACTGTGTAAAAGGATGGTGCAACATGACAGAATTTCATACCAGCTGGTATGAAATACATACCGGATATCTATGAAAGAAATACCAGATATCACTCGGTTAAACAAAATTGGCATTGTTTTCATCAGGAAACCAGGATGAACAGTGAAAAGTCAGTACTGTAACAAATACCAAAAACACATCCAAACTCAACATTAGTAGAGTTTAAGATTAGTACTGTCAATGTAAGAAGTATCAATGGAAAAGAAATGGAACTAGCAAAAGAATCAGATAAGTTTCCAGAACAGCATAATAGGTTTGATTGAAACAAAGAAGACAAAAACAGGTGAGATCTTTCTAAGCAATGAATACAAAATGTTATATTCAGGCAATAACAATCAGGGAAAAGAACGAGTAGCTAGAGTATTAAAATGCCAAATATGAGGATAATCTTCTTGAATGGTAAGGAATACCATGTAGAGTGATGTGAGCAAATATCAGAATCAAGAACTGGACAATGAGACTTATTTGTGCCTGTGGTCCCACAGAAGAAGGTTCTACTAAGGAAGAAATGAAGGAATTTTTCAAGGCATTAGAGAAGGCAGCTGACAATGAAAAAGGAAAAGTTGGCCCTTGATGGATATCTAGACAGTAGAGTAAAAAAAGATTACCAGACATATAGAAATGCTTTGGGAGGAAAATTTGCAGGAAAAAGCAAAGCTAATAATCAAGGTCAGTGGATTTCTGTTCATGACATGGATTAGTTATTACTAACATCATGTTCCAACATAAAAATGTGCATAAATTCACATGGAGAGAGAAGATGCAAGAAATAGAAAGCTCATTGACTATGTTATAGTTGCTAGCAATGTTTCCCATTGGTTCAGGACACAAAAGTATACAGAGGACTTGAAATAGTAAGTGATCACTATTTAGTTTTGAGCAGGATAAAATTGAATTTCATATTGAAAAGAAGAGTGTGTAAGTAAGTTTTACAACAAATCAAAGTTAAGCAGCTTTTAGAGGTGAACTGTAGACTCAAATATACAAACATCGTTCAAGAAATAAATGAAAGAGTTTGAAAACAAGTCCCAAAACTTGGAGGTTCATTGACCCTGGAGGAAACATTGATTGATTCAGCCAGAGAAGCATGTGGTGAGGTTGTCTGTAAGGATAGACAAAATAGAATTCCATGGTGGACACAGAAATTCTACCTTGGCACATTTCTTAGAGAACCAAATTTAGAATAGCATTAGGGGTTTGATGTGGTGCAAGATTTGATTTTTGATTTCGATCCTTTTTTTATGGTGCAAAGACATCAAGGGTCATACTGTGCCAAGACACCAGGTCACAGCAGTACATATGGTAATTGGAATAAGACAATCACAAACATCCATGCCTTTTGTAGGATTTGAACCTGCAGCCTCTTTATTGTGAGATGAAGCAATGCTTCATCTCACAATAACATCCTCTTATATGATCATTAAATCTAAAACTCTTGATCTTCTTGTATACTCTATTATATACTTCCATGCTATGTGAGCTAGTTGTAGCTCAGAATCTCTAGAAATTCATTTCCCTTTCTCTAGATGTTGTCTTCGTGTTTGATTTTATATTTCCATAATTAAAATCACCCATATTTTACACTCTCTCTCTCTCTCTTGATTCTCCAGTTAATAGTTAAACATTTCCTTATCATTCATGGTTTTCCCTTTCAGTTGTTTCTGATTGTAGGTGACTTTGTAGGCATTGCCCACAAAGTATTCCTGATGAGATTTTTACAGGGGAGTTCACCATTGCTTCCCCCCTCCCAATTTTATCCAGGCTCAGGACCAGCATATGGCTGGACATATTGATGACTCCGTAATCCATGTATGTTCAAGGGGCCAGTTTGCCTGCTCTGGGTGATGAAAAACCCAAGTTTCTGGGTGAAAAAAACCCTCTACCTCCATATGAGACCAGCTAATTCACCTTTAGTTGAAAGATAAAGGTTCCTCACATCACTGACAGGAATCGAACCCAGGTCTTTCCAACCAAAGGGCTTCGTCTATACTGACTGAGCTACGGAGGCTCTTCCTTATCATTACCTTTCACATATCCAGGTCTATAACAGCATTTCATTAAATAGCTATTTCTGCATACCTCAACTCTCTTAAAACTACTACTAACTACTATTTTTACCCGCATCTCCACCTTAAATAGACACAACTCATCAACAGTCATCAACAGCTCTAATCCTCGTTCTCCTCCTCCATCTTTCCATCCTCACAGAAAACACAGTCACCCTCATAATTTTTTTTGGCCACTAAGAGTGTTGCTCATTGGTCATTGTGTAAGCTGCAAAAAGATAAGTAAATTTTATATTTAATGTGTGGTGATATTGGTTAATATGTAGGTTGAGTGCTACTGTGAGATATTTGAGTGTTGAACACAGCGTTCATTATATTTCTAAGGCAGTATTACTTTAAATTCATTGTTTTGTGTTAGTGCACTGATAAAATATGGTAGCAAAGGTAGATCATTGTATAGGTTAGCATGAAAGACAAGTAAATTGAATGCTGTGTATTTTTCAAAAACAATATGGTACTGGAATGTACTATGTATGCATGGGAAGATGTTGCAGATGTTTATGTGGAGAAGCTGAATAAGAGAAAGGATTGACTAGGTGTGATATTCTAATGAATCACAAGAGTTTTTTAAATATGAGTAAGGAACATGGATTCATAACTGAAAAAGCAGTTAAGGAAGATTGTGCAAATGTTCAAATGTGTGTGCACGTAGCAAGGAAAATAGTTTGATTGGTGATAAAGCATTTGACAATAAGATTTAAAAACGGAATGCAATTAACAGTGAGATGCTGAGTGGAGTTGATGGCAAACAAGCTTGTGTGACTGATGACAAAATAGTGGGTGTGAATGATAGCTAAGAATGATGCAAGATTTGAAAGCTGAGTTGGTGAAGTTGAGGCAACAGACAAAGCAGATGCAGAGTGAAATGAAGAGAACAGTAGATATGTATGAAAGAGTGAAGAAGGCAGCAATAAATGATGTTAGATTATGAAAAAGGCAATGCAAGATCTGCAATTGATATTGTACGGGAATTCAATAGAAGTGTGGTAAATGAGAAAATGCACAAGGTTTGTTTTCCTGGAGGTAAAATGGATAAAGTGATTGAGGCAGGCATCAAATATGAGAAATAAGCAAGCAAAAGAGTTGATAGTGGTACTAGGAACAAATGACTTGACTTTGAACAGGGAGAATGTAGGACTGATACATCAGGAAGTTGTTGAGAATAAAACATAATAGTGTAATAGGAAAGGTAGTCAGCATATTGCACAGGTAGAACAGTAATGAGATGAGGAAGAGAGCAAAGATTATGATAGATATGTTAGCAGAAATGTGTGAAGAGAAAGTGCAATTTGTTAATGTGTGGAATGAGTTTGAGGGAAAAATTGAACTGTATAAGAGTGATGGATTTCATTTGAATGTTGATCATGTGAGTCATTTGGAGAGACTGCTGCTGGAAGGGAAAGTAATATGTGCAGAGAAGTAAAAAGTGATGTGAAAGAGTGGGAGAATAAGGAAGGAGAGATTGAAGTATTGCTTATGAGTGGAGAAGTGGATAGCAAGAGTGTAGAGAATGAGAGAAGTGTGAAAGACAAACAGAGAAACGGAGAGAGTGGACAGGGGAAAACAGCAGGAGAAAAGTTGATGCTCAAAGAGGAAGTGAATGTGTATGTACACAAGAAAGGAATGGGATGGTCTGGAGTGCAGGGAGAACAGTTGGATTTGAAAAAGATTCTGGAGATTGGCAAGAAAAAAAAAAAAGAATTGGTTCAAGGAAGGTATGGAGAAGTGACATCTACCAAGTGGTATCAGTAAAACCTGTTACAGATCCAAGAGTGAGCTGTTATGTTTGTATACGATGATAGAAGTATCACAAACAAGATAAATGAAATGGTTGCTTTAATTGAGTTTCTTTGCCCAAAAATTGTTGAAACAAGTGATACATGGTTGGATGAGGATGGCATCCTGACAGGAACATAGATGGAAGGGTATGATGTTTTTCATGATAGAAAGGATAAAAAGGGAGGTGAAATGCTATTGGTGATAGTAAAAGAGTTATTTCCATACTAGGTAGAAATGCAAGGGCAGAATAGTGATGGTCGTTTTGAGGCAGTATGATGTGAGATATAGATGAATAGAATCAAATACTTAGTGAGATTATGTTGAATTTTTTCTTGACAATTATTCATAAGACTATTACACTTTTTTATAAAATCTTTATCAAGTAGCTTTATTTTTATCCTCCTACATGTTTTGCCAATCTGTTTCTATTGGCATCCTCAGGGAATACAAACTAGTAAGCTAAAATGAAGGTTACAGACTAGGTTATAACCGATGGTTCTAAATCATACAAAAAATTGGTATTGTGCGTGACAATGTGCGTGTCTCGTTAACGTGATTTATTCATGATGACTCATGACATAATTGTTATGAAAGTTCATTTCTTTGATATTTAATGATCTGATAAAAGTTTTCCAAATTTCTGGTAAAATTAGACCTTGATTCTTGTTTAGGTTTACAGTTTTACGGACGACTGTAGCTGCTTCTTTAAAGGTTCTTGAATGGTAGTTATCTTCTATGTATGGCATAAGGCTCTTATCCCACTCAATGTGATGGTTAGTAGAGGCAAAGTGGCATGAAAGGCCTGAAATGTCTTGTCTGTTATTTCTGACATATCCTATGTGTTCTTTCTTTCTTGTTTCGAAGCTTCTAGATGTCTGACCTACGTAACTAATACCACATGAGCAAGGAATATTATATACTCCAGAGTATTTGTAGAATGGGTGAGGCTCTTTTGGTGATCTTAAAAATTTCCGAATAGTATTGATTGGTTTGAATACCACTCTGATCTTGTATGGTTTTAAAAGGTTAGCTAATTTTGTGGAAAGGTTGTTGACAAAAGGAATTGTAACTGTACTGATGTATTGGACGTCATCACGTTGTCGATGTGGCATATCAGTAAATAGAATCTTGTTATAGAGTCTTTTAGGGTAACCATTTAAAGAAAGTTCTCTGGATATTGTGGTTAATTCCGTTAGTAGGTCATCCTTGTCTGTCGTATACTGTATAGCTCTTTTCTTGAGACTATGGATAATGCTAAGTTTCTGAGCTATGTGATGAGCTGAATTGAAATGGAGGTAACGTCCAGTATTTGTAGGTTTTCTGTATACAGATAGGTTGATACTATTATTGGTTTGTTTCTTTATTAAAATGTCAAGGAATGGCAGTTTTTTATCTTTTTCCATTTCTAATGGGAATTTGATGGTATTGTGGAAACTATTGATTTGGTTGAGGTAATTCATTAGTTCTTCTTTTGTATGATCCCAAATGATAAAGATGTCATCTACATATCTGTACCAAATTTTCGGTTTTGGAAAGATCTGGGTTAAGATTTTTTTCTCTAGATCTTCCATGAATAAGTCAGCACAAGGAGGTGAGAGGGGGCTACCCATAGCTAATCCAGTGAGTTGTTTGTAGATCGTTTCTTGCCAAATGAAATAGTTAGAAGTTAAACAGTGATTGAACAAAGTAGTGATGTTTCTTGGAAACAATTTGTCTAAGATGTTGATGACTTCAACCACTGGAATGTTAGTAAACAGAGATGTGATGTCCAGGCTTGCTAGTATATCCTCTTCAAAAATAGGGATGTTTTTTATTTTATCTATAAAATGTTTTGAGTTTTTAATATAAGTATCCGAGACGTGAATGTGTTGTTGTAAAATCTTCGCAAGATACTTGGATAGTTGGTAAGTGGGAGAATAGATTCCATCAACTATTGGACGTAATGATATACCTTCTTTGTGAATTTTTGGAAGGCCATACAATCTAGGAGTAAGTGGGTGCATAGATTTTAATTTTTTTATAATTTCTATAGGCCAATTATTCATTCCACGTAATAATTCATTGGTGTCATTATGATTTTTAGTGGTAGGATCTCTACTGAGAACTTCATATACAGACCTGTCAGATAATAGATTTTTAATTTTTTCTTTATAATCTGAAGTATTTAATATAACTGTATTATTACCTTTGTCGGCTTTGAGTATGATGATATCTTTATTATTCCTTAATTTGAGAAGCATTCTTCTCTCCATTTAGTTAGAGTTGGTGTTAGGAGATCTTGACTGAGCTGAAAGGATTATGCTGCTTTTTAATCGCAAGTCATTAGCTGTTGGAGCTGGTAGTATTTTTGGAAGGCCATACAATCTAGGAATTTTACCAGAAATTTGGAAAACTTTTATCAGATCATTAAATATCAAAGAAATGAACTTTCATAACAATTATGTCATGAGTCATCACGAATAAATCACGTTAACGAGACACGCACATTGTCACGCACAATACCAATTTTTTGTATGATTTAGAACCATCGGTTATAACCTAGTCTGTAACCTTCATTTTAGCTTACTAGTTTGTATTCCCTGAGGATGCCAATAGAAACAGATTGGCGAAACATGTAGGAGGATAAAAATAAAGCTACTTGATAAAGATTTTATAAAAAAGTGTAATAGTCTTACTTAGTGAGATGTTACTATAGAACTGGTAATGTGGAGAGGAGTGACCAATAAATGTATAAGCAAATTAGCCAAGCAAATAAGAAATGATTGATTTTAATTATGGCAATATAGACTGGGCTGAGAAGATAACAACCAGCAGTAAAGAAAATTAATTTCTCAAGTTTTTGAGGGATAACTACCTCAGACAGTATGAGATAGTATGTAACAGATGGCAGGCAAGGATTGTGGGTATCAGATTTGATCTTTTAAGATGCCATTATAAAAGAGGTGTCAAAACTCCCTCCAGTTGGGGAGAGTGGTCATGAAGTGATTACCTATGTGAGGAATGAGGTGAGTATAAGGTATATGTTTAACTACTAAGCTGGTGATTATGAAAAGCTCTGGAGACAGCTTGGAGCTATATCATGGAATGAGCAGTTGGGTGAAAAGGAGATCAATGCTGCTTGGGTGCTATTTAAGAACTATCTAGTAGAAGCAATGTCTGAATGTATTCCAAGGGTCAAAAGGTTAAATAAGGCAGATATTAAGTGTATGAATGAGGAGATTAAGCATGCAATACACGGAAAGAAGGAATTATGTAGGTACATAAGATGAGTGGAAATAATCAATTTCATGAGGAGTACAAAGAAACACGAAAGAATGGTGACTCATTTGGTAGCAAAAGTGCAGCAGTTAGTTAATGAATTCAAAAAAAATCCAGAGAAGTTCTTTCAGTATACAGCCAACCAAAAAAAATTATGGTAAGATGACATTAATTGGAGAAAATGGTATAAGAACAACTGCTGCAGAGGATATAGTTGAGATATTTAATAAGCAATTCATAAAGGTCTTTCATCCTGTGAATGTGACATCATGGAAAGTTTGAGAGCAGTGGATGAGAAGGAAGAGAGACTGAATGAGGGTGAGCAAGAGCTATATGGAGAACTAAGCAAACCTGATATTAATAAGGCTGTTGGACCTGATGATATATCTGCCTTGTCATAATTGTTTAATTTAATATGAGTCTTACATTTGGTCAAGTTCCTAAGGAACTTGTAACCAGCCAAAAAAAAAAAAAAAAAAAAGATTATGGTAGGAAGACATTGATTGGAGTAAATAGTATAAGAACTGCAGAGGATATAGTTGAAATATTTAATGAGCAGTTCATAAAGGTCTTTCATCCTTGTGAACATGACATCATGGAGAGATTGAAAATATTGAATGAGGAGGAGGAGAGACTGACTCTGAGTGAACAAGAGGTATATGGGAGGTTCAGCAAACTTGATCTTAATAAGGCTATCAGACTTGATATATCACCATGTGTACTGAATGAATTTGCGAGGGAGATGACATCTGCCTTGACTTTTTTGTTTAATATGAATCTTACATTGGGTCAAGTTTCAAAGGAATACAAGGAAAATTGTACTGCTTCATAATGGAGTTGACAGAATTCAATCATCAAATTATAAACCAATCAGTGTGTTAGGTGTTGTGGATAAAGTGTTGGAGAGGTTAGTAACAACCGGTATCCAGAATTGGATACCGGTTGTTACTAACCTGAACAAAAGTGATATTATCTTTGATGAACAGCACAGATTTTTTAAAGGGAGGCCATGTTTTAGTAATCTACTTACTTATTACAAGAAGGTGACAGCAGCATTGGATGTGGGAGACGGATACACAGTAGTATACTTAGATTTTGCAGAGGCTTTTGATAGATTACTGCATGATAAGTTGATAGTCAGACTAGAGCAGATGGAGTTGGATATTAGACTAGTGCATTGGGTTGGAGATTGGCAGTCTAATAGGTATCAACAAGTTGTGTATAGTGAAGCAATATCCAGAAGCAGAAAGTCACTGATGGTGTTCATCGGGGGGGGGGGGGATCTGTTTTAGGACCCCCCTGTTTAACCTGTATGTTAATGATACTGGAGAAGATTTGAATAGGGATACACAGTTGTTTGCAGATGATGCAAAGTTGGGACAAACTGTGAGGAGTAGAGCAGGTGTTATGGCCTTACAAGAAGACTTGAATAAACGGAGTGAATTGGCACATGAGTGGGGATATAAGTTAAATGTTATTATTATTATTATTATTATTATTATGATGATTCAGGCCTCCATGGAGTCACAAGACTCATCATAGGAGGCCCACCCTACAAAACACAAAAAGTATCATACCACTCCTTGAACCATTGACCATTCATGCTCTCAGCACTCTATCAGGTAATGCATTTCACAGTTCATCCACCCTTCATCCAAAGAAATCACTCCTTATCCTCTTGTATGGACTTCCAGGTATGGACCTTTGTCCTCACTCCTTGCCCCTGTTCTTCCACCAAACAAAAGCACTCCCAGTGTCAATCTTGTAACTACCTCTCAACAGTTTAAATGTCTCAATCCTATCACCTCTCTTCCTTCTATCTACCAAACTCTGCAGTCCACATTTCCTCACCCTATCCTCATAACTGTTAGGTACCCTCATGTTAGGTATTACTTTGGAATGCAAAGATGGGATGTAGAATTTACTCTTGGTGGGGATATATTGTTGGAGGAAATCTTGTGGTAATGCTGGATGAGAATCTAAAATTTAGAGGATACATTGCCAAAATTGTGAGGATAACACAAAGAATTCTGGCAGTGAGTGTGTGGGCACTGCTTGTAGAAGTAAGGAGATTAGATTCTGGTTCCATTGTTTAAGGCCTTGGACTACTGTGCACAGATCTGATCACTTTTTTTTCAAAAAAAGATGAAGAGATATTGGAAAGGGTCCAGAGGCAATTGACTAAGATAATTCTATTCTCTGGAATGATAAGTATGAAAAATGCTGTGAAAATTCAAATTGCAAAATCTAGTGGATAGGAGGAAGAGGAGTGATATGATAGAGACATTCAAGTTGGTAAGGGGGTTGTTATAGGATTAATGTTGAAGAGGTTTTTCATAAAATGGTGGGAGATAGGGAGAGAACAAGAGGTCATCACTGGAAGCTGTATAAGGAGGGTGTGAGCAAGGGAGTGAGAAGCAGGTTTTTCGCATGGAGATTTGAATGATTGGAATACATTGATTGATAGTGTAGTATCTGCAGAGAATTTGAATGTATTTAAGGCATAGTATGATGAGCTGTTTGTATGACAAAAGAACCTCCTGCAATAAGTCTTTGAGTCCATGAAGGATCTTGGAATAGTAATAATAATAATAATAATTTCATAATTAATTCAACCTAAGTATGCCTTTACATTCATCCTCATTTAACCATGTTTTCCTTATACCAGCAATCTTTCAGCAAATCTCAAACAGTATGACAAATTCTTCGATCTCCTCCTTATTCTCATACTTTTGGCATTTATACACAGTCATAATAGCTCATTTTAGAGATTGTGATTATAACAACATATGATATGATATCTCTCAACCATGTTCCTCTTCACTAGATCTTACCCGTCCTCTCAGTTATTACCAATCCTGTGTATTCCTAATCAAGTGATGCTATGCATCCTACAATATTTGCCTTTGGTGCTGATCACTCTCATGAATATTCATATCACTTCCAGTGTCTATGTTATCTGTACTCTATCTCTCTGTTATTTTCCTTTTCATTTTGTATACCATTCTGTCATTTTCATCTGTCACTCCTCCCAGTAGTCTCGCACTGCACATCATCTCACGTCTATTCATATCCACCCTTTCACTCTTTCTCTCCTGCTTTTTCATTTCCTGTTTTACTTCATCAGATCTCTCATCCACTTTTTAACTCTTTCATTACTCTCTCTCTCTCTAACAGCAGCGAATTTCTCAGACGACTCATGCCAAACCTGTTCAAGCAGTTCACTCTGTTATAGAGTTACATCCATCTTGCAAATTCACCATTGACAGAATGATATTTCTCTGTTCACAGAGAACCTCAACATACATTTTGGAGTTGTGTGTGGAAACATAGTGTAATAGTAATGAATAGGCTCACCATCTCAACTCATTACTATTTTAACTGTCTAACACATCAACCACTTTTCTTATTACTCTGTTATCTTTTTAGTCTTCTTATTAACTTTTGATATCCATCCCCACATTCTCATCCTATTCATCTGTTATTTCTTCTCAAAACTATCACTGACTCTTCTTGTGTATTTTATCCACAGCCTGAATTACCTTGATCTGGAAAGCAAACTTAGGTACTATTTCATTCACCATGACTTTTGTATTAGAATCATTATATAATGCCACTTTTGATTGATTCATTACTTCTGTTGCTGGCTATCAGAACCACCATAATCAAACTGCTTATTACTTCAAAGGAGCTATTAATCTCCATATTCAAAAATGCCATACCAAAATAGTTGAGCCATCCTTAAGAAAACCAGTTTTAATTTTAGACTGGAATATAGTACATATAGCAGTTAGTGACATTACAGCCGCCCTTATTATGGTCAGTCAGGCTGTACTGCACTCATGAGGGTACACAAAGAAACCTTAGAGACTGCATGAAATATATGAAAATCAACAAATCAGGAATACATGATCGTATGCTCCAAATCAACCATAGATCAGCTGAAACAGTACAAAACCAAATGTTGATTTGAAAGAAACTTCAAGGAATTAACCAAATGTTAACCATAATAATTGCACATTTATCTCCAAAATCTGGTGAGCACTATTATGACTACCAAAAAGGGCTGCAAAATTCTTTGCAAATGCTGCCATCCACCCTAATCCATTAATAAGCTAAGCAATAGACTGCAGTAAGCATCACCCTACAAAACACAAACATCCTAAAACCATAATGAACAGGCAAGTTTTTTTAAAATCACTGCCAGAAGCCCAAAACAGGCAAGCCAAAGGCTCAATAATATCCCAAGTCTGTTATGGTCTTCTGCCTACTGGTAGACTACAACAAACAAATATCTTGTGATAAATGTCCCAAATTACAAAACTGCACTAAACAGCAAAGTTTTTCTTTAAAAAAAAAAAAATTATTATTGGTATACCACAGTGGATGAGCCAAGTGCTCAATAATCACCCTTAATCTAACAATTTTCTTGCAGATATCTAACAAAGGGGTAAGGGACCACGGATCTTATAAATCCATTGCACCAGAAGGGTTAACAGCACTATATGACTGGTTGCACACTCTCTAAACCACTACATCCAAAAACAGATAAGCATCAGTTGCTACTAAAATCAACCTGATTAGAATTTTCAAATTCCCCAGATAATGATTTCTCTTCACAGCTTATACCCTTAAGATCTCCGTGCAAAATAACATCTAACAGGGCTCCAGGTCATTTCCTCCCACACTTCCATTTTTTTAATGTTATTTTTCTCATAATTCTACCCACAAGAAGCTGGAATCCTACATTTTATTTAATCTAGTGAACTAGTTTGGTAAACTGGAAATCCTGCACTAGATACCAAATACATTCTTTTCATGTCATGTCAAGCATCCAATTAAGCATTGAATTAGTGGTCTTATATCAAGTGATGAAAATCATACACTATCAGATCTTTCATAAATATCAACAGTAAAATAAAACAACAAATTATATGATAATCACAGTTGTTGTTGTCAAGTCCATTGAAGAGCTTCTAGATATGACCATGGGCCTGTAGAACTGCTTTGGCAATCTGTTGAACTTTGATGGAGTAAAACTTTTCTATAAGGTTATTGTCAATTTTCTGTAGAGCAGCGGCAATTACTAGGCAAGAATAGATATGGACAGGTGTTAGTTCACTTCCTGGACAGTTCTTGCATATTTCATAGCTTCTAGTACTGCCTGGATGAATTTTCATGCCTTTAAAATGTTTTGTCCTTATATCTGGTGATGATTGTGGTTATTTCTCTATTTTCATTAATTTCACTGATTTCATTCTTCTTCTTGATAGTTTGTTTTACCAATCTTATTTTTGCGACAGAGTTATCATCAGTTAGTGACAGTGGGTGTAATTTTTGAGGTAAGTATCTTATCTCACTTCTTTGACTAATCTGTCTGCTCTCTCTCTCATTGCCTTCAATATTTACATGGGCTGGTATCCATTTCAGTGTTACAGTTCTTATTTTTCAAATTTAAAGTTGTTAGTTGTTCATGTTCCTGTGTGAGTTTTGTTTTTCCATTTTTTAATGCCTCAAGTGCAGATTTTGAGTCACTGTAGATTATTCCTTCTGCAATGTTTATTACTGGATTAGAGAGATAGAACTTCCGAGCTGCTTGTATGGCTGTTAATTCACAAGTGAAGTTTGAAGCTATTTTGCTAGCTGTGGTTTTGATTTGCATTTCCTCGCATCCAGGTAGAGTTAGAAAAATCCCTGATCCTCCTTGGTTGAGTGCTTCATCAGATGATCCATCAGTAGGCAATGACACAGTTTAGATTATTTAAGTGATGTATAGTGTCAAGTCCTTTTCTTTTGTTTTCATGCTGACAATCCTTTTTTGAACAAAGTTCTAGATTTAAGTTAATCATTGTTTTTTGGTAGTATAGTGGAAAAGAATGACTCTTTGCTTATTTCAATAAACAGTTGTTCTAAGTTGATCTGTTTTCCAATTTCATTATTGTATTGTAAAGTAGATGATCTCTTTAGTCTAGATTTTCCTGTCCAGGCATCGAAAGTCCTGAGTGAGATGGGATCCTATTGTTGGCTCCTAATTCTGTTAGTGAATTTAACTGTGGAGAGTTTTCTTCTGTCTTCTAGTATGTGAAGCCCACACTCTTGTGGAGCTTTTAAATTATTTGTGGATGAGACTGCACCTATAATAATTTTTGCTGCAGTTGATTATATTCTCTCAAGTTTTTCTTTTGAGCTAGTAGAAGCTGGAGCCCAGATTGATGAGGCATATTCCATAGTGGGTCGTATGAGTGTCTTTGGTTTTGCACCCTACTTTGTTCCACAAAGCCTTTTGATGATATTAAGCTTTTTTAAGAGCTTTATTAGATATATTTGCAATAGGAGTTGTAAATCTCAGTTCAGTATCTATTTGGAGACTGTTTTTCCCATTTTAGTATTATATATTTCAATTTGGGGATTGTAATTGTGTCTGTTATCAGGTGGAGAAGATACTCACTTTTGTTTTTTATGGGTTTATCTGTAATTTAAGTTCCATTGCCCATCTTTCTAAGCCTTTTATTGAATTATTTAGGACTTCTTCAGATTGCTGAGGATTACTGCTTGTGTGCCAGATTGCTATATCATCTGCGTAGCATGCTATTTTTGTGTCATTTATTATGTGAGGATGAATATTGTTCATATAGATGAGAAATAGGAGTGGGCTTAAAACTGGACCTTGTGGGACTCCAGCCCAAGTTCGATGCATGTTGGAATAAATTCCATTAACTTTTACTTTCATTTTTCTTCCTTTCATGAAACAGAAATCCAAATTAATGTGTTCCCCCTTATTCCAGTATTGTATGCAACTTTTGTCTCCAAACATGATTGAAGGCAGCTGTAAGATCCAAGAAGATTGCTATTGTCTTCCTTGGTGGTTTTTCTTGCCACTATGATTGATTGGCAAAGATAAAATAATTGATCTTCTGTACTGTGTTGAGACATGTATGCAGTTTGGTAGAATTGATCTTGTTAGATGTTTGGTAGAAGTTGTCTTTCTAAGAGCCAATTCATAAGTATGTATTATTCTTTTGTTTAGTTTATTATTATTATTATTATTACAGGTATCTCCATGGAGTCAGTAGACTCATCGCAGGAGACCCAAACTAGCAAAACAATATCTGTCATATCTCTTCTTGAATTCATTTACAGACGAAGAGCTCACAACTAAGTCAGGCAATGAATTCTACTCATTCACCACCCTTCAGGCAAAAAAAACCTTGTTCTGACACCTTTGTTAACCACACGCTTCTTTAATTTCCAGAGATGACCTCTTGTTCTTCCATCACTATCACACAGCTGAAACATTTCCCCTGCATCAATCCTATAAAAACCTTTCAGTAATTTAAATTTTTCTATCATATCCCCTCTTCTTCGCCTATCAACCAATCTCTGCAATCCACAAGCTCTCAATCTACCAATGTAGGGAGCATTTTTTATATCACTCACCAACTTGGTCACTCTTCTCTGAACCCTCTCCACAGCCTCCTCATCTCCAAGGAATCCAGGTGACCAGACCTGAGCACAGTAATCCAAATGTGGAAGTATCAATGCTTTATAAAGGGGAATAATAACCTCTTTATCTCTGGGTGTCAGTGTGTTCCTCAACAACCAAGTAATCCTATGTGCAATCTTGGACACCTTAGCAATGTGTCCTCTGAACTTCATCTCTCTATCTACCAATACCCCTAAGTCCCTAGCCTCATCAATCTCTTAGAGTACCTTTCCATCGATGTAGTACACAGCTGGTAATCTTTTAATCCCAAAATGCATGACTTTACACTTTTCCACATTGAACTGACATCCATTATCTTTTGCCCATTTTACCAGCTTATTTAAATCATCCTGCAAACTTTCAACATCAGCTTGATTTTTTATTGCACTACACAACTTTGCATCATCAGCAAACAACTGAATATCTCCCTTTAAGCCATTTCCTATATCATTTATATACAAATTAAACAACATTGGCCCAAGCACAGAGCCCTGAGGCACACCACTGGTCACCTGCCTCATTCTGGACTCAGCTCCTCCATACACCACCTTATGGTAGCTCTTCCTGAGCCATTCTCCTATCCATATCACCAATTTAATATCCATTCCCATCTGCTCCAATTTGCGTAACAGTGTTCTATGGGGTATCCTGTCAAAAGCCTTAGCAAAATCCAGAAGTACCACTGTGTAGCCAGTTCCTTTGTCCAACTCAGATGTTATTCTATTATGAATAGTTAATAGATTGCTAAGGCAGGATCTACCTTTAACAAAACCATGTTGGCCTCTATAGAGTATCATATCCTGATCCACCCATTCTTGAATTTTGTCTTTAACCAACTTTTCCAATACTTTTACCACTACTCCTGAGATGGTGATTGGTCTGTAATTAAATACCGCAGTTTTAGAGCCATCCTTATGCAAAGGAACCACTTTGCCTAACTTCCACTCCCTAGGGACCATACCAGAGTTCAAACTTAAATTAATTATCCAAGTAAGAGGGGTTGACAATTCATTTGCACATTCGTGCAACACCCGAGCTGATATTCCATCTAAGCCTACAGAAGTGTTTGCATTTAAATTTTGCAATATATTAAATACCTCTGATTCTTTAGCTTCAATTCTCACATTAGATATTGCTACAGCTATAGAGATATTCTCACTTGGGTGATAGACTTTTGAAAAGTGATCACTCAGTAACTTGACTATTACATCTGATTTTGTCACCTCAATACCATCAGCACCCACTAAAGTTATCCTTCTGAAGTCATTCTTCCTCTTACTTGCCACATAGCAGAAGAACTCTTTGGGATTACCCTTGATCTCTTTGGCTAAGGTCTTCTCATAATTTTTTACAATTTCAAAATTACAGAGAGTATTAGCCAAAGCTATTGGTCTGTAGTTTTTCCAGTCACTAGGGTTTTTGTTAGGTTTAAGTAAGGGTATAATGACTGATGTTTTCCAGATTTTTGACAGTTTACTTGTATTCCAAGAAGTGTTAAATATCTTCAGAAGGCAGTTTTTGGCTATTTCTCCTATGTTTTTATGGGAGAAATATGTCCAAAGATAAGATCAGTTCTGGGTGATTTGTCAATATCAATTTGACTAATTGCTGTTTCTAGTTCTGTCATTGTGAGGTCCTGAGTAAAGATGTCTGCAGAAGGATAGGTTCTGGATTGTATTAGCAGATTTTTTGCAGTTTTCCTGCACCTTTTGTCTTCTTTGTTGTACTGCAGTTTGCTTACTTTAGAGTAATGTTTGGCTGGTATATTTGCCATCTGTTTGTTTGTTGCTGCTTATTAATTCCTGAGGATATTGTGTTTGAAGAGATGATATTCCAGTGTTGTGAGTCCATGTGTAGAGGCTTAAGTGCTGTGAGGACATCATGTTGGAGGTTTAATGGATTTTTTACAACAACAGAATTTTGTTAAATTTTGTTAAAATTTTGTTAAATTTTGTTTAATTTTGTTAAATTCTGTTTTAATCCTTTCTGAGGAAAGGATTAAAACAGAATTTAACAGAACAAACTCTCCCACCACCACCCCGCTCAACAATATGGCATTATTAAAACTCTTACCAAGAGAGCCCACAATCTTTATTCCAGTGGAACCGTCCTTACAACTGAACTTGACCACATACACAACAGTTTCCTCTCCAATGGCTACAGCGATCACAGTATCAAAAAATAATCAGTTCCTCCCCCATTCCCCGGTCTTCTCGTCAGAAAGCATTTAGAAATGCCATCACCATACCCTACATCCATGGCACATCCGAAAAAATAGCCAAGATTTTAAACAAGTACAACCTACACACAGCATTTAAGCTCCAGCACAAACTTGCTACCTTATCCATTCTACAAAAGATCAGCTCCCTCCTCTCTCAGTGCCTGGAGTTTATAAAGTACCCTGTTCCTGTAAGCTGGCATACTTTGGACAGACAGACAGATCAGCAATCATCTGCTTGGAGAAACACAAGTCATACATCTGCAACCATGACTATGGTCAGTCACTCCATGCTGGCCATGTCTTGGATACAACCCATAGGATCTCATGAAAAAAAAACACCATGCTCCACCACAGCAAATTCAAAAAAGAGAAACTATTCTTAGAATCAGCAGCAGCTCTCAGAAATCAACCAAATCTTAATAAATACAGTTGCATTAAGCTTCCTAAGATTTGGGAAACACTTATCACCAGAGGTCCTACATTCCAGGCCACCTACAACTGCCCTTAGAGGGCGCTCTACCTAGTTAGGACTTTAGTGTCACCTGCATGGTTGGGTTTAGTATTGTTTGTTATTTGTGTTTATGTTACATTAGTTTTTTTGTAATCCCTGAAGATGTCTCAGTGACTGAGATGAAATATAGGACATATTAAATTCTGTTTTAATTCTTTCTGAGTGTTGTAAAAAATTCATTAAGCCTTTTCTTGGATCTAGTCTATTGTAGAATTCTTCACTTTTTTTTTGTTTGCAGTTTGAAATTTCATCTTCAGTTTATCATCTTAGTTCCTTTTTAGTAACTTCCTTCTGTTTTCTTCTGTATTATTTTGTTTTAACTATTTGTCGATAATATCTATTTTGTTGATCATAGCATTGATATTACATTCTTTCCAAAATGGAACCCAATTGTTTTTCCTGAGTCCTCTGGGAATTGAATTTTTTGCAGCTTTCTGTTAGTTAATTCTAGTAGTTGCTAATCAAGTTCTTTACTAGTGGGTGTGCCAGTGCACTATGCTTCTAATAACTGTGTGTATTTAGACCAATTTGCTTTTCTGAAGTTCCAGGATCTTTTTGTCTGTGGTTTTTGGTCTAACTGCAAATCAGTGGTTGTGATAATAGGTCTGTGATCACTGATGGCATTCTTTAGTATTTTCCACTGGGTAAGATTTGCAGTTTCATAATTTACTGCTAAGATGTCTAATGCTGATTCTGCACCCATTATTTTTGACAGATATGTATTTTGCTTGTTTATGATCTCAAGGTTTAGATCATCAGTTATGTCTTCTATTTGTGCTCCTTTCCAATCTGGTTGTGGGGAGCCCCAAGTTGGGCTTTTGGCATTTAGATCTCCTAAAAGGAATCTTTGTATCTGACATTGTTTGACTAAGTTGCTTAAGTAGTTCTGTGTTTATATCTGTGTTATCTGGGTGATATGCATTGACTATTGTAATAATGTGTTTTGGTAGAAATATCTGGAATGCTTGAGCCTCTGTGTTACTATTTATATTGCTGTATGTAGTTAATACGATTTCTTTATATTTAATGTGTTAGGTCCATAAGAGTATATCTATACCTCTGCCAGAATGATCTGGTCTGTCTTCCCTTAGTGTTGAATAGCCTTTGATATGAAATTTCAGATTTTGATTTAGTTTTCTTTCTTGTAAACATGCAATGTGGATGTGATTTTTGTATAAAATGTTCTTAAGCTCTTCCATCTTTTTTTGAGTGCTATTGATGTTAAGCTGAAGTATATTGAGAGTCCTCATAGCATATTTCTCATCAAGATCCTGGACTGCAGTTCTCGACGCATCGGTTACCCTGGACGCGGTAGTATGTTTCTGATCAGAACAGATGCTCTTCATGGAATTGGGTGTGCTAGAGCCCCATTAGTCAACAATTTCCAGGGTTTCCTCTACAGGGTTGGATGTAGCAATCCAAGTGAAACAAACAAACAAAAAAAAAAAAAAGCAGGATTAAAAGAAAACTTTCATGCTACTGTATCAGCTGAAGTCCCCACTGTGCTTCACCCTACTTTTTGCCACTTCTGCCTTGAACCAAATCAGCAGTGAAGATTTGTTGATATCAGTTTGTTGATTTATTGTTACAATTTAAAAGAATAATTAATAAAATAGTAATAGTAAAAACAGAGGCACAACACTGGCCTCTCTATATCACATTGCCAGAGAACTACTCCACAATGAGACAGTACTGAACATCGGGTAAATCCTTTAGAGATCAAAAAAAAAAAAAAAGTACAGTCCGATTTTTTTATTTTTTATTTTTATTTTTTTATCGTACTATGTATGATCTCTGTTCATATCTTGTTGCCTTTTAGAATTTCTTAATGCAAATGATATTTGGCCTTGGTTAACAGTTACAGATGTTTTATCCTTTTCCTTACTGTTTTCTGAAGAGAGTTCGCTCAGTACTGTCTCAATAATGAAATCCTTAAAAAAAATTTATAGAAGGTTAAAATACAGTCAACCTTTGAGATCATGCTTCTGAATAATGCCACCAAGACAGCACTGGGACAAATATTGAACTCTGTTGATGGAGCTTAATATTTTTTCTAATGCCACCTTGGTACTGTATTATTCAGAAACATAATATTAATGCTCTTTATTTAATTTAAGTGGATATTAAATCCCACATTATTTCAAAGAAGAATAAGAATCTCAAAGATAGAAATCAAAGAGTTTCATGCTGAATATATTTTTTTATTATATTAGTTTCTTATTCAGCTTTGAAATAATGTGGGATTTAATATCCCCTTAATTTAAATAATTTTACAGCACTGAAGTGAAGCCTTTTGGCTCTTTATTTCCGTAATTAATGCTCTTGCTTAAAAAAAATGTATCCTTTAACTTCTTCACTAAAATAAAGTAAGGAATATCAACATATTTAATATATTAATATAGTACATTACCTGAGAAATAAAAAAATAAACTTAATATTATAAATGTATTTATAATTTTTACCATTTGATTAACTATTTTTAATGGTCCAATATTCATAATCTAATGATAATAAATATTACTGTGCTTAAAATATAAAATTTAATTTTAGTTACCATGGAACCCTTCCTTATCCTTAATTCACACCTTTCCTTTCCCTCTATTAATAAAATATTAGTTAAAACTAATCCCAACATATTTCTTTCATGCATCTGTGTTCTGGCTGTGTTTCTTCAATCCCTCCTGCCTTTCCTGCCACCCCGATGACCTGACTCACCCTAGGTTTCCATATTTAACCTGGCTGTTGGCTTATTAGGATATGGTAATATTCCTGCCTTTAAAACTATGAGAACTCTTCGAGCTCTCCGCCCCCTTCGTGCACTGTCTCGTCTGGAGGGCATGAGAGTAAGTAGTTACTGGAGTTAGGGAAGAAAAAAGTGGTTGTCAAGTGTTGTGTTACAATATTCAAAGGAATAAAGGAGCTGTAAAATATAAAATTTAATTTTGATTAATGTCTTTGTTGTGAACTTTTATTCAAAATTCATAATACAAATTGTCTAGACCTGCACACCTGCTTCTAAACTGCTGACATCAAAGTGCTTGGTGTTGGTTGCGTTTGTTCTGGTGTCTTAGTTCTTACAGGTTTCTAGGACAAGCATTTGAGAATTGCTATAGAAAGTGTCTTCCATGCTGCTGTAAGCGTTTTATAAGATTATTTTAGGTTTAAAGTGTTTAAAGAGATTTTTTTTTGTTTCTGTTGATAAACTTTTTTTTTTAATTACATGAGATTTCCCAAAAATCTTCCTCCTTTAATTTATATAGAATATTTGATAAGTGAGTCTGTATAATGTACGATAGTGTAGGTATAACAATTATTATTTGTTCAGTAAACTGTATGCTTAATGTACCTTATTTCTGAGGGTCTTAATAAAAAAAAAAATTTTAAATGTTCAGATATAAAGTATCATTTCTCATAGACTACTTATTCAAGCAAGTAGTCCAATAATAATGTCACTGCCAGTAAAATTAGACTAATAGTTCTTCTTTTCTTTTTTTCCATAACTAATAACAGAATGGATGTCTTTGTATGCTGGCACAGTCACCTTATGTTTAATGTTATCATTTTTTAAAGCTTGTTTGCAAGTCAACAGTATATATCAGCTTCATTATGTCTATGCATCCACATGAAGCAAATCAAAAATTAAATAAATTTTATGTAATCTGATATTTAAGACTTTCAGGAAAAATCTGTCAAGAAGTTTTTATTTTTGCTAAAAAATTAAACAATAATTGCTACTGTTTTAAATAAACACCATAGTACATTTTTCACTGTGCCAGTATGTTCCATTAAGAAGTAGTTAACTAATTTCAAGCAGACAAAGTCATTGAAAACAAAAGATAAAAGATAGTTAAGAAGTACTTCATTTTTTTTACCACTTGTTGTAGTTATCTCATTAAAAAGGATTTATATTGTATAAGGAATGAATTGACTAGACTGGTAAATAGTAGTAAATATAATAGAAGCATTCCATCTCATCATTATATTGATCAACTGTTATCAACAAGAAATATAATGGCACTTAATCTCAAATGGCCAGATAGTGTTATTGCTGTTGCTGCAGTTGTGTGAAACCATAAAAAAAAAATATCTGAAGTACTGAAAATGGTGCAGTCTTTTATGAAGGCAGCATAATAATATACACTAGTCAGCGGCATTTTTTTAATATGTTATGAAGTCTTTACACACATATTCTGAGATCTTATCCACAGCAAGATTATGGTGTCATAGTATAAATGACAAAATTATATTTAAATCTATCTAATTCCCAATTAGATAACTGAACTTTTAAAGCAACTTTTGTATTATATAAATTTCTTGAAATGTGGAAGATGCAGAGTATTGATAAAATAAGTTTATAGTATTACCATATTAAGAATCTTGAATATAGAACATTTTGCATAAAATGTGGAAACCAAATTAGTATTGCATGATTTGGACCATGATTCATCCACATTCTAAATTAATCTGAACACTAGATATACATTTGAATAAAAATGTTTCATACTTTATTATAACTCCCCCCCCCCACTTCACTTTCACTTCACAGCATTTTCTGCTGCGAAGTGAAACTAAATCTATAATTTTCTTCACTACTCTAGCATATCTCACATAATTTATCTGTTTCTCTTTGAGCAAAGGAAGTGTTTATTGCAAAAAAAGCAATAATTTTTGATCTTCTTCTTCTGGGAAGGAAATGTATACTAAAGTATAAATTACCTTTCTAAAAAGAAATTAAATGAATTATCATCTGAAAAGGTTAAATATTAAAAATGTTTTATAATAGTGTATAACAAAAATAACAAAATACATCAACTGGATTTTATTAGCTAAATTTAAATTATATTTTCAGACAGGCACAGGGCAGTGACTGTGCCCAGTGCCTGTATGAAACTGTTTTGATTCATATCTTCAGTGTGACTATTTTTTCCCCCTTGATAACCTACCTGTAAAAATGTGAAAATCTCTAGCACATCGGTATTTTGGATGAGCTAATGGTTGGATAATCCAGTTACCCGAGCATGGTCATTTCGTACTGTTGCATTAATTTGCATAAGAGTGTGTGTGTGTGTGTGTGTGTGTTAAAATTTTTAGTATTCATGATTACTTAACAAGAAGAGAAGATGTACTCCATAAATAAAATACACAGAACTCCAAGAATGCTTTTTACTACATTACAGAGCATATAGATTTTATGTGAAGTGAAATTCTCATTAGTCAACATGTCACAGGATCCCATTTTAATGAGAATTCCTCATACTAATTTAAATCTATCAAAAAAATAAATAAATATGTCAAGCAGAAAAAAGATGAAATATATAAGCAGATAAGGAAGAATTCCATGAGCAGTTATGTTATTATCACTTGACTTCTAAATAAGGAAAATTTAATAACATTGTCTTGGAATTTGTGAACTGATCACTTCTGTTCTGGATAGTATTCACTGGAGAGAGTGAATTTTAAATGCAACCAATCTTGCAGCAAAATTTAAAATACTTTTTTTCAAAAAAAAAAAAAAAAAAAGGTGGGGGGGAGTATGGAAGTTATTGAATTAATATTGAAAAGTAGTTTGGTTTTTCATTGAAATTTGGATGGTTTCATATTAAACACTTTTATCGCTATCATAATAATATGTTAATTAGGCATCAGTATAGAACTCATATCTGAATAGCCTATTACAGAGAAATTTCTCTGCCAGGTATATATTCCTAATTATATTGTATTACTTAGAGCAGCAACAGCAGCATGAAAGCAACTTCTTACATGAAAAAAAATAATAATAATAACAAAATTTAAAATTAAAAAAAAAAAATTGCAGTTTATCTCTACAGGGTTTTGGGTGAGCAATATTTTCCTTCCCTTACCCAACCCAACCTGACCTGCACCATTCCAACCTCACCCTTGCTCTTTTCAGTAAGTACAATAAATACAAATTTCCTTCTTGCCTCTACCAGGTGTCTGTGATCAATCTTATAGCCTCAGAAGTAGGAGGCGGACGCATCCAGGCTTTCAAGACAATGCGTACCCTCCGTGCTCTCCGACCGCTGAGAGCTCTTTCGCGCTTCCAGGGAATGAGGGTAAGTGCTTAGATGGTGGATTATCAATGGCACCTGCACCAAACAAAAGGTGCATGAAAAATGTGCATGTTACACACTCTTTCTCTCCTGTTGTTTGCTAAAATGTGCATTTGAGTAATGTTTTTGTGTGTGAATGCTGTTTTTTCCTTCTTTTTTTGCACTAATTAATTGATATTTTCTCCAGCTATTAAAAGGTAAAAGAAGAATAAACATATGAATATTGCCTTTTGTTTGGAGCAGTGTCTTTATTTAAAAAGCCATAACAGGATATTATGCATTTTAAACTAACAATCATTGTAACAAAAAAAAAAAAGTACCATCAAAGAAATATATTTTTCAAATAGATCTATAACTGTTGCAAGTTATATTAAGCATAAATAATAATAAAATAATTACTGCATATACCCAGTAGAATTTACTCCAAACGAAAAAAGCACATCAAAGTGAACAAAAAACTTAATGGTGAGAGTAGTCTTAAGTTACATGCCTGTCTGCTTTACTCATATTAAATGGCATATTTTTTGTAATCTAAGATTATAATAATGTTTCTTGTTTATTTTTAGAACATGATAATCTCTCTTAGTTTAATTATTATTAGATAAGCTTAATATATAATTAGTTTTTAAGAACCAGCTTGTTATCACTTTAAATCAGAACATATGGCATAGTCCCCTGCCACTTTCTTTACCAGAGATATGCAGTTGAATGGTAAAAGTTCTCTTCCTCTTTGTATCAGGTGATACAAAGAGGAAGAGAACTGTGAGGAGTAGAACATATACATGTACCCTTTAGAGGATCTGAAAAGACTGTGAGTGGAGTTGTCCAGTTCAAAATTCAAACCTTTACATATATTGCTAGGGAAATTCTAGGAGTTGTGGAGACATAATTATGAGAACTTTGAGGATATCGTAATGGATTATGGCAATGATGAGGAGGATCTTGACATATCAGAGTGAAAAGTTATAGTTGCACTGTATAAGGCCTTGATTAGATCACATGTGGATTAATGCATGCAGATTTGGATAGCTGGTTTTCAAGCAGATGATGATATATTGGAGAGGGATCTAGAGAAGACTGAATAAAGTGGTATTTAGTCTCTGTAATACTTGGAGTATGAAAAACTGTATGTTTATGTTCCACATTAACCTGGTAATAGCCCCCTGACCAACTTATATATCTTAGTCATATCTCCTCTCCTATTCATGAGGCTTTAATATTGCATTCCCTTAATCTATCTGCATAATCTCTCATCAAGTTGTATAAGAAGAATGTGAATAGACATAGGAGAAGCAGGTTCTTTGCATGAAGAATGTTGGTGAACACAGTGTACTACCTGAGAGTGTCTTAAGTGTCGAAATTATGAATGAGTTTAAGGCATGGTTTAATGAGCCTTGTGTGTGATGACCCTTTTGACTTCATGAACATCTAATGTTCATAATAATAATAGGTATATAGTGATTTCTCAATTATCTGATCTTCAAATAACCAGATCTTCAGTTAACTGACCCTTGAATTAGTTGCTGTGTTAAATGACCTCTGGTACAGCACCAACTGTACCCAAACTGATCCTTCAATTATCCATCCACCAAATTGATTTCCCATTGCAGCTGGGTAATTGAGGGATTATTGTACCTCCAAATTACATTCCAAATATCATGTATATATAGTATAATTGGAAGAATCACAGTACTCTTTAGTTGAGAAAGACTATGTAATAGGGATAGTGTAGGGCATTTATAAGGACTTTTCAGAAAAAAAGTAAGTTGATACTTCTCATTTGGAGATTAGCATGTCCTATCATTTTTGTATACTCTCTACATGTAGAACACATACACAAAGGACATAATAGCATTCATCATTGCCATAGTTACCTACTGCAACTCTGACAGATGTCATCTCCCCCAATACCCACAAGTAACTTTAAGACATGTTCTACAGTTTTAATTGTTTTTCCAGAATTTGTTCATAATTAAGACAGCAGATGTGCAAGGTGGTGAAAATGTGATTTGCATAAATAGCACTGAAAAACTAATTGAAGATATGAAAGCAGAGTTGGTAAAGATGGGGGCAAGAGATTAAACATATGAGAATTATGAATTTGCATAGGAATGTGAAGAAGAATGAGATGAAAGATATGAAAGAAATACTGAATGATTTGAGAGTGGCAGTGTACAGAGATTTTATGATAAGAGGTGCGGGAAGTGAAAAGGTGCACAAGGTCTGTTTTCCAGGAGGCAGAATGGGGCTAAATTTCACCCACACATCAAAGATGTGTGTGTGTGAAATTTTGGTCTGAGAAAGGAGTCATATCCAAGAAGTGAGGTTATTGGGACTTGTTATAGAAACAGAAATGAGCTACTATATATATGTTTACAAATTCTATAAGTTATTTCAAACATTTCAAACGCACGATTCAACAATGACTTCTAAGTCCAGAACAGGCCATGTTAGGCCTAAATCCTTGATATGCATGATGATGATTTCAAACAAGGAGAATGGAATTGTAACATCGATAGAGTTCATTCAACCAAAAATTGTTGGCATAAGTAAAACATAATTGAACATGGATAACATTCTGACAGGAATAGAGATGGAGGGTTATGCAGTCTTTCATGAAGACAGAGAAAGCAAAAAGGGAGGAAGACTGTTAGTGATGATTACAGAGATTGGGGCCATCTAGAGTGCAGATGCAAGGAGCAAATATTGACACTTGTTTTGTAGTAGCATGGTGTGAAGTGGAGGCAGGCAGGATGAAATGTTTAGTAGGACGTTGCTATAGAACTGGCAATGTGAAATGCAGTGAGAAGGAAATGTGTAGACAAATTGGTCTGGCTAATAAGAAAAGGATAATCATTATGGGTGATTTCAATTATGGTAATATATACTGGATGACAGCATCAGGAACCAAAGAGAATGAATTTCTTGAGTTTTTAAGGGATAATTACCTTAAGCAATACATAACAGAGGCCACACATAACAGAGGAGAGTTATGAGAAGTAGAGTAGAGGGTCTAGCTTTGCAAGAGGACCTAAATAGACTGTCTGAATGGGTGTGTGTGTGAGGATATCGGTTTAATGTTACAAGGTTTGTGATGATTGCAGAGATTGAGCCCATCTAGGGTGGAGATTCAAGGAGCAAATATCTCATCTTTGCTTCCCTAAGTTGGTTGAAAGCAAAGATGGGATGCAAAGTACATGATTGGTGGGGATATTTTAGAGGAGGTGGAGGAGATTAAAGAATGGGGGACTTGAAATTTTGTGGACATTGTGCTAAACTTGTGAAGACACCACAGTGGATTATGGAAATGATGTGGAGAACACTGACAAGTAGAAGTAAGGATGTTTTGATTCCATTGTACAAGACTTTGATCAGGCTGCATATGGATTACTATGCGCAGATTTGGTTGCCAGGTTTTGAGAAGGATGATAAGATGTAGGAGAGGGTTCAGAGACAACTGACACTAAGTTGGTTTCTGGTCTCTGAAATGTGGAATATGAGGACAGATTGAGAGAATACAAATTACAAAACTTAGTGGATAGAAGGAAGAGGGGAGACATGATCGAGGCATCTAAGTTGGTAAGGGATAATTACCAGATTAGTGTGGATAAGATTTTTCATAGAATATCTGGAGACAGGGGAAAACAAGAGACCATCCCTGGAAGCTGTATAAGGCAGGGGTGAGGAGTAGATTTTTTGCATGGAGAGTGGTAGGTGATTAGAATGCATTGCCTGAGAGTGTGGTGAGTGCAGGGACAGTGAATGCAATGAAGTTGAGGTATGATGAGCTGTGCATGAGAGAATGAGGCCTCCCACAATGTGTCTCTTGACTCCATAGAGGTCTGTTGATAATAATAATAATTAATGATGAATTAATAAAAAATAACATATCCCGATTATAATAATTTTGTTACTGTACTATTAACCTGTTATACATTATCAGTACTGATATTCTCTTGTTTATTTATTGATATTAATATGAAACATATTATCCACAACATAAGAAACAAAAAATATCAGAAAATTATAAATAAATATAATGCAGATGCTCTAATATAATATATTTCATTCTAATGAGATATATTCCATTTGTACCCAGTTTTATGATAAGAGCCTACTTTCAGTTCTGTTTATTTTAACTTAGTAGGCTAAGCTCCTCACAAGATGTACAGATGGAGTTGGGAAAATTATTTATATTCATGCATATACATATGTTGACTGTCAAATGTTTAAGTTTTGGAAAATAGATCTTTCAAAAGCATGTTTATAGTGGAAGCTAATGACAGTGTCTCACATCTCTACCTCTATTATACTGTATGTTACCAAGCCTTGAGTAATATGATGTCATATAGTATTGGTGTCACTTTGTTGAGATTGATATAGCAATCAGTAAGATAATTATTGACAGGTATATCCTAATATTTCTCAAGAATGCTTCAATAATGAGAAATAGAAATATAGTTTTTCTCCTTCACAAGAATTAGTAGTAACATATATTATCAGTGCAAAACATATCACGTATTATAATATAAGATTATTTCCTTTTATATTCTGATAATATTGCCTAACTTATTTAAAAACTGTCCAGAAATATTTTTGAATAAAAAAATAATAAAGTAATTCTTGCATATAACAAAGACAAGAATGGTTACTTATCTTTTGCAGAGATGAGGATGCATTAGAGAAAATTTATGCAAAGATTTTGCCAGATATGGAAATTTGAAAAAAATGTTGCAGCCAAATGAAAGAGAGAGCATATAATAGAAGCATATCCATTAATAAGTGATTTTACAGCATAGAGGCAGGGAAGATTTTTTTCATACATTTTTCTATTAGATACAGACAATGAAGATGGAAAGAAAAGAAGGGGTAATTTCTGAAAAACTCTTGATAGTCTGCTCAAGAGGAGAATTAGGTTTAGGTTTTTTTCTCATATTGTGTTGAAAGTTTGTGAACATGAAGTTTGAGATATCAACTTAACTAAATGTTAATAGATCTATGGAACTAGATGGAATTTTGCCGTGGGCTTTGTGGTGCTGTGCAAGGAACTAACCATGTCCATGATATATGTGCCTGCAACAGTTATGGTTCCTGGAAAGAGTAAAATACAAGAATGAGGAAATAGTACCACTACATAAAAAGGGATTGAAAACTGAACACAATAATAGCAATCAAAACATCTGAAAGGGTAGCAGTTCAATATTATTATTATCATTATTATTATTATTACATAACACCTCAAAGGAGTTCAAGGACTTGTTGCAAGAGGACACTCCACTCTACACTATTTAAATCTCCAGCTACACGCAATGCCATAATCTGTCAACTACACTCAGCGTTGTATCTGAGAGGGTAGGTTAAAGTGTTTAAGAAGTTGGTCAGAGTTAGAATATATCACAAAATATGAAAATAGATATCCCTATAGAGAACAGTACATATTTGTTACTTATTATGATTATTATTACACACAGACATCTCCTGAGAGTCCAAAAACTCACCTATAAAAACAGGATATGAAATGGTCACAGAAAGATAATTTTAGACTGATGAATAATGTGATATACCTGTATACACTTCAAGCAGCAGTCTGAAATCTTGAACAGTTAAGGTAATGTTTATTTAACACATTTATACTATGTCAGCTGCCAGTGGATAGCCAAGTAGCGTGAAGCCTATGTTTCTTGTTTTTGTATGATTAAGTAAAGCAATTTTCATCAGACTCTAAGAAGAATATGATTATTATTTTCAGCCTTCCACCAGAAGACATGTTCATCTAGGGTAAGAAAAGCATAAACTCCACAAATTACCCAAATTAATATTTATACCTGGACAGTATGCCGGCATGGTTGGCCAGGTGGTTAGCATATCTGCTCTCTCCAGCCAAAAGCAGCGGGTTTGAATCCCGCCATGGGCATGGATGTTTATGATTGTTTGTGAAAATACTAGTGGTGGTGGGCAGTGGATGGTGTTGGCGTAGATGATATGGTTTGCTGTAGTTTCTGGATTGAGTGGCAGAGATGGAAAGTTGTAGAATAGGTGCCCTCCCTCGATGAGTCTTTGGACTGCTTGGAGGTGTCACATAATAATAATAATAATATACAGGTAACCATGTCAAATGTGTTCAAAGTCAATGAGTGCAGAGACAGTGAATGCATTTAAGTCATAGTATATGATGAGCTGTGCATATGAGAGTTGGGACCTGTCGTGTTAATAATAATAAAACCAACTCCATCGCCACAGTCTAAGAATAGCTAACTCAGAAAGGACCATATACTTACTAATTACCACAGTGGACAAACTGATATGCTTACATGAAATTCACCTACCTGCATACAAGACTGGCTTATGTATATCCATTTACAGCTTTTGCTTTTAACTTTTAAAGTTTTCCATACATATTTATGCACAATTGCATAACAATATCAAATTAGACAATCCATAAATGTTAATTAACCTATCTTTTGGCTATAATAACTATCAAATTCTTTCTTAAAGTAACATACATTCACTGCATCTACTCCTTGATGAAGGCCATTCAACATATTTTCTATCCTAACAATAAAAAAATAAACTTCATATATATGTTCTCATTGTATTCATTATTTTTTTATGTTCTGTAGTAAGCCTCCCATAACGAGCTTTTGAATACCTGGAGATGCTAGAGAAAATAATAATAATAATAGTATATATCCTGAACGTACTTATAAACTTCAATTAAATCTCCTCTCCATGTAAAAAATCTTCTCTCACACCCATCTTCACCACCTTCACACTAAGATATTGAATGGAATGTTAGCAGAAATGTGAGAAGAGAAAGGAGTGCAGTTTGCGAATGTGTGGAAGTTTGAGAGGTGAATAGTAGACTGCCATATTACAAGCTACTAACCAAACTAAAGCAGATGGGATTAGGTAACAAATTAGTAAGTTGAATAACTGATTGGCTGTCAGACAAGTATCAGCAGGTTGTATATGGAGGAGCGGTATCCCAAAAGAGGAAGATTGCTAGTGGAGTGTCACAGGAAGCTGTATAGGGTATCACAGTGTCATAGGAATCTATATAACTTGTATGTTAATGACATTGGGACCAGCTTAACTGGAGATATGCAGCCATTTGCTAATGAGTCAAAGTTGGGAAGGGCTATGAGAAGTAGAACAGATACTGTGGCCTTGCAGGAAGATCTGAACAGACTAAGCAGGCAAATGATTGGAGTTATCAGTTTAATGTTGCAAAGTGCAGGCAAGGTTGGGATGCAGAGTATACAATTAAAAGAGAAATTTTGAAGGTGATGGTACAGATGAGAAATCTGGGAGTGTCTGGTGGATTGAGATTTGAAGTTTAGGGGTGATGTTGCTAAAACTGTAAGAACATCCCAATGGAATATGACAATAATGAGGAGGAAATTGACATGCAAAAGCAAAGAAGTTATGATTCCCCTGTATAAGGCTTTGATCAGGTCACATATGGCCCAAGTTAGTATCAGTTATATGGAATGTCAGATATCAGGGTAGAATGAGGTGGTGAAACTTACAGAGTTTTGTGAATAGAAGAAGAGGGCATATGATTAAGACATATAAGTTGGTTAGGATTGTTACCAGAACAATGTGGAGAAGATATTTCATAGAGTAGAGAGATAAGAGACAAGGGTAAAACCAGAAGTCATCCATGGAAGCTGTATAAGGAGGGTATGAGCAAGGGAGTAAGAAGTAGGTTCTTTGCATGGAGAGTGATTGGTGAGTGGAATGCATTGCCTGAAAATGTGATGAGTGCAGAATCTGTGAATGGGTTCAAGGCATGACTCGATGATCTTTTGGCATAAGAGAGTATTCACCTTCTGCGATGAGTTCTTTGACTCCATGGAGGTCAGATACTAATACAGTGAAGCTTGTTCAAAGCGGAATCGCAAGGGACCGAATATATTTTCCACACTGGCCAAGTTTCCGCATTATACAAAATTGCAAAAAAATTTAAAATCCATTAAAATCATATTACATGGTACATACCCGTTTATGAGTGAAAAATCAGCAGTGCTGGCTCTTGTAAGTAGATGATACTTGTAGACCTATGTTATTAAAATAATAGTAATAATAATAATAACACATTGTTAAAGTACTGTATTAATGCTCTATTACACTGCACATTACACATTTCCAATATACAACTCATTGAGATTTCTTCCACAGATCCAACAAAGAAACTTGTTTCCCTTTTTTGTGATCATGTCTTTCTGAATGCAGTCCTTAACTGTATACAATAGTTCAAAAAGGCTGGAAGAGTTTGAATCAATTGCAAACTGCATTACTTCACAGATGCAATGAAGAGTCTGTTCATGTGTACAAATTTTCATTGAAATATCCTGTTCTCCGGCTTCTTCTCCTCCTCCTTCTTCCTCCTCCTCATCCTCATATGATACACAAAACATCTTCGTTTTGTGTATTTCTTACCACTCATAGAGCTGTAGCAGATTCAAAGCTGTAATGTGTGGCTAGATAGGCATCACTCTGAACAAAGTTCTCTATCACAGGTATCAGCAGGTTGTATATGGAGGAGCGGTATCCCAAAAGAGGAAGATTGCTAGTGGAGTGTCACAGGAAGCTGTATAGGGTATCACAGTGTCATAGGAATCTATATAACTTGTATGTTAATGACATTGGGACCAACTTAACTGGAGATATGCAGCCATTTGCTAATGAGTCAAAGTTGGGAAGGGCTATGAGAAGTAGAACAGATACTGTGGCCTTGCAGGAAGATCTGTATTGCTGTAACATCCAATCTCTGCTAAGAGATTGGATGTTACAGCAATGTTTTCACTCGCCTCCTCCAAATTATCTGCCACACTTTCCCCAAACTCAGCTTTAGCAAAAACTTTTTTACTATTTCTGCTTTAATTTTCTTCACTGCCAACCTGATCCAATTCACAGCATCCAGAATTCATTGCATCCCATTGCTCATTACCAAATTTCAAAACCTTACACTTTGCAGCAGCATCGAATTGATAGTTGCGTTTTTTTAATATATTAACAGAAAATGGATTCACAACATTTAAGTAATTATTATTATTATTATTATTTGACACTTCCAGAGAGTCCATAGACTCATCGAGGGAGGGCACCTGCTCTACAACTCTGTCTCCACCAACTGACTGCAACTACACCAATGCCATCTACCGCCAACCATCACCACTAGTATTTCCACATACAATCACAAACATCCATGCCCACGGTGGGATTTGAACCCGGCCTTTTGGCCGGAGAGCGGATATGCTAACTACTCGGCCAGCCAGGCTGGCCATTCACACATTTACCACATGCTGTGAGAAGAATCTGGACCTCACATTCTTCCTGACCACCTTTAGTCATCTTCCAGGAATAATTCTGAGTTCTGTCTCCACTTGCTATAAACTGCAAAATTTTACTTGTATGTGTGCAGTATGATCTGCTTACTGCAATACAAACTTTATGTTTCTATCATATCTTCCTGTCCTCCACCTACTCTTGAAACTCTGAAGACCACAATCTCTCTTCATATGCTCATTTTTCAGAGCAGTAACAACAGCAAGGTGAGTGTATATGTATGATGTGTATGTATCTTGTGTATGATGGACATACACTTCTTGCGTCCATCATACACAAGAAGTGGAAGACCTCATTACACATTAGTCCAATATGTAAGATGATTTGTCTATGCAGAGAATTACACATATTCAGTTATATGTATATGTCATTTGACTTCTATGGAATTATATACTATTATGTAATATCATTTAGCCACATAAAGAATTATGTACAATTACTGTATTAAACACGATATAGAAATTAACAGTAGGTTAGTAAGTTATATGTATGTCATATGTGTTATAGAGTTAATTAATATTATCTCATTTGGATTATATAAATAATTATGTACAATTACTCGACAAATACACTTGTCCACTAGATTTTGAAAGCTGGCAAGTAACTTCAGACTGAACAAAATGTAATACTTTTATTTAATGAAAAATAACTTTTTAAATCAAGCCTATTAACTTTAAAAAACACAGATGCAGCACCACTGATTAGTTTATGGAACTTCTACTGATTTATTGAGATATATCATAAAAATAATAGGGGTATCGTACAAATACATTTATTGCATGGTGAGTAGGATTTTGCATAATTGTCAAGCCCTGGTTATACGTATATCATTTGGATAACATAAAGAATTATGTACAATTACTACATTAAACACAATGTGGTGAAATCATTACTATAGTGTGTTTATATTAAATTTATTGTTGTCAAAATAGAATTATAGTAGAAGTAAGCAAAACATCTTTAGCTAAATATAAATAAATACACTACTAATAATAAGGCTGATGATTATGAAAGTTCAGGACCCTACTTACAGCTATATCATGGAATGAAACTTGAGTAGAAAGAACATCGATGCTGCTTGGGCCTCACTCAAGAGTTATTTAGTAAAGGCAATATCAGAATATATTCCAAGGGTCAGGATGTTAAATAGGATAGGCATCATATGAACAGTA
Source organism: Typopeltis vanoorti (assembly GCF_054136105.1). Lineage (NCBI taxonomy): Eukaryota > Metazoa > Arthropoda > Arachnida > Uropygi > Thelyphonidae > Typopeltis > Typopeltis vanoorti. The sequence continues at coordinate 89,160,039 of NC_143564.1, read as the reverse complement.
AGGATAGCAAAAGTGCAGCAGATAGCTAATGAGGCCAATAAAAAATAAAAATAAATAAAAAAGCAAAAGTGCAGCAGATAGCTAATGAGGTCAATAAAAAATAAAAATAAATAAAAAAGCAAAAGTGCAGCAGATAGCTAATGAGGCCAATAAAAAATAAAAATAAATAAAAAATCACAGGTGAGTTCTTTCTCTATATGGACAGCAGAAGAATGAATGATTATGGAAGAATGATACTGATTGATGAAAATGGTAGAATTATAATCACTACAGAGGATATACTTGACATATGAATGAGCATTTCATGAAGATATTTCTTCCTTATGAATGTGACATCATGCAGAACCTGAATGTGAGAAGGGGAGGGCACATTGATGGAGAGTAAGTAGGAGGTATATATATGAGGAATTAAATAAACCTGATGTTAATAAGGTTGTAGGGCTTGATGACGTATCACTGTGTTTGGAGGGAATGCTCCAGAGAGTTGATAACAGCATACCTTTGACATACCTTTTTAACATACGTGTTACATTGGGCCAAGTTCCAATGGGACAGAAAGAGGGCAAAAGTTTTCTTTTTCATAAGAGAGGTGATAAGACTACTGCTTCTAGGCCCATCTAATGTGTCTGGATTTCTAGTAAAGCACTAAGTTAGTGAGAACAAATATTCAGAAATTGGGGACAATAGTAGCATTCTTTTTGATGGATAGTATGAATTTTTGGTAAAGGAACATCATGTTTTAGCAATCTACTTACTTATTATAACAGTTAACAGATCCATCCAACTACAAGGAAGATGCATACACAGTGGTATATTGAGATTTTGCAAAGACTTTTGATAGAATGCCATATTCAGTTGGTTCCATAAGGTGATACTTGATGACTGAAGAACAAAGCTTAAAGTATATCCAAAATGATAATACTGTCTTAATTTATAATCTTTGCAATTTGATTTACTGAATCAGCATATTCTTAAAATTTATTACTTTTATGGCCACTTGTATTTTAATAAGGTCTGTTCAATAATTTGTATGCATATTTAAGTTTGGATCATTCCCTGCAACTGAAGCTTTATCTTGTCATTAAAACAAAGCATTGTACTCTCCTAGCATGCTCAGATGACTTTTCCATCACTAAATCTGCTTATGTTGCATGCCTTTATTTTCTTTTCTATATATCTGCAACATTTAACTATTAACTGCATCTGTTAATGCAACAAGCCCTGTACAGTTTAGTTAGCTCTTCTAATGAAATGAAGATTGCATTTAGAAAAATGATAAATAAATACAAGTAAAGGTAAGTGCCTTTTGATTTTATGTTGGCTAGTTGCAATACCAGTGTAACAAGAATGGCATGATTTCTTATAGGAAAGGTAAGTAGATGAATTTCGATTGCAACACTTCATTGTTTATGTATATTGTTATTTTCTAGCATGCTTTATTTACTTGAAGGTTTTTTATTAATTATTGCCAAATATAATCATTATTTACTTGTTAAACATATTTCATAAACATATGTATATTTTCCCCCTCTTAATTTTATTTTATATTCCAAATTATAATTTCAGTGATATTTATATCTGTATGTATGTATATATGCCTGCAAACATTGATTATTTTGGGATTTATTTTTTATTATTTTATCTCTCAAGTATTTTCACAAGCATGTAAATTTCACTTAAAAAATAAAAAAAATAATTAAGTATTTTAACACATAAAAGAGACTGTTGCTGTATACTATTAGACTATAGGAAAATGTCCTCTAGTTTGAGAATTTTCATTCATGTACGTGATCTAAAGGTGAATATGCTGAACTTTAAGTGACCAAGAGTGTAGTTAGGTAAGGGTATGAGGACAAGATTTTCTGCTTACAGGGTGTTGAATGAGTGGAATATATTACCAAAGGTGGTGGGAAGTGTTTTATCTGCAAATGAATTTGAAGAGAGGTACGATAAATATTGTGAGAATAATGTTTCAAGTGGGCCCACTGTAATTATTCTTCAGACTCCATATAGACATAATACCAATAATAATATGACTTAACAAGCATATCACAACAAACATGAAATAGTGGGAACAGTGGAATACAAATGTCCTGTTGTTCCCACTGACTTATTACTATAAGACAGTGGGAACAATTATATAATATAATAATGATATATTCTTATAGATTGCATCACATGGGTTTGGAGGTCAGCTTAATGAATTAGAATGAGAATTGGCTGCCTAATAATATTATTATTATTATTATTCGGGCCTCCATGGAGTCAAAAGACTCATTGAGGGAGATCCCTCCTAGGAAACACAAAGTCTATCATACCACTACTTAAACGCATTGACCGTTTACACTCTCACCACTCTATGAGGCAATGCATTCCATGGTTCAACCACCCTCCATGCAAAGAAACTAGTCCTCACCCTCTTTCTCACATTTTCCTTTCGTAACTTCCAGGGCCATCCTTGGAAGTTAAGATTTGTTGTCATGACTCCTTCCCGCTGTTCAACCAAGCGAAAGAACTCCCCAGTGTCAACCCTGCAACCACCTCTCAACAGTTTAAAAGTCTCAATCATATCACCTCTCCTTCTTCTATCCACACCAAACTCTGCAGTCCACACTTCCTCAGCCGATCCTCATAACTAACATTGTACAGTCCTGACACCATCTTTGTTATCATCTTTGTACCCTTTCCACAGTAAATTTATCCCCTTCAAATCCTGGGGAACAGATCTGAGAACAATAGTCTAAGTGTGGTCTGATCAGAGTCTTATACAACGGAATGATAACCATTTTATCTATGCAGGTCAGTGTCCTTCTCATTATTGCAGCAATCCTCTGCGTTACCTTCACTGTCTTTGCAATATGTCCCCTAAATTTCAGGTTTCTATCAATCATCAACCACAGATCTCTTATCTCCCCTACTTCCTCCAGTTTAATTCCTCCCATAGAGTATGCTGCATCCCATCGATGTTTCCCAAACCTCAAGACCTTACATTTTGCTGCATTAAACTGACATCTCCCATTCATTTGCCCATCTATCTAACTTACTCAAATCCTCTTGCAGGGCTACCACATCTGCACTATTACTAATAACCCTTCCCAGCTTCGCATCATCTGCAAACAACTGAATATCCCCTTGTAATCCATGGACAATATCATTGATATAAAGGTTAAACAATATAGGTCCCAGTACTGAGCCCTGTGGAATCCCACTTGTAACCTTCTGCCTCTTTGATATTACTCCACCATACACAACTGTCTGATACCTATCGGACAGCCAATCTTCAATCCAGTTGACCAGTCTGACATCCAGACCCATGTGCTGCAACTTGAATATCAGCTTATCATGTGGCACCCTGGCAAATGCTTTTGCTAAGTCTAGGAAAATGGCACTATATGCCTTTCCCTCATCTAATGCTCTTGTAACTTTATCATAAAGGGCTAGCATATTGCTAAAACAAGAGCACCCCCTCACAAATCCAAGTTGACTCTCACAGATAACATTACCCACATCTGCCCAGTGCTGTATACGGTCCCTCATTACTTTCTCCAAGATCATACTAACTATTGATGACACACAAACTGGCTTATAATTAGACACTTCCAGTCTGCTACCGCCCTTATGCAATGGCACTATCTTATCTTCCTTCCATTCGATGGGCACCTTTCCCACAGCCAGACTTTCATTGAAAAGCCAGGTCAAAGGTATTGTCAGTTCCTTAGCACATTCTCTCAAAACTCGTGGTGAAATGCCATCCATTCCCACAGCTTTACTAACATCCAGAGTACTCAGAATGTGGAACACACTCTCCTTCTGCACCTCTAAACCTCGAACCTGCCCTATCCCTCTAGTATTCAAATTGACTCCTCCAGGTAAGATGAAATGCTCCAATAAAGTGTTCATTGAACAATTTCGCTATGTCCTCTGCATCAGTCACTCTATTCCCATTTTTATCCCACAGTGTCATTCTTCCACAGTCATTTCTCCTCCTACTGGCCACATAGGTAAAAAATTTCCTAGGATTTTCCTTGGATCTAAGGGCCAATCTCTTCTCATATTCCAGTTTCCCTTCTTTACCACACTAGTCACTCTTCTGGCCTGTCTTATATTTTTCATGCATCTTCTCTTCACCTGTCTCCATATATCTCTCCCATAGCCTCTTTTTTGCATGCAGTTCCTGTTTAATATTGTTTGTCATCCACTTTAGCCCAAATTGTGTCCTCTTCTTCACTCGTGGAATACATCTTACTATTGCTAGTAACATTCCTTCCAGCATTCCAATTCCTTCCTCTACAAAAAATGGTATAGGTATCAGAGAGTTGTGTATGAAAGAGCTGTATCAAGGAAGCAGAAGGTTATGAGTGGGTCCCAGAGGGATCAATACTGGGACCTGTATTGCTTAACCTTGATATCAAATAGCATTGTCAATGAATTGCAGAGGAATATTTGATTGTTTGCAGATGATGTGAAGCTGGGAAGGGCTATGAGTAATGTGCATGTGGGAGCCCTTCAAGAGGATTTGAATAAAATGGACATATGGACAAATAAATGGAGATATCCATTTAATTCAGCTTAATGTAGTCTTGAATTTTGGGATACATCAATGGGAGCCTGCATACTCTGTTTGAGGAACTGTACTGGAGGAAGTAGGGGGAAGCAAGTGATTTGGGGATGGATGATGATTGACAGAAACCTGAAATTTAGGAAACATATTGCAAAGGTGGGGAAGATAACCCAGAGGATTGCTGCAGTACTAAGAAGGACACTGACCAGTAGAGCTAAGAATTGTCATTCCATTGCATAAAGTCCATAAGACGACATTTACTGTGTTCAAATTTTATCCCCAAGATTTTAAGGGGATAAATTAATCTTGGAAAGAGTGCAGAAGAAGGTAGCAAAGATGATATTAGGATTGTGCCGTGTTAGTTATGAGGATAGACTGAGGGAATGTGGATTGTTAAGTTTGGTAGATTCAGGAGAGGTGATATGATTGATACATTTAAACTGTTGAGAGGTAGTTACAGGATTGACACTAGGGAGTTCTCACTAGGGTGGAACAAGAGGAAGGAGTGAGAACAAGGGACTATCCCTGATGGAGTGATGAGAACACAAATGGTGAATGAGTTCAAGGAGTTGTATTGTAGACTTTATGTTTTCTAGGGTGGGCATCCCATGATGAGTCTTGTGACTCCATGGAATTCCTGAATCAACATAATGATAATAATAATAATAGATACATGGAATTTTCACTTTCATAATAACTGTTTAATCTATGTATTTGTACAATGTTTCATTTCTTATATTAATATCATTTTTTTGTTACATATATCATTAGGCACTAATTAATTAAATAAACTCCACAGTTCACAAGGTAAACAAACACACTCCTGATTCAGTGAGATTCATATATATTTCATATAAATCTCTGTATTATTCTATGATGGTATATCGAGCAAACTGGAGAGGATTCTGCATTACTATTGTCTACACAACAGAAACACACACACACACACACACACACACACACACACACACACACACACACATTCGTAAGGATCTGACTACTATCTAGGATCCTGTTAAGTAGATTTATCAAGAACAGAGTGATAGAAGGAAAGAGACTAGTCAACTAGCATCAATATTTTGGGTTGATTGATGAGTTGTGCAGAAAAGATATTGACAGTGCATGAGAAATGATAAAGCAGTATGTGATGCAAGCAATGCATAACTACATACAAGAGTTAAGCAAATAAATACAGTAGGAGTGAGATGGATGAACAGTGAAATTAAGCAAGCAGTGTGCCAAAAGAAGTTGATATGGAGGAAGCACAAGTCAGTTTGTAGTGAACAAATGCATGAAGAATATAAACTTCAGACAAAAGACAAGCATGGTTAAAAAAGAAAAAGTAGAATATGAGAGAAGATTGCCCATCAGGTCAAAGAATTTTTCTTCTATGTGGCAAGCAATAGGAAAAAAAACTATGGCAGGTTGATACTGGTGGATAGTTATGGTAGCAAAATGACCATTGCATATGATATAGTGGAATTGTTTAATGAACACTTCATCAGTGTACATCATACTAGATGAATGATTCTGTGCAACATGTAGAAAGGAGGCAAGTATTAAGAGAATTAAACTGTTGCTCGGGTTAGATATTAATAAGAGTTGTGGGAATGGAAGACATATCACCACATATTTTTAAAGAATGTGCAAAAAAGTTAGCTATATCCTTGTTTGGTTATTTAATGAAAGTCTTGCAGCATGGAAGGTTCCTAAGAGAGGAAAGAAGGCAAAATACTACCTCTTCACAATCATGGTTCTAGGACAGAAGTATCCAATTATAGATCCATCTGTATATGTGTAGTTGTTGTCGAAACGTTGAAGAAATTGTTAGGAATAGAATACAGGATTGGGTTGATAGATATAGGATTTTCTATGAGGTCAGCATGGGTTTGTGATGTGCAGATCTTGTTTTAGCAATCTGCTTACATTTTATGATAAGGTGAATAATGCTTTCATTTCATGATAAGGTGACGAATATGTTGGATAACAGAGATTAATACAGTGATCGTCTTGGACTTTGCAAAGGCATTTGATAGATTACTACATGACAGATTCATGTATAAGCAGCAGAAGATAGGATTGAATAACAGATTGATTAGATAGAAGTCTGGCTTTCTGAATGATATCAACAAGTTTTGTATGATGGAGAAGTGTCTCTGAAAAGGAAGGTGATCAGTGGCATGCCTAAGGGTTCTGTTCTTGCACCCTTACTGTTTAATTTATTTGTTAATGATATTTCACGTGGATTGACTGATGATCTTCAAATGTTTATTGATGATGCAAAATTAGGTAGGACTATCAGGAGTATTCATGTGGAAGGTGTGGAAGTATTGCTATCAGGAACCATCAGGAGTATTGCTGATGTTAATTCTCTACAAGAAGATTTGAATAAACTTCTAGCTTGGAAAGATGAGTGGAGTTATGGTCTTAATATTAATAAATGCAAGGTGTTACACTCAGAATACAGAGATATAAGACTACATACTGTATTGGTGGACCTGTACTTCAGGAAGTGGATGAGATTCGGGATATTGGGGTGATAGTAGACAGTGGATTAAAGTTCTGAAGATGCACTGCCAGTGTTGCAAAAACTGCGCATCGTATTCCTGCTATGATAAAAAATATAACTGACATGTAGGGATAAGGAAGTTGTGGCGCCTCTCGAAAAAGCATTGGTCATACTATACATAGACTGGTGTGCTCAAATTTGGTTATTTAGTTTTTTTGTGATGTGGAAACACCAGAGAGGCTTCAAAGATCAATGACCAACCTAATATCGTGACTCTGGAGTGTTTGTTATGCAGTACAGATAAATAAATTCTGTGTGATGATACAGCATTCCTCCTTTATATGGGAGTTCACGGTACCATCTAGTCCCCCCAAATTTTATCTGGGCTCCGGAACCAGCATAGGCTGATGAATCAGACCTATGGTTGGGTCAGTATTCCTGACTGTAATCCGTGTGTGTGTGTGTGTGTGTCCTCGGACCGGTTTGCCTGCTTGCAGGATGAAAAACACCAGATAAACTGGCGGGAAAAAACCCTGCTATCCACGCCCAAGACCGGCTAACTTGGCTGTGGCTGAGGAAGATCCTTGAGCTCCTCACGTCATTGACGGGAATCGAACCTAGGACACTCCTTCCCCAGGCATATGGTTGCGAAGTGCAAAGTCACTAGGCTAACCGTGCGGACGCAGTACAGATGAGGGAAGTGGATTATAGTGTTTGGTCAATAGGAGAGAAAGAGAAGACATGATAGAGGCTTTCATGTTGGTTAAGGGATTTTACCAGATTAATGCAGAAGAAATTATAAAAAAGGGTGGATAGCAAGGTGGGAAGGTCTATAAAGATGTGGTAAAGAAGGGTGAGGGTGTGAGAAGTAGAATTTTGACATGGTTAGTTGTTGGTGAGTGGAATACATTACTGTAGTACACTGTAAATGCAGAGATTGTGGATGATTTCAAAGTTGAATATGATAGACATGTTACTTGGTTAAGTAGGTCTCCCAAAATGAGCCTGCTGACTCCATGGAGGTTACTGTAATAATGATAAAAGATGTATGTCATGCTAGAGTGCAGTCTGTAAGTGAACTGTAGTTAGCTGTAACTAGCATATATGGGCGCTTTGTTTACTATTGCAAACTATATTGATATATGTAATTATGTCTAGCATCTACATAAATTTTATAAAGTATTGTTCTATTGCATAAGCTACAAACAGAATGACAACTCTGCATAAAAATGATATTGAATGATGATACTAAAATGATACCGAAAGCAACGGCATGGTGTGGTGAATCATATGATGAAATTTATAAGAAAACACACATAACCATAGGAAAATGGATTGACCATTTTTCTCGCAAACCTGGGTTTTTCATCCTACATACCATACAGGCAAATTGACCAAGAGAATGCACACAATTTACATACAAATATACTATTGTGGTGGACAGTAGATGGCATTATGTTGGTAGTAATGATTTAATGAGATGGAGGATTAAATAAGGGAGATGGTGAGTTGTAATGGAGAAATGGGTCCTTGGACTCCTTGGAGGTGTCATATAATAATAATAATAGTTTTATTATCCGATATAATAAAATTATTAGATTTATCCATTAAAAAAGTTCAAGTAAAATATTTTGAAATGTGTACATAGTTCATAATTTTTCAGTACTTCTACTTTTTTTATTTAATAATTTTTACTTTTCCAGCAAATTATTAATTTTTAATAATCCTAAATATACATCAACAGTCTCATGATTTGCACACACACACACACACACAGACTGCATTTTAATAATGAATAAATAGCATGAGGTTAGTTAAGATATGCTTGTAATTTATTCTTCTTTTCAGATGATTCAGTTACTTGTTTCAGTTGAGTTATGTATTGTCTTGCCAGAAAATTAGGTATATGTATTTCAGTATCATATTGGTTCTCTCTCTCTGTGTGTGTGTGTGTGTGTGTGTGTGCGTGTGCGTGCGTGCGTGTGTATGTGTGTAAATAAACAGCAGCTTGAATTGAACATAGTATGGGATTCTTTTAGTGTCTGAATGGTACCTGCAGCAATTTTAAGCCATTCTTCTACAATAATGTGTCTTGGTCGTGAGTGATTAAGATAATAGATTAATGCCATTCTATAACTGTTTCAATGATCATCAGTTGGCTTCTGATATTCTAGGGAGATGACTGATTTTCACGATATTCTTCAAACTGTTTAAACACAAATGTGACATAATGTACAGATGCCTTATCTTTGTGAAAGTAGCTGTGTAATAATTATGAATATTTTCTATTTACTGTGTAATACATGATATCAATGGAGCAATCCCCCGTCATGCTAGCAATCTCAACATTGTTCCACTTCCTGTAGTGTGGTATACTTTGGAGATGAAATCTGAATTATCCATTGTCCCATAAGGTTGTCTCCACATGCTTTCCATAACATTGATGCAAAACAATGCAATGATCTGAAAAAATCTGCCCACTGTACCAATTTCTAAGTTTCAATAGTCCAGCCACATCAGAGAAAGTGAAATGGTTTATGTTTGGAGTGACTGTTTTACAAGTAAAATAATTTTACTTGTAAAATAATTTTATTTTACATTTGAATCTTACATTTCATATTTTCCTTATATAATCTGTATCAGTACAGATATTGTCCAGTATACTGTACCTTCAGTTTAAGCCTAGAGCACTAGATTAAATTGACAGTACTGGCCAATTAAGCTAAATTATGATTCAACATGTTAATCCTCTTTAATGTTCCTGCAGCACACAATGCACTTGTAGATGTACTATACTGTACTATGACAATCAGTAAGTCAAAAGAGATTTATCTAGTGAAAGTTACTTGTGGATCACACCCATAGGATATTAATCACTCCCAGTGAACATAATCTCACAATGCTTATTATTCGCTGATTGTATGGAAGCAGCACTGTCTAAATGATTATAACTTATGTGCTGTGACAAACAGTTTTGTATCGACTTAGTATCATTTATTCTTCTTCTTTTACAAATTGAATGCTTGACTCTTTTGAAGTATTAGCTGTTAAATTTGCATAACTTTGAATTAATGAAAACAATTTATCATATTATTAGAGAGGGAAAAAATATTTTATGCCAGTGAGTGGTATGATAGACTGTGTTTCTTAAGGGGGACCTCCCCTCGATGAGTTTTGATAGACTTTGTGTTTCTTAGGAAGGACCTCCCACGATGAGTCTTTTGACTCCATGGAGGCCTGAATAATAATAATAATACAAAAAAAAAGTCCTATTGCTGAGGTCTTCAAAATCCTCTTATCTACTATATATATATAAAAAGATAAGCCGAAATTTGAAATATTTTTATGTCGTGTTTTGTTTTGCTGACTTACCAGCCCGGAACTCTGGGGGGGGGGGGATCCCCCTAGTATAGTCTATAAATTCCTATGAAGAACAGATGGAAGAAGAGCAAATGGGATTTAGAAATAGCAGAAGCACAATAGATGCAATTTTCACCTAAACAGATTAGCAGATCTTATGAGAGACAAAAAAAAAAAAAAAATTTTATCGACTTAAAAATGCTTTTGACTCGATAAACAGAAGCAAAGTCATTAAAATTCTAGAAAACAGAGGGTTTGACAAATGCCTATTAAATTGTATCAAGAATTACTATTCAGAAACACAAGCAATAATTAATTACAAAAACATAGAAACAGATCAAATAGCAATTAAAAAAGGAGTTATGCAAGGCTGTACATTGTCACCATATTTATTCAACCTGTACCTAAAAGAAATAGTAGATGATGGACTACAGAAGTGTGAAGGCATAACAAGTAAATGGAAGAAATATAAGACATTTAAAGTATGCTGATGATATAGTTATCACTACAGACAGCAAGAAAAATTAGAAAATATCCTGATCAAGCTGCATCAGGTTGAACAAGTAACAAATATGGTATGACAATCGATTTTAGTAAAACAAAATTAATGGTAATAGGAAGAAAAAGGGAAGCAATCCATATGAAAATAGGAAACAATAAAATAGAACAAGTAAAGCAGTTCAATTACCTAGGATCAATGATCACTGAAGATCTAGACCAGGGGTTCCCAACCTTTTTGTTTCCTAGAGCACATTCTAAAATATCGGTAGGGCGACCAGCACCATCTATTTTTTCAAGCAAATTTTTTGAATTCTTTTGTTAAATGAATATATACAAAGTTTAGATTATAATCAAATGTTTTATTACTTAAAAGTTTACATTATATAAAAATTTAAATATATATTTAAATTTATATATATATTTAAGTTAGTGTGACTTTGACATTGCATTATTTCATTGGCCAGTGCTTCATAATTACAATGCTACTGTTGCACAACAAATAAACACAATTATCTTTAAAATTAACGAAACAATATGTTTCCTCCCAGTTAGTGTTAAAATTATAGATTCGTTGTCTTTTACTTGATTCGCTCATTTTAAGATTAAAAATCAAAATATTTCAAAAATTTAAGTACAAGACACCTTTAAAATTATGCGCATATAACTAGCAACAGATAATGAACAACTTCGAATGCGCATCTACTTTACATTGTATGCGTTTAATACTCGTCATGTATCATTAACGCATGCGTCATATAGCATGCCATGAATTGTTGCATGATGTGCATGTGATGTGCACAATTTCAAACTATACGGCACACGGTTGAACAGCGGTGGGCACACACAAATTGGTCGACGGGCACCATGGTGCCCGCGGGCATAGGGTTGGGAACGCCTGATCTAGACTATTTCGAAATCATCAAACACAGAATGAATAATGGATGAATAACAATTGGTAGACTATAAAAAATATGGAACAATAAAAGATTAAGCAAAGAACTCAAATTAAAGATATATAAAACAATGATAATTCCCACGGTACTCTATGGCTCAGAATGCTGGATCTTAAGGAAAAAAGAAATAGATAAACTCAATGCTTTTGAAATGAAATGCCTAAGAAAAATGAATAGAACAAACTGGAAAGAAAGAAAAACAATTGAAAAAGTCAGAGAAGAACTTAACTTTAAAGACACAATAATTACAGCACTAAAAAAGAGCCAACTAAGCTGATTTGGACATGTTTCTAGAATGCACCCAGAAAGACTACCAAACATACTATTTAATGGTAGAATTGAAGGACAGCCCAGCAGAAGAAGACCAAGAAAGAAATGGATTGACAACATTGAAGAAAGCTTAAACTCCATAATAGAACTTCATAAAAAGACAGCAGACTCAACCTGCCATGAGTGGAAGAGAAGAAGAAGAGTCTGTAAAATTATGACATCACTTGAGTGAAAGAAAAAAAAAACATTTCGTGTCATTTAGATAATTTTTTTTAAATTGATGCTTACTTTTCCTTTTATTTATTTATTATTTTTTTTAATTACTGGCAAAAAAATAAAAAAAATTAATGAAAATCTTGGCTTGCATCATTAGACAAATAATGTGTATCCCAGCTTATAAAAACATCAGGTGAACTGTAAAAGAACATACTGAAATGTTTTTTTTTTTCAGAAAATCTCTTATCCCAAATTAATATATTTTGAAAAGATACAACCTGTGATTGTATCTTTTTGAAGACGTTTACAGACCATCGTGTATAATTGGATGACATTAAAATCATATTGTGAAATGACTGCATTAGCTGTGTGAAAGAAAAAGGAAAAAATGTGTGTATTATATATGGATTTTGAGTACCATATGCATGTTTTTTCTTCCATTTAATGACATCATTTAGCAATATTTGCATCCTGTGAAAGTTACCCATCATCTAAAAGATTTCATTATTATTAGTATTATTATTATTAGCACCATACCTTCATACACTCAAAAGACTCGTTGTGGAGATCTCACTCTCGCACAATGCATTCCACTCACCAGCCACTTTCTGTGTACATATATACATGATAAATACTAAGTTTATTTAGCCAATAAATTATTATTTCAGTATTTCATCTAGTCATCTTCATTGGAACAAAGAAATACTCTGAACATGTGCACACATGCATTATGGTAAGAAAGCAAACACCAACTGAGTGTGAACTGCAGGATCCTATAGTCCTAACTGGCATGCTCTATGAGTGCAATAATGGAAACATGCTGTAGGTCTCACACACTAATGGTCTCCCATATTTTAAGCAGAGTGAAGCAGCCAAATTTGTTAAGATTTGGCATATGTTGCAATGCTGAAGCAGATTCTAGGGAAAGTCTAATGAATTTATATCTGTTCTTTCATGTAGAAAACTTCTGGAATAAACTAAATAGATACAGGAATGAAATAACGCTAAATTTAATAAGTTAGTTATTTCATTCGGTTACAACCTGACATTTTGCTAGCTGAAGCTGACATTATCAAAGGCATTTTAAAGATATACACTCAACAGAGACTAGAATAACAATGTGCTAATTTATTTAACAGTATTTCTGGGTTTTGAATCAATACCATTAACCCTCAACTAGCCAGCACGTCTATAGACATCCATCTAAATCTGGATAAGATTCTGTAACAACCTATTGAATAACATGGATAAGAAGTTTGCTGGCCTGTTTGACCGAGTGGTTAGCCACTCTCCAGCCAAAAGGCTGCGGGTTCGAATCCTGCCGTGGGCATGGATGTTTGTGAAAATACTAGTAGTGTTGATGGTGGCCAGTAGATGGTATTGATATAGTTGCAGTTCATTGTAGTTGGTGGATTGAGTGGTGGAGACAGAGTTGTTGAGGGTGTCCTCTCTCGATGAGTCTTTGGACTCCCTGGAGGTGTCACTTAATAATAATAATAATAGTAAGTACAAATTGGTCTCACTATTTCATCCACCTTGGCCGGTAGGAGATTATATAAACTAGCATGTACTGCCAATACATAAGCCTTTCTACTTGTTTGAGAATTACAATGGCTTCCAGAAGAAGGACAGTCTTGTGCACAAAAAATAGCGCTCTCTGTGGTAATGTTTTGTGGTTATTTCTTACAAGTGGTTTGCCAAAATTTAAGCAGAATTCCTCCATTTCTATTATGGTTAATGAGTTTTGAAGCACAAGCTGCTTCTAGGAACAGTCTCTGTGATTTAAACTGAGATCTATGCAGCAGCTGTGCTTTTTTTTCATCTGATGAAATCGACTTCATCTAAGGCATGTTGAGTTAGTCCACTTTTTGGTTGTCTGTACCAAATATATTTTTTATGTTCTTTTCTTCTCATGATGGATATCTGTCCTGTTTGTCTAAATACTGGATCCCATACTGACAGGGGATACTGTAGACATCTGGGAAAGAGAGATGATCCCAGTGGTCCTTAATTTGTCTCAGGAAATTGGAGATTTTGTCCAGATGTTTCCAAACTGTTCTGATTTTGTGTTATTTCAAGAGTGAGCCCAGTTTATCTGTTGTACCTTTGATATCAAGTAAGGATACAGTGTATATAGTTAGGTTGGTGGGGATGAGCGTTCTTTTTTTTTTAGAAGTTTAGTGAGGGTTTTTTTGTTGTATTCTGTTCAAAACATGTAAGGGTGTGTGTGTGTGTGTGGAGAGCAGTGTGCCAAAATTTATGCTACATGTAAGTAGAGCTTGTCGTTCTAGATACATTGCTCATCCTGAAGATGAAATTCACTCTGCCCTGGAGGCAAAAGTTTTGAATATTCCAATATTTTGGACAGATAGTGATGTGAAGTCACATGCATCTGACCCCCCTCTCTCTATCTCTGTATCTGTGTGTGGGTGTGCATGTGCACGAGTGCTTCTAATAGACAGAACACGTGAGGGACCCATTCAGTTACCTTGTAACTAAAGTATCCAAGAAGGCTAGAGCCCTTCTTTTTCCTTTTTCCTCTTCAATAGTATAGATCTGGGCTGTCCAAAGCACTGCTCGCAGGCCGCATACGGCCAGTAATATGATTTTGTGTGGCCTGCCTGTGGGTTTTGATTTTCACGAGCAAAAAAATAAAATAACAATTTGAATCAAATGCATGTTAGATATTTTAATTCTGTCGCTAATCAGTAATCTCGATATTGGTAATTTTATTTCGTTGTTTTACATCACTATATACCTATGTGTTTTTCAAATATTAGATGTGTCAAAGAAGCGTTCTTACACTGTTTTGCTCCAACGCACATGCCCCGGGCACTCACTGGGAACATGAGTGCCCAATTAGTGTTGTTCATTTGTTTAGCTATTGAGGTTGTGTCGCTGCTGCCCACCAACAAATTGCTGATACGCATTGTGATGCAGCCCTCATATTACCAAGGTTAGACAGCCATGGTATAGGTGATTCAGGGGTGTATATTGTTGAGGAGTTGTAAAACGTTGGAAAAACCTTGTGGACCATATGGTCAATTGGCAATGACATCATCTATATACATCCACCAGGCTGAAGCATATAGACAATGTAAGCTTTTAGTAGACTTTGATGTGTCATCTCTTTACACTAAGATTCCAGTGGACAATACACTAAAGCTGCTTTCCAAAATATATCCCCCCCGTGATATTTGCATAATCTGTAAGCACTGCCTGAAATCAAGGTATTTTAGTTAGAATAAAAAACCTAAGTTCCATTCTCACCGTGATGGGAGGAAACTTTATATGAGTTTTTTCAATTGAAAGTGAGTTAGCCAATCTAATATGGTGCTTTTTCTCTGGATTTTTTCAGAGAAAAAATCCAGAGAAAGAGAAAGAAACCCTGCTTTTTCTATGGAAACTTGGGCTTTTCATCACACTATTATCTTTTATTCAATTATTATAGGATTTGTGAATGAGAATATGCACAAGGTTTGCTTTCCGGGAGGTAGAATGAGTAGAGTGATTGAGGCATTGGAAATGAAGTGTAGGGAAGCAAAAGAGTTGGTAGTAGGAACAAATGACTTTACTGGGAACAATGAGAATCTAAGACTGCATATCAGACAGTTGTTAAGAAGAATAAAAGATAATAGTGTGATAGGAAAGGCAGTCAGCATGTTTCCCAGATATGAGAGTGATGAGATGAGGTGGAGAGCAAGGATTATTATTATTATTATTATTACCCCCCAAGACCTCATGGAGTCAAAGACTCATCTGGGAGGTCGCTTTATCACACACACAGCTCATCATACCGTGTCTTAAACACACTCAAACTCCTTGCAGACCCCCGCACTCTCGGGCAAGGCATTCCAATCATTTACAACTCAGCACGAAAAAAACTTGCCTCTCACTCACCTACTCACACCCTCTTTATACAGTTTTCTGGGATCACCTCTGGTTCTCCCCTGATCTCCCACTATTTTCTGTAGAACTACTCCAACATTGATCCTATAACAACCCCTTACCAACTTGTAGGTCTCTATCATATCTCCCCTCTTCCTTCTCTCCACCAGACTCTGCAAATTACATCTTCTCAATCTTTCCTCATACTCGACATTCCAGAGGTCAGAAACTACCTTAGTCAATCTCCTTTGGACCCTTTCCAACATCTCTTCATCCTGAAAACCTGGTGACCAAATCTGGGCAATAGTCCATGTGTGGCCTAATCAAAGCCTTATACAACGGAACAAGAATCTCCCTACTTCTACACGTCAGTGTCCTCCGCATCATTCCCAGAAGCCTTTGTGTTGTCTTCACAATTTTGGCGATGTGTCCCATTAATTTTAGATCCTTATCCACTATCACCCCCAGTTCTCTTATTTCCTCTACCTCCAACAATATATTCTCATCAAGCATAAATTCTGCATTCCATCTTTGTTTTCTAAATTTTAAAACCTTACATTTTGCAACATTGAACTCACATCCCCATTCCCATGCCTAATCACTCAATTTATTCTAGTTCTTGTAAGGCCACAACATCTTCCATACTCTTCATGGTTCGTCCCAACTTTGCATCATCGGCAAACAACTGAATATCTCCATCCAATTTTTTGCCAATATCATTAATATACAAGTTAAACAGTAGTGGCACTAAAACAGACTCCTGATGCGCACACACACACACACACACACACACATACATACAAGCCTAGTTGGCTGAATGGTTAGTGTATCTGTTCTCCAGCCAAGAGGCTGCAGGTTCAAATCTCTTGTAGGCATGGATGTTTGTGATTGTCTTCTCCCAATATGGTCTGGGCGACCAGGGGAGTAGTAGACCAAAACCTCCCACAATACAATGGGAGAGACCTTCACCCTGCAGTGGGTAGAAAAATAGGCTGTTAATTTATTTTTATATACACACACACACACACACACACACACACACACACACACACACATGTTTTAACACACGCATGCACACACACACACATACATATATATATGTGAAGGGAGGGATGAAAAGTTTTGATAAAACCTAGAACAAAAATGATATTAAAGCAATTGATATAACCACAAGAAAGAACATATCTTAAAACCCTTTAACCCTCAAGTTTCATCATATTGTAATAATTTTGTTCTTTTCTTTTGGGATATATATATATATATATATATAAGAAGATATAAAATTAATTTTTGTTGCAGGTCTTTATCAGAACTTTTCAGCCCTGCCCACCCTGTGTGTGTGTGCGTGTGCGTGTGTGCACAGATGCACACACATGCATATAATTTTTGGGGGAGAGAAAGTAAAATATCTTTCAACATGTGAAAAGCAAAAACACCAAAAACAATCTATAAATTTTCTGAATGTATCTAATGTTATTGACTTATCACAATGGACTGACAAAACTTATGATGTTTTCCAAAATGCACTCTGTTTGGTGAGGACACGGCATCCATGGAGAAAGGAGTGAATTAAAATCTGAGTAGTAACTTCATTGGCACAATGCCAGCACAAAGAACTTTGTGTTTTTTGTGCCATCAGTGTAATCTTTAAATAATATAAATTACAGTTATTCAGTGACACAATGATATAAATTACAAAATCTTATATCATAATATAAAAATTATATTATTACAATTATTATATAATTGTAATAATATAATAAATACAATTATTATATTATTTGAAATACAAGATTATTATTATTTTATTTATTTTTATGTTGAGCCCATACACGAGAGGTTGGTTAATCACCGTATGGTATGTTAGTACCAGGTATGGATAGCGGGTTTGGAAATGAGAAACTGTATACTTGATTTAAAAGGCTGTATATTGTATTCCTTGGGAAACATAAGGGGGAAGACTGTTTCACAATACAACAGTAGCAGGGATGAAGGAGGATGACCAATTATTATTATTATTATCAGAAGATGCTGGTTTGAAACCCCGTGAAATATATGCCAGTTAATAAATATCTTTATATAATTTATTGTTTTTAGTGGTGTAATACTCTGAAAAAAAAAAAAACTAGAAGAAGAAGAAGAGCATTCAACACATAATCCTGTCTACATGGTTAAATACAAACAGCTAGATGGGACTGTATTGAGTTCTTCTTCCCACCCCCTCCAGCCAATTTATATATGGAATTTCTAGAAAACCTTGCACCCAACACAGCTGCACATAAACTAATAATCTGCTATGCTGTGTTGATGATGTGCTTTCTGTTTGATCTAGGTGAGTTAGCCGATCTCATACAGAGGCAGATTTTTTCTCCCGGAAACTCAGGTTTTTCATCCCGCATACAGACAAATCGGCCCTTCAGAACACACTCAATTTACAGACAAAAAAAAAAAAAAAAACTAGTTGTGGTAGTGGTGGGCAGTAGATGGCGCTGACGTAGATGATTGGTAGTAGAGGTTCAGTGGAAGTTGGAGAGTTGTACAGTAGGTGTCCTCCCGCGATGAGTCTTCAGACTCCTTGGAGGTGTCACGAACAATAATAATAACCCACACATTAGATACATCCATAAATATACTTCACTATAGAAAATGAAGCATACATTTTATCTTCCTAGAAAAACTTCTTAGATGCAGTGAAATGATTCATTATCCTTTTCTGTTTGTAGGAAACCTACACCATCTCCCAAAACAAGAAGGTACTTACATACGAGGGTGGTCTGAAAAGTTCTCGGCCTCGACCATGGCAACACTATCTGCAAGATTTTTTTTTCCAAGTTGGTACATCTGTCATAAGTATCCATGTAAAATTGCAAGTCATTCTATCAAGTAGTTTGTTTTATACAGCTGTCTGAAGCAAAAGTGTTGTCTGTATCCCTTGAAATGGATAAAATTGAGTATTATCCTGCGGTTATAAAATTCTTTGTAAAAGAAAGTTTAACGCCAAAAGAAATTCTTCGAAGTTCGTAAAAGTTTATGGGCACTCTTCTCCTTCGTTTTCGACAATTAAGAAATGGACTGCCGAGTTTAAACGTGGCCGTACCAGCCTTGAAGATGATCCACTTGAAGGACATCCAAAATGTGTAACAACACCAAAAATCATTGATCGAGTGCATGATATGGTATTGGATGACCGGCGAGTCAAAGTGTGGGAAATTGCTGAGACTATAAGCATTTCAAAAGAATGTGTAGGACGATATGTTTTGCATGAAGAATTGCAAATGAAAAAGCTTTGCGCAAGATGGGTGCCACGCTTGCTCACAGCAGATCAAAAATGCACTCGCATGGAAATCTCTGAACAGTGCTTGCAGCGTTTTAACAAGAATAAAACTGATTTTGTACATCAATTTTTTACTATAGATGAGACTTGGATTCACCATTACACACCACAATCCAAACAGCAGTCAAAACAGTGGACAGAAGCTGGTTGTTCAGTGCCAAAGAAGACAAAGTCGGTTCCATCAGCATAAAATGTCATGGAATCGGTGTTTTGGTTTGCTAAAAGCATTTTGTTTATTAATTAATCTTGAAAAGGGTAAAACAATAACCAGGAAATATTATCCTGATCCTTTAACCAGACTAGATGAAAAAATTTGTGAGAAAAGACCCAGTTTGCAGAAAAAAAAAATCATCTTTCATTAGGACAATGCATCTGCCCGCAAAGGCGTTCCTTGCTGGTCAGCAAATTTCTTTGAATCAAGAGGTGATTGCAGCTGTAGAGGCATATTTTGCAGATCTTCCTGAGAATCCACTACATGGATGGGATAATGGTGCTGGAATAAATGTCTTAACAGAAATTATGTTGAAAAATAAAAATAATTTTGAAATTATAAATTCATTTTTTCACTGCTAGGTCGAGAACTTTTCAGAACACCCTTATAAGTAGTCACACCATCATCAATTGCAATAGTATAGCATGACATCCTTAAAACACTTATACACAGTGCCAGGACTATTTGTTCAAAAAACACTGAGCCACTGATACTTCCAGGGTACCTCAGCAAAAGTTCTTCACAAATATAATTCTATTTGACTTTCAAACCACACATCCAGCTGGCAACCTTCATCCAATCTCCAAAGGATTGACTTCATCCTTTTGTCCATCTCAGATGGTATAAAATTCCTTGTGCTTGCAATTTAGTCCACTGACCAGTAGATCTGTTAACATCCACCATGAAGAACATAAAAACTACATTCGTGATTATATTTAATGCAAGTCAGGAATGCAGATCGTGCTCTACAAAACAGGCCATGCTGCATTCGAATGACTATAGGTCTGAGCAGTGTTTTTTTGAGATGGTACCCAATGGTACTGGCACATTTATTAACAGTAGCACATGACATACTAATGCAGAATATTTTTAATTTTCAACTTTTCCTATTAGTAATGGATGTGTACTAGCAGCTATTGTTTTACTAATCAAGTGCTCTTTCTTGAACTACTATCACTATAAAATGCTCCAGTAACCTCTGCAAGAATGGCTGCATTAACTTGCCAAATATTACTTATTCTAAGACCACATTTAGCCTGACTTCTCTGAATTAACTTTGTTTTTATCACCCCCCCCAGAGGGTGCTCTGATAGCACATTAGTTCCTTTTCAGTTAAATTTTAATTATTTCTTGTTGTAGAAATAATTGTGTGCCGCATGTGTTATACGACAGTTATCATTTGTTATCTGATGATGCTAGTTAGAAATCCAGTAAAATATTAGCTCAATAAATAAATTATGTATTTATTTTTTTCTGGTGTTGTTTTTGCCATGAAGCACTATTATGAATAACCACCAACTCCTCTCTATACATTTATTTATCAATATTCTTCAACATACATATGATCCTATCAGTTATTTAACCCATTTTTGCAATTTGCCCTCTGAATGGCAGCTCCTCTGTCAACCATTATTCCCAAATTTCAAGCTTTGTTTATTTTTATTACAGTCAGGTTCAATCTTTTCATCCCAAAGTGCACAACTTTACAATTTGCCACATGAATAAATTAATAAAAAGGTAATGGTTTTACCCTTTTTTATCACACTGTTAGTCTGAATCATCCTGCAAGACCTCTATATCTACTTTATTAACTATTATACCCTCTAGCTTTGAATCACAAGCAAAGAACTGGATATATCCTGTCAAATTATTCCATATATGATTGGCCTATGTATTTATTAATAAAGACCCTAGTACAGAGTTGTTGTTAATCATTTTTGTGCATTTCTATTAGCCATCCTGTTATCCATATCATCAGCTTCATAATCATCCCCATTTGCTCTAGTTTGCTGAATAGATTTTTATGTGGTATCCTAACAGGTGCCTTTTTCAGGACTCATCATTTGTAACCATTCCCTTTTATCTAACTCAATGTTATTCTATTAAACAAAAAAAATAAAAAGTAACCATAAGCATCTGTGGTTTGAATTGTCCATGATATTATTTCCAGTATGAACAACAAAGAAAAAACACTTATAAAAAATGACTTACTAAACTAGTTTCCTAGGATCCTTGGAGTTCATCATGAAGAATAAAATGTAAATTGAAACAAACTTACATTCTTATTAGTAGTAGTAGTAGTAGTACACCCTCCATGGAGTCAATAGACTCCTTGTGGGAGGTTCATTCAACTGACAATATATTTATCGTACTGAATCTTAAAATCCTTAACACTCCCTACATTAAGATGAGGGTTTTTTGTCTGCCAATACCGATCCTTTTCAATTCCCTGTGCATAGTTCGGTGAGATATCAGTCAGGAACAGCCTTCATTAAATGTTTTGGTCAATTGCTGCATACAGGAAGTATGTTTTATAATGTTTTTCCATACAGATCTTCTCAGTCAACAGTGATCTTGTTCCTAACAGACTATCTTAAGACCACATTTATGCCTCTTAAAAAAGCAATGGGGTTTATTTTTCCACTGATTAAACACTTGGGCTCATATTATGAGACACCAGCAAGCTCTGCTGTTTTTTTTTTTACAACTGTGGCTCCAGCCAGACAGGCACCCACAGAAACCCCTTTATTGAGGTGTGAAAGATCCTTTGTTTTGCCTATTATGATCAACAATATTGATGATTGTACATTGATGGTACATTGATGAACGATGGTACATTGCGCCCTTCGATTGGAATAGGCCTAAGTTCGATTCTCGTCGCGACGGGAGGAATCTTTATCTGGTCGATTTCGATCGATGGTGAGTTAGCCGATCTCATACGGAGGTAGCAGGGTTTTTCATCCCGCATACATACAAATCGGCCCTTCAGAACACACGCAATTTACAGACAAAAATTACTAGTTGTGGTGGTGTTGGAGGTGAGCGGTAGATGGCATTGATTCGTAGTAGAGGTAAGGTGTAGGGACAGTTGAAGATGTCCTCCCGCGATGAGTCTTCGGACTCCTTGGAGGTATCAGGAATAATAATAATAATGATTACTTACTAGCAGCATTCGTAAATAGTTGTCTAGAACACCTGGTGAAGCACATGACCAAGTATTTTGCATACATGTGTAAGTGGCGTTTTTACATATATCTCCATAAAGGTTTCTAATTCAGTAGCCAGTATGTGTACAATTCCCAGCTTACTATGCCACATTTCCTTGAATGCATTATTGTTCCTGGTCATCCCTATATTCTCTCTTTCCTCCCTGAATATACAATACCCTTCATATTCTATCTCTGTACCTATATCATTTTCTGTCAATCAGGTCTCAATGATGCTTATAATTTTTGGTAAAGTGAAGCTGACCAGTTCCAGAAACTCCTTTTGTTTATTTCTGATACTTCTGCATTCATGTAGATGAATTTCAATATCCCCTTGGGCCCACAGTTATCCTTGTCACTACCAATCCATTCAGATTTGAAACCTGTGAAACTACATTCAGTGTTGCATAATCATTTCTGTACATATACTAATTTTTCTCAGCAGTGGCTGAATCCACAATTAACTGCATTCGGCCTTAGTACTTTCCAGTTTCCCTGATTTTCCACCTCCAGCCTCTCACTGAACAAACTGTCTTCAAACATCTAACTCTATAACTATTCAAATACCATCTATGAGCCATATACAAGTCCTTTCGTCCATCAAACTTACTCCATACATCTATAAACTGCATACTATTCCTGCAAAATCTTCTTGCTGACTCATTAGTAATCAGTTCTTCTTCTTCTCAATTTGGTGCTGTCATTCTCAATTCAGTCTGCTGCTGAGGCAGCAGACTCGCAATCTTTACTTTCTTAGTTTTATTTTATGCTTCTTCTTTATTTATGCAGGCATGAATGATCTTTCAGATCATTCATGCCTGCCAAAAAAAAACTCTTACTCCCCTTGTATTTACTTCATAAAATTGTCGATGCATGTCCTCTATTATCTTCCTTTGCCTATTCCCTCATCACAACCTATAGCAATGTATATTGAAGAGGAGTGTGAGGAGTAGATTTTTTTACATGGAGAATTGTTATTGAATGGAACACATTACCAGAACATGTTGTTAAGCAAGGAGTGTTAAGGATTTTAAGACTCAATATGATAAATATGTTGTCAGTTGAATGAATCTCCCACAGTGAGTCTGCTGACTCCATTGAGAGTGTAATAATAATAATATTTTTCCCCGTGAGCTTCTAATCTCACATTAGTCAGCCTCAAATGCATTGCTTCCCATGTTTTCTGTCTTTTTACTGAATGTCTTCTCCTGCTATTATCAGCCTTTATCATAGTGTTGATAAAGGTTTTGTTCTGTGTCACTGACGGACACAGAACAAAACCATCCAGAGCAAAGTACTTTTGATCATCACTACTGAAAAAGTAACTAATTAAGAGTAGTTATCCTCAGAAATTTAATCATGTCTGTATATGTTTCAGAATTCAAGTACTGCTTTAAAAAAAAAAGAAGGTGAGGAATGACAGCATTATATAAGAAAAGTAGTAATATGAAGATTTTTTTTTAATCTTGATAATAATACTTTTATTTTGAATTAATCAAAATTGGTAAAACTCTAAATGCAAATATAAGAAATACTTCATACATTCCATTCAGAATTTTCACTAAACTAGAGAATCTTAAAATTAAAATGAATGCTCATTCTAATAATAATATGCACATCTCTCTCTCTCTCTTAACAAATACATGTCTTTCAAAAATCAACTTGAACGTGTAATCTGAAGGTTACTTACACTTTCTTGCAGTAACTTGAAACATTTTTCGGTTTTAATATTTTGAAAATATAAAAAAAAAGTAAAATTAATTTACAGAAGTATCTTTATACATCATATGAAAAAGTATTAAAATATTTAAGGTGAACTTTAGATGATTATTGTAAACAAGTATACAGTAATATGAAAAATCCCACTCTTTAAACTGAAAAAGTAAAATCCTCATTAAATAATTCTACTTGTGTAATGACAAATTTTTTAAATGATTATTCAGTATGCTAAAAAAAGTTCTTATGAATAAGATCCAATTCTTGTCATTGCATTGCAAAACAATATCATAATATATAAAATGCATTCAGTTGCACACAATATAACAAAATGTTAAATTGTCATACATTTTTCTTATATGCATATTAAATATTTCTAAAAAAAAGTTAAGTAAAATAACATAATGTAATTTGTTTCCACCATTTTTTTTCCCCAGGTAGTGGTAAATGCTTTAGTTCAAGCTATTCCTGCTATCTGCAATGTACTTCTGGTGTGTTTAATCTTTTGGCTAATATTTGCAATCATGGGTGTACAGCTTTTTGGAGGCAAGTATTACTATTGTTATGATGAAGAGGCAGAGGAAAGAGTTAATTCAACTTATGTGCCTGATCAAAAAGCCTGTGACTATCACAACTTATCCTGGAAAAACCCAATGATAAATTTTGACAATGTTCTGAATGCATATTTAGCTCTTTTTCAAGTGGTAAGTCAAGCACACATTTTGAAAAAAATGGTATTTCCTCATATATAAATTATTATACATAATTTAACTGTTTGTTAATTAATAACAGTTCAGTGTAAATTATTTCAGTATAGTTATAGAGTCTCTTCCCTCCTTTAAACTGAATGAAGAATGACTAGTATACTTTGTCGTTAGGGTTTACATAATGCATAATTAAAGCTAAAAAAATTTTTAGAGCAAAAAAAAAAAAGGAAGAAAACATTCAACATATATGGTTAGTTGCTGATTGTTTAAGCAGTTATTAAGTAATCATCTTACAAGAAAATGCATTTGGTGAAATATCACCAGTGATGGCAGTGAAATTTTAAGTGGGGGTGCTGCCTATAGAAAATAAAAAAAATAATAATTTTTTTCCTAATCAGTAACCAATTTATTAATAAATAAATCTACAAATTTATTTATTAATAAATTGGTTACTAATTAGGACAAAAAGAATTTTTATTTTTTATTTTGTATAGGCAGAACCCCCACTTAAAATTTCCCGCCGCCACTGAATATCACACACACACAAACAAATCAGTTATATTGTACACTGAAAAAGCATAAAAAAAATCTTTTTTACAAATTCAAGTAAATTAGATTTATTATTGTTATTAACAAACCTCCATAGAACTCAGCAACTCAGCATAAGAGGTCTCACTCAACCAGCAACATAATCTATTTAGCTATAAACTCATTCCTACTGTTAACTTTCACAACATATTCCTGCAATATATTCTGCTCACCCATTAATCTCCATGTAAAAAAATTTACTCCTCAATTTCTTGCAAACCACATTTTTATGCTGCTATCAGAGAAATTGCATACAAGTGTGGTTTTCCCTCCACTCCATATATAATCCTCCACATTAGTCCTGTAAAAACCTCTCACCAACTTATAAGTCACATCACCTCCTTTCCACCTATTCATAAACTTTGCACTTCATATTTACTCAAACATTTCCCAAAAACCCAATATTAGAGTTCTGATATTGACACAGTTATCTTCTCTAGGCACTTTCCAGAGTATCCATATGACATTCATGGTTTTCTGTATCACATTAGAAACCTGAGTTACCAAATTTCAGTGGTTATTAGTTTCCATATCACATTCATGGTTTTCTGTATCACAGTAGAAACTGAGTTACCAAATTTCAGCATAATTCAGCAAATTTCAGCTGGTTGGTTGGCTGAGTGGTTAGCATATCCACTCTCAAGCCAAAATACTGTGGATTCGAATCCCACTGTGGGCATGCATGTTTGTGATTGTCTGTGAAAATACTAGTGGTGGTGATGGGCAGTAGATGGTGTTGGTGTAGATAAGAGGTCGGCAACGCAGTACCTGCAGGCATCATGGCACCCACAGTGAATTTTTAATGCACCCTCAGAAAAATTATTGTAAACTGCTTTGGAGCTAGCAGCAGTAACTTTGCAGCTTGGATCGCAGTATATCTGAGAGATACATTCATTACTAGTATGTGCTAAAATTCTTCTTGCATTTTAGTATGTGCTAAAATGCAAGAAAAAAAGAAAAACCACTACAAATATAACACATGATGGTACAAATTAAGTGAATATTGAATCCAACATTATTTCATAGCCGAATATAGAAACTACAAGAGTTTCATGCCGAATATATAGAAACTAAAAGTTTCAGTGGATACAAGCCTAAGTAGTGCTTTATGGGCAACTCGTAGTAAAGTTGGAGACCTCTCCAGACCTCTTTCCTTAGTATTTTCCATAAATGTAAAGCACATCTTTGCAGAAGTTGGCAACCTTTTTAATATGAAGACCGCATTATAAAATTTGAAAATTATGGAGGGCTCATGACATCCATTATAAAGGATTAGAAATATCTTTGTAAACCAAAGTATTTGCACTGAAAGCGGTGTGATTCAACAAACACACTTAATAAAAAACAATGGGTTTTCTAACAATGTTTAGAAATGGTGTGAAGGGTAGTGAGAGCTAGATGTAGAAAGTATTTTTAACTTGGGTATAGTTATGTTAAAGATACCAAGCAATTTTAAACCTGGTTTTACTCCATTTTTTCCAAGTAAGCAAACAGACAAAATGTCAAGTTTGCACCTGCAATTTATGCAAGACTAGCTGATCCCACAGGTAGTGCAAGACTAAGGCAACTCGTGGTAGAGGTGGAGCAAGCTCTGATCACTAATCTTAATATTTACCCTTAATGCCAAAACACATCTCCAAGAAGGGGATGTATGATGTTTATGGGTAGTGGCCCCTTGCCTTTAATACAAAACATCATACATCCCCTTCTTGGAGATGTGTTTTGGCATTAAGGGTAAATATTAAGATTAGTGATCAGAGCTTGCTCCACCTCTAATACGAGTTGTCTTGGTCTTGCACTACCTGTGGGATCAGCTAGTCTTGCATAAATTGCAGGCGCAAACTTGACATTTTGTCTGTTTGCTTACTTGGAAAAAATGGAGTAAAACCAGGTTTAAAATTGCTAGGTAGTGAGAGCTGTCGCATTGATAACTAGATGACGTTAACAACTCAAACTACTTATGATCAGAGGTCTCTCGTCCACTCGGGCGCTCGCATCTGATCTGACAGATGATGCTAATTGTTAACATGAATATTCTTTAACCATTAAAGAATATTCATGTTAACAATTAGCATGTATCTGTCAGATCGAATGCGAGCACCTTGCTTTATCAATCATAGTGGCAAATGCATTTGTTTATTATGCAATAATAGTGTGGCTATTTCTAAAAAAAGTAATATAGAAAGACATTTCAAAACCATTCAATCCAATTGTAATTATAAGTTTAATTATTTAAATCAGGAGGAGTCAGCAACACAGCACCTACGAGCATTATGGCGCCCACAGTATTGCGCCCTTCATATTAAAAAGGTTGCCGACCACTGGTGTAGATGATGATGGTAGCTGCAGTTTGCTGTAGTTGGTGGACTGAGTGGTGGAGACGGAGAGTTGTAGAGCAGGTGCCCTCCCTCGGTCTTTGGACTCCTTGGAGGTGTCACATAAGAGTAGTAATAATAGTCAGCACATGTATTGTGTAACCAATGTCTTAGACATTGGCGCAACCACCTCCATATCTCTACTTATCAGTGTGCTGTTTATCATTACAACAACACACTATGTAGCTTTTGCAAGGGTTGCAATGCACCCTCTGTACTTCAGGCCACAGCCAGCCATCATACCTCAGATCCCAAATGTTGAGCACATCCTGCAGTGCTAGTCTACAGAACAACCTTAAACTTTCTAACTCCAAAGTGCAAAACATTGCACTTAAATAATCCTGAAATGGAAATCCCACAATCTCCTAAAACTGTATTTAATTCTACATGAATGGACTTTCCATAATCACTGTCTGCCATCTGTATCCTCCACTTATTCTTCCACAACTTGCTTATTGTGCTCCTCAGCTTCTCACTCACTCAGTCACTTGACAGCATCCTGTTCCAAATGTCCATCACCACTGAACTTATCATATGGGCTGCAAGCTGAAAAAATGTGTTAGCACATTAATGAATTTTAATAAAAACTAATGATTAATTTGCCAATTTATTCATGCTGACTACATTTTAATTATTGTTGTTTGCCAAATTCAAATTTCCTGATAAGATGAAAAATTGTGCTATATGGCTCCAAAGAAGTACGTCATTCTGGACAAAGATATTGGTGTTGGATATATATATATACTTTCTTTCACTGTTGCACAGTGATCAACATTCATTTTTAAAAATCATAGAAACAACTACCGTTTATCATAAAACTTCAATTCAATATAAATCATAATAATCACCCGACGTTTCGACCTTCAGATCAAGGTCATCATCATCATCATCTACAATATTATTATTATTATTATTATTATCAAACAAGACCTCATGGAGTCAAAGACTCATCTAGGAGGTCCTTTTATCTCACACACATCTCATCATACCGGGTCTTAAACACATTCAAACTCCCTGCAGACACCACACTCTCAGGCAAGGCATTCCAATCATTCACAACTCTGCACGAAAAAAAACCTGCCACTCACTCCCCTACTCACACCCTCTTTATACAGTTTCCAGGTATGACCTCTGGTTCTCCCCTGATCTCCCACTATTCTCTGTAGAACTTCTCCACCATTGATCCTATAACAACCCCTTACCAACTTGTAGGTCTCTATCATATCTCCCCTCTTCCTTCTCTCAACTAGACTCTGCAAATTACATCTTTTCAATCTTTCCTCATACTCGACATTCCAGAGGTCAGAGACTACCTTAGTCAGTCCCCTTTGGACCCTTTCCAACATCTCTTCATCCTTCTGAAAACCAGGTGACCAAATCTGGGCACAATAATCCCTTATACAATGGAACAAGAATCTCCCTACTTCTACATGTCAGTGTCCTCCTCATCATTCCCAGAAGTCTTTGTGTTGTCTTCACAATTTTGGCGATGTGTCCCCTAAATTTTAGATCCTTATCCACTATCACTCCCAGATCTCTTATTTCCTCTACTTCCAACAATATATTCTCACCAAGCATAAATTCTGCATCCCATCTTTGTTTTCCAAATTTTAAAACCTTACATTTTGCAACATTGAACTCACATCCCCATTTGCTTGCCCAAGCACTCAATTTATTCAAGTCTTCTTGCAAGGCCACAACATCTTCACTACTCTTTATGGTTCGTCCCAACTTTGCATCATCTGCAAACAACTGAATATCTCCATCCAAATCTTCGCCAATATCATTAATATACAAGTTAAATAGTAATGGCCCTAAAACAGATCCCTGAGACACTCCACTAGTGACTTTCCTTTTCCTGGATATTGCACCCCCATACACAACTTGTTGATACCTATCAGATAGCCAGTCTCCAATCCAATGCACTAATCTAATATCCAACCCCATCCATTCTAGTTTGACTATCAACTTATCATGAGGTACTCTATCAAAAGCTTTTGCAAAATCCAAGTATGTTACTGTGTATCCTTCTCCTCTGTCCAAGGAAGCAGTCACTTTATTGTAATAAGTAAGTAGATTACTAAAACACGACCTCCCTTTAGCAAATCCATGCTGTCCATCAAAGATTATACCATTGTTGTCAACCCAACTCTGGATCCTAGTTCTCACAAGCTTCTCCAACAACTTAACCACAACACCTGACACACAGATAGGCCTATAGTTTGATGCTTGAGTTCGATCACCTCCTTTATGAAGTGGCACAATCTTGCCCTCCTTCCACTCTTTAGGGACTTGACCAAGTGCAAGACTTGTATTAAAAAAATATGTCAAGGCAGGTGTCAATTCTCTGGCACATTCCTTCAGAATACGCGGTGATATATTATCAAGTCCCACAGCCTTATTTACATCTAGTTTACTCAACTCCCCAAACACCTCTTGCTCACTTACAGTCAGTCTCTCCTCCCCATCATCAACTTCTCTTAATCTCTCCATGAAGTCACATTCACAAGATTGAAAGATCTTTATGAACTGCTCATTAAGTATCTCCACCACACATTCTGCAACAGCTGTCTTTATACCATTTCCTCCAATCAATGTCATCCTTCCATAATCATTCTTTCTTTTGCTGGCTACATATCGAAAGAACGCCCTAGGATTCTTTTTAGCTTCATTAGCTAACTGCTGTTCATACCTCTCTTTAGCTACTCTCACCAACCAAGTCACTCTCCTTGCCTGGTCTTTGTAGAACTCATGAAATTGGTTACTTCCACTTCTCTTATGCTGCCTCCACAATGCCCTTTTTCTCTGTATTGCATGCTTAATCTCTTTATTCATCCATCTCACACCTAACTTATTTAACCTTCTCACCCGTGGTATACATTTAGACATTGCATCCACTAAATATTTTTTGAAAATCCCCCAAGCTGCATTGATCTCTTTTCCAGCTAACTCCTCATTCCATGCTACACCTGCAAGCTGTCTCCTGAGCTCTTCATAATCACATCCCTTGTAGTTCCACATATACCCTTTTTTCACAGGGGTCCTTGCACTGCTGGCAACCACCCAAGTAATCACCTCATGGTCACTTTCACCAATTGGTGGATGATTTGATACCTCATTGATAATTACATCCTCCGATGAGATGACCAAATCCAAGACCCTTAATCCTCTTGTACCCTCTGTTACATACTGTCTGAGGTAGTTATCCCTCAAAAACTCAAGAACTCATTTTCTTTACTTCCAGTTGCTATCTCTTCATTCCAGTCTATATTGCCATAATTAAAATCACCCATAATAATCACCCTTTTCTTATTTGCTTGGCTTATTTGACTATACATTTCACTATCACCACCATCCACATTGCCAGGTCTATAACAACATCCCACCAAGTATTTGATTCTATTCACCTCTATCTCACACCATACTGCCTCAAAACCACTGGCCCCATTTCCCTCTTGCATCTCTACCTTGTATGGACATAACTCTTTCTCTATCATCAATAGCACTCCCCCTCCCTTTTTACCCCTTCTGTCCTCACGAAACACATCATACCCTTCCATCTCTATTCCTGTCAGGATGTCATCCTCTTCCAACCATGTCTCACTTATTCCAACAATCTTTGGGTGAACAGATGCAATTAGTACAACCATTTCATCTGCCTTGTTTCTTATACTTCTAGCATTGGTATACAAACACAACAACTCATTTCTGGATCTACAGCTAGTTCCACTGATACCACTCACTCGATGTGATCTCTCCATGCTGGACTGGGGCCATTTCCTTTTCTGCTTCTTCATTTTAGAACCCTTTGCAATTCCATCTGTTTCCTTTTGATCCCTGATCATCCCATTACTTTCCTGCCTACACATTCTCTCACCTCCTCTTGGAGCATCCACCTTTCTCACGCTGTGTATCCCTGTCCACCCTGAGCCTTTCACCACTACATATACACATGTATACAAAGAAACAAGCTATGTTACAATCTACATAGCATGCTAAAGTCATACTAACTTAGTGTAATAACTTAGCATACTATACAGATTGTAATTTACAAGGGAGACTTTTTACTATGGGATCTATTTATAAGAAGATTAGATTTCGGCACATTAACTTAGTGTGACCCTAGCCTACTATAGAGATTGTAACACAGCTTGTTTCTTTATATATACATGTATACTCCAGATAATGATGATGATGATGATAACCTTGGTATAAACATCAAAATGTCAAGTGATTACTTTGGTTTATATTAAACTGAAGTTTTACAATAACACAGTAGTTGTGTCCATAATTTTTCAAAATCGTTGTGTGTATATAGTTTTTAGCATCTGATTAATGCAAGTCAATGATTTTGCCTTTCATGAGTCATTTCTTTTTTTATTGGGCATATATATGAATAATGCATACAATGACGAAGGTGGCATAAACATAATTTATAAATTAAAGATTACAAGAAATTATATTGAGACTTTGATTTGGAATAAGTTTAATAAGTGAAACTTGGTTGTCTGAGAAGAATGTGATGGGGAATAGAATTAGAAGGATATATAATTTTCCAAAAGGATAGAGATGTGAAAAGAGGATGGGGAGTACTGTTAATGATTGCAGAGGAATTGTGTCAGCAAAGTGTGGAATTTGATGGTGCATGCACAGATTTTGAATCTATGCATGCACCAACTCACCAACTGCCGCCAGTTGGTGAGAGCGATCATGAGGTACTTGTTTAGGAAGTGATGAAACAAGAAAAGGTCACTGCCAAAAATGAATACAGTGGAAGTATAAAACTGGTGATCATAGAAAGTTCTGTAGTCTGTTAGCATCCGTACATTATCTAATATACGGATGTTAATTGTTTGGGTTAGATGTGAATAGATGAGTTGAGCAGAAAAGATGTTGACAATGCATGGAAACTCACGAGGAAGTATCTGACAAAAGCAATGTATGACTGGATAATGAGGGCTAAGCGAGTAAATAGATGTGAAATGGATGAACAGCGAAATCAAGCAAGCTGAGCTGAAAATAAAATGTTATGGAGGGATCTGATCACCACAAAGCCAGTCGTTGTGATCAGATCCAAGAAGAGTATAAAGTGCTGGGAAAGGTGAGGAGCATGGTAAAGAAAGAAATGGTGCAGTATGAGAGGAGACCGGCTGGTTAGGCCAAGGTTAATTCAAGGGAATTTTTCTGCTAATGTTCCAAGCAACTTATTATTCAACTATTCATTGAATAATTAGTGGAATTATTCAACGAGCACTTTATCAGTGTATATCATACTGGTATAAATTATTTGGTACAATATATAGGAGAGAGGCAAGTATTAGGAGAATTGGAAACGAAAGAAACAGAGGTGTATCAGATGTTGGTTGGGTAAGATGTGAATAAGGCTGTGGAAATGGATGACATATCACCATATGTGCTTAAGAAATGTGCACCACAGTTGGTTATGCCCTTGACCTGGGTATTTAATGAAAGTCTTGCAGTTGGTAGGGTTCCTGAGGAGTGGAAAGAGGACAAAATAGTACCACTCCACACAAGCATAGTTCTAAGACAGAAATCTCCAATTATAGACCAGTCTGTATAACTGCAGTTGTGGTCAAGGTGTTGGAGAGATTGATAAGAATAGAATACAGAATTGGGTTGATGGACATAGAATTCTTTATGAAGATCGGCATGGATTTGTAAAGGGTAGGTCCTGTTTCAGTAATTTACTTGCATTTTATGATAAGGTGACAAGTGTGTTAGATAAGGGAGAATCATATACAATGATATTCTTAGATTTTGCAAAAGTGTTTGATAGATTACCACATGATAAGCTGGGTGTACAACAGTGGCAGCCGGTGAAAATTTTAAGTGGGGGTGCTGCATATACAAAATAAAATTTTAAAAAAAAATTCTTTTTTTCCTAATCAGTAACCAATTTATTAATAAATAAATTGACATATTAAAAAATTGCTTTATTAAAAATATTTCACCCTCACCACGAACAAACCCCAATGATAAAAGTTTCGTATCTCACAGAAATAACACGCGCAAGTATACGATACCCTGCCCAAACGAGCAGTGTCGGAATAACTTGTAACATGCAATCACAAGTGCAAACGAATATCTGCGAGGCTGGCTGCAATCAGTCGAACGTGATAATTTCGACTGCGTTAGATTGCAGTGTATTTGTTTCGTAATCTAAAGCGTTAATTGAACAATTCCAATTATTAACTATTCAATCACTGTCAAAACATAAGCTGTAACATTTAACATGTTGTATTGCATTTATATAATGTTGTAAGCATTATTATTTATAAACACAAACAAAATTAAAATTTTTCATTTTTTCCTTGGTACTGCAGTGTCGCATTGCTTATGTATGGGCGGCCACTGGTGTACAAGCTGCAGAGAATGGGAATAAACAGTATATTGGTTACATGGAGCAGAGGCTCTCTGAGCAATACCAGCAGGTTGTGTATAATGGAGCAGTGTCTCAAAAAAGAAGGGTGACCAGTGGCAAGCCCCAGGGTTCTGTGCTTGGGCCCCTGCTGTTTATCTTGTTTGTAAATGATATATCATGAGGAATGACTGCAGATCTTGCTGATGATGCAAAGTTGGGAAGAATTATAATTAGCACTGCTGATGCTGAATTCCTTCAGGAAGATTTAAATAGACTTTTTACTTAGACAAAAGAGTGGGGTAGTTTTAATATCAATAAGTGTAAGGTGTTGCATTTTGGAGTGCAGAAATATAAGGCTATGTTCTATATTGATGGTACCAGGAAGTGGATGGTATTAGAGATTTGGGAGTGATGGTTGACAGTAGACTGAAGTTTAGAGGGCATATTGTTACGGTTGCAAAGTTGCACATTATAGTGCTACTATGATAAGAAGTACTCTAACATGCAAGGATAAGGAAGTGGTTGTGCCACTGTATAAGGCAATCCTCAGACCACACTTGGACTATTGCGCTCAGATCTGGTCACCTGATTTTCAGTATGATGTGGAGACATTGGAGAGAGTCCAGAGATGATGACTAAGACAATATCAGGAGTTTGGAATACTGGCTATGAAGAGAGGTTGAAGAAATGTGGATTGCAGAGTTTGGTGGATAGGAGGAAGAGAGGTGATGTGATAGAGACGTTTAAGTTAGTGAGAGGATTTTATCAAATTAATCCAGTGGGGATTATAAAAAGTATAGAAGGTAAGAAGGGAAGAACCAGAGGTCATTTCTGGAAGTTATGTAAAAGTGTGGTGAAGAAGGGTGTGAGGAGTAGATTTTTTCATGGAGAATTGTCAGTGAATGGAATGCATTACCAGAATGTGTTGTTAATGTAAGGAGTGTTAAGGACTTTATGATTCTATATAATAAGATATGAATGAACTTCTCACAATGAGTCTGTCGACTCCATGGAGGGTGTAATAATTAGAATAATAATATTCTTGACACTTGGATAATGGTTTAATCCATTATCCAAGTGTCAGCAAACAAAGTTTGTGCCTGAAGTAACTTTAGGACTGGGCAACTTGTATAGAGGCTAATGACTTCATATCCGTTGCCTTAGTATCCCATAATGCAAAGCACATATCCTTATGGACATGTATAATGGTATGCATTATGGGAATGGTCACCAAGACCAGTTTCGACCTTTATTGAAGTGAAAAAAATAATAAAGGGATACTCATCATAGGCCTTTTATTAGTTAGTATAAAGATGTAAGAGAGCCTGATAGTATTAGGAGAAAGAAAAGACAAGTAGATAGTATGAGAGACAGAGAAAGGCCCTCAGCCCTTTTATATCATCATATAGCCAAAGGTTATCTGTTTTCCTTTTTCACCAATCTTATATAGATGAACAACCGAAAGACCAATTGAAACTAAAGTGCAAAGATGACTGATACCCAGTTGGTTAGCCTTATATGAGTTAACTGAGTTATGTAAATGTGTGGTGAAGAAGGGTGTGGGGAGTAGATTTTTTACATGCAGAATTGTTAGTGAATGGAATGCATCACCAGAATGTGTTGTTAATGCAAGGTGTGTTAAGGACTTTATGATTCTATATGATAAATATGAATGAACTTCCCACGATGAGTCTGTCGACTCCATGGAGGGTGGAATAATAATAATAATATCTTATCTATACAAAAAAGTCTAAATTCGTTAAAAATGAACGTGCATGGTATACATTTGAAAGGTATCAGAGGTAAATCAAATGTAATAAGAAAACTAAGGTATAAGTATTACTTAATATTTATTGAACATTACACTATTCAAATTCAAAAAATTCTTCATCAAACTCAATATTGAAATAATCAATTGCGTTAAAAATTTTGTTTTTAACGCAATTTAACGTTATTTCTTCAGCTTCATAATCATTGTCACTGGACACCACTGCATTGTGCTTTAATGAAACCATTTCTAACACAGTTTTCACTTACAGCAGCCCAACTTTCTACAATCCATGTAACTATATCTTTATATGACGTTCTTTTCATCTGACCTGTTTTGTTATATTCATTGATGCCATTCATCATCCAGTCTTCCCACTTAATCAGCAAATTGTCTTTGAATGG
This sequence comes from Typopeltis vanoorti, assembly GCF_054136105.1. NCBI lineage: Eukaryota > Metazoa > Arthropoda > Arachnida > Uropygi > Thelyphonidae > Typopeltis > Typopeltis vanoorti. The sequence continues at coordinate 89,123,309 of NC_143564.1, read as the reverse complement.
TTTATTTACTGCAAGATCAACGGGTAGGAGCTTTTTTGTTAAGCCACCTGGAATGACGACCAATTTGGAATACAGGTATCCCTTGCTTAACGCGGTTTTACTTAGCGCAGGATTTGATTAACGTGCTGAAATTAATTGCTGCAATCCCTTCATATAATCGGCAAGAGTTTTGATTAGCACACCTTTAACCCTGCAGAGCTTGCAACTGATCTGACAGATACATGCAAAATGTTTAATATAAATATTCTTACACAATTCAGTGTATAGCTTGGAGGTCTTGAGTAGCTGCACATTCATATGTTACGAGTGATATTCCGCACTGTGTTTTTTGCTGTCAGTTTGGTTTAACACATGTTATGTAAAGGTTTGTGATGTTTGACAGTAAATTGTATCTGAGAGATACCACGACCTCCAATGTCAGTATAGTATGGTTTAGTTGTTGTTGTTTTTTTTTATTCTTTGTTCAATAATTTCTAGATTGTAACTGAAAATAAATAAACCATCATGTATTACTGAAATAGAGAGCCAAAGGCTTATTTATCAAATGTCCTCTAGGAGATGTGCTTTACATTATGGAAAATACCAAGGAAAGTGATCTGGAGCTTACTCCACCTTTACTACGAGTTGTCCATAAGGTTGCTTATGCTTGCATCCACCAAAACTTTTAATTTCTATATATTTGGCACGAAACTCTTGTAGTTTCTATATTCGGCTGTGAAATAATGTTGGATTCGATATCCACTTAATTTGTACCATCATGTATTATATTTGCAGTGGTTTTGCTTTATGTTTTATTGCTTGTTTGCCGAGGTCTGGAGAGTCATTTTGCTTGTTATCGTAGAATTTATGCTGATAAGAAAAAAACTAAAACTGTTCAAACGACTCTTGATAACTTCTTTTGATAAAAAAATTGCAGTAAATAATGTAGGTACAAGTATTTATTAAACATTTACTTTGCATTCATTTTTTATCTTTCCTAAAAGAGTACCATATAAAACGAATTATTAATACAGTAATTGATCATGGACGAATTGTAATTTTTAGTATTGATTATTAGATTTGATTAACGCGATTTTGATATACGCGGCAACATTGAGGGATCAATTAACCTCATTACTCAAGGGATACCTGTACTTACAATTGTTTTAACTTCTGCTGGCGTGTGTGCCCTACACGTATCCAACACTAACAAAGATTTTGAGTTGAAAAATGTCATTTTTCTCTTTCATCACACATTCTCCAACCAAAATTTCATAACCTCAGAATTTATCCAACCTTTATCATCAGCAGTAACAATAATATCTTTGGAATCACCATCGGTGGCAATTTGGAACCATCTGCAGTTACGCAGAGAACCACAGTAAAGTTAGACCTTTCGTGCCTTGTTGTAGCAACTGTAACCTCTTTTGCTCCCTTCAGATTCACAGTCCTAGAACTAGGCATGTCAAAACTTACAGGAACCTCATCCACATTTCCAAAGTGACAAGCATCAACCCCACATAAGTTTTCTCTCAGAAACAAACGGAATTTAGCTACTTTCGCTTCCCAGTCGCACGGCAAATTTTATCCAACACTGTAGGAGCACACACTTAAATTGTTTCTCTTCATAAATACAAAAACCAAAGATGGACCTTGAAATCCTTTATATTATCATTTTGCTCAATTCTTTTCGATTCCTGCAACACACAGACAGTAGATATTCTTAGCTCTTTCACTAACAACCCAATCAAACAGTTTTTTCTATGGTTGGCCACAAGCACCTTCTAAACCTCATAGCGTGTTTCCTCGTATGTAAACATTTCAGGACTGTTTCAGCCTTTTGCCATTCACGAACACTATTTTCTCCAACACTGAACAATCTACCAGCTTTACGATTCCCTTTTTCCTTTGCTACTTCTACCACTTCAAGCTTGAACTGCACTGTTTAGAATTTTCTCCGAGAAGTACTTCTGTCTTCCATGGGTAATTCAGATCTAATAACAAAATATAAACAAATAATGATTTACTTTATGAAATATTTTAAAACATCGTGTACGGAATAATGTAACTTCATAAAATACAAAAAATGTACACCTTTCTTTCAATTGTTGATGCAACTAGTTACAAGAGAACAATGCAGCCCACACAAGTTATCTTTTGGGGCCAATGGTCCTGCAAAAATTCGTAGTAATGTCACAGTGCTCCCCAGTAATGTGAAAATTGTAAAATTCGGAATTAAAAAAATCAACCACTGCTACTTTGAACGTCTTTGGGAGATGGACCGAGTCCTTGACTCTTTATCCCTTCATCTGATTTTGGCTTGTGTGTGAGAGGATTATTGTGGGTAATTTACCTGCTCATTGTGAGCATTGTAAGCTGATTAGCTGTCTCTTGCAATGGCAGATTTTGGTTTTTTTGTGTTTGAATCGATCTGAGGGTTTGTAGTCTGCTGCCTGTCGAATTAGCTGATTTGGGTGATTGTCTGTGAGTGTGAAGAATTTTTCTGTTATACCTGTCATGTAGGTCTTGATATCTGGAAGGTTAGTTTCTTGGTGTAACTGGAGGTTTCTCATGAACCAAGGGACATTAAATGCCATTCTGAGGCATTTGTTCTGGATGACCACTGCTACTAGCAATGCACGTGCTTTTAAAGAATTCCTCCATCCTCTGTCTGTATTTTCCAACTCTACCGCTAGTTGGCGCATACACGTTATCTATACATCAAAAGGAGTGATGAAAATGTTGGGGGATGCGCTTTATACATTAGGTGCGCTTTATCTATCGAAAACGGTAATAATAATACTCTTGGTTTAATCCATCATCCAAGTGTTAGAAGTAACTTATACGTGAAGATAACTTTAGGACTGGGCAACTTGTATAGAGGCTAATGACTTCATATCGCTTGACTTAGTATCCCCATAATGCAAAGCACATATCCTTATGGACATGTGCTGTTGTTGTTCGGTTGGCCTTCTCTGCTAGGGACTGCTCTCCAGTCATTCCTGCAATTGACTATAGGCCATATAGAATTTATAATTATATATATATATATATATATATATATATATATAGAAAGATGTTTAATGACTAAAAAATTGCAGTTTTTTAGTCATTAAATATCTTCCTAATGTATCAGAGGAATTTTTTCATGCTTTAGAAAAAGCAACTGACACAATGAAAAAAGAAAAGTTGGTCCTTGTTGGGATCTAAATAGCTGAGCAGGAAACGATTGTCAGACATACAAAAATATTTTGGGAAAATTTGGAGAAAAGAGCAAATCTAATAATAATGGCAAATACCTGTTGGATTTCTGCTCAGGACATGAGCTGGTTATTACTAACACCATGTTCCAACATAAAAATGTGCACAAATTCACATGGAGAGAAGAAGCAAGGAATAAGAAAAGTCTCACATTGACTATGATATTGTTGATAGTGATGTTTTCTCCCTGGTGCAGGACACCGGAGTGTACAAAGGATTTGAAATTGGAAGTGATCACTACTTAATCTTGAGCAGGATAAAATTGAATTTCATATTGAAAAGAAGAGCATGTGAGAAAGTTTTAAAGCGAATAAAAGTTGAGCAGCTCTCAGATGTGAACTGTAGACTAAAATACACAAAGATTATTGAAGGAAAAATGAAAGAGTTTGAGAACAGGAACCAAACCTTGGAGATTCAGTGGCAAACTCTGAAGAAAGCCCTGATTGATTCAGCCAGAGAGGCATGTGGTGAGGTTGTCTGCAAGGATAGAAAAATCCGAATTCCATGGTGGACACAGGTAGTTAGTTAAAGAGGCAGTGAAGGAAAAAAGAAAGCATATCAAAAGTTCCTGGCAAATAAGTCAGCTTTTGCTCTTAGAGAATACAGAGACAAATGTAAGAAAGCGAAACACTGTGTAAAACTAGCTAAACAAAAGTCATGGGAGGACTTTGGCAAGAACATAGAAAATAAATATCGAGAAGGTGGCAAGATATTCTGGAGCTTGTTGAAGAAACTTAGAAATGAAGGAAAGAGTGCTGTAAAAGGAGTTAGAGATGATAAAGGTGACATGAAAATGGGAGAAAAAGATATCCTTGAAGTATGGAGTAATTTCTTCGAAAAATGGCTAAATGAAACAAGCAGTGATAGCACAATGGTAAAAAAACACTCAACAGGCATACAGTCAGGAGTACATATCCATACTTGAAGTAGAAAAAGCCATCAAAGGCTTGAAATGTGGAAAGGCAGCAGGAGTAGATGATATTCGACCAGAAATGCTGAAGTATGGTGGTATAAAAGTCTTACAGTGGCTGCATTGCATAGTTCAGAAGGCCTGGACAGAGGGACGAATTCCTGATGATTGGAGTAGAGCTCTAATAGTACCCATATATAAAAAGGGAAATAAAACTGAATGTGAGAATTAAAGAGGTATTTCCCTACTGAGTTTTCCTGGCAAGATCTATGCAAGTATACTTGAGAAACGATTGAGAAGAATTGTGGAAGAAAAAGTTGGTGAAGAACAAGCTGGATTAAGGCCAAATAGAGGCTGTCAGGATCGGATGTTCACTTTACGACAAATAGTCGAGATAGCATGGAAATATAACAAAGATCTGTATTTAAGTTTTGTCGATTTGGAAAAAGCATATGACAAGATGCCAAGAGAAAAGCTATTCAATACGCTACAGTTATATGGTGTCAATGGGGCATTATATCAAGCAATACTTAGTCTTTATTTGAGTTGTAAAAGAATTGAAGGAAGTACAGGAAGATGGTTTAATGTTAGATCTGGTGTGAGACAAGGATGTACATTATCCCCTCTGTTATTCATTATCTATATGGATCACATTATGAAGGAAAGTGGTATTAGACATTATGTTAAAATTGGAGATGTTAATGTCAGCTCTTCGCTTTATGCAGGCGATGTTATACTTCTAAATAAATCCACTACAAGTTTGCAAGATACCCTGACTAAATTGAATAACTGTTGTAATAGATATGGTATGAAGGTCAGCATTAAAAAGATATATAATGAAAATAGGTAGAATTGTTGAAAATGTCAACTGCGTTGTGAACGGGGAACCAGTGGAACAAGTAAAACATTTCAGCTACTTAGGCCTGATTTTTAGTGAAGATGGTAAACTAAATATGGAAACAGATGACAGAATCAACAAAACTGATATGGTAGAAAGTCAATTGAATAAATTCATATGGAATAAGAGAGAAATAAACACTAAATTAGCTGTATACAAGACAGTGTTCAAACCAGTTTTAATTTATGGATCTGAGAGCTGGGTCAGAAGTAAAACACTTGACCAAAGACTAGAGACTGCAGATATGAGAGTCCTGAGAAAGATTATAGGCGTGAACAGATGGCATCAGTGGCAATATCATATTAAAAATGAGGATATTAGGAAAGAACTTGACATTGTCAGCATCCAGGAATGCATTAGCAGAGCTAATCTCAGGTGATATGCTCACTTAAACAGAATGGGCAAGGAAAGATTAGCAAAACAAGTGTTCTCTGCCTGGTTGGCAAGAAAATGACCCAGAGGAAGACCAAGATATAGGTGGATTGATACGGTACAAAGTGCCTTAGACAATAGAAATGTAAGATCTGATAATGTTGGAGTCTTGACAAGTAACAGACTAATCTGGAGGAAAATTGTAGATAGGAAGTTAGTAATGATGTAAATTTTTCATGTAGTACTATCATATCCTGTACACTCCTTGAGGGTACATGTCAGGAATTTGACGAAGATGATGATGATGTATCAAAGTAACTGAGTCAATGCTCATGAATATATATATATATATATATATATATATATATATATATATATATATATATATATATATATATATGTTAAATATATATATGTATGTTAAAGATACCAAGCAATTTTAAACCTGGTTTTAATCCATTTCCCAAGTAAGCAAACAGACTAAAAGTCAAGTTTGCGCCTGCAATTGATGCAAGTCTAACTGATCCCACAGGTAGTGCAAGACCAGGGCAACTCGTGGTAAAGGTGGAACAAGCTCCGATCACTAATCTTAATATTTACCTTTAATGCCAAAACACATCTCCAAGAAGGGGATGTATGATGTTTTGTATTAAAGGCAAGGGGCCACTACCCAGACCGGTTTCGACCTTTATTGAGACCTCATCAGTGGGAGCTAGGCTAGAAATACCAAGATTTAGTAATACAGAGCTTGTAAGTATTTCACCAAAACAAGTTACCATAAGGTGTTTTAACCTTATTAAATAAAAATCTCTGGAGGAGATATAAATGTAGAAAGTATTTTTACCTTGGGTATAAATATGTTAAAGATACCAAGCAATTTTAAACCTGGTTTTACTCCATTTCCCAAGTAAGCAAACAGACTAAAAGTCAAGTTTGCGCCTGCAATTGATGCAAGTCTAACTGATCCCACAGGTAGTGCAAGACCAGGGCAACTCGTGGTAAAGGTGGAACAAGCTCCGATCACTAATCTTAATATTTACCTTTAATGCCAAAACACATCTCCAAGAAGGGGATGTATGATGTTTTGTATTAATGGCAAGGGGCCACTACCCAGACCGGTTTCGACCTTTATTGAGGCCTCATCAACCAGTCTGGGTAGTGGCCCCTTGATGATGTTTTGTATTAAAGGCAAGGGGCCACTACCCAGACCGGTTTCGACCTTTATTGAGGCCTCATCAACCGGTCTAGGTAGTGGCCCCTTGCCTTTAATACAAAACATCATTCATCCCCTTCTTGGAGATGTGTTTTGGCATTAAAGGTAAATATTAAGATTAGTGATCGGAGCTTGTTCCACCTTTACCACGAGTTGCCCTGGTCTTGCACTACCTGTGGGATCAGTTAGACTTGCATCAATTGCAGGCGCAAACTTGACTTTTAGTCTGTTTGCTTACTTGGGAAATGGAGTAAAACCAGGTTTAAAATTGCTTGGTATCTTTAACATATTTATATTTATACCCAAGGTAAAAATACTTTCTACATTTATATCTCCTCCAGAGATTTTTATTTAATAAGGTTAAAACACCTTATGGTAACTTGTTTTGGTGAAATACTTACAAGCTCTGTATTACTAAATCTTGGTATTTCTAGCCTAGCTCCCACTGATGAGGCCTCAATAAAGGTCGAAACCAGTCTGGGTAGTGGCCCCTTGCCTTTAATACAAAACATCATACATCCCCTTCTTGGAGATGTGTTTTGGCATTAAGGGTAAACATTAAGATTAGTGATTGGAGCTTGTTCCACCTTTACCACGAGTTTCCCTGGTCTTGCACTACCTGTGGGATCAGTTAGACTTGCATCAATTGCAGGCGCAAACTTGACTTTTAGTCTGTTTGCTTACTTGGGAAATGGAGTAAAACCAGGTTTAAAATTGCTTGGTATCTTTAACATATTTATACCCAAGGTAAAAATACTTTCTACATATATATATATATATATATATTTAGAATTAATAATTATACTGACTAGAACCTGAGGAGTATAATAAAAAACTTTAATGAATCACAACTAGTTTCATCGGAGTTCCGACTTCTTCAGGTGAGTAAGAAATAACTAAAAACTTATAAAAACTAATACAGTAAGAAAACGGGCTTTTCAGTTTAACACAAAAGAGTTAGAAGAATCGCAACAGTCATATTTGAATTAGAGACCGTGTGGCATTATAAGCGTGAATTCGTGTTGTTGTGTAGAGGCTTAAGTGCTGTGAGGACATTATGTTGGAGGTTTAATGGATTTTTTACAACACTCAAAAAGAATTAAAATAGAATTTAATACTTCCTATATTTCGTCCTAGTCACTAGGACATCTAGGGGGATTACAAAGACAATTAATGTAACATGCACACAAAAACTTACAATACTAAGCCCAACCACGTGGGTGACAATAAAGTCCTATCTAGGTGGAGCACCCTCTAAGGGCAGTTGTAGGTGGCCTGGTATGTAAGGTGGGACGTCTGGTGATGACTGTTTCCCAAATCTTCGGAAGCTTAATGCAACCGTATTTGTTAAGAGTTGGTTGGTTTTTGAGAGCTGCTGCTGCTTCTAAGAAAAGTCTCTCTTTCTTGAATTTGCTGTGGTGGAGCATGGTGGTTTTCTTCCATGATACTCTGTGGGTGGTGTCCAAAACATGGTCAGCCAAGCCTGAATGGCCATAGTTGTGTTTAACGATGTACGACTTGTGTTCCTCTAGGCAGATGGATGCTGATCTGCCTGTCTGTCCAAAGTACGCAAGCTTACAGGAACAGGGTACTTTGTAAACTCCAGGCAGAGAGAGAGGAGGGAGTTGATCTTTCATAGAACAAATAAGGGTAGCCAGTTTGCGGTAGGGCTTATATGTTGTGTGTAGGTTATACTTTTTTAGTATCTTGGCTATTTTTTCCGAAGTGCCACGGATGTATGGTATGGTGATGGCATTTTTAAATTCTTGTTGACAAGAGGGACGGGGAATGGGGGAGGAATTGATTATTTTTTTGATGCTGTGTTCGCTGTAGCCATTGGAGAGGAAAGTTCTGTGTATGTGGTTAAGCTCAGTAGTGAGGGCGGTTCCACTGGAACAAAGATTGTGGGCTCTCTTGGTAAGGGTTTTAATGATGCCATATTGTTGTGAGGGGTGGTGGTGGTGGTGGGAGAGTTTGTGAATGTATCTGCCTGTGTGTGTGTGGGTTTTCTGTATACAGTGAAGGCAAGTGTATCATTAGGCAGGCGCGTGACTAAGGTGTCTAGGAAGGGTAAACAATTGTTCTTTTCCTTTTCCATAGTAAACTGGATTCTTGGATGTAGGCTATTGAGATGACCAAGGAAGGAATCTAACGTGTCTGGGCCATGAGGCCAAATAGAGAACACATCATCTACATATCTTAGCCAGATAGAAGGTTTGAGTGGGGCTGAGTCTATGGCTCGTTTTTCGAAATCTTCCATATAGAAATTGGCAAGGGGGGTTGAGAGAGGGGAGCCCATGGCGGTTCCCTCTATCTGCTTGTAGATTTTTTTATTCCAAGCGAAATATCCAGAGTTGATGGCAAAGGAAAAGAGATCTAAGATGTCAGTGGGAAAAACGTTTTCTAAGAGAGATAAAGTGTCAGTTAAGGGAATATTGGTAAACAAGGAGGAGATATCAAAGCTTACCAATATGTCAGTATTATTCAAGGTTAAATTTTCTGTGAGGGCTTTAAAGTGGGTCGAGTTTTTTATATAGGAAACTGAATTTCCGGTGAGGGGTGGACAGAGAGTTGGCCAGCTGTTTAGACAGTCTGTAACAAGGTGCATTGGTGGCATCTACTATAGGCCTGAGTGGGGAATTAGGTTTGTGGATTTTTAGTAAACCGTATATTCGGGGGGGACGGGAGCAGAAAGGTTTAAGTTTTTTCGTGACGTCGGGGGGCCAGGAGGTTACTTTTTTAAGTAAGATTTTACAAAAACTCAAGTTAAGAAATTAAAAATCTTACTTAAAAAAGTAACCTCCTGGCCCCCCGACGTGACGAAAAAACTTAAACCTTTCTGCTCCCGTCCCCCCCGAATATACGGTTTACCAAAAATCCACAAACCTAATTCCCCACTCAGGCCTATAGTAGATGCCACCAATGCACCTTGTTACAGACTGTCTAAACAGCTGGCCAACTCTCTGTCCCCCCCCCTCACCGGAAATTCAGCTTCCTATATAAAAAACTCGACCCACTTTAAAGCCCTCACAGAAAATTTAACCTTGAATAATACTGACATATTGGTAAGCTTTGATATCTCCTCCTTGTTTACCAATATTCCCTTAACTGACACTTTATCTCTCTTAGAAAACGTTTTTCCCACTGACATCTTAGATCTCTTTTCCTTTGCCATCAACTCTGGATATTTCGCTTGGAATAAAAAAATCTACAAGCAGATAGAGGGAACCGCCATGGGCTCCCCCCTCTCACCCCCCCTTGCCAATTTCTATATGGAAGATTTCGAAAAATGAGCCATAGACTCAGCCCCACTCAAACCTTCTATCTGGCTAAGATATGTAGATGATGTGTTCTCTATTTGGCCTCATGGCCCAGACACGTTAGATTCCTTCCTTGGTCATCTCAATAGCCTACATCCAAGAATTCAGTTTACTATGGAAAAGGAAAAGAACAATTGTTTACCCTTCCTAGACACCTTAGTCACGCACCTGCCTAATGATACACTTGCCTTCACTGTATACAGAAAACCCACACACACACAGGCAGATACATTCACAAACTCTCCCACCACCACCACCACCCCTCACAACAATATGGCATCATTAAAACCCTTACCAAGAGAGCCCACAATCTTTGTTCCAGTGGAACCGCCCTCACTACTGAGCTTAACCACATACACAGAACTTTCCTCTCCAATGGCTACAGCGAACACAGCATCAAAAAAATAATCAATTCCCCCCCCATTCCCCGTCCCTCTTGTCAACAAGAATTTAAAAATGCCATCACCATACCCTATATCCGTGGCACTTCGGAAAAAATAGCCAAGAACTAAAAAAGTATAACCTACACACAGCATATAAGCCCTACCGCAAACTGGCTACCCTTATCCGTTCTACGAAAGATCTGCTCCCTCCTCTCTCTCTGCCTGGAGTTTACAAAGTACCCTGTTCCTGTAAGCTTGCGTACTTTGGACAGACAGGCAGATCAGCATCCATCCGCCTAGAGGAACACAAGTCGTACATCGTTAAACACAACTATGGCCATTCAGGCTTGGCTGACCATGTTTTGGACACCACCCACAGAGTATCATGGAAGAAAACCACCATGCTCCACCACAGCAAATTCAAGAAAGAGAGACTTTTCTTAGAAGCAGCAGCAGCTCTCAAAAACCAACCAACTCTTAACAAATACGGTTGCATTAAGCTTCCGAAGATTTGGGAAACAGTCATCACCAGACGTCCCACCTTACATACCAGGCCACCTACAACTGCCCTTAGAGGGTGCTCCACCTAGATAGGACTTTATTGTCACCCACGTGGTTGGGCTTAGTATTGTAAGTTTTTGTGTGCATGTTACATTAATTGTCTTTGTAATCCCCCTAGATGTCCTAGTGACTAGGACGAAATATAGGAAGTATTAAATTCTATTTTAATTCTTTTTGAGTGTTGTAAAAAATCCATTAAACCTCCAACATAAGAATTCATGTTGAGTGAAAGCTGATTTTAGAGCGCCAGTATTGGATTACTGCGCTATGGGAATCAGGCTAACTGTAACTTAGATTGCTGTTCATGTATGAAGGATTCAGGACTATTTCTTTAGATTCTACAATGCGTCTTTCAAACTCATCATTGCATATATATATAAATTAGTCGTGTGATCCCAATCGATTTGGTGTTGATGCTCGTCAAGATTAAAGTTTGTGGATTAAAGAACATGACTGGAGAGAGTGCTTGCTTGTGTTCTGAGCGACCCAAAACCAAAACATAACCAGTTACATTTTCCAGGTGTTTATGAAGTTGTGTGCGACTGTGGTAGACCTTATTTCGGTCAGACAGATAAATCTATTTCACTACGTCTTGAGGAACATAGACGTGACATCTCCTACAAAAGAACCCATGGTCTGTTTTGGTTGCCACCTGCTATTAATGGTTCTAATCATTTTGCACACATCCCTAGTTTGATGCTCCACATAGTACTGTTCTATATTATTGCATTGGGCTTCTAACCATTTCATCTTATCTGGCTGACTGCTTTTTTCACCTCGTTACATTTTTTCTATATTGCTCCTCTAGTTGTTCTGATGTATCTCTTCTTATTTTCAACATTCTTTTCTCCTGTACTAACTTCAGTGTTTCTTGTCTAATCCATTTCTTCTTGATCTTCTTCTGGTACTGTTTCTTCAACTGCATCTTCTATCACCTTCATTACTCCTTTCACTCTTACATTAGAATTTTTTTCTTTGTCTGCACTTTTAATTTTCTTCTCTAACACTGTTCTGTACCTTCTTCTATTTCTGCTGCACTTATTCTTTCTGATGATGGGGTTTATATGTTCTTTTTTAATTTGAACTTGATGTTTGCATCTGCTCCTTGAAAAGTTCAACACTGCTGTACTGATGTCATCCATCTTCTTTTAATCATAATCATATCAGTCTTGTTCTTGGTTTTCCCATCGTTTGATCGCCAATTCCATTTTTATACACTCCTTTTGCCTTAATCTTGTGTTACAAATCATCATATCATGGTCCACAGCAAATTCTAACATTTTTTCAACTTGTTCATTTCTTTCTCTGAAATCATGTTTTCTCATGACTCTTTCCCAGATATCATTATATATTCTGACTTTGGCATTCCAATCTCCTTCAATAATTAGTACATCTTTCTCTGTCAGATCTTTGTAAAATAAGTCAATATCCTCATCCATGCTGTCAGATGTGGGTGCACATATGTGGATTATTGATATATTAAATGGTTTTGCTTGAAATCTTGCTGCTATGATTCATTCATTGACTGGTTTGTAGCCTGAGAGTGCCTTTGTAGCTTTTTTGTTAAGAAGGAACCAACTCCTGCTTCATGTTTGGTGTCATGCCATGACCATATAACTTCGCATCTATTTATCTTTCCTGTTGATGTCCATCGCAACTCTGCCAGTCCTAGTATATCACTCCGATATCTCTTCTGATAATAGTTCTGTTAGTTTCAGTTTCTGTTTTCTTTCGGTATCCCAATGTTCGATCCAACCCCTGATCACTTGATTGGTATCATGGGCCTTGTTGATCTGGGTGGCGCCCGAGCCCGCATGTTCTAGCTGTTGATCGTATATGCATCAGATAACAATCGTGTTTTTTCTTTACGGTCAGAGCATCGACACTCATCTGACCGACCCTCCTCCTTTATCCAGGCTTGGGACTGGCACGAGACCCCTAAGGATTCAATGGCTGCTTTTTGTTTTGCTTCATGGCAAATCAGAATTAACTTACCGCAGATTATTCAGTGCCTTACAGGGCTTACGTTCATCATTAGAACCCGAAACATTAATGGTTGACTTTGAGAAAGCAACTATCAATGCTTTTTCTAACATATTTACATCAACAACTAGAACAGGTTGTTTATTTCATATGGCACAAAATCTTTATCGCAAAATTGTTGCCATTGGTTTGAAGTTACGATATCGAACAGATGATGAATTCAACATGAAAATTAAATGCTTCACAACATTAGCATTTCTTCCAATGAGCGATGTTACTGATGGATTTGTTGAATTGACGATCCGCAGCAAAAAGTTAATTATTTACGCAGCGTCTCTTTTAATTTGCACAATTTTTAAATGATTTCATTATGTTTTGTATCACTGACATTCACCTTAATAAAGATTTTCTTTTTTAATGTTTTTATAATACCCTTTATCATCCATTGATTATTTACAAAAATGAATGCAAAATGTCTTATGGCGTAAATGTTTACGTCGAAAATGTTTGCCTTGAATTTCCTTACGCTGAAAATGTTAATGCCGAATTTTCCAGTCACAAGCTGAAGGAACTGTTATTCCTTGCACAGCGTGTGTATTGTCAACTTCCTGGAAGAAGAAAGGTTGTGGACAAAGAGAAGTGGACTAAAAGGGCAAACTTACTTGACTCCTTTTCAAATTTTGACCGAGCTTGACAAGAACTTATTAACTAGGAAGCGGGTAGTTGAATTGGCATAGGCTTCTTTGATAACTGATAGCAGCTTTTTACCTACAAAAATTTGCTGGAGGATGTGGAACAGAAAGGGATGGATGCTGGATATTATCAAATGCTTGAATAAGGTCTATTGATAGCACTGCCATCGACTGCTTTTTTGTATTAACTAAGTGGATTAGGTCACGTAGCAGAAATAGATTAAATTCTACGGCTCAGCCTGGAACTTCACACATCCTTACAAACATGTATAATGCTATGCATTATGAGAAGGGCCACTGACAAACAAGTTTCGACCTTTAATGAGGTATGTTCAAGTGTGGGGATACCACTCCAAAAACTCATGCAATCTGTCAGATCACCCAACAATGAGTGACTCATAGGATCATTAAACTCATTACTCAGTGACAGGTCCAACCTGTCACCAAGCAGAAGGCGGGCGTACCACTGGATGGTATGCCCACCTTGTCACCAAGTAGAGCCATTCGTATCTCAAGGAAAAGCATCAACTTCATTGGATGGAAACAACCTCCATGGAAATGACTTCAGTGACTCTCAGAGAGTGACCTAAAGAATCATTTAACTCATAACTCAGCAGTGGTTCCACTCTGTCAGGCACCCCACCACCAATAAGAACCTTCAGCAGTGGCTTTGCCCAATAGCAGGTTCATCCCACCATCAAGCAGAGCAGCTCATATCCTAGGGAAAAGCATTCACTTCAGTTGCCCAAACTTCATGGAAACAATTTCAGTGAATGAATTTTCCCATTTCCACATAAAACTGCATCAGAGATACCAAGGTTGAAGTAATGCAGAAGTCATATATTTCACATATACAAGTAGTCAAAAGGGTATGCTTTTTCCCTTTATTATTAAAATACTCTGGATTAGAGACAGATGATAAAAGTTTTTTCACTTGGTTATATTGTAGATATATGCCAGCCTGGTTGGCCAGGTGGTTAGCATATTTGCTCTCCAGCCAAAAGGCTGCAGGTTCAAATCCTGCCATTGGAATGGATGCTTGTGATTGTCTGTGGTGGTGGTGGGCAGTAGATGGGATTGGTGTATATGATGATGGTAGCTGCAGCATAAGATGCCAAGAAATTATAGTCTTGGTCTAATCCTTTATTCAAGCGTAAGCAAATTTCTATATACAAGTAGCCCAGTTGTGAAGATACTTCACACTTAAACATTGTTTGCTTATTTATTTACGTATGATTGCTGTTGCACTGAAAAGGGATGCTAGGCAGCTACTGCTGGTCACTGGTGCAACAGAAAGTGGAGGAATAATGGTTGCCAGTTAACTGGAGTTGTGACTGTTGAAGTATCTGTAGAATAGATATGGTGCATATTTCATGCACTTTCTCTCTCTCTCTCACCTTTAAAATCATTCATAACTGCCTAAATCAAATCTTTCACTTTCCCTACTTTCATTCTTACACTGCCACCAGTATCTTTAATCTGTTCTGAAATAAAGCAAGAGTTCATTCCATTCTTATCAAGTACCCCATCCCAGTCATGAAAGCACAATACAATACAATACTGTTTGCTTAATCTTATTCTTTCCTTTCTCTTTCCTCATATGTCTCTGCTCACCAGACTTCCCTTGTTGCTAGAGCTCATGCTCTGTTCTCTGAAAGACTCCACTTGCTGTTTCTTTCATTGCTTCCATTGTGTTCATAGCATGTTTTCACCTCTATTGAAGTCTCCGCAGTAAGAGACTGAATGTCATGGAGATCCTGTGAGCTAACTCTTACATTTTATTATTTTTTTAATGATTCTCTCAAATCATTTTCAGAAACCCATTAACTCTCTTAATGGGTAAATAATAAACTCTCTTAGGCTGGTAAATAATAGTGGCTATACCCTGAAAATGTTACAGAATACAGTATAATGGATCACGAAAAAATGAAATAGAGCCTTCATTTCATTGCAGTCTTCTTTTTGGTGCCCTTCCTTTTATTGGTTTCATAGTATTATCCTACTAAATTAAAGATCTCTACTAGTAGAAATCTTTAGTTTTTTTTAAAATTTAACTTTTATTTTATCTAATAGTTTTGCAAAATTGTAATAAAGATTCTTAGACCCCTAGTGGAATATAGAACTTCTGTAGTGAAGCAGTAATGATGATGTCCTTTGGATGGAAAGAGATGGGTTTGAATTCACTCTAGGGGTCTAAGAATCTTTATTACAATTTTTCTACTGAAAGTGAACATCATATAAAAGTATGGAGATTTTTCTTCTGAAAATTTGTTTTTTTTTGCTCCTGCTAGAAAGCATGCACAATTAACAGATAAAAATACATTTCAGGATAGTTTACTGTAGTGTAGTAACAATGTGAGGTAGATTAGTGTTGAAAAGCTGCATTAGTTAGGCTGGTGTAGTGCAGTGTTATGCAATGAGTCCTAGAACAACTGGTAATGATGATGCCATTTGGTTTAAAATCCAGTTTAAATCATGCATAGAACAAAAAGAACTTTTATAAAGGCTTTCCAACTAAAGGTGACTTGGTATGTTTTTAGAATTTCATCCATTAAAATTTCAAAATATGCCATACTACAGTTGCTGGAGAAGGCTGCAGAGATTAGAAAGAAAGTTTTCTTGGTATGATAAGATGAAGTGGAAGAAAAGAGCAGTGATAATGAATGTGAGATGATAGGGAGTGTGTATAGAAAGAGAGGTCTGGAATGTGTGAATCCGTGGAGTGCATTTGAGGATCAAAGAGAGTTGCATACAAGAGATAGATTACATATGAATGCAGAAAAATGCTGACAATTGGAAAAACTGTTATTTTCTGGGCAAGTGAGTGTGTCACGGGATAGAAACTAGAAAAACATTATTATTATTATTATTATTATTATTATTACCCAAGACCCCATGGAGTCAAAGAGTCATCTAGGCAGTCCTTTTAATAAATACACAGCTCATCATACCACACTTTAAACAGGCTCAAATTCTCTGCAGACACCACACTCTCAGGCAAGGTATTCCAGTCATTCACAACAATGCATGAAAAAAACCTGCTTTTCACTCCCCTAGTCACACCCTCTTTATAGTTTCCAGGGATGACCACTGGTTCTCTCCTGATCTCCCACTATTTTCTGTAGAACCTCTCCAGCATTGATCCTATAACAATCCCTTATAACTTGTAGGTCTCTATCATACCCCCCCCCTCTTCCTCCTGTCCACCAGACTCTGCAAGTTGCATATTTTCAATCTTTCCTCATACTCGACATTCCAGAGGTTAGAAACTACCTTAGTCAGTCGTCTCTGGATCCTTTCCAACATCTCTTCATCTTTCTGAAAACCAGGTGCCCAAATCTGGGCACAATAGTCCATGCATGGCCTAATCAAAGCCTCATACAATGGAACAAGAATCTCTCTACTTCTACACATCAGTGTCCTCCGCATCATTCCCAGAAGCCTTCGTGTTGTCTTCACAATTTTGGTTATGTGTCTGCTAAATTTCAGATCCTTATCCACTATCACCCCCAGATTTCTTATTTTCTCCACCTCCGACAATTCATCCTCACCAAGCATAAATTCTGCATCCCATTTTTGTTTTCCAAATTTTAAAACCCCTACATTTTGCAACAGTGAACTCACATCCCCATCCCTGTGCCCAATCACTCAATTTGTTCAAGTCTTCTTGTGAGGCCACAACATCTTCACTATTCTTCATGGTTCATCCCAACTTTGCATGATCTTCCAAGAACTGAATATCTCCATCCAAATATTTGCCAATATCATTAATATACAAACAGCAGTGGCCCTAAAACAGACCCCTGAGGTGCACCACTAGTAACTTTCCTTTTCCTGGATATTGCTCCCCCATACACAACTTGTTGATACCTATCAGATACCCAGTCTCCAATTCAATGCGCCAATCTAATATCCAACCCCATCCACTCCAGTTTGACTATCTACTTATCATGTGGTAATCTATCAAAAGCCTTTGCAAAATCTAAATATATTACTGTGCATCTTTCTCCTCTGTCCATGGAAGCAGTCACCTTATCGTAATAAGTAAGTAGATTACTAAACCATGACCTCCCTTTAGTAAACCATGACCTCCCATGCTGTAAATGAAAGATAATACCATTGTTGTCAACCCAATTATGAATCCTAGTCTTCACAAGCTTCTCCAACAACTTAATTACAACACCTGACACACAGATAGGCCTATAGTTTGATGCTTGAGTTCTATTACCTCCTTTATGAAGTGGCACAATCTTTCCCTCCTTCCACCCCTTAGGAACTTGACTCAGTGCAAGTTCCTAAGGAGTGGAAGGAGGCTCTTATTAAGAAAATATGTCAAGGCCAGCTTCAACTCCCTTTCACATTCCTTCAGAATACATGGTGATATATTATCAAGTCCCACAGCCTTATTTACATCTAGTTTGTTCAACTCTCCATACACCTCTTGATCACTTACAGTCAGTCTCTCTTTCCCCATCATCAACTGCTCTCAATCTCTCCATGAAGTCACATTCACAAGATTGAAAGCCCTTTATGAACTGCTCATTAAGTATCTCTACCACACATTTTGCAGCAGCAGTCTTTATACCATTTTCTCCTGTCAGTATCTTCTTTCCATAATCATTGTTTCTTTTGCTGGCTACATATCGAAAGAACTCCTTAGGATTCTTTTTGGCTTCATTAGCTAACTGCTGTTCATACTCTCTTTAGCTACCCTCACCAACCAAGTCACATTCGCCTTGCCTGGTCTTTGTAGACCTCATGGAATTGGTTATTTCCACTTCTCTTATGCTGCCTCCACAATGTCCTTTTTCTCTGTATCACATGCTTAATCTCTTTATTCATCCATTTCACACCTACCTTATTTAACCTTCTCACCCTTGGAATACATTTAGACATTGCATATATTAAATAGTTTTTGAAAATCCCCCAAGCTGCATTGATCTGTTTTCCAGCTAACTTCTCATTCCATGCTATACCTGCAAGCTGTCTCCTCAGCGCTTCATAATCCCCCCCCCCCCTTGTAGTTCCACATATACCCTTTTCTTACAGGGGTCCTCACGCTGCTGGAAACAACCCAGGTAATCACCTCATGGTCACTCTCCCCAATTGGTGGGTGATTTGACACTTCATTTATAATTACATCCTCTGAGGAGATGACCAAATCCAAAACCCTCAATCCTCGCATGCCCTCTCTTACATACTGTCTGAGGTAGTTATTCCTCAAAAACTCAAGAAACTCATTTTCTTTACTTCCTGTTTCTATCTCATCATTCCAGTCTATATTGCCATAATTAAAATCACCCATAATGATCACCCTTTTCTTATTTGCTTGGCTAGTTTGATTATGCATTTCATTATCACCACCATCCACATTACCTGGTCTATAACAACATCCAACCAAGTATTTGATTCCGTTGACCTCTATCTCACACCATACTGCCTCAAAAACTACTGGCACTATTTCCCTCTTGCATCTCTACTTTGTATGGACATAACTCTTTCTCTATCATCAATAGCACTCTCCCTCCCTTTTTACCTCTTCTATTCTCACAAAACACATCATACCCTTCCATCTCTATTCCTGTCAGGAGGTCGTCCTCTTCCATCCATATCTCACTTATTCCGACAACCTTTGGGTGAACAGACACAATTAGTGCAACCATTTCATCTGTCTTGTTTCTTACACTTCTAGCATTTGTGTTTGAACACAACAGCTCATTCCTGGATCTACAGCTAGTTCTACACTCATTCAATGTGATCTGTATATGCTCAACTTGGGCCATTTCCTTTTCTGCTTATTCATTTTAGAACCCTCTTTAATTTCAACTGTTTCCTCATGATCCCAGGTCATCCCATTCCTTTCCTGTCTACACATGTTCTCACATCCTCTTGGAGCATCCACCTTTCTCCCGCTGTGTACCCCTGTCCACCCTGAGCCTCCCCGTTTCACTGTTCATTTTGCACACCCATTCTCTTGTTTTCCATACTCATGCCACTTACTTCCTCATTCATAACCACCTCTTCAATCTCTCCTGTCGTACTCCCCTGCACTTCCATATCACTTCCCACTTGATCTGATTCATTCTCTGTATTCACTTTTCTACCTTCCAGCCTACAAGTGACTCACATCGTAACCACTCAAGTGCAGTCCATCGCTCCCATATAGTTCACTTTGTCCTCAGCTGTGGACTCATGTGGGTATTATGGCTTGATGTAATGAGGTGCCTCATTGTATAAAGGTTTGATCAGACCATATCTGAACTTCTCTGTTCAGATCTGGTCACCATATCTTAGTACATGGGGGATGAAGTAACCTTGGAGAGGGTATCAGGATTGTACAATGTTGATTATGATTATAGACTCAGAGCATGCAGACTGCAGAGTTTGGCAGATATAAGACAAAGGGGATTATAATTGAGACACATAAGCTGTTGAAGGGTTATTATCGGATTAGCAGTGGGGGGGGGGGATTTTTCATATGGTAGAATGAGCAGAAGGAACAAGGACAAGGGGTCATCCCTGGAGGGTGCAAAAGAAAGTAGTGTGCGAAAGGGCGAGAACTAAGTTTTTAGCATGGACAGTGATTGTAGCTTGAAAAGCATTGCATGAGAGGGTAGTGAAAGTGCTAACGTTGGATGAGTTTAAGGAGTGGTATGATAGATTTTGTGTTGACTATCACTGACCTCCCACAATGAGTCTTGTGACTTCATAGATGTCAAGATAATAGTAATAATTATAATGATTTTTAATGCCTGCAGATTATAGTTCCTTGGAAATTCTTCTGGTGAGATGTTGTTCTGCAGAACATTGATTCATTCATTCATTCATCCCATCTGGAATGAATGAGTAGGAGGTAGGATGAGTTTTCAAAATGGTGAAGTTGAAATGGAAATCTTGTATTGATCAGTTGCTCGAGTTTTAATAAGCTTTTAAGAGAAATGTGAAATTAGAAAGAGTAAGCTGAAAAGAGCGGATTCATTAATCAATTCTTCTCTGTTATGTGGAGCTAGAATTGTTGAGAGAGGTTTCAAATGACTCTCCATGGTTGTCTGAGAGAATAATATACCCACTCTCCAGCTGGCTGTGGATCAAATCCCACCATCAGCATGGATGTGTGTAAATGTCTTCAAGTGGGATATGAATTTCATTTCTTGGTGAGAGGCTTTCTGTTAATTGGAGGGCTATGAAGTGGCTTGAAAAAGTTCCACATTCCAGATCTCTAAAGTATGGTTTTCTGGATTATCTAATCCTTAGCTCACCACACTAATATACATAAACCTACATTTACAACAAAATGTTGTAATTTCAGGTTTACAACATGTTGCTTAGATTCAAATAAAAAATGAGCCAGTATTTCATATCAGTAGGACTGATTTGAATCCTCTAGAGGGTAGGCAGTTATTTGGATGAAAAGCATTATATGAAAGAGAAGGCAATGTTTTATGTCCAGGTAGTTATAGATGATGGATGTTGATGCTAGGAAAAGCTTAAAGTTATTGCTATTCTAAGAAGAGAAATATCTTCTTAACTTTGCATTATCAGGTTATTAAAATTAAGAACAGATAAAGTAGGTTCTGTTTGATAAGAAATGAAACAAGTTCAAGTATCAAGCAATGAAGTAGAATCAAGTTTTTGAAGTGACTGAATTTGACTAAGGTATCTTTTTTCTCAAATGTTTGCAACAACTGAATGCATATTAGCATTTAGTGGTTGCATTCTTTGAATTTATTTATTTGTACAATACAGGATTTTTGAAAAGTGGAGTGCAGAGCATTTAAAAAAAAATTGATATATAGAAAGGAGGCAAAGAGCAGACCCTTGAAATACTTCAAATCTCCTGAAATTGGAGGATAAAAAGACTTTAGTGATCTGAAGATGTTCTTCTTGAGATAAACAAGATAAATTGCATGATTGCAGTGTCTAATGCTAAACACTGAGTAAGTAGAATAGGACTGATGCTCTTGCCACCACAGTGTAGAGTATGAAGACTTTGTCAAGTCTAGTGAATGTACCAACCATATCCTCTGATCTGTTAGTGGCTCTGAATTTATTCTCAGTGAACAAGCATTAAACCATGAGACTAGAGAAACTGTCTAGAATATTTGTTTGTTTAGAACCTGGCACAAAGGTCATACTGTGCCAGGACACAGGTTACAGCAGTACATATGGTAGACAATCCCAAACATCCGCATCCTTGGATGGATTCAAACCCACAGCCTCTTGTTGGAGAGTGGATACGCTAACCACTCAGCCAACAGGCAGGAGAAGAGATGTACCATTTACACCTTTCAGAAGAAAGGCTAAGCTTGTTACTAGACACCATTAAATGGAAGATAAGTTAGTTTTATCATCCAGCATAAAACCACTACTTCACTTGTTGGAAGCTTAAAGTGGCCAAAAACCGCATTGAATTCCACAGCAAAGCCCAGGTTTTGCTCAATTTACTCTAGCTTGTTATAAGATGTATAAAAAAAAATTGAAGGTACAGCCATGGAAGCCCTCTATCACCACCTTTGGTGAATTATTATTTAAACTATCTAGAACAGCGTTTCTCAACCTTTCTAAGCCCAAGGACCAGTAAAATGCCTAAAACAATTCTATGGACCACTAAGTTACAGAGGCGTAGCCCTGGGGGGGGGGGGGGGGGGGGATCCACGCCCTGTGGCACTTTTTTGGCATTTAAGAAATCTTGCCATACTGTCAATAAAACAGCAACCGAGTAATGAAACAGATTTCGACAATGCGATCGACGATTTTGCGAACAGAAAAGCAAGAAAAATAACATTTTAGAATGTTGGAATTAAAGTTTTACTTCAAAAATAAAAATAGTGTTTTAATTTATTTCCATATATCTCGTTTTGACTTTTTGTAATTTTTTTAAAGAAATTACCAACATTTCAGAAAAACTGTGCCATTTATAACATAATAAATCTAAAAACATGTTTTGAATACATATGGAAACATAATTAATTAAGTTGGAAGTAAACAATTAAAAGCGTATCTTCATTGAAAAAAATTTTAATTTTTATTAAACAAATAAATAATATGATCTAATTGTGTAACTACTTACTTTTAATGAGATGGTTGAGCTTCTCGGCCCTTGCAGAGTTGCTGGATATCTAGCTCAATATTGGTCAATTTCATTTGAAGATCAGTACACACACTAAGACGATTTCTGTATTTTGTATTTACTTGAAAGATCGATAAAAATCCTTTCTCACAAAGATAGGTTGTAGATAACTGCATGACGATTTTCAATGCTTCGTCAGATAATTCGAGAAATTCACTTCTCACTGAAGGCGAGATCCAAAATCAAGTCAAACCAAGATCACGGAATTGCATTTTAAGTCCACTGTCACTTGGATGCTCAATTAACTGTTCTTTTTCGATAAAGAAAGGTAGTTCTCGTGACTGCAAGCCTGAAATGGTTTGTGAACCCACAGAAATTTCTTATAAAAGTTATTTGGAAAATATGTTTCAAAATTTAGTTTCAGATTTTTGAGGTGGCCCTTTCCAGAAACTCAGAATCAACAAAAATATCATTTTCCACTAAAAAGGATTCCAATGTTGAAAAAGGTGCAAATTGTCTGTCTTTTACATAATTAATCCATAAAACCAGTTTTTTCTCAAATGCCTTTATTTTGTCGTAGGCATATCAAGAACAATTAAATAATTTCCCTGAAGGGAGAGATTTAGTTCATTTAATTTCGAAAAAATTGTCTGAAAGATAGGATAGTGTTGATAACCATGCTTCGTCAGCAAGGAGGGATGCAAAATTAGAATTACGTTCATTTACAAATAATAAAACTTTGTGCCTTAATTGGAATAACTTTGTTAGTGCTTTGCGCCTGGAAAGTCAGCGAATTTCAGAATGAAGCAAACGTTGTATATATTCACATTTCTGCCCATTTCATCGCAGAGTACTGAAAATAACCTGTTATTTAACGGTCGAGCTTTAATAAAAATTAACTAGCTTTACAACGTTGTATATCACAGTTTTAAATTCTGGTGGTATTCCTTTGGAGGCTAATGCTTCCCTTTCTATGAAACAATGTACCCAATTCATATCCGGAGCTACTTCCTTGACCATAGAAACAACCCCACTATGCCTGCCTGTAAGGGCGTTAAAAGCCCTATACATTTTCCCACTAGATCCCTTTGTGTATTATGTAATTATTGAGAGTGAAATATTTCTTCTCCACTTGTTCAGGATAGCAAAGTTCTACAAAACAGAATATCATCATGAATGTTGTTATCATGCGCATATCTTAGGTAGCATATTAACTGCGCAGGTTTCATGCACTCGTTCGACAATACTTCATAACACAAATCACATTGAGGTTTCTGTTCATTTTCATCTCCACACCAAGTAAACCTGAATTCCAAATATGAACTGTTATATTTTCTACTGCATTTTTTATTTGAACTGCTTGTTTCTTCTACTTTAATAGTATCAGATTTACTCGTCGTTACAACATGTGTATCACAATTAGGGTTAGCATGACCTGTTTCATTTGCTCTTGTTTTCAAAGTCCTAGTTCTAAGCCACTTTTCCATTATTAAAAAAATGTTTCCGAAAAATATATAAATACTGGGATTAACTCACGACACACTTTGTCCAAGTATCACTTAGCACTTCTGAAGATATACTGAGCCTTGGTTTTACACCTTTTTTATTATTCGTCATTCTGCCACTATAAATTTAGGGACAGAATGATGAATAATAAGAGGAGTGAAGTGAACAACAATATAGTTTTATTGCTTCCGTCTTTGAACATTCTGACTATTTGTTGGTTTTTTAAAGTCTCCATTTGATTTCAATAATTTTTACTCACTTCTTCAATTTTAATTTGTTTTGTTTGGATGATTAAAAAATATATATTTATTTAATTCATTTAAGTCTGTCTGCAGACTACCTGTCCCATCATCGTGGACCACCTGTGGTCTGCAGACCATAGGTTGAGAAACACTGATCCAGAAGATACCTTGTCCTCAATGATTCATCTCAACTCTCTTTGTGGTTTGCTATGTAGATAATATATCTGCCATCTGACATCATTCATAAAATGAACTGTCTGCCTTTCTACATTGAATCAATAGCATTTGAATTGAATTGAATTGAATTGCATCCACATATTCAATTCACCATGAAAAGAAGATTTCTGGGAGTTAACCTTCTTGGACATCCTTCTTACTTGCAGGACCCCTGACTTTCTCAACTGGTGTATATCGGAAACCTAACTTTTCTTGCAGATATATACATCAAAGTTCTGCTTATCACACCTCTCAAAAAATCATAGTTGGCAGATTCTTAATTAAGAGAATACATAACATTTCTTCTTCGTTCAAGAGCTTCTCACTATAAAGCTCACTATAAGCTCTCACTCACTATAAGCTTCTCACTTAAGCACGTCCCCTCTCAGCAACTCTTTTTAATATCTACTTAAATGAAATAATAATAAAATGGAATAAAAATTTACATCAAGGAATTAAACTTTCTCCTACAGTTAACTTAAACACTCTCCTCTTTGCCGATGACCAAATAATAATTACAAATTCTGAAGATAACTTACAGAAAGCTATTTTAGATCTAAATGAGCTATCCAAAGATTATGGTATGATAATATCAACCGAAAAATCAAAAACTATGGCCTTTAAAGGACAAGATACAGCAATAACTAAAATAGTAATAGATAACAAGATCTTAGAACAAGTGAATTCATTTAACTACCTAGGATGTATGATCACATATGAAAAAGATATAAATGTAAAAATTGCAAAATATTTAAAAATAACAGGTGTAATTAACTCTATATTTAAACCAAACCTAGTTCAAAAACAAACCAGGCTAAAAGTATACAATACATTAGCACTACCTGTCTTAATGTATGGAAGCGAAATCTGGACAATAAAACAAAAAGACAAACAAAGATTAACAACAGCAGAAATGAAGTTTATGAGAAAAACTGCAAAGTATGCCCTATTTGATCACAAAAGAAATGAAGATATTATGGAAGAATTAAACCAAGAACCAGTAATAGAAAAAATTAAAAAATATAAACATAAATGGATGGAACACGTTCAAAGAATGAAAACAGAAAGATTACCAAAACAAGCCTTAAGTACAAGCCGTTAGGAAAAAAGAAAACCAGGATGTCCTCTTAAACGATTCAACAATGACTTCTAAGGCTGGAACAGGCCATGCTAGGCCTAAATCCTTGATACGCATGATGATGATGATGACTTAAGCACTTCCGTAGTGCAATTGGATTCTTGTTGTAAGAAGAGGAATATTTATATGGATCTTTTCAGTTGAAGGTGAGTTAGCCGATCTCATCTGGAGGTAGCAGGATTTTTTCTCCTGGAAACTCGGGTTTTTAATCTGGCATACAGACAAATTGGCCATAAGCACATACACAATTTACAGACAAAAAATATTAGTGGTGGTGGTGGTCAGTAGATGGGTTGGTGTAGATCATGATGATAGTATCAGCAATTCTGTGTAGTTAGCGGATTAAATGGTAGAGACAGAGAGATGTAGAGTAGATTGCCCTCCCTCGATGAGTCTTTGGACTCCTTGGAGGTATCAAGTAATAATAATAATAAAAACTTAAATGGATACAACTTATATCATATTCAATGGATAATTGCTCCTCCATTTCTACACTGAAGGATACTTCAATAGGATACATGGTTCCAATCCTATATATTTATAGACTCTTGGACCTTATGAGCAGAATCTTGAAGTCTCACTTCATGCGTAGATATTTTCTTGTCAGCAAAATTTCTAACCTCCTACCATCTACAAAAGATAAACTTTTGCCTCTGTCTCTAGCTGGTTTATGAATGCATTCTAACATATTTTAGACACAGGCTGTTCTCTGAAAAAGAGAATTAGCAAACATCAGTACTACATTGATTGCACAGCACTGTATTGATACCAAACATAGTATCCTTTGGAATAAGGCTTGCCTTCTCCATAGAAGTAGTTTTAAAAATTAACATCTCTTCAAAGAAAGTTCTGATGCATTTTATACTGGCATCTAATTTTAATCAGAATGATTGCCTCTCTCTCTCTCTCTCTCCCCTGAAATTTTGGGAAATTCTCATCCTATGTAAGTAACATAACTTTTTTTTTTATCTGATCTGCATAGCACACAGTAACCATTTCAATGATTAAATAATTGTTGAATTTGCCTTGTGTTCTGTTTCTCTGAATTGCTTGTTTGTTCCACACACAGATGATAGTTTCAGTATGAAATATTTCTGCTACTGTCATTAAACTTATTTACTGCATTTAATGTTGTTTCTCTCTTAATACTCTTGCCTGCCTCTATTCTGCCAGCTATTCCTTGAAAGAGTCAGATTAGTGGATTAAAGGAAATCAACTAAGCAGGCCAAAGGAAATTCCAGAATTCTTTGGCTATGTAGCAAGTAAAAAATAGAATGATTATGGAAGGATAACTCTGATGAATGCAGTTGGTAGGAAGACAGTAGAGGTATAAGAAATAAGAAATGCACTTTGGCATAATAAGATATCTAGTGGTGTATTATTATTCTAGAGGAAATCGACCAGGCTAGGGATCTTGGAATTTTAGTAGATAGGAAGGGGTCATATAGCAAAGATTGCAAATTCAGCTCCAAGGATAATTGCAATGTTGTAATGAATATTGACATGTAAGAAATTGACATGACAAATAAGAAAGTTGTTTTGCATCTTTACAGGGCTTTAATAGGATCTCATCCAGACTAATGTGTGTATATTTAGTTCCTGGTTTACAAAACTTTCCCAAACTATTCAGATACAGTAGAGAGGGTGAAAAGGAGAGTGTTAAAGATGATATTGGAACTGTGGACTGTAAATTATAAAGTGAGATTGAGATTTGTGGGTTGCAGATGCTAGCAAACAGGAGACATTAGTGGTCAAATGATTGTGGTTAAAAATCAATACATGATTGAATAGAATCATATTAGAATTGTAGCCAGAATGCTGTATTGATTTTAGATTAGATTATTTTATGAAATTAGATTATTTTTCCATTTGTTCTCAACAGTCTGAGAATCTTTGCCAGCCTAGTTGGCCAAGTGGTTATCATACGTTTCCAACAACTAACAAGCTGCGGGTTTGAATCTTACCATGGGCATGTATGTTTGTAATTGTCTCTAGGTGGGAGATGAATTTCATTGCCCAGTGTAAAGCCGCCTCCCTGTTTATTGGAGGCCTAAAGTGGCTTGAAAATATTTCATAGTTGGTCTCTAGAGCAAGGCTCCAGACTATGTAAAAAATAATAAATGTAAAAATACAAAAAATATATATCAATATCAATATCCAACCTTGTTGCTCCAGGAACAGTAAATGAATGTAGGAAGACAAGTAGTGCGATAGGAGAGAATGAAAAAAATATATATATGAATGAGAAAATAATAGTTGATAGTGTGGAAGGTGTAAGTGACTGTGAAAGTTTAGGAGATGGTTTTGTTTGGGAGAGTGAATTTAGATTAAGAGTGACTGACCTGCAGAGAGAGAGATAGATGAGCTGAAAGAGGAGGTGGAATGTCTTGTGAATGAGAACAGAAGTATGAAAGATAAGATTAGGAGAATGGAAGAGATAAAAGCAAGGCGAATCAGAGTGGGGGAGAGAGAGAATTTTGGGAGTGTTAGAAGAGGAGAGAAAGGAAACGGTAGAAGACAGGGAATGAGTGAGAGGTATGGGGGTGCTAGAAGAGGAGAGAATGGAAACAGTAGAAGAGAGGGGTATGGGAATGCTAGAAGACGAGAGGATGGAAACAGTAGGAGAGATGGAATGAGAGAGGGATATGGAAGTGCTAGAAGTGGAGAAAATGGAAACAGTAGGAGAGAGGGAATGAGAGAGATGTATGGGAGTGCTAGAAGAGGAGAGAATGGAAACAGTAGTAGGAGAGAGAGAGAGGTATGGGAATGCTAGAAGAGAGAATAGCAGTAGAGGAGAGGGAATGAGAGAGACCTATGGGAATGAAAGAAGAGGAGAGAATGGAAACAATAGGAGAGAGAGAGAGAGAGAGAGAGAATGGTAAGAGGTATAATGTATGGCGACTCAGTGATCCGTGATGTTCAAGATAGGATGCGTGAGGAGTGTTTGCCAGGAGAAACAATAGAAAGGGTGGCTATGGCAATTAAGAGAGGTGAAAGGGTGGATAAGATGATTGTGATGGTAGGAACAAATGACTTGAGTGGTAATGTAAGCAGTGCAGCGAGAGATATGAGATTTTTGCTTGAGGCTGTATGGAAGAAGACAGAAAGAGGAAAAATAGTGTGCGTGTTGCTTAGGTATGATAATGACGAGCTGAGCAGAAGAACAGTAATATTGAATGACATAATAGCTAGAATGTGTGAAAAGAGAGGACTGGTATATGTGGATGCTTGGAGTGCGTTTGAGAAAAGAGAGGAATTGTATGCAAGAGACTGCTTACATTTGAATGAGGAAGGACATAGGCATCTGGAGAGATTGCTGTTCTGAACGAGTCATTGTGTCCCAGGAAGGATGATAGCAGGGGTGGCCTCTTGTGGGAATGGATACTTGGAAGAATGGAGATGACATCAGGTAATACTGAGCCCAGTGGAGTCTAGAAGGGATAATGCTGGGTATAGAACCAATGGCATTTATATGCTTTATACTAATTCAGGAGTATCTGGAATAAGGGAGAGGAATTGGTGGTGCAGATAGCATCAGCCTTGCAAAAAAATTATTGGGATCACTGAGACGTGGTTGACAGAAGAGGATATAATAACAGGAATAGAAGTTGCTGGGTACAGCATTTTTCAGCAGGATAGGAGGGGAAAGCATGGTGGTGGGGTACTGCTTATGATAGGTGACGACCTATGTCCTCTAAGAGTGGAGGCTTTGGAATGCAGTGAGACAAATGTTTTTGAGAGCATATGGTGTGAGGTAGAGGTAGGCAAGACAGGATATTTAGTGGGGGTGTTGCTACAGACCCAGGAGCACAGAGGATGGGGACCAGGAGATGTTTAGACAGTTACGTTTGACAAGTGCAAGAAGAATGATTGTTATGGGAGATTTTAGTTACAGTAGTATAAATTGGAGAGCGGAAGATGCATGTAGCAATAGGGGAATGGAATTTCTAGAATTCTTGAGGGACAAATGTCTTAGGCAACATGTAACAGAGGGAACAAGAGGTTCAAGAGTTTTGGATTTGGTTATAGCATCAGAAGAGTTGATAATAACTGAGTTGATGTCTCTCCCACCAGTTGGAGAGAGTGACCATATGGTGTTGACTTGGAAAATGAATAGACATGCAGGAGTATCAAAGAGACGGGAACTTATGTGGAAGTATAAAGCAGGTGATTATAATAGTCTTAGACGTGAACTTCGTGAAGTTTCATGGAGGGAGGAACTGGAAGGCCGGGATATCATTAGTGCATGGGAAATTGTGAAAGAATATTTGTTACCAGCAATGGTAAGTTGTATACCACAAGTGAAGAAGAGGACACAATTTGGAGTAAATTGGATCACAAACAATATTAAAAAGGAATTGTACAAAAAAGAAGCTATGGAAGAGATATAAGGAGACAGGTGAAGAGAAGATGTATGAAGAATAAAAGACACAGGCTAGAAGAGTGACTAGTGTGGTAAGAAAAGTGAAACTGGAATATGAGAGGAGATTGGCCCTAAGATCCAAAGAAATACCTAGGGAAGTTTTTAGCTATGTGGCCAGTAGGAGGAGAAATGACTGTGGAAGAATGATATTGTGGGATAAAAATGGGAATAGAGTGACTGATGCAGAGGACATAGTGAAATTGTTCAATTCATGAACACTTTCTTGGAGTATTTCATCCTAGAGGAGTCAGTTTTAATGCTAGAGGGATAGGGCAGGTTCGAGGTTTAGAGGTACAGGAGGAGAGTGTGTTTCAGATAATGAGGTACTCTGGATGTCAGTAAGGCTTTGGAACTGGATGGTATTTCACCACGAGTTTTGAGAGAATGTGCTAGGAAACTGTCAGTGCCTTTAACCTGGCTTTTCAATAAAAGTCTGGCTGCGGGAAAAGTGCCCATGGAATGGAAGGAAGGGAAGATAGTGCCATTGCATGAGGGTGGTAACAGACTGGAAGTGTCTAATTATAGGCCAGTTTGTGTGTCATCAGTAGTTGTTAAGATCTTGGAGAAAGTAGTGAGGGACCGTATACAGCATTGGGCAGATGATGGTAATGTTATCTGTGAGAGTCAACATGGATTTGTGAAGGGGTGCTCTTGTTTTAGCAATATGCTAGCCTTTTATAATAAAGTTACAAGAGCATTAGATGAGGGAAAGGCATATACTGCCATTTTCTTAGACTTAGTGAAGGCATTTGACAGGGTGCCACATGATAAGCTGATATTTTAGTTACAGCACATGGGTCTGGATGTCAGATTGGTCAACTGGATTCAGGATTGGCTGTCTGATAGCTATCAGAGAGTTGTGTATGATTGAGGAGTTTCAAGGAGCCAGTGGGTTACAAGTGACGGCCCCACAGGGCTCAGTAATGGGATCTATATTGTTTAACCTTTATATCAGTGACATTGTCAGTGGATTGCAAGGGGATATTCAGTTGTTTGCGGATGATGCGAAGCTGGGAAGGATTATTAATAATAGTGCAGATGCGGCAGCCCTGCAAGAGGATTTCAATAAGCTAGATAGATACGCAAATGAATATGAATGGGGGGTTTCAGTTTAATGCAGCAAAATGTAAGGTCTTGGTTTGGGAAACATCGATGGGATGCTGCATACTCTATGGGAGGAGTTATACTGGAGGAAGTAGGGGAGACAAGAGATCTGGGGTTGATGATTAATAGAAACCTGAAGTTTAGGGGACATATTGCAAAGGTGGTGAAGGTAACACAGAGGATTGCTACAATTATGAGAAGGACACTGACCTGCAGAGATAAAAGGGTTATCATTCCATTGTATAAGTCTCTGATCAGACCACACTTAGACTATTGTTCTCAGATTTGGTTCCCAGGATTTGAAGGGGATAAATTAACTGTGGAAACGGTACAAAGACAGATGACAAAGATGGTTTTAGGACTGTACAATTTTGGTTATGAGGATCGGCTGAGGGAATGTGGACTGCAGAGTTTGTTGGATAGAAGGAGAGGTTATATGATTGAGATTTTTAAACTGTTGAGAGGTGGTTAAAGGGTTGACGCTGGGTAGTTCTTTCGCTTGGTTGAACAGCGGGAAGGAGTGATGACAAGAGACCATCCCTGGAAGTTACGAAAGGAAACTGTGAGCAAGAGGGTGAGGAGTGGTTTATTGGCATGGAGGGTGGTTGAACCGTGGAGTGCATTGCCTGATGGAGTGGTGAGAGCAAGAACGGTCAATGAGTTTAAGGAGTGGTGATAGACTTTGTGTTTCTTAGGGGGACCTCCCCTCGATGAGTCTTGAAAGACGTTATGTTCTTAGGAAGGACCTCCCACGATGAGTCTTTTGACTCCATGGAGGCCTGAATAATAATAATAATAATAATAATAATAATATAAATAATTAATAAAATAGAAAAAAAATCCTTAGTTCATCCACCATATACAAATGTATTATAGATTTATAGGTATATAAATAAATCTTTTGTTGGTGGGACCCAAATAAAATAAAATAAAATAAGCCCAAAATTTTTTTTGTATATTCTATAAAGATATTATATTTCAATGGATTATTAATTAAAAATTAACTTATTTATTTTAGGGTGATATTCATATGAGAGAGTATCTATGTCCATACTTCTTATATTCATCAGTATAGATTTTATAGCTTTGCTGTTAGTTTGGTGCTTTTTTTTTTTTTTTTAATATATATATCCAAGAAAAA
Source organism: Typopeltis vanoorti (assembly GCF_054136105.1). NCBI lineage: Eukaryota > Metazoa > Arthropoda > Arachnida > Uropygi > Thelyphonidae > Typopeltis > Typopeltis vanoorti. Next base: position 89,090,897 of record NC_143564.1, on the reverse strand, counting down.
TTGAAACATTTGTTTATAAAACTAGACTATTGAATGACACAAATGTACAATGGCTATATGAACAAAGAATTAACCAGTATCTAGATAAAATAAAACAAAATGAAGAAATAGAAATAGAATGGCTTAATATAAAAACAATACTAAATGCAGCAGCAAATGAAAGCTTAGGAAAGGCCAAAAAATTCAATAAAAGAAAAAAACTGAAGATCTGGGATGATACAATCAAAGAAATAATCAAAAAGAAAAAAGAAGCCTATCACAAATGGTTAAGCAGTAAAAGATTAGAAGATGAAATAGAATATAAAAGAATAAGAGCCATAGCTAAAAGAGAAGTCAGAAAAAGACATAGAGAATCATGGAATAAATTTGTTTCTTAATTAGAACATGATTTATATAAAATAAGACCCAATGTGTATAAGATTTTGAAACACCTAAATGCAGATACCAAAGAAAACATAAAATTAAACACTGAATTGAAATTAGAAAAATTTATAAATTACTACACAGAACAGTAATTGATAGACAAATATTTTAAAAAAGACAACTGGCAAACAATTAACGAAAATGAAAGGAAATAACTGAAGAAGAATTAGAAATCAGCCTGAAAGAAACAAGAAACGGAAAATCACCTGGAGAAGATAAGCTAGGTTCAGAACTATATAATACGCAGGAACAAGATTCAAAGGAAGACTCTTATTATTTTTAAATAAAATTTACTCAACTGGTATCCCCCCCCCCAATAGAATGGAAAAAAGCAATTGTGATTCCTATATTTAAGAAAGGTAATAGAGATGACCCTAAAAACTATAGAGGTATCAGTATACTAAATTCATGTTACAAAATATACAGCAGAATCTTAAATAACAAACTAATGAAATATTCCGAAAACTTTATTCTAGAGGTACAAAATGGATTTAGAAAAGGACGATCATGTATAGACGCAGCCTTCTGCCTAAAATTAATAATAGAGAAAAGAAGAGAATATAATTTAGAAACACATATTGCATTTATTGACTTTGAAAAAGCATTTGACAAAGTTAAAAGAAACATATTATTTAACATATTAAAAGAAAGACAAATACCAAATAATATCCTAAAAGCTGTCACAAGTATATATGAAAATAATCAAATACAAATAAGATTAAATCATGAGCTATCATATACAAGAGAGATAAACCAAGGGGTCTGACAGGGATGTCCCCTCTCAGCAACTCTTTTTAATATCTACTTAAATGAAATAATAATAAAATGGAGTAAAAATTTACATCAAGGAATTAAACTTTCACCTACAGTTAACTTAAACACTCTCCTCTTTGCAGACGACCAAATAATAATTACAAATTCTGAAGATAACTTACAGAAAGCTATTTTAAATCTAAATGAGATATCCTAAGATTATAGTATGATAATATCAACAGAAAAATCAAAAACTATGGCCTTTAAAGGACAAGATCCAGCAAGAACTAAAATAGTAATAGATAACAAGATCTTAGAACAGGTGAATTCATTTAACTACCTAGGATGTATGATCACATATGAAAAAGATATAAATGTAAAAATTGCAAAATATTTAAAAATAACAGGTGTAATTAACTCTATATTTAAACCAAACCTAGTTCAAAAACAAACCAGGCTAAAAGTATACAATACATTAGCACTACCGGTCTTAATGTATGGAAGCGAAATCTGGACAATAAAACAAAAAGACAAACAAAGATTAACAACAGCAGAAATGAAGTTTATGAGAAAAACTGCAAAGTATACCCTATTTGATCACAAAAGAAATGAAGATATTTTGGAAGAATTAAACCAAGAACCAGTAATAGAAAAAATTAAAAAATATAAACATAAATGGATGGAACATGTTCAAAGAATGAAAACAGAAAGATTACCAAAACAAGCCTTAAAGTACAAGCCATTAGGAAAAAGAAAACCAGGACGTCCTCTTAAACGATTCAACGATGACTTCTAAGGCCGGAACAGGCCATACTAGGCCTAAATCCTTGATACTTATGATGATGATGATGATGATGATGATGATATATATATCCAACACAGAAAAGGTTGTAAACCTATATTTCTAGTACAATGCCAGCCTAAGAATTTTTTATCATTTTTTTAAATTATTTTCTGTATTTGTATTTATTTTTAAATAGCCCAGAAACTCTTTTCTAGTAACCAAACATGGAACATTAACAAGCCACTGCAGGCCTTCAAAAAGTGAGATGGCAGGCTCACACCAAACATAAAATTCATCTCCTATTAGGCTGTGGGATACAAACTCATGGCCTGTTGGTTAGAGCACCGTGTGCTCAGGGCCGGCACTACCATTTAGGCAAACTAGGCAGCCACCTAGGGCTCAAGCCATGAAGGTGCGCAAAACTTCAAGCTATGCTTTATTCATACTTTACTAAAATATCAAAATTAAATAGTGATATATGATTTAGGTATTGATTCTTTTTCCTTATCTCTCATGCAGTCACACATCACACTATTTTACTATTTAACTCTTGGTTCTTTTTTGTTCCTAAATGATTTGAACTTACTGCTATTTAAAATTCAGTTAAGATAAATATTTTAAAACATTAACATTTTAAAATATTAAATTTCGGTATTTTATAACTTTTTTTTGTAAATGAATTATAACAGAGAATTTTCAAATTAATTAAAAAAGAAAATAAAAAAAGCCTTATTAATTTAACCTGAAAGACAATTTTATTTTGTTTAATGTCAATTAGAAATATTTTAGTTTATGAAATATGGGGTGCACTTGTAAACTTTGCCTAGGGTGCAAAATAACCTGTCACCGACAGTGGGTGTGCTAACTACTTAGCCTACCAGGCTGTTAATTTTAATTATATTTATTGGGATATATAAATTTGCTTAAAGAAGAAGGTAGCTCTTAGTAAGATTTTTATTATTATTATTATTATTATAAGAGGGATTTTGAATAGAGTTTATTAGAGTTCTTTAAGATGAAAAGAACATAGATATGTAATTCTTAGTAAAAATTAATTTATACGAAGTGTATTTGAATTATATATATATGTTACTCTGGATGCATTATAATTTACTCTCTCTATATATATATTTATGACCCATGAAAGTTTGGCTTTGCAATGGCTTTTGATAGATTGCCACACAACAAGTGGATAACTAAATTGGAACAGATGGAATTGGATGCTAGATTAGTGAGTTGAATAGGTGACTGGCTGTCAGATAGGTACCATCAAGTTGTGTGAGAGTGCAGTATCCCAAAAGAAGAAAGTCATTACTGGTGTGACACAGGGATCTGTTCTTGAATTGTTGTTGTTTAACATACATATTAATGATACTGAGATGAGTTTAACTTGAGATGTACAACTCTTTGCAGATGATGCGAAACTGGAGAGAACAATAAGGAATCAGGCAGATGTGGTAACTTTACAGGACTTGAATAGATTGTATGAGTGGGCAAGTGAGTGAAAAAAGAATGCAAAATATTATTATTATTATTATTTTTATTATTATGTGACACCTCCAGGGAGTCCAATGACTCATCGAGGGAGAGTGTACGCATCGAACGATGTTTGATCCCTTCCAACTATTAACCGGGCTCAAACTAGCTTAACTTTTTGTTGAGTCATTAGTAGCAGAGGCTCTACCAATCAACCAACCTTTGCTGGCAAAAGATTTTGTCAGGAGTGGGATATACACTTGTTGGGAAATTTTTTAAGGAGGTAGAGGAGACAACAGATCTGGGAGTGGTGGACAATGATCTGAAGTTCAGAGGTCACAATGCACAAGTTGTGAGGTCATCACATCAAATTATCAATGTGCAGAAATAAAGAGGTTATGGTTCCATTGTATAAGGCCTTTATTAAGCCTTATGTATTGTGGACAGATTTGATCACATGAGATGAGGATATATCAGAAAGGATCCAGAGGCCAACTAAGGTGGTTACTGGTGTTCTGACTGTGGGATGTAAAGACAGATTGAAGGAATGAAATTGGCAAGGCTTCATTAAAAAGGAGGAGGAGAGGGGGGGAGGAGGATATGATTGATTTGAATTCATGTCCCAATAGCATTTTAATCTACAGTGTTGGCTGGAGAGTGGATAGACAAGCCACATGGCATTGCATGAGACAGGCTTTAATTGTATAAATCCTTCTCTCTCTCTCTCTCTCACGCACACACACACACACACACATTACATATATATAATATCATTTCCACACATGAAAGTTTAAAAACATATTGTGCAATCAGTACTTTAAGTGGGATAAGAGTTAAATAATCTGGAAACCCTGTTTTTGTGGAAAGTCAAGTCTCCAAAAAGCAGGTGATAGTCTCATACCAAGTGATGAAATTCATATATCACCTAAATACATTTCCAATCATTCATAACCATTCATAATTATCTGACCATCGGACTGCTGGTTTGGTTTTCAGAGCTGAATTTAAACCCATTTGTCTGTCAGAGAGCAGATACTATCCACTTTTCCAACTTGGCTGACAGAGTTTTATTATGCTACCAATTGAAACAGTTCATGATGTAGATAAATCTTAATGTTGAAATTTGCCTGTGCAAACTTTGTTTGCTTACACTTGAATGAAGGATGAAACCAAGAATATCTTGGCATCTTTAATTTATAGTATAACCAAGTGAAAAAACTTTCAACCTCTATCTCTAATCCAGAATATTTTAGTAATGAGGTGTGACACCTTTTGACTACTTGTATATGGAAATATGACCTTCATTACTTCAACCTTGGTATTACTTCTGCACCAGACTCCCATTGATGGGACCTCAATATGAACGGCTCTTCTTAGTGGTGGGGTGGGCCTCCCACTGGGGAAAGCCACTGTGGAAAGTTCTGCTTGGTAATAGGGTGAGCCTGTTGCTGAATAATGAGTTAAATGATCCTTTGGATCGATCATTGTTGGGTGATCTGAGGGATTGCATGAATTTTTGGAATGGTATCCCTGTACTTAAACATACCCTAATAAAGGTTGAAACTGGTCTAAGTAGTGGCCCTTCCCATAATGCATATCATTATACATGTCTATAAAGATATGTGCCTTGCATTATGGGATACAAAGATAATTGATGTGAAGTCATTAGCCTCTATATACAAGTAGCACAGTTATGAAATTGCTTCACACACAAACTTTGTTTGCTTACACTTGGATAAAGGATGAAACCAAGAACATGATTTCTTGGCATCTTTAATTTGAAGACATCTCTCAATGTTTCCTCACCTAAACCACTTAGACTGTATATAATAGTTGCACATTTCAATCTCTGGTGAGAGATTATAGAATCTATAACACGTTGTAGCTGTTATGTGAATAATAGTCATTAAGAAAAAATTAGCCTATTGTGTTTTTGGAATACCTGGAAATTGTTGTAGTCTTTTAGAAAACACTCAATAAAGATAACTTGCTCCAGAGAAAGTGGAATGAAAGTTGGCTCAGGATAGTATGATAATGTCAACTTACTACACAGTAAGTTGGCATTATTATTATTATTACCCCAAAACCCCATGGAGTCAAAGACTCATCTAGTAGGTGTCCTTTTATCATATACACAACTCATAATACCATGCCTTAAACACTCAAATTCTCTGCAGACACCACACTCTCAGGCAAGGCATTCCAATCATTCACAACTCTGCATGCAAAAAACCTGCTTCTCACTCCCCTGCTCACACCTTCTTTATACAGTTTCCAGAGATGACCTCTGATTCTCCCCTGATCTCCCTCTATTTTCTGTAGAATTACTCCAACATTGATCCTATAACAATGCCTTACTAACTTGTAGGTCTCTATCATATCTACTCTCTTCCTCCTATCCACTACACTCTGTAAATTGCATCTTCTCAATCTTTCCTTATATCCTACATTCCAGAGATCAGAAACTACCTTAATAAGTCACCTCTGGACCCTTTCAAACATCTCTTCATCCTTTTGAAAACTAGGTGACCAAATCTGTACACAGAAGTCCATGTGTGGCTTAATATCAAAGCCTTATACAATGGAACAAGAATCTTCTTACTTCTGAAAGTCAATGTCCTCTGCATTATTCCCAGATTTCTTTGCATTGTCCTCACAATTTCGCAATGTGCCCAAAATTTCAGATCCTTATCCATTATCACCTATTTCCTCCACCTCCAACAATATATCCCCACCAAGCATAAATTATACATCCCATCTTTGTTTCCCAAATTTTAAAACCTTACATTTTGCAACATTGAACTCACATACTAACTTCCTGTCAAGAGTCTTGTTATCTGTCAGGACTCCAATATTGTCAGAGGTTTTCCTCTAGATCTTATTCCTATTATCCTGAATCCTGAATATCAAATACCTATTTTGATGCATTCTGTGGGTGACTAGCACCACCTGAGATTAGCTCTGCTCACACATTCTTGAATGCTAACCATGTAATCTTCCTAATATCTTCATTTATAATATCATTCTGCTGTTTATGTTTGTTCCTTCCTGAAATATTTTTCAGAACTCTCATCTGTGATTTCCAATCTTTGATCGATTGCTTTATTTCTAACCAGCCCTCTCAGATTCATAAAATAAAATTTATTTGAGCACTGTCTTGTATATAGTAGCTTTAGTGTTCAGACTAATTTCTCACTTATTCCATATGAATTAATTTCTTCACTTTTCTGCCTACCATACCATCTTTATTAATTCTGTTTATTTCCATATTTAATTTACCATCTCACTAAAAACTGTACCTAAGTTACTTTCTATAGCATTCCCCATCCAGAATGCATCTTGAGTTTCAACATTCTTGCCTATTTTCTTAGTCTGTTTTTTATTGCTGATATTCATAACAAATTTGTTGCATCACTTATTCAATTTAGTTATACCATCCTGCAGACATATACTAGATTTATGTAAGAGTATAGCATTTTGCATAAAGTGAAGAGCTGAGTTGAATATTTCTAATTTTGATATCAAGCCTAATGTTACTTTTCTTCATATTGTGATCCATATAGATAATGAATAACAGTGGAGATACTGTAGAAAGTTTTTCCATTTGGATAGAAATTAAATTAAACTTCCCAGGAAATTATATTCTTCTTTAATCCTTTATCCACATGTAACCAAACAAGGAATATGTAAATTATCTTCACAACTAGGCTCCTGATGACATCACATCATTTGCCTTAATATTCCATAATGCAAAGCATACTTCCTATCAGAATTCTCTGCAGATACCATGCTCTCAGGCAATGCATTCCAATCATTCATAATTCTCCATGCAAAAAGCCTGCTTCTCACTCCCTTGTTCACACCCTCATACAGTTTCCAGGGATCTCTTGTTCTCTCCCCATCTCCCACCATTTATGAAAAACATCGTCGACATTAATCCTATAACAATCCCTTACCAACTATTGCTATCATATACACTAGACTCCATAAATTGCATCTTCTCAACTTTTCTTCATATTTAACATTCCAGAGAGGTGTTCAGGATATTGAAAAATATCAATGTGGATATAGCAGTTGGACTAGATTGCATGTTAGCCCATGTGGCATGCGAATGAGCTAGAGAACTGGCAGTGCCTCTGATGAAGTTGTTCAATCTAAGTCTGAGCTCTGGCAAGGTTCCAAATGAGTAGAAAGAGGATATAATAACTCCACTCCTGATATATTAATTGACCTGTAGCAAACTACAGATCAATTAATATATCAGGAATGGTTCTTCAAGTATTAGAAAAGTCAGTTAAATCTAAAATCCAACATTCAGTTGATAGGGATATGAAAAATACAGCATGGCTTTGTAAAGGGTAGGTCCATCCTTAGTAACTTATTCACATTTTATAATAAAGTAACAGTGGAAGCAAATAAAGGAAATGGCTACACCATTATTCTGCTGGAGGTTGCACAGAATACCACATGTAAAACTATTACAAAAGTTAGAGCAAACGAGAATGAATATCAAGCCAGTTGCTGACAGACACCAGAGAGTGGTATATGGTGGAGTGAAATTTAGTAGAATGAGAGTGATTAGTGGAGTACTTCAGGCTTCTGTACTAGGGCCACTACTCTTAAATAATAATTTGTATATCAATGATATAAGAAAAGATTTAAAGGGTGGGAGGTTATTCAGTTGTTGGCTGAAGGTGCAAAACTGGGCAGGGCAATAATTGATAAAAAGTAATGTAGATATCTTATCGGGTGATTTAAATAAATTGGCATTGTGGGAAAAGGATAATGATTTTCAATTTAATGTTGCAAAATGCAAGATTATGCAATCCAATGTATATTCCCATTGATGGTATGGATTGCATGAAATTGATGAGGCTAGGAACTTAAGGATAATGGTGGACAGAGAATTGAAGTTCAGAGAATATACTGCAAAAGTTGGTAAAATAGCTCCAAGGATTACTTGGATATTGAAGAACATGTTAACAAATAAAGATAGGGAAGTTTTTATACCTATTTATAAGGCTATGATTAGGCCACATCTTGCTTACTTGTACAGATTTGGTCACCTGGGTTTCTTGGGGATCATGAGGTAGTAGAGAGGGGATTCAGAGACTAGTGGTGAAGCTGATGATGGATCTGTGGAATGTTCCTATGAGGATAGGTTGAAAGTATGTGTGTTACAAAGTTCAGTTGGTAGGTGAAAAAGAGGGGACATGATAGAAACTCAAGATATTAAAGGGGTTTTTATAAAATTGATGTAAAGGAAATTTTTCAATATATCACAAATAGAGAACTAAGGGTCATCTATGGAAGTTGTGTAAGAGTTTAGTTAGTAAGGGTGGTTGGACTACATTTTTGCATGGAGAGTGGTGAATGAGTGCAATGAATTGCTCAGATTTGAGTGCCCTTACAGAGAATGAGTTTCTGGAGAAGTGTGATACATTTGTTTTTTGTGTATAAAGGTAGTGTGGGTCTCCCACAATGAGTCTCCGTACTCCACCACATTATAATAATAATATATGCTTATTTGGTGGAACCAAAACATACATCATGGATTTTCAAGTGCTGGGTTATTTGTCTTGAATGGCTCTAAAAATAAAGTTGTGTATGGTTTGTCAGCATTTCATAAACATATCGCATTTTTAAAGTGACATCACTTTTTTTTATTATAATAATCCTTAGAGATATAATATATCAGATTGAAGTTTTTTCTACAGTGCTTGTGAAACACTTTCATGTAAAAATTGTAAATTTCATTATGATCTGTGATTTTTTTTTCACATTAAAAGTGTTTTTTCTTATACATACACACACACACATATATATATATATAGTTTTCTTTCTATTTTTAGGCAACATTTAAAGGTTGGATTGACATCATGAATTGTGCAATTGATTCAAAGCAGGTGAGTAAAAAACATCTTATGGAAGAATAACATAGTACTAGTAAACATGTACACTCATACATTACTTTGATGACTTTAAATTTACAATTTAAAGATAACTAAAATTATTTAAATTAATCCTAACAAAATTTCAAAGAATGTATATTCAATAGCTGTTAACTTATTTAGTAAAAATGCTGTTATTATTGAATAACAAATAAGAAAATAGTTATCCATGATTAACATAACAGAAGACATCATAAACTATAGAAAGAACTGGAAAAACCACATAGAAAGAATGAATGAGGAAAGATGGCCAAATATTGCCTGGAAATATAAACCAAAGGGACACCGATCAAGAGGAAGACCCAGGAGGAGATGGGCAGAAGACTTTTTAAACCGTTAAAAATGTTACAGGGAAACAATTGCCTAATACGGGAAGCCAAAAAGAAGAAGAGCTATTATTATTGTTATTATTATTATCTACTCACCACTTGCTCGTGGTGAGTAGATTTTGCCAGCTGGCAAGTACAGACTGGACAAAATATAATGTTTTTATTTAATAAAAAAATAAATAAAAATAACTTTTTAAACAAACTCTTTTTTAACTTTAAGTATAAACAATGAAGAATATTTGTAATGTAAAAGCCCATTTTAGCAAGAAATTTTAGTAATGTAATAAATTACATTGTTCATAAAATGATTGTTGTTTTTACTATTCTATCTGTTTTTATTATTTGCTGACTTTCCCTTCTTTGAATGGTTCTTATATAATGTAAATCTTCTCCAACCACAATACAGAACCACTAATGACATTATGAAATTATTGACTTATTGAGACATATTATTAAAAAAAAATGGGAAGAGGGGGGAGTCTTGAGCGAGTACATCTTTTGCATGACAAGTAGAGTTTGCATAATTTGTCATGCCTTGATTATTATTATTATTATTATTATTATTGACAATAGATCCTCATGGAGTGCAAAAACTCAGCACTGGAGATACACACACACCTTAAAAAAAAAGCCTCAACAAAGTCTACCTCTTGTATTATCCCTGTTTCCCTCTAGTCTATTAAGTTATTATTATAATTAATTATGGCTTCCAGTATTAGGCAATTGTTTGCCTGTAAGGGTTTAATTTTTTAAGGGTTTAAAAAGTCTTCTGCCCATCTCCTGCTGGATCTGGTCTTCCTGTTGATTGATGTCCCTTTGTGTTATTCTGGGAGTTCCTCCAGAACACCTAAGCTTGGTGGCGGAAGATCATGACCATTGGAAGTCCCTCTTGCAGCTGCTGTCCCCACAACCCAATTAGGAAAGGTGGGCCTTGATGGATGGATGGATGGATATAATTAATTATTAATTGATGGTATTAATTTTAATTTAATCAGTTTTTAATGTAACCATTTTGATTGTTTAATATAATTATCTCATTGGATTAATTAATAATGCATTAATATTGTTAATTATATATTATATAATTATTGTAAATATAATTATAAATTGTGATCATCATTATCACATTAACACCAGTCAACCAAAAGACTCATTGCAGAGGATTTACTGAATTAGATACCACAAATTCTATTATAAAATCCTTAAACTCGTTTACCATTTGCACATTATCACCAACCTCTCTGGTGAGGCAATCCATTGTTCATGAGGTTAAAAAAAAAAAAAACATTTCTCAGCAGGATGTTAGTAGTGCATGGGAGATAGGTAGGGACTTTTTTTTCAACAAATAGGGAGCATCTAGAAGAAGCATTATTAAATTGTATACCAGTATTAAATTGTAGACTAAAGTAAGGTGAGTAAATCAGATAAGGAGTTAGGTGGATGATTAGTATCGATAAATATATGCTGCAAAAAAAAAAAAAAAAGAAGAAGAAAGAAAGAAATTGGTGTTGAAGGCATATAAAGAGAAAGGTGACCAACCAAGCTCATGAAGAGTACAAGAGTCAGGAAAGAAAGGTGATCAGCATGTTGTGGAAAGCAAAATCAGATTATGAGAAGAAACTAGCCAAGCAGGCCAAAGGAAATTCCAAAGAGATCATTTGTTATGTGGCAAGTAAGAGGAAGAATAACCTTAATGAGTTAAATCCCACCTGCTGATGGGCACAAGGTGACAGAAGCAGATAAATTAGTTGAGTAGTTGAGTTACTGAGTGACCACTTTGAAAGGGTATATCATACAAGTGAGGTTAATGCTGTGAAATATGTGACAGATTAATGTGAGAACAGAGGTGGATGAATTGGAGGTTCTTAGGATATTACAGAATCTCTATATAAATACAGCTGTAGAATCAAATGGAATATCAGCTCACATTCTGCAGAGATGTGCAAGGGAACTGGCAATACCACTGACTAGGCTGATTAATTTAAGTCTCAGCTCTGGCAGAGTTCAAAGGGAAATAGGGCAAAATAATTCCCTTGCATAAGGGAGGTTTTAAGGCTGCAGTAGCAAATTATAAACCAATCAGTATCTCAGGAGTGGTGGTAAAAGTACAGGAAAAATTAGTCAAAAAGAGAATTCAAGAATGAGTCAATAAGAATATAATACTCGATGAGGAGTAACATGATCTTGTGAAGTGTCAGTCAGACCTTATTACTTTGCTTTTTAAATAAAGTGAAAGCTGAGATGGATAAAGGAAATGGCTACACAATGATTCTGTTGGATTTTGCAATAGAATCTGACAGAATACCACATGAAACTCTGTTATGCAAATTAGAACAAATGAGAGTGGATATGACACTGGTTATGTGAATAAGAGGGTGGCTGCTGGAGAGATATCAAAAAGTGGTATGTGGGGAGTAAAATCTGGGAGAAACCATGTGATTAGTGGTATGCAGCAAGGTTCCATGCTAGGATTACTACTGTTTAATTTGTACATAAATTATTATGGCGATGATTTAGGCCTCCATGGAGTCAAAAGATTCATCATGGGAGACCCATCATAGAAAACACAAAGTCTATCATGCCACTCCTTGAATTCATTGACCGTTCAAGCTCTCACCATCACCACCAGGCAATGCATTCCACGGTTCAACCACTCTTCACCCTTTTGCTCACACTTCCTTTTGTAACTTCCAAGGATGGCCCCTTGTCCATGCTAGTTCCCTCTGTTCCACCAAGCAAAAGAATACCCTAGTGTCAACCCTGTAACTACCTCTCAACAGTTTAAAAGTCTCAATCATATCACATTTCCTTCTACTATCTAAACTCTGTAGTCCACATTCCCTCAGCCAATCCTCATAACTAACCTTGTAGTCCTGAAATTATCTTTGTTATCCACCTCTGTACCCTTTCCACAGTTAATTTATAACACTTCAAATCCTGGGGACCAAATTGGGGAACAATAGTCCAAGTGTGGTCTGATCAGGGCTTTATACAATGGAATGACAATTCTTATCTCTACAAGTCAGCATCCTCCTCAGTATTGCAGAAATTCTCTAAGGTTACCTTCACGACCTTTACAATATGTTCCCTGAATTTCAGGTTTCTATCATTCATCAACCCCAGATCTCTTGCCTCACCTACTTTCTCCAGTACATTTCCTCCAACAGAGTATGCAGCCTCCCATTGATGTATCCCAAACTTCAAGACTTTACATTTTGTTGCATTAAACCGACATCCCCATTCATTTGCCCATCTGTCCAGTTTATTCAAATCCTCTTGCAGGGATATCACATCTGCACTATTACTACACTTCCAAATCAAAAAATTAGAATAATCAAAGAAAATGTCTGGAATGATTTGCAATTCTAATTTATTGCATAGAAAATAATTGTTACCAAATATGAATTAGCACCATTTAAATCTATGTTCTTTGTAGATTATATAACCATATAAACACATCATCATCATCATCAAATTTCTGCCATATACCCTCAAGGGGTGTACAGGATATGATAGTACTACATGAAAAAATTACATCATTACTAACTTCGTATCTACAATTTTCCTCCAAATCAGTCTGTTACTTGTCAAGACTCCAACATTATCAGATCTTATATTTCTATTGTCTAAGGCACTTTGTGCCGTATCAATCCACCTATATATAGGTGAAGAATATACAACACAGGCCAGAAGAGTGACCAGTGTGGTACGTAAAGTGAAACTGGAATATGAGAGGAAGTTGGCCCTAAGATCCAAAAAAAATCCTAGCGAATTTTTTAGCTATGTGGCCAGTAGAAGGAGGAGACTGTGGAAGAATGATATTGTGGAAGAATGACTGTGGAAGAATGATATTGTGGGATCAAAATGGGAATAGAGTAACTGATGCAAAGGACATAGTGGAATTGTTCCACTATGTCCTTTGCATCAGCCCTATTGTCCTTTGCATCAGCCCTATCCCTCTAGCATTAAAACTGACTCCTAGAGGAGTCAGTTTTAATGCTAGAGGGATAGGGCTGGTTTGAGGTGAGGAGGAGAGTGTGTTTCAGATACTGAGTACTCTGGATGTCAGTAAAGCTTTGGGACTGGATGGTATTTCACCACGAGTTTTGAGAGAATGTGCCAGGGAACTGACAGTGCCTTTAACCTGGCTTTTCATTGAAAGTCTGGCTTCGGCAAAAGTGCCCAAGGAATGGAAGGAAAATAAGATAGTGCCATTGCATAAGGGTGGTAACAGACTGGTGTCTAATTATAGGCCAGTCTGTGTGTCATCAGTAGTTGTTAAGATCTTGGAGAAAGTAGTGAGGGACTGTATACAGCATTGGGCAGATGAGGGTAATGTTATCTGTGAGAGTCAACATGGATTTGTGAAAGGGCGCTCTTGTTTTAGCAATATGGTAGCCTTTTATAATAAAGTTACAAGAACATTAGATGAGGAAAAGGCATATACTGCAATTTTCTTAGACTCAGAAAAGGCATTTGACAGAGTGCCACATGATAAGCTGATATTGAAGTTGCAGCACATGGGTCTTGATGCCAGATTGGTCAATTGCATTCAGGATTGGCTGTCTGATAGGTATCAGAGAGTTGTGTATGATTGAGGAGTTTCAAGGAGCCAGTGGGTTACAAGTGACGGCCCCCACAGGGCTCAGTAATGGGATCTATATTGTTTAACCTTTATATCAGTGACATTGCCAGTGGATTGCAAGGGGATATTCAGTTGTTTGCAGATGATGCGAAGCTAGGAAGGATTATTAGTAATAGTGCAGATGTGGTAGCCCTGCAAGAGAATTTGAATAAGCTAGATAGATGGGCAAATCAATGGGAGATGTCAGTTTAATGCAGCAAAATGTAAGGTCTTGAGGTTTGGAAAACATCGATGGGATGCAGCATACTCTATGGGAGGATTTATGCTGGGGGGAAGTAGAGGAGACAAGAGATCTGGGGTTGAAGGTTGATAGAAACGTGAAGTTTAGTGGACATATTGCAAAGGTGGTGAAGGTAACACAGAGGATTGCTGCAATTATGAGAAGGACACTGACCTGCAGAGATAAGAGGGTTATCATTCCGTTGTATAAGTCTCTGATCAGACCACACTTGGACTGTTGTTCTCAGATTTGGTCTCCAGGATTTGAAGGGGATAAATTAACTGTGGAAAGCATAAACAGATGGTTTCAGGACTGTACACGGATAGTTATGAGGATCGGCTGAGGGAATGTGGACTGCAGAGTTTAGTGGATAGAAGAAGGAGAGGTGATATGATTGAGACTTTTAAGCTGTTGAGAGGTGGTTACAGGGTTGACAGTGGGGAGTTCTTTCACTTGGTTGAACAGCGGGAAGGAGTGATGACAAGAGTCCATCCCTAGAAGTTACGAAAGGAAACTGTGAGCAAGAGGGTGAGGAGTGGTTTCTTTACATGGAGGGTGGTTGAACTGTGGAATGCATTGCCTGATGGAGTGGTGAGAGCAAGAACAGTCAATGAGTATACGGAGTGATATGATAGACTTTGTGTTTCTTACGGGGGACCTCCCCTTGATGAGTCTTGACAGACTTTATGTTCTTATGAAGGACCTCCCACGACGAATCATTTGACTCCATGGAGGCCTAAATAATAATAATAATAATAATATATCTTGGTCTTCCTCTGGGTTGTTTTCTTGCAGAGAACACTTGGCTTGCTAATTTTTTCTCTCCCATTCTATTTAAGTGACCATTCCACCTGAGATTAGCTCTGCTAACGCATTCTTGGATGTTGACAATGTCAAGTTCTTTAATAATATCGTCATTTTTAATATGATATTGCCATTGATGCCATCTGTTCATGCCTCTAATCTTTCTCAGGACCCTCGTATCTGCGGTCTCTAGTCTTTGGTGAAGTGTTTTACTTCTGACCCAGCTCTCAGATCCATAAGTTAAAACTGGTTTGAACACTGTCTTGTATACAACTAATTTAGTGTTCTGACTAATTTCTCTCTTATTCCATATGAATTTATTCAGTTGACTTCCTACCATACCAGTTTTGTTGATTCTGTCGTCTATTTTCCATATTTAATTTACCATCTTCACTAAAAATCATGCCTAAGTAGCTGAAATGTTTTGCTTGTTCCACAGGTTCTTCATTCACAACACAGTTGACATTTCAACAATTCTACCCATTTTCATTATATATTTAAGTGACCATACCACTTCTACCAATTCTACCTATTTTCATTATATATCTTTTTAATGCTGACCTTCATACCATATCTATTACAACAGTTATTCAATTTAGTCAGAGAATCTTGCATACTTGTAGCGGATTTATTTAGAAGTATAATATCATCCGCATTAAGCAAAGAGCTTTCATTAACATCTCCAATTTTGATATCATGTTTAATACCACTTTCCTTCATAATGTGATTCATATAGACAATGAATAACAGAGGGGATAATGTACATCCTTGTCTGACACCAGATTTAACGTTAAACCATATCTTCCTGAACTTCCTTCAATTCTAACTGCTGACTTACAACTCAAATAAAGACTAAGTATTGCTTCATATAATGCCCCATTGATACCATATAACTGTAGTGTATTGAATAGCTTCTCTCTTGGCACCTTGTCATATACCTTTTCCAAATCAACAAAACTTAAATACAGATCTTTGTTATATTCCCATGCTTTCTCGACTGTTTGTCGTAAAGTGAAGATCCAATCCTGACAGCCTCTCTTTGGTCTGAATCCAGCTTGTTCTTTGCCCAGCTTTTCTTCCACAATTCTTCTCAATCGTTTCTCAAGTATACTTGCATAGATCTTGCAAGTATACTTGAGAAAGTATACTTGCAAGAACACTTAGTAGGGAAATACCTCTGTAATTCTCACATTCAGTTTTATTTCCCTTTTTATATATGGGTACTATTAGAGCTCTACTCCAATCATCGGAAATTCGTCCCTCTGTCCAGGCTTTCTGAACTATGCAGTGCAGCCACTGTAAGACTTTTATACCACCATACTTCAGCATTTCTGGTCGAATATCATCCACTCCTGCTGCCTTTCCATATTTTAAGCCTTTGATAGCTTTTTCTACTTCAAATATGGATATGTATTCGTGACTGCATGCCTGGCCAGTGTTTTTTACCACTGTGCTGTCATCACTGCTTGTTTCATTTAGCAGTTTTTCAAAGTAATTACTCCATACTTCAAGGATATCTTTTTCTTCCGTTTTCATGTCATCCTTTATTTGTTCTCCTTTATCATCTCTAACTCCTTTTACAGCACTCTTTCCTCCATTCCTAAGCTTCTTTAACAACCTCCAGAATATTTTGCCACCTTCTTGATATTTATTTTCTATATTCTTGCCAAAGTCCTCCCATGACTTTTGTTTAGCTAGTTTTACACAGTGTTTAGCATTCTTGCATTTGTCTCTGTATTCTCTAAGAGCACAAGCTGACTTATTTGCCAGGAACTTTTGATATGCTTTCTTCTTTTCCTTCACTGCCTCTTTAACTTCCTGTGTCCAGCATGGAGTTTTAATTTTTCTCTCCTTGCAGACAACGTCACCACATGCCTCTCTAGCTGAATCAATCAGTGCTTTCTTCAAGGCTTGCCACTGAATCTCCAAGGTTTGATTCCTGTTCTCAAACTCTTTCATTTTCTTCAATAATCTTTGTGTATTTTTGTCTACACTTCACATCTCATAGATGCTCAACTTTTATTCGCTTTAAAACTTTCTTACATGTCATTGTTTTCAATATGAAATTCAATTTTATCCTGCTCAAGACTAAATAGTGATCACTTCCAATTTCAAATCCTATGTCCACTCTGGTGTCCTGCACCAGGGAGAAAACATCACTATCAACAATAACATAGTCAATGAGACTTTTCTTATTCCTTGTCTCTTCTCTCCATGTGAATTTGTGCACATTTTTATGTTGGAACATGTTAGTAATAACCAGTCCATGTCCTGAGCAGAAATTCAACAGATATTTGCCATTATTATTAGCTTTGCTCTTTTCTCCAAATTTTCTCAAAATATTTTTGTATGTGTCACAATCATTTCCTACTCTGCTATTTAGATCCTGAACAAAGACCAACTTTTCCTTTTTCTTTGTGTCTGTTGCTTTTTCTAAAGCATCAAAAAATTCCTCCACTTTACCTTAGTAGAACCTTCTGTTGGACCATAGGCACAAATAAGTCTCATTGTCCAATTCCCCATTCTCATATTTGCCCACATTTCTCTACTTGAGACTGCCTGCCATTCAAGAAGATTAGCCTCGTATTTTGTGTTGAATACTATGGCTACTCCTTCTTTTCCTTGATTATCATTGCCTGAATATAACATTTTGTATTTATTGTTCAGAAAGATCTCACCAGTTTTTGTGTTTTTTGTTTCAGTCACCCCTATTATGTCGATCTGTTACTTATCTAATTCCTCAGCTAGCTCCATTTCTTTGCCATTCAGGCTTCTTATGTTGATAGTACCGATTTTTAACTCTGGTGATGTTGAGTTGGGGTGTGTTTTCAGAATTGTTCCAGTAGCTGACTTTTCGCTGTTCGCTGGTTCCCTGGTGAAAACAACATAAAAATACAACATAAAATGATATAAACACATAAAAATGTAATATAGATTATAATAAGATGTAATAAAATGTAATAAGATAAACACATAAAAATGTAATATAGTTGAATAAGAAAACTGTTATTTGAAAACATTCGCAAAATTAGAATAATTTTTAATGTGGTTCAAAATATTAGAATAATTCAAAAATAGATGCACAAAAATTACAGTCAAAGTGAAACGACATAATAATTAGTACTTTATTGCATTCCCTTAGCTTTTATGACCATTCGTAAATAGGTGGGCATATTATTTACTAGCAGTTATTATTATTATTATTACATCTCCAGGGAGTCCATAACTCATCCAGGGAAGGCAACTCCCTACAACTCTGTCTCACCAAATACACCAGTGCCATCTACCTCCAACCACCACCACCACTAGTATTTTCACAGACAATCACATTACATCCATGCCCATGGTGGGATCCGAACTCGCAGCCTTTTGGCTGGAGAGCAGATACACTAACCACTTGGCCAACCTGGTTAGCCAAGCTAGCATTTCACAGTCTCTTTTATCAAAACATGCACATATGGTCTGCAGACTAGAAATAAATTCATTTTTGTCTCTTGGGGCAACTTCTTAAAGACATTTCTTCATAATTCCCCACAAATTCTCAAAGAACAAGAAGCTGAATCTTGCTGAAAAGGAAATCACCATCATATAAATTTTCTGATGCCGGTAACATAAAGTGCTCAAGATTTTCTTGGTACACTTTGAAATTGACCCTTTTGTACACAATATGCAGTCTACCTGGATCCTCTTTGGTCATACAAGCCCATACCATGACAGAGGTTGCAAATTTCATCTAACATTTCGTGCAATCTTTACCAAATGCTTCTTGTTAAGATGCCAAACACATATTTTTTGATGATCATGGGACACACAAAACATACTTTAATTGCTAAAAAAGTACTTGTTTCCAGTCTTCTTTACCCATTACACTCTAGCTGCCTTTGCATGGAAGTCATAAGCAACTTTGTCTTAGGCAAACAAGATTTAAAACCCAATTTGTGAAGTCATCTCAATGTCATAGATTTAGATACATTCTCATCTAGTTCTTTCCATCACCTGTGAAAAATACCTTATACTTCGGAAGCAGATTTTTCTTCATGATATTCTTCGATCTCCTCTCATCTCTTGATGTAGTTATTACCTTTTGACCACTATTGCAGCAATTATTTTGAAAACTCCAGTTATTAGAATACTGTCTCAGTACTCTACTCATGCTTGCTTGAGAACATTTCAATTCCTTAGCTATAAACTATTGAGTTTGGCCTTCTTTGTGTGGAGACACTATACAAAACTTCTTAGCTTCTGATACGTTGCTTGTTCAACCCATGTTTAACAAATGATTAACTGAAATCCATGCACAAATCATTCCTCACCCACGTCATTCCTGCAGTTACTAAAATATATGCTATATTTATGCTCTTCTCAAAACCAATCAGAAAAATTTGGAATATTCTAATTTTGTGAATGCTTTCAAATAACAGTTTTCTTATAATCTATATTACATTTTTATGTGTTTACATGGTTATATAATCTACAAAGTATGTTGATTTAGATGATGCTAATTCATATTTGGTAATAATTATTTTCCATGCAATAAATTAGAATTGCAAATCATTCAACAAATTTTCTTTGATTATTCTAATTTTTTGATTCGGAGGCATAATAATCCTTCCCAGCTTCACATCATCTGCAAACAACTGAATATCCCCTTGCAATCCACTGACAATGTCATTCATATAAAGTTTAAATAATACAGGTCCCAGTACTGAGCCCTGTGGGCCCCCACTTGTAACCTTTTGCCTCCTTGATATTGTGTCCCCCCTATACACAACTCTCTGATACCTATCAGATAGCCAATCCTGAATCCAGTTCACTAATCTGACATCTAAACCCATGTGCTGCAACTTAAATATCAGCTTATCCCTGTCAAACGCCTTTATAAAATCCAAAAAATGGCAGAATATGCCTTTCCCTCATCAACCGCTCTTGTCAGTTTATTATAAAAGGCAATCTTATTACTGAAGCAAGAGTGCCCATTAACAAATCCATGTTGACTTTCACAGATAACATTACCCTCATCTTCCCAATGCTATGTATTGTCCCTCACTAATTTCTCCAAGATCTTAACCATTCAATACTTCCAGTCTGCTACCACCCTTATGCAATGGCACTATCTTACCTTCCTTCCACTCCTTTGGTACCTTTCCCTTGGCCAGACTTTTATTGAAAAGTCAGAAGATTGAAAAGCCAAACATGAATGATATAGGAAATGTCTGAAAGGAAATATTCAGTCATTTGCTGATTATACAAAATTAGGTAGAGTAATAGTTAAGCAATGTGGAGAGCTTGCAGGATGATTTAAATACACAGCTTGGAAAGAAGTCAATGGACACCATAGCATAAGGAACAAACAGCCTTGCACCCACCTTAATAAGATGTAAAATCTCCTTTCACTGCAGTGACTGCAGCAATTCATCCTACAGGGCATACTTTTCACAAGTGTAGAATAGTGATCAATGAGAATTTTGGACGATTCCTCCTGTATGCATGTAATGAGGTCCTGGGCTGTTGTGGCAGCCATCCCTTGACCTTATCCAACACTCCAATTCATCCCACAGATGTTCAGTTGGACTGAGATCAGGTTTCTGTGGAGGTAAGTCAAGTGTAGTGATTTCATGTCCACAAACCATTAATTTAAAGCAGCAGCCTTATGACACAGTTCATTTTCTTGCTGAAAGAAACGATGGTCATTTCCATAGAAACGCCACAAAGTAGGAAGCATTGCATTGTCCAGAATGTTCACATACCTCTCGGAGTTCAGTGTTTGTGGCACCACAAACATTAAACTCAAAGAGGTATCTGAAATGTTCAATGTTTGTAGCACCACAAACATTAAACTCAAAGAGGTATATCTGAAATGTTCAATGTTTGTGGCACCACAAACAGAGGTCTGAGGCAAACCCAGAAAAGGAGGACTATACCATTACACTGCCACCTCTAAATTTCGGAGATGGTGGTAAGAGACATTCACCAGGCATCTGCCACACCCATCCATCTGTTTGGTAGATGGTGTAGTGTGATTTGTCACCTATAACTTTCCAAGCTTCTACATCTTGCTGTACACACTCTTTGCACCACGGATGATGATAATGCTGGATGTTGGCTTGAGTAATGTGGCGGTTGCATAATGTGGTCCTACAATGGAAACCCATGTTGTGAGCCTCAGTTCTGAATGTTTTTGTGTAGATGATTTGTCTAGTTGATGCCCAAAACTTTGCATTCAATACGCTGGCTGAGAAAGAAATGTCAATTTTTTTTCATATTATCATTCATTGCACCCCACGGTCATGTTCGGTGGGTCATCCACTGTGGGTAGCACTTGCAGTTGACTCTCTGAGCTTCCATCTCAGTATGATATCACTGTTGACCTGGGATGGCCCAATTTCTTACAGTTTGCTAAACAGATAGGCCTGCAACATGGCATCCTATCACAAATCATTTTTCAAACTCCGGCAATTCCCTTCCCACAGCCATTTCACACAGACACTGTTGCACTGACTTAGGAACATCGTATTCCTCCAATTTATACCAGCTACAAACATGCGACTCATTACATGGCATGATGCACTTTGCCCATGGATGTCCATTGACTTCTTTTCAAACCTTGTAGGTTGTTAGTATGGACAAAAGATAATGGGTGTCAGTTTAATGTGGAGAAATGTAAAGTTATACATTTTGAGATAAATAGATTACAAGCCATGTACCACACTGATGGAATTGTACTCCAGATTAAGCTAATAATTTAGGGGTGGTAGCAGAGTTAAAGTTTAGAGGACATATTGCTAAAGCTGCTAATACAGCTCATAAGATTACTTGGCTATTGAAGAACACACTAACAATTAGAGATAAGGAAGTTAAAATACAAACTTATTTAATACTGACCATTTACAAACAAACTTACATTATAGCCTACCAGTTTCGCCAGCAAACTGTCTGGCTTTTTCAAGGCATTTACGGAAAGTTTACTTTCTGTAAACTAATAAAACTAGTTTACAGAAAGACATAAAAATTTGCATTTACTAGTTTTTTATGTCTTTCTGTAAACGCCTTGAAAAAGCCAGGCAGTTTGCTGGCGAAACTGGTAGGCTATAATGTAAGTTTGTTTGTAAATGGTCAGTATTAAATAAGTTTGTATTTTAATTATAAAACGACCAAATATGTTTAGTTTAGATAAGGACGTTGTTATTCCTCTTTATAAGGCCAATACATCCACATGTGAAATACTGTGCTTTGGTCTAGCTTTCTAGGTTTCTTGGGAATAAGCAAGTAGCGGAGAGGATTCAGCAGCAAGCAACCAAGTGAGTGGTCTGTGGAATATTCCCTATGAGGATAGATTGATGGTGTGCACATTGCAGAAGTTAGTTGATAGGAGAAAAAGAGGAGATATGATAGAAACATTTATGTACTTAAAAGGTTTTATAGAATTGATGCAGGAGAAAGGTTTCAGCACTTGACTAGACAGTGCAGAACAAGGGGTCATCCCTGGAAGTTGAGTGAATACATGGTTAGTAGGGGTGTGAGGACTAGAATTTCACTTGTCAGTTTGTGAGTGCTTTGTCTGTTGATACGTTCAAGGGAAGGTATGATAGATTGTGTGGATAGTCTGACTCTTCCACTGAGAGTCTTTGGACTCCATGGAGGTACCCATACAATAATAAAAGTTTGGTGCTATATACGTCCTTGTAAAATCTCTAGGGTTGGTTTCTTATCCTTGTTCTACTATTTGAATTTTTTTTTCTGTGTTCATCTGATAAATGCCTCTCAACAGTTTATATGAGGGTGGTCTGAAAAGTTCTCAGCTTCGACTGTAGATGGCAACACTGTCAGCAAGTTTTTTTTTCTAAGTTGGTACATCTGTGATAAGCATCCGTCTGAAATTGCAAGTCATTCTATCAAGTAGTTTGTTTTATACAGCTGTCTGAAGCAAAAGTGTTGTCTGTAATCCTTGAAATGGATAAAATTGAGCATTGTGCAGTTATAAAATTCTTTGTAAAAGAAGGTTTAGCGGCAAAAGAAATTCATTGAAAGTTCATCGACAATTAAGAAATGGGCTGCCAAGTTTAAACATGGCCGTACCAGACTTGAAGATGATGCATGTGAAGGATGTCCAAAAAGTGTACCAACTCCAGAAATCATTGATCAAGTGTACATATGGTATTGGATGACTGGCGAGTCAAAGTGTGTGAAATTGCTGAGACTATAGGCATTTCAAAAGAACGTGTAGGATATATTTTGCATGAAGAATTGCAAATAAAAAAGCTTTGTGCAAGATGAGTGTCACATTTGCTCACAGCAAATCAAAAATGCACTCACATAAAAATCTAAACAGTGCTTGGAACATTTTAACAAGAATAAAACTGATTTTGTGTGTCAATTTATTATTATGGATGAGACGTGGACTCACCATTACACACCAGAATCCAAACAGCAGTCAAAACAGCGGACAGAAGCCGGTTGTTCAGTGCCAAAGAAGACACAGTCAGTTCCTTCCATCAGCATGAAAGGTGATGGCATCATTTTAGGATGCTAAAGGCATTTTGTATATTAATTATCTTGAAAAAGGTAAAACAATAACCAGGGAATATTCTTCTGATCTTTTAACCAGACTAGCCGAAAAAATTTGTGAGAAAAGACCTGGTTTGCAGAAGAAAAAAAAATCATCTTTCATCAGGACAGTGCACCTGCCCACAAAGGTGTTTTGCCAATGAGAAAATTAAGGGATCTGCGCTATGAATTGTTGGAACATCCACCCTATTTCCCAAATTTGGCTCCCTCTGACTTCTATCACTTACTAAAACTCTTCCTCGCTTTTTCTTTGTCAGTGTTTTTCTTTGAATCAAGGTGATTGGTGATTGCAGCTTACAGGGGTATTTTGCAGATCTTACTGAGAACCACTACAGGGATGGGATAATGGTGCTGGAATAAATGTATGTCTTAAGGGAGATTATGTTAAAAAATAAAAATAATTTTGAAATTATAGATTCATTTTTTCATTGTTAGGCTGAGAACTTTTCAGACCACCCTCGTAGATAGTATTCTAAGGTTCGGTGAACTTGGGATTTGTACACAGTTAATAGTTGGACTGGTGAAAAGTAATGCATTCAGAGGCATAACTAAGGAGGGGCAAAGGGAGCTGTCTGCCCCAGGCAGCACTTTGAACCTTTTTGAATTTTTGCAGTTAATTCTAAAATACAGTCTTGAGAACTCATTTCCAAATATTGTAATATTACTGCAAATTTTCCTCACAATTGCTGTAAGTGTTGCTAGTTGTGAGAGGAGTTTTTCTAAATAAAATAGATTAAGAATTACCTACATTATTATGAAATAGATTTCGGTAATGTCATCGACGATTTTGCTAACAGAAAAGCAAGAAAAATAACGTTTTAGAATTGAAAGGGAGATGGTAAATCCTGTTTTATTTTAATTGAAAGGGAGATGGTAAATCCCGTTTTATTTTATAGCCCGGTACGAAACTCAGGTCAAAATCCATCGACATCCATAGAGTTTCCTTTTGGCTTATTATCTTTGTAATTAGCATTTTAGAATGTTGAAATTAAAGTTTTACTTCAAAAATAAACATAGTGTTTTAATTTATTTCCCTATATGTCGTTTTGACTTTTTGTAGTATTTTTGGTGTGTATTGTGAGAGGGGTGGCAAAAGCTCTAGCTGCACTACTGAATGCATTGCGTAAAAAGGTATGTCAAGTTTTTTTTGGAAGCAGAGAATACTATCTAGAAGTGATATGTTTGTTCTTGGAAAGGCTAGGGATAAGTGTCGGTTCGTGAAAAGAAATCTATTCTTGACTGTTACACCAATGGTGAGGAGAGAAGAACTAAGATCTCTTTTGTGGAAATAAAAACAGAATTGTTTTGGAAGTATTGAAAGTTTTCATCACCATCAAAGGATGTATTTAGATTAATGTTAAGAGCACTGGTTGTAGACGATCTTGGAGCTAGGGAAGTTTTGAGCAAATTAAGGTTTGTTGTATGAATATGTACAGAAATGAAAAGTAATATCATCCGTAAAACTATAGGCTGATGAGGAAGAGGATGGCTGAAATAAGAGCACCAAGGTTTTTTTTTTTTTTTTTTTATTAATTTCTTCATATTTTTTTTTGAAATACTGTGATTTTTCTACAAACATTTTCAAATTGTAAAATTAGTTTGCCTCATAATACTATTTATTTTATTTTTCATTTTCAGAAAGAACAGCAACCAGAGGATGAAGTGAACATCTATATGTACCTTTATTTTGTGCTGTTTATCATTATTGGTTCTTTTTTTACTCTCAATCTCTTCATTGGTGTTATAATTGACAATTTCAATGAACAGAAGAAAAAGATAAGTATTCATAAATTTCATAATTAATTTCACTGCTTTACCTTTTTTAATCATTAATTTTACAATGTGTTGTTGAGAAAAATGGTAAATATTCAAGAATGAAAAAATTAACAGATCACCACAGGATGAGTAGCCTCAACTTTTGGAAGTTCCACTCAGTTATTAACTCATGATATTTTGTACTTTAAATTTATTCACACTCTTCATGCCAATGCTGTCTTTTGACAGGATATTCTCAAATCCACCACTCTGGGTGTAAAAATTCTACTACTGATTCCCTTGCTCACTGTACCCTCATACAACTAGGATTAACCTCTGCCACTCCTTTCTGTCCTGACTTAATTAATTGCACTGAATTAGTGATGGTGATATGAATAAACTCTAGGCATCAAACTGAGCATGATGTGAGTGCTGCTGCTGAGAATAAGGTTTTCTATGAGAGATTTACTTTCCTCTTCACCCCTTGAATACATACTCCAGCAAGACCATCCTTTTGTATTTATTTTTGTTATCACTGACCATATAAACAAAATAGGGATGATAAGTGTAGAAAATTTTCCTACACTTATCACCCCTATTTTGTGTCACCAATGAACTGTATATTCATCATGCAACTTCTCTTCATCTCCTCTTTATGCCTTCGATCTTCTGTGAGCATCTGTTTTTCTTGAAGCATACTTATCATTCTCAATTCAGATATGCAAGTCATCACTGCTTTATCAAATGTTTCTTAACTATGATGTATTACTGATCTCTCTCTCTCTCTGCAATGTTTCTTCCATCTAATCGATCATAATCATCTGTACTGCAGTTACACACAAATCCCTCCCTTTATCAGGTTTTTACCTACCTACTCAGCCATGATCTTTCTCACTATTTAGTGACTGTGAATGAAATGCCATCTGTCTTCATCCTCTGGTGCAGTAACCAAATGCAGAATTCTTGATTGTTGTGAAAGCACCTCTGTAGCACAATTGGAAGAATGATGGTATGTTGTGCCATGCAATTGGAAATACCTGAGTTCAAGTCTTGTCAATCTTTATATGGTTTTTTTTTTTTTTTTTTTCAATTGAAGGTGAATTAGCCAATCTCATATGGAGGTAACAGGATTTTTCCCCTCCGGGAAACTCGGGTTTTTTTCATCCCACATGCAGACAAATCGGTCTTCAGAACATATGCAATTTACAGACAAAAAATACTAGTGGTGGGGAAGAGGGCAGTAGATGGCATTGGTATAGATGATAATGGTAGTAGCAGTTGGGTAGTTTGTGAATTAAGTGGTGGAGATGGAGATTTGTTGAGTAGGTGCCCTCCCTCAATGAGTCTTTGGACTCCTTGGAGGTGTCACGAAATAATAAATAAATTGTGATCTCTCCCATGCATGCTAACAGTGGGAATTTCACCATTCTCAAGAATTCCAGAAATTCAGTTTTTATTATTATTATTATTAGACACCTCCAGGGAGTACAAAAACTCATCGAGGGAGGATACCTGCTCTACAGCTCTGTCTCTGCAACTCAATCCACCAACTGACCACAACTACACCAACGCCATCTACTGCTAACCACCACCACCACCACCACTAGTATTTCCAAAGACAATCATAAACATCCATGCCCATGCCTGGATTCGAACCCGCAGCCTTTTAGCTGGAGAGTGGATAATCTAACCACTCGGCCAGCCTGGCTGGCAAAAAAAGTTCCTCCAGTCGACGACTAGACTTGAACCTAAGTTCTAACTTCAAGCGACTTAGCACAGAGGAGAGAAGCGCCACTTCCACTGAGCTACACAGGCAGAAGTTTTCTTATTACAGATGATTATTTCCACCTCTTTGTTGCTACAGTTGAAGCCCCTATGGTTCAGTTGTTTTCAACTGTATGATCCCATCATTCTTACAGTCTGATGATTGTGAATGAAATGCTATCTCTATTGTTTGTGCTGTGAGCACAAATTCATGGTTCTAAAATTCTAAAATTCATGGTTCCCCCCATCATATGCTAGCAGAATAATTGACCTTCAAGAATTTCAAAAATTATGTTTTCTTATTACTAGGCAGTTGGAAAACTTGAGGTTGAATCTCATCAAGGATGTAAAGAACCTTTCTTCAGTTCTTTCACCTGAAGATGAGTTAGCCAGTCTCACATGCACTTTGCAGACAAGAAATATTCTATTGAACATAAGAATCACTATTTCCCAAATTATTGTTTAGGGAAGCCAAGGGCAGTACTTGGTCATCTATGGGACGTAAAGACATGAAAAAAGCTGATTCAGATTCATTTTCCCCAGTTGAAATCTCCTACAATGATTACCTGTTTTTGAATAGCTAAACTGATTTATCTAAACATCTCATGCTCCACTATATAACAACACCTCACTAAATATTTTCTATTGCCAACCTCTAAAGCCAGTGGATTTCCTTTCTGGTTTCCCATTCTAAGTGGATACAACTCTTCTGTTATCATAAATAACTCTCTCCCCCCCCCCCCCTTCACTCATCTCTCTCTCTCTCTCTCTCTCTCTTGTCCTCCTGAAATATGCTGACTCTTCAACCACTATTCCTTTAAAGATGTGAACCATATTTCATTAACACCTGTAATCTTTGAGCATTTGCATAAAAAGCAGTGTGTTGTTGGTATCCCTAATTAGACCTATACTCATTATTGTTCTTAGTTTCCAGTCTACTCTGTATCATTCTACATATACTTTTGTTACTCACATTACCCCCCCCCACATGAGGTCATTCATACTACTTTCTACATGACAATTCTACTGTTCCTGACTCCACACACAAATTTGTTTACTGCAAATAATAATTTCTCCAAATGCCTGTATCCAATTTCTAACCTCTTCTTAAGAAAAGAGACAACTCCTCACAGTTTTCTGGCCAAATGGCAACTTGTCTCTTGCATGTGTTTCTCCCAGCCATCAAATGCATTCCACACATGCAAATGTTCCAAACCTCTTCTTACACATTCTTGCTTTAACAATGGACAACGGTGAATTTATACAGTGTGTTATAAGTTACACAGGTGAGAGGCAGCATCTGGAATAGAAGAGGATACCAAGTCTTTTTGAGGTTGAGGTTATGGACATATGATATATTCGCATCATGAAAGGCTAAAAGTATAAGCCAGCTACTGAAAAAAAGAAATCTATAAATCTGATTTTCACCGAAGATCTGATTATTATAAATTGTAGGGATGGTAAAGTGAGATCTTTCTCAAGAGAAATAAGACAGAACTGAGTTTTCATAGCAGTGAAGTTCACTAGATTATGCTCTTTCCTGCTGGAGAAGAAGGAGATCACTTTTATAATATTAGTTATGGAGAATCTTGAAAGAAGAAGAAGAGGAATAGAACTCTCTTTAGAAAAATCACAAATAGGATTTATGGTATAAGAAAGAGAGAGAGAGAGAGAGAGAAAGCTCATTAATGTATGGGGAGGAAGAATGTAGGGCAGCACAAAGTCCTAGAATGCCCTGTCATTGACATAGAAATGTGAGAAGAGAGGAAACTATCTGCCATGATATGTGATGAATAAACAGAGAGGAAATTGGTCATCTGCTTTCAAAGGATAGAAGAAACTATAAGATAGTAGTTTGGTAAGAAACCTCTAATCATCATTTGATCACTTCTTTACCAGAACTGATCAAATGTCCTGGAAATGTTGACAGCAACTAAAAATTTCTTCAGACCTTTTCATTGCTTGTTTCCAAAGATGGATAAGATTGGCTAGGAAATATACAGAATGTGAGTAGTACAATCCAAACTGGATTCTACCACTCCCAAGTTCATTAATCAGTTGGTGGCCCTCAGGTGATAAATAAGTTGGCTTGTCTGCTAATGACCTTCTCCGTTGTCTTTGAGAAGAATGAAGAGAGGTCAATAATTTGATGAATGACTCCTATTTACCTTTTTAGAAACTGTTTTTTTATTTTTTATTTTACAGCAAACATAGGTATTTTTAGGATGTTGACAATATATATGATATAATAACTAAAATAATTAATGACTATATTCTTATTTGCCAAAGTTAACCTGCATCATCAGGGAACCAAACATAAGAAAGAAACATGCACATAGCTACTGCTTAAGTGAGAACTGAAGTAAAGAAACAAAAGAATACTTCTAAAATAGTAAATTGCAACACCCTGGAATTAATTAGGCACTCTTGGCCATTAGATTAATTAGTTTAAATGTTTCCACAGGCAGACACAAGAATAGTAGTCTTTGATATTTGTATTTATTTATGTGAAGCAAGGTGACCTTTTTTTGAACTGATTCTGTGACTGGTATTCAAGATATGATCTGTAGGTCCTGAGCAGCCATAGTAGTAGTCTTCCAGATGTGGTCTTTGTTTTCAGAGATTCAGAAGTTGGTGTCTTATCCATTTGACTATAGTAAGCCAGATTACAAGGCATTTGGTAGAAACAAATGTAAAAATTGAAGTTGGTCTTTAGAAGAGGAAATAAGAATTGCAATTTTTTGTGATCATCAGATCAAAAATTTTTTTAGGATTGCCAACTTATTAGTCTAACTGAGTGAAAAATAAACTTTCAACATCTTTCTCTAAATCCAGAGTAATTTAATAAAAAAAAAGGTGGCACACCTTTTGGCAACTCCTATAGGTAAAGATGACCTCGCTATTGCTTCTGCCTGGTATATCCAACTCTGGGCCTGGTTCCCACTGAAGAGACCTCAATAAAGGTCGAAACTAGTCTGGGTAGTGGCCAATCCCTTAATGCATAACATTATACATATCCGCAAGGAGATGTGTTTTGCATTTTGGGAGATACTGGGATGAGAGTGCTAGTATCTTACTCCACCTTTGCTACGAGTTGCCTGGTGTTGTACTACCTACCCCAGTAAGGTAGTACAACACCATATTCAGTCCTGAAGATATTTTCAGGTGCAAACTTTGTTTGCTCACACTTGGATAAAGGATTAAACTAAATTTATTATGGCATCCAGACTAATAAAGTTTCTTGTCATGTATTTTTGATGATCAGAGATCATTTGATGATCAGAGATGCTTATAAGCAGCAAAGTTTCTGTGAGGTAGCAGTAATTTTCCTTGGTCATCTATAAAGAGTTGGAGGAGAAGACTGATGATAAAAAGTTGTCTGCTTATCTTTGAATGATGTTACTACATTATCATCTTAATGTGAGAGAACTGGAAATGTAGGTTCAGAAGTCTCCACTGTTATTTGAGCAATGAGTAAGGATTTTTGCAGTTGACCCTTTCCAAGTTGGATTTGGATTTGTTGATGGCCTCTTTTCAGAGATGTTGCAGGCTGTATACACTTGGTATGAAACTGAGATATTGGACTTGAGCTATGCTGAATTTTTATCTTGGACTGCTTTGCCACATGTTTATAGATGACCATGGAAAATTACTGAATGGGGTGGGGATTTTGTATAGAGTGAGTGAATGAAGTAACTTATTCCAAAAAGGATTACTTCAGTTATATTCAGTCAGTGCAGATGTTTGGACAAAGACAGTAGAAATAGTAATGTTGCTATGGAAAAGAGGCATAGAAAATTGGGATCATCTTAATTGATTGGGTGAAGGTCAACAGTAGAAAAGAAACATGGGCAGAAGGCAAGGGATCAGAAGTCTCAGGAATGTATATTATTATTATTATTATTATTATTATTATTATTATTATTATTCAGGCCTCCAAGGAGTCAAAAGACTCATCGAGGGAGGTCCTTCCTAAGATATAAAGTCTGTCAAGACTCATCGAGGGGGAGGTCCCCCCTGAGAAACACAAAGTCTATCATACCACTCTTTAAACTCACTGACCGTTCTCGCTCCCACCACTCCATCAGGCAATGCATTCCACGGCTCAACCACCCTCCACACAAAGAAACCACTCCTTATTCTCTTGCTCACAGTTTCCTTTCGTAACTTCCAGGGATGGCCTCTTGTCATCACTCCTTCCCGCTGCTCAACCAAGCGAACGAACTCCCCACTGTCAACCCTGTAACCACCTCTCAACAGTTTAAAAGTCTCAATCATATAACCTCTCCTCCTTCTATCCACCAAACTCTGCAGTCCACATTCTCTCAGCCGATCCTCATAACTATCCTTGTACAGTCCTGAAACCATCTTTGTCATCCTTCTTTGTATCCTTTCCACAGTTAATTTATCCCCTTCAAATCCTGGGGACCAAATCTGAGAACAATAGTCCAAGTGTGGTCTCATCACAGACTTATACAACAGAATGATAACCCTCTTATCTCTGCAGATCAGTGTCCTTCTCATAATAGCAGCAATCCTCTGTGTTACCTTCACCACCTTTGCAATATGTCCCCTAAACTTCAGGTTTCTATCAATCATCAACCCCAGATCTCTTGTTTCCCCTATTTCCTCCAGTATAACTCCTCCCATAGAGTATGCAGCATCCCATCGATGTTTCCCAAACCTCAAGACCTTACATTTTGCTGCATTAAACTGACATCTCCCATTCATTTGCCCATCTATCTAACTTATTTAAATCCTCTTGCAGGGCTACCACATCTGCAGTATTACTAATAATCCTTCCCAGCTTCGCATCATCTGCAAACAACTGAATATCCCCCTGCAATCCACTGGCTATGTCATTGAGTACTCAGTACTAGGACCTCAGTAGGTCCTAGTACTGAGCCCTGTGGGACCCCACTTGTTACGCTCTGCCTCCTGGAAACAGCTCCACCATACACAACTCTCTGATACCTATCAGACAGCCAATTCTGAATCCAGTTGACCAATCTGACATCCAGACCCATGTGCTGCAACTTAAATATCAGCTTATCATGTGGCACCCTGTCAAATGCCTTCGCCAAGTCTAAGAAAATTGCAATATATGCCTTTCCCTCATCTAATGTTCTTGTAACTTTATTATAAAAGGCTAGCATATTGCTAAAACAAGAGTGTCCTTTCACAAATCCATGTTGATTCTCACAGAATAACATTACCCTCATCTGCCCAATGCTGTATACGGTCCCTCACTACTTTCTCCAAGATCTTAACAACTACTGATGACACACAGACTGGCCTATAATTAGACACTTCCAGTCTGTTACCACCCTTATGCAATGGCACTATCTTACCTTCCTTCCATTCCCTGGGCACCTTTGCCAAAGCCAGACTTTCATTGAAAAGCCACGTTAAAGGCACTGTCAATTCTCTAGCACATTCTCTCAAAACTCGTGGTGAAATACCATCCAGTCCCAGAGCTTTACTGACATCCAGAGTACTCAATATCTGAAAGACACTCTCCTCCTGTACCTCCAGACCTCGAAACAGTCCTATCCCTCTAGCATTAAAACGGACTCCTCTAGGATGAAATACTCCAAGAAAGTGTTCATGAATTGAACAATTTCACTATGTCCTCTGCATCAGTCACTCTATTCCCATTTTTATCCCACAATATCATTCTTCCACAGTCATTTCTCCTCCTACTGGCCACATAGTTAAAAAATTCCCTGGGATTTTCTTTGGATCTTAGGGCCAATCTCCTCTCATATTCCAGTTTCGCTTTCCTTACCACACTAGTCACTCTTCTGGCCTGTGTCTTATATTCCTCATGCATCTCTTCACCTGTCTCCTTATATCTCTTCCATAGCCTCTTTTTTGCATGCAATTCCTGTTTAATATTGTTTGTCATCCACTTTACTCCAAATTGCGTTCTCTTCTTCACTCGTGGTATACAACTTACCATTGCTGAAAACAAATATTCTTTCACAATTTCCCACGCACTAGTGATATCCCCACCTTCCAATTCCTCCCTCCATGAAACTTCCCGAAGTTGACGTCTAAGACTATTATAATTACCTGCTTTATAATTCCACATAAGTTCCCGTCTCTTTGATACTCCTGCATGTCTATTCATTTTCCAAGTCAACACCATATGGTCACTCTCTCCAACTGGCGGGAGAGACATCAACTCAGTTATTATCAACTCTTCTGATGCTATAACCAAATCCAAAACTTTTGAACCTCTTGTTCCCTCTGTTACATGTTGCCTAAGACATTTGTCCCTCAAGAATTCTAGAAATTCCATTCCCCTATTGCAACATGCATCTTCCACTCTCCAATTTATACTACTGAAGTTAAAATCTCCCATAACAATCATTCTTCTTGCACTTGCCAAACTTAGCTGTCTAAACATCTCCTGGTCCCCATCCTCTGTGCTCCTGGGTCTGTAGCAACATCCCACTAAATATCCTGTCTTGCCTACCTCTACCTCACACCATACGCTCTCAAAATCATTTGTCTCACTTCCTTCCAAATTCTCCACTCTTAGAGGACATAGGTCATCACTTATCATAAGCAGTACCCCACCACCACGCTTTCCCCTCCTATCCTGACGAAAAATGCTATACCCAGCGTATAAACGCTATACCCTGTTGTTATATCCTCTTCTGTCAACCACGTCTCAGTGATCGCAATAATTTTTGGCCAGGCTGATGCTATCTGCGCCACCAATTCCTCTCCCTTATTCCGGATACTCCTGGCATTAGTATAAAGCATATAAATGCCATTGTTTCTATACCCAGCATTATCCCTTCTAGACTCCACTGGGCTCAGTGTTACCTGACATTGTCTCCCTTCTCCCAAGTATCCATTCCCACAAGAGGCCACCCCTGCTATCATCCTCCCTGGGACACACTGACTCGTTCAGAACAGCAATCTCTCCAGATGCCTACGTCCTTCCTCATTCAAATGTAAACGGTCTCTTGCATACAATTCCTCTCTTTCCTCAAACGCTCTCCAAGCATTCATATATACCAGTCCTCTCTTGTCACACATTCTCGCTATTATTCCATTCAATATCGCCGCTCTTCTGCTCAGCTCATCATTATCATACCTGGGCAACACGCACACTGTTCTTCCTCTCTCACGAGATGCTATTCTACACTACACAATCTACCATCAGCTGCACCACCTTTACTCATACTACATAGTCCTTTTGTCTATTAATTGCATGTGTTTTCTGAATTTGCCTGTTTTGCAGGATGAAAAAAACCAAGTTTCCAAGAGAAAAATCCCTGCCACAATTATAAGATTGATTAACTCAACCTCAGTTGTAAAAGCTCATACGTATAAAGATCTCATCATGATGAGAATTAATCTGAGAACCTCTCTAGTTGAACAGTACATCCTGTTGCTCTTCTTTCAACTGTGCTACGGAGGTGCTATCTTTTTCTTCTTCTTCTTCTTCCTCATCCATAAGATGACAAGTTGAGTCCCTTACGAAATCAGTGCATCTGGTTCTATCTTTGGCCATTTCTGTCATCTCTCTGAAGCTCAATAATTGTGTCTTTGAAGGACAGGCTATAGCAAAATTATTTTTGGTCTGCCTCTTGCTCCTCTTCCTCTAATGATTCTGTTCATAATCCCTAAGCAGACATTCTCTGGAGATGTCCAAACCATCTTAATTGCTGTTTAAGAATTATAAGTATGATATCTTCTCTATAATTTAAGTGTTTGACTTGTTCATTTGTTTTGTATTCTGACCAGTGAGTCTTATTTATGTTTCTTAAGCATTATTTCGAATTTTAAAAATTAAGAATTTAGAAAAATTAAAAATTAAGAATTTTTTTGAAAATTAAGCATTTCATTTCGAATGCTCTGATTTTCTGTATTTCTTTCTGATTGAGTGTCCACATGTCTTGGTTCCACACATTCTTCTCTTCTTCTTCTTCAACCATTTGGTTCTGTCCATTGCTGGATGAAGGTCTCCCCCATGGTTTGCCAGACCACTTGATTTTCTTCCTCTCCCATCCATCTCACTCCTGCAACTTGTTCCAGTTCATATCCCTCCACCTTCTTCTTCTCAGTCTTCCTCTTTGTCTTGTTCCATCTATTGGTCTCCACTCTTGTTTTTCTAGTCCATCTCTCATCATTGCATCTGGCAATATGGCCAGCCCATCTCCACTTAGCCTGTTTAATGTATTTTACAATATCCATGACTCCTGTTTGAGATCTTATCCAGATATTTGTCTTCCTATCTCTTCTGTTATTTTTAGCATACTTATCTCCATGCGATGTTGTGTTGTTCTCAGTTTTTTGTTTAGGACTTCTGTTAAAGTCTATGTTTCTCCCCCATATGTTAGGATAGGAAGTATGCACTGGTCGAAAGCTTTCCTTTTTAGACTCATAGGGATGTCACTTCTGAATATGTCTCTCATTTTCCCATAAACCATCCATCCAAGGAGAATGGAGAATTCACAGTGGATGGTTCCACACGTTGCTATAGGTATAATAATCGTTTTATAGAATTTTGGTTTGAGACTTTTAGAAATGCTGTTATTTTTTTCATATTTTGTTTAATTTGTTTAATTGATGCTAGGGTCGCTGAAGCATGGGTGGTGGATTTGAGCTGTTGTTCAAAAAAGTGTTTTTTAAAAGGTGTATAGTGTGAATTCCTTTGTGAATTGTGCTCCATTTTTTTTTTCTCAGTAACACGTATTGTTTAGAGGTTCTGCTTTAGAGTTTCGTGTTACATATTGTATTATTTTTGAGTTACATATTGTATTATTATGTTACATATTTCGTGTTACATATTGTATTATATAATACAGTGTTTATTTAGCCTTTATATATAATTACTTTAGTAAACCATTACTTTGTTCCTTGGCAGTAAGGAATGATGTTAGATTCAGCTGCAGTTGCAAATGGTGTGTCGCCAAGTCCTCTGCCATTTAAGAACTCCATTATAAGTAATATAATAAGGGACTTTGTGGCATGATGCATCTTGGGAGTTGGATATGTGGCTGGTGAGAGAGGGGGGGGGGTGCGTGCGCAAAATGCAGGCAATGGGAGGAAATAAATGAAATAGATATATCAATAACTGACCTAGTTGCTCCAGGAATGGGAAATGAATATCGGAAGATAAGTAGTGTGATAGGAGAGAATGAAGAAAAAAATATGGATGAGAAAATAATAGTTGATAGTATGGAAGGCGTGAGTGACTATGAAAGTTTCGGAGATGGTTTTGTTTGGGAGAGCGAATTTCGATTTAGAATGACTGACTTGCAGAGGGAGATAGATGGGCTGAAAGAGGAGGTGGAATGTCTTGTGAATGAGATGAGAAGTATGAAAGATAAGATGAGGAGAATGGAAGAGATAAATACAAGGTGAATCAGAGTATGAGAGAGGGAAGGATAAGAGAGGAGAGCATTTTGGGAATGATAGAAGAGGAGAGAGTGGAAACAGCAGGAGAGAGGGAATGAGAGAGTGGTATGGGAATGCTAAAAGAGGAGAGAATGGAAACAGTAGGAGAGAGAGGGAATGCTAGAAGAGGAGAGAATGGGAATAGCAGAAGAGAGGGAATGAGAGAGAGTTATGGGAATAACACAAGAGGAGAGAATAGGATAAGTGGAAGAGAGAGTTATGGAAGTGATAGAGGAGGAGAGAATGGGAACAGTAGGAGAGAGAGAGAGAGAGGGAATGGTGAGAGGTGTAATGTATAGTGACTCAATGATCCATGGTGTGCAAAATAGGGTGCGTGAGGAGTGTTTGCCTGGATGAACAATAGAGAATGTGGCTATGGCAATTAAGAGGAGTGAAAGGATGGATGAGATGATTGTGATGGTGGGCACGAATGACTTGAGAGGCAGTGTAAATTGGGAGGTGAGAGATCTGAGATTCTTGCTTGAAGTTGTGCAAAAGAAAACGCAGAGAGGATTGTGTGTGTGTGTGTGTGTGTGTGTGTGTGTGTGTGTGTGTGTGTGTGTGTGTGTGTGTGTGTGTGTGTGTGTGTGTGTGTGTGTGTTGCCCAGGTATGATAGTGACGAGCTGAGCAGAAGAGCAACAATACTTAATCACATAATAGCCAGAATGTGTGAGAAGAGAGGGTTGGAATACGTGGATGCTTGGAGGGTGTTTGAAGACAGAAGGGAACTGTATGCTAGAGACTGCTTACATTTGAATGAGGAAGGATGAAGGCATCTGGAAAGATTGTTGTTTTCTGAACAAGTCAGTGTGTCAATGCAGAGAAACTAGAATTCCCAGGGTGGATGGTAGCAGTGTTGGCCTCTCATGGGAATATGTGCTTGGGGGAAGGGGGATGATGTCAGGAAACATTGAGCCTAGGGGAGGGGATAAAGGGGATAATGATAGGTATAGAAGCAGTGACATTTTTATGCTCTATACCAGTGTTTCTCAAACTTCAGGTATATCCGCATACCCCTTTTTAAATTTTCATTATTACCA
This sequence comes from Typopeltis vanoorti, assembly GCF_054136105.1. Taxonomy (NCBI): domain Eukaryota; kingdom Metazoa; phylum Arthropoda; class Arachnida; order Uropygi; family Thelyphonidae; genus Typopeltis; species Typopeltis vanoorti. The sequence continues at coordinate 89,052,967 of NC_143564.1, read as the reverse complement.
AGTACCCCCTTATCGAATAATAAATAAATAAAGTATATTTCATTGTAAATGTCTATTTTCTTTGAATTTATATGTTCATGTAAACAAAAAATATGATTTATTTTTAATGGAACAAAATTTGGAATAGGGTCTTCATTTCCCATCCATGAAAACCACATTTCAAGTAATTCATATCACACTAACGAAGATCTTCTTTCTAGTTGGTTCTCTAGAGATGTCTGACGACACACCCTTATCCATTTCATTTGATCCAGATGCAATATAAACATTTTCTTGTTGCTTACAGCTACTTGTATTTACTATATTGTTCTCTTTTTGTGGGTTTTATAAATCCAATCTTTAACCAATGATCCATACTTAAGAATTTGAAAGCTAAAAAAAAAAAAAAAAATTACCGTATTTACTAGAATATAACTCACACTTTTTTCCCAAAATTAAAGCTAAAAAATCATGGTGCAAGATATGCATGGATTTTCGTAAACTAAAGTTTTCAGAAAACTGAAAATGGTGCAACTTACCAAGAAGCTCCTATTCGCTATCACTACTTTTGGCATCGAGAACAGTTTCCTTGTGCATCATCAAAGTCATCTACCCAAACACCTTCATCTTCTTTCCCATTATTAAAAGCAAAAATTACCAGTAAATTACAAGACTTGAGGTACGTAGAGCAGCTATGATGAAGTGCATATGATTGGTGCGATATTAACGAAAGATCACTTAACCCAAAGACAAATTAGCATTTCAATAGTCAAGTTGAAATGCTACCGAATTCCATAATATCTGAGGCACATTCACTATATATTTCTTAGTTTTAACACGTTCACAACAGGGTGGTATCAAGCAAAACTATATGTTGCCAGTGCAACATGTGGTTTTGCTTGAGTCTATACAGCAGTTTCTGTTGGAGGGGGAGATGTCATTCATTAGTTAGTGCCGTTTTTATCCCAGTTGTCTCTATTTGTTGAGAAATATAATTATTCTATGTCTGGCTGAAGGTAAGGTACCCAGGGAATGGAAGGAAGGTAAGATAGTGCCGCTGCATAAGGGTGGTAGCAGAATGGAAGTGTCTAATTATAGGCCTGTTTGTGTGTCATCAGTAGTTGTTAAGGGCATGGAGAAATTAGTGAGGAACTATATACAGTGTTGGGTAGATGAGGGTAATGTTGGGGTTTGCCGCTAGAGGGATTCATAGTGTGTAGTGTTCGTGAAAGCTTCTGATAAGATAAGTGTTATTTTCATTATCGTTGATAAATTTACTTGAATATTGCATAGTTTTGTTTGCCTTGTGTATCTTAGTGCGTCTTTTTGTATGTTTTTGGGTTTCATTTTACAATTTGATAAAATACGTTAGTAGTAAGTATGGCCCCCATATGTAGGAAAATGGCGGCCAGTAATGATGGTTCGCCATCTTTATTAAAGAACGGTAATATAAAGGAGATGATTCAGCGTATACTATCTGCGAAATGTATGCTTTGCGGAGTGCGGTCGGAGTGTGGTTAGATGATAATAAAGGAGTGAATGTGTGTGTAGAAAATGCAGGGAGAATGAGGAATTGAAGTGTATTTTGGATCATGAGTGTGATATTTTTGTCAAACTTCAGAATGAAGAAAATAGGGATATGACAAGAAACGGCGAGGTTGTACCAGAGAATTGTGAGAGTGTGAATGATAGTATTAATTCAGAGCATATTAATGGTTTTAGAGAGAATAAAAAAGATGAGATAGATGCAATGAGTGAGATAGCATTGTTGAGTGCGATACAAACGGCAAAACAGCAGCTAGAGTGTATGAGCAAAAGTTGACTGAATGAACCAGGCAATAGCAAAAAGTATGACAGGAAAAATAGGCGTATAAGTGTGAACATGAACAAAATGAAGGATAGAGTGCTGTATGGAGACTTGTTAGTACGAGGTGTGTTAGTAGAGGATTTGACAAAATCGTACCAACCTGGTGCGAACCATAAAGGATGTAACTGAATCTATTAGAGAGCAAAAGGAAAGGGTTAAAGAAATGATTGTTGTGGCAGGTACGAATGATTTGAAAGGAGACAAAATGGAAATGATAGAGGACCTGAATGAATTGTTTGAGGTAGCAAAAGAAAAGAGTGAGAGAGTTAGAATGATTAGTCTTTTGCCACGGTATGACAGTGAAATGTTTAAAAGGAGGGCCATATTGGGAAAGGTTTTTGTGCGTGGGTTATGCATGACGAGTGGTGTGGAATTTGTGGACATGTGGAGTGAGTTCGATGGGCGATGGATCTATATAAGATGGATGGCTTGCATTTGAATGGTTACGGTGTAAGGAGAATTGAGAAAGTGTTGCTGAATGTAGTGGATGTGCAAATTCAGGGAAACTAGATTTATTAAGGGGGGGGGAGTAGATATACAGTCCTTAGGGAGGCAGTTGAATGTATGAATGAATATAATATGCCCGAGCGAATAAGGACTACAAATCAGAATGGGATAGTTAATATAAGGCATCAAGGTAGGGTTGGGGCAAATGGGGGTCTTAAATTCATGTATACTAATGCTAGGAGTATTAGGAACAAGAAGGAAGAGTTTTTGGCCATGGTTGGCACTTCCAGACCACAGGTTATTGGTATCAGTGAATCATGGCTGACTGTAGATGATATAGCTAGTGGGATTGAATGTGATGGGTATTGTGTGTTCAGGAATGACAGGGAGAATAAAATGGGGGAAAGAGTATTGTTGATGATAGCTGATGAGCTGCAGATAAGGAGAATAGAAGTTGAATTGCAGGATAGAGAAAAGAGCACATTTTAGGCCATTTGGTGTGAGATTGTGGCTAGCAGAACAAAATAGACAATGGGGTGCTGCTATAGACCAGCTGATGGAAAAGATGGTGGAGATAGTATGCACAAGCAAATAGAAGAAATGAGTGGAAGGAAGTTATTATTATGGGAGATTTCAACTATGGTCGCATTGATTGGAGTGAGGAGAGGACACACGGGAGGAAGGAATTGGATTTTATGCAGTTATTAAGGGATAACTATCTGCGACAGCATGTAATGGAAAATACTAGGGGTCAGAGAGTGCTTGACCTATTAATTACATCTGAGGATTTGGTGTAACAAATATGACCACATTGCCACCAATTGGTGAGAGTGATCATAAGGTCTTGACTTGGGAGGTGGCTAAAGGTGTGGAATTTTCAATTAAGACAGGGTACATGTGGAACTATCGGGCTGGAAAATATGACAAGCTTAGGAGTTTGATTGGTGCAGTACCATGGCATGTACAACTGCAAGGACTAGATGTACAACTGACAGGATGTTAGGGCCTCCCTCGACGAGTCTGTCGACTCCTTGGAGTTGCCCGGAATAATAATAATAATAATGTTATCTGTGAGAATCAACATGGATTTATTAAGGGGTGCTCTTGCTTTAGTAATATGATTGTCTTTTATAATAAAGAGCAGTTGATGATTGAAAGGCATAAACTGTCATTTTTTTGGATTTTGCAAAGTCGTTTGACAGGGCGCCACATGATTAGCTGATATTTAAGTTGCAGCACATGAGTTTAAATGTCAGGTTAGTCAATAGTCAAATGGATTCAGGATTAGCTGACTGATAGGTATCAGAGAGTTGTGTATGATGGAACAGTTTCAAGGAGGCAGAAGGTTACAAGTGGGGTTCCACAGGGCTTAGTACTGGGACCTGTATTGTTCAATCTTTATATCAATGATCTTGTCAATGGATTGCAAGGGGACATTCAGTTGTTAGCAGATGATGTGAAGCTGGGAAAGGTTATTAGTAATAGTGCAGATGTGGTAGCCCTGTAAGAGGATTTGAATAAACTAGACAGATGGGCAAATGAATGGGTGTTTCGGTTTAATGCAGCAAAATGTAAGGTCTTGAGGTTTGGGACACTTCATACTCTATTGGAGGAATTGTGCTGGAGGAAGTAGGGGAGACAAGAGATCTGGGGGTGATGATTGATAGAAAACTGAAATTCAGGGAGCTTATTGCAAAGGTGGTGAGGGTAACTCACAGGATTGCTGCAATACCGAGAAGGACGTTGACCTGCAGAGATAAAATAGTTATCATTCTGTTGTATAAGGCCCTGATCAGACCACACTTAGACTATTGTTCTCAGATTTGGTCCCCAGGATTTGAAGGGGATAAATTGACTGTTGAAAGGGCACAGAGGTAGATAACAAAAATGGTTTCAGGACTGTACAATATGAGTTATGAGGATCAACTGAGGGAATGTGGACTGCAAAGTTTGGTGGATAGAAGAAGGAGAGGTGATATGATCGAGACTTTTAAACTGTTGAGAGGCAGTTACAAGGTAGACATTGGAGAGTTCTTTCACTTGGTGGAACGGTGGGAAGGAGCGATGACAATTTCGTAACTTCCAGGGCTGTAAGTTACGAAAGGAGACTGTGAGCAAGAGGGCGAGGAGTGTTTTCTTTGCGTGGAGGGTGGTTGAACCTTGGAATGCATTGCCTGAAAGAGTGTTGGAGTGGGGACGGTTAATGGGTTCAAGGAGTGGTATGATAGACTTTGTATTTCCTAAAAACGACCTCCCACGATGAGTCTTTTGATTCCATGAAGGCCTGGATAATAATAATAATAATTTATTCATATTAGCCCATCCTTTGTTAAGTCTGTCTTTTACTGTTTTTGTGTTGTCAAGGTTGTGAGTAATGAGACTGCCAAGATATGTAAATTGCTTTACTTGTTCAAATATATGCTTTTCTAAGATTATTGAAATATTTTCCTCATTTCTTCCTATTTTCATTGTTTTAGTTTTGCTTAGATTGATTTTCATTCCAAAAGTTTTTGTGCTCTTCATTTAAAATTTTTGTAGTCTTTTCCAATTGTGCTTGAGATTCTGCAAGAATAATATCATCTGCTATTCATACCATTTATTTGTAGACCTGGATCCTCAGCTATGGTTTTGCATATTTCTTCGAGATAGGTAGTAAATAAATTTGGGGAGAGTGGGCACCCTGCATGACTCTCTTTTTCTACTTTGCATTTGTCTGATTTTATTAAATTTGACAGTTGGTTTGGTACCTTTATAATAATTTATAATAAAGGTTTGTATTTCTGAAACTAATATAATTGATTTTAAGATTTTTATCATTTTGTTCCTGTCAATGGAATCAACTTCATGCCCAGTACGTTTCAGACAGGCTATTAACTGCAAAAACATGGTCTACAGTAGACCACCCAGGCCTGAAGCTTGCTTGATTTTCTCCTATTGTCTCATTCATTAAAGTCTGAATTCTACTTTGAATAATACATGTGAAGATTTTGTAGCTATGACTTAGCAATGTTCTGGGTCTATAACCTTCACACCTTCATTTATCTGCCTTTTTGAAAACTGGTATTATAATGCCCATCTTCCAGCCATCTGGAATTTCACCAGTATATAGTATTTGGTTAAAAAGTTCAAGCAGGAAATTGATGGCTGCTATGCCACTATATTTCCACAGTTCAGTAGGAAGTTCATCATAACCAGGTGACTTAGATAAGTACATTTGGTGCTTTTTGTCTTTCTATCTCTTTATTTGTGTTTTTCCAGTCATCTTCTCTCTGGAAAAGTATCTGGTAATATTTTTTCCAAATTTTTTTAATTTCTTGAATTGTTCGGGTTTCAATATTACTTTTATTTTTTATTTTTAGTGGGTGTTTTTGTTTTAATTATTTTATAATTTTATATACAATCTTATTATAATGCTTATTATTGGCTTTACACATCTTTGCTTTTTCTTCCAGGCAGTTGTTTTTGGCAGATCTAACATTCTGTCCATTTTGTTTTTCAGTCTTTTATAATGTTGCTTATTTTCTTCTGTATTTTCTCCATTCAAAGTATTTTTGTAGCTCTTTTTTTCTTCTCAGGTTCTCAAAACGTCTGTGGTTATCCACTCGTTATTTGCTCTAATTGTTGTACCAAGTGTTTTTCTTGTAGCATTTACAATAACTGCTCTGTCCATTTTCCATGTCTTTTTTTTTACATTGTCAAAGATTATTTACTTTAAATCAGTTTCTATTATGTTTTTGTAGTTGTTTTATATAGTTGTATCTTTCAGTTTTGTTATGTTAATAGTATTTAAAATTTCAACTTAACTTTTGCAGCTAGTACATGATCGGAATCAAATCTGGTTTCTTAGTGTTCTTACATTTTGAAATGAAGATTTCCAGTTATTTTTGATCAGAATGTAATCAATACAATTTTTAATCATGCCGTATAGAGATGTCCATGTGTATTTGTGCGATGGTCTATGGAAAAATATGGTGTTTGAGATGAATAGATTACGTTTACAGAATTCCAGCAGTCTTTCACCACTTTCATTTCTCTTGTCCACTCCAAATTTGCCAATCGCATCTTTCATGTCTGGTGTAAATCTCCCAACATCGAAGTCTCCTATCACTATTAGGATGTCTTTTTTGTCCGTAAGATCCTGTAGTTGCTAGTAGAAAGTTTCTGATTCTTCATCTTCATGTTAGTGATCTGGAGCATAAATTTGGATAATTTTGAAAAAAAAAAATCCCTTTTTCTTTTAATCTAATTGTTTTCATTCTTGGATCATGTGGTTCTATAGTTAAGATGGAGTTCTGCAAGCAATTACTGACTAATATTGCAACTCCCTCTTTGTGGATGTGGATTGTTCATAGTTTTTCATCCAGAGTAAAGAACAAGAAGTTCTTTATAAAGAAGCAAGAGAAAGGGAGAGCAGTAGAGGATTAGGTTTTTTACATGGAGAGAGTGGATGAATGGAATGTGTTGCCATTGAGTATCTTGAGTGTGAATGAGTGCAGGATACAATGAGAAAGGTAGGCCACTGTTTGAGTGGAACTCCCAACATTAAGTGTACTGCTTCTTGGAATATCTGCAAACAATAAAATTGAAAAGCATCTTTTCAAATTAATGTTTTTAAAGGTGATCTTAACTAACTGTTGTATGTAATATCTACGCAGGTGGTTCCTTGGAAATGTTTATGACAGAAGACCAAAAGAAATACTATAATGCTATGAAAAAGATGGGAGATAAAAAGCCTGTGAAAGCCATCCCTCGACCAAGGGTAAAATCATAATTATTATCATTTATGGAATAATGTTTCACACAGTAATGTAATTTATTGCACAAATTTAAGTTTAAAATCAGTTTTTACAATAAACAATAAAAGATAATAAATGATAAAACAATAACAGTGAAAGAATACAATGCTCTCTATGTTTAAAAAAAAAAACAAGAAAGTGATAATTTGTTTAATAAATAATTAAATAAACTCATTAACAAGGTTTTGTTCCTAGGCCTTGCTGCTTAACTTGTTTGTAAATGATATGTTCTGTGGATTGACTGGGGATCTTTAGTTGTTTTGCTGGAAAATTATAGTAACACTGCTGTTGTTCAGGAAGATATGAATAGACTTTTGGCTTGGACAAAGGAGTGCATTTGTAATATTAATAAATGCAAGGTGTAGCATTTTGGAATGCAGAATTATAAGGCTGTGTACTTGATGGCACTGTACAGTAGGAAGTAGATGAGATTCACGATCTCATCTAGAATCTCATCTAGAGATTCAAGATCTCAAAGAGATGGTTGACAGCAGAATGAACTTTAGAATGCACACTGCAACTGTTGTAACTGCACATCGTAGTACCACTATGATAAGAAGTACACTAACATGTAGGGATAAGGAAATGGTTGTGCCACTGTATAAAGCACTGTTCAGACCACACGTGGGCCATTATGCTCAAATTTGGTCACTTGGTTTTCATTGTGATGTGGAAACAATATAGAGTCCAGAGACGAGTGACTAAGATAATATCAGGACTCTGGAATGGTGGCTGTGAAGAGAGGTTGAAGGAATGTGGATTGCAGAGCTTGTTAGATAGGAGGAAAAGGGGTGATGTGATAGAGACTAAGTTAGTGAGCGGATTTTATTAGATTAATTCAGAGGGTATTATAAAAAGAGTAGAAGGTGAGAAGGGTAGAACCAGAGGCCATCCCTGGAAGTTATTATTATTATTATTATTCCTGATACCTCCAAGGAGTCCGATGCCTCATCGCAGGAGGACACCTACAACTGTCTCAACCACTACACCGAGCCTCTACTATGAATCATCTCCATCAACACCATCTACCACCCACCACCACTACAACTAGTATTTTTTGTCTGTAAATTGTGTGTGTTCTGAAGGGCCGATTTGTCTGTATGCGAGATGAAAAACCCGAGTTTCCGGGAGGAAAAACCCTGCTACCTCCATATGAGATCGGCTAACTCACCTTCGATTGAAATCGTCCAGATAAAGATTCTTCTCGTCACGACGAGAATCAAACTTATTGCATTCCAACATATTCTTTTTCAAAATTTGCAATGAAGTGCTGCATACACTTTCTATGTTGATCATAATTTTTGATTAAATAATGAATTTGTTTTGTTATTTATTTTATGTATTTAATTAAATTAGTGAGCCTGTGTAGCTCAGTGGATGTGGCGTTTGCACACCACGGAGCTTGGCCGCACGAAGGAAGACTTGGTTTCGAATCTAGTCGGCGACTAGAGGAAATTTTTCTAAGCCTTTTTTTGACTGGTTCCCGAGTTAGTCGATCTCTGGCACGGGCAAGCGGGTTTTTCCTCCCGGAAACTCGGGTTTTTCGTCCTGTAAACTCAAGAAAATCGACCGTAGAACCCACATTATTTCAGACATTAAATATATTGTGTTAGGGTTAGGGAACACGAGATGGCGGTACCTGTAGAGCCGTCTCTCTTCACTGCGTACCGCTTAATTAGTGATAACCTTGGGCCATCTATCTCTGATTGGGTACCAGTGGAGATTGAACTGTCCACTCAGTCTCCAAAAGTTAGATAGGGCTAAATGGCCTCACCTACTCCCGTATACAGGAATAAAAAGGCGTTAGCTGATTTTTTTTTATGAATTAAATTAGTAATTAAGAAAACTTCACATATCTTACTTATAATTACATAGAAGATTATTAAAGATAATTAAACAATGAAGGTTGAACATAAATAATTTTAATGGAATATGTATATCAGACATATATAAACTTTCACAAGTTATGTAACAATCTGGTGAAGAGGAGTGTTATGAGGAGTAGATATTTTACATGGAGAATTGTGGGTGAATGAAATGCATTACCAGAATATATTGTTAATACAGGAAGTGTTAAGGATTTTAAGATTCAGAGTGATAAATATATTTTCAGTTGAATGTACCTCTCACATTGAGTCTGCTGAATCTATTGAGGGTGTAATACTAATTGTAGTACAATGAACATCTTGAGTTGCATTCCAACATATTCTTTTTCAAAATTTGCAATGAAGTGCTGCATACACTTTTATATTTAATTAAATTAGTAATTAAGAAAACTTCACATATCTTACTTATAATTACATAGAAAATTATTAAAGATAATTAAACAATGAAGGTTGAACATAAATAATTTTAATGGAATATGTATATCAGACATATATAAACTTTCACAGCTTACACATGTAACAACAAATATATAGAATTTTATTCATAGACCCCAATGCATTTCATCCGACATTATGTGAACATCATCAGAGAGATAGACCAGTAACCACTACATTCAAAACAGGAATCACAAGAATAAGACATAAAGCATGTGCATACTAGCTCATGTTTCAGTCGAGTGGGACAGACTTCAGATATATCATCAACAAAAGATAGCCATATATGAGATTGAGGAAATATAGTGTCAAAGAGTTATTTTTCTAGATGCTCCATAAAATAATCAGCTGAGGCTGGTGAGATAGAACTGCTGTTCCTTTAATCTGTCTGAACAACTTATTACACCATGTAAAATAGCTTGGATTGAATTTAAATAGGTTAGAAATATTAACAATAACATCTGGGAAGATATTGTTGATCTATTTAAATTATCTAGATTCTTTGAAAATTCAATCTATGCACTTCCCTTCTTTCAAACCACATCTACAAAGAATACATTACCACTTCTTTCCTTACCAGGTGTAACTGACTATGTCATCTTTGCTATTTTGGACAGACTGGCCATTCTGCCCTGATTAGAATCTGGGCACATCAAGACCATATTATACTTTTGAAATCAGACAAATCTCACCTTGCTTCTCATCAGTGGCAACTCATCCATAAGGGCTGCATTGAATGCAGCTCCAGCATTGAGTATACTAACCAGTACTACTTGCTAGGATACTCAATGCTGGAGCTGCATTCAATGCAGCCCTTATGAATGAGCCACCACTGCTTCTCCTGCTATTGACACTAGGCACAGAGCTCTTTGGAATCAGAGAAAGCTTTTCCATTCCAGCAAGTTCAAATTTGATAATTTTTTCCCTTGAAACACGTGAAATACTACAAAATCATCTGAACCTTAACTGCTCAGACTACATGCCAGTCTCTGTTTTGAGAAATGATCACTATTAATTGTTCATAATTATATATATATATATATATATATATATATATATATTTAATATTTGAAATTATTTTTAACTATACATCTTTTACTTTTGTTCCTTTGAACTCTAATAGTATAATCATATACTTCATCTGTGACCAATACATGAGGTAGCATTCACATGCTTTATGTCTCATTCTTGTGATTCATGTTTTGAATGTAGGTTACTGGTCTGTCTCCCTGATGATGCTCACAATGTTGGATGAAATATATTGGAGTCTTTTGTGTTGCATATATAATTTATGAAAATTTAAAAAAAAAAGAAACCTGAACATACTGGAAAGGTGATATATTGACAGGAATAGAAGTAGCAGGGTATAGCATTTTTCAATAGGATAGGAAGGGCAAACGCATTGGTGATTATGATAAGTGATGAGTTGTGTCCTATCAGGGTGGAGGATTTGGAGGGCAATGGTTTTGACAGCATATGGTGTGAGGCAAAGGTGGGCAGGACAGGATATTTAGTGGGTCGTTGCTATAAGCTAGGGAGCATAGAAGGGTGCAAGAGATATTTAGACAGTTGAGCTTCACAAGTGCAAATCAGTATTATCATTATTGGAGATTTTAACTACAGCAGTATAATTTGGGAAGAGGAAATTGTATTTAGTAATAAGTGAATACAATCAATAGAATTCTTGAGCAGACAAATGTCTTAGGCAACATGTAGTAGAAGGAAAATGGGATTTGAGAGTTTGTATTTGGTCATAGAATCAGAGGATCTTATTGTACCTGAGATAGCATCTCTGCACCCAATTGGAGAGAGTGACCATGCAGTTTTGACTTGAAATATAAATAGACATGCAGGTGTATCAAAGAGAAAGGAATGTAGGTGGAATTATAAGGCAGGTGATTATAATATAATCTTAGAAATCAGCATGAGGAAGTTCCATGAATAGAGGAATTGGAAACGTAATATGTCATCAGTGCTTGGGAACTGGTGAAAAAATATTTATTGGCAGCAATGGCAAGTTGTATACAATGACTGAAAAAGAGAACACAATTTGGTGTAAAGTGGATGACAAACAGTATAAAATGGAAACTGCAGGTGAAAAGGAGGTTACGGAAGAGAGGGGGTGGAGAGCAGATACATGAATAATATAAGACTGAGGCCAGGAGAGTGTCTAGGTAAGGAAGGCAAAACTGGAATATGAGAAGAGATTGGCCTTGAGATCCAAAGAAAATCCTAAGGGATTCTTTCATTATGTGGCCAGCAGGAGAAGGAATGCTTGTGGAAGAATGACATTGTTGAAAAAAATGGGGATAGAGTGATTGATGCAAAGGACATAGTGGAATTGTTCAATGAACACTTTATTGGGGTATTTCATCCTGGAGGGGATGGGCAAATTCACGGTTCAGAAGTGCAAGAAGAGAATGTGTTTCAAATATCAAGTATTCTGGATGTCAATAAATAAGACTGGATGGTATTTTGCCACAAATTTTGTGAGAATGCACTAAAGAATTGACATCTACTTTGACCTTGCTATGGGAAAGGTGCCCAAGGAGTTGAAGGAGAGAAAGATACTGCCATCAGTAGTTAAATTTTTTGTGAAATGAGCGAGGGATAATTTACATCATTGGGCAGATGAGGGTAATGTTATCTGTGAGGGTCAGCATGGATATGTTAACAGACACTCTTGTCTTAGTAATCTGATTGCCTTTTATAATAAAGTAACAAGAGCGGTTGATGAAGGAAAGGTATTTGGCCATGATTTTTGGACTTTACAAAGACATTTGAAAGGGTTCCACATCATAAGCTGATATTTAAGTATAGCACACAGGAAATTCAGAAACATATTGCAAAAGATGGTGAAGGTAACCCAGAGGATTGCTGCAGTGACTCTGACCAGTAGAGCTAACAGTTGTTATTCCATTGTATAAAACTCCTGATCAGACCACACCTGGTTTATTGTACTGAAATTTGGTCCCCAGGATTTGAAGGGAATAAATTAACCATGGAACAAGTGCAGAGGCAGATAACAAAAACGATATCAGTATTGTACAATGTTTGTTATGAGGATTGCAGAAGTTTGGCAGATACACAAAGTACAGGTGATATGATTGAGATGTTTAAACTGTTCAGTGGTCATTACACAATTGACATTGGGGGAGTTCTTTGGTGTAGTGGAAAGGGAGAAAGACCAAACACAAGGGGCCAACCCTGGAAGTTGCAAAAGGAAGTTGTGAGCAAGAGAGTGAGGAGTGGTTTCTTTGCATGGAGAGTGGTTGAACCGAGGAATGCATTGTCTGATAGGGTGGTGAGAGAGAGAGCATGAAGGGTGAATGAGTTCAATTAGTGGTAGGTAAGCTTTGTGTTCTCTAGGGTAGGCCTCTCATGACGAGTCTTGGGACTCCGTGGAGGTCCTCAATCATCATCATAATAATAATAATTCTGTAAGCTACACTACTATGGTTCAGTATAATACTACTCAATATATTTCTGAATAAACATACATAATACATCTATGTATCTGTCTATTTTTTTCATGGCCTTTTTTATGTTTTGAAAATGAAATTTGTGTGTTTAAGCTAATTTGAGCTAATCTCCTCTGAGTATACGCACGCACACTAGTCAAAAAGTAACTGCATGTGCAAATTTTTTTTCGTTCAGAATTTCTAATTTACAGTCATAATTTTTGAGCATACTATAAAAACAAATTATTTTATTATAATTACTTTATTCACATAATTGATACACAGTCAAAACAAGATATCATTTAAACAATTTGACTGGTAATACAGAGCAATTCAGATTCTACCCAAGAATCTAAGAATAGTCTGTCCGGTAGCATTGTAAAGTATGGATTGCTCCAAGTAATGCTGGTTTATGTAGATCACATGAGGTCACTTCATTGATGTTTAATTGCTGTAAATCTGGTCGATTTCAATCGATGGTGAGTTAGCCGATCTCATACGGAGGTAGCAGGGTTTTTTCTCCCGGAAACTCGGGTTTTTCATCCCGCATACATACAAATCGGCCCTTCAGAACACACGCAATGTACAGACAAAAATTACTATTTGTGGTGGTGTTGGAGGTGGGCGGTAGATGGCGTTGATTCGTAGTAGAGGTAAGGTGTAGAGAGAGTTGAAGATGTCCTCCCGCGATGAGTCTTCGGACTCCTTGGAGGTATCAGGAATAATAATAATAATAATAATAATAATAATAAATAGTTGGATAGCTTTTTTTTAAATTGCACAAGTGCACCGATAACTATTGGGATGACTTTGGTGTGTTTAAGCAACAGCCAGCCAACTTCGATTGCCAGATCTCAATATTTAGTCTTTTTTTTTTTCGGTTCTTTGTTGTTAATGTTGTTAGCACTGGGTACTGTGATATCAATAATCCAAACCTGTCGATGTTCGATAATCATGATGTCAGGTCTATTGTGGTCCAAATTCCAATCAGTTTGTATTCTAAAGTCCCAGAGAATTTTTGCTGTTCCATTCTCCAATACTGTCTCTATTTTATGCTGCCACCAGTTATCAGAAGTAGGAAAGTCATATTTTTGGCATATATGCCAATGAATTATTTTGGCCACTTGATCATGTGATAGTATTTATAATCAGTTTGAGCTATCTTGCTGCAGGCACTGATTAGATGTTCTACAGTCTCATCTTTTTGATTGCATAATCTGCATTTACTGTTATTATTGATTCAAAATTTTTGCTTTGATTGCAGTAGTTGGTAATGCCTGTTCTTGAGCTGCTAGAATAAATCCTTCTGTTTCTTTTTTAATATATTGTAGCAATTGCTGTATCTTGTTCACGTCAATTTTTTCCTTTGGCAAGGGTTTATTTTTCCAGTGCACATATCAGTTATTTTGCTGTTCCTTTTTGTAATCAGATTTGTTTCCTGTTGCTTTTAGAAGGCCCTCTTGTGTAATTGCTTGAAGCATTTGCTCAGAACTGTTGTCAATGTAACTTTTTAAACTAATTTCTTCTTCTTCCACACTCTATCTCACTTACAGCAGACCCACCTATTCTCCTTGGTAGGTACAACCAGTCTGTGGATGTAATGCATGATGCTCAGTCATTAATTTTCTAGTTTTGCAGTTGAATTTGTCCAGGTCTTCTTTCATCCAATCTATTATGTCAGATGTGTATCGCATCATATAGCACAAGAATTCATTGCTCTAATTGTGTTTAATCCATTTAGTTTTGTTTTCAGAATATTTCTAACTCTTTTGGTGTATTCTACTGCTGCCTGTTGTTTAATGTTCGAGTGGAGAATATCATTGGCTTCTAATATTCCTAGGTATTTATAGTGTTTGTTAGCTGAAATTGCTTTTATATATTTCTCTTGATCAAAATTAAAATTGCTAGTGTCATTAATTTTTCCTCATTTAATAGATAAAATTGTGTATTTATCTAAACCAAATTCCATTTTGATGTGCTGACTGAAAATACAAACCATGTTCAGTAAAAAGTGTATTTGCTATGCCGATTTTCCATATAACTTCAAGTCATTAACACGTTCGCTGCCATGCTACTTTGGCATAGTCTGTTCCCGTACGCCGAGCAATTTTACTTCTTCAAGTTCAGTACGGTACTCTCGTTGCCGATGGTCAGCATCATACGAGAATACTCGTAGTTGGCTTGTGCAGAGCATATACCATCTATGAGAATACACATTTTCACTTCTTCAAGGTCAGTACGGTAATCTTGTTGCCGGTGGTAAGCTTCATACGAGTATACTCATAGCTGGCTTGTGTAGCTGGTTTACCAACTACAAGTATACTCGTAGTTGGCAGCGAACGTGTTAATATACAACAGATGGTAAATTTTAATATTATATTTAGGAATTTCATATCCAAGTTTTATTTTCTTCAAAATCATAGACAAAATTATCAAAGAAATTTCAAGGAGTAATGGTGACAAGGAATTATTATTATTAACATTTGACCTCCATGGAGTCAGAGACTCATCGTGGGAGGTCACACTATTGCGCACAATGCTCATCCAACACACACTATTGCATACAGTTCTCATCCAACCATGCTTTAAACTGATTCAGTGTGTGTCAACACCCACAACACACTCAGGCAATGCATTCCAATCATCACCCACCCTCCATGCAAAGAACCTACTCCTCACTCCTCTGTTCACACCTTCCTTATACAGCTTTCAGTGATGGCCCCTTGTTCTTCTCCCTTCTCCCATTCTATGAAAAATTTAGACTCTATAACAACCCCTGACTAGTGTGTATGTCTCAATCATATCCCCCCCCCCTCTTCTTCCTATTCACAAGACACTGCAACTTACATTCTCTCAATCTGTCCTCATACCCCACATTCCAAAGACCACTGACTACCTTTGTGAGTCTTGTCTGGACCCTTTCTAACATATCCTCATCAACATGAAAACCCAGTGACCAAATCTGAGCAATAATCCATATGAGGCCTGATCAACACCTTATACAATGGAATCATAACCTCTCTATTTCTACATGTCTGGGTCCTCCGCATTATTGCCATTATCTGATGTGATATCTTCAAAACTTATGCAATGTGGCCCCTGAATTTCAGGTCCTTGTCCACCATCACTCCTAGATCTCTCATCTCCTATACTTCCGTTAAAGTTTCCTCACGAAGTGTATGCTTTGCATCCCATCGTTGCTTACCAAATCTCAAAACTTTACAGTTTGCAACATTGAACTTCAGTACTTACCTGCCCAATCATGCAATCTATTCAAGTCCTCTTGTAAGGCAATAACATCTGCTTGACTCTGCAATGATCTCCCCAGTTTTGCATCATCTGCAAACAACTGGATATCACTAGTTAAACCCAACCCAATATCATTAACATACAAATTGAACAACAATGGCCCCAAAACTGACCCCTGTGGCACATAGCTAGTCACCTTTCTATTTTGCGCTACTGCACCCCCGTATACAACTTTCTGATCCCTATCTGAGACCAGTCACTGATCCAACTCAGAAGTCTGTTATCCAATCCCATCTATTTCAATTTATTTAACAGCTTATCATGTGGCAGTCTATCAAAAGCCTTTGCAAAATCTAAGTACATCACTGTATATGCATCCCCCCCCCATTCCAAGATATTTGTCACCCTGTTATAGTACATAAGTTAGTGAAACATGATCTCCCCTTAACAAACCCATGCTGATAACCACAGAGAATACTGCTGTTATCAACCCATTTCTGTATTTCTGTTATCAACCCTTCTCACCAATCTCTCCAGGACCTTCACCACAACTCCAGATATACAAACCGGCTTATAATTTGAAGCTACAGCCTTATCTACCTTCATGCAGTGGAACAATTTTACCTTCCTCCCACTCCATGGAAATGTGTGCTGTTGTAAGACTCTTATTAAACAGGCATGCCAATGCTACTGCCAGTTCCCTGGAACATTCCCCTAAGATGCATGGTGATGTATCATCAAATCCTATTGCCTTATTGACATCAAGTTTATTTATTTCCTCAAATACCTCTTGCTCACAATTAAGCCATCCTCTCCTATGTCCTCTACACATAAATTCCGCATGATTCCACCCCCGATCAGGATGAAATACCCTTATATATATTGATCACTGAATACCTCAACAATGTCTTTTGTAGCATTCTATCATTCTACTACTTTCATCCTTTAACTTCATCTCACCATGATCATTCTTCCTTCTACTTGACACATCTAAAAACTCTCTAGGGTTTTTCTTTGCCTGATTTGCCAATTTCTGCTCATACTCTACTTTTGTTTTCCTTATTAACTGAGCCACTCTCCTGGCTTGTTCTTTGTATTCTTCATGTGACTGATTATCGCCATTATTCATCTTGTACTTCCTCCAAAGTACCTTCTTTTTCCAGATTTCATGTTTATGCTCCACATTCATCCATTTTACACCTACCTTATTCAACCTTTTGGCTTTCGGAATATGGTCGTACATTGATGCCATTACATATTTCTTTGTGATTCATTCCACATATGGATGAATGCAGATTTCCCATGCAGCATTTATTTCTTTACCACTCAACTCCTTGTTCCACGTTATAGCTCCAAGCTGTCACCTAATCTTGTCATAATCCTTATAATTCCACATATATCCCTTCCTCACAAAAGTCTGCATATGACTAGCCATAACACAGGTGATTACTTCATGATCACTTCCACCAACTGGAGGAAAATGTGAAACCCCCTCTAACAATTACATCCGCTGATGAAATGATGAGATCTAGAACTCTTGATTCTCGCATGCCCTTCTTTACGTGCTGCCTGAAATAGTTATCTCTCAAGAACTCGAGAAATTCATTTTCCTTATTTCCCAGATGCTATCTCTTCATTCAAATCTATACCACCATAATTAAAATCACCCATAATAATGACCCTTCCTTTGTTTACTAATTCAAGTTGTTTATACATTTCTTCATCACCACCTTCCACATTCCCAGGCGTATAGCAACATCCAACTAAATATGTCTTCCTCTCAACCTCCACATTACACCACACTGCCTCATAACCATTTCCACTATTTTCCCCTTTCATATCTGCCTTATGTGGACTTAATTCCCCTCCCTTCTCCCCCTTTCTATCCTCACAAAAAATACTGTACCCTTCCATTTCTGTTCCCATTACAATATCATTTTCATTCAACCATGTTTCACTTATGCTGAACTTGTGCTGTTGTAAGGCCCCTATTAAACAGGCATTTTAATACTACTGCCGATTCCCTGGAACATTCCCTTAAGATGTGTGGTGATATGTCATCATCCTATTGCCTTATTGACATCAAGTTTATTTATTTCCTCAAATACCTCTTGCTCACTCCCAAGGGATTGGAAGGAGGGTAAAATTGTTCTACTGCATAAAGGTGGTGATAAGGCTGTAGCTTCAAATTATAAACCGGTCTGTATATCTGGAGTAGCGGTGAAGGTCCAGGAGAGATTGGTGAGAATTAGCATACAGAAATGGGTTGATAACAGCAGTATTCTCTGTGGTTATCAGCATATTGACTATTAAAGTTGTTTTTCATGATTTCATAGCAGCAGCCAGAAACAATCGTATGTTTTTTGTTAATTCCAAATATTGACTATTAAAGTTGTTTTTCATGATTTCGCAGCAGCCAGAAACAATCGTATGTTTTTGCTAATTCCAAATATTTGTATGGTCCTAAAATATATGATTTTAGGAGCCAGGAATGTGAGAGGGTATCAGATGCTTTCTTATAGTCTATCCATGGCATGTTTAAGTTAGTTTTTCGTCTTTTTGAATTTCTGAGAATCATTTTATGAATAAGGATCTGGTCTTTTGTTCCTCTAGATTTTTGAAAATTTCCTTTTTGCTCAATGGGATAAATTTGATTATCTGATAAATATTGTTATATAGAATTTGCTATGATTGCAGTGAACAGCTTGAGCATAGTTGGTAGGCATGTTATTGGACGATAGTTACTTGGGTCCACACCTTATTCTTATACTTCATGAAGAGAAAAGTATGCCCAGATATCATCCAGTCTTCCACTGAGCCTGACTGCAATAGATAATTAAATTGTTCTGCCATTCAATCAAGTAGACTGGTTAGATCCTTTAACCAAAATTCATGTAGTTTGTCTATGCCAGGTGCACTTCGGTTTTTTAATTTTCTAGCTTGTACACTGACCGTTTTTTTAGTGATAATGACATTTTGCATTTGTTTTTTTCATTTCTGATTCTATTTTGTTAATCCATGAGGCATCTTTATCCATGAGATGTATCCCAGATTGACTTAAAAAATTTGAGCGTTACTTCTTTTTCTGGTGAATGATTGTGTGCATTTGTATTTCTCTGGAGGGAGTAAAAAAATTAACATTGGTTCTGTCGCAATTCCATATTTTATACATATTGGTTTATTCTTACTTTATATCTTTTAATTTTTTGTGCAGTCGCTATAATTCTAATCGCTAAAATATGGCGTCTTTGTGTTGAAACTTCTTTATACTTGTTTCAAGTAATTTAATTTCTGTTTAATTTTCAGAACAGGTATGACAGCTCTAACCCCATTCCACTCTAATTAGTTACTTTTAGTTTGCACAATAATTCTTCAGTAACTTCAGCAATTGTTTTGCTCACCAAGTTTTATTATTATTATTATTATTACCACCCCAAGACCTCATGGAGTCAAAGACTCATCTAGGAGGTCCTTTTATCACACACACGTACAGCTCATCATACCGTATTTTAAACACATTCAAACTCTTTGCAGACACCACATTCTCAGGCAAGGCATTCCAATCATTCACAACTCTGCATGAAAAGAAACCTGCCTCTCACTCCCCTACTCACACCCTCTTTATACAGTTTCCAGGGTTGACCTCTGGTTCTCCCCTGATCTCCCACTATTCTCTGTAAAACTTCTCCAGCATTGATCCTATAAGAACCCTTTACCAACTTGTAGGACTCTATCATATCACCCCTCTTCCTTCTCTCCACCAGACTCTGCAAATTACATCTTCTCAATCTTTCCTCATACTCGACATTCCAGAGGTCAGAAACTACCTTAGTCAGTCTCCTTTGGACCCTTTCCAACATCTCTTCATCCTGAAAACCTGGTGACCAAATCTGGGCAATAGTCCATGTGTGGCCTAATCAAAGCCTTATACAACGGAACAAGAATCTCCCTACTTCTACACGTCAGTGTCCTCCGCATCATTTCCAGAAGCCTTTGTGTTGTCTTCACAATTTTGGCGATGTGTCCCATTAATTTTAGATCCTTATCCACTATCACCCCCAGTTCTCTTATTTCCTCTACCTCCAACAATATATTCTCATCAAGCATAAATTCTGCATTCCATCTTTGTTTTCTAAATTTTAAAACCTTACATTTTGCAACATTGAACTCACATCCCCATTCCCATGCCTAATTACTCAATTTATTCTAGTCCTTAAGGCCACAACATCTTCCATACTCTTCATGGTTCGTCCCAACTTTGCATCATCGGCAAACAACTGAATATCTCCATCCAATTTTTTGCCAATATCATTAATATACAAGTTAAACAGTAGTGGCACTAAAACAGACTCCTGATGCACACCACTAGTGACTTTCCTTTTCCTGGATATCGCCCCCCTCCCCCATATGCAACTTGTTGATACCTATCAGATAGCCAGTCTCCAATCCAGTGCACTAATCTAATATCCAACCCCATCTGCTCTAGTTTGACTGTCAACCTATCATGAGGTACTCTATCAAAAGCCTTTGCGAAATCCAAGTATATTACTGTATATCCCTCTCCTCTGTCCAAGGAAGCAGTCACTTTATTGTAATAAGTAAGTAGATTACTAAAACATGACCTCCCTTTAGCAAATCTATTCTTTCAAGCAAAGATAATACCATTATTATCAACCAACTCTGGATCCTAATTCTCACAAGCTTCTCCAACAATTTAACCACAACAACTGACACACAGATAGATCTATAGTTTGATGCTTGCGTTATATCACCTCCTTTATGAAGTGGCACAATCTTGCCCTCCTGCCACTCCTTAGGAACTTGACCGAGTGCAAGACTCATATTAAAAAAATATGTCAAGGCAGATGTCAACTCCCTGGCACATTCTTTCAAAATACGTGGTGATATATTATCAAGTCCCACAGCCCTTACTGACATCTAGTTTACTCAACTCCCCATAAATCTCTTGCTCACCTACAGTCAGTCTCTCCTCTCCATCATCAACTGCTCTCAATCCCTCCATGAAGTCACATTCACAAGATTGAAAGATCTTTATGAACTGCTGATTAAGTAATTCCACCACACATTCTGCATCAGCTGTCTTTATACCATTTTCTCCAATCAATGTCATCCTTCCATAATTATTCTTTCTTTTGCTGGCTACATATCGAAAGAACTCCTTAGGATTCTTTTTGGCTTCATTAGCCAACTGCTGTTCATACTTCTCTTTAGCTACCCTCACCAAACAACTCACCCTCGTTGCTTGGTCTTTGTAGACTTCATGGAATTGGTCATTTCCACTTCTCTTATGCTGCCTCCACAATGTCCTTTTTCTCTGTATCACATGCTTAATTTCTTTATTCATCCATCTCACACCCACCTTGTTTAACCTTCTCACCCTTGGAATACATTTAGACATTGCATCTACTAAATAGTTTTTGAAAATTCCCCAAGCTATTTTGATCTGTTTTCCAGCTAACTTCTCATTCCATGTTACACCCACAAGCTGTCTCCTGAGCTCTTCATAAATACCCCTCCCCCTTATAGTTCCACATATACCCTTTTCTCACAGAGGTCCTCGCACTGCTTGTAACCACCGAGGTAATCACCTCATGGTCACTCTCACCAATTGGTGGATGATTTGAACACCTCATTTACAATTACATCCTCTGATGAGATGACTAAATCCACGACCCCTCAATCCTCGTGTGGCCTCTGTTACATACTGTCTGAGGTAGTTATCCCTCAAAAACTCAAGAAACTCATTTTCTTTACTTCCAGTTGCTATCTCATCATTCCAGTCTATATTGCCATAATTAAAATCACCCATAATGATTTCCCTTTTCTTATTTGCTTGACTAATTTGATTATACATTTCATTATCACCACCATCCACATTACCTGGTCTATAACAACATCCCACCAAGTATTTGATTCCATTCACCTCTGTCTCACACCATACTGCCTCAAACCACTGGCACTATTTCCCCTCTTGTATCTCCACTTTATACAGACATAACTCTTTCTCTATCATTAATAGCACTCCCCCCTCCCTTTTTACCCCTCTGTCCTCACGAAACATATCATACCCTTCCATCTCTATTCCTGTCAGGATGTCATCCTCTTTTAACCATGTCTCACTTATTCCAACAATCTTTGGGTGAACAGACGCAATTAGTGCAACCATTTCATCTGCCTTGTTTCTTATACTTCTAGCATTTGTATACAAACACAACAGCTCATTTCTGGATCTACAGCTAGTTCCACTGATACTATCACTCACTCACTCGATGTGATCTCTCCATGCTCGACTGGGGCCATTTCCCTTTCTGCTTCTTCATTTTGAAACCCTTTTCAATTCCAACTGTTTCCTCTTGATCCCTGGTCATCCCATTCCTTTCCTGCCTACACATGCTCACCTCCTCTTGGAGCATTCACCTTTCTCATGCTGTGTACCCCTGTCCCCCCTGAGTCTCCCCATTTTCCTACTCCTCTTACACACCCATTCTCTCATTATGTGTTTGTTTGTTTTTGATTTCATTACTTTTCAGCTATCCTTCTTTAAAAACTCTTTAAATTGCTTAGATCAGTCAAAGTTTGTTGACTTTTCGTTCAAACTGGATTGTCCATGGTGCAGATTATTTAATCCTTGGCTTTTTGCATATTTTGTACATATTTTGCTTTTTGCTCTTGCATTTTGTAACCAACCTTCACTGTAATGATATAGGCTGTACTGCGTAGGAGCTAATTTGTTTCCTTTATACTGTTGGTTGGGATGGTTTTTATCACAGCATTTGCAATTATGAGGAACTGTTTTAGCTTAGATTTATTTAAAACTTTTAATGGTGATAGTTTTATATGGTCATTTATGGAGTTCCAATATCCCTGACTTCATTTTACATTGGTCTTCTGTCAAAATATTCTGAGGTATGTCGTCAGCTTGATGCTTACTGAGTTGAATTCCAAAGTTAGATATAGCTACCGCCTGAGGATTTGCTGTTACTGGAGTTGTTGGTTTATTATGAACTCTTGCAGCTCAAGTTCAGTAAATATTTTGTTACAGAAAATGAAATTCTTTTAGTCCATAAATCTTTGTTCTGTTATTGCAGATTCTGAGAAATTTTGTTTCCAAATTAAATGCATATGCTTTCTAAAACCCTGTTTTTCTGGTGTTGATCTGTAAAAACATTTCATAACTTCTCTGTTTTCTTCTACAGTCCAGTTTAGTTTCTTCCAGTCATTTTTCAGCTTCCTGCCATGTTTGCCCAGCAAGGAGAGCTGGGTCCTGTAGTCACTTGTTTCCTGATCAGACAGGTCTCAACTGAGACCTGTCTGACAAGGGGGCCCTGTCAGCCCAAGCATAGCTCTCAACATCATTGAAGCATGCAAGCCCCACTGCCATGACAAGAGAACATAATAATAATTATTATTATTATTAAGGTAGAACTCCAGGGAGTCAGGAAACTCATCGAGGGAAGCCATACTATTCACACCAGCTGTCATACCTGTTGTTGGTGACATGCTTGGGAAGTATGAAGCAGGGGTAGGCACTGGATATGGTGTATTTGTGTTGGAACTTCTTTATACTTGTTTCAAGTAATTTAATTTCTGTTTAATTTTCAGAACAGGTATGACAGCTCTAACCCATTCCACTCTAATTAGTTACTTTTAGTTTGCACAATACTGTCAGACTGACACAGATGTCAAGTGTAGAGACAGTATGTTTATTTAGAGTGCTAAATTTATGCATATTGAGTGCTCACAGGTTATAGCTAGATGAAAAAAAAATGGGTAAAATTAATATGAGAAATATTACCTTAGTGATTTTATTACATTAAAATCTTAAAACATCAGTCAAAAGTACAGAAAAGAACCGCAAATTCATTGAAAGTTGAGTGACTGCACAAAGTGTGACAATTTGTTTATAAACAGCATGTGTATGCAGTATTTAGGTTGCTCTTAATAGAAATATTAAGAGATGTCACAAAGATGTCACCAATTTTAAGCATATCATATTAAGAATTTGTGGCTTGTGACTTTCACTGTTGTGTACACAGGTTACTTGCACATGACTGAATCAGAGACTGAAAACTTATACACAAAATGTTTGTCATTTTAATGTGCACATGGGCTGGCAAAAATTAGAGGGAATATTGCTGTTCGATGGTTTTGGGTAGAGATGGTTTTGTGGTTTTGATTTGATATCAACATCACATGAAGTATATGTTTAACTGCATTTCTATTTCTGATTGATCATACAGAAACTAATACAAGATGGATTCAAAACAGAATCACATGCACACACATATATATTAGTCTTCTTGTCTCTCTATGCTTGGGAAGTATGAAGCAAGGGTCGCCATTGGATATGGTAATGTTTGTCTTTGTGTTGGAACTTCTTTATACTTGTTTCAAGTAATTTAATTTCTGTTTAATTTTCCGTGTAGTTATAGTATCTGCATAGTGTGTTTTTTTAGCTCTCTATACATCCCAAGGTTTCTCTTTTTGAAATACAGTTTGTTGACCATTTCAGGTATATAAAAGCTCTGGATGGCTTTTAATTAATAATTAAACTAATAATAATAATAATAATAATTATTATTATTATTATTATTATTATTATTTGACACCTCCAGGGAATCAAAGACTCATCGAGGGAGGGCAACTACTCTACAACTCTCCATGTCCGCCACTCAGCCTCATCCACCCGTCATCCACCAACACCATCTACTGTCCACAACCACTAGTATTTTCACAGACAATCACAAACATCCATGTCCACAGCGAGATTCGAACCTTGCAGCCTTTTGGCTGGAGAGTGGATACACTAACCACTTGGCCAACGACCAGTTATGAAGATACTTTATGCACAAACTTTATTTGCTTACACTTGGATAAAGGATTAAACAAGAATTTAATTTCATGTCAAATATAATTAAATATACTGGAGATTGTTTATTAGTTGACACATTTCCAGATCATGCAGAAGTTGACTAATGTGAAAGCAATTCAATGGTAATTTAATGGTTAAAGATTTGTCATCTTTTTTGGGAAACGGCAGAATATGGGCTAACTTACAACTGCAGATACACAAGTAGAATAGAAGAGTACAAAAAGGCAACACAAACACAAGAACTGGAAGTCAACAGGATCATGATACTTGACATTTTTCCAGTTCTTGGGAAGTGAGAAAATGTCAACAGGATCAAGAGAGACACTGATATCCAATTTAGAGAAGATTCTTCTGATTTCTGGCAAAAACATAGGAAGTACTGAATGTTGAAGATCTGGAACAGCCAAAAGACGATTACCTATCATCAAAGCAAGAATTGGAAACAATTTTTTTTTTTTTTTTTTTTTTGCTGCATTGGCAGAATAATCAGAGCTGCATTCAGAGTTTTGGCAGAGGAAGAAGTATATTACAGTCAGGGATTAATCAGTCAGGGTCTATGGATGGGTATACTTGATACTATCTGTAAAGAGATGGAGAGGTATAAAATTAGCATCATGGGAATTACAGAGATCAGATGGAATGGAGAAGATCACTTCAAAAGACAGGATGGTAAGCTAGTTGTTTATTCAGGAGGTTACTCAAAGCATGATGGAGCAGCTGTGATACTGAAGACAGTTCAGGCAAGAACCCTTTTTGTTTATAATCCCATTAATGACAGGATACGTTGTATTAGACTGAGGCTCATCCTACCGATGTGTCAATTGTGATAGTTTATGTATCCCCCCCACACACACACACATAAGCCTGATGAAGAGAGTGAGGAATTCTACAAAAAAACTTATAGATTGTTTTGTCTATAAGCCTCCCAAGGAGAGATGTACTTTTCATCTTAGAGGACTTTAATGCAAAAGTGGGAAAGAGTAAGAGTTAGCCCTGAGTGTGGCATGTAATGTCTGCATGAACATAACATCTGTAGTGAAAGATTGTTGAAATTTGCTCATGCTAACAACTTAGTTATTACCAATAACACCGATGATGAGCCATTACCTGGCATCTAGCATTGATAGTCAAGGAACCAGATTGATTACTTTCATTCTCTCCACTGGTGGAAGACGAGGATCTTTGATGTACATACTTGTGTTGGAGCAGACTGTGATACAGACCATCAGCTAGTAAGAGCCAAAGCAAAGTTTAAACACCGAAACATTCAAAGTCAGGCCTACCCCTCTAGACTGAATGTCAGAGTAATCCCTAGTGGGTTCACAGAAAAAACATCAACTCAGATGGATGATCTTTTGGAGATTAGTGAGGAGAACTTACTGAAATGGTTTGGGAAGGAGTCAAGTTTATAATACAGAATACAGACAAGAAGTATCTAGGATACAGACAATGGCCCAATTAGAAGACAAGAGATGCATGGATCAGATTCAACATGGGATCTGCTTATAATTCTTCTTCTGAATAGCCTTTGCACACTTTAGAGAATTCTAGCTCAGATAAAGGATCAGAATTTCAAGTGAAATGGGGAAGATGTTATCAGGAATGGCACAACAAAATTAAGAACAGGAAAAGACAGGTGAAGCAATGGCAAATATGGTGAAATCTATACTGGTGGCCATTGATTAACTGATGGACCTTTAGGGAGTGGAGAAGTTGACTATTGATAACTTTCTGAAGTAAAACATTTTAGCTATTTCCTGCTATGGGCATGGATGAATGTGATTGCCTTCAGATAGTATATTAATTTCAATGCCTGGTGTGAGACCAATGCCCTGTATATTAGAGGCCTGAGGTGGCTTGAAAAAAGTTCAATGTTTTGGTCTCTAGAAGAGGGTTTCTAGAGTAGGTAAAACATATACAAAAATAAAAAATAACTCATATCCACAAAAGATTAAACCTTTTGTGGGTATGAGTCACATAAAAAAAAAAAAGGAAATGGAAAATGCAAAGAATATGTAAAGCTAGAATGGTACACAGCCAGACTGAATAAATTTATATGGAATAACAGAGTCAAGTCAGAAATAAAACAGATGATTACCACTAAGGACGTCCACGTGGTTAGCCTAGTGGCTATGTGCTTCGCAACCATTATCATCATCATTACTAGACATTCATGGGCTCAAAAGATTCATCCACTGAAGGTATACACACAAACTGTCACACATGAAGCTCACCAAACTTTCTTTAAACTCAAACATGTCTGCATTCATCACATTCTCAGACAATGCATTCCACTAACCAGCCACTCTCCATGCAAAGAACCTGATTCTTACTTCCTTGCTCACATTCTCCTTATACAGTTGCCAGGGATGCCGCTTGTTGTACCACTGTCTCGCTATCCATTCTATGAAAAATTTCTTCCACATTAACTTTGCAACAATATACACCTCCATAGTGCAATTGGAAGAATGATGGTATGTTGCCCCTTCAATTGGAAAAGGCCTAAGTTTGATTCTCATTGTTACGAGAGGAATCTTTATATGGGAATTTTTCAGTTGAAAGTGAGTTAGCCGATCTCATATGGATGTAGCAAAGTTTTTCTTCCCAGAAACTCGGTTTATCCCACATGCAGACAAATCAGCCTTCAGAACATACACCATTTACAGACAAAAATACTAGTGGTTTTGGGTAGTAGATGGCATTGGTGTTGTTGATGGATTAAGTGGTGGAGACAGAGAGTTGTTGAGTAGGTGCCCTTCCTCGATGAGTCTTTGGACTCCTTAAAGGTGTCACGAAATAATAATAACAATAAACCCTTACCAACTTACAAGGCTCAGTCATATCTCCCCTCACCTCCACCTCTTTGACACTGCAAAAGGCATTTCCTCCATCTATCTTCATACCCCACATTCCAAAGCCTAGATAACTTATCTCTTCATTCATATCTTATTTAGTCTCCTAACCTTTGGAATACATGCAAGCAATGTCTCTGCTAGATGGTTCTTGAGCTATCTTATTCTTCATTCCATGATATAGCTACAAGTTGACTCCTAAGTTTCACATAATATCCTTTTTTTCACAGAAGTCTTCATATTGTTTTGACACTCTGATTTGATCATCTCATTAGATGATGTTATTATAAATATGGTGTCAAAACAATATGAAGGCTTCTGTGAATAAGGGATACTATCCCTAACAAACTTGAGAAATTCATTCTCTTTGACCCCAGTTGTTATCTCTTCAATCTACATATATACAATCTCATCTCGTAACCATAATGATCACCATTTTCTTATTTTCCAGGTAATTTGTCTATGCATTTCCTTTTCACTGCCTTCCACATTTTCAAGTCTATAGTAGCATTCGGCTAAATATTTCATCCATTCACCTCTTTCACCACCCTGTCTCAAAACTGCTGTCGCTATTTGCCCCTTGCATACACCTTGGATGGGCAAAACTTTTCTGCTACTATTAACAGCTTTCCTCTGCCCTCTTTACTCTGTCTTAATGGAAAACATCCTATCCCTCCATCTTTATTCCTGTCAGAATGTCATCATCATCATCCAACTACATCTTATTTACTCAAACAATTTTTGGACACACGAGCCTCATCAGTACAACAATTTAGTTTCCCTTATTTCGGATACTCTTGGTATCAATAAACATAATAACTTATTTCTGGTTCTATAATAAGATCTTAAAACACCATTTCTCAGATATGACACCTCCATACCTTCCCTTACCATTCTTCCTTCACCAGTCACTCATCCTTCCTGCTGCATCCCAGGCCATTTTAATCATGCATTTACTTCTGCATTCAGCATCCACACTTCTCATACAGTATCTCTCTGTCCATCGCCATTTCTCTGCCAGTCTTTATAATTATTATTATTATTATTATTATTCAGGCCTCCAAGGAGTCAAAAGACTCATCGAGGGTGGTCCTTTCTAAGACATAAAGTCTGTCAAGACTCATCGAGGGGAGGTCCCCCCCTGAGAAACACAAAGTTTATCATACCACTCCTTAAACCCACTGACCGTTCTCGCTCCCACCACTCCATCAGGCAATGCATTCCACGGCTCAACCACCCTCCACACAAAGAAACCACTCCTTACCCTCTTGCTCACAGTTTCCTTTCGTAACTTCCAGGGATGGCCTCTTGTCATCACTCCTTCCCACTGATCAACCAAGCGAAAGAACTCCCCAGTGTCAACCCTGTAACCACCTCTCAACAGTTTAAAAGTCTCAATCATATCACCTCTCCTTCTTCTATCCACCAAACTCTGCAGTCCACATTCTCTCAGCCGATCCTTATAACTATCCTTGTACAGTCCTGAAACCATCTTTGTCATCCGTCTTTGTATCCTTTCCACAGTTAATTTATCCCCTTCAAATCCTGGGGACCAAATCTGAGAACAATAGTCCAAGTGTGGTCTGATCAGAGACTTATACAACGGAATGATAACCCTCTTATCTCTGCAGGTCAGTGTCCTTCTCATAATAGCAGCAATCCTCTGTGTTACCTTCACCACCTTTGCAATATGTCCCCTAAACTTCAGGTTTCTATCAATCATCAACCCCAGATCTCTTGTCTCCCCTACTTCCTCCAGTATAACTCCTCCCATAGAGTATGCAGCATCCCATCGATGTTTCCCAAACCTCAAGACCTTACATTTTGCTGCATTAAACTGAAACCCCCATTCATTTGCCCATCTATCTAGCTTATTTAAATCCTCTTGCAGGGCTACCACATCTGCACTATTACTAATAATCCTTCCAAGCTTCGCATCATCCGCAAACAACTGAATATCCCCCTGCAATCCACTGGCTATGTCATTGATATAAAGGTTAAAAAATATAGGTCCTAGTACTGAGCCCTGTGGGACCCCACTTGTAACCCTCTGCCTCCTGGAAACTGCTCCACCATACACAACTCTCTGATATCTATCAGACAGCCAATCCTGAATCCAGTTGACCAATCTGACATCCAGACCCATGTGCTGCAACTTAAATATCAGCTTATCATGTGGCACCCTGTCAAATGCCTTCGCCAAGTCTAAGAAAATTGCAGTATATGCCTTTCCCTCATCTAATGCTCTTGTAACTTTATTATAAAAGGCTAGCATATTGCTAAAACAAGAGCGTCCTTTCACAAATCCATGTTGATTCTCACAGATAACATTACCCTCATCTGCCCAATGCTGTACACGGTCCCTCACTACTTTCTCCAAGATCTTAACAACTACTGATGACACACAGACTGGCCTATAATTAGACACTTCCAGTCTGTTACCACCCTTATGCAATGGCACTATCTTACCTTCCTTCCATTCCCTGGGCACCTTTGCCAAAGCCAGACTTTCATTGAAAAGCCACGTTAAAGGTATTGTCAATTCCCTAGCACATTCTCTCAAAACTCGTGGCGAAAAACCATCCAGTCCCACAGCTTTACTGACATCCAGAGTACTCAGTATCTGAAACACACTCTCCTCCTGTACCTCCAGACCTCGTACCAGTCCTATCCCTCTAGCATTAAAATGACTCCTCTAGGATGAAATACTCCAATAAAGTGTTCATTGAACAATTCCACTATGTCCTCTGCATCAGTCACTCTATTCCCATTTTTATCCCACAATATCATTCTTCCACAGTCATTTCTCCTCCTACTGGCCACATAGCTAAAAAATTCCCTAGGATTTTCTTTGGATCTTAGGGCCAATCTCCTCTCATATTCCAGTTTCGTTTTCCTTACCACACGAGTCACTCTTCTGGCCTGTGTCTTATATTCCTCATGGATCTCTTCACCTGTCTCCTTATATCTCTTCCATAGCCTCTTTTTCGCATGCAATTCCTGTTTAATATTGTTTGTCATCCACTTTACTCCAAATTGCGCCCTCTTCTTCACTCGTGGTATACAACTTACCATTGCTGATAACAAATATTCTTTCACAATTTCCCACGCACTGGTGATATCCCGGCCTTCCAATTCCTCCCTCCATGAAACTTCCCGAAGTTGACGTCTAAGACTATTATAATCACCTGCCTTATAATTCCACATAAGTTCCCGTCTCTTTGATACTCCTGCATGTCTATTCATTTTCCAAGTCAAAACCATATGGTCACTCTCTCCAACTGGTGGGAGAGACGTCAACTCAGTTATTATCAACTCTTCTGATGCTATAACCAAATCCAAAATTTTTGAACCTCTTGTTCCCTCTGTTACATGTTGCCTAAGACATTTGTCCCTCAAGAATTCTAGAAATTCCATTCCCCTATTGCAACATGCATCTTCCTCTCTCCAATTTATACTACTGAAGTTAAAATCTCCCATAACAATCATTCTTCTTGCACTTGCCAAACTTAGCTGTCTAAACATCTCCTGGTCCCCATCCTCTGTGCTCCTGGGTCTGTGGCAACGCCCCACTAAATATCCTGTCTTGCCTACCTCTACCTCACACCATATGCTCTCAAAATCATTTGTCTCACTACCTTCCAAATTCTCCACTCTTAGAGGACATAGGTCATCACTTATCATAAGCAGCACCCCACCACCACGCTTTCCCCTCCTATCCTGGCGAAAAATACTATACCCAGCGACTTCTATTCCTGTTTTTATATCCTCTTCTGTCAACCACGTCTCAGTGATCGCAATAATTTTTGGCCAGGCTGATGCTATCTGCGCCACCAATTCCTCTCCCTTATTCCGGATACTCCTGGCATTAGTATACAGCATATAAATGCCATTGTTTCTATACCCAGCATTATCCCTTCTAGACTCCACTGGGCTCAGTCTTACCTGACATTGTCTCCCTTCTCCCAAGTATCCATTCCCACAAGAGGCCACCCCTGCTATCATCCTCCCTGGGACACACTGACTCGTTCAGAACAGCAATCTCTCTAGATGCCTACGTCCTTCCTCATTCAAATGTAAACGGTCTCTCGCAAACAACTCCTCTCTTTCCTCAAATGCACTCCAAGCATCCATATATACCAGTCCTCTCTTGTCACACATTCTCGCTATTATGCCATTCAATATCACCGCTCTTCTGCTCAGCTCATCATTATCATACCTAGGCAACACGCACACTATTTTTCCTCTCTCTGTCTTCTTCCGTACAGTCTCAAGCAAAAATCTCATATCTCTCGCTGCCCGACTTACATTACCACTCAAGTCATTCGTTCCTACCATCACAATCATCTCATCCACCCTTTCACTTCTCTTAATTGCCATAGCCACCCTTTCTATTGTTCCTCCTGGCAAACACTCCTCACGCATCCTATCCTGAACACCACGGATCATTGAGTCACCATACATTATACCTCTTACCATTCCATCGCTCTTATTGTTTCCATTCTCTCCTCTTCTTTCATTCCCATACCTCTCTCTTCTACTGTTTCCATTCTCTCCTCTTCTAGCACTCCCATACATCTCTCTCATTCCCTCTCTCCTACTGTTTCCATTTTCTCCACTTCTAGCACTTCCATATCTCTCTCTCATTCCGTCTCTCCTACTGTTTCCATCCTCTCGTCTGCTAGCATTCCCATACCTCTCTCTCATTCCCTCTCTTCTACTGTTTCCAATCTCTCCTCTTCTAGCACCCCCATACCTCTCACTCATACTCCTTAAATTCTCTCTCTCTCCTACTCTGATTCGCCTTGCATTCATCTCTTCCATTCTCCTAATCTTATCTTTCATACTTCTGCTCTCATTCACTAGACATTCCACCTCCTCTTTCAACTCATCTATCTCCCTCTGCAGGTCAGTCACTCTTAATCTAAATTCACTCTCCCAAACAAAACCATCTCCTAAACTTCCACAGTCACTCACACCTTCCACACTATCAACCATTATTTTCTCATTCTCTCCTATCATACTACTCGTCTTCCTACATTCATTCTCCGTTCCTGGAGCAACAAAGTCGGATATCGATATATCTAATGTACTTATTTCCTCCAACTGCCTGCATTTTGCGCACATACGCTCTCCACTCTCTTTAACAAACCACATATGTAATTCCTTAGAAGCATACATGCCGCAAGTACTGCATGCCACAAAGTCCCTTATGATATTGCTAATAATTGAGTTCTTAAATGGCGGAGGACTTGGCGTTACGCCACTTGGAACTGCTGCTGAATCCACCATCATTCCTTACTGCCGAGTAGCGTAATCCTTAATAATTATTCAATTAATAAATAAGAGGGGAAAAAAGTACAAACATCAGAACATTTAAGTACTAATATAATTAAATAAAATGAAATATAACTAAATACAAAGTAACTTAGCTTTGTTTTGTCTTCCACCGTTACGCGTTCGATTCTGACGGTACCAACATATATTATATCGCGACAGCAACTAACTTCCGAAAAACAACCACTGAAGTACACTCGTATTCAGAGAAACAATTCAGCACTCAAAAACGTAGAAAAACGGGAAGAAAACGGACTATTCACCGATTAAAAATCACTTTCTTCTGCACAGCTCAAATTCACCGCCACGCCTTGTGTTCCCACTCTCATTCTTTTCACTTATGCTACTCACCTCTCCATTCACACACATTCCTTTTTCCCCCATACTCATCTGCTCTTCACTTCTTACTTCTTCAGTTCTGTTCTGTGGTGCTGTTCCATAGTCTGTCTGTTCACTGCATTCATTATCCTCCCTTCCAGCAAACAGTCTCTCCAGCTTGCTCACTCCAAAACTATTTAAATATAGTAAATGAATCCACCCATCCTTCAAATGCATCCCACAAATTCACAAAATATACCCTTTCCTTCTGAGCAGCTCAATTTGCATACCATTGATGATTTTTTCTCACATTATCTTTTTGCTCTCCTCAACAACCACTTGATATCCATTCTCATATTCTCCATGTTTCCAACCAAATCATGCACTCATCCTATTATGACTACCAACTATTTTGCTCACTGACTTCTCATATCGAATGCCTCAATCGCTCTTCTCATTGTACCACATTGAATAAAGTACATCAAAAATGCATGCACTTTATTTACCACGCCTCTAATAATTGAATCTCCATACAGAGCCATTCTCAAATCATTCATTACCTCTTTTACATGGCCATCTTTATATCTTTCATTCTTCTATAATTCTACTTGTTTTACTTTGCATATGCATCATCCCTTGCCTCATCTTCAAGTCTTGAATCACTTTCTTGTTGCAATGCATATTCTACGTTCTCAATCACACTCTATTTCTCACTGCCCACTATCATACTGTCAGACATCGCACCTTTCTTACAATCAGTCTTGCATGCTATCTTACCATCCACTCTCACTTGTTTCTATACATACACTCATGATCTCTGATTCTGCTTTTGCCCTCCACTTTTCACATTCAAAGATGCCTTGTAGTCTATGAGCATGCCACACTTCTACATACTTTCTCACTTTGCTTTTTCACCTCTCCACATAGACATCCTCAATATCTCCTCATGCATATGTATTACATTCACGGCACCATACCATTTTCAAAAACACACGCATCACTCACATAATGACCTCACTCTTGCTGCCATTTTTATCTTGAATCAGAATCAAAATCTTGAAATCAAAAAACTGTTGACAGATAACTACACCAGTATTCAAAACTTAAGGACAAACACTATTTCTGACAATTACAACCACAAATTCAGATGAATCAGCTTCTGGCTTGTATAACTGACGATTTTGAATAGAAAGCAGATACACATTCAAATTTTCAAATCACATGCAAAGCAGTCACATGCTAGCACTCAACAGGATAAAAGGCTATGTTAAGTGAATTGTGCTTGAAGGAAGCTCCTTTCATGAAGGAATAAAGTTGCAAACTTGGATATCTTGCAATATCTCAAAGACATCATCTAGATGATTTCACATGGGGAAGAATTATTGGAAAGCTTGAAGAAGGCCTCAGAATTATTGATATTGCCAGGAAGTTTGGAATCTCATGGCATTGTATCCAGGCTCTGGGAAGTGTTTCAAACCAAAGGAATGTGTTACAGACTTTTGCTAAGAGGTGCTCTCACTCTACTATGGTGCATGAAGACAGATTTTTGGTTACAAGAGCAAAATGTAATCAACACACCACAGCAGGTCAGCCTGCAAGTCTGCTCCATTCAAGCACAGGTACGTGGATATCTCATACTCTGCTGGCAAGATGTCTGCAACAAGTAGGCCTATACACCTGAAAGCCTGTAGTCTGCATCCCTTTATCCACAGCTCATTATAGAGCATGTTTTCAGTGGTGCTTTATCCATAAAAATTGGACAAGGCACCAATGGGCTAATGTATCTTTACAGATGAGAGTCATTTTAGTCTTTCCTCTGATTTCAGACAGCACTTGATCTGACATGAAAGCAGTGCTGTTTATCATCATGAGAATGCTCTTGAAAGGGATAGTTACAGAAGTGCTATGATCATGGTATGGGGAGG
Source organism: Typopeltis vanoorti (assembly GCF_054136105.1). NCBI lineage: Eukaryota > Metazoa > Arthropoda > Arachnida > Uropygi > Thelyphonidae > Typopeltis > Typopeltis vanoorti. The sequence goes on along the minus strand of NC_143564.1, from coordinate 89,017,522 downwards.
CATTATGCTTAATGGATGCACTGAGCTACAACTGCTGGAAAAAGGGACTATAATTGGTGAACAGTATTACAACAAAGTTCTTCAATTTCATGTTCGATTGTTCTGTGGTGCTATAGACAAAGAATTCATTTTTATGGATGACAATGCCACACCACATAGTACACAAGTAGTGGAGATTCTTTTGGAGAATGAGGATATTAATTGAATAGAGTGGCCAGCAAGCTCACCAGATCTCAACCCCCATAGAACACGTTTGAGATGCAATAGGGAGATGCACTGTTCTTCAAAATTCCAATCCAGAAAAGAAAAAAAATGCTCTATCTGAAGGAGGAGGAGGAGGAGCAATGGGAATTCCTGAATTCCCATTGCTCCTCCTGCTTCAACAATTCCTGAATTACTTGGTGCTAAGCATGGTACGACATTGTGAGAGCTGCATTGCAATTCAGTGGATATATTCTATACTGAATTGTCCCTGCATAGTTTTCTGTAAGCACTATACATTAATTCCTTAGCTATGTCCTTAGGAAATTTATAACTATTTCCAAAAACATATTGCAATTTGAAATTTATAACACATTTTTTGTATAATATAATTTATTAGTATGCCAGCAATAAATTTATGTCCACATTTGGCTGCAGTCCTGAAAATGCTTTCATATACAGGTAAAAATATAGTTCGTCCTTAGCTTTTGGACACCAGTGTATGTATGTGCCAGTAAACAGAAACTTAACAGTTTCGATTAAAAAATGAAATCTCAAATCTTAAATAATGTTACAAGTGTGCCTACTGAAGTTATGGCTGAATTAAAGATTACTACTATCCCCTCTCTCCTGCTTCAATACACCAAAACAGTTTGGGTGACCTAAGGTTCACAAGCCTAGTCCTGCTGTATTCCATCATAGATGCTAGCAATTGTCCTGCCTTGCTAAATTTGCTAAAGTCTTGACTTCCATACTCAGCAGAAAATAGTCAAGATGTTATCTTGCATTTTGAAAAAAATCTACACAATTTAAAGCAACTAGACATAACTTTTAATTAGAGAATAATAATTGCTTATTTAGTTTCATTGTGTTGTCTCTTTTTACATATGCACCAGAAGATGATACATGCTTGAACTCTCCAAAATCTTTTTTTCCAGACATTTATAACCGTATACTGCCTTATGAGTACTGTCTTAAATCTGTGTATTTTAGCATATGCAGCCAGCTCTATAAACAAAGTAAATACATTCCAATCAGCTCTTCATTTTTATCTTCTCATTACTAACTTATATATGGAATAATTTCAGATTTGAGTTCTAAATAAGGGAGATGAAATGGTTTTGCTGATTTTGTTTATTTTCATTTATTTGTCTGTAAATTGTTGATATAAGTGAAGTTGGATAAGGACGATATCCTGACCAGAATAGAAATAGAAGAGTATAATGTTTTTTTGCAAGAATAGAGAGGACAAGAATTTTGTCATGTTAATACATTCCAGTCTGTATTAACATGACAAAACCATTGCCATGATAATACAGACTGGAATGAAAAGAGAGCATTTGAGTATTAGGAAAAGGAATTTCCTAAGTTCCTGAGAGACAAGTATCTTAGGCATTATGCATTATGTAATATAGGCATGTGAGGATCAAGAGTCTTAGATCTAATCATTTCACTGGAAGATGTCATTTTGAGTGGGGAGTCACATTTCCTCCCAATTGGTGAGAGTGACAATGAGGTCATCACCAGGATGGTGGCCAGCCATATGAAGACTTCTGTGAGTTCCATAAATATATATATGGAACTACAAAGCCAGCGATTAAGAAAAGCTTCAGAGACAGCTTGGAGCTATAGCATAGAATGAAAAGTTAAAAGGAAAGAAGATAAATGCTGCTTATGGCACTGACAAAGAGATATTTAACACCATTAATGTGCTCCAAAGGTCAAAAGGCTGAATAAGATGTCAGATGAATGAATGAAGAGAATTAAACAAATAATCTGCATGAAGAAGGTACTGTGGAAGCAGCACAATATGAATTATTATTATTATTGCACCCTCCATGAAGTCAGCAGACTCATCATGGAAAGTTCATTCAGCAGATAACATATTTACCATACTGAATCTTAAAATCTTAACACTCCCTGCATTACAACATATTCCAGTAATGCATTCCATTCAACCACAGTTCTCCATGTAAAAAATCTACACCTTGCACCCCTCTTCACTAATACATAACTTCCAGAGATGGCCTCTGGTTCTTCTCTTGCCTTCTACTCTTTTTTCTAATTCCCTCTGCATTAATCCAATAAAATTCACTAACTTATATGTCTCTACATATCACCTCTTTTCCTTCTAGCCACCAAATTCTGCATATGTCTCTACATATCATCTCTTTTCCTTCTAGCCACCAAATTTTTGCACCCCTCTTTCACTCTTACATAACTTCCAGAGATGGCCTCTGATTCTTCTCTTGCCTTCTACTCTTTTTTTCTAATCCCCTCTGGATTAATCCAATAAAATTCACTAACTTATATGTCTCTACATATCACCTCTTTTCCTTCTAGCCACCAAATTCTGCAATCCATATTCCTGTCCTAGAATGCAGTATTGGTTAGGTAGTCTGAAAACCTGATTTAGGAGTATGAAAATCTGAAACCATGATAAGGGTTGCAGATTTTCCTGAAATAAGATGATGCCTGTCCTGCTGGTCTGAGGTGCTGATTCCTCCACTCCCCCCACACACACACCTGATACAATCAACCAACAAATATTTAGTTAACACTTTTTCTTTTTTCTTTCTGGGAATCCCATTCACAAAATGTTGCAAACCTATACCTTAATACCATGGATTGACTGAGGTTTAGATAATCTAGAAACACTGCTGTAGAGAACAAAGATGGAACTTTTTTCAATCCTCTCATAAGCAGGGTTATGGTCTCGTGCCAGACAATTAAATTCATTCACAAACATCCATGCCCACACTGGAATTTGAACCCACAACTTATTGGGAAAGAGCAGAAACACTATCCACTTACCAACTAGACCAGCAAACAAAAATAAATAATGACTAACATTATATTTTTTAAATGTTGTTATTGTTATGGTTTAATACAAGTATGTAATAACTCCATTGTTAAAAAATAAAATTCTTTCTGTCCTGGTATTGCTCACTAAAAATTACTTATTATTCCTTCTAGTTTAAGCTTCAAGCAGTAGTGTTTGATCTAACAACCAACAGCAAATTTGATATGGCAATCATGTTATTCATTGGGCTCAACATGACAGTAATGGCTATGGACCATTATCAGCAGTCAGGACTGTATGACTTGGTCCTTGAAAGACTCAATGTTTTCTTCATTGCAATCTTCACTGCTGAATGTCTGCTCAAGATATTTGCCTTCCGATGGTACTATTTCAAAGAGCCTTGGAATGTCTTTGATTTTGTAGTTGTTACCCTATCCATCCTTGGTAAGCATTCATAAATACCTTATTTTATGTATATTGGAAAATACAAATAATTTTAGTTTGTCTTATTAGAATTAATCACTAACAGTTTTAGCACTAAGTCAGTTTTTATGTTATAAAGTCACATAAAAATTTGTAGTTCAAATCTATATCCATATATCAAGTGCTACTATTCTTCATCTGGAATAAGATAAGGGCTCATCCATAAATTGCATAATGCTGATTTTATATATATATATATATATATATATATATATATATATTCCTCCCTCCTCTCAAAAATTACAAAACAAAAAGAGGACTCTTTCCTCTTGTTTAATACAAATTATGTTAAAAATATTTTTGATTTTGTAAACCACACAATAATTTATAATAATTATTTGTTTCATGAAGGTGGTCTGAAAAGTTCTCGGCCTAACAATGAAAAAACGAATTTATAATTTCAAAATTATTTTTATTTTTCACCATCATCTCCCGTAAAACTAATACATTTATTACAGCGATGCTCCAGCGCCATTATCCCATCCATGTACTGATTCTCAGTAAGATCTGCAAAATACCCCTCTACAGCTACAATTACTTCTTAATTCAAAGAAAAATGCTGACCAGCAAGGAAGAGTTTTAGATTTAGGAAGAGATAGAGGTCAGAGGGAGCCAAATCTGGGGAATAGGGTGGATGTTCCAACAATTCATAGTGCAGATTCCTTAATTTTCCCATTGCCAAAACTCCTTTGTGGGCAGGTGCATTGTCCTGATGAAAGATGATTTTTTATTCTGCAAACCTGGTCTTTTCTCATGAATTTTTTCATCTAGTCTGGTTAAAGGATTGGAATAATATTCCTCAGTTATTGTTTTACCCTTTTCAAGATAATTAATAAACAAAATGCCTTTAGCATCCCAAAACACCGATGCCATGACCATTCCTACTGATGGAACAGACTTTGTCTTCTTTGGCACTGAACAGCCGGCTTCTGTCTACTGTTTTGACTGCTGTTTAGATTCTGGTATGTAATAGTGAATTCAAGTCTCATCTATATTAATAAATCGATGCACAAAATCAGTTTTATTCCTGTTAAAACATTCCAAGCACTGTTCAGAGATTTTCATGCGAGTGCATTTTTGATCTCCTGTGAGCAAGCCGCAGCACCCATCTTGTGCAAAGCTTTTTCCTTTGCAATTCTTCATGCAAAATATATCCTGCACGTTCCTTTCTTTTAGTGTTGCATGATGATCAGCATTCATTTTATAAATAATGGACTTTATAACCATGTTATGAATAACTCTTAATTTCCCGACTTTTTGACCTTCATATTAAGGTCATCATCTGGAGTATATACAAATATACAAGGACAAGCTGAGTTACATTTCACACAGTACATTTTTACATTAATGGTTATTCACTGCAGTTAATGGTCACTGCAAGCAGCAATATGTTATCATTATTATTATTATTATTATTATTCAGGCCTTCATGGAGTCAAAAGACATCGCAGGAGGTCCTTCCTATGAAATACCAGTCTATCAAGACTCATTGTGGGAGGTCCCTCCTAGGAAACACAAAGTCTATCATACCACTCCTTGAACTCATGGCTATTTTTACTTTCACCACTCTATCAGCCGATGCATTCCATGGTTCAACCCTCTATGCAAAGAAACAACTAATCACCCTCTTGCTTACAGCTTCCTTTTGTAACTTCCAGGGATGGCCCATTGTCATTACTCCTTCCACTGTTCAACCAAGCGAAAAATCTCTGCGGCGTCAATACTGTAACCACCTCTCAACAGTTAAAAAGTCTCAATAATATCACCTCTCATTCTTCTATTCACCAAACTCTGCAGTCCACATTCCCTCAGCCAATCCTCATAACTAATATTGTACACTCCTGAAACTGTCTTTGTTATCCGCTTTTGTACCCTTTCCACAGTTAATTTATCTCCTTCAAATCCTGGAGACCAAATTTGAGAACAATAGTCTAAGTGTAGTCTGATCAGAGACTTATACAATGAAATGATAACCCTTTTTATCTCTGCAGGTCAGTGTCCTTCTCATAATTGCAGCAATCCTCTGTGTTACCTTCACCACCTTTGCAATATGTCCCCTAAACTTCAGGTTTCTATCAATCATCACCCCCAGATCTCTTGTCTCCCCTACTTCCTCCAGTATAACTCCTCCCATAGAGTATGCAGCATCCCATCGATGTTTCCCAAACCTCAAGACCTTACATTTTGCTGCATTAAACTGACATCTCCTATTCATTTGCCCATCTATCTAGCTTATTCAAATCCTCTTGCAGGGCTGCCACATCTGCACTATTACTAATAATCCTTCCCAGCTTTGCATCATCTGCAAACAACTGAATATCCCCTTGCAATCCACTGGCAATGTCATTGATATAAAGGTTAAACAATATAGGTCCCAGTACTGAGCCCTGTGGGACTCCACTTGTAACCTTCTGCCTCCTTGAAACTGCCCCACCATACAAAATTCTCTGATACCTATCAGACAGCCTATTCTGAATCCAGTTGACCAACCTGAAATCCATGTGCTGCAACTTAAATATCAGCTTATCATGTGGCACACTGTCAAATGCCTTCACTAAATCCAAGAAAATGACAGTATATGCCTTTCCCCTCATCAACTGCTCTTGTAATTTATTATTATTATAAGAGGCTAGCATATTACTAAAGCAAGAGCACCCCTTAACAAATCCATGTTGACTCTCACAGATAACATTACTCTTATCTGCCCAATGCTGTATATGGTCCCTCACTAATTTCTCCAAGATCTTAACAACTACTGATGACACAGAAACTGGCCTATAATTAGACACTTCCAGTTTACTACTGCTCTTATGTAATGGCACTATCTTACCTTCCTTCCATTCCCTGGGCACCTTTCCCATCACCAGACTTTCATTGAAAAGTGAGGTCAAAGGAGCTGTCAGTTCTTTAGCACATTCTCTCAAAACTTGTGGTGAAATACCATCCAGTCCCACAGCTTTACTGACATCCAGAGTAGTCAGTGTTTGGAACACACTGACTACTCTGGTTTGTCATGGCTAATGACCAGAAAGAGAAACAGCTATGTCTGCAGATGATATGGGCTCATTTAAAAAGAAAGCTACAGAAAAAACAAAAAGAACAATGCAATACAGAACTATGAGTTATATATTAATAGCAAGAAGATCATGAGAACATGGTTCTAAATCATAGAGAAAATATACAAGTTAACAGTGTTAGATTTTATAAGTTCAGTGTTAGATTTCAATGGCCTGGTTGGCCGAGTGGTTAGCATATTTGCTCTACAGCCAAAAGACTGCAGGTTCGAATCCCGCCATGGGCATGGATGTTTGTGATTGTCTGTGAAAATACTAGTGGTGGTGGTTGGCAGTAGATGCCGTTGGTGTAGATGATGAAGTTAGTTGTGGTTAGTGGAGTGGTGGAGACGGAGCTGTAGAGCAGGTGCCCTCCCTTGATGAGTCTTTGGGCTCCCTGGAGGTGTAATAATAATAATAATAATAATGCTGGCCTGGTTGGCCGAGTGGTTAGCATATCCGCTTTCCAGCAAAAAGGCTGTGGGTTTGAATCTCGCTGTGGGAATGAGTGTTTGTGATCGTCTGTGAAAATACTAATGGTGGTGGTTGGCAGTAGATGCCGTTGGTGTAGATGATGAAGTTGCAGTTGGTGGAGTGGTGGAGACGGAGAGTTGTAAAGTGGGTACCCTCCCTCGATGAGTCTTTGAACTCACTGGAGGTGTTAAGTAATAATAATGAAACTTTCAGATATTTCGGAAGTGTACTTTCTATTGATGGAGGTTTAATTCAGGAGATAGTAAGGAGGATTTCACTGAGCCAAAGCCTTTTTAACAGTATTTTTTGGGACAATGAGTTTCCTACTGAAGTGTAGGCTTTTTGGCCATTTTCTCTTATGCAGCAGAACAGAGCAGACAATGCTGAAAAAAGAATAAGGAATAGATATTCGGAATGTTCTGGGACTAGAATAGATGCTTTTGATGCTGCTTTATACCTACTTAAAATGTTTTTATGCGACTCCCACCCATAAACAGTTGTAAATCTATAACACGTTAGAACTGTGGGTGTGCTAAGATTTTTTTTTGTATGTTTTAGTAATTTTTATCATTCTGTTTGTATTTCTTACTTATTTTTTTACCTGGTCCATAAACCCTCCTCTAGAGACCAAATATGGAACTTATTCAAGCCATTTGTTGTTTTAAGGATACTTGCGACATAAGACTGAATGATATAATCACGTAATCACAAGAAAGATATTTATTTAACCAAATATTTCGGTCTGGAATTAGCAGACCATCGTCGGTGGTATTACAAGAACAGTTTAAAAAAAAATATATACAAGCTAGAATACTAACAATAGATCGTTGAAATTAGAACATGCCGCGTGATGTTATATCACTAAGTATGAAACGAAATATTTTGAAGTAGAAACATGATTGAATTTGCTATAAAAAAAAAAAAAAAAAAAAAAAAAAAAATAAAAAAAAAATTAATGAGTAATCTTGATTAGGCTTTCCCAGATTTTTGATATAGATATGCAGTCATTACGATTCAGGTTGGGATGATGGAGCAAGGCCTCCACGCTTTCCTTGAACAAACGTTCGAACCTATAACGGGATCTATGTAAGAGGCGAGTTTTGGACCAAAGGATGCTGTGGTCAGTTTCAATCCCGTGTTGAGCCAAACCAGACTTTTCAGGTTTATTGTGAAGAATGGATGATTGATGTTCTTGGATTCTTTTTTCAAGAGAACGTCCAGTCTGTCCAAAGTAAGAGAGATCACAGTTGCAAGGAATTTGATAAACTCCAGGAAGAGATAAAGTTGAGCGTTTGTCTTTAGGAGAAGGAAAATGAGAAGACAATTTGTTAATAGGAGAATACGTAGCTGTTAAGAACATTACAAAACATTACCCATGTCAGGATTCAAACCCACAGCCTGCTGGTTGGAGAGTGGATATGATAAACACTCCGGTATTTCAGAACCTATCGCAAGAATTTTGAAGAAATATGATTTAACAGCTACGTATTCTCCTATTAACAAATTGTCTTCTCATTTTCCTTCTCCTAAAGACAAACGCTCAACTTTATCTCTTCCTGGAGTTTATCAAATTCCTTGCAACTGTGATCTCTCTTACTTTGGACAGACTGGACGTTCTCTTGAAAAAAGAATCCAAGAACATCAATCATCCATTCTTCACAATAAACCTGAAAAGTCTGGTTTGGCTCAACACGGGATTGAAACTGACCACAGCATCCTTTGGTCCAAAACTCGCCTCTTACATAGATCCCGTTATAGGTTCGAACGTTTGTTCAAGGAAAGCGTGGAGGCCTTGCTCCATCATCCCAACCTGAATCGTAATGACTGCATATCTATATCAAAAATCTGGGAAAGCCTAATCAAGATTACTCATTAATTTTTTTTTTTTTTTTTTTTTTTTTTTTTTTTTTTTTTATAGCAAATTCAATCATGTTTCTACTTCAAAATATTTCGTTTCATACTTAGTGATATAACATCACGCGGCATGTTCTAATTTCAACGATCTATTGTTAGTATTCTAGCTTGTATATATTTTTTTTTTTAAACTGTTCTTGTAATACCACCGACGATGGTCTGCTATTTCCAGACCGAAATATTTGGTTAAATAAATATCTTTCTTGTGATTACGTGATTATATCATTTATTCAAGCCACTTCAGGCCTCTAATAAGCATGGCAGTGATCTTATACCAGGAGGTGAAATTTGTCTGCCAGCTAAAAAGAAAAAAGAATGACAAAACATTACCCATGTCAGGATTCAAACCCACAGCCTGCTGGTTGGAGAGTGGATATGATAAACACTCAGCCAACCAGGCCAGCACATATATAATAATATGTTTGGTCATATAATGAATGAATTTAAACAGAATACCATGAAGAATGTATGTAATGAAAATTGAAGGAAAAAGGGCTAAGCAAAAGACCACAGAAAAAGTGGAGAGACCAGATAAGACAAGATAAAAAGAAACTTAAGCTGGAACAGTGTTCATGTGTTGAAAGAATATGGGACAGGGAAAGGAAAAAATGGAGAGCTTTGAAACACTTGGCCTGACCTTTCTTTTAAGTAACTGTTGATAATGATGGTGGGGGAAAAAAATCAGAGGAAGACTAAGATCTAACTGAAGTGAAGCAGTTAGAAGTGCCTTTGAAGACTGAAATATACAATTGGACAGTAGTAAAATAAAACAAATAATAGATTAATTTGGAAGAGCAAAACTGTTGAAAAAAAGGTTGGTAATAATGGAAATTTATTTATTTATTTATTAAACTTCATACTGAGAGTGCAGTACTACATTTACAAATCTTACTAGGCCAAAGCTTTTACAAGAGATCAGCAGATTCTGGCACTAGGCATCCTAATGGTCATACGCTGATGGCAGCACCAAGCCACCAGTGTGCCCTGCAGAGCATGCAGAGACAGAATTTTAAAGTCTCCATATGACAGTTCTAATAAAGAGAGGTTTTTATAACTAGCAGAGCACCAAACCCCACAAAAAGAAATAGTAGCACTGGTAAAGTGAGGCATTTCCCCTTGTATTAGTCTTACAAGGGCTTGGTTCTGCTTGTAGTATTGCACCTTGTTAAGATGGCAGAGGTGAGTGGAGACCTAGTACCCACTACCTGGGCATCAATAACCCATATTTCTTTTTCTTTATTTATTATCAAATCTGGTTTCCTTATGCATACCTCTGTATGGAAGTGACATTCTACCATTGTCTCCCAACCTTTATTTCTTAAACGGTTATTTAATATGGAGACCACGGTATCATGCCTTTGTACACTGATTCCATGTGTTCTAAAACAACACTGAGAGATGTGATATAGAGTTTCACTGTTGCGGCAGCCAACTATACAGTTAATATCATGTCTACCCCATCTAGCCGTATGGGCCCTCATGGGCAGGGCATTAATTCTAGTCCTAGTAAGGTCTGCTTACTCATATCCTGGTAGTAATCCTGGTACCATCCCTAATCCACTGATGTTGAGGGGATACCTTGTAAGATTCACAAAGAGAAGTACCATCGACAAAGCTGTGAAGTAGAGATGCCCATCTCTTATGCTCTGCTAATGCTGTCACTATCTGAGAGCCCTGGTGTTGGGTCCAACCCCCTAGTGCATCTGTAATCATCTTGAATAATAGAACTATGGAAAGCCTCCCTGCAGATGGATGAGGAGGAAGCTTCAAGGTTTGCTAACCAGATGAAACACAGTTGTGAAATAGCAAGACCTCCATCCTTCACTCTAGTATGAAAATATGCCACTGGAATGTCAGGAGGTAGGTGGAGCCAAAATCTCACCGCAGAGCAAACTGCCTTATCCGTTTGGTAGCACCGAAACATACATTCTTCCAAGCACCAAATTGTGGTAATATCTCAGATGTAAATAGTTAGACAGAATAAAGAGCCTCTGCTGTGGCTTAAGAGGAGCTTTCCTTAAAAGAGTAAGCCCAGCAACCAAGGCTGAAGAGACCTTCCTTTTGGAGTGAAGAAGATAACCAAGATAGTCAAAGAATGTAATGACCTATTGTGCAGGGAAAACTCAATGTTCTCAACCTTAAACTTCTTGTCATGGCCTGAAGGGACAAGGTCTAAAGAACAGGACTTCTCTACATTAATATTAAGGCTTCTAACATGAAAGACATCAACTGCCTGGTTGAGGAGTTCCTGCAGGCCTGCTTTAGTAGAGGCCATGAGAATGAGGGCATCGGCAAAGGCCATTGCATTAAAAGAGTGTACACCAAAGAGTAGCCAATATGATTAGGAAGAGAGCAAAAAACTCATCAATGATGCAATGCAATTAAAGAAAAGAGAGGCTAGAGGATCACCCTGGAAAACTCCCCGAACAGCAGGAATAGAGGTCACACAGGATCCTGTAGTGATAGAAAGGGAGCTACCAGTACCAGAGTAAAGTGTCAATATATATGAAAGAAAGGCGGTCTGGACATCCAGCAATAGATAGTGCTCTAATCTAAGAATAGGGATTGGATATGCTATCAATGGCCTTTTGGAGGTCCAGGGACACCATATAGAGAGGCCTAAGGCAGCATCAGGAATCAGAAAGGACATATATGTTTTCGGCACAGCCATCCAAAGGGATAAAGGCTCTTTTGATGGAAGTCATGCTTAATATGTTGTTGCAGTCTCTTAACTAAAACTTTATGGAACAAATGGAGAATCACTGGGGAAACTGTAATTGGTCTGTAGCTCTAGTGGCTGTTGCCTTAGGAATAAATGTAGTCTGAAATTGTAAAGATATGGAGGGATTGTTCTTATCCTTCAGAACAACAGGTATCAAGTAGATCTTGCAATATCTGCAAATGAACATTCCATAGCCTAGATGCTGGGAATCCATCAGGTCCAGAGGCAGATGAGCTAGATGGGAGAGCTGCTTTAATTTCTTCTGTAGACACTGGATGAAATATTGATGACATAGGAATGGACCAAAGCACCTGGGGTTGATCTTGATCTGGAAGATGATGAGGTGGAGTAAAGAACACTGTGTTTCAAAACTCTATGAAGTCCTCATGCTATTCTTCAAAAGAAGGAAGGAAGGTGCCATGAAGGATGGTTTTGGTGCACCTCCCTCTATTCTTCTTGTAGAGGGCTTGCATTACTGCATAAGCCCTCTTCCTTTGTTTCCGTCTAGATACATTATTTGATGAACTAGGCTGAGGCCGATGTTGTACTGGCTGTTGGTAATAATGGAAACATAATCATGTACTATCATAGTATCCTAAATGGGCCCCCTGAGGATTACATATGAGGAATTTGAATTTAATGATAAGGATGTTGATAAAATGGATAAACATGAAAGAACAGTGAAACAGACCAAGCAAGTGTGGAAAAAGAAGTTTTTTCTTCAACTGCTTTGGCACATCTTCTGTTGAACCAGGGCTTGCAGTGTGAACAAGAAATTTTGTTCACACTGGAATTGGGGATGATGGCCTTCATACCAGTGAGGATAATTTCAGTGACTCACTGAGAACAGATGTTTGGGTGAAAAGAGTGGCTACAATAGTCACAGTAAAAGAAAGGTCAAAGTTCTGGAGGTAGTCCCATTTGGCACATTTGCAGTGTCAAAAGGTATGCAACTGGAAGTGGCTGTTGGGAGGACACTATGTGAGAAGAAACTTGTGTCAAATTATGATCTGAGTTATTGAGTGGAAAGATGACCTCTACAGTGTATCTGGAAGGATTGCCAGTTTTAAAAAAAAAAAAAAAAAAAAAACGATCAAGGGAGAGTGGAGAGTGTTATATAGAATTCAGGTAGATAGATGTATGATTTTTATTAGGACATTACTTATAGCAGAAACTTCTGCATCACATTCACCTTGGTCAGTGGTATTTGAAATGAGGAACTACTTAGTGTGGTATTGTGGACATTAAAGTCACTTAGCAAGATGACTTCACTCTTTGGATAACTGGATTGCAGAAGGTCAAGCTTCATAGGCTGGAAAGTAAACAGGTCAGAGTGGTTTCAAAATGTTGAGAGCAGTAAATACAGTGATGAATGTTGCTGAATGGACATAGCAATCCTGAACTAGAGGAAGTCAAAAACGGGAGGATTCTAAATTAGTCATTCTCTTATGGGCAATATCAAATTTCACAAAGAAACAGTTGCCACCATTGCCACCAAATGAACCATAAATGACATCCATCATTACTTACAGATATCTAGATACCTGTAAGAAATGATGGATGTCATTAATGTTAGCATTTATGCCAAGGATGTTGGTGAAGTGAATATAAAAGTGTGCTTTTTGTAGGTGTTCTGGTTTGTTTTGTGCATTTTCTTTTGTTTTTGCTTATTTGTTTAAACTGGTTTTTGAGGAAGGTTTACTCATAGCAATACTGTCATTGTTATATGTTTCATTATTTATTCTTCCATAATATAACCTTAACAGTGCTTCCCACATACCAATACTCCAGCCATGACCTGGTTTAGTATGTGGCAGCAGGATTATGCACCTGCCAACCAGGAAGTCTCTTGACTCATTACTGACAGGTTAAGTCTGGGTTCTGACAACAACTGGGGGGGGGGGCAGCAACTAGAGCAGTCCTATAGACTAAACGTGTTTTTTGCCACTTTGGGTCTCCAAGAGTCTTAGATCTGGTTATATCATCAAAGGATGTGATTGTGAATGGAGTGTCTAATCTCCCCCCTGGTTGGAGAGAGTGACCCTGAAGTGATCACTTGGATGGCAGCCAGTTACATGAGAACTTCTATGAAGAATGGATATATGTGGAAAGCTGGTGATTATGAGGAACTTAGAAGACAATTGGGTGCTACAGCATGGAAAGATGAGTTGAGTGGGAAGGATATAGATGCTGTGCAGGCATTGATCAAGAGCTATTTAACAGCAGCAATATGTGAGTGTATTCCAAAGGTGAAATGGCTAAACAAGGTAGGAGTAAAATGGATGAATGAAGGGATTAAGCATGAAATCTAGAAGAAGGCACTGTGGAGGCAACACAAGATGAATGTCGGTAATGATCAGTTGCATGAGGAATACAAAGATCAAGACAGGAAGGTAATTCGGTTGGTACAGGCAGTAAAAGTGCAGTATGAGAAGAAATTAGCTAATCAAACTAAGAAAACTCCTGGTGAGTTCTTTTGACATGTGTCAATTTGAAGGGAAAATGACTATGAGAAGATGATGTTAGTTGATAATACTGGCAGATTGGTAACTAATGCAGCAGATATACAGTGGTACCTCGACTCATGAACTTAATTCGTATCTGACCGCAATTCGTATCTTGGAAAGTATGTATCTCGAAACCCAATTTTCCATTATATCTTATGGGAAATCAATTAATCCGTTCCTAGATTCAAAAATTTAAATAAAAAATAAAAAAATAAAAGAATTATTCTAAACTAAATTAAGAAAATGCAAAGAAATGGAGGAGAGAGAGAAAAAATGAGAAAGAGCATTTTTATACTATAAATATGCATTGTGTATACCATTACATATTAATTTTTATTTATGAAATGTTTGGTTTCACGTGATTAGTATGAAATTCATCTTCCATTAAATTGTAAAAAAAATCAATTTTCTTCTGGCTGGTTTTGTAGTTCAGGAGTTTTTGAATTGTTGTCATCAGTTGCTTCTTTTTGTCTCTTAGGTGAGTGAGGTTTAAAAAACCTATCCAATGTTGACTGAATTGGTCATTTCCTTAACACTCTTCTAAAGTGATTAATGACATTGTCATTGAAGATATTGGTGGCACTAGAAATAACACCTTGATTTGGATGCCACTTGTTAACCAATTCTTGCAATTCATCCCAGTGCTGCAAGATTTTTTTTTACGTCACTTGTTGGAATTGCTATCTTTTTGTTGCTGTCTTCTTCAGCCTCTGAAGACATTTACTTTTCCTCTGAAGACATTTACTTTTCCTCCTCATCCCTTTCTTTTTCCTGCTGTCTTCCTAACTCCTGTAGCTATTCAGTGGTCAGCTCAAACATTGTGCTCCTCTACCAGCTCCTCTACATCTGCTTCATTAACTTCCAAATGCATGATCTTGCCCAGGGAAATAACTGTATCTACAATGTCAATTTCACTTTCAGGTCCTTCTAATGCAGTTCCTCAGACACAGTCGGGCCATAACTTTTGCCAGGCTGATTTTAGAATTCTCACAGAAACATCGTCTCATGTCTGACTAATAAGATGCAAACAATGAAGAATATTGAAGTGATTCTTCCAGAATTCCCTGAGGGTTAATTCTGTGTTGGTGATAACTTCGAAACATCTTTGGAATAACGTGTTGATCCATTGGTTGTAGGAGTGGTGTGGTATTAGGAGGCCAGAACTTAATTTTGATGAAATTAAACTCTTCATCCAAATCTTCTTCCAACTGTGGTGGATGTGCTGGAGCATTGTCCATTATAAGAACCTTCTCAGGCAGACCCTTTTCTTGTAGATACCGTTTCACTGTGGGAACAAAGACCTCTGTCATCCACTCACAGAAGAATTGCCTGGTTACCCAGACTCTGCTGTTACCTCTCCACATAATGCTGAGTTTGTGCCTGTTAACTTTCTTCTTTTTAAAGATTCTAGGATTTTCAGAGTGGTAAAACCAACAGAGGTTTTATCTTCAGGTCACCACTGGCATTGGCACAAAAAAGCAAAGTTAGTCTGTCTTTCATTGGCTTGTGTCCTGGCAATGCCATTTCCTCCTTAGTGATGAATGTTCTCTTAGGCATTTTCTTCCAGAAAAGCCCAGTTTCATCGCAATTGAAAACTTGTTCTGGTCTATAACCTTCTGACTCCATCAGTTTCTGAAATTTCCTCATGAACCTTTCGACATCTTCTTTATCAGCACTAGCACCTTCTCCATATCTAACAACACTATGGATACCAGTTCTATTCTTGAATTTCTCAAAACATCCTTTGCTAGTTTTAAACTCTTTGCCGATGTCTTTACTACTGCTAGTGGATGGCAAGTTCTGCGAAAGATCTTTGTAAATAGTTTGAGCTTGTAAACAGATTATGTTTTGAGATATGCTATCTCCTTTCAGTTGCATTTCATTAATCCAGACGAGTAGTAAAGTTTACATTTCTTCCATAACTTTATTTCTTCGAGATGACATGATAGATACTCCCTTTGGTCACATCCAGTTCCTTATAAAATTCTGCTTTCTTGACATGTGTAGCTGTGGTGGATTTGGACAAGTTATATTGCTTGTACAGATCACTTTGCCTGACTCCTTTCTCATATTTTCCCACAATCTCTTTCTTAATTTCTATTGTGATTTTCTTCTTCTCTTCTTTCTTAGTTTTCTTTGGCCCCATGTTGAAAATAATATGCTGATCAGTGAAATGATGCTTATCTGATAGATTATTCAGAAAATAAATGTGAAGCTACAATAAAACACATCACTCATAAAAAGAAATACATACAGTACACATAATAAATACAAACCTAAAAAAATCTTCATGAAGTGTATTGTTTGTTTACACAAATGGCGAAATAGATACACAAAAAAGCAAATATGTGCAGCGTTTGTCGTATTTCAGATAAATACAATGTAGTAACAGATTCAGATAAATACAATGTAGTAACAACAATCGTTACACTAGAGACGGTTCAGTGCATGCTCAGCTAAACGTGCATAAAAAAGTTTAAAAAAAGTATAATGTAAAACAGGCTTTAGTTCATTTGAAAAGAAAAGCATCGCGGTTCGTATCTCAAGTCTAGGTTCGTATCTAGAGGTCAAAATGGGATATGAAAAAAGTTCATATCTTGAAACGTTCGTAAGTCGAGGTACCACTGTAGTTGAATTCGATGATCAGTTTATCAGTGTATTTCATCTTAGTGATAGCAACACCAGGAGAGACTGGAGTTTAGAGGATATGGCGAGGGACTGATGGTGAATAAAACAGGAAGTATATGAGGAATTAAGTAAACTTGATGTTAATAAGGATAGGATTTGATAGTATATCACCATGTATCTTGAAGGAATGCTCTATGGAATTAATGGCACCTTTTACACAGCTATTTATCACAAGTCTCACAGCAGGGCAAGTCCCAAAGGCATGGAAGGTGGGGAAAATTGTTCCACTTCACAAAGGGGGGGGGGGGGGAATAAGACTAAGGCTACAAATTATAGGCACACACACACACACACACACACACACACACACACACACACACACACACACACACACACATTCATCAGGCATCTTCCATACCAAAACATTTCTGTGCAAATTCTTTGTGCTTTGGTCTGTCAATTGATAGTTATTTAACACATTTATTAACAAAATCACGTGGTCTGTAGCACTTCAATGAAAATTCATCTCACATGTCTCTCTGTGTCACTGGAACAATTATCAAATTACTTATGGCTACTTGCATCTCTATTTTAGGATATGGCAGTAACATGAGGTAGCAAGCAAAAAACATTGGTCCTTGTCAGTCAGTATTTCAGTACAGCCTGGTGATATCTTAGGATCTTGCTGAATGTATACAAATTTTCCTCAAATGACATCTGATTATCATTCAACTAACCTGCTGAATTCCCCCCCCATCATGACATGTTATCTCTTTTTATGTACTCATTGTTCGTATCTAAATTTAACACACGCGAACCACAGTAGTAGGTTTTTCGTATTGTTCGTATGCAAGATCATATGACTTCTATAAGATCCACTGAACTCTTTCATAGATGTCACTGGAACATTGCATTTGTTTAGCCAGATCAATTTTTTTTTTGTAAATGGAGGAATATCCTGTAACCATTGGGACAGTATATATAATACAATTATAAATTGGTGACGACATAAAAAGTAACAGGAAAAAAAAACAACTATCATTTAAAATTTTAAATTCTGATAAAGCAAATAATACATTTTGATAAAGAAAATAATAAATTTTGCTAAAACAAAATTTTATATATATATATAAATTAATAAAATAAATCTAATACCTTTTCATTCACCAAAGAGAATGGACAGCTCTATCCTGATTTTTTTATTTTTATTTATTTATTTTTTTATTTTTTTTTTTTTGAAATGAGTGTAGGTTGCCCCAGTCTCTTACCTTTCATAATTGCAGTAAATGAGCACACTACACCAGCATATTAGGTGGAAGGTGCTAAGAATATGGCAGGCAACTGCTACCATCTCCTGTTTCTAATCCTAATTAGTATTATACTATAAAATCAATGTGTTCCAGAAAATTGTACATAATGGATGAATTTACCACTACTTTTTTTTAAGTTTTTTTTTATCTGTTATATTAAATGCTGTTATTTATTTATAAAACTGCTTTATTGAAATTTAGTTTAAGAACGGAATGCAACTTTTTTCCCTTTGGTTCTGTTTAAAATATTACAATTAAAAGCAAAGACTGTATAAGTGTGTGCTTTTAATTGTAATCTCTCAAAAATATTGCAATGAGGGCAGTCAGCAAAATAACCATCAACTGGACCAGACTTGCTGCTTACAAATTCACTTCTTGGACTCAAGCCTGAAAACAGTATTCTTTTTTAATTTTTGCTCTATAGAAACATCATTTTGAAGTATATAAAAAATAATCAGTTTTTCATTATTTAAATTAAGGGGATATTAAATCCCACATTGTTGTAAAACCGAATAAGAAACTCAAAGATCGGAATCAAAGAGTTTCATGCCGAATATAGTAACTATAAACGTATCGGCGACTACTAGCGTAAGCTAAAGTACGTAGTACAAACTAGGGCAACTCGTTGCAAAGGTGGAGAAAGTTCTGATTGCTTTCTTAGTATTTTCCATAATGTAAAACCTATTTCCTAGGAGATGTATGATGTTATACATTATGGTGGGAGGTCACTACTTACATCTCCTGCTTAGGTTCATATAGTTAACAAGTGGTGCATCAGATAGTGCATACAGACAACTGAATTAGAAGAAGCAAAAGGTTTATTCAACATACTAACATTTATACAGTGCATGGAAATTTGGTAAAATTCAATTCAATACTACAAAATATTGTGGAAATATTATCAGTAAATGTGAGCGTTAAATCACGTAACTCACATAGGATTGACAATTGTGCTGCTCCAAACTATATCACACATAAATTCTTCAAATTCCTCTCAAATAAAATCTAGTTAACATGCATTAGCTCCTTATAGACACACATCCTTAGTTTAATGCTCTTAAATTTACACTCATTTCCTTTCACAGTTTATAATATGCTACAGTCCTATTCTATCTCTGTTTAAGTCCTCAGATCTTGAATTACATATCATTCATTCACATTAATTAACAAGAAAATTTGACAATACTATTCACAGTGGGTTCCTGTGCTTGTTCCTTTCTTTACTCCTCTCTGGATCCCCGGAATGATTTTCTTTTTGCTGGGGAGAGTATCTGGGATTTCTCGATCATGTATAGGCCTACTCATTTCCAGTAAGTCATGCTTTTTTTAGGGAGATACTTGGGGTAAAATAACTCCTTCAGCGTGAAGCATTCTACATAGACTTTTTTACGTAGACATTCTACATAGAGCTTTTCCGCAGACTACCTTGTCTTCCGGAATAATGTTATTCTCCTCGGGTTTGCGATACATAACCTTTCCTATAGATAGTGCCGCTTTCCATTCTCTTCTGTCGGGAATTGGGGCAGAGATTCCCCTCCCATTCTGGAACCGTATCGCCACTTGCAAAGTCTACACAGCGAAGAAAAAAACTAAAAGGCGTCGTCTAAAAGGCGTTGTGTGTGTGTGTGGGTGGGGGTTCCTAACCCTTTTATCACCTCACCCTATTGGCACTTTCCATAACCTTCTTCCTCCCCCCCCCCCGGCACGACGCATAGACAGCATTCAAGTGGTGTCTTTTGGTGGCGGTTTTCTTCCTTTTTTGGTTATTCATTGTGTGCCGTGTACACGATATGCTTGCGGCAACTTCTTTTAATCCTGTGCTTTGGCTTTGATCAAGAACAAGAACTAATTCTAGCTAACAAAATGTGAGTCATTTAACCATGCTTTGTCTATCTAATTTTTAGAAATATTATACTATTTCAATTATATATTAACATTCTTTTCTTAGAAAATTCGCAGCCAAAATTCAACCAGCTCAAGTCTCCTATTTATGTAATGGGATAACAATATTTTCTTATACATTTTCACAATTATTTTCTCTTTCCTTAAAATATCCTAATTTTGTTCACATATATAATTTACATATTTTGATGCAAGCAATTTTCTTTTATAGGGTCATTGCTTGTTAAATTATGAAGGAATAAATTATCTTAAGAACTTTATTAATCGAAATTTAACACCGCGCCTTGAAGACATTCAAACTCCTTGCAGACACCACACTCTCAGGCAAGGCATTCCAATCATTTACAACTCTGCACAAAAAAAACCTGCCCCTCACTCCCCTACTCACACCCTCCTTATACAGTTTCCAGGGATGACCTCTGGTTCTCCCCCGATCTCCCACTATTTTCTGTAGAACTTCTAAAGCATTGATCCTGTAACAACCCCTTACCAACTTGTAGGTCTCTATCATATCTCACCTCTTCCTCCTGTTCACCACACTCTGCAAATTGCATCTCCTCAATCTTTCCTCATACTCGACAGTTCAGAAATTACCTTAGTCAGTTGCCTTTGGACCCTTTCCAACATCTCTTCATCCTTCTTTAAACCAGGTGACCAAATCTGGGCACAATAGTCCATGTGTGGCCTAATCAAAGCCTTATACAACAGAACAAGAATCTCCCTACTTCTACATGTCAGTGTCCTCCGCATCATTCCCAGAAGCCTTTGTGTTGTCTTCACAATTTTAACTATGTGTCCCCTAAATTTCAGATCCTTATTCACTATCACCCCTAGATCTCTTATTTCTTCCACTTCCAACAATGTATCCTCACCAAGCATAAATTCTGCATCCCATCTTTGTTTTCCAAATTTTAAAACCTTACATTTTGCAACATTGAACTCACATCTCCATTTCCATGCCCAATCACTCAATTTATTCAAGTCTTCTGTAAGGCCACAACATCTTCACTACACTTCATGGTTCATCCCAATTGCATCATCTGCAAACAACTGAATATCTCCATCCAAATCTTCACTTATATCATTAATATACAAGTTAAACAGTAATGCCCCTAAAACAGACCCCTGAGGCACTCCACTATTGACCTTCCTTTTCCTGGATATCACTCCCCCATACACTACTTGTTGATACCTATCAGATAGCCAGGTCTCAGTCTCTAATCCAATGCACTAATCTAACATCCAACCCCATCTGCTCTATTTTGACTATCAATTTATCATGAGATACTCTATCAAAAGCCTTTGCAAAATCTAAGTATATAACTGTATATCCCTCTCCTCTGTCCAAGGAAGCAGTCACTTTATTGTAATAAATAAGTAGATTACTAAAATATAACCTTCTTTAGCAAATCCATGCTGTCCATCAAAGATAATACCATTGTTGTCAACCCAATTCTGGATCCTAGTTCTCAAAAGCTTCTCCAACAACTTAACTACAACACCTGACACACAGATAGGCCTATAGTTTGATACTTGAGTTTGATCACCTCCTTTATGAAATGGCACAATCTTGCCCTCCTTCCACTCCTTAGGAACTTGACCAAGTGCAAGACTCGTATTAAAAAAATATGTCAAGACAGGTGTCAACTCCCTGGCACATTCCTTCAGAATACATGGTGATATATTATCAAGTCCCACAGCCTTATTAACATCTAGTTTACTCAACTCCTCATATACCTCTTGCTCACCTACAGTCAGTCTCTCCTCCCCATCATCAGCTGCTCTCAATCCCTCCACGAAGTCACATTTACAAGACTGAAAGACTGTCTTTATACCATTTTCTCCTATCAATGTCATCCTTCCATAATCATTCTTTATTTTGCTGGCTACATATCGAAAGAACTCCTTAGGATTCTTTTTGGCTTCATTAGCTAACTGCTGTTCATATCTCTCATTAGCTACCCTCACCAACCAAGTCACCCGCCTTGCCTGGTCTTTGTAGACCTCATGGAATTGGTTATTTCCACTTCTCTTATGCTGCCTCCACAATGCCCTTTTTCTCTGTATTGCATGCTTAATCTCTTTATTCATCTATCTCACACCTACCTTATTTAACCTTCTCACCCTTGGAATACACTTAGATATTGCATCTACTAGATAGTTTTTGAAAATCCCCGAAGCTGCATTAATCTCTTTTCCAGCTAACTCCTCATTCCATGCTACACCTGCAAGCTGTCTCCTGAGCTCTTCATAATCACCCACCTTGTAATTCCACATATACCCTTTTCTCACAGAGGTCCTTACACTGCTGACCTGTGTAGCACAGGTAATCACTTCATGGTCACTGTCAGTAAATGGTGGGTGATTAGACACCTCATTACATTTACCACTGCTGTTTAATTTGTTCATTAATGATATAGGAAAGGATGTGAGAGGAACAGTTCATTTGTTTGCGGATGATGCAAAGTTGAGTAGGGCAATAGTGAATGCAGATGACGTCAAAATTTTGCAAGATGATTTGAATAGATTGGAGGTCTGGGCTAAGGAGAATGGATGTCAATTTAATGTGGCAAAATGTAAGGTTATACATTTTGGGGTGAAAAGATTAGCAGCAGTTTACTACATTGGTGGAACTGTACTCCAGGAAATTGATGAGGCATGAGATTTAGGAATGTTGGTGGATAAGGAGTTGAAGTTTAGGGGGCACATTGCAAAAGTGGCCAAATCAGCTCATCAAATCACTTGGTTGCTGAAGAATACGTTGACAAGCAGGTTATTGTTCCTCTGTATCGAGCCTTGATAAGACCCCATCTCGACTACTGTGCCCAGAGTTGGTCACCTCGGTTTCTTCTTGATGGGAAGGAGGTTGAGAGGATCCAGAGGCGAGTGACTAAGATGATAGCAGGTCTGTGGAATGAACCTTATGAGAACAGGTTGAAGATTTGTGGGTTGCAAAAATTGGTTGATAGGTGGAGGAGGGGAGATATGATTGAGACATTCAAATTACTGAAAGGTTTCTATAAAATTAATTCAGAAGATATTTATGAGAACAGGGCTGGTTGTTGGAGGACTAGGGGACATCCATGGAAACTGGGCAAAAGCGTGGTTAGTAAAGGTTTAGAGTGGTGAATGAGTGGAATGCGCTGCCAGAGTCTGTGGTGGATGCTGTGACAGTGAATGAGTTTAAGGCGAGGGAGGTATGATAGATACTGTATGAATGTCGAATAGTTATGATGAATATGATTTGGGGCCTCCCTCGATGAGTCTAATGACTCCCTGGAGTTGCCCGTAATAATAATAATAATAATTACATCCTCTGATGCGATGATCAAATCCAAGATTCTCAGTCCTCGTGTGTCCTCTGTTACATACTGCCTGAGGTAGTTGTCCCTCAAAAACTCAAGAAACTTATTTTCTTTACTTCCAGTTGCTATGTCATCATTCCAGTCTATATTGCCATAATTAAAATCATCCATAATGATCACCTTTTCTTATTTGCTTGACTAATTTGATTATACATTTCATTATCACCACCATTCACATTACCTGGTCTATAACAACATCCAGCCAAGTATTTCATTCCATTGACCTCTGTCTCACACCATACTGTCTCAAAACCACTGACACTATTTCCCTCTTGCATCTCTACTTTGTATGGACATAACTCTTTCTCTCATTAATGGCATTCCCCCTCCCTTTTTATCCCTTCTATCCTCACAAAAGACATCATACCCTTCCATCTCTATTCCTGTAAGGATGTCATCCTCTTCCAACCATGTCTCACTTATTCCTCCAATCTTTGGGTGAATAGATGCAATTAATGTAACCATTTCATCTGTCTTGTTTCTTATACTTATAGCATTTGTATACAAACACAACAGCTGATTTCTGGATCTACAGCTAGTTCCACTGATACCACTCAATCGATGTGATCTCTCCATGCTCGACTGGGGCCGTTTCGCTTTTGTTGAGCTGCAAAGATACTTATTAATTTTTATATACAGGGTGATTCAGAACTCTTGGACCAAACTTTAAGGGGTGATAGAACACACCTGTTCATCTCATAGAACTCGCCACACCATCGATTGGGGCACACGTATGGCAAGGGAAATTGCTCACTTGCTACATTCGAGACGATCTGCAACCCTATGTAGAATTTCCTCTAACACATGGCATTCTCACACTCCTTGCACACCCTGTATCCTGCATGTTTCTGACAAAGTAGCCCATTTCACACAGATACCGGTGCAATCACTGAAAGGTTTTACGATCAGGCACACATCTGGTCGGAAAGCGATCTCGGTACAGTCTTTGGGCTTCCCTCGCATTCCCGTCCGCAGCTCCATAAATGAAATGCATGTCAGCCTTCTCCTGATTTTTGAAAGAATCCATCCTTTGTGCACTCCATGGTAGAAATAACAATGACTGCAAATGAGCGCTTATAAGTGTTCACTGGAAAGTGCCTTCTAGCACTTCACCGCTTGATTTCGGACCATTTATTATATGACGAAAGGTACTTGTTTTGGTGTGTTCTATCACCTATTAAAGTGTGGCCCAAGAGTTCTGAATCACCCTGTATAAATACAATCAATTCAACTGTGGCTCACTAGTTTGCTATAAAGCGCTTGCATGAGAAAGATCTCTACAAAGGCTAACTTAGCCACTCTTGGAAGTCTATCAACTGTCTTCATGGGTAAACTAACCCTCAAATATGTAAATAGTAGATGCAGCAGCATCCAATAGGGACAGGATTGATTTTCCTATCCTGGCAGATATTCAGTTTATGAAAGACAGTTTTTGCTTGACTATAATTAATTGAACTAAAATGCAAATGTCTTTTTCCTATTATAAGCAAATAATTTAACCATTACTAACACACAGAATTAATAAAATGATTATAGCTGATAATTTGTTGAGTGCACTCATTTACTTAATAAAAATGTTGAAATTGCAGTACACACTATTAACATTCTTCAGTATAATAACATATGTGAAAATGACAAAGATTGTTTTGTAAAAAGTGAACATTATAAATAAAAAATCATATTTCCATTAATTATAATGAAGAGCCCAAGGCTTCAATTCGGCGACATGAACATATTTAAGTTAAGGGATATTATATCCCACATTATGGGTAAATATCAAGAATGGTTATCAGATCTTGCTCCACCTTTTACATGAGTTGCCTCAGCTTGCACTACCTTCAAAGGTCAGTTGCTACGCTATCCAGGTATTTACTTACGCTTAAAATCGCCGAACTTTATATAGTTTCTATATTCGGCATGAAACTCTTTGAGTTTCTTATTTGGCTAAGAAACAATATGGGATATAACATCCCTTAACTTAAATATATCATATTTCCATATTATTATTATTATTATTATTAATAAGACATTTCCATGGAGTTCCAAGAATTGGTGGCAGTGATGCTAACAATGCCTCTTATACCTTTCTTTAAATAATGCACACATGTGGCAACCCATTCCATACATTCACCACTATTTGAAAAAACATCCTAATCCTCACATCTCTGCTAACTACCCTTCTGGGGATGTAATGTATTGAAAAATTTCTCTGCAACTGTTTTATTAAAAAAAAGAAAGTCTGAAATAAATGGATGCTTGAAATGTATTATTTGATTATAGAAGATGAGCAAATGCAAGAGATATTTGAACATAGAAGGATACAGGCATTTTGAAAAATTGTTCTTTGGGCAAGTGAAAGCATTAAGGTAAGACAATTAGAGTTATTAGGTGGAATGTAGCAGGGATGGCCTAAAGTGGGTTAGTGACTTGGGAGATGAAAATATGTAGTATTATAGTGTCAAGTGGAGTCTTTGGAGAAGTAATAATAAGTATATGAATACTGAAAATTAACTGACTACATTGTTTTTATTTTATTTATTTATTTTATTTTATTTTTTTACAAATGCCAGGCATGTAGGAATAAAGACAAGGAGTGTTTGGCATTGCTGGATGAAAGAAGATGATGTCCTGACAGGAATAACAGTAGAAAGATTTAGTATATTTCAGCTGGATAGGGAGGATAAACAGGATGATGGAGTGTCACTTATAATAAATAATGAACTGTGTCCTCTCAGAGTAGAATTAGGGTGGAAAGGGCACTGATGGGTTTAAGAGCCTATGAAGTAAGGTAGAGGTCAACAGGATATTTCATGGAGCATTGTAAATAGGCCCAGGAATACAGAGGTGATGAGCAGGAAATGCTTGAACAGATTAATGTTGCAATTGTAAAGCAGATGATCATTATGAGAGATTTTAACTATGGCAATATACACTAGGCAGAGGAAACAGTATACAGTAATGATAACGTTATTAACAGTAATAATAATGATAACAGTAATAATAACATTCTTCATATTGTCACAGTTAAGAATCTTTTCAAAAAAGAAAACCGTGAGCAGCAATAAATCTCACACTGTTCTATACTGCTCTACCATGTGGTTTTTGTCAATAAAAATAATAATCGAAGTCAGAAAAAACGTGTACCCAATAAATTTAGTTTAATCCTTTATCCAAGTGTGAGCAAACAAAGTTTGTGCCTGAAAATCACCATTGCTTCTGCCTGGTATCTCCACTTCTGGGCCTGGCTCCCACTGAAGAGACCTCAATAAAGGTCGAAACTAGTCTGGGTTGTGTTTTGCATTATGGGAGATACTGGGATAGGAGTGTTGGTATCTTGCTCCACCTTTGCTATGAGTTGCCTTGGTGTTACACTACTTACCCAGGTAAGATAGTACAACACTATATTCAGTCCTGAAGATATTTTCAGGTGTAAACTTTGTTTGCTCTCACTGGGATGGGATGATTCTGTTGTACAAAATACAGATCAGGCCACATCTGGTTTACTGCAGTGTTGTATGCAAATTTGGTCACCAGGATTTGAAGGGGTCGAAGTAAACTTGAAAATGATACCAAGCCAGATAATAAAAATGATGTCAGGCCTCTGCAATGTAGGCATGCAAACCACAAAGTCTGGTAGAGGGAAAACAAAGATATTGCCTGAGACGGTAGTGATAGTGCAGAAAGTGTACAATTTAAGGAGTGGTATGCCGGCCCGGTTGGCCGAGTAGTCAGCGTATCCGCTCTCCAGCCAAAAGGCTGCGGGTTCGAATCCCGCTGTGGGCGTGGATGTTTGTGATTGTCTGTGAAAGTACTAGTGGTGGTAGTCGGCAGTAGATGGCATTGATGTTAGATGATGAAGGTTGGTGGAGTAGTGAGACAAAGAGTTGTAGAGTTGATGCCCTCCCTTGATGAGTCTTTGGACTCCCTGGAGGTGTGATGTAACACTAATGACAGTTTTTTGTTGTTGTTGTCTAAGATGGATCTCTCATGATGAGCCTTGTGCCTCCATGGATAGGAATAACAATAATAAAATCCCTTCAGCAAATTGTATGTTTCTATCCCATCCCTTTGTTAATATTTATGTGATTTTTATATATATAGTTGTTTATATAGAGATGATCTCTGTTCGACAATTATTTTAAATTTATTTCCGAGTGCTTTTATTTATTGCACAAGGGTTCACTCCGATTGGTGCAATGACCTTAACTCTTTCTTTCAGAATCCAAATAATCACTGACTCAAGACCAAAATACAAAATAAACACATTTAATAAAACAAAAACAATATATATACTTCAAACAATATTACATAACTAACTACAAATTTAATTGGATCCAAGGCCTTTTAAAAATAAACTTACACTTAAGACTAGATTAAACACTTTGTTTGCACAATGACAAAATGTTCATAGCCAGTTTCTTTCTCTGTTAAGGCCCTTTTCAGAAGATACATGACTTTATTCTTCATTTTCACAGGATCCTTTCTTATCACTCATGTAGCACACATTAAATCTTCCTGACTTAATTCTGTCTTCTTTTTAGTAGAAATAACAGTTAGATTTGGCATCCTTAATACAGATGAAACTTTCTAATCAGAGTTTTTTCGAACATTCCTTTAGAACGTAAATAGCAACTTCTTCTTTTATTCGCTAATGTTTATTGACAATCTTAACTCTTCCACAGATCTATGAATCCCTTTTCGGAATCTACTACTAATTTTACAGTTAGCGTTTCCTCGAATATTCCTTTTAAAACATCTATAGCAATATTTCCATTTTAATTATTAATACTTATTCTACTTTAAACTTCATAGTTCCACGATTCCTTTTTCGGAATTTACTATTAAATTTCCTCTGACTGTCACATAAAAAAACTCAATTTCCTCCAAATCTAAATATCTGCTGGCTTGTGTTCTAATTTCTTTCCAAGTGCGCTTCTTGTTTACTCTCCCGTTGCTTCAATGCCGAATTTGTCAGTTGTCAATCTTGCATCATACTTCTCAGGAAGCAGTGGCAAGCGAGAAACTAAGTACTGTATAATGACTGAATTGAAAGTGGCAAGCGAGAAACTAAGTACTGTATAATGGCTGACACGTTGTCTCTGTTAGCGATAAGAGAATGTCTTCATAAGACACAACTTTTGATATTGAAAGTTTATTTTTCACTTGACGACAATAAAATTCCTGTAAGTAATACAAATATCAAATCCAGTAAGTACATAAATTTTTTAAATGCTTTACATATCACTTTGACAAAACAATTTCAATAATGGGCACATCGCAAGTGCAGACAATGTGTGTTATGAAACTAAAACTAATAAACATACTAACATAAACAATATGTAAAAATATTCAGAATTTTAAATTATGATTATTTTTATAAACAATAATAAAATCTCTTCAGCAAATTGTATGTTTCTATCCCATCCCTTCACTTCTGCATCTCGGTCAATTTTCATAATCTGCAAATCTTCAATATATTATATATATATATTATAATAGGAAGCATTCCACAGACTTCATCAAGTGCATCTGAATTCTCTCTCTCTACAACTTGCTCATCCCTAAGGAACTGAAATGACCAAAGTACAGCAGTCCAAATGCAATCATTCAGAGATTTAGAGGGGGGGGAATAACTTCCTTATCCATACTTGTGTGTTTTCCAACATCCAAGTGATCCTTAGTGTTTTGTCTAATTCTGCAATATGTCCTCTGAACTGCAACCTTCTATTACTACTATATTATTATTATTACCTAAGACCACATGGAGTCAGAGACTCATCTAGGAGGGCATTATGTCATAAATACAGCTCATCATACTGCATCTTAAACACACTCAAATTTTCTGCAGGCACCACACTTTCAGGAAAGGCATTCCAATCATTCATACTTCTGCATGCAAAAAAACCTGCTTCTCACTCCTTTGTTCACACCTTATACATCTTCCAAAGATGACCTCTTGTTCTCCCCTGATCTCTCACCAATTTCTGTAAAAACCTCTTTGACATTGGCTCTATAACAACTCCTTATTAACTTGCAGGTTTCTATATCACCCCACTTTCTCCTATCCACTAGATTATGTAGATTGCATCTTCTCAACCTTTCCTTATATTCGACATTTCAGAGATCAGAAACTACCTTAGTCAGTTGCCTCTGGACCCTTTCCAACATCCTCTTCATCCTTTTGAAAACTAGGTGACCAAATCTGTGCACAGTAGTCCATGTGCTGCCTAATCAAAGCCTTATACAATGGAATAAGAATCTCCTTCCTTCTACAAGTCAGTGTCCTCCACATCATTCCCAGAATTCTTTGAGTTGTCCTCACAATTTTGACAATTTGTTCTCTAAATTTTAGATCCTTATTCACCATCACTCCAAGATCTCTTATTTCCTCCACCTCCAATTAAATATATTGCCACCAAGCATAAATTCTACATCCCATCTTTGTTTCCCAAATTTTAAAACCTTACATTTTGCAACATTGAACTGTTATCCCCATTCGCTCAATCTATTCAAGTCTTCTTGTAAGTTATCCTTAAAGTTATCCTTCCATAATCTTTACTTGCTCCATATCAAAAGAATTTATGCATCCACATGTGATATAATTGTGTTATAGGTCTTGAGACCTCTCTCTTGTGGGGTTAATATAAAAAATTTAAAAAAAAAAAAAAGTCACTTGATAGGAATATTTGCCTAATATCTTAGCACCTTGTTTGCCTTTTGAAACTTCCACAGTTTGTTTGGAATTGATTCCATAAAGTGAATGGAAATGGTATGCAATACTATAAAGCAGTGGTCGCCAATCTTTTGGACCTCACGGACCACTAACATGAATTTTTTTAAAAAAGGTAAAACATGTACAAAATAATGATCATAAAAGTTGCACTTGTTTAATTATAACAAAATTATTAGTGTAATATATGTTGCTGCTCGTTTGAAATAAGTTTATGGATTCTTGGCTCCAATGACTTCACTGCAACACAGAGAGCCGTTTCTATTTCAAGCCGACAGCGATACTTGTTTTTAATTGCCATAACAGATGAGAATGTCTTTTCACACAAATAGGTTGTTGCAAATGGAATCAAAATTTTGATGGCTTTTTCACTCAGCACTGGGTATTCACTTTTTACAGAGAGCCAAAAATGATGTCTTGATGAGGACGAGTAGTATTTAGCTTTGAGACTGTCATCAGATGATAGATCAATTAGGCTTTCTTTTTCTTTCATGCTCAAATTGCTATCTTCAATTTTTGCCAAAAATGGATCCATTATCCACATATTGCCATGTCTGGGGGTCCTCTTCCTTTGGGTAATAATAACCAAAAGATTCTGTGAGTGACTGTAAGTGCTGTCGAACAATGGTTATTACCTGTCGGTTGACATCCTCTTCTTTCATATACTCATCAAGATTCAGGAACATTTGCAGTCTTCTTCAGCCAACCGCTTTTGCCACAGCAATATTTTCTTTTGAAATGCATCCATTTTACCTCGCAGTGTGAACACGTCCGTAAGCTGTCCTTGCAAGGACATGTTTAGCTCATTTAAAAGTGAATAAATATCTGCCAGGTATGCAAGCTTGGCTAGCCAATCATCATTGGACAAGAGATCTAGGAATTTTTATTTATTTTGTTGC
This sequence comes from Typopeltis vanoorti, assembly GCF_054136105.1. Taxonomy (NCBI): domain Eukaryota; kingdom Metazoa; phylum Arthropoda; class Arachnida; order Uropygi; family Thelyphonidae; genus Typopeltis; species Typopeltis vanoorti. The sequence continues at coordinate 88,986,531 of NC_143564.1, read as the reverse complement.
TGGAAAATAACTTGACTTCTTGGGACAAGTTGAACAATCAGATTAGTATTTTGCCTCTCAACAGCCATCTCACCTCAGCGTGAAGAAGGACATGAGTATATTGAAAGCCCATTTCTTCACAGAGTGCCTCAAATATTCAGGAATTGAGTGCTTTGTGCTGAATTTCATTTACAGTTTTAATTACATCAGAGAGTACTTCGTGCAGTTCTGGAGAGATTCTTTTCGCCGCAAGTTGCTCACGATGTAAAATACAATGAGTAAACAAGATGTCTGGATGTCCATCATCATTCACTTTTGTAACAACTCCTGAAAGATGCCCGGTCATGCTTGAGGCACCATATGTTCATATCCCAACACATTTCTTCCATACCATGTCTCAGTAAATAACCATTAAGTGCATCGAAAATCTCAGAGCCGGTTGTTCTACCCAGCAAGTTGAACGAACAGAGGAGTTCTTCGTTTAGCTCTCCTTGACACTCAAACCTCACAAAACAAAGGAGAACTGCCTTTTTAATTATGTCTGTTGATTCCTCGAGTTGAATTGAATAAAACGTTGAATTTTTCACCATTTCTATCATTTGATTTTCAATATCTTTGGCCATGTCTTCGATTCTGCGCTTCATAGTGTTAGCAGACATAGGAATTAGTTTCAGTCTCTGGACAGCCTGTTTCCCCAAAACCTCTTCACAGGCTTGTAACAAGCAAGGCTTAATTAATTCTTCTCCAATCGTATATGGCTTTTTACTTTTCACGATTTGAAGTGCTATCAGATAAGAAGCCTTTACTAGGGACTTATCTTCAACAGTTGTTTTTGCTAATGAACTTATTTGCTTTTGCATACTTTCAGGTATCCTTAGAAAATATTCAACTGGCTTCTTAGCTAAATCTGAATGTTTTGACTGCAAGTGCTTGGCGAGTTTCAAAGGTTTCATGGCATCATTGCATAAACTCTCAGAACACATGACACAAAGCGGCTGGGGATCCAGCTCACTTCCAGGTTCTTGAATAAATTCAAACTTCAAGTAGCCCTCATCATATTTTCTTGAAACCTTGAACTTTTTCTTCTCTCCGCCTCCAGTTGTAATGTCCTTCCTGATGTCCTTCCTGATGCAGGGGCTGTGGAGGCTCTGATTCATTGATCAACTCACAGTTACATGAAGTATTACCAAAGAAATGCAAAATGCTTGGTTGCTTTTTCTCACTCATTGTGGATTTATTTTATTCGAATCTTAAACCAAACAAGAAATGACAGTTATCAAACTCAAGCTCTTTGATGCAATTAAATATCACACTGTGCACAGTTAAAATAAAAACATCGCTGGTTGCTTACCTAAGAGGAGTATCGTGAGGAATAAACACCAGTATAGTGTTGACAATTTGCTTCAACAAAATAAAACAATCAGACAAGAATCGATATTCATGGGGGGTTTGATTATTGTGACCATACGCATGCAGATACCGTCACAACAATATGTGGTAAAAGGAAATGTTCAGAGTTTCCAAGAGGAGGGATAGCATCTACAGTGTATTTAGAGGCAGAGCTGGTGAAGAAAAAATCTAGGGTGTCAGGAGAATTATGAGGATTATCTTGTCTGGTAAGTAGTTGAACAATTTGTGTTAAATCATTACTGACAGGAAATAATTCAACTTCTCTTTCAGCTTGATCTGTAAAGTTAGGAAAGGGAAGCTAGTTTGAGTTATCAACATTGAATTCTTCAAGGAAATGATCTTGCTGTCTAGGTAATCAATGATAAATAATCAAAGGAATCAGCACATCATTAGAATTAGGAGAGTAATTGCAGCAGATGAAAAAAAACAAAGTAATGAGGCAAGGAAATTTTGAGCCAGAGTAGATTATAAAGAGGAGATTCAAGGCTTGATAATCTTTAGAAGTAAGCATGGAGTGTCAGATATAAAAATGTTTTTCCTTCTTATGATGGCATCATGAAGAATGTAATTAGTATAGTTGAGATGACATATTAGGTGAAATGAGAAATAAATGATCAGGTTTATATGTGTGCAGGTATGAGCTGAGGTCCCATATATTGAAGTGGAAGTTTTTGTTGTTGTTTTTTTTCATAGATTTTTTTGTTATTTCTTTAGGCTTTTTTGGGGTGTTTGTTGCTGTTTTGTTTCAACTTTGTTATACTTTTGTACATATTTATGGATTTTTGTGGTAGATTTTTTATCCAATATCACTATTATTTTGTCCACATAGCACTGATATGCATAGGTTTTATAACCCATGTGTGGGCCTGATATATACATAAGCAAATTGTTATGATGTTTTTATGGTTGGCATTATCAGATCATAACGCAAGATTGAAGGACTTGGGGATACAGCCTCTCATGGAAGAAGTGCCCAGACTCAAGTCCAGATATCACCTCAACAGTGCTCCCTTCATACTAATACTTTGAAGTACTTTGAAGCACACTCAGACTCAGGATGTGTAGACAGGAAAGGTATAGGATGACCTGGGATCAAGAGGAAAGAGTTGGAACTGAAAAGAGTTCTAAAATGAATAAGCAGAAAGGGAAATGGTCCCAGTCGAGCATGGAGAGATCACATCGATGAGTGTTATCAGTGGAACTAGCTGTAGATCCAGGAATGAGCTGTTGTGTTTATATGCAAATGCTAGAAGTGTAAGAAACAAGGCAGATGAAATCGTTGCATTAATTGAGTCTGTTCACCCAAAAATTGTTGGAATAAGTGAGACATGGTTAAATGAGGACGACATCCTGACAGGAATAGAGATGGAAGGATATGATGTGTTTCGTGAGGATAGAAGGGGTAAAAAGGGATGGGGAGTGCTATTGATAATAGAGAAAGAGTTATGTCCATACAAAGTAGAGATTCAAGAGGGAAAAATTGCCAGTGGTTTTGAGGCATTATGGTGTGAGATAGAGGTGAATGGAATGAAATACTTGGTTGGATGTTGTTATTGACCAGGAAAGGTGGATGGTAGTGACTATGAAATGTATAATCAAATTAGCCAAGCAAATAAGAAAAGAGTGATCATTATGGGCAATTTTAATTATGGCAATATAGACTGGAATGATGAGATAGCAACTGGAAGTAAAGAAAATGAGTTTCTTGAGTTTTTGAGGGATAACTACCTCAAACAGTGGACACACGGGGATTGAGGGTATTGGATTTGGTCATCTCATCAGAGGATGTAATTATAAATGAAGTGTCAAATCATCCACCAATTGGTAGGAGTGACAATGAGGTGATTACCTGGGTGGTTGCCAGCAGTGTGAGGATCTCTGTAAGAAGAGGTTATATGTGGAACTACAAAGGGGTCGATTATGAAGAGCTCAGGAGACAGCTTGCAGGTGTAGCATGGAATGAGGAGTTAGCTGGAAAAGAGATCAATGCAGCTTCGGGGATTTTCCAAAACATTTTGGTAGATGCAATGTCTAAATGTATTCCAAGAGTGAGAAAGTTAAAAAGGTAGGTGTGACATGGATGAATAAAGAGATTAAGTATGCAATACAGAGAAAAAGGGCATTATGGAGGCAGCATAAGAGAAGTGGAAATAACCAATTCCATGCGGACTACAAAGACCAGGCAAGACGAATGTGACTTGGTTGGTGAGGGTAGCCAAAGAGAGGTATGAACAGCAGTCAGCTAATGAAGCCAAAAAGAATCCTAAGGAGTTCTTTCAATATGTAGCCAGCAAAAAAAAGAATGATTATTGAAAGATGACATTGATAGGAGAAAAAGGTATAAAGACTGCTGTTGCAAAATGTGTGGTAGAGATATTTAATGAGCAGTTCATAAAGGTCTTTCAATCTTGTGAATGCGACTTCATGGAGAGATTGTGAGCAGTAGATGATGGAGAGGAGAAACTGACTGTAAGTGAGCAAGAGGTGTATGGGGAGTTGAGTAAACTAGATATTAATAAGGTGTGGGACCTGATAATATATCACCATGTATTCTGAACGAATGTGCCTGTGAGTTGACACCTGTCTTGACATATTTTTTTAATACGAGTCTTGCACTTGGTCAAGTCCCTAAGGAGTGGAAGGAGGGCAAGATTGTGCATTTCATAAAGGAGGTGATCGAGCTCAAGCATCAAACTATAGACCCGTCTGTGTGTCAGGTGTTGTGGTTAAGTTGTTGGAGAAGCTTGTGAGAACTATGATCCAGAGTTGGGTTGACAACAATGGTATTATCTTTGATGGACAGCATGGATTTACTAAAGGGAGGTCATGTTTTAGTAATCTACTTACTTATTACAATAAAGTGACTACTTCCTTGGATAGAGGAGAAGAATACACAATAATATACTTAGATTTCTCAAAGGCTTTTGATAGATTACCACATGATAAGTTGATAGTCAAACTGGAGTGGTGGGGTTGGATATTAGATTAGTGCATTGGATTGGAGACTGGCTATCTGATAGTTTGAGTCACTAGTAGAGTGCCTCAGGGGTCTGTTTTGGAGACATTACTCTTTAACTTGTATATTAACGATATAGGTGAAGATTTGGATGGAGATATTCAGTTGTTTGCAGATGATGCAAAGTTGGGAGGAACCATGAAAAGTAGTGAAGATGTTGTGGCCTTACAAGAAGACTTGAATAAATTGAGTAATTGGGAATGGGGATGTGAGTTCAATGTTGCAAAATGTAAGGTTTTAAAATTTGAAAAACAAAAATGGGATGCAGAATTTATGCTTGTGAGGATATATTGTTGGAGATGGAGGAAATAAGAAATCTGGGGGATGATAGTAGATAAGGATCTGAAATTTAGGGGACACATAGCCAAAATTGTTAAGACAACACAAAGGCTTCTGGGAATGATGCGGAGGAAACTGACTTCTAGAAGTAGGGAGATTCTTGTTCCGTTGTATAAGGCTTTGAGTAGGCCATACATGGACTGTTGTGCCCAGATTTAGTCACCAGGGTTTTCAGAAGGATGAAGAGATGTTGGAGAGGAGACTAACTAAGGTAGTTTCTGATCTCTGGAATGTTGAATATGAGGAAAGATTGAGAAGATACAACTTGCAAAGTCTAGTGGACAGGAGGAAGAGGGGAGATATGATAGAGACCTACACGTTATTAAGGGGTTGTTATAGGATCAATGCTGGAGAAGTACTAGAGAAAATAGTGGGAGATCAGGGGAGTGAGAGGCAGGTTTTTTTCATGCAGAGTTGTGAATGAATGGAATACCTTGCCTGAGAGTGTTGTGTCTACAGAGGATTTGAGTATATTTAAAGCATAGTCATGAGCTGTGTGTTTGATAAAAGGAACTCCCAAATGAGTCTTTGACTGCATGAGGTCTTGGGGTAATAATAATAATAATAAGAAGAAGAAGCCCTCAATATCTGTTTCATGCACAATAAGTGAAAGAGAGTGGAAAGTATGTCCAAGTTATGGTAAGTAATAATTTAAAAGCTTTGAGAGAGCAGGACAATGACAAAATATCACATCATGAAAATGTGGCTTCCCTGAAAACAATTTTACATCAGACTGTTAAAACATTAAACAAAAATTGTTTGTATTCCAGTAAGTACCCAGCTAGATGATCTCTAAAAATTTCAGAAGTAGTTCTTAAGGAGAGTATGTTTGTTCGACCTCAAATCGGAGAACTATTAAAAGTTGAAGAATTCAAAAAGAGGCTTGCTAAAATTGAACTAGATGAATGGAAAGCATTCAGGGATATAAAGATACCTGGCAACAATTAAGCTAAAACTAAATGTAATTTATAAAAAAAAATTTAAAAAAAAAACTAACTGTAACTTGCATCTTGAAGAAGTGATCATAGTAATAGTTAATATATTAAATTAAATATTTTATGTGTGAAAAATATCACTTAAAATTATATGCCGGCCTGGTTGGCTGAGTGGTTAGCATATCCACTCTCCAACCAAAAGGCTGCGGGTTTGAATTCCATCATGAGCATGGATGTTTTTGATTGTCTGTGAAAATATTAGTGGTCATGGTGGTCAATTGATGGTGTTGGAGTAGATGATAAAGTTCGCTGTGGTTGGTGGATTGAGTGGTGGAGACGGAGAGTTGTAGGGTAGGTGTTCTCCCTCAATGAGTCTTTGGACTCCCTGGAGGTGTCACATAATAATAATAATGATAATAATAATAATATATTCAAAGAAGTAGTTGATCAGCTGATAACAGAGTACCACAAGATAGAGATTGGAATGTCGCCGAAGACTCACTTTCCTCATTCTTTCCTGGACTTCTTTCTGAAAAACTTTGATGAAGTGTGTAGCAGACTGAAATTGTAATGGAGCAATGATAGAATGCTAGTATGGTGGAGGGACTATGATTCCCTCCACCGTACAAAGACAGACATTCAGCAATACTTACAGATCCTTGGGTAGTATTTGTTTTGCTTAATTGCTTACTCCATAGTAATCATAGTCATAGATCATAATCGCCAGCAAAAGTTCTTATACTTCAATGAGCAGATGATGTTTTTCAATGTAGTATAAAAATAATATATATTTGTATATATATATATAATATAAATAATATAAAAATAATGTATATTTGCAATATACATCTCAATATGTATTCCATACATTTTATGACTTTATTATTCTAGCAAAATTGAATAAGTCACACATAGAAAGTTCTAAACTTGTTTAATAATGAATAGATACAATATAAAAGGGTAAAGGGTAACTACACAATTATTAAAATGTTTCAAGATATATAGACTACTTAAAATTAACATTTGATGTTACCTTTTGCATAAATATAAATTTTACTTATCTTTTAGATACAAATATAATTTCCCCATATTAAGCAAAAACTAATAACAACTTTCCTTGGAGCTTTTAGCATTGGTTTGTTAAAAACGGATCATTTTTATAAATAAAATTGAATAAGCTGCATACATTGCTTATTGAAGATAATATATTACATTAAAACTATAAATTACTTATTACTATGATTTAAAATATTGCTATATACAGTGTATATATATATATATATATATATATATATATATTATTGTTTGATTATTATATAAGTGTCTTATTATTTTCTTTTTAATTTTACAGGTGTGGTGCTCAAAGACTTGATCGCTAAGTACTTTGTGTCACCCACACTACTCCGAGTAGTCCGTGTGGTAAAAGTAGGCCGTGTGCTCAGGTTGGTCAAAGGAGCCCGGGGAATACGTACCTTGCTCTTTGCACTTGCCATGTCCTTGCCTGCTCTTTTCAACATCTGCCTTCTTCTCTTTTTGGTCATGTTTATATACGCCATTTTTGGGATGTCCTTCTTCATGACTGTGAAGCATCGTTATGGGATTGATGATAACTTTAACTTTGAAACATTTGGACAATCCATGATTCTTTTATTTCAAATGTCTACATCAGCAGGATGGGATAGTGTCTTAGCTGGTATCATGGATGAAAATGATTGTAGCGCACCTAGTGATGAGAATGAAGGAGACTGTGGCAGTCGAGGTATTGCCGTAGCATACCTTGTGTCCTACTTAATTGTTAGTTTTTTGATCATAATCAATATGTACATTGCCGTCATCTTAGAAAATTATAGCCAGGCAACTGAAGATGTACAAGAAGGCTTAACTGCAGATGATTATGATATGTACTATGAAATTTGGCAGAGATTTGATCCTGATGGTACGCAGTTTGTTAGTTATGAAACACTACCAGATTTCTTGGATACGTTAGAAGAACCTCTGCAGATTGCAAAGCCTAATAAGTACAAAATCATCTCTATGGATATTCCAATTTGCAAAGGAGATCTGATATACTGTGTCGATGTTTTAGATGCCCTAACAAAAGATTTCTTTGCCAGGAAAGGACACGTTATTGAAGAAACAGCAGAAATTGCTGATGTTGTCCCTAACAAAGAACGTGAAGGTTATGAACCAATTAGTAGTACCTTATGGCGGCAGCGAGAAGAATATTGTGCACGTGTGATTCAACAGGCATGGCGTCGTTACAAAGGACAAAACACCTCAGAACCTAAGCAACAACAAACTGCAATTGTAATTGAAAGTGATGGCCATGTTACCAAAAATGGCCACAAGGTTGTGATCCATTCCAGGTCCCCAAGTGTAACCAGTCGTTCCACAGATGTGTGATATTCATGAAGTGAGGGGGGGGGGAAATAATCAGGACTATGTACAGCAAAGAACCAGCTGTGCTCTCTGCATAAAGGTGGGCTGATGAGAGTGAGCTGACAATATCTGCATGGAGTATATTTTTTATATTCTTTATGCAGGGGTTGTGTACCAGTCTGCTTGCAACATATGTACTTAGTTAACAAAAACCAATGTTTTCCATTGTTATTTTTCTAATAATAATTGGTTGACTTTATTGTCTATTTTACACTGACTGTACATATGCAAAAACTGTATGGCTAATAGCCAAACTATTAGTTGCCATGGTAGAAAAAAAAATTTAAGAGTATGTAGTATGCATTTTATTAGTTTACCTTCTGGTGGCATCCTAAAATCATCAGAAGAAAAGTGGGTTCGTTTATTTTAGTCAAAGAATTACAATGCCCTTATCATCTTCTCTTTTTTGAAGATGACCTGTTATTGCTGTTATTTAGTTTGTTGCAGTGTGTTGGGAGTAAGAATGAACTGTATTAATAATACTATCCTGTTAAACTCTGTTGCTTGTTAAAGACAACGATTTGTTGAGCCTGATAGGCATCGCAGAAGAGCAACCTTTACGCTTCCAAAAAAAAAAAAAAAAACAGAAAAAAAAACAGAAAAAAGCATCCTGTTGAATTTTTTTTTTTCTCCTAATGGAGAAATTACTACTGACCTCAAAGGCTGGAAGCTCAGCCTGTGTGATCTTAGGTTCAGGGATAGTTAGGCAGGAATGCTATTATGTTGCTTTGGATACAAATTAGGAGTTGATTGGTATCTATTATGACTACCAATTACTGCTTAGTAAAATACATTTTTAATTTATGAAGGAACTTTTACTGATGCCCTGTATGGTAGCAGTTCATCAGTCCAAAGTGTATGGTTATTGAATAACATGAAATAGGAGGAATAAAACTTTTATGACTTCTCTTTTAGGAACAAAAGATTGGTTACCCTATGCAAATGGGAAGGCCAAATTACTTGGCTTTGTCAGGATATGAAAACACACGAAATTTTAATGAGGGGGGGGGGCAGGGAGAAGGGCAAGATATGGAAGAGGAGGGGAAGGGACTAAATACTTATTGTGATGCAACAGTGTATCATTTGACTTTCTCAGTTGTCTACCTTACACAGTAGGAAATGCAAAAAAGTGAACTAATGATAAATAATTGTGCAGTAAGTTCTAATAATTTGTACTTTGATGCAAAGATAAATGTTTTTTTTTTTTTTTTTTTCAAAAAAAAAAAATTAGGGATTTTAGGGACAAAATAAATGCCAATATATTTATATATCCTAATTATCTTTGCACAGTCTAACTCCAGGTGTATGACACTAAGTCCCTTACCCCTTCTCAGATAATGAGATAAACTTTTAACTCTGGTAGTGGTGGGGTTATAACACAAGGACCAGATAAGACGTGGAGTGCAAAGCATCAGCCACCCACAGCAGAGAGTATTGTACCTGAGGAATCTCTGCAGAATCTTAAGAGGTTTTATTTATATCATGTGCCTTTCTGCATTGTTACTGTTGTCACAGAGAAGCATGATTATGCATCATAGTACAGCTACACATCCCAGCCAGCTTACTACAAAACAGCTGGTTTTGAATCTTATCCTAGCACACTGAAAATTTTATCCTGATTTATAACTTTAGAAAAAATTGTTATATTATTATTAGTAGTAATATTATTATTATTATTGTTATTATTATTATTATTTTCCTTTAAATGTTCTGGCCAAGTTCAATTCTGGCTCAGTAAGCCACTTCAATGCACACTGCTTGATGTGAAGAGTCAACTTGTGCAAGTTTTTCTCTATATCACTATGCATAAAAATTTCCTTTTGGCACCATTGAATACACTGATTCTGTATAAACCCAAGCATCAGCATCCCCCTTTTTTTATTACAGGAATTACTGAAATGCCTTTTGTTATCAAACTTCTTTGTGGAAAACGAAAACTATCACTCCATGTAAAGTTGCAAATTCTAGCATAAATTCTTGCCTGTTATATATAGCAGGAGCTAGTGTTAGGGTTAATACCTGAATCCAAATAGTAAATTAGTTGCCTCTGATGTAGGCCCTCTAGCATTAAATAAAAGTTTTATTAGCTTTGAAAAAAATCCAAACCACCAATGAGATGCTGTGAACAAGAATGTGATGTTCTCCTCCATCCTATCCTAGTTAAAACTTGCGTTTAAGCAGCCTGAACTCCAAATCTATTACTATCAACTTGGCTCCATGATTGCCAGGTTTCTAATGGATGATTCTGCAATGCTGAAGAATGCTTCAAGAATCTTGACTCGCCATTTCCATCTTAACACCAAGTTTCAATCATTTTCTCAATTACGCCTTTTCAGCTTGTACTTACTTTGTAAGATGTTTTGAATTTCACAGTTTGTACCATACTGCCTGTAAATACATCATTGAATAAATTTTTGATAATTTATCACAACGAACCAATGCTCAAGCAAGGAAGTATTGTAGTGTGCATTTTCTGCCTTCTGTGATAAATAATTTCTTTCATTACATAGTGATGCATAGTGATTTTGTTCATATCATCTAACACCATACAAAACACACACACACACACACACACACACACACACACACACACACACACACACACACACACACACACACACACACACACACACACACACATTACTGGCATGTATATGTGTGTGTGTGTGTGTCATGTATGTGTAAATATAAAAACAAGCAGTTACAGAATTACTTAATATGTATAGGCATAAACTTCAGCACATTTTCATAATTATTACTTTATTTTATGAATTTTAACTGTTTTCTGTGATTTCTTAACATTTCTAGGCTGTGTTTGCAGTATATTTGGCAATAAACAAATAAAAGAACCAAATAATTTTGTATTAAAAGAAAAGTAAGTGATAGTCTACACAGAAATGTCATGCTCAGGCATTTGTTACTGGTCATTTATAAAATAAATAAAATGCAGAAAATGCAATGTGGAATCACATTTAGAATTTCTTGGTGTTTGTAGCTATAATAATTGTATGAAGTACACATGCAAGAATAGAAAGAGAGAGAGGGGAAGGGAATAAAAGGAAAAAAAAAAGGGGGGGGGGAGTGAGAAAGAAAAAGAGAGAAAACTAATAACATGTTACAATCTATAAGTTATTTTTTTATTTTAATTAATTAATTTTTTATGATAAAAAATAACTATTTTTTATCATTCATTTCAAATGATAAAGCAACATATTTCAACATAATTTCCATTGCATGTAATGCTGCCTCTCTAAGTTTAATAATTTTATTTTTTCTTTTCTTACCTTTTTTTCAGTATGTTTGTTTCACATATTGCTTAAAAAAATGTTCGTGTTATTACCATTTGCATTTTATTTAAAAATAAATAGATATTTTTAGATAAAATTTTCTACTTAGTGAAGGCATATTAGTGAATATGATGTGTTATTATTACTCTAAAGACTGATATGGGATGAGTTCCTTCTGCATTATGTATTAATGCAAACTCAGCAGTACATGTACCTGACATATATGATTATATTATCAGATAATGCTCATCAAAAGACTGTGTAATTTCTTCAGCATGTATATAAATACTGAAAAAATTAGTAAGACAAATATTATATTGTGAGAAACTATAGAAAAATATTATATAAAACTATATTTAAAAAATGTAATAGAAAATAAATCAACTGTGTAATTGGATTTAATATAGTGACTGTGCAGTTGAAGTTCAACTAATTGTCAGTCACACCCAGCTTTTAATGCCTCTGAGAGCAAAAGAAACTCATATACTGCTTTTACCAATTCACCTGCTGGTTTGCAATGGTTACATTGTCAAAACCTTATAATTTCGAGTTCAACTTGCTTTTCCCTCATGGAAGTACCAAGTGATAAACATGCATTCCCTGTCTTTAGTGCCACACAGGTATAGCAGATCTGAGAAACAAAAACATCTCTGAATGTTAGAATACAGCTTTAATGTTAACTTCTTCAGGATGAGTTTGATTTTGTTTTGCTTATTTTCAGTGCAACAAAGGAATATTGATGTGGATGTTACACAGTACATCTATATTAACAAGTCATATTTCTCATGAAAATTATGCATTTTGATTAATACTCAGTGAATTCATTTAGCAACTGAGTGCTGAATAACATAACTGAAAACATTACTATTAGCATCACACATACATGGAGTCAAAGACGTTATGTGAAATCCACACTGTCACAGACACAATGTGCATCAAACTATCTTTGTACATTGAGCTTGCTAGTTCAATGTTTGCACAGTGGCCATACCCTCAGGCAATTCATTACACTAACCAAACATCCTCCATGACAATAAACCTCTCTGTTTTTTGCTCCACTACTACTACTACTACTACTATACACTACCTTATACAGCATCCAGGGATGGCCTCTTGTTCTATTTCCATCTCCTGCTGTTCTGTGAAAAATATCTTTCACCTTAATTTGGTAAAACACTTCAACTTATTATTAATTATATGAAGAGCCAAAGCTTCAATTTGACGACATGAACTTATTTAAGTTAAGGGATATTACATTCCATATTGTTTCACAGCCGAATAAGAAACTCAAAGAGTTTCATGCCGAATATAGAAACTATATAAAGTTCGGCAAGTCCAAGTGTAAGCAAATACCTGGATAGTGCAACAACTGACCCATTTGGGAGTGCAACACTGAGGCAACTCATAGTAAGGGTGTAGCAAGCTCCGATCACTACGATAGGTCTGCCTACTCACTGATGAGACCTCAATAAAGGTTGAAACCGGTCCGGGTAGTGACCTTCTCTCATAATGTAGAACAGTAATACAGCTCCTAGGAGCTGGGTTTCACATTATGGGTAAATACCAAGAATAGTGATCGGAGCTTCCTCCACCCTTACTATGAGTTACCTCAGTGTTGCACTCCCAAATGGGTCAGTTGTTGCACTATCCAGGTATTTGCTTACGCTTGGACTCGCCGAACTTTATATTGTTTCTATATTCGGCATGAAACTCTTTGAGTTTCTTATTCGGCTGTGAAACAATATGCGATGTAATATCCCTTAACTTAAATAACTTCAACTTATGTTTCAATTACATCACCTCTTCTCTTTCTATCCAGCAGTCTCTGCAAATAGCAATCTCTCTCTCTTTCCACGTGTAGATACCACTTTTACTCTTTTACAGATCCATTCCAAAAAAATCCACATTCCCTTGAAAATTTTATTAATAACTTCTACATTAGTCTTCATCTATGCTACAGTTCTAGCAATATGGCACCTAAATATTAGGTGCATGTCATCATTGCCCATAGTTTCTTAACTCCTGCACTGCTTTCAAGAGATTCCCTTTTCAATCATATGCATTGCATTTCATCTTTGTCATCTGAATTCTAAACCTTACACTTTTCACACTCAACTGTTAGCTTCAATCATGTATAACCACACAGCCAATATATTCATATCTTCCTCCAGAGCTCCTAGCAGGTCTCCTCCAACTTCAACATATCTCCATAAAGTAGTTCTCTTGCAGTATCATTATCTTCAATAATAAAACTCTAAAACAGACCCAATGGCACACTAGTGACTTTCCTCTTCCAGTATACTGCTTCCTCTATGCATAGTTTACTAACATACTTCAGAGAACATCTCTCCTAACCAGCTCACTAATAATTTATCTAACCATATCCATCCCAGTTAAAAAATACCAACCTGGTATGGTAATCTATCAAAGGCTTTGCAAAATCTAAATATATTACAATATATCTGTCTGCTTTGTCCAATATATTTGCTACCCTTATTTTTTATGAGAGTTTATGAATTCCTTGAGGAATTCATAAACTCTTTGTAAAACTCTGATAAACTCAAGGAGCTATAATGTCATCCATGGCAGGCCTTTGCAAACATCCATGCCTTATGTGGAATTAGAACCCACAACCTGTTTGCTGAAGAGACCAGGTATACTATCCATTCGGCCAACCAGACTGGTTATTGTAAGGCATAAGTGGATTGCTAAAACACAACAGAGAATCCTGATGTTACTAACCCTCTCCCCCCAATCCAAGCCTACTATCCTCTCTTACTTACACACAACTACAAATATACAGACAAATCTGTAATTTGAAGCTTTGCTCTTATCATCTCCTTTGTGAAGTGGACTAATTCTGCTATCTACCTCTTCTTTGAGATTTACTCTATTGTAAGCTCTTATTTAATAAGTATGCCAAGGCTGTTAACTCTCTAGAACATACCCTTAAAGCATACGATAATATGTCATCGAGTTCTATCCTGTTAACATCGAGTTTATTTAATATTCTAGTCATTACTTCACCACTCCTTCGTCACAAGTTCTGTAGGATATCACATCCATAGTGATGAAATATACATAAAGTACTTCAGTTAGATTCTCTGAAGATTATCAGTCATCCATTTCTATCAAATTTCATCCTACTATAATTTTTCTTTCTTCTAAAGACCAGATATTGAAAGTACTGAGATTTTTCCTTGCTAGAGTGCTAACTGCTCATACTTCACTTTCACTTTGCTTACCAACTGATCACCTTCCTAGACTACTGTTTATGGGGGGGGGGGGGGGTGGAAAGTTCTGATAAACACCTAGAATAAAAATGATATTAAAGCATCTGATATATACTTTAATATCATTAAAGAATATATCTACTAGTATGTTCTTTCTTGTGGTTATATCAGTTGCTTTAATATCATTTATTTTTGTTCTAGGTATTTATCAGAATCCAGCTCCCCTTCCCCTTGTATACCCCCCTCATGTAACTCATTATCATTTTTGACCTTATATTGTCTACTTACATTTCTTATATTTCAACCTAAAATTTCTTCTTCTTCAATACTGCATGCTTATCTCACCATTCATCTATTTTACTACCTTATTGAACCTCCTGATCCTTGAAATATATTCAGATATTGCTACTATTAAGGTTTTTGAACACTGACCAAGCTGCATTTGACAGATTTAACTGGAGATATGGAGATTTGCTGATAATAAAAAGTTGGGAAAAACTATGAAGAGCAGAGAGATTGTGGCTTTGCAGGAGGATCTCAATAGACTGTGGAAATGGTCAAGTGAATGGAGCTATCAGTTTAATGCTGCAAAGTATAAGGTCTTGAAATTTGTAGGCAAAGTTCGGATGCAAAATATACAATTAATGAGGAAATTTTGAATGAGGTGGAAGGATGAAAAATCTGGAAGTGATGGTGGACAGAGACTTGAAGTTTAGGAAGGACACTGCTAAAATTGTAAGAACATCATAGCATATTAAGGCAATGATGAGGAGAAACTTGACATAGAGAAGCAAAAAAAAGTTCTGGTTATAAAGTCTTGATTGAACTGCATATGGACTGCTCTGTGAGGATTTATCACCTAGTCTTTAAGGGAGATGAGGATATCATGAAGATAGTCCAGAGACAGTTAAGTTGGTGTCAGGTCTATGAAATGTATTATGTGAGGAAAGATTGAGGGAATGTAACTCACAATGCTTTGTGAAAAGATAAAGGACAGGAGATATGATTGAGATGCATCAATTGGTGAGGAATTGTTACCAGATTAATGTGGAGGAGTATTTTCATAGAGTAGAGTAGAGGGACACAAAGATAGAACAAGAGGCCATCCCTGGAAGCTGTATAAGGAGAGTGTGAGCAAGTTTTTTGCATGGATTGTGATTGGTAAGTGGAATGAACTGCCTGAAATGTGGTGAGTATAGAAACTGTGAATTAGTTTAAGGCACAATTTGATCTTCTTTTTGAATGAATCAATGAATCTTAACTCCATAGAGTATAATATTAATAATAATAATAATAATAATCCAACTAACTTCTCATTCCATAATATTGCTAAAAGCTCTTTTGAACTTTTCTTAATCATCCCTCCCACCTTTTGTGCCACATATATGCCTTTCTCACAGAAGTCCTCATATTGTTGGCTACCCACTCAGGATATTAACCTCATCATCACTTATTTTGCCAACTGGATGCGGATTCAACACCTCATTCACAATGACATCCTCTGATGCAGAGCTCAAATCTATGATTCTTGATTCTTGTGTGCTCTGCTTTGCACTTACTTAAGACAGTTATTCCTCAAAATTTCAACAAGTTTATTTTTTCCTTACTCCTAGATACTATCTTTTCATTCAAATGTCTACTACCATAATTAAAATTGCATATAATGATTACCCCATTCTTTTTGTGTTTACCCAACTTCTCTATACATCTCCTATTCAGTACCCTCCACATTTGTATACATTCTACTAAATATCTCATTCTGTACACCTCACTAACCTCACACCTAGACCGCCTCCAACCATGACACAAACAAAAGTGCTAATATTTCTGCCTTGAGTACAAACTTCAATTCTATTGGTAGTTCCTTTATCATCATCAAGAGCACTTCCTCCCTCTTCTTGCCCTTCCTATTTTCATGAAACACTTTATACCTTCCTATATCTCTAATCCAATCAGTATGCCATCCTCACGTAATCAAGTTCCCTTATATCAACAACTTCCTAGCAAATGCAACAATTTTTTGTTCCTCTTATTTCTGATACTCCTAGCATTCATCAGCAAACTCAGGTTTGAATTTGTAACATCCTATCCATGCCACCTCTCTCTCAGCTGAGACTTCTCTATAACTTTAGATGCTATCTTTCTGAAACATTTTTTCATGTGGCTCCTCTAAATACAAATCAATGTAATATTGCAGAGCATATTTTCTTAAATAGCACCCCTGATATGAAAGCACTGGCTTTTACCTGTGATTTTAATGAATAAAAATATTATGGCATAAATAATGTAGATTCATACATACCTTGGGATAGACCTGGAGTACTTCATGTTCTTGTCTTGATAATCTTAAGATTTACTTGGAGCATGAACTGAGATCATCATACATCATTGATAAGTATAAAATTATGAAACCAAACATAATAAAAGAATAAAATATACAAGGGAATTAAAACTGAATTGTAAAATAAAATAAAGATTAAAAATACATAGAAAATTTAAAATCAGAAATAAATAAATAATGTGTGAGCAAACATAGTTGGTGCCTGAAATATTTTCAGGACTGGGGGCAACTCATGGTAAAGGTGGTATAAGTCGTGATCACTTGTCTTAGTATCATAATGCAAAGCACATATCCTTAGTATGTATAATGCTATGCATTATGGAAAGGATCACTACCCAGACCGGTTTCGACCTTTATTGAGGTCTCGTCAGTGGGAGCTAGACCCAGAGGTGGTGATACTTAAGTGGAAGCAATGCAAAAGTCATATCTCCATATACCAGTTGAAAAAGGTGTCAACACCTTATTATTAAAATTCTCTGGATTAGAGATAGTTGATGGAAGTTTTTTCACTTGGCTATGCTACCAATTACATATTTGGTTTAATCCTTTATCCAAGTGTGAGCAAACAAAATTTGAGCCTGAAATATTTTCATGACTGGGGCAACTTCTGGTAAAGGTGGTATTAGTTCTGATCACTTGCCTTAGTATCCCATAATGCAAAGTAAGCAAATCCTTTATCCAAGCTCACACTTGGATAAAGGATTAAACCAAATATGTAATTGGTAGCATAGCCAAGTGAAAAAACTTCCATTGACTATCTCTAATCCAGAGAATTTTAATAATAAGGTATTGACACCTTTTGGCAACTGGTATATGGTGATATGACTTTTTGCATTACTTCCACCTTAGTATCACCACCTCTGGGTCTTGCTCCCACTTACAAGACCTCAATAAAGGTCAAAACTGGTGTGGGTAGTGATCCTTTCCATAATGCATAGCATTATACATACCCATAAGGATATGTACTTTGCATTATGGGATACTAAGGCAAGTGATCAGAACTTATACCACCTTTACCATGAGTTGCCCCAGTCGTGAAAATATTTCAGGTGCAAACTTTGTTTGCTCACACTTGGATAAAGGATTAAACCAAATATGTAATTGGTAGCATAGCCAAGTGAAAAAACTTCCATCTTCCATCAAATAAATAATGTGGCAACATAATGGACCCTCCAAGAAAGAATGAATGAACAAAAATAAAAATGTTGATTACGGGTATGAGCTTTTTTGACTTTGGCATCATCTTGAGAGGTGTGAAGAGCACTTAAAGAAAAAAAAAAAGGTGAAGCCAGTGGCAGAGTATGCTCAAATGGTTGCATCGAATTTTTCAATCATTGTTTATTGGCTGACACCTAGGGGTAATTTTAATTCAGTGGAGCTTCCAATTCTCTGAAATCATATAGGAGTAATGGATTTTTATAGAATTACTATTACATCTTATGGGTATAGTTTCGTTATTTTGAAGGTTAAGTATGGTCATGATTTCAGTTTTATCGATATTGGGTTCTTTGCTTTGGTTTTTATTCTTTTTATTAGTTAGGAATGGAGATGTTACAGGCACAGAAATGTTCTTGAAGCCATACCATAACAATCTAATTGTCAATCCTGTATAAGTAACATCACAATCACATGTTGACTAGGAAATTTGTATATAATGTTATGGTATTCCAATATTTTTTTAAGAGTGAAATTTAGTGGGTTTCGTAATCCTACACACACAATTAATGGATAAATATCCTTTGCAATTAATAAATTATGCAAACATGACAGCCAAAAGTCGATTAACCATTCCTACAACTACAGAAAATTTTCCAACACATAAAATAGCAAAATTGCCATATATCCAAAATACATATAAAGCTTTTAAGTATATTTTTAAACATACAAACTACAAATTAGTTTTTGCCACTAATAATAAACTGGCTACCATTCTGAAACCCACAAATTTCACTCTCACAAAGAAATACTGGAATACTACAATATGGTACACAGATTACCTTGTCAATGTGATTGCAATTTTACTTATACAGGATCAAACATATACAGGAAAATGTTCTTTTAGCAGCAATCAGGTTGTGTCTAAAGAACATCACAATTGTAATGTCCCCATTCCTGGATATCTGACCAATAAAAAAAAATATCGGTAAAATTCGAATTGCTGTCCACAAGTTCAAACAGAACTACATTCCTCAAATTGAAAAAAAAGTGACCATACTTGACCTTCAAAATAACAAAACCATGTAATGAATTTCAGAAACCATAGCCATATGATGTGACAACAATTCTATGAATGTTCATCATCCCTATGTGACTTCAGAGAATTGCAAGCTTCACCATATTAAAAGAACCTCGAGGTTTTAGCCAATAAGCAATGACTAAAAAATTCAATGCAATTTTTTAAGTATACTCTGCCACTACTTCCACTTTTTTTTTTCCATCTATTTCCCCTCGAGCACTCTTCACACTTCTGTAGATGACGCCAAAGTTGAAACAGCTCATACACTAAAATGTAACATTTTTATTTTATTCGTTCATTCTTTCTTGGAGGTTCCCATTATGTTGCCATTTCATCTTTATTTTATTTTGCAGTTTGGTTTTAATTCCTTTGTATTTTATTCTTTTATGGTGGTAAGCTTTATGATTTTATACTCATCAACAATGTGTGATAGTTATATGAATTATTTACACAAAAACACAGGGCATAGGTATTATTTATATGATTATAAGGCCATATTATTTCAGTCTGAATCTTACAGACCATCTCTGGTGGCAAAAACAGTTGATACAACTTAGAATACAAACAATGGATTTATTTGAAATAGAATGAGCTGTGTGATGTTATATTTCCAGTGACATAATGTTATAACTGAGGGGAAGGTTAATCATAACTGTAAAAAAAATTTTATACATATATATATATATATAATGTTTTACTCTACTTTATGCTGTGACAGCCCAGCCAGTCGTTGGGCTGTCGCGGTACATCAGGGCGTCCCCTGGTGTGGATGAGGGAGATGATCGGTGGCACTACTTTGTAGGCCTCCTGGCTAGGTCCATGGGACCTGCTAACCAATGACAGCTGCAGTCCTCCATTCATATTGGGGGTTGGATGATTCTGGCAGCCTTCCATAAAAAATGCTGCCTTGTAAAGCATCATGTCTAAACAGAAGAGAATTAAAACCCGGGTAGTCTCAATATGCCGGGAACAGTGGTGTCAGGGTGATGTAGCAGGCCCTGCAGTATCATCAGTCCGTGACTGCTATAAAGAAATTCAATGCAGAAATTGCTTGAATATTGCTACTTGGAATGTACGAGGATTGAATAAATGTGGGAAATTGGTTAATGTGATGAGAGAGATGGAGAGATTGAATATTAGTATACTAGGAATAAGTGAAACCTTTTGGAAAGGATCATCAGATTTTGAGTAACGAAACTTCCAAATGGCAAGATATATAAAATATATACGTCAGGTGGGGAAATATCAAGGAGAGATGTAGCATTTATTGTAGAGAAGAAAACTAATAAAACCATTATCCATATAATCAAAAAATCAGACAGAGTAATGGCAATTCTAGTGAAATCTAAGCCTAGAGATATGCTGATCATTCAAATATATGCTCCTTCAGAACAGAATGAGGAAGCAGAAATAGATATCATGTATGATGAAATAGAATGGTGTATAAAGGAAGTTGGAGGCAAGAAAGATTGAGTTATTTGTGCTATGGGTAACTGGAATGCAAACGTTAGATCAGAGAGATCATCTACACACTTGGGTCTATTTGGACTTGGAATTCTGAATGAGAGAGGACAAAAGGTGATTGATTTCTGTAACAGGCACAGTCTCATCATAACTAACACTTATTTTGAGCAAAAACCAACAGCATGATACACATGGGAAAGTCCAGATGGAAGATACAAAAATCATTTAGACTATATTGTAGTCAGTAAACTTTACTTCAATGGAATACGGAACTCAAAGGTGAAGCCAAGTGCTGATTGTGGATCTGATCATAGACTGGTCTTAAAGAAGATGAATATTCGCCTGAAAACAATAAAATTTAAAAGAAGTTAACCCCTAAAATGGAATCTGCAAATGGTACAAAATCCGATAATAAAATCAAAATTTGATGAAAATGTTTCAGAACTGCTGTCTGCACAGTTCCAAAATGAAAATGAACCCTCTCAGTGGAATAGACTACAAGCAGCTATCATAACATCTGCTAAAAACCACATCAATAAACAAGAAAGAAAGAAAGAACAAACCATGGATAACTCTAATAAGTTTAGTTTAATCCTTTATCCAAGTGTGAGCAAACAAAGTTTGTGCCTGAAAGTATCTTCAGGACTGGGGTAAGGTAGTGCAACATCAGGCAACTCGTTGCAAAGTGGAGAAAGCTCTCATCACTCCTATCTCAGTATCTCCCATAATGCAAAGCACATCTCCTTGCAGATATGTGTAATGCTATGCATTCTCCACCTTTGCAACGAGTTGCCTGATGTTGCACTACCTTACCCCAGTCCTAAACTCTCAACATCTTTCTCTGAATCCGGAGTAATTTAATAATAAGGTTGCACACCCTTTGGCAACTCCTATAGGTTAGGATGACCTCTCATTGCTTCTGTTTCAGGCACAAACTTTGTTTGCTCACACTTGGATAAAGGATTAAACTAAACTTATTATAGTCTAACCAAGTGAAAAATAAACTCTCAACATGGATAACTCAAGAGGTAATCAACCTTATTGATGAAAGAAGAACATGGAAAAGAGGAGCCAATGAAGAAGAACGGTTAAGATATAAAACTTTGGATAAAAGAATCAAACAGTTATGTAAAAGATTGAAAGAAAACTGGATAAATAGGAAGTGCACTGAGATAGAAGAATTACAAAATAGGAACAAAACCAGAGAAGCATTCCTGAAAGTGAAAGAACTTAATGGAAAAGCAAAACATACACAGTCTAATAACATCAAGGACAAAGATGGAAACATAATCATTGATAAGGAAAAGATAAATGGAAGATGGGTGGAGTACCTATCAGATCTCTATGATGACGATAATGGTAACTTGTTAGCTGATTTACGGCACCTTAAATTAAACGTAACAACAGATACCACTCTGCCCACAAGAAAGGAGGTAGAACATGTCATTAAGAATCTTCTTAATAATAAATCCCTTGGGTGTGATAATATTCTGGCTGAGCTGCTGAATATAACAACTATTTAGCGAAATCCATTCAGGACATCTATGAAACAATACAATTACCTGAAGTCTATGTGCATACCAATTCCAAAGAAAAAGAATGCACAAAATTGTGAGGATTACAGAACTGTGAGCCTAATATCCCATGCATCTAAAATTATTTTAACCATCATTAACAAACAAATTGAAAGAGCCTTAAGCGGTGAATTGAGTGAACAACAGAAAGGCTTCAGAAGAGGAATGGGAACCATTAATGCTATCCTGGAACTAAAAATACTAATAGAAAGATCACTTGAAAGAAATAGGAACATTTACATATGCTTCATAGACTTTCAGAAGGCTTTTGACCGGGTAAAACATAATAAAATGTTCAATATATTAGATAAATTAGACATAGAAGATCATGTACTTAAGATAATAAAAATGATTTACATCAAACAGAAAATGCAGCTGTTTAACTCTGAGACTTCTGCAGTGAAAATAAAAAGAGGAGTTTGACAACGTTGTATCCTTTCACCAAATCCATTTAATATCTATAGTGGGACAGTGATGAAATAGATTGAAAAACAAAAAATAGTAATTAGTATCAATGGTATACAACAATCTTAGATATGCTGATGATACCATTCTTAATAGCAGAAAACAGAAACAAATTAATCAAATTACTGCAGCTACTAATTGAAGAAGGTAAAGAATTTGGATTAGATATAAATGCAGAAAATACCAAATTTATGAAAATCTCAAAAGAAAGCAGATCTGAGCCAGAAATATTCATAAACAATATGAAAATTGAACATACAACAGAATACAAATATTTAGGCACCTACTTTAACTGCAGATGGAAAGCAAGATAAAGAAATAAAAATAAGAACAGCCACAGCTAAAGATGCATTCTGGAAAAATAAAGATCTGCTCAGAAGTTCTGTGAGCATCAAGACAAAGAAAAGAATGATAAGAACATTAGTGTGGCCAATTTTCACATATGGAAGTGAGACCTGGATATTCAAGAAAAGAGTACGGCAAAAGATAATGGCCTTTGAAATGTGGTGCTATAGGAGAGCTCTGAAAATCTCATGGACAGAACATGTGACAAATACAGATGTCCTACAGAGAATGAGAACACAGAGATCTTTATTACAGGAAATGATCCAGAGAAAGATGAGATTGGCAGGACATGTGCTGAGAGGTTCAGCAGGACAGAGGATACTAACAGTTTTAGAAGGAAAATTATGGGAAAAGGATCAAGAGGCAAAAAACGAATTACATGGTTTGAAGATATAAGATCATGGATAGGATCACATAGCTATGCAGAAACAAAAAGGAAAGCCACCAACAGAGAGAGAACTGGAAGGACATGGTGCTTCCAGTTCTCTCACTGAGGATGCTACATGAAGAAGAGACCTTATGACTTCATAAAATACCAGTTTTCGTTTTAATAGCAAGTATTAAAAACAAAAAACACTTAATGATGCATTATTCTAATCAGACTTTCCCATATTTTTGATAATGATAGGCAGTCATTCTGATTCAAGTTCAGGCTTTGAAGCAAGGCTTCAGCACTCTCCTTAAATAAATAAATAAACATTCACATTTGTATCGACATCAATATAGTAAGCATGTTTCAGACCAAAGAATGTTGTTGTCTATGTCTGTTCCATGTTGAACCAATCCCGATTTATCGGATTTCCTGTGATATTTATATGATTGCTATTCTTGTATTCTCTTTTCTATTGAGCGTCCAGTTTGTCCGAAGCAGTCACAAGGAACTTAGTATACACCCGGCAGAGAGCGTTTATTTTTTGAAGAGGAAAATAAGTTAGAGAGTTTATTGACAGGAATAAAAGTAGCCACTAAATCATGTTTCTTCAGAATGCTAGAAATTGGTTCCGAAATGCCTGAGATGTATGGGATTGGAACTCGATGTACTGTTTCCTTTGTTGTTTAAGTTAGGTTTGTAGGAGTCAAAGAGATGTGTAATCCTTTCTGAGATGCCACTTAATTTCATATATTGTTTGATATTTGAGAGATCTTCCTGTAATTGATGAGGAGTCGAACAATTAAGTCTTAGCTCTTTGAATTAAAGACTTTATAATTCCTGTCTTTTGAGAAGGATAGTATGCAGATTGTTGAAGAATGTAGCATCCAGTGAAAGTGGGCTTCTGATACACTGATGTGGTTAAATTCCTGATGGTGAGCAGATGTGAAGAATGTCTAGAAAACATAATTTGTTGTCTCTTTCAATTTCCATAGTGAATTTGATATAAGGATGTAAAGTATTTATAGTAGCTAAAAATGTTACTAAAGTTTCTTTATTGTGAGGCCAGAGCAAAAATGTCTTCAATATACCAAACTCAAAATGAGCGTTGAGATGTATAGACGAAAAAAGGATGTCTTATAGATGCACTAAATAAAAGTTGGCTAGAGCAGAGTAGAGTAGACCTCCCATGGCAGTTCCTTCCAGTTGGCTGTAGAATTTGTTTTGATAAAAAAAGTATCCATAATGCATCACAAATTTGAATAGTTTTACTATATCTTGTGGGAATGTTTCAGAAAGTAGCTGCAATGTCTCCTTGAGAGATACGTTCATAAATAGGGATTCTATATTGAAACTCATCATAAGATCAATGGATTGTATGGAAACATTTTTCAATTTGTGTAGGAAATCTGAAGAATTTTTTATAAACAAGTGAGACTTGCCAATATGTGATTTCAATAGGTTTGCTAAAAATTTGGCTATGTGATATGTAGGAGAATCAATATAATCTACAATTGAACAGAGTGGAGTGTCTTTTTTTATGGATCTTTGGTAAACCATAGAACCTAGGTGTTCTTGCAAAATAAGTTTTTAGCTTCCACCACCTATTTACAAACATACCTCTCAAGGAGACATTGCAACTACTTTCTGAAACATTCTACAAGATATAGTAAAACTATTCAAACTCGTGATGCATTCTGGATACTTTGTTTATCAAAACAAATTATTATTATTATTAGACACCTCCAGGGAGTCCAGAGACTCATCGAGGGAGGGCACCTGCTCTACAGCTCTGTCTCCACCAACTGACCGCAAATACACCAACGTCATCTACCGCCGACCACCACCATTAGTATTTCCAAAGACAATCACAAACATCCATGCCCATGGCAGGATTCGAACCTGCAGCCATTTGGCTGGAGAGCGGATACACTAACCACTAGGCCAGCCAGGCTCTACAACCAAGTGGAAGAAACTGCCATTGGAAGTTCACTCTCCCCTGCTCTAGCCAACTTTTATTTAGAGCATCTAGAAGACATCCTTTTTTCATCCATACACCCTCAACCTTCATTTTGGATTTGGTATATTGAAGACATTTTTGTTCTATGGCCTCACAATATAGAAACTTTACCAACGTTTTTAGCTACTATAAATACTTTACATCCTCATATCAAATTCACTGTGGAAATTGAAAGAGACAACGAATTATCCTTTCTAGATGTTCATCTAGAAAGGATAACTCACTATCAGGTGATTTAACAACATCAGTGTATCGAAAGCTCACTTTCACTGGATGCTCCATCCTTCTCAAAAGATAGGAATTATAAAGTCTTTAATTCGACGATTTAAGACCAATTGTTCGACTTTCAGTTATGGGAAGACCTCTCAAATATCAAACAATATATGAAATTAAATGGCTTCTCAGAAAGGACTACACAAAATCTGTTTGACTCCTACAAACCTAAATTAAACAACAATGAAACAGTACATCGAGTTCCAATCACATACATCTCAGGCATTTCAGAACCAATTTCCAAAATTCTGAAGAAATATTATTTAGTGGCTACTTGTATACTTATCAATAAACTCTCAAGTTATTTCCCCTCTTCAACACATAAATGCTCTCTTATGTCTCTCCTTGTGACTGCAGTCTATCCTATTTTGGGCAAATTGGATGCTCAATAGAAAAGAGAATACAACATCAATGATATAAATACCACAGGAAATCCAATAAATCTGAATCAATCCAGATTTATCGGATTTACCACAGGAAATCTTTACTTCAACTGCTAATGAATTACAGACGCATATCCAAGAATTCCAAATTGCTAGCAAATTAGCTGGACTAAAGATAAACCTAAAGTAGACCCAAGTTATGTTCAATAGCTATGTCCAACCAGAAATAATAAAAATCCATAATGATGAAATCAAACAAGTAGATCATTACACATACTTAGGACAACAGATATCAATGGAACAAAATATCATGGATGAAATTAAAAGCCACACATGATGCTTGGGTGGAAAGCATTTGGAAGATTACATTCAATATTCAAAAGTCAACTACCATTATGCCTGAAAAGAAAAGTTTTTAACCGGTGTATTCTTCCTGTATTGACATATGACTGTGAAACATGGACAATAAATGTAAAGGAAATTCAAAAATTAAGAACAACACAATTTAGTATGGAAAGAAGTATGCTTGGTATCTCAAGACTGGATCACAAAAGGAATACGTGGATAAGAAATCAAACCAAAGTATGTGACATCATAGGAATAGTGAAATATCTGAAGTGTGAATGGGCTGGGCATACTGCTCAAAGACAAGATCAACGATGGACAAAAGAAGTACTGGATTGGATTCCATGAGAGAAAAAACGACCACGACGCATCAATCCACAATGACCTAAATCATTGTGAATTGATGATATCATCAGATTTACAGGAGTGACATGGGAAAGGAGAGCCATGGATAGACAGTCTTCGAGTAATCTTGAAAAGGCCTTCATCCAGCAGTGGATCGACAATGGATGATGATGATGATGATGATGTGTGTGTGTGTGTGTGTGTGTGTGTGTGTGTGTGTGTGTGTAGGTGAATCAATTCCTTCCACAATTGGGCGAAGAGGGATGTTTTCTTTATGAATTTTGGGAACTCCATAGATGCGTGGGATAAGAGGATGTAGAGAGCGTAATGAGAGGCGAACATTATGAGGAAGTTCACTCGCAGTCTTTAACAAGTTGTTTGTACAGTTTTGTAATTCTCTTGTAGGATCTTCCTGAAGAATTGAATATATTGAACTATCTCCAAGTAATTGAAGCATTTTGTTGTGGTAATCTTCAGAGTTGAGGATGACTGTGGAGTTGCCTTTATCTGCAGGTAAAATAATAATGTTACTGTTCTGTTTTAGATTTTTTAGGGCTCTTCTTTCAGCCACTGAAATATTATCTGTTGGAGGTTTGGCATTATTTATAATGAAAATCAATTCAATACGAAGAAGTTTCGCCAAATGATTAGGAATGAGTGAACTTGCTTTTTCTATTTTTGTAAGGAGAGATTCTTTAGGGATAAATTTATCCCTGTTTTTCAGTGGCTGAAAGAAGATCCCTAAAAAATCTAAAACAGAACAGTAACATTATTATTTTACCTGCAGATAAAGGCAACTCCACGGTCATCCTCAACTCTGAAGATTACCACAACAAAATGCTTCAATTACCTGGAGATAGTTCAATATATTCAATTCTTCAGGAAGATCCTACAAGAGAATTACAAAACCGTACAAACAACTTGTTAAAGACTGCGAGTGAACTTCCTCATAATGTTCGCCTCTCATTACGCTCTCTACATCCTCTTATCCCACGCATCTATGGAGTTCCCAAAATTCATATATATATATATATATATATATATATACATGCATAATTTTTTTACAGTTATGATTAACCTTTTCCTCAGTTATAATATAACATTACTGGAAATATAACATCACACAGCTCATTCTATTTCAAATAAACTGATTGTTTGCATTCTACCTTGTATCAGCAGTTTTTGCCACTGAAGATATGAACTTATAATCAAATATATATTACCTTTGCATTGTGTTGTTAATGATCCAAATAAATTTTAAAGTTAGCAAGCAAGAATACAAAATACTCCAGGTCTACCCAAAGGTATGTCTGAATATACATTATTTATGTTGTAATATTTTCATTCATTAAAATCACAGGAAAAAGCCAGTGCTTTCATATCACCTGAAGAAAATAAGCTTTGCAATGTTATATTGATTCTCCATAACTGATCTTTATTCCTCCAGTTTATCACAGCTTAACCTGCCTATTTTTAGTCATTTCAACTACTCCTTGCACATTCCAGACCATTTCCTATTTTTCATTAAAGAAAAAAAATAAAAATCCCACAAAGTTTGACTGAGAACTAGTTTAACAATGAAAATTAACCCAATCAACATACTGAACAGTTAAACAGTTGTGTGTGTGTTAAATTAACAGAAGCAAATTCACTAAATGTTGTCTTATTCTTGAAAAGTTTGAATATTCTCAACTTCTCCATATGTCATATCAGATATACAGTCAGTAAGGTATGGAGTTATTTCGATATTTATTACTTTGGATTAGTATGGCTGAAGGAACTTAGGTTATGAGGCCAGTGTATTAGGCCTATTAATTTATTGTGTTCCAATGGCCAGTCTTCCTGTTTTTGAAACTGTGTTGTGAGATAAAAACCCAAGTTTTCAGGAAGTAAAATCCTGCCACCTTCGTTATAAGACTGATTAACTCATCTTCGGTTGAAAGCACTGAAAAGGTTCTTCACATCTTAGACAGGATTTGAATCCAAGCTTTTAAACTCAGGGCATAGTCAAAACCAGCAGAACTATGAAGGCTTGGATATAGAATGTTTTCAGTCTTCCTAAACTTTAGCACCTAAAAAAAAACTGGAAATGGTACATTGATGACATCTTCTCCACTAAAAATGATTTCCACCACTTCATGAATGAAATCAGCTTTACTAATTTAAAATGTTCAAGAAGGTGAACAGTCTAAACTAGAAAATACACTTTACCTTAGAAGTTTGATTCCTTTCCTTTTCTAATGTGCTTGAGGTTCAGAAAAGCTGTCAGTATATACCAATATCTTTCATGCAAGCCTGCATCACCAACCAGGACTAAAAATAAAGAATTCTTGAGAACTCTGTCAATATAAAAAATGTTCACTAGCTATAAAGCAAAAGCTCCAAATATTACTCCATGCTATAGTTAAATAAATAAAATAACTTATTAAAATGTATTTATTCACTTCAAGAGAAATATGCTTCTTGCTAATATTAGCTACATCCATGAAAAAAGCAATCTGCTGTCTATTATCCATATCAAAAATCTGTCAGACAAAAATCATTATCTTGCAAATAAATAAATAAATAATACACACAATATTATATGTCAGGTCCTTCCACGAGAGCAAGACACCACTTGACCAACTGGAAGTAGTCTACTACATTTTCTTTTTCTTTTTATTTCTCTTTTTTTATTAAATAAAAATGTAATCATAATTTTCAGAAAGCTATAGAGATGATAGTAATCTTTCATAAACAACCCCTCCCCCAAAAAAAATGACAGCATGTCATGTTTTTCAACCATATTTGGGCTGTAATAATTAAAGATCAGCCAGAGAATCTTTAATTGCTTGTTATACATTAATGTGCAATCAAATAAGGGTGCATTCATTGTATACACTAATATGGCTCCCCTACTGAACTTTTAAATGTTATGTGTTTAACATAAATTATGTGTGCTGCAATAATTTCATTAGTGTTTATTATTTTGTTGTTAGCATTCAAGGTGGCCTGAAGAAATCATATGATACTGTGATGAAAAAAACAGTTTCTATTAATCAAGTGTATTCCAAAACAAGCCATGGAATAGAAAGTCACTGATATACCTAGTCATAAATACTGATACAACTTGAACAGCGCATAAACCTTTAATCTATCAGTAAATCATTTACAGCATTCAGCACATACAAACCACAAACCATATATGATTTGCATATAGCAGCACTCAATGTTTGAAATCTCCATTCATTTTAGAAATTATTGACTTTACAACCGTGTTATAAATAACTATTTTAATTTACCGACATTTTGATCTTCATATTAAGATCATCATCTGGGGTATATACAAACATACAAGGACAAACTGAGTTACATTTCACACAGCAAGCTAAAGAAACAATGATTTGATCACTGGTTATTCTACTGGCATGACCTCTAGTGAAAAAAAAAATATATATATATATACACACAGATAAAATAACGTATAATTAATTATTTAGAAACTACATCAAAGTTATATTCTATTTAAGATAACATGAGAGAAACATTCTTTCTTACAGTAACAATGATATCCTATTTTTAACATTACAATTGTTATATTAGATTTAGGATTCTGGATTATTTACAGTCCTGTTTATAGTTAATTCTTAGGGAGAAAGTTTCTGTGGGTAGAATATGTGCCTTCCATATGCTTGGGATTTTTAGACCATCATTATTGTTCAGATTGGGGTGGTTGGTAATAATCTCACAGGCTTCCTTAAATTTGCGTTCATACCATGTTTTGGTGTGATTTTCCAGTCAATTCTATGTAAGGTGTTCAGGGCATAATCAAAAAGGCCATATTCACCATAATTGTTATATTTAATGTGTCGTTTATGTTCTTTTTGTCTGATAGGAATTGTGCATCCTGTTTCTTGTATATATATGGTATGTTACAGGTGCATTAAATCCGGTATACTCCAGGATGGACCAGCGGAGGGAGTGGGTCTTTGGATGAGTTGAGTAAGCTTTTTAATTTTGTAGGAGGTTAAAGGTGGCTTTTGAGGTTGTATTTCTGTAGTACTCTGTTTATTTTATCTGATGTCCCCTTAATGTAAGGAATGGCTATAGTTTTATTGTAGTCTGGTTTATCTTTGTTTTTTATTGCGGTCTTATAGAGAATTTTGTGAATAGTGTTTTGGCTGTAACCATTTTTTTAACCATAGAAAAGCAATACTTTTCTAAAAACATGGTTACAGCCAAAACACTATTAACAAAATTCTCTACAAGACCGCAATAAAAAACAAAGATAAACCAGACTACAATAAAACTATAACCATTCCTTACATTAAAGGGAAATCAGATAAAATAACTAGAATACTACAGAAATACAACTTCAAAGCCACCTTTAAACCTCCTGCAAAATTAAAGAGCTTACTCAACTCATCCAAAGACCCACTCTCTCCGCTGGCCCGTCTGGAGTATACCGTATTTATTGCACCTGTAATCTACCATATACTGGGGAAACAGGATGCACAATTCCTATCAGACAAAAGGAACATAAACGACATATTAAATATAATAACTATGGTGAAGCTGGCCTTTCTGATCATGCCCTGACCACTTTAACACTTTCATTGCCAAGCTGAAAAATGGAATTTCCTGCGGTGGCCAAATTTTTTTTATTTTTTTATTTAGTTAGCGACGTCCACGCGATAACGCGTGATTGGCCGTTTGGTGAGAACTCGCATCGTGCGATATCACGTGCTTGGCAATGAACATGTTAAATAGAATTGACAGGAAAAGCACCAGTTGTTTGCATCACAACAAAACATGGTATGAACAAATTTAAGGAAGCCTTTGAGATTCTTATCAACCACCTCAATCTGAACAATAATGATGGTCTAAAAATCCCAAGCATATGGAAGGCACATATTCTACTCACGGAACCTTTCTCCCTAAGAGTTAACTATAAACAAGACTGTAGATAATCCAGAATCATAAATCTAATATAGCAATTGCAATGTTAAAAATAGGACATCATTGTTACTGTAATAAAACTATCTATAAGAAAGAATGTTTCTCTCATGTCATCTTAAATAGAATTTAGCTTTGATGTAGTTTCTAAATAATTAATTAATTTGTTATTTTATCTGTATATATATATATATATATTTTTTTTTTCACTAGAGGTCATGCCAGTAGAATAACCGGTGATCAAATCATTGTTTCTTTAGCTTTCTGTGTGAAATGTAACTCAGCTTGTGCTTGTATGTTTGTATATATATACCCCAGATGATGACCTTCATATGAAGGTCAAAACATCGGTGAATTAAAATTGTTATTTATAACAAGGTTGTAAAGTCCATAATTTTTAAAATGAATGCTGATCATCATGCAACACTAAAAGAAAGGATTTGAAATGTCTCCCTTTTCCCTTCACACACACCCGAAGTCCATGAGGCTACATGTTGATGGTGGCATGCACAACATCCAACAGAAATGCTACCACTGCCTGCTCCATATCCATCTTCGGGCTGGTGATGATGGGGTATTATTTCCTGCTGGTTACTCTCTCAAGCAACAATTTGAAGTGCAACAGATTCAGATTTGGGCTCAGAAAGTCAATCAGATGGTAATACATGGTTAGGCACATTCGCCTCCAACCACTGTTGTGTGGTCCTTGCCTGGTGTGCAGGGACTTAAGTCCTGTTGGGAGGTCCAATGCCTACCATGAAACAAGACATTCAGGGGCCATACCACAGTTCCCGTACAGTGTCTTGATGCACTTTGGTGGAGGTTTTGACTCCTTTCTTGCAGAAATGCAACTTGGATACCTCCTGATATATCACTCCCCCACCAAACCATCACTCTAGTGATGACTTATCTGAATCCTGACTGTTATGGCATGTGCTATGTGACCATCCCAGGTGTACACCTGATCATTTTGGTTGTTAAATAACTCTTCAATGAGATGAAAATCTTCTCATTTGTGAAGTGGATATCTCTGTGTCTATTGTTCATGTACTGCCCTGAGAAGTACCTTTGATTTTATCACCCTCTGCCACATAAGTTGTGGTTTTAGGAAGTGTCCAGTAGAGGATGATAGCCTCTAACCTCAAGTCATCAGTTAGTACATGTGACATCATTCTCTGTGAAACATTTATCTCTCATGACATCACTTTCTGCATTCTCACAGGATTATGGCAGAGGCATGCCTTCACAGCTCTCACAAGCTGCTGCATCCCAATGTAGTGTGGTCGACCTGTTCTTTGGTGATCAGATAGGTCTTCTGTATCATTATAACAGTTTATAGTCCAATACACAAACATCCTAATGATCCTGAGTGTTTTTAATTTATTATTATTATTATTATTATTCAGGCCTCCATGGAGTCAAAAGACTCATCATGGGAGGTCCTTCCTAAGAAACACAAAGTCTATCATATCACTCCTTAAACTCATTGACCTTTTTCGCTCTCACCACTCCATCAGGAAATGCATTCCATGGTTCAACCACCCTCCATGCAAAGAAACCACTCCTCATCCTCTTGCTCACAGTTTCCTTTCATAAATTCCAGGGATGGCCTCTTGTCATCACTCCTTCCCGCTGTTCAACCAAGCAAAAGAACTCCCCAGTGTCAACCCTGTAACCTCCTCTTAACAGTTTAAAAGTCTCAATCATATCACCTCTCCTTCTTCTATCCACAAACTCTGCAGTCCACATTTCCTCAGCCGATCCTCATAACTGTCATTGTACAGTCCTGAAACCACCTTTGTTATCTGCCTTTGTACCCTTTCCACAGTTAATTTATCCCCTTCAAATCCTAGTGACCAAATCTGAGAACAATAGTCCAAGTGTGGTCTGATCAAGGTGAAAATAACAGGTGGCTACATTCCAACCTTGTGAAGTGCTATCTCCTCACTGCATGTTAACATGTTCGCTGCCAACTATG
This sequence comes from Typopeltis vanoorti, assembly GCF_054136105.1. NCBI lineage: Eukaryota > Metazoa > Arthropoda > Arachnida > Uropygi > Thelyphonidae > Typopeltis > Typopeltis vanoorti. Next base: position 88,952,819 of record NC_143564.1, on the reverse strand, counting down.
AGTATACTCGTAGTTGGTAAACCAGCTACGAGTATACTCGTATGACGCTTACCGCCGGCAATGCGATTACTGTACTGACCTTGAAGAGGTGAAAATGCTTGACTTGTGGAGCTAGCATCAAAACTGTGTATTCTCATAGATGGTATATGCTCTTCACAAGCCGCCTACGAGTATACTCGTATGACGCTTTCTGCCGGCAACGAGATTACCGTACTGACCTTGAAAGAAGTGAAATTGCTCAGCATACAGGAACAGACTATGCCAAAGTAGCGTGGCAGCGAATGTGTTAACCCATATGGCTAGAAAACTCTCTTTAATGATAAACATACGAATGTTGGCTGCACACACAATGCCACTAATGGAAATGGGTTCATGCAGTTCTGTGAGCAGGTGTGGAAGTTGTAACAGTATTTATGGTAAGAATGGGTATATATATTTTTCAACAAGTCTTAAGTCTTTTTTTAATTTTAGTTTTTGTTCGCTGCCATATGAATATAGCCCAATTTCAACCCGTATCATCTGAGAAACTTTAAACATTCTTCTATTATTATTTATATGTGTGTTTTACAAAATGCTTAGCAACTGTTTGATTCATTTTATCCATCTCTACTCATAACTCCCTATGGATAAAATTTAGTATTTGGAATATTTACTAATGACAAATCAATGTTGGTTTTAAAATGACCATTTCTAGGATGGGTTATGTAAAAAATCAAAATGGTGGATGTTATTGAAAAAAGGTACAAAAGGTAGTATCATAGAGAATGTAGATGTTATTATTATTATTATTATTATTACCACGGGCTACTCCAGGAGTCCTTAGACTCATCGAGGGAGGCCCTAAACATCATGCTCACACAGCTGTTCAACATTCTCACAGTAACTATCATACCTTGCCTTGAACTCGCTCACTGTCATAGCACCCACAACAGACTCTGGCAGCTTATTCCACTCATTTACCACTCTAAAAGTAAAGAACCCAGCTCTAACACCCCTGCTAACCACACTCTTGCCCAGCTTCCATAGGTGTCCCCTAGTTCTCCCACCACCAGTCCTGATCTCAAAAATATCATCTGAATTAATCCTATAGAATCCTTTTAGCAATTTGAATGTCTCAATCATATCTCCCCTTTTCCACCTATCAACTAGTTTCTGCAACCCACAAATCTTCAACCTGTTCTCATATGGTTCATTCCATAGACCTGCTGCTATCATCTTAGTCACTCGCCTCTGGATCCTCTCAACCTCCTCCCCATCAAGAAGGAACCGAGGTGACCAAATCTGGACACAGTAGTCGAGATGAGGTCTTATCAGGGCTCGGTACAGAGGTATAATAACTTGTTTTTCTCTGCTCGTCAAGGTATTTTTCAACAACCAAGTGAGTTGATGAGCTGATTTAGCTACTTTCGCAATGTGCTTCCTAAACTTCATCTCCCTATCCACCAACACTCCCAAGTCCCTGGCCTCATCAATCTCTTGGAGTACAGTTCCACCAATGTGGTATACTGCTGCTAATCTTTTCACTCCAAAATGCATAACCTTACATTTTGTCACATTAAATTGACATCCATTCTCCTTAGTCCAGAACTCCAATCTATCTAAGTCATCTTGCAAGACTTTGACATCTTCTGCATTCACTATTGCCCTACCCAACTTTGCATCATCAGCGAACAAATGAACTGTCCCACTTAGACCCTTCCCTATATCGTTAATGAACAGATTAAACAGCAGTGGTCCAAGAACAGAACCCTGTGGCACACCACTAGTCACATTAATGTACTTACAGGAAGTAACTGTAATAAATGATAGCATAAAAGAAGTGGTTACCACTTATTTTATGTTATCATTATGTTATTACAGAATTATGGCAGAGGCATGTCTTCACAGTTAGGAAGATCAGGAAAATGATGAAGGCTGCGATGACAAAAATTGTGCACTTGTGCAGAATCCTTCAAAGAACAAAACCTTCAAAATAAAATCGAAGAATTTAAAATTTATTTTGACATTGTTGGCAGATCTTGTTCATATTCTAATTTTTCCTTCATTATCACATACATCAGTTATTTATGTAACTGTTACTATTCCCTGAATTCATTACTTTTTTATGCTGTTCTTACTTAATGATGCATTCATATAGAAGGCCATCATAGCACATTTGGAATACCTCTCACTTTTCATTGGAAAAACCTGAGTTTGAATTCCATCTATGATACAAGAAACATTATTAGTATTGTTATTATAACAAACATGACACTTTTGCCCTAAGATAGCCTCTAGTTTTTCTTTCTCTCACCCTCTTCTCTTATGAATAATCACTTCTGTGCTAATCCAGTAAACACGTCTCACCAACTTAAACATCTCTAGTATATCATCTCTTTTCTGACCATCACTAAACTCTGCAATTTACATTCTCTTAACCTCTCTCCCCATAGCCAATTCCAGAGTCCTGATATTGTTTTAGATCTGGAAAGATGTGGAAATGGAAACTGGAGAGATCACACATCTCTTCAGTTTGCACATCACAATGAAAATTAGGTAATCAAATTTGAGCACAGTATTCATGTGTGATCTGTCCAACATCATATAAAATGGTACAAAATCTCCTTATCTCTACTTGTTACTTCTCCTTATCATAATAATATATGCTGTGCAGCTTTTACATGAGTCTTCTGAATTTCAAAATGTTTTCAACCATCATTAACAGATCCTGAGTCTCATTTATCACCTGAAGCACAATTCAACCAGTACTGTTCACAGCCCTATTCTTTTGCACACCTTGCCTTATTAAAATTAAATCCCACAATCAAATCCAAACTAAAAGTGTATTTAAATCTTTCCAAAGCAAGTTGATATAAGCATCCCTCCTTATAACTCTCCCCAACTTTACATCATCAGCATATAAGTGATATCTCCTGTGAGTCCACATGAAATCTCATCAACAAATAAATTAAACAGTGGAGAGTAAACAACAGAACATGGCATTATTTTGCCCTTTTCCACTCCTTAGAGTTCCTTCCTATTACAAGGTTCATTAACAATATGGATACTGGCAGAGCCAACTCCTTAACATTCCCTAAGAATATGTTGTGATATATCATCCATTTCCACATCCTTATTAGCATTCAGTCTATTCACCACATTATGCATTTCTGATTCTTTCACTTCCAAGTTCCTCTAGCATTTAATTCCTTCTAAATATTGCATAGCATCATATTTACACCACTTTTAAGTATACTGACAAAATGCTCATTTTCCACTATATCATTTGCTATGGTCACTGTACATAAAAATGTTCATCTTTGTCATCCTTTCATAATTATTCTCCTTCTTGCCTGCCACACAGTGGATTTTTTTTTCCTTCTGTCTAGCCAATCTACTCTCACATTGCACATACCCTTTCTTTACCATGCTTGTCATATTTCTAGCTTGCATTTCATATTCCTCATGCTGATCATCACCACTAACTCTTTTATTATTATTATTATTAGCCTCAGGCCTCCATGGAGTCAGATGCATCGTGGGATGTTCCCTTGTCATATATATACAAGAGATAACCTCTCATTTGTCCTCCCCCATCTTCAACTATTATATGAAAAATCTCTTCAATGTTAATCTGATAGGAACTCCTTACTTACTTTACTTTACCTTACCTGTCTATCATCCCCTCCTCCTATCCACTAGACTCTATAAATTGCATTTTCTCAACATTCCTGATACCAAAAACCACCTTAGTCAATCACCTCTGGATCCTTTTCACTACTTTTTCATCCTACAGGTGACCAAATCTGTGTGACAAATAATCTGATAGGCTAGTGTAAATCATCGGTTGCCATATGGGCTGTGATAAGATAAGTTAATTTTATATTTATTACATGACAATATTGTGTATTTTTAGACCAAGTGTTGCTGTGTGATATTTGTGATTGGAATGTAATGTTTGATGAAATCGCTGACAGTATTATTTTAACTTATTTGTTTCTGGTTTAGTGCACTAGCATTGAAAGGGAAATTGTTGCATAGGTTGGTATGAAAGACAAATACAACAAATGGCATGGATTTTTCAAGAATGGGACAGTGCTGCGAGTGTAATATGTATGCATGGAGAAATGTTGCTGATGTTTATGTGAAGAGATTGAATAAGAAAAAGGAATAAATGCAGGTATGAAGGAAGTGCAATGTGCTGATAGACTACAAGGCTTGTTTGAATTAGAGTAGGAAATATGACATCTAAGTGAAACAGATGTCAAAGAGGAGCCTCCATAGCTCAGTTGGTATAGATGAAGCCCTTTGGTTGGAAAGACCTGGATTTGATTCCCATCCGTGATGTGAGGACCCTTCTTTATCTGGTCTCTTTCAAAGAAAGGTGAGTTAGCAGTCGCATACAGCAGTAAGGGGTTTTTTCACCTGAAAACTTGGGGTTTTTTTGTCCCTAGAACAAGCAAACTGGCCTCATGCAGATTACAGTCAGGAATACTTAAGAAACAGTCCCTCCCAGCCATAGGGTGGATTCGTCAGCTATGCCAGCCTTTACAAAATTGGGGGGGGGGTTGAGATGGTGCTGTACCTCCCCATAAGGGGTTCATGGCTGTTGTATCATCATATGAAATAATAATAATAATAAGATGTCAAGGAAGATTTTGTGATTGTTAGCATGTAAAACTGATGGTGAAGAAAAGAGTGTGACTGACTGTAAGAAAGTGTGTGAGAATGACAGTGAAAAACAAACTGCAAATAACAGTAAGATGATGAACAGGACTAATCACAAAAAAGCATGTGTGGCTGACAGTAAAATAGCTAGAGAGAGAGAGAGAGAGAGAGAGAATGATAGCAAAAAAAAATGCAAGATTTAAAAGCTGAGTTGGTGAAGATGAGGTAGATGCAGAGTGAAATGAAGAAAACAGTAGATGTATGGAAGAGTGAAGAAGACGAAAATGAACAATGTTCAAATAAAAGAGGTAACAAAATATTCCAAGTGGCATTGTATGGGGTTACGATTATTAGAGATCTGTTGAATGAAAAGATGCACGTGGCTTATTTTCCAGGAGGTATAGTGATCGAGACATTGGATATGAGGATTAAGCTAACAAATTATTCTACTTGCTTACTTAAGTATTGATAGTAGGAACAAATGACTTCATCGGAAACGAGGAGAATTTACGGGTAGTTCAGGTTCAGGTTGTTCAGGTATGAAAGAGATGAAACTGAGATGAGTGATTGGAAACAATGAGAATGTAAAACTGGATATCAGGAGATTGTTGTGAAGAATGAAAGATAAAAGTGTGATAGGAAATGTAGTCAGTGTGTTGCCCAGCTATGACAGTAATGAGATGAGGTGGAGAGCAAGGATTATGCATGGTATATTAGCAAAAATGTGTGAAGACGAAGGAGTGTAGTTTGTTAATGTGTGGAATGAATTTGAAAGACGATGAATTTGAACTGCATAAAAGAAAGATTAATGACTGTAGAGAATAAATCTGAGCTGGTAAGAAGCAATTTGGAAGAGCAGAAGAATAAGGAAGGAGGGATTGAAGTGGTGCATATGAATGAAGTTCGTCACACAAATGTAGAAAATGTGCAGGGCAAACAGGAGAACACAGCATGAGAAAAGTGCTCAATGCTCAAAGGGGAGAATGAGTAGACAAGACAGGAATGGGATGGCCTGGGATGCAAGGGGAACAGTTGAGTTTGAAGAGGGTACCAGGATGGGTAATGAGAGAGAGAGAGAGAAGAATGGTTCGAGGAAGATTTGAAGAACTCACATCTTGTAAGTGGTACCAGTGAAACTTGTTATAGATCCAGAAATGAGCTGTTATGTTTGTATACAAGTGCTAGAATTATTAGAAACAAGGTGAAAAGAAATTGTTACATTGATTGAGTTTGTTCACTCAAAAATTGTTGGAATAAGTGAGACATGATTGGATGAAGATGACATCTCATCAAGAATACAGATGGAAGGATATGATATTTTTTGTGAAGATAGAAAAGTTAAAAAGGAGGTGTTGGAAGTTTATTTGCACTTGGTTAGACTATAATAAATTTAGTTTAATCCTTTATCCAAGTGTAAGCAAACAAAGTTTGCACCTGAAAATATCTTCAGGACTGAAGTAAGGTGGTACATCCCTTGGCAACTCATAGCAAAGGTGGACCAAGCTCTCATCACTCCTTGTCTCAGTATCTCCCATAATGCAAAGCACATCTCCTTGCAGACATGTATACTTCAATGCATTAAGGGAAGGGCCACTACCCAGACCGGTTTCGACCTTTATTGATTGCCTTGGTCACCTTTGCTACGAGGGATGTACCACCTTACCTCAGTCCTGAAGATATTTTCAGGCACAAACTTTGTTTGCTTACACTTGGATAAAGGATTAAACTAAATTTATTATAGTCTAACCAAGTGCAAAATAAGCTTCCACATCTTTCTCTAAATCCAGAGTAATTTAATAATAAGGTGGCACACCGGTTGGCAACTCATATAGGTAAATATGACCTCTCCATTGCTTCTGCCTACTTAGTATCACCACTCTGGGTCTGCCTCCCACTGACGAGACCTCAATAAAAGTCAAAACCAGTCTGGGTAATGGCCCTTCCCTTAATGCATTGAAATATGCATGTCTGCAAGGAGATGTACTTTGCATTATGGGAGATACTGAGACAAGGAGTGATGAGATCTTGGTCCACCTTTGCTACGAGTTGCCAAGGGATGCACCACTTTACCTCAGTCCTGAAGATATTTTCAGGTGCAAACTTTGTTTGCTTACACTTGGATAAAGGATTAAACTAAATTTATTAAAAAGGAGGTGAAGTTCTGTTGGTGATAGAAAAGGAGTTAGGCCCATGCAAGGGAGGAATAGTGGCAGTGGTTTTGAGGCAGTACAGTATGAGATAGAGGTGAATAGAATGAAATACTTATTATTATTCAGTTGGATGCTATAGACATGATAATGTGGTGGAGAGTGACCATGAAATGTATACTCAAATAAGAAAAGGGTGAGCAATATAGACAGGTATGACCAGATAGCATCTGGAAGTAAAGAAAATGAATTTCTCAAGTTTTTGAGAGACAACTAGAGATGGCGTTCGTGTAGATGATGATGTAATTGCGGTTCGTTGTAGCTGGGATTGAGTAGTGGAGATGGAAAGTTGTAGTAGAGTAGAGTTGTAGAATAGGTGCCCTCCCTCAATGAGTCTCTGGACTCCTTGGAGGTGTGACGTAATAATAATAATAATAATAACTACCTCAGAAGATATATAACAGTAGGTATGGAATATTCAGAGTCTTAGATTTGATCGTATCATCAGAAGATGTCATTATAAATGTCGCATTAAATCTCCTTCTGGTTGGTGAGAGTGACCTGGGTGGTGCTAGCCATGTTAGGACCTCTGTGAGGAAAGGATAAATGTGGAACTACAAGACTGGTGATTATGAAAAGCTCTGGAGACAGCTTACAGCTGTAGAATGAAATGAGGCATTTGGTGGAAAGGAGATTTCTGCTGCTTGGGTGATATTCAAGAATCAGCTAGTTGAAGCAGTGTCTGAATGTATTCCAAGGATCAGGAGTTTAATTAAGGTAGGTATGAAATTGATGAATGCAGAGATTAACACGTTCGCTGCCAACTACGAGTATACTCGTAGTGGGTAAACCTGCTTCACAAGCCAGCTACGAGTATACTCGTATGACGCTTACCGCCGGGAACGAGATTATTGTAGTGACCTTGAAGAAGTGAAAATGCTTGGTTTGTGGGGCTAGCATCAAAACTGTGTATTCTCATAGACTGTATATGCTCTGTACAAGCCAACTATGAGTATACTCGTAGGACGTTTACCTCCGGTAACGAGATTATCGTACTGACCTTGAAGAAGTAAAACTGCTCGGCGTAGGGGAACAGACCATGCCAAAGTAGCGTGGCAGCGAACGTGTTAAGCATGCAAACACAGGAAGAAGAAGAAAGAAGGTATTATGGAGCAACATAAGATGAGTGGTATATAATCAATTGCATGAGAAGTACAAAGAACTGGCAAGGAGGGTAACTCTGTTGGTAACCACTCTATCAGGCAATGCATTCCACAGTTCAACCACCCTCCATATCCAGCAGAAAAAAAAAATTATATTATGGAAGTATCAAATTGATTGGAGAAAATGTCAAAAGGATAACTGCTGCAGAGGATATATAGTTGAGTTATTACATGAGTTGTTCATAAAGGTATTTCATCCTTGTGAATGTGACATCATGTGGAGTTTGAGAGTAGTGGAAGAGGAGAAGGAGAGACTGGTTGTGAGTGAACAAGAGATGTATGGGCAGTTACAGCCTTATTAACATGCTGTTAATAAGGCTGTAAAAACTTGATATCACTAAGTCTCTTGAGAGAATGTGCCAGGCAGTTTACATCTGCCTTAGCATAATTGTTTAATATGAATCTTACATTGTGTCAAGTTCCAAAGTAGCAGAAGGAGGGCAAGATTTAACTTAATTACACTGATCTACAGTGTTTATGTATTTTTAAGTGTTTTTCTAGTAGTGATGTCACAAAATTAATTGCAGATTTAGAGCATGCAATGTTTAGGCAAAAGACTTACAAGCATATCTTTCATGGAGTACTTAGTCTTTTGCCTATTTGTAGCTTCAATAGTGTACTACATACCAATATACTCAGACTACTACCTGGCATGAACTGGACAGTGTAATTATATCAGCAGATTATTCACTAGATTGTTAAGGAGGAAGCATGCCAATGCACTACCATCACATTTGATAGATTATATTATACAGCAATCTATATTATGTAGAACTGCTTTCTTGCTGCACCTTTGAAGAAGTACGAGGTTGCTAGTTAGTGTGCTAAGCATGCCCATGAAGGATGTCTCCCACACTGTAAAAAGAGAGTGGGGAATCACAGAAACCAGAGAACCTGCTCTAGAGACCAAGCATAGCAATATCCACTTAAAGCCACCAGTTAATCAAAGTAATGATGGTATCACCCAAGCAGTACAGTTAGCATTTCCTCCAACTAGAATGTATACGGTGACAATTCACTAAAGTGGCAATAGTGCACCAAAACCCACTTGTGGAAACATCTTAAACTGCATGAATATGAGGTTACTTTGACTTGAACAACTATATGTTACATATCATCAACTTATTAGTGACCAACTAGATGCAAACCATCCTTAGCACACAAACTCTTTTTATTCCTTAAATGCATCACAAACATGCTGCACATACTGGTTATCATCTTACTCCCCAGTAATACCATCTCCTCAGGACATCACTACCAAATCTAGGTAATATACACACTATTCAGCCACACTATCTCTCTCTCTCTCTCTCTCCCCCCACTGGATTCATTATACATATCATTTCTCTCCCCTCCTTATAACCAATATGATGATCTCCACTGTCCCTCCTGGCAGACACTCTTTCAAAATCCATTATTTCTTGTATCCTAAATCACTGAATCTCCACTATATTACCTTCTTTACCATTTCTCCTTGTAAATGTCTAATAACCCCCTTAACTTTTTCTAATTCCTTTACCCTCTAATAAAAGGCATTGATGAACTATTCATGGACATGTCAGTAGCAGACATGTTAAAAGAATAAAAATTGATATCTTGTGTGATATTACTTATCATAAACCAGCCATCTTTACTCTTCTTGGTGTGAGGTTATATTTAGTGAAAAGGGATGAAACATTTGCATAATAGATTTTTCAGGGTATTTATGTTTCCAAAATAAAGTTTTCAGGATATTTATTTATTTATTTTTTTTGCAAAATAAATTTCCAGGATACTATGTATGCATGGAAAGAGAGAGAATATGAGTACAGTGAATATGACTATGAATGCAGAAGAGCATGAAAGAGCAAAAGCAAGCAGCCAGAAGAGAGCAGGACTGAAGGAGCAAACGTGGATGTGCTAGCAAGAATAGAAGAGAGTATGATTCACAGGATGAAAGCAAGAGTGGTGCAAGAATGAAAGCGAGAATGACTGATAGAGCAAAAGCAAGGGTGACTGACAATACAAAAAAAAAAAGCAGATTCTTGGAATGCATGAGATGAAGAATGAGATAATTAAGATGAGAAATTATAGGAAGCATATGTATAGATGTTTGGTGGATACAAATCAAAGTGTGCAAAAGAATAAAATGAAAGATAGTGGAAAGGAGGTGGTGAATGACTCATGAATATCTATATATAGAGATTCCATTATTAAAGGCATACTGTATGAGAGTGTACACAAGGTTTGTTTTCTAGGAAGAAAGATGAACAAGGTTACTGATGCTTTGGATATTAGAAGTAATGTTTGAAGGAATTAGAGGTAATGTAGGAATGAATGATTTTGGGGGGGGGGGGTTGGTAGAATGTGAGGAAGTATATCAGGAGTAGAATGCATTTGAGGAATAAATGGAATTAAATAAAAGAGATGGATTGCATTTAAATAGATTTGGTGTACATGAACTGGAGACTGTTGTTAGTAAGAAGTGTAATGAGTTATGTGAACACAGGATCAGAGGTGATGTGAACGACTAGGAGAACAGAACAGGTAAGGCCCGAGTGTTTCTGAATTGGGAAGAGAGAAGTGTGAGAAATGGGAATATGAGAACAGGAATGCAAGCTGGACAGGAAAGTGGGGGAGGGATACAGTATGAGGAGAGGTGAATCTTGAAGCAGTATGAATGTATGAGTAGTTGAATCTAGGGAGATATATGAGGTAAAGGGTTATAAAGGTGTGTAGACAGTAGCAGGCATGGAGAAGTCACAAGTAAGGATTGATAGGCTCCGAACTGGGTTATATTTACAAATGACAGGAATGTGAAATAAGACAGAGGAAATGGTATTTACTAAAAATAGTTAGAATATGCGAAACATGGATGAATGAAAATGATATCCTGCAGGAACAGAAATAGAAGTATCTGATGGTACTTCTATTTGATGATAAAATATATCACTGCATTTCTTAAAGGAATGATGAATTGGAGTTAACAGCATCTTAGCATAACTGTTTAATATAAGTTTTATAACATGCCAAGTCCCAAAGGAGGGTAAAATTTTCATGAAGTCAGTTGGTAGATTAAGTGCAGGAGATAGAGTTGTAGAGCAGGTGCCCTCCTTTCATGAGTCTTTGGGATACCTGGAGGTGTCAGATAAGAGGTTCAAGAGTTTTGAATTTGGTCATAGCATCAGAAGAGTTGATAATAACTGAGATGACATTTCTCCCACCAGTTGAAGAGAGTGACCATGTGGTTTTGACTTGGAAAATAAATAGACATGCAGGAGTATCAAAGAGAAAGGAATATGTGGAATTATAACACAGGTGATTATAATAGTCTTAGAGATCAACCTGGGGAAGTTTCGTGGAGGAAGAAATTGGAAGACCGAGATATCATTAGTGCTTTGGAAATTGTGAAGGAATATTTGTTAGCAGCAATAGTAAGCTGTATTCCACAAGTGAAGAAGAGGACACAGTTTGGTGTAAAATGGATGACAAACAATATTAAACAGGAACTGCATGTGAAAAAGAGATATAAGGAGACATGCGAAGAGCAGATGCATGAAGAATATAAAACACAGGCCAGGAGAGTCACTAGTATGATAAGAAAGGCGAAACTGGAATATGAGAAGAGATTGGTCCTAAGATCCAAAGAAAATCATAGGGAATTTTTTAGCTATGTGGCCAGTAGGAGGAGAAATGATTGTGTAAGAATGACATTGTGGGATAAAATGGGAATAGAGGGACTGATGCAGAGGACTTAGTGAATTGTTCAATGAACACTTTATTGATATATTTCATCCTGGAGGAGTAAATCTTAATGATAGAGGGATAGGGCAGGTTCGAGGTTTAGAGGTGCAGGAGGAAAGCATGTTTCAAATACTGAGTACTCTGGATGTTAGTAAATCTGTGGGACTGAATTGTATTTCACCACGAGTTTTGAGAGAATGTGCTAAAGAACTGACAGCTCCTTTGACCTGGTTTTCAATGAAAGTCTGGTTACAGGAAAGGTGCCCAGGGAATGGAAGGACTTTGAGAAATTAGTTAGGGACCATATATAACATTGGGCAGATGAGGGTAATATTATCTGTGAGAGTCAACATGGATTTGTGAAATGCACTCTTCTTTTAGTAATATGCTAGCCTTTTATAATAAAGTTACAAGAGCAATAGATGAGGGAAAGGCATATACTGCCATTTTCTTGGATTTACCGAAGGCATTTGACAGGGTGCCTTCGGTAAATGCCAGGTTGGTCAATTGCATTCGGGATTTGCTACCTGATAGGTAACAGAGAGTTGTGTATGGTGGAGAAGTTTCAAGAAGGCAGCGGAATACAAGCGGAGTCCCACAGGGCTCATTACTGTGACCTATATTGTTTAACCTTTATATCAATGCCATTGCAAGAGGATATTTAGTTGTTTGCGAATGATGTGAAGCTGGGATAGGTTATTAGTGCAGACATGGTAGTCCTGCAAGAGGATTTGAATAATCTAGAGAGATGGGCAAATAAATGGAGATGTCGGTTTAATGCAGCAAAATGTAAGTTTTGAGGTTTGGGACATTGCATACTTTATTGGAGGAGCTATACTGGAGGAAGTAGGGGAGACAAGGGATCTGGGGTTGATGATTGATAGAAAACTGAAATTCAGGGGACATATTGCAAAGGTGGTGAAGGTAACACAGAGGATTGTTGCAATAATGAGAAGGACGCTGACCTGCAGAGATAAAAGAGCTATCATTCCGTTGTATAAGACCCTGATCAGACCACACTTAGACTATTGTTCTCAGATTTAGTCCTCAGGATTTGAAGGGGATAAATTAACTGTGGAAAGGGTACAAAAGCGGATAACAAAGACAGTTTCAGGACTGTACAATGTTAGTTATAAGGATTGGCTGAGGGAATGTGGACTGCAGAGTTTGGTGAATAGAAGAATGAGAGGTGATATGATTGAGATTTTTAACTGTTGAGAGGTGGTTACATTGTTGACACTGGGGAGTTCTTTCGCTTGGTTGAACACCAGGAAGAGGTGATGATAAAGGGGCATCCCTGGAAGTTACGAAAGGAAATTGTGAGCAAGAGTTTGAGGAGTGGTTTCTTTGCATGGAGGGGGTGATTGAACCGTGGAATGCATTGTCTGATAGCATGGTGAGAATGAGAACGGTCAATGAGTTTAAGGAGTGGTATGATAGACTTTGTGTGTCCTAGGAGGGACCTCCCACGATGAGTCATGATAGACTTGTGTTTCCTATTAAGGACCTCCCGCGATGAGTCTTTTGACTCCTTGGCGGTCTAAATAATAATAATAATAAAGGCTGTGATACAAGAGGTAAATTGTAGCACTACTTTTAAAGCAGTATGGTGTAATGTAAGGTGGAAGGATAGTTGAATACTGCTTATATTTAATAAGGTGTTGCTATAGGCCAGGGAATGTATAAGCAAATTGGCAATTGGCTTGGTGAGCAAGAGATGAGTGACCATTATGGATGATTTAAATTATGGTTATATTGATTAGAATGAAGAATAACATGAGGGAATAAGGAGAATGAATTTCTTGAGAGGCAGTCATTGTAGGCAATGAACAAAGGGCAAACAAGGGTTGAGTTGTTATAGATGTTATCAATATCATCAGATAATGTAATTATGAATGAAGGTGTGATTACCTGGGTTGTAGTAACCAGTCATATGAGAACTTTAGTAAGATTAGGAGAATGGAAGAGATAAATGCAAGCCCAATCAGAGTGGGGGGGGGAGAAAAATTTGGGAGTGTTAGAAGAGGAGAGAAAGGAAACAGAAGAGAGGGAATGAGTGAGAGGTATGTGGGTGGCAGAAGAGGAGAGAATGGAAACAGTAGAAGAGAGGGAATGAGAGAGGTATTGGAATGCTAGCAGACGAGAGGATGGAAACAGTAGGAGAGATGGAATGAGAGAGAGATATGAAAGTGCTAGAAGAGGAGAGAATGGAAACAGTAAGAAAGATGAAATGAGAGAGACATATGGGAATGCTAGAAGACGAGAGGATGGAAACAGTAGGAGAGATGGAATGAGAGAGAGATATGAAAGTGCTAGAAGAGGAGAGAATGGAAACAGTAAGAAAGATGAAATGAGAGAGACATATGGGAATGCTAGAAGACGAGAGGATGGAAACAGTAGGAGAGACGGAATGAGGGAGGAATATGGAAGTGCTAGAAGTGGAAAAAATGGAAACAGTAGGAGAGAGAGGTATGGGAATGCTAGAAGAGAGAATAGCAGTAGAAGATATGGAATGAGAGAGACCTATGGGAATGAAAGAAGAGGAGAGAATGGAAACAATAGGAGAGAGAGAATGGTAAGAGGTATAATGTATGGTGATTCAATGATCCGTGGTGTTCAAGATAGGATGCGTGAGGAGTGTTTGCCAGGAGGAACAATACAAAGGGTGGCTATGGCAATTAACAGAGGTGAAAGGGTGGATAAGATGATTGTGATGGTAGGAACAAATGACTTGAGTGGTAATGTAAGTAGTGCAGCGAGAGATATGAGATTTTTGCTTGAGGCTGTATGGAAGAAGACAGAGAGAGGAAAAATAGTGTGCGTGTTGCCTAGGTATGATAATGACGAGATGAGCAGAAGAGCAGTAATATTGAATGACATAATAGCTAGAATGTGTGAAAAGAGAGGACTGGTATATGTGGATGCTTGGAGTGCATTTGAGAAAAGAGAGGAATTGTATGCAAGAGACTGCTTACATTTGAATGAGGAAGGACATAGGCATCTGGAGAGATTGCTGTTCTGAACGAGTCATTGTGTCCCAGGAAGGATGATAGCAGGGGTGGCCTCTTGTGGGAATGGATACTTGGAAGAATGGAGACGACATCAGGTAACACTGAGCCCAGTGGAGTCTAGAAGGGATAATGCTGGGTATAGAACCAATGGCATTTTTATGCTTTATACTAATGCCAGGAATATTCGGAATAAGGGAGAGGAATTGGTGGCACTAATAGCATCAGCCTGGCCAAAAGATTATTGGGATCACCGAGACCTGGTTGACAGAAGAGGATATAATAACAGGAATAGAAGTTGCTAGGTACAGCATTTTTCAGCAGGATAGGAAGGGAAAGCATGGTGGTGGAGTACTGCTTATGATTAGTGATGACCTATGTCCTCTAAGAGTGGAGGCTTTGGAAGAAAGTGAGACAAATGAAAAAGAGAAAGTTTGGCAAGTGCAAGAAGAATGATTGTTATGGGAGATTTTAACTACAGTAGTATAAATTGGAGAGAGGCAGATGCATTCAGCAAAAGGGGAATGGAATTTCTAGAATTCTTGAGGGACAAATGCCTTAGGCAAAATGTAACAGAGGGAACAAGAGGTTCAAGAGTTTTGAATTTAGTTATAGCATCAGAAGAGTTGATAATAAATGAGATGACATCTCTCCCACCAGTTGGAGAGAGTAACCATATGGTTTTGACTTGGAAAATGAATAGACATGCAGGAGTATCAAAGAGATGGGAACTTATGTGGAATTATAAAGCAGGTGATTATAATAGTCTTAGACGTTAACTTCGGGAAGTTTCATGGAGGGAGGAATTGGAAGGCCGAGATATCATTAGTGCATAGGAAATTGTGAAAGAATATTTCTTAGCTGCAATGGTAAGGTGTATACCACGAGTGAACAAGAGGACACAATTTGGAGTAAAGTGGATGACAAACAATAGTAAACAGGAATTGCATGCGAAAAAGAGGCTATGGAAGAGATATAAGGAGACAGGTGAAGAGAAGATGCATGAAGAATATAAGACACAGGCCAAAAGAGTGACTAGTGTGGTATGGAAAGTGAAACTGGAATATGAGAGGAGGTTGGCCCTAAGATCCAAAGAAAATCCTAGGGAATTTTTTAGCTATGTGGCCAGTAGGTGGAGAAATGACTGTGGAAGGATGATATTGTGAGATAAAAATGGGAATAGAGTGACTGATGCAGAGGACATAGTGGAATTGTTCAATGAACACTTTATTGGAGTATTTCATCCTAGAGGAGTCAGTTTTAATGCTAGAGGGATAGGGCTGGTTCGAGGTTTAGAGGTACAAGAGGATAGTGTGTTTCAGATACTGAGTACTCTGGATGTCAGTAAAGCTTTGGAACTGGATGGTATTTCACCACGAGTTTTGAGAGAATGTGCTAGGGAACTGACAGTGCCTTTAACCTGGCTTTTCAATGAAAGTCTGGCTTCAGCAAAAGTGCACAGGGAATGGAAGGAAGGTAATATAGTGCCATTGCATAAGGGCGGTAGCAGACTGGAAGTGTCTAATTATAGACCAGTTTGTGCGTCATCAGTAGTTGTTAAGATCTTGGAGAAAGTAGTGAGGGACCGTATACAGCATTGGGCAGATGAGGGTAATGTTATCTGTGAGAGTCAACATGGATTTGTGAAAGGGCGCTCTTGTTTTAGCAATATGCTAGCCTTTTATAATAAAGTTACAAGAACATTAGATGAGGGAAAGGCATATACTGAACTTTTCTTAGACTTAGCAAAGGCATTTGACAGGGTGCCACATGATAAGATGACATTTAAGTTGTAGCACATGGCTGGATGTCAGATTGGGCAACTGGATTCAGGATTGGCTGTCTGATAGGTATCAGAGAGTTGTGTATGGTGCAGCAGTTTCAAGTAGGCAGAGGGTTACAAGTGGGGTGCCACAGGGCTCAGTACTAGGACCTATATTGTTTAACCTTTATATCAATGACAATGCCAGTGGATTGCAAGGGGATATTAAGTTGTTTGTAAATGATGCAAAGCTGGGAAGGATTATTAGTAATAGTGCAGATGTGGTAGCCCTGCAAGAGGATTTGAATAAGCTAGATAGATGGGCAAATGAACGGGGTTATCATTTTAATGCAGCAAAATGTAAGGTCTTGAGGTTTGGGAAACATTGATGGGATGTTGCATACTCTATGGGAATAGTTATACTGGAGGAAGTAGGGGAGACAAGAGAGCCGGGGTTGATGATTGATAGAAACCTGAAGTTTAGGGGACATATTGCAAAGGTGGTGAAGGTAACACAGAGGATTGCTGCAATTATGAGAAGGACACTGACCTACAGAGGTAAGAGGGATATCATGCCGTTGTATAAGTCTCTGATCAGACCACACTTGGACTATTGTTCTCAGATTTGGTCTCCAGGATTTAAGTGGATAAATTAACTGTGGAAAGGATACAAAGACGGATGACAACGATGGCTTCAGGACTGTACAAGGATAGTTACAAGGATCGGCTGAGGGAATGTGGACTGCAGAGTTTGGTGGATAGAAGGAGAGCTGATATGATTGAGACTCTCAATGTGTTGAGACGTGGTTACAGGGTTGACACTGGGGAGTTCTTTCGCTTGGTTGAACAGCAGGAAGGCATGATGACAGACCATCCCTGGAAGTTATGAAAGGAAACTGTGAGCAAGAGGGCGAGGAGTGGTTTCTTTGCTTGGAGGGTGGTTGAACTGTGGAATGCATTGCCTGATGGAGTGGTGAGAGCGAGAACGGTCAATGAGTTTAAGGAGTGGCATGATAGACTTTGTGTTTCTTAGTGGGGACCTCCCCTCGATAAGTCTTGACAGACTTTATGTTTTTAGGAATGACCTCCCACGATGAGTCTTTCGACTCCATGGAGACCTGAATAATAATATAATAATAATGATATACATGGAACTATAAAGATAGTGATTATGAAAAACTTAGAAAAAAAATGGGAGGTATAGCATGGAAAAAAAAGAATTGGATGAAATGAAGAAAGATGTTGCTTGGAGACTCTTCAAAAGATATTTAACAGCAGCCATGTCTGTGTTTTACAAAGAGGAAAAGGTAGGAGTAAAATGAATGAAGAGATTAAACATGCAATATAGAAAAAGGAAGCCATAGCACAAGATAAAGATTGATAATCAGTTACAAAACAGATTAGAAAGAAAGGTCAAAAAGATGACTCTGTTGGTAAGAGCAGAAGTGCAGTATAAGCAGAAATTAGTTGATCAAGTCAAAAAAATCCTGGAGAGTTCTTTTGATATGTGGCAAGCAGAAGAAAGAATGATTATGGAAGGATGTTAATGGATGAAAATTGTAGGTTATTAACTGCTGCACAGGATACAGTTCAGAGATTCAGTGAACGGTTTATCAGGGTATTTCATCCTCATCTTGTTGAGTTTGATGCCGAGGGTATAATGGAGGAGGGACCGATAGTGAGTTAACAGAAGATTATTATTATTATTATTCAGATCTCTGTGGAGTCAAAAGACTCATTGCAGGAGGTCCTTCCTAGGAAACACAAAGTTTATCAAGACTCATTGAGGGAGGTCCCTCTTAGGAAACACAAAGTCTATCATACCACTCCTTAAAGTCATTGACCATTCTCGCTCTCACCACCTCTATTAGGCAATGCATTCCATTCCATGGTTCAACCACCCTCCATGCAAAGAAACCGCTCCTCACCCTCTTGCTCACAGTTTCCTTTCGTAACTTCCAGGGATGACTCCTTGTCATCACTCTTTCACGCTATCCAACCAAGCGAAAGAACTCCGTAGTGTTGACCCTGTAACCACCTCTCAACAGCTTAAAAGTCTCAATCATATCACCTCTCCTTCTTCTATCCACCAAACTCTGCAGTCCACATTCCCTCAGCCTATCCTCATAACAAACATTGTACAATCCTGAAATCATCTTTGTTATCTGCTTTTGTACCCTTTCCATTTAATTTATTCCCTTCACATCCTGGGGACCAAATCTGTGAACAGTCTAAGTGTGGTCTGATCAGAGTCTTATACAACAGAATGATAACTCTTTTACCTCTACTGGTCAGTGGCCTTCTCATTATTGTAGCAATCCTCTGTGTTACCTTCACCACCTTTGCAATAAGACAAGATTTCTTGTCTCCCTTACTTTTCTCCAGTATAGCTCCTCCAATGGAGTATGCAGCATCCCATCGATGTGTCCCAAACCTCAAGATCTTATATTTTGCTGCATTAAACTGATATCCTCCATTCATTTGCCCATCTGTCTAGCTTATTCATATCTTTGCAGGACTAACAGGTCTGCACTAATAACCCATCCCAGCTTCACCTCATTCGCAAACAACTGAATATCCCCTTGCAATCCACTGACAATGTCATTGATATAAAAGTTAAACAATATAGCTCCCAGTAATGAGCCCTGTGGAACCCCACTTGTAACCCTCTGCCGCCTCACAATACACAACTCTCTGATACCTATCGGACATCAAATCCTGAATCCAATCAACCAACTCGACATCCAGACACATGTGCTGCAACTTAAATATCAGCTTATCATGTGGCACCCTGTAAAAGGCCTTTGCTAAATCCAAGAAAATGGCAGTATATGCCTTTCTCTCATCTACTGCGCTTGTAACTTTATTATAAAAGGCCAGCATATTACTAAAAGACGAGCGCATTTCACAAATCCATGTTGACTCTCACAGATAATATTACCCTCATCTGCCCATTGCCGTATACAGCAATGTATACAGCAGTCCCTCACTAATTTCTCCAAGATCTTAACAACTATGACACACAAACTGGCCTATAATTAGACACTTCCAGTCTACTACCATCCTTATGCAATGGCACTTTCTTACTTTCCTTCCATTCCCTGGGCACCTTTCCCATAGCCAGACTTTCATTGAAAAGCCAGGTCAAAGGTGCTGTCAGTTCTTTAGCACATTCTCTCAAAACTCATGGTGAAATACCATCCAGTTCTACAGCTTTACTGACATCCAGAGTACTCAGCATCTGGAACACCCTTTCCTCCTGCACCTCTGAACCTCGAACCTGCCCTATCCCTCTAGGATTCAAATTTACTCCTCCAGGATGAAATACCAATACAGAGTTCATTGAACAATTCCACTATGTCCTCTGCATCAGTCACTTTGTTCCCATTTTTATCCCACAATATCATCCTTCCACAGTCATTTCTCCTCCTACTGGCCACATAGCTAAAAAATTCTCTAGGATTTTCTTTAGATCTTAGGGCCAATCTCTTCTCATATTGCAGTTTCGCTTTCTTTACCATACTAGTCACTCTCCTGGCCTGTGTCTTATATTCTTCATGTATCTCCTCTTCACCTGCCTCCTTATATCTCTTCCACAGCCTCTTTTTCACCTGCAGTTCCTGTTTAATATTGTTTGTCATCCACTTTACTCCAAATTTTGTCCTCTTCTTCACTCATGAAATACAGCTTACTATTGCTGCTAACAAATATTCCTTCACAATTTCCCAAGCAATAATGATATCCCGTCCCTCCAATTCCTCCCTCCATGAAATTTCACCAAGTTGATGTCTAAGACTATTATAATCACCTGCCTTATAATTCCACATACGTTCCTGTCTCTTTGATACTCCTGCATGTCTATTCATTTTCCAAGTCAAAACCATATGGTTACTCTCTCCAACTGGTGGGAGAGATGTCATCTCAGTTATTATCAACTCTTCTGATGCTATAACCAAATCCAAATCTCTTGAACCTCTTGTTCCTTCTGTTACATGTTACCTAAGACATTTGTCCCTCAAGAATTCTAGAAATTCAATTTCCTTATTGCTTCATGCATCTTCCTCTCACCAATTTATACTGCTGTAGTTAAAATCTCCCATAACAATCATTCTTCTTGCACTTGCTAAGCTCAACTGTCTAAACATCTGCTTGGCCCCACCCTCTGTGCTCCTTGGTCTTTAGTATCACCCCACTAAATATCCTGTCTTGCCCACCTACACCTCACACCATATGCTTTCAAAATCAAAATCATTAGTGTCACTGCCTTCCAAATCCTCCACTCTTAGAGGAGATAAGTCATCACTTATCATAAGGAATACTCCACCACCACACTTTCCCTTCCTCTCCTGCCAAAAAATTCTGTACCTGTACTTCTATTCCTGCTATTATGTCCTCTTCTGTCAACCACGTCTCAGTGATCCCAATAATCTTTGGCCAAGCTGATGGTATCAGTGCCACCAATTCCTCTGCCTTATTCCGGATACTCCTGGCATTGGTGTAAAGCATAAAAATGCCATTGTTTCTATATCCAGCATTATCCCTTCTAGACTCCACTGGGCTCAGCATTACCTGATGTTGTCTCCCTTCTCCCAAGTACCCATTCCCATAAGAGGCCACCCGTGCTACCATCTACCTTGGGATGCACCGACTCGTTCAGAACAGCAATCTCTCCAGATTGCTGTTCTGATTCGTCCTTCCTTATTCGAATGCAAGCTTTCTCTTGCATACACTCTCTGTCCTCAAACACTCTCCAAGCATCCACAGATGCATCCATAGCATCCACTCTAAGCATCCACAGATGTATGAGGAATTGAGTAAACTCAGTGTTAATGAAATAGTAAGACTTCACAATCTATCACTGCATTTCATAAAGGAATGTTGCATTGGAGTTAACAGCACCTTAGCATAACTTTTTAAAATAAGTTTTGTAACATGGCAAGTCCCAAAGGAGGGTAAAATTGTTCACAAACAGGAAGTAAGACTGAGGCTACAAATTACAGGCCAGTCTGGGGTTGGTGGTTAAGGTATTGGAGAAGTTGGTGAAAGCTAGGATTCAAAATTCAGTCAATGACAGTGGTTTTTTTTTTTCCCCCTCCAAATAGTGATGGTCAACATGGATTTCTTAAGAAGAGGTCATGGCTTGTGTACTATAAAAATTAAAAAATTAAAAAAATTAAAAAATCACCATGTGTGTGTGTGTGTATTAGTATTATTATTTGAAACCTCCAGGGGGAGTCCAAGGACTCATCGAGGGAGGGCACCTTCTCTACAGCTCTGTCTCCACTGCCAATACCATTTACCACCGACCACCACCACCACCACCACTAATTTTTCCACAGACAAACACAAACATCCATGCCCATGCCAGGATTCAAACCTGCGGCCTTTTGGTTGGAAAGCGGATATGCTAACCACTCAGCCAGCCAGGCTGGCTATATATATGGTGATTTTTCTAGATTGTGGAAATGCATTTAATAGAATACAATATGATAAATCATTGTTGCAGCTGAAGATGGGGGGGGGGGGGATTGTATGGGTAGTCAGTTGGTGACAAGGATATAGTAATAGTTGGCTGATAAAAACCAGTGAGTCATGCATGGAAGAGTGATGTCTCAAAAAGAGATAGGTCACAAGTTATATACCACAGGATTCTGTTTTGAGAGCACAATTGCTTAATCAGTTGTATTGAGTATGTTGATGATACAGTTTAAGGTGTGGGAAGAGATGTTTAATTGTTTGCAGATGATGCTAAATTGAGGAGAGTAATGGCAAAGCTCTGATGTGCCATTATTCTCCTCAAAATTTAGGTTTTTACATTCTTCAGCAGAGGAAAATAATCAATTCAGATGAGACAGATTACAAAAGTTGACTGCTAAATTGGTTGAACTGGCATGCAACACATGCCAGTACAAGTTAATCTACTTGGTTGAATTGCTTAAGATGGATTATCATTTTCCACCAAAAATATTTGTTTTTTACTTTCAATAAAACTATATCTACTGTTTTTTGTTGTTGTTGTTCTTCACTTTATTATTTGGCTAGAGGAGGTGGAATGAGAGATAGTGGCGAAGTTTTAAGAGGTGAAGAATGCGAGATGAAGCTCAGGTGATGCATTCCAAAAGTTGTAAAGGTTACTGAGAACATTTCTGCCATAATAAAAGACACTGCCAAGTCTAGATTAAGGGAGTGACATTTTCATTGTATAATACCCAAATTAGATCAGATCCGGATTTCTGTGTGCACCTGATCTCTTAGATGTCTGGGTAATAAGGAAACATTACCCAAAGTCCAGAGTCAATTGACTAAAATATCTTGGATGGGTGAAGTACTGAGTACAAGGACAGATTGAGAGAATGTGCTGTGTAATTCTAATTTTTAATTCTACAAACAATATGTGTGCAGAATTTAGGTGGTGGGAAGAGAGGGATATGACAGGCTGCTCTCACCAACTGATATATCATTATTATTATTATCACCCAAGACCCCATGGAGTAAAAGACTCATCTAGGAGGTCCTTTTATCATACACACAGCTCATCATACCATGCTTTAAACACACTCAAATCCTCTGCAGGAACCACACTCTCAGGCAAGGCATTCCAATTATTCACAACTCTGCAGGAAAAAAACTTGCCTCTCACTCCCCTACTCACACCCTCTTTATACAGTTTCCAGGGATGACCTCTGGTTCTCTCCTGATCTCCCACTATTTTCTGTAGAACCTCTCCAGCATTGATCCTCTAACAACCCCTTACTAACTTGTAGGTCTCTATCATACTCCCCTCTTCCTCCTGTCCACTAGACTCTGCAAGTTCCATCTTCTCAAACTTTCCTCAAACTCGACATTCCATAGGTTAGAAACTATCTTAGCCAGTTGCCTCTGGACCCTTTCCAACATCTCTTCATCCTTCTGAAAACCAGGTGACCAAATCTGGGCACAATAGTCCATGTGTGGCCTAATCAAAGCCTTATACAATGGAACAAGAATCTCCTTACTTCTACAAGTCAGTGTCTTCCACATTTTTCCCAGAAGCCTTTGTGTTGTCTTAACAATTTTGGCTCTGTGTCCCCTAAATTTCAGATCCTTATCTACTATCATCCCCAGATCTCTTATTTCATCCTATTCTTATATGGCACTACTACCATCAAAACCAGCTACTCCCCATCACTACCAACAACAGTATATTTGTCTGTAAATTGCTTGTGTTCTCATGGCTGATTTGCCTGTATGCGGGATGAAAAACCTGAGTTTTTGGAAGAAAAAACCCTGCTACCTCCATATGAGATTGGCTAACTCACCTTCAATTGAAAAAGCCCATATAAAGATTCCTCTCATCATGACAAGAATCAAACTCGAGTCTTTTCCAATCGAAGAACACAATGTCCCATTGTTATTCCAGTTGTGCTACGGAAGCAACATGTTCCTATGTGTCTGTCTATCTAATGCATTACTGCATAAGTTAAGAGGTGCTGGGAGAATGAAAGCTTATTTCTAGCTCCTGTAATAGGAGTCATGTGAGTATGACAGTGATTAACTATTTTTGCATAGAGGATGGTGAATAAGTGCAATATACTGGTTTTTGTGGCATGTATCCCCTGAGAGAATGGCAAGTGCAATAATACTGAATGTGTTCAATGCAAGATATGATATGCAAATCAGTACAGAGTTTGACCTCCAGCAATGTGTCTTTTAATCTTGATATGATAGACTCCTCTCACCAACTTATATATCTCTATGAGATAGATGTAGAGAATTATTGCATATGATAATTGGTGCTAGGAGAATGCGAGATCTGGATGCTATATTAGTGGTCATGTGAGTATAAGAGTGAGTAGATAATTTTGCATAAGTGTAATGCACTGGTTTTGGGCATATATTCCCCTGAGAGGATGACGAGTGCACTAATACTGAATGTTTTCAATGTAAGATATGATATGCAAGTCAGCAGAGAGTTTAACTTCTAGCAATGAGTCTTGTAATCAAAGGTTTTTGTTGTTGTTGTTGTTGTTGTTGTTGTTGTTGTTCCCACACTCTATGAGTGTAGAGAGAGAGAATATGTTTGGCTAGTCCAGAATAATCAGATGGTGAAGTATGTTTTTTCTTCTTCAAACCTACTAGTCTATCAGATTGGTTACATTTTAGAAGCAACTTGAGCAGGCATTAGGAGTGGAGGTAATTTGTTTTTAGAAGAGATAAAAAAAAAAACATACACATTTTGAACTGATACATAAGTAACTTGATGACCTGGATTTTAATAACCCTGTCTTGCATTCAGAGGTTTCTTACATGTAGGAGAAGTATACTCTTATTATTATTCGTTGGAGAATGAGTTGCATCTCTGTAGCATTTCTGTGATAAATCTTATGCTGTAACCATTAGAAAAGAATGATGATTTATTTTTCGTGGAAGTAAATAATTGAAATTTAATATTTTTACTATTTAATAATGTGTAGTAAATATTTAAAAATTTAATTTAATAAATAAAACTATTTAATGATATTTAATAATTAACAAAATTTAATTTTTAAGTAACAATTTACTGTTCTAAAATGATAAGCAAGCTTTTATTAACAGCATTTTAAACTGTACACATTTATATTTTTACTACGATTTTAGGTTTCTAATGTCCTTTTTAAAAATTTTGTTTTTAACTCATTCTTCCTCTTTTACATTGGGTCTATTTTTAGCAATATTTTAAAGGTAGACTGAATGATATCACTGTCTCATTATTTTCATTAGGTGCTTTTCTTCCATTAATTTAATTCAAAGCAACAGTTTATTATTGTAGGGAGCTGCATATTAAACAAAAGCTTGCTTATCATTTTATACTTCGGCCTAACGACTAGATGAACCACAGATTCAGAATATCACCAAGTTATTTATTGTTCTCTTCTATTATAATTCTGTTCATAGATCTTAACTTATTTGTTAATGATATTTCATTTGGATGGAGAGAGGATCTTCAGCTCTTCAGGTACTTCTGATACTGGTATTAACTCCCTTCAAGAAGATTTAAACTGCCTTTTTAGTTAGATGAATGAATGGGAGTTGAATTTTTAATGTTAATAAGTGTAAAATATTGCTCTTTAAAGTGCATAGGTTATAAAGTTGTGTACTGTATTGTATTGTTTAGTGAAACTATGCCTCAGGAGATGGCGAGACTCAAGATATGAAGGTGGAAGGGGGGTGCATATTTAGCAGTGGCTTGAATTTCAGTGGGCTCTTTGCAAGTGTTGCAAAAACTGCACAGCACATTGCTACATAGTCCCCACTGAGATGATAAGAAATGGTTGTGCCAATGTATAAAGGATTGGTCAGAATACATATGGACTACCAGGCAGAAGAGATTATGCTTAGCATAGATGGTGAGAGGGAAAACACAGGGTCAACCCTGGAAGTTGTGTAATTATTTAGTGAAAAGGGATGGCAAGGAGTAGGCGCGGTACAAGGGGGGGAAGTACATTCACCAATGTACCATTAAGCATGACCCTTGATTTGTTATAGTTACATTTCCCCCCAACATATTTGAATTACTCAAATTTACAGTACATGCTGATTATTTCATGTGGAGGGGATGAAGATATACAAACAACTAGACAGGACAGTCATGGTTTCCTTCCTCCCTCCCTCAATAGCCAATTTCCACCTAGAACACTTAGAAAACTAAGCAATCAGTACAGCCACTTTCAAACTAGTGTTTTGGTTGTGCTATGTTGATGATGTGTTTGTTGTTTGGCCACGTGATCCAGATGCATTAAACACATTTTTAGTATTTAAATAGACAACACTCTAAAATCCATTTCACACAAGCCCACAGCAAAACTATTACCCTCCCATACATTTTGGGCACATCAGAAAAGATATCCAGAGTGCTTAATAATTATCAACTCCTCCACATTAAAACCGCATATCAAATTTGCAGTCTTTATCCATTCACCCAAGAACAAACTCTCTTTTATCACATTAAGGAGTATATGAAGTGACCTGGCTTACTATGGACAGACAGGATGACTTGTTGACATCCGCCTCAGAGAACATAAAAAAAAAAAACACATTCATTAAAATCGTTATGGCAAGTTGCAACTAACAAACCATGCCTTAGATGTGCCTTCATTTGATCCTATATAGGATCAAATGGAAAAAACAAAAGTGCTACACAGAGGTCATTAAGTTGGACTGTTTTTGGAATCAGCTTTAAAACATTCCCAAAACCTCACCAAGTGCCTATATCAATTTACCAAAATTCAGGAAGACAGCCATTTTAAGATCAAATTGATATTTGTTAACTCTCTCTTCATCCAACAATTGGGACTTTAATTCCTTGTGTTCTCCATTACAGTTTTTAAACTGGCCCCCACTGTTAAATGATTGTTGCTATTCGCATGCTGTGATAAACTGTTTTTGTGCTCTGAAGATGCTGGGTATAACATCAGGAAAAGATCAGCAAATAAGTTAAATAAATATTAATTTTTTTCTTATTATTCTTGTGTTGTGAATTAAAACCGTTAAACTAAACATGAACTGCCAATGCATAAGCCTTTCTATTTTTGAGACAGAAGACTAGGAATGAATGTTCAGAAGGTGTTGTTTATGGCCATAAAATGGTTGCATAATGTAGGGGATAGAGGATTGCTCATCGCTTCTATCTTAAATTCTCCTCACCACTGTCAGTTTGGCAGTTACTCTTTTTTTTTATATAATATTCACCTATGCTCTTTAAGCATTCTGCAGAGATGTCTTTGCTCTACAATATCTTATTATATCTCTTAGATTCTTGTTTTTCAATTAAAATTTAATATTTTCACTGAGGTTGTGAAGATATGTGAAAATTCTACAAATAATCAAGTAACTGTCATGTCAATTAAATGTCGACTGCATTTTCTGCCACTATCACATGGATGTGATTTCCAGCAATTCGTATCAGTTTCTTTAATATTTAACTACTGATACTGTTTATTTAAATATTTGGCACATCTTTATCTTCAACATTCATGCATTTCACACCTGTTTTAATTATCCACCACATTTCAGAAATACATTTTTACATTGCTATTGACCAATCTTGAACTCTCCCAACCATCTCCCTTCCTCTTAATTTCTCATGCCACAGTAAGTCATCAGTAAGACTTGATTTCACTTACTATCTCCCTTGTGAAAAACCAAGAGATCATCTGGTGGAAACATGGTGACTTCTGTTCTCGTTCTGAGATGATAAGATAAGTGATGACTTATGTCCTCTCATAGTGGGGGCTTTGGAAGGCAGTGACACTAATGGTTTTGAAAGCATATGCTGTGAGGTAGATGAGGTCAAAACAGAATATTTAGTGGGGTATTGCTACAAGCCAAGGAACACAGAGAGTGAGAAGCAGGAGATGTTTAGGCAGTTGAGCTTGGCAAGTGCAAGAAGAATGATTGTTATGGGAGATGTTAAATATGGTAGTATAAATTGGGAAGTGAGGAAAATGCATGTAGTAATAAGGAAATGGAATTTCTAGAATTCTTGAGGAAAAATGTTTTAGGTAACATGTAATAAATGGAACACAAGGTTCAAGAGTTTTGGATTTGGTCATAGCATCAGAAGAGCTGATTATAACTGAGATGGCATCTTTCCTCCCAGTTGGAGAGAGTGACCATGTGGTTTTGACTTGGAAAATGAACAGACATGCAGGGGTATCAAAAAGAAGGGAATGTATGTGGAATTATAAGGCAGGTGATTATAATAGTCTTAGATATCAACTTGGGACAGTTCATTGGAGAGAGGAATTTGAAGGGGAGATATCACTAGCGCTTGGGAAATTGTCAAGGAAAATTTGTTAGCAGTAATAGTAAGCTGTATTCCCCTAGTGAAGAACAGGGCACAATTTGTTGTGAAGTGGATGACAAGCAATATCAAACAGGAACTTCAGGTGAAAAAGAGGTTATGGAAGAGATATAAGGAGAGGGGTGGAGAGCAGATGCGTGAAGAATATAAGACTCAGGCCAGAAAAGTGACTAGTATGCTAAGGAAGGGCAAAACTGGGATATGAGAAAAGATTGGCCCTAAGATCCAAAGAAAATCCTAAGGCCAATCTCTTCTCATATCCCAGTTTATGCTTATATCCTAGTTTAGGTATGTGGCCAGTAGGAGGAGAAATGATTGTGAAAGAATGACATTGTGGGAATAAAGTGACTGATGCAGAGGACATAGTGGAGTTGCAATAAACACTTTATTGAAGTATTTCATCCTGGAGAAGTAGGTTTCAATACTAGAGAGATAGGGCATGTTCGAGGTTTAGAGGTGCAGGAGGAGAGTGTGTTCCATATACTGAGTACTCTGGATGTCATTAAAGCTGTGGGACTGGATGGTATTTCACCATGAGTTTTGAGAGAATGTGCTAAAGAACTGACAGTTCATTTGACCTGGCTTTTCAATGAAAGTCTGGCTATGGGAAAGGTGCCCAGGGAATGGAAGGAAGGTAAGATAGTGCCATTGCATAAGGGCAGTAGCAGACTGGAAGTCAAATTATAGACCAGTTTGTGTTTCATCAGTAGTTGTTAAGATCTTGGAGAAATTAGTGAGGGACCATATACTGCATTGGGCAGATGAGGCTGTAGGAGTCAACATGGATTTGTTAAGGGGCACTCTTCCTTTAATAATATGATTACCTTTTATAATAACATGACAAGGGTGGTTGATGAAGGAAAGGCATATTCTGCCAATTTTTTGGATTTTGCAAAGGCATTTGACAGGATGCCACATGATAAGCTGATATTTAAATTGCAGCACATGGGCTTAGATGTCAGGTTAGTCAATTGGATTCAGGATTGGCTATCTGATAGGTATCAGAGAGTTGTGCATGGTGGGCCAGTATCAAGAAGGCAGAAGATACAAGTGGGGTCCCACAGGGCTTGGTACTGGGACCTATATTGTTTAACCTTTATATCAATGATATTGTCAGTGGATTGCATGATGGGGATATTCAGTTGTTTGCAGATGATGTGAAGCTAGGAAGAGTTATTAATAATAGTGCACATGTGGCAGTCCTGCAAGAGGATTTGATGCAGCAAAATGTAAAGTCTTGAAGTTTTGGATACATCAATGGGAGGCTGCATACTCTGTTGGAGGAGCTGAACTGGAGAAAGTATGAGAGGCAAGAGATTTGGTGGTGATGATTGATAGAAACTTGAAATTCAGGGAATATGAAGGAGACAAAGAATTGCAAATTTGGTGAAGTAACTCAGAAGGTTGCTTAAATACTGAGAAGGACGCTGATCTGCAAAGATAAGAGTTGTCATTCAGTTGTATAAAGCCCTGATCAGACCACACTTGGTCTACTGTTCTCAAATTTGGTCCCCAGGATTTGAAGGGGATAAGTTAAGATGGAAAGGGTACAGAGGTGGATAACAAAGATGGTTTCAAAACTGTACAATGTTAGTTATGAGGATCAGCTGAGGGCATTTTCATTGCAGAGTTTGGTAGATGGAAGAAGAAGAGGTGATATGATTCAGACTTTTAAACTGTTGAGAGGGTAGTTACAAGGTTGACACTGGGAAGTTATTTCACTTGGTGGAACAGCGGGAAGAAGTGAGGACAAGGGGCCATCCCTGGAAATTATGAAAGAAAGCTATGAACAAGAGGGGTGAGGAGTGGTTTCTTTGCATGGAGGGTGGTTGAACTGTGGAATGTATTGCCTGATAGAGTGGCGAGAGCACTGTTTTCCAAGAAAGACCTCCCACAATGAGTCTTTTGACTCCATTGAGGCCTGCATAATAATAATAATAATAAATCTAATATTCATTTCCCTGCACTATTTCCAATCCATGTTAAGTTACTCGAAAGGAACTTAAAAACAACTCTGATCTCTTTGCTCCTCTTCATTTCAGCTTGTAAACAATTCTGCCATAGTTATGTCATCCAGAATTATCACCTCTCTCACTCATTAACCCTTTCAACATGAGTTATTTAAAGGATGTTGCTATACAACAATCTTTAATATATCTCTTTCTTTCTCTTAGCCACCTGAACAAACAACACAAACGCATCCAATTCACCACTGAAATAGAAAAAAACAACACTCTTCCATTCCTAGACTCACTCGTCACACATCTTCCTTCAGGCTGTCTCTCCTTCTCAGTTTACTGAAAATCTACACACACAGGCCAGTACATACACAAAACTTCTTATCACCACCCAACACAAAAACTAGGAGTCATAAGCACCCTTGAACGCAGAGCTCAAACTATTTGTTCAGATGAACAAGCTCTTAACCATGAATATGACACCATCAAACATACCTTTATAAAAAATGGATACAGTATAAAAACCATTCACAAGATCCTCCACAAAGATACCACTAATAATAAAAAAGATTTTAAGAATGCTATTGCTATACCATATGTTAGAGGCATTTCCGAAAAAACAGACAGAACACTATACAAATACAACATCAAAACCACCTTTAAACCCCAACAAAATTAAGACACTTACTCGGTTCTTCCAAGGATCCTCTGCCACACCTAGCCCACCCAGGGGTTTACAAAATACAATGCACATGTAACATACCATACATAGGGGAAACAGGGCGAACCATCCCAATCAGGAAGGAGGAACACAAACGACACATAAAATACCTCCATTTTGGAAAAACCGGCCATTCTGACCACGCACTCCAAACATACCACAGAATTGATTAGAAAGGTACCAAGTCCCAAAACATGGTTCGAACAGAAATTCAAGGAAGCTTGTGAAATGCTCAAACATGATCCGAATCTGAATAAAAATGATGGTCTAACCATTCCAAGAATGTTGAGGACCCATCTGCAACCTTCATAGCAACCACAAGAAAAAATCTCAATACAAGAAGTCTTGGAAGTTTTTTTTTTTTTTCTGAACATTCAATAGCAACCTATGCGGTACAAATCCAAAAGATAATCGTAATATAACAATATGAACTGTATAATTATTATTATTATTATTAATATTATTATTATTATTACGGGTATCTCCATGGAGTCAGTAGACTCATCGCGGGAAACCCAAACTAGCAAAACAATATCTGTCATATCTCTTCTTGAATTCATTTACAGACGAAGAGCTGACAACTAAGTCAGGCAATGAATTCCACTCATTCACCACCCTCCAGGCAAATAACCTTGTTCTGACACCTTTGTTAACCACACTCTTCTTTAATTTCCAGGGATGACCTCTTGTTCTTCCATCACTATCACACAGCTGAAACATTTTCCCTGCATCAATCCTATAAAAACCTTTCAGTAATTTAAATGTTTCTATCATACCCCTCTTCTTCACCTATCAACCAATCTCTGCAATCCACAAGCTCTCAATCTATCAATGTAGGGAGCATTTTTTCCATCACTCACCAACTTGGTCACTCTTCTCTGAACCCTCTCCACAGCCTCCTCATCTCCAAGGAATCCAGGTGACCAGACCTGAGCACAGTAATCCAAATGTGGAAGTATCAATGCTTTATAAAGGGGAATAATAACCTCTTTATCTCTGGATGTCAGTGTGTTCTTCAACAACCAAGTAATCCTATGTGCAATCTTGGACACCTTAACAATGTGTCCTCTGAACTTCATCTCCCTATCTACCAACACCCCCTAAGTCCCTAGCCTCATCAATCTCTTGGAGTACCTTTCCATCAATGTAGTACACAGCTGGTAATCTTTTAATCCCAAAATGCATGACTTTACACTTTTCCACATTGAACTGACATCCATTATCTTTTGCCCATTTTACCAGCTTATTTAAATCATCCTGCAAACTTTCAACATCAGCTTGATTTTTTTATTGCACTACCCAACTTTGCATCATCAGCTAACAACTGAATATCTCCCTTTAAGCCATTTCCTATATCATCTATATACAAATTAAACAACAATGGCCCACGCACAGAGCCCTGAGGCACACCACTGGTCACCTGCCTCATTCTGGACTCAGCTCCTCCATACACCACCTTATGGTATCTCTCCCTGAGCCATTCTCCTATCCATATCACCAATTTAATATCCATTCCCATCTGCTCCAATTTGTGTTCTATGGGGTATCCTGTCATAAGCCTTAGCAAAATCCAGAAGTACCACTGTGTAGCCAGTTCCTTTGTCCAACTCAGATGTCATTCTATTATGAAAAGTTAATAGATTGCTAAGGCAGGATCTACCTTTAACAAAACCATGTTGGCCTCTGTAGAGTATCATATCCTGATCCACCCATTCTTGAATTTTGTCTTTAATCAACTTTTCCAATACTTTTACCACTACTCCTGAGATGGTGATTGGTCTGTAATTAAATACCGCAGTTTTAGAGCCATCCTTATGCAAAGGAACCACTTTGCCTAATTTTCACTTCCTAGGGACCATACCAGAGTTCAAACTTAAATTAATTATCCAAGTAAGAGGGGTTGACAATTCATTTGTACATTCACGCAACACCCGAGCTGATATTCCATCTAAGCCTACAGAAGTGTTTGCATTTAAATTTTGCAATATATTAAATACCTCTGATTCTTTAGCTTCAATTCTCACATTAGATATTGCTACAGGTATAGAGATATCCTCACTTGGGTGATAGACTTTTGAAAAGTGATCACTCAGTAACTTGACTATTACATCTGATTTTGTCACCTCAATACCATCAGCACCCACTAAAGTTATCCTTCTAAAGTCATTCTTCCTCTTACTTGCTACATAGTGGAAGAACTCTTTGGGATTATCCTTGATCTCATAATCTGATTTAGCTTTTCTTACTATGCTGGTAACCTTCCTAGCTTGAGCCTTGTACTGCTCATGGGTGTACTGATCGCCTTTCTCCTTGTAAATTCTCCATAACATTTTCTTTTTTTGCAGATCAAGCTCAATACTACTGCTCATCCATCTAACGCCTGCCTTGTTTGACCTCCTGACCATCGGGACACAATCTGATATTGCTTTCCTCAGATACCCGCTGATTTTATTTCATGCACTGCTAACATCTTTCCCCTGCAATATGTTCTGCCATGGGATGGCTGCAAGCTCACTCCGAAGCTTGTTATAATGGCCTAACCTGTAGTTCCGTATATACTCCTTCTTAACAGAAAAATCCAAAATATAATTCCAGAAGAATCCTGGTACATGAGGACTTTAGCAGAGTTTATTGTAGTTTTTATTGGTAATTATTATTTTTTTTATCACTAGAGGGCAGGGTAAGAAAAAAGATTAGTTAACCATTGATGTAAATTACCTATATAGAGTGCAACAGCATGTAGCTTGGTTCTTGTACACATATATCCTTCTGATGATGACCTCAATACAGGGATCGAAACGTCAAGTTATTATTTTATTATTAATCAGTAAAATAATCTTTTCAACATATGTGTTTTGTGTCCCTAAATTCATAAATATGAACCTTTAATATATATTGATTTACTCTGGTCCTATCACTGTAATGTGCATTTCTTGAATGATATTATTCAAGTACAAAAGACATTTTGTTAATAATGCATAAATCTTTCATTGTGATGTATGTATATGCATTATAAAATATTAATAATGTAAAAGTGACCAAGAACGAATGTATGTGGGAATATTGAGAGTGTACATATGATAGTGCTAATCATTGCTGGCATCGCAGCAGAGCAGTTACAAAACTGAAACAAATTTCCTTAGTCTGTGAAGGATTTTTGGATGTATCATACAAGAAAATACTGAAGAAAAGTGTGGATAATAATATTTCGGTGAAGTTTTTAGAATATATTTGGGCAAAGGCACATGTTCACAGTAATACTGCCAGCATAGAGCAAGGCACCTGGATATGACCAACTCAATTCATGTTATTATTATTATTATTATTATTACCACCCCAAGACCTTATAGAGTCAAAGACTCATCTGGGAGGTCCTTTTATCACACACACAGCTCATCACACACAGCTCATGTGTTAAATACATTCAAACTCTTTGCAGATACCACATTCTTAGGCAAAGCTTTCCAATCATTCACAACTCTGCAGGAAAAAACCTGCCTCTCACTCTCCTACTCATACCCTCTTTATACAGTTTCCAGGGATGACCTCTAGTTCTCCCCTGATCTCCTGCTATTCTCTGTAAAACTTCTCCAGCATTGATCCTATAACAACCCTTTACCAACTTGTAGGTCTCTATTATATCTCCCCTCTTCCTCCTGTCCACCAGACTCTGCAAATTACATCTTCTCAATCTTTCTTCATACTCGACATTCAAGAAGTCAGAAACTACCTTAGTCAGTTGCCTTTGGACCATTTCCAACATCTCTTCATCCTTTTGAAAACCCTGTGACCAAATCTGGGCACAATAGTCCATGTGTGGCCTAATCAAAGCCTTATACAACGGAACAAGAATCTCCCTACTACTACTACACGTCAGTGTCCTCTGCATCATTCCCAGAAGCCTTTGTGTTGTCTTCACAATTTTGGCAATGTGTCCCCTAAATTTTAGATCCTTATCCACTATCACCCCTAGATCTCTTATTTCCTCTACCTCCAACAATATATTTTCACCAAGCATAAATTCTGCATCCCATCTTTGTTTTCCAAATTTTAAAACCTTACATTTTGCAACATTGAACTCATATCCCCATTTCCGTGCCCAATCACTTCATCTATTCAAGTCTACCTGCAAGCTGTCTCCTGAGCTCTTCTTAATCATCCACCTTGTAATTCCACATATACCATTTTCTCACAGAGGTCCTTACACTGCTGATAATCACTTCATGGTCACTCTCATCAAATGGTGGGTGATTGGACATCTCATTACATCCTCTAATGAGATGATCAAATCCAAGATTCTCAGTCCTCATGTGTCCACTGTTTCATACTGCCTGAGGTAGTTGTCCCTCAAAAACTCAAGAAACTCTCTTTACTTCCAGTTGCTCTCTTATCATTCCAGTCTATATTGCCATAATTAAAAATCGCCCATAATGATCACCCTTTTCTTATTTTTTTTATTATTACTATTATTATGGGCGACTCCATGGAGTCCTTAGACTCATCAAGGGAGGCCTTAAACATCATGTCCATACAACTATACGACAATCTCACAGTGTCTATCATACTTTGCCTTGAACTCACTCACCGTCATAGCACCCACAACAGACTCTGGCAGCTTATTCCACTCATTTACCACTCTAAAAGTAAAGAACCCAGCTCTAACACCCCTGCTAACCACACTCTTGCCCAGCTTCCATAGGTGTCCCCTAGTTCTCCCACCACCAGTCCCGATCTCAAAAATATCCTCTGAATTAATAATACAGAAACCATTTAGCAATTTGAAAGTCTCAATCATATCTCCCCTTTTCCGCCTATCGACTAATTTCTGCAACCCACAAATCTTCAACCTGTTCTCATATGGTTCATTCCATAGACCTGCTGCTATCATCTTAGTCACTCGCCTCTGGATCCTCTCCACTCCTCCTCCCTATCAAGAAGGAATCTAGGTGACCAAATCTGGGAACAGTAGTCGAGATGAGGCCTTATCAAGGCTTAGTACAGAGGTACAATAACTTGCTTGTCTCTGCTCGTCAAGGTATTTTTCAACAACCAAGTAAGTTGATGAGTTGATTTAGCTACTTTTGCAATGTGCCCCCTAAACTTCATCTCTCTATCCACCAACACTCCCAAGTCCCTGGCCTCATCGATCTGCTGGAGTACTGTTCCACCAATGTGGTATACTGCTGCTAATCTTTTCATCCCAAAATGCATAACCTTACATTTTGTCACATTAAATTGACATCCATTCAACTTAGCCCAGAACTCCAATCTATCCTTCTTAATATGATCTACCCTTCACAAAGCCATGCTGTCCTCCATACAGTATCTCATTTTCATCAATCCATTCCTGTATTTTTCCCCTTGACTACTTTCTCCAAGACCTTGACAATGACTCCTGATATGCTGATCGGTTCGGTAATTTGCAACCGTAGTCTTGGATCCTCCTTTATGCAGTGGAACTATTTTCCCCTTTTTCCACACCTTCGGGACTAAACCAGACCTGAGACTCAGATTAAAGAACATGGTCAAGGGCACTGATAATTCTTTAGCAGCTTCACGCAAGACCTGTGCCGGTATACCATCCAATCCCACAGATGTATTCACATTAAGGTTCTGTAATAGACTATTCACCTCCACTTCATTCATCACAATACCCGTATAAACTAATGCTTCCTTCATTTTTTCAATGTCACCACCTGGATGATATACTTTTGCAAAGTGCTTGCTCAGTAACTCCATTATATCAACTGATTCAGTGACCTCCTTACCATCGTCATTCTTTAAAATCATTTGCTGTTTACAGTTTTTTCTTGCTTGCAGCATATTGAAAGAATTGTTTGGGATTCTCTTTAGCTTGTATAGCTAGTTTCCTTTCATAATCCGCGTTTGCTTTTTTTACCACACTTGTTACCCTTCTGGCCTGCACTTTATACTGTTTGTGTGCCTGCAAGTCACCTCTTTCTTTAAATTCCCTCCACAGTTGTTTCTTTCTTTGCAGCTCAAGCTTAATGGTGTTATTCATCCATTTAACCCCTATTTGTTTTACTATTCAGACCCTAGATATACAATCAGCAATACCCTCCTGTAAATGCTCTTTGACCACTTCCCATGCTCTATCGACATCCAGCCCTTGCAGTTTTACTTGCCATGGCACTGATCCAAGCAATCTCCTAAGCTTGCCATACTTGCCAGCACGGTAATTCCACATATATCCTGTCTTAATCGAAAATTCCACACCTTTAGCCACCTCCCAGGTCAACCTTATGATCATTCTCACCAAAAGGTGGCAACATGGTCATATTCATTACAGTCAAATTCTCAGATGCTATTACCAGGTCAAACACTCTCACACCCCCTAGTATTTTTAATTACATGCTGTCTCAGATAGTTATCCCTTAATAATTGAATAAAATCCATTTCCTTCCTCACATGTGTCCTCTCCTCCTTCCGATCAATGTTACCACATTGATCGAAAGGAGGAGAGGACTCCTGCTCTTCCTATAGTTGAAATTCCCCTTCCACTCATTTCATCAATTTGTTTATGCATACTATCTCCACCATCTATTCCATCACCTCGTCTATAGCAGCACCCAACTGTATATTTTGTTCTGCCAGTCTCAATCTCACACCAAATAGCCTCAAATGAGCTCTTTTCACTATCCTGTGATAAAGCTTCAATTCTCCTTGGCTGCAGTTCATCAGCTATCATCAATAAAACCTTACCCCATTTTATTCTCTGTGTCCCTCCTAAACACACTATAACCTACACATTCTATCCCACTAACTATATCATCTTTCGTCAGCCATGTTTCACTAATGCCAATAACCTGTGGCCAGGAAGAGCCAATCAAGGCCAAAAATTCTTCCTTCTTGTTCCTAATACTCCTGGCATTAGTATACATGAAATGCAGAGGTCCCACCCCTATCTTGATGCGTTATTCTAACTGTCTCATTCTGATTTTTTGTCCTTAGTACTGGCTCGGGTACATTATATACATTCTTATACTCAACTGTCTCACTGATGTCTGCATATCCACTCCCCTCCCCTCCTTGGTAGTTCTAGTTTCCCTGGTTCTGCACATCCATTTTCACTTCATTCAGCAACACTTTTTTCCAGTCTCTGCACACGAAATCCATTCAAATGCAGGCCATCCATCTGGTATAAATCCTTTCACCCATCAAACTCATTCCACACGTCCACAAATTCCACACCACACCATCTGCATAACCTGCGCAAAATGTCATTTGCGATTATGACTATTTCCCTCTTGCATCTCTACTTTATATGGACATAGCTCTTTCTTTATCATAAATAGCACTCCCCTCCCTTTTTACCCCTTCTGTCCTCACGAAACACATCATACCCTTCCATCTCTATTCCTGTCAGGATGTCATCCTCTTCCAACCATGTCTCACTTATTCCAACAATCTTTGGGTGAACAGATGCAATTAGTACAACCATTTCATCTGCCTTGTTTCTTATACTTCTAGCATTTGTATACAAACACAACAGCTCATTACTGGATCTACAGCTAGTTCCACTGATACCACTCACTCGATGTGATCTCTCCATGCTCGACTGGGGCTATTTCCCTTTCTGCTTATTTATTTTAAAACCCTTTTCAACTGCAACTCTTTCCTCTTGATCCCAGGTCATTCCATTCCTTTCCTGCCTCTACACGCTCTCACCTCCTCTTGGAGCATCCACCTTTCTCACGCTATGTACCCCTGTCCACCCTGAGCTTCCCCATTTCCTGCTCCTCTTGCACACCCATTCTCTCATTTTCTATACCCATACCACTCACTTCCCCATTCATAACCACCTCTTCAATATCTCCTGTCTTACTCTCCTGCTCTTCCACATCACTTCCCACTTGATCTGTTTCGTTCTCTCTATTCACTTCTCTACCTTCCAGTAGCAGTCTCTCCAAGTGACTCACACCATAACCACTCAAATGCAGTCCATTGCTCCCATACAGCTCACTTCGTCCCTCAAACTCATTCCACACATTAACAAACTGTACTTCTGTCTCATCACACATTTCAGCCAGCATCATTCATAATCCTTGCTCTCTGCCTCATTTCACCACAGTCATACCTAGGCAACACGCTAACTACCCTTCCTGTCACACTATTCTCTTTTACCCTTCTAAGCAGCCTCCTGATATCCATTCTGACACACTCTTTGTCTTCTCTTAAATCATTCGTACCTATTAATACTATTAAGTCTTTTACTCGCTCCTGCCTCATACCCAATGCCTCAATCACTCGACTCGTTTTAGCACCTGGAAAACATACCTTGTGCATTCTATCCTCCAGCACACCTTTAATAATGGAGTTGCCATACAACGCCACTCGCTCATCTTTCGTTAACTCTTTTATGCCATCATTATTTATTTTAATAGTTTTTACCCGAATTTTCTTAATTTCAATCTGCATCCATTTCTTGCCTCATCCAATCCAATTCAACTTCTGAATCTCGCGACAAATTCTCTGTATCATTCAATCTTTCTAACTTTCTAACTATCGACCCCCCCCCTTCTCTCTTTCACTCTCATTCATCCTTCTTTGTTTCCATACTTTTGGTCCAACATGCATCCAACTTTCGCTATCATTCTTCCCATTTTCACACTCATTCATCTTTCTTTGTTTCTGTACTTTCAGTCCAACATGCGTCGAACTTTCGCTATCATTCATTCTTTTTTTCGCTATCATCCATTCTTTCAATTTTTTCACTTTCGATTTCTGCGTCACGCCATTTCTAGTTTCATTCGTTCTCTCAATTTCATTTCCTTCTGCCAATTTCACCTCACTTTCGTCCCTTTTAATATCCGTTATGGTTTTCAAATTGCTGATTTTTTAACATTTTTTCGCCCTCTTTCAAATGTGTGCATTCATTTTCCCCACGACAATCTCGCCACTAACACTTTCTGTCATCAATTTTATATTTGCATTTATCAATTCCTCATTCAGGCCACGCTTCGTACTCACACACACACCCTCCTTCCATCCTCACCAAATATCCCCAAATCATTATGTAATCGAACGAATACATATAACAGCCCTCACACTTAACGAAACGACTGAAATCTAAATTAAAGTCATGGAATGACAATGCCGCTGCCATTTTTTGCAGGTTACTAAGTCTAATAATAACGATTTCATAATTAAGTTTTGGCAAAAAAAAATCCCCCACACTAATAAAACCGGTAGCGCACAACGTTTACAGCCTCTCTTACTCAAACAATCACGCATATATATTTAATTATTCCTAGAAAAGTTATCCCATTCAGGAGCTCTTCTTATATATGTCACTATGCTTGACTCACCAATATGCACTTGACTCACTTATGTCTACATAAGTTAAATGAATCTTATGTAGAGCAAAATATGTTATTGATCTCGTCTTTGTTGTATATGAGCATTAATTAAATAATTAATTTTTTACTGAAAAACATTTGTAACAGTAATATTATTCTCATATCTATGATACAGTTGAGACCTTACAGGAAGACTTGAATAGATTGAGTGATTGGGCATGGTAATGGGGATGCGAGTTCAATGTTGCAAAATGTAAGGTTTTAAAATTTGGAAAACAAAGATGGGAATCAGAATTTATGCTTGGTGAAAATATATTATTGGAGGTAGAGGAAATAAGAGATCTAGTGGTGATATGGATAAGGATCTAAAATTTAGGGGACACATTGCCAAAATTGTGAAGACAACACAAAGGCTTCTGGGAATGATGCAGAGGACACTGACGTGTAGTAGTAGTAGTAGGGAGATTCTTGTTCCGTTGTATAAGGCTTTGATTAGGCCACACATGGACTATTGTGCCCAGATTTGGTCACAGGGTTTTCAGAAGGATGAAGAGATGTTGGAAATGGTCCAAAGGCAACTGACTAAGGTAGTTTCTGACTTCTTGAATGTCGAGTATGAAGAAAGATTGAGAAGATGTAATTTGCAGAGTCTGGTGGACAGGAGGAAGAGGGGAGATATAATAGAGACCTACAAGTTGGTAAGGGATTGTTATAGGATCAATGCTGGAGAAGTTTTACAGAGAATAGTTGGAAATCAGGGGAGAACCAGAGGTCATCCCTGGAAACTGTATAAAGAGGGTGTGAGTAGGGGAGTGAGAGGCAGGTTTTTTTTCGTGCAGTTGTGAATGATTGGAATGCCTTGCACGAGAATGTGGGGTCTGCAAAGAGTTAGAATGTGTTCATTGCCAAGCTGAAAATTGGAATTTCGTGTGGTGGCCAAAATTTTTTTACTTGATAGTGACGTGACGTCCACGCGATATCGTGTGATTGGCAATGAACGTGTTCAAACGCCGTATGATGAGCTGTGTGTTTGTGATAAAAGGACCTCCCAGATGAGGTTTTGATTACATGAGGTCTTGTGGTGGTAATAATAATAATACATGTTGCTCAGGTCAAAGAATTTCATATTCTTTGACCTGAGCAACATTTCAATTTCATAAGATCCAGAATTTCCATAAATTTGAAGAATAAATTGGAGGTGTTATTTAAGAAGTGCACATACATATGGTCTGTTAATGGCAACTAATACATGCTAATATTTTCAAAATACTTTTTTATGGGAAAATGTTCAACTGATGAAGTAAAGGAACAGTTGGTAATTCCTATTGTCATTGGTGATTGGAATAGAAGAAACTAATATGTTTACTTCTACTATGTTATGCAAGAACTCATATTCATTTTGAATGGAAGCAGTACTCTGTTTGAACATTATCTCAACTACTGGAGAGTAGGA
Organism: Typopeltis vanoorti; assembly: GCF_054136105.1. Classification (NCBI taxonomy): domain Eukaryota; kingdom Metazoa; phylum Arthropoda; class Arachnida; order Uropygi; family Thelyphonidae; genus Typopeltis; species Typopeltis vanoorti. The sequence goes on along the minus strand of NC_143564.1, from coordinate 88,911,036 downwards.
CTAATTTGTTTCTTCAGTTAAATTCTCCTGTTTCATGTTGAAGGTGAAATGGATGGCTACACAAATTTGAATTAAGAATACAGTACAGTTTAATATAATTTATCTGCTCTGTCTAGTCCATTTAGAGAACTAACTTTGGAGAAAGATGTTGAAAGTTTATTTTTCACTTGGTTAGAGTATAATAAATTTAGTTTAATCCTTTATCCAAGTGTGAGCAAAGAAAGTTTGCACCTGAAAGTATCTTCAGGACTGGGTTAAGGTGGTACACACCAGGGCAACTCGTTGCAAAGGTGGAGCAAGATACCAACACTCCTGTCTCAGTATCTCCTATAATGCAAAACACATCTCCTTGCGGATATGTCTAATGTTATGCATTAAGGGAAGGGCCACTACCCAGACTAGTTTCGACCTTTATTGAGGTCTCTTCAGTGGGAGCCAGGCCCAAGTGGAGATATCAGGCAGAAGCATTAGCAGGTCATCTCTACCTATAGGAATTGCCAATTGGTGTGCCACCCTTTTTTAATAATTTACTCTGGATTTAGAGAAAGATGTTGGAGATACTGAGATACTGAGACAGGAGTGTTGGTAGCTTGCTCCACCTTTGCAACGAGTTGCCCTGGTGTGTACCACCTTAACCCAGTCCTGAAGATACTTTCAGGCGCAAACTTTGTTTGCTCACACTTGGATAAAGGATTAAACTAAATTTATTATACTCTAACCAAGTGAAAAATAAACTTTCAACATCTTTCTCTAAATCCAGAGTAAATTATTAAAAAAGGGTGGCACACCAATTGGCAATTCCTATAGGTAGAGATGACCTGCTAATGCTTCTGCCTGATTTATTATAGTCTAACCAAGTGAAAAATAAACTTTCATTACCCTTTACTTACTAATCAGGATTCATTTTTATACACTGACACAAATCTTTATTCACAGTGCAAAGGAATTGTACATAGTGAATAAATCCCCCCCCACACACGCATACACTACCACACTCCACAGACAAAACAAACAGCTATACCCCTTAGCAGGATATACAGTGAAATCTAACCAAGTGGGAAAAAACTTCCAACATCTTTCTCTAAATCCAGAGTAATTTAATAATAAGGTGAAACACCTTTTGGCAACTTGCATAGGTAAATATGACTTATCCATTGCTTCCACCTTAGTATCACCACCTCTGGGTCTGGCTCCCACTGACGAGTCCTCAATAAAGGTTGAAACCTATTTGGAAGCTTGGGTGATGAATGGCAATGCTGTAGACCATGAAGTTTTAACTGGGGCTCAGCTGTTGCTGTCACCCAGGTCCTGGGGGGGGGGGGATAATTGAATGGCAATGCTGTAGCCCATGAAGTTAACTGAGGCATGGCTGTTGCTATTACCCCTCAGATGACAGATGAGCAAATAAGTGGCTCTGCTCGATGGTGGGGTGAGCCTGCCACGGGGGTAGAGCCAATGCTGAGGGTTCTTCTCAGTGGCAGGGTGAGTCTGTTACTGATCGGAATAACACTGAGTTTTTGGAGTGTAAGCAAACTTTGTTTGCTTACACTTGGATAAAGGATTAAACTAAATTTATTAATGACTAGTTTTGTTGGAAAGCCGACTTAGTCAGGTGTAACAGCATAAAAATATATAAAACAGAAAGACTAGAAAAGCATTGCATTTCTAATATAAAGGACCATGACAATTAACTGTAATTAAAGTTTAAATGGGAGACTGAGTTCTAGTTGAAGCATCATGCATATGTATCACGTGAAATCGCGTGTGCCAATATTGAATGGGAGAACTGTGAGAGTCTGGCAAACTGTAACTTAGGTTGTTATTCGTGTGGGAGGCATCAAGAACTGTTGCTTTCAATTCCAGAATTCGTCTCTCTAGTTCATCATAACATCTGTGAATGTTGGTTGTTAAATCCCAGTGTATTTGATGCTGGAGACCTTCATCATTAGTGTTTGTAGAAAACAATACATGGCTGGACAGGACACTGGCCCGAATTCTGCTGTATGATATGTCTCTCTTGTGTTCTTATAAGCAGAGAAGGATTGATTTTTCAGTGTGACCATAATACGGTTTACCGTAAACGCAAACAATTCTGTAGACACCAGGAAACTGAAGATTGTGATGTTTCTCTTTCGGATGGCTTAAAATTGACTGGAGTTTGGGTAAGGTGAAAAAAGTTGATGTTGTATTTCTTTAAGATTTTTGCCAGTTTATGGTCAGACTGAAAAATCAATCCTTCTCCACTTAGAACACAAGAGAGATATATCTTACAGCAGAATTCGGACCAGTGCCCTGTCCAGCCATTTGTTGTTTTCTGCAAACACCAATGATGAAGGTCTCCAGCATCAAATACACTGGGATTTAACAACCAACATTCACAGATGTTATGACGAACTAGAGAGATGAATTCTGAAATTGAAAGAAACAGTTCTTGATGCCTCCCACATGAATAACAACCCAAGTTACCGTTTGCCAGACTCTCACAGTTCTGACATTCAAAATATAACTTGGTTATATATAATAAATGATTATGAATGATATGCTGGCTGAAATGTGTGAGGAGAAGGGAGTATAGTTTGCTAATGTATGGAATGAGTTTGAGGGACGAAGTGAACTGTATGGGAGCGATGGACTGCATTTGAGTAGTTATGATGTGAGTTGCTTGGAGAGACTGCTGCTGGAAGGTAGACAAGTGAGTAGATTGAGAGAGAATGAATCAAATCAAGCAGGAAGTGATGTGGAAGAGCAGGAGATATTGAAGAGGTGATTATGAATGAGGAAGTGAGTGAAATGAATGAGTATAGAAAATGAGAGAATGGGTGTGCAAGAGAAGCAGGGAAACGGGGAGGCTCAGGGTGGACAGGGATACACAGCGTGAGAAAGGTGGATTCTCCAAGAGGAGGTGAGAGCATGTATAGAGAGGAAAGGAATGGGATGATCTGGGATCAAGAGGAAAGAGTTGGAATTGAAAAGGATTTTAAAATAAATAAGCAGAAAGGGAAATGGCCCCAGTCGAGCATGGAGAGATCACATTGAGTAGGTGGTATCACTGGAACTAGCTGTAGATCCAGAAATGAGCTGTTGTGTTTGTATACAAATGCTAGAAGTATAAGAAACAAGGGAGATGAAATGGTTGCATTAATTGTGTCTGTTCACCCAAAAATTGTGGATGTTGTTATAAACCAGGTAATGTGGATGGTGTGATAATGAAATGTATAATCAAACTATCCAAGCAAATAAGAAAAGGGTGATCATTATGTGCGATTTTAATTATGGCAATATAGACTGGAATGATGGGATAGCAACTGGAAGTAAAGAAAATGAATTTCTTGAGTTTTCGAGGGATAACTACCTCAGACAGTATTACTAAATCACTTAAGGAATTGATAACACAGATACGAATATAAATTAAATTACACTGTAATAAATATTTCTGATATTTTGGCGACGTCACGTTGACATCTTCAAAGGGAACTTACAAAAAAGGAACGTAACAAATAGAAATTCGAAAGACTATTTATGGAATCAGCCTCAGCGCTAAGAAACTCTCCAAACTTAAACAAATTTGGTTGTATGAGACTGCCCCAAATTTGGGAGGCTTACATCAGCAGACCTTCAGCCCAACGGCCAAGAACACCTACTTAGCCTGCTAGGGAGCACCATCAGGACTTTTAGGATAACAATTGCTTCATCACTTCTTTCTCACTATGTTGTAGTGCTTACGTGCATGTGCCTTTTTTGTAAGTTCCTTTTGAAGACAGCAACGTGACGTTGCCAAAATATCGGAAATATTTATTAAAGTGTAATTTAATTTATATTCGTATCTACGTTGTCAATTCCTTAAGTGATTTAGTAATGCATAACCAATGTATAAGCCTGTCTATGAGAATTGCCTCAGACAGTAAGTAACAGAGGGCACGCGAGGATTGAGGGTCATGGATTTGGTCATCTTATCAGAGGATGTAATTATAAATGAGGTGTCAAATCATCCACCAATTGGTGAGAGTAACCATGAGGTGATTACCTGGGTGGTTGCAGGAGTGCGAGGACCTCTGTGAGAAAAGGGTATATGTGAAACTATAAGGGGTGATTATAAAGTGCTCAGGAGACAGCTTGTAGGTGTAACATAGAATGAGGAGTTAGCTTGGGGATTTTCAAAAATTATCTAGTAGATGCAATGTCTAAATATATTCCAAGGGTGAGAAGGTGAAATAATGTAGGTGTGAGATGGATGAATAAAGAGATTAAGCATGCGATACAGAGAAAAAGGGCATTGTGGAGACAGCATAAAAGAAGCAGAAATAACCAATTCCATGAGGTCTACAAAGACCAAGCAAGGAGGGTGACTTGGTTGGTGAGAGTAGCTAAAGAGAGGTATGAACAGCAGTTAGCTAATGAAGCCAAAAAGAATCCTAAGTTCTTTCGATATGTAGCCAGCAAAAGAAAGAATCATTATGGAAGGATGACATTGATAGGAGAAAATGGTATAAAGCTGTCTTTATACCATTTTCTCCTATCAATGTCATCCTTCCATAATGATTCTTTCTTTGCTGGCTACATATCGAAAGAACTCCTTAGGATTCTTTTTGGCTTCATTAGCTAACTGCTGTTCATACCTCTCTTTAGCTACTCTCACCAACCAAGTCACCCTCCTTGCTTGGTCTTTGTAGACCTCATGGAATTGGTTATTTCTGCTTCTTTTAATATAAAGGTCTTTCAATCTTGTAAATGGAGAGATTGAGAGCAGTAGATGATGGTGAGGAGAGGCTGACTATAAGTGAGCAAGAGGTGTATGGGCAGTTGAGTAAACTAGATGTTAATAAGGCTGTGGGACTTGATAATATATCACCACGTATTCTGAAAGAATGTGCCAGGGAGTTGACACCTGCCTTGACATATTTTTTTAATACGAGTCTTGCACTCAGTCGAGTTCCTAAGGAGGGCAAGATTGCACCATTTCATAAAGGAGGTGATCGAACTCAAGTATCAAATTATAGGCCTATCTGTGTGTCAGGTGTTGTGGTTAAGTTGTTGGAGAAGCTTGTGAGAACTAGGATCCAGAGTTGGGTTGACAACAATGGTGTTATCTTTGATGGAAAGCATGATTTGCTAAAGGGAGGTCATGTTTTAGTAATCTACTTATTACAATAAAGTGACTGCTTCCTTGGACAGAGGAGAGGGATATACAGTAATATACTTAGATTTCGTAAAGGCTTTTGATAGAGTACCTCATGATAAATTGATAGTCCAACTAGAGCAGATGGGGTTGGATATTATATTAGTGCATTCGATTGGAGACGGGTTATCTGATAGGTATCAACAAGTTGTGTATGGGGGAGCGATATCCAGGAAAAGGAAAGTTACCAGTGGAGTGCCTCAGGGGTCTGTTTTAGGGCCATGACTGTTTAACTTGTATATTAATGATGTAGGTGAAGATTTGGATGGAGATATTCAGTTGTTTGCAGATGATGCAAAGTTGGAATGAACCATGAAGAGTAGTAAAGATGTTGTGGCCTTACAAGAAGACTTGAATAAATTGAGTGATTGGGCATGGAAATGGGGATGTGAGTTCAATGTTGCAAAATGTAAGGTTTTCAAATTTGGAAAACAAAGATGGGATGCAGAATTTATGCTTGGTGAGGATATATTGTTGAAGGTGAAAGAAATAAGAGATCTGGGGGTGATAGTGGATAAGGATCTGAAATTTAGGGGACACATAGCCAAAACTGTTAAAACAACACAAAGGCTTCTGGGAATGATGAGGAGGACACTGACGTGTAGAAGTAGGGAGATTCTTGTTCCGTTGTATAAAGCTTTGATTAGGCAACACATGGGTTATTGTGCCCAGATTTGGTCACCTGGTTTTCAGAAGGATGAAGAGATGTTGGAAAGGGTCTAAAGGTGACTGACTAAGGTAGTTTCTGACATCTGGAATGTCAAGTATGAGGAAAGATTGAGAAGATGTAATTTGCAGAGTCTGGTGGACAGGAGGAAGAGGGAGAGATATGATAGAGACCTAGAAGTTGGTAAGAGGTTGTTATAGGATCAATGCTGGAGAAGTTTTACAGAAAATAGTGGGAGATCAGGGGAGAACCAGAGGTCATCCCTGGAAACTGTGAGTAGGGGAGTGAGAGGCAGGTTTTTTCATGCAGAGTTGTAAATGATTGGAATGCCTTGCATGAGAGTGTGGTGTCTGCATGGAGTTTGAATGTGTTCAAGGCATGGTATGATGAGCTGTGTGTGTGATAAAAGGTCCTCCCAGATGAGTCTTTGACTCCATGAATTCTTGGGGTAATAATAATAATAATAAACATTGCTTTAAGAAACTGTGATTTCTTATAAAGAGAAATGTGCTTCCTCCATTCATGTGATTTCTTATAAAGAAATCACATGAATGGAGGAAATAAGAATCATGATGTCTCTTGAGAACTAATGAAGTGGATAGATCTGCCTGTCTGGAGGAACAAATTTCACATGTATCTAGTGACATATCCATCCATTTCATTGGTTCTCAAGAGACATCATGATTCTCATTTCCTCCATTCTTCTCTAGATACATAAGACTAATTTGCGAATATGCAAATAGTTTACAAACCTTTTTCACACAGAGAAATGGACACAAAATAATTCTAAATTCAAGAAAACAATGAAGGTTGCAGAATGGAACAAGTGACATTATTATTGTTGTTGTTGTTATTATTACTATTATCCTCAGACCTCCATGGGGTCAGAGGGACTCATCATGGGAGATTCCTCTGTCATATATATAGATCATCATGCCGTACCTCGAATACATCCCCAATTCCCTGCAGACATCACACTCTCAGGCAATACATTCCAATCATTCACTACTCTCCATGGAAATAAACATTTTGTCACTCCTTTACTCATACTTTCCGTATACAGCTTTCAGGGATGACCTCTGGTTCTCTCCTCATCTATCTCTCACCATTCTATGAAAAGCACTTCAATCTTCATCTGATAAGAACTCCTAACAACTTATACATCACTTTCATATCACCCCCCTCATCTCCTATACACGAGACTATAAACTGCATTTTTTCAACCTTTCTTCATGCTCAACATTCCAGAGACCAGAAACTACCTTAGTCAATTGCTTCTGGACTCAATCCAATATCTCTTCATCCTTTTGAAAATTAGTTGACCAAATCTGTTTCCATGCCAATGGTTGGAATCAAACTTACAGCCTGTTAGTTGAAGGGTGGGTACTCCATCCACTCAGCCAACCAGAGTTAAATTTGTTAAAAAATCTCAACATTGAAATAGTATATTCCAGTTATTATTCATATAAGAAGATATGTCTTAGGTGAATTCCCAAGTATCTGTTTCTCTCTGCAGAGCAGTGAATTCACCTAGGAAACACACTCTCTTATTTGAATAAGAACAGGAATATATTATTTCAATGCTTCAAGAAAGTGCTAGGACAGTGGCCTGCCCATAAGAGGGACAGTAATAATCAAGACTCTAGAAATATGCTTGCCACAAGCACGTAAACAGAGACAAGTGGTGAGTGAATTTTTGACCTCATTCTAAATGCATTCAGAATATGTTATTTATTTATTTTTTGTTTTTTGTGCAAAATTATTATTATTATCTGAAACTTCCAGGAAGTCAAGGACTCATTAAGAAGGCTATACATCACCCAAACCAACTGCTATACTTTCCCTTAAATTCATTCATGCTAGATGCACTCGCTACCTCTAAAAGCAAACCTATTCCACTCACTCACTGCTCTGTGAGAGAAAAACCTAGCTCTTACATAACCCTTTCTCCACTGCGAACAAATTTCACTTCCATGGATTCTTCCGTGTTCTCTCCCCACCTAATGAAACTTTCATCATACGATATCCTATAACACCCATTCATAAGTTTATGGGCCTCTGTCAATATCACCCACCCTCTTTTTCCTGTAACCATAGTTTGTAATCCACATACTTTCAATCTATCCTCATAATCAAAATCCCATAATCCCAATATAATTTTTTAACTTTTCTTTGCACCCTTTCCACAGCTTCAGACTCAAAGAGACCAAATCAGTGCACAATGGTCCATGTGCAGTTTTATCAACGCTTCGTAAATAGGCAAAATGACTTCCTTATCCTAACATAGCAAAAGTTCCAAATACAAGTAAGAGAATAATTATCCTCTGACTTGTATTTGGAACTTTTGCTATGTGAACTTTGAATTCCTATCCATCATTACACCAAGACCCCTAGCTTCATCAGCTTCTTGTAGCATAACCCTGCTAATATAATATAATATACCACTGGAAATCTCATCACACTAAAGTGTATAACTTCACACTTACTAACATTAAACAGCCATTTTCGTTTGCCCAAATTTCCAGCGTATCCAAATCATTCTATAAGTGCTGGATATCAATATGCACAATGGAACTATCATAGATTCCTGGGGTATCATTCCTTAGCTGAGACTCAAGTTATACAAACATGTGAAAGGCCTAGCCAATTCAGCTAAACATTCAATTAGCATACATGCTGATATTCCATTTGTCCCCATTTCCAAATTCTTATTCAGGTTATGCAACAGCTCTTCAACCTCATTCTCATGCACTCTAACTCTACATCCAATGTAGTAGCACTGTACACCATATTATATACACCTGGTTGATATATCTTAGAAAAGTGAGCACTCATTAATTGAACAATCTCATTAGCTTCTGACATCAGAGTACTATCTGCATTCAGTAACGTTATTCTTCCACATTCATTTTTTTCTTTCTTTTGCTTGCAGCATAGCGATAAAATTCTTTTGGAGTACCTTTACCAATTCAGCTTTCTGCTCAACACTTGTTAGCTTTATGGCCTGCACTTTATTTCATAGCTCCTTTCACTCTTATTCTCACGATATTCTTTACACATCATCTTCTTCTTATGGCTCTCTTGCTTAATAAGGTTGCGCATCCATTTCACTTCCACCCTATTTATTCTTCGACCTCAGTTTCTTTCTTTCACATACTGCTTGAGAAAGTTGTCTTAGAACAATTCAATAAATTTCTCTTCATTCTTATCATGAGATTTATCTTCTACCAATGTCTGGATAATTAAAGTCACTCATAATCATCACTCATTTAGTATCCATAAGGCTAAAGTGGCAATGCATTTCATAGTCCCCTGCAACTGAGCCCAGGTCTGTAGCTACACCCCACCAAATATTTCATTCTGTTAGCCTCCACTTTCCACCAGATAGCCTCATACTCACTGCTACATTAGACATTGTTACCATCATTGTTTTCTTGCATTTCTACCCTAAATGGACTTACTTTGTCTGATATCATTAGCAGTACTTCCCCTCCTCTCTTATCTCTGCTGTCATTCCTAATGCCATTCCACTCATCCCAGTTACCATATTTGATTCTGATAGACAGGTTTCTCACTAATTTATACTTTTTTTAGCATCTCATTCACTGTCAAGTTATTTGATCGCAGGTGGCTGCCAGTGAATTCATTAGACAAGTTTTATTTTCCGAGAGTTGGAAATAAAACTTCTGGATCTAAAATCTTTAATTCAAGCACAACTCTCTCCTTTAAAGAATCACTGAAACACTTGCAATTTTAGTTGCCAATTTTCTCTAAAAGTCATGATGTAAGCCAATAATCATTCTCACTCCCCCCCCCATCCTTTTATCTCCTTTAAAGTTCAGAACTTTATTTTTCTTTCTCCATGAAAGACTTTGTTTTTCATAGTAATTAAAATATCAACCAGCCTTACCCCCCCCCCCAATAATTGTACTGTTGTCACTGTCATAACATAACAATTGATAACTTTTAAACATTTTTCTTTCTATATGAAAAACTTCATAAATATTCCATCATTTCTCTCATAGCAATATTAGTGTTATTTTCACTCCACATATGCTAGTCATGATGCACTAAAAATGATTCTCGTAGACAGGCTTATACGTTGGTTATGCATTTCTAAATAACTTAGGGAATTGAAACAACGTAGATGCGAATATAAATTAAATTATATTTTAATAGATATTTCCAATATTTCGGCAATGTCACATTGCCATTTTCTAAAGGAACTTACAAAAAGGCAGGTGCACACAGGCAATAAACAATACAGTAACTGAGAATGAAGATTTGAAGCTATCGTTCTCCTAGAAGTCCTGATGGTGCCCTCTGGCGGGCTAAGTAGGTGTTCTTGGCCGTTGGGCTGAAGGTCTGCTGATGTATGCCTCCCAAATTTGGGGCAGTCGCATACAACCAAATTTGTTGAGGTTTGGAGAGTTTCTTAGGGCAGAGGCTGATTCCATAAATAATCTTTCGAATTTATATTTGCTCCGGTGTATTATTGTTGCTTTCTTCCACCGTATTCTGTGGCGAGCATCCAGAGCATGGTCTGCAAGACCAGAATGGCTATACTTGTAAAACCGGATGTAGTCCTTGTGTTCAGAAATTCTGATATTCGCTGTCCTGCCTGTTTGGCCAAAGTACGACAGTTTACAACTGCAAGGGACCTGGTATACACCAGGTAGGTCTAGGGGAAGTGGTTGGTCTTTGGTAGAGCAGATAAGGGATGCCAATTTTCTGTAAGGCCTGTAACAGGAGGTGAGATCATGTTTTTTTAGAATTTTGGTAATTTTTTCTGAGGTGCCTCGGATGTAGGGAATGGTGATGGATTTAGAGTAATCTTTTTTGTGGAGGGGAGGAGGGGGGGGCTGTGGTTCGTAGCTTTTAATATTTTTTGGATTTTTTTGGGGGGGGGGGTAGCCATTGGCTGAGAAAGTGTTGAGGATGTGATTTAGTTCAGTGTTAAGGGCTATGTCGTTAGAACAGATTAGTTTAGCCCTGTTGTTTAGTGTTTTTACCACTCCATATTGTTGTGAGGGGGGGGGTGAGATTGTTGGTGGATGTATCTGCCTGTATGGGTGGGTTTTCTGTAAACTGAGAAAACCAAAGTTCCATCAGGCTGGTGGGTGACTAGTGTGTTTAGGAAAGGGAGGCAGTTGTTTTCCTCTTTTTCCAGGGTGAACTTGATTCTGGCGTGTTGGTTGTTTAAGTGTGTAAGGAAGGAGAGGAGTGTTTCAGAGCCATGTGGCCAAATAGCGAACACATCATCAACGTAGCGATGAGCTGCTATTACATGCTGTAGTTGACAATATTTTTACTTGAAAACAGAAAATATGCAACTTTCTCTTATCATTTTTGCATTTAAATTGAATTGCCGTTATCAATGAATAATAAACAACCAGGTTTTGGATCGTATACTTTTTTTTTTTAATTTATACTAGATTAGATGTGTCTATGTGACTAATAGCATCTTCAGGAGGTTGATTAACATTAGTAAAAAAAAAAAAATAAATAAAAATAAATAAAGATTTTCCAACATCGAGTATCATTAGGCATGTTATTGTGCAGTCTCTATATTGTTATGTAGACTCTGTATGTGATTGGTGGCAAAGGAGAACTCTTGAATGACTTCCAAATGTTGTTAAGATCATTCCTTAGTTTCTAGTTATTGTATCTTTGATGAGGACTCCTTGAACAACCTGTAGAAGCAATTCTCTTCTAAATAGTGGTGAAGGTGCTTGCTAGGAATCCGATTTTTTTCTACCCCTTTGTTTTCACATCACCTATATGTTCTTTGTTGTGGATTTCTAAACTTCTCCCAGTTTGACCTACATACATCTTCCCACAAGAATCTTATATACACCTGGATGTTTATAACATGGAACTTTATCTTTAGTGGGAGCACAGAAAGCTTCGTAAGGTGTTGGCTGTAGTGAAGGTTATTCTGATGTTGACTGCCTTTAATATTTTGGCTATTTTTTTTTGATACACTGCCAAATATGGTACAGATACCATGCCTTTGTTATTAATTTCTGGGTTTTTACAGGATGAAAATAAGCCAGAAATGTCAGAAAATAAGGGTTTTTTTTAGTACTTTTTTGAAGGAACTGATTGAAGAATATTTGAAGATCTTGTTTTCACTTGTACAAGAAGTAAAAAAGAATGGAAAATTACCATTCCTAGACATCCTTGTCAACAAAAACATTGCTGGAGGATTATCGTTAGAAGTCTATTGCAAAGAAACTCACACATGTAGTTACCTGCAGTAAAGCTCATGCCTTTACCCTCAACGAAAATTAGGTATAATCAAAACGTTGAAAAAAAAAGCTTTAAACATAGTAAATATGATGAAAACAAATGAAAACGAGAACTTCAATCATATTTAATCAGTTCCTCCAAAATAGCTACTCAAAAAGGTACTACTAAAGAAAAACTTTTAATATAAAATTAATTACAAAAGGCACGGAATTCATACCATATCTCTGCAATACATCAAGAACAATATCCAAAATCTTAAAGGCAGTCAAGGTCAGAACAGCATTCAAACCAGTCAACACCTTACGAAATCGCCTTTCTATGCACCCATAAAGACAAAGTTCCATTTTATAAATATCTGGGTGTATACAAAATTCTATGTTCTTGTGGAAAGAGGTACATAGGAGAGGTACGGCAACAAAGAACATATAAGTGATTTCGAAAACAAAAGGGAAGAAAAAAGCGACCTTGTAGTGCACATCCTTAAAGAACATCATGTGGTAAACTGGGCATTCTACATGGCCTACTTAGAAGAGAATTGCTTCTACAGATTGTTCAAGAAGTCCTCTGAGGGTTCACTCAAAAGATATGCTAAATAGAAATAAGGAATGGATCCTTCTCGATATTTGGAAATCATCAATTAAGGTGTGTAACATTCAAAACTGGGTGCTTAATGGTCAAAGCTGTATAACTGAAAGGAGACTTCCACATAGCCTTTAAAGGAGTACAGAGAACTCACCATGGTTTCTGACCTAATGTCTAATCCTCACCTTCTTGTGGCACACCCTGTTAGGTAGCTACCTGGATACTGAATGAATGGCGATGGGTTGGCAATTTGGGATTTAGCTGACCAAATTGTATTGTTATTAGCTTAAACCAAAATATAAAATGATGGTACAACATGACAGAGTTTCAGACAGGCTGGGGCATCCCCCAGTTAAACAAGGCCCCATTGTTTTCACCAGGGAACCAGGGCAAACAGCTAAAAGTCAGCTACTGGAATAAATCCTAAAACACACCCCCAACTCAACATCACCAGAGTTCAAGATTGGTACTATCAACATAAGAAGCCTCAATGGCAAAGAAATGGAGATAGCTGAAAAATTGGATAAGTACCAGATCGACATAATAGGGATGACTGAAACAAAAAAGACAAAACTGGTGCGATATTTCTGAGCAATAAATACAAAATATTATATTCAGGCAATGACAATCAAGGAAAAGAAGGGGTAGCCATAGTATTCAACACTAAATACGAGGCTAATCTTCTTGAACGACAGGCAGTCTCAAGTAGAGCGATGTGGGCAGAACATCAGAATGGGGAACTGGACAATGAGACTTATTTGTGCCTATGGTCCCAAAGGTTTTACGAAGGTAGAAGTGGGAGAATTTTTTTGAGGCTTTAGAGAAAGCAACTGATACAATAAAAAATGAAAATTGGTCCTTGTTGGGGATCTAAATATTTAAACAGAGTAGGAAATTATTGTCAGACATACAAAAATATTTTGGGAAAATTTGAAGAAAAGAGCAAAGCTAATGATAATGGCAAATAATTGTTGGATATCTGCTCAGGACATGGACTGGTTATTACTAACACAATATTCCAACATAAAAATGTGCACAAATTCACATGGAGAGAAGAGGTAAGGAATAAGAAAAGTCTCATTGACTATGTTATTATTGATAGTGATGTTTTATCCCTGGTGCAGGATACCAGAGTATACAAAAGATTTGAAATTGGAAGTGATCACCATTTAGTCTTGAGTAGGATAAAATTAAATTTCATATAGAAAAAAAGAACATGTAAGAAAGTTTTAAAGAGAATAAAAGTTGAGCAACGCTCAGATGTGAAACTGTAGACTAAAATACACAAACATTATTCAAGAAAAAATGAAAGCGTTTGAGAACAAGAACCAAACCTTGGAGATTCAGTGGCAACCCCTGAAGAAAACACTGATTGATTCAGTCAGAGAGGCATGTGGTGAGGTTGTCAGCATAAATTCTACATCCCATCTTTCTTTCCCAAATTTTAAAACCTTACATTTTTTGACATTGAACTCACATCCTCATTCCCATTCACTCAATTTATTCAGGTCTTTTCGTAAGACCACAACATCTTCTCTACTCTTCATAGTTCATACCAACTTTGCATCATCTGCAAATAACTGAATATCTCCATCCAAATCTTTGCAAATATCATTAACATGCAAGTTAAATATTAATGGTCCTAAAACAGACCCCTCAGGTACACCACTAGTGACTTTCCTCTTCCAGGATATTGTCCCCACATACACAACTTGCTGATACTTATCAGATAGCCAGTCTTCAATCCAATGCACTAATCTAATATCCAACCCCATCCACTCTAGTTTGACTATCAACTTATCATGAGGTACTCTATCAAAAGCCTTTGCAAAATCAAGGTATATTACTGTGTATCCCTCTCCTGTGTCCATGAAAGCTGTCACCTTATTGTAATACGTAAGTAGATTATTAAAACATGACCTCCCTTTAGCAAATCCATGCTGTCCATCAAAGATAATACCATTGTTGTCAACCCAATTCTGGATCCTAGTTCTCACTAGCTTCTCCAACAACTAAACCACAACATCTGACACACAGATAGGCCTAAAATAACCCTCCTTCCCCTCCTTTGAAACTTGACCCAGTGTAAGACTCATTAAAAAAATATGTAAAGACAGATGTCAACTCTCTGATAGCCAATCTCCGATCCAATGCACTAATCTAATATCCAACCCCATCCACTCTAGTTTGACTATTAACTTAAAAAAGCCATCAGGCCTTCTCTTCCACACCATCAGAAACATTAAATACAAATACAGATACAAATAAAAAATTACGAATTAATATCATACTTCTAACATATTAAAAGATAATTCAATTTAAGATAACATTAGCTCATATAACATTAAGTTATATGAGCAATGAAAAAACAGTAGGACTATTCAGCTTGTTGCATAAATGCAGAAAAGAAAAAAAAAATGGAAATACAATAATGATGAAATAAATAACTCAAGTTCCTTAGTAAATTTCTAATTTAACTTATTTAGAATGTAGAAACATTGAACAATTATTGTCTTACTGATATTCATATTTGAATGAATATGCTGTAAAATCTAAAATAATACTGTACTTTTTAAAGATAAAGTTAGACAAACATGCGTTTATTCATATCAGTAAATTAAATTTATTATTATTATTATGATTATGAAGAGCTCAGGAGACAGCTTGCAGATGTAGCATGGAATGAGGAGTTAGCTGGAAAAGAGATCAATGCAGCTTGGGGGATTTTCAAAAACTATTTAGTAGATGCAATGTCTAAATGTATACCATGGGTGAGAAGGTTAAATAAGGTAGATGTGAGATGGATGAATAAAGAGATTAAGCATGCAATACAGAAAAAAAAGGCATTGTGGAGACAGCATAAGAGAAGTGGAAGTAACCAATTTCATGAGGTCTACAAAGACCAGGCAAGGAGGGTGACTTGGTTGGGTTGGTGAGAGTAGCTAAAGAGAGGTATGAACAGCAGTTAGCTAATGAAGCCAAAAAGAATCCTAGGGAGTTCTTTCGATATGTAGCCAGCAAAAGAAAGAATGATTATGGAAGGATGACATTGATTGGAGGAAATGGTATAAAGACAGCTGTTGCAGAATGTGTTGTGGAGATACTTAATGAGCAATTCATAAAGATCTTTCAATCTTGTGAATGTGACTTCATGGAGAGATTAAGAGCAGTTGATGATGGGGAGGAGAGACTGACTGTAAGTGAGCAAGAGGTGTTTGGGGAGTTGAGTAAACTAGATGTAAATAAGGCTGTGGGACTTGATAATATATCACCACGTATTCTGAAGGAGTGTGCTAGAGAGTTGACACCTGCCTTGACATATTTTTTTAATACGAGTCTTGCACTTGGTCAAGTTCCTAAAGAGTGGAAGGAGGGCAAGATTGTGCCACTTCATAAAGGAGGTGATCGAACTCAAGCATCAAACTATAGGCCTATCTGTGTGTCAGGTGTTGTGGTTAAGTTGTTGGAGAAGCTTGTGAGAACTAGGATCCAGAGTTGGGTTGACAACAATGGTATAATTTTTGATGGACAGCATGGATTTGCTAAAGGGAGGTCATGTTTTAGTAATCTACTTACTTATTACAATAAAGTGACTGCTTCCTTGGACAGAGGAGAAGGATACACAGTAATATACTTGGATTTCGCAAAAGCTTTTGATAGAGTACCTCATGATAAGTTGACAGTCAAACTAGAGCAGATGGGGTTGGATATTAGATTAGTGCATTGGATTGGAGACTGGCTATCTGATAGGTATCAACAAGTTGTGTATGGGGGTGCAATATCCAGGAAAAGGAAGGTCACTAGTGGAGTGCCTCAGGGATCTGTTTTAGGGCCATTACTATTTAACTTATATATTAATGATATTGGTGAAGATTTGGATGGAGATATTCAGTTGTTTGCAGATGATGCAAAGTTGGGATGAACCATAAAGAGTAGTGAAGATGTTGTGGCCTTGCAAGAAGACTTGAATAAATTGAGTGATTGGGCAAGCAAATGGGGATGTGAGTTCAATGTTGCAAAATGTAAGGTTTTAAAATTTGGAAAACAAAGATGGGATGCAGAATTTATGCTTGGTGAGAATATATTGTTGGAAGTAGAGGAAATAAGAGATCTGGGGGTGATAGTGGATAAGGATCTAAAATTTAGGGGACACATCGCCAAAATTGTGAAGACAACACAAAGACTTCTGGGAATGATGCGGAGGACACTGACATGTAGAAGTAGGGAGATACTTGTTCCAATGTATAAGGCTTTGATTAGGCCACACTTGGACTATTGTGCCCAGATTTGGTCACCGGGTTTTCAGATGGATGAAGAGATGTTGGAAAGGGTCCAAAGGCGAATGACTAAGGTAGTTTCTGACCTCTGGAATGTTGAGTATGAGGAAAGATTGAAAAGATGTAATTTGCAGAGTCTCGTGGAGAGAAGGAAGAGGGGAGATATGATAGAGACCTACAAGTTGGTAAGGGGTTGTTATAGGATCAATGGTGGAGAAGTTCTACAGAGAATAGTGGGAGATCAGGGGAGAACCAGAGGTCATCCCTGGAAACTGTATAAGGAGGGTGTGAGTAAGGGAGTGAGAGGCAGGTTTTTTTCGTGCAGAGTTGTGAGTGATTGGAATGCCCTGCCTGAGTGCGTGGTGTCTGCAAGTAGTTTGAATGTGTTTAAGACATGGTATGATGAGATGTGTGTGTGTAAGATAAAAGGACCTCCTAGATGAGTCTTTGACTCCATGAGGTCTTGTTTTAATAATAATAATAATAATAATAATAATAATAATTACTATTACTATTTAGGTAATTTAGGTGCTAGAAGAGGAGAGAATGGAAACAGTAGAAGAGAGGGAATGAGAGAGAGGTATGTAAATGCTAGAAGAGGAGAGAATGGAAACAGTAGGAGAGACAGATTGAGAGAGAGTAATGGGACTGCTAGAAGAGGAGAGAATGGAATGAGAGAGAGGCATGGGAGTGCTAGAGGAGGAGAGAATGGAAACAGTAGGAGAGACGAATGAGAGAGAGGTATGGGAATGAAAGAAGAGGAGAAAATTGAAACAATAGGAAAGAGGGAATGGTAAGAGGTATAATGTATGGGGACTCAATGATCCGTGGTGTTCAAGATAGGATGCGTGAGGAGTGTTTGCCAGGAGGAACAATAGAAAGGGTGACAACTTCAGCTCTGGTAGTTAAGAGAGGTGAAAGGGTGGATGAGATGATTGTGATGGTGGGAACAAATGACTTGAGTGGTGGTGTAAATAGGGCAGCGAGAGATATGAGATTCTTGCTTGAGGTGGTACGAAAGAAGACACAGAGAGGAAAGATGGTGTGTATGTTGCCTAGGTATGAAAATAATGAACTGAGCAGAAGAGCAGTGATATTGAATGACATAAGAGCTAGAATGTGTGACAAGAGAGGAGCGGAATATGTGGATGCTTGGAAGACGTTTGAGGACAGAGAGGAATTGTATGCAAGAGACCGCTTACATTTGAATGAGGAAGGACGTAGGCATCTGGAGAGATTGCTGTTTTGAAAAAGTCAGTGTGTCCCAGGGAGGATGGTAGCAGGGGGTTGCCTCTTGTGGGAATGGGTACTTGGCAGAAGGGGACAACATCAGCTAGCACTGAGCCCAGTGGAATCTAGAGGGGATAATGCTGGGTATAGAAACAATGGCATTTATATGCTATATACTAATGCCAGGAGTATCCGGAATAAGGGAAAGGAATTGGTGGCACAGATAGCATCAGCCTGGCCAAAAATTATTGGGATCACTGAGACGTGGTTGACAGAAGAAGATATAATAACAGGAATAGAAGTCGCTGGGTATAGCATTTTTCGGCAGGATAGGAAGGGAAAGCGTGGTGGTGGAGTACTGCTTATGATAAGTGACGACCTATGTCCTCGAAGAGTGGAGACTTTGGAAGGCAGTGACACTAATGATTTTGAAAGCATATGGTGTGAGGTAGAGGTGGGCAGGACACGATATTTAGTGGGGTGTTGCTACAGACCCAGGAGTACAGAGGGTGGGGACCAGGAAACGTTTAGACAGGTGAGTTTGGCAAGTGCAAGAAGAATGATTGTTATGGGAGATTTTAACTAAATTAGTATAAGCTGGGAGAGGAAGATGCATGTAGCAATAAGGGAATGGAATTTCTAGAATTCTTGAGGGACAAATGTCTTAGGCAACATGCAATAGAGGGAACAAGAGGTTCAAGAGTTTTGGATTTGGTTATAGCATCATAGGAGTTGATAATAACTGAGATAACATCTCTCCCACCAGTTGGAGAGAGTGACCATATGGTTTTGACTTGAAAATGAAGACATGCAGGAGTATCAAAGAGATGGGAATGTATGTGGAATTATAAGGCAGGTGATTATAATAGTCTAAGACGTCAACTTGGGGAAGTTTCATGGAAGGAGGAATTGGAAGGCCGGGATATCATCAGTGCATGGGAAATTATGAAAGAATATTTGTTAGCAGCAATGGTAAGTTGTATACCACGAGTGAACAAGAGGACACAATTTGGAGTAAACTGGATGACAAACAATATTAAACAGGAATTGCATGCGATAAAGAGGCTGTGGAAGAGATATAAGTAGACAGGTGAAGAGAAGATGCATGAAGAGTATAAGACATAGGCCAGAAGAGTTACTAGTATGGTAAGGAAGATGAAACTCTAATATGAAAGGAGATTAGCCCTAAGATCCAAAGAAAATCCTAGGGAATTTTTTAACTATGTGGCCAGTAGTAGGAGAAATGACTGTGGAAGAATGATATTGTGGGATAAAAATGGGAATAGAGTGACTGATGCAGAGGACATAGTAGAATTGTTAAATGAACACTTTATTGGAATATTTCATCCTGGAGGAGTCAGTTTTAATGATAGAGGGATAGAGCAGATTCGAAGTTTAGAGGTACAGGAGGAGAGTGTGTGTTTCAAATACTGAATACTCTGGATGTCAGTAAAGCTGTGAGACTGGATGTATTTCACCACGAGTTTTGAGAGAATGTGCTAGGGAACTGACAGTGCCTTTGACCTTGCTTTTCAATGAAAGTCTGGCTGTGGGAAAGGTGCCCATGGAATGGAAGGAAGGTAAAATAGTGCCATTGCATAAGGGCGGTAGCAGACTGGAAGTGTCTAATTATAGTCCAATTTGTGTGTCATCAGTAGTTAGTAAGATCTTGAAGAAAGTAGTGAAGGACCATATACAGCATTTGGCAGATGAGGGTAATGTTATCTGTGAGAGTCAACATGGATTTGTGAAGGGGTGCTCTTGTTTTAGCAACATGCTAGCCTATTATGATAAAGTTACAAGAGCATTAGATGAGGGAAAGGTAGTACTTTTAAATGTACTGCCATTTTCTTGAATTTAACGAAGGCATTTGACAGGGTGCCACATGATAAGCTGATATTTAAGTTGCAAAACATTCGTCTGGATGTGAGATTGGTCAACTGGATTCAGGATTGGCTGTCCGATAGGTATCAGAGAGTTGTGTATGGTGGGGCAGTTTCAAGGAAGCAGAAGAATTGTTTTTGTATACGATTTTATGCAAGTACTGTAATAAAGATTTAAATAAGCAATCATTTCGAGTTCGGGAACGGATTAATCCATTTTACATTAATTCTTATGGGAAAATAGTTTCAGTTTTCAATGGTTTCGGTTCCTGAACACAGCCTTTAGGAACGAATTATACCCGACAACCGAGGGTTCCATTGTAAATGTATATATATATATATATGTGTGTGTGTGTGTGTGTGTGTGTGTGTGTGTACGTGTTAAAGATACCAAGCTATTTTAAACCTGGTTTTACTCCATTTCCCAAGTAAGCAAACAGAAAGTTTGCGCCTGCAATAGCTTGGCATCTTTAACATTTATTATACCCAAAGTAAAATACTTTCTACATTTATATCTCCTCCTGAGATTTTTATTTAATAAGGTTAAAACACCTTATGGTAACTTGTTCTGGTAAAATACTTATAAGCTCTGTATTACTAAAATCTTGGTATTTCTAGCCTGGCTCCCACTGATGAGACCTCAATAAAGGTCAAAACCGGTCCGAATAGTGGGTGGCCCCTTGCCTTTAATACAAAGCATCATACATCTCCTCCAGGGAAATGGAGTAAAACCAGGTTTAAAATAGCTTGGTATCTTTAACATTTATTATACCCAAGGTAAAATACTTTCTACATATATATATAATCATACATGATTTAGAGCATCATCATCATCGAATTCCTGACACTGCACCCTCAAGGAGAGGGGGGGGGGTTACAGGATATTATGATAGTACTACATGAAAACGTGCCAGCATTACTAACTTCCTATCAACAATTTTCCTCCAAATAAATTAATCTGTTATTTCAAGAGACTCCAATATTATCAGATCTTATATTTCAGTCTAAGACACTTCTTACTGTATCCATCCACATAGATCTTGGTCTTCCTTTGGATCTTACCAATTATATATTTGGGTTAATCCTTTATCCAAGTGTAAGCAAACAAAGTTTGCGCCTGAAGTATTTTCAGGACTGCAGCAACTCATGGCAAAGGTGATATAACTTGCCTTAGTATCCCATAATGCAAAGCACATCTTCTTGCAAACATGTATAATGCTATTAATCCAGAGAATTTTAATAATAAGGTGTGACACCTTTTCATTACTTTCACCTTAGTATCACCACCTCTAGGTCTGGCTCCCACTGATGAGACCTCAATAAAGGTTGAAACCGGTCTGGGCAGTGATCCTTCCCTTAATGCATCGCATTATACATGTCTGCAAGGCAGGGCCTCACATCCTGAAGCAGGCCCCCAGCCAGGATTTTTGGCAGCCCCCCCCCCCCCCCTACCTGTCACTCGGGTTAAGGACAACACATTGCTCTCAGGGTTTAGGATCAATTAGTTTAAATGATAACATAAAAACTTAGCCAAATCATTTTCGATGCACAAAATTGCAAGGGGATTAAGTCATGCTTGGCTATAGCTAATATACCTAAGAAATTCCCATTATGAACATCTCCAATCTTCGTGTTCTCTCCTTGAAATGCTAAACCTCTGGATGATAAAAATAACGTTACATCTACAATCCATTGCAGAAGTGCTCTCCACTTATTTGTTTCATATTGAATTTGTAGTTGTTTTTATCGATTCCATGTCCTTCAATGACTGCAAAAGGGATTTCTAAGCCAGATGTTGTTTTCTGTTTTGGCACTATTTTCGTGAAGAGGCAACATACCATACAACTTTTTCCATTGCTTATATCTAGGCGAAAATCCTTCTTAAGCTAAAATGCTTAAGTTTTCGTTATTAGACTAGCAAAAAATACGACATGGTAGACAATAAAGATTTTCATTCGATACACCCCATGTTAACCATTCTCTTGGAAAATGTTCTCTTGTTCTTTCATCTTCGTTTGCGTATAGAGCAAAAAATCTTGAAATTTCATACCATTAAGCTCTCTTGTCAATTCCTTATAAATCTTTTGGCATTCTTGAAAACTGATAGTTCGTACTATCTCTTGCTGCATGTTGTTTGAGATTACTCTGGGCCAAATACATCATCATATTTCATATCAGATTTTTCAACAGGGCTTGCAACTGAAGTCAACTGTATCATATTCTTCCATAGTCACTCCTCCTGCAGGTTTTTCACTTGCGGCCTTTTCTTTTGCAAGAGGTTCACATGTAACAGTCGCTTGACTTTCGACTTCTTTATGAGTTTCGATTTGACAGTGATATTCTGTTTGTATTTCATTGTCAGAAACATTATCACCACCTTCGCCATGATCAGTACTGGGAACTATGTTTATGAATTGACGTCCTCGTGATGCTTTCGATTTTCTCTCTCTCTCTCTCTCTCTCGGATTTAAGCTTCCTCTTCTGAGCTCCGGACTTATGTTTGTACTTTGAATCAGACATTGGGATTTTATTTATTTTAACTAGAACGTCTTTGCTTGCTTGAGAGCAATTTATTTAAATATTTTTAATATCTCAAATTTGTATGATCTGGAAAAAAAATTAAGTTTGTTTCATACAAAAAAATCAACTAAAAAAGCTTTATATTTTCTTTTACTAACTAGCAAAATTTTAATCAAATAATACAAATCCTTCTCAAATAAAGAATTTTGTAGAAAATTTTCAGTTTCTTGAGATCAACTTAACCTACTAAAACTATCAAATAAAGCTTTCTCTTTTATGAAAAAAATAAAATTCTCTCAGCATCCGTAGCATAGGTACCGGTAGGGTAGTGTGCTGATAGGGTAGGGCATTGAAACAACGGTGTGCATAGAAAGCGAGACGAACGGACGAAAACCGAAAACTACAGTAAATCCTTTCGATTTGGAAGTTCAGAAGCGTAACCATAGTTCTGAAAAGATGGATAATGGGTTGGAAACGATTGCAAAAATGCTAGTAGTCCTCAGCACATATTCATTCTTATTTTATAAAGTTTCTTTTTGTCTTTTGTTAGTCTCACTTAACTGGCTGACCCAACAAGATGCCTCTCCCCTAATTCCAGGTCCCCAGGCTAGAGCCCTGTCAGCCCTACCCTTGTGAGAGGCCATGCCACAATGAGGTGTACTTTGCATTATGGGATACTAAGGCAAGTGATGAGAAGTTATGCCACCTTTGCGACGAGTTGTCCCAGTCCTGAAAATACTTCAGGCGCAAACTTTGTTTGCTTACACTTGGATAAATGATTAAACCAAATATGTAATTGGTAGCATAGCCAAGTTGGATCTTCTTTTTTCTAATATCTTGGCAAAGAACAGGATATGTTTGTTTTGCTAACCTTCCTTCTCCTATTCTGTTTAAATGATCATATCATCTGTGATTAGTTCTGTTAACAATGTCAAGTTTGTAATTGCAGGCGTAGACTTCTGTGGCTAATTGGTTCAAAAGATATATTTCGGTGATTACACCACATTTTTTATTATTCAATTGTACAAAATACTGAAATAATAGTTCCCGACAAGTTTCGTAAATCGTAGGGTTTACATCTTCAGGGGGTAAATAGTATAACTTAAAGTTTAAACAAGAGAATTAGTAAATACAAATCATAACCGTCTGGCTATTCATAAACTCAATAAACAGAATGCAGATATAAAACGTCATTGACGTTGAAGAATACTGGACGATCTCACGTGTTCTTGTTCTCGTTCATACAGTCCGAGCTCAGATTGAGGTAGATTTTTTATTAGAGCTGACCACACTTGATGGAGAATTAAACCTTGATTTTTATTGCATTGGGTTGAATAAGACGTACAATACAAAAGAGATCAAAAAACGGGTCTTGCTTTCCATACCACTTCCACTGGACACGATGTACTCTGGCAAAAAAACGACGATGTCATACATAGAAAACAACAGTTATATAAGAAAATTTAAAGAAGCTGCTAATATGCTAAAAAACCCAACCCAATGCAATAAAAATCAAGGTTTAATTCTCCATCAAGTGTGGTCAGCTCTAATAAAAAATCTACCTCAATCTGAGCTCGGACTGTGTGAACGAAAACAAGAACACGTGAGATCGTCCAGTATTGTTCAACGTCTTATTGACGTTAAACAATAACGTTTTATAACTGCATTCTGTTTTTTGAGTTTATGAATAGCCAGACGGGTATGATTTGTATTTATTAATTCTCTTGTTTAAACTTTAAGTTATACTATTTACCCCCTGAAGATGTAAATCCTACGATTTACGAAACTTGTCTGGAACTATTATTTCAGTATTTTGTACAACTGAATAATAAAAATGTGGTGTAATCACCGAAATATATCTTTTGAATGTCAAGTTTATTCCTAATATCCTCGTTTTTCGTATGATATGTATGATACCGCCATTGATGCCATCTGTTTACTTCCTAATCTTCCTCAGAACTCTCATACCTGTAGTCTCCAGTCTGGCCATATGTTTTATTTCTAATCCAGCCTCAGAAAAGTTCAAATTGATTTGAACACTGATTTGTATACAGTAAATTGTTTTGACTGATTTCTCTCTCTAATTCCATATACATTTATTCAGTTAACTTCCTAACATACCAAATTTGCTAATTTGGTTATCTATTTCCATATTTAGTTTACCATTCACTAAACAGTTTGCCTAAATTGCTGAAATGTTCTATTTGATATATGTTTCTCCGTTCTTGATGCAGATATCTTTAATGTTTCTACTTATTTTCGCTGTCTTTGTCTTGCTGATTTTCATTCCAAATTTATTACAGCAGTTAAGTTTACTCAAAGAATTCTGCAGACTTGTAATGCATTTTTAGAAGTATATCATCATCTACATAAAGATTTGATATTAAATCTCCAGTTTTGATATCAGGTTTAATATCACTTTCTTTCAGAATGTAATTCATATAGCTGATGAATAATAGTGCAGATAACATGTGCCAGTCTCACTCCTGATTTAACATCAGACCTTCTTCCTGTAGCTCCTTCAATTCCAACTGCTGACTTACAACTTAAATATACAAAAAGTATTGCATGATATAATGTCCTATTTACACCATATTGCTGCAACATATGTAACATTTCTTCTTCTGAAACCAGTGTGTTCTTTGCCAAGCTTCTTATGATCATCGTTTCTTAGCCGTTTCTCAAATACTTAATAAATCTTACCAAGAATGCTCAGTAGGGAAGTAGAATAAGACATCATGTCAACAACTATTCAGCATTTGCACAGTATCTATAATACCTTGCATTGAACTCATTAACAGTTTTGGCACCCACAACAGACTCTGGCACCTTATTCCACTCATTCACACTCTCCAAGTCAAAAACCTAGTTCTAACACCCTTGCTAACTACACTCTTGCTCAGTCTTACAATCCTGTAAAATCCCCTCAGTTATTTGAATGTCTCAATCATATATATCACCCTTTCCCACCTATCAACCAGTTTCTGTAACCCACAAATCTTCAACCTGTTCTCGTATGGTTTATTCCATAGACCTTCTACCACCACCCCATCACCAAGAAATCCTGGTGCCCAGATCTCTGCACAGTAGTCAAGATGGAGTCTTATCAAGGCTTGATAAAGAGATCTCCACCTCGCCGAAGTATTCTTCAGTAACCAAGTGATCCGATGAGCTGTTTTAGCCATTTCGCTACGTGTCCCCTAAACTTTAACTCCCTATCCACTAACACATCGAAGTCTCTGGCTTCATCAATTTTCTAAAGTACGGTTCCACCAATGTAGTATACTGCTATAAAGGAAAACCACCTTGCTCATAGTCATTTCTCCAAATGGTTGCATATATAGCTTCCCCTAACCAGCCGAAAGGTTATAACCAGAACAATAACAAATTAAAGATACCAAGAAATTATATACTTGGTTTAATCCTTCATCCAAGTGTAAGCAAACAAGTTTGTGCCTAAACTATTTTCAAGACTGGTGCAACTCGGATAAAGAAGCTAATGATTTCACATCACTTGCCTTAGTATCCATAATGCAAAGCGCATCTTGTGGACATGTATAATGCTATGCATTATGGGAAGGCTCACTACCCAGACCGGTTTCGACCTTTACTGAAGTCTCATCAGTGGGAGCCAGACCCAGAGGTGATGCTAAGGTTGAAGTAATACAAGTCATAATTTCATACATACGAGTAGCCAAAACGTAAAAAAAATGGGAAATTTTTTTTACTGTAAAGCCGCGAAGAAAAAAATAACTGAGGAAGAATTTTATCATTTCCTTAACCTTTGGTGAAATGACTGATATTATTATTATTATTATTATTATTAGAGCCCTCCAGGGAGTCAGGAACTCATTGAGAGAGGCCATACCATTCGAAGCAGCTGTCATTATTATTATTATAAAAACCTCCATGGAGTCAAAGACACACCATCGCACGGCATTCCATAATACCTTATAGGGGTATCATTAGAGCATAAGACGCTGTTAAATGGATATAAAGTAAGAAATAAAAGAAACAATTCACCATAGAAACCGTACAGAATTAATCCATCAGTTTCTTAAACTTGACATTAATCAGAACATACAACAAAATAGCCACGAAAGTATACCACAAGCCCTCTCATATCGGAAACTACCTCCATTTCCACTCATGCCATCCATATTCCGTTAAAAAATCGATCATCTTATCACAATTCATAAATGCTTACAAATTTTTAACCAATCACAGTAATCTAAACGCAGAAATAAAAAAAAAAACTAACACAGATCTTCAAAAATCGCAACTATCCTACACAACTAATAAATTACGCAAACAGGACGGCCAAAACCCGTAAAAACAACCCAAGTACCAAAACAAACTTCCCAACACAAAAAATTATCAAACTACCATACACCCAAAACATACAAAGCCTATAAATACATCTTCAAACATACTGGCTACAAACTGGTATTCACTACAAACCAAAAATTGACAAATCTCCTAAAACCCACTAAATCTCACACACAAAAAGAAAGATTTCAACACCACAACGTAGTCTATAAATTTCCTTGTCAAAAAGACTGTGATATCACCTGCACAGATTCCACCATCAGGTCTTTATGGGCAAGACTACAAGATCACTTCCGCAATTGTAACATCCCTATTCCAGAACATTTAAACACTAAAAAAAAAAAAAAAAAAAAGCAACATCAAAAAGAAAAATCGAATACAAAGCACAAGAAAAACGGAAATAGCTGTTCACGCCCTTGAATAAAAACATACCCTGCAGATCGACAAGGCCATCATAGTAGACAGACAAGACAATGAAACAATGCTTAGAATATCGGAAACAATAGCCATAAAATGTGACGCGAACAACTCTATCAAAGTCCACAGGCCCTAGATAATCTCCGAGGTTTGGAAGCTTCACAACATAAAATTGAGGTCACAATTCCGACCAATAGGTGCTAACACAAACACTTCAAAAGCAGAAGCACCTAACTGACCTGACATAGCATCCACTTCCTTCATGTGTTCAGACGACGACCAAGCATAGTCGAAACGGACCGCACCCCGTCAACCCCCTTTTCCCACCCCCCTAAAAATCAGTTGCTGTTTTCAACCCCTTTCACCCTTTCTCATCCTATATAAAAAAAAAGCTAAGCCCATCTCTAATAATATAATATATAGGTATATTATACAAAAAAACACCCGGGTTTTTTCCATTTTCTACTTTAATTCTCCCACCCACACACCCACCCACACACACACACACACACACACACACACTTCCGAAACACCCTAACTGCAGTAGTTTGCACATCGCAGAAAGAAGAAAAGCCACAACACCCAGAAAAAAGGTATGTGATAACTTTACGAGGGTATGTCCTTGATACACAATTTTAGGAAATCCCCACAGCCAAAAGTCACAAGGAATGAGATCAGGCAATCTCGGTGGCCAAGGCGTGGGAAATGCACGACTAATGATTCTTCTCTCAGATAAATGTTGTCGCAAAACACGCTGTGCCTGAAGTTCGATGTGGGGTGGTACACCATCCTTCATGAAGATGGTCGAATCGAGACATCCTCTTTGCTGCAGTTGTGGAACCACAAAAGTTCTGTAGCATATTGACATCAATTCTTCTAGCAGAAGGATTCGCTCCCAAAACCCGGTGAGGTATGGGAGTGACCATACGGCGTCTACGGACGTCAAATGTGAAAAAAAAAAAAAAAAAAAAGACGGCCTGAAACCCATGTTTCCAGAAGGAAAAACCGCTCTTGTCCGTGCCAAATATCTAGAAATGAACTTTGGTCGCCATTCTTCGGCGGCCTAACGCCGTTGATGCACACATTTCTCTGCACAGGTTCCCAACATATCTCCCGTAAAGCTTGGTGTCTACTTTTTTTTTTGTCCTTTATTATTTTTTTAATTTATTTTCTCATTTCTGCAATGAACTTATTTTCGATCTCTTTAAATTTAGTGTTGCTAAACAACAAACAACACTCGTTATATTTATAGAATAAGCTGTTTTAATATAAAATATTAATAAAATTATCTTCTACTATGTTTCACCCTGTACAGCAGGGATGGCCAATGTATGGTGCATGCGCAAAAGTGGCACATTGGATCCCAATGATAATAACAAAAAAGTAAGTCTATTTATGCAAAACGGATTTAAAAAACGATTTGTAGGGAAAAAAAAGCTAAAACTTAGTTATTTTTAGTAATTTTATTGGTTCTTGCACATCTTTTTGCACAATCACTTGTTTGATCCTGAGGTGCCAAGCGTTAGCAACAGTGGTGTGTCGCAGGTTTCTGTCAAATTATAAATGATTCTCGTGCGCTACCGAGTTGTGCTTTGTTCGACCTTTGTGAACATTTGCGTTTTGTACTCTTTCAAAAATTAAGCCTAATTTTTACATTACGTTACCTATCACGGTGCAAAAGAAAATGAGCAGAAGAAAAACAGAAGGAGATAGTTAGCTTGAATTCAATGAACAGTGGGAAGATGAGTTCTACTAAACTCATCTAATATTTAATAGATGAGTTCTATTAAACACAACAGACTGAAAAAGAAGGAAAACTAAAGCTAGTACTTGGGTCTGAGTTACGGAGAGAATATGTGATTAAGAAAAAGGAAGAACTCAAAAGAAGACGAAATATGTTTGTTAAAAGGAGTTTGAAGGTTTGGCGATGACAGAAGCGTCCTAAGAAATTGCTTTAGCATTGGCCAAAAAACAGAAGTCTTTCTCTGGTGGAGATGAAATTGTTAAGCCTTGTCTCCAAATATTTACAAGATGCCTTGGTGATAAAAATATCAAATGGAAAGTAGGCAGAATGGTCTCTCAAAGCAAACACTCATGAGACTTACTGAAGAACTCTCATGATGTATCTAAGCAACTCAAAGACCTTGTTCATGCTTATACTTTCTTTTCTTTAGTTTTGGTCTAATCTGCTGGCATATGTGATGTAACCCAGTTAAGCATTGTTATAACAGGAAATCATGATAATTTTATCGTTTTTGAAGACCGTATCGGTCTTGAAGCGCTTCACGGAAAAACAACAGGATCAGACATATTTGAGAAAGTAAAATCATGAGTAGAAAATCTACAAGTACATTCTAGTAAACTCACCAATATTTTTACTGAGAGTGCATCGTCAATGATAGGTAAAGCCGCTGGGACTACAACTTTGCTTGAAAACATTTTCCGTCGTCCTTTACTAAAATTCCACTGTATTATACAAGAGACACTGTATAATGACGAGGATATCGTCGTACGACTCCAGGGTGAAAGGCAAATTTTAGGGAAGAAATTCAAGTACCTTGGGTCGGTTGTCGAGAGGAATGGTGACCTGGATGAGGAAATACAGCACCGAATAACATGCGGTTGGATGAATTGGAGGAAGATGAGCGGGGTCCTGTGCGACAAGAGAGTGAGTTGTAAGAGGAAAGGAAAGCTCTATAAGATGGTAGTGAGGCCGGCGATGCTCCATGGTGTGGAGACGTGGCCTATAACCAAGGCACAGGAGAGGAAGATGGAGGTAGCGGAGATGCGGATGTTGAGATGGATGAGTGGTGCGACAAAGATGGACAGGATAAGGAATGACTACGTCAGAGGGACGGTTAAAGTGGGACCAATTGGCAAGAAGATACAAGAAAGTAGGCTGAGGTGGTTTGGACATGTTGAGAGGAAGGGTGAGGAGTATGTTGGTAAACGAGTGGAGTATATGGAGTTGGAGGGAAGGAGGAAAAGAGGCAGGCCCAAGCTCGGGTGGAAGGATAAGATGACACAGGATCTTAGGGAGAAAGGATGGAGTCCGAAGGATGCTCTGGACCGGAGAACTTGGAAGAGGAAGGTTAAAGATTAGTGCGCTGACCCCGTTTAACATGGGATAAGGCAGAGTGAAAGAAGAAGTGAAAGAATACAAGAGACACTGTGTGTAAAACTGTTCAATCTGCACATGTTATATCACTGATTGTGAAATAAAATACGTGAGTAAACTCAGAGCAAAAGGATTAAACAGAAGATAATTTAGAGTGAATTGTGAAATGTTAGACTTGGAATACGAAGACTTCCAGTCTTCCAGTTATGGAATATAAGACTTCCAGTTTCAGGTATTTCTTTGAACTACGCTTAGTATTATTAGTAATAACGAGTGTGTTCAATTAATATAGCTAACATGCAAAATATCTTTCCTTTTTATACTTTCGCTAGAATATTAGAGGTGAAGAATTGAGGGAATACACTTACAATGATCAACTAAGACTGTAATAGAGACCTGGAGATGAACAAATTGCATATTTCAAAGTTTGCATATAATCATAAGTAGAGCTTGACAAATTATGCAATATATATATATATATATATATATATATTGCATAATTTTTTAACTCATGAGGCAACTCATGCACTTGATCTTGTACTACGTGCAGGGTCAGCTAGACTTGCAACACTTGCAGGCGCAAACTTGACTTGTTTGTCTGTTTGCTTACTTGGGAAATGGAGTAAAACCAGGTTAAAAATAGCTTGGTATCTTAACATTTATTATACCGAAGGTAAAATACTTCCTACATTTATATCTCCTCCTGGGATTTTTATTTAATAAGGTTAAAACACCTTATGGTAACTTGTTTTGGTAAAATACTTATAAGCTCTGTATTACAAAAAATCTTGGTATTTCTAACCCTGGCTCCCACTAATGAGCCCTCAATAAAGGTCGAAACCGGTCTGGGTAGTGGCCCCTTGCTTTAATACATAGCATCATACATCTCCTCCAGGAGATGTGCTTTGCATTAAGGGTAAATATTAAGAATAGTGATCAGAGCTTATTCTACTTTTACCATGAGTTGCCTTGATCTTGCACTACGTGTGGGATCACCTAGACTTGCAATACTTGCAGGCGCAAACTTGACTTGTTTGTCTGTTTGCTTACTTGGGAAATGGAGTAAAACCAGGTTTAAAATAGCTAATATCTTTAACATATATATATATATATATATATATATACGAGGGACGTCCAGAAAGTAAGTTCCGTTTTTAAATATTTTCACTGCAGCGCTGCGATCACAGTGATGCGCATGCGTGCTGAGTTTGTTGATTCCTTAGCAAGGCGTTGGTCCCATTTTCAGACATTCTTGCTGTGTGTACGCTTCTTTATAATGTCTAAGAAAATCGAATCGCCCGCCGCATTGGAAATTAGGTCAGTTATCCGTTTCTTGAATGCGAGGAACCTTAAAGGAGCTGAAATTCATTGGCAAATTATTGAGGTTTATGGAGAACACGCAAGGAGTGATTCAATGGTACGAAAATAGGTAAGACTTTTTAATGACGGAAGGAGAAGTGTGCACGATGATGAACAGAGTGGGTAACTATTTTTAGTGACTGATAATTTGGTGCGTTCAGTTGAAGAGAAGATTCAGCAGAATAGGGGATTCACATATGGCCGGAGTAACACAACAACTGCTCGCCACCTTCAGCTGGGAACAATTCCATCATCCCCCATATTGTCCTGAACTACTCGAGCCAAGCGACTTTCACCTGTTCAAACATCTGAAATCTTTCCTTGGTGTCCAGCGGTTTCAAGACGACGACGACGAGGTCATATAAGCGGTCAATACGTGGTTTGTGTCACAGGCAGCACCGTCTACGACGAACGTATACAACTCTTGGTGCCCCGTTATGATAAGTGCCTGAACAATGGCGGAAATTATGTAGAAAAAGTAGTGAAAGTGTCTAATTTAATTTCCAATAAAGTTTTTTTTGTAAGTATATTTTTGTTTCTCTGACAGCCAGTCCGAACGTACTTGACGTCCCTTGTACTTGCCCAAGTACATCTTTTTTTATCTTTCTCACTCCTATTTTCTTTAGAAAGATATTTTTTAATTAACTACGACAATTTAATTTTTTCTAGTCTGCATCCAAATCTCCTGCTAGCAATACCAACTGATCACGTGTGAGCGAGAATTTCTTGGTAAGAAGTATAAATTTTAGTAATATTGCATATAATAGATTAGACAAATGTCAGCATCATAACTTCAAGCAGTGATTTAGTTTCTCGCAATATCTATCCCTATTAGAAACATTCTCGCAATGGTAAGCAACATCGCTCCCATCCGATCAAGTGTCGTCTACATTCGGAGAAAGACTAAAACGATTTTAATCTGTAAAGAGTACATTAACCCGTTGGTGTCTTTTACAATTCTTACGACACTGAAAACGTAGAATTGGATATTCTACGATGAGCTGTGGATAAAGGATGCAGACTATAGACCTTCGGGTGTGTAGGCCTACTTGTCGCAGTCGTCTTGCCACATTTTGTCGAGATATCTCATACTTGAGGATATCTCGACAAAATATCTCCATTGCTTAAATGGAGTCGACTTGCTATGGTGAGACAATTACATTTTGTTGTTATAACCAAAAATTTCTCTTCCTGCTCCGTGGTAGAGCAAGGGTGACCTCTAAGTAAGCGTCGGAAACATTCCATTAATTAGAAACGGTGGACAGAGCCTGGATACAACGCGATGTGAGATTCCAAACTTTCTGGCAATATCAGTAATTCTGAGACCTTCAAGTTTTCCAAAACTCCAGTAATTTTCCCCGGCGTGAATTCATCTAGGCGATGTCTTTGAGGGATTATAAGGCATCCAAGTTTGCAACTTTATTCCTTCATGAAAAGAGCTTCCTTGAAACACAATTCGCTTAGCGCAGCCTTTTTGCCTTTTATCCTATCGAGCGCAACCACGCGACCCCTTTGTGCGCGATTCGAAAATTTCAATGTTGACATGCTTTTTACTGAAAATCGTCAATTATGCAAATTTCCAAAAGCTGGATTTCCGGCTGTAATATTCAAAAATAGTGTCACCAGTGTATTTTTTCCCTCTTGGCGTTGTTTACACCGTTATGCATTATTATGAATAAAGAATGACACCTAAGCCTTTCTTTATGTAAACAATTTTACAATGCTAGAATTTGAAGCTGCACTAAAAATCCAAAAGAAATAGAAAGCATCTAGATTGGATGGTATAATCATAGAGGCTATTAAACATGGAGGAAAAGAGCTTTGGAGACAATTGTTAAATAACTGCAATATAGCTCCAGCTGCATCCAACATTCCGTCATTATGGAGAGAAGGCCTAATAATACCAATAACCAAAAAAGCAATCTAAACAGCCCAAAAAATTACAGAATCATACTTCCTATCACACTGAAAATCTATAACATGATACTTCTAAATTAAATGAACTGTGTGTAATACCTCTTCTAGTCAAAAACCAAGCAGGTTTCTTGAAAACCAACACTGATGAACATACCCACTTAGAAGGATCAAAAGATAAAAACTTCTTAATTTCTCAAAAGCTTTTGATTTAATCAACAGACAAAGGATGTTCAAATTTTTGTTAGTATGGCATACCCTTGAAAATAATGAAAGCAATAGCAGAACCGTATTATCAGAATCATCACAAAGAGGTAATGGTTACTGGAAAGATGAGAGGTTTCCAATTTGAAATGGAGTTCTTCAGGGAGACTCTTTGCCACCATATATTTTATTATTATCCTTGATTATGCACTCAGACTCATAGGAAATGGGTATGAACTAACTCTCGTAGATTCAGCAGACAAGTCCACAGAAGCAGCCTGTTTTGCAGATGACATACTGATTGACTAACATTCATACTGCCCAAAACAACTTAAATAATTTATATAAAAATGCAGCACTGATTGGGTTGACAGTCAATAAACGTCCCGAAGAACAGAAAAGAAAGTAATATTATATTAGACTAAATGACCACATTTTTGAAGAAGTAAATAATTTTTAGTATCTTGGTTCCTACATCGATTCTCTAACTGGTGTAGTCAAAAGAAAGCCAAAACTCTTCAATTTCATAAAAGTAATTTCTCTTCATGGATTAGGCATTTGCCTTCCAGATTCAATAATCTTCCCCTTTTTCCCTCTTTTCACCTAAATAGATGCTCTTTCCATTTCTCCCTATATTCTTTGATCTTTTCAATTACGTTAAATATTTAGCGCTCTTCTGATGTCTTGAGTTCTTATAAGGTCCAATTTTAACTTCTCTTAAAAATCTAATTTCTGGAGGTTGTACTTTACTTTCATCTTTAACATATATGTGAACCATATAATAGTGGAAGTGGCCATTACTTTATAAAATTTTAGCCTACTTTCTCATTTATTATTATTATTATTCATTGTCCTTTTAATGGTTTCACAGATTTTCTGAAATTTTTTTTTTTTTTCATTTACGAGAGGTGGAGGTGAAGACAAGTTTTGATAACACCTAGAACAAAAATTGATATTAAAGCAATTCTTCTTATATGTCCTAAAACAAAGGATCAATTTATTAAAATTTATTTGAGGAAACATGGAGGTTAATGGGTTTTAAGATATGTTCTTTCTTGTGGTTACATCAGTCGCTTTAATATAATTTTTGTTATAGGTGTTTATCAGAACTTTCAGCAACCCCTCGTATATATATATCTATCGTTTAGATATGTTATTATGCAGACTAAATAATTAAACTGTCACCTGTTCTATTCCTTCATATTCGATTACTATTTTTGATCTAATATGATCTCCAGAGGCGAATTAAGCGGATGTCGGACTTCGCGGCTGCCAGGGACCCCGAGCTATGTGGAAAATTAAAACGGATCTACAAGAATGATATGGATATCACGTATTTTTTAATGATTCATTGAAAAAGTTTCTATTATTTTTAAAAGAAGATAAAGACAAATTCACTACCGCCACACAAGTCTACCAGGCTGCAAGAGAAATATCAACTTTTCCAAATGTAGAAAGTTTTTAGGGCCCAGTAAATTTTATCGGCAGCGATCCCCATCCAGCTTAATCCGTCCCTGACTTTTCTGAAATTTTAAAATTGTATTGTGGCTTATTTTGTGTAATTCATAAACTGGTTTTTGAAGGTCATCTTCACTATCTTGTAATCTGATTATCTTTAACATTTTGTACAATATTAATAACAGTTCTGGACAAACATATAACTTTTTCCCCCATAATATAATAATTGGTGAATTTATATATATATATATATATATATATATATATATATATATATATATATATATGTTTTTTAAACTTGGGTAATGTATATTAGGATTACTAAGTAATTCTATAAACTTGGTTATTTTACTCCTAATCCCAAGTAAGCAAACAGTTAAGTTTGCGCCTGAACGTAGTTCAAGTCTAAAGGTGGTGCAACACCAGGACAACTCACTGTAAAGGTGGGTAAAGCTCTGATCACTATTCTTAGTATTTTCCATTTTCCATAATGTAAAGCACATCTCACTAAGAGATGTATACTACAATATATCATGGGTGGGGTCACTACCCAGACCGGTTTCAACCTTTTTTTGAGTTCTTCTCAGTGAGTAGCTAGACCCTAAATATCAAGGTTTCAGTAATACAAAGCCTTATCAACTTTACCTATAGAAGTTGCTACAAGGTGTTTTTATTTTGAATAAGAATCTCTGGAGGAGATATAGACATAAATAAGTATTTTTACCTTGGGTAATGTATATTAGGGTTACCAAGCAATTTTATTTATTTCACTGAAGAGACCTCAAAAAAAGGTTTAAACTGGTCTGGGTAGTGACCCCACCCATAATGTATTGCAGTATACATCTCTTAGTGAGATGTGCTGTACATTATGGAAAATACTAAGAATAGTGATCAGAGCTTTACCCACCTTTAGACTTGAACTACGTTCAGGCGCATACTTAACTGTTTGCTTACTTGGAATTAGGAGTAAAATAACCAAGTTTATAAAATTACTTGGTAACCCTAATATATATATATATATATTTTTTTTTTTTTTTTTTGTCATCTTCACTGTACTGTAATCTGATCATCTTCAACATTTTGTATAGATAACAGTTCTGTGATAACTTTTCTGTGAATATTTTATCAAAAGTATTCTCATAAACAATAAAGGCCAGATGAGTCTAAATTAAATTCTCATCTTTATTTTTTTTCAATAATTTGTTTTAACACATAAATATTGTCTATACATGATGTCTGAAATTATTTTGTTCTACTGAGAGATTGTTTGCAATATCTCAGTCTTTTGCTGTAAATTTTGTAACCTGTATGTAATGAACTTATTCCTCTGTAATTTCCACAATCATCTGTCTCCTTTCATAAATATAACCTTTGCTTTTGACCAATCTGATGGAACCTCACGTTTCCTCCAACAGTTATTAATTTTAAGAATCAATGATGTTAATGTTCTCCATCATATTTCAAAGCTCTGTATTTATGCCATATAACCCAATATTTTCTATTTTTTGATACCTTTATTGTTTCTTTTAATTCTAATCGGTTCTATATCAGTACTGATTTCATTTTATTAATATTAATAAATTTGGGTCATACCATAAATTCTTATGTTCTATCCATCGTTTCTCTTGTATTATGTCGTTTTTTGCTGTATCTTTCTTCACTGTTTAAGTTCCTTAATGGCTTCTATCTTATTAATAAATATGATAGAATGAGCTTTCTCAAACTGAGCTTTCTCAAAATGAGCTTTCTAAACTATTGTTTTAGTTATGTTTCTTTTGTTTTTGTATATTTAACACGTTTTTCTTTAATTGCATTTTCCATATGTGTTCCAACTTTTTAATGTTTTTTTTTTAATATTTTATTTTTCTTTCCAAGTACTTCAGACGCTGCTTTATGAATCATCTGTATTAAAGTTTTCCATTCTTCTTCTATATCTTCATTGATTTTGGCTTCGTTTAGGTAATCTCTTATTGATATAACATTTTAATGCTTTCTTCTAAGTCTAACAGATATCTAATCAACCTCAAATAACAATTTATTTGCACAAAATTACCTGTCAAGATATAATTACAAATGTTACCCAGACATGGAAGATCCTCACTCATATATTACTCAGTGAATAGTTAATATTTCATCAATAGCTTCAGAACAACATGCCTTCGAACAATACTAGGATTTATACTGGATGATTATAAAATAACGTCAAGTGTTCAGAGCCCTCTAGAGAGTAATGTATTGAACGAAACACACCAATATTCGGTAGACGTACATAGTGGAAAATGGGGATTCGATTTAACGAAAAAAATAGTACCAAAAGTCGCTAACGGGGGAAATTTTAGCGCTGTTTACCGAGTAAAATGCATTAATTTGCATTATCGTGTTTCTTGTGAGCGATCATGCAATAAAAGGAAAGCCTGTGAGATTTCTTATCATTCGTACACGAACCTTTTCGATGCCTCTTACCGTACGTGAGCGTGCTTTGTTAGTCAAACTTTATTATCAGTGGAACAATAATGCCAGTGCTTGTCTTCGTGATTTTCGGCGTATGAAAAATTTACGAAAAGGACCGATTAGCGTAACAAACTTACGAAAACTGCTTCAGCGATTTGAAACTACTGGAACTCTAGCAGTGCAGGTAGGCAGGGGATGCAAACCAATCAATCCCCAACAAGTTGAACAAGTTGCAACTGCTATTGTGGAACAGGAGATGACGAATGTGCAGGGTACCAGCAGTGCACGAGCAATATCCCAGCAAACGGATATTGCATACACAATGGTGTGGAAAATCCTACAACAGATGTTGAAGTTTTACCCCTATAAAATCAGTCATGTTCAAGAATTGCGCCCTGGTGATGCGACCACACGAATCGACTTGTCTTTGAGATTCTTAGCGCGCATAGAAGTGGATGATGCATGGCCGTGGCAGATTTTATGGAGTGACGAAATGCACTTTTATTTGAACGGCGATATTAACACACGCAACTGTCACATTTGGGCTGCAACTGTTAAGTGTCTGGATATCGAATATTTCAAATACAATTCAAACTGATTTCAAGTTTTATATATATTCATTTTGCTTTTCATAAATTGAGCACTTTCTGTATTCAATGTCTGTATTATAAACAGCTGTTACACATATTTTCTGTTAATTAAAATTTTAAAGCGGATGTTAGAACAAATGTGTTTAGTTAGCTGCTATGTTTACTGCTACAATAAATTTGTTCTGTTTTCATGCATGCAGCATAGCCCTGCTAGCAGTGTTTTCCCATTAAGCGTATCATTTGAGTTGTGTCTAATTACAATAAGTGTTCATAAATACAGTACACAGATGGTAAATGTCTGTATTTAGTGATAATTAAAGCAACTTGTTTTTCTTGCTTGTGCAGTATAGCATGTGTTGAGGTCGGAAAGATTTTTAATGGCGTAAGGACATTTTATTCTAGTCTTCGGAAACAACAGATATAGCAAATATTTATCTATTCCTGAATAAAAATGAAATACTTCTGTGTATTATAAGTTGTTGATCTACAACAAAATACTAGCATGTGTGAGATATCTATTATTGATAAGACAGAACGGCTGCTGACACTAAATAAAAATAAATAATAATAAATAAATAAAACGAATGAATGTAGGATTCCCAAAAGTGTGGATAATTCCGATGATGATCAGATATTTTGTATCCTGTTATTGTGTAAAATGTATACTGTCTCAGTAAACAAAAGAAAATTCTTAGAAAACGAAGCAAAATATACACAAATCATAGAAATACACATATCACCAAAAAATTTACCAGATGATTTGCTACTCCATCAAACCACATGTATTCCTGGCACACTTAAATGAATCACCTGATCAACATTATTAGTTCATTGGATTAGCCTCTCCCTATAGTTTTTAACTGAACTATTAAATGCATATAGCGGCTGTTTATTATACTTTTCAAACAAATCTCTTTCCCTCTCCTTGTAAGGTTTTTTTTTTTAATTATGCCATCATAAATTCAGTTATTCATGTCTCGACTTGATAGGATCGCATGCTATTCGCTCCACCAAGCAGCAAGTGCCTCCAACTTATAGAACACACACATACAGAAATGTTAATTTTAATAATTAGTTTTTCATTAACGAAAGTATTTCTACTCACACTTATTCTTTCCTTTACATTTCCTATCCTCACATGGCTTATAAATGACGATTCACATATTTACACCTTTGAGTAATTCAAATATACCAATTAAGAGGAGTGTTGATGCACTATGCACTCTAAAAGCTTTCATAAATTAATAAAAATGGAATCATACGGTCAAACTGATGTGAATTTTGTGCACAGGTTGCATAAACTACACAACAGCATACCCAACTAAACTGAGCTCGAAACTTTTTTGAGCCATTTTATGCCACCAATAAATGGAGCGGTGGTCTCACGTGGGGAGATCAAATTCATCTCCCATCTAAAGACAATCACAAACATCAATGAATTCAAACTCACAACCGGTTAGTTTGAGGGCAAGTACACTAACCACTCGGCAAACCAAGTCAGCATATAAATGGCAAGATCACATTCCTAATACTGTCATTCTTGAAGAAAGCCAGCAAAGGCTTTCTTCAAGAATAAAATTTTTTTCTTTCTTCTTTCTTCAAATAAAAACAATTAAAAAAAAGGCAGCTGAGATGATTGGGACATCAGTTTAGACACCCACCTTCATTCAGTGCTCTTGCTCTATACAGACCAACTAATAGCCAAAGAGGAAGATCAAGAAAAAAGTTTTAGCAAAAACATAAGAAAACTTCTTTTTGAAGATGAGAGAACATAGCAACTTGACTCACTTTCATTTAAGACTATATCTCAATGAGTTTTTGTTAAATGAATATGTCTGTATATATTTCTCTATTCATAAGTGAATAAATGATGATCTTAGTTGTAGTCTTCATACTTTGTATTATTGTAATCATTTGCAGGTTTCACTTATGATATATATATATATATATATATATATATATATATATATATATACAGTATATTAGGGTAACCAAGTAATTCTATAAAC
The DNA here is from genome assembly GCF_054136105.1 of Typopeltis vanoorti. Lineage (NCBI taxonomy): Eukaryota > Metazoa > Arthropoda > Arachnida > Uropygi > Thelyphonidae > Typopeltis > Typopeltis vanoorti. Next base: position 88,870,600 of record NC_143564.1, on the reverse strand, counting down.
TTGGTTATTTTACTCCTAATCCCAAGTAAGCAAACAGTTAAGTTTGTGCCTGAACGTAGTTCAAGTCTAAAGGTGGTGCAACACCAGGGCAACTCATTGTAAAGGTGGGTAAAGCTCTGATCACTTTTCTTAGTATTTTCCATAATGTAAAGCACACCTCACTAAGAGATGTATACTGCAATACATTATGGGTGGGGTCACTACCCAGACCGGTTTCAACCTTTTTTGAGGTCTCCTCAGTGAGTAGCTAAACCCTAAATACCAAGGTTTTAGTAATTCAGAGCGTTATCAACTTTACCTATACCTTTATAGAATTACTTGGTACTTTATAAAATAACTTGGGTAATATACATTACCCAAGTTAAAAAAAACTTATTTACATCTATATCTCCTCCAGAGATTCTTATTCAAAATAAAAACACCTTGTAGCAACTTGTATAGGCAAAGTTGATAAGGCTCTGTATTATTAAAACCTTGGTATTTAGGGTCTAGCTACTCACTGAGGAGACCTCAAAAAAGGTTGAAACCGGTCTGGGTAGTGACTCCACCCATGATGTATTGCAGCATACATCTCTTAGTGAGATGTGCTTTACATTATGGAAAATAGAAAATACTAAGAATAGTGATCATAGCTTTACCCACCTTTACAATGAGTTGCCCTGGTGTTGCACCACCTTTAGACTTGAACTACGTTCAGGCGCAAACTTAACTGCTTGCTTACTGGGGATTAGGAATAAAATAACCAAGTTTATAGAATTACTTAGTAACCCTAATATACATTACCCAATTTAAAAAAAAAATTATTTTAATTTTATAATTTATATATATACTGTATATATATATATATATATAGTGGTGAGCTATGGGAATTTTAACCAAGGGCTCGCATCGTCGAGCAAAAAAAAGAAAAAAAAAGGGGGGGGGGGCTAACTTAGCCCTTATAATACTTATATTGCGACTTTGTAGAGCTTCTGACGGATGTGATAATTCTTGTAGGATATCAAACATTAATGCTAGATCTTTTAAAAATTCCAAATTAAGAAGTCGGTTTAAAATATTTATATTTATCGTTCGATGCAAAATGTTTGCATAAAGTTGGGTAATTTCTCCACATAGCAAGAGCCGTTCGTAAACCGCAAGCTGCCTATCGTGGTCCAAACACATGGCCGATCTTTAAAATTTCAATACCAAGGTCTTTTGTAATTAATCGTATTTAATTCTCGTGGATTTTTTAGTGATTGATGATAAAAAGCATATAATTTATCCATAAATATTTCAAAATGATTTATTTGTTTAATGTTGTTTTATCGAATCGTCTAATGCTAATTGTAAACGATGAGCTACACAATGCCAAATCACAATGTTGGGAAATTATTGTAAAAGTTTGATTGCAACACCTGATTTGTTTCCGAACATTTCACTAGCTCCATCAGAACAAAATGCAATAAGATGATTTTTTCAATAGTTATCAGAAAATCCATATGAATTTAAAGTAGCAATTATAGTAGCATGTATACATTCCGCGGTGGTATTTTCTAGTTCTACAAGATTATTAAACAAGAACAAGGGGTTCCCAAATTTGAGAAAAATTTAACAAAGGGCTCGTGCGAGTCCCTTACAGCTCACCACTTGTGTGTATACACACACAAAAAGAGTCCTAGGATTTCTTGTTAATTTTTTGAAGTTATTCTTACTTTAAAGTTACCAATCATCTGATGTTAATTTTTCTTTTCTTTCTATTTTGTTATGGAGATCAGAGTTACCTATAATGAGGTACTCTTAACAATATGAGGATGTGTATATAAATATAAAAATATACCGCATGTGATTGTCTAACATTTGTATATTAAATCAGACCCATGTTATAGGGAAATACGTACGCATTTCTTGCTTTCAAGCAGCACTGCTCTTAGGCACAGGTACAAAACTGGAGTTACATCAGTAAATTGTCCCCCCATCCATTATCAACAACATAACGTAGCTGATATTACTACTCGTTTTAAACATGAGCAAGTACAAAGGTGGATTGCAGATTGTAGTTTAAAATAGCAATGTGTTAAAAATGGCATATACTAACATAGGCTAATCCAATCAAATTGATCTTATTTTACTGCAAAATGTTGCAAGAAAACAAAATTTCCTTCTTGATTTTTTGTTTTTAAACAATGAAATTTTTTCATTAAAACTAGTTTGATTGAAAAATATAATAATATATTGGAGTTATATTTTTTTTAATGCAAAATAGCGTGATGTAGGGAAATGAATCGAGTATGTACATGCTAAGTAGCAGCTGCTATCAAAGTAGTCCCTGAAAATGGACCTCCACAAATATACTTTTCAAACACCATACTAGAAACAGAACAGTATTACAAAAGATGTTTCAGTAAATGCTGGCTTTTGCATAAGCAATATTTAGCAACCAAATCAAAAAATCAACTAACCCCTTTTTATTCCCTAATAGGGAGTAGGCGAGGCCTTTATACCCTATCTAGCTTTTGGAGACTGAGTGGGCAGTTCAATCTCCACCGGTAGCCAATCAGAGATAGCAGGTCCATGTCTATCACTAATTATAGCAGCCACCAATGAAGAGGCTGACAAACAAGTGCTGCCATCTCTTGGTACCTAACCCTAACAAGATATGTCACTGTCTGAAATAATGTGGGTACTAAGTTAGACCTAGGTTCTAGTCTAGTCACTGACTGGAGGAACTTTTCTAAGCCTATCTTCGACCGGTTCCCGAGTTAGTCGATCTCTGGCATGGGCAAGCGGGTTTTTCCTCCCGGAAACTCGGGTTTTTCGTCCCGTAAACTCAAGAAAATCGACCGTAATACCCACATTATTTAGCAACCATGGCTGAGAAACAATTTCTAACATTTAAAATATGAAATAATTTTTACTACAGGAATATGAATCCAATTTAATTTTTTTAACAATTTATTTATCGTATGGGATATACACATGGTTAAAAAGGAATAAAATAAAATACATATGAATATGGATAAGATACAATATATAAAATTATAAAGTAAAACATAGACAAACAAATAAAATCCAGGCATTAAATATATGACAAGCTTCAAACAAAAATTTAGTCATATTTTTACATTTAGATTATTAATCCAATTGATCGCCTCTGGGGATAGGTAAAAAATGTCCTTTAGTTCTCCTGGATATGCCATTAACTCACATTCCTGAACTATATGACGGATGGTTTGGGTCTCGGCTCCACAAGGGCAGTGGGGATTCGGTATATTCCCCCACTTTGACAATAAGTCTCGGGATACACTGTGACCTGTACAGATCCTATTACCAGTTTTCCATTATATTCTTGGTCAGGTCAAATCCAGATGGTTTTTGAAGAATATTTATGTAGCTACGGACTTCAGGTGATACTGCTTGAGTCCACAGTGCATCCTACTTATTCATCAAGCTGATATTCTGAATAAGAAGATTACAGGCGGTCCTAATGGCAGGTCTTCTGGATTTTAATCTATCAGATAAAGCATCTGGAATAAACTCATGTATTGGGAGGTTTTGGTTATTTAAGAATTTTTTATATTCATGAAGCAAAGCTTCCTGTCATCGCAATTCTGGAGGAGAAATATGGTTCAGAATGGGGAGCCAATTGTAAGGGTGTGACAGCCCGTTATTAAGCGCATAGTGAAATTAAGTTGAACATCGAATTTGTTGACATGGTGGCTATTAAGCTAAACAGGGGCACAATACTCTGCTGCACTGTAAACCAGTCCCAAAGCAGTGTGTAGGGTTGTGGCGCTTGAGCCCATGTAAGAGTGTAGGGTTGTGGTGCTTGAGCCCCTGTGATAACCCATTTTTAATTGCAGAGCTTCTGGATTATATTATTTCTAGTACATACTTTAGCAGCAATATTAATCATATGTTGTTTATATGACAGTTCTATCCTAGGTGATCCCAAGTATTTAAGTGTCGGATTAAATGAGAGTAATGTCCCATCAACATATATCTCTGGTTTTTGATTTGCAAGTCTGTTATTAAGGTGAAAACAAGACCATTCAATTTTACCAGGATTCGATGTTAATCTCCATTTTTTATAGAACTGCCATAAGGCCGACATATCATTCAGCAATATTTCTTCAGTTCTTTCTATGGATTTGTCACTGATCACCAAAGTTGCATAAGCAAACTTTCTACTAACTGTTTCAGGGATGTCTGCAATGCAAAGGCTAAAAAGCAGTGGCGCTAGCACTGAGCCCTGTGGTAACCCATTTTTAAGCACTCTCTGCTTACTGATACTTCCCGCATTTACTACCCTGAAATATCGATAACATAATAATTTGTTTACGAGGTGCCCCAGTGTTTTACATGGTGGCACCTCGTAAACCTCCCCCCCAGACAGTATCGTAGGCAGCTGTCAAGTCAACAAAGACTGCAGTAGTCTTCAGACATCCTTGATCCTTGAAGCCCTGATTCAATGTAAGTTGTTACTTAATAATTAAACAAAATATAAAAATCATCACCACCAAATTCCTGAATACATGAAGAGCTTGCATAATTACTAACTTCCTTATCAACAATTTTCCTCGAAATCAATCCGCTATCTCTCAAGACTCTAATATCAGATCTTATATTTTTGTCTTTTAAGGCACTTTTTATTGTATCAATCCGCCTATATAATGGTTTTCCTCTGAGTCTTTTTCCTGGCAACCTCGCAGAGAACACTTGTTTTGCTAATCGCTCCTCTCTTATTCTCTGTTTAAGTGATCATACCACATGAGGTTACCTCTGCTAACACATTCTTGGATGCTAACAATATCAAGTTCTTTTCTAATATGCTCCTTTTTAATATGATACTGCCATTGCTGCCATCTGTTCACGCTCCCTATCTTTCTCAGGACTCTCATATCTGTGGTCTCTAGTCTTTGGCCAGGTGTTTTATTTCTAACCCAGCTCTCAGATCCATAAGTTAAAATTGATTTGAACACTGTCTTGTATACAGCAAATTTAGTGTTTTGACTAATTTCTCTCTAATTCCATATAAATTTATTCAGCTAACTTCTTACTATACCAGCTTTGTTGATTCTATTGTCTACTTCCATATTTAAATTACCGTCTTCACTAAAAATTGTGCCTAAGTAGCTGAAATGTTTTATTTACTCTATAGGTTCTCCATTCATGATGCAGTTGATATTTTCAATGTTTCTACCTATTTTCATTGTCTTTGTCTTGTTATTGTTGAACTTTTCATACCATATCTATTAAAACAGTTATACAGTCATGGAATCTTGCAGACTTGTAGAGGATTTATTTAGAAGTACAACATCATCTGCATAAAGCAAAGAGTTGACATTGACTGCTTTCCTTCATAATCTGATCCATATAGATAATAATAGAGAGGATAATATACATCCTCAAGGCCAGTGGAAGAGGGCATGCGGGGGCGCCGATGGGGTGGGGGCGCCGCCGCCAGGGAGCGGTTCATAAGTTAATTTTTAAGAAACAAAATTTTTATCATAAAAACAAAAAATTCTTAGAATGATCAATATTAAAATAAATAAGGCCGGATACACCGAATAAAAATTTAAAAAAAATGTATATTGCCGCATCTTTGATCAGCCGGCTGTTTACAATTTGCAGCTAGAGCAGGCTAAATGCTTGCCTGCAGAATGTTGTGTCTATAATCTGCAATCTATCTAAAGTGAAACGATGAACGGTTTTTATGCGCAGAAACAAATTTTCGTACGAAACATTTGTTTCTAGTTAACCAGTCATATGGTATGCATCTCAGTAGGCTACTGACAGTAGCGCAGTGCCGACTATTATTTCGTCTCTGTGTCGTGTTGTGTAATAATTTCTTGTGGGTATAAAATAGAAATGGAATCAAAAATTTTAAAAAAGTAATTCGGTGCACAAAATCGTAAGCGTCATGCTACGAAAGAAGCAGATATTAAGAAATAAACTGGGGCTCTTAATAAATTTGTTAAAATATTAAAATATTCTGATGCAGATTGTAACCAACTCGATACCTCAGAAATCAAAGTTGAAGAACCGTGCACATCATCCACTTTGCATGAAGGTACTATTGCAACTATTGAACAAGATAATTGAACATGATTTAAGTGAAAAATAGTTAGGATTTAGTCAACTACAACAAGATTTAGTTGTAGTTGACCACGAAACTAACACATTGCTAGTCTGTAAATTTAGAAGATCCAGGTGAATGGGGAAATATTGATGAAAAATTACGAGCTGTTTAATTGAAATGGGGCCTGTTCAAAATAAAAATATAATATATCCAAGAGATACATATGGTCGTAAATTTGGCGACACGTGTTATAATAGAAAAATGGAAAACGGGAGCTCGTGCCAAGAACATGGCTCATTTATTCCGAAACTTTAAATTCTGTTTTTTGCTTTTGTTGCAAACTTGTCGCACCTACTGAATCAACTGAATCACCCACTGAGTCTTGTAGAAGGTTATAACGATTGGAGAAATGTAAGTACAACTTTACATAGACATGAGACCAGTTTAACTCACATGAAAAATTTCTTAAAATGGAAGGAACTTGATAAAAATTTAAAAAAACAAAACTACTATTGATTTCCAGACTCAAAGCATGTATGAAATGGAAAAGAAACATTGGACGAGTATTTCAGAATGCTTCATTGAAATTATAAAATTCCTTGTTAACCTAAATTTAGCTTGTCGCGGATCATCTGATAAATTATATGAAAGGAGTAATGGCAATTTTTTAAAAATTAGTCGAACTGTTTGCGAAGTTTGATCCCGTTATGGAAAATCATGTTGAAAGGGCCCTACAACGAATACAATAGGGTACACTATTTGAGTAAAGACAGTCAAAATGAAATATTGGAAACTTTAAGTAACGCAATCAGGGATACAATTTTATTATCAATTCTAAAATCTATATATTATTCCATAATTTTAGAGTGCACACCTGATGCAAGTAAAACAGAACAAATGACCATTATTATTCACTTTGTTTCCTGTGACAATGGAATTGTCAAAATCAGGGAAAACGTTTTAGCTTTTGCAGATATATTAGATTCGAACGGACGTGGTTTATGTGCAACAATAATGGAGCAACTGGAAAATGCAACATTCCCATTGAAGTCATGCGAGGTCAATGGTATGAAAATGGGGCAAATATGAAAGGGAAAAAATAAGAGGATCCAAAATTTGCTTTTGAACAAAAATCCTCGACTGTTTTACGTGCCATGTGCTGCTCATTTTCTAAATTTAATCATTAATGATGCAGCCAAAGTGAATGCAGATACAATTAGTTTCTTTGTAATTATTCAAGAAATATAAAATTTCTTTTCATTCTCTTACAAACGTTGGGCAATCCTTTTAAAGTTCGTAAAAAAACTAACATTGAAACAGCCATCAGAAACGCGATGGGGAATTAAAATTAATGCAATCCGCCCTCTACGATATCAGTTAGGAGAAATTTATTATGCACTTTTTGAAATTTTAAATAATGAAAATTTTAATAAAGAAACTCAGCATGACGCACAAACATTATGTGCTAAAATGAAGGACTACAAATTTATTTGGTCTCTTATAACTTGGTATGATTTACCTTAACAGAATAAACCCACGAGTAAAATGCTTCAAGACAAAAATATGAACATTACACTTGCTTTAGAATCTATCGTAAACTTAAAATATTCTTACAAGAGTATCGATCAGATACAAATTTTAAAAGAGTTCTAAACACGGCAAAAGAACCGAGTGAAGAGGTGGATGGAGAACAAGAATTTAAAACTGGTACGGAAGTTCGACGTCGAAAGAAGACACGACAATTTGACTACAAGCGTCATGACGAAACGCCACAATCGCCAGAAGATAAATTTAGAGTGAATGTGTTTTATACACTTGTAGACATTGCAATGTGTTCGTTAATAGATTTTGAACAACTAAAACATATTATGATAATTTCAATTTCTTGTATAGATTACTACAAATTAATAACGAAGATTTACGAAAAATTTGTGACGATTTAGAGATTCTCTTGAAGGACTGCGACAATAAAGACGAAAATGCAATAGAACTATATGACGAGCTATGTGCTTTCCGGGATATTTTTCGGAAGGATAATTTAAATATTCAAAAGCCCTTTCGATATTCTTAATTTTATTGTGTCCAATAATTTATCTTTCCCTAACTTTTCAATTGCTTTTAGAAATACTATTAACCTTACCTGCTAGTGTAGCGAGCGGTGAACGTTCCTTTTCCAAGTGGAAATTGATTAAAACCTACTTAAGAACAAGTATGTCACAAAAAAAGGCTTGTCAGTTTGGCGTTAATAGCTATTGAAAATGATATATGTGAGGAATTAAACGTTAAGACCATTATTTCTAATTTTGTGAATATGAAATCAAAAACCTTGAAATTTTAATAAAAAAATTTCAAGTATATTTATGTAATTTAATTTATTTTCTGTTATTCTGTGAAGATGTCATTTTTTGAATACTTGCATTAAATGCTCTAATTATTTCTGAATTATTTTCTTATTTTCTCATCTATTTTGAGTTTATTTTATTTTTCTAAAAGATAGTTTTAGTACACAATTTAAGTATATACAGTACAAAGTATATACCAACTTATTGTACAATTGAGGCTCGTTTCTAATGTGCACATCTTTAAATTAAAAAAAAATTATATTTTATGGCTGTGTATTTCTCAGTTAGGTGTTTCTTTCAAGTCAAGCGTGTTTATTTTGTATCGAGTAATTTTGCATTTGACATAATGGTTTGTATTTGGTATCAGATTGTATGATTAGGCATCGTTGCAGCTAAGCCTAATCTCGCTATTGTGACAGTTAAATCTTTGTAGCTACGTATGTAAATCCTTGTGTTAGATATTTTTGGTTATTCATATAATGACGTGTTTGATGAAACATCTTGAGAATGATATGTTATAGTGATCGCGTTCTTGTTGTTAAGCCTAATACTGCCATTCTCTGAGCATATATACTGGATGTTAAATGAAATCTATTGATTATAAGTGTATAATACTGAGATAATTATTTCAAGCAACGTATGTAAATTTTGTTAGGTATTGTTTAATGTTGTTTAATATGAGTATTTTATTTTAAACTTAGTTCAGAACTCAATATGATAACAAGATCACAGACAATTTGTTTGAAAGGGCACAATCACACACCTAATATATTGTCTGTTTTTAATAAATTACTTGCTAGTGAAAGTTTGGTGGATGTAACATTGTTGTGTGAAGGAATGACCCTTAAGGCTCACAAAATAGTACTATCTGCAAGCAGCACTCTTCTATACAGCTTATTTTTAGAGAACCCAAGTAGTCATCCTGTTGTGACATTAAATGACATGAAGTTCAACGACTTAAGGTTGATGATCCAATATATGTACCATGGTGAAATTAATATTTCATGGGATATGCTTCCATCATTGTTAAAATCTGCAGAGTTCCTAAAAATTGCTAATAAGTACAATGATTCTGTGGAAGGCATACAGCAGAGCGCTTTAGATTATGAGCGTCACGAAGCAGGGAAACCGATCATTGTTCACTTGGTTGCTGAGGGTCAACTGTCAGGTGAAAGTGCGCATACGGGTGTATTGTCTTGTTCAGTGTCTGATGCTACAGTTGATTCTCACCTAACAGTCACAACCTTGGGTAGTGATGACAACAGTCCTTTCATCAATTCAGGTGAATGTGTGCATAACGGTGTGTTGTCGGTTTCTGATGCTGCAGTCACGGTTTTTAGCGGTGATGATAGTCCTTTCATCAATTCAGGTGAATGTGTGCATGGCAGTGTGTTGTCAGTTTCTGATGCTGCAGTCACGATTTTTAGCGGTGATGATAGTCCTTTCATCAATTCAGGTGAATGTGTGCATGGCAGTGTGTTGTCAGTTTCTGATGCTACGGTTGATTCTCACCTGCCAGTCACAAACTTGGGTATGTCATCTGAGTCAGCCATTTCTTCTGTGGTTGCTGGTGATGTCAATCCAGATTACTTAACATCTTGTGTTTCTATAGTATCCCCTCTTGAATCTGATGTCAAAGTAGAAACGAAAGATTGTGCAGTCCATTCCACATCTTCTAATATATCAAATGTTTTGCCTGTATTAAGTGACTCGTATGATCACAGAAGTTTTAATGTAATATATGATGATACATCTGGTTTGACTAATATCCCAAGTTTAAGTGATCATCCAGACTTCGCAGTTAGCTACCATCAGTCACATAGGGAACATACATGTCTTATACAGCCATATCCCAATGTATCGGATAGAAGCATGTGGAGTAGACTGTGTTGTGCAAGTTCTCCTGAAACAAATGAACGGACATTTTTAAATGACTGTAATATATTTTATAATTTTGATCAGACCAAATTGTATAATCTATCTATTAGAATTCCAATATGTTCTAATATTTTTTATGGAATAGGAAGTATGGGGGGATTAAGAATTACAAAGTATGAGAATGACAGAAGTGAATATGTGCATGGAATAAATAGTGCAGAAATAGATACACACATATTGCTGAGTGATATACTAAAGAATGTGAGAGAGGTTCAGGAACAAAAACAAGCATCGGTGGGAGTAAACAATGTCAAGTTAAGAAGAAGCAAAAAAGATGTTGTGCTGTATGGGAATTCTATAATTAAGGGTGTGAAGGATGGTAGAGTAATTAAAGCGTGTTATCCAGGGTCAAAGATTAAGGATATAACTAGGGCTGTGAAATTGCAGAAAGATAGAGTGAGTGAGATTATTGCAGTTATAGGGACGAATGATCTACGTAGCGAAAGATTTTCTGTAAGACGGGATTTGAAGAATTTAATGATTGCAATGAATGCAAAGAGTGAGAGTGGAAAGATCATGAGTGTGCTACCACGATTTGATTGTGATGAAATGAACAGAAGAGCAATTATAGTAAATGGAATGGTGTCCAGATTGTGTAAAAGGTTTTGCAAAGAAATGAAACTGAATATTCATTTTATGAATGTCTGGGATGAGTTTGATAAAAGGAAGAAGTATTTTAAGAGAGATGGTTTGCACTTAAATGGATTAGGAGCATGGCATTTAGAACATTTATTGATAAAGGACAGAGTAAGGGGTCATAAACAGGGAAATGGGATTTGCTAGGGAGGCAGGTGATAGAGTTAGCTGTAAATAGCCCTAAGATCATTAATCGTTGTGAAACTGGGATTAATTGTTTGCAGAATGTTAACAGTAGACAGAGTGGGGTAATTCGCACACAGGGATATTATGGGAGGAAGGGTGTATTGCAGTTTATGTATACCAATGCTCGAAGTATTAGGAATAAGTGTGAAGAATTTTTGTCATTACTTAGTACAACATGGCCAAAAATTATAGGAATTAGCGAAACTTGGTTAACCAAGAATGATATAGTTATTGGGATTGAATGTAAGGGGTACAGTATTTTCAGCAGGACAGAGATGACAGAATGGGGGGAGGGGTTTTATTAATGATAGACGAAACATTAAAGGCAAAAAAGATAGAAGTACCTCACTGTGACAGGTATGTAGAGGGCAGTTCATTAGAGGCTGTTTGGTGTGAGATAGAGATTAACAAGGCGAAATATGTAATTGGTTGTTGCTATAATCCAAGGGGAATAAGGGAGAATGTAGATAGCATGCATTGGCAAATTAGCACGATGAGTAAAGGTCAAGTAATTATTATGGGGGATTTTAACTTTGGGGACATAGATTGGGGGAAGGAATGGTCACAAGGAACAAAGGAAATGGAGTTTACACAATTGTTAAGAGATAATCACCTGATACAGCATGTGATGGAAAGGACAAGAGATTCTAGAGTGTTAGATCTGGTCATAACATCGGAGAACATATCAATAAGTAATTTAGTTACAATGTCTCCACTTGGGGAAAGCGATCATGTGGTCTTGACCTGGGAGATTGAAAGACGTACTGAATATTCTATTAAGAATGGGTATATGTGGAATTACAAGGCTGGTGATTATGGCAAGCTGAGAAGTCAGCTTTCAGCTGTATTATGGCATGAGAAATTCAAGGGGAGAGATGTTGATGGTGCGTGGGAGATTCTCAAGGAGTATTTGAAGAAAGCTGTATCAGACTGTATTCCCAGAGTCAGAAGGAGAAATCAAGTAGGAGTAAAATGGATGACTAATACTATTAAACAAGAGTTGCAGATAAAGAAAAGGTTGTGGAAGACATATAAAGAAAAAGGTGATGAGCGTTCCAATGAGCAATATAAGGTACAGGCAAAGAGAGTAACCTGTATGGTAAGGAAAGCCAAAGCTAATTATGAGAGGAAGCTAGCTGATGAATCCAAAAGAAACCCTAAAGAGTTCTTTCGCTATGTGGCTAGTAAAAGGAAGAATATCCATGGAAAGATTACTTTAAAAAGTGTTGGTGGTAAGGAAATTACTGAAGCTAATCAAATAGTCGAGTTGCTTAGTGATCATTTCGCAAAAGTGTACCATCTTCGTAGTGATAGTGCAGTGCCAGATGTGCCATTGACTGATGAGAGTATAGAGATAGATGAAATTGAGGTGCTTAATATATTAAAGAACCTTAATGCTAACACTGCCATTGGGTTAGATGGCATATCGGCCCATGTGTTACGAGAATGTGCAAGAGAATTAGCAACTCCTCTAACCAGGATGTTTAATTTAAGCCTCAGTTCTGGTAAAGTGCCAATAGAGTGGAAAGAGGGGAAAATAGTTCCATTGCACAAGGGAGGCTCTAAGACTGATGTTGCAAATTATAGACCAATCAATATATCTGGAGTGGTGGTTAAGATTTTGGAGAAATTAGTTAAAATTAGAATTCAGGACTGGGTGGAGAGCAATATGATACTTTATAAGGGGCAACATGGTTTTGTGAAAGGTAGGTCTTGCCTAAGTAATTTGCTTACGTTCTATAATAAAGTAACAGTGGAGTTGGATAAAGGAAATCCTTACTCAGTGATACTGCTTGACTTTGCAAAGGCTTTTGACAGGATTCCACATGGAACTCTGTTACATAAATTAGAGCAAATGGGTTTGGATCCGAAGATGGTGATTTGGATTAAAGGATGGCTGGCGGACAGATATCAAAGAGTGGTTTACGGAGGAGCTGAGTCCAGGAAAAGGCAAGTGACTAATAGTGTACCTCAGGGCTCAGTTCTTGGTCCTCTATTGTTTAATTTGTACATCAATGATATTGGAAATACCTTGAATGGAAATATCCACTTGTTTGCTGATGATGCAAAATTGGGAAGAGCGATAATCAATTCAAATGATGTGGAAATTTTACAGGATGACTTAAATAGGCTGACGCTATGGACTATGGCTGTCAGTTCAACGTGGCTAAGTGTAAGGTGATGCACTTCAGGAGGATGACATCGCATGCTGTTTACTATATTAACGGAACTGAACTGCAGGAAGTTGACGAGACAAGAGACTTGGGAGTTATTGTGGACAGAGAACTTAAGTTTAAAGGGCATATTGCTAAGATTGCCAAAACATCACATCAAATTACATGGTTGTTGAGGAACACACTAACAAGCAAGGATAGGGAAGTTATTATTCCACTCTATAAGGCATTAATAAAGCCGCATTTGGACTATTGTGCACAGATCTGGTCGCCAGGATTTCTTGATGATGCGGAAGTGGTAGAGAGGATTCAGAGGCGGGTTACAAAGATTGTTGCAGGTCTGTGGGATGTTCCCTATGAGGATAGATTGATGATCTGTGGGATCCAAAAACTAGCTGATAGACGTAGGAGAGGAGATATGATAGAGGTATTTAAATTGTTAAAGGGATTTTACAGGATTGATACTGATGATATTCTTAAGACCAATGCAGGATGTGAGAGAACGAGAGGCCATCCCTGGAGATTGTGTAAGAGTGTGGTTAACAAGGGTGTTAGGACTAGATTTTTTACTTGGAGGGTTGTGAATGGGTGGAATGCTTTGCCAGAACTGGTTGTGAATGAATTTAAGGAGAGGTATGACAGGTATTGTGTAAATAATGGTTAGTGTGTCAATGTCGGGTCTCCCGCGATGAGTCTTTTGACTCCATGGAGACACCGTTAAAATAATAATAATAATAATAATAGTTCTACTTATAAAAATGATTAAAAAATTTTTACAAGTTACTAAGAATTTATGTTATTAATTTTACAAGTTACTAATTAAGAAATTAGTAACTTGTAAAATGCAAGAATTTTTTTTAAACTTTAGTTCAAATAAATTTTAACTTTAATTAAAACTCATTTTAATTTTGTTTGCGATTCGGATCGGCGAGAAGGCTATAATCACATTATCATTATATTCAACGATTAAAGTGAAGTGGCTTTATCAAAATTTGCCTTAACTTTTGAGAATTTTTTGAATATTCTGGTTTTTAACGATTATCCTGTCTAGCCAACATCCCCGGTTCATTACATTTAGCGAACCAACGTGTGGCTGTTCCGTGAAAATTTATTTAAGAAATTTCAAATAATTAAAATTTTTATTATCATAAAAGAACCACACTCTCCCGGATCGTTACAGGGGAGCTTAGATAGAGATTGCATGCGGGCGTCAAAAACCCTAGTGCCGGCTCTGTACATCCTTGTCTGATAGCAGATTTAATATTCAAACGATCTTGCTGTACTTCCTTCATTTGAATTCTTACGATTCAAATAAAGACTAAGTATTGCGTGATACAATATCCCATTGACAGCACATCACTGTAGCATTTTGAATAGTTTTTCTCTTGGAACCTTGCCATATGCCTTTAGCATGTCTACAAAACTTAAATACAGATCTTTGTTATATTCCCACGATTTCTCAACTATGTGTAATAAAGTGAAAATTTGATCCAGACAGCCTCTATTTTGCCTTCTTCACCAAGCTTCCCTTCCACAATCCTTCTCAACTCTTTCGTATACTTGCATAAATCTTACTAGGAACACTCAGAAGTAAAACACCTGTAATTCTTACATTCAGCAATTACTCCACACATCAAGGATATCTTTTTCTAAGGTTTCATGTCACCTTTATCATCTCTAATTCTTTTTTCTAGACCGTTTTCTCCATTTCTGAGCTTTTTCAATAGCCTCCAGAATATTTTGCCGCTGTCCTGATATTTATTTTTATGTTCTTGCCAAAGTCTTCCTATTACTTTCGATTAGCTAGTTTTACACAGTATTTAGCTTTCTTACATTTGCCTCTGTATTCTCTAAGAGCACAAGCTGACTTATTTGCCAGAACTTTTGATATCTTTCTTCTTTTCCTTCATTGCCTCTTTAACTTCCTGTGTCCACCATGGAGTTCTGATTTTTCTATCCTTGCAGACAACCTCACCACATGCCTCTATGGCTGAATCAATTTTTTCTTCAGGACTTCCAAGGATTTCCAAGGTTTGGTTCTTCTTAAACTCTTTCATTTTTTCTTGAATAATGTTTGTATTGTGTTTAATAATGTATGTATAATGTTTGTGTATTTTAGTCTACATTTCACATTTGAGAGCTGCTCAACTTTTATTCGCTTTAAAACTTTCTTATATGTTTTTCTTTTCAATACGAAATTCAATTTTATCCTGCTCAAGACTAAATGGTGATCACTTCCAATTTCAAATCCTCTGTACACTCTAGTCAAAACTAGAGTGTACTGAGAGAAAACATCACTATCAACAATAACAAAGTCGATGACTTTTCTGTCTTGTCTGTTCTCTCCATATGAATTTACATACATTTTTATGTTGGAAAATTGTGTTAGTAATAACCAGCCCATGTTCAGAACAGAAATCCAACAGGTTTATTATTTTATGCCATTATTGTTAGCTTTGCTCTTTTCTCCAAATTTTCCCAAGATATTTATTTCTGTATATGTCTGACAATGATTTCCTACTCTGCTATTTATCGTGTTTGGTGGCGTATAGGACGCACCCCCCTTTTTTATACGCATTTTTTAGGAAAAAAAACTTTATCATTGAATATTATAATGAATTTACAGTATTTCAAATATAAAGTAATAAATAGGTCTACTTTCAACATTTTCTAACTAGGAAAGAGTACCCACCTTTTAATCGTCAAAACCCAGAAATTCATCTCCAGAGCTAAATGAAGAGACACTTGAAACCTCTTCTAAATCGGAATCTGAGTCCTCATACAACAAATTGTCCACTGTACCATCCAGTGCATTACTAATTCCACACTTCTTAAATGATTTAACCACTGTCTCAGTTTTCACAGCATCCCATGAAGCTTTGACCCACTCACAAACTTGCGAAATTCTAGGCCTCTTCCTTCTTCCTGATGACGTAACCTCAAAATCTGAAGAATGCATCCAGCTGTTCCACTTCTCCTTCATGAATCCCTTAAATGGTTTATTAATACAGACATCTAAAGTTTGAAACTGACTAATTAGACCTGGAATTACAGCAGAGTTTTCAGTTCCTTGAGTTTATTTGTAACATCGTCTGTTCTGTGAGAACGAAACTGATCCCATACTAGCATGGCAGGCTTCTTCAACACTCCACCAGGGGGCATAGATCAAATTTTATCTATCCATAATAACGTCATTTCTCCTCCATCCATCCATTCTTTTGCGTTCCATGTTTCCTACACCCCTTTAAGCAGTTTTTCTTTGGGTAGCGTCTTCATTTTAAAAATCAATAGTGGCGGCAATTTTGTCCCATCAGCACAGCAGGATAAAACAAACCGTGTAGTGAGTTTTTTCGTGTCCCGAAGTTTTAAATAGTAACACTTTTAGTGCCTTTGGAATCTACAGTTTTGTTTGAGGGCACATCAAATGTCAGGGGAACATCGTCCATGTTTCCTATATGCGCAAGTTCAAAATTTTCTCGTTTCCTTGCGTTAATGACGAATCGATGAATTTCAATCATTTTTTCTTCATATTCAGATGGCATCTTTTGTGATATTTTTGTTTTAGTCCGCATACATAGCTGGTTTCTCTTCATGAATCTAGAGCACCATGATGTTGATCCAGCAAAGTTGGCGATCCCTCTGTTAGTGGCTATCACTTGATGAATAATCATTTTTGTAGACACTGAAAGTCCCACTTTTCTGTGGTCTAAAATCCAAGTATTCAGTTCTGGGTATTTTGCAGTTCCACTTCGTAGGTTATGTTTACTGTGAGTTGCTTTTTTTTTTTTTTAAATCCTCTTCCTGATTCTGCCAAGTTCTTATCATTTTCTCAGTTGGGGATGGTCTGAAATGCCTCGCTGCAGCCTTGTTTCCATGTTTTATAGCATGCGCAATCACACGTAGCTTGTATGCAATATTGTAACAATGCCGACGTGTTTCAGCCATAATTTGCCAAGAAATTTAGAGAAAATTTAACGGCAGAAATTTATCACCATTCACAACTGCGACAATTGGAAAGTTTAAACGAACAGGACACAGCTATGATCGTCGATGACAGCGCATGCGCATCCACTGAACTCTACGTCAGTGTTTCTCAAAGTGTAGTACACGTACCCCCGGGGGTACGTGAAAGGTCTTCAGGCGGTCCATGGCAATTTTCGGCTATGCATCATTAACGCATAGAATAAAATTAAATGTATCCGTGAAGTTCGAGATCGTAAAACGTTCCTATTTTATCACTGAATAAGGTACAGACAACTGCAGGTTGTGCAATATGTTTCTTAACAAACAGTGCCATTAGAGACAACTGGGATAAAAACGGCACTAACTAATGAATCGCATGCCCCCCCCCCCCACACACACAGAAAATGCTGTATGACTCAAGCAAAACCATATGTTGCACCGGCAATATATGGTTTTGTTTGAGTGAACGTGTTAAAACGAAGAAATACAGTGTTTCAGATATTATATAAGGAATTCGGTTGAAGAGAATTAGCATCTCAACTCAACTGTCGGCTTGTCTGTCATTTAGTAGCACGATCTTTTGTTAATACCGCAGCAATCATATGAGAGTTTGAGAAACACTGCTCTACGTAACTGGAATGCTCTCACACACACAAGAAAGCAATAAAGAAATCACGTAACTCGGAAAAGAGAAAATTTTCAGAAATGAAAATAATAAAAAATTGAGTATCGGCGTATAAGACGCACCTTGTTTTTCAGACCTATTTTCAAAGAAAAAAAAGTGCATCTTATACGCCGGCAAATACGGTAGTTCCCCAAAAAGGACCAACTTTTCTTTTTTCATAGTGTCAGTTACTTTCTCTAAAGCCACAAAAAATTGCTCCGCTTCTACTTTAGTAGAACCTTCTGTGGGACCATAGGCACAAACAAGTCTCATTGTCCAGTTTCCCCATTCTGATATTTGCCCACATCACTCTACTTGATATTGCCTGCCATTCAAGATTAGCCTCGTATTTAGTGTTGATTACTATACAATGGTGGTCTGAAAAGTTCTCGGCCTCGACCATAGATGACAACACTATCGGCAATATTTTTTTTTTCTAAGTTGGTACATCTCTCAAGCATCAATGTGAAACTGTAAGTCATTCTATCAAGTAGTTTGTTTTATACAGCTGTCTGAAGCAAAAGTGTTGTCGGTATCGCTTGAAATGGAAAAAATTGAGTATCGTGTAGTTATAAAATTCTTTGTAAAAGGTTTAATGCCAAAAGAAATTCATTCAAAATAAAATAAAAAAAAAATATGGGCACTCTTCTCCTTCATTTTCAACAATTAAGAAATGGACGGCCGAGTTTAAACGTGGCCGTACCAACATTGATGATGATCCATTTGAAGGACGTCCAAAAAGTGTAACACCACCAGAAATCATTGATCAAATGCACAATATGGTATGGGATGACCGGCGAGTGAAAGAAGACAAAGTTGGGTCCATCACCAGGAAAGGTCATGGCATTGTTTTGGGATTTTGCTTTTGTTTATTATCTTGAAAAGGATAAAACAACAACCGGGGATATATTATTCAGATCTTTTTACCAGACTAGACGAAAAAAATTCGTAAGAAAAGACCTGGTTTGCAGAAGAAAAAAAATCGTCTTTCATTAGGACAATGCACCTGCCCACAAGTATTTTGGCAATGAGAAAATTAAAGGGATCTGCATTATGAATTGTTGGAACATCCATCCTATTCCCTAGATTTGGCTCACTGACTTATATCCCTTCCCAAAATTAAAAATCTTCCTCGCTGGTCAGCAGTTTTCTTCGAATCAAGAAGTGATTCAAAGTGTAGAGGGGTATTTTGCAGATCTTACTGAGAACCACCACTACAGGGATGGGATAATGGCGGTGGAGCATTGCTGGAATAAATGTATTAGTGTTAAAGGGAGATTGTTAAAAAAAAAAAATTTTTTTTTTTGAAATTATAAATTCGTATTTTCATTGTTAGGCCGAGAACTTTTCAGACTATACCCATAGCTACTCATTCTTTTTTCTGATCATTATTGCCTGAATATAACATTTAGTATTTATTGCTTAGAAAGATCTCACCAGTTTTTGTCTTTTTTGTTTCAGTCAACCCTATTATGATGATCTGGTACTCATTCAATTTGTCGGCCAGTTCCATTTCTTTGCCATTCAGGCTTCTTATGTAGTACCAATCTTGAACTCTGATGTTGAGTTCGGGTGTCTTTCAGGATTTGTTCTAGTAGCCGACTTTTCGCTGATCGTTCTGGTTCCCTGGCAAAAAGAACAGGTGCCTTGTTTAACCGAACAATGACCCAGCTGGCATGAAATTCTGTCATGTTGTACCATCATTTTATGTTGTGGTTTAAACCAGTAAGAATAAAATTTGGTCAACCAAATCCTAAATTGCTAGCCCATTCTCATTCATTCAGTATTCAGTTAGATACCTAACAGGGTACCCAACGAGGTGAGGATTGGACATTAGATCAGAAACCCTGGTCAGTTCTTGGCATTCCTTTAAAGGCTATGTGGAGGTCTCCTCTCAGTTACACAACTTTCACCCTTAGCTCTCCCAAATATAAACATTAATTTAAAAAAAAAAGCAATAAAACAATCCAAGCAGCTCCCTCAGAATATTATTTTGTTCATCAGTGTTTATATTAACTGTTTTATTAAGGTAATTTAAACATTTCAGTGGAAGTGGTGCTTGCAGTGAGACCTAGGTTCTAGTCTAGTTGCTGACTGGAAGAACTATTTCTAAGCCTGTCTTCGGCCGGTTCCCGAGTTAGTCGATCTCTGGCACGGAAAAAACCGGATTTTTCCTCCTGGAAACTCAGCTTTTTCATCCCGTAAACTCAAGAAAATCGACCGTAGTACCCACTTTATTTCAGACAGTAACATATCTTGTTAGGGTTAGGTAGCAAGAGATGGCATCACTTGTTTGCAGCCTCTTCATCGGTGGCTGCTATAATTAGTGATAGACATGGGCCAGCAATCTCTGATTGGCTACCGGTAGAGATTGAACTGCCCACTCGGTCTCCAAAAGCTAGATAGGGTATAAAGGCCTCGCCTACTCCCTATAAGGGAATAAAAGGCGTTAGCTGATTTATTCTTTTTTTTTAATAGAAATGTTATATCCATTTATTAATTTTTGAGGGTTTTGCCACCCTCCACTACATTTAACAAAAAGTGTAAAAAGGAAATAAAAAATTATTTCACAGTCTCCATGCCTTCAAATTTGTTGCAATATATTTTAATTGGAACACTTCAAATGTAGAGAAATAAAAAAAAAAGAAAAAAATCAAGTGAAAAGTTGAAATGCTACATATGCAAGGGAATCATAATTGATGTTGAGACATAGCACCTCCAATGGCAAAAAATGGAACTAGGCCACTCTGAAATATGTAATTTGGTTATATATGGGATACATGGCTAATGGAGATTTGAATAATACAATTCACTATATTATGTAAATTATGGACTACAGAAATGTTTACATCATAACCTCAGGCAGTGATGATATTTCTGGACAGTCAGTGTTTCTCAATGATGTTTGTATTAGAATGCGTGTGTTGAGACTTAAGTGCTGTGAAGAATTCATGCTGGAGGTTTAATGGAATATTATCAACACTGAGAAAGGATTAAAACTAATTTTAATACTTCCAATATTTTGTCTCCGTCACAGACACATCTTCAGGGATTACAAAAAAAACTTTTTGTAACACACACACAAAAATAATACAATAGTGAGTGAAACTAAAGCCCTATCTAGGTGGTGCACCCTCTACGGGCATTTGCAGGTGGCCTAGGATGTAAAGAGGGATCTCTGATAATTAATGTTTCCTAAATTTTGGAAAGTTTAATGCAACTGTATTTGTTTAAATTCAGCCGATTCCTGAGTGCAGATGCAGATTCAAAGAATAGTCTTTCTTTATTGAATTCACTATGGTGAATCATGACAGTTTTTTTCCAGAAGATCCTATGGGTTGTATCCAAAACATGGTTTGCAAGGCCAGATTGACCATAATCGTGATTTCAGATATATGATGTATTCTTCTAACCGGATGGTTGCTGATCTATCTGTCTGTCCGAAGTAAGCTAGTTTACAGGCACAAGGTACTCTATATACTCCAGGCACTGAGAGAGGAGGGAGCTGGTCTTTGGTGGAACGGATAACGTAAACTTGCTACCCTTATCCGTTCCACCAAAGACCAGTTCCCTCCTCTCTCAGTGCCTGCAGTATATGAAGTACCTTGTGCCTGTAAACTGGCTTACTTTGGACAGACAGGTAGATCACCAAACATCTGGTTAGAAGAACACAAGTCACACATCTGCAATCACGATTATGGTCAATCTGGTCTTTATATCAATTTCTTCCATTCTTTTCTGTATTGAGCTCATCCAGTCCAAGATTCCCATCTCAGCTAAAACTTTTTGGAGGTTATCCTCCTAACATAGCCTCAGTCTTCCTCTAAGTTGCTTTCCTTCACACGTGCTTGTTTAACCATTCTCTCTCTCTCTCTCTCTCTTCACCTATTCTTTCTCTATGTCCATGCTATCTCAATCTGCATGCTCTGAATTCATCAGATAGAAATGGGGATCTATAGCATTAGTGCAGTTCTTGATTGTGTCTTCTCCATTCACTGTTATTTTTACAGGTCCCAAGATTTTTCTGATTTTATTTTCATAGATCTGCTTCTGCATCTTGGTCTGTTATGTCCTAGGTTTCTCCTCCATATAAAATAATAGGTCCAATGATTATTTTGTATATTTCTATTTTAACTCTGCTTGATAGAATGTTGGAAGGTAAATGATGTCGACTGAGGCATGTGTTCTAATAAGACCGTAGCTAGGGTACATGCTATCCCTAAGCAAAGAATTATTTTGCCACTCCTAAATTCCAGGAAAAATATAAAATCAAAAACAAGAAAACATCTATTTTTATGGCTAGTATATAATTTTGCCAATTTTTTGCCACCCTCCAAACTTGCTGCCTCGATGCAATGTCTTAGTTGCTTAGTTATGATGACCCTGATTCTAGGTTGCATTTTCTGTACTAATTTTATTATCTCGAGTAATCGATGTTCCAGTGTTTGTAGTGGCATTTTTAAATTTCAGGTATTGATGGCAAACTGGTCATTTCTCCCTGGATTGTTGTTTCTACATACACTTAAATATTCAGTTTTATACTGGTTGATTTGTAATCCTAGCTTTTCAGCAGAAGTTTTTAAGTTTTCTGAATGTTATTCTAATGTCTTCAGTATTTTCTTCAACTAGGCATCTATCATCAGCATATATTATTACTGTTCTGATAATGTTATTTTTAACACACCTCCCATCCATGAAATACGTACTATAAACAACAATACATTCGTACCATGGGTAGGTGGTCTAATGATTTTTTTTCCATACTTTTTTTTAAATTAAATTTTTATATATATATATATATGTTAAAGATATTGGTTTTATTGATTATGAGAAACCTCTGATTCAGTAAAAACTTGTGCAATATTTAAAGCATTATGAAGCAAACAAGTGGAGAAGCCATATGTATGTCAGGACCATCAAATCAGCATACATCAATCGCAATGGCACCCTGAAGATAAATGGAAGCTATTTAAGCCATTTACACTTTGCAGATGACAACGTTATCTTTATTTCAACTGCACATGAACTACAGACTCATATCCATGAACTTCAAATTGCTAGCAAAATAGCTGGCCTAAAGATAAACCTAAAGAAGACCCAAGTTATGTTCAATAGCTATGTCCTACCAGAAATAATAAAAATCAATAATGATGAAATTAAACAAGTAGATATTACATATACTTAGGACATCGGATATCAATGGAACAAAATTAAAAGATGCATGATGCTTGGGTGGAAAGCATTTGGAAAATTACATTCAATATTCAAAAGCCAATTACCATTATGCTTGAAGAGAAAAGTTTTTAACCAATATATTCTTCTGATATTGATATATATGGCTGTGAAACATGGACACTAAAGGAAAAGGAAATTCAAAAATTAAGAACAACACAATTTAGTATGGAAAGAAGTATGCTTGGTATAACAAGACTGGATCACAAAAGGAATATGTGGATAAGAAATCAAACCAAAGTCTCTGACATCATAGGAAGAGTGAAACATCTGAAGTGGCAATGGGCTAGGCATATTTCTCGAAGACAAGATCAATGATGGACAAAAGAAGTACTGGATTGGATTTCACGAGAGGAAAAATCACAGTGGATTGATATCAGATTTGCAGGACGTGAGAAAGCAGAGCCACGGACAGACAACTTTGGAGTAATCTTTGAAAGGCTTTCATCCAGCAGTGGATTAATAATGGTTGCTTCTGCTGATGATATATATATATATATATTTTTTTTTTTAAATTTATTTTACATAGTCTAGAAATCCTGCCTAGACCTAATATGGAACTTTTAAAACCACTTCAGGAATCTAAGAAGTAGGTGATGGCCTCTCTTGCAATGAAATTCATCTTCCAGCCAAAACAATCACATATATCCATGCCCAAGGCAAGATTTAAAACCATAGCCTTTTGGTTGAAGAGCTGATATGCTAATCACTCAGCCAATCATGTTGGCATTATCATTTACAGTTTCTTGAATTTTCTCAATCAAATAAAGCATATTACCTTTTAGAAGTCGTGTATTCAAATATAAATGTAAAATATACTTTAGAAGTTTATTTTTTAATATATTCAATTATTCAGAAAACACACTGCTACTGGTCTGTAATTTCTATCATTTTTCAACATATTTTAAGCCAAACAAGTGTTATACTCCAGCTATTTCCTAATAAAAATAATCTCTCAATTAATGACTAATAAATCTCACATCAAAAGTAAGGAAAAAAACATGTTCACTACATGCAGATTTATTATATATGTAATTTATAATCTATTACATAATTTCCAAAATATATTATGTTCAAATTTTATTGTATTTTGTGAGGTGCAAAAATGTAATTATTAACAGCTTAATTTTCATATGTACATATTTTAAAAAAGTTCTTAAACAGTTTATCACTATTCCTTTATTTATTTAGATGAATAATTAAAGAATCAATTTAAAATATTAAAAATGTTATGGTGTACAACGATCTACAAATCTGGGATAGAGACAAGAATCTCTAATGTGATAGCGATTCAGAAGCCAAGTAATGAATCTCTCCAGTCCTAAACCATAACCTCCATGGGGACAACTACCATATTTTCTCTGAAATATAAATTCTTTGTTTAATATCCCAGTTTATTTACAAATATAGTACTGAATTAGAATCTTTAAAAAATGGATTTCTTTATAAACTTTTATACAAGGATTTTTATATGAAATTATATATCTAGATATATATAGAACTTAATAAAATGGCTATGGTCCTCTCATCATTGAAACAGTGCAATTGCTATACAGAGATGCACACTTCTGTTTAAAAATCAACGACCGGCTCACTCGCACTTTGTCATACTCTCGAGGGATCAAGCAAGGATGTCCTCTCTCTGGACAATTATACACACTGGCCATAGAACCCTTCTTAAAAAGAGTACATGACAACATCATCTCCAAAAGAACCAGCATAACAGATCCACATCAAAAAATAACCCTATTAGCATATGTCGATGACGTCACTGTAATAATCCGAAATAAAGAAGAAATGACAGTAACCGAGGAAGCACACAGACTATATGCACAAGCCTCAGGGACCAAATTAAATTCTTTAAACTACTGGCTTGTGGTCAGGCAGATGGAAGGATAGAAATGATTCTCCGATTGAATGTACCTGGTCAAGTGAAGGACAAAGATACTTAGGTGTGTACCTTGGCAACAGCAGAATATATAACACACTGAAATGGACAAAGCTGCCCAACCGTTTTAAACAGGTGCTAAGTAAATGGAACAGCATTCGTTCCATGTCTTCACTTAGAGGAAGAGTACTAATAGTAAACCAGATGGCTGCGAGTGTGTTATGGCGTACCCTTCAAGTACTCAACCCCCCCCTGAAGAATTTATCCATCACATTCAAAAGGCAATCAAATGTTTCCTCTGGAACAATACTAACTGGACAACATACTCCGAAATCTGCAAGCCACTCAATAAGGGAGGTAGGCCTTATTTCCCTTGAAAACAAGATTACATCCTTCAGGATAATCCTTCTCCTAAAGACACTTCAGTCCAGTCAGGCTTACGTAACCACCTTCAAATACATCATGAAATCATCCACCCGAGGACTTACACTTTCCACAATCCTTCAAATGGCCATTTCTAAACCATCTTTTCTTAAACTACCTCATTTTTACAAAGATGCTCTACAGTGGTGGAAAAAGACAGAACTTCATCACACACTGACAGGATCAACAGTCAGCTTTACTATCAGAACCACTGTTTTCAAACAGAAACATAGCAAGTCTCACAACTGGCCAGCCCTTTCTTTTCCCTACCTGGAACTGGGCAGGAATAAGAATCATAGGGGACCTCCTGACCCAGACCCTAAAGTGGAAAACATTCACAAGCCTACCAACGAAGAACCCCAAAACTGAAAAGCAATATCAACAGCTGCAAGCTGTTATTAGAAAAGCCTATTCAGATATCGCTACACCTCAGGGAATCCGTATTTCTTCTAGAAACTGCAGGGGGCCTACCTTTCATCTTGCATTATCTAAAGCCTCACTTTCAATTATTTCTTCCAACTACAAGAGAATACCACTTCCTCATATCAGTGCCTCCAACTTCGCCCTTCTTATATTCATCCTTAACCCTCTCATTTACTAAGCTGCACATGCCTCCCAGTTTTCACTGGGATCTTCCATATAAATCGAGATGTGCCAAACCAGATTCCGACACACAGTGGAGGCTATGGCATAACATCTTGCCAACTCCTACTAAGCTCCACAAATTTCAGCGAAGACAATCGGATCAGTGTCTATTCTGCAAGGCACCTTGGAACATACACATATCTAACCTGTCCTGCAAACAAAAGCAATGATCACCTATGTCTTGAATACAGCCTCTAGCACCTGTAACTATGCACACAGCCAAGAAGACTACTGGAATTTAGTCCATACAGAAGAGAACAAACACAAAATATGCAATTTCCTCTTCATCTGCACCAAGGCCATCATTTACAGTTTCTACCTTAAGTAATAACCAGCACCCATCCATCACTGAATCAGAACAAACCCTCACGTGTAGCCTACGGCAGAAACTACAAAGCAGGCTTTCACTGGAATTTGATTACTACAAAGAAACAGGAACTGTCACAAAATTCATAGAGTGGAATCCAACAGGTACCCTGTTCTGGATTGCTGACGACAATACACTTCAGCTGGAGAATAACTAAAAGTGATGCTGAACTGTAATATTGACTCTTACTGAAAAGACACATCCTGTCTATCACTAATGTACTTTTTTCCTTCATTTCTATTGTATATCTAAAAAGAAAATCCTTTTTTCCTGCAATATTCATTCTTATAATATGTAAATAGTCTGTTTTTGTTATCTATCCTCCAATATATATTTTATCAAGTTCTAGATATATATAGATAGATATATAGATATGATAGTTATCTAGAAATTATATATCTAGATAACTATCATTATCATGTTTAAACACAGAGATTTCATAATTTTTTTTTAATTAGAAAGTTATGAAATCAACAGACTATTTCATGACACTGAAACACAGAAATAAAAAAGGAAATTTATAAATTTTCTATCAACTAATAAGAATAATTGGTAATGATAACTCAAATATAATATTATAAATATTATAAATATTATAATATTTATAATATTTATCATATCTGGATTCAATGCTAAAGAATTTGATTTTATTTTCCTAATCTAAACGAAAAATAGAAAACTTTGCCTACATTGAATTGTTACCTATATAGCAATATAGGCAAATTCTTAATGACTTGTTCAATATTTATTTTTAAACCTTAACAGAACAATCAGTTTAGTAAGAAAGAAATTATTGAACCATTTGATGAAATAATATGCCCTGAATTTGATGCAAACTTCTACACCTTTTTTAAAGCATTTTTCAGACTCCACACATTTGAAAGTGAATTTTCTGTCAAATGTTAATATCTTTCCACTATAAAATAAATATTTCTATTTTGGAACAACAAGCTATAATGAATTTTCTTGATACATAAGAAATTTTTTCTAAGGATCATTCCAGATCTAAAATATTGAATACAACATGAAAAACCATTCAGAATGAAATTTTGGATGGTGTAGGTCTGATAATGCATCATCATTATTATTTCCCTCTTATAGAAACACTAAGAATGTTTTAGGTTTCTCTGGTTTCGATGATGCATCCAATTTCTGGTTTAGGTCACATGACATGAAATATACAAATTTTTTATCTGACTTAGAAATCTCTACTAGTTTCATGTGCTGACAGATACACTTTATCAGGAGCCTAATGAATATCACAGAATTTAAATAAAATTAAAGCTAGAGGTAAACATATCACATTTAGCAATGAAATAATACAACTAATGATAACATTAAACTAAACAATGAATGCATGAAACCATGTTTACTAGTTAGTAAGCATGGCTTTATGCATTCATTGTTTAATTTCATCAGAAGTTTGAAGAATGAAGACCAAATCTGGTGAAGGATCAAGCCATGATTTTTGTTGCAGTGGGTGTGCCACATTTTGGAAGCCTCCAAAATGCTGCACACTCCTATTCAGTTCAAAACTTTGCTGCTAAAGTACTGAGTGTTTGTCAACAGTTATGCAGAAAGCTAATCCAGAATTGTATTATATATTTTTTTTTTTTTTAACTTTTATAAAATTACATGCTAATTTCTCCAGAACATCCTGTTTGGCCAACATAGCAAATGCCACAAAAATAGTGAATCCTCTGGTCCTGAATTCTTGAGGGGAGGTGGGGAGATGAGATATTTTATTTTATTTTTTTTTTGAGAGAGGGGGGGGTGGTGGTAAGAATCTGAAAATTTTGTATAGTAGAATGAAAGCCATGGCACTTTTATATCATGACTTCAAAGTAAATGAGATTTTTTTCTGTGATACTGTAGATGTGAGGAAGGATGACCACACCTTTTGAAGTCTTGTTTGTTAGCCAATAGCTTTAAAAGGTGTGGTCATCGTTGGGTGGAGTTTTTAAAATCTTATCGTCTTGTGCCCATGTCCAATAAAATCTAGGGCATAAGTAAGATAACAAAGATATATATATATTATTAATTTAATTTAAATGACTTAAACACTGAGATAAAGAATAAGGTTTAATGAGGACACTACTAGTTTCGTTGGTAATCCAACTTCTTCAGGTGTCAAAGTACAAAGAAACATGCAAAATAATCTGACAGAAATATAAACTCTGTTGAAGGCTGCCAACATCAAATAGACTGGAATCAAATTTCTAATATTCACAAATGTTATGATGAACTTGAAAGACGTATTCTTGATTCAAAAGAAATTACCCTCGATTCAACCGACATTAATAGCAGCCTTAGCTACAGTTTGCCAGATTCTGATTCTCGCAATATCTCATGCACACGTAAACATTCAGCTGGAACTGTAGCAGCAACTCCGATTTAAACTGTACAGATCGACTAAAAACTGTAGTACAGTTGTAGTATGTTGTAGTTGTTAATCTCATACTGTGCCTAATTTATAAATTAAACTATCATAGGTATGGGGTATGGTATGTATAGGAAAAAGAAACATAGTATATATAGAGTCCTAGGGGGAACTACTCTATATATTTTTTTCTATGTTGCTGTAGATGGTATAGGCTCTGTTCCTTAGTGTTTGATTGTTCCTATCGTCTGTAAGGGTGATAAGAAAAAAGCATATAGGAATCTACTGGCATTAGTGGGTTTTCAGTACACTGAAATATTAAGTCTTTTATACTCAGAGACACCTAGGAGAATGTAGGGGAAAGACAATGTCCTGCAATTTTCAAGCTGAAGAATGAACTTTATATTACGATGTAGGCCATTAAAATAGTTTCTGAAATACTCCAAATCTCTGGTTTTCAATGGTATCTGTCTATGGCTTTCTTTTCAAAAGACTATAAATAACTTAGCTATAACTGGAGATGGGGAGACTGAGTGAGACCTTTTGCTCATTCCCAGTATCTATCCTGAAATCAAAGTCTTCTCTATGGAGTGCCTAAACAAGACAACAGTATCCAATGGAAAAAGATCTAAGTAAATCTAAATTTTGAGAGAAACTTGTTACATGAAATTAAGATTTATCAGCATGTTAGCACAAAAGTATATCTAACATATTGACAGATATTTCAGTTTGAAAATAACAAACTCTCATCAGTGGCTTGACAGGAAACAGTTTTTTACAAGGTAGAATACAAACAGTTGATCATTCAAAATTAGAACGAGCCACATGATGTTCCATAGCTAATCACGATATCATTTCACTGAAGAAAGGTAAACATAAGAGTGCAGAAATAAATTACATGTATAAATTTACAATGTCATACAAAAAACTTTATTAATTTATAACATCATATTAAAAATATCATTAGACAGATGTAGTATCTAGAAGGCCTTAATTAACATAATAATAATGTGTTATTCAATTCAAACTTTCCCATATTTCTGACAAGGATATGCAGTCATTCTGATTCAAGTTAGGGCGCTGAAATAAGGCCTCAGCACTTTGAATAGGCTATTCGGATTTATACCAACATCTGTGTAGAAGGAGAGTTTTGGACCAGAGAATGTTGTTTTGTCTTGTCTCTATTCCGTGTTGTGACTTTTTTTTTTTTTTTTTTTAATTAAAACCTTCTAGATACTACATCTGTCTAATGATATCTTTAATATGATTTTATAAATTTTTGCATGACATTGTAAATTTATACATGCAATTTATTTTTAACTCTTATGTTTGCCTTTCTTCAGTGAAATGATATCATGATTACCGATGTAACATCACACCGCTTGTTCTAATTTTTAATGATCAATTGTTTGTATTCTATCCTCCTATCCTAATTTACACTCACTGTAGACCCACACATTTTTACCATGTAGGTATTCAGAACCGAAATCCTACAGAATAGGTTGGTTATTACTCCTTATTCCGAAGGTGTCATATGTCTGTAGAAGCATGTGTACATGGGGACAGTTTGCCTGTTCCGGGGGACAAAAAACCAGAGTTTCCGGGTGGAAAAAAAACCCTACCTCTGTATGAGACCGGCTAACTCACCTTTAGTAGAAGGAGACCAGATAAAGGTTCCTCACGTCACTGACGGGAATCGAACCCCTGGTCCTTCCAACCAAAAGACTTCATCTATACTGACTGAGCTACGGAGGCTCCGTTTGTATTCTACCTTGTAAAAAACTGTTTCTTGTCAAACCACTAATGATAGTTTGTTATTTTCAAACTGAAATATCTGGCAATATATTAAATATATGTTTCTTGTGCTAGCATGTTGATAATTCTTAAGTAGATCTAAAGTTTCTTCTCAAGGGACATTTGAATAAATAGGTAACATCTAATACGTGTGGATAGGCTTATGTGTTCGTCCGACATGTTATGATAGGTTTCACGGTATAAAAGAACACAGATGGTTAGGCAAATAACTATTTATTAACTTAAGGCTAATATTTCGCTGGTCTTATATCCAGCATCTTCAGAGCACACAACACAAAGTTTGTTACAAAGGCAAGACAACCACAATCCGGTGTAACAGTGGGGACAGTATAAGTGATTGCAGCATGCAACTCTATTTCAAAACTAAAAAAAAAAAAAATTTTTAAGTTTTGAAATAGAGTCCAAATGATAAAAAATAAAAGTAATAAATATTAATTTGGTCTTAGGATGACTGTCTCCCAAATCTTTGGTAGATTTATACAGCCATACTTGTTAAGGTTTGGGGGTATGTTTCAAGGCTTCTGTTGATTCCAGGAACAACCTCTCTGACTTGTAGAAGCTTCTGTGCATTACTTTTGTTTCTTTCCAATTGATCCTGTGTGCAGGGGTATCCAGAGCATGGTCTGCCAGACCCGACTTACCATAGCGAAAGTGTCGGATATATTTTTTGTGTTCACTGAGGCGGATGTCCACATTTCTTCCTGTCTGTCCGTAGTAGGCTTGATGGCAAGAACAGGGCACTTCATAGACACCAGGATGTGATAAAGGAGTGCATTTGTCCTTGGGTGAACGGAAGAGAGTTGCTTTTTTATAAGGTTTAAATACTGTGCATAATTGGTGTTTGTTAAGCAGCCCAGATATCTTTTCAGATGTGCCTTTAATGTATGGGATGGTGATTGTTTAGCCTTAAGTTAATAAATAGTTATTTGCTTAACCATCTGTGTTCTTTTATACCGTGAAACCTATCATAACAGGTAACATCTAAGTTTTCCAAGATCTGATGGTTCTATTAATACATTCTTCATTAAGTGTAACAGTTATTAATGAATGACTGTTATGCCAATGTGTAGTGACATCAACTGAGACAGATGTTTAGACAAACTGAAGGTAGGCGAATCCCTGTAAAGAGAGAGAGAGGTTTGTGTTGGAGGTACTTTACAAGCCAGAGATGTGAGACTTGTCAGAAGCAGGGAAAATGAATTGACGGAAGTAAATGCTGAAAGGCACAAAACTGAGAGTGTTGTAAAGAATGAAGTTAATGATAATGAAAGAATGGTTGAATGAACTGATAACATACTGTACCTGTCTTTCAAGTACATACTGTACCTGAAAGACAGGTAGTATGTCCACTGTCCACTATTAACTAATTGTTGCTGTTCAATACTGTTCACTGTGACCCCCCCCCCCCCCCCCAGTGTGTGTGTATGCACGTATGCTCTGAAGATGATGGTATCTAACACATAGAACATTCCTAACCAGGAAACATCAGATGAACCTATAGTTCATCTGATGTATCTATAATACATTTCTATGGCTGTCATTTAAGAATTTGTTGAAGGCTCATTTAAATAGTAGGACAACTTTTTAAATGATCCTACTATTTGAATCCCCAACAAAATTAAATTCTTAATTTTGTCGGGGGTTCATCATAGCTCTTCCAAAGATCCTCTTCCACACCTGATCCACCCAGGAGATTTACAAAATTCAATGTACTTGCAACCTATCTTACATAGGGGAAACAGGATGCACTATCCCAATCAGAAAAGACGAACACAAACGACACATTAAATACCTCCACTATGGTAAAACAGGGCTATCCGACCACACACTCCAAACATGACACAGGATTGATTGGAAAGGCACTAAGTCCCTACACTGCACCAAAACCTGATTTGAGAGAAAATTCAAAGAAGCTTGTTAAATGCTAAAACATTATCCAAACCTGAACAAAAATGATGGATTAATCATTCCAAGAATGTGGGGGACTCATCTGCAATCCTTATAACAACCAGAACAAACCCAGAAAAAATCTCAATACGAGAGGAATAGAAATGTTTAACGTAGTTCCGTTTTTAATTTATTTTATTTATTTCAATTTTTTTTTTTTCCACAAGAGGTCAGGCAAGATTGACAAGCATCTAGATTCATTTTACCTTTGTATACTGCAGTGTCATATAACTTGTATCTTTTACATATGTATACCTCAATACAGTAACAAAGTAACACATGTTACTTTCCTAATGTTAAGTAAAGTAATTATTCTAACACGTGTTGTGTCTCCATAAATTCTTCACTATGAATGTTGACCACTGTGTAACCTTAAAAAAAAAAAATTGTGATAAGCAAATCTAACAGAGGAAGGAAGGCTTTAACGGCTTCTAATTCGAGAGTGAATGCAAGTTTATACTTTTGAAAAAAACATCTAAACCTAACAAGAAAAAATTCCAAAATGCAAAATTATAATTCAGATAAGAGAGTCCACTGATTTCTGCTTGCATATAAACTAGCCATGCAAAATATTGTTGCTTTTTTTTTTTTTTTGATGAATCCAAAGCTATGTGGAAGGGCAAGAATCTATTGGTTTCTGGATACATAATTAAGTAATTATTAAGAGTATTTCATCTTTTGTGTTATATCACTATTCTGATTAACACTCCTGTGGATAACATCCCTCATCTACAACTAATAGGTTATGGGTTCAAATCCTATGATGAACGTGTGCGTGAATATTTTTAGGTGCAAGATCAATTTCAAACATGTTGTGACACCACTATCTCACTTATTAAAAATAGCACTTGGAAAAGTTATATTTTTGGTCTCTAAAACAGGTTTCCAGATTATGTAAAAAAACTTATTTTTGAATAAGTTTTTTACCTTGGAAAATAGGCTATCTATTGTCCAACCAAGTCAGCAAATTACTCAACATAGTTGCAACATAACAAACTTCCACAGAAAACGGTCACAAAAGCAATCATTATTCCCTGTCAGGTGCCTTCTCCCTCCAGGAGATTGACTACCATGTGTCTTCACCATGTCCTATTCTGCACCTCTCTGCTGCATTTCTCATATGAGAGATAGGTCCAGTCTTCTATAATTTTTATCCACTCCGGTCTTCCTCTTTCCCTCAACAGCTCCTTCGAGAAGTGTCCTTTGCAGGCAGTTATGTCTCAGAATATGCCCAAAATATCTGACTTTTCTCTTTCTAATTTCTTTCATCAGGCTCCTGTTGATGCCCGCCATCTCTAGTACCTCTTCATTTGTCTTTTTTTCTTTCCATGATATTCTCATAATTCTTCACAGCATCCACATTTCAAAGGCCTCCAGTTTTTTCACACTCAGATTGGAGTGTCCATGTCTCTACTCCATATAATAATGTAGACCATATGTAGCATTTGGAGATTCTTAGTCTTGTTTTCAGATTTAATTCTCTAGCTGTTAGTAGATTTTTCATACTGTTGAAAGTTGACCTTGTGATTTCAATCCTTTTTCTAATTTCATCTTCTGTCCTGCCGTTCTCTGTGATCAAGTGTCCGAGGTATATGTATTTTTGCGCCTGTTCTAATTTATTTCCTTTTATATCGATGCATATTTTTGGTATTTTCTTTTCTCTTGAAATTATCATGATTTTTGTCTTTTTAAAGTTGAAACTGAGGCCATACTGTTTGCTATACTTGAGGGTATCATCTATAAGAGTTTTGAGGTCACATTTGTTTTCAGCTAGAAGAACCATGTCATCTGCATATCTTAGGTTATTAATATTTCTGCCCCCTACAGTGATTCCTTTGAGGTTACTAATTTTTTAAATATTTCTTCTGTGTATAGGTTAAAGAGAATCGGAGAAAAGACACAGCCTTGTCTCACCTTTCTGAACTGGAGATTCTTCTGATGTCTCTCTATTTATTCTCAAAGATGCAGTCTGTTCCCAGTAAAGATTAGTTAATAGCCTAATGTCTTTTCCATCCATGCCTATTTTTGAAAGGATTTCAATTAATTGTTCATGTTGGACATTGTCGAATGCCTTTTTGTAATCAATAAAACAGAGGCACACATCTTTTTGTTTTTCTAGATATCTTTCTATGATGGTTCTGGTGTTGAAAATACCTTCTCTTGTACCTACATTTTCCTTGAAGTCACTTTATGTATCATTTATTTCTATGTTTATTTTTCTTTTATTTCTTTCAAGAATAACATGTAGGAGGACTTTTGATACTTGACTGATTGTCCTGAACTCTTCACATCTTGTAGCTTTTTTTGGGGGGGGGGGAATCATTATTAAGATAGCTCAAAACACTTGTTTTCTACAAAAAATCGAATAAAATATCTCAAGTGACATTCTAAACATGCTGATGATATCACAAAAATGAGCCCTGCCTAATGAAGGACCATGCAAGAAATCAAGCGAGCAAGTATTTAAGTATTTCCACCTCACAATATGCATGTATGAGACAAGCTCCAGTGTGAGCATGTTAGCAATAACGTTAAATATGCTTGTTGATTAACTACTTAATTTATTATTGCTCATTTTATTTTATTTTTTCAAAATTCTTCCTATTCTTCTCAGAAGAAGAACTTGGTCCTTAAAAGGAGGTTGAGGACATCTTTCTCAAGATGGCAAAATAGATTGCTTGATTGAAATGTCTAGGAATAAACCTCAGAAATCTGGAACATTAATGTTCTGACCACAATAGTAAGCAGAATACCAAATGTAGGTGAAGACCAGAGTTTAGCATACTGTCTTAAGTATTTTAGTAAAAAAAAAAAATGAAATATCCTCTGCTTACACCTTCACGTTGATGGCTTACTAGCAGCCCTGGAAGAGTAAGTTTGCAAGTGTATCAATTTAAAATGGGCTGAGTTTTAATACAAGTAGGAATGGAAGTAACAGAGCAGATAGAGTGCAAAACCAGAAGAGAAAATAGTACAGTATACTGACAGAAATCCTGTCACTTCAATGAATACTTCATAATACAAAATGGGAGTTGTAGAGGCTGGAAAACTTCTTAGTCAATATCAAGAGAGCTAAGAAAGGAGAAAAATACAAGGGAGAAATTTGACGTGTCAAAGAACATCAAAGACTGAAAAAGGATATGGTAATTATATGATCAGGGATATAGTAGAAAATCAAATAACAAAAGCAGATTTTCCAGAGGTGAAGATTCATCATGTGATGAGTACAGTGTATTCACAAAGGACATCAAGAATAGAAAGGGAGGGGAGTATTGCTAATGATTGCTGAGGGACTAAATTCAACCAAGTAGAGTTTTCACATGTTTGCTTTAAGGCAGAAGCTAATACAATGGTCTACATCTTGAAAGTTGTCTGGTGTACAGAATGTATGCTTTCTTATAGGATACAACTAACACTACTGTTACGGCTAATTTGAATTATGGAGATATACACCAGAGGGAGGGGAAAGCATGCAAGATAAGAGATATCTATTGAGTTATCAAGGGATAACCACCTTAAACAGTACTGGATAAAAGAAACACTTGACGCAGAATAATGGATCTAGAAATAGTATACGAAAATTAAATATAAATGAAGCTGTTCTTCCTCCAATTGCAAAGCAATCATATAGTTTTAATTTTGAAAGTGACAAATCATGTCAGAGCTTTCAATAAAAAAGGATATAAATATATATATATATTGCTTGAAGCAGTGCTTTTGTATGAAAAAACTACATGACAAAGAAATAAATACTTCATTGGAAAGTGGATTGCAGCTCTCAGAGTTCGGAGAATAAATCACATGGGAGTTAAATGGATGAATAAAATCTTGAAGCAAGAATTGCACGCACACACAAAGTGTTTTGTAACCAATACCTGGAAGAAAGGTGATAACTAGATTCAATAACAATATAAAAAAGCATGCTAGGAATAGTGATAGTCATGGTGAGCAAGGGAAATTCGAACTATGAAGAGCAAATTAACCATAATGGGAAACAGAAGTCGGAGAGAATTTTATTGATATATATATTTTGAGGAGCCTGTGTAGCTCAGTGGATGTGGCATTTGCACACCACAGTGCTTGACTGCATGAAGGAAGACTTGGTTGCCAGCCTGATTGGCCAAGTGGTTAGCATACCCGCTCTCCAGCCAAAAGGCTGCCGGTTCAAATCCCACCATGGGCATTTGTAGTTGACTGTGAAAATACTAGTGCTGGTGGGTGGTAGATGTTGTTGGTGTAGATGATGATAGTAGTTGTGGTTGGTTGTAGCTGGTGGATCCAGAGAGGTGCCCCTCCCTCGATGAGTCTTTGGACTCCCTGGAGGTGCGACAAATAATAATAATTCTTGTGTAGAGGCTTAAGTGCTGTGAAGACATTATGTTGGAGGTTTAATGGATTTTTTTTTTTTTTTTTTTTTTTTTTTTTTTACAACACTCAAAAAGAATTAAAATAGAATTTAATACTTCCTATATTTCGTCCTAGTCACTAGGACATCTACGGGGATTACAAAGACAATTAATGTAACATGCACACAAAAACTTACAATACTAAGCCCAACCACGTGGGTGACACTAAAGTCCTATCTAGGTGGAGCGCCCTCTAAGGGCAGTAGTAGGCAGCCTGGAATGTAAGGTGGGACCTCTGGTGATGACTGTTTCCCAAATCTTCGGAAGCTTAATGCAACCGTATTTGTTAAGATTTGGTTGGTTTCTGAGAGCTGCTGCTGCTTCTAAGAAAAGTCTCTCTTTCTTGAATTTGCTGTGGTGGAGCATGGTCGTTTTCTTCCATGATACTCTGTGGGTGGTGTCCAAAACATGGTCAGCCAAACCTGAATGAATCGTTAAACACAACTATGGCCATTCAGGTTTGGCTGACCATGTTTTGGACACCACCCACAGAGTATCATGGAAGAAAACCACCATGCTCCACCACAGCAAATTCAAGAAAGAGAGGCTTTTCTTAGAAGCAGCAGCAGCAGCTCTCAGAAACCAACCAAATCTTAACAAATACGGTTGCATTAAGCTTCCAAAGATTTGGGAAACAGTTATCACCAGAGGTCCCACCTTACATTCCAGGCCGCCTACTACTGCCCTTAGAGGGCGCTCAACCGATAGGACTTTAGTGTCACCCACGTGGTTGGGCTTAGTATTGTAAGTTTTTGTGTGCATGTTACATTAATTGTCTTTGTAATCCCCGTAGATGTCCTAGTGACTAGGACGAAATATAGGAAGTATTAAATTCTATTTTAATTCTTTTTGAGTGTTGTAAAAAATCCATTAAACCTCCAACATAATAAATAATAATAATATTTGGCAAGTAAAGAAAAAAATGACCATGAAAAAATAACCTTACTGAATGCAGATTGTAGGAAAGTGTCGTGTTAAGATGCTGTAGAAGTAGCTGATTATTAAGTGATCAATTTAGTAGAGTATGCATCCTGGGCAGATTCATTAGCTAAATAAGTGATGTGTGGATATTATGCAAAGGGGAAGGGGACTGAAAGAATGTGAAAGAGAATCAACATATCTCTGACTTAGTCACTCAACTTGAGTCTTGACACAAGCACAATTCCTAGGAAGTGCAAGGAGGGAAAGTATTACTACAAATGTCAAGTTATGTATTTTGGGGAACATTGCAAGCAGAGTATTATATTAATGGTAATCTGCTAGACAAGGGTGGGTTGAAACAGAAGCAAGTAATTATATACCAATCAACTTCCCTGGAGTGGACATTAAGGTGTTGCAGAGAATAGGAAGGACAAGCATTCAAACTGAATAGAGAGTATTTCCTACGGAGGAAAGCATGGCTTCATTAAAGGTGAATCTTACTTTAGTAATATGCTTGCATTTTAAAAGTTTGTTATACAAACTGAAAGGAATGTGTATGCATAAAGGCATTGACAGGGACAGGAGAGGGACTAATTAACAAGTATCAGAGAATAATATATGGAGGCATATATTATTTTCTGATATCTGACAATACCGAGTCTACCAGAAGGAGAATGACACAAAAAGGGTTCCATACTTGGGCCGTTGTTATTTAACCAATAATGAATGATGCTGAGATTATTCTGGATAGAAATGCAAAATTTTTTGCTGATGCAAAGTTGGAAAATGTAATATGGGAGGTTTCCAATAAAGATTCCATACAGGTTGATCTGAATAACTAGTTTTGTGGACAAATGATAATGAATGTCACTTATTATTATTAGGTATTATTATTATACGGGCATGGAGTCTGAAGACTCATCATGGGAGACCCAATCTATCATACCTCTCCTTGAACCTATTAACAGACGAAGCACTCACAACTGACTCCGGCAACCCATTCCACTCATTCACCATCTCCAAGCAAAAAATCTAGTCCTCACACCTCTACTGACCACACTTTTATTCAACTTCCAGGGAGGACCCTCTTGTTGTGATCTCTCTAGCCAAGTGCTGCAACATTTCCCCTGCATCTATCCTATAAAATCCTTTAAGCAACTTCAATGTTTCTATCATATCCCCTCTTTTACTCCTAGCAACCAACTTCTGCAATACACACACCTTCAATCTATCCTCATAGAGAACATTCCACAGGCCACTCACCATCTTGGTCACTTGCCTCTGAATTCTCTCCACAGCTTCCTCATCCTCAAGAAACCCAGGGAGACCAGACTTGAGCACAATAAACCAGATGTGGGCGAGAACGAGAGTACCAGGGGAACGGTAGTATTTTCAGGGAGCTCCCGAAAGCTAAGTACAATTTTGAATGGAAATTAGAATAAATGTTAAAAATCATAACGTAATATTGTCTAAATTTGGTAGCTTGTTGTGTCTGTGTGATTTTGGTGTAAATTCCGTAAATTAATTTAGTCTTTAACGATACGTTTCATATATTTGAATATGGCGGCAATGCTACGTAAGATAATGGCGTCCAAAAATACGACGGCATTGTTCAAAAACTGTAGTGTGAGAGAGTTTGTCCGGTGTGATGTGTGTGGAATGTATGCATTCCCGAATGAGTCTGGAGTATGGGTTGAAAGTGATAGTGGTGGGAGAATGTGTAGAAAGTGTATGCAAAGTGAGGAGTCGAAGTATGTGTCAGGTTGTGAGACAGTTATGGTTGAAGAAAGCCAGAATGCGAGTGAAAATAGTGGCTCGATAGGGAATTGCGGTGTACAAGATGGCAATGTGAGCGGTGATCTAAGAAAGAGTGAGAGCAATTATACAGAAAGAGAAAATGGTTTGAATGATAAAAAAAATGAGGAATTATTTGTAGGAAGTGAGATCGCTAGGCTGCGCGCAGTGATACAAGATGCGCAGCGGCAATTAGAGCACCTGCAAAACTCTTTCCAGAGTGATTCGGCTAACGAAAATAAACAGCGTGGGCAAGTTTCCGAAATGAAGGAGAGAGTATTGTATGGTGACTCGTTATTAAGAGGAGTAATAGATGGGAGTGTAACTAAATCGTACTTGCCGGGTGCGAAATTTAAGGATGTAAGTGAGAGCATTAGAGTGCAAAAACAGAGGGTGAAAGAAATAACAATTGTGGCTGGTACGAATGAATTAAAAGGTGATAAATTTTTTATGAGAGAGGACTTGAAAGTATTGTTAAAGGTAGCAAAAGAAAAGAGTGACAGAGTTAGAATGGTGAGTCTGTTACCGCGGTATGACACAGAGGAGTTTAGAAGGAGGGCCATAATCGCAAATGATATTATGCGCAGGTTATGCGGACGGTGTGGTGTGGAATTTGTGGACGTGTGGAATGAGTTTGATGGGCGAAAGGACTTATACAAGATGGATGGACTGCATTTGAATGGACTTGGTGTGCGGAGACTGGAAAAAGTGTTGCTGAATGAAGTGAAAATGGATGTGCAGAACCAGGGAAACTAGAACTACCAAGGAGGGGGGGAAGTGGATATCCAGACATCAGTGAGACAGTTGAGTGTAAAAATGTATATAATGTACCTGAGCCAGCAATAAGGACAAAAAATGGGAATGGGATATTTAGAATAACGCATCAAGATAGGGGTGGGACAAAGGGAACACTGCAATTCATGTATACTAATGCCAGGAGTATTAGGAACAAGAAGGAAGAATTTTTGGCCTTGATTGGCTCTTCCTGGCCACAGGTTATTGGCATTAGTGAAACATGGCTGACGGAAGATGATATAGTTAGTGGGATAGAATGTGTAGGTTATAGTATGTTTAGGAGGGACAGAGAGAATAAAATTGGGGGAGGGGTGTTATTGATGATAGCTGATGAACTGCAGCCAAGGAGAATTGAAGTATTGCAGGATAGTGAAAGGAGCTCATTTGAGGCTATTTGGTTTGAGATTGATACTGGCAGAATAAAATATACAGTTGGGTGCTGCTATAGACCAGGTGATGGAATAGATGGTGGAGATGGTATGCATAAACAAATTGATGAAATGAGTGGAAGGAGGGTAATTATTATGGGGGATTTCAACTATGGTAACATTGATTGGAAGGAGGAGAGGACACATGTGAGGAAGGAAATGGATTTTATTCAATTATTAAGGGATAACTATCTGAAACAGCATGTAATTGAAAATACTAGGGGTGTGAGAGTGCTTGACCTGGTAATAGTATCTGAGAATTTGACTGTAATGAATATGACCATGTTGCCACCTATTGGTGAGAGTGATCATAAGGTCTTGACCTGGGAGGTGGCTAAAGGTGTGAAATTTGTGATTAAGACAGGGTATATGTGGAATTACCGTGCTGGCAAGTATGACAAGCTTAGGAGATTGCTTGGATCAGTGCCATGGCATGTACAACTGCAAGGGCTGGACGTCGATAGAGCATGGGAAGTGATCAAAGAGCATTTACAAGAGGTTATGGCTGATTGTATACCTAAGGTCCGAATAGTGAAACAAGGAGGGGTTAAATGGA
Source organism: Typopeltis vanoorti (assembly GCF_054136105.1). NCBI lineage: Eukaryota > Metazoa > Arthropoda > Arachnida > Uropygi > Thelyphonidae > Typopeltis > Typopeltis vanoorti. The sequence continues at coordinate 88,829,039 of NC_143564.1, read as the reverse complement.
TGAATAACACCATTAAGCTTGAGCTGCAAAAAAAGAAACAACTATGGAGGGAATTTAAAGAAAGGGGTGACCTGCAGGCACACGAACGGTATAAAGTACAGGCTAGAAGGGTAACGAGTGTGGTAAAAACAGCAACAGCCGATTATGAAAGGAAACTAGCTATGCAAGCAAAAGAGAATCCCAAACAGTTCTTTCAATATGCTGCAAGCAAGAAAAAAACTGTACGTGGCAAAATGATTTTAAGGAATGACGATGGTAAAGAGTTCACTGAACCAGTCGATATAGTGGAGTTACTGAGCGCGCACTTTGCAAAAGTATATCATCCAGGTGGTGACGTTGAAAAAATGAAGGAACCATTAGTTTATATGGGAATTGTGATGAATGAAGTGGAGGTGAATAGTCTATTACAGAAACTTAATGTGAATACATCTGTGGGATTGGATGGTATACTGGCACGGGTCTTGCATGAAGCGGCTAATGAATTATCAGTGCCCTTGACCATGTTGTTTAATCTGAGTCTCAGGTCTGGCTTAGTCCCGAAGGCATGGAAAGAGGGGAAAATAGTTCCACTGCATAAAGGAGGATCCAAGACTATGGTTGCAAATTACCGACCGATCAGCATATCAGGAGTCGTTGTCAAGGTCTTGGAGAAAGTGGTCAAGGGAAAAATACAGGAATGGATTGATGAAAATGAGATACTGTACAGAGGACAGCATGGCTTTGTGAAGGGTAGATCATGCCTCAGTTACTTGCTCAAGTTTTATAACAGGGTGACGGCTGAACTGGATAAGGTAAATGGGTTTACAGTGATACTGCTGGACCTGGCAAAGGCGTTTGACAGGATACCACATGGAATTCTAATCCGTAAACTACAACATATGGGAATGGATATAGGGTTGGTGAGATGGATAGCTGGGTGGTTGATGGAGAGATATCAAAGAGTAGTTTATTCAGGAGTAGAGTCCAAAAAACGGCCTGTGACTAGTGGTGTGCCACAGGGTTCTGTTCTTGGACCACTGCTGTTTAATCTGTTCATTAACGATATAGGGAATGGTCTAAGTGGGACAGTTCATTTGTTCGCTGATGATGCAAAGTTGGGTAGGGCGATAGTGAATGCAGAAGATGTCAAAGTCTTACAAGATGACTTAGATAGATTGGAGTTCTGGACTAAGGAGAATGGATGTCAATTTAATGTGACAAAATGTAAGGTTATGCATTTCGGAGTGCAAAGATTAGCAGCAGTATACCACATTGGTGGAACTGTACTCCAAAAGATTGATGAGGCCAGGGACTTGGGAGTGTTGGTGGATAGGGAGATGAAGTTTAGGGGGCACATTTCGAAAGTAGCTAAATCAGCTCATCAACTCACTTGGTTGTTGAAAAATACCTTGACGAGCAGAGAAAAACAAGTTATTGTACCTCTGTACCGAGCCCTGATAAGACCTCATCTCGACTACTGTGCCCAGATTTGGTCACCTCGGTTCCTTCTTGATGGGGAGGAGGTTGAGAGGATCCAGAGGCGAGTGACTAAGATGATAGCAGGTCTATGGAATGCACCATATGAGAACAGGTTGAAGATTTGTGGGTTGCAGAAACTAGTTGATAGGCGAAAAAGGGGAGATATGATTGAGACATTCAAATTGCTAAAAGAATTCTATAGGATTAATTCAGATGATATTTTTGAGATCAGGACTGGTGGTGGGAGAACTAGGGGACACCCATGGAAGCTGGGCAAGAGCGTGGTTAGCAGGGGTGTTAGAGCTGGGTTCTTTACTTTTAGAGTGGTAAATGAGTGGAATAAGCTGCCAGAGTCTGTTGTGGGTGCTATGACAGTGAGCGAGTTCAAGGCAAGGTATGATAGATACTGTGAGAATGTTGAACAGCTGTGTGAACATGATGTTTAGGGCCTCCCTCGATGAGTCTAAGGACTCCTGGAGTCCTTAGACTCATCATATAATAATAATAATATAATAATAATATCAGAGCCTTACAAAGCAGAATTATAACTTCCATATCTCTACTTGTCAATGTATTCTTCACTAGTCAAGTAATCTTATGGACCACTTTAGCAACATGTCCTCTAAACTTTAACTCTCTCTACCAACACCCCTAAATCTCTAGCTTCATCTATTTCCTGGAGTACAGTGCCATCAATGTGATACACTGTTTGTAATCTAATTATCCCAAAATGTATAACTTTACATTTCTCGACATTAAACTGACACTCACTAAATTTTGCCCATACTGCCAGCCAACTTAAATCATCCTGCAAGCTTTCTAAACATCTCCTTGATTAACTATTACTCTACTCAATATCACGTCATCAGCAAAGAACTGAATATTATTTCCTTTCAGGTTATTTCCTATATCATTTGTGTACAAATTAAACAGCAAGTGTCCTAGCACTGAACCTTGTGGAGTCTGTTTTCACCTTGATTCTGCCCCCTCAACATGCCACTTTTTGATATCTTTCCAGCAGCCACCTTCTTATCCACTTAACCAGTGTCATATCTGTCCCCATGTTCTAATTTGAGAAACAGAGTTCCATATGGCATTCTGTCAAATGCCTTTGCAAAATCCAACAGAATCATCATGTGTAGCAATTTCCTTTATCCAACTCAGCTGCTACTCTATTATAAAAAAAAGTTAGTGAATTACTAAGGCATGACCTACCCATTTTTTAATTGTCATTTTTATCAATCTTTCTAGTACTTTTACCACACCTGAGATACTGATTAGTCTATAATTTGCTACTGTAGTCTTAGAACCTCCCTTATGCAAAGGAATAATTCTGCCCTATTTCAACTCTACCAGGGCTGAGTCTTTTTAGTTTAAGACTCCACATATGATGCTGTATGTGGGGCAACAGATTAGTCAAAGGCATTGTCAGTTCTCTTGCAAAACCCTAGCTGATATCCCATCTGATCCCACAGCTGTATTTACATTGAGATTTTGCAATATCGTAAGAACCTTCAATTCATCCACCTCTATTTCCACATTAGTCTGTCACATACGTTAAAGCAGTTACCTCACCAGGAAGATATATGCTTGCAAAGTGGTCACTCAGTAACTAGACTATTTTATCTGCTTCTGTCTCCTCGTGACCACCATCACTCATTAAGGTTAATCTTCCATAAGCATTCTTCCTCTTACTTGCCACATAACGAAAGAGCTCTTTGGGATTTCTTTTGGCCTGCTTGCTAAATTCTTCTCATAACCTGATTTTGCCTTCCTTGTCATGCTGGTCACCTTCCTTGTCTGAGCCTTGTACTGTTCATGAGTTTGGTGGTCACCTTTCTCTTTATATACCCTCCACAGCATTTTCTCTGCAGCACACACTTAATGATATTACTCATCCATCTAACTCGTACCCGATTAACCCTCCTTATCGTAGGTATAAAATTTAATACAACTTCCTCTAGATGACCCTTAACTATATACCACGCACCACTAATATCCTTACCCTGAATTGTTTTATGCCATGGTACAGATTTAAGCTTCTTCCAAAGCATGTCATAATCGTCTGCCTTGTAGTTCCACAAATACCCCTTCTTGATAGAATATTCCTCGTGTTTTACAATCTCCTAAGTGAAGACCATTTTCACCAATTGGAGGCACTGTTGTCACCTTGGTTATGGATAGCTCTTCTGATTCTATGATCAGGTCCAATACTCTTCCACCCCTACTCGCCTCCATTACATGCTGCCTTAAGTAATTATTTCTCAGCGCTTAATGATATTACTCATCCATCTAACTCATACCCGATTAACCCCTAATTTATACACCGATAAATAGGTGTATAAATTCTACTTCCTTTCTGCCATATGATCTTTCTGACTTCCAGTCTATATCTCCATAGTTGAAGTTCCCCATAATAATCACTCAATCTGTACTCATTGTACTAATTTGGTGATGCATGACTTCCAGATCATCTGTGGAACTCCCCGGCCTATAGCAACAACCAACTGTATATTTTGTCTTACTGGTCTTAATCTCACACCGATTGCTTCAAATGAACAGGCACCCCCCTCCTGCCTGTCTCCTATTCATTTTGGTTAGAATTCAGTACTCCCTCCCCTCCATCTTCTCTATCTTACCTGAAAATACTAAAATCTTCACATTCATTTCCTATAACTACATCATCTGCTGTTAGCCAAGTCTCACTAATGCCTATAACTTTTGGCAAGGTTGCACTAACCAACGACAAAAACTCCTCCCTCTTGTTCCTGATACTTCTGGCATTAGTATATTATAGAAACAGAAATATCCCTTTATTCCCCAACCAGCCTTTACTTTCTTAATTGACTGTGCTATTCAACATTTTTGCTTGAGAGACCTAGATTCCTCACTTGGTCAATCCACACTCACTTGCTTCATGGGTGCCTTCACACAAACTTGCTAGCTTCCACCTTAAAAACTTAAGTTTCCCTGAATAATTTGCACGGCACTATTCCCGGTGAACAAAGCTCTCTTCCAACACCTAACACCAAAACCATTCAGATGCAGTCCATCCACACTGCACAAATCCTTCTTTCCATCAAAGAGAGACCATAGATCCCCAAATTCTACCTCATTCCTTTTGCACAATCTACGTATAGACTCATTGGCTGTCAATGCCCTCCTCCTCAGTTTGCCTCTATCACAGCATGGTAGGAGACTTACAATCTAGACTTTCTCGCTCTTCAGTTTTGCCTCTTCTAACAACTCCTTTACATCCTCCCTCATAGAATACTTCTTGGCTCTCAAATCACTAGTATACCAACCAAGACTCATTTGCTTAAACTTACCTTTTTGCATCTGGATGGCATGGCTAATATCATGAATTTTTGCTTTTGGGAAAAACGATTTTTGTCATACTTTCATTAAGTACTCCCCTGATTACTGAGTCTCCATACATAATTTTCTCCTTAACTTGTTTTTCTTGTTTGATTGGTCGATCTTTATTATTCTTTCAGATCACCCGCTTCTTTCTTTTTTCAGCCATGCTTAACTCTTGCCATTTCTGCAGTTTTTTAATTTTGCTCTTTGTCCTATGAAGGATAACATTTAAGCACGATGTTTCTTTATTGATATCTATTTCATTTTCCTTTATTTCCACAGCTGCACGTTCATCGTTATTAATATTATTTTCCATCTTATCATTGGTATTTGTTACATTCTCATCACCTAACAGACACTCACTTTTAGAACACTTAATACATACTCTTTCTCGCTCCAGTTTCAATTTCCTTCCACATATTCTTTAATTTTCTCGACACATACATTTCGCATACACTGCACTGAATCACCAGAAATGTTCTTTGCCTCCACTGTTCTTCGCACTGGTGCCATGCCGACAATATCACAATAAAAGTGTTATATAAATACCAATACTTTAAAAACACAAAAATCTACACCAATACACTGTCTGTCCAAAAAGAAAACAAACTTTTGATAGAAAATAAACCACAGGCCAATTATAATTATTCAAATCATTTATTTCAATCAATATACTCACCCTCAGCTTCGATACAGCGTTTGGCACGGTCAATTAATTCGTTAAATGAGTTTTTTATATCGGTTTTTGGGATACTGTCGAGGGTTGTGGTTACTGCCGCTCAAACGTTTTCAATGGTGTCGTATCGCTTTCCTTTCATCAGCAAATGAAATTGTGGGAAAAGAAAGAAGTCACAGGGTACTAAATCAGGTGAATACGGTGAGTGATCCAACACAAAAACTTGGTTTTTGCTCAAAAACTGTCTCACAATGTTCAAATGAGATGGTGCATTATCATGCAAAAGTGACCAGTTGCCTGCATCACAATATTCATGCCATACACGACGAATTCTCGCTATCAATCACTTCAAAAACTTCGAGATAAAACTCATCGACTGTTTGGTCAGTTTTATCTGACGGAACGAATTCTTTGTGGATAATGCCCTTGGAATCGTAGAAACAAATCAGCATTGTCTTTAATTTTGACTTCTCCAAGCAACTTTTTTTCGGATGCCTCTCTACTGGTGGTCTCCACTCAGCACTCTGGTGCTTTGTTTCTGGCTCATACTCAAAACACCATGTTTCGTTACAAGTTCGAAACAACTGTTATCAGTAACGATCGTTTCAAGGAAGTTTGAGTCCTTATGAGCGATTTTAATGAGGTCCTTGCAGTTCTTTCAATTCGATACATTTTTTGGTCGTCGGTCAACTTGTGGGGAACAAATCGAGAATTCAATTTACAAAGGCCTAAACCCTCGGTCAAAATGTTGTGCACAGTTGATTTTGGAATCCTCAATTCATCTTCAATCAATATCACGGACAATTTCGGGTTTTCTTTGATGAAATATCACGCACTTTTTGGATGTTAACTTCGCTCAGTCCAGTTTTTGGATGGCCCAGCCCCTCAAGCGTCTCATGACCACTTTGAAATTGCTTAAACAATTTGTAAATTTGAGTACAGGATAAACATTTAGCACTGTATGCTTTTTGATGCATTTTGGTAAACCTTTTACCAAGTTTAAAAGTCAATCGCAGCTCTCTGTTTAAAACTCATTTTCTAACCGTTCATCAAAACACATTGTCACTCTTGGCAATATAACTCTACTTCTAATGAAACAAATGCCATAAACAGTTGACACAACACTAATGAAGGTTGCCACTTTCGACAACAAAAAGATACAACAGGTGGCGCCACTAGTTTCTTCTATTTTCGAAAAGTTTGGTTTCTGATGAAAAATTAGAGAAAAATTAGATGAAAAATTAGTGCCCATGTGAAAAATTAGTGTACTCTAATTTTTCACATGGGCGCTACATTACACTACCACTTGCAATATAACCTCGAATCAAATCCCAAAGGTTATGCATTTTGGAAGATACTGCAGGCAGAGCATTTTATTAATGGAAATTTGCTACAAGTTATCCAACAAGACAGTGACCTGGGGATGATAAGAAGACAGAGTTCAGTTTAGGAATTACACTGATGAGGTGGATAACATCAACCCTTGGATAACTGCAATTTGATGTGGACATCTATCAGTTGTCTAGTCAGGAAGATACTTCATAAATAAAGTTTTGTAACCAAATGAAAATCTTTCTATAACCATCTATAATCCAGAGTATTTTAATAATATGGTAATATACAGTTTTGTTATTTGTATGTGTTAAATATGACTTGTGCATTGATATAGCTCTCAGCATCTCTACAGGCCTAGCTTCTACCAATGAGATATATATATATAAAATCAAAATTAGCCAGGGATGCAACTCTTTCTCATAATGCATGATAATATATATGACTGAAAGAAAGTATACTAGGCATTATGGGATAATAGAGCAATCTGATGTGAAGTCATATGTCTCCATATACAAGTGGCCTAGACATGAACAAAGATACTTCAAGTGCAAATTTTTGTTTGCTTATGCTTGGGTAAAGAATTAAAACAAGAATATAATTTTTTATCTCTTATAATTTACTGTAATTAGGGTGGCTGCAAAGAATTATCCAGTGTCTAATAACGAATATGCTACCTCTACGGAATTGTGCATGTAAGGATAGAGTGCAGAAACTTTTCTTTCTTTTTTTAAAGTTTGAGTAATAGATAGAAGATAAGTTGGTAAGGGGATCTTAAAGTACAGACACATCTGATTTTACATGTGTCTGAGGGGGAGGGGGAATGAAGAGAACTCACAGTCATCCACAGAAATGGAGAAATAGTATAGTTGTGCATGAAACTCTTCCTAGTGGAAGTTCTGAGTACATCTTGACAACTAGCTAAATCCCGATTGTGTCTAATAATTTCATAGATCAAGCTTCTGGTTTGATTTGTGAAATTAGAGAATGAGGGCCCAAACTATTTGTTGCGATGATATAACAGAGATGGTTCACTTTCCAACCAGATAATCTTCATTATTTTCCAAACACAGGCCCCCTTTTTTTAGCCAGCAATCCAGCCAAATAAACTGTAAATGTCAGTTTCCAATTCTCAACTCAAACATCTTTTCTACAGACTGGCCATCTTCTATCTTAGCATCATGTCTTTAGCAGTCTCTGATATTTCATCAGAGGAAATGTGGCATGAAAAATCTAGATACTAATAAGTGGGTGAATGCAAAATACTTATCTTGCATTCACTCAAAATCATGGAGGCAATCCTATATCTACCCTGTCCCTAAAAATGGAGTCAGTCAGCCATCAAAATATTATCCCACTGCCCTCAAAGTCAATTTCTTCACAACCTGGAGTCTCATGAATTTAGTGATCACCAATATGGACTCTGTCATCCTTGTTTCATCAATTCAGTAGAACTGCAGTAGAAGAGTTAGTTAATAAACCAACCTTACTCAACTATGGATACAAGCCATGAAAACGTCTGGAAACACGCGGTTGTTCTTCACATTTACAAGACATCTGATTGGATCTAACATAGAGGCTACCTCACTGAGCAAGCATCTTATCATCATCTGCCTTTGATCTATGCAATTCGTATGAAAGTTTTCTCTCTGGTTATTTAATGTATGCCATGATTCAGGATTCTGTGCTTTTGTCCATGCTCTTCTGCCTGTATATTAATCACTTTTGCTGACTAATTAAATCCCATCCACAGTAATCTAATCCAATGAGAGTATACTCCATTTTCATTTTTTTTTTCTTTTTCATTCACTGTTGATTCTATTATAGTTATTTTGAATGTGGTAGATGCTTTTTCTAGTTAAGTGTTCATTATTATTAGCTTCCTATCAACAATTTTCTTAAAAATTAATCAGTTATTTGTCAGGAATCTATTGTCACTATTATATTAGCTTTTTCTAATTTTCTAAATCTTTTTCCTGCAATTCAGCTTAAGAACTAATATAAGTGGCTATGCCACTTATATTAGTTCTGCTCACACATTCCTGAATGTTAATGATGTTGAGTTTCTTTCTTATATCTTCTTCTTTCACTATGCCTTATCCCATGTTAAACGGGGTCTGCGCACCGATCTTTAACCTTCCTCTTCCAAGTTCTCCGGTCCAATGCATCCTTCGGCATCCATTCTTTCTCCCTAAGATCCTCTGTCACCTTATACCTCCACCTGAGCTTGGGCCTGCCTCTTTTCCTCCTTCCCTCCAACTCCATATACTCCTTACCCTTCCTCTCTACATGTCCAAACCACCTCAGCCTACTTTCTTGTATCTTCTTGCCAATTGATCCCACCTTAACCATCCCTCTGATGTAGTCATTCCTTATCCTGTCCTCCTTTGTCACACCACTCATCCATCTCAACATCCGCTACCTCCATCTTCCTCACCTGTGCCTTGGTTATAGGCCACATCTCCACACCATGGAGCATCGCCAGCCTCACCACCATCTTATACAGCTTTCCTTTCTTCTTACAACTCACTCTCGTGTTGCACAGGACCCTGCTCATCTTCCTCCGATTCATCCAACTGCATGTTATTCGGTGCTGTATTTTCTCATCCAAGTCACCATTCCTCTTGAATTTCTTCCCTGAAATTAGCCTTTCACCCTGGAGTCATATGGCCATATCCTTGTCACTCCCGGCTGACACATATTCAGTCTTCACCCGGTTAATTCTCATGCCTCTCTCTCTCCTCCAAATACCCTTCCAGGGTATTTTCAAGCTTCTCTCGAGATGATTCGCATAGAACAATGTCGTCGGCAAACAGCATGCTCCATGGTGCCACCTTCTTGACATCCTCCACTAGTACATCCATGACCAGGTCAAAGAGGTAGGGGCTCAGAGCTGACCCTTGGTGTAGCCCTATGACAATGGGGAACCCTTCTGTCATGCCAACACTAGACCTGACAGGAGTTTCTGTTCCCTTATACATCTCCTTCACCAACCTCACATACTTCTCTGACACCCCCCCCCCCCTTCTTCCTCATACACCTCCATACCTCCTGCCTGGCCACTCTGTCGTATGCCTTTTCCAGGTCTATAAACACCATGTGCAGATCCACTTGCATCTCTCTATATTTCTCCATCAATCGCCTTAGCACAAATATCGCATCCGTTGTCCCTCTTCCTGGCATAAATCCAAACTGCTCCTCACCAATTTTTGTTTCCTGCTGTATCCTTCCTTCAATTACTCTTTCCCATATCTTCAATGTGTGTGACATCAGCTTGATCCCTCTATAGTTGCCACAGTCTTGAACATCTCCTCTTCCTTTGTAGATTGGGACGAGAATACTTTTCCTCCATTCCTGTGGTGTATTTTTTCCTGTTCTATTTTCCTCATCAGATCCCATAACATATCCTCACCCTCACTGCCCAAACTTTTCCACACTTCCTCCGGTCTGCCCCCACAGCCTTTTCATTCTTCATTTTTCTTAGTACCCAATCCACTTCCTCTCTACTTATGTCTTGCACCGGTCACTCGTTTGCCTCATCATCCTCAACACCTCTCTCTCGAATTCTCCTCATTTAGTAGTTTATGGAAATATTCTTTCCATCTTCCTCTGATTTTGTCCTCCTCATGTAATACTACTCCTGAGGCATTCTTTATCTGCTTGACTGATGTTATGTCTTTTGAGGCCTTATCTCTGGCTTTCGCTATTCTCAACAACTGAGCTTCACCACTGTTTCTCTCCAGTTCTTCATAAACCTCATCAACTGCCCTTGCTTTCGCCCTTGCCACAGCTCTCTTTGCATTTTTCTTCACTAATCTATATGCCTCCTTGTCGGCTCTAGTTCCAGTCATGTCCCATTTCTTATATCAGGCCAGCTAATTATTATTATTATCATTATTACAGTAACTGCCACAGAACCAGAAAACTCATTTTTTGGGTGGCTTACTTAACTAGTATGTCAAACCTTGAAATCATTTGCAATACATTTCATTAACCAACCACTCTCCATGTAAAAAATCTACTCTCATACCCTCTTTTACCACATCTTTACACAACTTCCAGGGATGGCTTCTCATTCTTCTCAACTTATTTTCCACTCTTTTTATAATTTCTTCTGTATTAATCTGGTAAAATCCCTTAACTAACATGAAAGTCTCTATCATATCATCTCTTTTCCTCCTATCCACCAAACTTTGCAGTCTACAGTCCTTCAACTGTTCAATATAAGCAACACTCCAGAGTCCCAATATCATGTTGGACATTTGTCTCTAGATCCTCTCTAATGTTACAATGTGAAGTCCTCGCAACACATGCGCTCGGAACTTTAGTCCTCTGTCTGCCATCAGCACAAGATCCCAAATCTCATCCACTTCTTGAAGTACAGCTACAGAGTATATGCAGCATTATATCTCTGCATCACGAAGTGCAGAACCTTGCAATTATTAATATTAAAACTATAACCTCACTCTTTTTGTTCAAGCTAAAAGTATCCAAATCTTCCTGTAGAGAATTAATATCAGCAATACTCCTGATAATTCTACCTAACTTTGCATCATCAGCAAACATTTGAAGACTCTAGTTAATCCACAAAAGATCATAAGAAATAAGTTAAACACCCCAAGATGACGACAACAGAAATCTGAGGCATGCTGGTCACCTTCCTTTTCTGAGCCACTGCTCCATCATACACAACTTGCTGGTATCATTCAGAAAGCAATCTTTAAGCTATCTAACCAATCTATTATCCAATTCCATGTTCTGCAACTTATACACTAACTTGTCATGTGGTAATCTATCAAATGCCTTTGCAAAGTCCAAGAATATCACTGTATATGAATCTCCCTTATCCAACACATTTGCCACCTCATAAATGTAAGCAGAGTGGTAAAATAAAAATTGCCCGTTACAAACCTATGTTCATCAGTCCAACTCTGCATTCTATTTCTAACTAGTTTCTTCAAGACTGGAAAAATTTTGGAGGTATTAGTTTGTCTTCTTTCAACTTTCTAGGAACCTTCCTCACGGGAGGGCTATCATTAAATAACCAAGTCAAAGGCATAGCTATAGCTAACTCTTGCACATTCCTTAAAAAAACATAGTGATATGTCACCCACAACCAGATAATGATTCCATCAAAATGAGGTACAGGTGAAGAAAGAAAGTGAAAGTGCACTAAAGTTTAACTTGCAGAAGCTTAGAGATGATGTTAAAACCAATTTCAACACAAATTAGAGGGAAAAAAATAGAGGCTGAACATATACATATAGAAAAAAGGTAGAAGAAAGAAGCTGGACATATATTAAAAACTGGATACTGAAGGCTGCAGAAGAAATGCTGGGATACAAAAATAAACAAAAGAAAAGAGACTGGTTTGATGAAGAATGTGCTCAAGCAATAATAAAAAGAAATAAAGCATATAAAAAATCTGCTGCAAGACCAACTAGGATTAAAGAAGGAAAATATAAAGGCCCAAGATGATTCTAACAGATCAAATCTGTTGAAGTAAGAGAAGACCAGCCCTTAATGAAATGATATGCACAAAAGAACAAGAAACAAAGAACAGGGGTGAACACAAGCATATAGCATAATTCAAGGATGATATAAGCCAGCTAGAGATATTATGCAGAGATGGACAAGGAAACATGTTAACAAAAGAACAAGAAATACAAAATAGATGGATAAAAAATTATTTCCATAAATTACGGAATAGGAACATCATTCCTGGAATTCAAAACTATGTACCAATTACTATTGTAAAATATAAATTTGTAGAGCTATCAAGGCAAGAACTTAGTGATATAGTACATTCATTCAGGAAAAATAAATCTCCAGGAATACATCAAATTCATGGAGTTGCTGAAAGCAGGAGAAAACAAACCAGAAGACAAAATAAACAAATTTATTTTAACCACATGGAACAAAGAGCAAATAAAAGAATGGATAAAGAGTCTGATCTGTTCAATATATAAAAAAGAACGACAAAACAGAATGTGAACATTTACAGAACCATTTCTTTGTTATGCACAACATACAATTATTTCTGTTTTGAACACATTAAATCCACACTATGGAGAAGATAACTGGTGTCTACCAAGCAAGTTTCAGGTCTGAAACTTGCTTGGTAGACACCAGTTCAGGATTATGATGAACTTGGGAATATCAGCTCAGCTAGTAAGACATACAAGATTAATAACAGAAAACTCAAATGCATAGATTAAAATGATTTAACAGATCCCTTTCCAAAAACTCAAGGATTAAAACAATGGGATAATTCATCTCCAATACTTTTTAACTTATCTCTAGAATACATCACCTGATCACTGCAATAGACATAAAAAATAAATCAGCTCAGATTGTATTGGGTTGGCAAATAAGTTTGTTCGGTTTATGTGTTAGTAGAAGTTTATGCCACTTTGCCTGTCACTATTGTTGTGCTACCGTGCAATGCTATTGCGCAGTTGAAAGGCAACATTTCACATAACCTTTTAGTGAATTTCGTTTGGCCTACTTCAGTTGCGTGTGTGTAACATATTTTTAGAAATGGAAGGAAATAATGTACATTACCGGCATATTTTGCTTTTTTATTTCAAAAAAGGCAAACGAGTTGTGGAGGCCCATAAAAAAATATGCAGCTTATATGGGGATGGTGCCTTAACAGAAAGTGTATGCCAAAAGTGGTTTGCCAAATTCAGTTCTGGAGATTTCAACGTCAGTGATGAATCTCATGCCAGTCGCCCGACCGAGGTTGATTCGAGTGTTGTGAAGGATATCGTCGACAAAAATCCATCACAAACAGTGCGGGAGATTGCTGTAGTACTGAACATATCCCATACGAGAGTTGAAACCATCTGCACAAGCTGGGATATGTTTCAAAACTCAATGTTTGGGTGCCGCATGAATTAACTGAGGCCAATATGACTGCTCACATATCCATCTGTGATTCGCTGCAACGTCGCCAAGAAAACAACCCATTTTTGAAGCAGATGATTACAGGAGATGAAAAATGGGTCATGTACAATAACCTGGTATGTAAAAGATGGGGCACAAGAGCAAACCACTGCAAACAGCCTTGAAAGTGGGATTGCACTCAAAGAAGATCATGCTCTCTGTGTGGTGGGATTATAAAGGTGTTGTCCACTACAAGGTGTTACCATCAGGCAGAATGATTGATTCAACTGTCTATTGCTCACAGTTAACATGACTGGTCCATGCAATTAGCACAAAACGTCCTGAATTGGCAAATTGGAAAGGAGTTGTCTTTCATCACGACAACGCAGGCCCCACATATCATTAACAACTCGGAGTTAATTGTTACGTCTTGGCTGGGATGTTTTGCCACATCCTCCATGTTCACCGGACCAGGCACCTTCCGATTACCACTTATTCTGATCGTTGCAAAATTCTCTCAACAGGAGAATTTTGCAATGATCTGAATAAGTGGTAATCGGAAGCAACTTTTGACAGCCTCCTCAACCTTCGCTAATGAGGAGGCTATCAAAAGACACCTGGATCAGTTTTTCGCAAGTAAACCTCAGGAATTTTATGAACGCGGCATAATGAAGTTGAACAGATGGCAAGAGGTCATTGATAAAAAGGGTCAATATATAACTGACTAGTATGTATTATACACATGAAATAAAATGTGTTTCATTCCACTCTGAAAAACCAAATGAACTTATTTGCCAACCCAATAGTATACACAGACATTATCATCATGTCAAGAATCCAACATATAGCAAAGAAACATATTTTGAATTAGAAAAATCAGCATGAGAAAAGGCTAAAAAATATTGTTCAATTTGTATGTTAATGATATTGGAATGGGTACAACTAGTGATATGCAGCTGATGCAAAACTGAGGAGAGCAATGCAGAGTCAAGAGAAGATGTTATGGCCTTACAAGAGGACTTGAATAGATTACATGAATGGGCAAGGTAAGTGGAACTGTCAGTTTAATGTTGCAAAGTGTAAGGTTCAGAGATTTGGTAATTAATAATGGGATGCACAGTATACACTTGGTGGGGAAACTTTAAAGGACGTAGAGGAGATGAGAGCTCTAGGAGCAATGGTGGACAGGAACCTGAAATTCAGGGGCCACATTGCACAAGTTGTGAAGACATCAAATCGGATAATGGCAATGATGTGGAGGACACTGACATGCAGAAACAGAGAGGTTATGATGCCATTGATCAAGTCTCATATGGATTATTGTGTACAGATTTTGTCACCAGGTTTTCATGCTGACCAGAATATGTTGGAAAGTGTCCAGAGAGGATTCACAAAGATGGTTGTGGTCTTTGGAATGTGGAGTATATGAGGACAGATTGAGAGAATATAGTTGCAGAGCCTTGTGAATAGGAGGAAGGGGGGGGGGGATATGATTGAGACATATAAGCTAGTCAGGGATTGCTATCAGGTTGACATGGAAGAGATTTTTCACAGAATGGGAGAGGAGGGGGTAGAACAAGAGGCCATTGCTGGAAACTGTACAAGGAGAGTGTGAGCAGAGGAGTGAGGAACAGGTTCTTTGCATGGAGAGTGGTTAGTGAATGGAATGAATTGCCTGAGTGTGTTGTGAATGTAGACACATTGAATCAGTTTAAAGAATGGTTGGATGAGCATTGTGTGCAATAGTGTATACCTCTCAAGATTAGTCTCCGACTCCATGGAGGTCAGATGTCAATAATAATAATAATCAACAGAAAACTAAAATAATGATTAATACCAAGCAGAATCAGTTAACTGATACAAAAATGAAAATTGGGAACCTTGGGAAAAAAAAAAAAAAAAATGAAACAACTGAAATATTTAGGAGTAATGATCACTAGCCAACTAAACAAGAAGGTAGAAGTATGGAATTGAATAAAGAGGGATAATCAGGCTTGTTATTCTCCTCTCATGTGTGTTCAAGCTCAAAAGATTTCCACAAAATTAAACTTGCAAGAAAGTATATTCTTGTTTAATCCTTTATCCAAGCGTAAGCAAACAAAATCACGAAGTATCTCTATGACTAGGCTTCTTTTATATAGAGGCTGATGACTTCATCAATTGTCATAATAAAAAAATATATTAGAAGACTAAAATGCAAATATACAAATCAATATATTTGTCCAATTGCTACCAAATGGATATGAAAACTGGATATTTATGACAAGGGTAAAGATTATTATTTAAGCTTTTAAAGAAAGGAAAATCCATAGAAAAAGAATTGCCGCTGGAAGATTAGATGCAACCATGAGTTATATCAACTCTATAAAGAATCTACAATATCCAGCATAATCAAAAATATGCAGTGGGCAGGACATGTTCTTTATGTGGAAAATGGCAGTAATCTTAAGACTATAAATAGTAACATTCTTGGTAAAAGACAAGAGGAAAATCAAGAAAACAAGATGGATAAATACATATGTACCATTAATCAAGATAGCAACATTATATTGCAACATCCAAATTGGATGAGAGATCTGGACAGACAGGGTTGGAGGCAACAAATTCAGGAGGCCAAGACTTGATTTGTGTAGTAAAGCCATAGGAAGATGATGATGGTACCCATTCTCAAAACCTTATTAACATCTAACCCAAGCAACACTTGATACACATCTGATTCTTTCACATCTAATTCCTTTTAATATTTGCCTCTCTTCTGCATGTTGCACAGCATCATTAACATCAACATGACATATACTGATAAAATGCTCATTAAATAACTCACTGTATCCTTTGTAACGGTCACTTTGTTATCATGATGATCCACCAGCATCACCCTTCCATAATTATTCTTCCACCTGCTTGTCACACAGAAGAAGATTTCTCTTGGATTATTGTTGTCTGATGTCAATCTCATCTCATATTGTACTTCCTCCTCCACAACATTCTTTTCCCACACTGCTTGCTTGCTTTTGCTGTTCATCCACCTCACTCCTGCTCCTAACAAACAAAGAGTGATGGCAGTCTGGCAGGTGTTGTACAGATTCTTCCACTGTGGACAAAAAAACACTTAGCCATTTGGGATGGTCTGGCAAGGATTTTATTTGCCTTGTACAGATTATAGATCGGTAAAGTTCAAAATGTACCAGCTGCAAAGGTTGGTTGATTGGTAGAGCCTCTGCTACTAATGGCTCAGTTAAGTAAGTTCGAGTGTGGTTGGTAGTTGGAAGGGGACCAATCGTTCGATGCTGTTGGCACACTCTCCCTCAATGAGTCTTTGGACTCCCTGGAGGTGTCAAATAATAATAATAATAATAATTCTTATGGTTTGATGTGAAAGGGGGTCTAGCCATCATAGAGTACTTTCTCTGAGAACTTATACATGCAGGATACAGACTGAGCAAAGAATATCTATTTACATCCCAAGAGGTGGAAGAGGGTGCAAAAGATGTTCATTGCTTTATAGCACTTGTCTCTTAAGTGATGAAATGAATGTGAGGGAAGAAATATGTCAAATATGAGTCCCAAGAACTTGGCTTCTGGTGCAACTGTGACTAATGATTATCCCAATCTGAGTTCTGGGTTAGGATGAAGACCATTTCTGCAGGAAAGATGCATGCAAACTGTCTTCTGCCGTGAAATCTGAACCTATTATGAAAAATGTTATTATTATTATTACGGGTATCTCCATGGAGTCAGTAGACTCATGCGGGAGACCCAAAATAGCAAAACAATATCTGTCATATCTCTTCTTGAATTCATTTACAGACAAAGAACTCAACAATTAAGTCAGGCAATGAATTCCACTCATTCACCACCCTCCAGGCAAAAAACCTTCTTTTCACACCCTTGTTAACCACACTCTTCTTTAATTTCCAAGGATGATCTCTTGTTCTTCCATCACTATCACACAGCTGAAACATTTCCCCTGCATCAATCCTATAAAAACCTTTCAGTAATTTAAATGTTTCTATCATATCCCCTCTTCTCTGCCTATCAACCAATCTCTGCAATCCACAAGCTCTCAATCTATCAACGTTGGGAGCATTTTTTACATCACTCACCAACTTGGTCACTCTTCTCTGAACCCTCTCCACAGCCTCCTCATCTCCAAGGAATCCAGGTGACCAAACCTGAGCACAGTGATCCAAATGTGGAAGTATCAACGCTTTATAAAGGGGAATAATAACCTCTTTATCTCTGGCTGTCAGGGTGTTCCTCAACAATCAAGTAATTCTATGTGCAATCTTGGACACCTTAGCAATGTGTCCCCTGAACTTCATCTCCCTATCCACCAATACCCCTAAGTCCCTATCCTCATCAATCTCTTGGAGCACTGGTCCATCATTGTAGTACACAGCTGGTAATCTTTTAATCCCAAAATGCATAAATTTACACTTTTCCACACTGAACTGACATACATTACCTTTTGCCCATTCTACCAGCTTATATAAATCATCCTGCAAACTTTCAACATCAGCTTGATTTTTTTATTGCACTACCCAACTTTGCATCATCAGCTAACAACTGAATATCTCCCTTTAAGCCATTTCCTATATCATCTATATACAAATTAAACAACAATGGCTCAAGCACAGAGCCCTGAGGCACACCACTGGTCACCTGCCTCATTCTGGACTCTGCTCCTCTATACACCACCTTCTGGTATCGCTCCCTGAGCCATTCTCCTATCTATATCACCAATTTAGTATCTATTCCCATCTGCTCCAATTTGCGTAACAGTGTTCCATGGGGTATCCTGTCAAAGGCCTTAGCAAAATTCAGAAGTACCACTGTGCAGCCAGTTCCTTTGTCCAACTCAGATGTCATTCTATTATAAAAAGTTAATAGATTGCTAAGGCAGGATCTACCTTTAACAAAATCATGTTGGCCTCTATAGAGTATCATATCCTGATCCACCCATTCTTGAATTTTGTCTTTAACCAACTTTTCCAATACTTTTACCACTACTTAACAATTACAGACCAATCAACATCCTGAGATGGTGATTAGTCTGTAATTAACTATCTCAGTTTTAGAGCCTCCTTTATACAAAGGAACCACTTTGCCTAACTTCCACTCCCTAGGGACCATACCAGAGTTCAAACTTAAGTTAAATATCCAAGTAATAGGGGTTGATTATTCCTTTGCACATTCACGCAAGGTTTAGATGGAATATCACCCAAGCTGATATTCCATCTAAACCTACAGCAGTGTTTGCATTTCAATTTTGCAATATATTAAATACTTCTGATTTCTTAACTTCAATTCTCACATTAGTTATTGCTAATAACTAATGTGAGAATTAGTTATTCTCACAGAGATATCCTCCTTGGGTGATAGACTTTTGAAAAGTGATCACTCAGTAACTTGACTATTACATCTGATTTTGTCACCTCAATACCATTAGCACCCACAAAAGTTATCCTTCCGAAGTCATTCTTCCATTTACTTGCCACATAACGGAAGAACTCTTTGGGATTACCCTTGATCTCACTGGCTAAGGTCTTCTCATAATCTGATTTAGCTTTTCTTACTATGCTGGTAACCTTCCTAGCTTGAGCCTTGTACCGCTCGAGTGTACTGATCGCATTTCTCCTTGTACATTCTCCATAACATTTTCATTTTATGCAGATCAAGCTTGATACTACTGCTCATCCATCTAATGCCTACCTTGTTTGTCTTCCAGACCATGGGGATACAATCTGATATTGCTTTCCTCAGATACCCTCTGATTTTATCCCATGCACTGCTAACATCTTTCCCCTGCAATATGTTCTGCCATGGGATAGCTGCACGCTCACTCCAAAGCTTGTTATAATTGCCTAATCTGTAGTTCCATATATATCCCTTCTTAACAGAAAAATTTTGAACCTCCCAAGTCAATACTACATGATTGCTTTCACCAATTGGAGGTAACGAGGACACCTTACTTATGCATATATCCTCTGAACCAATAACCAGGTCCAACACTCTCACACCACATGTCCCTTCAGTTATGTGCTGTTTCAAGTAATTATCTCGTAGAAGATGTATGAACTCCATTTCCCTTTTGCTACATGATATTTCCTCCTTCCAATTGATATCACCATAATTAAAATCCCCCATAATAATCACTAAACCTGCACTCATTGCACTAATTTGCTGATGCATGAATTCAATACCCCCCCCCCCCCCTGGCCTATAGCAGCATCCAACTGTATATTTGGTTGCGTTGGTCACTATATCACACCAGACCGTACTTGTCAACAGTACTCCTCCCCCTGTTCTATCTTCTCTATCCTCCCTGAAAACACTGTGCCCATCACATTCAATTCCAGTGACCACATCTTCTGCTGACAGCCAAGTTTCACTAATGCCTACAACTTTTGGTGAGATTGCACTGAATAATGCCAAAAATTCTTCTCTCTTATTTCGAATGCTTCTTGCATTGGTATACAAAAATTGCAGATTCCCTCTAGTTCTTGTACCAGCTTTAGAACTGATATACAAGTCACCAATTTCAGTAGTCCCATGCTGATTTTTATCCCCTCTCTTCTGCAATTTATTCTGCGAATAAGGATCAATAAATATACAATCACTGCTAAAGTTTCTCTCTTACACTAACCTTTTCAATATTAGTTTCCCTTTCCCTGCCCAATTACTTCAACTTATTCTCAAAAAACAGTAACTTCTTCAATCGCTTATGTCCTTCCATGTTCAGATGCAGCCCATCTCTAGCATACAACTGTCTTTTTCCTTCAAACACACTCCAGACATCAACAAATTCCAGACCTCTTTTTTTTGCACATTCTTGCAATCATATCATTCATTATAATCACTCGTCTATTTAACTCATAATTGTCAAAACGAGGCAGCACACACACGCGCTATCCTCCCATTGACACTGTTCCTCTTCACAATATCTAACAATGTTCTTAAATCTTTTGCTACCTGATTTATACCACCACTCAGGTCAGTTGTACCCACCATAACTATCATCTTTTCTGCATCATGCCCTCTCTTTATTGCTAAAGCCACTCTTTATTTTTCATTTATTGTCCCACCAGCCAAGCATTCCTCAGGCATACTGCTCTCCATACCCTTAATCATAGAATCACCATATATCTTACCACTCTTAATCTCATTCAAGTCCACACAAGCGTCACTCACAGACTCATTTTCTACGCTATTCAGCATGACTCTCCCAGTTTCATTACACAATGCTCTTTTATTTACTCCCCCCCCCCCCCCAACTCTCACGACATCTCGTTTCTTCTAGATCTCTCATGTTTTTATTTTGTTGACTTCCAATCACTCCCATACTATTTATTACTTCATCATTCACCAAAGACTCACCCATATGTAATCCTGTTCTAGTTACTTCAGCTAAAGTAATCTCTATAGTCCTAATTTCTCTGTTTAACACATTAAACACAGTTTTAATTTCCAGTATCTCCTTACTGAGCACTTCCAATTCCTCATGAAGAAGATGAAGGTCATTTTTCATTTTCATGAACTCCAGCCGAAGTTCTTCTGCTACGGTCCGATGTCAGCTTCCATTCCTAAACGCTCCAGCTTATCCTTACACTTCTCACATACGTCAACATTTTCGTTCTTTTCATTTAGCCAGACCGACCACAGATCCTTCACATTCTTCGCCGCATACATATAACAGTTTCTGCAATGCATCCATTGCAAAAAATCTAACGCTCAGCCAGACTTTCGTGTGGAAGTAGAAATCCTGCATGCCGCTGACATACATTTCTTGTTGGACGCAATGTTTACACGTTGAAATAGTGAAACAAACAGCAGCGAAAACACAATATATACAACACAGTTTTCAAACAATAACACCACTGAAGGACACTTGTATCTAACCGATGCACAACTGCAGCACAATTTGAGACGAAAAGCCACACTATACTTAAATTTAAAAACACGTTTTCTAGCCTAACTAAACACAACCGTCACATTCACCAAGGACACTAGGGCTACCCAATGTTCAATGACTTGCTGCAGCTGTTTTTATATGACCTTCATATTATGTGAATGACAGAAGATTGTAATTATCCACACCGAGGGTATTACTTACATTTGAAGGAAACTGTTTGGTAATCGAGTTAACCTTGGTTACAAAAAGCTGAACAAATCTCCAAGCAACATTCTATGCTTTTTTTCCATATCAAAGAAAATCGATATAAGTGCATTTTAAGAAGGCATCTCTGATGGATGCTTCTAACTGGACTAGAGGATCAGTTGTTGAATGATGTTTACAGAAGCCAGACTGAGTTCTAAAAAAGTGGTTTCTTTCCAGAAATCATAAAATACAAGAATTAACCATTTTTCCCAGAATCTTGCATAAGCATCTGGCTGGAGCGATTGATCAATAGTTTACTGGTGATTTTGAATCCTTCTCTGGCTTATGAAATGCAACAACAATAATAATAATAGCATTTTGCCAGATATCTGGAAATGTGCTCACACAGAAAAGTCTGTTCTAAAGGTTCAGCAGTTGATTCATAGATGATGACAGATTTTTAGAGATTTCATATTGTATATTATCTGGTCCAATAGCAGGTTAAGTGATATTTAAGTAAACTAGCTTGAATTTCTTCTTTTGTGAATGGCTTGTTGCATTCTTCGATACGATATGAAGAAAACAGAATTTGTTGTTTTTCTCCTTTCATTTTTGACTTTTTTTTGGGGGGGGGGGTGAAAAGATACTAATATTTTAGCAAAAATCTCCCCAAGTGTGTCAGCAACTGTGCATTCATTATGTTCTGTGATGGAGAGCTGGTGGGTGGTGTATCTGCCTTTCATGTTCCATATTTTGTTCCAGACTTCTTTACTATTGGTGGCTCTTGTTGTGGAAGATATGTATTGGATCCAGGATTCTTTCTGGCTATGACAATGGATGTGTCTTGTTTGAACTTGGGCATATTTGATAGAAATTTGGCTTGTTGTTTTGGGGTATCTGTAAGGCATATCTCAACTTTGTAGTTTTCGGTATTGAGACCACATATTAATATAAAGAGTTTATTAAAAGTAAACAATTAAAAAACCTGACAGTTTCGTGTGTTGTAAGACTTATCATCAGGGGTAATGGTACATAAAAGTTTTACACAACAAAAGCTTATTGATAATTAATTACACATATTAGATGTTTTTAATAACTTCACAACTGTTAAATAATTGAGAAACCAGAATACAAATGATATCTTCGTTACTGTATGCATGCTAGAACAAGCCACACAAATGCTTAGGATCCCTACACAGTGCAATAAAAATCAAGGCTTGATTTTACATCAGGTGTCGTCTGTCCTCATCAAAAATTTAACTGCCACGGACCTAGGATATAGCACACATGAAGCACAGAACGTGATAACAACTAGCAATGTTCCAACACGCATACAGTAACGAATATATCATTTGTATTCTGGTTTCTCAATTATTTAACAGTTGTGAAGTTATTAAAAACATCTAATATGTGTAATTAATTGTCAATAAACTTTTGTTGTGTAAAACTTTTATGTACCATTACCCCTGATGATGTAAGTCTTACGATGCGCGAAACTTGTTGGGTTTTTTAATTGTTTATTTTTAATAAACTCTTTATAATATGTGGTCTTTTAATACCGAAAACTACCTACAGAACTGCTTAATCAAAGAAACCTACTTTTATACCTTAACTTTCTTTTAAGCTTTTCTGACTGCTGTGCAGTCATCATTCTACCACAACTTATGGAAATGTGGAAACTGACAGGATATTTTAGAAGTTGCAGTTGTAGCAATTGATCAGCTCCTATCGTTGATAGAAGAGGAGCCAATCATTGCACAATTGAACTCTGCTAACGAGGAAAAGTGGGCCAGTCAAGCTTGCTCAAGTTTCCACCATGATATCCATAATGTAATATCTGGTTGCCCATGTAGAAAAGTCAATATCATGGGGAAATGATAACTTCCAAATAAGCACTCTTCTGACTTTACACCCAACAGGAGGGAGTCTCACAAGGTTCAGTTTTGTATCACGCTTTCTGCAATCAAGGTTAACTTGATAACCAAACAGCTGTAAGTAATGCTCTCTATGTGGATGACTATCATCTTCTGTTATCCAAGTGATATGAGAGTTACAGAAAGACAGTCGCAACAAGCCATTGATCATCTTTCGATGTGGGCACTTGCAAATGGGTTCAGATTTTCACTGCAGAAGACAGTTTGCATGCATTTTTATTGTAGACGTAGCCTTCATCTTTTTCTCACTATTCAAGTTTCCACTTGAACAGGGAAGATGAGAAGAGAGTTAAGTCGATGGCAGTGAATGTTCATGTGGGTATGTCATATGATAACCTTCCATGTATAATCCTATCAAATACCTTGGCAAAATCTGGAAGTACCAAGATATATGTATTCATCTTATCGAACTCTATAGTCACTACTGTAAAATGTGAGCAAACTGCTATAACAAGACTCATCTGTAACAAAGCAAAGCATTCCTCTTGAAGAGAATTGAATGTGTAGTTTTACTAGCCTATAATCAGTAGCCGGAATTATCTTTCCCTCCTTTCACTTTTTCTTAACATGAGCAAAGTTGCTAGGAACTTTGCTCATGTTAAGAATAAAGTTGACAAACCAAGTCAAAGATATTACTATTTTTTTTTTTTAATTTAAAAAAATTTTTTTTTACATTCCTTCAGTATGCTTACTGATATCCTATCAAATTCTATTATGATTTAACCAATCTCTTGCAAAAACTTTAATATCTCCAACTCATCTATCTTTTCACCTAGTTCAACTTCAGCACAGCTAATGATCTGTCTATAGATACACCATACTAAGGTGATTGCTCAAAATGCAGTTATTTCTCAAACATCTGATACTTTCCTACAACCTATATTCACTATTGTTATTCTTCCAATGTCATTCCCCCCACTTTTACTTGCCAAATACATGTAGTTATATGGCTAACTGCATTTTATAACCTGATTTTGCCTTATTCAATATGGCTTTCACTATTCTAACCCGCTTTTTATACTGTTCTTGGAATTGGTCATCATCTTTCTCTTGATAATGAATACGCAACTTTTTTTCTTTCTTTTTTTCCCCCCGCACGTTCTTTCTTTCTACCCACCCCCCTTCTTTTAATGCAACTCGTTTCATGGGTATATCAATTTAAATTCCATACAATTTATCCTCCTGACTCAATATATGCAATCAGCTATAGCTTTGTTCAATATCACACGACCACTTCCGTGCCAAGGCAATGTTTTAAGTGTTTTCTCGATCTGTCATAATAACCTGCCTTATCATTCTATATATATAGGGTGTCCAAAATTCACGCAAGATTTAAATTTAGCGCCATTTGTATGGTAAAGTGTTGCCAACGAGAAAAAAAAGACAGTGTGACAGCTGACAGTTCAGGGTTATTAAAAATAATGAAGGTTTGGCAGCTACAGTTCGCAATTTTCGTACAAAATATGGTTGGAATAGTGATTTAACTTCATCAACTGTGAAAAGATTAATTAAAAAATTCAAGGAAACTGGATCAATTAGTGATCTTATACACTCTGGCCGTCCTTCAACAAGTCGTTCAACAGAAAACATCGAAGCAGTTCATGAGAGCATTGCTGAGAGTCCAGGAACATCAATTCGGCACCGTGGTCTTGAATTGGGCATTTCAAGAAGCTCTCTACAGCGTATTCTCACAAAAGATTTGCATCTTTATGCTTACAAAGTTCAACTGACTCAAGAACTGAAGCCTACTGACCACACACAGCGAAGAGAGTTCGTTGAATGGATTATGGAACAACAAGTGGATGCTTATTTTTCGAACAAAATCATCTTTAGCAATTAGGCTCATTTTCATCTTGATGGCTTCGTTAATCGATAAAATTGTTGCATTTGGGGTTCAGAAAAATCCACGAGTGATTGTTGAGAAACAAATGCATCCATAACGTGTCACTGTTTGGTGCGGATTTTGGGTTGCGGGCATCATCGGTCCATTCTTCTTTGAAAATGCAGCTGGTAAGGCAATAACAGTTAATGGTGCTCGGTATCACGACATGATAATCCAGTTTTTTGTGCCTAAATTGCAAGATATGGATGTGGATGACATGTGGTTTCAACAAGACGGTGTCACATGCCATACAGCCCGAGAAACAATTCAATTACTGCATGAGTCATTTCCTGATCGTGTAATTTCCCGTTTTGGTGATCAGAATTGGCCGCCCAGATCATGTGACTTAACGCCATTGGACTTTTTTCTTTGGGGTTTTTTGAAGTCTAAGGTTTATGCCAACAAGCCCACGACCACCCACACCGTGAAGGAGGAAACTGAGCGCTGTCAACGAAATTCAGCCACATTTATGCAAAACGGTCATGGAAAATTTCTACAAAAGAGTGCGTATGTGCCAGCAAAACCGTGGAGGCCATTTACCCGATATGCTATTCCATGCATAACCCTATACTGTATACTTTATGAATCAATAAGAAATTACAATTTTTAATTAAAAACCTGTGTTTTCTATCAAAATTACTTCTTGTGTGAATTTTGGGACACCCTGTATGTATATATATATCTTTATTACAAAGCTAACACATGATTATCCACCTTTCAAGTTAAAACTGCATGATTATTCTACAGCTGGAGGGCAAAATAGCTACCATATTCGTATGTAAATTCTAACATGCTATTACAAGATTTAATATTTTGTGAGTTATCCAAAGATAACTCACCACCTATCATGTCCTACACAAGATAGGAAGTGAGTTATCTTGCATGTTTTCTTCTTCCTGCAGTCTCTGTTTCTATGTTTGAAATCACCCATAATGCTAATCATACTTTTATCCGTAAGGTATATCTTGTCTATGCAGTACAGAGACCTATTTAAAGGATCTGGCTTATGATAAGCATCCAACTATGTATTTTGTCATGTTAACTTCTATGTTGCAACAAACAGACTCAAACCTATTGTCTGTATTACTCGTATTACCACACCATTTGAGAGCTGTACTCTAGTTAGATTTAATCCCTCTGCAATTATAAACAACACTCATCCACCACTTCAATTTTTCCTATACTTCCCAAATAGGGAATTTATTACTTTCTTTTCTTGTAGAAATAACCTCTTCTCTTAGCCAGGTCTCTCTCTGAGTCCAATTTTTAATTCTGTATTCCATCCATGTGATTGTAACATAATGCAGAACTCGAGAGCAGAGGGAATGGGGGAGGAACCACTGATGGTGAGTGAGTGAATGAGCAGGAAGTATATGAGGAATTGAATAAACTTGATGTCAACAAGGTCATGGCACTTGATGGTATATCACCACATTTCTTGAGAGAATGTTTCAAGGAGCTAACAGCTGTAACATACATTTTTAACATGAGTTTTAGCTTAGCCCAGGGTTATTATTCCAAAATTATTCCACTTCGTAAGGGGGGGGGGAATGATAAGATTAACGCTTCAAATTATAGGTCAATATGCTTGTCTAGAGGTGTCGGAGAAGTGAGGACAAGAATTCAGAACTGGGTGGAGAGAAGTAGAATTATTCTATTTAATGGACAGCATGGTTTGCTAAAGAAAGATAATGTTTCAGCAATCTGCTTACTTATTATAACAAGGTGATGAATACATTGGATAAGGGGGGGGGATACATATACAGTAGTATCTTTAGATTTTGCAAAGGATTCAACAGATTGCCACATGACAAATTAGTTAAACTGGAACAAATGGGATTGGATAGTAGATTAGTGCACTGGATTGGAGATTGGCTGTCTGATAGGTCAGCAGTTTGTGTATTGGGGGGGGGGGGGTGATACCTCAGAAGAGGAAAGTCACTAGTAGCATGCCCCAGGAGTCTGGGGATGCTACTAGTGCTTACTAGAAACAGTGCAGTAATAACATTTGTCTTGTTCTAAAATATCAGAGGAATATCAATATCTGAGGGGAGGAGGATAAGTGTGAGAAACCTGAAATGTAAAATGCCAGCTGGAGTTGATGACATTGGATCTGAAATAACATTAATAGTGCAGTGGCTACACCGCAAAACTATAATCAGCAATAAAAATGCATAAAAATATTAAAACGGCAGGAAAATGACATTGTCTTTAATGTTGCTACTAACAATGCATTCAATGACATTGTCAGTAGCAAAACATACAGATCAGGTAAGACACTTTGGCTGTTTATGATACACAGCCTTGTGTCTAGATGGCAAATTAAATATGGAAATAGATAACAGAATGAGTAATTCTGATACAGTGGGAAGCCAGTTCAATACATTAATAAGGAAAAAGAGTTCAGCCAAAATAACAAACTAACAGTATATGAGACTGCTCAAACCAATATTGGAATATGGACTGGAGAATTAAATCAAACACCAGCTGCAACAGATGATTCACAGAACATTATTATTATTATTATTTGACATCTCCAGGGAGTTCAAAGACTCATCGAGCAAGAGTGTGCCAACAGCATTGAACGATTGATTCCCTTCCAGCTAATAACTGTGCTCAAACTTGCTTAACTTTTTTCATGAGCCATTAGTAGCAGAGGCTCTACCAATCGACCAACCTTTGCTAATTATTTTGCCATCAATTACAGAACCACATTAAAACTAAGAATTTCAAAAAACAGTTTTGTACTATCAATACTTAATGTGTTATCTGAGATAGTTCATTTACAAATTGAATGGGAGATGAAAAATTAGCAAAGTTGAAGCAAAAATGGTAAGAATATGACTGATCATAGGAAGACCAAAATCTTAAATTTGTTAAGATTGTCATAATATTTGGTACACCTATTAAGATTGCATACCAGAAAAGGATCAAGGTCTTAAAACAGTTTGAAAACAAATACATTCTGCTTAAGTAATATCTTACCTGATCTGTATACCAATAATAATTTTTTGGGTCAATACCTTCTTTCTTATAACCTTCTAGCAATTCATCCAGGTTCCAAATCCTCATTGACCCACCTACGATTTCTCCTACACCAGGCATTAGTACATCCACCTATATTACAAAAATCATTGATAAACAAACACATTCCTTTAAGCATTACAAAAACAAAAAACAAAAAACGTATAATTATTATTATTATTTGCGACACCTCCAAGGAGTCTGAAGACTCATCGCGGGAGGACACCCACTATACAACTGTCTCCATTACTAACCTCTACTACCAATCATCTCCATCAATGCCATCTACCGCCCACCACAACTAGTATTTTTTGTCTGTAAACTGTGTGTGTTCTGAATGGCCGATTTGTCTGTATGCGGGATGAAAAACCCAAGTTTCCGGGAGAAAATAACCCTGCTACTTCGGTATGAGATCGGCTAACACACCTTCGAATGAAAAAGTCCACATAAAGATTCCTCCCACCACGACGAGAATCGAACTTAGGCCTATTCCAATCGAAGGGCACAATGTACCGTCGTTCTTCCATTTGCGCTATGGAGGCGTTAAACTGCTTATAATGATGAACTTATCCTGAACTCTCTTAAATTAAAGGTAGAAATGACAGAAAGGTAGAAATATATTTCACTCATTTTTAAGTACCATATTTTGAGATTAAAATTTTACAATATTTTAGGTTCTCATTAAGTAGAGTAACCACCCTATCCATGGGGGATACGTTCTGTTCCAAGACACCCCACAGATACCTGAAACTGCAGATAGTACTGAACGCTATATATACTATGTTTTTATTCCTATACATACATACCTATGATAAAGTTTAATTTATAAATTAGGCACAGTAAGAGATTAACAACAATAACTAATAATAAAATAGAACAATTATAACAACATACTATAATAAAAGTTATCTGAATGTGAACGGAATCTTAGCAACCTCAGTATACACTTATTATTTATTTATTATTTTAAGAAGTCGAGAACTTTCACTTTACACTTAAAAGCACTTCATGGCTCCTCATTGGCATATCCGAATTGCCAACATCACTACTCTTGTGCTTTCGGACCATTATTAAATAAAATAAGGGTTACTTGAACACAAGCACTGCAATACCACAACAGTCGATCTGATAATTGAGAACTACTCAGAACGGCATTCAATTTAAGACTTATGAATTGTCTATTACTAAAAGAAAGAACCATATGGCTTCATTTCAATGATGTAAAATTACATCAGCAAGTGGATATTAGATCCAACATTATTTCAAACGAATGTTTGGAGAAATTATGAAAGTTTCATAAGTTGACCTCAGAGTTTACAGGAATACAATCGAGTTGCCTTAGATACTTAAGTCAAGTAGTGCAAGCTAAGGCAACTCGGGGATGCCAAGAATTGTATTATCATAAGCTCTCATAGTCAACTTACGAAACTTCATAGTTTCTACAAACATTTGGCTTCGAAATATTGTTGGACTAATATCCACTTTGCTGATGTGATTATAAATTGTTTATTTCTGGAATTTTCCATTTAATATTTTCGGAAATGGGTTGACTGCAAATAGTGAATCCGCAGAAAAGAGGGAACTATGGTATGCAATGTTCATGAGATTTTGTTACTTACAAAATGATCTGCTCTTCAATGACATGCACACAGGTAGATTTTTAGGATCCCGATGCTAAATACTAGAAGACAGTGATCAAACCATCACAAATTCATGGAAGTAAAACAGTTTGGGTTATTGCAAAATCTACAACTGTTACTGTAGCTTATAAAGTATACCATAATGGAATCATGGAATCATTATATATATATATATATATATATATATATATACACATACACACACATACATATAAAACACAATTACATCAACAGGATTTGTTAAGACAATGCATCTGACTTACATAACTCAGCTAAATTAATCATAGGTGATTAATGAATATATCGATGTAAAACTTCTCCATAAATATTTCCTTGACTCAATATGGAAGTAGAGGCCTGTTCTTTATTAAAAATATAACACAAATTTTGGCATAGTCTCTCCCTTGATTAACACACACTAGTTATATCTTTACTATTATATACTATTTTACTTGTTACAAAAGTTTTTTTTTTTTCCTTCCTAGGTTTCAGTGCAACTGATTGTCTTACAAACTAGTTATATATACCTAAACAGCAACACTTTCTGTAAAGATAGTAAAAGATTATTTGATTAGCATCAACTTCTTTCCCAATTCAGATCCCCTTACTTAGAATTTGCTAATACACAAGAATTCCTTTCATTTGTAACGATATCCTTTGCAATAGGATTCAGCTAATTATACATAAAGCAAATAGTTCCATTCTCCCTTCAGAGGGAAATAATCATTTACCAAAGATCAGACAATTTTGATTATAAGTGGCACACTTAATATTTTGCACTGCACAAAAACATGCCTTCAATATTATCTCAATTCTGTTTTTATTGCTGTTATCCATCATCTGGATAAGCCAAATATTCCATTCTTGTCAGCAAAAATGGATGATATATTTGCTACACTGGGTCACTTCAGTAACTTTGTTAATAGCAGTGAAGTGTTTCCCAGAGTAGTTTTTCTAAACTTTCTAAACTAAACTGGAGGGCTCATGATAGTACAGCACTGGGAAGAAGCACTTCATTCATTACCAAAAGAGTGGCTACTTCATGTAGAACATGTTGCCTCACATTGCGATGCAAAGACAGAGCAGCTGTGGCAGCAGTATTCAAATGAGTGAGATTATTCCTTCATTTATCATGGAACAAGAACATGAAAAACAGAAAATGATCACATATTTTTGCTCAGGATTTGGCTATCAACTGATGTGAAGATGGAGACTATTACATCATCTCACCAATAACACATGTATGGCATGCAGATTGTCTAAAATAATCATTTCAGACAATCTCAGCATTTCAATTTTTATAGTCAACCTCAAGCTGCTCCAAAATTTTGAGGCATTTATTTGAACAGACTATGTAGAGGCTTTTATCACTGATCTTTCCATCTTGTCACTGGTCTTCCTCTCTCTCTCTCTCTCTCTCCATTTGGTCTATATGTATCCATCTCTTTTGGTAGCCAATATCTTTCCATCCTAAATAGATGTTCTTTCCATTTCTCTCTATATTCCTTGATCTTTTCATTTATGCCATAAATATCTAGAACTTTTCTGATATCTTCACTGGACAATGAAGGTCATCTTCATTGTCCAATTTTGGGCATTCTTTAATTGTTCTTAAAATTCTGATCCCTGCAGCTTGTATTTTACTTTCATCTTTATTTTTAACCACCAATGTTTCTGAACCATATAACAGAGTGGTCATTACCTTTGTAAAATTTTAGTTGTTTCTCATCTTGTTTTTTTTTATTCAGTGTCCTTTTAATTGTTCCATAGATTTTCTGAAATTTTTTTACTTTTCATCTATATCTTTATCCTTTAGATATGTTATTATATGCAGCCCAAATAATTAAACTATTCATTTATTCTATTATTTAATTTTCTATAACTATTTTTGATCTAACATGATCCCAACCTTTAAATGCCATTTTTTTCTTTTGTGAGATTTTTTTTAATTGTATTGTTGGTTTATTTCATATACAGGGTGTTTGGGATAAATTTGACAGTTTCGTAAGGAAAAAGAAAATCTTCTTTGTATCTATTAAATTTAATGAATTGACAAAAAAACATTACAGGCAGAGTTAATTACAATACTATCAACAAGATTTACTCAAAATAACCACCATTAGCATCGATCACAGCTTCAATTCTGCTTCGGAACCTCGAACAAGCTGATGCTACAGTCTCCCTGGGAAGGGCCGCAAAAACTGTTTTAATTTTATCCATTAACTGGGCTTTTGTATTACTGGAAGTGCGATTGGTGTCTTTTTCAACTGCGCCCCATACAAAATAATCCATGGGGTTAAGGTCTGGGGAGTTTGGAGGCCAAACATTTGGACTGGTGAAGTCGTAGAAATTTTCAGACAACCATTTTTGACTTTTCCCAGAGGTGTGGTAAGGGGCCGAATCCTGCTGCCATACATACGGCCTACCATTGGCTACCCTTGTTATCCAGGGCTTGACTACAGTTAGCAACTCCACGAACAAAGCCCGAATTCCAATGCCAGGGTTCTTCAACACCTGTTCCTGCAGATTTGCGAGGAATTCTGCTGTACGAACGCAATCAGATCGTCTGCTAGGGATCTTTCTTCTTGCTACATCCTCGTAGTCACCATTGCAAGTCTCTAGTTCATGCCTGATTGTTTTTACTGTATTCAGGGAGCATTGGGCAGCAGTCGTAATATCCTTATTTTGATGGCGGGCACGAATCATCATGATACAAGTTATTCTCTTCCATGATTCAGGTGGGTTCCAGCTATCCATCCTTTCTGACATCTTGTATATGAATGAAGAAGGGTCCAAACTTAAATGAAGAGAAGTGTGTGTTAATACATGTAACTTACGGAAAAATATAATTAATTATAAATATGTCAAATTTATTCCGAACACCCTGTAATTCGTAAACTAATTTTTGAAGGTCATCTTCATTGTCTTGTAATATACTGTATTTGCTGGCGTATAAGACGCACTTTTTTTCATTGTAAATAGGTCTGAAAAACAGGGTGCGTCTTATATGCCGATATTCAGTTTTTTTTATTACTTTCATTTCTGGAAATTTTCTCTGCCCCGAGCTATGCGATTTCTTTCTTGCTTCCTTGTGGAGTGTGAGAGCATTCCAGTTATGGATAGATAAAATTTGGTCTAGGCACCCTGGCAGATTTGTTGAAGAAGCCTGCCCTGCTAGTAGTATGAGATCAGTTTCATTCTCACAGAATAGAAGATGTTAAAAATAAACTCAAGGAATTGAAAACTCAGTTAGCTGTAATTCCAGGAGGTCTAACTATTCAGCTTCAACCTTTAGATGTCTGTATTAATAAACCATTTAAAGGATTTATGAAGAAGTAGAACAGCTGGATGCAGTCTTCAGATTCCATTAGGAAGAAGCCTAGCATTTTGCAAGTTTGTTAAAGGGTCAAAGCTTTATGGGATGCTATGAAAACTGAGACAATGGTTAAATCATTAAAGAACTGTGGCATTAGTAATGCACTGGATAGTACAGAGGACAATTTGTTGTGTGAGAACTCAGATTCTGATTTAGAAGAAGTTTCAAGTGTCTCTTCATTTAGCTCTGGAGATGAATTTCTGGGTTTTAATGAAGATGATTAAAAGTTGGGCACTCTTTCCTAGTTAGATTAGGTATTTGTTGAAAGTAGACCTACTTATTACTTTATATTTGAAATACTGTAAATTCATTATAATATTCAGTGATAAAGTTTTTTTCCTAAAAAATTTGTGCAAAAAAGGGGGTGCATCTTATATGCCGGCAAATACGGTAATCTGATCATCTGCATACAAATATTGAAAACAGTTCTTCTGGTTAACTGGATACCTTGTTTTACTGTTGTTTTCCATATTTTAATAATCTGATCAACACACACACACGCACATTGAGTAGAGTTGGAGATAAGCTACATCCCTATCTGACACCCTGATTTCTTTCAATCTGTTCTGTTAATTTATTAACAAATGGTAACTGTATTTTTGTATCTTTATATAAACTTCATATAGCTTGTACCAATTGTATGGATATCCTTGTTTTAACATTATATTCAATTCAATAGTTTTTCTGTGTCTTTTATCAAAAGATTTTTCATAATCTATAAAGGCCATATGAATCTCTCAATTAAATTCTCATCTTTTTTTCAATAATTTGTTTTAGCATAAATATTGTCTATACATGATCTTCCATGTCTGAAACCATTTTGTTCTTCTGAGAGTAGATTGTTTGCAATATTTTTAAGTCTTTTATTCCAGATTTTAACGCAAATTTTGTAACCTGTATTTAATAAACTTATTCTTTTGTAATTTCCACAATAATCTCTGTTTCCTTTCTTAAATATAGATATAACCTTAGTTTTAACCAATCTGATGAAACCTCACATTTCCTCCAATAATTAATTTTAAGAATTTGTGATGTAAATATTCTCTGCCATATTTCCAAAGTATTTATGCCATCTACTCCAGATGATTTTCTATTTTTCGATACCTTTCTTGCTTCTTTTAGTGCTTCCAATAACATTGAAAGCACTAAAAGTAAATTCCATTTACAAATTTACTTCTTTGTAAATTCCATTTACAAAGAAGCTTAACCACAATGATAGATATCCAACATTCTACTTTCTTTCTTTCTACCATGAACCTACAGCCATATCTAATTCTAGTACTCCCAAAACTAGAGCTAATAGAGTTATTTGTTAGATATTAGTTCTACTCAGTATGCTTCCCCATTATCACACTTTCCCTGAAACCACACTTCTAAAAGTGTGATGTTATTTAAGAATAATTCCTCAGATATTAAAATGCTTTTAGCTAAAAACTCAAGCAAAATTATAAACACCAGAAACCCGATGTTTGCGCATTCTCAGATGCAAATAGGAAGAACATTGCTGTAATAATTTTTTTTAATATATTTGTTTTTCTAATTATTCAAAAAGTGGTTTACTACAAACAGTAAATAAACACTTAAATTTCATACACTATATTTAGTTAATCATGAATATCTTGCAGATCTTGTTCCTCTGCCATTCCAACTATATTTATTTATATTCTTTTTTTTTTAAAAAGTTCTGGTTATTTTAAAATTACTGAAAGTACAGAAGTCTAATGGTTCTTGGCCATTATTATTCATGCAGATTTCACCATATACTAATCTATATACTAATGCCAGAAGTATCAGGAACAAGAGGGAGGGGTTTATGGCATTGGTTAGTGCAACCTTGCCAAAAGTTACAGGCATTAGTGAGCCTTGGCTAACAGCAGATGTAGTTATAGGGATGGAATGTGAAGGGTTTAGTATTTTCAGGGAAGACAGAAAAAATAGGATGGGGGCAGGAGGAGTACTGCTGATGATAGCAAATGAAATGCAGCCAAAAAGAATAGGAGAGAGGTGGGAGAGTAACAGTTCATTTGAAGCAATCTGGTGTGAGATTAAGGCCAGTAAGACAAAATATACAGTTGGTTGTTGCTATAGACCAGGAAGTTCTACAGATGATCTGGAAGACATGCATCGGCAAATTAGTACAACGAGTACAGGTGAAGTGATTATTATAATGGGGGACTTCAACTATAGTTATATAGACTTCTTGTAATCTCTGAAGATGGTAATGTAATACTGCCAAAATATAGGAAGGTATTGATTAAAGTTTTTAATTAATATTCTAGTATACATTGTCATTTCCTGAAAAAATTATAAGCCACGTATAACCAATGTATAAGTTTATCTACAAGAATTATGATCATCCACAGAGAATCCATCGCATGCAAGGCTGGTCACTATGGCAAGTTAAAGCTGAAGATTTCAAGACAACTATATCGATTAGAGTTTTGTAATCCCCAACTATGCAAAACTAAAACACCGTTACCGAAGGCTCTCTGCATATACCGATGCACTAGCTTTGCTCTTCTACGTGAACAGATTGCTGCCATTTGCATTCTCTTAACCGACACCAATGAGGATATCCGTGAGCTAGAGGAAAAGTTTGCCGTTACGCTAAACGTCCACCTTTGGACGACTCTTTCCGTCTCAAATCTTTAATAAAATAATTTAAAAGAATATGATGTTGGCACATTGAAAAATTCTTTTCTGAAGCATTTGAGACGGAAAGGATTGTCCAAAGGTTGACATTTAACGTCATCAACTACCTCTCAACACTGTAATAAAACAGCCATCCTTTACCCTTAAGCAATCAGTGCACCAGCCCGTGGCCACAACTTCACCATAGCACTGTAAAAGATCCTGCAGAAGAAATTATGATACAAATAGAACAAGGTATCTGCAACATGCCCAACCATGTTGCTAACAATAT
The DNA here is from genome assembly GCF_054136105.1 of Typopeltis vanoorti. Taxonomy (NCBI): domain Eukaryota; kingdom Metazoa; phylum Arthropoda; class Arachnida; order Uropygi; family Thelyphonidae; genus Typopeltis; species Typopeltis vanoorti. The sequence goes on along the minus strand of NC_143564.1, from coordinate 88,792,448 downwards.
CAGACTGGATGTAGTCAGTGTTCTTACACAATCCAAACCATAGAAAAGCAACCTGTCAAAAGAAGAATTCAAAGCTCTGCAAGAAACGAAAAACAACAGTAAAATAATAATTACTAAAGCAGATAAGGGAAATGCCACTGTGGTTCTAAACCAAACAGACTGCACAGGTAAGCTTGCCTCTTTACTTTTAGATTGGTCTACCTACCTCTCTATAGAATATAATCCCACCAGCTCCCAAATCAGAACACTCCATAGGCTCCTTAAGAAGGTTACCTCTTGACCAGTGGAAGTGACTAACAGGCTAAAGCCTTTTAACTCTAGAACCCTTCCCCTCCCAAATATAGGGACTATCAAAAATGCATAAACCGAATGTACAATTACATCCCGCTATGGATGGTACCGATTCAACCACACACAAATTAGGCAAAGTACTCACACAATATACTGGAAACACACCTTCACACATAACAAAACTCAGCCCACTTTAAAGCCAGTATAGAAAACCTCTCACTCCAACACACTGATATAATGGTCAGTTTTGATGTCTCCTCCTTATTCACTAATGTACCACTCAAAGATACCTTAGACCTCATCCAAGCCACATTTCTTCCTGATATCTCAACCCTATTTCAGTTCACCATGAACTCAGGCTATTTCATTTGGCAAGGAAAATTCTACAAACAGATAGAGGAGACAGCCAAGGTTTCTCCACTCTCTCCACCCCTGGCCAACTTCTTTATGGAGACCTTTGAAGAAAAAGCCTTAAACTCTGCCCCACATGACCTAGATACACTCCACAATCTCTTAACACACTTAAACAATCAACAACCCAGGATCCAGTTTACCATGAAAAAGGAAAACAACAACAGTCTCCCTTACCTAGACACTCTGATTAGATGCTGCCAGCCTGATGTATTTCTTTGTTTACAGAAAACCTACACATACAGGTAGATACATTAACTCCCCTCGAAACAATATGGGATTATAAAAACTCATTATAAAAGGACAAAATTAATAATCAGTTCGGATAACAATGCCCTAACTACTGAACTTAACCATATCCTTAAACACCTTCTTAGCCAATAGCTACAACCCACAAAAAATCCAAAAAATATTAAAACCAGTTAGACACAACCTCCACTCACCCACTGTAACACAGATTACTCTAAATCTATCGTTGTTCCTTATAACTTGGGTACATCTGAAAAACTAACAAAAATCCTAAGAAAATATGACCTCACAACTAGTTACAAACCACATAAGAAATTGGCATATGTTAACTGCTAAACCAAAGACCAGCCATTCCTTTAGCCCTACCCAGAGTATACCAGGTCCCTTGCAGTTGCAACTCTCCTACTATGGCCAAACAGACAGGACAGCCAATATCAGGATATCCGAACACAAGGACTATCCGATTTCACCAATACAGCCATTCAGGACTTGGAATGGAAAGAGAGCAAAATAATTCCTTTGCATAAGGGAAATTCTAAGACTGCAGTAGCAAATTATAGACCAATCAGTATCTCAGGCATGGTGGTAAAAGTATTAGAAAAATTGGTAAAAAAAAAAAGCACTGAAGAATGGGTAGGTAAAAATATGACATTGTATAAGGGTCAACATGGCTTTGTGAAGGGGTGGCCATGCCTTAGGAATTTACTAACTTTTTTATAATAGGTAACAGCTGAGTTGGATAAAGGAAACAGCTACATGATGATTTGGTTGGATTTTGTAAAGGCATTTGACAGAATACCACATGAAATTCATGAAACCTGAAAGAAAATATTCAGTTGTTTGCTGATGATGCAAAATTAGATAGAGTAACAGTTAACCAAGGTGATGTGGAGAGCTTGCAGGACAATATAAATAGGCTGTCAGTATGGGCAAAAGATAATGGGTATCAATTTAATGTCGAGAAATGTAAAGTTATGCATTTCTGGATAAATAGATTAAAAGCAGTGTATCACATTGATGGCACTGTACTCTAGGAAATAGATGAAGCTAGAGATTTAGGAGTGGTGGTAAACAGAGAGTTAAAGTTTAGAAGACATAAGATTGCTATGGTAGCCCATAAGATTACTTTACTACTGAAGAACACATTAGCAAGTAGAGATAAGGAAGTTATTCCTCTTTACAAGGCCTTGATACTCCAACATCTGGATTACTGTGCTCAAGTCTGGTCTACTGGGTTTCTTGGGGATGAGGAAGCAGTGAAGAGGATTCAGAGGCGATGACATGCAGAATGTCTCCTAGGAGAATAGACTGAAGATGTGGATTGCAGGAGTTGATTGATAGAAGAAAAAGAGGAGATATAATAGAAACATTTAAGTTGCTTAAAGGGTTGTTATAGTATAGATGCAGAGGAAATGTTTTAGCACTTGGCTACAGGGACCAGAACGGGGGGGAATCATTCCTGAAGTTGAATAAAGGTGTGGTATGAAAGTGAGGAGAAGATTTTTTGCTTGGAGAGTTGTGAATGAGTGGAAATGGTTGCCAGGGTCAGTTGAGTGCTTTGTTCTCTTTAATGGGTTCAAGGAGAGGTATGATAGATTGTCCTGCTTCCTCAGCTATGGTATTGGAACAGTTTACATGATTGCCACAGAAGTCTACCACACAATGTGCACGTGAGACAGGAGTTAGAAGTGCAAGCATACGGAGCATTCTTAAAGCAGTTAAATGGCAAGTTTACATCCCAAGATTATTACATGCAATGAATGAAGACTATTCTGATCGAGGAATGCAGTATTGTGAGTGGTTTCAACACATGGTAGATGAGGATAACAAATTTGTGAGGAAGACGATTTGGTCTGATGAAGCACAATTTAAGCTTAATGAAACAGTGAATCGGCATAATTGGGTTTACTGGGCTCCAGAAAATCCAGGCATTCATGTGGACAAGGCAGTCAATTTATCGGAGATGAATTTATCGGCAGTTATGCACATCCATTTTACCTGCCATTCATGCACTTTATGGGAATGATCAATTTCTCTTTCAACAAGATGACGCACCATTACAATACCACCGAGACGTGAGAGCTTACCTCGAGAGCTTAATATCCTTGGACTTCTACCGATGGGGGGACTCTAAAGGATGTAGTGTATCGTAGAAAAACAGCTACATTGGTGGTCCTTCAGAATGAAATTAAAATTGCATGTGTTGCATGTGCAGCAATCCCACTGGACACTTTGACTAACATTGCCCAAGCAGTAGTTCGACATAATAAGTGTCTGGACTCATGGTAACCACTTTGAGCACCTCGTGTAATTGTAGAAGTCAAAGGTAACTAACTTGTATTCATCCTTTGATGTCTGTATAAATATAGTATTACAATTTTTATACAGGTTTTTCTTTTGCTGAAGTGTGTATGTATACATTTTTTTTGGCAGACATTCTATATAGTACATTAGCATTAGTACAATGGGTGGACTAAGGGCTACATAATTCAGAAACCTGCTTAAGTTATCATGTACACACACAGAACTTTTACAAGCCATGTCATGACTCAAATAAGCAGGATGCTTTGATGCTGAGCAATAAAATTCAACAATCACTTAAAGGCATTCACCAACTTCATGCCATAGCAGAATTCAAACCCACAGGCATGCTTGATTGGAGAGACAATATATATACTATCTACTTGTCTAATAAGGCTTACATTATTATTATTATTATTATTATCTGAGACCTGCAAGGAGTCAAGGATTCATCAAGGGAGGCTATAACTCACCCAAACCAGCTATCATACCTTCCTTTAAATTCATTCACACTAGATATACTCACTAATCCTAAGAGCAAATTATTCCACTTACTCACTGCTCTCTTAGGGAAAAACATAGCTCTTATCCCTTTCTTGACTGTGAACAAAATTAACTTTCATGTTCTCCCCCCCCACATTCTATATAACAAAAAATTTCGTCACTTGATATCCTATAACACCCATTCAAAAGTTTATAGACCTGTATCACATCACTCCTGTTTCTCCTGTTAACCAGATTCTGCAATCCACATATTCGCAATCTGTCCTCATAATCTAAATCCCCTAATCTGGATATAATCATTGTAACTCTTCTTTGCACTCTTTCCACAGCAGCTTCTTTATCCCCTTGGAACCCAAGAGGCCAAATCTGTGCACATTAATTCAGGTGTGGTCTTATCAAAGCCTTATAAAGAGGCAAATGACTTCCTTATCCTTACATGTCAAGGTTCACTCTTCAACATTGTAATTATCCTCCAAGTTGTATTTGCAAATCTTGCTATGTGACCTTTGAACTTCAAATTCCTATCCACCAATAAGCCGAGATCCCTTGCCTCTTCAGTTTCTTGTAGCTAACCCCCCCCCCCCCACTAATATAATATGCTGCTGGAACTCTAATCATGCCAAAGTGCATAACTTTACACTCTTCACATCATTGGAAAACAATTGATGTTAGATCCTGCCTGATGTCATTAATGTATAGATTAAACAATAATGGCCCAAGGACTGAACCCTGAGGTACACCACCAGTCACCTTAAATCTGGCAGATTCACACCTTCCATATACCATTTTTTGATATCTGCCTGTCAACCATCCCCTGTTCCAAGTCGAGAGTTTATATTCTAATCTCATATTCTCCAGTTTATGCAACAGCCTTATGAAAGGCTGTTGCATAAACTGGATGTAGGCCAAGTGGATCCTATCAAATACCTTAGAAAAATCCAACATTATCATAGTGTACCCATTCCTTTTATCCAACTCAGCTGTAACATTATTATAAAATATGAACAAAATGCTAAAACATGACCTTCCTTTAGTAAACTCATGCTGTTCCTTGCATAGTATAGCATGTTTGTCTACCCATTTCTGTATGCAAGTACATTTATCTTATTTCAGAACAAAAATAGCGTGTACATCACATTCTATGAAAATGGTATGTGATATTGACATTTTATGAAATGCTGACGGGAGATACACTATCCACTTGGCCAAACAGGTTTGTATTTACTTTATTTCAGAACAAAAATAGTATATACATCACATAACATAAATACAGTATGTGATATCGGCATTCTGTGAAATAATAAAGATTTCCCAAAAGAAGGAAGAAACAAAATATTAATGGTTACCACTCATACTATGTTTCTTCACAGAAGGAAGCTTCTGTTGGGAAATTTTTATTATTTCAATAAGTAATCCAGAGAGAAACACATTTAGACACAGTATGTAATTCCAGCTAAAATTAGCAAGCAAATATTCTGTACTGAAATTACCAGTACATCAGAATACAAAGCAGCAAATACAACAATCTGTTAACCTCTGGATTTTACCCTTGTGCAACAAGGGTAAAATCCAGGGTGAAAACAAATGCTGAGATCTATTATCCACTGAATGTGATGAAGGTTGTAGCCATTTGTTTCCATTAATGTTTTTGACAGTGAAAACTTTACAGCATTATTCATAATTACAGTGCTTTGCTAATTAAGGATTTGACAACCCTGGCTCGCTCTCTAGGAGGCATGATGCACAGAACTCTGAGTTGTATATCTGCCAATGAAGGCAGGTTTCCAATAGACACTGATCATGTAACTACACAAGTAATGTAAACAGTTCAGTGAATATTGCTTAATCAATCAGTTATATAAATGAATAAAATTAAAAGTGTCATTTTTCTTTTTAAGTATCCAAATAAAATTTGCAACTGAATTTAGAGCAGACACGACATTAATATACTCTCCTCAATTAGGAACATCATGGTTTGCCATTTCTGAATTGGTATAATGGAATGGAGGTAGAAATATTTCTTAAGTTAAAGACAAACATCGGCAATTCTCCCAGTTCAAATGTCTGCTGACTTAATAAAGTCTGTGTTGCATTAGTGCTAATAAACACCATCAAGAATAAAGAAATAAATGCCTTTAATTTTATTTTATTTTCTAAGTTAATTTCCATCTGAAAAAGTGTCTTAGAAGATAGAAATATAAGATCTGATAATGTTGGGGTCTTGACATATAACAGATTGATTTGAAGGAAAATTGTAGATAGGAAGTTAGTAATGATGTAAAGTTTTCATGCAGTACATGTCAGGAATTTGATAATGATGATCGGACCTATAACAGCGGTATGCTGTATCTGCCTCCCTCCTGCTGCAAATCTTTCTCAAGATGACCTTAATGTCATATTGTAGTTACCATTCCCTTTACTTTTAATGGGAGATTTAAATGGACATACCATTCTGTAGAGTAGCACCCAAACAAACATCAAAGGAAGAGTTGTTAGCATATGCTTAGCAACAACAATCTCTCCCTCTTAAACACAGGAAACAACACCTTCCATATGCCTACCTGAACATTCACTGTCATCAACTTAACTATCTGCTCACCCTCCCATTTCCCACTGTTTAAGTGAGAAACTGATGACAGCCTATTTGGAAGTGATAATTTTCCAGTGACATTCACTTTTTTAGAAGGGCAACCATGTACTACATTGCAGAAATCGCGATTGGAAACTGGGCATACCGACCAGTCCACCTTTTCCTTATTAATAGTTTTTAATTCTGCAATAGTCATGTCGAAATTGCTTGGTATCTTTAACATCTGCAATAGTCAGTTCATCGTCTGTCAGTGATATAATGAAGCATGTAATGGAATGTACTATAGCAGCAGCCTCAACAGTATTTTCAAAACATTTAGTCAATTTTCAAATTTCCCTAAACCATGATGGAATGATGATTGCACAGCAGCCAGAGAACCCTAGAAGAAAGCTTGGGGTATTTTCAGCAGATACCCTACAACAACAAACCTAATTGCTTTCAAACAAGCTTGAGCCTAAGCTCAAGCTTGGTTAAAAACAAAATTCTTGGTGCATTTGGAACATCACCTGTTCTTTGTCAAAGCAATGAACATCTAACTATCTCTTATTTCGATGTTAGCAGGCTATCTATAAAGTATGTAGTCAAAATCCTTACTAGACTACCTCATTGATGGAAGTTTTTTCACTTGGCTATGCTACCAATTATATTGGTTTAATCCTTTATCCAAGTGTAAGCAAACAAAGTTTGCGCCTGAAGTATTTTCAGGACTGGGATAAAGGTGGTGTAAGTTCTGATCACTTGCCTTAGTATCCCATAATGCAAAGTGCATCTCCTTGCGGACATGTATAATGCTATGCATTAAGGGAAGGGTCACTACCCAGACCGGTTTTGACCTTTTATTGAGGTCTCGTCAGTGGAAGCCAGACCCAGAGGTGGTGATACTAAGGTGGAAGTAATGCAGAAGTCATATCACCATATACCAGTTGCCAAAAGGTGTCACACCTTATTAAAATTCTCTGGATTAGAGATAAATTGATGGAAGTTTTTTCACTTGGCTATGCTACAATTATATATTTGGTTTAATCCTTTATCCAATTGTAAGCAAACAAAGTTGCCCTTTGGCAACTCGTATAGGTAAATATGACTTCTCCATTACTTCCACCTTAGTATCACCACCTCTGGGTCTGGCTCCCACTGACAACACCTCAATAAAGGTCAAAACCGGTCATTAAGCAGCGGAAAAATTTAACTTTGCTAAATTTTTGCAATTGATTTTCTAGTTTTTTTTCTCAATGTTTAGTAATATTTAAAATATAATGTACTAAATAGAATGTTACTGTAAAAGTGCATATATGATGAGCTGTAAGTAGGGATTATGCCAGATCAGCAATGACGAAATACCAACAATAGGTCGCAAGGTCAACCGATGTTGACTGAACAGGCAGCAACGAAGTCATTGCTAAAGGCTAATCCAGAAAACACTTCATATAGAGAACAAAGAGCAAGATTTTGCATAAAAGGAGATTGTGGCTCTTGGCTCAAGGATTTTTCCTTCTCCCATCATTGAGGCTCTTCTCCCGTCACTGGTTTTCTACTCGTCGAGTGCTGTTGGATCTTTGTCTCCAGATCGCAGCAGGCTGTTTCCCTCATCGATGGCTTTCGAGTCTTAGTCTCCAGATAGAGAGCAATTACCAAGCCACACAGTAACTATGGCAGATTCTATATGTTGAAATTTCCAACGGAGGAAAGATCTACAAGAGACTGCCTGTGAAGTCCAAGAAACAAGAAAGTTAACCAGAAAGAAGATGCTAAGAACCTGATGAAGTATGCTGTAATTTGTTTGGACTCTTTATTCATGGTAAAATTGTAAGTAGGCGATGTTTTTGTAATTAGTAAGAATGTGTATCTCGGAATCATGAATGTGCTTATAAGAAATTGTGTGTTATCAGGTGGTAACTAAGTCACAAGTTTTGTGGGAAGATTATTTACTGACTTGTTTATTCTAATAACGAATGTGTACTTAGTTATAATATAGGAGACAGTGCTATTGAGAAATTGTGTGTATCTAGGCTATTATTAAGTCACAGGCTGTAAGGGAAGGATTTCGCTAACTTGTTTATGCAGTGAGCGAGTATGTACATGGTTTATGTCTAATGAGTTAATCCAGTAATTGTGTGCATTGTGAGTTTTATTATATAAATTGCATTCCCCTGTTTGTAAAGTTGAGTGAGATAATTGCACAATATCTCATGTGTAATGTACTTCTTGTCTAGTTTAAAATAAATATTTTTGTTTAGTAACTACCTAGCCTGTTCTTTGGCTAATGCACTATCTCCAAAAAAATGCAGACATAATAAGGTACGAATACTCATGACTTGCATACAGAGAATTTGGATATAGTTAGTGATTAATTCATGTTTTTCCTCACCTTAACTTTCAAGCAATAATTACTCAGTCAGATGGCACAGTCGAAAATAAAATAAATTTTTGATTGATTTATATAAGCGTGGGGGACTGCATACATTAAATCAGTGTTTCGCAACGTGGGGGCGAATTTTGAATATTTTGTGGCGAAATTAGAAAATGATGTTGCATTCATCACTTCCTCACTGATATACTCAAAACAATCACCACTGTCGGCAAGAGGGGGGACATCAAAATCTTTGAGGCGCTGAGGTGGGGAATGATCCAAAAAACATTGGGAAATACTGCATTAAATAAACTTAGAACACAAAATTTGGTTAATATCGGGGGGGAGGGCAGAAATTGATTACAGGAGGATTAACCTCAAGAAGTTTATGTTATTAAAGCATTTGATTGTCTTAACTTAGTGAAGATGAGCAAAGTAAAGTAAAGTTAAGAAATATTAAGTTAAGACAAATAAATAAAGTAAATAATTAAATAAAAATTTAACATATCTACTATGAAATCTTCTGTTTTTATCCTTTGGATCTCTTTTTCATTCTTCCACCTTTGAATGGTTGGTAGCAAGCAGGATATTCTCTCTCTTGCTGTGGATGTACTTAAGTGATTTATCTATGCATTCTGTCACAAAATGCTCCTTACTGTCATATTGGGTACAGATGGTAGAGCAATGGCAGGCAGTTTGTTCATATTTCTCTCATGTGAAACATCTTAAAGGATTTGCGATAAGTTTTACAGGACAGTTCAAATAACTATAATGTAAGATAGTTATGTTCCACTGTTGAATGACTATTACAGTAGATATCTTGGATGTTTTCTGTTTCTTATTCTTGGTGCCAACTATTTTACAGGATAGTTCAAATAATTATAAGTTTATATTTGTAACTCTTATTCAGTTGCATTTTTTGGGGGCTTAAAAAAATATTATTGCTTGTTGAGACAAAATTATTATCCTTCTGTACATGGATTCCTCTTATGGCTATCACTTCTTGATCCTTCAATTCAGACAAAGTTTCCCCTTCCTAAGAGATTGAGGATCTACTCTAATATCGCTTTCCTTAATTAGTTAAAAGGTTTTAGGATGCGACAAGCATTGGTACTTTTCATTGACTTCTGGTATACAGACTGCATTTATTAACAAGAATCAGTTTTATCATAATAATTATAAAACCCGACAAGTTTCACAAGTTGTTAGACTTACATAATCAGGTTTACAGGACTTGTATTTAACTAATGCAAAAGAAAGAATAATTACATGATCGATTTTTTTGCAAACTTCAGTAGTCAAATATATAAATAGCAGAGTGAAAAAAAACCATTGGATTAAACAATGTGTACAGCACCACTAATGGAACTGGGCTTGAGCAATTCTGTGGGCAGTGCAGGGGTGTGTGGAAGTTGTTATAGTATTTATAGAAAGACTGTGCATACATGAATGAAGAAGTTTCAAGAATAAGTTATGCAATTCAAATTATTAAAAATTAGAAATTAAGCTGTATATTATGGAGATTTCCGAGTCTTGGGTGAACAATGACATTCACAATATCAAAGTGCATAATGTTGTCAGAACAGGCCAACTATGTAAAAGAGGAGGGATGACTTTTTATTGATTATTAGGAAAATTCAGACTGGTGATATACTGAATTCCTATTTAGAACAGGAATAGGAGACAATGAGGATCACAATATGCATGGCATCTGTACAGTGAGGGGCAAGAGTGTATTACCATAGTGAAGGAAGAAATTACATTATGTGCCAGTTACTAAGAGAAGGGAGAAAAAAAGTATTATTGATGGAGATTTTAATATGGGAGATATTGACAGGAAGAATGAAAGACCTGATAATACAACCAGTAATGACTTCTACTGAAGCATCTTTGTGAGAGTTATGTAAAGTACAATGTATGCTCTCGGATTTGATAATAACCGCAGAGGAATTAGGGATTGAATATATTAAATGCTTAATCTTTTGTAATGGTGATCATTTGACTTTTCAAGGAAAATTATGAGGGGGGGAGTAATTAGAAAGCACCAAGGGTGGAATTTTAAAAAACAGGTAGCCAACTTTGATGATACCTTGAGGGAATTAAGATACATTACTTAGGTGACACTCTTTAATGGAAGAAAACATTTAATACAAAATAAATAATACTGAGGGACATCATACAAAATTTAATGGTTAAAATTTATCCTTAAGAGTAAATTTCATAATAAATCTAGAATCAGCTGAACAAATAATCAAGTTTTTCAAGAAATATATTACATATATATATATATATATATAATAAAAAAAAATCTATGGAAGGACTCAATCTGATTAATCAGTTATTAAGTATGAGAGATATAAGCAAAAACTAGTATCAACTAAACTGTTAAGCTTTTATACTTATGTAAAACAAGGGATAAAGATAACAACAATTAAGCACGATTCAGAATGATCCAACTGTGGTTGCAGAAGAATACAATAAGTATTTTGAAAGTTTTGAATACTGGTCAGAGGAGAAAACAGAGCTTTGAAGGACCACATTTACCAAATGACATAATACAAATGAAGAAAATATTTGACATCTTAATTCATTTAGCAACTGGCAGGGTGGAAAGTAAGGTTTATTCCCCCCCCCCCCCCATTTGTAGATAACTAATTTTTGTATACATGGGCATCATTAATAGGAATATATATATATATTTTTTTTTTTTTATTCACACTCATGAGATTATTGGTAAATCTATAGTGAATTTTTACCATGGGTGGTCTAAGAATTTTTTTTTTTCATTTTTATCAATTTTATATATTTTTTGTAATTCTTATTTATTTTTACAGTCTGGAAACCCAGCTCTAGATACCAAACATAGAACTTTTCAAGCCACTTCAGGCCTCCAATAAGTGAAGCAGTGGTCTCATGCAGGGCAATGAAATTCATCTCCCACCTAAAGACAATCACAAACATCCATGCACATAGCAGGATTCGAACCTGTGACCAATTGGTTGGAGAGTGGGTACACTAACCACTTGGCCAACCAGATGGGTGACTTATAGAACCTACTGATCTATTCCCATCTCATTCTCAATCTAATATCCTCTTTCATGGTCTACCTGGCTTTCTCTTTCCAACTGGTTTATTACTTTATTCACATAATTGATAAACAGTCAAAACAAGACATAATTTCAGATTCAGATTCTGCCCAAGAATCTAAGAATAGTCTGTCGGGTAGAATCATAAAATATGGACTGTTCTAAGTAATGCCGTTTTTTTTTTTTTTTTTTTTTTTTTTTGTTCATATGCTGGCCTGGTTTGGCCAAGTGGTTAGCATATCTGATTTCCACCCAAATGGCCGCAGGTTTGAATCCTGCTGTGGGCATGGATGTTTGTGATTGTCTGTGGAAATACTAGTGGTGGGCAGTAGATGCCACTGGTATAGATGATGCAATGGAGACGGAGAGCTGTAGAGTAGGTGCCCACCCTCGATGAGGCCGATGACTCATTGAGGTGTCACATAATAATATGGGGTCACTTCATTGATACTTATTGCTGTAAATAGTTGGATAGCTTTTATGAAATTGCACTAAGTGCACCGATAACTATTGGGATAACTTTCGTGTGTTTAAGCCACAGCCAGCTTAAACACACCTTGATATTCAGTAATTTTTTCTAATTCTTTCTTGTTATCACTGGGTACAGTGATATTAATAACCCAAACCTGTTGATGTTCGATAATTGTGATATCAGGTCTAATGTGTTCCAAATGCCGATCAGTTTGTATTCTAAAGTCCCAGAGAATTTTTGTTTCGTTTTCCAATACTACCTCTATATTTTATGCTGCCACCAGTTATTAGAAGTAGGAAAGCCATAATTTTTGTATATATGTCAATGAATTATCATTGACATGTATGCAAAAATCATGATCACTATTTGATCATGATGGTATTTATAATCAGTTTGAGCTATCTTGCTATAGGCACTGATTTCATGTTCTACAGTCTCATCTTTCTGATTGCATAATCTGCATTTGCTGTTATTATCGATGTTCAAAATTTTTGCTTTGATTGCATTAGTTTGTAATTCTTGTTCTTGAGCTGCTAGAATAAATCCTTCTGTTTCTTTTTTAATATATCTATATTGTAGCCATTGCTATGCCTTGTTCACGTCAATTTTGTCCTCAGTATCTCCATGCAAGAGTTTGTTTTCCAGCATACATATCAGTTATTTTGCCTTTTTGTAATCGGATTTGTTTCCTGTTGCCTTTAGAAGGCCCTCTTGTGTAATTGCTTGAAGCATCATTTGCTCAGAACTATTGTTGATGTAACTTTTTAAACTAATTTATTCTTCTTCTTCTTCCACAATCTGTCTCACTTGCAGCAGGGTCTTTCCACCTATTCTCCTTGGTAAGTACAACTGGTCAACATTATTTCATGAATGTACTGCACAGTTATTAATTTTCTAGTTTTAAGGTCCAATTTGTCCAGGTCTCCTTTTGTCCAATCTATTATGCCAGCTGTGTATTGGATCACTAGTATAGTCCATGAGTTCACTGCTCTAATTGTTGTTTAATATATTTAATTTTTTTTTGTCAGAATATTTCTAATTCTTTTGGTGTATTTTGCTGCTGCCTGTTGTTTAACTTTCAAGTGGAGGATATCACTGGCTTCTAATATTCCTAGGTATTTAGTGTTTGTTAGCTGAAATTGCTTTTATATATTTCTATTGATCGAAATTAAAATCGCTAGTGTCATTAATTTTTCCTTGTATTAAATAATTGCACATTTATCTAAACCAAATTCAATTTTGATGTCATGACTGAAAATATGAACTGTGTTCAATAAAGAGTATTTGCTGTGACAATCTTCCATATAACTTCAAGTCACATATACAACATATGGGAAATTTTTATATTATATTTAGGAATTTCATATCCAAATTTTGTTTTCTTCAAAATCTATAGACAACGGTATCAAATAGATGTCAAAGAGCAAACGTGACAAGGAATCACCTTGGAAAATTCCATGTTTAATGCTAATAGCCCCGAATAGTTCATTACTCACTATTAAAGTTGTTTTCCATGATTTCATAGCAGCAGCCAGACACAAATGTATGTTTTTGCTAATTCCAAATATGTAGTGATTTTAGAATCCAAGTGTGTGTGTGTGAGGGAATCAAATGTTTTCTTATAATATATCCATGCCATGTTTAAGTTAGTATTTCATCTTTTTGAATTTCTGAGAATCATTTCATTAATAAGAATCTGGTGATTTGTTCCTCTAGATTTTTGAAAATTTGAAATTTTTGTTTTATTATTTTTTATTTTTTTATATGTAAAAATTATAAAAATTATTATATATATTTATATATTTTTGGATTATTATTATTACACCCTCCATGGAGCCGACAGACTCATCATGGGAGGTTCATTCAACTGACAACATATTTATCATATTGAATCTTAAAATCCTTAACACTCTTAACAACATATTCTGGTAATGTATTCCATTCACTGACATTTCTCCATGTAAAAAATCTACTCCTCACACCCATCTTCATTACACTTTTACATAATTTCTAGGGATGACCTCTGGTTCTTCCCCTCTCACCTTCTACTCTTTTTATAACCCCCCTTGGATTAATTTGATAAAATCCGCTCACTAACTTAAATGTCTCTATCATATCATCTCTTTTCCTCCTATTCACTAAACTCTGTAATCGAGATTTCTTCAAACCTCTCTCCATCGCCAGCATTACAAAAGTCCTGACACTTTCAGTCACTCGCCTCTGGACCCTCTCCGATGTCTCCATATCACATTGAAAACTATATCATATATAATATCACATTATATTTTATTAACTGTATAAGATATCAGGTGTTGACCATTCGGTTTACATGTTGTATCCAATTTTGTTTGTATTTGTTTAGTTTTTTTTTCGTTCATTTAAAATATCTTTTTTTTTCTTTATGCCTAATAATGTGTATTTTGGAGCTCTTCTCACAAACTTCATTTCACTTATTTTTATTCTCTGATTATGTTGTTCATTTATTGCTGGCATATAATAATGTAAATACTGGTAAAGTATTATATATTTTCAAGTGTGTTTCTTTTTGTACAATGTTCAGATTAAGCGTTCTATTTATAAGGTGTATAAAATTTTTAAGTTTTTAATTTTATGTATTTTCTTGCTTCATATGATATTTCACATCCCAGAAAATTAAAGTATTCGTCTGTTATATTAATAACAATTTTAATTCTAACTGGAGTTTGTCACAAAATTCCATTCTTTTAGTTTTATCTAAGGATATTCTCATTCTAAACTGTTCTACCGTAATGTTCATTATCTTTGTATATATTCAATACTGCGTGTAGTAGAATATTTGGTTTACACTGCTTGGAAAGAAGTGAATGGACACCAGAGCCATGGCACCTTAATGAAATGTGGAACTTCCTCTAACTGTGATAAATGCAGCAATCAATGGGAATTTGGACCATTTTTTCTGTAGGCAAGTAACTGAGGGTGTGAACTATTGTGGGACAGACATCCCTGGACCTCACCTGATGCTCCAGTTCATCCCACAGATGTTTACAACAGGGCTGAGATCAGGGCTCTGTGGAGGCCATTCAAGTGTGGGGGATTTTCATGTCCACAAACCACACAGTTACAGCATTACAGCAGCAGCCTTAACAAAGTGCAGTGTCTTGCTAAAAGAGACAATTGTCAGTTCTGTAGAAATGCCACAAAGTAAGAAGCTGGTAGGATAAATTGTCCAAAATGTTCAAATACCTCTTGGAGTTCAATGTTTGTGGCACCACAAACAGAGGTCCAAGGCTAAACCAGACAAATCAGAACCATACCATCACACTGCCACCTCTGAATTTCATAGTTGGTGTTATGACCTCTGGTAAGAGATGTTTACTGGGTGTCCCGCACACCTGCATCAGTCCATTTCCTCAGTAGAGGGTGTAGCGTGATTCGTAGCTCCATAACACAGTTTTCCAAGCTTCCAGGCCCAGCTGTACACACTCTTTACACCACTAAAGATGACGTGGCATGTTGGTTTGGGGTAACACGGTCTTGCATATTGCAGCCTTACTATGGAAATCCATGTTATGGACTTCAGAATTGAATGCTTTTTTTTTGTGCAGATTCTTGTTTTCTGGAACTCCTCATTTAACATGTTGACCAATGAATGGCAATTTTTACATATTATCCTTCATAGCACCCTATGGTTACATTCAGTGAGTGTGGTGGGTTATCCACTGCAGGCAACACTTGGTTGACTACCTACATTTCCATTACAGTATAGTATTACTGATTGCTGACCTGGGATGGCCCAATTTGTAAACAATTTGCTGAACAGATAGGCCTGCAACATGACATTCACAATGCTTCTTTCAAACATTGTCAGTTCATATTATCCTTCATAGCACCCTATGGTTACATTCAGTGAGTGTGGTGGGTTATCCACTGCAGGCAACACTTGGTTGACTCCCTGCATTTCCATTACAGTATAGTATTACTATACTATACTGTAATGGAAATGCAGTATAGTATTACTGATTGCTGACCTGGGATGGCCCAATTTGTAAACAATTTGCTGAACAGATAGGCCTGCAACATGACATTCACAATACTTCTTTCAAACACTGTCAGTTCCCTTCTCACAGCTATTTCACCTGGACACAGTCGAACTGACTGTGGAGCATCATATTTCTCCAATTTATACTGGCTACAAACACATAACATGATGCACCCTGCCCAGTAGGACATCTTCTTTCCAAGAAGCGTATTTATTCTTCACAATATATCAAAAAAATACGTCTTTACTTTATCAAATGCTTTTGCATAATCTATAAACAAAAGGTTAGTTTCTAAATTAAATTCTCTTCTTTTCTCTGTAAGTAATTTTAAACAAAAAGCTATATCCGTTGTACAGCATTCTTTTCTAAATCCATGTTGATATTCTAATAATATTTTTTACTGTATATTTTCAAGTTATCATTAAGTATTCTACTATATATTTTATATAGTCAGGTTATCATGTTATTTCAGTTGGAAACATAAAATCTACAAACAAATTGAAGGTACTGCCATGGGTAGCCCTCTGTCTCCACCTCTGGCAAACTACTATTTGAAACAAATCAAAGATACTATGTTCTCATCCATTCATCCTCAACCATCTCTTTGGTACCGTTACGTCGATGATGTTTTTGCTGTTTGGCCACACACTGAAGATGAACTTTCCACCTTTCTACTTCACCCATGCATCCAATTCACTATGGAAAAAGAAAACTCTGGTACTTTACCATTTTTGGACATCCTCCTTACTAGAACATCTTCTGGTACCTTATCTACAAGTGTCTTTCGAAATCCCACATTTACTGGCAGATACATTCACAAAAAAGTCTGCGCACCACATGTCTCAAAAATTTGGCATTCTTAAATCTCTAATTCATAGAGCACATAAAGTTTGCTCTTCCCCAATAATCTTATAACAAGAACTTTCCATCATTAAAAAGTTAATGGAATCAAATGATTACAACTCCAATCAAATCCAACAGCTACTTGACTCTTATGTTCCAACTCCTACAGTTTCTTCAACAGTCCGCAGAGTTCCTATTCTGTACATTCCAGGAATCTCAGAACCTATAGGTAAATTCTAAAAAATTATCATCACTTGATTCCAACATATATTCCTATCAACAAAATTTCTTCTTTATTACTTTCTACAGAGGATAAACCGTCTTCTCTATCTTTGGCTGGCATTTACCAAACACCTTGCGAATGCAATGTCTCTTATTTTGGACAAACTGGCCGTTCTTTGGAAAAAAGAATAAAAGAACATCAATATTATATTGATTATAACAAACTCTGAAGTCTGGTCTGGCGCAGCACAGTATTGACTCTACTCATAGTGTCCAGTGGGATAAAGCAGTTCTCCTCCATAGATGCAGATTCAAATATGAACGCTTATTCAAAGAAAGTTGTGAAACTATCTTACACCGACTGAATTTAAATAGAAATGACCGTATGTCTCTCTCAAAGATCTGGGAGACTTTTATCTTATGTAAAAAACCATTTATCTTAATAGATTAAATTTGTTATTTCTATATTTCCTAGCACATGGTAACAACTGTATTTTAATAGGTGATCCACCGAACGTTTTGCCTGTATTCCATTCCTATTGCTGTTACAGACACTGAAGATGTACTATTAATTTTAGTTCCAGTAGTAAGACTTATACGTTGGTTAGACATAACTGGTAATTAATTTACGGAATTAACAACGCATATGAAGTATTTAATTAAAGATAACTTTAATGAATCACTTCTATATTTCGGCAATGTCACATTGCCATCTTCAGGAACATAAAGATATGGTATGTGCACTAAAGAACTAACAAAGCAAATGAGGAAGAATGTAAGAAACTAATTTTGTTCCTAAAGTCCTAATGGTGCCCTCTTGCGGGCTAATTTGGTAGTCTTGGCAGTTGGGCTGAAGTTCTCATAATGAAAGTCTCCCAAATTTGGGGCAGTTTCATGCACCCAAATTTGTTGAGGTTAGGAACGTTTTTTAGAGCTGCTGAAGATTCTTTGAATAATCTTTTGTATTTAAACTTGCTGCGATGGATTATTTTTGTTTTCTTCCAACGAATTTTATGGTGGGTATCTAAGGCATGGTCTGCCAACCCAGAGCAGCTGTACTGGTGAAACCGGATGTAGTCTTGGTGTTCTGAAATCCTGATATTTGTTGTTCTGCCTGTTTGGCCAAAGTAGGACAATTTGCAGCTGCAAGGGACCTGGTATACACCAGGTAGGTCTAGGGGAAGTGGTTGGTCTTTGGTAGAGCGGATAAGGGATGCCAACTTTTTATATGGTCTGTAACAGGAAGTAAGGTCATATTTTTTGAGGATATTAGTTATTTTTTCAGAGGTGCCCTGGATGTAGGGGATAGTGATAGACTTGGTGTAGTCTTTATTGTGGAGGGGTGTTGTGGTTTACAGGTTTTAGTATTTTTTGGATTTTTTTGGGGTTATAGCCATTGGCTAAGAAAGTGTTGAGGATGTGGTTTAGTTCCATAGTCAGGGCCTTGTCATCTGAGCAGATTAATTTTGCCATGTTATATAGTGTTTTTATCACCCCATATTGTTGTGAGGGGGGGGGATTGCTGGTGAATGTATCTGCCAGTGTGGGTGGGTTTTCTGTAAACAGAGAAAACCAAATATCCATCAAGCTGGCGGGTGATTAAAGTGTCTAGGAAGGGGAGGGTGTTGTTTTCCTCTTTTTCTAAGGTAAGACCGTACTACTTACCTCCCCATCGAATATAATCCGACCAACTCTCAGATTAGAACTATCCACAGACTCCTTAAGACGGTCACTTCTTGGCCTGTGGAAGTCACCAACAAACTTAAACCTTATAACTCTAGACCCCCCCGATTATATGGACTCCCAAAAATACATAAACAAAATGTGCCATTGCGTCCCATAGTGGATGGCATTGATTCCCCCACATATAAATCAGCAAACATTTAGCCAAAACACTCACACACACTACACTGGCAACACACCATCACACATAAAAAACTCAGCCCACTTTAAAGCCAGTATAGAAAACCTCACACTCCAACACACTGACATAATGGTCAGTTTTGACGTCTCCTCCCTATTCACTAATGTCCCACTCAAAGAAACCCTTGAGCTCATCCAAGCCAAGTTTCCTCCCGATATCTCAGCCCTATTTCAGTTCACAATGAACTCAGGCTATTTCGTTTGGCAAGGAAAGTTCTACAAACAGATAGAGGGGACAGCCATGGGTTCACCACTTTCCCCACCCTTGGCCAATTTCTTTATGGAGACATTTGAAGAGAAAGCCTTAAACTCCGCCCCACAAAAACCCACTATTTGGCTTCGTTATGTGGATGATGTGTTTGCTATTTGGCCACATGGCTCAGACACACTCCACTCCTTCCTAACACACTTAAACAACCAACATCCCAGAATTCAGTTCACCTTAGAAAAAGAGGAAAACAACACCCTCCCCTTCCTAGACACTTTAATCACCCGCCAGCTTGATGGATCTTTGGTTTTCTCTGTTTACAGAAAACCCACCCACACTGGCAGATACATTCACCAGCAATCCCCCCCCCCTCACAACAATATGGGGTGATAAAAACACTATATAACAGGGCAAAATTAATCTGCTCAGATGACAAGGCCCTGACTATGGAACTAAACCACATCCTCAACACTTTCTTAGCCAATGGCTATAACCCCAAAAAAATCCAAAAAATACTAAAACCTGTAAACCACAACCCCCCTCCCCCCCTCCACAATAAAGACTACACCAAGTCTATCACTATCCCCTACATCCAGGGCACCTCTGAAAAAATAACTAATATCCTCAAAAAATATGACCTTACTTCCTGTTACAGACCATATAAAAAGTTGGCATCCCTTATCCGCTCTACCAAAGACCAACCACTTCCCCTAGACCTACCTGGTGTATACCAGGTCCCTTGCAGCTGCAAATTGTCCTACTTTGGCCAAACAGGCAGAACAACAAATATCAGGATTTCAGAACACCAAGACTACATCCGGTTTCACCAGTACAGCCGCTCTGGGTTGGCAGACCATGCCTTAGATACCCACCATAAAATTCGTTGGAAGAAAACAAAAATAATCCATCGCAGCAAGTTTAAATACGAAAGATTATTCAAAGAATCTTCAGCAGCTCTAAAAAACGTTCCTAACCTCATCAAATTTGGGTGCATGAAACTGCCCCAAATTTGGGAGACTTTCATTATGAGAACTTCAGCCCAACTGCCAAGACTACCAAATTAGCCTGCAAGAGGGCACCATTAGGACTTTAGGAACAAAATTAGTTTCTTACATTCTTCCTCATTTGCTTTGTTAGTTCCTTAGTGCACATACCATATCTTTATGTTCCTGAAGATGGCAATGTGACATTGCCGAAATATAGAAGTGATTCATTAAAGTTATCTTTAATTAAATACTTCATATGCGTTGCTAATTCCGTAAATTAATTACCAGTTATATTAATTTTAGTACGAAATATCTATCCTTTTACTAATTAAAGATATCACTGTGATTTTTACATGTTACTTTATTATTTAAATATGATGATGGAAATATGATTAAAAACTTTTATTACAGCCCACAATCCAGGATAAAGTATGGTATCTGCTTTTGCAACCAGATCTGTTGGAACCCGATTTTGATTTTTAATTTCAATTCTTCATTTATTGTTACTTCTATCAGTTCTTCTTGTAATTGTAAAGATTCTTCTGTGTTGGTACTTGAAAATGGGTCAAAAATCCAATTGGGTATTTTCATTTAAAAGAATATCTTTAAATTGTTGGTTAAAATCACAATGGAGAGCCTCCAAGTGCTGAAAATAGCTGAGCATGTCTTCACCACATTTTTCCACTGTTGATTTGGAAACTGGCTGAATTCTCCTTGTCCTAAGTTTCATTTGTACAGGACAAGTTTTGACACAAATGCAGAAATAACAGATTTTGTTTTTATTAAATTCAGCTAATCTACTTGGAGCTGTAGATTGGTTTCATTACATTTGTTAAACAAGTTGGTCAAATAAGCTATGTCACTTTTGAAAGTAATCAAGTTGGCTCGTAAAGAATCAGCTCAGTTTTCTAAAAACTGTAGCACTGAGTCACAGAGTTTATAAAATCGATTCAAATAGGCACCCTTTGATAGCCAATGAACTTCTGTATGGAGCAGCAAGTGACTGAAATGAATGAATGGCTTTTGATTTTGTTGACTGCTGTACTGGAATGACTTGTGTAGGTGATCACTCAAGTAGTATTTAGCAACTAAATGTTGATAATGAATTACACAGTGTACAGGTAATACATTGGTACCGCCTCTTTGAAACATGCAATAAAACTGCGATAGTGTCCTACCATCCCTGGAGCACCATCGGTAGCAGCTGACAAGATATTATTCAGAGGGATTTCTTCTTCTTTAAAAAACTCTTTCAATGTATGAAATACTAATTCCCCTTTAGTTTCAGTTAGCAAATATTTCAAATTTTTTAGCTACTTTACATTTCCTTATAAAGTAGACTCATCAAGTTGTATAGGGAGCTGGGTTGTTTTTAAATACTCACATAATGAGTCTTCAACATCCTGGGCCATTTCATTGATGCTTCATTGCACTATATTATTACTCGAAAGAATTTTCCTGATAATATCAGAGGCTGGCTTGTGCAGTACAGTGCACATGATCTCACTAACACCTGGTAGGATTAGTTCTTCACCAACACTATGCAATTTTCCCGATTTATTAATCAGTAAGGAAATGTTGTAAGAGGAATGCAACCCATCATCATCATCTAGTTTGGATGCTGCTGAAAACATACCTGCCAATGTTGATTGTTTCAAAAATTTTTCTTTAAATGCTTGAAAATACAATAACTCATTTCTTTTATAAGCATGAATTTTTGTCAAATGTTTCTAGTCTTGAAGGCTTGGTAGATTCATTTGAAAAAACTTTTTGGCAAATCAGTCACATTGGTAATGTTTTGTTTGTAGGCAACTGAATAAAGACATATTTCAGGTATTCAATATTATATTGAATCAAGGGTGCTTAAGGGTCAAAGCTGTATAACTAAGAGGAGACCTCCATATGCCTTTACAGGAATGCAGAGAACCGGCTTCTGATCTAATGTCCAATCCTCACCTTCTCATGGTGCACCCTGTTGGGTATCTATCTGGATACTGAACGAACGAGGATGGGCTGGCAATTTGAGATTTAGCTGACCAAATTGTATTCTTAGTGGCTTAAACCAAACTACAAAATGATGGTACAACATGACAAAATTTCACGCCGGCAGGGGTGTCGCCCGGTTAAACAATGCCCCTGTTGTTTTCACCAGGGAACCAGAGCGAACAGCGAAAAGTCAGCTACTGGAACAAATCTGAATACATACCCCAACTCAACATCACCAGAGTTAAAGATTGGTACTATCAACATAAGAAGCCTGAATGGCAAAGAAATGGAGCAAGCTGAGGAATTAGATAAGTACCAGATCAACATAATAGTGGTGATTGAAACAAAAAAGACCAAAACTGGTGAGATCTTTCTGAGCAATAAATACAAAACATTATATTCAGGCAATGACAATCAAGGAAAATAAGGAGTAGCCATAGTATTCAACAGTAAATACGGGGCTAATCTACTTGAATGACAGGCATCTCAAGTAGAGTGATGTGGGCAAATATCAGAAAGGGGAACTGGACAATGAGACTTATTTGTGCCTATGGTCCCACAGAAGGTTCTACTAAGGTAGAAGTGGAGAAATTTTTTGAGGCTTTAGAGAAAGCAACTGACACAATGAAAAAGGAAAAGTTGATCCTTGTTTGGGATCTAAACAGCAGAGTAGGAAATGATTGTGAGACATACAAAAATATTCTGGGAAAATTTGGAGAAAAGAGCAAAGCTAATAATAATGGCAAATACCTGTTTTGATTTCTGCTCAGGACATGGACTGGTTATTACTAACATGTTCCAACATAAAAACGTGCACAAATTCACATGGAGAGAAGAGACAAGGAATAAGAAAAGTCTCATTGACTATGTTAATGTTGATAGTGATGTTTTCTCCCTGGTGCAGGACACCCGAGTGGACATAGGATTTGAAATTGGAAGTGATCACTATTTAGTCTTGAGCAGGATAAAATTGAATTTCATATTGAAAACAATGACATGTAAGAAAGTTTTAAAGCGAATAAAAGTTGAGCAGCTATGAGATGTGAACTGTAGACTAAAATACAGAAAGATTATTGAAAAGAAAATGAAAGAGTTTGAGAACAGGAATCAAACCTTGGAGATTCAGTGGCAAACTCTGAAGAAAACATTGATTGATTCTGCCAGAGAGGCATGTGGTGAGGTTGTGTGCAAGGATAAAAAAATCAGAACTCCCTGGTGGACACAGGAAGTTAAAGAGGCAGTGAAGGAAAAGAAGAAAGCATATCAAAAGTTCCTGGCAAATAAGTCAGCTTTTACTCTTACAGAATACAGAGACAAATGTAAGAAAGCTGAACACTGTGTAAAACTAGCTAAATAAAAATCATGGGAGGACTTTGGCAAGGAAATAGTAAATAAATATCAAGAAGGCAAGATATTCTGGAGGTTGTTGGAAAAGCTCAGAAATGGAGGAAAGAAAAACTGTAAAAGGAGTTAGAGATGATAAAGGTGACATGAAACTGGAGAAAAAAAAAATATCCTTGAAGTATGTAGTAATTACTTAGAAAAATTACTAAATGAAACAAGTAGAAAATAGAAAAAACCCGTCAAAGGCCTGAAATGTGGAAAGGAAGCAGGAGTAGATGATATTTGATGAAAAATGCTGAAGTATGGAGGTATAAAAGTCTTACAGTGGCTGCACTCCATAGTTCAGAAGGCCTAGACAGAGGGACGAATTCCCGATGATTGGAGTAGAGCTCTCTATTCCAAACGCTACAGTTATATGGTGTCAATTGGGCATAATATCAAGCAATACTTAGTCTTTATTTGAGTTGTAAGTCAGCAGTTAGAATTGAAGGAAGTACAGGAAGATGGTTTGAATATCAAATCTGGTGTGAGACAAGGATGTACATTATCCCCTCTGTTATTCATTATCTATATGGATCACATTATGAAGGAAAGTTGTATTAAACATGATATCAAAATTCGAGATGTTAATGTCAGCTCTTTACTTTATGTGGACGATGTTATACTTCTAAATAAATCCACTACAAGTCTGCAAGATTCCCTGACTAAATTGAATAACTGTTGTAATAGATATGGTATGAAGGTCAGCAATACAAAGACAATGAAAATAGGCAGAATCGTTGAAAATGTCAACTGTGTTGTGAACGGAGAACCTGTGCAGCAAATAAAACATTTCAGCTACTTAGGTATACAATTTTTAGTGAAGTTCTGTTGTCTATTTCCATATTTAATTTACCATCTCCACTAAAAATCGTATACCTAAGTAGCTGAAATGTTTTACTTGTTCCACAGGTTTTCCGTCCAACAAATCTGGTATGGTAGGAATTCAAGTGAATAAATTCATATGGAATAAGAGAGAAATTAACCAGCACACTAAATTAACTGTATACAAGACAGTGTTCAAACCAGTTTTAACTTATGGATCTGAGAGCTGGACCAAAGATTAGAGACCGCAGATATGAGAGTTCTGAGAAAGATTAGAGGCGTGAACAAATGGCATCAATGGCAATATCATATTAAAAAAACTTCAAAAATCTCTACTAGATGCATAATAAAATGCAAATTTGTTTTTGTATCTATCTGTTTGTTTGCTTAAAACTTGAACTGCTGATCCGATTTTCTTTTATCAGGTAGAGCTGGTCAGGCCTTAGAAAGCAGTATTTTTTGGGGGGGGGGGGGGGGGAGGATACATATATATATTTTTTTTGGAAAAGGGGAGTAAACCAAAGAAGTTTGGGAACCACTGATCTATATGATTTCAGGCAGGGAAGAATCACTGGAAAGCTTGAAGAAGGCTGCACAATTACTGATATTGACAGAGAGTTTGGAATCTCATATAGCATTATATCCAGGCTCTGTATAGCATTTCAAACCAACAGATTGTGTTCTAGATGTTTGCTAAGAGGTTGATCTTGCTCTACCATGAACATGAATACAGATTTTTGGTTATAACAGCAAAACATAAATGAACTCACTATGGCAGGTCGGTTGCAAGTTGGGCCCTTTCAAGCACAGTTACACAAATTTTTGACAAACTGTGTTAAGATGTCTGCAACAAGTAGACCAATATGTCCAAAGGCCTGTAGTCTGTGTCCCTTTATTCACAGCTCATCGTAGAGCATGTTTCAGTGATGTGGTACCAATGGGCTAATGGTGTTCCAAGACACCAATAGCCCATTGGTGTCTTGGAATTCCACAAGTTGGAATTCCAAGACACCAATGTACTCTTTTACAGATGAGAGTCATTTTAATCTTTCCTCCGATTCTAGGCGACATTTGATCTGGGGTGAAAGCAGTGTTGCTTACCACCGCAAGAATGTTCTTGAAAGGGATAGATACAGCAGTGCTGGAGTTATGGTATGGGGAGGCATTATGCTTAATGCACCCACCAAGCTACAAGTGCTGGAAAAAGGGATGAATGATGAACGATACTGCAACCAAGTTCTTCAATGTCACGTTCGACTGTTTGTGGTGCTGTATGCAAAGAATTCATTTCTTTGGATGACAATGGCACACCACATTGTACACAGGCAGTGGAGATACTTCTGGAGGCTGAGGATATTAACTGAATACAGCGGCCAGAATGCTCCCCAAATTTTAACCACATAGAACTCGTTTGAAATGCAAGAGGGAGAAGCATTGCTGCTTGAAATTACCCTCCAGAAAATAAACAAGCCATTATCCTTGCTCTAAAGGAGGAGTGGGCCAGTTTGCCTCAAGAACTCCTGAATCGCTTGGTGCTAAGCATGGTACGATGTTGTGAGAGCTGCATCGCAATTTAGGATAGACATATTCCATACTGTATGAGGGTGGTTTGAAAAGTTCGGTAAATTTCCAATAGACAGCGACACAATTCGTACATTCATACCAGTGTCAGCATGCATCATCTTTTTCATGACCCCTAGTAAAATTTTAGCCACGTGTGATCCATACTTCTCATTTGGCAAACATTTAAAATGACCATGATCAAATTTTTCATAAAACTGGAGAAAAAAGAGTTTCATGCAGTGAAATAAAAATAGAAATAAAACACTTTTATTTAAAGATGTGGAAAGCCACAGATCAAAGCTGAGTTAGATGCAGTTCATGGAGACTCTGCACCAGCATTAAAGACTATTTATTTTTGGATAAATGACTTTAGACATACTAACTCCATCGAAGATGAAGCACACTCCGGACATCCGACTGAGGTCACTACCAAGGAAATGATTTGACAAAATCCATGGTATTTTTATGAAAAAGCGTCAAGTGAAAGTGTGCGAGATTGTTGAATTGTAGGCATCTCAACTGAACAGATGTATAAAATCCTGCATGAAAAATTGCACATGAAAAAGTTGTGTGTGCGATGAGTGCTGCGATTGTTGACTGTCGATCAAAATTGCATGTGAAAAGATATTTCAATGCAGTGTTTGGTGATGCTTAATCGCAATTTGCATCGATTCATGACTGTAGATGAAACTTGGATCCAACACTACACACCTGAGTCCAAGAAGCAGTCAAAACAGTAGACAATGCCTGGTGAAAGAGCAATGAAAAAAAGCAAAGACTGTTTTATCAGCTGGGAAGGTGAGGGCCACTGTTTTTTGGGATTCCCAAGGAATTATCATGATAGACTATTTGGAAAAGGGTAAGACAATAACAGGAGTCTATTATGCGTTATTGTTTGACCGTTTAAAAGAACTGAAGAAAAAACTGCCAAGATTGGTGCACAAAAAATTGCTTTTTCTTCAAGACAATGCACTGCCCCACATATCGGCTGTGCAATGGCAAAATTGCACAAATTGAGGTTCAAATTGGCTCCACGTCCACCGTATTCTCCGGACTTGGTGCAGTGTGACTTCTTCTTGCTCCCAAACTTAAAAATTTGCCTTGGTGGGAAAAAATTTCTTCAAACGAGGATGTCATCAAGGATGTCGATGACTATTTTGCACAATTTGACAAATCCTACTTTTAGATGGGATGAAAAAATTGGAAACTTGCTGGACCAAATGCGTAGACCTCAATGGAGACTACGTTGAGAAATAAAGGTGATTGTTTCCAAAAAAAAATATGTTTAACTTATTTTTTTACCAAGCATTTCAAACAACCCTTGTTAAAACCATACAGTAATTCCTTAACTATATGCTTAGAAAATCTGTAATTTTTGTCAAGAACATACTGCAATTTAATTTGCACAAAATTTATAACCTTCTTTGTGTATTAGTATGCTGTATGTGTATCAACATGTATTAGTATGTTAATATGCTGGCAATAAATTTATGTCTACATTTGGCTGTAGTCATGAAAGTTGTTTCATGTACAGTTAAAAATGTATTTCGACTCAGTATTTGGATACCAGTGTACTACACCTGTATTCCATTTTACTGGTATTTGTTCATTTTTATATATTTCTTTAAAATTTTTAATAATGCCTGATGTAATACAGATCATCATCATCAAATTCCTGTCATGTACCCTCAAGGGGTATACAGGATATGATAGTACTACATGAAAAAAATTACATCATTACTAACTTCCTATCTACAATTTTCCTCCAAATCAGTCTGTTACTTGTCAAGACTCCAACATTATCAGATCTTATATTTCTATCATCTAAGGCACTTTGTACCATATCAATCCACCTATATCTTGGTCTTCCTCTGGGACGTTTTGCTGCCAACCTGACAGAGAACACTTCTTTTGCTAATCTTTCTTCGTCCATTCTGTTTAAGTGACCATAACACCTGAGATTAGCTCTGCAAACGCATTCCTGGATGTTGACAATGTCAAGTTCTTTCCTAATATCCTCGTTTTTAATATGATACTGCCATTGATGCCATCTGTTCATGCCTATAATCTTTCTCAGGACTCTCATATCTGCGGTTTCTAGTCTTTGGTCAAAACTGGTTTGAACACTGTCTTGTATACAGCTAATTTAGTGTTCTGACTAATTTCACTCTTATTCCATATGAATTTATTCAATTGACTTCCTACCATACCAGCTTTGCTGATTCTGTTGTCTATTTCTATATTTAATTTACCATCTTCAGTAAAAATCGTGCCTAAGTAGCTGAAATGTTTCACTTGTTACACAGGTTCTCCATTCAGAACACAGTTGACATTTTTAATGATTCTGCCTATTTTCACTTTCTTTGTCTTTTTATTGCTGACCTTCATACCATGTCTATTACAACAGCTACTCAATTTAGTCAGAGAATCCTGCAGACTTGTAGCGGATTTATTTAGAAGTATAACATCATCCGCATAAAGCAAAGAGCTGGCATTAACATCTCCAATTTTGATATCATGTTTAATACCACTTTCCTTCATAATGTGATTCATATAGATAATGAATAAAAGAGGGGATTTTATACAGTTCAGAGTTTACCCAATCTACTTCTGCTGACTTACCATTTTTTAAAATTTTTATTTAATTAGGTTCTTTTTTAATTCCTTCATGGTTGTTATATCATTCAAAGCATTTTGTAAGTTTTTGGTGTAATTTTACACCAAAATGTTGTGTAATTTTTATGTTAGAATTATCTGTCAAAATATCGGTAAAGTAATCTAAGAACTGATTTAAATCTACTTCACAAATTATTCACAGTTTCTTCTATATTTGCATTTTATATCTGCTTTAGTATTTTATAGTCACTTTTATTTTGTATATATCATTTTCTAGGTATGATACAAATACCAATACATCTTAGATAGAAACAGAATCACAGAAGTATTAATTAGGACTTGTATCTGAGATATGGTTTCATTATGGGGAAGAGAGAGAGAGAGGTTTGCTTCTTTTTTTTTTTTTTTTTTTTTTAATATTGATTCCATACATGAGAGGTTGACAGATTTACAAGTACATCAGTGCCATGTGTAGCACTGATGTACTGCAGATGAAGACTGAGATAGAAGTTAACTGATGTTATTTTTTCCCTCCCCCAAAGAGCTGCGGGTTATAGTTCTTTGGGAATACAGAACAAAAGTGGACAGAATAAAAAGAGAAGAGTCATATAAGTAGACTAGTCATGAAGATATTTCACATACAACTTTAGTTTGCATTTGCTTGGGTCAAGGATTAAAACAAGAATATAATTTCTTGTTATTTATAATGGACAGTCCTTGAGATTTTTTTTAATCTTTTGATCCCATGCATGAGAGGTCAAGAGACCTATAGGCACATCAGTGTGGGATGCAGATGGGGTGGGTCAGAGATCATTTTTTTCCCTTTTGCAGAGATGCAGGTTGTAATTTGAGAATATTTCTTGAGGATGGCTGTTCCAGAGGACAGAGGTGGAAGGAATAAAAGAGGATGAACAGAAGCAGGTTCAGTGTGTTTGCAGTCGCACAGTAAAAGGGTGCTAGGCAGCTGCTGCCCTTGTATTAACAAGTGCAACAGACATTATAGGAATGATGGTTGCCAATTCACTGCAGCAGTGACCATTGAAGTACTAGTAGAATAGACTGAGTGCTGAAACATTGTCTGTGAGATAGAGGATAAAGTGAATCTTTAAGAGAAGGATCATCTATAAGCTTAATTTCTGGTGAGCAGTATGCCGAACAAGGGCAGATTTGGGATTTGTATAGAGTTAAGAGTTTGTCTTAAGTCTGTCGTGCAAAAAATATCTTTTTCACGAAAAATAATGCCTAGTTTCCTGGAAGATGAGGAGGCTATTGATGCGATGTGTTTATACCAGAAGAGATTGAAAGTAAATGTTAGTTCAAGCAGAGAGAGAGAGAGAGAGATCTGATCTTGTCTGGTGATTTGTGTATTACCGAGGATGATGATAGGTAATCTGAGATCTATTTTGTGAGAGAAAAGGCAAGACTGTCTTGGTGGTACTGGGCATGACAAGGTTGTAGATGATCTTACAGCCTGGGATGTCAGAGTATACTGCATGGTTTGTCAAATGAGTAAGATGAGTGGAGAGTACTATTGTCTGAAAAGCTGTGGATAGGATTAGCGGCGATTATGGGTAGGTCATTTATGAACAAGAGAAAGAGTATACGTTGAAAATTATTCACTTGGTTATATTATAAATTAAATTAAAGATACCAAGAAATTATATACTTGGTTTAATCCATTATCCCAGTGTATGCAAACAAAGTTTGCGCCTGAAGAATCTTTCAGGACTGGAGCAACTTGTGACAAAGGTGGTATAACTTCTCATCACTTGCCTTAGTAACCTATAATGTAAAGCATATCTCCTTGCAAACATGTATAATGCTATGCATTAAGGGAAGGGAAGGAAGAGAAGGTTGATGAGACCTCAATAAAGGTTGAAACCAGTCTGGGTAGTGACCCTTCTCTTAATGACCCAACATATCCACAAGGAGATGTGCTTTGCATTATGTGATACTGAGGCAAGTGATGAGAACTTATACTACCTTTGCCACAAGTTGCTCCAGTCCTGAAAGATACTTCAGGGGCAAACGCTGCTTACACTTGGATAATGGATTAAACCAAGTATTTAATTTCTTGGTATCTTTTATCTAATTTATAACCTAACCAAGTGAAAAACTTTCAACTATCTATCGCTAATCCAGAGTATTTTTAATAATAAGGTGTGACACCTTTTGACAAGTGGTACATAGAAATATGACTTCTCCATTCCTTCCACCTCAGCATCACCACTTCTCGGCTGGCTCTCACTGATGAGACCTCAATAAAGGTCGAAACCAGTCTGGGTAGTGATATGAGAATTATATATGTTGTGTGCTTAATGTGTGGCATTATACATGTCTGCAAGGAGATGTGGTTTGCATTATGGGATACTGAGGCAAGTGATGAGAACTTATATCACCTTTGTCACGAGTTGCCCCAATCCTGAAAGATACTTCAGGCACAAACAAAGTTTGTGCCTGAAGTATCTTTTGTGCCATTTATGTGCCTGAAGTGTATTTGTGCCACTTAGATCATGGATTAAACCAAGTATATAATTTCTTGGTATCTTTAATCTTTAACATTATTTAAATTAAGGGGATATTAAATCCCACATTGTTTTAAAACCGAATAAGAAACTCAAAGATTGGAATCAAAGAGTTTCATGCCGAATATAGTAACTATAAATGTATCGGCAACTACTAGCGTAAGCTAAAGCACATAGTTCAAGTACTAGTACAAACTGGGACAACTCGTTGCAAAGGTGGAGAAAGTTCTGATTGCTATTCTTAGTATTTTCCATAATGTAAAACCCATCTCCTAGGAGATGTATGATGTTATACATTATGGTGGGAGGTCACTACCCAGACCGGTTTCGATCTTTATTGTAGCTAGACCAAAGTATAATACTAAGGGTATAGCGAAAAGAACTTAAATACTCTGCTATACGAGTTATCAAAAAAGGTGCACCCATAAATTATTTAAAGAGCCAATAGGCTTCATTTTGGCGATGTAAAACATTATTTAAATTAAGGGGATATTAAATCCCACATTGTTTTAAAACCGAATAAGAAACTCAAAGATCGAAATACAGTAACTATAAACGTATCGGCGACTACTAGCGTAAGCTAAAGCACGTAGTTCAAGTACGTAGTACAAACTAGGCAACTCGTTGCAAAGGTGGAGAAAGTTCTGATCGCTATTCTTAGTATTTTCCATAATGTAAAACCCATCTCCTAGGAGATGTATGATGTAAACTTTAGCTTATGCTAGTAGTCGCCGATATGTTTATAGTTACTATATTTGGCATGAAACTCTTTGATTCCGATCTTTAAAACTTATTTGGTTTTAAAACAATGTGGGATTTAATACCCCTTAATTTAAATAATGTTTTACATCGCCAAAATGAAGCCTATTGGCTCTTTACTTTAAATAATTTAATCTTTAATTTAATTTAGAAAGAGTATATGTGATAGGACAGAGCCTTGAGGTACTCCAGCATTGATGGTGAGGCTCAAAGAGAGAGAAAGCTGGCTACCCAGACCAAAGGATGGCAATTTGTTAAGTAGTCCATGCCATACATGGTCAAAAGCTCTATAAATGTCAAGGGTGACTGTACAAGTTTCTCCTAACCCTTCTGTGGCATATGCCCACTGGTGGGTGATGTAAGTTACAAGATCAGCCATGGATCTTGAATGGTGAAATCTGTACTGGTGTTCACCGATTAATTGGAGGACCTCTAAGTAGTGGCCCAAACAATTAGCTATGGATGACTTTCTCCATTATTTTGGAGAGTATTGAAGTGGTTGGTAGTTTGATGAGAGACTTCTATCTATCACCCTGTTTTGAAATAGGATTGATATGAAATTATTTCCGTGAATTGTGATAAGTGACAGATATGTAAAAAATATTGTACAGACAATGCACAACAAGTGTTATTTCTGGAATACGTTTGAGAACAACTAGAGAGATGCCATCGGAAGCAGAAGAAATTTGGAGATGAGGCAAGATTTTTTCCTGTTAGCCTTTATGAAATCGGATTTGCATCTGTTGATTACTGATTTGTGTATGTTGTGTTCTTTCGTACAGACAGGGTATGAAGCTGGAGTTCTTGAATTTAGCCACATGCAGTACACTAAATTTTTTTTTCTTCAACTGCTTTAATACACTTTTGGTTGAACCAGAGAGCTTGGAAAGTAGATGAGGATTATAGGTTGAATTGGGGATGAAGATCTTCATGCCAGTGAGAATAATTTCTGTAACTCCTTTGAAGCAAGTGTTAGGGTCATATGAGTCAAAACAGCAATCAGACCAAGGAAAGGAAGAGTAGAAATTTAGAAGGTCACTACAGGTGACCTAAATTTCTTCGCATCCTCTGGCACTACAAAGTAGTGCCAGAGGATGCGAAGAGTGATTGGAGGAGGGAGGTGTTCTGTGAGAGAGAGATGAGACTACGAGGGTTGTTTGAAAAGTTTGGTAAAAAAATAAGCTAAACACATTTTTTTTTTGGAAAAAATCACCTTTATTTCTCAACAAAGTCTCCATCGAGGTCTACACATTTGGTCCAGTGAGTTTCCAATTTTTTCTTCCCATCTAAAAAATAGGATTTTGTCAAATTGTGCAAATAGTCATTGACAACATCCTCGTTCAAAGAAAATATTTTCCCACCGAGCCAAACTTTTAAGTTTGGAAACAAGAAGAAGTCACATGGGGCCAAATCAGGTGAATACAGTGGATGTGGAATCAATCTGAACCTCAATTTATGCAATTTTGCTACTGCGGCAGCTGATATGTAGGATGGTGCACTATCTTGATGAAAGAACACTTGTTTGTGAGCCAATCTTGTCCGTTTTTTCCTTCAGTTCTTCTTTTAACCTGGCATTAATAAGGTGGGGTATCACACACCCCCAAAGATATAAAAAGAAATAACTGTGACACTGCCACCTTACTAACGCCGGATTAAACAGTCCAACAATGATGCATAATAGACTCCTGTTATTGTCTTACCCTTTTCCAAACAGTCTATCAAGATAATTCCTTGGAAATCCCAAAAAACAGTGGCCATCACCTTCCCAGCTGACAAAATGTTCTTCGCTTTTTTTTGGTGCTCTTTCACCGGGCATTGTCCATTGTTTTGACTGCTGCTGGGACTCAAGCGTGTAGTGGTGGATCCAAGTTTCGTTTACAGTCATGTATCGATGCAAAAAAATCCTGCAAATTGCAATTAACACATTGCGTTGAAATTTCCCATACGTTTTTCATCAACAGTCAACAATCGTGGCATCCATCGTGCACACAGCTTTTTCATATGCAATTTTTTTGCACAGGATATTATACACCTGTTCAGTTGAGTTGCCTACAATCTCACTCACTTTCATTCCTCCATAAAGATACCATGGATTTTGTCAATCATTTTCTTCATAGTGACCTCAGTTGGGTGTCCAGAGCGCACTTCATCTTCGATGGAGTTACAACTGTCTAAACTCATTTATCCAAAAATAAATAATCTTTAATGCTGGTGCAGAGTCTCCATGAATTGCATCTAACTCAGCTTTGATCTGCGCAGCCGTCCACTTCCTCAAAGTGTTTTATCACTGCACGAAACACATTTTTATGAAAAATGCGAACACTGTCATTTTAAATGTTTGCCAAATGAGAACTACATCACACGTGGCTAAATTTTGCCAGGGGTCATGAAAAAGATGATACATGCCGACACTGACATGAATGAATGAATGAACGAATTCTACATGCCGACACTGACATGAATGAATGAACGAATTCTTTCTCCATCTATTGGAAATTTACCAAACTTTTCAAACCCTCATAGTAGAGGATTGTTGTTCAAGTTGCCAAGAGGAGAAGTTACCTCTATGATGTATCTGGAAGGAGAACTGGTCAAAGAAAGATCCAGGGTATTCAGCAAGTGAAGCAGGTTATCAGAAATTCGAGTAGGTAGATGTACAATTTGTTTTAAGGTCATTGCTTATAACAATGATTGCTGCTTCTCATCCAGCTTGGTTGGTGGTGTTAGAATAGGGGAGCCAGTTGAAGATGTGAATGGTGAAGTTGTCCAGGAAAATGACCTCAATATTCAGATTCTAAGTGGGAGATGTCTTTCATCACCTGACAAAATACCACCACCTTGCTTATTAGAGACCTGAAGTGGCTGCAGCTATATTTGGTTGCTAGAGCAAGGGTTCCGGTTTCTGTTCCCATCCCACTCTCCCACATGTAGTGAGATTGACACCCTCAATAACATGCCATTCACACTGTAACAGGCCCAGACCCTCCCCTATTCGAGGGCACAGCAGTAAAATGGTTCCATAGGCTGTCCGATGCATAGTACATAGGACCAAACCAGTCAGTAACGAATCTGGAGGCTTACCGATCAGCTGGCAACAAATTCTACAACCATGTATAGACAGGAGACTGAGTCTTCTCTGTGTGGGAGGTATGTTTGCAAGTCTGTCACCTGACACTGCATGCTCCACTTCCCTTTTATCTCTTCCTCATCAAACACAATGAACCACAATCAAAAGAAATGTGATTTTGCTGCAGATCTCAAAAATTCTACAAACCAACCCACCACACTAATTCTTACCATAAAAAAAAAATGTTTCCACATCCAATTCGCCAACATCCATGACCTAAACAGCAATATATGTGCACCACCACCATCTATAGTATTCTAAACCAGAACTACCATTCCTATCAGAACCAACTGGCAACCAAAACAGCCACTATCTACTTCACCTGCCACAAGGGAGGCAGATGTGCATTGATCACAACTGACATACCATGCCAGAGACTGTAAATCCTTGAATCTGCACTGTTTGATCTTCTTTGGCTAAAAATTTCTCTACCAAACCAACCTGTCCTTTTCATATGCTTCCTCTATCACTTTCAAAACTCCTGACCTTTCAACTATCTCTCTAAAGCTTTACTTTCTGCAGTCAAAACATCCCAATAACGAGTTTATCCTTCTTGGGGACTTCAATATCTACAACACATATTGGCTCCCCTTCTCCCGTTTCACCAATCAAGCAGGCAGGGATGCTGAGGTGTTTGCAATCAGCAATGACATATTTCAGATCATCAATCTTCCTACTGGAATATCTGACAACCTCCTCCAACTTGCCAACACACTTCACCTTTTGCTAATAAGCTCACCTTCCAGGTATACTGTTGTTGTCACTTCTCCTCTTGGTAACTTGAACCACAACCTCATACAAGTCTCTTTTGCCACAGAACAACCTTCATCTACCAGTTCATAGTCCCATCTCCTTTGGCACTACAAGGGTGCTGACTGGGAGGACATCTGTGACTTCTATTCCTCCTTCCCATGGTCCAACTACTGCTTCATTTCTTCGGATCCAAACACCTGCTCAGACCGAATAACAAAAATCATCCTCACAGGATTGGAGGTTTTCATTCCTTATTCCATTCCAAATTTTCAGCCACCTTCTAAAGCTTTGCTTCTCAAAAAAGTGTGCCAATGCCGTAAAACAAAAAACCTCTGCTTATCACAAATGGCTATACTGGCGCTCACAGCTGCAAAAGAATCATCACTGAGTCCAAGTCAGACTTTGAAAGTGCTAACTGCTGCAAACTTGCCTGCTGTCCAAATGGCAGTTGCTCCTTCTGATCCCTTGCCAAGGCCATTGAGCACAACTTCTACCCCATCAAATTTCCACCACTCTCTCACATCCAGATGGTACTGTAGTTACTTCACCTAAAGACAAGGCTAACTTACTGCCATCACTCTTCTCCTCCAATTCCTGCACTAATGACCTGGACAAGGTTCCCTTCACTCTACCAAGAATGGCTCCCTTTATGGTGTCTATAGTCTCTTGACAAAAAAAAATCTAAAGAATCCTTAATAACCTGGACACAAGTCATCTGGTCCTGATGGTATCCCACCTATTGTGTTAAAAAATTGAGACACAGAACTAACACTATCCTGCATCGCTTCTTCAATCTATATTGTTCAACTGGCATCTATCCTACAACATGGAAATATGTCCACATCATGCCCAATTCAAAGAAAGGTGATAAAAGTTAACCAACGAACTACAGTCCAATTGCTCTCACTTATGTTCTCTCTAAAATAGGGCAACAAACAACTCCTGAACCACCTAGGGATCTAACAATTAATCAGTTACCAGCAATGTGGATTCCACCACTCACAATCTACAACTGATCTTGCTCTCATCACCCACGTTTGGACTCAGCCGCATGGAGAAACTCACGTGGTTGCCCTCAACATGTCAAAGGCATTTGACTGGGTTTGGCGGAGGAGCCTACTTATCAAGCTGTCATCCTATGACCTGCCTTGAACACTCTGCAACTGGATTACCAACTCTGTCACTGATTGCTCACTACGTGTCATGGTTTACTCTTCTCAGATTTCCCCACCAATGCAGGAGTACTCCAGGGTTCTGTTCATTTTCACCTCTCTCTCTCTCTATATAAATGTATATAAATGACCTGCTTTCATAGAATTCCAATCTTATCCATAACTTTGCTGATGACAGTACACTCCATTCCTCCTTTTCATTCAACAAACCTTGTAGTGCTGAAGTATTAGAATATTCAAGATCTACCATGACCAGTGACGTGTACTTAAATCTCCTAGCTATATCACAGTGGGACAAGGACAATTTTGTAAACTTCAGCCACCAAAACTCAGTTCAGTCTAATCTCTCACTAGAAAGAGTTCACTTTCCTCCCCTTTACCTTCAGTAATACTGTGATATTCAAACACAATCAGATTTCTTTTCTTGGACTGATCTGTACCTCCAATCTTTTCTGGTATAACCACATATCAACTGTAGCCTCTGCAGGTGCACTTTTTTTGCACACTACTTCACACCTTCATAGGTGCTAACTCTATACAACGCCCAAATCAGCCCTGCCATGGAATATTGGTCCCACATTTGGGATAGTGCACCAAATCTTCTGTAAAGAATCAAGATTGCTTGATGATGGCAATCCAGTTAATTAATGACCTCTCTCTCTCATAAGCCCACTTCAATCCCATTCTCGGATGTTGAGTTTCTGCCTTGTGCCACTTCTACAGATACTTTTATGGAGAATGCTATGATAAATTGCCACTATTTTTCCTCCACCAAAATCATTAAAACAAGAGCCACTGCTAACCAACACTCTTTTACAGTTCATCTTGAAACTCACCAAACCAATATCACTGCTTCCTCTTCATTCTATCTACTCATGTCAGTTCACCTTCCCCAAAGATTACAACCCTCAGCTGTTCAAGCAAAATGTGAACAGATTCCTCCTTTCTTCTATTCCTCTTGTTCACACATGGCACTAATGTGCTATAGGTCTTGTAAAATTTCAAAAATTTCCAGTTAAAAAAGATCAAGTCTATTCAAAAGAATGCACTATTTAAGAGATGAAACTTGTTCCTAACAGTCTCATTTCAATCACTTTTTCATAAATATTTTGTTCATTAGCACTGCTTGGATGAACAAAATCATCTTCGTTAACCCATTTTTCTCTAAGCATGAAAATACATGAGCAGTTGCTGGTCAACACTGACAAGCAATTGCTCAGGAAAAGTAAAGCTAGTTGTTTGCCAGAGTAGCGTCCAAGATTATCTAACCCTTAACTAATCCACTGGCTGTACTAGTGCATTATGGGTTAGAAAAATATTCATGGATGGGATTCACATAAACCTCATATGCTTCATTACTTTTATCTCTGCTCTTTGGAACAGCTCTCTTCACCAGTCTTTTCCTTAGGAACTATGAACTTCAACTATTCAAGAAATACAAACAGGCACCTTCTTTCTCCTTGACCGCTTGTTTACAACCCATCTGCTCAACCTGCCAAAGTTGGGCAGATATGAGATGCATATTTTGTTAGCAGTAGTACAAGTGAGAAGCAGTGTCTTGAGCAGCAAATACCAAATTTTTATAGAATAATGGATTTGTGATAAGAAAAGTTAGAGGAGCAAACCAGTTCAAGAAAGAATTCAGATCTTCTCCAGAGATCTGAGTGTTATCAAAAGATAAGCATAAGATCTTTTTAAGAATAGGTTTGGAAATTTGATTTTTTTTTAAGTTTGGATGATTTCAGCAATAGGGTTTGTCAAATGAAGACTGAAGTATACTGTCATCAACAAGACTATAGATAGGATCTGAGAATGAGTAGAGAAAGTCATTAAAGTACAGAAAGAAGAGTATGGATAAAGTGCAATATTCAAATATCAGTTGAAAAATCTGAAGAGAATAAATTATTCACACTATGACATGTAGTGGCGAATAACAAGAGAAAAAACTGCCAATCTATTTATAAATGAATGAAATCATCAGATAGCTTAGAAATGGAAAAATAATGGATTCCACTACCCTCAATCCTACAGCAGATCTAGCTACTTTACACATAAGTCAAGAACACGTATGGATAAATCACGTGATTGGCCTTGACATTTCAAGGATACGTGATTAGGTCTAATGATCAGATCTGACATAGTGCACTACTTACCAAAACTGCCATATCATTCCAGTTGCCTGTGATCTTTTGCAACCCAGTTGCAAAAGACTTAAGACAGACAATAATGGTAATGGTGCAGTAGATCAGAACTCTGCACATTTACCAACACTTCTCCATATACATTAGTGATCGTCTCTCACCAGTCACTAATCCTATCCAAAGTTTGGTTGATGATAGTAGGGTACTGTCTTCATTCAACAAACCCAGTACTGCTAAAATCATTCGAGCTTAAAAATCTTTCATAACCAATGTAACTTCCTTACAATTCTTCAATGAATGCAAACACTAACAAAACAGGCATCATATTTCTGGTAGAAAGATCTTCCTCTTATTTTTGATAACACTCAGATCTCCAGACTAGATTCAAGTTTTCTTCTTGGGCTTACAACTCTAACCTTTCTTGGCACAAATCTAATAAATTTTAAATGAAACCTGTGGCACTGTGATCAAAAATGCATACATGTTAGACTCTGATTCCAAAAAAACGTGCTATCTTGCAGCACCAGCTAATTAATGATCCCCCTCTCTCATATACCCACTTCAATCATTTTCTAATGGAATTCAGTTTCTGCCTTGTGCCACTTCTACAGATACTTTCATGGACAGTACTCTGGTGAATTGGCCCCTATTATTCCTCCACTCTCCTCAAAAATCTTTAACACAAGAGCTGTTGCTAACCAACACTCTTTTATAGTCCATCTTGAAACTCACCAAATCAACTTCACTCCCTCCTCTTTCATTCCAACTATTTTGGAACAGTCTCCCCCCCCACTCTGCCTTCCTCAAACCTTCAGCTGTTCAAGCAAAATGTGAACAGATTTCTCCTATCTTCTATTCTTCTTGTCCACACACACACAGCACTGATGTGCTATAGGTCTTGTGGCCTTTTGTGTGTGGATCAGATTAAAAAAAAAAAAAAAAAAAAAAAGTAGCTGCATTGCATATAGTTGAGTTTCATGGAAAGGAATGTGAAGAGGTCTGAGTGGCCAGCGTTTGGAGACTGGTAAATGCAACAAATGAATGAATGTTACTATATGGGACAAGGAAATCTTGAGTCAGAGAAAGTCAAAAGTAGGGGATTCTAAATTAGCCATTCTCTGGAAAGTTATGTCAAATTGACAGACAGGTATTCAGAACGTGGTGTGTGCGTGTAGGTGAGAAGTGAACTACTAGATTTAAGATGACCAGTAGTGTATTCTAAGGATAAGCTCTTAGACCACTGTTGTTCAACGCATGCATTAAAGATATCTGGAAGGACCTGATGATGATGCAAAGACAGGCAAGGCAATCAGTGATGCTACTGAACTGATAAACAGCACTTAAAAATAAATAAATAAATAAAAAAAGTCGGAATAGTAGCTGTTAATTCAATGTTAGCGAGTTTAAAGTTATGCTCTTTGGGGTAATGATATTAATGCCATATATTATATTGGTGATTTTATGCTTGGAGAAACTGATGAGGCTAGGGATCTAGGGATAATTATTCTTAATCCATAATTTATCAAAATGAGTGGTGTAACATTAAAATAAAGGACTGGATTTATGGTGGATAAGAAGTAAAAGTTTAAAGGTAACATAACTACAATTGCAAATACAACTCAGAGCATAATTGTGATACTGAAATGAACATATGTGACCACACCTAGACCACTGTGCACAAATTAGGTCTTCTGGATTCTGAAATAATAAAGAAACTGTGGAAAGGATGCAAAAAAAATTGTGTGTGTGAGATTAAGAAAGGGGTCAGAGCTAGATTTTTAGAACCGTGAATGAGGTGAACAGTTTGTTAGTTGGTGTGAAGTGGTGAGTGCATGTAGTGTGAATGAGTTTAAGAGAAGGTGTGATGACTGATGTAAGTGATGTGTGGTATCCTTCGATGAGTCCTCGACTCCCTGGATGTCTAAGATAACAACTTTCTAAAAAATCCCTTTCTAGATTCTTTTTTCATTTTTCATATCATCTGTGTCCACAATCACCACTAACAGTGAGGCAGCTTCA
This sequence comes from Typopeltis vanoorti, assembly GCF_054136105.1. Lineage (NCBI taxonomy): Eukaryota > Metazoa > Arthropoda > Arachnida > Uropygi > Thelyphonidae > Typopeltis > Typopeltis vanoorti. The sequence goes on along the minus strand of NC_143564.1, from coordinate 88,751,124 downwards.
CTCCTTCAATGCAAAGCTTCAGTTAGTTGCCTAATATGTGTCCGCAAAACATGTCTTATGTTATTGACCGCACCTCTAATGATTGAATTTTCTTATAAAAGGCACAAAATCATGTTTGGACACCTCCTTCACCTCGACTTTCTCTCTCTCTCTTCCACTCCCCACCCCCCACCTTCATTTGCTTTTTCAAACAACCAATTTCACCTGTGATTTTCATAAACTCTCATGTAAATTCTTCCAGTTGAATTCGTTCAACCATCTCACCACCCTACCCTTTTTTTTTTTTTTTTTTTAATTCTTGGTCAAGCTCTTCTCTTTCTTCAAATGTTCAGAGTCATCACACTTGTCATTCATTCTCACACTCCAAAGTTCTTCGCCTTTCTCGATGTGTACATAAATCAACTTCCTCAAAAATTGAGCATAAAACTCGATCTTCATGATGAAATTTTTCAAGCTGCTGCCTAAGGATGTAATTTTGAAAACTTAGCCTCTAAATTGCTGAACTATTCCTATATTTAAATTATTCTTATATTTAAATTAAAAGTGCTGTAACATAAAATAATTCCAGAATATGACATTAAAACATTCATTCCTGTACTGCACATACTTTAACATCTTTATTCACTGTCACAACAAAAAATAAACAAATAATAATAAATAATTACAAAAATCTTTTCTATTCAGAATTTTTATTTTCATCACAATAAGACCAGGCATTAAATACATAAATTGTGCAAGATTTAATGTTTAAGTTCATGCAATGGTAATTTCATTATTTAAACACCCTAAAACAGGGGTTCCCAACCCTATGCCTGCAGGCACCATGGTGCCCGTCGACCAATTTGTGTGTGCCTGCCGCTGTTCAACCGTGTGCCATATAGTTTGAAATAATCATGCAACAATTCATGGCATGCTATATGACGCATGACGAGTATTAAACGCATACGATGTAAAGTAGACGCGCATTAAAAGTTGTTCATTCCAATTTAAGAACTGGAATATCATCATATTCTCCTAATTATGAAGCACTGGCCAATGAAATGGAATGCCAAAGATCACACTAACTTACATATATATATTTAAATTATTATATAATGTTTGAATTCTTTTTAACAAAAGAATTCAAAAAATTTGCCTGAAAAAACAGATGGTGCCCGTCAACCTACCGGTATTTTAGAATGTACTCTAGGAAACAAAAAGGTTGGGAACCCCTGCCCTAAAATATCAAAATATGGAACAAAAATCAAAATCACACAATAATTAAACATAATTTTATAATACAAATACAGTTTTAGAAATATTACTTACTGATTCTGTCAACCTGCTATCTTCTGGGCACTTACTCATGTAGAATGATTTTATCTTAGATGGAAAACGGCATAGCATGATAACCTATACAAAAATAATTTTTTTATATTACGGAAAAAGAAAGAAGACCACAATAAATAGAAATCTATGACTGGGTAATAAATGGCCATTGTTTTAGCCAAGTTGGCAAAATAACATTTACTTTTGGAAATTTTAAGTTTGAGAGTGAAATCATGGAACTTTAGCCAGGAATATATTTACTTTTTTAAATGAACTGAAATATAATTTTTTAAACTCATAAAATTTATGTGTAAAAGTATTTCATCACTTAAAAAAAAAGATGAAAGAGCCCAAAGAGGCTTTATTTTTCTTGAAAATTATTAAAAGGAAGGATATTAACAAATGAAGGTACTGCACACTTTGAAGTGCAAAGATATTTGTGGAACTGCTTCAGGAAGCAGATAAGATTCAGGAATGGGGGATAACTTTTAGTGGAATAAAATTCAGAGAGCATATTGCACTTGTTGCAAAAAAGTATCACATCCCACTTTCTCTGTGTCCAACCTTTTATGTTAAAAGTCAGAGTAAGTTAACTACTGTATATTTGTATATAATCTTATATTTGTTTATTGGTTGGTTGTTTCAAATTCGTACCCATGATGGTGCATTGACTTCAGAGAGAGTGAAATCATGGAACTTTAGCCAGGAATATATTTACTTTTTTAAATGAACTGAAATATAATTTTTTAAACTCATAAAATTTATGTGTAAAAGTATTTCATCACTTAAAAAAAAAGATGAAAGAGCCCAAAGAGGCTTTATTTTTCTTGAAAATTATTAAAAGGAAGGATATTAACAAATGAAGGTACTGCACACTTTGAAGTGCAAAGATATTTGTGGAACTGCTTCAGGAAGCAGATAAGATTCAGGAATGGGGGATAACTTTTAGTGGAATAAAATTCAGAGAGCATATTGCACTTGTTGCAAAAAAGTATCACATCCCACTTTCTCTGTGTCCAACCTTTTATGTTAAAAGTCAGAGTAAGTTAACTACTGTATATTTGTATATAATCTTATATTTGTTTATTGGTTGGTTGTTTCAAATTCGTACCCATGATGGTGCATTGACTTCAAAGATTAACACGTTTACTCATATACCAACTACGAGTAAACTTGTAGTTGGTATATGAGCCCCACAAGCCAGCTGTGAGTATACTCGTATGATGCTTACCGCCGACAACGAGATTACCATTATGACCTTGAAGAAGTGAAATTGCTTGGTGTACGGGAACAAACTATGCTGAAGTAGCATGGCAGCGAACGTGTTAACATGACTGCAAATTCAAAAGAATGAAACAAGTATAAAATAAGCTAAAATATGTACTGTAAAAACACACACACATAACAGATACACAATTATGCGTATTTAGTAATTCTCTGTCTCTCTAAAGAGATCTGACATTCCCACTTTCTGTAGAATATCAATTAATAAGAATTCATTTTTTACTATCCTATATATCTAACTTTTTAAATTATTATTACATACCAAAAATGCACTGGCTATTTTAGAATTTACTCAATATGAATGCAAAAAAGTCATCTCTCACAGTTAAATTCATTACTGAGAGATTACATGAAATACCACACAAAACAATGACCATAGTTCAGCTCTAAGTTCTGTAGTTTCTATATGGGAAGTTCTTATTTCTTGACTGTACTCTTTGTCTTCCTGTATTTCATCTATTTATTTTTATTTCTATTCATTCATTTTGTCTTCTCTCTCTCAAATTCCTCAAACAGAATATAAGAAGTTAAAGAGCTCACTTGATTATTATACTTGCATATATCTCCTTCTAGTAAACAAGCTTCCTTGAACCCATCTTTCCTGCCTTTTAAAAATACATTTAACGGAGAAGTTCCAAAAGCACTACAAGAAAAAGAACTTTACTGTAGATTCCATCTTGCTTCATGGGACATATACCACTTGTTTCCATGACTTATTCATGTAGGTTCTTATTATACTGTTCTACAGTATTCACAGTTCTCACAGTAGAGTAAATAAAGATGCATAAAGATAAAAAAATTTAACCCTTAGTTAATTTCTTGTTTCCAGCTCTCCTGCTTGCCTACTTTCTGGCATTCTCATATCTGGTGATAGCTGTTCTAAAAACTCACAATTAATATGTATGCAAATATTCAATGTGCAATTCAAAGCAGAAGTGACAAAATGGCTGCTGTTAATGCAGCAATTGCAAGTTACAATTGTATGGCAAAGGAACACTACAATAAATTCTGGGTCAGAGACAGCTATAGAAAGTTTTTCCACTTGATTAGAAATTAAATTAAACTTGCCAAGAAATTACATTTTTGTTTAAATCCTTTATCCAAGTGTAAGCAAGCAAAGTTTGCATGTGAAGTATCTTCATGGCTGGGCTACTTGTACACAGAAACTGATTACTTCATATCAATTGCTTTGCATTCCATAATGCAAAGCACCCTTTCCTTCAAAGTGTATAATCCTATGCAAGGATTTTAGAACAATAAGCCTCATTTCCCATACATCAAAAATACTTATGAGAATTCTAACACTGAGAATTGCATCTCTTCTTCTTCTTTGGTTCATCAATCCGAAGATTGGTAATTATATCAGCACATAACAACATCCTGTCTTGTGACCTCCTTTTTTATCTCTTCATAACTCTTAGTGTCAGTTAGCATCATTATGTTATTTATATATGAAATTCTTGGTCTGCCTCGAGGCCTCTTTCCTTCTACAGTCCCCTCCATTATTTCTGTAATCATTCCCCGTGCCTCAAATGGTGTCCAATTATGCTTTTTCTTCTCTTATTGATATGTTTCATTAATGACCACTCTTCATGAACTCTATTTAGAACTTTTCATTACTTTTCCTTCATGTCCAACTAATTTTCATCATCTTTTTCCAGCACCCAAGTTCAAATGCCTCCAACTTTTTCATGTCTTGTTTTGTTAGAGTGCCCGCCTCACAACCATATAATGCAATGCTCCATATGTATGTTTTCACTAGCCTTTTTTTTTTTGAGCTGCATGCTTTTTTGGCTAGGATTATTCATGCTTTAATACCTGATTGGTTTCTTCCATCTTCTGTGATAAGACTTCAAAGATATTTAAAAGAGGATACCTGTTGTATTAGGTTATTATTTATTTCCAGGTTTATTTTCATTGGATTTGCTTTACTTGTAATTAATAATTTTGTTTTTTTATAATTAATTTTTAGGCTGTACTGTGTGAAGATTTCTTCCATCTTTGTTAGGGTGACTTTCAGTTTGTTTTTGTTATCAGCTATAACTGCTATATCATCTGCAAACCATAGCCAGTTAATATCAATTCCATTTATCTTAATTCCTGTTTCTATTAGTTCTTTCAATTTATTTATTGCATCTTCAATGTATAGATTAAACAATATGGGTGAAAGAGAGCACCCCTGTCTTACTCCTCTACGTATTTTTGCTATTGCGGTTTTTATTGTATTGCTGGCTGCTTCTATTAGGGCTTCTTGATGCTTGTAAAGATTAAATATGAGCCTTCTATCTCTCCAATCTACCTTTATTATTTTTAGGAGGTGAAACATTTGATTCCAGTCAATACTATCGAAGGCTTTCTCCAAGTCAAGAAAGACTATCAGAGTATTTTGATTCTTCTCCAATCTTCTTTCAGTAACTGCTCTTAGAGCTAGGATTGCTTCTCTTGTCCCCTACTGTTTCCTGAATCCAAAATGGTCATTGCCAACATATTCTTCAGCCTTCTTTGTTAGTCTTTTTTGTATAATTTTGAGTAGTATTTTCGAAGCATGTGATATTAAGCTTATTGTTCGATGATTTTCACACTTGTTTGCATTATTTACTTTAAGAATGGGTATGATAGAGCATTGTGTAAATTCTTTGGGGATGATCTCCGTTTCATAAATATCCTTTATGATCTTGAAAAGGTATGACTTAGTTATGTTTCCTGAGTATTTTATTAATTCTGATAGGATGTTATCAATGCCTGGTGCCTTGTTGGTTGACAATTCATTCAGTGCCCATTCAAATTCATCTTTTAATATAGTTGGACCAATTTCTTCCACATCAAGTCTTGTGTCTAGATCTTTTCCACTATATAGATCTTCCAAGTACTCCTTCCATCTTTCCAAAATTTCTTCCTTATCTATAAGTATGTTCTCCCTGTTTATTTTTGATAATTGTACTTCTTGTCTTGTTTTGCTGGCTTATTCCTTTTATAATGTTATAAGCTTTATCGATTCTTCCAGTCTTTGTTAGATCTTCTATTTCTTTACATTTCTCTGTATACCAATTCTTTTGCTTCTTTACACTTTCCATTTATCATATTTTTTGTATGTTTATATTTGTCTTTGCTTTCTTCCTTTAGGAAGGTTTTGTATTTTCTTCTTTCATCTATTAGATCTAGAATGTCCTGGGTGATCCATGGTTTTATTTATTTGCTCCCTCCTTAATCCTATGCAGTCATTGGCAGCATTGACTGTATCCTTCAAATGAGTCTATTTTTCCTCTATGTTTTTCTTTTCCTCTCTCCCGTTTGAATGCTTTCATCAGTTTGCTGTTTATAGTATCTATGGGTTTTCCTCTGTTTTCAGATTATATATGTTCCATTTGGGCCTTTTCCTTGGTTGTGACAGTTTTTTAAATTTCAGATTACATTTCAATAAAACCAAATTGTGGTCACTGTCAACATCAGCTCCTGGGTAACTTTTGCATGATTTTACTTGATTTTTAAATCTATTTCTTATCATAATATAATCTATTTGGTACCTTCCTATATCCCCTGGCATTTTCCAAGTATACCTTCTTCTTTTTTGGTACCTCATACCAGGTATTAGTAATGATCAGATTGAATTGCTGGCAGAACTCCAAAAGTCTATCTCCTCTTTCATTTCGGCATCCAAGTAAATACTTTCCCACCTCTCTACCATCTTTGCCTTCACCAATGACTGTATTCCAATCCCCTATGACAATAAGATTATCTTCCTTCTTGGTCAGTTTGATTAGCTTCTCAATATCTACATATATACTCTCTCAACTTCATCATCATTGTGGTAGCTAATAGGCATGTAAGCTTGTATTATTATAATATTTGTTGGTTTTGCTTCTAGTTTTACCATTATCAATCTGCTACTACATTTTACTGAGATGATTATTCTTCTTCTCCATTCCTTAATGAGAACCACCGCGACTCCATTTTTTGCTATCTCATCACCTGAATAAATGATTCTATAATCACCACTCCAAAACGTTTTATAGAGATAACCATAGAGATAACTAATTCCCAATATGGCTATTTTTAATCCACCCATTTCTCTCTTCAAATTTTCCAATTTGTAGGAGGGTTCTCACATTCCATGTCCCAATGAATGTACAAGGATTTCGCTGGTTTATGACCTGGGAAGCCTTGTTTCTTCCCCTGCCATGCACAAGTCTTGAGCCATTGTGCACTTTACTATCATTTAGAATGTCCATCCATACTGCTATCTTACTAAGGAAAAACAGAACAAGGTGGTATTCCCTTGCATTCCTTGTCCAGCAATAGCCTTCTAGAGAGGCTCAGTGTGCTAGCCGTTTCTCATTCCTCATGATTATCTGCCTACCACAGTATCCTTTACACCGTTGTCACTTATGGTGATCTTCCACTGATCAGGATGAAAGTTGTTGCTACCCCAACTTCCAGCGGGCTGTAACTTATTTAATGGCAGTTACATCTCGCATCCCCATCAGTGGAAATGTGTGGCTTTTTATAGAGATAACCATGCCACTGTCTATCTCCCCACTTCCTGTTGGTAGATGCCGTCCCATTGTCCACGACTGCTTATTCACAGGTTTCCCTGTTTATTCGCAGCTAACCTCTGTATCCAGAGGCCATTCCCCTATCCGCAACCTGAGGGACGTGCTTGGTAGCATGGCACCCATGCCCCAATCGCATCTAAGGTGAAAGAATTTCTTGTAGAAGATCAGTTTAGTCTCAGGAAGGGTAGGGGAACAAGAGATGCGATTGGACTGTTAAGAATAATAAGTGAAAGAAGTCTGGAAGTGATAAAGAAGTTAATATCTGTTATATAGATTTTGAAAAAGCTTTTGACTTTGTAAAATGGGATAAGATGGTGGAAGTAATGGAAAAGATTGGTATAGATTGGAAAGACACAAGGCTAATTATTTCACTATATATGGGACAAACTGCCACCATGGTGAGAGACATATATGATACAACAGAGCCAGGTATCATTGGACGAGGAGTAAGATAAGGATGTTCTCTGTCACCAATTTTGTTTAACATGTATTCTGAAGCAATGTTAAAAGAAGCATTGGAGAATATAGAAGAAGGAATAAAGATTGGAGGTAGACATATCTGCAATATGATATGCAGATGATAAGGCATTATTATCAAATACTGAAACAGGACTACAACATCTGTTTGAACAGATTACTGGAGACCTGTATCAATTATGGAATGAAAAATTAACATAAGAAAAACAAAGGTAATGAAAGTAGCAAGGAAAGAGGCAAATATAGATATCAGAATAAATGGGGAAAAATTGAATCAAGTAAAGGCATTTAAATATCTAGGAAGTGTTATTAGCAGTGATGGAAGATGTAAAAGTGACATAAAAGCAAGAATAGCGATGGAAAGAGATACCTTTAATAGAAAATGGAATTTATTCAGAAGTAAAATGGATAGAAACCTAAAGAAAATACTAATAAAATGTTATGTGTGGAGTGTTTCCCTCTATGCGGCTGAAACTTAGACATTGAAGAAAGAAGAAATTAAGATTTTGGAAAGCTTTGAGATGCGGATTTGGAGAAGGATGGAAAAAAATCAAATGGACAGAAAAAGAGTAGAAGAAGTCTGTTAAAGAGGATAAAAAGAAGAAAGGGAAACTGGATTGGACATATTCTGAGAGGAAATGGAATCATGAGGGATTCCATTGAAGGAAAAATAGATGGAAAAAGACCCAGAGGAAGAGTAAGGAAAACAATGCTAGATGACATGCTGAATGGAGACAGATACACAACCTTGAAAGAGAAGGCTCGGAACAGAAGAGAGTGGAAGGAAAGTTTTTGCCACTAAGAGAAGAACCTGCTCATTTGCAGAATACTTAAGAAAAGATTCCTATGCATTATGGGAAGAGTCACTACCCAAAATGGTTTCGACATTTATTAGGGTCTCATCAGCAAGAGCCAGAAGAGATGCCAAAGTTTTTTCAATTTTATTTTATGTATATCTGTTCCACACACGAGAGGCCATAAGACATACTATAGCACACTAGTGTAGTGTGTGTGGGTAATGTGCAATTCAGAGCAGAAGTCAAGTGATAAAATGGCTGCTGCTAGTGTGCAGCAATTGCAAGTTACAATTGCATGACAAAGGAACACCACTATAAACTCCAAATCAGAGACAGCAATAGAAAGTTTTTCTGCTTGGTTTAGTTTAATTCAGAAGTCATACATATTTCATATATATAAAAAAAGCCAACAGAGTTTTTTTTTGCATTTTTTTAAATCTTACATATTCAAAATGAAAAAACTGCTATTGTTAATTATGGCATAACTACCAGCAGTGGAGCTATGGCTTAATTATCAGGGTTTATAAATGTGTGGAGATGCTGAACAATTATGGTTATGACAGTAAATGCTCAGATGGAATTCAATATGGAATAGTTTATTCCTCAAAAAGAGATACTCCACTCTCTAAACTGGCTAAAACCAAAAAAATTGGGGAATGCAGAAAATCTTCTAACAGCTAAATTCAGATCTACCACATATTGTCATTCATGTCATCTTAAATATTTTTTAAAAATAACAAATTTCATTTATAAAGTCATATTCCAAGAGAGTACCTCATTTATCTCATCTGTCATTTTACGTTCAGGCATTTCTGGAATATCTTCACCAAATTCATAATAACTTCCATCCTCTTTGGTGATATTGTGTTCTTGTAAGTAATCAATTGCTTCTGAATAATTCATTCTACGGAATGGTTTTTGTGGGGGTTTAAACTCCTATAAGACATATTATTAATATTTATGAATATTAAGAACACTGAAAAGCACAGCAAAAGATATAAAAGAATAGCTGAATTAAAAATAACTGTTTATTAACAAATGAACAGTACGAGATTTTACATTAAATACTTGCTAAATAATGAATAAAAACAGCAAAATTATTGATCAACAGAGATTCGTTTTTGTAAGTTTTAATTCAGAATCATCAAATGAAAAGAAAAGCTGGTTAGCATTCTACAATTTGAACAGTTGTAATGTTTTTGCAACATCATCTCTGACAAAGTAACATGGAATATATTGTTGCATTGTAAACTTCCACCTTACAATGTGTCAAAATTTTCACATGCACATGAAACTAGCCTAGAGGGAAGGAGAGGTTAATAATATAAGATTATATGGTGTAGCAAATTAATTAAAGCAATTACTTTGTTTTGAAACACTCACTTTTAATGTCAATGTTTAAAAAATGAGCAGCAAAAGGCTGCAGGTCGAATCCCGCAGTGGGCATGGATATTTGTGATTGTCTGTGAAAATATTAGTGGTGGTGGTGTTGGTGTAGTTGCAGTTCATTGTGTTGGTGGATTGACTGGTGGGGACAGCTGTAGAGCAAGTGCCCTCCCTCAATGAGTCTATGGACTCCCTAGAGGTGTCATGTAATAATAATAACTGGCAACACACTTTCATCTTGCTCTCCTCCCCACCTTTTATATATGGATGGAAAATAGGAAAATTCTGTTCAATTTTAAAATGCATATTCAAACACCTAAACATTACAATTTCCATTAATATCATCACATTGCTTCAACTAAAGAGAAATATCTAATTACATTCGAATCCCCATACATGGTACTAATGCACTATAGGCTCATCAGCCAAACCTCTCATGTATGGGATCAATATCAAAATGTTATTTGTATCAAAGGATATTGGATTATGTTTAAATTTTCTAGAACATGCATATGACAAGGTGCTAAGAGAAAAACTGTTCAAAACAATACCATTATATGATACAAGTAAGATATTATACAGTCAATATTTAGATTCTCAGTCAGCAGTAAGTTAGAACTGAAGGCAATACAGGAAGATGGTTTCATACACCTGTATGGATGTGTAATACACTTGTACATCATATTAAATTAAACTTGCTAAGAAATTACATTCTTGTTTAATCCTTTATCCAAGTGTAAGCAAACAAAGTCTGCATGTGAAGTATCTTCACAATTAGGTTACCTGTACATAGACTAATGACTTTGCATTAATTGCTTTATTATTCCATAATGCAAAGTGCACATCCTTTCAGACATGTATAATGTGATGCATTATGACATAGCATTTTCTGGGTAGCATATTACTCAGACCAGTTTCTACTGAGGGGTAACTCTTCAAAACACTCTGAGTGACTCAAAGGGATCACTACTAAATTCATGACTCCTGAATAAGCCTAAGCAGGAAACTCAGTGGTGGCTCAACCCAGTTACAGGCAAAAAGCTACAAATCTGCTCTACTCCTCAGGAAGTGTGTGTGGGGTGAGGAGGAAGGCTTCTTTATAAACTCTGAGTGATCTAGATGATGACTCTGAATCTCACTGAATGAACCAAAAGGATCACTACTAAACTCATCTCCTCCTCACATGAATTATTTGGAGCAGGAAACTCATCAGTGGCTCTACTTAGTGACAAGCAACAACCTATCAACAGGCAGAACTGCTCTACTCCCCAGGAAGCAAGCAAGCCAGCTATCAGTGGGAGCCAGAACTAGAAGACAGAGACCAAAATTGAGGTATTGCAGAGGTCAAATATTTTCCACATACAAGTAGTGAAAAGGTGTATCACCTTAATATTAAAATACTCTGGATTAGATATAGTTGTGATAGTTTTTTCACTTGGCTATAAATTAAATTTGCCAAAAACTTAGATTCTTGTTTAATCCTTTACCCAAGTGTAAGCAAGCAAGCAAAGTTTATGTCAAGTATTTTTACAACTAGGCTATTTAAATATAAAGGTTTATGACTTCACATTAATTGCCTTCATATCTCATAATGCAAAATGCACATCCTTTTGGACAAATCCTAAAAGTAAAACCTGGCCTGGATAGTGGTCCTTCCCATAATGCATAGCATTATACATGTCCAAAAGGATGTGTGCCTAGCATTATAGGATACTAAAGCAATTAAGGTGTATGACACAATCTCTACTGTTATTCTCCATCTACATAGATCACATTATGAAGGAAAGGGGTATTAAACCAGGTAGCAAAATTGAAGTTATTCAACTAGGTATTTTGCTTTATGCAGATGGTGTACACTTATTCCTCAACAAATCCAGTACAAGTATTTAGTACTTTATAACTAAACTGAAAAACTTCTTTAGTAAATTTGGTATGCTAATAAAAAAAAACAATAATAAATAAATAAATAAACTATGAAAATCATAAACACGTTTAGGGGCATCTGAATAAATTTATAAGGAATAAGTGAGAAATTAGCCGAAATGCTTAAACTATAATATACAAGAGTGTTCAACACCCACTTTAGTTTATGAATCTGACAATATGGCTAGAAATAAAACAGTTGCTCAATGAATGACCAGAGACTATGGACATGAGTTTCAGAAAAATTAGGGGAGCAAATAGATAGCATCAATAGCAGATATCCTTTCAATAGATATAATGTGGTGATTAATCTAATGTTAAAGGCATCTTCTTGAAAAAAAAAATTGGTGGCTTTTTCAGTGATTGCCATTATTGTAAACCTAGTAAAGATTATAATTAGAAAGAGATTTATAACTATTTTATCCAAGAAATTTAACCGCCTATGCCACATCACATATGGATATGAGGAGTCCCTATACTAGTAGATAAAGTAGTTATAAACCATGGGTGGGCAAGTTCTTCGGTAATAAGAATTGCATATAATACATTTTTGAATGTTCAAGAGCCACAGAAAATATTATTTTAAAATTGTATTTATCAATAATAAAAAATAACTATATAGTAGTCCTACTCACCAAAGAAGAATATGTTTAACCTCTACTCGTTGAAGGCTTTGATTGATTCTTCATTTGTGCAGTTAATAGCTTAAAATCTGGCTGGTAGGATGTCAAAGCTATTCTAAGAAACTCGGTGAAGTGGCTGTTAGTGAGGATAGCATGATGTTTTGACTTGACAAATTTCATTACAGAGAAGAGAGATTCATAGCAGTAAGTTGTTCCAAAAACAGAGAGGTCGGAAGCCAGTTTTCTGAAGATTGGGATACTCTGCTTCTGGGATTTGTTTCCAAAAGTCAGTTACAGATGAGCTTTTATGTACTAGCTTCAAACCCAAATTTCCTGCAGCTCAATAAGCTCTGTCTCTATTGAAGCAACATCCATGGTAAAAGGTACAACAGCAGGACATCCATCGTTGATGACATCAATCACAAAAGGATTCACAAGAAATTCAAAACATGGCTTTAACTTTTATTAGTTTCTCAAACCTATTCTCAAAATCATTATAAAGTGTTTCTAAGTTTCCTTCGCATTGTTTCAGCTAAAATTGTCCTCCCATTGTTTGTTAAACACTCTCATTTGTTGTTCATATTTCTGTTTTATACTCTTCTGTTGCTCAGTCATTTTAAACAAGGGTTTTATAACTTTCACTAAAATCAATTTTAATTATCAATTAATCAGAAAAGTACTTATCTACACTAAAATTCACTAGTTATGTTCCGCTACCACCACAAGCACGTAACTTGTATACTTCATGAAGAGTGATGATGCAGAGTCCAGTCAACAGAGGAGATGGGTAATGCAGCGATCATAGTAGTCACTTTTCGAACTAATTTTGGCTGGAGCAACACAGGCCATTAAATGTCGAAACACTTTTTACCAACCAAATACAATAATAAAATCCACATTAACAACCCTTTTGGCCGGTACCATTTCAAAGCTAAAAATGTAAAGTTTCAAAATATGTTTTTTACTTATCTGTAAAAAAATATTAGAATATTTTATTAGAAATAAAATATTCTAATATTGGTACATACATATCATTTTAGCATAGGTGGCACCAGCGAATAATCAAGTTAAATTTGTGCTCCTGCATTTTATAGTAACTGCAAGTGTTTTTTGTACAAAATAAGCAGCAAACGGAAAAGTAACAGAAGTTACTAAGTAGCTGACTGCTACAGTACAACTCGTAAGTACCCATAGTCCATTAACTCTGCTATATTTTACATCTAAAAAACAGCCACGTGAAAGCGCCATGCCTACCGTCCGAAATAAAGATGACTGCAACAGAAGCCAACAACGGAAGACTACCTCCAGTCCCATCAGCGTAGCCAATCAACAACAAACCGAATGACATTAAGAAGTGACGCAGCTGTGAAACAGAAGCCAAAGAAGGGAAAAAAGTATATTGTGCGATTTCTGCTGCAACTGGATACATATTTCTTGCCCGAAAATAAACGAATTGCCGCACAAGCTTTTCACCGATCTAAACCAGCCCTACTTCTGTACGATGTGCCTCCCTTCCGTAAAACAGATACTAAACCTAGGCAAAAGAGTCATAAACCTCGAGCAACAGCTTAATATCATGATCGATACCTTCTCCTCCAAAATCGGAAAGTTGGAAACTAAGCTCGAGACGCTCAGCGCCCGACAGCAAGTGCACCTGCTAACGAACTTCGTGAACTAATCACATCATCGGTACATGAGTCGCTCAAGGCCAAAAATAGGAAACTCAACACTGTTACCCTGAACTTTCTGACAGAAAACGGTAAATCCATAAAAGAAGACATCGGCAAACTTGCAGGATTTATCCTGCAAGTTTGTCGATGCCATCATATCGGACCCATAAACAAAAGAAAGGTTGGAACAAACTATCCATGTTTTGTTAAAGTGACCTGCGACTCGCCAATAAACACAACCAAATTTATAACAGCAATAAACAACAAGCTAAAGGACACTTTCCCCAGTCGCTCATACACAGAGAGAACAAAGACGCCAACTCTGAAAACAACTAGAAGGAAAACACCAAAATGGAGACAACAGTCGGGTAATAGACTACAAACATCCAAACTAGTATAAAAACCAAGTGACGCCAGTAGCCACCAAGAACACCAGCATGCAGGCACTGCATAGGAAAAGTACAGGACCCTTAGGGTCAAATCCATGCCTTACAGAACCTTGCATATCCACTTCACCAACATCCATGGCCTCAACTCTAACCTCAACAGTATCCACTACCACCTGCAGTCCACCAAACCTCACCTACTCTTTTTAACCAAAACTCAAATCTCACCTCCCCCCAGCACTATTCATCTCAACCTTCCTAACTATACACTATTTAACTCCTTTCGATCCAAGGTCTGTGCATATATCTGCTCTGACATACCCTGCCAGAGAAGTAGCCTGGAATCGCCCGACTTTGACCTTCTTTGGCTGAAAATATCCCTCCCCCCACTCAGTTCAAATTCATCTACTGTCTCTATCACTCTCCTAACACCACCAATCACTCAGAGCTCTTTCATTTCCTCTCCTTAAAAGTTGATTTTCTCCAGTCCCACTCCCCAAACAGCAAAATCATCCTCCTGGGTGATTTCAACGTCCATAACACCAATTGGTTTTCCTCTTCTAGTCATATACAGATCCTGAAGGCAGAGATGCTGAAACATATGCAGTCACAAATGACCTCACGCAAATTGTTCAAAAACCGACCAGAATACCAGATAACCCAAACCACTCCCCAAATACCTAGATCTCTTCCTCACTAATGACCCCTCCAAATATGCATTGAATGTAGCAAGTCCTCTGGGTAATTCTGACCACAACTTTGTGCTTATCTCCTCCCCCATGCAACAACGCCTACATGGTTACTCCCACACAAGAGTAGTTTGGTATTATAATAGTGCCAAATGGGACAGTCTCTGAGACTACTATGCTTCATTCCCATGGTTAGACTATTGTTTCCGGTCTTACAGTCCAGACATATGCACCGAATGCATCACCAAAGTGATCCTCGCTGGCATGAAAGCATATATTCCCCACACTAGTCAGACCTGCCATCCCCTAACTAAACCCTGGTTCCAAAAAATGTACCAAGGCAGTACAAATGAAAAATCAGGCATACCACAACTGGCTCAAATCAAGAATCCCATCCTCATTCAAAGCTCGAAACAAATACAAGAAAACTATCAATACTTCCAAAACAGATTTTGAATGGGCAAAAAGCAGGAAGCTTGCAGCCTGTCCAAAAGGAAGACGTGTCTTTTGGTCCCTTGCCAAGACAATTAGCCATAACTTTTGCACTACATTATTCTCACCTCTATCATACCCAGATGACTCATTTACAACATCACCCATAGAAAAAGCTAACCTCCTGGCATCACACTTGCCTCCAATGCACACATACCTGACAATAGCAAATGCCCTCCAGTCATTCCAACTGCCCAACATACAATGCCCCTATATCCTTTTGCCAAAAAGACATCACAAACCAGTTGTCTAAATAAGACACAAAAAAGTCTCCTGGCTCAGACGGAATTCCTCCAATTATTCTGAAGGTCTGTGCAGCTATCCTATGTCACCTGTACACACTCTCTTATTCCACTGGTGTATATATATATATATATATATATATATATATATATCCCAAAACCTGGAAACTGGCCTATATTCAACCCATTCCTAAAAAGGGTGACAAATCATTGCCATCTAACTACCACCCTATCTTACTCACTCACTTCAGTCCTATCTAAAGTAATGGAGAAAATCATCAACTCTCAAATCCTAATCTACCTCGAAGGTACCCAGCTATTAAGCGACCACCAATATGGATTCCGCCAAAGCTGTTCAACAGGAGACCTACTCTCATACATCACCCATTACTGGACAAGCGCTATGGAGAAATTTGGCAAATCCCATGTAGTTGCACTTGATATCTCCAAAGCCTTTGACCGAGTCTGGCACAATGGCTTACTAAGCAAACTCCCATCATTTGGACTGCCTCAGGACTTCTACAGATGGACTGCCAGCTTCCTGTCTGGATGCTATGTGTGATGGTAGATGGCTCCCTATCCTCTCACCATCCAACTAATGCTGGGGTCCCTCAAGGCTCAGTTCTCTCACCGACCCTCTTCCTTCTATATATCAATGACCTACTTCAGTTGACCTCTGAACCCAATACACAGTTTTGCAGATGACAGCACACTACATTCCTCCCTTTCATTTGACAAACCCTACCCTACACAACTCACTTCAATGCACAGAACATCAACCACCACTGCCCTTAATTCCGACCTCCAAGCCATCCTCCGATGGGGCTCAGACAACCTTGTCAACTTCAACGCTAGTAAAACCCAGTTCTGTCTTATTTCTCACAAAAAAGAACAATTTTCCGCCAGCATTGTTTTCAATAACACTCAAATTCACAGACAAGACGAAATTTCTCTTCTCGGAATTACCATGACATTAAGCCTCTTCTGGCATAAACACATCACAACCATTGCATCTTCAGCTTCCAAAAAACTAGGTTTTCTCTTTTGCTTAAGATGCTACTTCACATCTAAACAGCTGTCAACACTATACAAGTCACAAATCTGTCCAGCTCTCGAATACTGCTCTGACATCTGGAGTGGGGCTCCAAAAAGCTTCCTCAAAATGCTTGACTCAATACAGAGGAGAGCAATTAGACTAATAAATGATCCATCCCTCACCAACTCGCCCCCCCCCCACTTTCACATAGACACTTGGTCTCTGCAATCTGTATATTATATAAATACTTTCACGGGAAAGGTTCATCTGAAACAGCATCAATAATTCCCCCACCCTGTATCAAGCCCACTGGAACACGTACAGCTGTCGCCCAACATCCTTTTACAGTACACCTCGAAACCTACAGAACAAGTTTCTTCTCCTCCTCATTCATTCCTGCTACTGCAGTACTGTGGAAAAGTCTTTCCCCTGATGTATTTCCCAAGGAATACAATATACAGGCATTCAAATCAAATGTAAACAAGTTTCTCCTTTCACAACCCATCACCCGTATACGGTACTAACGTACTATAGGTACCAGCCAACCTCCTGTATATGGGCCCCAACATAAAAAAAAATAAAATAAAATAAATAAAAAAAAATACTATACTACTATAGATTATTAATATAAAAATTTAGAAAAAATAGCAATGAAAACCGGTATTGTCTCGGGAGCCGCAGTTTGCCCACCCCTGTTATAAACTTTTCCAATGATAGGCTTAATGAAATAGAATCTTCATAATTGCAAGCATTAAAATATACCAGGTTTTTATCTCAAGAAGATGGCTTGAACATTAGATTAATTACTGCATCCTCTTTTATTCAAAGTTCATCTATCAAAAAACAATATTATGGCTTTAGAAAGGAGTGTCCTAAGAAGTTTACGTAATAATCACATCATCATCATTATTCTTAAAGAAGACAAGGGAAATTCCACAGTTATATTAAGAATTGTAGTTTATGACACCAAGATCTTATATTATTGTAATCTTCCTGCTATTCAGAAACACTCTGATCCTACTTAGTCTTCACATAGCAAGAGTAATGATCAGATCTCGAACACAACTGGTTTCTCAGAGGAACTTATAGAGGTTAATGACTTCACATTAACTGCTTTAGTATCCCATTATGTAAAGCACAATTTAAATCAAGATACCCCATCACCCACAGACTATATGGTGTCCATAATACACAAAACTGATATTTCCCTCCATTTAATAGTGGATGGTATAAACTCTTCCACCATCTTCTCTCTAAATATTTATCCAAACTCTTAAGACTCACAGCAAACACTCAGATTCCTTTTTAAAGAACTCAACTTATTTTGTAAAAAGACTTACAGATATCTTAGTCATCCCATCAGATAGATACTTTATCCAATCTGGATAGTATACTGTTATTCATAGACATTCCAGTCAGAGGATCAGTTGATAGTAGGGATGGGACAAATGGGCTTCTGCGATTCATGTACACTAATGCCAGGAGTATTAGGAACAAGAAGGAAGAGTTTTTGGCCATGATTGGCACTTCCAGGCCACAGGTTGTTGGTATTAGTGAAACATGGCTGACAGAAGATGATAAAGCTAGTGGAATTGAATGCGACGGGTATAGCGTGTTCAGGAGTGACGGGGTGAATAAAAAGGGGGGAGGAGTGTTATTGATGATAGCTGATGAGCTTCAGCCAAGGAGTATAGAAGTTGAACTGCAGGATGGGGAAAAAAGCACATTTGAGGCTGTTTGGTGTGAGATAGAATCTAGCAGAACAAAACATACAATTGGGTGCTGCTATAGACCGGGTGATGGAGTGGATGGTGGGGATAGTATGCATAAGCAAATAGAAGAAATGAATGGAAGGAGGGTAATTATTATGGGTGATTTCAATTATGGTAACATTGACTGGAAAGAGGAGAGGGCACATGGGAGGAAGGAATTGGATTTTATGCGGTTATTAAGGGACAACTATCTACTGCAACATGTATTGGAAAATACCAGGGGGAAGAGAGTGCTGGACCTAGTAATTGCAACTGAGAACGTGGCTGTAACGAACATGACCATGTTGCCACCAATTGGTGAGAGTGACCACAAGGTCATGACTTGGGAGGTGGCTAAAGGAGTCGAATTTACAATTAAGACTGGGTACATGTGGAATTACCGGGTTGATAAGTATGACAAGCTTAGGTGTGCTTGGCTCAATGCCATGGCATGTAAAATTGCAAGGGCTGGATGTTGATAGTGCATGGGAGGTGGTTAAGAACTGTTTGCAGGAGGAAATGGTTGACTGTATACCAAGAATCCAAATAATAAATCAAGTAGGGGTTAAATGGATGAATAACACCATTAAGCGTGAGCTGCAAAAAAAGAAACAATTTTGGAGGGAATTTAAGGAGAAGGGTGACCATCAGGCACAGGAACAGTATAAAGCTCAGGCCAGGATGATAACAAGGGTGGTAAGAAAAGCAAAAGCAGATTACGAAAGGAAATTGGCCACGCAGGCTAAAGAGAATCCCAAACAGTTTTTTCAATATGTTGCAAGTAAAAGGAAAAATGCTCATGGTAGAATGATCTTAAAAAATGCTGAGGGTAGGGAGGTAACCGAATCAGTCGATATTGTGGAATTACTGAGCGAGCACTTTGCAAGAGTATATTATCCAGGTGGTGACTTTGCAGGAATGGAAGAACCAACAGCTTATACTGGAATTGTGATGAATGAAGTAGAGGTAACTAGTCTATTACAGAACTTCAATGTCAATACATCTGTGGGATTGGATGGTATACCAGCTCGTGTCGTACGTGAAGCGGCCAAAGAATTGTCAGTGCCCTTGACCATTTTGTTTAATTTGAGCCTCAGGACTGGGTCAGTCCAAAGGGGGGGGGGGGGGAAGAGGGGAAAATAGTTCCACTGCACAAAGGTGCAGTGGAACTATTTGTTCTTGAAAATTACCGGCCAATCAGCATAACAGGAATCATTATCAAGGTCTTAGAGAAAATAGTCAAGAGGAAAATACAAGATTGGATAGAAGAAAATGGGATACTATATCGGGGACAGCATGGTTTTGTGAAGGGTAGGTCATGCCTCAGTAACTTGCTCACGTATTATAACACAGGGACGGCTGAACTGGATAAGGGTAATGGGTTTACAGTGATTCTACTGGACCTTGCTAAGGCCTTTGACAGGATACCACATGGAATTCTAATCAGTAAATTGCAGCATATGGGAATGGACATAGGGTTGGTGAGATGGATAGGAGGGTGGTTGATGGAGAGATATCAGAGAGTGGTTTACTCAGGAGTAGAGTCCACAAGACGGCCTGTGACTAGTGGTGTGCCACAAGGATCTGTTCTTGGACCACTGCTGTTTAATTTGTTCATAAATGATATAGGAAAGGATCTGAGAGGAACAGTTCATTTGTTTGCGGATGATGCGAAGTTGGGTAGGGCAATAGTGAATGCAGATGACATCAAAATTTTGCAGGATGATTTGGATAGATTGGAGGTCTGGGCTAAGGAGAATGGATGTCAATTTAATGTGGCAAAATGTAAGGTTATGCATTTTGGGGTGAAAAGATTGGCGGCAGTTTACTGCATTGGTGGAACCGTGCTCCAGGAAATTGATGAGGCACAAGATTTAGGAGTGTGTGGATAAGGAATTGAAATTTAGGGGACACATTGCAAAAGTGGCCAAATCAGCTCATCAAATCACTTGGTTGCTGAAGAATATGTTGACAAGCAGAGACAAGCAGGTTATTGTTCCTCTGTATCGATAAGACCTTGATAAGACCCCATCTCGACTACTGTGCTCAGATTTGGTCACCTAGGTTTCTTCTTGATGGGGAGGAGGTGGAGAGGATCCAGAGGTGAGTGACCAAGATGATAGCAGGTCTGTGGAATGAACCGTATGAGAACAGGTTGAGGATTTGTGGGTTGCAAAAATTGGTTGATAGGCGGAAGAGGGGAGATATGATTGAGACATTCAAATTACTGAAGGGTTTCTATAAAATTAATTCAGAAGATATTTTTCAGAACAGGGCTGGTTGTGGGAGGACTAGGGGGCATCCATGGAAACCGGGCAAAAGTGTGGTTAGTAAAGGTGTTAGAGCTGGGTTCTTTACTTTTAGAGTAGTGAATGAGTGGAATGCGCTCCCTGAGTCTGTGGTGGATGCTGTGACAGTGAATGGGTTTAAGGCGAGGTATGATAGATACTGTATGAATGTCGAATAGTTGTGATGAATATGATTTGGGGCCTCCCTCAATGAATCTAATGACTCCCTGGAGTTGCCCGTAATAATAGTCTCGCAGACCTATTTCTACATGTCTCTGCCATCACTGCTTTCAAGTCTTCTTCTTCACTTGGAAAGTTTTACTTTGAAAATATGGTTTAGAAATGGGTTCTCATTATCAGTGCTCACTACCAATTTATTTATGGAAAAATTTAAGGATGAAGTCCTGGTAAGCTATACTAAACTCATACATACAGTAGCAATACGTGGATAATGTTTTTATTGTCTGGAAACACACTCTTAAATGCCTAGCAGATATGATTCCTCAATAATCGTCATCCTCAATATGCTGGAGATTGAGAAGGATGATAAATTACCTTTAAGTCCTTATCAAGAAAAAGGTGAGGAAATCAACATGAATGAGAAGATACCTACATATCAGCTCATTTCCCCATACTCGGTAAAAGATAGGTATTATCAAACTTTAAAAAAACTATGCTTTAAATATTAAGAATGATTAAATCCAGACCATCTGCTTCCATGGTGTGTATACAAAATGATTCATTCACATGCCATCTTAAACAGAAACCAGGGCCTTACACTTCATGAGTTTGGAAGTCATTAATTCATTTAAGTAACTTATAGGACTTTTATTATGCCAAGACCACGATGATGCATCTAATATCATGCATGAAAAGCTTCTTTATTAATTGCTTTAATTTTTTTTAAAAAAACAATGGTTGTTAAAATGTTCAGATCTTGTTGTACATTATCTTGATGTTAGCTAAATGACAGTGAAACATTCCAGTGTGTTTAATCTTCTAATAATCTAAATTTACTACACATTCTTTATTCTTGAACTATTCTTTAATCCTCATAGTTATTACTTCAAGTTTATGTTGTTAAATTTCCCCACAGTTATTAATCTGAGTAGTTTTACTGACTTATAGCTTTTTCTCGATAAGTACATTTATATAAACAGTTCAGAATGTACTTAATCGGAAACTTTTAACAGAACAAACCTTATGGAAATAAGTTATTGTATACCTAGAGTCTGAATAATAAATCAAGTAGGGGATAAATGGATGAATAACACCATTAAGCTTGAGTTGCAAAAAAAGAAACAACTATGGAGGGAATTTAAGGAGAAGGGTGACCGGCAGGCACATGAACGGTATAAAGCGCAGGCCAGAAGGGTGACGAGTGTGGTAAGAAAAGCAAAAAAGGATTACGAAAGAACATTGGCCATGCAGGCTAAAGAGAATCCTAAACAGTTTTTTAGATATGTAGCAAGTAAAAGGAAAAATGTACATGGCAGATTGATTTTAAAGAATGCCGATGGTAGGGAGGTAACTGAATCAGTTGAGATAGTTGAGTTACTGAGTGAGCACTTTGCAAAAGTATATCATCCAGGTGGTGACATTGCAGAAACGAATAAACCAGTAGATTATACGGGAATTGTGGTTAATGAAGTGGAGGTGAGTAGTCTATTGCATAACCTCAATGTCAATACATCTGTGGGATTGGATAGTATACCAGCTCGTGTTGTACGAAAAGCAGCTAAAGAATTGTCAGTACCCTTGACCATATTGTTTAATTTGAGTCTTGGGTCTGGGTTAGTCCCGAGCGGGTGGAAAGAGGGGAAAATAGTTCCACTGCATAAAGGTGGTTCCAAGTAAATTGTTGTAAATTTACTGTTGTAAATTTCGGTAATTTCGGTAAATGTCGGTAATTTACAATGTTGTAAATTACCGACCGATTAGCATATCAGGAATCATTCAAGGTCTTAGAGAAATTAGTCAAGAAAAGAATACAGGATTGGATAGATGAAAATGGGATATTGTATGGGGGACAACATGGTTTTGTGAAAGGTAGATCATGCCTCAGTAACTTGCTCACGTTTTATAACACAGTGACGGCTGAACTGGATAGGGGTAATGGGTTTACAGTGATACTACTGGACCTTGCCAAGGCCTTTGATAGGATACCACATGGAACCCTAATCAGTAAACTGGAGCAGATGGGTATAGATATAGGGTTGGTGAGATGGATAAGAGGGTGGTTGAAGGAGAGATATCAAAGAGTGGTTTATTCAGGAGTGGAGTCTAAAAGACGTCTTGTGACTAATGGAGTGCCACAGGGCTCTGTTCTTGGACCACTGCTTTTCAATTTGTTCATTAATGATATTGGAAAGGATCCGAGAGGAAATGTTCACGTGTTTGCTGATGATGCAAAGTTGGGTAGAGCAATTGTGAGTGCACAAGATGTCAAAATTTTACAGGATGATTTGGATAGTTTGGAGGACTGGGCTAGGAAAAATGGATGTCAATTTAATGTGGCAAAGTGTAAGGTTATGCACTTTGGGGTGAAAAGAATAGCAGCAGTATATCGCATTGGTGGAATCATACTCCAGGAGATTGATGAGGCCAGGGATTTGGGAGTGTTGGTGGATAGGGAGTTGAAATTTAGGGGGCACATTGCAAAAGTAACTAAAACAGCTCACCAAATCACTTGGCTTCTGAAAAATACTTTAACATGCAGAGACGAACAAGTTGTTGTTCCTCTGTATCGAGCCTTGATAAGACCCCATCTGGACTTCTGTGCCCAGCTATGGGCACCAGGGTTTCTTTGTGATGGGGAGGAAGTGGAGAGGGTCCAGAGACGAGTGACCAAGATGATAGCAGGTCTGTGGAATGAACCTTATGAGAATAGGTTGAAGATTTGTGGGTTGCAGAAATTGGATGATAGGCGAAGGAGGGGTGATATGATTGAGACATTCAAATTACTGAAGGGTTTTTATAAGATTGATCCAGAAGATATTTTTGATAATATGACTGGTGGTGGGAGGACTAGGGGCCATGCATGGAAGCTGGGCAAGAGCGTGGTTGACAAGGGTGTTAGAGCTAGGTTCTTTACTTGGAGAGTGGTAAATGAGTGGAATAAGCTTCCAGAGTCTGTTGTGGGTGCTACGACCGTGAATGAGTTCAAGGCAAGGTATGATAGATACTGTGTGAATGTTGAATAGTTGTTCTTGACATGATGTTAGGGCCTCCCTCGATGAGTCTGTCGACTCCTTGGAGTTTCCCGGAACAACAACAATAATAATAATAATAAGTTGTAGCAGTGAGGCATCCATGAGTTTTCTGTAAACAGAGTGATTAGATGTTCTCTTGGAGATACTTTGGATTGCTGGAATAACTGAACCCACACTCAATGAACAGTGCCACAAGTTCAGCAAAATACTAGAAAATCAGTTTTGATGGATGAAGTTCTATGGTTTTGTTTTTTTGTAGCTTCTTGAGGATTAGAGTTTGCCGCTCTGTTTATTTTCGGAAGGAGAAAACTAGAGAACTTCCTGCTCTCCAGATGGTGCATGAGAAATAGTAAAAAAAAAAAAAAAAAAAAATGGACCTGATATGGAGGAGATAAATTCCAAACATTCTTGTGGAAGAGAGCAAGTCATATTCTTTTTTTTTTTGTTTTTTTTTTTAAAAAAAAGAAAAAACCAATTTTCACTTAAATAAATTATGCATTTCTGAAAATTATTTCATATTACTTCAAAAATTAAGTAGAAAAGGATAGCAAAACATATTTAAATGGAATGGAACTGATATTCTATATCCAAATTTAAGCTAATGCTAATAAATAACAAATAGGAAATTTTTATATTAGAGACCATGTGGCAAGCAAACAGCATGCTTTTATCTTCTTCTGATGACAATTTCTCTGAAACCAGCATACTGTCATATACCACTGCCTTTTTTGTGTATTAGTTGTTTTAGTTTTTTTCTTTTTAAATTCATAACTTTTGTTTACTGTATTTTAGTCTTTTTATTCCTCTCATGTATTTATTTATGTTCCACATTTTTTGGTGCTGATCTCAAACTCAAAGTACTCAAGTCTAACATCCTCATTACCTTTTTTTTATATATATTTAAAATTTTTTTTTTTACATAGTCTGGAAACCCTGCTCTAGAGACCAAACATGGATCCTTTTCAAACCACTTAATGCCTCTAATAAACAAGGTGGTGGGATTCATCTCCCACCTAAAGACAATCACAAACATCCATACCCACGGCAGGATTCAAATTCACAGTCTGTTGGTTGGAGAGTGGATATGCCAACTAAGCCAGCAAATGATTCAGGAATGTTTTATCACTGTGACATTCTACAGACAGACTTGCGTTACATGTTAACAGCTTATTTTTTTGTAAATTAAATCATACTGATAAAATAATTACTAACTAAATTTTTATATCAAGGAGAGTGACAACTTCATTCCATTTAAATAAGCTTTGTTTACTTTTCTATTTTCATTCATTTTGGTTTCAATATCTCAATCAGGATAAATATGTATGGCTCACTAAGAATCAATTCTTAAAGAAGCCTTGAATACTCTGTCATAGTTATGATAATATGAGGACTAATGACCAGTGTGTGTGTGCCTAATCAACAATTTCCTTTGGCAATATGAATTTTGTGGTCTCTACATATACAGGTTCTGATGTATCTTTTTTTGTTAGTATCAAGGATTTCTTTGATTTCTTCTTTAAGGAGGTCTTTTGGAATATGACTGGACAAGGTCCTCCACATCTTCAGGGTCTCCTCAAAGTTGAGATTTGTTACAAGATGTGCTGCTTCTTCAATTTCATTTTGTTGTCTGTAATGTAATGAGTTTGTACCCACTAAAATAAGGCAGATGCAAAGGCCAAAAATTTTCCCCTATCACTAAAATTATTTGTTGATTATATTTTTCCACACTTTGCCAACATTATCTATAGCATTTCTGATGTTATGACTTCCAGAATTCCTTTAATGTTAACTTGCTTTCTCATTAGTTACCACAAAATATTTTGAATATGAGCATATGGTACTTTGTTGTAAAGTAACTTATAACATTTGTATTTTGATTAGGAGGGAAAAAGACTACTTACAGGATTGAATTCTTGTATCAAGTGTCCAACAGAAGACTTCAGAATCCTATTTACAACATCAACAACTAAATCTTCCAAACTGTTCAAAAGATCATCAAATGTAATGAAAGGGCATTCTGCTTCTATATGAGTATATCTGAAAACAAGTATAAGAATATTCCTTAAACACTATGCTTCTGTGCATACCAAATAAGAATATGATCCTAATTACAAAATGGATATAGCAATTGTTACAAAAACTAACTTCTTACTGATTATTTTCTACCCTTAAAAAAATGATAGGAAAAAAAGTAAACTGACTCCATATTTGAATAATAATCTAAATATTCTTACTCAGAGGATATTCACTCAGACATTTTTTTAATGTATTTTTTCTAGTGGGGGGGGGGGGGAGATGACTCATTACCCAACACACTGCTTATAGGAAGCCTATATTAAATAGTTTCATATTTGGTCTTAAAGAAGGGTTCTTGAAATATCTACATACCATGAAGTACAAACATGTATGACCTTTTGTGTGGAATTCACTTTAAAAAAAAATTACAAAACATATACACACCACGTCAACAAATTCTTATAATTTACATGCGACATAACTTGAAATTTTTCAGATGTAGATTTTCAACTTGTCAAAATATGCTTTTTCACAAGAACTATGATGTTTATGATCTGCATTCAAAGAGTTATATTGAATGGTGTGTACATCTCTAAAAATCTGACACATGTATCAAAAGGTAGAGTATGGTTTATGAAATTATGGCTGGTTTATAACATCTTGTATCTATAGCAGGACTTCCAGATTAATCATCCCTCAGTACAACTGCAGTATTACATATGATAGGTAAATAATGTTTCATTGTTAGAAGCAAGATCAACAAGAAGCAGGCAAAACACCTGAAAACACATGTAAATGACAGACAAAATATACTGGGTTCACAATTCCAACTAATACCAAAATGAGACCTCCAATGCTTCAGCTTGGGGAAGGTTCACCCATTCACAAAGTAACCACATCTAACCTATAACAATAAACACAAAAAATAGAGGGATTCTGATGATTTTTCTCTATAGTAAACTGGACATGCAAATCATCATAGATCACCAAAAAACATCATCTGGCAACATTAGAAGCCAATTTCTTGTCTGAAATTGTTTCTTTTAAAAACCACGAGAATATCCTTCAAATGTGTGTGTGTGTGTGTGTGTGTGTGTGTGTGTGTGTGTGTGTGTGTGTGTGTGTGTGTGTGTGTGTGTGTGTGTGTGTTTATTCCTTCAGGGTAGTTTACTTTGTAGTGGTTTACTGCAATCAGTTATGGTGATTGATTGCACTCTATAGGTATCAATATATTAGCTTTTGTGGCAAACACAGAATACCAGAACATGTGGTCTTGATGGAAGGTGTATGTGTGTAGGGGGTTCTCTTGCTATTTGTTTATCTCTAGAATATCACTGCATGGTTCATTAAACCAGCAATGCTCTCCAACCAGTAGGATGGATCCAATATTGCAATCCCATTACACTTGGACTGCCTCTAGATGGAAGATAAATTTCAATACATGGTGTCAGAAAAACCAATGTGATCTGAAGTGGCTTGAAAACAATTTCATGTCTTGAGCTTCTTGGATTTCTGTGGCTATGTTGAACTTCTTACGAATGTCAATATCTTAAAATTATGCAGTCTATTTAAGAACTCACAAGAGTTCTGTGTCTTGTCTCAAGAGCAGGATTTGCAGTTTATCTAACCTTTAACCAACCCATTGTAAGAAATTTATCACAGGTTTACAACCTTTCATAAGTGGGATTTACATAAAAAAACTTTCATTTAGTCACTGAAGAATTGCAGAAATCAACTGTAAATCAGTTAACTCTGATGCTAATTTGGAGTATCGATCGGCTTTGCAATTAATATTACAGTAATTATAGTTATTTTAATGTATTGAATTAAATCAAAATTTGTGAGTTTCTAAATTACTCAATGTATTATGAATACCCTAAGATTTTTTTTTATCTCTTAAGAGCTAGGAATTCCTTTTAAAAAGGAATTGTTATGGTCCTATGTTACAGATGTCAGGATTTAAATTGAATAAAGATAAGGTGACACTTATTTAAATTAAGGGGATATTAAATCCCACACAGTTTTAAAACCAAATAAGAAACTCAAAGATTCGAATCAGAGAGTTTCTTGCCGAATATAATAAACTATAAAGTATCGGCAACCACTAGCGTGAGCAAATGCAAGTGACCCTAGCACGTAGTGCAATACCGGAAGACTCGCAGCAAAGTCGGTGAATTCTGATCACTATTCTTAGGTATTTTCCATAATGTAAAAAACACATTTCCTAGGAAATGTATGCTGTTATTACATTATGGTAGGGAGGTCACTACCCAGACCAGTTTCAGCCTTTTTTGAGGCTTCATCAGTGAGTAGCTAGACCTAATACCAAAGTGTATAGCGAAAAGAACTTATATACTCTGCGATACGAGTTTCCAAACAGGTGCAACCATTAAGTTACTTAAGTATAAAGAGCTAATAAGCTTCATTTCGGCAATGAAGTGTAAATTTGTATATTTTTCTTCCACCAAATAAAATTTATAAAAATCCGTCAAAGCAATGTTGTTAAATTGTGATTTCAGCACTAAATCTGCCTGAAGCTCAATAAATTCCATCTGTAGAATGTGTTTTCCTTCCATAGAATAAGTTTTCTAGCACATTATTTATATCAGCATCCATCGGACAAGTAAATATAGCAAATGTGGAGTCTTTGTTTTTGAAGTTGGCAAACCTTGTATCAAAGTATCAAATTGTTCTATTAGTGCCTTCAGTTCATCTCCATAACAATTATAAGAGATATTTTTATGAGTTGCTAGAGTAGGAAAATGATAACAATTTTTAGCTCTTATCTGACTTTCCAACAATCTTAGTTTATTACAAAAAGCTTTGACATGTCCATGCAGTTTGTGAACCAATTGTCCTTGCTTTTGCAATTTAAGATTCAGTTCGTTTAGATATCCGGTGACATCTACAAGGAATGCTAAATCACACACCCACTCATCATCTTTTACTTGGTTAATTGTGTTTAATTTTATGTCCATAAAATCTGCAATGTCTTGTCTCAGATCATAAAATCGTTTTAACATTTTACCTTTACTCAACCACCTCACTTCACAATAATAAGACATCTTCATAATCCGAAAATAGGTCTGCCAAATACTACTTAAAAATCGGCGGTGATTAAGTGTACGTGACTTAATAAAGTTAATACTGGCCACTACAACTTCCATAACATTTGTGAATTTAATCGCTTTTGCACACAGATTTTGTTGGTGGATAATGCAGTGAAAATTTGTTAAATTTTCAGGATGGATCTGTAGTTCTATTGCTCTTTCATGAATTATTCCAATAAATCCCTTCTTCTGTGCACCAACCATTGCAGGGGCTCCATCAGTGCATATGCAAGATAGTGAACTCCATTTAAGCTCAAATCTCGCGAAGACTGTGTTGACTTTTTCAAATATATCTTCGCCAGTAGTTGTTCCTTTTACGACTAAAGCGCCAATAAATAATTCTTCTGTGATGTTGAAATCCGCATCAACTCCTCGAATAAATATTGCTATTTGTGCTGTATTGGAGGCATCGGTGCTGTCATCCAAAGTAATTGAAAATGCTTCCAATCCAGCAATCTTCTCTTTTAAAATTTTTTTGATATCATCAGCCATAATTTCTATCCGTTGGACAACAGTACGTCTCGACAAACGAATATTCTCGAAGTCTTTTTTCTTTTCAGGACATATTATACTTGCAACATCCAGCACAGCAGACATTCTTTGATAAATTCTCCTTCACCAAATGACTTAGAATGATTAGTGATTTTTTCGCTTACCACAAACTGACTTTGACAATGCTGTGGTGCTGCTGGGTATCCAAGTTCTTCAACTTCTGTATTTCATCTTTTCGTAGTTGTCCATCAATTTTTGGGTGATTCGCATGTCTTGAAGTAAAGTGTCTCTTCAAGTTGTATTCTTTGTTGACGGATACTGATTCGTTGCACAGGAAATATACAGGCAAACCTTTATTCAGAATAAAATAATAATCCTCCGTCCAGTTGTCTTGAAATTGACTATTCTCTGCATCTACTTTTCTTTTTTTTGCAATAACCCCTGACATTGTCCCAAATTTATAAGCGATATTCAGAACTGTCAAACAAAACTGTCTTCTACACTGCAGGCACTGAACAGAACACAACATCAATGCAGGCACCAAACAAAACATAACATCAATGCAGGCACTGAACAAAGCACAACACCAACCCAAGTACCGAACTGACACGTTATAACACGTTCACACACGCCACTAGTCAAAGTGAGAAAGAGACCTTGGTTGGAGAAAACATAGCGTGTTTTGCGCAAATCATATGACGTCAGCTTAATGTGAGTTAATAGAATATGCCATGTTTTCTCCCACCATGAATCAGACAAACTTCGCTGAAATAGATTAGGGCCAGATCAAAAGAAGTAGAGGACCGGATCCGGCCCGCAGGTTGCCTATATGTGCTATAGGCAATCTAGTCTTTTTTTTGTGTGTGTGTGTGTGCGTGCATGCATGTGTACATGTGCGTACATGTGAGAGAGAGAGCTCTTATTCTATTAGTTAGCATTTTACTGATTGGAACGATGATGTGAAAATGATGTGTCGTGGAAACTAAGAGTGGGTTCTCAGGAAGATGGGCAAAAACATAGCACCAAAACATTTTTTTGTTTAATTTATTTTTTGTGTTATATCACCATGAATATATTTACAGTGACAAGTTTCTTCTTGTTCCTCAACTTCCTGCCCATCCAGAGTACTATAGGTTGAATAACCTTTTACGTACGGGATAACTACAAATCAAATCATCACATAACCCCAGGAATTACAGGATACATGATATACTTTACAATTAAGGTTACAATACTAGCTTGCTGTAAACAATTTTCTGCCAAATTAATCTGCTACATGTCACTAGTGTGAAATAGCTGATTTTCTAATCTTTTTTTTTCTTATTTTGGCGATGATCAAGATTAGGAAGACTCCTTACAGACCGTTGCATACCCAATAAAGAAAGCAATAAACTGACTAGGGCTTTTAACCAAATATTACTTCCTATTACCAATTTTCTGCCAAATTATTGTTACTTGCTGTCCTGGTACGAAGTGTCTGTTTGGTAAATCTTTTCTTTTTCATTCTGTTTTAATAACAATACCAACTTACACTAAGGAGGGTCTTTACAGACGTTCACACCGTAGCTTGTAAATCATACAAGAATCAACTGGGGCTTTTGAACCCAACAAACAACACTCAACTTCTCATAGTGCACTGCCCTTTATATCCATTTAAATAATGAAGGAATTGGGACTTAAATATGTTAGTGTAAACTGCAAAAAGAGTATGTGTGATGACGGTTTAATGCTAATATCTGCATTCTTAACACCCTTAAAAGTATATATATTTACAAGATTTTCATTATTTGCAAGTGTGATACTAGAATCATGTCTATCCCATCCACTCATGAAAGGTAGTAAAACTTATAGTAGATTAATATCATGGGTAGGCTATTTTTTTTTTTAAATTATTATTCACTTTATATATTTTTCTCCATTTTTATTAATTTTTACATATTCAGGAAATCCTGCTCCAGAGATCAAACATAGAACTTTCTCAAGCCACTTCCTGTTAAGAAGGTTTTGCACTGGGTAATAAAATTCTTATTTCTCACCAACTGACAGACTGAGTTCAAATCATGTATGTTTATAGATGTTTGTCATTGTCTTTAGGGATATGCTAACCCCTGGGCAACCAAAGGCTGGTGAATGTAAAAATAATGATGTTGTTGTTGTTTTAGTCCTCAACCTTATGGTTGGTTGAAGAGCAATTTGCTATTTTACCAGGGAATGATTATGAAACGGGGTGCCTCCCTTGCCCTAAGTATTTATGACTGTAGATGTGTACACGTTCACAGGGCTGGTTTGCCTGTTCTGAGGGATGAAAAACCTGAGTTTCCATGTGGGAAAAAATTAAAAAAAAAAAAACCAACCAACTTACGTATGAGACTGGCTAACTCACCTTTAGTCAAAAGAGACCAGATAAAGGTTCCTCACGTCATGGACAGTAATCAAACCCAGGTCTTTCTGACCAAAGGGCTTTGTCTATACCAACTGAGCTACGGAGGCTCAAAAATAACGTATGAAAGCAAAAATATGAATGCATTATGTAAAAATAACTTTCCCAAATAATCTTCATATTAGGCGTTAGAACAGTTCTTTAAAATAAAATGAAGATGAAATACTTACTCTGCTAAATGCCTTCTTGTTCTTGACAACTCTGCTCGATAAGATTGCAAAATGCAAAATACATCACCCAAAGATGGAATAACTGTTTCGAGGTATAACTGAGAAGACTGTGTTAAGTAAGCCTTGAGAAATTAAATTGGTAAATATGTAATAATGTTAAGAAAATCCTCAGAATTTGCAATGAAAATTATCAAATTTCAGTAATTTGAATCTTAAGTCAAAAAAAAAAAAAGTTTTAAAACAATATTTTTTATAAATGTTCCAGTTTATTTATTTTTTAAAAAAAATCAAATTAGTTTGAATTGCAAAGCAATCCAAGTATTAAAAAATAAGCTACTATTTATAAATCATGCAGAGATATGAAACTCCCTCTATTAATAACTTTTTTTATTAAATAAAATTAATTAATCTCAACTGCCCTTTGTATTTCTTTCCCTGAAAAAGACAAATTTTAATAGCATACAGAATGGAAAAGTTATTTACATTTTCTTGGGGAAAAAAATATAACTATTCAAAATGCTATGACACCCAACAAAGGGAAGTGTAACTTTTAATTATTTTCATTTTCAAAATTAATCTTAGGAATAATTTTTTTATGGTTTTCATAATACCTCACCATTTACTATTATTACAATATGCATTTATATACTGTTTTAAGATGGCTTTAAATGTTATCTACTGAAAGAGAATATGTTTTGATAGAACAGGTCTATCTTTTAGTTTACATTGGGAAAAAAAAACAACTTTTTACTTTTCCTTCATCACTTCTACTTAACATGCATGGCACACTATTTCAGTTTGGGAAAAAGGATGGATCACTGTTATATTATATAAAACAGTGATCCACCCATGATTTTAGCCATGTTAAACAACTTTTTTTATGAATCATATGTATAAAAAGGTTGTAAAACCATTGTATATCAGCACAATGGACTAAAGGTCAGATAATCCAGAAACCACTCAAAACAAAATATGGAACTTTTTCAAGCCATTTCACATCTCTAATAAGCAGAATGGTGAACTCTCAGTGGTCAATGATAATTATCCTAAATATAAAGAATGACAAGCTACATGCCCAGTGGGATATGACTCCACAGCCTATTTCACTGGAGAGTAGAAATGCCACCCGCTTAACCAACCAGGCTTGCATACAGCCTATTTCACTTGATAACAGAACTGCCACTCACTTAACTAGGCTTGCATACAAGCTAACTGCAACACATGAGGGAAACAGTAATTTTAAATAATCTGCAATATTTTCTATTAAAAATTACTCTCAGGTATGCTTGTAGGATCTTTCATCAAAGTGCATACTATATCGAACAGTACGAAATGCAAAACATAGAAATTCATTGTTTGCAGAGTTCTTTTTTTTTTTTTTTTTTTAAAAAAATAACGCATTAAATTATAACAGGAATGAAGGCTGCCAAATACTGGAAAAACCACTATTAATCAGTAATTATTGTGCAGCAGTGTTCCATCAGTCCTTGAGGCAATGCAGGCTCTGCAAGTGAAACAACATATAACTTAGCACAATGAATTTAATTCTGTTAAAATATACAATAGATAAAAGGTACACAGTTAAATGCATGATTATGAGATTTATGAGATCTTTGTTCCATTCGATATAACGTGTGTATGTGTGTGTGTATAAGGAAGACCACAAGAACAACAAATTCTGTAGACCTCAATGGGTGTTCGTAGAAGGGAGGTTACCTTAAGGAGAACAAAGAAAGCTGTATACAGAACAAAAGGCCTTGCTAATGTTATGAATTTTAAGGAAGGTAGCAATTTTGATGGATTACCAATATAAGAGACTGAAATGGAGTGTCTATATAGGTAGGAATGCAGATAGCAATCTCTAGGTAAATGAGAGTCCATCCTTTGATGTCTTTAAGATCAAGTCATCAAAGAAATAGCAAAAAAAAGAAAAAAATAGAAATATTCAATCCGCTTCAAGGGAACTGAATTTTTGAGTGGAGTGAATGGGGAAAAAAAATTTTTTTTTCAAAGTTTTTCCATAAAAGTTCCTTCAAAATCATGGCATATCTATACTTAAGTATATTTGCCAATGATATTTTTATTATCTAGAAAGCATGAAATTTCTGATTAAAATAAATTTTTTATTTCACACTGTAGTGGAGAATGAAGACAAGTTACCATATACATGCTAAAGAGAGAGTGAGTAGTTTTTTTTTCCTTCCTTTTTTACTGAGTAGACTGCAATGCCAGAATGTGTTGTGTATGCTAAGAATGTAAAGGAGTTAAAGATTCAATACACTATGATGCTTCCTGGAGTGAAACTTCCCATGATGAGTCTGACTCTATGCACATTTGTTATTATTGTAATAATAAAAATTTAGCTGTCCACAAATTTTATGCGAGTGTTCTTATTTATTCTCTATAAAACTAAAACTGTTTCATACAGGGTGAACAAAATTGAAGTATCCTTGTTTAAGGCCTTGTGGAGAACGGCTCAGTCATCCAAATGCTGCGAAACTTTGCAGGAATACATTGTGTGTTATGCAGACGAGATATCCGAGGATTAAAAAAAAAAACCATGCTGTATGATGTACCGAATGTAGATATAGTAATTTTTCTTTGTGTATAAGAAGGAAGGAAAAAAAGTGACACAAGCATAAATAACACATTTTTATTCACTTCCATTATGCATCCATGGGCTGTACTGTTCAATGTGCTGCCCTCCCTGGCATACCACAAACTGAATTCATTGCTCGGTGTGTTCAATGGCAGAACACAGCTGGTTGGGACTGATGTTGCACACATGCTGCGTTATGCTATCTTTCAGCACTGGCAATAATCAGGATGATTCCAATAAACCCTGTCTTTGAGAAATCCCCAGAGCCAGAAGTCACAGGGGATCAGATCAGGTGAACAAGGCAGCTATGCAGTGGGAAATGCATGGCTGATTACTCTGAAATATTCTTGAAGAATCTCTTGTACAGATGAGTGATATGTGGAGGAGCCCAATCCTACATGAAAATGACTGAATTCATGTACATGCACTACTGCTGTAGCTGTGGCTAGAGCTACAGCAGCGTCTGTAGCTGTCACCACATTTGAGAATACTATTTGAGAACAGTATTTGAGAATACTGGTGTATTCTCAAAGAAGAATGGTCCAATGATAAACGAAACTGTAAACCTGCACCAAACAGTAACTTGGGATGAATGCAAAAGAATTTGTTGGGTTACATGCAAGTTTGATTTTGATTTGATGTCTTTATCACGCAAAGACATCAAGGGTCATATTGCACCATGACACAGGTCACAATAGTACATACGTTAATTGTTAGTAGGACAATTATAAACGTCCATGCCCTTGGCAGGATTCAAACTCACAGCCTCTTGGCTGGAGAGCAGATACGCTAACCACTCAGCCAACCAGGGCTGGCCATACAAGTTTTGTGTAGCCCATACCTGGAAATGCAATTATTCACAGCTCCATTCATGTGAAAGTCAGCCTCATCTCCCCACAAAATTATCCATGGCCATGCAACATCCAGCTCCACTCAAGCAAGGAATGTTAAACCAAATATCAGTGGACTTTCAAAGTCCTGTGGGTGCAACTCTTATATCAGGGTTATCTTGAATGGGTTGAAATGCAGAATCTTCTGTAGAATTAGGGACTCAAAAACACACGTGTTGAACAGATTATTTTATTATTATTATTTATTTTTTTTTTTTATATATATAATTTTATTTCTTTCTTTATTTTTGTTTTTCCTTTCTATCACTAGAGGTCAGGCTAGAAAAAAGATTTATTAACTACACAGATTTAGTTTACTGATATAGAAAGCATGAGCATGTAGCTTGGTTCTGTATACAGTTGTATTCTTCCGATGATGACCTCGATATAGAGGTCGAAACGTCAAGTTTTATTTTATTTGTAATTAATAAAATAATCTGTTCAACACGTGTTTTTGAGTCCCTAAATCTACAAATATGAGTGCTGATCACCGTGTAACCCTAAAAGAAAGAATTATCATAATCCATGGAGATGTGACCCACAAGCAGTGCAGCCTCTACGGTAAGCTGAAGATACATATTTCTTTATTAACGAATTAGCCTTTTTGAAAAGATGTAGAGACAGCAACATAATTCCTAACTGCATTAAACTAAAGAAGAAGTTTAAATCAACCAAAGCGCTCCGTATTTATGCCTGTTTGGAAAAAGCCTTGTTACAAGAACAAATCCACGAGGCACATAAAAATCTAGCATCCACCCAAAACAAAGTTCTACAACTTAAATTTGAATTATCTGACTACGTTATTCCAGA
Organism: Typopeltis vanoorti; assembly: GCF_054136105.1. Classification (NCBI taxonomy): domain Eukaryota; kingdom Metazoa; phylum Arthropoda; class Arachnida; order Uropygi; family Thelyphonidae; genus Typopeltis; species Typopeltis vanoorti. The sequence goes on along the minus strand of NC_143564.1, from coordinate 88,714,480 downwards.
AATTTGGGAGATTCTAGATAGAATCACTGACGACTCGGCCAAGCACTCACTACTGAAAAATAGAGAAAAACTAATAATGAAATTTCAAGCCCTACACAACAACAGAAAAGCACAAGATCATCAAGACGCCATTACGAAAGGAACAGCCAACCACAAACCGACTTCATAAGGAGCAACCAATCGACCACAAACAATGTTAGGAGCCACTAACCACCATCGGATCAATGCTCAGTTATCAACCTATCAAACCACATTCTCACCGAAGGTGAACTATCGCTGCTAAAGAAAGGTTTGAACTACGCCATTGCTCTGAGGTCAGTAAACAAGCTTGATATCGTGTATCATATCAAGAGAGGTTTACGATCCCTCCCCACCATTCTGGCTAAAAAAAATACGAATGGAAACATCGTGTATACTAAATTCTAACAAAAAACTAAACACCAACATAAACAAAACCGAAAATCTAGCCCTTAAATCCTTAAAAAATAACCAGGATATTATAATAACGAAAGCCGATAAAGGCAATTCCACCGTCCTGTTAGACCGTACGACATACATTGAAAAAATGAACCAGTTGATATCGGACCATAACACCTACCAAAAGGTTAACTACAACCCCACAAAACGTAACAAAAAGAAAACAACCGAATTAATCAAATCCGTCCACACGTGGCCCGAAGAAATGACAAAAAAATTAATACCTCAGTATGCCCGTGCACCCAGAATTTATGGCCTGCCAAAAATACACAAACCTGGCACACCACTTCGCCTGATCGTTGAAGGAATTGACAGCCCAAATTATCTCTTAGCAAAAAAATTAGCTGCCACACTCAAGGAATTGGTAGGTCAGTCCCCTTCCTACATAAAAAATACACAACATTTCATCAGTAAAATCAAAAACATTACACTCACCGACCAAGATTTATTAGTCAGCTTCGACATAACTTCCCTTTTCACCAATGTCCCAATCAATGACACGATCTTGCACCTACAGAACATATTTCCACATGACATCACGGCCCTTTTTGCCCACGTACTCGGCTCCGGATATTTCGTATGGCATAACAATTTTTACCTTCAAAAAGAAGGTACAGCCATGGACTCACCACTTTCTCCCCCAATAGCTAAGTTTTATATGGAAGACTTTGAGCAACGTGCTCTAGAAACAGCATGTCTAAAGCCCAAAATTTGGCTCAGATACGTCGATATTTTCGCCATTTGGCCCCACAGCCACGAAGCTCTAAATACATTCCTTAGCCACCTAAACAAACAACACAAACGTATCCAATTCACCATTGAAATGGAAAAAAACGACTTTCTTCCTTTCCCAGACACACTTGTCACACGTCTTCCCTCTGGCTGTCTTTCTTTCTCAGTTTACCGCAAACCTACACACACACAGGCCAATACATACACAAAAATTCTTACCACCACCCAACACAAAAATTAGGTGTCATACCCTTAAACACAGAGCCTTAACTATTTGTTCGAATGAACAGGCTCTAAACCAAGAATACAAAATCATCAACCAAACATTTATCAAAAATGGATACAATAAAAAAACTATTCACACGATCCTCCATAAAGATACCAGTAGGAACAAAAAAGATTTCAAGAATGCCATTGCCATTCCTTATGTTAGAGGCATTTCTGAAAAAATAGACAGAACACTTCGCAAATACAACATTAAAACCACCTTTAAACCCCCAAATAAGCTAAGACACCTACTCAGTTCCTCTAAAGATCCTCTTCCACACCTAGCACACCCAGGGGTATACAAAATACACTGCACATGTAACATACCATACATAGGGGAAACAGGGCAAACTATCCCAATCAGACAAGACGAACACAAATGACACATTAAATACCTCCACTTCGGTAAAACAGGCCTTTCTGACCATGCACTCCAAACATACCATAGAATTGACTGGAAAAATACCCAGTCCCTACACTGCACCAAAACCTGGTTTGAGAGAAAATTTAAAGAGTCTTGTGAAATGCTCAAACACAACCCAAATCTCAACAAAAATGATGGCCTCACCATTTCAAGAATATGGAGGACCCATCTACAACCTGTATAACATCCTAAACTAGCATTAGAAAAATTCCCACTACAAGAAGACAACCTGGTGACCTGGTGAAGTGTTTAGAACATTCAACTGCAACTGAAAGAAATCATTTTGTAACTATCCAGAATATTAATACATGAGGACTCTAACAGTTTATTGTAGTTGCATTTATCTATTTATAATATATATATATAATTTTTTTTTATTAACTTTTATTAACTTTATTTATTTATTTATTAACTACGTAGATTTAGTTTACTGATATAGAAAGCATGAGCATGTAGCTTGGTTCTGTATACAGTTGTATTCTTCCGATGATGACCTCGATATAGAGGTCGAAACGTCAAGTTTTATTTTATTTGTAATTAATAAAATAATCTGTTCAACACGTGTGTTTTTGAGTCCCTAAATCTACAAATATGAGTGCTGATCACCATGTAACCCTAAAAGAAAGAATCTTCTGTAGAAGTTTCCAGATAATTGTGTAAGGCACATCCATGTGTCTTGATACAGCACATGTACTGCAGGAACCAACAGTTATTCATGGCCTGCTCCACAACAGCAGTAGTGACTTCATTCACCTGATGTGAACCAATTTGTTTGCGACCTCTGCCATGTCTAACTTCCAATGATCCTATTTCTTCAAAATGAGTAATCATTCATTACAGAGCACACATATATAATAGACCTTGTCGACATTTGTTCAGGTGATGAAATATGCAGAGTGCAGAAACAGCATTGCAATTGTTTAGGTAGTACAACTTCACGAGAAGCACGTTGGGGCAAGGTTAGCACCATCACCGTGGAATGTATTAACCGAAATGAAGGGAAAAATCCCATGTCCAAGTTGCATGATATGCAAATTTCATGCATTTGGTACATGTAAAATTTTGTAGCATTTCAATCACTGGATGGTGCTCCACAAACAGGGATACTTTAATTTTGATCAACCTATATACCTCAAGGGCCCACTTTAGTGAGTACAAGAGTATCAAACCCAAGGAATCTGATGCCAAAATATGCCTTAATTCATGTAATATACATCTGTTATATTATCTGTACACTGGTCCCTCCCTTTCTTTTTTCCCCTTCTTTCTTTTATTCTTGCTTCTTTCCCCCAATGCTATTAGAGTATTTGAAGGTTAGGGGTGAATATTTCCTATTTTGCTATTTTATTTTGTCTAATACAGTGGAAGGGTACATAAGATTTCTGAATCCCAACTCTCGCCTGGCCAACATAAGATGAATTGGGGGAACAAAACTTCCCAGATATGTGGAAAAGGCCCCTGCAGTCCTACCATTTTTTTTCTTGCAGTGACTTCACTCCAAAATGCTTATATGGTTGTGCCTTATAATACATCTCATACTGCATCAGTTGTTGTGCAGAATGATCAGAGCTGCATTTAGGGCTTAGGCAAAGGCTCCTATTTGAGAAGTGTATTACAGTCTCCAACAAAAGGCAGTAATATTGTGAGTGAGGAATACAGAAGATATAGGATTAATCTTAGAGGGGAATGTTACCCAGGCACATGGAATGTTCGGGGTCTACAGATGGGTACTCTTGATATTGTCTGTAAAGAGGTGGAGAGGTATAAAATTGACATCCTGGTAATTACAGAGACCAAATGGAATGGAGGAGGTCACTTCAAAAGAAAGAATGGTAAGCTAGTTGTTTATTCAGGAGGTGAATCAAAGCATCATGAGGTAAGTGTGATAGTGAAGACAGTTTAGACAAGAACTCTTATTCGTTATAATCCCGTTAATGACAGGATACTTTGTATTACACTTAAGGCACATCCTACCAACTGGTCAATCATATAACCCACACATATAGGCCTGATGAAGAAAGTAAGGAATTCTATAAAAACTTACATATTGTTATGGGCTGCCTTCAAAGGAAAGATGTACTTAACATCTTAAGGGACTTTAATGCACAAGTGGGAAAGAGTATGAGGGTTAGGCATTTTTGGTCTGGGTGAAAGTAACACCCATGGTGAAAGACTGTTGATTTTGCCCATGCTAACAGATTAGTTATTACCAATACCTGCTTCCAGAAACACCGACAACAGACCTATACTTGAACATTTAACAGTGAGATGGCAAGGCACACCAGACTGATTATATCCTGGCTCCCCATTGGTGAAATGCAAGCATCTCTGATGTGCATACTTGTTCTGGAGCAGATTGTGATACAGACCATCAGCTAGTAAGAGCCAAAGTAAGAATAAAATTCCAAAACCAACCTAAGTTAAGCACATTCCACTAGACTGGATGTCATAGTAATTCCTAGTGGGTTCACAGAAGGAACATCAACTCAGTTGGATGATTTTTTGGATACTAGTGAGGAGAACCATAAATGCTTTGCGAAGGAGTCAAAGTTATAATACAGGATACAGCCAAGAAGTATCTCAGCCCAATAAGAAGACCAAGAGACCCATGGATATCAGATTCAATGTGGAATCTAATCAAAAGAAGGTGGTTGGAAAAACAAAGAGACAGAGATTGAAGAATATAAGATTATATATAGAAGTCAGAAGAGCCAACAGGCAGGACAAGGAAAAGTTTTATACTAATAAATGTGAAGAGATGGAGTTCCAGATGAGGAGAAAAAATTATAAAAGGATCTTTCCATTTCAGTAAAATTATGGAGACTACAACCATGTTAGGAATAATTACTTTAATTTATACTTAGAACTGAAAATCAAAAATATATGGAAAGAATACTATGAGGAACTGTACAACAGCCAGAATAAAAAAAAAAAAAAAAAATTAAAGGATCCTTCTCACCAGAAAAATTTCAATTTGGAACCTCCTCCTCCACTAAGGCATGAAGTTGAAAGAGCAATTAAACAGTTTAATAGCATATGTACATACTCAAAATGATGACCTTAATATGTAGATCAAAACGTTGGGAAATTAAAGTAATTATTCCTAACACAGTTGTAGTCTCCAAAATTTTACAGAAGTGAATGCTGATCGCTGTGTAACATTAAAAGAAAAGGATGTTTCGTTTAGTTTCGTGATCTGAAGCACAAGTTTAAGAACAAAGTGAATGTCATCAAAGACAGGAATGGAGCAGTATTAAAAAAACTGGGAAAAAAAAAAGAAAAAAAAAAGATGAAAAGAATACTGTAAGGAACTGTACAATAAACAGGATAAAAGAAAATTTGAAGTAGCCCTCTCATCAGAAAAATTTTGATTTGGAACCTCCTCCACTTAGACATGAGGTTAAAAGAGAAATTAAACAGCTTAACAGCAATAAGGTCCTGGGTGCACATGGAATCCCAACAGAGGTAATTAATACTACAGGGCATGGAGGGATAAGTGTTTCATAGATTTATTGCAAGGGTATGGGATACAGGATCATGTCCCAGAGACTGGAAGAGGTCACTTTACATACCATTACATAAGGGAGATAAGAAGGATTGCAAGAACTATAAAACTATTAGTTTAATATCTCATGGAAGAAAGATTTTATTAAAAATCATTCTAAATAGGATTGAGGCCAAAGTTGAGGTAGAGATTTTATTTATTTTTTTAATATCAGATCCAAACATGAAAGGCCACAAGACCTATAGCACATTTGCACCATATGTGAACAAGAGGTAAAGAAGAAAGAAGAAATCTATCCACATTTTGCATGAACAGCTGAGGGTTGTAATCTTTGGGGGAAGACAGAGTGGGAGATTCTGTTCCAAAGGACAGAAATAGATGGGATGAAAGAGGAAGCAGTGAGTTTGGTGAGTTTCATGTAAAAGGGTGTTGGTTAGCAGTGGCTCTTGTTTCAATGATTTTGGAGGAGAGTGGAGGAATAGTGGCCAATTCAGCAGAGCACTGTCCATCAAAGTATCTATAAAAGAAGCACAAGACAGAAATTGAATGTCTGCGAGAATTGAAGTGGGTATGTGAGAGAGGAATCGTTGATTAGCCATATTACCCTCTTCTGGATAGCAACGAGCAATCTTAGAGGATTTTGGAGCAAGCACTATCTCCAAATATGGGAGCAATATTCATTGGTTCAGTGGATTTGAGCTTTATATAGAATTAGCAGTTGTAAAAGTGTGAAGGAGCATCTTGTGCAAAAAAGTACACCATTGGCAGCTGCAGAAGATATGGCTGAAATGTGGTTGTGCTAGGAAAGATCAGAGGTGCAGGTCACTCCAAGAAGAGAAATCTGATCGTGTTTGAATATCTCAGTATTACTGAGGGTAAAGGGGAGGGATGTGAGCTTTTTCTTGTGAGATATCAGACAGGACTGAGTTTTGGTGGCATTAAAGTTAACATTGTTGTCCTTGCCTCGCTGAGATAAAGCTAGGAGATCTGAGTTCAGGGCACTGGTTGTGGTAGATCTTGAGGATTCTAATACTTGAATTTTTTAATACTTGAATTCTAATATTTCAATAATCCTAAACTTTAAAAAAAAATGTAAGATTAATAATTAATTAAAATTGGGGCTAATCACTTTTAATTAGGGTAATTCGCGTAAACATAATATTTTTATGCTATGCAAAAAAATATTAGATAAAATTTATACTATGCAAAAAAAATAACAGATAAAACAACAATACCTAACATTTCATTAATACAAGAAAGAAGAAATTGGGGGGGTCGTCTTATACAACCGACATAAGCTTAAAACCTAAAAATAGCCTAAAATTTGGGCCTCGTTTTATACAACCGACATATATGGTATATTTATTTTATTAGTTTGTGGACATAATGGTGTGCCAATTTCTCTCTCGAAAAATAAAATAAAAATAAAGAAATATTTTTCTTTATTTTTAAGAAATAATTTTTTTATTTTTTTTTTAAAAATTGAAAACAAAAAATATCAAGCTATCCAATGTAAATATCTATAATTTTTCTTTAAATGCAAATAAAAATGTATTTGTATTTAAATACAAATTAATTTTTATTCATAAGGATGGTGCAAAGACTGTCTCTAACTATCGACATATAATATCTTTGGAGTGGTGGTGAATATTTTGGAAAAGTTAGTGAGAGCTTGTATACAGAAATGAGCTGACAGAGAATCTATAATTTGCAATGAACTGCATGGGTTTAATAAGGGATGGTCATACTGGAATAACTTGCTTGCATTTTATAATAATGTCACAGTTGAATTAGCCAAGGGGAATGGATACAGTATGATACTTTTGGAATTTGCTAAAGCTTCTGCCAAAATTCATCATGAAAGGCTGTTGCAAAAGTTAGAGGATATGGAACTGAATTATAAATTACTAGTTTGGATAAGAGGATGGGTGAGTGACATAGGAGGGATGTGTGTTTACAAGATTTAAGGTGACCATCGGTGTCCTCAAAGGATCACTACTTTGTCTACTGTTATTCAGTCTTTACATTAATGATATTGTGAAAGATTTAACAGGTGATATACAGCTATTTGCTGAAGATGCAAAGATAAGCAGGATAATCAGGAATGCAAGTGAGAGGCAATACTTGCAAAATGATTTGAATAAGCTGGAATTGAGAGCATTGGAAAATGGATGTCAGTTCAATGTAACATTATGCACTCCAGTGCATTTGGATATCCAATGGCATAATATATTGGTGGGATTATGCTAAAAAAAATTGACCTAGCTGGAGATCGGTTTTTAGTAGATAACAAAATGAAATTCAGGGGTCATATAGCAAAAACTCAGAGGATAGCTTCTTCTTGGCTTCCTGTATTAGGCAATTGTTTGCCTGTAAGGTATTCAAGGGTTTAAAAAGTCTTCTGCCCATCTCCTCCTGGGTCTTCCTCTTGATTGGTGTCCCTTTGGTTTCTTTTTCCAAGCAATATGTTTCCACTTGTCTTTTATCTTGTTCTCTCTAATTCTATGTTTCACTGCCATATTTCAGAATTGGTTTGGCTATTATTTTATATATAGTTTTATTTGGGATGTTCTAGACATCTGTTTACTGAAGTGTCTGTTCAAAATTCCAATGACTGCTAGGAATTTTTGCTTTTTATATGGGACTTATGTAATTTCCTAAACATTTGAGATTTTCATGTCATATTATTCTATTGTTTTGTTCAGTACGTGTAAATTTTTCTGTAATTGGTCTTCATTTTCAGCAAAAATAACTTGATCATCAACATACAGAAGGCTTGTTAATTCTTTATTTCCTATTTTAATTCCTATGATTTTGTTTTTCCTCCATTCTCTTGAAATTTTTTCCATATATATATATATATATATATATTGAAAAGTATTGGTGATAATCCACTTCCTTGAATGAGACCTCTATTGGTTTTAATTTTTTCGGTTGTTTCATTATTAATTTTAATATAGCTTTCTTCCATTATATTTGCTATTGCTTTTGTGATTTGAGTTCCACCTCAAATCACAAAAGCAATTTTGTGATGATGGTATGGTACTGTATTCATTCAACAAACCCAGTATGCTGAAATCATTCGAGCTTAAAAATCTTTCATAACCAATGCAACTCCCTTACAATTCTTCAATGAATGAGGATAAATTAGTGAATGTAAACACTAACAAAACAGGCATCTTATTTCTGGTAGAAAGACCTTCCCCTTATATTTTGATAACACTCAGATCTCAAGACTGGATCAGATTTTTCTTTTTGGACTGAAACATAACTCTAACCTTTCTTGGAATAAATATAACAAATTTTTAATGAAACAAACCCGTGGTACTGCAATCAAGAAAACAAACATGTTAGACTCATATTAAAAAAAAAAAAAAAATTCTCTATCTTGCAGCACCAGCTAAATAATGATCATTCTCTCATATAGCTAACTTCAATCCCCTTCTCACAGATATTCGGTTTCTGCCTTGTGCCACGTCCACAGATACTTTCATGGACAGGGCTCAGCTGAATTGGCCACTATTATTCCTCTACTCTCCTCCAAAATCATTAAAACAAGAACCACTCCTAAACAAAATCCTTTTACAGTCCATTCATTCCACTTACGAGGGTGGTCTGAAACGTTCTCGGCCTCGACCATAGATGGCAACACTATCAGCAAGATTTTTCTTTCTAAGTTGGTACATCTGTCATAAGCATCCATGTGAAATTGCAAGTCATCTATCGGGTAGTTTGTTTTATACAGCTGTCTGAAGCAAAAGTGTTGTCTGTATCCCTTGAAATGGATAAAATTGAGTATAGTGCAGTTATAAAATTCTTTGTAAAAGAAGTTTTAAAGCCAAAAGAAATTCATTCGAAGTTCATAAAAGTTTATGGGAACTCTTCTCCTTTGTTTTCGACAATTAAGAAATGGGCTGCCAAGTTTAAATGTGGCCGTATCAGCCTTGAAGATAATCCACATGAAGGACATCCAAAAAGTGTAACAACACCAGAAATCATTGATCAAGTGCATGATATGGCATTGGATGAATGACTGGCGAGTCAAAGTGCATGAAATTGCTGAGACTATAGGCATTTCAAAAGAACATATAGGATATATTTTGCATGAAGAATTGCAAATGAAAAAGCTTTGCGCAAGATGGGTGCCATGCTTGCTCACAGCAGATCAAAAACACACTCACATGAAAATCTCTGAACAGTGCTTGGAGCGTTTTAACAAGAATAAAACTGATTTTGTGCATCTATTTATTACTATGGATGAGACTTGGATTCACCATTACATACCAGAATACAAATAGCAGTCAAAACAGTGGATGGACAGAAGCCGGTTGTTCAGCGCCAAAGGCGCTTTGTTTATTAATCACCTTGAAAAGGGTAAAACAATAACTGGGGAATATTATTCCCATCTTTTAACCAAACAAGAAGAAAAAATTGTGAGAAAAGACCCTGTTTGCAGAAGAAAAAATCATCTTTCATCAGGACAATGCACCTACCCACAAAGGTATTTTGGCAATGAGAAAATTAAGGGATCTGCACTATGAATTGTTGGAACATCCACCCTATTCCCCAGATTTGGCTCCCTCTGACTTCTGTCTCTTCCTAAAGCTAAAACTCTTCCTCACTGGTCAGCATTTTTCTTCAAATCAAGAGGTGATTGCAGGTGTAGAGGAGTATTTTGCATATTTTACTGAGAGCCACAACAGGAACGGGATAATGGCGCTGGTGCATCTTTATGTTGAAAAATAAAAATAATTTTGAAATTATAAATTCGTTTTTTCATTGTTAGGCCGAGAAATTTTCAGACCACCCTCATACTTCTGTCCTTTTTAACAGTCTCCCCCACTTTGCTTCCCCAAAGATTACAACTCTCAGCTGTTCAAGAAAATTTTGAAAAGATTCCTCCTTTCTTCTATTCCTCTTGCTCACACATAGCACTAATGTGCTATAGGTCTTGTGGCCTTTAATGTGAGGATCAAATATATATATATATATATAATAATAAAAAAAAATCTGTTCTGACACTTGTGGTGGTACATCAAAAATTTCCAGTAAAAGTGATCTCTTTTGAATAGTGCACCACTATTCAAAAGAGTGGTGCACTATTTAAGAGATAAAACTCATTCCTAATTTCAATCATTTGCTCATAAATATTTTGTTCATTAGCACTACTCTGATGAACTAAACTATCATCATTCTTCCATTTTTATCAAAGCATGGGCATACATGAGCAGCTGTCGGTCAACATTGAGCAGCAACTGCTCAGGAAAAGTGAAGTTAGTTGAGAAGTTCCATGTTTGTTTGCCAGAGCAGGGTCCAAGATTATCTAACCCTTAACTAATCCATTGGCTGTACTGGTGTGTTATGGGTTTGAAAAATATTCATGGATGGGAATCACATACTTCAAAACCTTATATGCTTCTTTCCTTTTATCTCTGATCTTGCACCACTCTCTTCACCACAGTGTTTTCCTTAGGAACTATAACATTCAACTATTCAAGAAATACAAACAGGAACTTTCATCCTCCTTAACCACTTGCTGACAACTCATACAAAACTGGTGTATTACAGGTCTGTAATACATTGCATGTGAAGTTGATTTTACACACATTCACAGGGTGGCCCATAAGTCACAAAGGGAAAAAGGGGGGGTTTAATCATTTAATAACTTTTTGATTCATTAATTATTTTTATTCTTTTTTTTTTTTTTTAGTTATAATGAAATACAGAACCTGCAGATTTTTTTTTATTAGTTACGAAAAACCACATCACGTAAATGCTTTCCATTTTCAGCTTTACAAAGACGGACCCTCTCTACAGCATGTTCAATGACAACTGTTAATGTTTCTGGCTGCAACACCCTAATTCCTGCATGAATGTTCTCCTTCAGCTATTGGATTGTCTTGGTCTTGTTCACATACACCTTTTCCTTCAGGTAGCTCCATAGGAAAAAGTCGGGAATCGTCATATCTAGAGAACATGACGGTCAATTAATTGCAGATCTTTACAAAATTATTCACTCACCAAAAATGTGCCCGATTTTTAAAATAAAACTGCACGATTTTGGTTTGTTGTTAGGTTGTGAACTGTTCTGTGATTAATTTCCGAAATGTTTCTAGAGTATTTGAACAAAATGAAATTAAAAAATGAATAATCAAAAAAGTTATTCACATTTTAAACCCTTTTGTAACTTATAAGCCACCCTGTGTGTGTGTGTGTGTGTGTGTGTGTGTGTGTGTGTGTGTGTGTGTGTGTGTGTGTGTGTTAGAGAGAGATACTGCTTTAGAATATACATATACATGGTTTGTAAAATTAGAATATTAGTTCCAAGTGGGTAATAATTACTGTATGATCAAAAAAACAAATAACAATGGCATCGATGTAAAAAAAGTTTATTTCAACATACCTGCTCACCAAAATAATCCAGTTTGAACAGTGTTGACCCACCTTCTACTTGAGCCTGAACAAGAGTAGGAGGGGTCACCTCTTGATAACCATTATCAAAGAAGTGTTCTCTAAAGCACTGCACTAGAGCTGAACGAATACTCATTATCCTTGAGAGCTGTTTAATGTAAACAATTTAAAGAAATGAGGAACTATTAAAAATATACACAAAAGAAGATATAGCATCGCATTTAAGCATTCAGTATACTATATTCATAAGCAAGTACTAAATTTTTAATAAAGCCAGCTTTCGTTATTATGATGGAGTGATAGATGAAGTTCATCTCCTTGTATGAGACCATTACCCTGTTATTGGGGGACTGAAGCAACATAAAAACAATCCATGTATGTCTGGTTTCCAGAGAAGGTCTTCTGAGTTTTTCAAGTAGTAGTATCATAATATGAACATGTCAGGAATTTGATGACGACGATGATACCATACTGGTGTAAATAATACTCCGAAACATGTAGGAAGGAAGGCAGATAATAAGTGAATTAGATGTGAAAGAATCAGAGGCTATCAGAATGTATGTCATAACACCATGTATTTTTAAAGAATGTGCAAGAGTTAGCTATGCCCTTAACCTGGTTATTTACTGTAAGTACTCATAGTGGGAAAGGTTCCTAAGAAGTGAAAAGAAAGCAAAATAGCACCACTCCACATCCACTGTTCTAGGATAAATTGTTTCTAATTATAGACCTAGTCTGTATATTTGCAGTTACCAATTATATATTTGGTTTAATCCTTTATCCAAGTGTAAGCAAACAAAGTTTGCACCTGAAGTATTTTCAGGACTGGGGCAACACGTCGCAAAGGTGGTATAACTTCTCATCACTTGCCTTCAGAATCCCATAATGCAAAGCACATCTCCTTGCAGACATGCATAATGCTATGCATTAAGAGAAGGGTCACTACCCAGACCGGTCTCGACCTTTATTGAGGTCTCATCAGTGGGAGCCAGACCCAGAGGTGGTGATACTAAACTGCAAACTTTGTTTGCTTACACTTGGATAAAAGATTAAACCAAATATATAATTGGTAGCATAGACCAAGTGAAAAACTTCCATCAACTTATCTCTAATCCAGAGAATTTCAATAATAAGGAGTGACACCTTTTGGCAACTGGTATATGGAAATATGACTTCTCCATTACTTCCACCTTAGTATCACCACTTCTGGGTCTGGCTCCCACAGATGAGACCTTAATAAAGCTCGAAACCGGTCTGGGTGGTGACCCTTCCCGTAATGCATAGCATTATATATGTCCACAGGGAAATGTGCTTTGCATTATGGGATACTAAAGCAAGTGATGAGAAGTTATACCACCTTTGCCACAAGTTGCCCCAGTCCCGAAAATACTTCAGGTGCAAACTTTGTTTGCTTACACTTGGATAAAGGATTAAACCAATTATAATTGGTAGCATAGCCAAGTGAAAAAACTTCCATCAATATTTGTAGTTAGTCAACATACTGCAGAGGTTGGTGAGGAATAGAATATACAGGATTGGGATGATGGACAAAAGAGTACCAGCAAGTTACATATGATAGGACAGTGTTTCAAAAAAAGGAATGTAACTGGTGGTGGACCAAGGATAATAACAGTAAAAGCTAGGTGAGAGGTCCAGAGACAGGTGACCAAGATGGTATTAGGATTGTGGGATATGGGGTTTGGTGGAAAAGGAGATAACAGACATTTAAATTAGTGAGGAGATTTTATTTGATTAATATAAAGGAGATTATAAAAATAGTAGAAGGTGAGAAGGAAAAAATAAGGCCATCCATCCCTGGTTGTTTTTAGTCTTTGGTTGTATATAACCATTGCTAGTATCTCTAATGATGTAAGTCTAACGACTTAAGAAACTTGCAGGGTTATAACCATTTACTCTTATTAACCCTTTAATTGCTATGATTGAGTTAACTCGAGAGCTGAAAAAATGGCGACCTTGCTATGATCGAGTTAACTCTATTTGAACTATCAATGTGTAATACTCATTTAATTTAGTTTATGAAAGCATTTCAATTAAGTGGGCTTATAGTGCCATCTCTTAGGATTAGAAGGGAACCAATTTTCAAGCTTCTGTCCTTGACAATAGGAGCCATGCGATCACATGATGTGGTGATTCCAGGGTTAGTAAAAATGGCATCGACAAGCACACAGCAGTGTTCTCTTACTGAGGCAGAATTAGTAGAAGTATTAGAAACTTTACCTTCCGATTTATTAGATTTGAGTGAGAGTGACAATGATGATATTTATTTTTTAGAAAATAGTGATAGTGAAAGTTCAGATAATGAACCACCAGCACCATCCGCGAAAAAGAAATCGTATTGACGCTTCATTGTTTCATTGTTTTCAATGGCGAGATACAAATTTTCGTCCAACAGTTCACCAATTCAATAATGATAATTCGGGTATTTCAGCAATTATAGATGATGGTTCAACTGTTTTTGATTTTTTCAAACTATTTTCCTCCCTTCATATAATGCAACATATTGCTGACGAAACTAATAAATATTATGCATTTTTGACTCAGAAACTACCACCAGCACCCCAATCTTGTTTGCAAAAATGGAAAAATACTACCCCAGAGGAATTATATATATTTTTTGGATTCATAATGCTTATGGCTAGGGTAAAAAAACTAACAATAGCAGAATATTGGTCCAAGGATCCCCTCATAGCTACTCCACAGTTCACAGACTACATGTCCATTCCTTTTACTTTTACGTATTTTACATTTCAATGACAATGAAACTCAGGTTCCAGGACAAAGACTACACAAACTACAACCAATTATCGATCATCTGAGAAAAACCTACAGTGAGGTATTTACCCCTTTTCAAAATATACTGTTCAAGGGCCACCTCCAGTTCAAACAGTACATTCCTTCGAAAAGACATAGATTCGGGATCAAAGTTTTTGTGTTGTGTGACTGTGAGACTGGATATGTGTTAGATTTTCTAGTGTACACAGGAGCAACTACAGACATTATTCCGGAATGTGAATTTGGGATTTCTGGGGCCATGGTGCAAACCCTAGTGGCAAAGTATTTGCAGAAAGAGCACACATTGTGGTTAGACAATTGGTATTCTGGCTCTTGTGTACGACTGGCTACATAAAAATGGTACCAATGCATGTGGGACTGTTAGGAAAAACAGGAAAGGGTTGCCGAAACTGAACAAAAAATTAGACAAAAGACAGATAGAATCCAGACACACAGATAATATGATGGTGGTAAAATGGATTGATAAACAAAAAGTTTGTATGCTGACCACACTCCACACAGACAACAAACACACCTATAATGAAACCTGAATGTGTCATGGATTATAATAGGAATATGAGGGCTGTGGACAGGACAGACATGATGGTCAGTTCTCTTGAATATGTGCGAAAGGTTTTCAAATGGTATAGAAAATTCTTTTTCCATCTCTTGGATCTCACTGTTCTCAATTCACATATTTTGTATAATGTACGTACTGGTGAAAATATCACACATGCTAATTTTCAATTGACTCTCATCAGAGAAATTTTACAAAAGTTCCACATATCAAGACCGACCATCACAGGGTGACAAACCCCTCAGACTGAGGGAAAGACATTTCCTAATACCTGCCACCCACACCCAAGAAAGCAAATCCCACTAGACATTGTCATCTGTGTTCAAATACCACATTGGGGCAAAGAAAAAGAAAAGAGAGCTGGTGTGTGCCAAATGTGGCATGGCCTTATGTGTACATCCCTGCTTTCAAAATTACCACACACTGCTCAAGTATTTAAGTATTTTGGGGGAAGTGTTTCTCACTTGAAGTTGTGTGTGACATATTTGACATGGAATTTTAATATTTAAAAATGAGAATTTTTAAAAATTTGGATCATCTGTATCATGAATGGTGAGTTTTTACAACATTTATGTTCATTTTTTCATGATCTTATATAATTATAAAATATTTTATAATTGTGAAAATAACTCAGCAAGGAGGGTCATACTAATTATTTAGTATCTCAGCAGTTAAAAGGTTAAACTTGTTATTTACCTTAAAATGTGGTCTCAATACTGAAACCTCTAACAGATATGCTAAGCCACAGAAACTTACATTTTCATATGGTGTTAGCTAAGTGGACTTGCCACAATGAATCGGTTGACTCCATGGAGGATTCATGTAATAATAATAACAATATAATTTGTAATAATAATAAAAAATTAAACCATTAAATGTAAAATTTTTTGCTCACATCAAAAATTTCCTCTGAGAGCATGCACACTTCAGGAAAAAAAATTAAAGCATTATCTGGGAACAAGGAAACCTTAAAACTACCAAAACATCAGTAGGGGCTGAGCAAGATAGATGTGACAATAACAGAAGAAGCCACAGTCACAGGTTATAAGAAGATTAATTTAAATGAGGTCAACTTTGGTTGAGTAAGGGTTGCGAAAACTTGAATAATGCCTTCAAGTTTTAGCATAATGATCCAAGTCTTGAATCATTAAGCCAAAGGAGGAGGGTTAAATAATCTGGAAATCTTACTACAGAGAACAAATACTAAACACCAAACTTTTCAAGCCACTTCATCTTCCACATACTCATCCATTCAGCTCTTACGATTATTATTATTATTAAGAGACCTCCAGGGAGTCAGGGACTTATCGAGGGAGGCCGCATACTACACACACCAGCTATCATATTTATTCTTGAATTCATTCACACTGCTTGCGCCCACAACATCACAACATCCAACGACAATCCATTACAATCACACACCAACCTATGAGTGAAAAATCTAGCCCTCACTCCCTTCTTAGTAGCATTTATTCTCAGATTCCAAGGATGCCCTCGTGCTTTTTTTCCCACTCTCCATAAATTGAAAAATTCCATCAGTTGAAATCCTGTATGACCCTTTCAGAAGATTGTAAGTCTTACATCACGTCCAGACTTGATATAGGCCTAAGCCTTTACAAGTGCTTTACCCTATGCCTGTTCTAGTTATCATTGTAGTCATTCTCTGTGGCAACACCATGCCACCAGTGTGCCCTGTAGAGCCCTCAAGGAAAGAACTTTTATATCCTTCTGCATAAGCCCAAGCTGTTTTAAGTCCTTATAACTATCTGCACTCCATATGCCATGTAAAGAGATGGTGGCGCTGGTAAATCTCGGAGTTGCCCCATGCTCCTCCCATATCTTACTAACTAGATCTTGGTTATTTTTATAATAATTTACTTGATTATTATGGCTAGTGGGCACCCTGTTCCCACCACCTGGGCATCAACTACCCAAACGTCACCATCTCTTTTAATCACTAAGTCTGGCTTATGCAAACCTGCGGAGGTCCTATAATGTGGCACCCATGGTGTCCTCCTCATGGGGACACCATGGTTGCGGAAGCAACACTGGGCTATATGAAACAATGTCTCACTGTAGTGGCAGCCAACCCTACAGCTGGAGTCATCACTACCCCATCGAGCTGTGTGGGCTCGATTAGGCAGGGCATCGATCCTCGTCCTGATAAGGTCAATATACTCGAACCCAGGGAGAAGTCTGGTGCCATCCCTTACCCGATCATGCTGGGGAGGCACCAGATATGACTCTTTTAAAGGAGCACCATCTACAGAGCAGTGCAACAGAGATGCCCATCTCTTGTGTTCTGCAGGTGCTGACTCGATTAAAGTACCTTGATAATGGAACCAGCCTTTAGCCTGCCTAAAGTCTTCTTGTATTAATGGGCTATAGAAAGACTCTCTGCAGATGGGGGAAGAAGATAGTTCTAACTGCATGATTCTTGACAGTCGCAGGCATGGGATCAGCCATCTAAGTGATGGAACCCCAAGCCCACCATCCTTCACTCTTGCATGGAAATATGCAGTAGGAGTGTCACGCGGCAGTCTGAGTCATGATCTCATGGCTGAATAGATAGCCTTGCCCATTCGGGACAGTACCTAGATGTATGTTCTACCAAGCACCAACTTGTGGTAAAAGCGAGGTAGGAGATAGTACAAAAGGAGAAACAGTCTTTGCTGGGGCTTGAGAGGAGCTTTCCTCAAAGAAGCGATCCCAACTTCTAGGATAGAAGGGACAGAAGACCTTCCCTTTGGAGTGAATATGATACCGAGGTATCTCCACTCTTCCAGGATGGTCAAAGCATGCAACGGCCTCCCGTGCAGGGAAAACTCTATAGTCTCGACCTTAAGCTTCTTGTCATGACCAGAGGGGACAAGAGCTAAAGAGCAGGACTTCTCTACATTAATAGAAAGGCCTCAAATAGAGAAGAAGTCAATTGCTCGGTCAAGGAGTTCCTGCAAGCCTATCTTAGTAGAGGCTATGAGAATAAGATCGTCCGCAAAGGCCATAGCATTAAAGGAAGAAGCACCTAGAGTAGTGGCTAGGAAGAGAATGAATAAACTCATCTATGACGCAGTTAAAGAAAAGGGGAGATAGAGGATCACCCTGGCGAACACCCTGCACTGCGGGAATAGAAGTTGCACGGAGCCCTGTAGTGATAGTGATGGAGCTACCCAAGTATAGCTCTATAACATAGGAAAGAAAAGGTTCCGGACATCCAGCAATAGACAATGCTCGAAGGAGAGCAGGAGGGGAGATGCTATCAAAGGCCTTTTGGAGTCCAGCGGCGCCATATATAGAGGCCTAAGGTGGTGTCAGGAATCAGAGAGAAGAGAAGAAAGAAGATATATATTCTCGGCACAGCCGTCCGAAGGGACAAAAGCTCTCTGTCTATAATCATGCTGTATATGTTGCTGAAGTCATTTAACTAATATTTTATGATAGAGTCTAAGTAACACAGGGGGAGATGGTAATAGGTCTAAAGTCTGATGCACAGCTTGAAGTTTCTTTCTTCGGAATGAAGATAGTTCTTGAAGCACGTAAGTATGGTGGTATTACTTTACTGGAAAGGAGAATGTCCACTAAGTCTTGAAGAATCTTCAACGGCACCTTCCAAAGCCTAGACACAGGAAAGCCATCTGGTTCAGAGGCAGAGAAATTGGATGGAAGAGCTGCTTTAATCTCCTAGATGGAGACAGGCTGGTATATTTGAAGGGCAGGGATGGACCTCGATATCACAGGTTGGTCATCATAATCAGGGAAGTGTGGAGGTGGAGCAGAAAAGACTGTACTCCAGAATTTGACAAAATCATCATATAAGTCTGCTAGAGGTGGAGGGGAAGCACCGTCAAGGATAGTTTCAGCACATTGCCCTCTATTCTATTTATTGAGGGCCTGCATAGGCCCTCTTCCTCTGCTTCCTATTTGACAAAGTCATTGTAAAATGAGACGTGGGCTGATGTTGATGAGGCATGAAGTGTTCAGAGAATTCAGCATGGAGGTAGTCATTCAACTGATCTGTGATATCCATTCCCAGAAGGTGAGTCTGGATGAGATATTTAAGAATTTGATGGTTATATTCTAGAAGAGGAGGATCATCTAGAGATGATGTCAGTCTGAGAATCAAAGCCTCTTCTTCAACAGCAGGATGGTGGCTGGAAGATGGAAAGGCAGGGACAGGAGATACAGAGATATTACCTGTCCCTACCTGTGGTGGATGGGCTGCCAATTCTTGAAGTAAGGCTTTGCAACTGGCTTTCTGTCTATGACACTTGATGGCATCCAAGGATTTTAATGGGAACACCTTAAATAATTTTGATTGATTTTCTTTATCCCTCGAGCCGTCAACTCGATCTCATGAGTGGCGAGGATCTTTTCTTCTTCGGCAGTCCAACGTGCTTTGATGCACTCTGTTCTTATTGCAGCGTTGGCTTCTGCTGGATATTTTGAGGTGCAATGCATGCCAAGGCCAACTGCAGTAGAGAATGCACGATCGCAGACCTGACATATGAAGTGTCTGAGATTGGGAACTCCTTGACCGCCAGAACAAGCTTGATGAGAACTTGAATAAATGGGTTGATGACAGTCTTTGCAGAGCTTTCTTTTAACTTTCTTCCTGAGGATGCTGCTGGGATGGGTGGCAGGATTGCCTCCAAACAAGAAACAGACATCTGGATTTTAAATCTTGCTGACCTACATCCCCCAAGTAGACCACTTTTTAATATCTATCAGTCAGCCATCCTCTTATATAAGCTAATATTCTATAACCCAAACCCATATTCTCCAATTTATGCAACAGTTTACGATACTATATTCTGTCAAAAGTCTTAGCAAAATTCAAAAGTATCATGGTGTATCCATTCCCTTATCTAGTTCAATGGTAACATTGTTATAAAATATGAGTAAGTTGCAAAAACATGACCCTTCCTTAGTAAACCCATGTTGCTCATTGCAAAGTAGAGATTCACTGTCAACCCATTTCTGAATGTGAGCCCTAACCAATTTTTCCAAAATCTTCACCACCACTCCTGAGATGCTAATTGGTTGATATATGGATACGTCAGTCTTTGCCCTACCCTTGTGCAATGGAATTACCATACATTCTTTCCATTCCTGCAGAATCTTCCCTGTTCTGAGACTCATATTTTAATATGAGTCAGGTCAAAGGAATAGCCAGTTCAGCTGAACACTCTTAGCACACATGCTAATATCCCATCAGACCCTATTGCTGAATTCTTATTCAGTTTGTACAACAGCTCTAATACCTCATTCTCACACACCTGAATTTCTTCATCCAGTGAAGAGGTAGCAGTGAGCTCAATATTGCGTACACCAGGTTGATAGCTTTTAACAAAATGGGCACTCATTAGTTGAACCTCTTCTGCATCTGGAACATTCTGTAACCCTCACGGCATCTGCATTTAGAAAAATTATTCTTTCATATTTATTCTTTCTTTTACTTGCACCATATCAATAAAATTCTTATGGGTTGTCTTTAGCATGCAGAGTCAGTTTCTTTTCATACTCAGACTTAGTTTTCCAAACAACAGTTGACTATTCTAGCTTGCTGCTTATTATTTTCATAATGGACATCATCCTTATGCACATGGTATTTTCCTTCCACATCATCCTTTTCTTACGAATCTCTTGCTTAATAAGATTACATATCCATTTGGCTCCTATCCTACTTATTCTTCAAACTCCCAAGACACATTCTAAGACTGCATCATTTAAGTATTGTTTAAATGCTTCCCATGCATTGTCGATATTCTTCCTACCCAGCAACCGATTCCATTCCACTGAACTCAATATACTCCTCAGTTGGTCATAATTTTCTGCTTTGTAGTTCAGAATGTAATCTTTTCTGAATGAAACATAAACATAGTCACTTCCCAAGTGAGTACCGCATAATCACTGTCACCAGCTGGAAGCAGAATAGTTACCTCTTAACTGAAATGCCCTCTGACACCATAATCAAATCTAACACTCTTTGATCTAGAGTTTCTTCACTGACATGCTGCTTGCGAAAGATGTCCCGCGACAGCTCAATAAATGCATTTTCATTCTTCTCATGATATACACTGCTAACCAATCAATATTTGGATAATTAAAGTCTCCCATTAGATTACTACTTTCACACTCATCTTGTCTATTT
Source organism: Typopeltis vanoorti (assembly GCF_054136105.1). NCBI lineage: Eukaryota > Metazoa > Arthropoda > Arachnida > Uropygi > Thelyphonidae > Typopeltis > Typopeltis vanoorti. The sequence goes on along the minus strand of NC_143564.1, from coordinate 88,693,143 downwards.
GGTTATACATTTCTTCATCACTAGCAACCAATCCACCAGGTCTGTAACAACATCCCACTATGTAATTGATCTTGTTAGATTCCACCTCCCACCAGATGGCTTCAAACTCACTGTCACATGAAATACTGTTAGTAGTAGTAGTATTACAATCATAGGTCTCAACTCTAACAGTATTCAAGTCATCTGATATCATCAGCAGCATGCCTCCTCCTCTCCTATCCTCTCTATCCTTTCTAAAAATAGTGTATCCTTTACACTCCATACCAGTTAGTATATCTGCTTCTGATAGCCAGGTCTCACTAATGCCTACAATGTGAGGTCCCAACATATTGACTAAGGCAACAAACTCTACCCCTTTGTTTCTGATACTAGCATTCGTGTACAGACATAATAATCTACCTGCATGTTCTTTTGTATACTCTTGTCTGCAGTCTGCATGACACAGTTGGACAACTTCCAGATCTCTATTCTCCTCTGGTGCATTATACATGTACATATCTTTGCACATGTTTGATGGGTCCAAACCAGACAAACATAAAGTCGAAATTGTTCTCTCCTTGTCAACATTTCCATGACAAAGCCCATTCCTGTCATTAGCACAGTTATATAACATTTTTGCTTTACACTCACATTCTCACTATTCCCTCCCTTCATAATTTAGTTTCCCTGACTCTCTAGTGTTAGGTCTCAAACCAGTTATTAGTTTTTCTAGACTCCTGATACCAAATGCATTCAGGTGTATGCTGTCTCTCTTATACAATCCAATCTTCCCTCAAACTCACTCCACATATCTCGCATCCATTCCTTAATTCATTTTTTTCATATCGAGGTAAAATATTGATGATTAGTCAACTTATTACTCCTCTCTTTGGTTCACTAACAAAAAAAAAAAAAAAAAAAAAAAAAAAAGTGAACCTTATTTAAACAGGCAATTATCTAGCTGGTACTAACCTGTACTAATACAGCAAACTGATATACAGATATAAAAAGAAGGGGATTGAGATACAATACATTTCACTGATATGAAATTATATTCATGTTTTCATCCATATTTTACCAAGTGTAAGTGAATAACATTTGCTATGGAAGGCTTTAAACTACCTTTGGAGTCAGTTATTCTTTGTATTAAAAACTCAAAATATTTGAATTTTCAAAAGAAGCTATTTCACATGAAAATTTATGTTTGCTTAGACTTGAATAAAATAAAGATGAAAATAATTTCTTGTGATGTATAATATACTTCCAAACTCAGAGAAAATAAAAACTCCCTACAACATAAATTTTAAGTTAAATTTCCATTTTAATACTGCTCACCGTTTCTCCTCTTAGCATTATGTGTCTGTTATCCAACTGTACATCAATATGAGATTCCTAAAAACAAGAAACATATATATATATACATACACACACACATATATACGTGCACGCATGCATACAAATACTCTTGACATGTACAAGAGCACAATCAATTAAAATAAAGAATTACATAAATTGACTAATAAGCTTCTCGGGGGGGGGAGCAAATTATTAATAAGAAGAAAAAAAACAAAGAAAACGAAATATCTTCATGCTTACAAAATTAGGATTCATTGGTTCTGATTTGTCATGTCTCACAAGAACATCTTCAGAGAGACAATGTGCTAAGACAGTCAACCTATGGCAGTGGACTAGTGGCTAAAATAGGCCTGGAAAATTACTTGAACAGCCCACGAACCCACTATTTTATAATAATTTTTAAAGAATATTTCTAATGCTAATTCATTAAAGAACATCCTTATTATTTATTTCATGGTCCTTTTAACATGACATTAAGATAATTAAAATATTACACAAATATTTATACATTATGTTTAAATTTTAATACATAAGTATACATTATAACTTATTACTATTTACTACTATTTATAATTTATTATAATTTATTTTAAAAAAAAATAGTTTCTGATGCTAGTTCACTAATGTCATTACTGCATGACATTGTCATGAATGATTCAAGATGTGATTATGTATAAAGAAAATTTCTCAGTCTGTTTAGAACATATTTTAGTTTTAAGAAAGATATCTTTGAAGAATACTTGAGCTGAAGTTAAGGTTAATACATATCTATAGAGTAAATATATGCCAATGTGTTCAAATGCAAATTAAATTTAGATAAAACATGACAGCAGAATAATATGCAGATTTTACAAGATTTACAGTTTTCAAGCAGTAACAGTTTCTTCAGCAATCATCACTGTTAGTGTCAATTATTCCTTACAGTACATCTTCAGTAAGAGTTGAAGTGAATTTTTTTTCTGTTTTCTTGTAAAATCTACTAGTACTGTTTGAATATTTTTAGTAAATGTTTGCCAAATTGTTTTAATTTGGCAAACATTTACTAAAACATCATTCTCCTAATACCAGAGGAGAACAGAGATAAACAATCACACTTACAACCCATCCTGACATTGTCCTCAAAACACACATGAAGTTACAACTATTTATTCAAATGCCACTGCCCTTGCTCTTGAACAATACCTTTGCAATACATTTTTTTAGCTACTAGCTACATCTCATAGAAAACAGATAAAATACTGTAAGTTCACACTACAATATACTGCAACCAACACCCAAAGATTACAGCAAAACTGTTCCCATTGTTTATTTCTATTTCTTTGTCCAAATAGAGCGAGTACCCTATGTTCGCAAATCAGCAGCTGGCTAAAAACCTAAACATCTGGCTAAAAAGATGTTCTGGGATTGTTTTACACATGGTCCAGGATCATTTGCACCTGTTGATGGTGTGATGAAAAGCGACCAATACATAAAATATTGGAGAAAAAGTGGTCCCACAGATCCATAAAGACAAAGAACTCATCTTCCAACAGGATCTCACTCCATGCCACACTTCAAAAAAAGTGAAAGAGTTCAGTTCCTCAAAAATCACAACATCCAACTGCTTTAATGGCAAGGTAACTCTCCTAACATTATCCCAATAGAAAATTTGTGGGTCATAGTGAAAAAGAGACTTGGAAAATTAAACTGTGATAAATGGATAACTTAATACAATCCATTATAAAAGTATGGTTTCAAGATGCAGAAATGAGAAAAATAAGTTCTACGTTTGTAGAGTCCATGGCTAAGTGAATTAATGAAATCGTTAGGAACAGAGGAACACATATAAATTATTAGGTAAAGTTGTAATTTAATTTTTGTACTCATTTTCTTGCAAAATTAAAATTTTTCTTTAAAATGTGACTGTTTGGATTAATATGTTCACTACTGTAATATTAACTAGTGTAGCACTTCATTTAGACTTCTTTGTTTTTAACAACTGTAATGATAGTAGTGCGAGGTAAGTTTAGCCTGAGGTCTATCTCAGTATTCAATACAACATCATCAATAAATTTAATAATTTTAACCTTAGAATCTAACGTAACAGGATTATGCATCTTTTTAATGGAAGCAATAGCATCCTTACTAGGAATTATTCTATTATAAAAATCATAGTTATAAACAGTTTATAATTCACATCGTTGTAAAGAGAAGCATTATGGGAAAGGTATAACTTTATTTAAATTTTAAATGTTATCTAATCCTATTTAGGATTAGATCATATATATATCCAGAAAAATGTTCAACAGTTGTATTGTGTACATAAGAATGTAAGAATTTCGAATAGTTTTCAGAAAAACATACTATGGCTATAATGACAGATGGATGCAGTAATTTGGGTCTTAAAGCTTAGTTGAAAATTTTACTTTACATTGCTTAAAAATAACAAATTTAAAATTTCTGCATCATCTTGAATGAACAATACTGAAATATATTTTATTTCCAATACTGAGTCATTGATCAAAAGTAAGACTAAAACTGTGATTCAATTTTAGTAATTTTTTAATTTTTGTTATTTTGTTGTTCACAGAAGTCCAAAATTAATTAAGATATCTGACTAGTTCTTTCCTAATACATAATTCGTGTGTTAAGGCTTAAGTGCTGGGAGAAACTCATGTTAGAAGCTTAATGGAGTGAGGCAGCACTGAGAAAAGAATAAAATATTATCTAATTCTTCCAATATTTTGTCTATCACTGATCCATCGTCAGAGAGTAAAATATGAGACATAATACACACAAAGGCAACACAAAACTAAGTGAAACATGTGGACAAAAGACTACAGTCCTAACTAGGTGGGGGCATCTTCTCTGTGTGTGTGCGTGGGGGGGCTGTTGGATGTAAACTTGGATCTCAAAATATTAGTGTTTTTCCTATATTTCTGGAAGTTTTATGCAACCATATTTAAATTAGGCTGATTTTTGAAAGTCACTGCAGATTTGAAAAATAGTCTTTTCTCTTCTAAATTTACTGCCATGGAGCATGGTCCACAAGGCCAGATTGACCAAAGTCATGACTGCAGATTTATTTTTTGTTCTCATATTATGGATGTTGGCTGATCTTCCTGTCTGTCCATAGTAGGCCAACAGGGAAAAGGGCACTTCTGTATATGCCAGGCACAAGAGAGGAGGGAGCTGATCTTCAGTGTAACCTATAAGGTTAGCAAGCTTTTGGTGGGGCTTGAAAGTCATGCAGAGGTTGTATTTCTTTAAGACTGACTTTTTTTTTTTTTTTTTTTTTAAAGTGCCTTGGAATGATTTTAATAATGATGAGAGCATTATTAAAATCTTTCTGAAGAGAAGGTCGATGGCTGGGGGAAGGATTATTTTTTTTGACACTGTGGGAATTGTAGCCATTAGAAAAGAAGGTGTGGTGTATATGATTCAGCTCTGCTATAAATTTTATGATTTTTTTTTTTTTTTTTTTTTTTTATGATACCATATTATTAAGGGAGGGGAATATTTATAGAATGGAATATTCTTATATTCCATTCTATAAAATGAGATATAGTAATAGAATTCTATAAACTGAATTAAACAAGAGAAGTAATACTTAAGTAATACATTACTTCTCTTATCATGTGGGTTGGCTGCAGCAAGTAAATTTTATATTTAAATGTGTGCCAATCATTGCAATATATTTGAGTGTGGAATGTTGTGTTAGGATAAATTTCTTAGGCCATATTATCAAAAACTCATTGTTTTTGTTAGCACACTGATACAACATGACAGTGAAAGGCAAATCACTGTGTAGGTCTGTGCGAAAGACAAAGTAGAAGGTGTGGATTTCTCAAAATGGTATGGTGCCATGAATGTGATATGTATAAGTGGGAAGATGTGGTGGATATTTATGTAGAGAGGCTGAATAAGAGAAAAGAATAAGTGCAGGTATGTAGGAAATGTGATATTCTGATGGACAATGAGACTTGCTCAAATATGAGTGTAAATACGAGTAGGAAATATGACACTGTAACCGACATGGCAGTTGAAGATTGTGCGAATGTCCTGAGTGTGTGGAAATGATAGCACAGAAGAAAGTTCGATAAACAATAAAGTGGGTGATAATTTATATGTTAAAAAAAATGAAATTAATGATAAAGTGAGCAATAATGACATTGAAAAACAGAGTGGCAAGTGGAATTCATGGTGAACATGTGTGTGTGTGTGACTGGCAATAAAATAGCAAGACTGAATGATAGCAAAAAAAAAGGTTACAAGATTTGAAAGCCGAGTTGATGAAGATGAGGCAGATGAAGAGTGAAATGAAGAGAATTGTAGATATGCATGGAAGAGTGAAGAAGATGAAACAAATGATATCAGCATGAAAATAGTAATGAAAGACCCATGAATGAATAATCGAATCACCCATGCATGGTGATTCGATTATTAGAGATGTGGTAAATGAGAAGATGCACAAGGTTCATTTTCCTGGAAGTAAAATAAATAGTGATTGAGGCATTGGTTATTAGGACTAAGCAAGCAAAGGAGTTGGTAGTGGTAGTAAGGACAAATGAGTTGACTGGCAACAAGAGAATATAAGACTGGATATCAGGAAGTTGCTGAAAAGGATAAAAGATAATAGTGTGATAGAAAAGGTAGAGGAGTGGTAATAATCAATTCCATGAGAAATACAAAGAACATGCAAGGAAGGTGGCTCGGTTGGTAAGGGTAGAAAATTCAGTATGAGCAGCAGTTAGCCAATGAAGTAAAAAATAAGTAAGTAAATAAATAAATAAAAATAAATAAATAAATCCTAGGAAGTTCTTTCGGTATGTGGCCTTACAAGAAGACTTTAATAGATTGGGTGAATGAGCACAAGAGTGGGGATGCCAGTTCAACATTGTGAAATGTAAGGTTTTAAAATTTGGAAAACAAAGATGGGATGTAGAATTTACTCTTGTTGGGCATATATTGTTAGAGGTGGAGGAAATAAGAGAACTTGGGATGATGGTGGATAAAGATCTGAATTTAGAGGACATACTGCCAAAACTGTGAGAACACCACAATGAATTCCCAATGATGCAGAGGACACTGACTTGTACAAGTGAGGAGATTCTGGTTCCACTGCACGAGGGTGGCCTGAAAAGTTCTCGTCCTAACAATGAAAAAACGAATTTGTAATTTCATTATTTTTATTTTTCAACATAATCTCCCTTAAGACTAATATATTTATTCAAGCGATGCTCCGGCGCCATTATTTCATCCCTTTACTGGATCTCAGTAAGATCTGCAAAATACCCCTCTACAGCTGCAATCACCTCTGATTCGAAGAAAAACACTGACCAGCGAGGAAGAGATTTTAGTTTTGGAAAGAGACAGAAGTCAGAGGGAGCCAAATCTGGGGAATAGGGTGGATGTTCCAAAAATTCATAGTGCAAATCCCTTAATTTTCCCATTACCAAAACACCTTTGTGGGCAGGTGCATTGTCCTGATGAAAGATGATTTTTTTCTTATGCAAACCGAGTCTTTCTTCACAAATTTTTTCGTCTAGTCTGGTTAAAAGATCAGAATAATATTCCCCAATTTTACTCTTTTCAAGATAATTAATAAACAAAATGCCTTTAGCATCCCAATACACTGATGCCATGATCTTTCCTGCTGATGGAACTGATTTATCTTCTTTGGTGCTGAACAACTGGCTTCTGTTCCACTGTTTTGACTGCTGTTTGAATTCTGGTGTGTAATGGTGAATCCAAGTCTCATCCATAATAATAAATCGACGCACAAAATCAGTTTTATTCTTGTTAAAAAGCTCCAAGCATTGTTCAGAGATTTTCATGTGAGTGTGTTTTTGATGTACTGTGAGCAAGCGTGGCACCCATCTTGTGCAAAGCTTTTTCATTTGCAATTCTTCATACAAAATATATCCTACGCGTTCTTTTGAAATGCCTAGAGTCTCAGCAATTTCACACACTTTGACTCGCCGGTCATTTATCCAATACCATATTATGCACTTGATCAATGATTACTGGTGTTGTTACACTTTTTGGACGTCCCTCACGTGGATCATCTTCAAGGCTGGTAAAGTCACCAGCTCATTTCTTAATTGTTGAAAACGAATGTCCATAAACTTTTATGAACTCCGAATGAATTTCTTTTGGTGTTAAACCATCTTTTACGAAGAATTTTATAACTGCACGATACTCAATTTTACCCATTTCAAGGAATACAGACAACACTTTTGCTTCAGACAGCTGTATAACACAAACTACTTGATAGAATGACTTGCAATTTCACATGGATACGTATGACAGATGTACCAACTTAGAATAAAAATATCCCAATAGTGTTGCCATCTATGGTCGAGGCTGAGAACTTTTCAGCCCACCCTCGTATAAGGCTCTTATTAGCCCACATATGGGTTACTGTGCACAGATTTGTTCAGCTAGTTTCCAAAAGGATGAAGAGATACTGTAAAGGGTCCAGAGGTGATTCACAGAAATAGTATCTGATCTCTGGAATGCTGAATATGAAGAAAGGCTGAGACAATGCAAATTTGCAGAGTCTAGTGGATAGGACGATGAGGGGGTGATATGATAGAGATATACGAGTTAGTTAGGTGTTATTATAGAATTAATGAAGAGGTTTTTATAAAATGGTGGGAGATTAGAGGAGAACAAGAGGTCATCCCTGGAAACTGTATAAAGAGGGTGTGAACAATTAAGTGAGAAGCAGGTTTTTTGCATGAAGAGTTGTGAATGACTGGAATGCATTGGCTTAGAGTGTGGTGCTTGCAGAGAATTTGAATGTGCTTAAGGTACAGTGATGAGCTATGTGTATGATAAAAGGCACCTTCTAGATGAGTCAGTGGCTCCATAAGATCTTAGAAGAATAATACTGCTTTGAAATTCGTTTTTATATAAAAGACTTATTGGCAATTCGAACTGCAATCCTATCTTCAGTGGCTAATCTACATACAATCTCACTTAATTTTCTTGTTTTACAAACGAGTAAAATTGAGCCTTGATTCTTTGGATCTAATTTCAAGTTCTGAATTTTCCTTGGCCCTTGTTTAAAAACATGATTTATATGTACTAAATGCTCATCAGTCCATTATTGTTCCATCCCTTCAATGAAATCTGCTTTGAACAATGATTTCACTAAACTGCTTCCTCACATTTTTACATTTCTTAAAAAAAAAAAAAATCAAAATATTAAAATTCTATGTCAGAAATTTAATTTGAAGCCTTTTTGGATTTATACTTCATTAACTGTTTATGCACCTACTAAGAGTTCACTTATGAATTAAGAAGTGCAAACAAGGCAACTCCAATGCCTAAAGTTATATATCTCATAAGCCCACCGGTAAATTTAAACTTTTTTGAAGCATTTTTATACAGGACCATAAAATATCAATGGATTCATAATACCCTCAATTTTTACATATTAAAATTATAAAAATAATTTTTTTTATCTTACCAACAAGTTATCAAATATGATCCAAATTTAATAATAAAAATCAAAAATAATAACTTTACCCTAAAGTATGGCATAAAATTCTACTGGCAGCAATTTATTTTTTTATGATTTAAGTAATGAACCTTCCCCAGATAAGAGAAGTAATGCTGCGAAAGAACCGACTTGGAGGAGCTAAGTGTAACAAAAAGTCTATTTTGTGTGGCTGTTTCATTGCACTTGATTTTTAGTCATGTCAGTCATATATACACATACTTCAGGAAACTCACGAAGCCAGAGACTTGGCAGTGTTAGTGGATAGGGAGCACATAGCTAAAGTGGCTAAAGCAGCTCATCAGATTACTGTTTACTGAAAAATACTTTCATGAACAGAGATAAGCAAATATTTTTCCTCTTTATCTAGCATTGATAAGACCCCATCTTGACTAGTGCATGCAGATCTTGGCACCAGGGTTTCTAGGTGGGTGACCAGAGGTGAGTGACCAAGATGGTAGCAGGTCTATGGAATGAATCTTATGAGAACGGGTCAAAGATTTGTAGATTACAGAAATTGGTTGACAGGCAGAAAAGGGATGATATGATTGAGGCATACAAATTACTGAAGGGTTTTTAGAATAATACAGAGGAAATTTTTCGGAACAGGTCTAGTGGTGATAGAACTAGGGATCATCCATGAAAACTGAGTAACAGTGTAGTTAGCATGGGTGTTAGAACCAGGTTTCTTGCTTGAAGAGTAATGAATGAGTGGAATAGGTTGATAGAGGTTGTTGTGGGTGCCATGACTTTAATGAATGAGTGAATGAGTTTAATGATGTTCAGGGCCTCCCTCGATGAGTCTAAGGATTCCTTGGAGAAGCCCGTAATAATAATAATAATAATGTTAGTGTATTATATTTAAAGAAAAAAATAAATTGATATAGAAATTCCCTTGAAAGAAACCCCAGCCAGAGCTTAGACCAGGGTGAGAGACACTAACAACTATTAAAAGATCCAAATGGCAATGTATAGGTCATTCAGAAATATAAAGATTGCACTTGAATGGCATTCCAGAGATGGAAAGAGCTATATGAAGGTCAAAGAGTATGATGGGAAGATGAGATTAAAGAGATAGCTGAAACTCAGTTCCACATAAAATCTCAAGATACGACAGAATGGAGGATTGTCAGGGCAGCCTTCATACGGCAGTGGAGAGAAAATGGCAGCTAGTGATGCTGTCTCTGCTATCAGCTGTTAGAGATGTATTCATGGAGGTTTGACAAGGTATGGTTTCAGCTTTTAATTTCTTTAGGCCAAGATGTTAACTTTTGTTTTTTTAATAATTTATATACAGTCGACACCCTTATTATAACAATAAACTAAAGATGCCAAGAAATAATATTCTTGGTTTAATCCATTATCCAAGTGTAAGCAAATAATGTTTGCTCATAAAGTATCTTCGTGACTGGGCTATTTGTATATAGAAGCTAATGACTTCACATCAACTGTTAGTATCCCATAATGTAAGACATATACCCTTTTGGATGTGTATAATGCTATGCATTATGGGAAGCATTAAGCCTCATAGCATTATGAAGCACATCCCATAATGCACATAAAAATAATTTTTATACAAAGTTTATTACAGCAGTTATTCAGTTCAGTCAAGAAATCCTGTAGACCTGTACTGGACTTATTTAGAAGTATAATGTCATCTGCATAAAATAAAGAGCTGAGATCAGCATCTCCAAGTTCAATGTTGAGAGTTTATTTTTCACTTGGTTACACTATAATAAGTTTAGTTTAATCCTTTATCTGAAAAATACTTAACAGGAATAAAATACTTAACAGGAATACTTAAATAGGTGAAAAATACTTAACAGGAATAAAATCACAAATACATCAGTACTTGGAGTAGGGGGCAGTCCCTCCCCTCTCCATCAAAAACTTGAAATGTGGGAAAGCAGCTGGAGTGGGCAAGATTTGACCAAAAATGCTCAAATATGAAGGCATAAAAGTCTTATATTGGCTACACTACACTGCATAATTCAGAAGACCTGGTCAGAGGGTTAAATCCCAGATGACTGGAGTAGAGCTTTCATCATAGCATTGATAAAAAGGGAAATAAAACTGAATATGAGAATTAGAGGAATTTCCCTATTGAGTGTTCCTGGCAAGATTTATGCAAGTTGTACTTGAGAAAAAGCTAATTTTTAAAAATTGTGGAAGGGAAGCTTGGAGGCAAACAATCTGGGTTCACGCCAAACAGAGTTTGTCATTATCCCATTTTCACTTTAAGATAAATTAGGAGAAATCATGGGAAAATAACATCGGATCTGTATTTAAGTTTTGAGGATATATTTTTTGAAAAAGGCATATGGCAAATGATCAGGTGCCAAGAGAAAAGTTTCAAATTACTACAGATATGTTGTCAAATGAGACATATCTGGTAATACATAGTCCACTGGTACTCAAACTGTACACTGTAGCACCTCGCAATGCAGCAACTTTTTCATTTATTTTTCAAACAGCTACTAAGTATTAAGTAGTTTGGATCTAACTACTTAAAAAGCAACACTGTTAGGTATTTCGTTTGGCCTAGGGGGCACAGTGAAAAAATTACAGGGACACCTATAAGGTGCTATGAGCTGAGAAAGTTTGGAAACTTCTACATTTGAGATGTAAATTAGCAGTTATTTAGGGAGGTATGGAAAGATGATCTGATGTTAAATCAGGCATGAGACAAAGTTGCTCAAGTTTATTTTCCTCCTCCTTTCCCTGCTACTGTGGTATTGTGGAACATTCTTCCCTTGATATGTTTCCCAAAGAATACAATATACAGGCTTTAAAATCAAATGTAAACAAGTTTCTCATTTCATAATCCAATACCCATACATGGTACTAACATACTACAGGTTGATTAACCAACTTCTCGTATATGGGCTCAACATTTAAAACATTATGAAGGGAGTGTGGTATTAAACCAGATATCAAACTTGGAGATGGTAATCTCAGCTCTTTACTTTATGCATATGACATTATACTTCTAAATAAAACCAGTACAGGTCTGCAAGATTTCTTGACTGAACTGAATAACTGCTGTAATAAACTTTGTGTAAAAGCAATAAAAAGACAAAGATTATGAAGATAGGCAGAAATATTGAAAACATCACCAGTATCTGGAATGGGGAATCTACAGAACAAATAAAACATTTCTGCTATTTAGCTGCAATTTTTAGTGATGATGCAAACTAAATATGGAAACAGACAAGACATTAAACAGAGTTAGTATATTAGAAAGTTAATTGAATGAGAGACACACACAAACACACACACACAGAGAGAGAGAGAGAGAGAGAGGGGGGGGGGGGACATGGGGAAGAAAAAACACAAACATATATAATCTCTCCTCAATGTATTGGACAAGAGCAAAGAGATTGAATGAATTAAAGTGTGGTATGATAATCGCGGTGCCATTTAAAAACAGATTCTCATGATGAATTGTTTGATATCATGGAGGTGTACTATAATTGTAGCATCTTATTGAAATTATTTACTGATTCATCACTTCATTCATTAACTTCTCCTCCTCCGCTGTGAACATTTTTAAAACTTAATTACATATATCTGTAATTAAGTAAATATGCATGCCTGGTTATTGGTTCATATACTGCCATGGACATGGATGTTTGTGACTGACTTTAGATCGAAGATGAATTTCATTGCCCAGGCTTGACTGGAGGCCTGAATTACCTAGAAAAAGTTCTACATCTGATCTCTAGAGCAGGATTTTTGAACTATGTAAATATATATATAATATAAATAAAAATAAAATAATAAAAGTCTTAGCCCAGCCACAGTACTAACATATTATCGGTTTACATTTCATGGATAGGAGTTGTAAAAAATTCTTTTGGTTATTCCAAGTTATTCAACTTTTTTTTTCTTTTCTTTCTTTTTTTTTTTTGTGACTCCCACCCATGAAAGGCTTAAAACCTATAATACATTAGTACCATGGGTGGGCTAAGGATTTGTTTTTTATTTTAATGAATTCTATATATTTTTTAAACATAACAGAAACTCTGCAATTGAATAACAAGGAACTTTTTCAAGCTATTTCAAGCTTTCAGTAAGCAGAGCAGTAATCTTACACCAAATGATAAAATCATCTCTCACTTAAAGACATTCATAAACATCCATGCCATGGTAGGATTTAATTCCAAAGGCTGGAGAATAGATATGCTATCCACTAAGACCAACCATGTTAACAGTATACTTTCATTATACATTTTCAGATCACCAATGTTTGCCATTTTCTTTATTTCACTTAGAGATGTTGAGATAAAAATGAAACTAATATATTAAGGCGGTTTCTGAAGGGTTTCTATAAAATTAATTCAGAAGATATTTTTGAGAACAGGGCTGGTTGTGGGAGGACTAGGGGACATCCATGAAAACTGGGCAAAAGTGTGGTTAGTAAAGGTGTTAGAGCTGGGTTCTTTACTTTTAGAGTAGTGAAGAGTGGAATGCGCTCCCTGAGTCTGTGGTGGATGCTGTGACAGTGAATGAGTTTAAGGCGAGGTATGATAGATACTGTATGAATGTCAAATAGTTGTGATGAATATGATTTGGGGCCTCCCTCGATGAGTCTAATGACTCCCTGGAGTTGCCCGTAATAATAGTAATAGTAATAATTAATTAATATTTATCAAGCAAAAATCAATAAAACAATGAACTACCTTAACATTCATTGAGTTGCCAATTCTAATAGCATAGCACAGCTAACTACAAGTAAACCAACCATGTGCTCTACTGTCCTTCCCCTCTTGTATAAAAACAACATATACTGATAAAGATAGTGATGATAATAACTATTACCTCATTAAGAACAGTATCTGCACCACCAGGTGGAGATTCACCAATAAGTTCCCAGTAATCACAATGTAATTCATGACCTTCTGGAGCCTAAAAAAGAAGTTCTTAAAAATACATAAATTAACAAACATAGTAAGAAAAGGATTTTCCCACCCCACTCCCCAAAAAAACATAATTATAGAAAGTAAAAGACATATTTTCATACCTAAATACTTCATATGTACCTTGGACAAAAATTCCTAAGTATGCAGAAAAAATGGAGGATTTTACTTCACACATAGCAATCTTCTGATCATCTGACATCTTCAGTGGTTGCCACTGTCAGTTATAATTAAGTCAGTACCTGAGACCATGAAATTCCTAAGCCAGAAGTCCATTTTGTGTTCTGTGCTCTTTCTCTGAATTTTTTTCACTTATTTTAAATTTTGTTTAACATATTTTCTGGAAACACTTTTTTTTTTTTTTTGGTTTTATTTCTATTTTTTTTTTTTTTTAAATATGAAGCATAACAAACAGGTAGTAAATCTATATTACATTAGTAATACAATGGGTGGGCTCACAATCTAGGAAGCCTATTCTAGAGATCAAGCATGGAAAACTTATTTGAGCCACTTTAGTTCTTCTCCAATATGAAGGGTGATGGCTCTAGTGATTACTATTTTTTATTTTTATGTCAATTTATGAGAGTGATGAATTGGAGTTTTCTTGAAACCTGAAGATAAATTATAAACTAAAGACATTCACAATCATCCATTCAACTATGGAATTTAAACCCAATGCCTGTTGGTCGGAGAACAGAGAGATACTTTCCATTTAGCCAACAAAGTCAGCAATTATATACACTTTTTTGCGCATCAACATGTATCTTTCCAAATATCCCTTTCATTGGTTGCATTGGTTTCTTGAAGGAGGTGGTGGTGGAGAAGATTCAGAAGCAGATGATGAAAATTGTGACTGGTTTATGAAGTGCTCCCTATGAGGACAGAGCCTTGTGGATTACAAAGTTTAACTCGTCTTTATGTTTAATGGAATGAATTAAATTCTAATAATTCCAATATTTCATCTCTGTTGTGGAGACATCTAGGATATAATATAAAAATTTAATGACACACAGAGAAACAAACAAACAATAACTGAAGATGTCAGACTAGAAGCCTGAAGCCCAAAGAGGGGTACTCACTATCCATGCTGGTAGCTGGCCTTTACTGTTGGGTGGAAGGTGCAGAATACTATTTCTTAAATCTTGGGGAGTTCCACACAACCATACTTATTTATATTTTGTTAGTTTTGTAAAGCTGCTGATGATACAAAAAAAGATGAGATTCATGATGTGCATATATATATATATATATATATATCATGAATCTCATCCACAGAAGGTTATCAGTTTACAGTATGTTAGCATCAGCGTCATAGGTAGGCTAAGAATTAAATAATCCAGAAATTCTGCTCTAGAAACCAAACATGAAAATTAAACCACTTCAGATCAACAAGCAGGGTGATGGTGATCACACACAGGACAATGAAAATCATCTACTGGCTTCAGAAAACATTTATGTCAATGATGAGATCACAACCTGTCACAGCCTGTTAGTGAGCAGATAGACTAACCACTTTGCCAACCAGGTTTAGCAATATGGGGATGCAGATGGGCAGTAAACGGTTCTTATTTTATGGAATCAAACATTTCTGAGTTATTACATAGATTTTCATTCTGTAGGCAGTGCAGTTTCTGAGTAGGATGCTCAGTTGATTTTATTCATTATTCATTACTATAATACTAATTTTATTCATTAGTATTAAGAAAACTATTATAGTATATTCATTATTGCTAATTGCTCTGATGATCTATTTTTTCATTTTTATGTCAATTTATGAGTGGGATGAATTGGAGTTTTCTTGAAACTCGAAGATGCACTGAAAAACTGCCCAAGCCTTACATGACTTATTGATCTTTACACCTATAAGGTGTATGAGGCCACAAGTTTAGCATGCCATCCTCTTCAGTCCGGTGCCACTTCTCTTGCTCTCCCCCAGCTCGACAATCCTAGTTTGTTTCATTCTTTGATTACCATCCGGCGCCATGTCATTTTGGGTCTTCCCCCTCTTTTTTTTTTTATCATCAGGTGCCCATGTCAATGATATTCTTGTGTGTTTTGATGTTGGCATACTCAATACATGGCCTATTAATGTCCATCTGTGTTTCTTTAACTCTATTGTAATGAGTTTGGTTTTGATTTTGTTGTAAATTTCAATATTTGAGATTTTATTTGGCCAGTAAATCCTGAGAATTCTGCAAATGTTTGGAGGCATCTATTTCATTTTCTTCTTGTTTGGTTAATTTCCATGATTCACTTTCATAAAGTAATACAGATTTAACAGTTGAGTTAAAAATTTGCACCTTTAAGTTTGCTTTTATATTAGATGATTTGCAAATTTTCTATAAAGTTTTAAATGAGTAGCAAGATTTTTTATTTTATTTTATTATTGTCTTCGTTGGTACCACCTTCCATGTTGACAGTTGCTTTGAGGTAAATAAAAGTGTTTCTCACTTCTACTTGATTTCCATTTATAAAGATTGGGTCATTCTTTTTTCTGTTGATTTTTAATATTTTGGTTTTCTTCTCATTGATGTGTAAGCTTATTTGTTTAGCAGTTTCCTCTAACTTTGCTGTCATAATTTTCATGTCTTCAAATCTAGATGATAGTAGTACAATTTGTCAGCATAGTCCAAATCTTCTAATGTGGTGTCAATGTTCCATCTTATTCCAGTTTTCAGGGTATGCCGCATTATCCAATCTATGACAATGATGAAAAGTGTTCCGGTAATGACACAACCTTGCTTTGACGTAAAACTTTTTGGAAGCTGTTCCATTTAATAGAATTTGTCCTTTACATCCATCATACAAATCTTTTATATTTATTATTTTGTCAGGAAATCCATAAATTTTCAGGATTTTCCATAGACATTCTCTGTGTATGCTGTTGAAAGCTTTGGCAAAATCAATAAAATTGAAATACATAGTTGAATTTAATAAATTTAGTTTAATCCTTTATCCAAGTGTAAGCAAACACAGTTCACACCTGAAGTGGTAAAGGTTGACCAAGCTCTCATCACTCCTTGTCTAAATATCTCCCATAATGCAAAGCACATCTTCTTGCGGACATGTATAACACTATGTATTAAGGGAAGGGCCACTACCCAGACCGGTTTCGACCTTTATTGAGGTCTCATCAGTGGGAGCCAGACTGCAGTGTGGCCTTCTCTTCGGCAACGCGAACATAATTTGGTCATGCCTGAGTAGCTGACCATGACGGAAAAACCCTGTATGTTAACAAAATTGGGTATGGTCTTCATTTGAATTATCATGTAAATCTTGTCTCCGAGTTCTATACTGGGGTATTTCTTTAAAGACGTCCTTGAGATTCAGAAGTAGCGATACTAAGGCAGAAGTAATGGAGAAGTCATATTTATCTATACCCGTCGCAAAAAGATGTACAACCTTATTATTAAATTACTCTGGATTTAGAAAAAGATGTTGGAAGTTTTTTCCACTTGGTTAGACTACAATAAATTTAGTTTAATCTTTATTACTCGTCTTAATGCAAACTGTGTTTGCTTACACTTGGATAAAGGATTAAACTAAATTTATTATATAATAAATTTAGTTTAATTTCGACCTTAATAAAGGTCGAAACTACTCTGGGTAGTGGCCCTTCCCTTAATGCATAACATTAGCCATATTCGCAAGGAGATGAGTTTTGCATTATGGGAGATACTGAGATAGGAATGATGTTAGCTTGCTCCACCTTTGCAACAAAATGTCCGGTGTTGTACCACCTTACCCCAGTCCTGAAGATACTTTCAGGCACAAACTTTGTTTTGCTCACACTTGGATAAAGGATTAAACTAAATTTATTATAGTCTAACCAAGTGAAAAATAAACTTTCAATAAATTTATTATAATCTAACAAGTGGAAAAAACTTCCAACATCTTTCTCTAAATCCAGAGTAATTTAACAATACGGTGGTACAACTTTTGACAACACGTATATGTAAATACGACTTCTCCATTGCTTCTGCCTTAGTATCACCACTTCTGGGTCTAGCTCCCACTGACAAGAACTCAATAAAGGTTGAAACCGGTCTGGGTATTGGCCCTTCCCTTAATGCATAGCATTATACATGTTGGCAAGGAGATGTGCTTTGCATTATGGGAGATATTAAGACAAGGAGTGATGAGAGCTAGGTCAACCTTTAACGCGCATTGCCTCAGTCCTGAAGATACTTCAGGAGCAAACTGTGTTTGCTTACACTTGGATAAAGGATTAAACTAAATTTATTATAGTCTAACCAAGTGGGAAAAACTTCAAACATAGTTGAATTTAGTTCAACACTCTGTTCAATTATATTTCTAAGAATAAAAATTTGATTCATTGTGCTTCTTCCATTTCTAAAGCCTGCTTGTTCTATTCTCAATGCTATTTTTATTCTATTTATTATGATTCTAGTGAAGATCTTTGGTGGTACTGACAATAGGCTGATTCCTCTCCAATTGGTGCATTCTGTAAGATCACCTTTTTTTTTTTTGGAATTTTGACTATTTGTGCTTCTTCTCGGGAGGAAAAACCTGCTCTGGCACGGGCAAGCAGGTTTTTCCTCCCGGAAACTCGGGTTTTTCGTCCTGTAAACTCAAGAAAATTGACCGTAGAACCCACATTATTTTCAGACATTAAATATATTATGTTAGGATTAGGGACCACGAGATGGCGGCACATTCGAGCCATCTCTCTTCACTGAGTACCGTTTAATTAGTGATAGCCTTGGGCCATCTATCTCTGATTGGTACCAGTGGAGATTGAACTGCCCACTCAGTCTCCAAAAGTTAGATAGGGCTAAATGGCCTCACCTACTCCCCGTATACGGAAATAAAAAAAAGGCGTTAGCTGATTTTTTTTTTTTTTTTGTGCTTCTTTCCAGGTACTCAGAATCTTCTCATATGCCCATATGATATTAAACAGTCTATCCAGTATAGTTGCTGATGTTTTAGGTCAGCTTTGAGTAGTTCAGCACTAATGTTATCATTTCCATTTGCTTTTCTAATCTTTTGTATCTTGATTGCTTCCATGATTTCTTTCATTGTGATCTCTCTCCCATGTTTACAAGAAATTCGAATTATTTGGTATCTCTTCGAAAGGGGATGCGATATTTGGATTTATAGAGTCGTGTTTAACATTTAATAATTCTTCAAAGTACTCTTTCCATCTATGTTGGACTTCTTGCTCTTGAGTTAGCAGCTGACCATTTTTATCTTTAACTATGCATTCATTCATCTGATAGGTTCTTCCAAGTTGTCTTATAATTTTATAAACTTCTCCAAGATTCCTGGTATCATTCACTCTCTGAGTCCTCAGCACAGTCGATAGTAGTTTCTCGTCATTTCTGGCAGAACACTACCATCTTATGTGCTTCTTGGTATTGCTTCTGATATTCTCCATGTAATCTTTCTGATTTGCAGTTATTAATTTTCTCTTTTATCTTCTTCCTTTCTTCAATTAGTTTTAATGTATTTCCTGTAATCCATTCTTTGTGTGACTTCCCACTTGTCACTCCTAAAATATCTTCTGCAGTTTTATTGAAGGCTTCTTTACACTTTTCCCAGTTAGCTACAATCTTATTTTCCTCATCATTTTCATTTGATTCTTCCAAAACTGATTACCTATTCTTCAGTTCATTGGTAAATTCTCTTTTATTTTATTTTCCTTCAGTTTATCAATGTTATATTTAATTTTCTTATTCTTTCTTTATTTTGAATTTCTTGCTAGCTTTAATTTAATTATTGCAGTTAGCAGAAAATGGTCTGAAGCTGCATCAGTTCCTCTTTTAACCCTTACATCTTGTAATGTCCTCTTGAAAGTATTACATATAGCAATGTGATCGATCTGGATTTTTATTTTTCCATCAGAGGAGAACCATTTTATTTTGTGAATTTCCTTATGTTTGAAGATACTATCTCGCATAATGAGGTTATTTAATTTAATTCACAGAAGGATTAGGTTAGGTTAGGCATCATTTGTGGATGCATATACTTGAACGATGGTCAATTTCATGAACCAGGAGAAAAATCTAGCTTTAATTATTCGGTTATTTATTGGGTTCCATTCCATCAGACTTTTCCTTGCTTTCTCACTTACAATCACTGAACTCCTTTCTCGTGTCTTTCATCATCTCCTGAATACAATATGCAATATTTGTCGGTTGTTCTTATCTCACCAAAACCTGTCCATCTTGTTTCAGCAATTCCTAAGATATCAAGACTGTATTTACTCATCTTGTTGAGTAAATACCGTCTAGTTTTTCCAATTTGGTACATTGTGCGAACATTCCATGTTCCGATTTTAAGTTTAATTTTAGGGTGAGTGACTGACTTCATTGGCAAGTGAGGTTCCATAAGGCTTTTGTCCCACCTGCATGATAAATGTTGGCTACTCTCTAAAGTCCTGTAAATATTCATCTGTTGGGCGACTCTACCCCAAGGGATTTCTTGTTTCACTCATGTTTTTTTTTTTTTTTTTTTTTTTTAAACGAGGATGGGTGATTAGCCCGTCACTCAACCTTCCTCTTTTAACCGAGCTTAGGACCGGCATAGGTAAGAGTATAAGCACCACCTATGGCAGAGTTCCAAGCCTTACATACAAATCCATATTTCCATATGGAAATATGCCCTAAGATTTGGAAAATGATAATATTAACATAGCATAGCATACACCAAGATATCTTGGTGTATGCTATGCTATGTTGTGCGAACATTCTTGAACACTCTTGCAAAATGCTTACTCACTAATTCAACTATTTGGTACGGTTTTGTTACTTCAGCTGTTATGAATGCATACATAACAGCTGAAAGTTTTTTTTTGTATCTGATGAGATACAAAATTTTTGTTTCCACTGATGAGACCTCAATAAAAGTCAAAACTGGTTTAAGTAGTGGCCTTTCCCATAATACATAGCATTATACACAGCCTAAAGGATGTGTACTTTGCATTATGGGATACTAAGGCTAATGCCTCAGTATCCCATAATGTGAAGTCATTAGCTACTATATACAAGTAGCTTCATTGTAAACATTTGTAATCATTTCTTTTAGGGTTACACAGTGATCAGCATTCATTTTAAAAAATTTTTTACGGAATTTACAACCGTGTTAAAAAAACTTTTTTTATTATCCCGGCGTTTCGATCTTCACATCAAGATCATCATCTGGAGCGTACATAAGTATACAGAACAAGCTGAGTTACATCATTAACTGTAAGCTAGAGAAACAATGATTTGATCACATGTTATTCTACTGGCGTGACCTCTGGTGAGAAAAAAAAAAATTTTTTAAATAAAAATAAAAATAAAATAAAATAAAAAATAAATTTTTACAATGACAGGAATAAACATTCTTTTAGATGGTTTTTTTTCAGAAACAATTGGTGTCCTATTTTTAGTATTACAATTCTTATTTTTGATTTACAATACTGGATTTTTCTACAGTCCTGTTTATAGTTGTTCTTGGTGAGGAGGGTCGAATATATACCTTCCATATGTTTGGGATTTTTAAACCATCATTGTTGTTCAGATTGGGGTGGTTGCTGATAATCTCACAGGCTTCCTTGAATTTTGATCAATCGACTGGCGTTTTTAAAACTGTGTAGGGACAGCGATATCACTCCTAATTGCATCAGGCTAAAGAGAAAATTCACTTCAACAAAGGCACAAAGAATATACCACCGCATGGAGAAAGCACTACTGAGAGAGCAGATCCAAGCTACCAGAAAGAACCTAGCCACTACACAAAACCAGCTACTAAAAGAAAAAACGGAGCTGTCTAGCTACTTAAATGCAGATATCTGGATAATCCTAGAAAGGATTATGGACAACACAGCAAACCACATTCAACAAACGAAAAAAGAAAACCTAATTTCCAAATTTCAAAGACTAAAAGAACGACAAAACCAGCCGCCATATTCAAAGTTTGCCACAGTGAACAAGAACAACCAACCAGAAGCAAGAAACAACAGGAGCCACCAATCACCCACAGGTATCAATAACATAATTAACCTATCTAACCATGCTCTAAACAAAGACAAAATCTCTATACTTAACAAAGGTTTAAATTTTGCTACAGCACCAAAAACGATAGACAAACTTGAAATTATTTGTAATATGGAAAGAGGCCTAAGATTCATACATAATAACATAGCAGACAAAATACGTATAGAAACTGCGAACATTTTAAACCATAACAAAACAATAACAAGCAACATAACTAAACACGAATTAACAGCAATAAAATCACTTAAAACAAATCCGAACATAGTAATAACCAGAGCCGATAAAGGAAATGCCACTGTCATTTTAAACCGTACCAAAATGAATCTGAATAATCTGCCCTTAGGGGTAGTGAGTGCATCTAGTGTAAATGAATTTAAGGGAAGGCATGATAGCTGGGTAGTTGGGTAATTTACAGCCTCCATCGATGAGTCCTTGACTCCTTGGAGGTCTCAAATAATAATAAAATAAAGTGCATATTTTAATTGTTATCACTTTCTTCAAAACTAACATTTCGTAGATGTTCTTTATTTATGAGTGGTCGATGTCATCATCACTTGGACATCATTTGTATAATTCTCATTGCATACTTCGGCTGATTTAGTTATCAAGAAGTCAGTAATAAGACTTCGCTTACCACTATGCTGCAATTTTTTATAAAGTTCATAATATGGAACTAAACAAATATCCAATTGTCTTGTGAATTTTCTGGAGCGCTCCATTGAGGGATCATTATCTGTAAAATAACTTCCTAACTTTCTTGCTAAGTCCATCCTTCTGCTAATTTCTTTAAATTGAATTCTTTAATGGATTCATCAAATCAGAATCTTCGGCAGAACTTTCCCCGCAATTTGGTTCGACGTAATCTATTAAATGTACCAGTTCCTACTCATTTAAATCTATTTCACCATCACTTAATTCACTGATTTTGTTTTCAACCATATCACAAAAGCCCTTTAAATGGCCATTACTATAAAAATAAATTTTTTACATAAAGCATTGCATATTGTATGTAACTCACCAGAAAATAAAGTGTCCAGCTTGAGATTAACATACTTATGATTTTTAATGTGCTTTCCTGGCAGAAAACGAGGACAATTTTCAACAATAAACAATCGACGTATGTGTGTGCTAAATTTCCCCAAATATAAATTCACTACTTATAACTACATGTACGATACACGCAGAAGCAAATTTAATGAAGATAAAATTTGATTTTTAAGTCGTGCAGTGAAAAATATACGAAAAGATAAAGGGTTACTATAATTTGTAGATCACGTTATATCGAAACCGCATTGTATAACTACCGCGTTATACGAGGGTTACCTGTAAAAACTTTGGTTATATTTGGATAAAGAATTGAACAAGAATATAATTTCTTTGCATCTTTAATTTAGTTTATAACCGTATTTTTTTAAGGAAATTATAATGTAAACTATATTAGCCTACATTGTAATTTCCTTAAAAAATACAGTAATGAACAGCCAACATATAAGTCTTATCAGCAGGAAACAGTTCATTGTGATGTAGTATATTGAAGGTAGCACATTATGAAAATAAACAGCTAATCATAAATTAAATAATACTCCTCTTTTTTATCAATATTTTTCTTAAAGGCATTATTTATAATGCCTTTAAGTGCAGGGTTATTTTAAGAACCCTGATCTGAAGACCAAACATGGTATATTTCAAGCACTTTTTCTGCTTGCATGAAGTGGCATGAAAATGTTTCATGTTTGGTCTTGAAAGCAGAGTTTCCAGACTATGTAAAAAAAGACAGAAAATTGATGAAAATAGAAAAAAAATTCCTTAGCCCACCTTTGGTACAAAATGCACTATAGGGTTTGCAAATAATTGCATGGGTGAAAGCAACACAAAAAAAAAAGATAGAAAAGAAAAAAAAAAGGCAACTTTGGTTCTCTAATAAGTTGGGGAAGGGGGGGCTTGCACTGAGGGTTGATTGTAGTCATTATGAAAACTAAAGCATAACCGATTTACATAATGGTAGCAAAAATTTACACATATACAAACATTATGTCACACATTTAAGAATATAAAATGGCTAGTGAAGCAAGGCGATTATACATCAGTTTTGATAGCATAAAGCCCCCCCCCCCCACACACACACACAACTGAAGTAAACTTCATTTGGGGGGAGGGGCTTCAGTGATCATTTATCTAATAAACTTCAGTGATCATTTACCTAATAAAGAGGAAAGAAAGTAATAGTCAAGCTAAAAAACTATATTTTATTTATAATAATAATAATAATAATAAAATACTAATTTCTAAACCCAAGCAATGATGGGTTTTGTTAGGATGCTTATAAAAAGTCCATTATATATAGTTGCAGGATGATCTGAATAGACTGGCAGTCTGGGCAAAGGCGAATGGATATAATTTAATGTGGCAAAGTGTAAGGTTATGCATTTTAGTGTAAAAAGAATATCAGCCATGTACCACATAGCTGTTATAAATATTTTATAAATAAATTTATAAAATATTTATAACTTTCTACAAATATCTATAAATACAAAATGTTATATTCAGGCAATGACAATCAAGGAAAAGAAGGAGTAGCCATAGTATTCAACACTAAATAAAAGGCTAATCTTCTTGAATGGCAGGCAATATCAAGTACAGTGATGTGGGCAAATATCAGAATGGGGAACTGGACGATGAGACTTATTTGTGTCTATGGTCCCACAGAAGGTTCTACTAAGGTAGAAGTGGAGGAATTTTTTGAGGCTTTAGAGAAAGCAAATGACACAATGAAAAATGAAAAGTTGGAAATGATTATCAGACATACAAAAATATTTTGGGAAAATTTGGAGAAAAGAGCAAAGCTAATAATAATGGAAAATACCTGTTGGATTTCTGCTCAGAACATGGACTGGTTATTACTAACACCATATTCCAACATAAAAATGTGCACAAATTCACATAGAGAGAAGAGGCAAGGAATAAGAAAAGTCTCATTGACTATGTTATTGTTGATAGTGAAGTTTTCTCCCTGGTGCAAGACACTAGAGTGTACAGAGGATTTGAAATTGGAAGTGATAACCATTTAGTCTTGAGCAGGATAAAATTGAATTTCATTATTGAAAAGATGAACATGTAAGAAAGTTTTAAACCGAATTAAAGTGGAGCAGCTCTCAATGCACTGGAATGGTTGAGAGCTACTCAAGCAGCAGCTAGAGTAGATGATATTTGACCAGAAATGCTCAAGTAGGAGGTATAAAAGTCTTAAAGTGGCTGCACTGCATAGTTCAGAAAGCCTGGACAGAGGGGCGAATTCCAGATAATTGGAGTAGAGCTCGCATAGTATCCATATATAAAAAGGGAAATAAAACTGAATGCGAATATTACATAGGCATTTCTCTGCTAAGTGTTCCTGGGAAGATTTATGCAAGTATACATGAGAAACAGTTGAGAAGAATTATGGAAGGAAATTCTGCAAAAAAACAAGCTGGATTCAGCCAAACAGAGGCTGTCAGGATCAGATTTTCACTTTATCACAAATAGTTGAGAAATTGTGTGAATATAACAAAGATCGGAATTTACGTTTTGTAGATCTGGAAAAGGCATACGACAAGGTGCCAAGAGAATAGCTATTCAAAATACTACAGTTATATGGTGTCGATGGGGCATTATATCAAGCAATATTTAATTTTTATTTGAGTTGTAAGTCAGCAGTTAGAACTTAAGGATGTATAGGAAGATGGATTGATGTTACATCTGGTATCAGACAAGGATGTATCTAAATTGCACTGCATGATTTTTTCTTCACAAGGATGGTTACACCGGCTTCCGTCAGATATGAGATCCCATATATCAGAGAATGCCAAAAAAAAACTCCTTGACTGGCTATGGTTCAAAATTTCCTTGCCAAATTTCATTACATTTATTTTCTATATAATGCTTTCAAATTTTGGAAAACCACTAGAATATCTGAATCTTGATTTTCAGCAGTGTGAACAATGCATCATGCTGAAAAAAATGCCAAGGTATTTGCTGAAAGCAGTGATCCAATAAAAATTGTTCATTATACACCAGAATGTATTAGACAATCCATACCACACTCCCAACACTTTTGTTCTGTTGTTATCCAGTTCTTCCAAATACAATACAGATGTCACTGCTTCTCTTGGTGGCATCCACCTATAACCTCATCCAAGTTTCCTTTTCTACACACAATCCTTTACATAGCCACTCAGCTTGTGTCATTCACCTATACCAAACGGGACAACATTCATGATTTCTACTCTTGCTTTCAATGCTCTCCTGATAACAAACACATGCTTTGGCCAAATAACTGAAATAATTCTTGCTGAAATAAAGACCTTCAATTTGTCATTCCACCCCAAAACACTGATGACTAATTAAGCTTGGTTCTCAAACAAGCATGCTAAGGAAATCCAGAAAAATATTCTGCATATCATAAATGTCTTGAGATAAAACCCTCCAGCTTCACATTCAGCCTGCACTGCAGCTAATATCAAAAATTATTAATGCAGATAAAACCTGCCTACTACTCAAACAGCAGCCACAGCTTCAGGTATCTCACTAAGACCATTAGACAACTTTTACCCTTACACACACTCACCTATTTTAAATTCTTGGCATATTTCTTTTCCTCCAACTTCTGCAGAGATGACACGGGCAAATTGTCTCTTACTATAGTAACAACAACAACACAGTGCATGCCTCCTCTATTCTTTTGTCAGAAAGCAGTCAGAAGAATTCTGGATTACTGGATTAACAACATTTTAGGTCCTGGTGGCATTTCTTACCACTTCCCTCGACTGTACATATTACGATCCAGAAATAACCCCATTTTTATATTATAATTTTTGATACTAATCCAGCATTTAACCTGTAGCATAGAACCATGCCTACATTCTCCATTCCAAAAACAAGTAGATATAATTCAGCCCAACCATCATTTCAACTGCTTTATTTAAGTTCTCTCAAAATGCGTCAACCCACAGCAGACCTATTAACCAACAATGTCAACCTATGAAGACAAGCCATGGAAAGGCTGGAAACCATGATGTTTAACATTTTTAAATCATATGACTGGATTTGGCATTCAGGCCTATTTATCAAATTCCCATTTCATGATCTGCCATCTCTTCTGCAGACTGATCACAGTAACTCTCTGGACAATCTTCATGTCATGATCGATGATTTTCTTCTCTTCATATTTATCCAAGAGACCCTACTTATGTCCATACTTCTTCTCTTATATATGAATAACCTTTTGTCATTGATCTTAATTGTCATTGAGCAGATGGCCCTCTCTCACAGCATCAGTCATTTTCTCATTTATGGGTAATGTTCTGGTGAAATGACCACAGTATCACTTTTACATTATCTTTTAAGCCTACAAAAACAAGAGATGATGATCAGCATCCACTTGCTGATAATACTATATTTTATTCCTCTTTTTCATCTGACAAACCTTCATCATCATCAAATTCCTGCCATGTACCCTCAAGGGGGTGTACAGGATATGATAGTACTACATGAAAAATTTACATCATTGCTAACTTCCTATCTACGATTTTCCTCCAAATCAGTCTGTTACTTGTCAAGACTCCAACATTATAAGATCTTATATTTATACTGTCTAAGGGACTTTGTACCATATCAATTCACCTATGTCTTGGTCTTCCTATGATATTGCCATTGATGCCATCTGTTTACGCCTCTAATCTTTCTCAGGACTTTCATATCTACAGTCTCTAATCTTTGGTCAAGTGTTTTACTTCTGATCCAGTTCTCAGATCCATAAGTTAAAAAGGGTTTGAACACTGTCATGTATCCAGCTAATTTAGTGTTCCGACTAATTTCTCTTTTATTCCATATGAATTTATTGACTACCTACCATACCAGCTTTGTTGATTCTGTTGTCTATTTCCATATTTAATTTACCATCTTCAGTAAAAATCGTGCCTAAGTAGCTGAAATGTTTAACTTGCTCCACAGGTTCCCTATTCACAACACAGTTGACATTTTCAACAATTCTACCTATTTTCATTATATATCTTTTTAATGCTGACCTTCATACCATATCTATTACAACAGTTATTCAGTTTAGTCAGGGAATCTTGCAAACTTGTAGTGGATTTATTTAGAAGTATAATATCGTCTGCATAAAGCAAAGAGCTGACATTAACATCTCCAATTGTAACATCATGTCTAATACCACTTTCCTTCATAATGTGATCCATATAGATAATGAATAACAGAGGGGATAATGTACATCCTTGTCTCACACCAGATTTAACATTAAACAATCTTCCTGTACTTCCTTCAATTCTAACTGCTGACTTGCAACTCAAATAAAGACCAAGTATTGCTTGATATAAAGCTCCATTGACACCATATAACTGTAGCATACTGAATAGCTTCTCTCTTGGAACCTTGTCATATGCATTTTCCAGATCAACAAAACTTAAATACAGATCTTTGTTATATTCCCATGCTTTCTCAACTATTTGTCGTAAAGTGAAGAACTGGTTCTGACAGCCTCTATTTGGCCTGAATCCAGCTTGTTCTTGAACAAGCTTTTCTTCTACAATTCTTCTCAACTGTTTCTCAAGTATACTTGCATAGATCTTGCCAGGAACACTTAGTAGTAAAATACCTCTGTAATTCTCACATTCGGTTTTATTTCCCTTTTTATTTTTATATATGGGTACTATTAGAGCTCTACTCCAATTATTTGGAATTCATCCCTCTGTCCAGGCTTTCTGAACGATGCAGTGCTGCCACTGTAAGACTTTTATACCACCATACTTCAGCATTTCTGGTCAAATATCATCCACTCCTGCTGCCTTTCCACATTTCAAGCCTTTGATGGCTTTTTCTACTTCAAGTATGGATATGTATTCCTGACTATGCCTGTTGAGTGTTTTTTACCACTTTTTTACCAATTTTTCGAAGTAATTACCCCATACTTCAAGGATATCTTTTTCTCCTGTTTTCATGTCACTTTTATCATCTCTAACTCCTTTTATAGCACTCTTTCCTCCATTTCTAAGCTTCTTCAACAACCTCCAGAATATTTTACTACCTTCTTGATATTTATTTTCTATGTTCTTGCCAAAGTCCTCCCATGACTTATGTTTAGCTACTTTTACACTGTGTTTCGCTTTCTTACATTTGTCTCTGTATTCTCTAAGAGCAAAAACTGACTTATTTGCCAGGAACTTTTGATATGCTTTCTTCTTTTCCTTCACTGCCTCTATAACTTCCTGTATCAACCATGGAGTTCTGATTTTTCTATCCTTGCAGACAACCTCACACCACATGCCTCTTTGGCTGAATCAATCAGGGTTTTCTTCAAGGCTTGCCACTGAATCTCCAAGGTTTGGTTCCTGTTCTCAAACTCTTTCATTTTTCCTTCAATAATCTTTGTGTATTTTAGTCTACAGTTCATATATGAGAGCTGCATAATTTTTATTCGCTTTAAAACTTTCTTACATGTTATTCTTTTCAATATGAAATTCAATTTTATCCTGCTAAATAGTGATCACTTCCAATTTCAAATCCTCTGTACACTCTGGTGTCCTGCACCAGGGAGAAAATATCACTATCAACAATAACATAGTCAATGAGACGTTTCCTATTCCTTGCCTCTTCTCTCCATGTGAATTTGTGCACATTTTTATGCTAGAACATGGTGTTAGTAATAACCAGTCCATGTCCTGAGCAGAAATTCAACAGATATTTGCCATTATTATTAGTTTTGCTCTTTTATCCAAATTTTCCCAAAATATTTTTGTATGTCTGACAATCATTTTCTACTCTGCTATTTAGATCCTCAACAAGGATCAACTTTTCCTTTTTCATTGTGTCAGATGGAAAGGAGGGGAAAACTGTTCTATTGAGTAAAAGAGGTTTCAAGACTGATGTAGGAAATTACCGATCGATCAGCATATCAGGAGTAGTTGTCAAAGTATTGGAGAACTTGGTCAAGAGCAAAACACAGAATGGATAGATGGAAATAGGATACTGTATGGGGGGGGGGAAGCATCAAAAAATTTCTCCACTTCTACCTTAGTAGAACCTTCTGTGGGACCATAGGCACAAATAAGTCTCATTGTCCAATTCCCCATTCTAATATTTGCCCACTCTACTTGAGACTGCCTGCCATTCAAGAAGATTACCCTCGTATTTTGTGTTGAACAATGTGGCTACTCCTTTTCCTTGATTGTCATTGCCTGAATATAACATTTTGTATTTATTGTTCAGAAAGATCTCACCAGTTTTTGTCTTTTTTGTTTCAGTCACCCCTATTATGTCGATGTGGTACTTATCTAATTCTTCAGCTAGCTCCATTTCTTTGCCATTCAGGCTTCTTATGTTGATAGTACTGATCTTTAACTCTGGTGATGTTGAGTTGGGGTGTGCTTTCAGATGTGTTCCAGTAGCTGACTTTTCGCTGCTCGCCCTGGTTCACTGGCAAAAACAACAGGGGCCTTGTTTAACCAGACGACGCTCCAGCCGGCATGAAATTTTGTCATGTCATACCATCATTTTCTATATTGGTTTAAGCCAATAAGAATACAATTTGGTCGGCTAAATCCCAAATTGCCAGACCATCCTCGTTCATTCAGTATCCAGGTAGATACCCAACAGGGTGCACCACAAGGTGAGGATTGGACATTAGGTCAGAAGCCCTTTTCGGTTCTCCACATTCCTTTAAAGGCTATGTGGAGGTCTCCTCTCAATTATACAGCTTTGACCCTTAAGCACCCCATTCTAAACCTTGAGATTTTTCATGACCAGTGCCTTTAATACTTTTTGGCCATGTCTTATTGATTTTATTTCACTTCCATTTACATTTCATTACACTAAACCTCCGTAATCAGATTTCTCTGTGAGAGATGACTTATACCAGTAGCCTTAATTCCTGGTGGTAACAAAACTTTTTCCACCTCAGCCATCACTCAATATATGGCCCTCTCTCACAGCATCAGAGTCATTTTCTCATTTATGGGCAATGTTCTGGTGAAATGGCCACCATATCACTCTTCCATTATCCTTTAAATCTACAAAAACAAGAGATGATGGCCAGCATCCACTTTGAAACCTATTGAACCTTTTTTGTCCTCCTCTTTGGTACAATTTCTGTCAGCACTTTACCTGATAATGATAACCTCCCACAGGTTCTTTTTCCTACTTTATCATGTACCCAATGTAACATGATGTCCAATGTCATGAGGATAAATTAAGTAGGAGTCAAATGGATAAATAGCATCATTAAGCAAGAGATGCAAAAAAAAATGAAAACATAAATGTTTGTGAAGGGAATTCAAAGAGAAAGGTAAGAGCAGACATATGAGAAGCATAAAGCACAGGCAAGTGTAACGGAGGCTATTTATAAGCCACCATTATTGTTATTTTTTTATATACATTCCGTTCTTATTCTCACTATTCCATCCTACTATTGCATACTTAGTTGATCTACCTTTCGCACCACGAGTTTTATGCCTATGGATACTAGAAAATTTATTTGATAAGACTGCGCCACCAGTATCTATTAATTGGCATAAAACTCAGTAATACAGCTGGCTGATTTCTCTCTCTCTCTCTTTCTCTAACACAAATTCCTTCAGTAAAACTTTACACAAACAGTTGTGGTCTATTTGCACTTAACTATACGCTTCGGCTATCTTACTTGGTTTCCCGCTCTTAAGTTCCCATTTATTTAGGAACAGTGCATTGTAAAATAAACAATCAGGCAACACTCTATTGACATATTAAAACACATTTATTTACAACAGAAACGAAGTACATTAAATAAGCGACAGGGAGGTTACTCTCTCTCTCTACCTATCCTTATACTTTTGGTATAAAGAAACAAATTTTTCCTTTTCAAAAACTTACTTTTCTGCTTAAAAAATCAAATTGTCGAGACTAATTTACTCATAAAGAGATTAGCTAGCTATGGCAAGTTATCTTACAATTTCTGTTCCAGTTAACAACAAATCAGAGGACTCTCTTATAGATATTTCTTATTACTATTTCTTATCAGTTTATCTATGACATATCCCCTAGATTACAAAAAGAATGTACATAAAAGGATGTAACACACTTACAGAGGCTGTCATGACACCTTCCAAAGGTCCTGCCTGAGCCTTCCATCAAAGTCTCTATGGTTTTTCTTTCATCTCAGGCCTTATATTCCCGTCTGGAGAGTGTTGTTTCAGGGGGCCCCTTCATCGGAAAAACAGCGGGTCTTGGATTGCAATCTTCCCGGTACTCAAAAGCTCAGGCAAGTAGTTTCAGCATTCAGACTTGAAGATCGTTCTGTGGCTTTTGGCTTCCGTTGACCTCACGGAGCAATAGGACATCCGACCGGCACTTGGCATTACATCAGCTGTTCTCCCAATTTTTCTTCTGGCGTGGGTTTGCTTAGTCTGTTCCTCTGGATTCAACTGCTTCTGGTTCTCCGGCGACTGCCTATGGCTCTCTTCGGTAACAGCACTTCGCCTCTCCTCTTAGTAACTGGACCTCGCCTCTCCCCTCGATATTCGGCTCAGTCACCTTTTATTTTCGTCTTCTCGGGACCTTGCACCAATGGTTGTAAACCCCAAAGAAATTGGCAGTTCTCCTTGATCTTTGATAAGGTCGAACCGTTCTTTCTTCTCCTCCGTGTACTCTTTTTTCTTGTCCTGTCGAGCAGCGGAAACTTCTCTGAAACAAGCAGATCTCTTTGATACTAACTTTGAAGGTGTTCATGCGCAGAGTTTGCAAACAACTTTCTCACACAATTGATCGTAAACAACTTTCTTGTGCTCTTATACATAGCTATTATACAAAGTTTCGATGGCAAAGCATTGCCTTTGTTTTTAACATTCTAGAAACTTTAAATAAAATAGTAAATACAATCAATTCCCATAGGGTTATTTACAAAAAATATTTAGCATGAAACATATAGACAAACAAGGTTATTTTTGTAACATTCTCATGAGACTTGACATCTGTAAAAATCGAAGTAAAGCGCTTTGGTATTTCTAAGCTACATCGAGTTTTACACAAGTATGGTAAGAAAAGCAAAATCCCAGCATGAGAGGAAATTAGCAGTGCAGGTCAAAGGTAAACCCAAAGAGTTCATTCAGTATGTGGCAAGTTAAAGGAAGAATGATTATGGAAGAATAACTTTGATGCATGTCAACGGCAAGGAGGTAACTGAAGCATATAAAATAGTTGAATTACTAAGTTAACACTTTGCAAGGGTATATCATGTAGATGGAGATATTGCAGTAACAAAAGAGGCAAGAGCTTATGCGGAAATGTAGAGATAGATGAACTGGAGGCATATGATATTACAGAACCCTGATGTGAATACAGCTGTGGGATTTGATGGCATACCATCTCAAGTTCTATGAAAAGGTGACAGGCAATTGGCAGTGCTTTTGATCACACTGTTTAATTGAAGTTTCAGCTCTGGGTTGGTCCCAAGGGAATGGAAAGTGGGGAAAACAGTTCCATTGCATAAAGGATGCTCCAAGATTGAGGCAGCAAATTTCCGACCAATCAGCATCTCAAGAGTCATTGTCAAGGTATTGGAGAAGTTGATTATGAGAAAAATACAGGAATGGGATACTTAATAGGGAGTAACATGGTTTTATGAAAGGTAGTGGTTTACCTTTATCCAATTTGGCTTTATGTAATGTTTTACAGTGTTAGTGCTGGAGTTTGCAAAGATTTTTGACACAATATCACATAAAATTCTAATCAATAAATTGCAACACATAGGAATGGATATAAAGTTGGTGAGGTGGAGAGTCTAGAAGCCCTCTGTCTAGTGGCTTACCAATGGATCACTACTATTTAATTTGTACATTAATAATATAGGAAATGATCTGGGAGGAACTATTCAGTTGTTTGTTGATTATGCAAAATTAAGCAGAGGAATAGTCAATAAAGGTTATGTTAAAATATTGCAGGTTGACTTAAATGGACTGGCAGTAAGGAGCAAAGAGAACAGGTATCAGTTTAATGTAGTAAAGTGTAAGGTTATGCATTTTGGAGTAAAAAAATAACCAGCTGTGCACCATATACATGGAACTGTACTTCAGGAAACTAATGAAGCCGAGGATTTGGGAGGTTCATTGGATAGATGATTGAAGCTTAGAAGGCATATTGCAGAAGTAGCTAAAATACAGCTCATTGGATGACTTGGCCAGTGAAGAACAGTGTGACAAGCAAAAATAACCAGTTTATTATGCCACTTTATAGAGTTTTGCTAAGACTCTTTCTTGACTATTGTGCAAAGATCTGATCAGCTGGGTTTCTTGGGGAAAAGTGGGAGTGAGAAGATCCAGAGGTGAATGATGAAGATTGTGCCAGGTCTATGGAATGCTCTTAAGAGGACAGATTGAAGATTTGTGGGTTACAAAAATTGGCTGAGAGGTGGAAACATGGTGATATGACTGAAACATGCAAATTACTGAAAGTTATTAAGGGATTAATATAGAGGAAAATTTTCAGAACAGATCTGGTGTGAGAAACTGCAGGCCATCCTTGGAACTTGAGCACGATGTGAGGACTAGATTTTTTTGTTTGGAGAGTGAACGAGTGGAATATGTTTCCAGAGTCTGTAGTGGGTGCAATGACCATGAATGTGTTCAAAGCAAAGCATGATAGATATTGTGCGAATGGATAGTATGTGGCATAATATTTAGGGCCTCTCTCGATGAGTCTACTTACCCCATTCAGTTGTTTGTGTAATAATAATAATAACTGCTGAGTGTTTATAAATTAAGGAAACTAGATAAAGAGATGTCTGAAGGTTCAACCTCTTACTCAATCTCTTCAGTTACATGATTAATAGAGTTAATAAAGACGACCAGTTATACACATATCCTAGGGCATGAATATGTGTATGAGTTGATTTGTAGTTTAGTTTGAGTTTTCTTTTTTCTTTCATTTTAAAATTACCTAGAATCAAAAGAGTAATTTACAAATGGTACAGCAGACAGGATTACATCAAATAAAATCCTAGTACATCATTCACTACTAATTTCCTGTTCATACCACTATGAAGTGTGATTTATATATATATATATATATATATATGTAGAAAAAGCTAAGAAATGCCAAGAAGCATACCAACAAAACAACCTAAAAGTCTTCCATGATACTATAAGAGAAATTACAAAGGAATTCTCAGCAAAAGCAGCAACAATGATAAACAACAAGATGACTGAAACCGGGAATATTGAATATATAAGAAAAATCTGGTCAAACCATTTTAAAACTATCTTCCACCAAGGAAACAAAACTATAATGTCAACAATAGAAGAAAATTATGATCACCCAAAAATTTTACAAGAAGAAGTTAGATATGCAATAAAACAGATGAAAAACAATAAAGCACCAGGCATTGATAGTATCCCTACTGAACTGTGGTCATATGGAGGCAGCAGATCAATAGAATATTTGACAACCCTATTCAATAAAATACTACAAACATGAGAGATCCCAGATGACTAGAGAACTGGAAAGATCATCCCAATATACAAGAAAGGAGACAAAAGAGACTGCAGAAATTACAGACCAATCAATTTACTCCCTCACACCTATAAAATATTCATAAGAATTATACAAAACAGATTAAAAAACACCTACGAAGAAATGATAGGCATAGAACAAGCTGGTTTCAGAGGAAACTATTCAACAATAGACCAAATTTTCACACTGCACCAACTAGCAGAGCTCAGCTGGGAAGACCATAAAGAACTATATTGTTGTTTTGTGGACTTTAAACAAGCTATCGATAACATCAACAGAGAAATCCTTCTCAAAATTCTAATAGAAAAAGCAATAGACAAATATATAATACAGTTTCTGATAAAATATTACTCTAAGACAAATGCAATAATTAAAAAGGACACACTCACAACAGAACCCATAGAGATCGAAAAAGGAGTAATGCAAGGATGCCCATTATCCCCATGCCTATTCAACATATATCTAGAAGAAGGTGTAAAGAAAGCAATAGACAATGAGCCTGGAATCGATGTCAACGGTTTAAACATAAATAATATCAAATATGCAGATGATCTCGTTCTTCTTGCAAGAACCCCAAATGAACTACAAAAGTTGATCAACAAGCTAAACAAAACCTGTAAAACATATGACATGACAATAAATTTACAAAAGACAAAAGTGATGAAAATAGGGAGGAACAGAACTACCATCTCAGCCACCCTAAACGGAGAAAAAATAGAACAAGTAGACAACTTCATATACCTTGGATCAAAACTAACAGAAACAATAATATTTTTGTATCTCTATGTATCTCCTTTTTGTATCTCTATGGGTTCTGTTGTCAGTGTGTCCTTTTTAACGCAATAATTAAAAAGGACACACTCACAACAGAACCCATAGAGATACAAAAAGGAGTAATGCAAGGATGCCCATTATCCCCACGCCTATTCAACATACATCTAGAAGTTGTAAAGAAAGCAATAGACAATGAGCCTGGAATCAATGTCAACGGTTTAAACATAAATAATATCAAATATGCAGATGATCTCGTACTTCTTGCAAGAACCCCAAATGAACTACAAAAGTTGATCAACAAGCTAAATGAAACCTGTAAAACATATGATATGACAATAAATATACAAAAGACAAAAGTGATGAAAATAGGGAGGGACAGAACTACCATCTCAGCCACCCTAAACGGAGAACAATTAGAACAAGTTCATATACCTTGGATCAAAACTAACAGAAACAATAGATGAACTCAAAACAATCAAACACAGAATAGCAATAGGATGGACCGCCATGGGAAAATTACAGAAAATCTGGAAAACAAATAAGATATCTAAACAAGCCAAAATCAAATTATATTAAGCAATAATTATACCAACAGTCATCTATGGAGCAGAAGCGTGGACAGTTAAAAAAAGAGAGGAGAAAAAGCTGCTGGCATTTGAAATGAAATGCTTAAGAAAAATAAATAGAACAAGTTGGATAGAAAAGAAAGCAAACATCACAGTCAGACAAGAACTATTGTATAAAAAGACAATAGAAAAAATTAGAAAACAACAACTGAGATGGTTTGGACACACTGTACGCATGGATGCAGACAGACTTCCTCACGTCCTAATCAATACTTTTCCAACTGAAAAAAGAAGATGTGGAAGACCAAGAATTACCTGGCTGAAATTAATAAAGAACATCTCGGGATGCAGAACATATAAGGAACTTTTTCAAACAGCAAGGAATAGAGAAGACTGGAAGATCCTGCTCAAGAGAAGACTCAACCCGTCTTAGACAGAAGAGAAGAAGAAGATATATATGTTAAAGATACCAAGCTATTTTTTAAACCTGGTTTAGTATCTTTAACATTTATTATACCCAAGGTAAAATACTTTCTACATTTATATCTCCTGAGATTTTTATTTAATAAGGTTAAAACACCTTATGGTAACTTGTTCTGGTAAAATACTTAGTATTACTAAAATCTTGGTATTTCTAGCCTGGCTCCCACTGAGGAGACCTCAATAAAGGTCGAAACCGGTTTGGGTAGTGGCCCCTTGCCTTTAATACAAAGCATCATGCATCTCCTCGAGACGTGCTTTGCATTAAGGGTAAATATTAAGATTAGTGATCAGAGCTTATTCTACTTTTACCATGAGTTGCCTTGGTCTTGCACTACGTGCAGGGTCAGCTAGACTTGCAACACTTGCAGGTGCAAACTTGACTTGTTTGTCTGTTTGCTTACTTGGGAAATGGAGTAAAACCAGGTTTAAAATAGCTTGGTATCTTTAATTCATTGCAAATCATCATGTGCATAATACTGAGCAATAGTTAAAAAAAATAATAATATAGAGGTAGTGGAAATATACATACCATTTTTCCATTAGGAACTTCTTTTATTACTCCATAAATACATACAGATGACTCTGTAGAAAGAATCAATGCCTCATATGTCTGACACTATAAAACAAAAGGAATAATTTAATTAAACGTAACTGCTACTAGTCACCAAAATGTTTATATCTTACAAAATAAACAAAACTAAGTGTTGATAGTTTTGTGTTGCCATAAATTGTAACAAGGTTATATGTAATGTTCTAGTGAAGCAGTCAATCAGTGTTTTCAGCATTTATAGTGAGTTAAGATATTTGTGTCTACTCTATATTTTAACATTGTTCTTCCCTTTCTGTGTGAAGATTATTATTACATGGGCACATCCATGGAGTCCTAAGACTCATCATGGGAAACCCAAACCATCAACACAATATCAACTGTACCTCTCCTTGAAACCGTTAACAGACAAAGCACTCACAACTGACTCTGGCAACCCATTTCATTCATTCACAACTCTCCAGCCGAAAAATCTAGTCCTCACACTCTTGTCACCCCCACTCTTACCCAACTTCCAGGTATGACCTCTTGTTCTTGCCCCCTCTAGCCAAGAGTTAAAATATTTCTTTTGTATAAATCCTATAAAATCCTTTAAGTAACTTAAATATTTCTATCATCTCCATCCCCCCTTTAACCTATCAACCAACTTTTGCAACCTACAAATCCTCAATCTACACTCACAACGAGTATACTGCAACCCACTCACCAACTTGATCACTTGCCTCTGGATATTCATCACCACTTCTTCATCCCCAAGAAATCCAGATAACCAGACCTGAATAGAGTAATCCAGGTGTGGTTATATGTAACTGTGGTAAGAGCTTTGTTTAAACCTCTTCAATTTGTTATTGATACAATTTCAATTTACAATATTTAGATCGTAAGTTACCCTAGATGGCCTGGATATGAAAACCTACAATAATAATAACAACAACAATAACATAATAATGTTCTATAACATAACATATAATGATAGACATAAAATTAAAGTGTACATTTTAAGGCTCCTGATAACATCTTACCACATGCAAAAGTTAAATTTGTTCAGTAATCTACCACTGATCTGACTACAGCAGGAAGACAACAGGCTGCACTGATAACAGAAGGGTTGAAAAATGAAAGGAATCAGTTGTTTAACATAGAAGGCATGACTGATTGAAGTATCATTGTTTTGAAGGCCAGATAAACCATAGATTACTTATTATTTCTGGGCATATGTATAATGTCACAACGATTAATGATTATACACCAACAGAAGATAAGGAAGACAATATCAAAGAAATTTTATTAAGAACTAGATAGGATATATGATTCCTTATGAGGGCACTGTATAAAATTAAACAGAATGCTGATTAATACTTATGCTGATGTTTAGTCAAGTAAACACATGCATAGAGATGATGACTAAATAAATCTAAGAGCTCTTGATATACACCTTCGGGGGGGGTACAGGATCGTAATATATGAAAAGTTTACATCATTACTAACTTCCTATCAAAAACTTTCCTCCAAATTATTCTGTTATCTGTCATGCTATCACAAATACCATGAGATCTTATATTTCTAAGGCACTTGTTACTGTATCAATTCATCCACCTGGATCTTGGTCTTCCTCTAAATCTTTTTCCTGCTATCCTGGCAAAGAACACTTGCTTTGTAACCTTTCCTCTCCCATTTTACTTAGGTGACCACCACACCAGATATCAGCTCTGCTAACCCAACCCTGAATACTATCAATGATAACAATGTTAAGTTCCTTCCTGAATCCATATTTTTAATATGATTCTGCCATTGATGTCATCTATTCAACATCCTAATCTTTCTCAGGACTCTCATATCTCTAGTCTCCAGCCTTTGATCAAGTGTTTTATTTCTAATCCAGCTCTTGGATACATAAGCTAAAATTGGTTTGAACCTAGTACAGCCATAAATACCATTACAACTTGAACAGCACATAAACCTTTAATCTATCAGTAAATCATTTACAACCTTCAGCACATTACAAACCATGTATAACTTGCATATAGCAGCACTCAATGTTCGAAATCACCCCTTTTGCCTTCACACATGCCCAAAGTCTGAGCCCACATATCAATGGCGGCATGCACAATGGAAATGGTGTCACTGCTTGCATCAAATCCACCTTCAACTGGCGATTCTGGGAGTGTCATTTCTTGCAAGTTATTCTCAAGTTCCAACCACAATATGAAGTCCAACAGATTCAGAGACAAACTTCCATACTGCCAATCAAATGGTCATATACAGCTGGGCACATTTGTCTCCAACCAGCATTGTGTGGTCCTTGCCTTGTGGTGGGGCTAAGCCCTGTTGGAAGGTCGACTGCCTACTGTGAAACAAGGTGTTATTCAGGGGCTGTACCACAGGTTCTGGTATAGTATCTTGATACACTTTGGCAGAGGATTTTTTGGCACTCTGAATCCTGGGGGGTATGGCACATGACATGCAACCATCCAGGGCATATACTCAATCATTTTGACGGTTAAAAGACTCTTCAATGGCAAAAATCTTCTCATGTGTGAAGAGGATATATATCTCTGTCTGTTGTTCGCATACTGATTGTGAAATGCCTTTGATTTTATCACCTTGTACTGCACACGTTGTGGTGTTAGAAAATCTAGTAGAATGACGATAGGCTCTCATCCCAAGGTTATCAGTTAGTACACATGACATTGTTCTCTGTGAAACGTTCATCTCTCGTGATATCACTTTCTGTGTTCTCAGTTGATTATAGCGAAGACGAGTCTTTACAGCCCTCACAAGCTGTTGAGTCCTAACACAGCTGGTCAACATGTTCTTTGGTGATCAGATACATCTTCTATTTAATTATAATGGTTAATAGTCTGATACAAACTATACTACTGATCCCGAATGCCTGTAGTGTATTGAAAATAGCAGGTGGCTGCATTCCAACCTTGTGAATACACGATTCTCATGATCTCCCCACCACCTGTGAATGTGGGCTGCACAGAGTGCCAGTAATTTAACTGGGGCACATGCAATTCTGTAGGTAGTGTGGTGGTGTGCAGAAGTTGCAACAGTATTTATAGCAAGACTGTTTTGACTAATTTCTCTTATTCCATATAAATTCATGCAACTGACTTCCTAATATACCAGGTCAGTTAACTGTGTAGTCTGTCTCCATATTTAGTTTAAAACCTTCCCTAAAAACTGTATCTAAACAGCTGAAATGTTTCACTTGCTCTGTAGGTTCACCACTCAGAACAAATGTTCCTGACTACTTTAATAAAGCAGTCTTTTATGTTTCACTTGCTCTGTAGGTTCACCACTCAGAACAAGTTGATGTTTTCAATGTTCCTGACTACTTTAGTAAAGCAGTCT
Source organism: Typopeltis vanoorti (assembly GCF_054136105.1). Classification (NCBI taxonomy): domain Eukaryota; kingdom Metazoa; phylum Arthropoda; class Arachnida; order Uropygi; family Thelyphonidae; genus Typopeltis; species Typopeltis vanoorti. The sequence goes on along the minus strand of NC_143564.1, from coordinate 88,652,143 downwards.
TTTATTGTTGATTTTCATACTAAAATTATTACTTTGAGATCTCTCAAATAAATTATTCAATTTAGTTGAGAGATCCTGCAGATGTGTACAGGTTTTCTTTAAGTATAACATTTGCATAAAGTGGGGAGCTGAAATTAATGTCTCCAGTTGTGAAATCAAATACTACCTTCCGTCATAATGCCATCCATATGCATGATGAATAAAACAGTGGAGATAATGTAAAATATTTTATCACATCTGATTTAACAAACCATCTTTCTGCACCTCTTTCAATTCTAACTGCTGTCTTACAATTCAAATACAGAGTATTTACTGCTTGAAATAATGTCACATTTACACCAACCAATTCCAGTGTTGTGAAGGCCTTTTCTCTTAGCACCTTGTCATGGGTATTTTTCAGATCTACAAAACTTAAATACAGATCCTTGTTATATTCCCATGATTTCTCAACTATTTTTCATCTCTATCATCATTAAATTGCAGATGTGTATCCTTAGGGATGTATAGGATGTTATGATAGTACATGAAAAAGTCAGAAAAATGGGAATGGATATGAGGATGGCATGGATGGGAGGGGTTATGTATGGTGGAATAGAATCAAGGCAAATGAGGGTGACTAAGGGAGCTCCCTATCGCTCTTTACTAGTGGAGAGCCATGGGGCACTCCATTAGTCACCATCATTTGCCTTGATTCTACTCTACCATACATTATCCCCCCCCCCAATGCCTGTCTATCAGCTCTCCCCCTCCCATCCATGCCAGCATTCTCATATCCATTCCCATTTGCTCAACTTATGTAATAGTTTTCAAGGTAGTATTCTGTCAAATAACTTTGCAAAGTCTAGCAATATTATAGTGTGGCCATTTCCTTTATCCAATTCTGCTGTCACCTTATTATAAAATGTGAATAAATTACTGTTCAGGACCTACTTTTACAAAGTCATGCTGCCTCTTATAGAGTATCATATTCCTATCCACCCATTCTTGAATTTTATTTTTAACCAACTTTTCCAATACTTTAACCACCACTCCAGGGATAATGGTTTGTAATTTGCTACTTCTGTCTTGGAGTCACCTTTATGTAATGAAAGTATCATGTTGGAGGTATAATGGATATTTACAGCACTGGGAAAGGATTAAAACTAATTTTAATGCTTCCAATATTTCATCTCAGTCACTGAGACATATTCAGGGATTACAAATAACTTTTGTAACAACACACTCAAATATAATACAATACTAAGTGAAACATATGGGTGACTCTAGGTAGTGCTAAGAGGTGCTCCTATACTATTACAGCAGATGAGTTCCAAAGAAAACATGCTGGTTGGTTAATGAGTTGGTAATTCATTTTGCATCGTTGGTTTGAAATCTGCAACAGAATTAGGGAATACTACTCAGCTGCTGTAGTTATTATGTCATCCCTGGGTTAGTATTTGCTGGTTCTAAATTCTAAATTAACCAGTGTGGTAAATATTCCATTAAACTTCTGAAACGATGTTCTCACAGCACTTAAGCCTTAACACATGTAAAGTTGTCTTGCAACAGCTTAATAAATCCAGTTTCATTCTTCTCATGAGATTTTACTGCTACCCAATCAATGTTTGAATAATTAAAGTCCCCCATTATGATTACTCTTTTCACATCCATCATCTTTATTTGGTGATGCATTTCATCACTAGCAACCAATCCACCAAGTCTGTAACAACACCCCACTAAGTGTTTGATCTTGTTAGATACCACCTCACACCAGATAGCTTCAAACTCACTGCAACATGAAAAACTATTACAAGTATTACAATCATAGGTTTCAACTCTAACTGGATTTAAGTTATCTGATATCATTAGCAGCATGCCTGCTCCTCTCCTATCTTGTCTATCCTTCCTAAAAATATTTTACCCTTGATACCAGTTGGCATGTCCAGTTCTGATAGCCAGGTCTCACTAATGCCTACAACCTGAGATCACAACATATTGACCAAGGCACCAAACTCTACCCCTATGTTTCTGATATGCCTAGAATTCGTGTACAGACATAACAAGCTACCTGCATGTTCATTTGTATGCTGTCTGTAGTTTGCATGACACAGTTGAACAACTAGCAGATCTCTTTCTTTAGTGCTTTATATATGTAGACATCTTTACTCAGATTTGATGAGTCTGAACTGGATGAACACAAAGTCGAAATTGTTCTCTCTTCGTAATCATTTCCATGATAATGCACATTCCCATCATTAATATAGTTACATAACATTGTTACTCTTACATGCATATTATCACCATTCCTTTCAATATAATTTAGTTTCTCTGACTCTCTGTGTTAGGTCTCATATTAGTAATTAGTTTTTCAAGACTCCTAATACCAAATGTATTCAAGTGTAGGCTGTCTCTCTTATACAAATCTAATCTTCCCTCAAACTCACTCCACATATTCAAAGGTTTAGTCATTTGTACTTAATAAAATTACAATCTGGTTTACTTTTCATTTGTTTTTTAATTGCATGTGCTGTGTTTTTAATTTTTGCTCCAGGAAAACTTGATTTTATAGCCCACTCATCAATCACGTTTTATGAGCGTCACCATACCAAATAATATCCTTCTTTTTACAATCGATGTTACTTACCCGATTTTCGTTATACTTATTAACTTACCCGATTTCATGCTTTGCTGTTTTTTATCTGCTGCCTAATTTTGTTTTCCTCGTGTTCAATCAAACATTTCTGATATTCCTACATAATCTCTCTAATAATCTGCTTTAACTTGACTATTTTGGAGGTCGATCATTTTCAATAACCTCCTCTATAGCCTCCTTATCAGGGAAAGCCTTCTTATTCTTGACTTCACTGCACTTCTTAGCATTGTGTCTCTTGTGTGTTTTTGGCACCATTTTAAACACAAGTCCAGACACTTCACTGCAGAGAAAATTAATCGTGGGGAAAATTCTTCACAAGAAAATTTGAAATCGTATTTCATGTTATTCCCATATGTGATAAAACAAAAATAAGAGAAAGATTTTATGTATTATTTATTATTTCGATAATATTTATCAATGTGAATTTTTTTTTTATTCCGTATAAAATTATTAATATTCTTTCTTTCTTACTACAGGCTCTGCAGATGGAATATTAATTGTTACAAAACTGGGATAGGATGGTTAGGGAGAAAGAGCACCATATTTAAGAATATTTAGGGATAATAGTTATATCCAACTAGTATTTATAGTTAACTATTTACATATTCTTATTATCAACTATTCTATTAATAGTTAGAATAGATATTAGGGAGAACAAAATATTTAAGAATATTTATTCTTCTAACTGTTCACTATTTTTCTGTTCTGTGCATTTAGACATCCATCCAGGTGTGATATATTTTTTTTTATCTAAACTAATTCAGAAGATGGTGCGTTTCAGTTTTTGAATACACGTGTATTTTGAAAATCACTGCACTTTTCCTGCATAGTAAAGACATCCTGCATGCTTCTATTGTTTGCAGAGCTAGTTTAAGATCTTAGGTGCAATTTTGAGTAATTATATTAAAGAAAATGATAATAAAATTATGTAAATGAAATCATAATGATGTAAATCAGCATAAGTAAATTGCCATCTGCGGCTTCAATACTAGTCTTTGCATTTTCCTCCAATACTAGTATTTTATGACACTAAGAAATTTTAACATATTTAGTATTTTTTTCCTGAAAAAAAAAAAAATATATATATATAATATAATATATATACTCTATAATATAAGCTAAGTCTTTTTTTCGTAACGTTTTTGTGTCACGTTTTTTGTCAAGTTATTTGAAACGTTTTGAAACTCAGGTGCTACCCTGAGTGTCGAGTCTTCAAAATTCGAGTCATCAGAATTCAAGGAGAACCGGCCTACCAGTTTGGAACTTGGGGGGGGGGGGGACTAGTGTGTGTGTGTGTATTTGGGAACATCCACATATATATATATATGTGGATGTTCCCAAAGTGAAATACATAACTAATTATTTCCCTTGTGAACCATTCAAAAGTAAACTATAATCAGAAAAATATGTCATTAACAACTGGCTAACAACCTCAACTATGCAGACGATTTAGTATTAATAGACTCGTTTTTAGCCAAGGTGCAACAACACTTTGACAAACTATATCAAGCTGCAAAAATATCTGGATTGACAGTTAACTGAAATAAAACTAAAATACTCAAATATAGTACAAGGTTGCATCCTTACAGAACACAACCACCCTTTAGAAAAAATATAAGATTTCCAATACTTAGGCTCAAATATAAATAATATTAAGAAAAATATAAAGCTCTCAATCAACACAGGAATCTAAGAAATATAATATAAGCATCAATATAATAAAATCAAAGTGAAAAACGAAAAAAAAAATAAATAAATAAATAAGCTAACGCCTTTTTATTCCCGTATATACAGGGAGTAGGCGAGGCCGTTTTTAGCCCTATCTAACTTTTTGAAGACTGAGTGGGCACTAAATAAGCAGCACGCAGTGAAGAGAGATGGCTCTACAGGTGCCACCATCTCGTGGTCCCTAACACTCGTATTTTTAATGTCTGAAATAATGTGGGTTCTACGGTCGATTTTCTTGAGTTTATGGGACGAAAAACCCAGAGTTTTCAGGGAAAAAAACCCACTTGCTCGTGCCAGAGATCGACTAACTCGAGAACCGGTCAAAAAAAAAGGCTTAGAAAAATTTCCTCTAGTTGGCAAATAGACTCGAAACCAAGTCTTCCTTCGTGCGGCCAAGCACTGTGGTATGCAAACACCACATCCACTGAGCTACACAGGCTCTAGTGAAAAACCAAAGTACTTATCTTGCTGAAAAACAAGAGACCCAGAAGTGATACCATGTTTGACATAATGCAGATAAAATGCTTCCATATACAAGCAGTCAAAAGGTGTCACATCTTATCACTAAAATACACTGAATTAGAGATAGATGTTGAAAATTTTTTCACTTGGTTATACTATAAATTAAAGATATCAAGAAATCCAAATATCCAAGTCCTTGACATCCCACCTTGTGTAAATGCTTGACAATAATAACTGGGTTGGGTTAGTAAAAAAATAAAAAAGTTTATCAAAGACTAGAGAAATTAAACAGTTAACTGAAAGACAGGAAAGTTTCAAGAAAACAGAACAGCGACTAGAGGGCATCAAAGTAGAATTATATAAAAATGAAGATATTAGAAAGGAACTTGCCATTTTTAGTATTCAAGATGCGTGAACTGAGCTAATCTCAAAACAGGTGTTTGATGCCAGGAAAATGACCAAGGGATAGATTAGGATCTAGATGGAGTAAATGATGCAGTTAAAGTTCCTTGAAAGATTGAAATAAAATATTTTAAAATACTGACGTCCTGACAAATAACACATTAATTTTGAGATGAATTATTAATAGAATGTAAGTAATAATGTAAATTAATCACATAGTACTATCAGAGTATCCTGTACCTTTGATGGTAGACTGCGGTAATTTGATTATTTTTTTTTTTAAAAAAAAAACTGTTAAAAATCTTGCTGGTGATTCACCAAATTTGCATACTGGAAAAACAATAAATACTGCAACCATTAATAATGTGTAGGACAATATAAATATTTAATTTCATAAGTCATTTATAATAGGTTTGTTTCTCTAATTATTTATTCAGTTAAGGTATTCTTTGTGAAGTGGAAATTATTAACTCACAGAAAAAATATATAACTGAACTGTTGATGTCAGAGAATGCTACTAAAATGGAATGAAGAACACAAAAATACTAGGAAGAAGGAATTGGTGATAGTGAGTATATTATCATAATGCCTATTCTAAATTAAATTGCATTTTTTTTTTATCTTAGCACTTCCACAATTTTATTCAATTATGTAAACCAATTAATACTATAATACACACAAATAACTGTTTAGATCAGTGATTTTCAACTGGTGTGCCGCAGTACACTGGCATGCCGAGAGAGGTCTTCAGGTGTGCCGAGAAATTTGTGAAAACAAATTAATTGAAAGAAATAATGTCGTAATTTGCACATTTATTTATTAGTGTCTGGTCTTCCATCCGCACCTGAAGCTCCCTTATTTATATTTTATGAAGCTTATGGTTGGTGAATCTGTTTAAAATTGTGTGTTAATTAGCTTTCATTTTGTGAACACAGTTATCTTCTGATAAATGTGTTCACAAATAACTTCATTCAATTCTCTTATTTTTAAGGTAATTGGCAAGAGTTATTTTACTGTTTTTTTTTCATTCAGTTAATTTTATTCAATAGTATTCCTTTAACATGGATAAATTTGTAATAAAAACATGAAAATTTGAAGACAATGAAGCTAGTACGTCGAAAGAGAAAAAAAAAGGAAGAAGAAAGTGAAGCTAGTTTTGTCCAGCACATCAGCAGCTGATGTGCTTCTAAAACTAAATTAAAAATTAATTCGCCATCACAATGAAAATTATTTGTCATTTGGCTTTATTTCCAGTCAAGAAGATTAGCCATGTCCTATATTTTCCAAGTAAATTAAAAAGACATTTACAATCTAAACATTCTCACTTGAGCAAAAAACCGGTTGAATATTTTAAAAGACTTTTACTGGATAAAATTATTCAAACAAAAAGATGGATTAAATTTTTAACTGTGTCCGAAAAAGCCCAAGAAGCCAGTTATGCAATCGCAGAAATTGTTGCTAAAAAATTAATCTCACACAATTGCAGAATCTGTAATTCTGCCAGTATGCTGTAAAATTGTTAATATCACGTTTGGCAAGAAATATGAAAAGGAGATTTTAAAAATTCCTATGTCAGATAACACCATTTATCGGCGCATTCAGGATCTGGTGAAAGGCATTGAGTTGTAAGTGGTATCTCACATTAAAGAAGCAGATATGTTTGCTATTCATTTGCACGAATCAACTGATGTAACTGGTAAAGCTCCACTTCTAGCCTTCAGTACATTTATTTATAAGGAAGATATTATAGAACAGTTTTTATTTTGTCAATCACTCCCAGAAACAACAAAGGGCCAAGATATTTTTGATGTTGTTGATAATTATTTTAATTGCCATAACTTGTCTTGGAATTCTTGCATCAGTATTTGCATGGATGGTGCCCTCTCGATGTCAGGAAATGTAAAAGGATTTGTTACTCTGCTCAAAATAAGAATCCTAGAATTATTTTTACACATTGTTTTCTCCACAGAGAAGTACTAGTGTCAAAATCATTGGTACCTGAGCTTAAAAAAGTACTAGACGAGACTATCAAAAATTGTCAATTATATAAAAGTCAGGCCGTTACAATCGAGATTGTTTGCAGCACTATGTTCCTCAATGGAATCTTCTTACACGCAGTTGTTAATACACACAAAAGTGAGATTGTTATCTCGTGGATGAGTTTTATCAAGATTTTATGAACTAAAAGAGGAAATTCTAATTTTTTTGACAACTCAACAATCTGAGTTATCAGATTTTCTTAGATTGCATTTCTTGCTGATTTATTTCAATCTTTAAATACACTTAATGAAAGTATGCAGGGAGACTGAAAACATTCTTACTTCCACTGACAAAATTAATGCATTCAAGGAAAAACTAATGGTTTGGGAAGAAAAAATGAGAAAAGAAAATGCAGTAAATATGTTTGAACTAAAAAAGAAAAAAGTGCAAACCGAATGAAAATCTAATAGAGCTAATTTTACAAACTTTAAGAGTACTAAATACAAATGTTGAAAAATATTTTCCCTCACTTGACATATCATCTTTTGATTGGATAAGATATCCGTTTGTCTTAAGTGCGTGTAAATTGGGAAATTTAAAGATTACGGAAGAGGATGAATTAAGATATAAGAAATGACAGAGGTCTAAAACTAAAACATTCAACAATAGATACTACTTCGTTTTGGTTACCTCTAAGAAGTGAATTTCCCAATATTACCAGAAAAGCAATAGAAGTACTTTTTCCATTCTCCATGTCATGTTTGTGTGAATCAAGCTTTTCTGCAATGAATATTATTAAGAACAAAAATAGATCATGGCTGGAAGCCTTGAAAGATGATTTAAGAGTATGCCTATTTAAAATTCAACCTCGTACAAAAGACATTCTGAAATAACATCAATCTCAGATATCTCATTAAAATTAACTGCAAGTAAGTATATTATTTAATACATTTAATATTCATTTGAGGAGTGCTTCATCACTTCATCTGTTCAATAACATCAGGGGTGCTTAAGGGTCAAAGCTGTATAACTGAGAGGAGACCTCCACATAGCCTTTAACGGAATGCGGAGAACTGACCAGGGCTTCTGACCTAATGTCCAATCCTCACCTTCTCGTGGTGCACCTTGTTGGGTATCTACTTGGATACTAAACGGACGAGGATGGGCTGGCAATTTGGGATTTAGCCGACCAAATTGTATTCTTATTGGTTAAACCAAAATATAGAATGATGGTACAACTTGACAAAATTTCATGCCTGCTGGGGCGTCGCCCGGTTAAACAAGGCCCTCATTGTTTTCGCCAGGGAACCAGGGCGAACAGCGAAAAGTCAGCTACTGGAACAAATCTGAAAATAAACCCCAACTAAACATCACCAGAATTAAAGATCGGTACAATCAACGTAGGAAGCCTGAATGGCAAAGAAATGGAGCTAGCTGAGGAATTAGATAAGTACCAGATCGACATAATAGCGGTGACTGAAACAAAAAACACAAAAATTGGTGAGATCTTTCTGAGCAAAGTGTTATATTCAGGCAATGACAATCAAGGAAAAGAAGGAGTAGCCATAGTGTTCAACACAAAATACGAGGCTAATCTTCTTGAATGGCAGTCAGTCTCAAGTAGAGTAATGTGGGCAAATATGAGAATGGGGAACTGGACAATGAGACTTATTTGTGCCTATGGTCCCACAGAAGGTTCTACTAAGGTAGAAGTGGAGGAATTTTTTGACGCTCTAGAAAAAGCAACTGACACAATGAAAAATGAAAAGTTGGTCCTTATTGGGGATCTAAATAGCAGAGTAGGAAATGATTGTGAGACATACAAAAATATTTTGGGAAAATTTGGAGAAAAGAGCAAAGCTAATAATAATGGCAAATATCTGTTGGATTTCTGCTCAGGACATGGACTGGTTATTACTAACACCATGTTCCAACATAAAAATGTGCACAAACTCACATGGAGAGAAGAGGCTAGGAATAAGAAAAGTCTCATTGACTATGTTATTGTTGATAGTGATGTTTTCTCCCTGCTGCAGGACACCAGAGTGTACAGAGGATTTAAAATTGGAAGTGATCACTATTTAGTCTTGAGCAGGATAAAATTGAATTTCATATTGAAAAGAATAACATGTAAGAAAGTTTTAAAGCGAATAAAAGTTGAGCAGCTCTCAGATGTGAGCTGTAGACTAAAATACACAAAGATTATTGAAGGAAAAATGAAAGAGTTTGAGAACAGGAATCAAACCTTGGAGATTCAGTGGCAAACTCTGAAGAAAACATTGATTGATTCTGCCAGAGAGGCATGTCATGAGGTTGTTTGTAAGGATAAAAAAATCAGAACTCCTTGGTGGACATAGGAGGTTAAAGAGGCAGTGAAGAAAAAGAAGAATGTATATGAAAAGTTCCTGTCAAATAAGTCAGCTTGTGCTCTTAGAGAATATAGAGACAAATGCAAGAATGCTAAACACTCTGTAAAACTAGCTAAACAAAAGTCATGGGAGGACTTTGGCAAGAATATAGAAAATAAATATCAAGAAGGTGGCAAAATATTCTGGAGGTTGTTGAAGAAGCTTAAAAATGGAGGAAAGAATGCTATAAAAGGAATTAGAGATGATAAAAGTGACATGAAAACGGGAGAAAAAGATATCCTTGAAGTATGGAGTAATTACTTTGAAAAACTGCTAAATGAAACAAGCAGTGATAACAGCACAGTGGTAAAAAACACTGACCAGGCATGCAGTCAGGAATACATATCCATACTTGAAGTAGAAAAAGCCATCAAAGGCTTGAAATGTGGAAAGGCAGCAGGAGTAGATGATATTCGACCAGAAATGCTGAAGTATGGTGGTATAAGAGTCTTACAGTGGCTGCACTGCATAGTTCAGAAAGCCTGGACAGAGGGACGAATTCCCAATGATTGGAGTAGAGCTCTCATAGTACCCATATATAAAAAGGGAAATAAAACTGCATGTGAGAATTACAGAGGTATTTCCCTACTTAGTGTTCCTAGCAAGATCTATGCAAGTATACTTGAGAAACGGTTGAGAAGAATTGTGGAAGAAAAGCTTGGTGAAGAACAAGCTGGATTCAGGCCAAATAGAGGCTGTCAGGATCAGATCTTCACTTTACGACAAATAGTCGAGAAAGCATGGGAATATAATAAAGATCTGTATTTAAGTTTTGTCGATCTGGAAAAGGCATATGACAAGGTGCCAAGAGAGAAGCTATTCAATACGCTGCAGTTATGTGGTGTCAATGGGACATTATATCAAGCAATACTTAGTCTTTATTTGAGTTGTAAGTCAGCAGTTCGAATTGAAGGAAGTACAGGAAGATGGTTTAATGTTAAATCTGGTGTGAAACAAGGATGTACATTATCCCCTCTGTTATTCATTATCTATATGGATCACATTATGAAGGAAAGTGGTATTAAACATGATATCAAAATTGGAGATGTTAATGTCAGCTCTTTGCTTTATGCAAATGATGTTATACTTCTAAATAAATCCACTACAAGTCTGCAAGATTCTCTGACTAAATTGAATAGCTCTTGTAATAGATATGGTATGAAGGTCAGCAATAAAAAGACAAAGACAATGAAAATAGGCAGAATCATTGAAAATGTCAACTGTGTTGTGAATGGAGAACCTGTGGAACAAGTAAAACATTTCAGCTATTTAGGCACGATTTTTACTGAAGATGGTAAATTAAATATAGAAATAGACAACAGAATCAGCAAAGCTGGTATGGTGGGAAGTCAGTTGAATAAATTCATATGGAATAAGAGAGAAATTAGTCGGAACACTAAATTAGCTGTATACAAGACAGTGTTCAAACCAGTTTTAACTTATGGATCTGAGAGCTGAGTCAGAAGTAAAACACTTGACCAAAGACTAGAGACTGCAGATATGAGAGTCCTGAGAAAGATTATAGGCGTGAAAAGAAGGCATCAATGGCAGTATCATATTAAAAACGAGGATATTAGGAAAGAACTTGGCATTGTCAGCATCCAGGAATGTGTTAGCAGAGCTAATCTCAGGTGGTATGGTCACTTAAACAGAATGGGCGAGGAAAGATTAGCAAAACAAGTGTTCTCTGCCAGGTTGGCAGCAAAATGACCGAGAGGAAGACCAAGATATAGGTGGATTGATACGGTACAAAGTGCTTTAGACGATAGAAATATAAGATCTGATAATATTGGAGTGTTGACAAGTAACAGACTGATTTGGAGGAAAATTGTAGATAGGAAATTAATAATGATGTAATTTTTTTCATGTAGTACTATCATATCCTGTACACCCCTTGAGGGTACATGGCAGGAATTTGATGATGATGATGATGATATTCATTTGAAAAAAATAAATAAAATTTTTTTAAATAATTTTGAGTAATGTTTTTCTTACTCAAAATATCAAAAACATAGTTTAAATTTATCTTGTGTGTGTAAATCAATCAAAATTATGCCTATTTTTTGCCAGATCATCAAAAAAAATTAAAAGAATATATTTTTAGTGTGCTGCAGAATTTTAATAATTAGTCTAGGTATGCCATAGTATGAAAAAGGTTGAAAATCACTGGTTTAGATTACAAAGTGTTTTATCAGATGCTGTGTTTAGTTTGATATGAATGAATTACTTTTGTTTGAAAATAAAGTAACCAGCTGGTTTTATTTCTAAGCACAACTTAGAATATGCAGATAGCTTATTACACACAGGAAGCAAGTTCTTCCCAAAATATACTTCCCAGTATATTTTTGGGAAGAATAGAATAGAAGTATGAAAGAAAAAAAATTAACATTACAATAATAAGTTGTCAATTTAAGACATTTGATTTCATGCTGTTGAGTAAAATATACTGAAAATGATCTTTCTATTACGATATATTCAAACAAAGGAACTGACAGTTATCCAACAAAAAAAGTAATGAACTGATTCTAAAAAAAATAAATAAATAAATAAATAAATAAAAATAATAATAATAATTATCTTTGGAATAATTCTATGATTTCTTGTCTGTGTATTTTAACATATTACTCACTTTTAGGGCTATTTTGACTCTGATTTTGACACTATGATTTCTTGTCTGAGTATTTTAACATATTATTCACTTTTAGGGCTACTTTGACTGTAGTCTTATTCCATCCATGGAATTCCATTCATTTTGCAAAGGGTTTTAATTTCACTGCAGTATGCAATGTTTAAGAAAGTCTTTGGGTAGTAGATAATTTTACCACATCTATTATGAGACCACCCTGCTTGAAAATGTTCAATGTTTAACCTCTAGAACAGGGTTCGGAGATTATTCAGCCTTTATCCTGCCTGTAGAAGAGCATTAAATATGATACAGGTAACCAGCCTTTTGTGTGTGGAAAATCTTCTAGCACCTGTAATTTGTGCAAAGCAGAAGGAAGAACCTTTTTTTTTAATTTGAAAATCAGCAGGAAGCTGATTTTTAACAAACTCAGCTACCAACTAAATTATCACTTAGTTGGTAGCTGAGTTTGTGGCTACTGGTGATTCTTGAGACTCATGAATGAGTCTCAAATAAGGTACCTGGGGATTACCTGCAGTGCAGCAGGTAGGATTACCTGAAACAATGAGAATGGAGAATTTTCTCAGTTACAGAGTTAAAAACCTCTGTAACTGAGGTTTTTAACTCTGCCTTTTTGACTAAGTTAAGATCAGGTTAACACATTCATCAGTCACAAAAAATCCCAGAAGAGTTCCTCTGGTCAACAACTAGAACTAAACAAGTAGCAAATTCATCTGGGCATCTACTGTGATGGAAGTATTGCCACAAGACTATACAAGCAACTCTTGCATCAACATCAAACATTCAAAAGTGCAGCTGCTCCCCTACTTATACAAACTTTTCTATTAGCCACAAACAAAAAATTCAAAGCACTTACATGTACTTACATATTCTCAGAACATAAACAGTATGGCGCATATGCAAAAAGATACTGCATATAGTTTTTACATGCCAAGGGAATGCCATTTCCTGTAAGGCACTTGGAATAGTTCCAGTTATAGACTGCCTTTGTTACTATGGCGATACCAGCAGTATTGCCTCCCACTTTACAGATTTTTTTTTTTTTTTTTTGCTAAGACAGGAAAGTAAATAATAGTTGACAAAAAATGCATGATGGCAATAACATGCCCAAAAAGGGATGTGCTAAGCATTATGGGTTACCAAGGAAATGTAATATAAATTATTAAAAATTATCTGCCTCCACATACAAATGGCCTAATCATGAAGTTACTTTATCCATAAACTTCTGTTTGGCTACCCAATGATAAAACTAAGAATATCTCATGTAGAATGTTCTAACCAAATGAAAAAACTCTTACTAAAGAGTTTTTTTTCATTTTAATATGGTAATACACCAGTTTTGTACTCATATATGATAAATATATCACAATATCCCAGGAATCCTAACCTTGATGTGGTGAAAGAACCTGCATGTTTTGAGGGATGTAGTGAGCTATTCAGGCAGTAGTGTATTCCATCAACAGGGCCTCCCAAGCCAAACAAGTCAATATTGAGGAACCAGAATAAGAGGGATTTTTTGTGGGCATGATGGCACTGCAGAGGAGCAGCTTCCCAACAGCATCTGCTATCCCCTGTCTGCACTATATAATATATATAATGAACTATTTGGGGAAAATAAATACTCCTTTCTCAACTTTCCAAGTTTTAATACCCACTATTAAGACAAATTCTGCATATTCCATCAGTGGGTAAGAAATAAGCAAATAACTGCTATCCTCTGCATATTTTTTCTGCCTGCCATTTTGCTGTTACCTCACGAGTGCTCTATGTCAGTGTTTCTCAACTTGTGGTCCATGACGATGGGACAGGTGTTCCGCAGGTAGACTTAAATAAATAAATATATATATTTTAAATTATCCAAACAAACAAATTAAAATTGAATAAGTAAGTAAAAACTATTGAAATAAAATGGATACTTAAAGAACCAATAAATAATGTTCAGAATGTTCATTCCATGAATATTCTGCTGCTACAAATTATTGTAGCGGCAGAATGATGAGTAATAAAAGAGGGGGTAAAGTGAACAATGATATGGTTTTATTGTTTCCGCCTTCCCTTGCTGTTTTGTCAGATTTGAAGTAAGCATGTGTTATCCACATTTCAACCAATTGCTTGTTGTTTATTGATTTTTATTAGTGAAGGTTTTCCTCCTTCAACCAAGGCTCAGTATATCTTCAGAAGTGCCAGGTGATACTTGGAAAAAAGTGTCATGAGTTAACCCCAGTATTTATATATTTTTCAGAAACGTTTTTTAATAATGGAAAAGTGGCTTAGAACTAAGACTTTGAAAAGAAAAGAAAATGAAACAGGTGATGCACCCTAATTGTGATACACGTGTTGTAACAGCAAGTAAATCTGATACTATTAAAGTAGAATAAATGAACAGTTCAAAAGAAAAAAAAAAAATACAGTAGGAAATATAACAGTTCATATTTGGAATTCAGGTTCACTTGGTGTGGAGATGAAAGTGAACAGAAACATCAACGTGTTCAGTGATATGAAGTGTTGTCAAACAAGTGCATGAAATCTGCAAAACTTCGACAATATTTAGAAACTAAACATTGTGACGTAAAAAATAAGCCAATTGAATTTTTTCAGCAATGCTTAGGGACATTAAATCATGGGAAAGATAGTTTTGGCCATGGGTTCGATTAATAGAAATGCACAGGAAGCATCCTATCTCTTAATTTTGTGCGTAGCGAAAACAGGGAAACCTCATTCCATTGGGGAAAATTTACTACTTCCAGCAATAAAAGATGTGGTAAAAACTATTTTTGGCAACTAGTTACCAAAGGATGTTGATTTGATTTCTCTTTCAAATGACACTGTCGGTCACAGAATTAATGATACGGCAGGCGATGTAGAATTAATCAAAAGAGTTAAGAAGAGCTCTTATTATGCGTTACAAATAAATGAAACTACTGTTGTTACAAATGATGAGCAGTTAATATACTATGGAAGACATGCACATGGTAACAACATTCATGACAATATTCTGTTTTGTAGAACTTTTGTCATCCCAAACAATTGGAGAAGAAATATTTCAGACACTCAATAATTACATGATACACAAACGGATCCAGTAGAAAAAATGTATAGGCTTCTCTTCGGATGGAGCTCACACCCTTACAGGAAGGAATAATGGGGTTGTTTCTATGGTTAAAGAAGTAACTCCAGATATGAATTGGGTACATTGTTTCATACATAAAGCAGCATTAGCCTCCAAAGAAATGCCACCAGAATTTAAAACGATGCTATACAATGCTGTAAAGCTAGTTAATTTATAACAGGTTATTTTCCTCAAAATTCTGAAACAGAATTTTGAAGCATTTTCCGAATAGCTTTTTTAAGAAATTTCTGTGGTTTTGCGATCCATTTCAGGCTTACAGTCATGAGAACGACCTTTTGTTATCGAAAAAAGAATGGTTAATCGAGTTTTCAAGTGACATTGGACTTAAAATACAGTCCCATGATCTTTGTTTGGCTTGATTCTGGATCTCGCCTTCAGTGAGAAGTGAATTTCCCAAATTATCTGAAGAAGCATTGAAAACAGTCATGCAGTTTTCTACAACCTATCTTTGTGAGAAAGAATTTTCATAGTTCCTTCAAATAAAAACAAAATATAGAAATCATCTTAGTGTGTGTGCCATTCTTCGACTGAAGTTGACCAATATTGAGCCTGATATCCGACAACTCTGCAAGGGCCGAGAAGCTCAACCATCTCATTAAAATTCGTGTATAGAGGCTTAAGTGCTGTGAAGACATAATGTTGGAGGTTTAATGGATTTTTTACAACACTCAGAAAGGATTAAAAAGAATTTAATACTTCCTATAAAAAGGTGTCGGGATACAAGAGTGATACCGAACTGCGTTAAACTAAAGACCAATTTCCATTCCAAAAAAGCACTCTGGATATATAACCGTGCCAGCCTGGCATTACTATGCGAGCAGATCACTTCTACTCGTGCCACCCTCTCAGTGATGAACGCTGCCATTGGCTCCTTACATTCAGAGCTCTCCAACGTTCTTAACCCTGAACTTTGGTCGATTCTCTCTGGCATTTCGGAAACTTCCACATAGAAAGAATTTCAAAAAATAAAAAATAAACACGTCAAGAAATATAACAACCTGATTAAAGACAAACCACAACCACAAATTCAACAGCTCCAGACAGTAGTAAACCTCTCTTCCAAAAGGCTCAATGACGATGCCGTCAGCACACTTAGCCTCGGCCGTAATTTTGCCGTCGCTCCGAAGGAAGTGCCGGTGCATGATGGATTTTGATGGTTAACATCGAACGTGGGATCGGTCACTTACCGTCGGAGATAGCCAACAACATCAGACTTGACGTAGCCAACATCCTTGCTCATTCTTCGCCTCCACACACACACACACACACACACACACACACACACACACACACACACACACACACACACACACACACAGCTCTCTTGAAATTACGGAAAGAAAAAAGTATCATCATCACCAGAGCGGATAAGGGTAATGCCACAGTCGTTCTTAATACCAGTGAATACAATCGCAAAATGAATATTATTCTCCGCGATCGCGCTACCTACATCCCGCTAGAACACGACCCCACAAAAACACAAGTTAAAAAATTAAAAATCTTACTTAAAAAAGTATCTTCCTGGCCCCACGACATCACGAAAAAACTTAAACCTCTCTGCCCCCCCCCCCCCCGAATTTATGGCTTACCAAAAATCCACAAACCCAATTCCCCACTCAGACCTTAGTAGATGCCACCAATACACCTTGCTACAGACTGTCTAAACAGCTGGCCAACTCTCTGACCCCCTTCACTGGAAGGTCCACTTCCTATATAAAAAACTCAACCCACTTTAAAGCCATCATAGAAAATTTAACCTTGAATAAAGCAGACATATTGGTAAGCTTTGATATCTCCTCTTGGTTTACTAATATTCCCTTAACTGACACCTTATCTCTCTCTCTCTCTCTTACAAAAAGGTTTCGCTTCTGACATCTTAGATCTCTTTTCCTTTGCCATTAACTCTGGGTATTTTTCTTGGAAGAACAAAATCTACAAGCAGATAGAGGGAACCACCATAGGTTCCCCCCTCTCCTCCCCTGCCAATTTTGGAAGATTTTGAAAAACGAGCCATAGACTCAGCCCCACTCAAACCTTCTATCTGGCTAAGATATGTAGATGATGTGTTCTCTATTTGGCCTCATGGCCCAGACACATTAGACTCCTTCCTCAGTCATCTCAATAGCCTACATTTAAGAATCCAGTTTACTATGGAAAAGGAAAAGAACAATTGTTTACCCTTCCTAGACACCTTAGTCACACGCCTGCCTAATGATACACTTGCCTTCACTGTATACAGAAAACCCACACACACAGGCAGATACATTCACAAACTCTCACACCACCACCACCCCTCTCAACAATATGGCATTATTAAAACTCTTACCAAGAGTTTTAATAATGTGTGAACCGCCCTCACTACTGAGCTTAACTACATACACAACACTTTCCTCTCCAATGGCTACAGCGATCACAGTATCAAAAAAATAATCAGTTCCTCTCCCATTCCCAGTCCTTCTCGTCAACAAGAATTTAAAAATGCCATCACCATACCCTACATCCGTGGCACATCTGAAAAAATAGCCAAGATTCTAAAAAAGTACAACCCACACACAGCATATAAGCCCCACTGCAAACTTGCTACCCTTATCCGTTCTACGAAAGATCAGCTCCCTCCTCTCTCTCTGCCTGGAGTTTACAAAGTACCCTGTTCCTGTAAGCTGGCGTACTTTGGACAGACAGGCAGATCAGCATCCATCCGCCTAGAGGAACACAAGTCTTACATCTGTAAACACAACTATGGTCATTCAGGCTTGGCTGACCATGTCTTTGACACCACCCACAGAGTATCATGGAAGAAAACCACCATGCTCCATCACAGCAAATTCCAGAAAGAGAGACTATTCTTAGAAGCAGCAGCAGCTCTTAGAAATCAACCAAATCTTAATAAATATGGTTGCATTAAGCTTCCGAAAATTTGGGAAACACTCATTACCAGAGATCCTACTTTATATTCCAGGCCACCTACAACCGCCCTTAGAGGGCGCTCCACCTAGATAGGACTTTAGTGTCACCCACATGGTTGGGCTTAGTATTGTATGATATTTGTGTTATGTTACATTAGTTATTTTTGTAATCTGCATAGATGTCCTAGTATTAAATTCTTTTTAATCCTTTCTGAGTGTTGTAAAAAATCCATTAAACCTCCAACATTACATCTCATTAAAAGTAAGCAGTAATATGATTATATCTTATTTATTTGTTTAATAAAAATTAAAACTTTGTTCAATGATGATACATTTATAATTATTTACTTCCAATTTAATTATGTTTCCATATATATTCAAAACATGCTTTTAGATTTATTATGTTATAAATGGCACAGTTTTTTCCAAATGTTGGTAATCTCCACATAGGTTTTTAAGAAAATTACATAACTTAGTGGGCCACAGAATTATTTTAGGCATTTTACTGGTCCTTGGGCTTAGACAGGTTGAGAAATGCAGTGCTATGTGATACAATGATGTGTGTATATCCCATTCTCTCGTTGGTAGAATTCTATTTTGACAAAATCAGTAATAATCAGTAATAATCAAACAAAACAGATATTTGAAATTACCATCATTCCCCAATAGATATGATAATGTAAACAAAAAAAAAATTATTTAGGACATAAAATATGCCATATAATCAGTATTACATAAATAAAGTTGGTGGTTAAACCAAAACTTGTCTTCTGTTTTTTTGTTAAAACAGAAAGACAAGTTTTACAGGTTATATACTCAACTAAAAATTTCACTCCTGGTGGACAAGCAGATGATCACATTTTTCAGGGTCTGCGGGTATAGCAAATTTTCTCTGGATATAATAAAGTTTTTGTGGTCTCTAAGGCTAATTTCATTCAAAGACTGTGTAAAAGAAAGAAATACTATTATTTCTATCTCACTTATTACTTGTAAATAGCCTATTTAAGTGTTTGATATAAAATTTGCTAAATAACACTACCCTTTAACCAAATTTTTACTACTGAGAGTAAGACTGGCCAATGTATTCTCAAATGAAGTGACCTTATAAGATAAAATTGATTCAAACCAAGATTCAAAAAGGAACCTTGTCAGGACTTTGTTTAATGAATAAATCACTATAAATGTTTAGATATGAGACATAATTATCTAATGATTTCATTGAGATTTTTCAAAGTTAAAAAAGTAAGAAAACAATTTTTAATTTATCTAGCTAGCGGCAATTAAGTGGAGCAAAGTGACAATTTATCAATTCACACATACTATCTTTATTATAAAGAACCTGCTCAACTTACCAACAAATCTGTTAAGACACACTGCAAGAAACCAGTACCATCTCTTAACATAATGAACATCAATGCTTTACCTATTAAAGATAAACAAGTAAAAATTATTATAACTATCACTTATAAAAAGTTAACAAAATTCACTGATGACAATGAAAAAAAAAATAAATAACACTTCAAACATATGATATGAATACAAGAGTATTCAGTGCTAAACACTTTGATCAAAAAATAATCAGCTGGTATGATACCACCACACTACTTAGTGAAGGCCTTCAAGTTGCTTGAAAAAGTTCTGATGTTTTATCTCTACAGCAAGGATTCCAGATTAATATTTAGCCTATTCAGAGTACTGAGATATGATTGGTGTACAACTTTTCATGAGTGTGACTCACAAAAAAAAAGGCATAATATACGCTTCTTAAAACCTAAGATTTATAGTTGAAATGACATGATGAACAATTCCTAAACATATTCCTAAATTCACAGGGTTAATTATTAAACTGCATTTACAACAAAAATTATTGAAATGAAACAAAAAAACATTATTGTCCAAATTTTGTGGGATATCGCATACCACTGTGCAAATAATTGAGTTACTATCAACTCTCACTACAGCAAACACCACTGAAAAAAAGAAGTCCTGGTCCAAGTCCTATAAGTACAATCTTTAGCTAAAAGAAATTCATTATGCAAACTACCTCCTACTATAACAAATTCCTGTTGTACAAGTTTGCTATACAAGACAACTCTTGCAATAAACAGGTTATTTACTTAACTACATATCTGGGAAACTCCATACTCTGCTTACAAATGTCAATAAATATAAAACCTGAAACTATGCTTTCTGTTTAATGAATACTTTGTGTACAAAAAAGAAGTTAACAGCTAAGCAACATTACAAAATGAAATCATATTTGTTAATAAAACTCTGGCGCTTTGTTTCGGGCTCCTACTCCATGTTTCGTCACCAGTAACAATTGTTTCACGGAAGTTTGAGTCATTACATGCAATTTTAATGAGGTCCTTGCAGTGCTGAATTCGATACATTTTTTGGTCGTCGGCCAACTTGTGGGGAACAAATCGCGAATTCAATTTACAAAGGCCCAAACTCTCGGTCAAAATGTTGTGCACAGTTGATTTTGGAATCCCCAATTCATCTTCAATCAATCTTATGGATGATTTCGGGTTTTCTTTGATGAAATTATGCACTTTTTTGGATGTTAGCTTCGCTCGGTCTAGTTTTTGGACAGCCCGGTTTTTCGGCATCCCCAAGTGTCTCACGACCACTTTGAAATCGCTTAAACCATTCATAAACTTGAGTACAGGATAAGCATTCATCACCATATGCTTTTTGAAGCATTTTATGTATTTTGGTAAAAACTTTTACCAAGTTTAACACAAAAGTCAATCGCAGCTCTGTTTGAAACTCATTTTCTAACTATACGTCAAAACACAGTCACTCTTGGCACTATAACTCAGTTTTTTCTAATGAAACAAATGTCATAAACATTTGTTTCATTAGAAACTCTGAGTTATAGTGCCAAGAGTGACTGTGACTGTGCGGCACCACTAGTTTCTATTTTCGAAAAGTTGGGTTTCTTTTTGGACAGAGGATGTACCGTGTCTATATATATCTATCTATATGTGTGTGTGTGTGTCTGGTTGTGTGTTTGTGTGTGGTCATACACAGAGAACACAACAATTAAGTCTTATTGACAATGTTAATATTGATAATAGTACCTCAAGTCATTTAAGGATACATAAAAATATGAGGGAGGATCTGAAATAAAAATTTCAGATCCGGTTTCAACCTTTTTTGAGGTCTTATCAGTGAGTAGCTAGACCTAGAATATCAGAGTTTAAGTGAAAAGAACTTGCATACTTTTGCCGTGGCACTGCCAAGCGGTCACGTATGCTTGGATCCACCGACAGTTCGTCGGCATGAAAAGTTCAGATCGTAGTTTTCGATCTTAGTTTCGCTTACTGGCTGAAAAACAATGAGGGATTTTTATCCCCTTAACTTATATCCCACACATTGTTTTGAAATGCCTACAGTCTCAGCAATTTCACGCACTTTGACTTGCCAGTCATCCAATACCATATCATGCACTTGATCAATGATTTCTGGTGTTGCTACACTTTTTGGACATCCTTCACGTGGATCATCTTCAAGGCTGGTATGGCCACATTTAAACTCAGCAGCCCATTTCTTAATTGTCAAAAATGAAGGAGAAGAGTGCCCATAAACATTTATGAATCTCGAATGAATTCCTTTGGTGTTAAGCCTTCTTTCACAAAGAATTTTATAACTGCATGATGCACAATTTTATCCATTTTAAGGAATACAGACAACACTTTTGCTTCAGACAGCTGAAGCAAAACAAACTACTCGATAGAATGACTTGCAATTTCACATGGATGCTTATGACAGATGTACCAACTTGGAAAAAAAAACCTTGCCAATAGTGTTGCCATCTATGATCGAGGCTGAGAACTTTTCAGACCACCCTCGTATGTAGAATGATCGATGAGAGGAATACCAAACAGAAAATGGGGCAATGACATTGTCAAATGGTGTGGAAACTCTGTACATAAACTGAGTCATCTTGCACAAAACAGAACTCAATGGAAGAATTATATCAAGATGGCATCAGATTCCTACAGGCATTGAACCCATGGTTGTTGGTGAATTTTAAGCAGGATAAAAATGAGCATCACACTGAAAATAAAAGTATAGGAATAATTTCTAAAAAGTAGTATTGAGAAGCTGTTAATAGGTGAACAGTAGATATACATACACACAGTGTACGTGTATACATACATACACACAGAGTAGATTTCGGTTAACCGGTTAATTGAGGCATCAGTTAATCAGGACAGCTCTTTATTTGGGACAAATACTGAAGAATGGACACAAATTGAGAACATCACCAAAAGTAGCTTCGCTTATTTGGGCCACCTTGATGCTTTATCGGGACAGTGGCAGTAGATGGTGCATGTGTAGAGAGTTAAACAGAGTGTGTTACTGTCTATCAGCACCATGATACAGAGTAGAGAGTGCATGTGTATTTTGACAGTGTAACGTTCTACTTACAGTGACTGCTAGGTGGCGTACATTTGATTAAAACAGGTGTGTGTTACTTTTTTTAGTATAAAGTGTAACAAATGGTGTAATGATTTAATTTTTTTTTTTTTTTGTATCTATAAGGCCCCTGTCAAGATGCCAAGGAAATATCTAACAGCAGATAACATCGCCTTTCTTACAAAATAAAAAGCCAACCATCTAACAACAGTCATCATCAGATGGCAGTGATAACCGGTGTTCCAAAATCTACCATCACACATTTGTTAGGCCAGCAGGATAAATTGCAAGAAGAATGGCCATTGTGAGATGGACAACAGGGAAATTCCCAAACACAGACATGAGAAGGCAAGGATCCAGAGTCATTGAGGAGGCTCTCAATCAATGGTTCTCTATTGTAACTGGATGAGATGTGCATGTTAATGGTCAAATGTTGAAAACCAAATCAGAAGAGTTAGATAGAAAGCTGGTCCATGTGAGCTTTAAAGTTACAGATGGTTGGTTAGCAATGGAAAACCAGATGTGAAATAAAATTTAAGAAAGTACATGGTGAGAAGGACAGTGCTGATACAACATTGAGCAGCAGAAATCAATTAAACTACCCGAATTGCTGCAGAAGGTTAGTTCTGATGAAATCAATAATGCTGATGAAACAGGTCTGTTTTACTGTGCCACATAAAACAGTTCCCAGAGCTATAAACTTGCAGCACTGTCAGGTTAAAAAAAAAAGAGCAATGGATTGCATTACTGTGTTGTGCTGCTGCTGTAACATGGTGGGAAGTGACAAACAGAAGCTGCTGGTTATTGGAAAAAGAACCAAGCCTTGATGCTTTAAAGGGCTTAGAATGGACAGTTTACCAGTTCTGTATTTTGCCAACAAGAATGCATGGATGACTGTTACTTTTCAGTAATGGCTAATGAGTTGGGATGCAGAATTGCAAAAAATTCAAGAGAAATTCTTTAGATTGTTTGAAAAACATTCAACTTGAACTTCTTCCTGCTAATACCATGTCCCTGGTACAGACACTGGACATGGAAATCAAAAAATTTGATGACATTGTATCGCAGAAGATTGGTGCACTACATCCTAGAAACAATTGAAGAAAATCTACTGACATCACTTCAACAGCCAAAGAAATCAGTGTAAAGGTTACCATTTTACAGGCAGTACAAAAATTTGTTGCAGATAGTTGGCGAGAAATAAGCTGCAAAACAATTAAAAATTGCTTTGCTCATTGTGGCTTTAAGAATTCAGAATAGGATATGCCAGATAATGAAAATGAAATCATTTTGGAACTGCAAAATGTTATAAACTATGAGGAATTTTTATGCATTGACAATAGCCTTCAATGTTACAAATTGTGAGGATGCAATTGTTGAACAAATTGCAACAAAACAGCTAAAGACTCCAGACGACAAGGAAAGTAACAAAGATGATACACCTGAACATAAGTGACTAACAAGGAAGCTAGGAAATTTATTGCTGAATTACGACACTACTTTATGCAAACAGGCAAAGAATGCAGTCCTTTATGTGAATTTGATATCTATGATAATTTGTTCAGATGCAGTCTAGAAAGGGAACACGTCTAGGTACACTTGATAAATTTCTCCAAAATAATTGTTAGGGAAAATATGGATATTTAATAGATACCTACATATAATAATTCTTTAGCAATACTGGAACATAGGTGTACGTTTCGTTTTCTTAAATTAACATTAAAACATTAAAATTTTCTTAAATTAAAATTAAATTAAAACATGGTTAACAAAAGGTATACTAAAAGTTTATCTATTTTAAACAATTTTAACTTTTTGTCAATTTTAGTTTTTTCCATAAAATTTTGCGTAATTGGGACACTAGTTCCGATGTGTTCCAATTAACTGGAATCCACTGTGTCTGTGTGTATGTGAATATTACTGGAGAAAAAATGAACTGGATCTTGGAGACTTATCAGCAAAACCGGAAAACATGGACTGATACAATCAGGAAGGCATATGGTGAAATCGACTGCAAAGACAGTAAAATCAGAACTTCATCGTAGATTCAAAAAGATAAAGTTGCATTTATGCACGGAAAAAAAGAAATCATGCTGAAAGTTCCTGGCAAGCAACTTGAACTTAACCATTTAGTAAATGTGCATATCTTAATTCTGACCTGGGAATAGATGTTTGTGTCTGTCTTTAGGTGGTTTGGTTGTCTCATCATCACCCAGACCAAGATAATCAAACCACTTACCAGAGGCCTGAAATATTACCAAAAAAATAAAAAATAAATAACTAAATAAAAATAAAATGAATAAATAAGAAATTAGCTGGTCCAGGGTGTATGTACTATAAATTTACAACCTTTCATGAGTGGAGGTCATATATAAAAAAAGAAAAGAAAAGAAAAGAAAGAAAGACACCAGGAGCTCTGAGAATACTGAGAAAATAGTAAACTGCTAAGCCAAGTGTAAAAGTAGTTAACACAAAATACGATCCATAAAAATAGTGAATATCAAAGGGAACAGAACAGCAAAAAATGCATTCTCAATTTAGGTGTGAGTTCACATCAAACCATAGTCCTTGTGTGTCCAACTCAAACAGCTCACATTCAGGTATTGGTCACATAAAAAATAAAAAGACAAAAAAACTTCTAAAATTTAATAAAATAGAAAAAAAAATCCTTAATCCAATCATGGTATTAATGTACTATAGGCCTATAACCAGTGATGAGCTATGGAAATTTTAACAAAGGGCTTGCATTGTCGAGCAAAAAAAAAAAAAAAAGAAAGAGAAAAAAAAAAAAAGCCGTATTGGTCACATAAAAAATAAAAAGACAAAAAAACTTCCAAAATTTAATCAAATAGAAAAAAAAATCCTTAATCCAATCACGGTATTAATGTACTATAGGCCTATAACCAGTGATGAGCTATGGAAATTTTAACAAAGGGCTCGCATTGTCGAGCAAAAAAAAAAAAAAAAGAAAGAGAAAAAAAAAAGCTGTATTTCACACAAAAACTTTTATTAATACAGCTTGTGTACAAATTCAATCAAAAAGTATGAGAGGACAATCAACCTCTAAAGGCTATCATTTTTAAACAAATATTTCATGATCTAATCATGAAATATTTGCACACAATCAACTGTGTTAATTTATCTTACATAAGAAAAACATTTTTTAACTATCAAAATATAATAAGAATGAAATCTTTTATAATCTTTTATAAAACATTTGATTGGCTACTGGTTTTACCATATGATTGGCTACCAGAAGGGAGAAGAGTAAAGAAAGCGCATGCACTTATTTTATTTTCAAACTTGGGCGCATTCGTTATAGAGGAGTTGAAACAATAATTCCAAATAATCCATACACTGCCGAAGAGACTAATTTTTGTTAGGTTACCATATAAGTTTGTCACTTAATATGTTTCAAAAAAAAATTTTTTTTTGAAAAAATAAAAAAGTAAACAAGAAGAACAAGGGACTCGCAAATTTGAGAAAAATTTAACAAAGGGCTTGTGCGAGCCCCCCTATAGCTCACAACTGCCTATAACCTTTTGTGGATGGGAATCACAAAAAAAAAAAGTACTATATGAGGATTCACAAAGGAGCAGTACCCTTTATGAATCAGTATACCAATGGCCAGCAAGCTGACATGCTGCAATTTTGTAACATCATGTTTTAGTAATTTGGCAATTTTTTTCTTCAACTGAAATGGTGAAATTTAAGGAACAAGGAATCTGCATCAAATTTTGCTTCAAGAAATTTGCTGCAGAACCCAAGAATGCTTGTCTGGTGGTAAGGCTTATATGGTGACAATACATACCTGTATTTTTTAAAGGAAATTACAAACCCTATATATTAACTAAAATAAAGTTTAATTAATACTTCCAAGTTTTCAACAAAGTCAAACTGCCATCATCAGGGAACAAAACATAATAAGATATATGCACTGCACTAAGTAATGAAGACGAAGCATGTCAGCTGAGAGTAGGGTTAGAGTCCTAAATAATGCCCATAGTGGGATAAATTGGGCATCCTTAGCTGCTGGGCTAAAGGGCAGAGAATGAGAGCTTCCCAAATTTGGGAAAGTTTCATGAAAACAAATTGGTTGAGGTTAGGGTAGTTTCGTAAGGCAGAAGCATATTTAAGGAATTTCATATTTATATTTGCTGTGATGGAATAGGGGGGCTTTTTATCAGTGTATTCTATGGCAGATGTCTAAAGCATGATCAGCAAGTCCTGAGTGACTATAGTGATGGAAATGGATATAGTCCATATGTTCAGAAATTCTGATGTTGGCTGTCCTGCCTGTTTGGCCATAGTACGATAGTTTACAACTACAATGGACCTGGTAGGTCTAAAGACTGTGGCTGGTCTTTAGTGGAGCAGATAAGGGATGGTAATTTTTTTATTTTTATATTATCTGTAGGTGGTTGAAAGGTTGTTTTTTTTTAGATTTTTTTTTTCCCCCATAGATGTGCCTTGAATATATGGAATAGTGATGCCTTCAATGTAGTCTCTGTTTTAGAGAGGGGGAGTTTGGAGTTTTAATATTTTTCCAATATATAGGAATTGCAACCATTGGCTAAGAAAGTTTTGTGAACATGGTCAAGTTCAGTAGAGAGAGAGAGAGAGCACTTCTATCATAACTAATTGATTCCAATATATAGGAATTGCAACCATTGGCTAAGAAAGTTTTGTGAACATGGTCAAGTTCAGTAGAGAGAGAGAGAGAGCACTTCTATCATAACTAATTGATTTAGCCCTGTTATATAAAATTTTAATAATTCCATACTGTTGTGGGGTGGGGAATGACTGTGAATGAACCTGCTCGTGTGTGGGTTTTCTGTAAAGAGAATGCCAAGGATCCATCAGGCAGGAATGTAATTAAAGCATCTAGAAAAGGAAGACCATTGTCGTTTTCTTTTTGTAATGTGAACTGGATCCTGAGACGTTAATTATATTAAAAGTAAGTTGAGGGCATCCAGATTACACAGCCAAACAAACACATGATTAACAAAGCGAAGCCAAACAGAGTCTATATCAGGCAAAGATAACATTTGGAAATTAATATTTTATCATTCTTCTTGATTTCCAAAACCATATAAATCAAGACCTCCCACCATATATTGTGGACTACTTAAAATTCATAAATAGAATGTGCCATTAATCCCAACTGTAGATACCACTGATTTACTCACATACAAATCAGCCAAATATTTGGCAAAAGTGCTTTTCAATATACGACAACACCCTTTCACAAATAAAAAAAAAACTCAACCCAATTTAAAGACAGTATAGAATTCTGGCATATTCTCAATCCATGACAAAAGATCTTGTCATTGTAGGAAAATTATGTAGAGTATATTTATATCAGTTATTCTGGGCAGGGCAACCTAAACCAATGACTAATCACAGTTCTTTTCATATTCATGCACAATCGAAGAAAGGCTCCAGTTGGCGACTAGACTTGAACCATTAGTCTATCTTTGTGCGGCCTAGCACAAAGGATGCAAGCACCACTTCCACTGAGCTACACAGGACTCCACACCAAACCTGCTTCTATTCATCCTCTTTTATTCCATATATCTCTGTCCTCTGGAACAGCCTTCCTCAAGAAGTATTCCCAAATAACTATAACCTGCAACATTTCAAAAAAAAATATCAATAAACTTCCATCTGTCCTCATCTGCATCCCATGGCACTCCAAACTAACAGCCTGTCCAAACAGCATCCATGGGAAATGCTCATCTGAAATAACATCAATAATCCCCCCCCATTTAATACTATGCTGGTTGGAACATGTGCAGCTGCTGCTCAACATCCCTTCACAGTGCACCTTGAAACAAACAGAACAAGTTTCTTTTCCTCTTCCTGCAACTGCTGTATCATGGAACAGTCTATTGTGTTTCCCAAGGAATACAATATACAATACAATATAGTCTTTCAAATCAAATGTAAACAAGTTCCTCCTTTCCCAACTTACTATCCATATATGGTACTAATGTACTACAAGTTGATCAACCAACCTCTCATGTATGAGCTCAACATAAAAATAAAAATTAAAAAAATAAAAATAAATATTTGGCCATTTGATTCAAAGCTGTTAAATGTTAATTTGACATATGGTTTACCAACAACCAAGGGGCACAGACTGCCAGTGCCTAGAGCAGACATTTTACATAGCTTCTGTCTTACATGGGCTTCTCTCACATTACCTGAGATAAAGTTAACCACCTGGATATATCAGTCATCTTTGCACTTTAGTTTCGATTGGTTTTTTGGTTATTCAGCTGCATGAGAATGGTGAAAAAGAAAAAAATGATAGCCTTTGGCTATATGATGATATAAAAGAATTGATGCCTTTTTCTCTCTCTCTCATGCCATCTATCTAATCTTTTCTTTCTCCTAATACTATCAGGCTCTCTTGCACACCTATACTAACTACGCTAGGCTTATGATGAACATTCCTTTACTTTTTCACCTCCATAAAGGTTGAAACTGATCTGGTTAGTGGCCCTACCTATAACACATAGCATTATACATGTTTGAAAGGGGGGAGAGGTGCTTTCCTGACAACCTATAGGCTATCAGGATTAGATCAGGCACTTTATTATTATTATTAGACACCTCCAGGGAGTCCAAGGACTCATCGAGGGAGGGCAGCTGCTCTAAAACTCATGTCTCTGCACTCAATTCACCATCTACCACCACCACCACTGGTATTTCCAAAAACAATCACAAACATACATGCCCACGGCAAGATTCGAACCAGCAGCCTTTTGGCTGGAGAGTGGATACACTAACCACTCAGCCAGCCAGGCTGGCCAAATGTAAGGCATTTAGTTTGGAGAACATAACAAAGATACAAATTTCAGTTTTGTATATCTGGAAAAGACATAAGATAGGCAAAGAAGAAAGAGCTGTTCATAACTTTACAATAAAACAGAATGAAACATTATACGGAGCAGTCAATACATAACCTATAGAATATCTGCTATTTAGTAATACAAGATTTAAAAAATAATTTTTTTTAAATTTTGCAATGTAAGCAAGAACTCTTTAGTCCTATTTAACTAAAAACATATTCTATTTTTTAACTAGCATCTTTTCAGTTTGTATTTAAAAAAAAAAAAATTCAGTCAACACTATAGTCTGTCACAACATTATGACATTTATTTATATATATATATATATATATATATATATATACTAGGGGCTATGACCCCCTGGTGCCTACAGTGCCTACTTTTGCATGCCGATTTGTTTTATTCTCTGTATATTCTTTCAGAGCATGTGCTTAACTTCTGGCAAGCTTTTCCTTTTCCACGACTGCTTCTAACTTTCTGAGTTCACCATGCAGTACTTATTTTTCTATCTCTACAAACAATTTCACCACAATACATGGAAAAATCAATCGATATTTGCTTTAGTCTACAGCTGAGTCTCCAAAGATTGTTACTTGTTTTCAAACTCCATTTTATCTGTTTTCTGCCATGAGAAGTTGTAAACCTGCAGCATAAGCACTATATGTGGGCTAAAAAATTTATCATTTTTATTAATTTTTTTTCTTTTTTTTTTTTTTAATTTATTTTTATACAGTCCAGAAACCCTGCTCTAGAGACCAAAAGGAATGTTTTAGGCAAGACTTCCAAAAAAAAAAAAAGAGGTAGTGGTAGTCTGACACCAAGCAATGAAATTCATCTACCATTTAAAAATAATCACGAACATTCATGCCCATGGTAGGATTTGAATCTGCAGCCTATTGGTTGAAGATTGAGCACTTTAACCACTTGGCCAACTAACTGACATACAAGAATTTTTTATACATATTTTATACTTTTTTTTTGATACATAAACTATTACACTTGATTCTTTTTAAAACTTACTACTTACTTTTCTTTTTAATTTGTTACTCTATTTCATCCTGCTCAAAATTAAATGATCACTTCCTATTTCAAATTCTGTATATAGTCTTGTGTCTTGAACAAGCACGAAAATATCACTATCAACAATAACACAGTCAATGAAACTTTTCTTTTTTCTTGTCTTCTTTCCATGTGAATTTGTGCACAGCTTTGTATTGGAGTATGGTATTGGTAATAACAAGTCCATATCATGAACAGAAATCTAGCAGATGCTTAACATAATTATTAGCCTTGCTTTTTTTTCAAATTTCCTAAAAAAAAAAAAAAATCTGATCGTCTTCCATTCATTTCCTACTCTTTTCAGATCTGAAACGAGAACCAACTTTTCCTTTTCTTATGTAAGCTGCCTTCTCTAAGACTCAGAAATTTTCTCCACTTCTTTCACATATAGAACCTTTTGTAGGACAATATACACATAGAAGTGTGCCTACAGTCCCACAGATTATAGTGTCTATAGTATCATAGCCAATTCCTGCAATTCAGGAAAGTTATCCTCACGTCCAGTACCGACTATTATAGCTATTCCTTCCTTTCTGTGATCATTATTGCTGGAATACAATATCATGTGTTATTATTTAGAAGAATCTCATCTGTTTTTGTTGTCTCTGTTTTAAAAATGCAAATTATTTCAACTTGGTGCTTCTCTAATTCTTCTCCAAGTTCCACTCCTTTTCTATTGAAACTGTACACTGATAGTGTCTATTTTGAACTCTGCTAACTTTGAGTTGGAGTGTGCTTCAGTGGCAGATTTTCCACTATTAGACCTGATTCCCTGATAAAAATAGTGAAGTCATGTATAACTGGCAAAACTGCAACAGCTACCATGATATAATCCTGTTATACAAGCACTGTTTTTTAGTTTAAACTGATACACATAATATAACTTTAAAGCCAGTATAAAAACCTTGCACTCCAACATACTGACATAATGGTCAGTTTTAATGTTGCCTCTGAAAACCCTGTTTCAGTACACCACAAACTCTGGCTATTTCGTATGGCAAGGAAAATTCTACAAACAGATAGAGACGACAGCCATGGGTTCCACTCTTTCTCCACCCCTGGCTTTTGAAGAAAAACCTTAAACTCTGTCCCACATAAATCCACTGTTTGGCTATTCTACGTAGATGATGTGTTCACCATTTGGCTACATGACCTGGATACTCTCAACATTTTCTTAACACATCCCCAGGATCCAGTTTAGCTTATAAGAAAAGGAAAATGACAGTCTCCATTCCCAGACACGCTGATTCGATGCCTGCTTGATGGATCCTTGGTATTCTCTGTTTACAGAAAAAACCACACATATTGGTAAATATGTCCACCTGAAGTCTCATCACCCCCCACCTCCAACAATATGGGATTACAAAAACTCTATATAACAAGGCAAAATTAATTAGTGCCATAACTACTGAACTTGACCACAATCTCAGTAGCCAATGGCTACAACCCCCACAAAATATTAAAACCCTGTAACCGCACTCCCCCCCTTCCAGAGCAAAGATTACATAAAATCTATTGCCATTCTATATATCCAGGACATATCCAAAACTTAACAAAAATCCTAAAGAAATACACAACCTTATAACCACTTAGAGGCCAAATAAAAAATTGGCATCCCTCATCTGCTCTGCCCAAGGCCAGCCACATTCCCTAGACATACCAGATGTCTACCAGGTGCCTTGTAGTTGCAAACTGTCCTACTATGGCCAAACAGGCATCCAATATCAAAGACTAATCAGTTTCTACCATTCAAGCCATTCTGGACTTACTGACCATCCTTTGGACACTTACCACAGGATATACTGGAAGGCCACTCTTTTGCACTGCAGCATATATAAATATGAGAGGCTTTTTCTGGAATCTGCCTCAGTCCTGAGAAACTCCCCAAACCTCAACAAATTTGGGTGAATGAAACTGCCCCAAATTTGAGCAGCACTGATCCTCAGATGTTCAGTTCAACAGCCAAGACCATCCAATTTAGCATGCTCGGGGGTGACATGTAGAACGGAACTCTAGGCCTGCATCTGGTTAGCTTTCTTTGGCTTTATTTACACAGTGTTAGTGCCTATGTACACATATTCATTTCTTTGTGATCTCTGATGATGGCAATGTAATGTTGCTGAAATACAGGCAGTGTTAATTAAAATTATAATTAATATACGTTGTAATTTTCTGAAAACCTTTCAACCAAAATATACTACATGTGGTTGTTCTTAAAACTGAGAAAAAACTATTTTGAAACACTCAAAGCATTTACAGATTGCATCAATGGCAATATCACATTTTTTTTTAAAAAAAATTAAGATATTAGAAAGACAGTTAATGTTCTTAAAAATATGATACTTCAGCAGAATGGGAAAGATAAGGCTAGTAGAACAGGTGTTGGCTGCCAGTGAGTGAGTGAGAGAGAAAGAGAGAGAGAAAGGTAAAACTTATCAAATTAGATCATTTTGGTTGTTCATTCTAAGCAAATGAAGTATTTTAGAGAATTAAAATTCCACATTTTTCAAAACATTTTGTTTTAAAGTGCAAGTAGTTTCATTGGATAAACAAAATAGATATGTATATTATTTCTGGGAAAGCTCCCATGTTACTCCTCATTATAAACTATTATAATACAGCTATATTGCCTGCTTCAGTTTAGGAGTGCCCCTGTTTAAATGTCATTGGCTATTTACTCATGGGTTCTTAGGGCATTATGAGTGTAGATGTACTAAAAAGTATATGTAGCTTAAGGAATAGAAATTGCACATACCTTTTTCTGGGTGTTGTGGCTTTTCCTCTGTCTGCGATGTCGAGAACTGCAGAGTGTGTGTGTGGGGTGGGGGGGGGGTAGGCAGTTTGGTAGAATAAGTTAGAAAAACCCGGGTTTTTTTCGTAATATATAGAAACATATACTTTTATATAGGGTGGGGAAAAAAGTGAAAGGGTTAATTTTTTAAAATAAGGAAGGGGAAGGGGAAAGGTGGTTGACGGGGTGTGGACCGTTTCGACTATTCGTGGTCATCATCGGAACATATTGGGAAAGTGGAAGCTATGTCAGGTCGGGTGGGTGCTTCAGAGGTGTTTGTGTTGTCTCCTATTGGTCGGGATTGTGACCTCAATTTAATGTTGTGAAGCTTCCAAACCTCGGAGATTATGTAGGGCCTGTGTACGTTGATCGAGTTCGCGTCACACTTTATAGCTATTGTTTCCGATATTCTGAGCATTGTTTCATTGTCTTGTCTGTCTATTATGATGGCCTTGTCTATCTGCGGGGTGTGTTTTTGTTCAAGGGCGTGAACAGCTATTTCCGTTTTTCCTGTGCTTTGTATACGATTTTTCTTTTTAATGTTGCGTTTTTTAGTGTTTAAATGTTCTGGAATAGGGATGTTACAGTCACGGAAGTGTTCTTGTAGTCTTGCCCATAAAGACCTGATGGTGGAACCTGTGTAGGTGATGTCACAGTCTTTTTGGCAGGGAAATTTATAGACTACATTGTGCTGTTCAAATATATCTTTTTGTGTGTGAGGTTTGGTGGATTTTAGGAGGTTAGCCAGTTTTTGGCTTGTGGTATTCACCACAAGCCAAAAACTGGCTAACCTCCAAAAACTGGCTAACCAGTTTTTGGCTTGTGGTGAATACCACAAGCCAAAAACTGGCTAACCTCCTAAAATCCACCAAACCTCACACACAAAAAGATATATTTGAACAGCACAATGTAGTCTATAAATTTCCCTGCCAAAAAGACTGTGACATCACCTACACAGGTTCCACCATCAGGTCTTTATGGGCAAGACTACAAGAACACTTCCGTGACTGTAACATCCCTATTCCAGAACATTTAAACACTAAAAAACGCAACATTAAAAAGAAAAATCGTATACAAAGCACAGGAAAAACGGAAATAGCTGTTCACGCCCTTGAACAAAAACACACCCCGCAGATAGACAAGGCCATCATAATAGACAGACAAGACAATGAAACAATGCTCAGAATATCGGAAACAATAGCTATAAAGTGTGACGCGAACTCGATCAACGTACACAGGCCCTACATAATCTCCGAGGTTTGGAAGCTTCACAACATTAAATTGAGGTCACAATCCCGACCAATAGGAGACAACACAAACACCTCT
The DNA here is from genome assembly GCF_054136105.1 of Typopeltis vanoorti. NCBI lineage: Eukaryota > Metazoa > Arthropoda > Arachnida > Uropygi > Thelyphonidae > Typopeltis > Typopeltis vanoorti. The sequence continues at coordinate 88,617,390 of NC_143564.1, read as the reverse complement.
GAAGCACCCACCCGACCTGACATAGCTTCCACTTTCCCAATATGTTCCGATGATGACCACGAATAGTCGAAACGGTCCACACCCCGTCAACCACCTTTCCCCTTCCCCTCCTTATTTTAAAAAATTAACCCTTTCACTTTTTTCCCCACCCTATATAAAAGTATATGTTTCTATATATTACGAAAAAAACCCGGGTTTTTCTAACTTATTCTACCAAACTGCCTACCCCCCCCACCCCACACACACACTCTGCAGTTCTCGACATCGCAGACAGAGGAAAAGCCACAACACCCAGAAAAAGGTATGTGCAATTTCTATTCCTTAAGCTACATATACTTTTTAGTACATCTACACTCATAATACCCTAAGAACCCATGAGTAAATAGCCAATGACATTTAAACAGGGGCACTCCTAAACTGAAGCAGGCAATATAGCTGTATTATAATAATAACAAAATAGATATAATAATTTACTATGACAGACAAGGATAAAAATTAAAATAAAACTTAAAGACAAAATTCTGAAAACTTTTAGGTCAATTAAGTATTTGAAATTAAAATAGCAAGCTGCAAAAATACCAATTAGAGTAAAAGAATAATTTTTTTTTGCCTAAACATAATAAGCCCCTCATATATACTCACCTTGTCGCCTAAGTCTATGAACCCAACCATATACCTTTACCCTCTGCTCTCTATTTTTTCTGCTGTTTCGTATTTTTATCTGAATATGTATCAAAAGAAATGTTAGTTTTATAGGAAATTAAAAAGAAAAATTGCATTCTACTATCAAGAACTGTTCAGTATTAAGCTTCAAAATACTGACTATATCATAAAAACATTTTAACAATAGTGAAAAAAAAGAAAAAAATGCACAACTTTAAATTCCCAATTATTAGCTTGGTTTTAGATGCAAGAGGAAAGTAAGCAAATAGTGCACAACTGCATCAAAGCATTGAATTAGAAATTGTACGAATCATACAGAATACCTCGAATTATCACTCTCCCTTTCCTTCACTTTAAGATATGAATAGTATAACCAAACTTTCAAACATTTTATTAATGGTAAAAAATGATACCATGCATGTTTCATATTATTTTTCACTTTTTTGTGTGATCCTCCTCCCCAACACAGTCCCATAAATAAGCCCCAAAGTGGTAATCAGGAGGATTTAAATTAGGGCTGTGGAAAGTCCACTCAAATTCAATCTATAGGCTGATTACCTGCCTCTCAAAGTGTTTTGACAACTATTCACCAGCCATAGCTGATGTGTTTTAGCTAACATCAAAAGCTAATTTCCAATTACTTTCTTGTATAATGAGGCCGGTTGAGTATCTGTAACTATAGAGAAATTTCATCTTACATAACATAAGACATCATTAGTACTGTTATATTTTCTGTATTTCGGTATTTCTCACCCCTTGCTTCGTCCTTTTTCTTTTTTACTTAAACTTCATGAACTGTAGTGAACAGTCGACTGCCTCAACTATCGACTGCAGCCATTTATTTATTTCTACTAGATCTTATGTTCACACGCTCTATAGTCTAACAAATTTATTTGTTTTACAACTGCACCAGCTAGACTGGGTGCTGAGTGTGAGATTATAAGATTTTAAACAAAGGACAAAGCAGATATTGTTAGCATCCCCATAAAGGTAAAGTTTAACTTATGTTAAACTTTACCTTTAATTAGTTGTGGCTAGATTATTGATCACTTAAATTTATATCTTATGCAGGCTCAAAATTTTCAGGATAGTGCACTGACAGAATCAGTCCAATGTGTTGTTCACAAACCATTTAATTAAGGAATATTTACATAGTCTGATCCATATTAACACACACACACACAATTGCATTACAAGTCTTTCTCAATTTCAATACTTCCTGATTCAGACAGTTCTATGTTTCTTCCCTTCCAATATATTTATTTAAAAAAAAAAAAATACATATAAGTGGAACTGTGAAGTTCAAACTCACATTCTTCAAGGGTCAACTGTATATAAAAACATTTGAAACTTGAAATAGTATTCCAAGGTTAGACAGATTGGGATTTTTAAAGTTTTATTGGCAGCTGGACAGATGAGAAGTATCATCTTGAGCAAAAAAGAATATCAAGTTTTCTGGAGGCTGAAAATTAAATCACTCTAGAATATCCTGCTAGTCATACATACATACATACACAAATTGAAAGCATGGCATACCTTGAATTAGCTTAATTCAGTATTAATTTACTTTATCTAGTATGGTACTCTTCTTACTCTTACAATAATTACTTATACACAATTGAGATTAAGATACATGCAGAGTAAGCTTATTTCGATATTACTTACACAATCTTATTGTACCTACACACAGATACACTTGCCATATATTCTTGCTCAGAATATATGGCAAGTGTATCTGTGATAATATATGATAAGTACTTACAAATCTCATTCATCACTGCCTTTTACATGAATCTTTTGTCCACACGAAAGTGGTAACTTCTATCTTTCTTTCCTTCTGCTGGCTCATTTTTGACCTCTTGCCAAATTTCTTCTTTGTTTGAGTCAATTATTCTATGTCCTCTAGGACCTTTAACATGGCAGGAATGTGCAGCTCCTTCCTAGCAAGACATTCTGACAATTGACACAATCCCTCTCATGGCAGTGGATCCAGGTAGGAGAAGATTGAGAAATCTTAGACAAAGATCCTTCTCGGCGTTTTCCCTTATAAAAGCCTGAACTTCCATTGTAAGCATGCATCTCTTGAAACTTTCATATATGGTCACGTATTGACATCCAACCATGACGATGTCATACTTCGCACGTCCTTTGAAATTGCCAGATATGAACATGAGTTAACAGCATTACATAATGACTTCCTGCAACACGTTATTTTAACAAACTTATTTTTAAAAATAATTATAAATTAGGCCTTTTTGATGGGGAGGGTCATCCTACAGAAACAAACTGAGTGCAATAATTCAATTTCCATTCCACAAATTTAAGTTATTCATCTTCCCCTTATGTGTTAGGCTCAACAGCCCATCAAAGCCAAGTAATCTGGCATTCTTCTTCTTAGGAGGAATCATCATATTGAAGGTTCGCAATTATGGATTTCCATATCGCTCTATTTTCTGCTATTCTTTTGATGTTGCTATATAATTTAATTTTTGCCCATTCCAGAACATCATCTATCCATCCTCCTTCTCCTTGTTCCCTCTATCTTTCCTTCTAGAATTACTTTACTCAATTCTTCAGCTGATCCTCTCATTATATGTCTGACCATTCTCATCTTTCAAGAACCAACTAGTCAGAGACATCATGAATCTTCATGTCCATCATTCATAGCACCTCTACATTTGTTATTTTATCTTTCCATGAAATTTTGAGGGCTTTTCTATAGCACAATAACTTGAATTCTTGTATTCTTCTCCATTATTGTCCATTTATCTAATATCCAGTTTTCACATCCATAATTTAAGATTGGCCATATGTATGTTTTGATTATTCTTAGTTTTTTTTTGTTTTTGCTGTCAATATCATTTCTGAGGATGCATCCATTATTCCAGAAGGCTGCTTTTGCCTTGTGGATTCTGGTTTGTATTTCTTCTTTCCTTTTCCCAGTCTCTGTGAATATGCATCCAAGGTAATTGTATGTTTCCACTTGTATGTTATGACCTAACACTTCTAGTTTGCTTCTTATTGTACTTCCTTTATTTAATATCATGTATTTGGTCTTTTTAAGGTTTAATTCTATTTCATACTCCATTCCATTTTGGATTATCTTGGTTAGCATTTCTTTCAATGCTGTATTTGAATCAGCTATGAACACAGTATCATCAGCATATTTTATATTATTTATATATTTTCCACTGATCTTGATTCCTATTTCCATTTCCTCTATATTCTTCATTAGGTGTTCACTATAGATGTTAAAAAGTATTGGAGAGATTATGCATCACTGTCTTACTCCTCTTTTAATGTCAACGGTCTTCTCATCTCCTTGCAAGCAGGTTTCTGTCCTCAGTACAGTTGCAAGATTATTTTCAGGTCTTTGTTAATATCATACTCTAAGGATTTCAAATAATTTATTGTGTTTGATTCTGTCAAATGCCTTCTGGAAGTCTATAAATCACAGATGCACCGATCTGCCTAATTCAATTGCTCTTTCAAATAGCATATATTGTGCCTTTTCCTTCCACAAAACCATTCTGTGTTTCACTAATTTGGTTCTTTATTTTTGCATGTATTCAAGTTTTTATTATCTTCAATATAATCTTAGATGTGCAAGATTAGAAATTAGAATTTGGATTTAGAGTAAAGTAATTAATGAACTAACAGTTAAGTTAATCTTACATGCACAGTATGTCTGTCAATTATGTGTATTATCAGGCTGTGTGTACCTTAAGCCAATTTATTTTAATTAAAGTCAGTTTATAAGTCAGTAATTCTGCTACACAATGAAAAACTTATATGTACATAAACCTTTTAACCTCTCAATGTGCAACTTTTTAGAAGTGATTTTCAATGTAAAACATCTAAGACTAGCTAGAAAATCTTGTGGAGAGAACCCTACTGTGAACCTATTCATATAAGCCAACAATCCTATGCAAAAAAAACTGGCATTATTAACAGAGTCGTATATTCAGGGTATGCTAGGTGGAATGCTACACACACAGGAAATTCATGAAGAAATAATTTTGATCAGTTATTTATTATTATCATTATTATTATAGCATGGACATCTTAATATCTCGAAAATGTTTGACCAGATCTGGCAGAAAGGCTTACTAAGCAAACTTCCATCATTTGGTCTGTCTTAGGACTTCTGCAGTTAGATTGCCAGCTTTCTGTCTGGACACACACACAATGTGTGATGGTGGCTAGTTCCTTCTCCTCTCACCATTCAACTAATGCTAGGGTTCCACAAGGTTCTGTACTTTCACCAACTCTCTTTCTTCTATACATCAATGACCTACTTCAGTTGACCTCCAACCCAATACAGTTTTGCAGATGACAGCACATTGCACTCCTCCCTTTCATTTGATAAACCATACTCTACACAACTCACCTCAATCTACAGAACATCAACCACCAATTGCTCTCAATTCTGATCTCCAAGCTATCCTCTAATGGGGTTCAGATAACCTAGTCAATTTCGAAGCTAGTAAAACCCAGAAACCATTTTCTCCCAGTATTATTTTTGACAACACTCAGATTTCCAGACAAGATGAGATCTCTCTTCTTGGAATTACCCTGATATCAAACCTCTCCTGGCATAAACAATCACAATCATTGAATCCTCAGCTTCTAAAAAACTAGCTTTTCTCTTTCGCTCAAGACGTTACTTCACCTCTGAACAGCTGTTAACCTTATACAAATCTTCCCGGGCAATGAATACTGCTCTCACATTTGGAATATGGCCGCTAAGAGCTCTATCAAAATGCTTGACTCAAAAAGAGGGGGCAATTAGACTGATTAATGACCCATCTCTTACCACCAATCAACTCATCTCTTCACAGTACACTTTGAAACCCACAGAACAAGTTTCTTCTCCTCCTCCTTTATCTCTGCTATATTGTGGAACAGTCTTCCTCCTGATGTGTTCCCCAAGGAATACAAGATATAGGCTTTTAAATCAAATGTAAACAAGTTTCTCCTTTCCCAACCCACTACCCATATACTATAGGTTGATGAACCAATTTCTCGTGTATGGGCTCAACATTTAGAGGGGAGGGGAATTCCCTGGTGGCAGAATTTTGTACTATTTTTATCTTCTGTAAATAAAAACCCTGTTCCAGAGTGTACTTACATCGAATTTAGTTGAATTTCATCCAATACATTTTTTACTACAGGGCTCTGAACACCTACTCTTTAATTATGGCCACCCTGTATGTGGCTATGATATCATTCAATAATGATGAGCCCATAATTATATCACCCCAGTAGACATACCTGCCTGCCTGATAATCTGCCTTTTGCTCACACTCAGTAAACATAATCTTGTCCTAATTTTATTACATTATGTTAGCACCTTCAGCATGGTACAATTTATGTGTATATTGAAAAGGATTTAAGTATATTTAGTATTTTTTTTTAATTATTGGCAATTTTTAAATTATAAACAGTACTAAGAAATTTTTTCAGTCAAAATAGTTGTCAAAAAAAAAAAAAAAAGATATCACTTGTGTGAATGGTAGACAAAATAATATGATATGATCAGTATATATGCAGTTATAAATGTAAAAAAATAATTTACTAATAGTATATTATTTAATATTATTAGTACAGTATAATGATAATAAAAGCAAAATTTCAAAGAAGATTAAAACTTCTTTGAGATTAACTGACCTGTTTAGGAGGTTGTAATGATGGATTAACTTTTATTTGAATTTTTTTGGCCTCTTCTAAGTTTTTTTCTCTCCTTTCTACATCATTTAGCTCTTTTTTAATTTTCTCTGCCTTTTTGAATTGTTCTCGGGTATAAATTTTTTTTACTTTTTTCAATTGTGATTGGGATGCCAGCTCCCATTTCTAAAATTAGAAAAAAAAGTTTATCCCTTGTAAGTGCTTGAAAATTTATGCAATAATAAGAAGATTTCATAGTACCAAGAAATATAACTGCAATAAAATTCTGATGGTGTAACACCACTGGGACTCATGTATTGCCATATGATATACAAGACTAGTAGATGCCACTCTCACTTCACATTTTTACTTGTCAAACAGCATTAAATTAATTGTAAGAACAATTGTAGTTTAATTGTAAGAATTGCAAAACTAACCAAAGAACACAATTATGAGCAGGGCTGTGTGGTACTCTGGATTGTGCTGGTCAGATTTTGTGGTCTCTCATTTTATCACTATTTAAAATTGATTTTTACCCAATTTTACATCTCAAATGACAGTATAGTAATAGATGTAAAGAATCTGAAGAAATCAAGACCAACTATAAGTACTCTAACCTTAACAACAAGATTTTTTCTATTTTAATATTGGCCAAAGAAAACACATGTATTATATGCAGATATGCCTACAGCACAAAGCAAAGATGGTAGAAAACAAAGCCAAGAGTCTAACAGAGTTGTACAAAAATCTCATTAACTTTGACAGGCCACCTGAAGTTCAGACGTGCTATAGCTGCAAGCTGGAGATTACAGACAAGAAAAAGACCCTTCAGTGCAATTTTTGCTGCCGGTCAATGCACACCAATTGGACAAAGATTGGCGAATTGGCAATAAAATTCCTGAACAACCACAGCCAGCCATTCTTTCTCTTCTCTGTGCCTATCTTCTGGTAAACAGTTTCTAAATACCAGAAAGTGCACAGACAGCATAGACCAGCACCTTATTACAAGTATATACTTGTATGCTTTATGGTACTTTCTTGTGTAAAATTAACACATTGGGGGGAGAGTTATTCACAATCAATGTCTCAACAATAATGTGCCTACTGATGAAAATACCCAACTTCGCTACCTATTGCCATGTCAGTCTAAGACAATATGAGCAGAGAATAAAAAATACAACACCAGGTGTACTGAACTTTCATTTAGAAACAGACACAAGCTAAATATCTGCAAGCTTGCCAAACAATGCAAATTTGACTTGACTGCAAGAAAATTTTCAAGCATCACCTTGGGCTCACAACACAGGGAGCGTACAAGGCTGACCAGATCTCACTTATGTACAGCAGAAATAAGGCAAAAAATTATGACAACAAAAAGAAAAACAACAACGTGGAGATAACACATGAAGAATCAATTATAAAATAGGAGTATTAACACATTAGGGAAATCATGGAGAATCAATTATAAGATAGGAGTATTAACACATTTTGCAAAAATCCAATCCTACTTAATAATACTACCTTGGAAATGTGAGTATAGTCAATAGCAAACCTCACAGAAACTTCTTAATACACTACACCAATATACGTGGCTTCAGTTCAAAAATCAATGATGTTCATTTCTGCCTCCAATTTGCAAAACTTCAAGTTCTACTTTCCCAAGCACTACTTATCTCAGCTTTCCCAGTTACACACTTTTTGACTTCTTTCAAACCAAAGGTGAGGTTTATGCATATGTCTACTCCAATATATATAACTAGAACTTGGAACTTTAAACTGTAGGACTCTGAGCAGTGAAGTGCAGCTAACTGAACTGAAGAGCTAAAGTGAGTAAAATGGGACATTCTCAGACTATGTGAAGTTAGATGTAATGGTGAAGAAATTCTTCAATTAAAAAACGGAAACATACTGTATCATAGAGGCCAAAATATGGAAAGAATGAGTGGAGCAGAATTCATGATTAACAAAAAATTGAACATAATAGAATTTGGGAGTATATCTGATCTATACACCAACAATAAAGTCATACTGATGAAGAAATAAGGCTTCTATCACGATGTATCCCAACTTTACAATAAAGGAAAACATCATTTCAGAAATGTAATGGGAGACTTTAATGCTAGAATTGGTATACAACAATCAGATGAAAGCTCAATGGGAAATTTTGGATATCGCATGAGAGATAATAGAAAAGCAAGCTTAATATAATTTGCAGAAAAAGAAAACCTGTACATCATGAATTCTTTTTTCAAGAAAGGAAAAAAAAAAAAAAAAAACATAGGAAGTGGACATGGAAACTACAAGATGGGACCATAACCAGAGATGGATATGTTATAACAAAGAGAACTGAATAATTTTATTCAATATTATATGAGGATGATGAATTAAATGATGAAGAAGACAACTACGAAATAGCTGAAGTACCAGCTGTTAGCAGAAGTTACGTGGAGCATCCAAAGCTTGTAAAATGGAAAAACTGCAAGTGAGGAGAGAATTATAGCTGAACTTCTAAAAGCAGGTGAAGAAATGATCTACAAAATCTTAGCAAACTATTTACTTTATGTCTGAAGAAAAAAATGATGTACCAAAAACAGGGAAGAAGGCTACCCTAATTCTGACACATGAAAATGGTGATGTAGAAGACTTGATGAACTACTGACCCATCAGTCTACTATCAGTGGTTTACAAAGTGTTTACAAAAGACTTAGCTCATAGGCTTTGTACAACTTTAGACCTAGCACAACAAAAGAACAGGCAGGCTTTTGAAGTGGCTTTAGTACAATGGACAATATTCAAGTTGTACAACAGATTATTGAAAGATGTAATGAATATCAGTTACCATTATGTCTTGGTTTTATTATGAGAAAGCCTTTGATTCAGTAAAAACTTGTGCAATACTTATAGCATTACGAAACCAACAAGTGGAGGAGCCATATGTCAGGATCATCAAATCAGCACAGCAGCAATTCATATCAATGAAAACATCTCTACTGTGGAAATACAGAGAGGTATAAAATAGGGTGACACAATATCTCCAAAATTATTCACAGCATGCTCAGAAGAAATATTCAAACTTCTTGATTGAGAAGGGAAGGTCTGAAGATAAACGGAAGCTATTTAAGCCATTTACACTTTGCAGATGACAGTTATCTTTACTTCAACTGCGCATGAATTACAGACTCCAAATTGCTAGCAAAACATCTTGCCAAAGAAGACCCAAGTTATTTTCAATAACTATGTCCAACCAGAAATAATAAAAATCAATAATGATGAAATTAAACAAGATCAGTACATATACTTAGGGCAACAGATATCAATGGAACAAAATGTCATGGATGAAATTAAAAGATGCACAATGCTTTGGTGGAAAGTATTTGGAAAATTACATTCAATATTCAAAAGCCAACTACCATTAGGACTGAAGAGAAAAGTTTCTAACCAATGTATTCTTCCTATTCATGTTGGAGTTTAATGGAATATTATCAGCACTGAGAAAGGATTCAAACTAATTAAAATTAGTTTCAATCCTTTCTCAGTGCTGATAATATTCCATTAAACTTCCTACATGAATTCTTCACAGCACTTAAGCCTCAACACACATATTCTTCCTATATTGACATATGGCTGTGAACATGGACCATAAATGCAAACGAAATTTAAAAATTAAGAACAATACAATTTAGTATGGAAAGAGGTATGCTTGGAATTGCAAGACTGGATCACAAAAGGAATACATGGATAATAAATCAAACCAAAGTCTTTGACATCATAGGAAGAGTGAAACATTTGAAGTGGCAATGTGCGAGGCATATTGCTCAAGGACAAGATCAACAATGGACAAAAGAAGTACTGGATTGGATTCCACAAGAGGAAAAATGACTGCGACACTGCCCTAAATCATGGGGGATTGATGATATGATCAGATTTTCAGGAGTCGCATGGGAAATAGAGAGCCATGGACAGATAGTTTTGGAGTAATCTTGGAAAGACCTTCATCCAGCAGTGGATTGACAATGGCTGATGATGATATATACATACCGAATATCTTTGAGAGAATGACTGACATGGAATGTGAGAGAAGTTCATTAATAAACCATACTGCCCTCTTCTGGATAGAATCGAGCAATCTTAGAGAGGATTTTGGTACACTATCCCAAATGTAGGAGGCATATTCCATTGTTGGAGAGATCTTCGATTTGCATAGAGTTCATCATCATCAAATTCATGCCATGTATCCTCAAGGGTGTACAAGATATGATAGTACTACATGAAAAATTTACCTCATTATTAACTTCCTATCTACAATTTTCCTCCAAATCAGTCTGTTACTTGTCAAGACTCCAACATTATCAGATCTTATATTTCTATCGTCTAAGGCACTTTGTACCGTATCAATCCACCTGTATCCTGGCCTTCCTCTGGGTCGTTTTCCTGCCAACCTGGCAGAGAACACTTGTTTTGCCAATCTTTCATCGCCGATTCTGTTTAAGTAACTATGCCACCTGAGATTAGCTCTGCTAATGCATTCCTGGATGCTCACAATGTCAAGTTCTTCGTAATATTTTCGTTTTTAATAGGATATTGCCATTGGTGCCATCTGTTCATGCCTATAATCTTTCTCAGGACTCTCATATCTGTGGTCTCTAGTCTTTAATCAAGTGTTTTACTTCTGACCCAGCTCTCAGATCCATAAGTTAAAACTGGTTTGAACACTGTCTTGTATAGAGCTAATTTAGTGTTCCGACTAATTTCTCTCTTATTCCATATGAATTTATTCAGTTGACTTCCCACCATACCAGCTTTACTGATTCTGTTGTCTATTTCTATATTTAATTTACCATCTTCAGTAAAAATCGTGCCTAAGTAGCTGAAATGTTTTACTTGTTCAACAGGTTCTCCATTCATAACACAGTTGACATTTTCAATGATTTTGCCTATTTTCATTGTCGTCTTTTTATTGCTGAAAGTCATACCATATCTATTACAACAGTTATTAAATTTAGTCAGTGAATCTTGCAGACTTGTAGCGGATTTATTTAGAAGTATAACATCATCCACAGAAAGCAAAGAGTTGACATCTTCAATTTTGATATCATGTTTAATACCACTTTCCTTCATAATGTGATTCATGTAGATAATGAATAACAGAGGGGATAATGTACATCCTTGTCTCACACCAGATTTAACATTAAACCATCTTCCTGTACTTCCTTCAATTGTAACTGCTGACTTACAACTCAAATAAAGACTAAGTATTGCTTGATATAATGCCCCATTGACACCATATAACCGTGGCATATTGAACAGCTTCTCTCTTGGAACCTTGTCATATGCCTTTTCCAAATCGACAAAACTTAAATACAGATCTTTATTATATTCCCATGATTTCTCGACTATTTGTCGTAAAGTGAAGATCTGATCCTGACAGCCTCTATTTGACCTGAATCCATCTTGATTCACCAAGCTTTTCTTCTACAATTCTTCTGAACCATTTCTCAAGTATATTTGTATAGATCTTACCAGGAACACTCAGTAGGGAAATACCTCTGTAATTCTCACATTCAGTTTTATTTCCCTTTTTATATATGGGTACTATGAGAGCTTACTCCAATCATCAAGAATTTGTCCTTCTGTCCAGGCCTTCTGCACTATACAGTGTAGCCACTGGAAGACTTTAATACCACCATACTTCAGCATTTCTGGTCGAATATCATCTACTCCTGCTGCCTTTCCACATTTCAAGCCTTTGATGGCTTTTTCTACTTCAAGTATGGATATGTATTTCTGAAAATATGCATGCCTGGTCAGTGGTTTTTACCACTCTGCTGTCATCACTGCTCGTTTCATTTAGCAGTTTTTCAAAGTAATTACTCCATACTTCAAGGATATCTTTTTCTCCCATTTTCATCTCTAACTCCTTTTACAGCACTCTTTCCTCCATTTCTAAGTTTCTTCAACAACCTCCAGAATATTTTCCCACCTTCTTGATATTTATTTTCTATATTCTTGCCAAAGTCCTTCCATGACTTTTGTTTCGCTAGTTTTACACAGTGTTTAGCTTTCTTACTTTTGTCTCTGTATTCTCTAAGAGCACAAGCTGACTTATTTACCAGGAACTTTTGATATGCTTTCTTCTTTTCCTTCACTGCCTCTTTAACTTCCTGTGTCCACCATGGAGTTCTCATTTTTCTATCCTTGCAGACAATTTCACCACATGCTTCTCTAGCTGAATCAATTAGGGTTTTCTTGAATCTTGCCACTGAATCTCCAAGGTTTGGTTCGTTCTCAAACGCTTTCATTTTTTCTTCAATAATCTTTGTGTATTTTAGTCTACAGTTTGCATTTGAGAGCTGCCCAACTTTTACTTCGTTTTAAAACTTTCTTACATGTTCTTCTTAATATGAAATTCAATTTTATCCTGTTCAAGACTAAATGATGATCACTTCCAATTACAAATCCTCTGTACACTTTGGTGTTTGGCACCAGGGAAAAAACATCATTATCAACAATAACATAGTCAATGAGACGTTTCCTATTCCTTGCCTCTTCTCTCCATGTGAATTTGTGCACATTTTTATGTTGGAACATAGTGTTAGTAATAACCAGTCCATGTCCTAAGCAGAAATCCAACAGATATTTATCATTATTATTAGCTTTGCTCTTTTCTCCAAATTTTCCCAAAATATTTTTATATGTCTGACAATCATTTCCTACTCTGCTATTCAGATCCCCAACAAGGACCAACTTTTCCTTTTTCATTGTGTCAGTTGCTTTTTCTAAAGCCTCAAAAAATTCCTTCACTTCTACCTTAGTAGAACCTTCTGTGGGACCATAGGCACAAATAAGTGTCATTGTCCAGTTCCCCATTCTCATATTTGCCCACATTACTCCACTTGAGACTGCCTACCATTCAAGAAGATTAGCCTTGTATTTTGTGTTGAATACTATGGCTACTCCTTCTTTTCCTTGATTGTCATTGCCTGAATATAACACTTTGCTCAGAAAGATCTCACCAATTTTTGTGTTTTTTGTTTCAGTCACCGCTATTATGTCGATCTGGTACTTATCTAATTCCTCAGCTAGCTCCATTTCTTTGCCATTCAGGCTTCTTATGTTGATAGTACCGATCTTTGGTGATGTTGAGTTGGGGTGTGTTTTCAGATTTGTTCCAGTAGCTGACTTTTAGCTGTTTGCCTTGGTTCCCTGGCGAAAACAACAGGAGGCCTTGTTTAACCGGGCGATGCCCCAGCTGGCCTGAAATTTTGTCATGTTGTACCATCATTCTGTATTTTGGTTTAACCAATAAGAATACAATTTGGTCGGCTATATCCCAAATTGTCAGCCCATCCTCGTTCGTTCAGTATCCAGAAAGATACCAAACAGGGTGCACCATTAGAAGGTGAGGATTGGACATTAGATCAGAAGCCTTGGTCGGTTCTCCGCATTCCTTTAAAGGCTATCTGATCGACACACAAAAGGTCACAAGATCTACAGCAGATTAGTGCCATGCATCAGCAAGAGGATATGAAGAAGGAAAAACTCTGTTTATATTTTGTTTAACCAGCTAAACATTGTATTCTTTGGGGAAGGCAGAGTGGGAGGAGAAGATTGTTTCCAGAACAGAAGTAAAGGGAATAAAAGAGGAGGCAATGAACTTGGTTCACTGCCTCCTCTTTCAAAGTTGATTAGCAGTGCTCTTGTTTTAATGATTTTGAAGGAAAATGGAAGAATAATATTGGCCAATTCAGTAAAGCATTATTCCTGAAAGTATCTGTAGAAGAGGTACAAGACAGAAACTGAACATCTCTGAGAGAAGGACTGATATGGAATGTGAGAGAGAGGGATCATTAATCATAATGCCATCTTCTGGATAGAATCTAGCAATCTCAGAGAGATTTTGGTATACCATCCCAAATATGGGAGCACTATTTCATGGTTGGACAGATATGGGGATTTATATAGACTTAGTTGTGGTCTGGAAAAAAAAAAAAAAAAGACAGCTTCTTGCTGCCTATTTTCCCTCCAACTCTTGTACTGTTGATTTTAGTAAATGTATACCCCAACCATTCCATGCACCCCCCACACTTAATGTCCAGCATTCTTTCACCAAGAGATCATGAAGATCTTGCTCAAAATGGATACCAAAGAAAAAAATCTTCCGGCCCTCATAGAATATATCCGACTGTTCCAAAGTTCTATGCTGCCAAGAATCCTAAAGGTTAAATGGGAGTTGACTCCCATTCTGTATTATCTTTTTACATTGTCTTATTACATCTTCACTAGAGTCTGGAAATTAGCCCATGCTTAACCTATCTCTAAAAAAAGCATGAAATCGATGCACTCAAACTATTCTTACTTTATTTCTTTACAAAGTAATGAAAAGATCTATCAACACACTTCTGCGATGCTATCTTCAAGACTGATCTAATAAATGACTGCAGTATGGATTCCATCATTGAGTCAACAAGTGATCTAATCACTAATGCCACCCATATCTGGACAAATACCATGGTAAAGTTTGGCAAGTCTCGAGTGGTTGCCCTTGTTAACTCCAAGGCTTTTGACTGGGTGGTCTTGCAAAACGGAGTGTTAAGTAAACTCCCATCATTTGGTCTGATTTCTGCAGTGGGATTGCCAGTTTTCTGCCCAGAGACTCACTTCAGGGAGTAAACTACCATTTAACCTTTAGGATTTTGATGTTCTCTTCCCTCAAAGTTTGAACCACCCTGTGTGTGTGTGTGTGTGTGTGTGTGTGTGTGTGTGTGTGTGTGTGTGTGTGTGTGTGTACACACACACACACACACACACACACACAGGGTGGTTCAAACTTTGAGGAAAGGTAGAGAACATCAAAATCAACCATATTCACATAGGAAAGCATGACCGGAAATGCCGCTGGAAGGTACTAACAGGGACACAAAGATACAGAAAATAACATGAGGCAGTAAGTAGCATAAAAAAACTTTATTAGGCATAACTGAACAGTTCAATAGTAGTTGGATACATAATATGGTAACATGAGGTGCATGTCTGCCATCTCAGTGTTTGTAAAACTGATGCATGTTCTTCATATGACGTTGAAACCTTGAATGAGGAAGCCCCAACTGCTCACCTGGAGCACTGGCGAACAGCTCCACCTATCACTTTCGGGTGGCGTTTCAAGTCATGTTTTCCTATGTGAATATAGTTGATTTTGATGTTCTCTACCTCCCCTCAAAGTTTATATGTGGAATTTTGAACCACCTTGTATATATATATATATATATATATATATATATATATATATATATATTTTACAGAATAAATATTTAATGACTTATGGTAAATGACTTATGTTAAACCGAGATAAAATATGAAGTTTTAATGAAAATGATACAACTAGTTTTAGCCTTTTACAGCCTTCTTCAGGTATCCACTAAAGGTAGAACAACACAGTAATAAAAATTGAGGTTACAAAAAAACTGAGAATTACAGGAAAAAAATGCAATACATAATTGACACAAAAACTTTGTATTTTTCTAGCTGTTCTATCTAGCACGCTATTGTTTGTTGCACACGAGCTTGCAAGTTCTCGTGAATGCCAGTATTCAACAACTGCAACATGGCTATCAGGGATGTTGCAACTCAAACTGCTGTTCAAATGTTCAGGATTTAGGATTTCCCTGGACTCCACAATTTTCCTCTCAAACTTATCACTGCAACAGAAAATGTTTTCAGATTTATCCGAGCAAACTGAGTGACTCTGTAGATCATCATGAGGATTGTTGGAGAAAAGAACATGACTGGATAGGGCAGATGCACGTGATCTTTTATAGGAGATGTCTCTCTTATGCTCCTCAATACGAAGTTCAACAGATTTGTTAGTCTGTCCAAAATAAGGAATATTACAATCGCACCATAACTTGTAAAACTTGTAAACACCTGGATATTTCAGGTTGTGATGAATAGGCTTCGGGTGGCTTATAAGAGAAAGGACTTTAGGGAGTGTAGTGAAAAACGTCCTGATGTTGTATTTTTTAAGGACTTTAGCCAATTTATTGGAGACAGAACTAATGTAAGTTACTGAGATGCTACCTTTAAAATCAGTAGTTTCCGTAGTACATTGCCTAGGATCCAGAAGAAATTTCTTAATCATTTTTTCAGAATATCCATTTTGTTTAAAGATAAGAGAAATGCAATTAATTTCTTTTTTTAGCTCATCTGGTCATTTAAAAGAGAACTTTCATTTAAAATTCATTTAAATATATACATATATATATATATATAAATGACCTACTCCAACAGACTATCAACCCAATGCATAGTTTTGCTGACGACAGCACATTGCACTCCACCTTTTCACATTTGACAAACCTAGCAATGCATAAATCACCACAATCTCCTGAGTCTTAACCACTACCACCTTAAATACAGATCTCCAAAACATTCAGTGGGGTTTGGATAATCTTGTCAATTTTGATAACACCCAAAACCTATACATGATGAGATCTATCTTCTTGGGATAACACTAACATCAAAAATTAGGTTTAGTTTTTCACTTTAGGCATCACTTTAACTCCAAACAATCTCTAACTTTATACAAATCACAAATCCATCCCACCATGAATATTACTCTCATATCTTGTATGGTTCCTCTAAGAGCTTCCTAAAGATACTGAACTCTATCCAGAAAGTGTTCAGATGTCAGCTTGATCAATGATCCCTCATTCATTAATTTGCTGGACTCACTTTCACACAGGTATTCAGTTTTCACTGCTTGCATCTACCACAAATATTTCTGATGAACAGCCACTGTTCATTAGAATTATCACCAATAATATCCCCACTTTCAAATCCATTCAAACACATGTAGCAACTAATCAACACTCCATCACGGTGCATCTCCAAATCTGCAGAACAAATTTCTATCCTTTCTTTGTTCATCCCTTCCACTGCTGCCCTCTGGAACAGTCTGTGATCGTGTTCACAACTCTTAAAGGTAAACACGAGCAAGTTCTTTCTTGCCCATCCACAGTACTAGTGTATTTAAAACTGACCAACCTCTTGTGGATGGGTTTCTGTATAAAACAAAAATAAAATAAAATTAAAAATTCAAGTAGCTCCCTATCCAAAAAGAGTACTTGCTAACACTATATTTCAATAGGTCATGAGAAATGATCCAAAGAAGCAGGTTTCCTGTCTTTCAGGTTAGTTAGTATGTAGCACAGCTTATACCAAACAAATTTATTTCACATTTTTATTTGTCAAACATCATTAGATTAATTGTAAGAATAGTAATTCAAATAGCACCTCTGTGAGAATGGTATCATATTTTACTTACCAGTACAGTATTTCAAGATGTCATGAGAAGAGTTCCAAATAGCGCACCATATACTGTACAAACAATTTATGTATAGCACACTGCAAGTCCAATTTCAAGAATACTTGAATTCACTTAATTCAACTTACTCAATACTCATTTAACAACCCAAAAATCAAGGAAATATATGAATCATGTTGAACTTCAAGCCTATACTTTGCTTGAGAGATAAACACATCATGACTTGAATGGACATATATGTGTATTTAAAAATTAATCATAAATGGACTCTCAGGATAAAAAAATATAAACAAATCATGATAAACAAACTGTTAGCATTCAGAAAATAGCAGACTCACAGATGACTGGTTTCAAGCCTTCTGGTCCATCACATGAGAATCTATTAAAAGTTCTAAATGATAAGATGCAAAATCATGAAAATTTCTTGTAAATAAAAAGAAAACTAAAGATTTCTCTAAAATAATAGCACAGCTTACATAATTTTTGAATTATTGGATCTCTACATGAAGAGAACAAAGAATATGCAGAACAATAAAAAGAAAGAATTCACTTACATAAAAAATACACTTTTTAATGGTGCAAAATTGTCACATTTCTTGACTATTATCAATGTTAAATCACTTAGAGAAATAAAACAATTAAAAATAACTGTGTGTAAGAATATATGATGTGACACATAGGAGAATTCAATTTGATCTATAATGTCATTTAGAACAGGAAGAAAATTTTTTCTTTATGTTCTACAGAAAAAGAAAAAAAGGTTTAAGTCATTCCTAACGAAATTCATTTGGTGAATCAATACCATTAAATTAACTAGCATAGTCAATAAGAGCTACACAAGTTTATATAATAACGTCTGGTGGGAAGGGCATAACCATCAAAACTTGATTTATCTGACTCGTGAAACTGAATATATTCTTGGTGATCAAACTAAATGAACCTGCACAAATCTACTTGTTTGCCCATAACATGAGAGACAAGGAATTCTGTAAACTACTGAATGGAAAAGAAAAGGAAGTTGATCCTTTGGGGAATACAAAAATGAAGCTAATTTGACGTTGACAGAAGAAAGCATGAAGATTTGATATAGAATCCGGCAAGCTTTCCAAACAAATCTTACATGTACAGAATAAATTCCAGAAGTGTCTTCTTGAGGAAGGAGATGAAAGCTATGATCGAGATGCAGATCAAGCAGGCATTGGACCTGGCAGCCACCAGAAGCCCCTGGCTATTTGGAAAAATTAAATGAAGAAAATAAACTCTCCTTCTCAGTATACAGGAAGCCGACCAACACAGGAAGAGTTTTAAATGCAGCCTCACGCCACCATCCTTCACAAAAAATGAGCTTAATTAAAACTCTTCGAGACAGAGCACACAATATCTCCAGCACACAAGAAACATGTAATAAAGAACTAAAATACTTAACATAAATCCTCTAACAGAATGGGTATGAAACAAAAATCATCAAGAGAATCCTTAAAATGCCTCCAACTAACAACACAATAAAAGAGGATTACAAAAACGCAATCTCGCTTCCTTATATCAAAAATGTTACAGATAAGCTAGCCAAATTCATAAACAAACACAACATAAAAGTAGCCTTCCTTCCTATGGAAAAAATCTCAAGATTCCTACATCCACCAAAACCACCTCATCATCCTCTTAAAAAACCAGGAGTCTACAAAATCCATTGCTCTTGGGGGATTTGCTACGTAGGGCAGACAGGAAGATCTGGAGAAATACGCATGGCTGAACACCAAAAAGACGTACAATGCAAAAGAGAACAAAAAATGGGTCTTGCTTTCTATACCACTTCCACTGGACACGATGTTCTCTGGCAAAAAAGACGATGTCATACATAGAAAACAACTGCTACATAAGAAAATTTAAAGAAGCTGCTAATATGCTGAAAAACCCAACCCAATGCAATAAAAATCAAGGTTTAATTCTCCATTAAGTGTGGTCAGCTCTAATAAAAAATCAACTCAATCCGAGCTCAGACTGTATGAACGAGAACAAGAACATGTGACATCGTGTAGTATTGTTCAACATAAATAACGTTTTATATCTGCATTCTGTTATTTGAGTTTATGAATAGCCAGAGTTATGATTTATATTTATTAATTTCTCTTGTTTAAACTTTAAGTTATACTATTCACCCCTGAAGATGTAAATCCTACGATTTATGAAACTTGTCAGGAACTATTATTTCAGTATGTTATATAACTGAATAATAAAAAATGTGGTGTAATCACTGAAATATGTCTTATGTCCCAGTCATTTTAAAATGAGTTTTTTATGAGTTTACTATATGACTTCTGCTTATATTTCT
Organism: Typopeltis vanoorti; assembly: GCF_054136105.1. NCBI lineage: Eukaryota > Metazoa > Arthropoda > Arachnida > Uropygi > Thelyphonidae > Typopeltis > Typopeltis vanoorti. Next base: position 88,597,408 of record NC_143564.1, on the reverse strand, counting down.
ACACATAGAGGGAACAAAGAATCACATTTCAAGGCACCAGGTCTGGTACATTTGTAAAAAATAAATAAATAATAATAATAAAAATTATGACCAGTTTATGGCTATTACTTCCCAAAATGTGGAGATAGGCACATTAAGATTAGGATGATGACAGTGCTTCACATATTTCAAGGAACAGACAAATTTAAATCTACCATAGTGTAACATTTTTGCTTGATTTCAATGAACACTAATGTCTACTGTTGATGACGTAAGAAGGCATGACTTCATGCTTCTCATGCCATCTAGATTCTAGAAATCTTATGTAATCTTGGGATTCTTCAATTCTGACCCTAGCAGAATGGCCAGCCTGTTCAAAATAGCAAAGTCAACATAAATGGGGTACTTGATAGATACCAAGTAAGGATAATGGAGCAATTTATCTTTAGTTGATGGCAAGAAGAAAGATAACTTTCATGCTAGCTTGAAAGTAGTGTACACACTATATGTAGAGAATCCTATTTGTTCAGAAGCCTCTTTAAGATAGGGTGTGAAAATTCTCTTCACATTAGACTGCAGTCTAGTTGAAGAATGATAATTATCAATTATTCTCTGGATGGTAGTTTCTTTATATCCATTAGACACCAAAATGATTCGTATTTTATATAATTCTTATGACAGAATGGTATTGTAGAAGATTTGGAAAGCTGCATTTAAAAAAAAAAATGGGTTTACATAAACTCATGCTTTTAAAGTGTTATCATAATGCTAATATTATTCATAATTTTATAAAAATCAAGCAGGCTATTAATTTATCAAAAAGCTAGTAAGGCCTTATTAATAGATCAAATCCATTATAATAAGATTTTCTTTTCAAATAATGCTAAAAATCTGAGAGCTTGAAAATCTTCTGAAGAACCAACTTAATCATCTTTTGATTTAGTATGAAGAATTTCTCTTTCCTCAGCTAAACAGGTACACTTAAATTGCAAACTAGATTAATTCACAAGTTTGAAATGTTAGAACAATGAATTTATCACTTTGTTTGACTGCCATCTAGTTCTGTTTGTGAAGAGTTAAGCATATTATCTAAAGGTCTGGACTCTGCATTATCTACTCAACAAATACCTTATTCACACTTCATGGTAGATGTGGTAAAAGGCATCAGAGATTGAAGCTAACAAACCTTTTTGAAATTGCACAAATTTTATATAAAACTACGCCTCGTTCTTAGATATTCCATTTTCAGAACTACATGCTCTTCATTCCAATGGCTGAAACATTAGCATTGTCATCACAAAAGTTGATTAAGGTAATGCCACTGAGTATAATTACAAAATGTTTTATTACAGAACAAATCAATGTATGGTATAAGTAGCAGGTATATTACTCAAAGAAAAATGAACAAGTTAAATAGATTATTGGACAAAACAAATTCTTTATATGCTAACAATGTTGAAAAACTGAATTATTTGTGCCCGATCCCCCACATATACACAAGGTGCAACAATTTAATTCCGGGAATGCACCTGTAAAAAAAACCTACATTCAGAACTATACATTAGTGGCTACTGTTGCGCTCAAAGTAGTCCTGTTGTGCATTTATACACTTGTTTAGACAGTGTTTCCATTTTGGGAAACAGATCTGGAACTTTTTTCCAGAATACTCTTGAGTTCCTTTATCACATTATGCTGGATATCAGCAATGTCAGAAAATCTTTGTCCTTTTAGCACAGTCTTTAATTTTGGAAACAACCAGATATTACAGGGAGTTAAGTCAGGTGAATAAGCAGGATGACTTAATTCGGTAATCGATTTTTTTGCCAAAAACTCTCATGATAAGCACACAATGGCGTGGAGCATTGTCATGATGCATGATCCACTTGTCAGGCCACAATTCAGGTCTTTTTCTCTGAACAAAATCTCCTAATCTTTTCAGCACCTATAAATAGCATTGTTGGTTGACCGTTTGTCCCTGTTCAATGAATTCATAGTGGATTATTGCCTTATGATCAAAGAAACAACCAGAATGGTCTTGAACTGCAAAGGGTTTTTTTTTTTTTCAGACGTGGTGAACTCAGGGTTTTCCACTGCAAGCTCTAGCATTTTGTTTTGGGATCGTACTGGAAGCACCAAGTTTTGTCATGTTACTCTCGAAAACATGTACTTATTTGCAGAAAGATCAGTCACAACTTGAACCTGCTGCTGCATCTGTTCATCCATCCAGATCCAAGGCACACTCTTCACAGAAATTTTTTGCATACCGAATTCTTCAGTTAAAATTACCCTGACTGTTTCTTGACTCATTTTCAAATTCATCAGCCATTAATTGCACACTTAATCGTCTGTCAAAATATACCAAATCTCGCACTCTGTTCACATTTGTGTCCATCATTTTTGTTTTTGGCTGCCACGTCTAGGGTCGTCATTCACATCTTCTCGAACAGCTACGAATCTCTTATGCCACTCAGACACTTTACTTTTTCAGAGCATCCATGCCATATGCCACTTTCAACAACTCCAACGTTTCAGTGGCAATTTTGCTGATTTTCACATAAATTTGATGTTAGCATGCTGCTCCAAATTTCGATCACACATTTTTATGCCAAAGTTTACATGCAGATCTCTATTGTTTTTGCAATAGCCAACTAGTAAATTGCTCTATTAGCTTGAGGTTTACACACGCATTAGTTAAAAGATGTACAAACATAATTACTCACATGACTCCAACTAAATCACCACATAGTCGACACTACTCAGCCATATACAAGATACACAAGTAATTATCCATAATGTCCAAAGTTGGTTACATCAGGTCTCCTACTATTATTTGGTTAAATGTCTTTTCAAGCTTCTTTGATACCTTACTGGCAATATATTAACACTTACATTAAAAATAGTATTGACTTCAAGGAGGAAGTTAAAGATATTAATTTGCTGGGCTTTGAAATTATGCTCTTTTTTAATTTGGTTTCTCTATTTACAAACATATCTCTTCAAGAAACTCTTTGGTTCAAGATGATTTTGCTGAGGATGTTGTTAAATTTACCATCAATGCAGGATACTTCATGTGGCAAAACAAATTGTATCAGCAAATAGAAAGAACAGCCACAGGCAGTCTCACCTACTGGAAATTCAACTTGGAAACTCCATTTTTTGTAAACCTCATATCTGACTATGTTTTGCTGATGATATATTCATAGTCTGGTCCTACAATGAAACAGAATTACAACTTATACAACTGCATCAATTTCATTATTGAATGTGAATCTAGCAAAAACATTCTGTTCTGGATATCTTAATAATCCCTAACTCTATAGGAAATATTGAATTTTTATCTACAGGAAGGTGTATCCACCCAGCTTCACATCATCCTTCATGCAAGACAGGTATTTTCAAGCCTTGGAAGAGCACATACAATTCACTCTTCAGCACTCCTCTATCAGAAGAATTAAATAAAATATGAATCACTTTGTTGCCTAATGGACATAAAGAAACCACCATCCACAAAATAACTGATAATTATCATCCTTCAGCCAGATTATAATCTAATGTGAAAAAGATTTCCATATTCTACCTGCCTACTGCAACTTTTTGAACTTGATTACACTAGATACTATATGTTCCTTATAGAGTTAGGTATCTGATTCTCCAAAGACCATTACCTTTCACCAGGCCAAACATTTTTCTAAGGATTTTCCTTTCAAAAGCTGAAATCCAATTCCTAACCCTTACTGTAAAATATCCAGTTTTCATATCTGTAGATAGGTAACAATGGAATGAATTATTAATTTATATATCTGTACTTGAATCTTCCAGTGGATATCTTTTAAGCTGAACACACAAGAAAAAATAAAAAGCCTGATTACCTCAATTTCTTCGATTCTGATCTTCTGCATCTCATCTGGTTTTTTGTGATCATTACTCCTAAATATTTTAATCTTCCCACTTTTCTATTTCAAGGATCACAATTCCACACTAGTATCAATTAACTCTGTGTTGTATTAATAATCAACAGCTCTTGATGGGTTCTTGATGATGTTAATGTCATCTGCATATGAAACAATCTGCACTGATTTGTTTATTAATATCTTTAGTATCTACTGCCGATGATCAGATAATGTATTCCAGAGCTAAGTTAAAAAAGTAGTGAGCTACACTATCTCACTGTTTTAATCCTCGAGTTATGGAAAAAGTATCTGTTAAATCAATTTAAACCTGTGCTTCTGAGTTTTCCACTTATCTGGCTTACTTAGCATATCTGATGTTCCAAAGTGCATCATAATCTCCATATGATTTTTCTCTATCACTGCTGTCATATGCTTGTTAAAAATCAACAAAAATCTGATGAATATTTATGTCAAATTTCCAAAATTTCTCTAATAATTCTTTAAGTATATGTATCTGATCAACTGTAGATTTATCTACAGGTGATCAGATATATATAGATTAAACCTGAAACCTGCTTGGTAGACATAAAGTGGATATAATCTCTCTTCAATACAGAAGTAAATAGTTGGTAGGTTTCACATAATAGAGAAATACCTCTGTAATTTCCACAAACTGCTTTATCATTCTTTTTATATATATTAGGCAGATCAGACTCTTACTCCATTCTTTTAGCATTTGCTCTTTGTTCAATGTAGTTAAAATAAATTTCTACATATTGTCTTCTAGTTTCTTTCACTTGCTTTCAGCAACTCTACAGGAATTTTATCTATTCCTGGAGGATTTATTGTTCCTGAATGAATGTACTATATTGCTGAATTCTTGCTGTAATGGTAGCTTTAGAGATTCATCTTTTACAATAATAAATGGTATATAGAGTGTGAACTATAATCCATTCACTCCAAGAACAAATGAATAATGGTACGAAAATGAGAATGGATAGAGAGAGAGAGTATGTAGTAAATGTTTCATGTGCAAGCACAAGAAATACACGTCATATAGAAAGCAGGAAAATGAAATGACATATTCACAATGTAAGGAAAGACAGAAAAAGAGATTTGGTGAATGTGGAAGTAGTGAATAATAGTGCATAGAATGAAAGCATGACAGAAGTGGCTGAAAGTAATGTGGATGAAGTGATAGTAAGAAGCAAAACAGCATGCTTACATCCTTCACAGGACAAAACAGAATTAGATCAACTGGAGAAATGATTGTTGTGTGGTTCAGCATGTGGGAGAATGGAAGAAAAAGTGAATGGTGAAGTACGAAACTGCCAGAAACTGGAAATAAGGATAAGGTGCTGTATAGAGATTCAGTGACAAGAGGTATACTTAATGAGAAAGTGACGAAAGCATGTTTCCCAGGTGTGAAGATCAAGGATGTGTGAAGCTGTTAGTTTGCAGAAGGAAGAAGTGAAAGAGACAATCGTTATAGGAGGAACAAATTATTTGAAGGGTGAGAAATATGCAATGAGAAAAGATGTGAGAGTTTGTAAGTGCAAAACCAGGGAAACTAGAGATATTAGGAGGAGATATAATCAAGAGAAAAAGCATGTATGAGAAGCATGTATATATGATCATAAATGAATATGCATACAGAAAAGATTAAGCAATACTGAATGTGATTTCACAGCCAGAATTAACAGAAATAAGGGAGAAGAGTTTCGCCATTTGTCAGATCAACTCAGCAAAAAATTATAGGTATTAGCAAGACTTGGTTGACAGAAAATGATATAGTTACAGGGATAGAATGTAAGATGAGTAGAATAGTTCAAAATTAGTTGTGAATCCTTGGCAGTGAAAGAGTTTAAGGAGAGGTATGATAAGTTTTGTGTGAAAAATATTTAGTTTGGGTGTCCCACAATGAGTGTCCAGACTCCATGAAGATACTGTGTAATAATAATAATAATAGTTTTCAGTAGTAGGAGTAACATTCGCATTCATGGAAGTACTCTCTCCATTTTATTTATTTATTTCTTCATTTACCAACATGCTCTCTTGTATATCTCTGCTTATATCTAGCCCAAGCTTATATCCTCCTTTAATTTACTTAATTATGTTATATGCTTGTCTAAGATCACCCTTGTTCTTCATTTCTTGTTCTATTATTTCATTAAGAATTAGTCATTTTTCCTAGATTTGTTTTAGTCAATTTTATCTACCTCTCATCTTAGTTCTTTATATTTTCCTTCTTTAATCTTAGTTAGTCTTGCAGTAAATTCTTTGTATGCTTTATTTTTTTTTATTACTGCATGGGCACATACTTCATCAAACCAACCTCTTTTCTTCTGTTTAGGGGGATTCCAATAAAATCAAATAAATGGTGGAGTGTCGTGAAAGTGTGGATGGTGGAGTGTCATGAAAGTGTGGATGGTGGAGTGTGGAGAGCTTCATCAAACCAATCTCTTTTCTTCTGTTTAGGTTGAGTCTAATAAAATCAAATAAATGGTGGAGTGTTACTAGAGAACTAGTAGATCAGTTTCAGGTGACAATGAAATGTATTGCCAAATAAACTTAACGAGTGCTAAATGATTAATTATCATGGGTGAATGAATTTTAATTATCTGAGCACTGAACAGCAGTGAATTCTCATAAGAATGAAGTTGAATTTATTAAAGCTGTTATGAGACATTTCCTTAAGCAGAATGTGACAGATGGAATTTGAGGTCAAAGAGTATATTAAACCTGATTATAGCATTAGAGGGATTTTAGTTGAAGATGTGACTGTTCTGCCTCCAGCTGGTGAAAATGATTATGCTGTACTGACCTGGAAAGAGCTAAGTGTACAGACAATCCATTCATAAAAGGTTACATGCTGAAGTACAACTACAAGGCAGGAAATTATGACCAACTGAGGGGAATGGCAAGTTCAATTCCATGGTATCCTTTCCTACATGGAAAAGACACTGGCAGTGCATAAGAAGTATTAAAAAAATATATACTGAAGATGTATCGAAACGTATCCCAAGAATTTGAAGAATTAACAGGTGGTGAACTGAATGTGCAATCTTATTAAGCAAGAGATTCTCAAGATAAAGATTATGTAAAAGGGATACCATGTGCATAAAGATTATGTCAGTTATGAAAATTATATGGTGCAGGCCAGAAAAGTTAAAACTATTGTACAGAAACCTAAGTGACAATATGGAAAGAAACACTGGTTCTGCATGATAGAGATAATCCAAAAGAATTCCATTGTTATGTTGTAAGTAAAAGAAAAAAAAATAACTCTAATGAGCGTGGATGGAATGTAAGTGGCAGATGCAGAAGAGACTGTCCCGGTAATGTGCATCCATTTCAAAAAACTATTAATCACAAGTATGCAACAGAACTCAATGCTACCTCTGCACTGCATGAAGAAACACAGGAGTATGAGAAGGGTACTAGAACTATTACATAAAGTGTTACACCAGTGCAGAAAATGTATTCGTAATGTTAATGAGAGAGATAATGTTAAAAAATAGAAAAATAGACTTCACACTATCTTTAGTTTGTTTTTTTTTTTATTTCACTGACAATATCTATTTTTTTGGGGGGGGGGGGGGTTGAGTTATCATGATGGAGGAATTACCTTTGGAACATGAACACAAGTTAAACTACACTTGCTACAACAAACTACAAATTAACTAATTTGGTGAACTGTTGACTATAGCCTAATCTCTGTTGAATTTTTTTTAATTAGATAAAAATTGATTACATCTAATTAGGTGAATACTCAGAATATTATGAATGAGGTAATCATGACAGTGGCATTGTCACCAGAGAGGGCCTTGAGTCTCCTGGTGTCAAGTCAGTAATGATAACCTGAAGTGAGTTAATAAGTGTGTAAATAAGTCAATTTACAAATTTTATTTTATTACTATTTCCACAATACTATTTTACTTTCATTAAAGCAATGCTAAACAAATTGAATATATAATTAAGGTCTCAATACCTGTCCTTCAATTTTTGAATCCACATAAAAAGCAGGAAATGGTTCTCCTACATATCTCATTGCCTAAAAAAGAATAAATCAATAAAAAAATTATGATATACGCTATTTTTATTCTTGTAAGAACAGAAAAAAAATCATTTTCTGAATTTAATGTAATTATAATGTTTTATTATAATTATATTATAATAAATTGATTGTAATTTATTATAATGTAATTATAATAAAACATTAATTAGAAAAGGCAGGATCAGAATACAGGAATGCAAAAAAAATGAGTAGGGAAAAAAAAAAAAGTGTTTTGATATAAAAGAATAGCTACTTCCAAAACCAGAATGATGGTAATCTCACAAGTAAGATTATCATAACAGTGTTTAGTCTATAATACAGTACTGTAGACAGGCAGGAAGTTGGGAAGAAAAAAGAGAGGGTAGGGACAATTTTCTTAATGTTGACTACAAAAGTCATCTGATTTCAGGTTTAATTTTTTTTTAATACTGATACCAACTCTCCACATGCAAAGTCTCAAAATTAATACTAGACTGAGAGACTAGAAGACTGTATTTGCTTAACTGCGAAAGATGAGTGACTAGCTACTGCACGTCATAACAGATTTAGAAGAGAATGAGAGAACTAACAGTACCAATTCTGATGAACACTGATCATGAAAATATCTATAGGAAACACACAAGACAGCTGAGTCAACAGATATGTGTGTGTATGTGTGGAGTGGGTGAAGAGAGGGAGATTGCTCAATTAATTAGCTTACCTCATCTCTTTGGTATTAAAAGTGCAATTAATTAGGTTGCTCTTAAGGACACCATTCCAAGTGTTCAATGAGCTGTTTAGAGCAGTTTAGAACCAAAATAATAGCATTTATAACAAAACACAAAATCTAATGAAATAAAATTTTAATTTCATGCTCCAATTTTTTTTTTTCACTGAAATTATGCATTGTTGCATGACCCAGCCAAATTTCCTTAACAAGTAAAGTTAAATTTTAACTAATTTCATGTTTTAGCAACTTCAATTTTCCAGAATTTCAGCTTCATTTTTTTTTTAATATTGACTACAAAATTAATCTGATTTTAGGTTGGATTTTTTATATATCAACTCCACACATGCAACTATGCCAGAAGAAAGCAATCTATTAATGGGTTTCTTGATGAACTAGTAGTTGTATTCATTAGGGGGAAAACTGCTCTAAAGGACAGAGGTTAGCAGATTGAAGGAAGAGAATTAGAAGTTAGTTCAGTAAATATGGAGCTAAACCATATATGAGGGTGGTCTGAAATGTTCTCAGTCTCGACCATAGATGGCAACACTATCAGCACGATTTTTTTTTCTAAGTTGGTACACCTGTCATAAACATCCAAGCAAAACTCCAAGTCATTCTATCAAATAGTTTGTTTTATACAGCAGTCTGAAGCAAAAGTGTTGTCTGTATCCCATCCCTTGAAATGGATAAAACTGAGTATCATGAGGTTATAAAATTCTTTATAAAACAAGGTTCAACACCAAAATAAATTCATTCGAAGTTCATAAAAGTTTATGGACACTCTTCTCCTTTGTTTTAGACAATTAAGAAATGAACTGGTGGCTTTAAACATGGCCGTACCAGCCTTGAAGATGATCCACGTGAATGATGTCCAAAAAGCGTAACAACACAAGAAATCATTGGAAGTGCAATTAATGTTGTGCACGATAGAGTATTGGATGACTGTGAGTTAAAGTGCGTAAAATTGCGGAGACTATAGGCATTTTAAAAGAACATGTGGGATACATTTTGCATGAAGAATTGCAAATGAAAGAGCTTTGCACAAGATGGGTGCTGCACTTGCTCACAGCAGATCAAAAATGCACTCGCATGAAAATCTCTGAACAGTGCTTGGAGCATTTTAACAAGAATAAAACTGATTCTGTGCATCAATTTATTACTATGGATAAGACTTGGATTCACCATTACACACCAGAATCCAAACAGCAGTCAAAACAGTGGACGGACGCGGTTGTTCTGCACCAAAATCGGTTCCATCAGCAGGAAAGGTCATGGCATTGGTGTTTTGGGATGCTAAAGACATTTTGTTTATTAATTATCTTGAAAAGGGTAAAACAATAACCGGGGAATATTATTCCAATCTTTTAACCAGACTAGAAGAAAAAATTCGTGAGAAAAGACTCAGTTTGCAGAAGAAAAGAAAATCATATTTCATCAGGAGAATATACCTGCCCACAAAGGTGTTTTGGCAATGGGAAAATTAAAAGATCTGCACTATGAATTGTTGAAACATCTACCCTATTCCCCCGTTTTGGCTCCCTCTTGATTTCTATCTCTTCCCAAAACTAAAGCTCTTCCTTGCTAGTCAGTGGTTTTTTTTTGAATCAAGAGGTGATTGCAGCTGTAGAGGGGTATTTTGCAGATCTTACTGAGAACCACTACAGGGACAGGATAATGGCAATGGAGCATTGCTGGAATAAATGTATTAGTCTTAAGGGAGATTATGTTGAAAATTAAAAATAATATTGAAATTATAAATTTGTTTTTTTTTTATTGTTAGGCTGAGAACCTTTCAAACCACCCTTGAATGTTTGATGTTACATGTTAAGGTCAACTCCTTAAGAAAAACTGATCATAGTTGGAAAAGAGAATGTTATCAAAAGTGAGGAAGACTGAAGCATAGTCGTTCTTCAGGAAATAAGACAGGATTTTGGTAGCAATAAAATTTACAAGATTATCTTCACCCCACTTGAGAATAGAAAGAGGATCAGTGTTTAAGGCATAGTTATACAAGATCTTGAAGCTCGAGTTATTTCAGCACTCCAAGGTTTTGAAGAAGAATGGAGTGCACTGTCATCAGCAAAGTTATAAATAGGAGTGGATGTTAGCAGAAAGACAATTAATGAATAAGAGGAAGAATGCAGTGAAAGCACAGATCTTGGGATACTCCAGCATTGAGGTAAACTCAGACAAGAGGATACTATCCTCCATGATATGCATGAACAACTTTAGAGGAAGAGAGCAATCCACTCACAAAGAATAGAAAGGAAGCTATAAAATACTAGTTGGTAACAAGACCATGAAACCAGACCTGATCAAATGCCATGGAAATATCAACAGGGACCATAATGAGGTTCTTCAAATCTTTCAGTAGTCTGTGTGTGAAGATAAGCAAGATATGCAGAGGTCTGCTGTAAAAAAGAGAACAGCAGAATCTACACTGGTGATCATTATTAACTGATTTATGCAAAAGTATTGAGGTAAGAACAATGGGATGACAGTCTGATGTCTCACTTGGATTTCCCTTTTTAAGAGCAGACTCACCAGCATGAAATGAAAGCTTTATTTTATGCTGGTGAGTAGATGATAGATGAGTATGACAGTTTGTAAATGTAATACAGAATGAAGCACAAGCCTTGAGTACATCTGAAGAGATACCATCCAGGCCAGGAGACTTACTGATATCTTTGTAAGATCGGGGGGGAGTACTGTGGGTAGTTTGTGGAATAGTGAGAGATTTGCCTTGATTGTTTAACTGGATATATTTTATTAAATAGTGTAAACTATAAAATGCACTTTATATTGACAGTTTTTCCTCTTGGCACTTTGTTGTATACTTTTACCATATTTACAAAACTTTAATACATATTTTTGTTAAATGAAAATCTCAACCTGATATCAGTTATTTAGCTACCATAATAGCCTCAACTCTTCCAAGTTTTTCTATCATTTTTCTTAGCCTCTTCTCCAAAATGCTTGTATAAATCTTACCTCCAATTTCACAGTTTTATTTCCCTTTTTTATAGATGGGTAGAATGGCAGATGTACTTCATCCACCTGGAATTCTGCTTTCTGAATTATGCAGCATAGCAACTGTAAAACTTTTGTACCTTTATATTTGAGCATTTCTGACATAATGTCATCAACACCAGATACTTTTTTTAAATTTTAAGTTTCTAATGACTTTTCAACCTCAAATATAAATATTAGTGGAGGAAAAAAATGGAAGCACTTGAAAGAAAGAGCAAAACCATAGGAACTCAATGGCAATATCTGAGTAAACATTGGCTGATTTAGCAAGGAAAACATGTGGCAAAGTTGTAACCAAGGCTTGGTTCTCCCACAGGTGAGTCAAAGTTGTACAAGAGAAAAATCGAGCATATAAGAACTAGCTGGCATCCACAATTTCATCCACCAATAATGCTTATACCAAAGCCCAGAATAGCTGCAATAAAACTATCAACATGTCAAAAATTGACATGTTGATAGTTTTGCTTTTGAGAGAGCTAAAAGCAGGAAATCTGCATCTGTCCAAACAGCAGCCATATATATTCTGATCTCTAGCTAAAGACATTGGTGTTGCAACTTCTGCCCAACACTATGGCATCAGGATTGATCTGTTGCTTCATAACCCACAAAAAAAAGCCATTCACCTACCTTCCCTACTTCTCCAATTCTTGTACTGCTGAATTTGGTAAATGTCCCAAATCATCCCAAACTTTTTACAATCTGTGTGTAGAGGCATAAGTGCTGTGAGGACAACATGTTGGAGGCTTAATGGATTGTATACAGCACTCAGAAAGAATTAAAACAGAAATACTTCCTATATTTCATCTCAGTCACTGAGGCATCTTCAGGGATTACAAAAAACTAATGTAACATAAACACAAATACTACACAATACTAAGTCCAACCACGTGGGTGACTCCTAACTAGGTGAAGCACCCTCTAAGGGCGGTTGTAGGTGGCCTGGAATGTAAGGTGGGATCTCTGATGATAAGTGTTTCCCAAATCTTAGGAAGTTTAATGCAACCATATTTATTAAGATTTGGTTGATTTCTGAGAGCTACTGCAGATTCTAAAAATACTCTCTTTTTTGAATTTGCTGTGGTGGAGCATGGTGGTTTTTTTCCCACTAGATCCTGTAGGTCGTATCCAAAATAAAAAATAAACATATAAAAAAATATAACAATCCGTGTAAATCCAAACCGCAACCACAAATTCAACCGCTCCAGACAGTAGTTAATCTATCTTCCAAAAGGTTCAACAACAATGCCATCAGTGCCCTAAGCCTCGGGCACAATTTCGCAGTCACAAAGAAAGAAGCGCCGGTGCTTGATGTAATGTATAATATCGAACGTGGGATCTGTCACTTAGCGCCGGAGATAGCAAATAACATCAGACTTGATGTCGCCAACATCCTCGCCCAGTCTTCGCCTCCAAAAACTAATTTATCGTCCAGCCAACACACTGCTCTCATGAAATTACGGAAAGAAAAAAGTATCACCAGAGCGGATAAGGGCAATGCCACAGTCACTCTTAATACCACGGAATACAATCAAAAAATGGAGATTATTCTCCGAGATCACTCTATCTACATCCCACTACAACACAACCCCATAAAAACACAAGTTAAAAAACTTACTTAAAAAAGTATCTTCCTGACATTATGAAAAAACTTTATCCTTTCTGTTCCCCCCCCCCCCCCGAATATACGGTTTACTAAAAATCCACAAACCCAATTTCCCACTAAGACCTATAGTAGATGTGCCACTAACGTGCCTTACTACAAGCTGTTCAAACAGCTGGCCAACTCTCTGATCCCACCACCCCCTCACTGGACTTTCCACATCCTATATAAAAAAACTCTACCCATTTTAAAACCCTAATAGAAAATCTAACCTTAAATAACACAGACATGTTGGTAAGCTTTGACATCTCCTCATTGTTTACCAATATTCCCTTAAATGATACCTTAACACTCTTATAAAATGTTTTTCCTTCTGACATCTTAGATCTCTTTTCCTTAACCATCAATTCTGGTTATTTTTCTTGGAAGAACAAAATTTACAAGCAGATAGAGGGAACCGCCATGGGTTCCCCCCTCTTGCCAATTTGTATATGGAAGATTCTGAAAAACGAGCCATAGACTCAGCCCCTCTATCTCGCTAAGATATGTAGATGATGTGTTCTCTATTTGGCCTCATGGCCAGACACATTAGACTCCTTCCTCAGTCATCTCAACAGCCTACATCCAAGAATCCAGTTTATGATGGAAAAGGAAAAGAATTGTTTACCATTCCTACACACCTTAGTTACACGCCTTCCTAACAGTACACTTTCCTTCACTGAATATAGAACACCTATGCACACAGCCAGATACATTCACAAACTCTCCCACCACCACCCCACTCAACAATATGGCATTATTAAAACTCTAACCAAGAGAGCACACAATCTTTGTTCCAGTGGAACTGTCCTTACAACTGAGCTTGACCACATACACAACACTTTCCTCTCCAATGGCTACAGCGATCACAGTATAAAAAAATAATCAGTTCCTCCTCCATTCCCCAGTCTTCTCTTCAGAAAGAGTTTAGAAATGCCATCATCATACCCTACATCCGTGGCACATCGGAAAAAATAGCCAAGATTTTAAAAAAGTACAACCTACACACAGCATTTAAGCCCCACCGCAAACTTGCTACCCTTATCCGTTCTACAAAAGATCAGCTCCCTCCTCTCTCTTTCTCTCTCTCAGTGCCTGGAGTTGATAAAGTACCCTGTTCCTGTAAGCTGGTGTACTTTGGACAGACAGGCAGATCAGCAACCATCCACCCGAAGGAACACAAGTCATACATCTGCAACCATGACTATGGTCAGTCAGGCCTGGCTGATCATGTCTTGGATACAACCCACAGGATCTCATGGAAAAAAAACCACCATGCTCCACCACAGCAAATTCAAAAAAAGAGACTATTTTTAAAATCAGCAGCAGCTCTCAGAAATCAACCAAATCTTAATAAATATGGTTGCATTAAGCTTCCTAAGATTTGGGAAACACTTATCAGAGAACCCACCTTACATTCCAGGCCACCTACAACTGCTCTTAGAGACTGCTCCACCTAGTTAGGACTTTAGAGTCACCCACATGGTTGGGCTTAGTATCGTGTGGTATTTGTGTTTATGTTACATTAGTTTTTTTGTAATCCCCGAAGATGTCTCAGTGACCGTGACGAAATATAGGAAGTTTTAAATTCTGTTTTAATCCTTTCTGAGTGCTGCACACAATCCATTAAGCCTCCAACATGAAAGCACTCTACAATCAATTTCCAGTGTGTCCTTTTGCCAGAAAGAGACTGGGAAAATTTTTCTCCAATTGGAAACCAAAAAAGGAAAAAAAAAGTCTCCTAGCCATGACTGGCACTCCTTTGATTGTCCTACAGATCTGTGCTCTATACAGTTCACTCCCATTGTATGTTGTTTTTTTTTACACATGCTTATTCCACTGGAAGAAGAGATATGTGGCAACTCTTACCCCAGTTCCTTCCACAGTAATGGAAAGAACTATCAACACTCAACTGCTATACTAACCTGAAGCTAATAAATGACTGCCAGCCAGTATGGATTCCATTACTGTTGGTCTACAGATGATCTACTCACTTATGTCACCCATATCCAGCTAAATATCAAAAGTTTGCCGAGTATCAAGTGGCTGCCCTTGATATTTCCAAGGCTTCTGATTAGGTCTGGCACTATTAAACAAGCTCCCATCATTTGATCTTCTCCCTAACTTTTGCATTTAGACTTTCTTTCTCACTGGATGCTCACAATGGGTCATGGTGGATGATTCCTTATCTTCTAAGTATACAACCAATGCAGAGGTCTCACAAGATTGTTCTCTCACTCATGCTATTCCTTCTATATAAAAATCATCTACCACAGCAGACTACCTACTCAATACATAGTTTTGCTGCAGACAGCACACTGTATTCCTCCTTTTCAGCACAATCTCCAGAGCTTTAATCACTACCACCTTAAATTCAGATCTCCAAAACATTCAATAACAGAGCTTGGATAATCTTGTCATTTTCAATGGTAGCAAAGCACAGCTGTGCTTATTTCCCATAAAAAAAAGAACCTTCTTGTCCAGGATTACTTTTGAAAACACCCAAATCCCTATGTATGATGAGATCCTCTTGGAATAACAATAACTTCAAATCTCTCTTAGCACAAACATATTACAAATATTACCTCCAAAAAATCAGGTTTTGTTTTTCACTTGAAGCATTACTTTAACTCAAAACAGCCTCTAACTTTATACAAATTGCAAATCCATGAAAAGTTCTGATAAACACCTAGAATAGCTGGTTGGCCAAGTGCTTAGCACATCCGCTCTCCAGCCAAAAGGCTGTGGATTCGAATCCCACTATAGGCATGGATGTTTGTGATTGCCTGTGGAAATACTAGTGGTGGTGGGCAGTAGATGGCATTGGTGTAGATGATGTAGTTGGTGGATCTGAGTGGTGGAGATGGAGAGTTGTAGAGTAGGTGCCCTTCCATGATAAGTCTTTGAACTCCTTGGAGGCGTAGCATAATAATATAGTAATATCAAAGCAACTGATAAAACCACAAGAAATAACATATCTTCAAACCATTTAACCCCCATGGTTCATAAATTGTAATAATTAGTTCTTTTTTCTTTTAGGACATATAAGAAGACATGTCAGAGGTTTTGAAGAAATTCAAAGACACAGAGGCGCAGGCCATCATCAAGTTTTTCATGCTGCAAAAATAAAGTCTACAGCTGAGATTCACCAAACTTTGTGTGAGACTTTAAGGAACTGTGCCCCAGCATATCCAACAGTTGGCAAATGGGTGGGCAATTTTAAAACTAAGTATCCTGAGACAATAGATGCCCAAGTCAGGAAGACCTTCCACAGCAATCGCACCTGAAAACATTGATACAATGTAGCATGATCCTTGATGATAGATAAATATATATTATCATACTATCATACTTATTCTTAAGTATGATAGTGTGGCATGGCTCAAGATTTCTGTGGAAACAGGCTGTTCTGTGCATCATTCAAGGTCAACGGGAAGGTTATGTGCTGCCGATGCTGTTGTGAAAGAAGTTCAGGAAAGTTTCAGGAGAAGCCCTGGAAAGTCAACCAGACAAGCATTTTGTCAAATTTGAATTCCACACATGACTGTGTGGCGTGTTTTACAACAGTGTCTACGTTTAAGCCCTGCAAATTTACCCTCATACAGCATTTGAAGAAAGACTATAAGAAGATACACCAGGATTTTTGTATGGAAATGTTCAGCAGTATAGAAAAAATAAGGACTTCTTTGGACAAGATCGTTTTCAGTGATGAGTGCACTTTTTCATGCATGTCAGCAAGTAAACACTCACAACTGCAGAATTTAGGGAAGCAAAAATCCACACGCCATTGTAGAACATGTTCACAGCACTCCCAAAAGGCTAACATTATCTGTGCCATCAGTAAGAAAAAACTGTATGGAACCTTCTTTTTTTTCAGTCTATTATTGTATCTGAACATGCCACAAAGGTACCTAATACCACAATTAGATGACTATGATCACGATGGACACTTACATTTCCAGCAAGATGGAGCACCTCCTCATTACGTGACAGATGCAAGGTCGTACCTCAACACCCATTTTCCAGGCAGATGGATGGGTAGAGGGGTGCCGTAGCATGACCACTGCGTTCTCCCAACCTTACATTGCTAGATTTTTTCTTGTGGGGTTTTGAGAAAGATTGTGTTTATAGCACCACTACTAGACAATTTGGATGAGCTGCATTCCAGAATTACTGCTCCCATTGCAGAAGTTACACCAGATATGCTCTGCCGTGTGTAGAAGAAAACTGATTACAGACGTCTCATCTGTAGAATTACTGGAGGCAGTTATGTTGAACTTTAACCCTTTAACTGCTGATTTTATATTCTACTGACATTGTCCCATGTGCTGAATTAATTTTGCAAAAAATTTATATATAAAATCAATTAAAATTCTTACTGAAGTAAGAAGTCCGGACAGCATCATACATTCTTGATATACACTTGTTCACTCACAAAAATAGCAATAATAGTGGTTTATAAAATTTGCATTATGACACACATTAATTTATGTAGAATCACCAGGATCTTCTTCATCTGAAGTACACAATTCACTTAACTCGGACAATTCTTCTCCTGACTCATTTGTTGTTAACAATTCATCAATTTGATCATCAGTAAGATAACACGGATATTTACTGGTAAACGCCATATTGTGACATCACGGAAATCCCTGCAGTCACGTGGTTTATGCCTCATGCTGCATATTATTATTCGTGACACCTCCACCTCCAAGGAGTCCGGAGACTCATTGCGGGAGGACACCTACTGTACAACTCTCAGTCTCACACGAACCTCTACTATCAATCATTCACATTAACGCCATCTACCACCCTCCACCACAACTACTATTTTTTGTCTGTAAATTGCATGTGTTCTGTAGGGCTGATTTGTCTGTATGCAGGATGAAATATCTAGTTAAATCGATTTTTCATCGATCGAGTTAACTCGATCATAGCAAGGTCGCCATTTTTTTTCACGCTCCAGTTAACTCGACTGTAGTAGTTAAAGGGTTAACTGTCTGTGTTGAAACTTCAAGTGTTATGCTACATTTGCACAGTAATAATAAAAATTGTTCATCTATCGCTATTTACCTTTTATTGTCATTCAAAGTGGTATATCCCCATTACAGGTTTGAAATCCTGTATATATCCCATATACAAGTAGTAAAAAGGTGTAAGACCTTATTATTAAAATACTCTGAATTAGAGGTAGCTGTTTAGTTATATGAATAAAGGATTAAACAAGAATATAATTTCTTGGCATGTTTAATTTATGACCAAATGAAAAAACTTTCTACACACAGCAAAATGTTAATGACTGCTAACAATGCTGCTTGCCAGTACCACCAAAAGGAAATACGCTTTGATACACTACTGATTCCTAGCAGGTGTGTCACAACTTATGATTATGGACCTCATTGTTTTCACATTCAACCTTCTGATGGCATTTTATTGTTATTTTATTCAGTTGTATTAATTAATACTCTCAGGAATCTGACTGGTGTTTCTTAATTTCAGGAGAAATTAAGAGAATTGAATGTGTGCATAGTATGGAGATATTCTTCTGGTCAATATTTTATAAAGTGAAACTATCGTATAAAGTTATCTGACTGTCTTACTTTGTTATCCCACCTTCTCATCACTGCAGAATTCTTTGTATAACATTTTACAGTTAAATTAAATTACAATTAAATTTCAACACAACATAACTACACTAGATTTAGCCAAAGATAAGAAAATACCTGTAATATTGTTTTGAAAGGCTTCTTTTCAGTGCCATCACCTATTTCATCACTTCCTTCTAAATCTGAGATATATACTTCTCCTAATAAAAACAAACAATATCACTTAAAAGGTAATTTCATAATTTCATATTTAATGTAAATAAATCTGTATTTGACCACAACTATTTATTCTAGAAGTAGCCTTATGTGCCAGTAGGCACAGAAAGACTTGATGATTTATTCTAGAAAAAAAAAATAACTAAACCAAATAAAATTTATTTAAAAAATCATATAATTTCATTCATAACCATGTCTAGAACATTCAAGAGTAATGAATTTGTGCAAAGACAATACACACACACAATGTGGATAATCAATTAATCAGGCTGAATAAATAGAAAAAATGTAACTCAGATGAGTCTTCAAATGATTTAAGTTTTTATCCCTTTGTTTACTTTGATCTGTTGTGAAAGTTGCACTATTTCTGTTCCTACAATGCATCTGTGTGCAGAGAGGAATATTTTTATCGATTCTAATTAAATATTCTGTTTCAATCTCATGTGTCAGCTACAGGTATTTTCATGGAATATTCTGCTGAACAAGAATGCTTCATTCTTCCATTTTCCTTTAAACCTATAAAAACAAGTTCTGCTGCTGCTGGTGAACATCACACCAAACCTACCCAACCAACTTCTATTCCTTTTTCATTCCATCTACCTTTGTTCTTTGGAAAAGCCTTCCTCACAGTTCTCTTCCCCAAAGACTACAACCTCCTGGTGTCCAAGAAACACATCAATAGATTTCTATTTTTTACTTAATCTCTAGTTTCCCCCCCCCTCACACACACACACACACACACACACACACACACACACACACACACACACACACACACACACACACACACACACACACACACACACACACAGTGAAGCGACATACATGTTTTTTAATCTTTTATGTGTATAGATGATATAAAAATGAAAGAATGAAAGCTTATAGTATATGGACAAAAGGAAACAAGAAATGTTTGATTCAAAAAATAAAATAAAATAAAACAGTAAATTTCTATGGAATTATTTGCTATTAATAAATTTCTCAGGGGGAGAAATGAAATGCATTATTACCTAAAAAAAAGGCTGCATATGTAATTAGCACATTAGTATCACAGATACAAAGAGGAAATTCCAATTAAATGTTACATTTCTGTCTTTGCCTCCAGTACAGTTATTTCATGAGTAATATTCTGCTGGGTAGGCTACATCATTCCTCCATTACAGTTAGATAATTTGAGAATCCTAATAATAAAGGCTAAACAGAACTTTTTCAAACAATCTTAAAAATGTATCTAAATAAGCAGGATGGTGACCTCACAAAAGTGAGAAACATCATTTGTCTTAGAAAGATATTTACTCATATCCATGATATTGTATAATTTGAGCCTCAAGTTTAGAAATGAAGATACTGTACACACACACAGCCCACCAGATCAGCTTAATTATGAAATATTATATTCTTATACTTCATTCTCTGAAGAATGAAGCAAGAGAAAAGATGGAGTTTTGTGTTGAGAACACTTGCTTTATTGCAAATCTGCTTCCAACAACATAAAAGAAGATTGTGCACATGGACTTCATCTAATGGAGAATACAGAAATCAGATTATATTGTTGCCAGCAGAAGGAAAGAGTACTATCCAAGCAGCAAAAACACTACCTGGTATAGACTGTGGGACAGATCATGAATTATTGATAGCTGAAGAGTTAAATTGAAATTAAAGGCTAAGAAGAAACAAAAGGACAGTATAAGATTTGATTTAAATCCTATAAATGAAGCATTAAGGTAGAAGTTGGAAAGAAATTAAAAAAGTGAAAGGACAAGAAGAGAATTAGAAGAACTATGAGAAGAAACAAAATATACAGTCATAAAAGCAGCAAAGAAGACTAAATAAAGCAACAGAAGCTATTCAAATAGCAGAGGAAAGAAGAAAAATTTAACATCAGAGAAACAAAACGTTAAATAACTGAGGGCAGATTTCCAAAGAGAGGCTAGGAAAAACATCTAAACAAAAAGTACAAGGAAAGTGAAGAAAGCAACATTATGGGTAGAAGAAGAAATTTGTTTATAAAAATAAATAACGTTACAGGGAAGTTTATCTCTAGATTCATCATCGTCAAATTCCTGATATATATTTGAGGAATATATATAAATATATATAAACTCTCAGGAATATATATATTCCTGAGAGTTTATTTTTCACTTGGTTAGACTATAATAAGTTTAGTTTACTCCTTTATCCAAGGGTGAGCAAACAAAGTTTGCGTCTGAAAATATCTTCAGAACTGAGCTAAAGTGGTGCAACACCAAGGCAACTCGTGGCAAAGGTGGAGAAAGCTATCATCACTCCTATCTCAGTATCTCCCATAATGCAAAGCACATCTCCCTGCGGATATGTCAGTGGGAGCCAGGCCCAGTAGTGGAGACACCAAGGCAGAAGCAATGAGAGACCTCAATAAAGGTCGAAACTGGTATGGGTAGTAGTGGCCCTTGCCTTAATGCATAGCATTACACATATCCGCAAGGAGATGTGCTTTGCATTATAGGAGATACTGAGATAGGAGAGATGAGAGCTTTCACCACCTTTGCCACGAGTTGCACCGCCTTAGCTCAGTCCTGGAGATACTTTCAGGTACAAATTTTGTTTGCTCACACTTGGATAAAGGATTAAACTAAACTTATTAGAGTCTAACCAAGTGAAAAACAAACTTTCAACATTGTTCTCTGAATCCGGAGTAATTTAATAATAAGGTTGTACACCTTTTGGCAACTCCTATAGGTTTGGATGACCTCTCATTGCTTCTGCCTTTGTATCTCAACTACTGGGCCTGGCTCCCACTGACGAGACCTCAATAAAGGTCGAAACCGGTAAAATCTTCGGCTGAAAAATCTTCACAGAATATACTACCTAATTTACCACTTCCATTTTGGTTTCTGAAGCCATAACTGTTGATATTAGGCACATGTTTCTTCTGGGTCATGTCACGAATAAAGTCTCTGCTGATAATATACACAGGAGTCAGTATGCTGTGTGCCAGACTGAGGGCAAGTAATGTCCTATATTTTTCTCTCTTTCTTCATGCATAATTTTGTACACTAGAGAATGATCTTGTAAAAATTCTGAAAGAATAATTTAAGACTTTAAGACTGATTTGCCAATGCCTACAGTGAGATTAGAATCCCAAAACCTATGGAATGAAGAGCGAAATTAATCCATTCAGCCAAAAACAGTAACATGGATGAATAACCTTTAGAAACATGTTGAAGGAACCACCGTGGACAGTCTAATTATGTCCTACTTTGAAAAATTGTTTGAAGCATTAGAAGAAAAAATTTTCCACTCACCATCCCAAACCACCACTATGCACTCAGTAAGTTGGTAACATGTTGCTATTTAGAAACATAGAAATCAAAAGATAAGTAAAGTAAAGTATAATAAAGATATAAGTAATAAGTAATAAATCTCCCCAATTACTTATATCATAATGATATAAGTAATTGGGGAGAGCAATATCCTGGAGGAGGAAGGTAAAAATTCTGAAAGGATAATTTAAGAGTGTTAGATCGGTAATTTCATCAGAGAAATTGTCTATAAGCAAGATGCTCATGCCACCATGGCCAGAGTAATCATATGGCCTTGACATGGAAAGTGGCTAAATATGTGAAAGTTTCAATTCAGAGGTGGGGTATATGTGGAATTACAGGGCTGGTAAGCCCTGTAATTCCACATATATGCCACCTCTGCCATGGCAAAGTTAGGAAGACTATGAGGAGTTCAATGGATGTTGCAGCCTTACAAAGGAGAATGAATAACCTTTTTCTGAATGGGCAAATGAATGGGGCTTCCAGTTCAACATAGAAAACTGTCAGGTTTTAAAGTTTGGGAAGCACAGATGGGATGTAGAGTATAACACTGGGGGATATCTTAAAGGAGGTGGAGGAGATGAGGAATCTGGGGTTGTTGATAGTTAAGGACCTGAAATTTCAGGGACCTTTTCTAATATTGTGAGGACAGCACAGTGCATTATGGGAATGATGCAGAGAACACCGACATGTATGAGTAAGGATGTTATGATTCTGTTGTATAAGGCTTTTAATCAGATGGCATATGGATAGTGGTGTGCATATCTGTCATCAGGTTTTCAAAATGATGAAAGGATGCTGGGACAGGTTCAGAGATGATTGACTAAGATAATTTCTGGTCTCTAGAATGTAGAGCATGAAGGCAGATTGAGGGAATGCAAATTGCAAAATCTAATTGATAGAAAGTTGGGGGGTATCAAGACATAAGTGATAAGAGGTTATTACCAGAGTCGGACTGTGGAGACAGTAGAAGCATTCAAGTCGCGCGCGTGTGTGAGAGAGAGAGACTTCTACCCATTAACCATTCTAACAACGTGTGATCAAGTCTCTGTTAACAATAGTTCACTAAAATATGCTCCTCTGAAGCATATCTAGAACAAGAAAACAATGCCATTAAATAGCAACAGTTCAAAAGCAACTCAAAAACTGACCAGTTCTTTCTGCATCCAAATCAAGATGCAATCCATAGGATCCCTATTGTATATGTGAGATGTGCAACAGAACATGATGCAAGGAAGATCAGGATGTTGCAGCTCATTACCACCTTCAAACCATCGAAGAAAGCACCAGCTGCTGTCCTCTCTTAAAGATAAGCCTGATATGGTGACCCTACAGGTGCTCATCAAGTTAGGTTATATATAAGGTTATATATAAGGTAGGTTACATGCCTTTGTAACCTACCTTACTTTAGTTATAAGTTTTAACCGTATGCTCCAGCATACATATTGTCACAGGCACTGATGTTGTTATCCAACCAATAAGTCATTGTTTCAAATCCTACTATGAGAATAGATGTTTGTGACTATCTTAGGTAGGAGATGAATTCCTTTGCCTGGTGTGAGATCTTGCTCAATAGAGGCCTTAAGTGGCTTGAAAAAACTCTGTGTTGGTCCTTGAACAGAATTTCTGGAATGATTTAACTCTCAATCTAGCATTAAAAATTCAAGTTCAGATTTAGCCGTTTCAGCATGCAGCTCATGCTAGTCATAGGATACTACTATGGTGATTAGTAATAAAGCTGATGTGATAGCCCTTCAGAAGGATTTAAATAAGTTGAACAGATGGGAAAATAAATGAAGATATCAATTTAATTCAACTGAATGCAAGGTCTTGAAATTTAAGACCCACAAATAGACAGCTGCATACTCTAATGGTGGATCAATGCTTGAGGAAGTGGAAGAGGAAAGGGGATGACAGTCAACAAAAATTTGAAGTTCATTGCAAAAGGTGGTGAATATAACTCAGCAGACTACTGCAATATAAGGACTTAACAACTGGGAGATAAATGAGGGGTGATTCCAAGGTATAAAGACCTGATCAAGGCTTTAGCCTTGATAAGGTCTTTATACCTTGGAATTGAGCACAATAATTCAGATGTGGCCTGATCAAGGCTAAAGCCTTGATCAGGCCACATCTGAATTATTGTGCTCAGATCTGATCACTGGGATTTGAAGAGGATAAATTAACCTTGTACAAGGTACAGAGGTGGATAACAAATTATATCAAGACTCTACAATGTTAGTTATGAAAACAGACAGAGAATGAAAACTTCAACATTAGGTGAAGAAAAAAAAAAGGAATGACATGATTGAGGCATTTAAACTTTCAAGAGGTATTTACAGGATTGACATTGGGAAGATTTTTTCGCATAGCAGAACAAACTAGTTGGATGTAATCTCACACACAAATATATTCCACAAAAAAAACTTTTGGGGGGGGTCGGAAGATAACAGAATAATTCACAACTACTTGTGTTATGAAAACAAAGTCCTGTTTTCTAGATCCTTCTCTGGAATACTGGACAAGTCTGAGTGATAGTAATGCGCTTGTACATCAGTTTGCAAGCAAATAATAACAACAACACAATAAAGTCTGCACATATGGATCTCACTGAGCTTCATACTTCAAAGAATGCAGATAACAATTACCAAAGTGCTTTCTTCTATAATTAGCCTTATGTTGAACGTAAAGAAAATGGCATGCATCAGTTCAGAAACACAACCTCACAGTAAATCAAAAACAAACTGCTGGAAAGGTAATTGATTATTTTAGCTGATTCAGAAAAGATATTTTTATCACTTGAGCAAAGCAATGGTCACAAAGTAAATTTTATGATGAGACAATCAATATGTAGTATTGTAGGAAAAATATTTCAGTGTGTGCCAATGTAACCACTGTGGTGGATTACTGTACTACATTATGAATAAAAAGCTACAGTCGGGTCTCTTTTTATGCGGTAGATATGTTCCACAGAAAACAGCATATAAAAAATCGCACAATAAAGGCCTACCTTACGTTCAAAAATTAGGGATACGTTCCATAATTTTCTAAAACTGCATAAAACCGAAGCAATGAATTAAAATAAACCTAAAATTGCATAAAAAAAGTTTATGAAAATTCAGGAAGTTTGTTTTAAAGCTTTATTCATTTAATTTTATTGAAAAGTGTTACTTTTCAATAATTTGACATAATTTGAAAACTGGTCCAAAATCACTTCCATCACCAGAAGAGATAGTCAGTGCATCAGATCTGTATGGTAAAGGTAATGGTTCTTCACAATCAGAATTAGCTTCACCCTCGTTCTGAGCTGATTTTTTTCTTCTGACAATGTAATCAGTGATTAAACTTTGCGATAATGATTCGCCTCATTTTTTATACAACTCGCGATATCCAGACATACAGTTCTTCAGCTCATGTGCGTCATTAACAAGAAAATGATTTTCCAATTTATTCAGTTCGAGACCTTCTCGAATTATATTTGCAGTGAGGGGGGACAGGTTTTTCTTCTGCTTCACTATCATTTTCTAGATCTTCAATGATATCTAAAGTTAATCGATATCCAATAATATCATCGTCACTTAAGGCATTATCCACAAGCAATTCGTCTACATCAATCTAAATGTATCAAAACCTTCTCCACCAATTTCATGTGCCAAAGTAATGATTTCAGCTGATAATGTAGATGTTTGCATGGTTGCACTGTTTGCAACACATCCAGGCCAAGCTGCTTTTCAGCAGACATTAAAAGTTTGTGGTCTTATTTCAGAGATAGGATGCAACATGATTTAATCAGTCCAAAATAGAAATTTTTTTCCAAACGTTACCACAAACATTACGCAAAATAGTTACCACTTTAAAAACTACAATGATCATAAAAGAGAAGTTAATTTTCTGCCATGTAATAATAAACAACTCATCCCACAATACGGATTGATTACCCCAGGATTTCTCAAACTGTGTTCTGCAGAAGATGAATAAGTATTCCGTGAGAAGTTCTCCTGGAATTTGTCATTTTAGTTTTCTAAAATGACAAATTCCAGGAGAACTTCTCCTGGAATTTTTCATGAATAAATATTTTATAGTGGAAATATGCTGAGGAGAATAATATTTGTGAATATGTCGAAAAGCTCAGACCTAGAACATCTAAATAACATATGTGTAGCAAATGTTAGCGACCAAACCGTGTATTTTTAAACATTGAAGTATTCATGAATTATCGTTAATTTTCACACATCGAAACCTTTCAACATTTGGGGAAAGGGAATACCACTGTTTATGACCGGTTGTAAAAATTGCCTGCAAGCCAATTACGACAATGGGCGGCGTATCCTCTGTTCTCAAAACTGAACGAAATAACATCTGTGTTGCAAATGTTAGTGACCAATCATCAAGAAAGTATAAAGAAAATTTTTCCACTGAATTGAAGATCAAGGTAGTCTGTATCCGGTTCTCAGATCTAGTAATACTGACTACTTTCTTCACAAGTTCGTATTGTAGGGTGAAAGTGCTTGTTTCGAAACCATAGTGTCATGATTTTTTAAAAGTAATAGGCCTACAGATTTAAATTTTAATATGAATAAGAGACAAGGGACTTTGTTTAATTTTGGTGTTAAGAAATCTCTTATTGAAGGTGTTTGTGACATAACAGATAGTGATTCATCCATCTCCAGCATACAAAGCGATCTCCAGGATGTACAAAAGGAGGGGAAAACTATCAACACACACAGGAGAAAAAGTCTGCATTCACTTGTAATAATATTATAAATTTTTGGTGATCAGAATAGGATATGTCAATGAAAATCAGCACAAATTAATTTAATGATGTTTATGTTTAAATAATTATTAATTAATGATAAAAATCAGCTAAATTAACAATTAATTAATACATTACAAAATAAGCAAGGTGTTCCATGAAAATCTCAAAATTTGTGAAGTGTAGAAAAAGTTTGGGAAACACTGGATTACCCTATTATCGGAATGGATTCTCCTTCTGTTGACATGCGCAGAAGTGTTGAAAGAGCTTGTATCTTGAAGTTATGCACTGCATAACTTTAAATCTGCATAAAAAGAGACCCGAACGTATAGCAGAAGTTTTAAACCACTGAATATTTTTTGCCTTTCAACCGTTTAGAAAAATCTCTACATTTCTCACTTCTCCTAAGGACAAGCTTCCACATCTTAATCACCCAGGTGTCTACAAGATTCTGTGCTCTTGTGGATTATCTTATTTTGGACAAAAGGGAAGATCTGCCTCTATTTGGCTAGAAGAACACCAATCTTATATTGAATACTTTAAACCTGAAAAGTCTGGACTTGCAGAATATGCCATCTTCACCAGACACAGAGTTCATTGGAAAAAGACAAGAGTTCTTCACAAAAGTCAGTTTCTCATGGAACGCCTTTATAAAGAAACATGTGAATCTCTACTTCATTCTCCTAACTTAAACAGATCCGATGGCTTACATCTATCCCCTTTATGGGAGATAGTACTTTACAAATCAGCTAATCTTTCCTAACTGTTTATTGTATTTATTTTTTTTTTTTTTAAGGAAATTTATTGACCTTTTTAGTTATCTTATACCAGCTACTTAGGTTGCGCTTTTTGGAATTGTCAGTTATTGTTTAATTTGAGTTTAATGTACTGAAGATGCCTGTGACACACAGGCGAAAATTATACTATTAAATAATCTTTGTATGCGAGTTTTTTCCGTTATTAATTTTGTATCGAGGTATCAGAGAGTTGTATATGGGGTTGCAGTATCCGAAAAGAGGAAGATCACTAATGGTGTTGGGATGGGTTTAACTAGTGATATGTAGCTGTTTGCAGATCGTGCAATGTGTAAGGTTTTGAGATTTGGTAAGCAGCCATTTGATTCACAGTATATACTTGGCAGGGAAACTTTAAAGGAAGTAGAGGAGATGAAAGATCTGGGAGTGAAGGTGGACAAGGACCTGAAATTCAGAGGCCACACTGCACAAGTTGTGAAGGTATCACATCAGACAATGGCAATGATGACCCTAACATGCAGAAATAAAGAGGTTAAGATGCTGTTGTATAAGGCATTGATCAGGCCTCATATGGATTATTATTATATGGATTATTAGATTTGGGTTACCAGGTTTTCATGGTGATGAGAATATGCTGGAAAGGGTCCCAAGAAGATTCATAAAGGTAGTCAGTGGTCTTTGGAATGTGGAGTATGAGGACATATTGATAGAGAATGTAATTTGAAAAGCCTCATGAATAAGAGGAAGAGGGTGGGGTGGGGGATATCATTGAAACATATAGGCTAGTTAGGGGTTATCAGGTGGACATGGAGAAGATTTTTCACAGAATGGGAGGGGTGGGGATAGAACAAGAGGCCATTGCTGGAAACTGTATAAGGAGGGTGTGAGCAGAGGAATGAGGAGAAGGCTCTTTGCGTGGAGAGTGGAATGCATTGCCAGAGTGTGTTGTGAACGCAGACACATTGAATCAGTTTACGGCACAGTTGGATGAGCATTGCACTAGTGTGTATCTCCCACAATGAATCTCGGATATTAATAATAATAATTATTATTATTATTATTATGTGACACCTCCAGGGGGTCCAAGACTCATCAAGGGCACCTACTCTACAACTCTGTCTCCAACAGTCAATCCACCAACTACAACTAACCACAACTATATCATCTATCGCCCACCACCACCACTGGCATTTTCACGGACAATCCCAAACATCCATGCCCACAGTGAGACTCAACAAACCCGCAACCTTTTGGTTGGAGAGCAGATGCGCTAACCACAAGGCCAACCAAGCCCTCCATATCATTTTAAAATAATTTGTATTCAGAATTATTTAATGCTGAACTCTTTCAATAAGAATTTTGTTTGTATACTTTCATTCATAAGAACAAGTTACAGAAATGAGAATGAATGATCAATTTTTAAAACTTGTTTTAAATGGAAATGTATTTATGTAATGTAGTGCTGACAGAAAAGACAGATTTGACTCAACTGTACAGTTTTTGATGCATTTCGAATGACTAACCAAAAAAAAAAAAAAAATTATTGTTACAGACCTCAACACAAAGGAACTTTCATTTTTATCTAAATATGCATATGGCATTTCCTCAAACAGTAGAATACATGAAATTTATAACGAGCAAACATACAGCTATTACTTAACCCAGCTCACTTCCAACCCATGTGCACACAAAAAAAAAAAAAAAACATTTTTTGTGCATGTTTCCAGTCTCAGGCACGATGATGAGACTGGAAACGTGACCGGCATGACCGTATAGTGCAGATGTGGTAGCCCTCAGTTTTAATGCTAGAGGGATAGGACTGGTTCGAGGCCTGGAGGTACAGGAGGAGAGTGTGTTTCAGATACTGAGTACTCTGGATGTCAGTAAAGCTGTTGGACTGGAAGGTATTTCACCACGAGTTTTAAGAGAATGTGCTAGGGAATTGACAGTGCCTTTAACGTGGCTTTTCAATGAAAGTCTGGCTTTGGCGAAGGTGCCCAGGGAATGGAAGGAAGGTAAGATAGTGCCATTACATAAGGGTGGTAACAGACTGGAAGTGTCTAATTATAGGCCAGTCTGTGTGTCATCAGTAGTTGTTAAGATCTTGGAGAAAGTAGTGAGGGACCGTATACAGCATTGGGCAGATGAGGGTAATGTTATCTGTGAGAATCAACATGGATTTGTTAAAGGATGCTCTTGTTTTAGCAATATGCTAGCCTTGTATAATAAAGTTACAAGAACGTTAGATGAGGGAAAGGCATATACTGCAATTTTCTTAGACTTGACGAAGGCATTTGACAGGGTGCCACATGATAAGCTGATATTTAAGTTGCAGCACATGAGTCTGGATGTCAGATTGGTCAACGGGATTCAGGATTGGCTGTCTGATAGGTATCAGAGAGTTGTGTATGGTGGAGCAGTTTCAAGGAGGCAGAGGGTTACAAGTGGGGTCCCACAGGGCTCAGTAATAGGACCTACATTGTTAAACCTTTATATCAATGACATAGCCAGTGGATTGCAGGGGGATATTCAGTTGTTTGGGGATGATGCGAAGCTGGGAAGGATTATTAGTAATAGTGCAGATGTGGTAGCCCTGCAAGAGGATTTAAATAAGCTAGATAGATGGGCAAATGAATGGGGGTGTCAGTTTCACGCAGCAAAGTGTAAGGTCTTGAGGTTTGGGAAACATCGATGGGATGCTGCATACTCTATGGGAGGATACTGGAGGAAGTAGGGGAGACAAGAGATCTGGGGTTGATGATTGATAGAAACCTGAAGTTTAGGGGACATATTGCAAAGGTGGTGAAGGTAACACAGAGGATTGCTGCTATTATGAGAAGGACACTGACCTGCAGAGATAAGAGGGTTATCATTCCGTTGTATAAGTCTCTGATCAGACCACACTTGGACTATTGTTCTCAGATTTGGTCCCCAGGATTTGAAGGGGATAAATTAACTGTGGAAAGGATACAAAGACGGATGACAAAGATGGTTTCAGGACTGTACAAGGATAGTTATGAGGATCGGCTGAGAGAATGCGGACTGCAGAGTTTGGTGGATAGAAGAAGAAGGAGAGGTGATATGATTGAGACTTTTAAGCTGTTGAGAGGTGGTTACAGGGTTGACACTGGGGAGTTCTTTCGCTTGGTTGAACAGCGGGAAGGAGTGATGACAAGAGGCCATCCCTGGAAGTTACGAAAGGAAACTGTGAGCAAGACGGTAAGGAGTGGTTTCTTTGTGTGGAGGGTGGTTGAGCCGTGGAATGCATTGCCTGATGGAGTGGCGGGAGTGAGAACGGTCAGTGAGTTTAAAGAGTGGTATGATAGACTTTGTGTTTCTCAGGGGGGGGCCTCCCCTCGATGAGTCTTGACAGACTTTATGTCTTAGGAAGGACCTCCCTCGATGAGTCTTTTGACTCCTGAATAATAATAATAATAATAATAATAATAATAATAATAATAAGGGCAGTAACCTGTGCTCACATTAACAAAAGTCACAAGCCACAAACCCTTAAATCAGTGCCCAAACTTTTTGATGTCGCGGATCCCCCTGTAGCGAATGTTAATTCACTGTGGCTTCCATAAAATACGAAATGAAAATTTTTTATATTTTACATATTATAAAGATGAAGTAATAAATTACAATTTTACAACACTAAATGTGTCATTTATGACAATGCAATTCTGTTATAAATCGAGATATTCGGAAGAATATGAAAATATCAATTACGCCAGGTGTGAACAACAGGTGTGAGCAACATGATAAGTTTAATGAAAATAAACTATCCTGTGGATCCCCCTTTGAATTACTCACGGACCCCCGGGGGTCCATGGACCACAGTTTGGGAAACACTGTCTTAAATGATATACCTAAGATTAATGACATCTTTGTTATCTTGACATCGTGTACATTGCATGCTAAATATTTTTATAAGAAATTTAAATTATTGCTTCACACACACACACACACACATATATATATATGTGCAGTTTATAAATCATATAACTCATGTCATAAATATTATTTTTGAGGAAATTATAGCACATACTGAATATTAATTACAATAACTTTAATATTCCTGATATTCCAACCAAGTCAAATTGCCATCATCAGGGAATACAGAACAATGGATATTGGTACACAGGCACTAACACTTGGTAAATCAGGCTGAAAAAAAAGTAACTGAAGTTGGGCATAGAGTCCTAATGATGTCCACTAATCAGCTAAATTGGATAGTCTGCCAGTGGACTGAAGATCTCAGAAGGAGCATGTTACTCCACTGCAGAAAATACAAATATGAGTGGATATTCCTGGAATCTGCCTCAGTCAGGAGAAAGTTTTCATATCTCCACAAATTTGGATGCATGAAGCTGCCCCAAATTTGAGGAGTGCTAATCCTCAGATGAATTTAGCCCAACAGCCAAGACAACCCAATATAGCCCACTAGGGGATGTTATTTAGGACTATAGGCCCAGCTTCAGTTGCCCTTCTTTAACTTCATTTACCTAGTGTTAGTGCCTGGGTGCACATATCATTGTTAATATGTGCACACAGGCCCCTGATGATGGTAATTTGACTTTGCCAAAATTACTCCTAAGTTACGCTCACATGCACTTTTTACTGTGCAGGCATTCGGAACCAAAATCCTACGAAATAGGTTGGTTACTCCTTATTTCTGGAAGTAACCTATGACTGTAGCCTCTGTGCTGACGGGGCTGATTTGCCTGCTTGCAGGATGAAAAACCCCAGATAAACTGGGGGAAAATCCCTGCTGCCCACGCCCAAGACCAGCTAACTTGGCTATGGCTGAGGAATATCCGGGAGCTCCTCACATCATTGACGAGAATCGAACCTAGGACACTCCTTCCCCAGGCATATGGTTATGAAGCATATAGCCACTAGGCTAACCATGCGGACTTGCCAAAATATCAGTATTAATTAAAGTTATTGCAATTAATATTTAGTATATGTTATAATTTCATCATCTGCCCAAGTTCAAGTGACTGTCTAGACAGCAGACACTCTAAACACAGCTGAATCTAAATACTTGTGACATCAGTGTCAGTTTGTCTGCACACAGCATGCTAAATGTAACTAATCTGAGCATATAAAGTTGGAATGGATTAGAGTAATAGAAGAGTGGAGACACTGGAGACATTTTTAAATAAAATAAGTGAAATGTATGATTTATCATATAATTCATGTCATATGAATATACTATGATATGATAGGTATATTATTATTATTCCTGACACCTCCAAGGAGTCCGAGGGCTCATCGCGGGAGGACACCTACTATACAACCAAACCTCTACCAATCATCTCCATCAATGCCATCTACTGCTCACCACCACCACAACTAGTATTTTTTTGTCTGTAAATTGTGTGTGTTCTGAAGGGCCGATTTGTCTGTATGCGGGATGAAAAACCAGAGTTTCCAGGAGAAAAAACCCTGCTACCTCTGTATGAGATTGGCTAACCTACCTTTGATTGAAAAAGTCTACATAAAGATTCCTTCCGTCGCGACGAGAATCGAACTTAGGCCTGTTCCAATCGTAGGGCGCAATGTACCGTTGTTCTTCCAATTGCGCTACGGAGGTGCTTATTATATTATATAGTAATTCAGAAATTAATGATGCAGATTAAAAATTCTTAAAGAAATGAAATCGTGCACATTGTGTGTGTGTGTGTGTGTGTGTGTGTGTGTGTGTGTGTGTGTGTGTGCAGTCTTTCCCCCCCCCCTCTCCCCATTGGCGTGCATGCTCACAGCTTAGAGGGAACATTACTCATTTTTTTTTTTTTTATTATTTTGTTTTGTTTTTTAAATTCTGATAAATAATCTAAATACTAACTTTGGAAAAGTTAAACAAAGATGGATAGAAAATTCCAGCTTCTATGGAATAAAATGGAATAAAAACAAGTAAATATTTAAGAAAAAAATAGTGCTGACCTTCTTCCATAAGTGATATACATAAAAAAGTCCTTAAAAAATGCAAACTTGTCAAATAAGAAAATAATAATTTCTTGATTCTAAAACAAGTGAAAGGCTTATGTGTTGGCAGTACATATTTTATTACAACACAGAATAAGAAAATAATATTTATTAACTTATTAGCTGATATTTCTTTAATATTATATCCAGCACCTTCAGAGCACAAGAACAGTTTCACAGCACATGAAACAATTTGGTATAACAGTGGGACTAATTTAAAAAAACTGTAACGAACAACAGGAAGAACTAAAATCATAATTCGCACCATCCATGTTGGAAAAAGAGAGAAAACAAGTATTAATTAGATCTCATAGCCACTCTCAAACCAGTGATTTGGCTACACTATGATGATGATGTGTTTGCTATTTAGCCACCCAGTCCAGCCATGTTGGATACATTTTGAGTGCATTTAAATAGCCAACACCCTAAAGTCCACTTCACAATGGAACAGGAAGCTAATGACTGTCTGCTCTTCCTAGATACACTAATCACATGGCTTCCTGATAGTTCATTATCTTTTAGTTTATAGAAAATCCACACACACAGAGAGATATTTGCATAAACATCACACCATCATCCAGCTCAACAGTATGGTATCCTAAAAACACTAATTCACAGAGGGGACACCTGTGTGATTCCAATGGCAATGCTCTCACTACTGAACTCACTTTCTTAGCCAATCCCCATAGGATAGAAAAAATACTAAATGCACCCCATAAATCCCCTCCCCTGCCTATCACACAAGACCACAGCAAAACTTATCCCATACATTTAAGGTACATCTGAAAAGATATCTAAAATACTTAATAAATATCAGTTATTTAAACTATATGTGAAATTGGCAACTCTCATCTGTTCACCTAAGGACAAACTTTGTTCTTTATCACATTCAGGAGTTTATGAAGTGCCCTGTTCTTGTGATCTGGCTTACTACGGAAAGACAGGAAGAACTGTTGACCACTTTGGTGAATATCAAAATATACTTTCAGCATTATTGTTATGGTAAGTCATATCTAGCTAACCATGCCTTGGATCATATGGAAGAAAACAAAAGTGCTACACAGAAGTCATAAGTCAGAGAGATTATTTTTGGAATCGACAGACTCCTAACATACTCCAAACCTCAACAAGTATAGCTGTATAAATTTACCCCCCCCACACACACACAAAAAAAAAAAAAAAAAAAAATGGGAAACAGTCATTTTAAGACCTAATTAATCCCAACATAGATGGTACCAATTACGATTTGAGTTCCTTGTGCTATCCATTACATTATTTTTAAAAAACTAGTTCCATTGTTAAACCAAATTATTGTTGTTTTGTGTGCTGTGACAAATTATTCTTGTGCTCTGAAAATGCTGGATATAATACCAGAGAAATATCAGCTAATAAGAAATATGATAAGAAAATATTATTTTCTTATCATTCTGTCTTTTAATCAATACTGTTAAAATAAACTTTCATAATTATGGTTAATGGTGCACAAAAGAAGATCTATAGACTGAATTTCTTTTACTGCTGAATGGGATGTGGAAATATATATTTTATTGTTTGTCAAAAATCAGTTTATTATAATTCAAGATCTCCATGGACCATGTGAAAGAGGTCTACCTCTGATAACACAGAAGTATCATATCATTCCTTAAACTCATTCACACATTTGTACTCTCTCCACATTTGTACACTCCCGAGCAATGTATTCCGTGATCAAATAACTTTTCTTACTGCTTCTTTCTGCAAGTTCCTGAGATGGCCCCTTCAACTTCCTTTCATTCTACCATATAAAAAATCTCCCTAGTATCCTTTTATCCACCAAACTCCACAGTTTGCATGCCCTAAGTCTATCCTCATAACCAATATTTCATAGTTCTTTCTGATAGTGTTTTTGTAATCTGCCTTTGCACCTACTTCATCTGCTTCAAATTTTAAAAATCAGATTTGAAAACATTAATCCAAATGCAATCTCATCAAGGCTTTATAAAATGGAACCACCCCTCTTATCTCTATTACTCACTGTCCTCAATATTGAAGAAATCTGCAGGGTTGCCTTCACCACCTTCATAATATGTCCCTTAGAATTTCTATCAACTATCACTCCAAGATCCCTTTCCTTCTGCACTTCCTCCAATACAGTATAATTCCACCAATAGAGTATGCAGTGTCTCATCTGTAGATCACAAAATGCGTGAAGCCAACATCCCCACTTATCTACTCACTTTTCAAGCTTATTCAATCCTGAAGAATAAAATCAGCACTGTTACTAATAACATTCTCCAGCTACATATTTTCTGCAAAAGAACGAATATATCCTGCAGTGCAGTGACAACATCATTGATATAAAGGTTGAATAATAAAGATCCAACACTCAGCATTGTCACCTTCCTTCTCCACGATGATGCTTTCCATACACAACTCTGAAAATCTCAACTGCTAATCCAATTTGCTATCCTGGCTCTTATAATGAAAGATAAATACCAACCTATGCCCTTGCGCACTCCAGAAAAGTGGTAGTATATCCCTTATCCTTGTTACTTATTATAAGTGACAAGTGTTATTTTTCGAATAATCACAGACTACTCTATGCTAAACACATCTGCAAATCGATGAATACAGTTAAACATCAATCGGGAACGTATTTATAATGAATCGCATTTTAAAACAGATTTAAAAAATACGCAAGTAATAAATTATTACAATATGAAAAGGAATATACTAATTCCTTTGACAAATCACTCATTTGCTTTCACCGAGTATTATCATTAGGTTACAGAGTTACTAATTGTTTAATTTAAAGATTCACACAACAAATCCTTAATATGTGTAAATATTTTTGCCCTTCGGAAATAAAATTAACTCACCTAACTGAATCCCTTCCATTTTCTCTGTTAAACAGGTCATTTTTAACTAGAAGAATTATTATATAACTCTAGGATATTACTATAATTTAGTAAACTTGCAAGAACTTTTGCAAAATATTACTGATCCATAAGCATGATGTCAACGTAAGCACATGTTAACTCTGAAGTTACTAAGAGGCAAAGCGTTAGTAACTGTCCTATATCGAAATATGTAGCAAATGATGAAATCGCGCTAGAGTATTACATCTTGTAATACTCTGGCGCGATTTCATCAATAAAAATGCTTGTAATTTACAAGCATTTTTTATTATTTATTATTACATAATAAATAAGGGACATTAGAGGATTTGCATTTATAATGCAAATCCTCTAATTGCAAACTCTCTCTAATGCAAACCCTCAAATCCTCTAATGCAAATCCTCTAAATGGGAATGAACCGTATGAGAACAGGTTGAGGATTTGTGGGTTGCAAAAATTGGTTGATAGGCGGAAGAGGGGAGATATGATTGAGACATTCAAATTACTGAAGGGTTTCTATAAAATTAATTCAGAAGATATTTTTGAGAACAGGGCTGGTTGTGGGAGGACTAGGGGACATCCATGGAAACTGGGCAAAAGTGTGGTTAGTAAAGGTGTTAGAGCTGGGTTCTTTACTTTTAGAGTAGTGAATGAGTGGAATGCGCTCCCTGAGTCTGTGGTGGATGCTGTGACAGTGAATGAGTTTAAGGCGAGGTATGATAGATACTGTATGAATGTCGAATAGTTGTGATGAAAATGATTTGGGGCCTCCCTCGATGAGTCTAATGACTCCCTGGAGTTGCCCGTAATAATAATAATAATAATAATAATAATAATAATAATAATAATAATAATAATAATAATTACAGTGCAATTACTCCGTTCTTTGATGTACACGAAACAGTATTACTTTCTATCAATGTTTAGATTATGGAAAAATAAATACAATAAGTTTACACTCGCCATTACTTATTGCTAAATCCGTTATTTATAGTTTCCTAACAATATTTTCCCCATATTAATCTCTTATTAGTAATACCTCTAATATGAGTACATGTGCATTTCGGTCTTCTAAAGGACACCAAATTATATTATTATTCTTCTTATTGTTGTTGTTAAGAGAGACCTACAGGAGGTCAGGGACTAATCGAGGAAGGCGACAGACCACGCACCAGCTATTTTAATTCCTAATGAATTCATTCACACTACTTGCATACACAACATCTAATGACAATCCATTCCCATCACGTACCACTCTATGAGAGAAAATTTAGCCCTCACTCCCACCCCTACCTTCTGGATTGAAATCGTTCTCAGCTTCCAAGGATGCTCTCTCTTAATATCCCCACCCTCTATAAATTAAAAGTTCTATCTACTGAAATCCTGTGTGACTCTTTCAGAGGTTTGTAAATCTCAATCGCGTCACCCTTCTTTCTCCTACAGTCCACAAATTCTCAATCTCTCTTCATAATAAGTTTTCGACAATCATTTTAGATACTCTCCTTAGCACTCTCTCCACTGTATCAGAATCACAACGGAAGTAGATCTTCGCAATAGTCCAACAGAGGTCTTCTCAACGCCTTCTAAACAGCCAAAATGACTTGCTTATCTTTACATCTCAAAGTACGTTTCAGATTGCATTTATCTTCTGACCTGTATTTACAATGTTTGCTATATGGTACTTGAACTTCAACTTCCGATTTACTAAAACTCCAAGATCTATTGCCTGATCAGTTTCTTTTGGCATAATCCCACCAATATACAGGGTGATCAAAATCCCTGTATACCTGTTTAAGGCCTTGTAGAGTCCAATGATACCACTGCTACAAAACTTTGTATGATTACATTGAACGTCATACGGAAGCGATTAAAGATAACAAGAAATCATATTCTTGGTTTCATCCTATATCCAATTTAAGCAAAGTTTGTGCATGAAGTAACTTCATGAGATTGCAACTCGTATATAGGGGCTAATGACTTCACATCAATTGCCTTAATACTTTACTATCGTTGAATTATGAGATGTATACTTGGGATTCACTTTGGGATCGTGTTATTTAATTTCAATTAAAGAACACGAAAAATTATTTGAGGAATACCATATTTTCTTGATATAATATCCTCTGACAATTCCTTCTTAAATATCAAGAAGTTATGGATTTACTATAACTTTATATGCCAAAAATATCATGATTCTCTTTGG
The DNA here is from genome assembly GCF_054136105.1 of Typopeltis vanoorti. Lineage (NCBI taxonomy): Eukaryota > Metazoa > Arthropoda > Arachnida > Uropygi > Thelyphonidae > Typopeltis > Typopeltis vanoorti. Next base: position 88,558,401 of record NC_143564.1, on the reverse strand, counting down.
TACTAGTAGGATCTAAATAAATAAATCAGCTAACAACTTTTATTCACTTATAGGGAATAGATGAGGTCTATTGGAGACTAAGTGGGCACTTCAATCTCCAACGGTAGCCAACCAGAGATGTGTGTATATATATAAAGGGTGTCCCAAAATTCATAAGATTTAAATTTAGCGACATTTGTGGAGTAAAGTGTTGCCAACGAGAAAAAAAAAAGACAGCGTGAAAGATGACAGTTCAGGGTTATTAAAAATGGAGCGCTACACGAAAGAACAACGCATTTTCATTGTTCAGCAATATTTTAAAAATAATGAAGGTTTGGCAGCTACAGTTCGCAATTTTCGTACAAAATATGGTCGGAATAGTGATTTAACTTCATCAACTGTGAAAAGATTAATTAAAAAATTCAAGGAAACTGGATCAATTAGTGATCTTATACACTCTGGCCGTCCTTCAACAAGTCGTTCAACAGAAAACATCGACGCAGTTCGTGAGAGTGTTGCTGAGAGTCTAGGAACATCAATTCGGCACCGTGGTCTTGAATTGGGCATTTCGAGAAGCTTTGTACAGCGTATTCTCACGAAAGATTTGCATTTTTATGCTAACAAAGTTCAATTGAGTCAAGAACTGAAGCCTACTGACCAAACACAGCGAAGAGAGTTCGTTGAATGGATTATGGAACAACAACAAGTGGATGCTTATTTTTCGAACAAAATCATCTTCAGCAATGAGGTTCATTTTCATCTTGATGGCTTCGTTAATTGACAAAATTGTCGCATTTGGGGTTCAGAAAATCCACGAGTGATTGTTGGGAAACAAATGCATCCACAACGTGTCACTGTTTGGTGTGGATTTTGGGTGGGGGGCATCATCAGTCCATTCGTCTTCGAAAATGCGGCTGGTAAGGCAATAACAGTTAATGGTGCTCGCTATCGCGACATGATAATTCAGATTTTTGTGCTGAAATTGCACGATATGGATGTGGACGAGATGTGGTTTCAACAAGACGGTGCTACATGCCATACAGCCCGAGAAACAATTCAATTACTGTACGAGTCATTTCCTGGTCGTGTAATTTCCCGTTTTGGTGATCAGAATTGGCCGCCCAGATCATGTGACTTAACGCCATTGGACTTTTTTCTTTGGGGTTTTTTGAAGTCTAAGGTTTATGCCAACAAGCCCACGACCACCCACACCGTGAAGGAGGAAACTGAGCGCTGTCAACGAAATTCAGCCACATTTATGCAAAACGGTCATGGAAAATTTCTACAAAAGAGTGCGTATGTGCCAGCAAAGCCATGGAGGCCATTTACCCGATATGTTATTCCATGCATAATCCTATACTGTATACTTTATGAATCAATACGATATTATAATTTTTAATTAAAACCTTGTGTTTTCTATCAAAATTACTTTTTGCGTGAATTTTGGGACACCCTGTATATATACCGAGTGATCCAAAAGTAACAGAAAAAGTAAAAATTCAATAATTCGAAAAGTATAGACAGTAGAACGATGCGGTTTTCACAGAAATGCAGAGAAAGACATGGAATTTTTTTTAATAACCAAAAATTTAATTGCCAGAATAGTTATGTTTTCCACCGACAGGTGGCACTTTGGCTGTGTCAGTGGGTTGTGCAGTGGCGCAGCAGAGTTCACAACGCAGCTAGGATTACAAATGCTCACTGTGATGGCCATCATTCATGAGGATGGACGTCAGACGTGACACGACATCCTGCACAGCATCGAAGAGGGTTTCAGCTATAATTCCTGTCACGTGATAGCAAATAGCTTCTTTCAACATGGCGAATGACGTCGGCCGACCTCCGTACACCTGTAAATTCAAGTAGCCCCATAACCAAAAGTCACAAGGTGTAAGGTCTGGAGTTCTTGGTGGCCAATCGTGATGGAAAGAGCGACTGAGGACACGGTCATCGCCAAATGTCTATCGCAGCAGGTGCTGAACAGGACCTGTAATGTGCGCAGGTGCTCCTTCCTGCATGAATGTTACATTATAGAGCGCTTGCCTCTCTTACAAGGAGGGAATAATGTTATCGCCTGTGACAGAAACAGTTCGAAATTTACCGCTGTGAACTCCACAATCGCGTGTGGGTGCTCTCTCGCCCAGATACGGCAGATGTGCGCATTTACACTTGCATTAAGCGAAAAGTGCGCCTCATCAGTCCATAGGACATTTGACAGCCAGTCCGCATTGTTATCCATCTGCTGAAAAGCCCAATTTGCAAAATCATGACGTCTCTCGAAATCGGTTGCTTTCAGTTCCTGTACTTGTTGGATTTTGTAATGATACCTCTTGGGGATGATCCTGAGTGATTGCCAAACAGTCCTGTATGAAATACCAGTTCGTCTTGAAATTTGACATGCACTGCATTCCCCATGTGCGGAAACTGCCGATTATGGGTGGTCTCGTGTTCGACCTTGAGGAGCACAAGAGAGACGTCACTTACAATAGAACGCAAGCCAGTGCTTTGTCTAGTCACGTTCTATTTTCGGCCAATTCTAATGAAGAAAACCCTACCCAACCAGTCCTATGGGACAAGTCTAATAACATTTTCCGTTGCAATGATGAAATAGAAAGGAAGAAAATAGAATCAAAAGAAATCATTCTCAAGCCCCTTCATCTTAAAAACAACATGATTTACAAACATTCAGACTGTCATTGTGCTGTGGTCAAATACTGCCGTTCACGAGATGCTATACCCATGCATACGGCCAACAATGAAGCCAACGATGAAACAATTTTTAGAGCGCAGACTTCAACGTTTCAACGTTGACATATATATATTATCCACTAATTTTCCGTGTTGTTTACAGTTATTTCCTCCATATTTATTCCTGGTTATTTCTTTTTTTAATGTGCACCTGACGAAGGCTGAGACAAGCTGAAACTAGTTGTGTAGTACTAATGAACTTTGTTTCCATTTCTCTCGGTTTGTAGTCATTCAATTTTTTTTATAATATATATATATATATATATAAAGTCATTAAATAGATATTTAATGACTTTAAACCGAGACTTTAAACAAAGTTCATTAGTACTAATGAACTTTGTTTTCATTTCTCTCGGTTTGTAGTCATTAAATATCTATTTAATGACTGTAGTAATTTTCAGAGTTTGTGGTAATATTCAGAGTTGAAGACGACTGTTGCATTGCCTTTATCTGCAAGTAAGATAACGATTTTTTTGTTCTTTTCGTGCTCAACTCTGAAGATTACCACAATAAAATGCTTCAATTGCTTGATGACAACATTACATATTCAGTTCTTCAGGATGATCCAACAAGAGAACTACAAAACTGCACAAACAATCTCTTAAAGACTACAAGTAAACTTCCCCACAATATACGCCTTTCTTTACGTTCTCTACACCCTCTTATTCAACGCATTTATGGAGTTCCGAAGGTCCACAAGGAAAACACCCTTTTTCTCCCAATTGTGGATGGAATTGATGGTTCTATTTATAACCATTGTAAACATCTTGCGGAATACCTCAAGTGTTTCTCCAATAAATCTTCGTCGTTCGTCAAAAACAACGCAGATTTCGTTTCTCATATCAAAAATATTTCCATCAGCGAAAATGACATCATAGCAAGTTTTGACATTATCTCGTTATTTAATAACGCCCCTACTGAGAAGGTATTAACATTACTAAAGGACAAATTGTCTAAAAAGCTATTTACTTTATAATAGCATTGTATTCAATCTGGCTACTTCAGATATAGGGACTCCATTTACAAACAAAACCAAGGCATAGCAATGGGCAACCGTTTATCCCCGGTTCTAGCAAACATTTTCCTAGGAGATTTTGAAACGAAAGCCATACCGTCCTTCTTACTTAAGCCGAAACTTTGGAGGCGTCATGTTGACAATATTTTTATTATATGGAGTCACGGGCACATATCTCTCATGGATTTTCTTCATCATCTTAACAACCAGCATTCTAATATAAAATTCACTGCCGAACTACAACGAAATAACTGTCTGCCGTTCCTGGATGTAATTCTTACTCGATGCTCTGATAGATTTAAAATCTCTATATACCGAAAACGCACTCATACTAATAGATATCTGCACTGTCAATCTCATCATTTTCCACGACAAAAGCTCGAAACTGTTTCTGCCTTAGGACACAGAGCACGCTCTCCTTTAACTAAACCAGATGAGCTCCAAAAATAAATTAATCACCTTTCTCTTTTCTTTAAACAAAATGGATATTCTGAAAAAATGATTAAGAAATTTCTTCTAGATCCTCCTAGGAAGTGTACTATGGAAACTATTAATTTTAAAGGGAGAATTTCAATACCTTACATTAGTTTAATCTCCAATAAACTGGCTAAAGTCCTTAAAAATACACCAGGACGTTTTTCACTACACTTCCTAAAATCCGTTCTCTTATAAGTCATCCGAAGCCTATTCATCACAACCTAAAATATCCAGGTATACCCAAATTATGGCGATTGTAATATCCTTATTTTGGACAGACTAACAAATCTATTGAACTTCGTATAGAAGAACATAAGAGCGACATCTGCTATAAATGATCACATGCATCTGCGCTATCCAGTCATGTTCTGTTCTCAAGCAATCCTCATGATGAAAAAATGCAACGTTTTTTATTCAAAAGATATATTTTGTTGATTACACCACATTTTTTTTTATTATTCAGTTATATAAAACACTGAAATAATAGTTCCCGACAAGTTTCGTAAATCATAGGATTTAAATCTTCAGGGGGTAAATAGTATAACTTAAAGTTTAAACAAGAGAATTAATAAATACAAATCAAAATTGTCTGGCTATTCATAAAACTCAAATAACAGAATGCAGATATATAACGTTATTGACGTTGAACAATACTGGACGATGTCACGTGTTCTTGTTCATCATATTCAGTAGAACAACAGATGAACTTATTAATTTCAAAGATTATCTCAACAATTTGCACAACACCATAAAATTGATTTTAGAACAAGAAAAAATTAAAAACTTCCTTTTCTGGATATTCTATTAGAAGTTAATGAATAAAGTAAACTCTCCTTCTCAGTATATAGGAAGCAGACAAACTCTGGAAGATTTCTAAATGGTGAGTTAGCCGATCTCATACGGTGGTAGCAGGGTTTTTTCTCCCGGAAACTCGGGTTTTTCATCCCGCATACATACAAATCGGCCCTTCAGAACACACGCAATTTACAGACAAAAATTACTAGTTGTGGTGGTGTTGGAGGTGGGCGGTAGATAGCGTTCATTCGTAGTAGAGGTAAGGTGTAGAGACAGTTGAAGATGTCCTCCCGCGATGAGTCTTCGGACTCTTTGGAGGTATCAGGAATAATAATAATAATAATAATAATAATAATAATAATAATAATAATAATAATAATAATAATAATAATAATAATAATAATAATAAATCCAACCTCACACCACCATCCGTCACAAAAAATAAGCTTAATTAACACTCTTCGAGACAGCGCATACAATATTTCCAGCACACAAGAAAGATGTAATGAAGAACTAAAATACTTAAAGCAAATCCTCCAACAGAATGGATATGATACAAAAACCATCAAGAGAATTCCTTAAAATGCCTCCAGCTAACAACACAATAAAAGAGGATTACAAAAACGCAATCTTGCTTCCTTATATCAAAAATGTTACAGACAAGCTAGTCAAATTAATGAACAAACACAACATAAAAGTAGCCTTCCTTCCTATGAAAAAAATCTCAAGATTCCTACATCCACCAAAACCACCTCATCATTCTCTTAAAAAATCAGGAGTCTACAAAATCCATTGCTCTTGGGGAATTCGCTACATAGGACAGATAGGAAGATCTGGAGAAATACGCATGGCTGAACACCAAAAAGACGTACAATGCAAAAGAAAACAAAAAACGGGTCTTGCTTTCCATACCACTTCCAATGGACACGATGTACTCTGGCAAAAAACCACGATGTCATACATAGAAAACAACAGTTATATAAGAAAATTTAAAGAAGCTGCTAATACGCTAAAAAACCCAACCCAATGCAATAAAAATCAAGGTTTAATTCTCAATGAAGTGTGGTCAGCTCTAATAAAATATCTAACTCAATCTGAGCTTGGACTGTATGAACGAGAACAAGAACACGTGACATCGTCCAGTATTGTTCAACGTCAATAACGTTATATATCTGCATTCTGTTATTTGAGTTTTATGAATAGCCAGACGGTTATGATTTGTATTTATTAATTCTCTTGTTGAAACTTTAAGTTATACTATTTACCCCCTGAAGATGTAAATCCTACGATTTACGGAACTTGTCTGGAACTATTATTTCAGTGTTTTATAAAAAAAAAAAAAAGTAGTGCACGTCTGGGAGATCCACATGCAGTGCAAGTCTTAGGCAGCACGTGGTAAAGGTGGAATAAGCTCTGATCACTATTCTTAATATTTACCCTTAATGCAAAGCACATCTCCTTGAGGGGATGAATGATGCTATGCATTAGAGGCAACGGGGCCACTACCCAGACCGGTTTCGACCTTTATTCAGGTCTCATAAGTGGGAGCCAGGTTTGGAAATACCAAGGTTTAAGTAATAAAGAGCTTATGAGTATTTTACCAAAACAAGTTACAATAAAGTGTATTAAATAAAAATCTCAGGATGAGAAATAGATGTAGAAAGTTTTTTACCTTCGGTATAATATATGTTAAAGATATCAAGTTATTTTAAACCTGGTTTTAATCCATTTCCCAAGTAAGCAAACAGACAAGTCAGTCAAGTTTGGCCTGCAAGTGTTGCAAGTCTAGCTGACCGTTCACGTAGTGCAAGACCAAGGCAACTCGTGGTAAAGACGAATAAGCTCTGATTAATATTCTTAATATTTATCCTTAAGGCAAAGCACATCTTGAGGAGATGTATGATGCTATGCATTAAAGGCAAGGGGCCACTACATAGACCGGGTTCGACCTTTATTAAGGTCTCATGAGGAGCCAGGGTTAGAAATACCAAGGTTTAAATAATACAGAGCTTATCAGTATGTTACCAAAACAAGTTACTTACCATAATGTGCTTTGACCTTATTAAATAAAAATCTCAGGAGGAGATATAGATGTAGAAAGTTTTATACCTTGGGTATAATATACGTTAAAGATACCAAGCTATTTTAAATCTGGTTTTAATCCATTTCCCTAGTAAGCAAACAGAGAAGCAAGTCAAGTTTGCACCTGCAAGTAGTGCAAGTCTGGGTGACCCAAGGTAAAAAACTTTCTACATCTATCTCTCTTCCTGAGATTTTTATTTAATAAGGTCAAAGCACCTTATGGTATATAACTTGTTTTAGTAAAATAATTATAAGCTCTGTATTACTTAAACCTTGTTATTTCTTAGCCTGGCTCCCACTGATGAGAGCTCAATAAAGGTCGAACTCGGTCTCTGTAGTGGCCCCGTTGCCTTTAATGCATAGCAGCATACATCTCCTCAATGAGATGTGTTTTGCATTAAGGGTAAACATTAAGAATTGTGATCAGAGCTTATTACACGTTTACCACGAGTTGCCTAAGACTTGCACTACTTGCAGACGTAAACTTGACTTGCTTGTCAATTTGCTTACTTGGAAAATGGATTAAAACCAGGTTTAAAATAACTTGGAATCTTTAACGAATATTATACCCAAGGTAAAAAACTTTCTACATCTATCTCTCATCCAGAGATTTTTATTTAATAAGGCAAAGCACCTTACGGTAAGTAACTTGTTTTGGTAAAATACTGATAAGCTCTGTATTACTTAAACTTTGGTATTTCTAAGCCTGGCTCCCACTGATGAGACCTCAATAAAGGTCGAACCCTGTTTGTGTAGTGGCCCTTGCCTTTAATGTATAGCATCATACATTTCCTCAAGGAGATGTGGCATTGCGTTAAGGGTAAATATTAAGAATAGTGATCAGAGCTTATTGCACCTTTACCACGAGTTTCCTAAGACTTGCACTACGTGCTGGTCACGCAGACTTCCACTACTTGCAGGCGCAAAGTTGACTTGCTTGTCTGTTTGCTTACTTGGGAAATGTATTAAAACCAGGTTTAAAATAGCTTGGTATCTTAAAAAAAAAAAAAAAAAAATATATATATATATATATAAAATCAGCTAACGCCTTTTTGTACCCGTACAGGGAATAGGCGAGGCCGTTTACCCTATCTAACTTTTGGAGACTGAGTGGGCAGTTCAATCTCCACTGGCAGCCAATCAGAGATAGCTGGCCCAAGGCTATCACTAATTAAGAGGCAAGCAGTGAAGAGTGACGGCACAAGTGCCGCCATCTCGTGGTCTCTAACCTTAATATAATATATTAATGTCTGAAATAATGTGGATTCTACGGTCGATTTTCTTGAGTTTACGGGACGAAAAACCCGAGTTTCCGGGAGTAAAACCCGCTTGCCCGTGCCAGAGATCGACTAACTCGGGAACCGGTCGAAAATAGACTTAGAAAAATTTCCTCTAGTCGCCGACTAGATTCGAAACAAAGTCTTCCTTCGTGCGGTTAAGCGCATATATATATATATATATATATATATATATAAATCATTAAAGCTTTTTCACACACACATAAATATATATATATATATATATATATATATACATATACAACTTTCGAAATATACATACACACTGTAAGTACAGTGTTACGTGTTTGGATAAAATATCAAATCAAAATCAAAAAAAAAAAATTAGACATGAAAAAATCTAGTTTATTATTGATAAAATTATATAGTTTGTTATAATTCAAAATTACTTTAAAAAGAAATATATTCTACTTGTTTTGCTTTATGAAAAAATATTGTTTATTATCGATAAAATAATACAGTTTTGCATAATTCAAAATTACGTAAATTACTATAACAAATGTTATCGCTTTAATTGTAATGTCTACATATTTAAAGAGATGGAGTAAACACGATAAGCACTACGAACACTACTGTTAGTCCGCATATTAGTGAAACATGGCTGACGGAAGAGAACATAATTAGTGGGATAGAATGTGTAGGTTATAGTGTGTTTAGGAGGGACAGAGAGAATAAAATGGGGGAGGGAGTGTTATTGATAATAGCTGATGAACTGCAGCCAAGGAGAATTGAAGTTGTATTGTAGGATAGTGAAAAGAGCTCATTTGAGGCTATTTGGTGTGAGATTGTGACTAGCAGAACGAAATATACAGTTGGGTGCTGCTATAGACCAGGCGATGGGATAGATGGTGACGATAGTATGCATAAACAAATTGATGAAATGAGTGGAAGGAGGGTAATTATTATGGGGGATTTCAACTATGGTAACATTGATTGGAAGGAGGAGAGGACACATGTGAGGAAGGAACTGGATCTTATTCAATTATTAAGGGATAACTATCGGAGACAGCATGTAATAGAAAATACAAGGGGTTTTAGAGTGCTTGACCTCGTAGTAGCATCTGAGAATTTGACTGCAATGAATATGACCATGTTGCCACCTACTGGTGAGAGCGACCAAAAGGTCTTGAACTGAGAGGTGGCTAAAGGTGTGGAATTTTGATTATGACGAGGTATATGTGGAATTACTGTGCTGGCAAGTATGACAAGCTTAGGAGATTGCTTGGTTCAGTGCCATGGTATGTAAAACTGCAAGGGCTGGCTGTCGATAGAGCATGGGAAGTGGTCAAGGGGAATTTATAGGAGGTTATGGATGATTGTATACCTAATGTCCGAATAGTAAAACAAGTAGGGGTTAAATGGATGAATAACACCATTTAGCTTGAGCTGCAAAAAAAGAAACAACTGTGGAGGGAATTTAAAGAGAAACGTGACCTGCAGGCACACAAACGATATAAAGCGCAGGCCAGAAGGGAAACGAGTGTGATAAGAAAAGCACAAGCGGATTATGAAAGGAAACTAGCTATACAAGCTAAAGAGAATGCCAAACAGTTCTTTAAATATGCTGCCAGCAAAAAAAAAAAAAAAAACTGTACACAGCAGAATGATTTTAAGGAATGACAATGGTCAGGAGGTAACTGTATCAGTCTATATAGTGGAATTACTGAGTGAGCATTTTGCAAGAGAATATCATCCAGGTGGTGACATTGAATGAATGAAGGAGCCATTAGTTTATATGGGAATTGTGATAAATGAAGAGGGGGTGAAAAGTCTATTACAGAACCTTAATGTCAATACATCTGTGGGATTGGATGGTATACCGGCGCTGGTCTTACGTGAAGCAGCTAAAGAAATATCTGAGCTCTTGACTATGTTGTTTAATTTGAATCTCGAGTCTGGTTTAGTCCCGAAGGTGCGGAAAGAGGGGGGAAAATAGTTCCACTGCATAAAGGAGGATCCAAGACTACTGTTGCAAATTACCGACCGATCAGCGTATCAGGAGTCGTTGTCAAGGTCTTGGAGAAAGTAGTGAAGGGAAAATACATGAATGAATTGATGAAAATGAGATATTGTATGGGGGACAGCATGACTTTGTGAAGGGTAGATCGTGCCTCAGTAACTTGTTCACGTTTTATAACACAGTGACGGCTGAACTGGATAAGCGTAATGGCTTTACGGTTGCGCTGCTGGACCTGGCTAAGGCCTTTGACAGAATACCACATGGAATTCTAATCTGTAAACTGCAACATATGGGAATGGATATAGAATAGGAGAGATGGATAGGTGGGTGGTTGATGGAGAGATATCAGAGAGTAGTTTATTTAGGAGTAGAATCCAAAAGACGGCCTGTGACTAGTGGTGTGCCACAGGGTTCTGTTCTTGGACACTGCTGTTTAATTCGTTCATTAACGATATAGGGAAGAATCTAAGAGGAACGGTTCATCTGTTAACTGATGATGCAAAGTTGGGTAGGGCAATAGTAAATGCAGAAGATGTCAAAATCTTGCAGGATGATTTGGATATATTGGAGTTCTGGGCAAAGGGGAATGGATGCCAATTTAATGTGACAAAATGTAAGGTTATGCATTTTGGGGTGAAAACATTAGCAACAGTATACCACATTGGTGGAAATGTACTCCAGGAGATTAATATGCCAGGGACTTGGGAGTGTTGGTGGATAGGGAGATGAAGTTTAGGGGTCACATTGCAAAAGTGGCTAGATCAGCTCATCAAATCACTTGGTTGCTGAAAAATATTTTGACGAGCAGAGTCAAGCAAGTTATTGTTCCTCTATTCCGAGCACTGATAAGACCTCATCTCGACAACTGTGCCCAGATTTTGTCACCTAGGTTTCTTCTTGATGGGGAGGAGGTAGAGTGGTTCCAGAGGCAAGTGACCAAGATGAATGCAGGTCTATGGAATGAACCTTATGAGAAGAGGTTGAAGATTTGTGGGTTGCAAAAATTGGTTGATAAAACGGTAAAGAGGAGCTATGATTGTGCCATTCAAATTGCTGAAGGGTTTCTATAGGATTAATTCAGAGGATATTTTTGAGATCAGGTCTGGTGATGGGAGAACTATGGCACATCTATGGAAGCTGGGCAAGAGTATGGTTAGCAAAGGTGTTAGAGCTAGGTTCTTTACTTTTAGATTGGTAAATGAGTGGATTAAGCTGCCAGAATCTGTTGCGGATGCTATGACAGTGAATGAGATCAAGGCAAGGTATGATAGATGCTGTGAGAATGTCGAATAATTGTGTGGACATGATGTCTAGGGTCTTCCGCGATGAGTCTAAGGACTCCCTGGATTCGGCCGTAATAATAGTAATAATTTCGTTAATAGTTCGCATCTCACTATGACGTGCATATGCTTGCGAGCTTAGCAATATGGCACTGTGGAAAACACAGTCTCGCTAGCGTCCTTCGCCCTTCTAAGTGCTATAAGATGGATTTTTACTACTTTTTTTACAAAATAAGATAACTGTATAGGATTGTTCATAATAAAATTAAATATTTCAAGAAAATATAAATAAATTAATAAATATATTTATATATCGAGATAAATTGGGGATGATGCAGTTCTGTAATGCCTATGCACGAGCCACTCCCGTGTATTAGTCAAAATATTTTTCTTCAGTGCACAATTTAGTTATTATGCCTTTGTTATAAAGCAAGCTCATTTCTTTAAGTCATTTCTCCTTCTGTGAAACAAATGTATATAGGGATCTATTTATAATGGTGTAATTGTAATTGTTATGTACCCCAATTTTTCAAGTTTTTTTCCTTTTTTCAGAAGAGAAAGATGAGTTTCTGGGATCGAAAAAAAAGCTCTCCTATCCTGAATGAATCGTGATGTAATGAAGAAGTTTTCATAGACGAAGAAAACATCTTGGTCTTATTTCCCTGGGTTGAAATTCCATCTGGTCCCAATGGCAAGGAACTGAACGATTGGTGAAAACACCTCTATAGAAAGATCTATCTCAATAGATTGATGGAATCTCTCTTTACTGTGCATTTCTATGGCAGATACATTCCATTTTTTCCAAGTCAACCGCAAATCAAAAGTGAATGTTTCATATACGGCATTCATATTTGAATTTCAGTCAAAAATCGTAATTATATTCAAGATTTGAAGAGTTATGCAATATCAATTTCACCATGAAAAAAAAAAAAAAAAAATTTGACCAATATCCTCAGCCCTAATTTTTTTAATGTATCCCGATTAGCCAATACGAGTTTTAAACAGTGATTTGTCTTGTGTCTTTGTTTCGAGAGCATTTCTTTATGTGAGAACCATTTAAAGAAGGGAAAAGTTAATAAATAAAAGGAAGAGTAAAAACAAATAATTTGAATATACAATTTGTTCCATCAGGTTTATTGTTATTGGAATGGTCCATTATCTATTCTTCATTAAGCATATTCTTCTGTGTATTCTTAAAATTAAATATTATTTTGTTTAATAAGATATATTTTATTAAATAAAATATATCGTTCCTGCAGCTCAGTAAAAGTGGCATGTGCCGTCAACGGCGCTAGACCGTCCGAAGAAAGCGAATCGTCAGTTCTGTTGTAATCGCACCTGGCAAAAATGGTTCTTATTTCAGAAAATCGAGTTTTATTAGGTTAACTCAAGAAAATCAATGTAGAACCAACACTATTGTCAAACAGTAAATATAGGGAGCTGGCTTTCTCCCTTCCTGGGAAATCGGATAAAAGGCGTTAAAGGATTAGATTTTAATTTGATAAAAAAAATTCTATTTTGTTCAACCTGAAATGAATCCATCTCTCATCAGTTGCCACTTAAAATTAATGGTAGTCTTAGGAGATCTATCTATGCTATTTGTAAAGATTGAACTACCCTCTGAATCTTCAAAAGTTGGATAAGTCTAAAATGGCCCCGCCTAGTCCCTATAGGGAAATAAAATTGTTAGCTGATTTTTGTTTATATATACAGGATGATTATAATTAAATTTCACATTTTGAAAGGCTGTAACTGGGAAACTACTCAGCAGAACGATTTATTATTTACTGTGATGAAATATAAATGCAGCAATGGAATTTTATTTAGCACAAAAGCCAATGTTACAAATTACGTACCATTCTCCTGATATGTAGTGAAACTCTGCGACCGTACCATTTACGAAAATGGCAAATATCCCCAATGATGTATGCTTGGAAAAGAAATTTCTATAAAACCAGGTAGTTGCAGAATGAGTCAGTTCATTGCTGGTGAGCAGACAATGTGTTTAAGCGCAGTGTCACCATTACTGAAGGATAGAGAACTTGGGTCGTTGGTTTACCCAAATAGCAATGCAAAAGCTTAGAACATTAAAGGGACTAAACACGGGTCCTATGCCTACAAACGGTTCACACAAAATGTTCCATAAATTTGAAGATTTGTTAGATGTCAAACTTAGATGTTAAGAGTCAATCCCTCGTTCACTACGTTTCATCAGTTGCCGCAACTCGGATACTTTATTTCAGCATTGTTTCTTTTTTATTGTTATTTCTATGGACACTGCTCCCAGACCATGTCCGATCATGGCTACGCTTCAGGACCTATATGCGGTTCATTTTTAATCTGATGAACTACTCATAATATAATTTTTAAATAATGGTTTCTCACATTGAAAAGAAAACTAAATATACTTTATTACTGCTGTATATTTCGCTTAATATGCCATGAGCTTCAACAAAATTTTTCTCCCTGCAAGAAGCTGATATTGAGCTTCTTCCAGGGAGAAAGATTCTGGCATATTGAGCAAAATATATCAGAGTAATAAATTATATTTAGTTTTTTCTTACATCTTTGAAGCGGTTATTTTAAAATTATATCTAACGGTATGTCTATATTAAACTTATCATTCCATTCATTCCATATACGTGAAACTTGAAGTAGGTGTTCTCAGAGCACGAATAATGTTGCCTTGCATTTTTTTGAGGAAACACAAAAACAGATTTAATTTGTCTCTCTAATGACATACTCATATACTGTGGTGTAATATTATAGGACTTGAGAACTCGTGTGTGGGAATCACATAATTATAAAAATAATGACTATTGTTTAACCCTAATTCATGCAAGTTACACGCTAGTAAAGTATTTTGGAAAGAAATCACCGTGCTGAGGGATAGTGGATTTTCAATCACCTCTACCTGCTGCTATTCTTGAAGGTAATAAGTTTCATTTCCCGAGAAAATCCATTCAGTATGTTGTTATTATTCTGCTTTTTTATATTTATTTATTTTTTGACACAAATATTGTCAAACACTTTGGAAAGCTTTCCAAACGTTTTCCGTTTATTTTAGTGAGATTATTACATTTCAGCATAAATTCGTTTTTCATTGTTAGGCCGACAATTTTTTCTTAAATATCAGGAATTTATGTACGAGAGTGGTCTAAAAAGTCTCGGCCTAACAATGAAAAAACGAATTTATAATTTTTTTTTATTTTTCAACATAATCTCCCTTAAGACTAATACATTTATTCCAGCTCCTGCTCCATTATCCCATCACTGCAGTGGTTCTCAGTAAGATCTTCAAAATATCCCTGCAATCACCTGATTCAAAGAAAACGCTGACCAGCAGGGAAGAGTTTTATTTTTGGAAGAGATAAAAGTCAGAGAAAGCAAAATCTGGGGAATAGGGTGGATGGTTGAACAATTCCTAATGCAGATCCCTTCATTTTCCCAATGCCAAAACACCTTCGTGGGCAGGTGTATTGTCCTGATTAAAGATAATTTTTTATTTTGCAAATTGGGTCTTTTCTCATGAAATTTTTCGTCTAGTCTGGTTTAAAGATTGGAATAATATTCCCTGGTTATTGTTTTACCCTTTACAAGATAATTAATAAACATAACGCCTTTAGCATCTCAAAACACGGATGCCATGACCTTTCCTGCTGATGGATCCGACTTTGTCTTCTTTGGCGTTATTTAGACTGCTGTTTGGATTCTGGTGTGTGATGGTGAATCGAAGTCTCATCCATAGTAATAAATCGACGCACAAAATCAGTTTTATTCTTGTTAAAACGCTCCAAGCACTGTTTAGATATTTTCATGCGAGTGCGTTTTTGATCTACTGTGAGCAAGAGCGGTACCCATCTCGCACAAAACTTTTTCATTTATAATTCTTCATGCAAAATATATCCTACACATTCTTTTGAAATGCCTATAATCTCAGCAATTTCATGCACTTTGACTCGCTAGTCATCCAATACCATATCGTGCACTTTTTCAATGATTTCTGGTGTTGTTACACTTTTTTGGACATCCTTCACGTGGATCATTTTCAAGGCTGCTACGGCCACGAATAAAATCGGCAGCCCATGTCTTCATGAACTGCTATGAACTTCGAATGAATTTCTTTTGGAGTTAAACCTTCTTTTACACAGAATCTTATCCATTTCAAGGGATATAGACAACAGTTTTCCTTCAGACAGGCTGTATCAAACAAACTACTTTAGAGAATGAGTTGAAACTTCACAAGGATGCTTATGATAGATGTACCAACTTAGTAAAAATATCTTGCCATCTATGGTTGAAGTCGATAACATTTTCGACAATCCTCTTATTTACTGTACTTTAATATGTCAAAAATATCACGGTCCTTTTGAGTATTAGTAGGATCTAAATAAATAAACCAACTAACGCCTTTTATTCAACTTAAGGGAATAGTGGAGTCTTTTGGAGACTTAGTTGGCAGTTCAAGTTCCATCTCTAGCCAATTGTGCTACAGATGGAGATATGCATAAATGTCGAGATCCCTAGACACTTATACATATGGCAGAATTAGGCGAATCCATTCTGACAATAGAGAAATCAATGATGAGTGTTTATAATTACACATCCGAAAATTAGATTTATTTTATTATAATTCTAGTTTTTAAAGTGGTAACTATTTTGATTGTAAAACAGTTGAAAATTTTCCCTGTAAAATAGGTGATTTCACGTGTTGGTGAGGAATTCGTACATCGCCTTATTCTTTTCTCCCCTTAAACTTGAAATGACTCTTCCTGCCACTGTGCCAGCTAAGTTTCTCGCATCTGCGGTCCGACATTAGATGGTCCAAGATTATCACTTATTATAAACAGCAATCGATGAAGAGACATGAAAACAAGTTCTGTCATCTCTAACCCTGACAGATTATGTTTCTGTGTGAAAAAAAAAAAAAAAGCGCATTCTACTGTGTATTTTCTTTAGTTTCCATGAGAAAAAAAATCGCTTGTCCCTGTCTGAAATCGACTCAGGCGGGAAACGGCCGAGAAAATTCCGCTTAGAATAAATTCCTACAGTCGCCGTCTAAACTTGAAATTAAGTTGAATTAAGAGAATGCGAGTGTCATTTCCACTGAGCTACACAATTCTAGTAGCTCAGTGTGGCTCAGTAGAAGTGAGCTACACAAGCCTAGTAGGATCTACTTTGAAATGTATTTTAAAATCTTCTTCATATTTAAAGCTTAATACAAGTTTCAATTTCCTTTTGTTACTATCATGCAGCCTTATTCCATTTAAACTTGGTTTGAAGAGTCTGTAGAAGAAGCAATATTTTTATCCCAGAATAGTGCTAAATGGCCTCGCCTACTCCCCGTTTACGGGAATAAAAAGGCGTTAGCTGATTTTTTTTTCTTCTGAATATCATATCTTTTGTTAAAATAATCATCGATGAGTAAAAATACAAAATTATTTTGTATTTTTGTATTTTTAGTCTATAGAAGAAGCAATATTTTTATCCCAGAATAGTGCTAAATGGCCTCGCCTACTCCCCGTTTACGGGAATAAAAAGGCGTTAGCTGATTTTTTTTTCTTCTGAATATCATATCTTTTGTTAAAATAATCATCGATGAGTAAAAATACAATATTATTATAATTATTATTATTAGAATTTGTACGTTAGTCAAACTCCACTGTAGCCAATCAGACACGATTTGAAGACTAGCCTATTTTTAAACGACATTCTCTAAAGAATAGAAGACAACTGCGGCCATCTTCAATACAATATACTGTCCCTAACCTTAAGACATTATAATAGTCTGAAATAGTGTGGATTCTATGTCGATTTATTTATCTTTTTAATATTTTTTATTTATTTATCATCATCGTCATCATATTATTATTATTATAGCCTGTGTAGCTAAGTGGAAGTGGCGTTTTCACTCTACGACGCTTGACCGCACGACGAAAGGGGTTCAAATCTGGTCGCCGACTAGAGTAACTTTTTCTAAGCCTTTTCGCCACCGGTTCCAGAGTTAGTCGATCTCTGGCACGGACTAGCGGATTTTCCCTCCCGGAAAGTCGGATTTTTCGTCCCGTAAACTCAAGAAAATCGGCCGTCGAACCCACACTATTTTCACACATTAAAAATATTGTGTTAGGGACCACCACATGGCGGCACTTGCCACCCGCCTTCTTCACTGCGTGGCGATTAATTAGTGATAGACTTGGGCCAGCTATCACTGATTGGCTACCAGTGGCGATTGAACTGCACACTCAGTCTCCAAAAAGTTAGATAGGGCCTTAAAAAACAGCCTCGCGTCTCCTTATACGGGAACAAAAAGGCGTTAGCTGATTTGTTTTATTTTATTATTATTCATTTTATTTATTTATTTATTTTATTTTATTATTATTATTTTTTTTTGAGTATACAGAAAGGTAACGGGTATTTCTCGGAGAATGATCCCGTTGGCCCATCACAGAGAGCGACTAAATCGGGAACCAGTCGAAGAAAAGTTTAGAATAGTTCCTCTTGTCAAGTACAAAAAATCATACTTCGAGCTGTCTTGCTATGGATACAATCATTTCCACAGGTCTAAATAAATGAACATGTATGCGATAATTTTTAATATAAATTACATGCAGCAGATAGAAAAAGTTTTATATGGCAGATATCTTAACTATAAACATAGCTTAAAATGTGAATTCAATTAAACAACAAAGCTCATTTCCATACTAAGTAAATGCATAGTAAATTAGTGAATATCACAGATTTCTACCTATACCTCAATCTTAATAAAGATACCAGTATGTGCCGTATTGTTACGTACCGCCACAAAAATCACTGTTTCTCTCTATCTATCTATCTCAGTGTGTGTGTGTGTGTGTGTGTGTGTGTGTGTGTGTGTGTGTGTGTGTGTGTGTGTGTGTGTGTGTGTGTGTGTGTGTGTGTGTGTGTGTGTGTGTGTGTGTGTGTGAAAAAATATATGATAAGTAATCATATACATATGATTGGACTCGACTCGCCGGACGTTCTTCGGCATGAAACTCTTAGATTTCGATCTTCGAGTTTCTTATTCGGCTTTGAAATAATGAAATATTTATTATCCCCTTAGATTAATCATATACATAATGTATTCGCAAATGCATTTTATTCTACAAAAAACAGTAGGGGAGGCCTACTGTTTTTTTATATATATATATATATATATATACTGTATATGTGTATGTATATACACACACACATATATATATATATATACATAATATAATATCTTATCTCATCTCATCTTCCTTTCCTCCACTCTTTTACCTTGCGGTTTCGAGGGTTAGTTAATGAACGGACCTCAAACCGTTCACAGGATAAGGCGGTCAGCCGTATGCCCCGGCGTATCCTATGTCCATAATGTTGAGTTCTAAATTGAGTAGTGAATTAGTTGTTGTTTTTTTTTAGGTTAGGTTTTAGGTTAGTTAAAAAGGACTCGCAATAAAGTCTTCCTTCGTGCGGTCAAGTGTCGTGGTGTGCAAACGCCGCATCCACTTAACTACACAAGCTATCTCTCTCCCCCTATATATATATATATATATTTTAGAGAATAATTTTTAAATGACTTTAAACCGAGATAAAACATTACATTTTAATGAAAATGATACAGCCTTCTTCAGGTATCCACTAAAGGTAGAACACAGTAATAAAAAATTGAAGAGACAAAAAACTGAGAAATACAGGCAAAAAATACAATACATAATTTACACAAAAACGTTGTATTATTCAAGTCGTTCTATCTAACGTGCTATAGTTTGTTGTATGCTTGCTTACAGGATCTTGTCAGTACTGAACAACTGCAGTATGCCGATCAGGGATGTTATAACTCAAATTGCTGTTCAAATGTTCGGAATTAACACGTTCTTTGCCAATCACGCGATATCGCGCGATGCGAGTTCTCACCAAACGGCCGATCACGTGTTATCGCGTTGACGTCGCTAACTAAATAAAAAAATAAAAAAAATTTGACCACCACTATAAACTCCAATTTTCAGCTTGGCAATGAACGATATCGCGCGATCACGTGATGCGAATTCTCACCAAACGGCCGATCACGCGTTATCGCGTGGACGTCGCTAAATAAATAAATAAATAAAAAAATTTGGCCACCACACGAAATTCCAATTTTCAGCTTGGCAATGAAAGTGTTAAGGAGGATTTCTCTGGACTCCACGATTTTTCTTTCAAACTCATCACTACAGCGAAAAATGCTTTCGGATTTATCCCAGCAAACTGACTGACTCTGTAGATCGTCATGAGGGTTATTAGAGAAATGATCATGACGGGATAGTGCAGATGCATGCGATCTTTTATAGGAGATGTCTCTTTTATGCCCCTCAATACACAGTTCAACAGATTTGTTACTGTACAAAATAAGGAATATTACAATCGCACCATAACTTGTAAGCACCTTGGTATTTCAGGTTATGATGAATAGCCTTCGGATGGCTTATATGAGAACGGACTTTAGGGAGTGTAGTGAAATCAATTCATCACATGTTTTAACAGTTACTGAAAAAGATATTCTAAGCAAAGGTCTAAATTTCATTCCCTCACCTAAGTTTATTCCAAAAGAATCTCTACTTACTAAAATAGAAAAAGCCAGTTCACTTATCCATAATCATTTGGCAAAACTTCTCCGTGTTGAATCCATCTTCATTATCAATAATGCTAAACCTGCAAGAGATAATCTTTCTCCTGCAGAAAGACAGGCCTTAGAGAATTATAAAAAGAACAAAAACATCATTATTTTACCTGCAGATAAAGAGCAATGCCACAGACGTCATCAATTCTGAAGATTACCATAATAAAATGCTTCAATTGCTTGAAGACAATATTACATATTTAATTCTTCAGGATGATCCAACAAGAGAACTACACAACCGCACAAACAATCTGTTAAAGACTACATTTGAACTTCCTTGCAATATGCGCCCTTCATTACGTTCTCTTCACCCTCTTATTCAATGCATTTATGGAGTTCCAAAGATCCACAAGGAAACCACCCCTCTTCGCCGAATTGTGGAAGGAATTGATGGTCCTACTTATAAGCTTTCGAAACATCTTGCAGAATACCTCAAGTGTTTCTCCAATAAATCTTCATCGTTCATCAAAAACACCACAGACTTCGTTTCTCATATTAAAAATATGTAAATCAGTGAAAATGATATCATAGTAAGTTTTGACATTATCTTATTATTTACTAACATCCCTACTGAGGAGGTATTAACATTACTTAAGGACAAATTGTCTAAAAAGATATTTGCTTTACTAAAGCATTGTATTCAATCTGCCTACTTCAGATATAGGGACTCCATTTACAAACAAACTGCAATTTTGTTTGAAAATGAAGTTAACAAACAAAAGGCCTGACAATCGTTGCCCATTGCAAGGCCTAGCAATGAGCAACCCTTTATCCTCAGTTCTAGCAAACAAATTCCTGTAAGATTTTGAAACAAAAGCCATATCGTCCTTCTCATTTAAGTCGAAACTTTAGAGACGTTATGTTGACGATATTTTTATTATATGGAGTCACGGGCACACATCTCTCATGGATTTTCTTCAACATCTTAACAACCAGCATCCCAATATAAAATTCACTGCCGAACTGGAACGAAATAACTGCCTTTCTTTCCTGGATGTAATTCTCACATGATGCTCTGATAGATTTAAAATCTCTATATACCGAAAACCGCATACTAACAGATATCTGCACTGTCAATCTCATCACTTTTCACCACAAAAGCTCGGAACTATTTCTACCTTAAGGACACAGATCATGATCTCTTTTAAATGAACCAGATGAACTCCAAAAAGAAATTGAACAACTTTCTATTATCTTTAAACAAAAAAAAGGGATATTTTGAAAAAAAAAACAATTAAGAAATTTCTTCTGGATCCTCCTAGACAGCGTACTATGGAAACTATTAATTTTTAAGGTAGCATCTTAATACCTTACATTAGTTCAGTCTCCAATAAATTGGCTGAAGTCCTTAACACGTTCATTGCCAATCACGCGTTATCGCGTGGACGTCGCTATCAAGTTTTTAAGCGGAATAGTATAGCGGCCACAGCGAAACGCGTGTAATATATATATATGGCCACTAGGGAAGGGATCGACTTTCGTGGAGTGGGGATTGCCGTCAGCCATTGTCTATTGTTTATGTTAGCTAGTGCGCACAGTGGCGGCGTTCGGAGAAGGCGACGACACGACGATTTTGTTTAGTTATTCGTTGATTTAGTGTGCTTGAAGTTTGGTTTTTATTTATTTTGAGTATTGTTTTTTTTTTTTTTTAGTAAGTTCCCTATAAATGTTGATATTTGATAATTATTTTTTTTTCTATTTGTACGTTATTTTTAAAAATTCTATGTGATTATAAACGACTGATAATTAAAGTTATAATTATTATATTGAAATGTTTTTTATTTGTAAAATATATAACTTATTTGACCGAATTACATATCACGCGATATCGCGTGATAAATTGACCACCACACGAAATTCCAATTTTCAGCTTGGCAATTAACGTGTTAAAAATACAACATCAGGACGTTTTTCACTACACACTCTTATAAGCCATCCGAAGGCTATTCATCATAACCTGAAATATCCAGGTGTTTACAAGTTATGGTGCGACTGTAATATTCCTTATTTTGGACAGACTAACAAATCTGTTGAACTACGTATTCAGGAGCATAAGACAGACATCTCCTATAAAAGATCACATGCATCTGCGCTATACCGTCATGTTCTTTTCTCTAATAACCTTCATGACGATGCACAGAGTCACTCAGTTTGCTGGGATAAATCCGAAAACATTTTTCGCTGTAGTG
Organism: Typopeltis vanoorti; assembly: GCF_054136105.1. Lineage (NCBI taxonomy): Eukaryota > Metazoa > Arthropoda > Arachnida > Uropygi > Thelyphonidae > Typopeltis > Typopeltis vanoorti. Next base: position 88,535,919 of record NC_143564.1, on the reverse strand, counting down.
ATGAGTTTGAAAGAAAAATCGTGGAGTCCAGAGAAATCCTCCTTAATCCCGAACATTTGAACAGTAATTTGAGTTATAACATCCCTAATCGCCATACTGCAGTTGTTCAATACTGACAAGATCCTGTAAGCAAGCATACAACAAACTATAGCACGTTCGATAGAACGACTTGAAAAATACAACGTTTTTGTGTAAATTATGTATTGTATTTTTTGCCTGTAATTCTCAGTTTTTTTGTAACCTCAATTTTTTATTACTGTGTTCTACCTATAGTGGATACCTGAAGAAGGCTGTAAAAGGCTGAAACTAGTTGTATCATTATCATTGAAATTTAATATTGTATCTCGGTTTAAAGTCATTTAATATTTATACTCTAAAATGTATCATTACAACCGAGTAGAAGATCAAGAATACGCGCGCGCACGCGCGCACACACACACACACACACACACACACACACACACACACACACACACACACACACACACACACACACACACACACACACACACACACACACACACACACACACACACACACACACACACACACACACACACAATTTTTTTTAAAGAATAAATATTTAATGACTTTAAACCGAGATAAAATATTAAGTTTTAATGAGATTGATACAACTAGTTTCAGTCTTTTAGAGCCATCTTGAGGTATTCACTAAATGTAGAACATAATAATAAAAATTGAAGTTACAAAAAACTGAAAATTACAGGCAAATAATGCAACACATAAAAAACTTTCTACATCTATCTGTCATCCTGTGATATTATTTAATAAGGTGAAAGCACCTTGTGGCAACATGTTTAGGTAAAATTAATAAGCACTGTATTACTTCAACCTTGGCATTTGTAGGTCTGGCTCCCACTGGCAAGACTTTAATAAAGGTCGAAACCGGTCTCAGTAGTGACCCTTGACTTTACTGCATAGCATGATACATCTCTGCAAGGGGATGTGCTTTGCATTAGGGGAAAATTCTAAGAAAAGTGATTGGATCTTACTCCACCTTTACCACGAGTTGCATGAGACTTGCACTACATGCAGGCGCAAATTTGATTTACTTGTCTGTTTGCTTACTTGGGAAAGAGGACTAAAACCAAATTTATATAAAATTACTTGGTATCTTTAATATAAGAGCCTATGTAGCTCAGTGGATGTTGCGATTGCCCACCACGGCGCTTGACCGCAAGAAGGAAGACTTGGTTTCGAGTCTAGTCTCCGACTAGAGGAAATTTTTTTAACCCATTTTTCGACCGGTTCCCGAGTTAGTCGATCTCTGGCACGGTCAACCGGGTTTTTCCTCCCATAAACTCAAGAAAATCACCCGTAGAACCCACATTATTTCAGACATTAAATATATTGTGTTATGGTTAGGGACCACGAGATGGCGTCACATTTCAGCCGTGCTTAATTAGTGATAGCCTTGGGTCATCTATCTCTGATTGGTACAAGTGGAGATTGAACTGCCCACTCAGTCTCCAAAAGTTAGATAGGGCTAAATGGCCTCGCCTACTCCCCGTATACGGGAATAAAAAAGGCGTTAGTTGATTTTTTTTTTGATCTTTAATATATATACACACCATCTAACAATAATTGTCCAGACAATATAGCAATTTTTAATTGATACCACCAGACGAAATCGAATCCAGGGTGCAGGGTCGCCCCTAGGAATTTTGCCGCCCCTTCTCCCTTATATTTTGTGTAGTCGCCCCGTGTAGTAGAATATTTTGCCGCCTCGTCTCCCTTATTTTAGTATAGTTTATGCCAACTTTGTCGCCCCACGGATCGTCTTGCAACGACGGTAGAGTCGGCCCTGCCAGGGTGTATCCACCATCGACTTTGATCATCATCTGCACTCTTTGAGAGGCTTTCCAACAATGTGTTGCACATATCAGGTAGTATTTTTCTCCATTTCTCCATCAAAGCAGCACTGAGTTTAGCTACAGTTTGAGGTCGAGCTTCTCTGGACCCCTCAATCGCAGCTGCAATTTGTCCGATGGGTGTACGATGAGTTTGAGATCTGGACTCTTCATAGGCTGGGGTAGTCGTTTGAGAATCAACTCTTCGTACTATTCCATAACAGCTGCATCTTTGTGGCATTGGGCATTGTCATCTTAATAGCAACACGAGTCCATTCCATAAACACTCCAGCGTAAGGAACACCTGATTATCAAGAATATCAAGGTACTAAGGCACCTTCATGGAACCACGAACAAGGAAAAGTGCTCCCACTCCAAACCAACTGAATACATTCCACATCATTACTCCTCCACCAACCAACTTTACTTTGCATACAGTACACTGTGGCAGTAACAAGCATTCACCAGGCTGCTTTCACACCTAGCCATCAGCCTGGAAACTGGTGAACCTTGATTTATCGTTCCCGAGTACCGTTTTCCACTGGTCAATTGTACAGTTCATCACACCCTCTTTGAACCAGGCTAGGCGAGTCTTCTTTTTCGTTGTTGTGAAGTTCTGCTTGTGTGCCTTTGCCCTTATGTGGAAACCAAGTATATGGTGTTCCTTTTGTGCAGTATTTGTGCTCACCATGGTGTTACTGACGCTCTGGAACTCATCATGGATGGTCTGTGCTGATTGTTGCCAGTAATTTCGTGCCACCCGTTTTAACACTCTCCATTCCTCTCAGTCAGTTCTGCCATAGGTGGAGTATGTGCTCGTCCTTATACCAGTCCTCAGCTAGGTTAAAAGAGGAAGGTTGAGCGTTGGGCTAATCACCCATTCTCTTAAAGAAACCCATGATTACAGAAACCACGAGTAATGCAAGAAATCACTTGTGGCAGAGTGCTACGATCTGTGGTCTCTCGACAGACCAATGTTTACAGGACTTTAGAGGGGAGCCAACATCTATGTAGTAGGTGAGCCAAATTATATACACTGAGTTAGCATTGCAGTAGGAAAAACCCTCGATTTGAATATTGTTGAAAGTTTTTTCTTCACTTGGTTATACTATAAATTAAAGATGCCAAGAAATTATATTATTGGTTTCATCTTTTATCCAAGTGCAAGCAAACAAATTTTGCGTGTGAAGTAACTTCCCGACTGGGCCACTTGTGTATAGAGGTCAATGGTTTCATATTTCGATAATCGGCGCGAAACGAAGTACCATGTGATATCCGTGTCACGTGCGGCTACTATAAATGGGGGCATGTATCCTCTGTTTGTAATCAGTAAAAGTTTGCCAGTAATGGGGAAACTTGGCGATGAAAGTCATTTTGACTGCGAGCCAATAGTTGGGGCCCAGAGGGAATGTGCCAGTATTTTGGAAACAGCCACACTTGTTGGTTGCCCCCATGCTACTGTATAAGGTTGCACTAGCACTAGATTAACCATGAACAGACATCCAGTAGAAAAGAGCACATTGGTCAGCCATGCACGGTTGATCCCTGAGGTGAGCATCAGGTGACATGATTGGTATCTCAGTAACTACGTGCAAAAGTCACACAGCTCATCTAGCAGTACGAAAGAGTAGAAGTTCGACCCATTCCCACATGCACCATATCTTGCATTGCCTGGGATTCCACATCTGGAGACCAAAAATGGTACCCATAATGACATTCAGAGCATCACAAAGAACTCCTTGCATGGGCCAAGGAACATTGGCAAGATGGAAGACCCTTGGACCCTTGTTAGATGGAAGACGGTCGTATGGCAGCTTGAGTCACGTTTCCTGCTGCAGTACACTTATGGCGAGGTTAGCATTTGGCATAAACAACATGAAGCTCTATCCCCTGGTTCAAAAATTGGGGTTCAACAGGATGGTGGAGTTGGTGTTATGGTTTGTGGAGCTTTTCTTGGCATTCTCTAGGTCTATTGGTTATCAGCCCATAACCATTGAATGCTACAGAGATCTGATAGTCAGCCATCTCCATCCATATCTGCAGGAGGTTTACTTCGACTACAGTGCCATCTTTCAACAGGACTGCGCACGTTATCATCGAGTTCGTACAAGTACTGAGGGGTTGGAGGAACTCAACGAATTCACCACAATGCCTTGGCTCCCAAACTCCCCTGACTATAACCCAAGTATGCATTTGCGGTATATTCTATAGGTTCTAGGACAAGGTGTAAGAACTTTTTATCCTTCTCCAAAGCATTATTATGTATATGGTCCTAATGTAAAGCTAACTCAGTGTTTACACACACACACACACACACACTGAACAGTGTGTGTGTGTGTGTGTGTGTGTTATATCATCTGGAGGTGATATATAACACACACACATTATATATATCATCTGGAGATGGTTGACTTTCAGGTTTTCCAGCTAATAGGATGCCGAAATTTCTTCAAAACCAGAATCTATGAAATTTTTAATAATGTAATTTCAGTTTATTTTTAAATCGAATATATTTCTACAGAATCAATTTTAAATCTCCCTTCATGTCAACTCGTGCAGTCTTTTAAAATTATTCTCAAGAGATTTGAAGTCATTTGGTTTATTCATAATTCTTCTCAAGTTTACTTCGTCAGCAAGAGAAATTTTACAATTAATAATTGATTCTAAACAGCTGATATATCTCTTGAATAAGAAACTCTTCCAAAACTAAGCTCTTCGATTTGTCTCCTACGAACCTAACGTCTCAAACGCTACCCTTTAAATACAACTTCTTATCGCCTACTTATTCTTTCAAAACACGAATTCAGTTTTTGTTCTTATTCTAGTAATAGATATTTTAGTTGCCTTGTTATCTAAGCTTCAATGTTATAGAAGAGATGAAATCACCTGAAGATGATTTCCTCTCCACACTGGGAACTGATGCTTTATCATTTTCTAAACGGTGAAGTATTAAAACTTAGGTGATGAACTAAGGCAATGAAAAAAGATAACGATGAAGCCAGTAACAGAGTTTGGAATATTGGCTAAATTTGCAGCATATTTCGAAATTCTTGTTTGCTTGCTTGGAAATATGGCTGATGCAGATAAGGCTATAAATTACGCCGATTTTATGTAAGTAAATCGTGTGTGTGTTCTTCATTGGTTTTACTTCATTGATATAAAATGAAAATCTCAATTACCAAGGGAAAAAATTCCTGCATGTTCCATATATGAGCACATTTTGAATATCTTGTAAATTAAGTAATAACTGATGTATCAAAAAATTAAATTTTTTGTATACTTAATTATAAAGTACTAATAAAAATTTAAAAGGTCTTTTAAAGTAATTGTATTATTTCACAGATCTATAGATTTTACAAAACATTATCATTATCAACAACCAAAATCCCAAACTAATCCTTAAATATATCTCCCTACGTTTTGTGCTAGTCTTTTTTTTTTAACTTTTATTAACCAGCAGTGATGTTTGAATATAATTTAAATGATACAATTTAAATTTATTTTCTCATTAAAATATTTTCTTCAATAGCGAAACTCATAAAATCATCGTCATTTGCTATTTAAATTTATTTCATTACTTTAATTTTCATTTCTTTATTCTTACTTCATTAATTTAATTTATTTCATTACTTTAATTTTCATTTCTTTATTCTTATTTCATTAATTTAATTTATTTCATTAAATAAATTTAAATATAATTTACATTTATTTCTTGATAAATTGGAATTCTTATATTGGCATCATGAGCATGGGAGAATTTACAATGATGATTTCTTTAATGATTATTGGCGATGAGGTAATGATTATGAAATATCAAATCATGGAAAATGCAGTATATAGTATATATCTTAGTGTGCTCAGCTCGAATTGTTGCCATAAACACGTGTTGAAAATAAAAGATGACTTTACAAAAGATAAATTCTTACAACTCTGATATTAATGTAATGGAACTTTATGAATGTAATTTTATTTTACTTTATTTTTGGTTGAATGTTTAAAGGACACGTGGGATATAACTTGTAATACTTGTTAAAATCCGCTTACGAAGTAGTGCAGGTGATGTTACCACATCTCAAGGCTTATTGTATTAATGCGCAAACATGGCGCTGCCCTGGTAGTAGTGGGGCCTCACGCTCGCGTGTTGAAGTATTTCATTCCTTTTCTCGTAAGTGTAATATGGATTCAAGTAAGAGTACACAGTCCAAGTTGTTTGTAGGAACGCCTGTCGAAGCAAAAGACGAGCTTGATGAGGTAAGTTTATTTTGCTGTAACTGTTAATTTTTGTATGACTTTGTGTTTGGCAGCCGTAGACCTTAGCTCACCAAGCGGCCAATGAGAAGTTTGTTCCCTTTCAGTTTCACTAAGAGATCGCGCACACTGATCAAGACATGTGATGTCGCTAAGTAATTATAGTGACCTAGAGAGGGCGCTGTTCTTCTGTTTGGTAATCGTGAGGATAAGTTAGTGCCGGCACAGGTGCTGATGATAGTGAAGTTTTGGGCGTGAGCACGGGGTGTTTGTTAGATGTGAGAAGATATTTCTTTTATAGTACAGTAATTGTCAACAACAGTGCTAGCAGTTTATAATATTGCGCTGGAATTCAGATTTGATTAGCGGTCACTGGCTTACAGTATTGCGCTTTCTAACGTTTGTGGCGACAGTTACTTAAAGTAATCAAAAATCAATGTAAAAATGTATTGCTGTTAATTATATGAATAATAAAATATATTGTATCTTTGTTAATTGGGCTTCTTATTTACAGACAGGACTTTCCGGTTTATGAAACTGCCGCTTAACTGTTTTTCTATGCTGAATCAGCCAAAATATAAAAAAAATTCTCATATCATTTGGAAAGTTTATTTCTTTACAACTAAGTAATTACTATTATGTAATTGGACGCATATATATATATATAAACATTGACTGTCCTGATATTAGTAATATCGAGTGATAGAGCATGACTATAAAAACATAGAATTTTCAGTTCATAGTTTTTGGGATGTAACTTATCTGAGATTTTCGAACAAATGGTTCCTGTTTGATCAAGAGCCAGTTTCTATTGGAGTTATATACCTGTGGTAACTACTGATATTTGAAAAGTTCAAATTGACTTGCTGTTCTGTATGTTTTACTACAGTATATTTCGATTATTAAGGTCAGCTTGATATTAGATTATACAATTGCAAGCAAAATCTTACAAATCTTTGTAACGTTTGTGGCGACAATTACTTAAAGTAAACAAAAATCAATATTAAAATGTATTGCTGTTAATTTATATATGAATAATAAAATATATTGCATCTTTGGCGTAGTTGGTGGAGACAGAGAGCTGTAGAGCAGGTGGACTCCCTGGAGGTGTCACATAATAACAATAAAATTCTTTGTCACTATTTGGAGAGATGGGGCCTAGTACTGTGGTGAGTTCCTTCTTCTAGGTCTCTGCTTTTTGTGATTATTTTCTTAAAACTTCTTTTCATCAATCATAGTACATCCTCTAATAACGTATGCTTGGGTAACCTCTTCATTTATTATCTAATATGTTTATGCTCGGTTATGTCAATGTATGTGTCTAATTTAACTTCCTTCTTGTGATTGTTTATTTTCATGGCTCTTATTTAATCTGACACTTTTTTTCCTTGTCGATTTTCTCTTAGTGATATTTTCTAACAATACATATCAAATACTTGAGTTCTTTTCAAGTTTTGCTGTAATAATTGTGGGACTATTATTACAATCATATAAATAGACACTCCACACCATTGATTTTGTGAATCATTCTTACATCTTTACTTAAAAATCTTTTAATAAATCTTTATCCTTTTGCCATAACAATTTTTAAAATTTTTTTTTATAATTATCAGACCTTGATGGAATCAAAATGATTTATCATGGGCAATCCTACTCATGCTCCGCATCATACTTTGCATTAAATGCATTCCCCATCTGCACTTGCCTTACTCTCAGGCAACACATCCCATTTACCAGCCACCTTCCATGCAAAAAAAAAAAAACTCCCATCCTCTTGATCACATCCTCCTTATATAGTTTCCAGGAATAACCTCTTGTTCTCCCATTGTCTACCCCATTCTATGAAAAACTTCCACATTAATTTGCTAATAACCCTTCACCAATGTTTATTTCTCAATCATATCCTTCCTTCTCCCCTCCCATTCATTGATGTGCAGTATCCCAGAGACCAGAAAAACCTTACTTGTTTTTCCACCCTTCCATTATCCCTTCATTCTTTTGAAAACCAGGTTATCAGATCTGTGCCCACCAATCCTGCAGTCCGATGAAAGCCTTATACAATGGAACCATAACATCCTTCTATACATCAATGTAAAATCTGCTGTTCTCTACTTACAAGCTTAGCATCCCCCATACTTTAGGTTCCTATCCACTATCTTCCCCAGATCCTTCATTTCCTCCATCTCCTGTAATCCCACTCATTTACTCAACCTATGCAAGTCCTTTTGCAAAGCTACAATATCTATTTGCTTTGTTCCTCAGTTCTTAGTTCTTTTCAACTTTGTGTCATCTGCAAACAGCTACTTATAATAGGAACTGCCTCCAAACACAGACACCCTTCGATGCAAACTAGTGACTTTCCTCTTCTGGGATGTTGCTACTCAATCCACAGTTTGTTCATACCTATCAGGCCAGTCGCCAATCCTATTTGTTACAATTTAATTACCAACTTGTCATGTGGGGACCCATCAGGGCCTTTGAAAAATCTAAATATTCCAGTGTGTGTATCTGCTTTGTCTAATGCGTTTGTCACTTTGTTATAAGTCGATTATTAAAACAGTCTTCCTTTAGTAAATTCATGCTTTCCATTAAAAGAGGATACTGCTTTTGTCATCCTAGTCCTGAATTTTGGTCCTTTTTAACAGTTTAATACAACCCACAGATTGGCACATAATTTTAATTCTTAGTTTTATCACCTCCCTTATGAAGCCGAACAATTTTTCCATCTTTCCTCTCCTTTGGAACTTGGCGCAGTCTAATACTCACCTTAAAAAAAAAAAAAAAAAAAAAAAGGTACTTCAAAGCTGTTAGCTGTATTTCTAGCTTTCATCTTCTTCTTTAATGGTTCCTTCAATATATTCCTGCTTTTTTCTATCTTATTGTGTTTTGAACTCATTAACATTATATTAGTTTTTGTTGTCTTTCTATTGGCAGTATGTTAAAAACAAAATTAGATAGACATAATAGCAGTTAGAAATAAGCAACTTTATTTCCAAGTATGTTATAACTACTCGGTCAACCAAGCCGGCCTGGTTGGCCGAGTAGTTAGTGTAGTATCCACTCTCCACCCAAAAGGCTGTGGGTTTGAATCCCACCGTGAACATGGTTGTTTGTGATTGTCTGTGAAATTACTAGTAGTGGTGGTAGTCAGCGGTAGGTGTAGATGCTGAGAATAGTTGCGGTTGGTGGAGATGAAGAGTTGTAGAGTAGGTGCCCTCCCTCGATGAGTCCTTGGACTTCACTTCCTGGAGGTGTTATGTAATAATAATAATGTTTAATATTCTGCTCATTCTCAGGTTATATTGTTGTATCAGCATGTTCTATCATGTTTCTATACTTAACCTACATTTATCTCCTTTTATTTCTTCCTTGACTATCATGGCATCTTGTGTGTGTATTGAAAAGTAAGGTTGACAGCAATTTCTAATTGCTTCATTTTCCTGTATCCATATCCTTAATTTCTGGTTGCTTGCAATTTTTTAGCCTTAGATCTATATCTCTCCAATTGATTCCAGTTTCTTTTATTATTTGAGAAAGGTTGATCCACTGTGTATTATCAAATGCCTTTTTCCCAGTCTATAAAGGGAGTGTATGTAGATTTATTTACTTCAGTTTATTTTGCTCTTAAGGCTTTAGTTCCATTTTCAGTAGGAATCCGAACTGTTCATTAAATAACATTCAGTTTTTATTTGGTTCACTACAGGGCTTGACAGATATGCTTGTCCATTGCCCCTGGCAAGTAGCATCAGATCAGACAAAAGAATTTTTTTTTTTACTTAAGAACAAACTTTCTAAAAAAAAATTAAAACATTGCAGTACCACCACTAATCACTTGATCCTATCGACTTACTGGGACATATTTATTAATTAAGAGGTTGTCAAGTACATTTTTTGCATTGCTAATGGAGTTTTGCATCATTTGCTGAGTCCTGGTTCATGACTGAGTAAGCTTATTGTTAGATCATTTTTACAATCTGCTGTATTCCCTTTTTTGGGTATTGTTACCATTTTGTTTATCTCTTGGTAAACTAATTTGCTCAACTTAATTTTTGTGTGTTGCATTGCCCAGATTTTTTAAAAATTCAGCTGGTATTTACCTATACCTACAATTTTCCAGTTTTATAATTAGTTAATTGCTCATTTATTTCTTCGTCCATGAACTCTGTTCCAAGAATTTCTTTTCCATCTTCATATTCATCTTCAGTAATTTTATCTTTCAGTTTCTGCCATCTCTTTGCCATCTTGTTTATCAGTAAGTATTTTCTTTCTTTTTTTTTTTTTTTTTTGAATCATGAGTATATGCAGCAATTAATTGATATGCTTCATGAGCTCCTCCTGTTTTTAATTTATGTTCAATTTCTTTCCATAGTTCTTCTGACTAGTGTTTTTTCAGTCTTCTTTAATCATGTTATCTCGGTGGGACTTGGGTAAATTTTGCCAGCCTTGTTGGTCAAGTAGTTAGCATATCTGCTCTCCAGCCAAAAGGCTGTGGGTTCGAATCCCACCATGGGCATGGATGTTTATGATTGTATGTGAAAATACTAGTGGTGGTGGTGGTAGGCAGTAAATGGCACTAGTGTAGATGATGACAGAGACGGAGAGATGTCGAGTAGGTGCCCTCCCTCGATGAGTCTTAGGACTCCTTGGAGGTGTCGTATAATAATAATATTCCTTAGTTGCTGTTATTGTTTCTTCCTTTTATAGTCTTCTTCTTTGCTTTATTTCCTGTATTAAGTTATGTCATTAGTAATCCACAGATTCCTTAATTACGGTCTTCTGTATCCTAATACTCTGTCTGCTGATATTTTAGTTATTTCTTTTATCGCCATCCAATTTTTCTCTTCTCTATTCATCTTAAGCATGCAGCCCATTTCTTTAAATTCATTTTTTATATTTGAAGTCTTTAGTAGTTCAGTATTCTCCTTTCTTTTTTATTCTAGTAACTTGAGTTATATAATTAGCCGATTACTCATAATTTCTTCATCCAGAGGTAACTCTGGCCAATATTGCCTTCTGCTGGTTATTGTTATATAATTGGTTACTGTATCTTTTCTTGACTAAAATGTTTGATCAATCTGCTATCATTAAATTTCCTGATTTCCATCTGTAGTGGCTTTGTTTTAGAACTTCGAAAATGTTACCAACTATAAAACTATGTTTAAAAAAATTGGTCTTTTCATATTTTCCTATCTAGTCCAAATCACCCAGTTTCTTCACTTTCACCGCCTTTACCAGCTACTGCATTAAAATTGTTTATTATAATAAATTGTAACTGATGTAATTTGTTCCTGTAATGGCCTATATTCTTTCTCATCTTTAGTTAATTGATGACATGTACACTTTAATAATGACAAGATCCACTAGAGTTGGTGTAAAGGTCGTTATCATTTGGAATGTATTTTTTACTTTTTCTTTCCAGTCTTTCCTTAGTGACAAATCTACACTATTTTGACTTCTTTCTTCCTTCTCTAGATGATTTTATGGTTGCCAGTCTGATAATCTCCACTTTCTTTCCATTTGATTTCACAAACTCTTAAAATTCCTACAGACAGTGCACCATTCGATTGGAAAAGACCCAAGTTTGATTCTTGTGAAGAGAGGAATATTTATATTGACTTTTTTAGATGGCAAGTTTGTCAACCTCTTTGGTCATACAGTGGTAGCAGGATTTTTCATCTTGTGCACATACAGATAAACATACACACGTATAGTTAACAGACAAAATACTATTAGTAGGTAGTAGATGACTGTGAGTAGTAGATTATATAGTGTAGATGGTGGATTAGTGTAGACACTAGGTTCTGGTGTGTAAAGTGTTTCTTTGTGATTAGACCTTGGACATCATCATAGATGTGCCATGTAATAATTTCATTAAATTTTAAATTGCTGTTTTCTTATACTGAATTTGTACCCATTTTAGAATGTGGAATGTCTTATTATCATATGAACTATAATTAATTTAATTATATAGTAGAGAGCATCTAATGTCAAATTACCATTGTCCATATGGTCACTTCAGTAAAAACTTCAAGCCAAACTCAGATATTATAATAATTACAATTTTGTGTAAATAAGTATACAGTAATCAAGTATGAAAAGGCAAATAGCAACACATTATTACAGAATGCTTTTTTTTTTTTTTCCTGATCACAAAATTTTTTAATATGTTTTAAAATTCACAATTTCTAGGGATCATTTACCAAGTTTCTTCCAGAAGGAGCATAAGCTCAATACCAAAGGCAGAAAGTTAGCATGTTTGAACTTTTGGTTTCTTCTTTTCTCATTCACACATTTGAGTTTGTGTCCCCTAGAACATTTGGAGGTCTTTCTCTTTTCATCAGTCATATATATATATATATATATATATTGAGGCGGCGGGGGTCTGGAAACACTTAGAACAAAAAAATAATATCAAAACACTTGCACAAGAAAGACCATACGAGGATGTACATATATATACATACGTACTGTGTGCCCACAGATGCAAGATCCTTCGATACTTCTGCGCATGTCAGAAGGCAAATCCATTCCAATAATAGGGTAAGCAATGCGTTTTGTGGAATGATTGTTTATTCTTATACGTCAGAAAATTAGCTTTTCTTTTATGAAAATTCTAGTTTTTAAAGTGGTAACTATTTTGCTTCTACAACAGTTGGAAAATTTACGTATAAAGTACACAATTTCGCATGTTGGTAATGAATTTGTACATTGCCTTATTCCTTTTTTCCCTTTCAACATGAATTAACTCTTCTTGGCACATTGTCAGCCAAGGGTCTCGTATCTGTGGTCAGACAGTATATACATACATATGTATATACAGTAGATTCCGGTTTATTGCAGTAGCCATTTTATTGGGACAAGTCTGGAAGAACAAAAACAAAATAAGAATATAATATGAATTTGCATTGTTTATTTGGGACATAATACTGATTGAGCTAGCGAGTAACCTCTACCACATGGTAGAGGTTACTGGCTGACATAAGAATTGGCTTTTGACTTGGGACGTGGAATTACAATGGAAATCAAGAAAAATTGTACTGTTCTTGATTGCTAAGGGAGGTCAGCTCAAAAGTTAATCTTTTACAATCAGTAGAGTTTATGACCAGTAGTTGGCAAGGAATAAAAATGACGCTCCATTAGATGTGAACCACATCAGAAACTACGAAGTGTTTGCATCCACTGAAGGTCGTCTTCAATACTACAATAAAGATGTTTTGAGGAGGAAATGTGATTAGGATGATACTCCTGAGCTTGAATGAGTGACTAGCCATGATGCCAGAAAATTTATTGAACTCTGATTTTGTTTAATTGCTGTCAAAAAAAAAAAGACAGGCTATTCCCAATTCTTAATCAATTCCTACAGCATCATTAACTACTAAGAACTGCAATCATGTTTAATACATGTAAAAATATCTGCTGTGAAATTATTTTTATAGCAGATATTTTACTTTAATTAAAATCAGTTGTTTAAGTTTATCTATAATCAGTAATAATGCATAGATAAAATACAATACTTGTATTTTGTCTATGCACATACACCTTCTTTAAACTCTTGATGTGCAACTTCGTTTATTTGAGACAGCTGCTTAATTGGATCAAATTATTGCTATTTCTGATATTGTCCAATTAACTGGACCCTTGTATATAAAAGATTTAAAAAAATAGTAACTATAGAATATATATGCATTTTTTACAGATATTTTTGCTATCACTATGCAGAATTACCACAGGTACTTCCTCCTTTCCTCCCATCTAAATCTGTTAAGATTACTGACTGGTTACTATCCAGACACAGTTGGACTCCAAACCCATAAAACACATTTTTTTGAGTGCTGCATATTTCCTCAAATGTAATAGATCTTCAAATTCAGTTTTTTCTTCTTTCATTCTGTCTCGGCTTTTAGCTCATCTGGGTTTATCATAGATAATCTCACAATCTCTAACACTAAAGAAGATTATCTCAAACACTTAACAAGAAAACCTTTTTATGTGTATCTATATTTAATATGATATGTTCATGTTACATGGTGGTGGTTTTTTCCTTCTAGAAACAGATTTTCTAGGAGGGTAATCTTTGCATCATCCTGCAAAAGAGGCAAACAGACCAGAAGAACACATGCAATTAACAGACATAATACACTGTCCTCGAACCTTAGCTGCTTCAGCTGTAATCGCAAATTGCATCGTCATGCTATAAATATCTACAAATTATGATTAAATACGCTACATCCAGTTAAAACATATAATAACAAACATAATACACTGTTCTTATAGCCTTAGTTACTTTGGCCATAATCCCAAATTACATCATGCTACAAGTAGCTACTGATTATGATTAAAGATATTCAGTTAAAATCATGAGTTCATCCTCACTTCACTCAACATCACCTGTGTTCTTGATATTTGCAAAACTGATTGTTTCTATTGTGCTTGTAAAATACATGGCATTAAAATACAGTTAACAGACAGTACACTACTTCATAGCCTTTTTTGTGTTGTTGTAATATGAAACAGTGACATCATGGTAAAACAAGTAGGAAAATTATGCCAGAGGTAGTACATTCTAGTTAGTATGGAAACTTTTTTTATGTGAATAATCCCACTTGCAAATGGTAAACTTTTTATGGGTGAAAAATTGCATGGACCTTTCCCACTTCGGACCTCCAGTTAACTGGGTGGGCTCATGCTGGATGATTATGAAAATCATGTACTACTTAAATATAGACTGGCTGTTTTTGTTTTATTTTTTGTTCATGTTGTCATTTCAATGATTAAAGCAAAATGACTAAAATAAAATAAGTTATAATTAGATAAGTGAGTTATTTATTTAAAATAAATGTTAAAGCATCACGTAATGGTCAAAGCTGGATAACAGAGGAGACTCCCGCGTAGCCTTTTAAGAAAAGAAGCAAAAAACCAATCGGGTTTCTGACCTAATGTCCATTCCTCACCTTCTCATGGTGCACCTTGTTAGTATTTGTCTGGATACTCAATGAATGAGGGTGGGCTGGCTGTTTTGATTTTAGCTGAATGACTTGTATTCTTATTAACTTAAACCAAAATCAAATAATGATACTTGAATATAATGCCAGCTTTGTCTTTTTCCTGTTAAACAATGCAGTTCACCAGAGTGAATTGAATGAAGAAAAACTCGCATTAAAATTCATTTATTGTAGAAATTTTGCATAATTGTCATTTTGCCTAATCCTGTAATGAAGCATTTTCATTACAGGATTAGAACTATAGAACAGCAATCAAACTAAAATGGTCAGTTTTCTACCTAAAAATAAATAAATGAATAAAGTTAGTACTTTTTAAATCTGCTAAACTTTCCTACTTCCCATGAAGGGGATAGACATTGACCATCGGATCTGTTTAAGTTAGGACAGTGGAATAAAGTTTCACACATTTCTTTACAAAAATCTTCTATGAGAAAATGACTTTGATGAAAGACTTGTCTTATTCCAATGAACTCTATGTTTAGTGCAGATAGCATGCTGAGCAAGTCTAGACTGTTTAAGCTCGTGGCATTTTTAATATAAGGCTTGTTCTTTTGGACAAATAAAGGCAGATCTTCCAGTTGGTCTGAAATGAGATAATCTGCAAGAGCAAGGAATCTATTAGATACCTTGGAAAACCTAGAGGCAAAAGCTTGTCCTTAGGTGAAGTGAGAAAGGTGGAGATTTTTCTGATGGGGTGAAAGGGAATAAAAATATTCAGTGGTTTTAAAACTTTTGCTTTGCATTCAGAAATGTTTTGCATATAAGGGATAGGAATGCGAGTTATTAAAAACTGGAAGAGATGTGTACCATAAATGTTAATGTTTTTTTGATGAAAGAATCTTTAAAATCATTTGCTAAAAAGGTGCATTTAATATGCTGTAATTCTGTCTGTAAAAGTTCATCAGAAGAACATAAAGAATGAACATGATGTGATAAGGTCGTAATACTTCCAGACTTTTGACGGATGATGGGTGAGTCTTCTTCCCCAAAACTGAAAATTTTAAGCTTCCATCTGGTTGATGAATGCCTCTTTAACTTTCTCAGTCCATGGTGCACTCAGGAAATTAGAGGCAATCACGGAAAACAAGAGTGTGAAAATTCCCTTAAGTAAGTCAGCTTGTGCTCTGAGAGAATACAGAGAAAAGTATAAGAAGGTGAAGCACTGTGTAAAGTTAACTGAACTAAATATGGAAAGACTTATGTTCTTAAAGAAAACATCAGCGGTGTTAAAATATTCTGGAAGCTATTGAAAAAAAAGCTGAGAAGTGAAGGAAATAGTACTGTAAAAGGAATCAGGTGACATGAAAACTGAAGATAAAGATATTCTAGATTTCTGGATCAATTCCTTTGAAAGGTTGCCAAATGAAACAACCAGTGACAGCATAGTGGTAGAAAACACTCAAGAAGAATGCAATCAGGAGTGCATCCAGGAGTACTTGAGATAGAAAATGTCATCAAAAACATGTGGGCTGGAGTAGATGATATTACTATCATTATATAATACTTCCAAAAAGTCCAAGGACTTGTCATGGGAGGTCACTCTATTGCACTGCACACCACTTACTATCTTTCCCTACTTAACCTCTGACTACACAGTGACCTATCAACATATGTCATCTACTGCCCACCACTAATAGTATTTTTGTTTATAAATTGCATGTGTTCTCATTGGTTAATTTTCCTGTATGTGGGATGAAAAACCAGACTTTCCATGAGAAAGAAAACCCTGCTACCTTTGTATGAGATTAGCCAACTCTCCTTCAGCTGAAAAAGTCTATATAGAGAGATTCCTCTTATCACCATGAGAATCAAACTTGGGTCTTTTCCAGTTGGAGGGTGCAATATGCCATTGTTCTTCCAGTTGTGACCAGATTCAACTAAAATGCTCAAATATGGAGGCATAAAAGTTTTACAATGGCTACAATGCATAATTCAGAAGGCCTAGTCAGAGGATTGATTTCCAGATAATTGGAGTAAAGCTCTCATAGTACCCATCTTTAAAAATGTAATAAAAGTGAATCTGAGAATTACAGAAGAATTTCCCTACATGAGTGTTCTGATAAGATTTATGCAAGCATAAAGGCTGATAAAAATTGTGGAAGAACAATTTTTATTTTATTTATTTATTGTTCTTGGAAAAGAACAAGCTGGGTTCAGGCCAAATGGAGGTTGACAGGATCATTTTCATTTTGAGAATATGATCCTGACATTTGTTGAGAAATCATAGGGGGATCCGTATTTGAGAGTTTATAGATCTGGAAAATGCATATGATAGCATGCTAAGAGAAAGGTTGTTAAAAATACTGCAATATATATATATATATATATATATATATATGAGGTAAATGGGACATTATATCAAGCAATGCATAGTCTATATTTGAATTGTAGAGTCAGTAGTTACAAATGAAGAAGGTAGGAAGATAGTTCGATGTTAAATCAGGTGTGATCAAGGGTACATATTATCTCCACTATTATTCATCACATCAGAATTGGAGATGTTAATCTCAGCTCTTTACTTTATGCAGATGATGTTATATTTCTAAATAAATCCAGTACAGGTCTGTGGGATTCCCTCACTAAATTGAATAGTTGTTGTAATAAATTTGGTATGAAAATCAGCAGTAAAAAGACAATGAAAATTGCCAGAAACATTGAAATCATCAAATGCATTGTAAATGGAAAACCTGTAGAACAAGTAAAATATTTCGGCTATTTAGGCACAGTAAACACTTGCTGAGGAAAATTTGGAGGAAGTTGGGGAGACAAGAGCGTGTTGGTAGTGGATAAGAATCTGAAGTTCAGAGGTCACATTACATGAGTTGTGAGGTCGTCACATCAGATAATGGCAATTGTGCAGAAGATTTTGATGTGCTGAAATAGAGGTTCTGGTTCCATTGTACAGAGTGTCCCAAAATTCACGCAAGAAGTAATTTTGATAGAAAATACAGGTTTTTAATTAAAAATTGTAATTTCTTATTGATTCATAAAGTATACAGTATAGGGTTATGCATGGAATAGCATATCGGGTAAATGGTCTCCACAGCTTTGCTGGCACATACGCATTCTTTTGTCGAAATTTTCCATGACCGTTTTGCATAAATGTGGCTGAATTTCGTTGATACAGCGCTCAATTTCCTCCTTCAAGGCGTGGGTGGTCGTGGGCTTGTTGGCATAAACCTTAGACTTCAAAAAACCCCAAAGAAAAAAGTCCAACGGCATTAAGTCACATGCTCTTCGAAGAAGAATGGACTGATAATGCTCCCAACCCAAAATCCGCACCAAACAGTGACACGTTGTGGATGCATTTGTTTCTCAACAATAACTCGTGGATTTTCTGAACCTCAAATGCGACAATTTTGTCGATTAACGAAGCCATCAAGATGAAAATGAACCTCATTGCTGAAGATGATTTTGTTCGAAAAATAAGCATCCACTTGTTGTTGTTCCATAATCCATTCAACGAACTCTCTTCGCTGTGTGTGGTCAGTAGGCTTCAGTTCTTGACTCAATTGAACTTTGTAAGCATAAAAATGCAAATCTTTCGTGAGAATACGCTGTACAAAGCTTCTCGAAATGCCCAATTCAAGACCATGGTGCCGAATTGATGTTCCTAGACTCTCAGGAATACTCTCACGAACTGCTTCGATGTTTTCTGTTGAACGACTTGTTGAAGGACGGCCAGAGTGTATAAGATCACTAATTGATCCAGTTTCCTTGAATTTTTTAATTAATCTTTTCACAGTTGAAGTTAAATCACTATTCCGACCATATTTTGTATGAAAATTGCGAACTGTAGCTGCCAAACCTTCATTATTTTTAAAATATTGCTGAACAATGAAAATGCATTGTTCTTTCGTGTAGCGCTCCATTTTTAATAACCCTGAACTGTCAGCTGTCACGCTGTCTTTTTTTTCTCGTTGGCAACACTTTACCGCACAAATGGTGCTAAATTTAAATCTTGCGTGAATTTTGGGACACCCTTTATTAGGCCTTTTAAAGATCATAGTGCATAGATTTCTTTTCATGGTGATAAGGATATATCGGAAATGGTACCAGAGAAGACTAAAGTGATAACTGGTCTTTGAGATGTGGAATATGAGGACAGGTTGAGGGAACAGTTGGCAAAGCATTGTGAATAGGAGGAAGAGAGGAGATATGATTGAGACATTTAAGTTGGTAAAGGGTTGTTACTTGTTAGTGTGGAAGAAATTTTTCATAGAATAGCGGGGTGTGAGCAGGGGCATAAGGAACAGCTGGTTCTTTGCATGGAGAATGGTTGGTGAGTGGAATGCATTGTCTGACATTGTGATGAATTGCAGATATATTGAAAGGAGTTTAAAGCACAGCTTTGTATGTAACAGTATGTGCCTCCTGCTATGATTCTGTGGAGGTCTGGTGCTGTTAATCATAATAATAAACATGGAAATAGACAACAGGATAAGCAAAGCTGTTATATATAAATTTATATGTAATAAGAGAAATTAGTCAAATTCTAAACCAGAACTATACAAGACTGTTCAAACCAATTTTAACTCATGGTTCTTAGAGCTTTAGAGATAAAACACTTGATCAAAGACTGAAGGTCACAGATCTGAAAAAGATTAGGAGTGAGAACACATGGCATCAGTGACACAATAATATTAAAAACTAGAATATTAGGAAGTAATTTGACACTGTTAACATTCAGGAATGTGTGAGCAGGTGATATGGTTATTTTAAGCAATATGAGAGGAAAGATTAGCAAAAAGATTGTTTTCTTGTGCTATGGCAGGTAAAAGACTCATAGGAAGCCTAAGATCTAGGTGGATCGATACAGTAAGAAGTGCCTGCAGTGACCAAAATATATGATCTGATAAATCATAACTTACTTTTAATGGTATTAACAACACCAAACGAACTATCTTATAAAAATATGTTTATTAACTTACTTGTGATATGTAGATGACAAGGCATTACTATCAAATACTGAAACAGGACTACAACATCTGTTGAACAGATTACTGAAATCCTGTATCAATTATGGAATATAAGTTAACATCAGAAAAACAAAGGTAATGAAAATAGCAAGGAAAGAGGCAAATATGGATATCAGAATAAATGGGGAAAAATTGAATCAAGTAAAGACATTTAAATATCTAGGAAGTGTTATTAGCAGTGATGGAAGATGTAAAAGTGACATAAAAGCAAGAATAGTGAGGGAAAGAGATGCCTTTAATAGAAAATGGAATTTATTCAGAAGTAAAATGGATAGAAACCTAAAGAAAAGATTAATAAAATGTTATATGTGGAATGTTGCCCTCTATGCAACTGAAACTTGGACATTGAAGAAAGAAGAAATTTAGATTTTGGAAAGCTTTGAGATGTGGATTTGGAAAAGGAATGGAAAAAAATCAAATGGACAGATAAAATACTAATGAAAAGGTCTTAAAAAAGAGTAGAAGAAGAAAGAAGTCTGTTAAAGATTATAAAAAGAAGCAGGGGAAACTGGATCGGACATATTCTGAGAGGGAATGGAATCATGAGAAATGCCATCGAAGGAAAAATAGACGGAAAAAGACCCAGAGGAAGAGTAAGGAAAACAATGCTAGATGACATGCTGAATGGAGACTGGTACACAATCTTGAAAGAGAAGGCTCAGAACAGAAGAGAGTGGAAGGAAAGTTTCTGCTACTAAAAGAAAAACCTGCTCAATTGCAGAATACTCAAGAAGAACTTGCTTGTCACATATACATGCTGTGTTGTGCTCTGAAGATGCTAATTTGAAACTAAGCAAGAGATATAAGCAAGTTAATAAATATCATTTTTATAACTATCATTAAAAATAAATTATGAATAACTTTCAACACCTAAGCTTATCTATTAGACTAATGATCTGATAATATTGGAGTCCTCACACAACAGATTAATTTAGAGAAAAATTATCAATAGGCACAGTTAGTAATGATGTAACCTTTTCATGTAGTACTATACTAATAACCTGTTCATATCAGGAATTTGTCAATGATTATTATAAATGGTAATAGATGAAGTGAAGAGCAGTTTGAATTCATCATGACGTTACTCAATCCTTTGAAAGCCAATAATGAGAATCCCATTCAAGGATGTAGAGAGGCTTTTTTTTTTTTTTTTTTAATGTGAAGACTACCTGTGAAAGGTTGTATGAGTTTGCTAAGGGCTTAGAACTAAATGAAATAACTGTTCTACCATCTGCATTTACTTTGAAAATTCTTATCCTGTGCATGCAAAGTGGTTTGAGGATAACTAGAAAAAGTCATTAATTAAAACATATATTTCATAGCTATCCTCAAACTACTTTTTATTCACTGAGGATAGGAATGTTCAAAGTAAATGCAGATGGTAGTACACTCTCCCCCTACCCCAGAAATATCTCATATAAATAGAGCAAATATGCTACAGCTATTCAGAAAGACATTGGGAAAACTGATATTATTACTACTAGTTTTATTATTATTGATATTAGTAAAAAAAAAAGAATTTTAATTAGGAATGATTTTTGGAAAATTTTCTAGTGTTTTTTTTTTTCCTTTTTCTTGGGGGGGGGGCTGTCCCCCCTGGGTGCCCCACTGGTTGTATCTATAGTTTGGGTCTCCCACAATGAGTCTTTGGACTCTATGGAGCCCAAAGACTCATTGTGGGAGACCCGAACTATCCATTCGATCTATCATACCTCTCCTTGAACCCATTAACACACAAAGACCTCACAACTGACTCTGGCAACCCATTCCATTCATTCACAACTCTCCAAAAAATATAGTCCTCGCACCCACTATTAACTACACTTTTACTCAACTTCCAGGAATGACTTCTAGTTCTGTCCCTTCTAGTCAAGTGCTAAAACATTTCCTCTGCATCAATCCTATAAAAAAAAACCTTTATGTAAGTTATATGTTTCTATCATAACCCCTCTTTTTTGCCTATCAACCAACCTCTGCAATATGCATGCATGTTCAATCTATCCTCATAGGGAATATTCCACAGAGCACTCACCATCTTCGTCACTCACCTCTGAATCCTCTCCGCCACTTCCTCATCTCCAAAAAACCCAGGATACCATACCCGAGCACAGTAATCCAGATATGGATGTATCAAGGCCTCATAAAGAAGAATAACAGATACCTCCTTATCTGGATTACTGTTCAGAGTCTGTTCTCTTGTTAGTGTATTCTTCAATAGCCAAGTAATCTTATGAGCTACCTTAGCAATATGTCCTCTAAAATTCATCTCTCTGTCTATCATCATACCTAAATGCATAACTTTACATTTCTTCATATTAAACTGACATCCATAATCTTTTGCCCATACTTGACAGCCTATTTAAATTATCCTGCAAGCTCTCCACATCACGTTGATTCACTATTACTCTACCTAATTTTGCATCATCATCATCAGCAAACAACAGCATATTTCCTTTCAGGTTATTTCCTATATCATTTATGTACAAAATTAAACAGTAATAGTCCTAGCACTGAACCTTGTGGCACACCACTAGTCACCTGCTTTTGCCTGGATTTTGCTCCTCTGTATACCACTTTTTTGATATCTGTCCAACAGCTACCCTTTTTTCATATACCAGTGTCATATTCATTCCCATTTGTTCTTATTCATATAAGTTTCATGTGGTATTCTATCAAGTGCCTTTGCAAAGTCAGCAGAGTCATTGTGTAGTCATTTGCTTGATCCAACTCAGCTGTCACTCTATTATAAAAAGTTACTTAATTAATAAGGCATGACTGACCCTTCACAAAGCCATGTTGCCCCTCATAGAGTATCTTATTCTTATCTAACATACATTATATTACATTAGCCAGGCGCTATTAGCCCGGGGGACTTTTGGCCTCAAGCACCATGTCGCCACTGGGCACGGTCCTCTGTGACTGTCAGCCATGTTCTGGTCTCCAGCCCAACAGCTTGCAGGTCTTCCTTCTCCTAATCCACCCATCTCCTTCTCGGTCTCCCTTTGGGGGGGGGGCTCCCACACTTGTCTCACAGTCCTTTTTGGGGCCCATACGG
Source organism: Typopeltis vanoorti (assembly GCF_054136105.1). Taxonomy (NCBI): domain Eukaryota; kingdom Metazoa; phylum Arthropoda; class Arachnida; order Uropygi; family Thelyphonidae; genus Typopeltis; species Typopeltis vanoorti. Next base: position 88,512,764 of record NC_143564.1, on the reverse strand, counting down.
TACAGGTGCCCCAGCCACTGAAGACGCTGGGCTCGCAGCTCCATCAAGACGTCTGCCGAGTTTTATAAAGCGTGTATGGCAGCATTGGACTGCCTCCTCCAGACTCCGTCTGCCATGATCCCTCCATAGATACATCGTAGCATCTTGTTCTCGAATACTCTCAGGTGATCGGCTTGTCTTGCTGTTAGACTCCATTCAGCATCATAGAGGAGAACAGGCCTGATCAAAGTCTTGTATAGTTCCACCTTTGTAGTCCAAGACAGCAAGCGCGAGGGGACGCACCTGATAATAGGCCACATTCGCAGCATTTACCCGATTCTGGACATCAGCCTCAACTTTGTTGTCTTCAGTCACGAAAGAACCCAAGTACCTAAATACCTTCACCCTCTTAAACTGTGTAGCTCCCTCTGGATCTTGAGTAGCATGGCGACTCATAAAAAGGGTATTTTGTTTTCTCGGCATTTATCTTCAGGCCAATTTCTTCTGCAGCTTCTTCAATAGCAGTAGCCAAGGCCAATTCGTCTTCCCGTTGATGTTCAGGTCGTCCGCATAGCCAAGAATCCTAACTTGCACCCCCATGTCGACTCCACCTGCCACTTGCTGTGTGTTTCTAATTACTTTTTCCAACACTAGATTGAAGAGAATCGGAGAAAGCCCATCACCCTGCTTCACACTGGTTTGTACTTGAAACAGGTCTGACAGGTCACCTTCTGCTTTCACTCTTGCTCTCGAACCAGATATGCACACCTGCACCATTTTTCGGAGTTTTCGAGGAATTCCCAGCTCTTCTAACACCTGCCATATTTTTTGGGCATATTATTGAGTCATAGGCTTTTGAAAAGTCTATGAAAATATTATGAACTTCCCGGTTATATTCCCAGCACTTTTCAAAAACTTGGCATGGTGTAAAGAGTTGGTTTATTGTAGAACGGTTCCTCCTGAAGCCCGTCTGGTAGTCACCAAGGCACTCTTCTGCATATGGTGTGAGGCGCATTAGCACGATGTTAGGCAGCATCTTGTAGCCAGTTGACAGCGGTGAGATGCCCCTATAGTTGTCGCATTGAGCCTTATCTCCTTTCTAATATACTGGGGTGATCAGCGACTCCTTCCACTTGTCCGGCAGCCATTCTTCTTGTCAGATCATCAAGATGAGCTGGTGCAGCTGCTCCAGCAGGATGTCCCCACCATTCTTCAGGAGCTCCACCGGTATGCAGTCCACTCCTGGAGCTTTATTATTTTTCAGCATGCAGATAGCATGAGTAATCTCACTAAATGTCAGCTCTTCAATAAATGGTTCAGCAGCTTGATAAGGAATATAATCCTTCGATATCGACGTTCCAGCATTGACATTCAGCAAGTTCGCAAAATATCTATGCCACCGAGCGAGAGTATCTTTTGAGTTTGTTAATAGATTTCCACTCTCATCTCTTATGGTTGCTGCTTGTGCCTAGGCACCTCGCATGGCTTTAATCTTCCGGTACATCTTCTGTCTCCATTATTCGTCACCCTATTGCTCTCTATACTAGCCACTTTCTCATTAAGATACTTCTGCTTTTCCCTGCATAGACATGTATTCACCACTCTTCTCACCCTCACATATGCCGCGTTCTTCCTGCTATCTACTAGGTAGTTCAATAGCACTTCCCTTCGTTTCGCTACAGCTTCTTCATACTCTATTAAACCATGCTTTTCTCCTCCTCTTTCTCCTTCTCGAGGCAGCTAACGCGACCATATTTTTGATAGTGTCCCACATCCCATCTGGATCATCCTTTTCCTCCTGTAATGCTCCAAAACGATTCTGCAACTCTAACTGGAAAGCCCGCTTGCCTTCTGCTGTTTTCATTTTGTCCAGGTCCTGTGCCGATCGTATGGTAGGGCACGTGGGCTTCTGATCCGCAATTCTATGCCTGAAATTGTAGGCTACCAGATAATGGTCACTATCTCCATCTGCTCCTCTGAAACTTCTCACATCCAAGATGGAGCTGTGGTGACGTTGATACACTAGTACATGGTCTATTTGGTTAGCTGTTCTACTGTCCGGCAATCTCCAGGTCTGCTTGTGGACGTCTTTATGCACAAACATAGTGTTCTTTACAACGCATCCCGTAGCAGCAGCAAAACTCGCAAGTTGGATTCCGTTATCATTGCACTCCTCATGTAGGCTCTCACTACCCACGAAAGGGCACCACACACGCTCTCCCTAGCTTCGTGTTGAAATCTCCCACTACTAGCTTGACATCATAGGACGGTAGCTTAGCAAGTACGTTGAAGCACTTTGTAGAAACAATCTTTAGCTTCCTCCAAGTTCTCTTCAGTAGGCGCATAACAGTTCACAATAGACACATTTTGAAAACGTCCCTTAACTCTAATAGTACACAGCCGATTGCTCACAGGTTTAAAATCTAAAATATTACATAAAAATTTATCACTAACTAAAAATGCAGTTCCGAGTACTTTTCGTCCTCTGTCGTCACCACTATAGTATAGCGTGTACCCCTGATTGCGGGTTGAGCCATGTCCTGGCCATCGCGCCTCTTGTACAGCACAAAGTCCAATTTTATGCTGTCGTAAGACATTCGTCACATTAAAAAGCGCTCCATCTTTCACCAAACTACGTATATTCCAGGTCCCAAATCGATTAATAATCATCGTCGCAAAGGCGTTCGAATTGCGAGGCTTCTGTGGTGCTTGTTTCGTAACCAGTAAGGTTTTTACAGAAGGGGTGGTTGGCCCCTTGCTAACCCTCCCCTTATATTAGGATTCCTTAACTAAATTGAGCAGCATAGTACTAGCGACAAGCAGTTGCATACAACGTACACACACTTAAAGTACTGTAATAAGCTTCTACTCAAATTAGGCTTAGTTGCTCGCACATTCTCTACCATTACAGTTTCATAAAGTATACTCACTAAAAACCAATAGACAATTTACACAAACCTATATGCAATGTGCTCAACCTAAACATCATAATTTTAAAAGAAATACTCCTCAACAAAAAATTTCAGTAAATGCGTAAACAACTTTATACAGCTAAATCAACCACCAGCCACACGTCACAGTGCCACCTGAGTAATCTTATTCTTATCTAACCATTCTTGAATTATCTTTTTGACCAATTTTTCCTGTACTTTTGCAACCATTCCTGAGATACTGATTGGTCTATAATTTGCTACTGCAGTCTTAGAACCTCCCTTATGCAACGGAATTATTTTGTCCTGTTTCTACTCCCTTGGAACTCTACCAGAACTGAGACTTAAAAGTGCCTAGTCAGGCATTGCCAGTTCCCTTGTACATTCCTGCAGAATGTGAGCTGATATCACATTTGATTCCACAGCTGTGATTTCATTGAGATTCTGTAAATCCTAAGAATTCCCAATTCATGTACCTCTGTTCCCACATTAGTCTCCATCATATACGTCACAGCATTAACCTCACTTGGATGATATATCCTTGCAAAGTGGTCACTCAGTCTGTTTCTGTCACCTTGTGATGATTAGCATTCAGTAAGGTTATTCTCTATTACTTACCATGCAACGAAAGAACTCTTTGGATTTTATTTGGTCTTCTTGGCTAGTTTCTTTTTGTAATCTGATTTTGCTTTCCTTACCATGCTGGTCACCTTTCTTGACTGACCCCTTGTACTGTTCCTTAGTTTGCTAGTTACTTTTCACTTTATATACACTTTGCAGCATTTTCTTTTTTCTGTAGCTCATGCATAATGATATTCCTCATCCATCTAACTTCTACCTGATTAACTTTCCTTATCTTAGGTGTCCAGTTTAATATTGCTTCTTCAAGATACCCCTTAACTATTACCCATGCACTAGCAACATCCTTCCCTTGCAGATTAAAAAATTAAGTATTGATTAAAAATTAATCATTAAATATTGATTAAGTCTATGGTTCCCAAACTTTTTCGGTTTATGGTGCCCTTAGTGTTTCAGGATTTTTCCACAGCACTCAAAGTCAGAACATAGGCCTACCTAACAAAAGCGAAACAGTTAGTGGTTTGTACAGTGTCCGTTAGATGTCCTTATCATTGCATCAATACATCAATGGCCTGATCTTAAAACCACATGGGCTATGTGTCATTACTGTGAAAATATTGGAATATTTTGCAGTGCTCCAGGGCACCATGTCACACAGTTTGGGAACCACTGGATTAAGTATTGATTTAAAAAAAAGTTCATTTTCTGTTAGGAAAAGTAGATGGAAAAAGTATCTTTGAGGCTGGAACTGAGACTGGATATATTTTTGAAGTGAATCTGAAGATTTTGAGAGATTTTCATTTTTCTGCACATAACCTATTTCTCTTTTGCTTAATATTTTATGCTTGTTAAAGATAAGTTGAAATGGGGAGGGTCACTGAATGGACAGTAATAGACTCTTTATTAAGCTGTTACACACGTGGAGAATTATATCCTACTCCTCTGTTAATTTTGACTTGGATATTTCCTAGAGGAACACCTGGTGGAGTAGTGGCATTAAGATTGTTTGCTGACTATGGAACCCTTGCAATTTAGTTTAGTGCCTAGATACTATCTAGTCACTGATTAATAGCTTTAATGGAACATGTGCACTAGACATATTAAAGTAAGTTTCATGGCATACACATATAACAAAAAATTATATAGAATTTATTCAAAATCTCCAATATATTTCATTTAACGTTACAAGACATTGTCAGGGAGATAGACTGTTAACTATATTCAAAAGATGAATCAAATAATGAGTCATAAATCATGTGTATATCAGCTCATGTCTTGTCACAGCTGAAGTATATGATATTATACTATTAGAGTTCAAAGGACGAAAGTAGTAAGTTGTAGATTAGAAGAAAAAAGTTATTAATTAAAAAAAAAAACCTTATGAACAATTAATAATTATTACTTCCCAAAACTTGGATATTGGCATGCAGTGTAATTGGATCAGGTTTGGACAGTTTCTTAGCATTTCGAGGTAATTGAATTGGAACTTGCTGTAGTGAAGAAGTTTGTCTAGTTCAAAAGAGCTCTGTGCCTAGTGTCAGTAGCATGAGAAACAAGGCCAGTCTTGTCAGATTCCAAAAATATAATATAGTCTTGATGTTCTTCATTTCTAATTAAGACAGAACAGCGAGTCTGTCCAAAATAGAAAAGATAACATGAGTAGGGTGCTTGATGGGAAGGAAAGAGGTGATAAGGTGTCCTTTGTTGATGGTAGAATTTAAGACAGTTTCTGAGCTGGTTTGAAGAAAGCATATAGATTGAATTTACAAAGAACTGAACCTGAACCAGTCAGGCTGTATGCCAATATCCAAATTTGGGAAGTAATCACTATTAATTGTGCATAAGTTTCTTCTTTATTATTTTAATTAATAATAATTTTTTTTTTCCTTTCTAATCTATGCAACTTATTGCAATTCTTCCTTTGAACTCTAATAGTGTGATATCATATACTTCAGCTGCAACCAAGACGTGCTAATATACGCATGATTTATGACTTATTATTTGATTCATCTTTTGAATTGTAGTTTATTTGACAGGGTTTTTCCCCCTACATTTGACAGGGTGCCACATGATAAGCTGATATTTAAGTTGCAGCACATGGGTCTAGATGTCAGATTGGTCAACTGGATTCAGGATTGGCTGACTGATAGGTATCAGAGAGTTGTGTATGGTGGAGCAGTTTCAAGGAAGCAGAGGGTTACAAGTGGGGTTCCACAGGGCTCAGTACTAGGACCTATATGGCTTAACCTTTATATCAATGACATTGCAAGGGGATATTCAGTTGTTGCGGATGATGCAAAGCTGGGAAGGATTATTAGTAATAGTGTAGATGTGGTAGCCCTGCAAGAGGATTTGAATAAGCTAGATAGATGGGCAAATGAATGGGGGTGTCAGTTTCACGCAGCAAAGTGTAAGGTCTTGAGGTTTGGGAAACATTGATGGGATGCTGTATACTCTATGGGAGGAGTTATACTGGAGGAAGTAGGGGAGACAAGAGATCTGGGGTTGATGATTGATAGAAACCTGAAGTTTAGGGGACATATTGCAAAGGTGGTGAAGGTAACACAGAGGATTGCTGCAATTATGAGAAGGACACTGACCTGCAGAGATAAGAGGGTATTCATTCCGTTGTATAAGTCTCTGATCACACCACACTTGGACTATTGTTCTCAGATTTGGTCCCCAGGATTTGAAGGGGATAAATTAACCGTGGAAAAGATACAAAGACGGTTTCAGGACTGTACAAGGATAGTTATGAGGATCGGCTGAGGGAATGTGGACTACAGAGTTTGGTGGATAGAAGAAGGAGAGGTGATATGATTGAGGCTTTTAAACTATTGAGAGGTGGTTACAGGGTTGACACTTGGAAGTTCTTTCGCTTGGTTGAACAGCGGGAAGGAGTGATGACAAGAGGCCATCCCTGGAAGTTACGAAAGGAAACTGTGAGCAAGAAGGTGAGGAGTGGTTTCTTTGCGTGGAGGGTGGTTGAACCGTGGAATGCATTGCCTGATGGATGGTGAGAGCGAGAATGGTCATTGAGTTTAAGGAGTGGTATGATAGACTTTGTGTTTTTTAGGGGGGGACCTCCCTCGATGAGTCTTGACAGACTATATGTTCTTAGGAAGGACCTCCCACAATGAGTCTTTTGACTCCATGGAGGCCTGGATAATAATAATAATTATGGCCTATCTCCCTGACATGTCTATGTAATGTTGGATGAAATATATTGTAGTTTTTGAATAAATTCTATATAATTTTTTGTTACACATGTAAGCTGTGAAACTTACTTTAATATATCTGGTCACTTGTCTTCAGAAATTCTCTTTAAAGTTGTATATTTTGAAAAGAACAGTTCTTGTCTAGAAGAAGAAATGGTGTCTCCATGATGTCTGATTTAATTCAGAAACCATCACTTATATTGCATTCCAGAAGAAATGTGGTTACAAAACCAAAGTCAGCACTGGAGATCAAATATAGAGTTTGGGTCTCTTCAAGCCTCCAGTAAGCAAAGTAATATTATACTGTGTAGAAACGTCTCTTTCTTATTATCATGGAGACTTGCCCTTCACTTTGAGGGATGCATATACTATGCCCATGCCTATGTCAGTTAACTTAGTCATGGGCATAGTATATGCCCATGTCAGTTCAATGGTTTTATTACTGTTGGCTGTAGCAAACATTTAGGTCTGCTAATAGGCTTATTAGAATGAAGGTGTAAGTAGAGGATTTGGTTGCTGTAGACTAACTGGATTTTAATTAAGTTTGGCATACACCACATTATGGTAACCTGAACATCATTAGTTTATCAGTAATTAAAATTTTTGAGTTTTAGTCCTGGACTCTGCAGTCATACACTCTGCATATCTCAAGGATATCCTCAGCTTCCTATTACGTTTATGGATAACCCATCCATGCATGATTAGCCAACTTATAATTTACTAGTACCATGGATACTGACTAATGTTTAGAGAGTGCTACAATAGTATACATTTGTGTAATAGTGAATATTTAGTTCCTCCTCCCCATTCTCCTGAATTGGCAAGTAATTCATTATTGATGTCTTCTTATTTCATACAGTGGATGCATGGTGTTGGTATGGATTATGAAGGTGATATTTATATTTAGTATGTGACTACTTAATGTAAAATTTTTCAACATTTTGCATCATCTACTGATAAGTTATTTATTCTGATGAATCCAGCTGTAATTTTTCTTCATTAAGTCTTAATGAGTGATGAACACCTAACATGAAGACAATGATCAGTCAACAGATTACTAATCTGTAAATAGATCAAGCATTGCATCTTCTTTTATGCTTTTTATGCTTTACTTTTTCCAGATTGATTAGACAGACTAATCTAAAATGCTCTTCAAGAGTAACATTTCATTATAACATTATGATTGCTTACTCTGTTAACTATGTTTTACTAACCTTTGTAAATTTTATGACTGTGTTTTTAAAATTGCTTTATCTTTTGAACAAAAAAAAGTTATGTTTACCTTTCTTGTAGTTTCATTAGATGCTAAGATACACTAATAGAAAGTTTTATTGCATTTTTCAGGGGGTTGTTTTCCCAGAAGCAGCCCTCCAGTCATAAAACTTATGAAGGTTAGTGTTTGTACAACATATTTTAGTTATTTTAAGAGTGTATAATTAATAACAGGTATTTGGAAAGTAAGGGTGGGGAATCAACACCAGAAGTTCAAATAATTAAATAAGATCTATCATTAGGTCCTCTTTGAAATGCTTATGATTACATTCTACTAACTGATAAGATGCAGTCATAAACGATAAGTGATATTTCTGCATTCTGTAGATCTTTTATAATCCAAAGTAGTACTACAAATTCACTGTTTTTTGCCTTATGCTTGTAGACAAGGCAGAAACAGAACAGCTGTGAGATATTGGTTGGATTGTGTGAGAGATATTATCACTTAACCAAATTGCCCTTCTCCTTTTGATATCATTGGAATTTGTATTAGAGTTAGTTTCTGTTTAAATGAGTATTGTCTTGAGCATAAAAGCATAAGTTTTTTTTTTTTTTTTGAATGCTATAGATGTGATATTTATTCTTCTTGTTAAGTTTTGGTATTGATTTTGGGAAACCAATCTCTTCCATGTGACTTAGTGGTACTGCCAGACAGACAAATTATACTTGTGCATTTTCTGGGTTTGTTATTATTGTTAACATCTGACCTCCATGGAGTCAGAGAGACTCATCATGGTAGGTACATACTATTACATACAAAGCTCACCCAATCATGCCTTAAACTGATTCGCTGTGTCTCTGTTAACAACACACTCAAACAGTGCATTCACAACTCCTTATACAGTTTCCAGGGATGGCCTCGTGTTTTATCCCCTCACTCAATTTTATGAAAAATCTCTTCCATGTCAACCTGATAACAACCCCTGACTAACTTATATGTCTCAATCATATCCCTCCCCTTCTCCTATTCACAAGGCTTTACAATTTATATTCTCTTAATCTGTCTTCATACTTCATATTCCAAAGACCACTGACCATCCCTTTGCAAATCTTCTCTGGACCCTTTCTGACATATCTTTGTCACCATTCCTCAGCAAGGAATGCTGAGGAATGTATTTCTGCAAGCTCTCTGGTCAACTTATGAAACTTGCATAGTTTCTACATTCAGCTTTGAAATCATCATCATCATGTATATCAAGGATTTAGACCTAGCGTGGCCTGTTCCGGCCTTAGAAGTCATCGTTTAAGAGGACGTCCTGGTTTTCTTTTCCCTAATGTCTTGTACTTTAAGACTTGTTTTGGTAATCTTTCTGTTTTCATTCTTTGAACGTGTTCCATCCATTTATGTTTATATTTTTTAATTTTTTCTGTTACCGATTCTTGGTTTAATTCTTTCATACTTTGAAATAATGCTGGATCTAATATCCACTTTGCTTATATAATTTTGCATCGCTGAACTGAAGCCTTTTGGCTCTTTATTTTAGTAATTACTTTTTTGCACTGACTGAGAGTTCACTTACAAAAAATGCATTTCTCTGGCATTTCAAGTTCCTTAGTACTGCACAAAAGTGTTTACTCTTTTAAGGTTTCTGCCTGATCTCTGAAGAGAACCAACCAGTTTGAAACAGCTGTCAGGTGAGTGAAACCTTATCAAAATGGACTAATACAAGGCAAATATATATATATATGTTTGGGCAGTTCCTATGTCTTTTAAGTAGTTCACACTAAGGCAACTCGGGGATGCCGAGGAATGTATTCCTGCAAGCTCTCTAGTCAACTTATGAAACTCTCATAGTTTCTACATTTGACTTTTAAATAATGCTAGATCTAATATCCACTTTGCTTATGTAATTGCTTTGTGCTCTTGATAGCATTGTTCTCGTGAATATTTTCTACCACTGTTCTGCTACTGCATTCATTTAACAGCAGTTATTCTTGACTAACATGATTATTCTTTTTTAGTCATTAGTCTAAATATCCAGAATATCATTAGTTTGTTTTCCTATCATTTTTATCATATCTGATTCCCTTTCATATATTTTTTCCTTCATATCTAAGTTTTTCAATTGCTTGCTTCCAGAACATTTTGCCATCCTCCTTATATTTATCTTCTATTTTTTTATCAAAGTCTTCCCATGACTTTTTTCTAATTTTATAGCTTAAGTGTACTCTAACCCATCTCTCAAATTTGGAAGTGAAACTTGGATTCTAAAACAGAGAAACAGACAGTTGATTGGAAGCCACACAGATGAAGTTTCTAAGACCTCTCCTGGTTAGACTAGATTAGATAAAAAGAAAAACTCAGAAATAAGAGAACGATTAAATACGAAAAACATCATACAAGAAATAGAAGAATATCAGCAAAATTGTCTACACCACATAGAAAGGATGAATAACAATAGGATTCTCAAATTAGCATGTAAATATAAATCTACAGGAAGAAGAGACTGTACGTGTCCAAGACTCAGATGGAAAGACCAACTTCATCTGCAGAGCAGGAACAGGATAAAAAAGCCTATACCTGAATTACTCAGATGACAATGTGTACTTTTATTCTCTGTATTCTATTATGGCATCTGCTGTCTTTCTTGCTAAGAACTTTTTCAGTGTTTTCTCCCCTTCTAGGATTGACTGTTTAACTTCTTACATTCACCATAGTGTTTTGATTTTTGTTTCTATGCATATAACTTCACAACATGCCCTCCTAGCTGAATCAGTCTGCTTTCTTCATAATTTGCCACTGAGAATCCAATGTTTAGTTCATGTTTTCTAACTTGGATTTTTTTCTTGAATAATATTTGTATAGCCGAATCTACAGTTCACCTGTAAAAGTTCTTCTCTCTTCAACCTAATGGCTGGTGGATGTGGCTGCTACATTTTACTAGGGAATAATAATAGAACAAGCTAGTTTCATATTGCTTTCTTTGCCAATAAGTATTTTTTGTTTGTAGATGTGTGTTCATGTGGCTGGTTTGTGTGTTTCGAGGGACCAAAAGCCTGAATTTCTGGGAGAAAAAAAAAAATCCTCCATTTCTTTGTGACACCATCTAATTCATCTTTCATCGAAAAGCCTTATAAAGGTTCTTTGCCTCATAGATGGGATTCAAACTTTCCAGCAAAATTAACTAAGCTACATACTAAGCTATTCCCTGTAAAAGCTGCTCGAGTTCAATTCTTTTTCAATATGATATTCAATTTTAATTGCATAAGCCTAAGTGAAGATCACTTTCAATTTAAAATGGCTTATATACTTTTGTATACAGAACCAATGATAATATAGTCGATAAGTTTTTTTTTGTCTTATAATCATGAATTTGTGAACATTACGTTGAAACATGATATTAGTGATGATTAGTTAACATCCTGAAGTCACTTATCAATATTATTAGCTTTGCCATTTTCTTGAAAATTTTCCAAAACATTTTCTAATTTTTTTCTACATTTCTTAGGATTCATTTCCTATCCTACTGTTAAGATAGGATAGGAAACCCTGCCCAACTGCCTACTCTAATGACTTGAAACATTACTCCACTTCTTCCTTATTAGAACCATTGTGGAATTAGGATTAAATAAAAATAAGCTTTGTTGTCCAATTTTCCGTTTCAAAATTTGCTCAGAGAAGTCTACTTGAAATGGGAAATTGGACAACAATTTTTGGTTGTTGTCCAAATTTAGGGTTTTTTTTCACCTAGAAACTCGGATTTTTTGTCCTTCAGAACAGGCAAACCAGCCCCGTGAACACACACATATTACAGTCATGAATATTGCGCTTAGGGAATGCAGCAAGGAGTGACGAACCGGCCACATTAAATTCATTGTAAACCTCTCATTAGGGGACTCTACTCTTCCTAAAGGGATGGATGAGATGAATCAATCAGTACTTATTATTTAGGAAAATATCACTTCTTTTAGTCTTGTCTCTCAATTATGTCCATGTGTACTTGTCTTGGTCTTCTGCAGTTTGACTTCTTTTCCATTGATACCTGTTATTAAATGGTAGTAGTGTCTCTCTTTGATTCTGCTAATGTTGAGTTTTTGTTTTTCATTGATTGACTTTTCACTGTTCACCTTGGTTCCCTGTCAAAAACAGCAGGGATTTTGTTTAACCAGGCTGTATCTCAGCCACCATGAATGAAATTTCATGTTTTATGGTCATGTTTGTTTTAGTTGGCAATGTTCCAAATTTCCAGCCCATTTTCATTTGTTCAGTGTCCACTCAGTACCTCAATTACATACTAATGAAGCACTGCATCATATGAATCTGAGGATTTGACATTAGGTCAGAAGCTCTAGTTGATTCTCTGCTTTCCTTAAAGGTTATGTAGAGGTCTCTTTGTTATCTAGCTTTGACTCTTAATCAACCCTAACTTTATGAATTAAGTAGGAATATGTGATTGTTTGCTGCCTGACAAATAGATGGTTGTTGAGGTTTTTGTTCAGAGCAGTGCTGATTTTTGTATTTCATTTAATGTCTGTGTATATAAAAAATCACTACATAAATTTACAGTGGTGATTCTGTGACTACCAAATTTTGCATACATTTTCCCTTTTAGCCAGAGAAAGATTAGGCTGTGTTTGGATGCTAAATTTTTTCCCTGGTATTTCTTACATACAGGGTGTTCGGGATAAATTTGACATATTTATAATTAATTATATTTTTCCGTAAGTTACATGTATTAACACACACTTCTCTTCATTTAAAAGTTTGGACCCTTCTTCATTCATATACAAGATGTCAGAAAAGATGGATAGCTGGAACCCACCTGAATCATGGAAGAGAATAACTTGTATCATGATGATTCGTGCCCGCCATCAAAATAAGGATATTACGACTGCTGCCCAATGCTCCCTGAATACAGTAAAAACAATCAGGCATGAACTAGAGACTTGCAATGGTGACTACGAGGATGTAGCAAGAAGAAAGATCCCTAGCAGACGATCTGATTGCGTTCGTACAGCAGAATTCCTCGCAAATCTGCAGGAACAGGTGTTGAAGAACCCTGGCATTGGAATTCGGGCTTTGTTCGTGGAGTTGCTAACTGTAGTCAAGCCCTGGATAACAAGGGTAGCCAATGGTAGGCCGTATGTATGGCAGCAGGATTCGGCCCCTTGCCACACCTCTGGGAAAAGTCAAAAATGGTTGTCTGAAAATTTCTACGACTTCACCAGTCCAAATGTTTGGCCTCCAAACTCCCCAGACCTTAACCCCATGGATTATTTTGTATGGGGCGCAGTTGAAAAAGACACCAATCGCACTTCCAGTAATACAAAAGCCCAGTTAATGGATAAAATTAAAACAGTTTTTGCGGCCCTTCCCAGGGAGACTGTAGCATCAGCTTGTTCGAGGTTCCGAAGCAGAATTGAAGCTGTGATCGATGCTAATGGTGGTTATTTTGAGTAAATCTTGTTGATAGTATTGTAATTAACTCTGCCTGTAATGTTTTTTTGTCAATTCATTAAATTTAATAGATACAAAGAAGATTTTCTTTTTCCTTACGAAACTGTCAAATTTATCCCGAACACCCTGTATATTGGACTAATGTATTTATTAAGGTTTGGTTACCTAGTTTTCATTGTGATGTGGAAATATTGAAGAAGGTCCAGAGATTAGTGACTAAGCAATATTAGGACTCTGGACTTTTGGATATGGAGAGAGATTAAACGAATGTGAATTATAGAGTTTGTTGGATAGGAGGGAAAGAGGTAATATGATAGAGATATTTAAGTTAGTTAGGGATTATATCAGATTAATACAGAGGGAATTATAAAAGGAGTAGAAGTCGAAGGAAAGAATAAGAAACTATCCGTAAGGGTGTAGCAAAGAAGGATGTCAGTTGTTTTGGTTGCATATTACATATATAACCAAATATAAAGCTTTGATGCAACATATGGATTATTGTGTAGAGATATGGTAACATGGGTTTGAAAGGAGGCAGGGGAGACAATTGAAAATATGAAGTGGAAAGTTACTCTGATAATTGGATTATGGAATTGTACATATGAGGACAGATTAGGGAAAGGCAGTTCTCAAAGTTTAAGAAATAGATAGAGAAAGGGAATATGATAGAGTGCATACAAGATAATAAGGGAATCTTTACAAGTATAGACAAATAGGATTTTGTAACTTATGCATGGTGGAGGTAGAACTTAGGGTCATCCCTAGAAGCTGGCTATGAGCCCCTACTTTGATCAGTCCTTGGATTCCCTGGAAACACATTTACAATAATAATATAGTTGAATAATGGTTTATATTAGCACATATATAATTAATAAAGGGGGGGAAAGACAATTTTTAATACAACAGTTATACTAGTCAGATAGTTAAATTTTAATAACAGTTCATATATTAAACTAATAATTTAATTTGCCATTCCTGAATGCCTAGCATATTTTCTTCTCATCAGACAGACTGTAGGTAAGGATTGTAAATGCCTTCAGTTAGTAGATGAATTTCAGTGCTGCTGTGAGACTAGCACCCTACTTTATTAGTGGCATGCTGTAGCTTGAAAACAAAAAGCTCCATGTTGAGTCTCTAGAGCAGAGCCACCTGATTATCAAACTCTTAGTCCACTACATTACTTAATACTAATTTACTATAACGTAAAAATCATCTGAGCTGACATTTTCTGCAGCTTTCAGTAAGAACACAAATTTGGCATTGCATTTCTTTTTCAGTTATTAGATTAGACCCACATGTTAGAATCCATACTTGAGAAATAAAGTGCAAAAAAAAAAAAATTATATTAAACTGTCAGATTTGTTCAATAATAAGAATAATTTTGTTAAAGATCGGCAATACTGGATAATTTTTCTTCTCATATACAGTGGTATCTCATTAATCTGAAATAATAAAAAACTTGCTTGTACGGATTAGTGAATTTTCCCTCAAGAGACAACAATTTAATTCTGTAAATAAATGAAGTAACTGATAGAAAAAAAGCTACTGTACTGTAATGTAAAACTTAAAAAATAATATAATATACAAGTTTATTTTAGTAAAAAATTGTTTGTATGCACCTGTATTGTTGAAGATTCTGATTTAATAAAATTGCATAGTTCAGTACATAACTTAATTTGTGTAAAAATATCACTTTGTTGTACACAACACAAAAAAAAGTTTCATAAAATAACACACAAAAAAGTTTTTTTATTTCTTTGTAAAAAAGTCAGATTTTCTTTTGCTTCTTGGAAGCTAAACTTTTTTCAAATGCTTCTTCTTGGAGCTGCATTAGCAATAAAATTTTGTGGAATGTCGTATCATTCTTCTTAGCCCATTCCATACACATGTTAAAACTGTCAACTGCATCTTCATGTTTTACTTTTTTTTTCCTTTGAGTTCTTTATCATCAGCATCATCTTCTAATTCATTCTGTACCATCATATTTATAATTTCAGCATCTGATTTGTGATTCATGTTGACAATACAGTACATACTGTACAGTATAAAAAAGCAAATGTGAACACACAATAAATCATCAAAATAGGCCTACAGTATAACTGTACAATCGACAGTATGAAAAAAATACTGTACTGTAATAATCATAAAATAAATAATAATAGTTAAAATAATAATTATTAAATAAATAATATTTTTTAAAATAATAATTATTAAATAAATAATAATAGTACACAAAATAATAATAAATAAAACTTTTTTTTCTTTCAAACCGCAGTTCGGATTACTGGAGGGTTCAGACTAAGAGGTTTGGATTAGCGAGATATCGCTGTATATAATTCCCTACTTGTTTATGTAATGACACTTTGTCTTTGGCGGTTATTTATAATAATATCTCCCACAGTGGCTAATAATATTTGTTTGGATGTGGCCAGCATTCTGATAAAATCTAAACTTTTCAAGAACAACATTCCATCAAAAGAAACAGAAATCTTAAAAAACATATAGAACATATATAAAAATCTTATTATAACCGAATAGATAAGGATAATGGAACTGGCATATTGGATCAAACAGAATATTATAAGAAAATAATCTCCTGAAAGACACTTGCACTCAATTTGAGATCCTACAATCTGACTGGGAAAAAGTGTATAATGAAATTTTTTTTTTTTTTTTAAAGTTGCATTTTGGTCCAGTAGATATTAGCAAAAAATTAAAACCTTTTGTGTTTCTGAGGCACGAAAAGCTGCTGCTGAGGCAGTAAAGACAGCAAAGCAGAAGGCTTGGGAATCCTTTGGAGAAAAATTAGACTCGTCCTATGCAAATGCAAACAAAGTATTCTTCTGGCAGACCATCCACTGCCTTCGAGGGAGGAAATCGTGCACAGCAATTAAGGCCTCTGATGGTGCACTTTTAACAACCGAGAAGGATATCCTCCACAGATGGAGGGAATACTTTGAGAGCCTTCTTAACCCGGGTGGGCCTGAAGTTGTGGACATCCAAGAGGTACAGATCGGGGCGATGACTAGCTTCACAGCAGAAGAGGTCCATTTAGCAATAAAATTGCTAAAATCAGGCAAGGCTGTTGGTGATGATGAAATTTGGCCCAAAATGCTAAAAGCCTTAAAGTGAGACAGGGTTCTGTGACTGACTCGAGTGTGTCAGGCTGCTTGGATATCTGGGCGAGCACCAAAGCAATGGCAGACAGGCATAATAATACCATTCTTCAAAAAGGGAGAGCAGAGAGATTGCAGCAACTATCGTGGCATCTCTCTCTCTCTGCTCAGCCTGCCTGGGAAAGTATATGCTAGGTGCTTGGAAAGAAGGTCCAGGAGCATAGTTGAGTCAAAGTTCCAGAAAGAACAATGTGGCTTTCATCCTGGTAGAAGCACAACTGACCAAATCTTCACTTTAAGGCAAGTCTTTGAGAAATCTTGGGAATATGCCAAGAATGTCTACACATGATTTGTGGACTTGGAGAAGGCATATGACCAGGTTCCTCGGGATAAGCTTTGGCAAGTAGTACAGGAGTATGGAGTGGATGGCCAACTATTAGCTGCCATCAAGTCCCTGTATGAATGCCCAGAGTTTTGTGTCAGGGTAAACAGCACAAAGTCTGAACCTTTCACAGTCTCCACTGGACTCTGCCAAGGGTGTGTTCTGTCACTCTTCAAAAAGCAGATGACCTACTTCTGCTTAGCTCTTCCTCAGATGACCTCCAGCAGACCCTGGATAGGTTTGTAGCTGTTTGTGCAGAAGCCGGAATGAAGATCAGTGTGGCCAAAACTGAAACATTTGTGGTCCCAAGACAACCATCCCAGTGCACTCTATATATGTGGAGTCTCACTGAGGCAGGCGGAGAAGTTTAAATACCTTGGGTCCATAGTCACGAGTGATGGAAAGTGGGACATAGAGCTAGATACTCGGATTGGCTCAGCAAGCGCAATATTGTGGGCGCTTGGCCATTTGGTAGTATTGAAGCAAGAGTTAAGCCAAAGGGCAAAGCTGGCTGTCTTCAATACAGTCTATGTCCCCCATTCTCACCTATGCTCATGAGAGTTTGGTAATGACTGAAAGAATGTGGACATGAATCCAAGTGGCTGAAATGAGGTTCCTTCGAGGGGTTGTGGGGCTGACAAGACTCGATAGAGTCAGAAGCTCTGCAATTCAGGAAACCCTCAATACTCAACCGTTGCTTCTCCATGTTGAGAGATCACAGTTACGTTGGTACGGGTGCCTGGTCAAGGTGCCACAAGAGAGACTCCCCCAGGCAAGCCCTCTTTGCCAAGCCAGAGGGGAAGGCCACGTGAAAGGCCAAGGACTCGTTGGATAGATTATATCCCAAACCTTGGGTGGATATGTTTTGGAGATCCACCAGAACACCTGAGCTTGGTGCCTGAGGATCGTGACCATTGGAAGTTCCTCTTGCAGCTGCTGCCCCCACAACCCATTTAGGAAAGATGGGCCTTGAAGGTGAATGAATGAAAAAAGATTAAAACCTTATTGTTAAATCACCCCAGATATTTAAGACCCCAAAAACTAGTCTCTTAGAGATACCTATAGCAATTCTGTATAACATAGTTGTCTTTGTCTGTTTAATCTCATGTGAAGGAGTGAGTAGTCAGAGCATGGTCTGCTGGTCCTGACTTGCCATATGGATGATCATGAATGTAGTTATTATGCTCACTGGACATATGGAACCCCAATAATTCACAAATATAATATCTCTCCCCACCCATCCTATAGTTGATTCTATGCCATTAACTATAGATGGGGAAAAGATATTGTATTTTTTGAATTATTGGGGCTTCACCTACAAACTTGTCATTAGCAAAATCACATCCTTCCTCTCACAGGCCAGGCAACTCTCCCTCCTTTACTAAAAATTCTGTTCACTTTAAAACCTTAATAAAAAATTGTATTGTAAAGAATTTACATTCCGTGACCAGCTTTGATATGACTTCTTTATTTATTACTGTACTACTAACAAACTCTTGAACTTATTATTCCCCCCCCCCCATGATATATTTGAATTATTTAAATTTATCATACACTCATTTTATTTTTCATGGAAAGATAAAAATATACCAGCAGCTAGATGGGACTGCACTGAGTTCTTCTCCCCCACCTCTCCCGTCAGTTTCCATATGGAATAACCTGCTCGCCTGATTGGCTGAGTGGTTAGCATATCCACTCTCTCTAGGCTGTGGGTTCAGATTCCACCATGGGCATGGGTGTTTGTGATTGTATGTAAGAAATGAATTTCATTGCCCATTGTGAGACCACTGTCCCTCTTATTAGAGACCTTAAAATGCTTGAAAAAGTTCCATGTTGGTTGCTAGAGTTTCTGCATTATGGAAAAAATAAATAAATATTTAAAATTAATAAAAACAGAAAATAAATCCTCAGACCAAATACAGTACTGTTGTACTCTAGGTTTACAATCTTTAGTGGATGACAGTCACATAAAAACATCTTCATAAATGCTATATACAAACCAACAGGCTGACGAGACGTATTTGCTGTTTGGCCTAAAGATTACATTTTTGCTCATTTCTCTTCCTTTCCTTGCCACACTTGCTATACAACCACTAAATGATTCATTATCCTTTTCTGTTTATAGGAAACCTACATACACTGGAAAATAATAGTCACTCCACCATCCAATCTATATTGAAAGGTACTTGCACAAGCAGTCAAACCACATCCATTGCTACAGTAAGGCCAATGACAAACTCTTGCTTCAGGATTCAGTATCTTCAAGACAATTTATGCAATGGCTAAGACCCTGTAAAATAGACAAAAATGCAGTACAGGTATCCCTTGCTTAATGCAGGATTTAATTAATGCAGCGAAATTAATTGCGACAATCCCTTTATATACGTGGCAAGAGTTTTAATTAATGCACCTTTAAATTTACCACACAAAAACATCTGAGCCTCGAGGAGTGTTTCCTGACTGAGAGAAAGAAAGTCATGAGCATGATGACTGGTCTATTGAACATTAAGAGTGGGTGTATTACAAGCGCCAGTTGTTCTACTGTATTTACAAATTAGTAAATTTGTAAATACAGTAGTATTTACTATTTATTTAATTTCTTAGTAAATTTTACAGCCTGTTAATCATGTTAAAGAATAAGAGCAATCCCACAACTTGGCCATTAAGTGAAAAAAAGAGGAGGAAAGTAATTACTTTAGATACAAAATTTGATATAATTAAAAGATTTAAATGTGGTGCAAGTAAAAGTAAGATTGCAAGCGAATTTGTTTTTAACGAGTCTACAATATTGTCTATTTTATCCAAAGGTAATGAATATTGCGAGGAAGGTAAAGTTTCATCTACATCTGCAAGTATGCAATGCACATACAACCAAAGTGCAATAATGGTTGAAATGGAAGATCTGTTGATTATTTGGCTAGAAGACTGCAATCAAAAGAGAATTCCAATTATTATTATTACATAACACCTCCAGGGAGTCCAAAGACTCATCGAGGGAGGGCACCTACTCTACAGCTCTCTGTCTCCACCCACAGCAACTACTATTATCATCTACACCAATGCCATCTACCGCTCACCACCACCACTAGATTTTCACAGACAATGACAAACATCCATGCCCATATTGGGGGTTTGAATGCAGCCTTTTGGCTGGAGAGTGGATATGCTAACCACTCGGCCAACCAGGCTGGCAATTAGTTCCTATAATATTATGGCCAAAGCTCCAGGCCTCTTTTTCAAGACTTAAAGAGACTAAATATAATGAATGCAATTCAAAATTCACAGCTAGCAAAGGCTGGCTTGAAAATTTTAAATCTAGGACTGGACTAAAGAATGTGAAAACAGGTGAAGTTGCAAGTGCCAATGAAGATGCTGCATCTACATTTCCTGCTGAGTTGCAGAAAATTATCAAAGAAAATGATTATGATTACCACCAAATTTTCAATGTAGATGAAACTGGCCTCTATTGGAAAAAAATTCCATCTAGAACTTTTATATATATATATAAAAAAAGCAGCACAGCCTGGCTATAAAGTATTGAAAGATCACTTAACTGTTATGCTTGGAGGGAATGCTAATGGAGATTTTAAATTGAAGTCACTGCTTGTCTATCGAACTCAGAACCCAAGGGCTTTAAAAGGATGTAACAAGAACTTTTTTACCTGTAATTTGGTTGGCGAATCAGACGGCTTGGGTTACCCAAGCCTATTTGAAGATTGGTGTGTCTTATTTTTGTCTGGTAGTTGAAGCTTATTGCAAGAGAAATAACTTAGCTTTCAAAGCTCTTTTGCTTTTAGGTAATAACGCACCTGGTCATTCAAATTCTCTTAATGATCTGTGTAAGAATGCGAAAGTTTTATTTTTTCCACCAAATACGGCATCATTGCTACAACCCATGGACACGGGCGTCATTGCAACTTTTAAAGCCTATTTTCTTAAAAAGACATTCTCAAAGGCAGTAGAAACAACAACGGGAGAAAATGTAATTATGCCCCAAGAATTTTGGAAAAATTTTAGCTTTAAACACGCAATTGAAAACATTCATGACTCATGGGAGCAGGTGTCTTCTAGCTGTATGAGAGCTGTTTGGAAAAACTTTTTGCCAGAATGTGTGATAATGACTTAGGTGGCTTTCAAAATCCTGTGAACAACATGGTTGAAGAAATCATTGCAAATGGTGAAGACCTTGGTTTTGATGGAGTTGATGCAGAAGATGTTAAAGAATTATTGGATTCAAATTCAAAAGATTTTGGTGACAACAATCTTTTTGAAATTGAGCAACAATGTGCATATGAAGACAATGAACAAATGGAATGTGAAGATGAGGTTCCAAAGGAGATAACAATCAAAGAACTGGATGGAATATTTCAGAGTTTGGAATAGCTTAAGCAGAAAGTAATGGATATGGATGAATGCTTGTTTGCCGAGGTCTAGAGAGTCATTTTGCTTGTTATCGTAAAATATATGTTGATAAGAAAAAACTAAAACTGTTCAAATGACTCTTGATAACTTTTTTTTGATAAAAAATTGTAGTGACCAGTGTAGGTACAAGCATTTATTAAACATTTACTTTGCATTCATTTTTTATCTTTCCTAAAAGAGTACCATATGAAATGAATTATTAATATAGTAACCGATTAAAAAACATAATAATAGAAAACAATTTCATGGAAAGAGTCTCTTCATATACATATTTAGGTCATCTCATTGATCTAAACTGCGGAATCCAAAGGAAATAAATAGGAGAGTTCAACTTGCCTGGATTGCATTCAGAAAATTGAAAAGCATTTTTCAAAACAATGATGTCCCACTCTGTTTAAAAAGGAAGACATTTCACTAGTGTATACTTCCAGTCCCGGCAAATAAACTAACAACAATTCACAGAAAAATGAAGAGGTTGATGCTAGGCATCACATTAAATGATAAGAAGCGAAAAAACATCTGGATAAGAAGCCAGACTCATCACTAACATCATTCTTCACCATAAGCGATTAAAATAGAAATGGGCCGGGCATCTATCCAGAAGAGAAGATGAGCGATTTACCACCACACTAACGAACTGGATTCCAAATTTTGTTGAGGAAAATTGGTCAGCCATTGCCAAGAATAGAGAAAGGTGGAAAGAACTGGAGGAGACCTTCATCCAGCAGTGGACAGAAAATGGCTGAAAAGAAGAAAAGGTTATAAATATCAGCTTCACAACCTTTCAAACTACACATCCAGCTTTGTTTGTTTTCTAGCAAGTATCAGCCTCATCCTCTTGCACATTCTGGAGTGTGTAAAGAAGTTCTTTGTGCCTGCAGCCTTAGCCTACTTTGGATAGATTGGTAATTCTGTTAACATTGACAACTACATTTATGATCATCTATATAGCTAGGCAGGACTGGCACACCTTGCTTTGGATACTCTTTCGCACAGGGTTAAATGGAAGAAGACAGTTGTACTGCATAGAAGTCACTCTAGGTCTGAGTGAGTTAGGAATGGTAGACATTCCCTGGGCACTTTCTCACAGGATTAAATGGAAAAAGACATATGTACTGAATAGAAGTCATTATAGGTCTGAGTGACTATTTTTAGAATTCTCACCTGTTATGAAACACTCTCCTAACCTCAATAAGTATGGTTGCATTAATTTGCCAAGCTAAGATCTGGGTGATAGTCATTCTAAGCCCCACATTTATCTTAGCTTGATTTCTCTAAACTTAATTTTTTATCTGGCATTTAGAGAGTCTTTATAGGACATTAGTTTCTTTTCAGTAACAGTTTTTGTACTCTGAAGATGCTGATTTGAATTCCAGTAAAATATCAACTCAGATTATTTGTATTGTTCTGGTGTTTATACCATAGAATACTATTATTAATCATTCTCTGTGCGCCCTACCAATTTGTGTGATTTGTGCCTATTATCATCAAATTTTGTATGGCCTGATATATCATTAGGACAGCATCATGGGCTAAATTTTGATTCAAAATATATAATCCTCCCACCCCACAGTTTCGTTTCTTGTTCAGTAAAATAACATAAGGTGATGTCTTATAAAGGCGCCATCTAAAAGCCAGATATGAGGTCCTGCTCAAATGTTTGGGAAATTTGACTATAAAAACATATTAGTTACCCTAAATCTAGTTTCCACCATCTCCTTCGAAGTAGTCCCTTTAAGCTATACAGTAATCCCAGCAGCTTTTCTGTGATTCTTTACATCCCTGGAAGTCCTCAAGTGTGATTATGTTGAGCGCCTCCTGCAATTCTGCCTGGATCTCTTCACTTGTGTCAAAATGATGCCTCTTTCAGCCACAATTTCATCTTGGGGGAACAGAAAAAGTCACAAGGCAAGGGGCGAGGTCAGGCGAAAGAGGGAATGGCTGTTGTGTTTTTGAAAGCCAAGAATTGATCAGTGAGTCATAATGGAGAACCCAGTTGTTGTTCTTCCACTTGTCTGGACATTTGCACTGAATGCTTTCAGTAAGGAAATACCATGATTAGACATTAATTAAAATTATAATAATGGAATTAACTCATGTAAAATATTATTTATTACTAGAATTTTTGCCTGAAGGAACAGCAATGGGCAATCTTATTTTTCCGGCTATTGCCAACTTCTTTATGGAGCACTTTGAACAACGTATTTTTGACATAATTTCTCCTAGACCTACTCATTGGTTCAGATATGTAGATGACATTTTTGCTATCTGGAATGGCTCTTCTGATGAATTAGAACAGTTTCTCTCTAAATTAAATGCACTTCATCCAAGGATTCAGTTCAATTTTAATTTTTCGCCAACCAGATGATAACCCCATTTCTCAGTCTATAGAAAGAAGACCCATACAAGCCATTATATCCATGCTGAATCTCATCATGACCATAATAATCAAAAGGCAGGAACTATTAAAACACTGGTTCATTGGGCCCACTCCTTTTGTTCTTCAGAGGAACTATCACAGAAAGAATTGCAATATATTATTTCCTCTTTTTTATCTAATGGATATAAGAATTCCTTCATCAAAAGAGTTTTAGTAGTTTTATATATATCTTCCTCTTCAAATACAGAAGAAATAATGCGTATTCCTATCCCTTATGTGCAAGGCATTAGTGAACACATAGCAAAAGTTTTAAAACCACTAAATATTTTTCTTGCCTTTTGACCAATCAGAAAAATCTCCACCTTTCTCACTTCTCCAAAGGACAAGCTTCCACATCTCAGTTATCCTGGTGTCTACCAGATTCCTTGTTCTTGTGGATTATCTTATTTTGGACAAACAGGAAGATCTGCTTTTATTCGGCTAGAAGAACACCAGTCTTATATTTAATACCTTGAACTTGAACAGTCTGGACTTGCAGAGCATGCCGTCAACACTAGACATAGAGTTCATTGGAACAAGACAAGAGTCCTTCACAAAAGCCGGTTCCTCATGGAATGGCTTTATAAAGAAACGTGAAACTTTACTTCACTCTCGTAACTTAAACAGATCTACTGTTCTATGTTTATGTCCCTTGGTGGGAGATAGTACTTGATAAATCAGCTAATCTTTTCTAACTTTTTTAATTGTATATTTGTATATATATATAATTTATTTATTTATCTGGTTTTTTTTTTATAATAAGTTAGGAAATTTATTGACCTTTTTTAGTTATCTTACATTAGCTACTTAGGTGGCACCTTTTGGAATTGACAGTTATTTTTGATTAGCTTTATACATGTATTGAAGATTTCTGTGATACTCGACGAAAATTCTACTAATAAATAATATTTTATGTGAGTTAATTCCGTTATTATAATTTTAATTGCACTGAATGCTCTTTTTAGCCTCTTCAAAACCTCATAGTAAAACTTGCCATTGACAGTTTGACCAGGAGGGAGGAATTCCTTGCGGATAATGTCTTCCATGTTTAGGGAAAAAAAAGATCAGCATTGACTTTGACATGGCTCCAAATTTGATGTTTTATTTATTTATTTTTTTGGGCTGCAGCGAATTTGGTGATTTCCAAACACTTCCCTAAGCATTCGATTGATTTCTGCAGCCGTTTTTTTGAGATTGAAGCAAAATTTGATGCAAACTCTTTGCTTGTTAAAATCCACCATTTCAGTTGGAGAAGAAAATTGCTGAACTACTAAAACACTACATTACAAAAATACAAGTAACCCAAGAACACAACTCTTAGCTTGTCAGCTGAGTGCATACAATTCACAATGTGTACTGCTTTTCCCTTATAGCAGCAGAAGGAAGTATTACAAATAGTTTGTGTGTGCTATTTGAATTACCTGAACGTACCTTGTACAAAGTAAAATATTAATTCAGAGAAGTCAAGCTAAGCTAAATGTGTGTCTTAGAATGACCGTCACCCAAATGTTAGCTTCGCAAATGAATGCTGCTGTTCTTTACAAAAATGGATCCTAGGTAATCAAACTTGCTGACCTCCTCAATTCTTTCTCCATTAAGTTATATTTGTTTATCATGTGGTTCCCTGTCTGTATTTCTCTTGAGAACTATAATAATCTTTGTATTGCTAGGATTAAGTTGAAGCCCTCTGTTCTTACTGATCTCATTAACTTTGTTAAGGATCTGTCCTTTTCATTATATATAAAGGAGTAATGTATCATCAGCATAACCTCAGATTACTGATTCATCTGTTTATTACCTATCTTTTAAAAATAGTCACTCACACATACAGGTTAGTCAGAAACATTTTTTCTCACTACATAGAGGATGTTATATTGATTATTATATAATGCTATATATATATATATTTTTTTTTTTTTTTTTTTATTATTTATTTTTTATGTGGTTCTTACTACAATGAAATGTTTTTTGAAAACCTATAGTACATTAGTACTGTGGATAGGCCAAGTATCTTTTTTTTTTTTGCTACTTTTTATTGATTATATATATATATATATATATATATATATATATATATATATATATATATATATATATATATATATATATATATATATATATGTGTGTGTGTGTGTGTGTGGCGATCAGATTTTACTCGGTTGTTATACATTTGAAAAAAATAGATTTAATGACTCCAAGACCGAGATAACATATAAAGATTTTAATGATAAATATTACTAGTTTCGGCATATAGCAACCTTCTTCAGGTATTTATAAAGGAAAGGAATACTAATAAACATTGAATTATTTAAACAAACTGGAAATTACAGGTACAAATTGCCTCACATAATCGATACATAAAAACGTTGTATTTTTCAAGTTGTTCCAACTGGCGTGCCATTGTTTGTTGCAACTGTGCGTGCAAGTTCACGTGAACGCCAATATTGAATAACTGCAGCATGGCTATCTGGGATGTTATAACTTAAATTATTATTTAAGCGGACCGGGTTCAGTAGGATTTCCCTTGATTCTACGATTTTCCTTTCAAACTCATCTTCACAGCGAAAAATATTTTCTGATCTATTCCAGCATACAGAGTGGCTTTGTTGGTCATCATTAGGATTATTTGAAAAAAGAACATGACTGGATAACGCAGTTGCATGAGATCTTTTGTATGAGATGTCTCTCTTATGCTCTTCTATGCGTTGTTCAATAGATTTGTTAGTTTGACCAAAGTATGGGATATTGCAATCACACCACAATTTATATACTCCAGGGTACTTAAGGTTGTGATGAGTAGGTTTTGGATGGCTGATTAGAGAGTGGATTTTTGGAAGTGTGGTGAAGAAGGTCCTGATATTATATTTTTTAAGGACTTTAGCTATTTTCTTAGAGACTGTGCTAATGTATGGAATGGAGATGCTACCTTTAAAATTAATAGTCTCTGTTGTGCACTGCTTAGGAGGGTTCAGAAGAAATTTCTTAATTGTTTTTTCAGAGTATCCATTTTGTTTAAAAATAAGAGTGAGGTGATTCATTTCTTTTTGTAGTTCATCTTGTTCATTTAAGAGAGAACGTGCTCTGTGTCCTAAGGTAGATATAATTCCAAGTTTTTGTGGTGGAAACTGATGAGAAAGATTATGCAGATATCTATTGGTATGCGTAGGTTTTCTGTACATAGAGATTTTTAATCTTTCAGAGCATCGTGTAAGCATAACATCCAAAAAAGGTAAAGAGTTATTATTTTCTATATCAGCAGTAAATTTTATATTAGGATGTTGGATGTTTAGATGATGAAGAAAATCTGTGAGAGCTGTGTGCCCGTGATTCCAAATAATGAATATATCATCAACATATCTTTTCCAAACTTTTGGTTTAAATGAGAAGGAAGATATGGCTTTCTTTTCAAAGTCTTCAAGGAAGATGTTAGCTAGCACTGGGGACAAAGGGTTGCCCATTGCCAGGCCTTGTTTTTGTTGGTAAATGGAGTCCTTATATCTGAAGCAACCAGAATGAATGCAATGCTTTAATAAAGTGAAAATTTTTTTGGATAATTTGTCCTGTAGTAATGTAAGTACCTCGTCCGTAGGAATGTTAGTAAATAAAGATATAATGTCAAAACTAACTAGAATATCATTATCATCGATGGGAATATCTTTAATATGAGAAACAAAATCTGTGGTGTTTTTGATGAAAGATGAAGATTTATTGGAGAAACACTTGAGGTACTTTGCTAAATATTTTGAAAGTTTATATGTCGGTGAATCAATTCCTTCCACAATTGGGCGAAGAGGGATGTTTTCTTTATGAATTTTTGGAACTCCATAGATGCGTGGGATAAGAGGATGTAGAGAGCGTAATGAGAGGCGAATATTATGAGGAAGTTCACTCGCAGTCTTTAACAAGTTGTTTGTACGGTTTTGTAATTCTCTTGTAGGATCTTCCTGAAGAATTGAATATATTGAACTATCTTCAAGTAATTGAAGCATTTTGTGTGGTAATCTTCAGAGTTGAGGATGACCGTAGAGTTGCCTTTATCTGCAGGTAAAATAATAATGTTACTGTTCTGTTTTAGATTTTTTAGGGCTTTTCTTTCAGCCACTGAAATATTATCTGTTGGAGGTTTGGCATTATTTATAATAAAAATCGATTCTATACAAAGAAGTTTCGCCAAATGATTAGGAATGAGTGAACTTGCTTTTTCTATTTTTGTAAGAAGAGATTCTTTAGGGATAAATTTTGGTGAGGGAATAAAATTGAGACCTTTGCTAAGAATATTCGTTTCTGCATCCGTTAACATATGAGAAGATTTGTTCACTACAACCTTTTCAGGATTAATACGGGCATCACTATGACCAGATCTGTTTTGTGTCCTTATTAGATTATTAAATTTCTTGATAAGAGTATATTTATTCTTGTTTTGTATTCGTGTGGCTTGTGCGTCACTGTTAATGATAAAATCATGTAAGTTAACATTATCCATAATTTCTTCAAGTTTTTGAGTTAAAGATCTTTTAGTGCTGAACAAAAAAGCTAAACCACGTTTTGTGTCTGTAATTCTTTCGCTGAGGAGATCCATCTTAGCTTTACAATAGATTCTTTTAGCGCGTTCCGTTGTTATCTTTTCTTTAAAAGAGATGAAATCGGGAAAAACTGCATGGAACTTACAACGTTTGAGGAAAACTAACCTGTTTATTTTCAATCCTATTTTCTTCAATGTTCTTTTAAAATTCCTTTGTATTTTTATTAGAGACGCCTCGTCATTTAGGCTATAGATGTGGCGATCAGATTTTACTCAGTTGATTTTACTATATTACTCGATTTTACTATATAAATATAATATCAGGACCTTCTTCACCACACTTCCAAAAATCCGCTCTCTAATCAGCCATCGAAAACCTACTCATCACAACCTTAAGTACCCTGGAGTATATAAATTGTGGTGTGATTGCAATATCCCATACTTTGGTCAAACTAACAAATTTATTGAACAACGCATAGAAGAGCATAAGAGAGACATCTCATACAAAAGATCTCATGCAACTGCGTTATTCAGCCATGCTGCAGTTATTCAATATTGGCGTTCATGTGAACTTGCACGCACAATTGCAACAAACAATGGCACGCCAGTTGGAACAACTTGAAAAATACAACGTTTTTATGTATCGATTATGTGAGGCAATTTGTACCTGTAATTTCCAGTTTGTTTAAATAATTCAATGTTTATTAGTATTCCTTTCCTTTATAAATACCTGAAGAAGGCTGCTATATGCCGAAACTAGTAGTATTTATCATTAAAATCTTTATATGTTATCTCGGTCTTGGAGTCATTAAATCTATTTTTATTCAAATATATATATATATATATCTTTTGTTTTTTTAATTGTTACATATCTAGAAACCCTGCCCTAGAGGCCAAACATGGATATTTTTCAAACCACTTCAGGCCTCCAGTAAGTCAAGTGGTGGTGGGAATGGTCTCACAGGCAACAAATTTCCTTTTCCACCTAAAGACATTCACAAATATCCATGCACATGATGGGATTCTGACACATGGCCTGTTGGTTGGAGAACAGATTAACTAACCCACTTGACCAACTAGTCGAGCTGTTATTATATTACTGTATTATATAGTTCAGAGTTATGTAATTTGTTAAAAAAAAGTTAATATTCTGAATCTAGAAAGTTAAGTGCAAAAGCTATAGAAATGCAATAATCTGTTCATTTTATACTTTTTTTTCCCATATAGCACAAAAATAGTTAATTGTAGAGATGTTTTCACTCAGTTTTTCTCTTGTTTTTTTTATGATTTATTTTATTGCTCCTTGTCTAATAGCAAATGAAGGAAAATCACTCATTGATGACTATAACTTCTTGCATTATTTTAAAAATCTTACTTAAAAACGAACTTACACACACACACACACACACTCATGAGCAGTTGAATTAGAGATACCTGCCTAGTAGCAGGTAGCACCCCCTTTTGTCGTGATGACAGCGGCAATGGACTCCACAAGACACCAGAAGCATTGAAGAGCCAAACTGATTCATGACCTCTGCACAGCCTCCCACAATGCATGGAGATTGGTTGGAGCAGGGTCCAGGGTGCATCTATTTCTCTTGACAGCATCCCAGATGTGTTCAATAGGATTGAGGTCAGGGGACCTCAGGAGCCAGCCAAGCATCCTTATGTCCGTGGAGTGTTCATCTACCCACTTGGCCACAATTTGGGAATGGTGGGCCGGTGCATTGTCTTGCTGTAGGCGCAGAAATGGGTGAACATGATCTGACAGCAGGTCCCTGTATCGTTTGCCGGTGAGAGACGATGGTAGATGTATCAGGGGACCTATTTCATCCCATGTAAACAGTCCCCATACGAAGATACCACCACTGACCTGAACTGTAACCTTCTGGCACAAGGAATCCATCGCTTCATGTGCTTGGCGATGCGCTCGTACTCTGCCATCGGCATGTACCAACGTGTACTTCGACTCATCAGTCCAGGCAACCTTTTTCCATTCATCGAGGGCAGTGTTCCTGCACCCATGCTAATCGTTGTGCCTTGTTATTTGCGGTGAGCAGAGGTACCCTAGTCGGGCAGTGGCTTCTGTGCCCCATAGCGAGGAGATGGTTCTGGATGGTGTGGCTGCTCACACGTCGTTGTTGTCCAGCATTGAATTGGTGAGTGATCTGTGGCCCGTTTCCGCTGTTACCATCTGAGCTAGCCAGTGGCGTCCCTATCATTGACACATTGTACACCATGGCAGTTTTACCTGGCAGCTGTGGTTTTACCCGATTCCATGTTCTCACAGTACACTCTTCACACAGCGGCTCATGAAAAGCCCAGTGCATGCACGACTTCGGAGATGGAGTGCCCCATACGTCTGGCTCCGACTATCTGGCCGCGATCAAATTCACTGAGATCTCGAGTCTTCCCCATTCTGTGCTCGACTATTACTCAGACGGTCAGTACAAGGTCTGACGACATCCCCGTCACGCACCACTATTCCATTCGCTGCAGCTACCACAGCATCATTTTGCCAACACGGCAGGTATCTTTAATTCAACTGCTCATGAGTATATATATATATATAATGTTAAAGATACCAAGATTTGTTTTCTCCCATAAAATTTGAAAATTTTTATAATAAAAGCACTGAATTTGCTTTCGAAAATTAGACTGAGATGGATAATGCTGTAGATACTTCTTAATGGGGAAAAATGATTTATATATACTGCTGTCTGTAATTTGAAAAATGAAGTGAGGAAAAACATCTAGAATCATTCCTGGAAATACTGTTTTTATTAATATAAATAAATAAAAGAACCTGAGCAATCTGGGTTGATTTGTTTTATGTGTGTGTGTGTGTGTGTGTATATATATATAAATAAATAGAAATTCAATATAATATATATATATATATATATATGCCATGAGAATCAAAATGATGTGAGTGATTAGAAATGTTAGAGAAAAAAGCATTTAACAAAAAATTTGAAATTTACTCTCTTCAACAACTTAGAATAATTTTTTAAACCATGCTTATGAAAAGTTCAACATGTACACCATGGTTTCATCCTGCATGTATTAAAACTGTTGCAATTGAGCACCAGATATTATTTGCCAAAACAGATATTTGATACTCAGTTGTAACAATTGAGTCTTTGGAGTTTTATTGCACAGAAGACTGTGGTTTTTACATCTTAACATAATGCCAAGATGCAAAAACCACAGTCTTCTCCTCACCGCCTTTCTATACAATAACCATCAAACTAATTTTTGAATCAGTATACACTAAACCTTTGAGTTTTTTATTTCAGATTATGCATATTCTGAAATTATGCATATTCTCACCGCCTTTCTATGCAATAACCATCAAACTAATTTTTGAATCAGTATACACTAAACCTTTGAGTTTTTTATTTCAGATTATGCATATTACATTGTCCTGCTACTAAATGTTTCTTCATGAAAAATTTTAGCAATGCCTTTCATTTTCATTTTCACAACTGTGTATAATAGGAAATTAAAGCAGAGGAGGTTTGTTCAGCATGAATTTCAGTTTTGTATTACAGAGAAAAAATGAGTAGCCCCAGAACAATTCCCAGCATGAAGATATTCCCCCCCCCCCCACCTCAGATAAAAAAAAAAGTTGGACCTCTCTGGTCCCATTTATCATCTCTAAATAAAAAGTCCTTCAACTATTGAGCATTTAACAATACCTGTTTTCATTAAATTGAACCACACAAGGGAAGGTGTGATTGAGCATAGGCATACTAGTAATTTTATTGCTTGTTAAAAATATTGGTAACAGTAGAAGAATATGAAAATTGATTGCAAAATTATTTACTGATGTCACCTCTGATTGCATAGTGTGTTACTTTCTTAAGAAACTTAAAAAAAAAAAAATGGAAAATTTAGTCTTATTTAGTTGGCTAAATAAGACTTTAAATAAAATAATTGGCTAATAAAATTTAAAATCTTATTTAGTTGGCTTATTTTATGCTTGCTTTATAAAATCATTAATTACCAGTTTGTTTGTTTTCTTTTTTTTTTTCCAGAGATTCGATCGCTGTTATTTTTTACTACAAAGTTTAATTGCTGGAGTTTCAGAAAAAGATGCCCATGATGCTTTAAATTCAAATGCAAGTATACCTCCATACCTCTTTCCTTAGTATTTTCCATAAATGTAAAGCACATCTTGCAGAGGTCAACAACCTTTTTAATATGAAGACCGCAATATAAAATTTGAAAATTACGGAGGGCTCATGACATCCATTATAAAGGATTAGAAATATCTTTATAAACCAAAGTATTTGCACTGATAGCGGGAGTGATTCAACAAACACACATACTAAAAACAAAGGGTTTTAACAATGTTTAGAAATGGTGTGAAGGGTAGTATGAGTGGTCGCATTGATAACTAGATGACGTCAACAATTCAAACTACTTATGATCAGAGGTCTCTCATCCACTTGCATCTGATCTGACAGATAGATGCTAATTGTTGACATGAATATTCTTTAATGGTTAAAGAATATTCATGTCAACAATTAGCATCTATCTGTCAGATCAGATGCAAGCACCTTGCTTTATCAATCATAATGGCAAATGTATTTGTTTATTATGCAATAATAGTGTGGCTATTTCTAAAAAAAAAGTAATATAGAAAGACATTTCAAAACCATTCATGCCAATTGTAATTTTAAGTTTAATTATTTAAATCAGGAGGAGTCGGCAACACAGCTCGAGCATCATGGCGCTCGCAGTAATTTGCCCTTCATATTAAAAAGGTTGACGACCACTGTTTTAGAGTAACTAATTTTAATTTGAATTTGTCAGTTTGTCATTTATTGTTGACTGTATTTGGCAATACATAGCTGGCATTGGAGTTACAGTTGTATACAGTAATTGGTTACTACTTAAATTTCAAAAGTTGTGCAATACGCATACCCTAACACATGATGAAAATGTTAGAATACTGCATCATTTGATATGAAATGTCCAGATTGTAAATACGAGTTATTAAACAAAAGACTTGAGGAATATGAATTTTTGGATTAAAAAAATAAAAGTGAAGAATATATACAGCCATCATAATTTTTGTATTTCTTAAATGCTGATATAGATCAAACCAGATCTCCTTGTTAGAGATAACTGCCAAGTAATCTTCAAATCTACTCTCACCTTTCCATAATTTACTATGTTAATCATACATATATTCTCTGCCCCTTCCTTTGGTAGTCTGTGAGAGGCATAGTTTCTGTATGCGAACTCCATATGAATTACACCAGCTGAATTGCCTTCAGCTGTAAGGCCTTTACAGATATATCTTGCTTCCTAGGTTGGATTCAAATCAAAATCTTATCAAGCAATAATAATAGAACATATTTGACTACATGGCACCAGTCACCTATAGATACTGCAAGCTTTGGGCAGTGTGTGATTGATATATATATATATATATTTTTTAAATTCATTGTAACTGCATTACAATAATTAACAGTTGTAAATTTAAAAGTTTTTTTTTTTTTTATAGCATTAACAAAAACAACAACAAAAAAAGTCCTAGCATATTAGCTATTTGGCAGGGAACTTCATTGGATATCTCTTTGTACTCCTTGCATTTGCCTCTAGCATATGAATTGGTTAGAAACATTGTCTTACAAAAACATTTTCAAGAAGCAGTTTATTTTTTGTCATAATAAATTTACATGGAAAGTAATTATAATTCTTTCGAATGCAAGTAATTAAATATATAATGCTGCTGAATGCTAATAATTTTGAATAGTGCAGATTAACTTTTTGTGCAGTGAAATTATCTATAGAATTTGAGTTTTACAAAGTGAATTTTTTTTTTACCTTCAGAAATATACACAAAAGAGAAATATTATAGGATTGAAGTAGCGAAAAATGAAATGTGAACTCTGTTTAACTCAAAGACAACTGCTTTCTCTGTGTTTCTTAAAGAGAAAGATACATCACTAGTTTTACATAGTACAAGAAGAAAACTAACTTCTTTACTTTTTAAATCTAACTTGATGCCAAAAGTATTTATTCCAGAAATCGTCAGAGTAGAACAAAACAAGGAGTTTCTTGTTAGAAAATTGTTATTTTTCTGTACAGTTATTAATTTCAACTTTCTCAAGTCAGTTTAAAGTCCTATTCCTGAATAAACTGAAAATTTGAAGAAATTGCATTCCATTGTTTTAGCTTATAAAAAGCATGGGATGTTGTTTGTCAGCAAGAAATTAGTCATTAGGTATGATAGACATAAACTAGCTGTAACAAAATTTCTAATTAAAGATTTAAAGCTAAATTCGAATTTATAGGCAGCTGTGGTCACTTGCAAATGCTTTTATAGATAAGTAAAAACATAACCAGCTCTTCTGGAATAATTCTGAAAGCAGATGTATGTCAGCATGAATCAGTTTATTTCTTATTTTCAGTTAGTTGTTGAGATTGGAAATAGTTTGATTGGAATCTGCAAGAATTATAGACCAGTTAGTCATATAATGTTGCATACAAAGTAAAAAAAGTTATTTGAGGATAGTATCCCGGTTAGAAATCACTTGTTGAATAGAGCAGACCATTTCATTATGCAGCATTTAAACCTCTTCTTTTTAATTAGTATAGTAGAGACCTATATCTTAGAAATTATCATTGGCATTTTTGTTGTTGTGATATTATTTATGCGACTTGAATGTTCTTGCATGTATAATTCTTTCTTGATAACTGCTTAAAAACATAACAAACCTTTATTTACAGATGTATAGTTATGTATTAAATGGCTACTGTGAGCACTACATTACAT
The DNA here is from genome assembly GCF_054136105.1 of Typopeltis vanoorti. NCBI lineage: Eukaryota > Metazoa > Arthropoda > Arachnida > Uropygi > Thelyphonidae > Typopeltis > Typopeltis vanoorti. The sequence goes on along the minus strand of NC_143564.1, from coordinate 88,477,734 downwards.
TCACAGCAATTGTCTTGGCAGTCTGTGTGGAAAGCGATAATACAGTAATCCCTCGATTAGTGCATCATGTTTTTTCGATACCCAAATTCGATTAGTGGGCCTATATACATCTTAAAAATAAATGTTACAGATTTTAAAAATTTTCTATCTATACATTTTTATGGCTGACTATTTTAAAAAAAGTTATTTTTAATGGCATACTTCACTACTTCTATGTACACTATGTATACTATGTTCCAAATTTTTACCACCAAAATTTATGTCGTCTACTATAGTACGCACACAGATTCGAGACCCTTCAGCACTTCTGTGCTTATCACAAAAAGGAGAATCCATTCCGATAATAGGGTAATCAATCCATCTTCTGGGATGAGTTGTTTATTATTACACGTCGGAAAATTATCTTCTCTTTTATGATCATTGTAGTTTTTAAAGTGGTAACTATTTTGCTTGTATAACAGTTGAAAAATTTTATCTATAAAGTATGTGATTTCGCGTATTGGCAACCAATTCATACGTCCTTCATTTCTTTCACTCCTTCAATGATAACGTCCAAGAGTTAATTGAATCTCATTCTGAAGAATTGAGTGATTCTGACCTGCTAAATTTAGATGCACAGTGGGAAGATCCCAAAGAATATGAAGAAAATTTAACCACTGATAGTCAGCCAAAAGAGATTTCACAGAAACAATTTGAAAATATTTTTTGTACGATTGAAGTTTTTAAGCAGCAATGCTTAGAAGCTGACCCTGATGAAGAGAGAAGCAGTAAAATTTGCAGAAGAGTAGAAGAGGCAATAGAGCCATACTGTCGGTTGTATGAAAAAAAGAAACAAAATGCCCATCAAACTACGTTAGCTCAATTCTTTGTTAAGAAGTAGAATAATAAAATTTATATTCTGAATATGCATTTTTGGAAATTATGGAGACAACTACCGTGTTTGAATAAAAACTTTAGTTTACTATTACTAAAATTTTACAATTCGACGTTTCGACCTTTATGTTAAGGTCATCTTCTGGAGCGTACAAATATACACAGGAAACAAGCTATACCACAATCATACTGGTTCGTTAAAGACACTGACTAACCGCTACCACAATTGTTGGCCTGACCTCTGGTGGGAAAAAAAAAAAAAAAAAATTATACATCAGCGCTAAAGTCCTATTATTTGTGTTGTCTACTATATACATATATTAACATTATATTAACATCATTCCAGCCAGTTGGAGTGGAATGGTTTCTAATAATAGCAGATTGGCTAGAGTCCTGACTTGTGTTGAATCTTTCAAATTAGGTTGGCTGAATGTGTGCCATCCAGATCCTTGGAATTTTCATACCATCTTTGTTGTTGTCTCCATAATTTCCAAAAATGCATTCGGATCACCGTGCAAGCCTAAAAGAAAATATATTCTGAATATGTTTTATTGTCTTTCAGCTTCATGGTTTTCCTTTCACTAGGCCCTGAGACATACCTTAATTCTTTTATAAAAAAATTAAGGTTCAAGAAAGAAATTTGAGGAATGAATTATACTTTTTTCCATAGGTTATTGTATTCGATTAGTGTGTTTTCAATTAATGCACCCGTTTTAAAGAACGCATTAGGTGCACTAATCGAGGGATTGCTGTAATTGGAAATTCAGAGCTTACATGCATATTAAACAAATTTATTAAACAGTTAAAAGCAAATGCTGATATAAATAATCTGAAATACTATAAAACACAACAAACTTTACAATAAGAAATAATTAAAAATAAATGTTACAAGGGAAAATGATAATTAGAATTAAGTCCCAAAATACAGCTTTATAGGCTGCCACAGGAAATAGCTTCTTTAGTTGACTGAACAATCCCACCCCATCTGCAGCCAACATGCTGTGAGTTTGAATCATGCCTAAGGTAGGGTGTTTGTAAAGCTTTTTCTGGGCATGAATCTCTAAAGATTGTCTTAAAAATCTTGAAAAATCAATCACATCTGACTTCTTAAAATCGAATGCCAAACTCAACAAAACCTTTAGGAAGTAGCATGTGAGGGCACAAAGCATGTGTCGTTTCAGTATAGCATAGGATCACTAAAAATGGTCAACTCTAAGTAAATGGGGGAACACCTCCACACACACACTAAATGAAACACTGAGAACTAACCAGAGCTCCTGACCCATTGTCCATTCCTTACCATCTTGTGATATACTATGTTAAATGCATGAGGGTGGATTAGAATTTTGGGACTTAGCTGACCAAATTGTATTTTGTATTATGGCTGAAACTGCATATATATTGTGATTGTGCAACATTATCATGTATCATGCTAGCTGGGATGCTGTCTAATTATATAAATCCCTTGCTGTTTTGGTAAGAAAAGCAGGGCATATACTGAAAACTTAGCTATTGGGATTGTTGAATTGAAGATAGGTTGCCATCTACATAAGATAAATCTTTGGAAAAGAAGTAGAGCTAACACAGGAATTAAGCAGTGAATATGGTGAGGTAACCAGTGTCAGTGAGAATAACACAAAAAATTAATGATTTATTTAGGAATTCTGGTCAGGGAGAGGAGAGAGTGTGTTTCATATTCAAGACTATGCATGAACATAAACTTCTTCAGTTGAAGAATATTCTAAGTAAATGTGTAGAAAGGCTTATGTGTTCATCGTACTTGTTGTTTAATTTTGTTGGTATATATCAGATATTTCACTGGTGTTATAACCAGCATCTTCAGAGCGCAAAAACACAGTTTGTCACAGTATGCGAGACTACAACAACAACATGATGTAACAAAGGGACTAGTTTAACAAAATTGTAGCAACAACACAAAGACTAAAGTCCTAATTAGGGTGCTAAAAAAAAAAAAAAAAAAAAAAAAACAGGAGGAGAAAGCAGGTACTAGTTATGTCTTAAGATGATTGTCTCCCAAATCTTAGGCAAATTTATACAGCCATATTTGTTGAGATTCGGAGTATGCTTCAAGGTTTCTGTTGTTGCTTCTAAGAACAGTCTAAAAGCTTCTATGCAGTACTTTTGTTTTCTTTCAGTTGAACATGGGCTTCCCCCACCCCCACCCCAGCCAACTTCTACATAGAACACCTGGAAAAACTAGCTATCAATACAGCACTCTCAAACCAACACTTTGGCTACACTATGTTGACAATGTGCTTGCTATTTGGCCACATAGCCCAGGCACATTGGATACATTCTTAGCACATTTAAATAGCCAACATCCAAAAATCCACTTTACAATGGAACTGGAAACTAATAACTGTCTGCCCTTCCTGGATACACTAATCCCACGTCTTCCAGATGGTTGTCTATCATTCTCAGTTTTTAGAAAACCCACACATATAGGGAGATATTTACACAAACAATTACACCATCACCCTTCTCAACAGTATGGTATCTTAAAAACACTAACCCACAGAGTGAGAGCAATCTGTTCCAATGACAATACCCTTGCTGCTGCTGAACTGGCTCACTTACGCCACACCTTCTTGGATGTGAAAAAGGAGGGACAGCATCCCTCCTTTATAACATCCCGGCGTCTATGAAGTACCCTGCTCGTGTGATCAAGCTTACTACGGTCAAACAGGAAGAACTGTGGACATCTGCATCAGTGAACATAAAAGATACATTTGGCATTATCACTATGGCAAGTTGGGCCTAGCAGACCATGCTTTGGATACCCCTGTGTGCAGGGGTATCCAAAGCATGTTCAACTGAAAGAAAACAAAAGTACTGCATAGAAGCTTTTAGATTGTTCTTAGAAGCAACAGAAACCTTGAAGCATACTCAAAATCTCAACAAATATGGCTGTATATAAATTTGTCTAAGATTTGGAAGACAGTCATCTTAAGACATAACTAATACCTGCTTTCTCTCTCTCTGTTTTTTTTTTTTTTTTTTTTTTTTTTTAGCACCCTAATTAGGACTTTAGTCTTTGTGTTGTTGCTACAATTTTGTTAAACTAGCCCCTTTGTTACATCATGTTGTTGTAGTCTTGCATACTGTGACAAACTGTGTTTTTGTGCTCTGAAGACGCTGGTTATAACATCAGTGAAATATCAGCAATAAGTCAATAAATAATTATTTACTTAAAGTAATTCTGTGTTCTGATGGATACTGTCAAAATTAAACAACAAATATTCTAAGTAGTTAAGAGCATTTTTCATTTTGAAATTTGCTCTTAACTACTTAGAATATTTGTTGTTTAATTTTGATGGTATATATATCAGAACACAGAATTATAAGTAAATAATTATTTATTGACTTATTGCTGATGTTTCGCTGAAATTATAACCAGCATCTTCAGAGCACAAAAACACAGTTTGTCACAGTACACGAGACTTGTGCTTGTGACATCATTGTTCAGGTAGAAATAAGATTATTATTTTTTTTTTATTTTATTATTTTAGTTATTTATTTTTTCGAGTCATTAGAAAACTAGTATAGGTGCTTAAGGGTCAAAGCTGTATAACTGGGAGACCTCCATGCAACCTTTTATACATTAGAAGTCTACCTGGATACTGATGAATGACAGTGAGCAATTTGAGATTTAGTCATCCAAATGTATTCTTATTGGCTAAAAACCACAATGTAAAAAGATGGTGCAACATGACAGAATTTCAAGTCAACTGGGGCGTCACCTGGTTAAACAAGATCCCCTATTGTTTTCATCAGGGAACAAAGGTGTACAGTGAAAAATCAGTTATTGGCTCAAATCCTAGAACACATCCCGAATCAACATCAACAGAGTTCAAGATTGGTACTATCAACATAAGAAGCATCAATGGAAAAGAAATGGAACTAACAGAAGAATTAAGTACCAGATCATCATAATAGGTGTGACTGAAACAAAGAAGACAAAAAGAGGCGACATCTTTCTAAGCAACAAATAGAACACGTTGTATTCAGGCAATATAATAGTTGAATACTTTTGCTGAATACGAGGGAGATTATCCTCATATTTAGTTATAGTATTCAACATTAAATAGGAGGATAATCTTATTGAATGGCAGGCAGTATCAAGTAGAGTGATGTGGGCAAATATCAGAATGGGGAACTGGACAGTGAGACTTATTTGTGCTTATGGTCCCACAGAAGGTTCTACTAAGGAAGAAATGGAGGAAGTTTTCTTTTTTTATTGAGTCAGCTGGCTCAATAAAAAAAGAAAAGTTGGTCCTTGTTGAAGATCTAAACAACAGATTAGGAAATGATTACCAGACATATAAGAATGTTTTGGGAAAATTTGGAGAAAAGAGTAAAGCTAATGATAATGGCAAATGTCTGCTGGTTTCTGTTCAAGACATGAATTAGTTATTACTAACACCATATTCCAACATAAAATGTGCACAAATTAACATGGAGAGAAGATGCAAAAAATAAGAAAAGTATCATTGACTATATTTAGTTTGCTAGCGATGTTTTCCCACTGGCTCAGGACACAAGAGTATACAGAGGATTTGAAAGAGGAAGTGATCATTATTTATTATTGAGCAGGATACAATTGAATTTCATATTGAAAAGAAGAGCGTGTAAGAAAGTTTTAAAACATAATTGAAGAAAAAAAAGAAAGAATTTGAAAACAAGATCGAAACTTTGAAGATTCAGTGGCAAATCCTGAAGAAAACATTGATTCAGCCAGAGAGGCATGTGGTGAGGTTGTATGTAAGGGTAGCAAAATTGGAACTCCATGGTGGACTCAGGAAGTTAAAGAGGCAGTGAAGGAAAAGAAAAAAGCATATCGAAAGTTCCAGGCAAGTAAGTCATCTTGTGCTCATAAAGAATAATAGAACAATGTAAAAAAGTGAACCACTGTGTAAAACTAGCTAAACAAAAGTCATGGAAAAACTTTCATAAGAACATAGAAAATAAATATCTGGAAGGTGGCAAAATATTCTGAAGACTATTGAAAAAGCTTAGAAATAGAGGAAAGAGTACTGTAAAAGGAATCAGAATATTTTGCCACAAATTTTGTGGCAAAATATTCTGATTATTTTGCCATCTATAAACATGGAAATAAAACGGATTGTGATAATTACAATGGTATTTCCCTATTTAGTGTTCCTGGTAAGATTTATTTATGCAAATATACTTTTGAAATAGCCTAGAAAAATTGTGGAAGGGAATCTTGGTGAAGAATAAGCTGGATTCAGGCCAAATAGAGGTTGTCAGGATCAGATTTTCAATTTAAGACAAGTAGTTGAGAAATCTTGGGAATATAGCAAAGGTTTGTATTTAAGTTTTGTTGATTTGGAAAAGGCATATGACAAGGTGCCAAGAGAAAAGCTATTCAAAACACTTCAATTATATGGTGTAAATGGGACATTATATCAAACAATACATAGTCTCTATTTAAGCTGCAAGTCAGCAGTTAGAATTGAAGGAGGTACAGGAAGTTGGTTTGAAATAAAAGCAGGTGTGCGACAAGGGTGCATATGAATCACATTATGAAGGAAAGTGGCATTAAGTCTAATATGATATTATACTTCTGAATAAATGAAGTACTAGTTTATAAGATTCCCTGACTAAATTGCATAACTGTTGTAATAAATTTGGTATTAAAAAGAACAATAAAAAAAACAATGAAAATAGGCAGAAACATTGAAAACATCAGCTGCATCCTGAATGGTGAATCTATAGAACAAGTAAAACATTTCAGCTATTTAGTCATAATTTTTAGTGAAGATGGTGAATTAAATATGGAAATAGACAACAGAAAAAGTAAAGGTGGTATGCTAGGAAGTCATGCATGCTGGAGGTTTAATGAAATATTATCAGCACTGAGAAAGGATTAAAAACAATTTTAATACCTCTAATATTTCGTCTCTGTCACAGAGACATCTTCAGACATTACAAAAAAAACTTTTGCAACAACACACACACAAATATAATACAACAGTAAGTGAAACTAAAGTCCTATCTAGGTGGTGTGCCCTCTATGGGCATTTGCAGGTGGCCTAGGATGTAAAGTGGGATCTCTGATAATTACTGTTTCCCAAATTTTGGGAAGTTTAATGCAACCGTATTTGTTTAAATTCGGTTGATTCCTGAGTGCAGACGCAGATTCAAAGAATAATCTTTTTTTTTCTGAATTTACTATGGTGGAGCATGGAGGTTTTTTTCCAGGAGATCCTGTGGGTTGTATCCAAAACATGTTCTGCAAGGCCAGATTGATCATAATCGTGATTGCAGATGTATGACTTGTGTTCTTCTAACCAGATAGTTGCTGATCTGCCTGTATGTCCTAAGTAAACCAGTTTACAGGCACAAAGTACTCTCTATACTCCAGGCACTGAGAGAGGAGGTAGCTGGTCTTTGGTGGAACGGTAAGGGTAGCAAGTTTACGGTGGAGCTTAAAAGTTGTATGGAGGTTGTACTTTTTTAATGATCTGGCTATTTTTTCTGATGTACCACGGATGTAAGGTATGGTGATGGCATTTCTGAAGAGATGGTTGGGGAATGGGAAAGGACTTGATTATTTTTTTAATTCTGTAGCCATTAGAAAGGAAGGTGTTGTGTATGTGTTTGAGTTCAGTTGAAAGGGCAGTTTCACTGGAACAAAGATTATGGGCTCTATTGGTGAGAGTTTTAATAATGCCATATTGCTGAGAGGGGTGGTGGTGGGAGAGTGTGAATGTATCTACCTGTATGAGTGGGTTTTCTGTATACAGAGAAAGAAAGGTTACCATTAGGAAGGCGTGTTACTAAGATGTCTAGGAAGGATAAACGATTGTTATTTTCCTTTTCCATCATAAACTGGATTCTTGGATGTAGACTATTGAGGTGACTGAGGGAAGGAATCTAATGTGTCTGGGCGATGAGGCCAAATAGAGAAGACATCATCTATATATCTTAGCCAGATAGAAGGTTTTAGAGGGGAAGAGTCTAAGGCTTGTTTTTCAAAATTTTCCATGTAAAAGTTGGCAAGAGGGGGAAATCCATGGCAGTTCCCTCTATCTGTTTGTAGATTTTGTTCTTCCAAGAAAAATAACCAGAGTAGATGGCAAAGGAAAAGAGTTCTAAGATATCAGAAGGAAAAACGTTTTTTAAGAGTGTTAAGGTGTCAATTAGAGGAATATTGGTAAACAATGAGATGATGATGTCAAAGCTGACCAATATGTCTGTATTATTTAAAGTCCGATTTTCAATTAATTTTTAAAGTTGATAGAGTTTTTTACATGAGATGTGGTAAGACCAGTGAGGGGGGTGTCAAAGCGTTAGCTAGCTGCTTTGACAATTTGTAGCAAGGAGCATTGGTGACATCCACTATAGGTCTTAGGGGAGAATTAGGTTTGTGGAGTTTCGGTAAACCGTATATACGGGTGGGTGGGGGGGGAATGAGAACAGAATGGTTTGACTTTTTTTGTAATGCCAGGAAGCCAACAGGACACTTTTTTAAGTAGTTTTTTTTAATTTTTTCACTTGAGTTTTTGTGGGATTATGTTCAAGTGGTATGTAGGTAGCATGATCACGGAGAATAATATCCATTTTCCGATTATATTCTGAGGCGTTAAGAATGACTGTAGCATTACCCTTGTCAGAGCTCTAGTGATGACTACTTTTTTCTTTCCGTAATTATCTGAGGGCAGAGAGTTGTCTGGAAGATAAATTAATTTTTGGAAGTGATGACCGGGAGAGGATGTTAGCTACATCAAGTCTGATGTTATTGGCTGTTTCTGGAGCTAAGTGACAAATTCCGTTCGATGTTATACATAATAATACATATTAAATAATACATTTAAACAAATACGGTTGCATTAAACTTCCCAAAATTTGGAAAACATTAATTATCAGAGATGCCTCTTTACATCCTGGGCCACCTGCAAATTCCCATAGAGGGTGCACAACCTCGATAGGACTTTAGTTTCACTTACCATTGTATTATATATGTGTGTGTGTGTGTGTTGTTACAAAAGGTTTTTTGTAATGTCTGAAGATGTCTCTGTGACGGAGACGAAATATCGGAAGTATTAAAATTGTTTTTAATCCTTTCTTGGTGCTGATAATATTCCATTAAACCTTCAACATGAATTCTTCACAGCACTTAAGCCTCAACACACGGCTAGGAAGTCAGCTGAATAAATTTATGTGGAACAAGGAAGAAATTAGATAAAACACTAAATTAACTGTATACAAGACAGTGTTCAAACCAGTTTTAACTTGCTGATCTGAAAGCTAGGTTAGAAATAAAACACTTGAACAAAGACTGATGTCCTCTGATATGAGAATTCTGAGAAAGATTAGTTGAGTGAACAAATGCTATCAATTGCAGTATCACATTAAAAATGAGGATATTAGGCAAGAACTTGCCACTGTTAGCATTCAGGAATGTGCTAATCTCAGCTAATATGGTCACTTAAACAGAATGGGAGAGGAAAGATTAGCAAAACAAGTGTTCTTTACCAGGTTGGCAGGGAAAAAACCCAAGGAAAGACCAAGCTGTAGATGGATTGATACAATAAAAAGTGCCTTAAAAGACAGAAATATCAGATCTGATAATATTAGATTATTGACAGATAACAGATTAATTTGGAGGAAAATTGTTGATCGGAAGTTAGTAATGGTGTAACTTTTTCATGTAGTATTATCATAATTATTCTCCCCCCCCCGAGGTACATATTAGGAACTCGATGATGATAACTTGCATGAAGGAAAAGTTGTTCTTAGAATATCAAAACAGCAAATTACGAACTAAATCACACACAGAGTTTCAGAAAACTATGGAAAAGAATGTAAAGCTAACAGCTATTATAATGACTAGTTGATATCCTAAAAATTTGCTTTGGACATCAACTAGTCATTATAATATCATGTATTAACATAAAAACTGCCTAAATTCAAAGAGTATACACACAAAATAAGAAGTCTTGAAACCAAACTGTGAGGGCATGGGTAACAAAAACTAGTTACGGGATTTACTTATTGTAAAAAATAATAAACTTCTACAGTTTTGTAAGGAGTACCCCTTCTAAAGAAGGGGTACTCCTTATGAACATAGGCAAAATAGCCATAAGTATCAATATCAATTTTAGAGGAGTGACATGGAAATATTCCAGAAATAATATTTATAAACTTCTACATTTTTCACTGTATACAAGTTTTGTCAGAAGATAAACATATTCTAGAACACATAAAATTTTGAACACATCTAAGAGCAATTGTTTTAAAACATATAATAATGTAGATAAGTTATGCACTTCATTTGACATATCAAGTTTGAAAATATTGGTAATTAGGTGAAGTCGTTAAATTGTTGGTATGAAGGAGAACTGTTAGGTTACATAAAGCATAAAAGATTTCCAAATGTCATGAAGTATGAGTATGTAAATGTATAAGTATGAGTATGTAAATGTATAAGTATGAGTAAATGTCATTAAGTATGAGTATTTGGTTCCTGTTTAAGGTGCCTTATGCATCTTCAGAGGATTCTTTTAATATCCTTAAAAAAAAAGATATTGCCCTCCAGGTTAAGCAGAGGAACAGTTCACTTCATGATGTTCTGAGAAAATGTGTGTAATGAAGCTACTTTTATCTTTTTATATTCAACATTTCCGTATGTTCTTTATTTACATATTTAAAATTGCCTCCATTCTTTCTGATGCAAGAATTTTATTTTTTTCTTTTCGGTATGGAATTCAATTTTACCATACTCAAGACCAAATAGCAATCACTTCCAATTTTGAATCCTCTGTACACTTTGGTGTCTCCTGCACCAGTGAGAAAACATCACTATCAATAATAACATAGTCAATGAGACTTTTCTTATTCCCTGCCTCTTCTCTCCATGCGAATTTATGTACAATTTTATGTTGGAACATTGTGTTAGTAATAACCAGTCCATGTCCTGAGCAGAAATCGAACAGGTATTTGCCATTATTTTCCCAAAATATTTTAATGTCTGACAATTATTTCCTACTCTGCCATTTAGATCTTCAACAAGGACCAACTTTTCCTTTTTTCATTGCTTTCTTTAAAGCCTTAAAAAATTCCTCTACTTCTACCTTAGTAGAACCTTCTGTTGGACCATAGGCACAAATAAGTCTCATGGTCCAGTTCCCCATTCTGATATTTGCCCACATCACTCTACTTGATATTGCCTGCTATTCAAGAAGATTAGCTTCGTATTTTCTGTTGAATACTATAGCTACTCCTTCTTTTCCCAGACTGTTATTGCCTGAATATAACATTTTGTATTTATTGCTTAGAAAGATCTCACTAGTTTTTATCTTTTTTGCTTCAGTCATTCCTATTATGTTGATCTGGTACTTATGCAATTTTTCAGCCAGTTCTATTTCTTTGCTATTCAGACTTCTTATGATAATGCCGATCTTGAACTGTGGCGATGTTGAGTTTGGGTGTGTTTCAGGATTTGTTCCAGTAGCTGACTTTTCATTGTTCACCCTGGTTTCCTGGCGAAAACAACAGGGGGGGGCTTGTTTAACCAGGCATTGCCCCAGCTGGCATGAAATTCTGTCATGTTGTGCCATCATTTTATATTTGGTTTAAGCCAATAACAATACAATTTGGTTGGCTAAATCCCAAATTGCCAGTCTATCATCGTTTGTTCAGTATACAGGTAGATACCTAACAGGGTGCACCACGAGAAGGCGAGGATTGGATATTAGGTCAGAAGCCCTGGTCGGTTAAAGGCTATGTGGAGGTCTCCTCTCAGTTAAACAGCTTTGACCCATAACCATCCCTATTTATCATCTTGAACCTTAAAATCGGTAATACTCCCAGCATTCACATTGCATTCTGGTAACATGTTTCACCCTCAGTTCTCCCCATAAAAAATCCATTCTTCACCACAGCTTCACACAACCTCCAGGGGTGGCTTCCTGTTGTTTGTTTCTCAGTATGTTCCCTTTCCTCTTAGGCTCAAAGGCCTGTCACAGCAAGGTAACTTAGCCTCTTAGAAACTTGATATGGCTTATGATAGGTTTGGTTAATTCTGTCTGCATTTTCTGCTATGGCTGTAAATTGCATGTGTTCTTCTGGCCAGTTTAATTGTTTTGAAGGATGAAAAATCTGAGTTTTTGGGTTGAAAAAGCCTTCCACCTTTGTATGAAACCAGCTAACTCACTTTCACTTGAAAAGGCCTAATTAATGTTCGTTACATCCTAGATGGGATTCGAATCTAGGTCTTTCCATTCAGAAGGCATCATCAGTACTGATGATGCTCTTTCTTTCTATTTTTTTTTGTAATCCTCTCTATATTAATTCAATAAAATCTCCTTATCACATCACTTGTTTTCCCTTAACTACCAAATTTTGCCATTTGCATTCCTTTAATCTCTCTTCATAACCAGCATTCGTATAGGCCTAATATTCCTTCATCTGTTTTCCTAATTAGGACGTCTGTTTTAGAGTAAGCTTAATTTTTCAGTGGAAATTGTTAAAGGAAACTAAAAGAGCATGTTAGTTTCCTTTAACAATGAATATATCATTCAAGTATTGCCACCAGATGTGTGGTATTAATATAGCTTGCGAAAGAATTTCAAATTTTTCTACAGGTTAGTGACAGGAGGAATTAGCAGTGAGCTCATCAGTAAACTGTATTTTTGGAACTAAAACTTTCTTTTCCAAGCAATGAGAGGTGGCTGAAGGCAGTGTTGGAAAAAAATTGCAGTGTCAGGAGGAGAAAGATCTTTGAGGATATTGACAGATTCTTAAATAAGTCCATTAAATATCTTATTGTTATTATTCAACCTCCATTGGAGTCAAGATTCCAATGGAGGCATGTGTTTACATCACAATCAAATACATTCAACATATCTGCACTTGCCACACTCTCAGGTAGTGCATTAGCTGCGGTGTCAGACTGTTCTTTTGCTACTATTGTAGAACTTATTGTGTGACTTCAGACAATGTTTTTTTTTTTTTTTTTGTGACCTCTGCATACCTGAGCTTAAAAACTATATTGCAGTGACCTCTTCTTCAGTATTATATCCATTATGTTCCTAATATGTACTGATCAATCAGTTTGCCAGATACAACAATAGTGCTGCCTAATAAATTTATATTGTAATTAATTTCCTCTACCTTTGACCTTTAAGTGACCCACTTGATGTGCATTGTGCTTATATGTGATACATTAAGACCTTATTGCATTATACATTAAAAATGTGCAGTTGTTATAAAAATAATAAGGGTATATCTATGACTGGAATAGTTTGTTTCCTGTGTTCAATTGTTTTTTTCTTCTCCTCATATTTTAGGTCTGTAAAGGTTCTCAAAGTCATGAAGATATAAGTCTTGGCTTATTGTACGGTATACTGACAGATCCAGTTAATGCTTCAAGGGTGAGTGATGTTTAAAAATGCTTTTTTTAAAGTTTCATTTTCTGGTAATGTAATGGTGAGGAAACTTGGCCTGTTTCCATTAGGAATATGATTCACTCAGAGAGTATGTTTTCTTTCTTTTCTTACTTATCTCTAATACAAAAATATACTGACTACGCTTAATAGAAACTTGCATTTCAGCAATAAAGAAAGGCTTGTTGTGTGATATGTTGATGATGATTATTGTTCATATTATGTGTAGAAAGGTTTCGTTGTTGTTGATTATTCATAATAATGCTTCCCAGTATAAACAGCTCCAACAGAGGCAAAAAAACACATTTATTAAACTCACTAATATTTCACTGGTTTTCTAACAGCATCATCAGAGCACAATTTTAACTGTGACAGGCACACAGCACTGAACCAAGTAAGTGTGGAAAGCAGTTTAAATTGTAACTGAAAACAGAACTAATGTCCTTACATGATGTCCTGGTAGTCAGATAACCATAAAGTTAATTTAGAGAGGCCGTCAGATCTTAAAAGGATAATCTCCCAGATCTTGGTAAACATCCTGGAGTGTAAAGTTCCTTGTGTTGGATCCTACTTCTTCTCAGTCTATACTTTGGATCCGACATTTAGTTATTATGATGTTCTTAACCTAAAAAATAGTTGCTAGTTGATTTCTAATACAAATATAGAGAAAATTTATATTTATAGACTGCGCCACTCTATATCTGAATTAGTTCAAGAATTGAAGATAAATCAACTATTTCTCCTTAATATATATACTGGCCGAGTATATTTAACTAACTTAATTCACCTGCTTTGGTTCGAATATTTTATGAATGGTGCAGTAAAAGAGATTCAGGCAAAATACAACTTTTGATTAACAAAAACAAGCATTTAATTTTATAATCACAAATTATACACTTAAGTTCAAATCACTAAACAAGTTATTCTAAACACTTCAGCCTTTCTGATAATAAAGTCATGCAAACTCAGACAATGGTAATTCTGTTATCTGTAATACAGTCTTCTCACAGTTCCTTTTAGCTATTTAATAAAGTTCCTTAATGATCATTCACATCAATATCTCATAGTTCTTTAAGTTTTAAATACAATAAAAATTGCAGTAATACCTCTTCACAAGCAAACACTTATAAATTTACACTTTAGCTAATTTCCGCAATAGTTACTGTTAGTATAAGGAAATTCTAGGATGAAACTCTCACACTTCTCTGTATAGGAATATTAACGGTTGGAATAATCTTACCGATAATCTTTTTTCTTCATCTACTTATACATAAACACTTTTTATAACTGTAAACACTTACACAGTATACGGCACTCATTAAAATAATTCTAAGCAATAACTGAATTAATCGTCGGTCACTATACACATAAACAAATGTTCTTGCATGAAATACTACTGATCTCTTATGAATTAAGGCAATACACAATAATTCCTTAACTTGAAGTTTTCATATGCACAGCTGTTCATTCTTCCTGCATTCATTTAATTCTTTAGGCAATATATTTCTAAGCACAGCTAACGGTAACTTCAACTTTATGGCCTCTACTATTCCCTAATAACTCTGTGCTTTGCTTCAAGGTTCTGTATGTCCTTGAAAGGTCGGCCCTGAAATTGAATCTCAACTCAAATATCACTAGTCTATTTAGTAGTCACTCAGCTGTCTTCCATAGCTATAATTGTTATTCTACAATTTATTAGCTAACTGCTTCTCGACTAGTAGACTTTATTAGCTGCTTGAGTGACTTGCCGACTCGCTATTATCGCACTGTGATTCCTGAATGCCGAATGCTCCGATTCCAACCTAATGCCAATCCTCTCCTTTCTCTCTCTCTTAATAATCTAATCTCCCTTTATTTTCAGCGTTCTTCTCTTTTTATATCCATTGTTCCCGCCTAAATTGTTCTTGTGATCTAAAACTCTTTTCAATAAACCTTTTCCTCACGTGGTGTTCCAAAAACGTGCTCGCTCACTTACATACGTTTCTATGACAACCAAACAAAATATAATAAAATTGAGGTATTGCATAATGCTAAACTTCTACAAATAGGAATAAATAAAGAATATTTACATTTCAATTAATGCGCAGTTAAATTATCAAATACAAGTTCTTATAATAATAATATAGTAATAATTAAAATAGCTTAATAATATTTAATACAGTCTTTTCATTATTAATACATATATCTTGATTAAATAATTAAATATTAGACAAAATTAAGGTAGTTATATGAATATTAAATTATAAAATAAGTTATTTACATTAAATAATTACAAGTTTAACTTATGTGATGGAAGATCATGTTGGATTCTGAAGCAAATATTAATTACTCAAATTACTACATATTCAGAATCCAACAAAGGCTTACTCTTCCTTTGAAAAATTTTTCCTTAAAGAAAAATTTTTCACACTAGACTCACGAGTGGAGAAAACTGACTTCTTATCTCCCTTCCAAGATCTTAAATAACACTTAGTTTGAATATAATTGGATTTCTTATTACAGTCTGTGTATATATTTCTCTGCATTTTTCCACTTGAGTAGTCACTCAGCTGTTAATACATATAATTGCTTGCTAATATTAGTACAAGGAAAGACTTGTTTCCTATTCCTATAGTGAGATGTGTTCTTTCAGAGCAGAAATCATGTTCTCTATCACTAGAATTGAGTATTAGTTATTTTACAACTTGGTGATTTGTTCCATGATGTAGTTTGATTATTTTGGAAAAATTAACTTCAACTGTTAATTTATTTTTAGTGGCAACTTCTGATTCAGTTTGAGTACTACTTGTTGTCACGGTTCATCAGTGATAAGTTGTGTTTCAGGCTGATTATGCATCAGAATTAGTATCACTATGTTTCACAGTTGGTTCAGTCTTAGACAGCTCTACCTTATCTGGAGCAATTTTTTTATTAGGTACACAAAACCTTTCCCTTTGTGTCCGTGTTCTATCATACATATAATTGCCAGCTCTTCTGATACTTCTTTTCCCGTTCATTAGGGACATTTCTTTTCTAAAAAAACCACAGGAGAACTGATATTTTTCCAAGAAATTTGTCCCTAGTATAATGTGGGAGCTTATGTTAGAGGTTGAGGGTATAACAAGCAAATCTTGCCAGACACTTAGTTTAAATTCAGGTAGGTAGATTCTAGCATGAACCTTTTCATACGCTATGAAGTTTGAGTCTGAAAGAGTAGTAATTTTTACAGGTTCTCTTAGTTTGGCAATGCTATTCCATAATTTGTGTTTTATACTTTGGAGATAGTCCTTTCTAATAGTTGAAGCATTACATCCTGTATCTAATAGAATATTACACTTAGAACCTAGGATTTCTCCTCTAATTCTCATCAATTGTTCATTAGATCCTTGGTGTTTCTGCATTCTATTATATCCTCTGTGGGGTATGTGTCCATACTTTGAATCCCAGCTTTTATTAGAGTAATTTCTTTTGTTAAGAAAACAGTTCCTAGCAAGGTGTCCAACTTTATTGCAACTATAGCATTTAGGAGGATCTCTGTGTTTTCTCTCCATCTGAGGTTGAGATACATATGATATCTGTTGTTTAATATTTTGTAGTCCTAATAACAACTCACTTATATTTGCCAAAATAGGTTGATTTTGCCTTTCTATTTCCAATTTAATTCTTTCATCAACCTTATCAACCTTATTTGGACAGACATTTAGATCAGTTAACATCAACCTTGAATAACACAAAAATTACATTTATGATCATATGTGTAGCAATGAGGATTGGCAGACCATGCTCTGAATATTTCTCCACATAGGATCAGATGGAGGAAAACATCTACATTACATAGAAATCATTATAGGTCTAAGAGACTGTTTTTAGAAGCAGCATCATCTATGAAGCACTCTCCCAACCTCAACAAGTATAGTTGCATTTACACAAGGTTTTCAATTCTTCTGATGTTGAGTTTGTTCCAATAGGTGACTTTTCACTGTCCTGGTTCCCCGACAAAAACAGCAGAGCAGTGGCATAGCTAGGTTGGTGTGGAGGGGGGGGGGGTCTGCCCCGGGCACCATTTGAACCTTTTTGAACTTTTGCAGTTGATTCTAAAATACCCTCTCGAGAACTCAGTTCCAGATATTGTAATACTACTGCGAATTTTCCTCGTAATTGCTGTAAGTGTTGCTAGTTGTGAGAGGAGTTTTTCTAAATTAAAATTGATTAAGAATTACCTACATTACAATGAAATAGACTTTGCGAATGTCATTGACAATTTTGCTAACAGAAAAGCAAGAAAAATAACATTTTAGAATGTTGAAATTAAAGTTTTACTTCAAAAATAAACAATATTTTTATTTATTTCCATGTACGTCGTTTTGACTTTTTGTAATATTTTTGGTGTGTATCGAGAGGGGTGGCAAACTCAGGGACCGCCCCGGGCAGCAACAGCTCTAGCTACACCATTGCAGCAGAGACATTGTTTAACTGAGTGATATCTTCTGATGGTATGAAATTTTATTGTGTTGTACCATTATATTTGATTCTGGTTTAAGTCAATACAGAATTTAATTTGGCTGGCTACTCAAACTGCCAGCCTATCTTCATTTCTTCTGATGAGGTGCACCACATGAAGATGAGGATTCTACATTCCTTAACTATCTAACGGATGGTGACATGTTTACATGTGAGTAATTACATGAATGTGAAGTGCCGATTGAAATTGAAATAATATTTTGATAGTACTGAAATACAGGGATATAAGTATAATAAATTAATTTAATATATTTCTTCCATATGGTCATTTATGTGGTTACAGACTGTATGGAGGTCTCCTTTCATTTATCTAGCATTGACCTTTAAGGTACTCTATAATAGATACAGTTTTACAAAATTAAAATGATTATTATTTCCCCTTCAGTACCATGCAAAGTAACAGAGCACTCTAAAATAGTAGAAATCTTTTACAATGGGGGGGGGGGAAACCTGCTAATACAAAGAACAAATACTTAACAGATGTCAAATACAAATGACCTATAAACCAGTGTTCAAACTAGCTTCACTTATTCACTTTTCTAAGGATAATGTCCACCTGTTATCAGTACCATGAGTATACAGGATTCACTACATACATAAACTTGCATGTTTGTGTATAGCTGTATCTCATACCTTATTCTGCACTAGCACAGCATGAGACATGTCCTGGCATGAACAGATAAGGATAGTCTATCAGGTCTTTAGTTAAAAAAAGAAAACACAAGCTATGTATTTATAAACTCATTGGAAAAAGTTAGCTAGAGGCCATGTACCACATTTGTTTATGTAGTATGATGAGAAAACCAATCTTAAACAGGTTTAGCTTGAGAAGTGAAGGATTATTCTATTAATCATCATATACTTCAATAATTAAATAATTATATTTAATTTAATTATTTTTGCAGCCAAGTACCCTCAAATGGTACATTTATATCAAGAACTACATAATTAAGTTTACATTATTAATATCCTATCAGAAATTTTCCTACAAATTAGTCTGTTATTTGACAGCTCTCCATTATTGTCATATCTAACATTTCATTCTTTTAAGGCACTTCTGACATAATCAGTCCACTGGTTATTGGGGGGAGGTTGGCGCCATAGGTGCCAGGGGATAATAAAAGTGGCCAAAAATAATGTTTAGGTTCTAGAGCAAAGACGATATGCTTTTCTTTTATTATACAATTTGAATGATATTTTCAATTATGTCAGTCACTGTATAGACTCTCATCATTTCTTCTTTTTGTGGGTATAGTTTTAAAACAATTATTCTGCGAACATTGCTGGATAGTATACCAGATTGAACCTGTAGACTTCATGGCGTGCTACTGAATAATCTTGCTGCACTATTCTGTATTTGATGTATTTGGAAGGACTTTTTTTGTATTATTATTATTATTCAGGCCTCCATGGAGTCAAAAGACTCATCGTGGGAGGTCCTTCCTAAGAACATAAAGTCTGTCAAGACTCATCGAGAAGAGGTCCCCCCCCCCCCCCTAAGAAACACAAAGTCTAACATACCACTCTTTAAACTCATTGACCATTCTCGCTCCCACCACTCCATCAGGCAATGCATTCCATGGTTCAACCACCCTCCACGCAAAGAAACCACTCCTTACCCTCTTGCTCACAGTTTCCTTTTGTAACTTCCAGGGATGGCTTCTTGTCATCACTCCTTCCCGCTGTTCAACCAAGCGAAATAACTCCCCAGTGTCAACCCTGTAACCACCTCTCAACAGTTTAAAAGTCTCAATCATATCACCTCTCCTTCTTCTATCCTCCACCAAACTCTGCAATCCACATTCCCTTAGCCGATCCTCATAACTATGCTTGTACAGTCCTGAAACCATCTTTGTCATCCGTCTTTGTATCCTTTCCACAGTTTTATCCCCTTCAAATCCTGGGGACCAAATCTGAGAACAATAGTCCAAGTGTGGTCTGATCAGAGACTTATACAACGGAATGATAACCCTCTTATCTTTGCAGGTCAGTGTCCTTCTCATAATTGCATCAATCCTCTGTGTTACCTTCACCACCTTTGCAATATGTCCCCTAAACTTCAGGTTTCTATCAATCATCAACCCCAGATTTCTTGTCTCCCCTACTTCCTCCAGTATAACTCCTCCCATAGAGTATGCAGCATCCCATCGATGTTTCCCAAACCTCAAGACCTTACATTTTGCTTCATTAAACTGACACCCCCGTTCATTTGCCCATCTATCTAGCTTATTTAAATCCTCTTGCAGGGCTACCACATCTGCACTATTACTAATAATCCTTCCCAGCTTCGCATCATCTGCAAACAACTGAATATCCCCTTGCAATCCACTGGCAATGTCATTGATATAAAGGTTAAACAATATAGGTCCTAGTACTGAGCCCGGTGGGACCCCCACTTGTAACCCTCTGTCTCCTTGAAACTGCTCCACCATACACAACTCTCTGATACCTATCAGACAGCCAATCCTGAATCCAGTTGACCAATCTGACATCTAGACCCATGTGGTGCAACTTAAATATCAGCTTATCATGTGGCACCCTGTCAAATGCCTTTGTTAAGTCTAAGAAAATTGCAGTATATGCCTTTCCCTCATCTAATGTTCTTGTAACTTTATTATAAAAGGCTAGCATATTACTAAAACAAGAGCACTCTTTCACAAATCCATGTTGACTCTCACAGATAACATTACCCTCATCTGTCCAATGCTGTATACGGTTCCTCACTACTTTCTCCAAGATCTTAACAACTACTGATGACACACAGACTGGCCTATAATTAGACACTTCCAGTCTGTTACCACCCTTATGCAATGGCACTATCTTACCTTCCTTCCATTCCCTGGCACCTTTCCTGCACCCAGACTTTCATTGAAAAGCCAGGTTAAAGGCACTGTCAGTTCCCTAGCACATTCTCTCAAAACTCGTGGTGAAATACCATCCAGTCCCACAGCTTTACTGACATCCAGAGTACCCAGTATCTGAAACACACTCTCCTCCTGTATCTCTAAACCTTGTACCAGCCCTATCCCTCTAGCATTAAAACTGACTCCTCTAGGATGAAATACTCGAATAAAGTGTTCATTGAACAATTCCACTATGTCCTTTGCATCAGTCACTCTATTTCCATTTTTATCCCACAATATCATTCTTCCACAGTCATTTCTCCTATATGTGAAGGGTACTGCTGAAGTCACAATTCACAGAGGAATTGCATGAAATTTGCCGTGTGTATAGCTTAGCAAAGAATCTATTGCTGTATATCATGCTATTCCTACTTTCATCTCATCTTAAACAGCAGCTGTTTTTGAAAATTTTCAATATCATTACAGTATAATAATTTCCAATACCTAAGCCCCTCCCACCATTTTGACAAGTCAAGCAGGAAGAAATAAATGATATGCAGTGGGGGGGGGGACAGCATCCCCCACCAGAAGAGAGAGAGAGAGAGAGAGAGAGGAGAGGAAAAAAAAAACTTCAGACACACCATAAATATGTGAGCTAAGTTTCAACCCCACTGATATATCTTATCCTAACACATTATTATTTAGACCCGCAGTAATGTAAATTTCAGCTTCTTCAGCCACTACTCATCTTAGATTTTCTCTTTTTTATGTTGCTCCTGCCCACGAAAGGTTGAACCTATAGTACATAAATACCATGGGTGGACTAAGACTAATAATTTTTTTTATCTATTTTTATTAATTTTTATATAAAATAAAATTTAAATTTTATTTAAAATATGTATATTATTTCTGGGAAAACTCCCATGTTACTCCTCTTAATAAACTATTATAATTACAGCTATTTTGCCTGCTTCAGGCAAAAACCAAAAAACTGGCAAATCTCCTAAAATCCCCCAAACCTCACACACACACAGAAAGAAATATTTGAACATCACAATGTAGTCTATAAATTTCCCTGCCAAAAAAGCTGTGATATCACCTACACAGGTTCCACCATCAGGTCTTTATGGACAAGACTATAAGAACACTTCCGTGATTGTAACATCCCTATTCCAGAACATTTAAACACTGAAAAACGTAACATCAAAAAGAAAAATCGAATACAAAGCACAGGAAAAACGGAAATAGATGTTCACGCCCTTGAACAAAAACATACCCTGCAGATTGACAAGGCCATCATAGTAGACAGAGAAGACAATGAAACAAAGCTAAGAATATCGGAAACAATAGCCATAAAATGTGATGCGAACTCTATCAATGTACACAGGCCCTACATAATCTCCGAGGTTTGGAAGCCTCACAACATAAAATTGAGGTCACAACCCCGACCAATAGGTGATAACACAAACACTTCGAAAACAGAAGCACCTACCTGACCTGACATAGCACCCACTTTCCCAATGTGTTCAGATGACGACCAAGAATTAGTCAAAACGGACCGCACCTCATCAACCCCCTTTTTCTCCTTCCCTATATAAAAAAAATCAACCCTTTCACCTTTTCCCCCACCTTATATAATAAGTAATATAATATATATGTTTATATATATATTACTGGAAAAAAAAAAAAACGGGTTTTTCTAATTTAATTCTCCCAAATTGCCTACCCCCCTCCACACACTCAGTAGTTTTTGGACATCGCAGAAAGAAGAAAAGCCGCAACACCCAGAAAAAGGTATGTGTAAATTTCTCTTCCTTATGCTACATATACTTTTTGGTAAATTTACATCTACAATGCCCTAAGAATCCATGAGTAAATAGCCAATGACATTTAAACAGGGGCACTCCTAAACTGAAGAGCAGGCAAAATAGCCATAATTATAATAATATTTTATTTAAAATGAAATTTTTTTTTCAAGCCATCTCTGGTCTCCAATAAGCAGGGTGGTAGCAAAATAGGCAGTGAAATTCATATCCATTCTAAAGATAATCATAATATGCTAACTACTCTGCCAGTGAAAGTGGCAGTTACTGACTCTTTTTTTCTGAAAGGTGGAATTTGTGCACATGTTTGCTGTAGTATACCATGTGAGAAATTTTCTAACTTAAAGAATCTCTTTTTGATCTTCTTTGGCTGAAATCTCATTCTCTTTTTCAAATTTGCTGTTGGTTCTCCAAATGTCACCAGCCATTCCAAACTGTTTGAATTAATATTTTTAAATGTTAATTTTCTCAAATTGTACTTTTCTAATACTGGTTATTTTCTTCAGAGATTTTAATGTTCACAACTGCTCTGACTCAAAGGTAATGATGCTGAGTAATTGCTGTCACTAATGATCTCACTCAAATTGTTCATATGCATGAAAGATACATTCCCTAATAACTCTAATCACTCTTCAAAGATTGATGATTTCTTTATTAGTGACCATTCTAAGTATATGTAGGTATTGTTTGACTTCCTAAAATGTAGTGGTAATTTCTTCACAGAAGAAATTACCACTAAATTTCTTTCTTATATCTGCTATCATCCATGTGTTGTTTGTCATTATATAAAAAGGCCAGATTGGATATTTGCTACTTCTGTGACTCATTTCCTTGGTTGATTTGCCATTTTTCTGTTCTTCACTTTCTCTAAATCAAATGTTTACCCATCACCACAAGATTTCGTTATTATATCTGCTGTTATCCATGTGTTGTTTGTCATTATAAAAAGGCCAAATTGGATATTTGCTACATATGTGACTTGTTTCCTTAATTGATTTACAATTTTTCTTCATGTTTTCTTTATTGTTCTTTTCTGTTCTTTCCTTAGATGGAGTGCTTTTTCATTTCTCTAAATCAAATGTTCACATATCACATCACTAAACAGTTATTGTTTTGGAAACATTCATTCCTCATCCCACTTTATCTGAACTATGATTCTCCAAGAAATAGGAATAGCTCAAAGCTTTTCAAAAAAAAGTATCAAGCATTTTGGCTTTTGTTGAAATCTTCATATTCCTTTCCTTTCGTATACCAAAGCCGAGAAGCAAATTAGCAACACAGCTAATAGGTTTTGAAAAATTCAAAAAACATTTCTTGCATCATATCCAAATATCAGTCATGCTTTTTGGTATCTTGTCAAGACTGTTCTTTTCTCCAGCTTTGCTTCCATCTGTTTTTCACTTGGATAGTATTGTTGCTTCATTATAAGGAATAAGCCATTTTCTCTGCTCCATTCTAACAAATTCATGTTTTCTTTATTGTTCTCCTAATACCACTAACCATTCTGAACTTTCTCCAGTATGACTTTTATAATGGTGAAGTCATTTTCCTTGTAAATTTTAATGTTAACTCCAGCATTTCTTTTCTAACTGGATTAATTCAGCAGGGAGATACTTGAGGCATTTGTTGTCACTAGTGATCTTATACAAATTGTTCACATTGTTTACCAGATAATCCTGACCACTCTCCAAATACTGATCTCTCTCTCTCTCTCTCTCTCTCTCTCTCTCTCTCTCTCTCTCCCTTCCTCCCTCCCTCATTGTTTACCCTTCCTTAGTATTCCAGTGGATGTTATTTTATTTTATTTTCATATTTATTGATTTTTTTTATATATCTCATCCACACACTAAAGGCCACATGACCATTAGTGCCATGTGTGGGAAAGAGCAGATGAGGGTTGTAATCCTTGGAGAAGGCCGAATGGTGGAGATTGTTCCAAAAGATAGAAATAGATGGGATAAAAGAGGAGGCAGTGAAGTTGGTTAGGTGAGTTTCAAGATGGACTGTAAAAAGTGTTTGTTAGCAGTGACTCTTGTTTTAATAATTTTGGAGGAGAGTGGAGGAATAATAGTGGCTGGCCAATTCAGCAGAGCACTGTAAAGTATCTGTAGGTCAGATACTTTCATGTAAGATAGAAACTGAACGTATGTAAGAGAGGGACTGAAGTGAGTAGTCGGATTGATTCGATAGATCATTAGTTAGTTGGATTGCGCTCTTCTGGATAGAATTTGAGCAATCTTAGAGAGGATTTTGGTGAACCACTCTAAATATGGGAGCAATATTCCATAGTTGGGTGGATTTGGGCTGTGTATAGAGTTTGCATGTGTGAAGTAGTGTCTTGTGTGAAAAAGTACACCAAGTTTTTTGGTGGCTGAAGAAACCATAGTTGAAATGTGGTTGTGCCAGGAAAGATCAGGGGTGCAGGTCAGTTCAAGAATGGAAATCTGATTGTGCTTGGATACCTTATTATTGCTGAGGGTAAAGTGGGGGTGGGGGGAATGCTAGCTCTTTCTTGCGAGAGATCAGACAGGACTGAGTTTTGGTGGCATTGAAGTTTACATGGTTGTCTTTGCCTCACTTAGATATAGCTAGGAGATCTGAGTTCAGGTCACTGGTCATGGTAGATCTTGAGGATTCTTATACTTGATCACTACAAGGTGTGTTGAATGAAAGGAGGAATGGAGTGTACTGCCATCAGCAAAGCTATGGATGAGATTGGAAGTCTGAGAGAGCAGGTCATTTATATACAAGAGGAAGAGAGAATGGGTGAATGAACAGAACCCTGGAGTACTCCTGCATTTGTGGGGAAATCTAAGGAGAGTAATCCGTCCACCATGACATGTAGTGAGCGATCAGTGAAAAAGTTGGCAATCCAGTCGCAGAGTGAGGAAGGGACCATAGGATGACAGTTTGTTAAGTAGGACCCTGTACCAAACCCGATGAAATGCCTTTGAAATGTTGAAGGCAACCACGTGAATTTCTTCATGGCTCTTGAGTCCAGAGGTGAGTGGTGAATGCAAGATCAGCTGTAGGATGCAAGTGACAGAATCCATACTGCTGGTAACTCATTAGTTGGTATGATTCTGGGTGATTCAAGAGTTGGTTGTTGTTGACCTCCTCCATAGCTTTAGAGAGAACAGAAGTGAGAGCAATTGGACGGTAGTTTGTTGGTTGACTTTTATCACCTTTCTTTGAATATGTTGATTTAGACCTGTTTCCATGTTGTAGGGCAGGTGCCTGTTGAATAGGATAGATTGAAGAGGTGATGCAGAATAGGTGTTAGATTTATTGTATAGGGCAGTGTTTCTCAAAGTATGGTACTTGTATATATCCCCCCCCCCCCAAGGATATGCGAAAGGTCTCCGGGGGGGA
This sequence comes from Typopeltis vanoorti, assembly GCF_054136105.1. Classification (NCBI taxonomy): domain Eukaryota; kingdom Metazoa; phylum Arthropoda; class Arachnida; order Uropygi; family Thelyphonidae; genus Typopeltis; species Typopeltis vanoorti. The sequence continues at coordinate 88,451,892 of NC_143564.1, read as the reverse complement.
GGGGAGGAGTATAAGGCTTTTTTTTTTTTGAGTTTTTTGCTTTCAGAAACATTTTTGTTGCCTTTTCTAGAAAAATGTGTTTATTGGGATGTGTTGACTGACCTCCGTTACAGCTGCAACTGGTTGACAACACAATCACATCCAAACTGTGTGGCTTGAATTGTTTGCATTAAAATTTTAAATTCAAATAGATCAAACCACATGGTTGGAACTCTCTCCTAAATTTAATTTGTCTCATTAAACATTTTTTTATTACCAAAAATTTAAAATTTATAATTTTTTTTACTGTATGTATATTGGATTGCTATAACTAATATTATATTTAATAATTAAAACATTGTTTAAAGGTTAAAAAATAAATACATTTATAATTATTCATGTTTGAATGAAATATTATTTTAACTTCTCTCAAATTGCATTTGTCATATAGTGTATGTCGATGTTACTAAACATTTCAAAAGGGGTATCTGGCTACTGAAAGTTTCAAAAACACTATTGTAGGCAACATTTACACAATCATTTGCATCCTTTGCTATCCATATGCCAAGTTGGAAAAAACTTTGAATTCTGTGTTTTTACTCTTTTGATTGAAACTCTTACACTGTATATATCACTGAAATAGTTTTTATTAATAAGGAAATATTCATTCCACTTCAAATTCTCATTACCTATCTAAGCCTTGACTCTCCAAGAAATGTTTCAAGGACATACAAGAAAAGAATCAAGCATATTACACTTGACTTTTGTTGAAATCTCTGTTATAATTTTTTGTTTATGCTAAAGCTTGAAATAAATCCAAGCAAGTTATCAGCACTTTCAAAACTTATATCAACTTCCATAGCATCAGCAGACTTATTGTGGCATGGGTGGGGGGCACTCAGCCAAAACGTTTAGCTGAAGGCAAGTTAGCTGGTCTCATACAGAAGTGGCAGGAGGGAAAAACTTTTCATCCCACAAAACAGGCAGACTGGCCATTAGAACACACACACAATTAACAGACATGATACACTGACCTCAGCCTGAGTTGCTTTGGCTATAAATCCAAATCAACTAACCAACTAAAAATATAATTACCATATTGATCCTTAATCTTCTTCTTTCTCATCATCACAGAATGATACTACATTCTACTCACTCACAACTCTCCATGTAAAAAAAAGAAAAAAATCTACTTCTATCATCCCTTTTCACCACACCTTTACTTAACTTCCAGCGATGGCCTCTTGTTTTGCATCATGTCCCAATGGCATTCATTCTTTCTCATTTCTTGCTAGAGAATGTGTAACTTTTGTTTATAACATTATTGCTAACAGGAACAAATATTAATTTGAGTTTCGTGAATTTGAGATATGTAGCCACTCTTGAGAAGGTATGCATTTTGTATGGAGAGAATGTTTTTAACTATGTTCTATTCACACATTTTTTATTAAGTGTGGGAGCAGATATTTATATTTTTTAATTGTTGCATCTGTTGTGAATAACTTTTAAAACTGAAACTTATTAACCTAGATAATGGCAAAAGACTAAAATAAGGGGAAAAAAAATTGCACATGCTGACTTATAAAGTTTTGAATAAATTAGTTTTAATTGACTTTAGTTGAATTTTAAGTGAATTATTTACTTTGTGTGAAGAGAGGAATGTTTTTTTTTAAACTTTCTTTAGCCTAAATAAAATAAATTCTATTTATTATTGGGTCATGCTTTTATCATAAAAATACTAAATTATAATAATTAAAGAAATTATATTATTTTAATACTTAGGCAATTGAAATGAAGTCAGTAACTTCTGTTATACAACTGGCCCAGTCCTGAAGATATTTCATGTACCAACTTTTCTTATACTTGGGTAAAGGATTAAAACAGCAGTATTAATTATTGCTTGTAATATTGAATTTTCCCTTTACAGGAATCCATCCTTTACAGGCAGATATATCCATGCATCTTCACATCATCATCCTTCACAAAAAATAGGTATTATCAAAGCCTTGTACACTGAGCATCACAATTTGTTATTCTGAGTCTCTTCTATTAGAAGAATTAAATAAAATAAAACTTACTGTATTACTTAATAGATACCCTCTTCCAGATTGCAATCTGATGCTAAAAGGATCAGCATAGCCTACCTCAAAGGAGCATCTGAACAAAAGCAAGGCCCCTTCACAGATATAATTTGTACACCACCTTCAAACCAATCCAGAAGTTGTCATCTTTCTTATCACCTATCAAAGATACATTATCACCTTTATCTTTGACTGGTCTTTATCAAATACCCTGTTCTTGTCATCTTTGCTAATTTGGACAGACTGGTCATTCTGTTACTTGTTAGAATTGAAGAACATCAAGATTATATAAGATTTTTGGATTCTGAGGGCTCAGGCATTACTTCTCATGCCATCGACACTTGGTACAGTTCCAGAGTTCACTGGAACTGTACCAAGATGCTTCACTACAGTAGATTCAAATTTGATCATCTGTTTTTTTGAATCATGTGAAATCCTATGCCACCATCCTAATCTTAATCAGATAGGCTGTATGCCTATTTGTAAGTTTTGGGAAGTGATTGCTGTTAATTGTTTGTAATTTTTTATATTTTTATTTATTTATTATTTTTAAATTAAAATCTCTCTAAAAGATGCTCATGACATATTGAGCTAAAAAAAATGGTTTTGAGGCTATATGGTGAAAAATGTGCTTAGGAAGCTTCTGAAAGATTGTGATTTTTGTTGATGTATAGTTCATAAATTTAGTATATTATTGTAGTTTTTTTAGTGTAATTATTGTACTACAGCATTTAATAACATAATTGTAGAAATATTATTAGTTTTTACTACTCATAAGAATGGCACAAAGAATTCATCACAACAGGGCAGTGTCTAAAGCTGAAGTTAAAGTTTTTATTTCTGAGAATAAGGTTTGTGCAGATGAGCAGAAGCATTGCTGCAGTGATGATGATAATATATCCAAGGATAATCTGACATTGGAAATATCTTGATTAAAAGAAAGGATTAGAAAATTGACTAGAAAATTAGAAAAAAATAGAAAAATGTTTAACAAAACTTAGACAGGATAAGAAAAATGATCAGAACAAGAAGAGACAGGAAAGCACTGAATGTGATAATCATAATATTAATAACAAGGTAAGTTATTTAAAATCTAAGAAAAAAGAGATGATATGGCATGGTGGTTCAATCTTAAAATGTGTGTTTGCTGAGGGAGTCACTACTTCTAGTTTCCTAGGGGCAAAAATTAAAGATATGGCAAATGTAATTGAAAAACAGAAAAGAAAAGTAAAAGAGATGGCAGTTCTAGTAGGAACTAATAATTTAAGTAGTGACAAATATAGTATGCGAGGGAATATGAATGGTCTGTTGGAAGAAGTGAGAAAGAAATGTGAGAGAGTAAAAATTTTGGGTTTGCTACCTAGAAATAGACAGCACTGAGTTAAGAAACAAAGGGGAAATGATAGCAAATGATTTTATGTGCAGACTGTGTAGAAGAAATGGATGTGAGTTTTAGATGTATGGAGTGTGTGTGTGTGTGTGTGTTTGATGGCAGCAAAGACTTGTATAAGAGGGACAGCCTGCACTTGAATTCATTTGGAATCAGAAGCCTGGAAAAATTACTTCTTGGTATGAGACCTAATGCAGAAAGTCAGAGACACTAGATCATCAAGGGAGGAATGGGGAAAATGCAAGTGAAAGTTCAGTTATGGTATGCAAATGTGATAAAGATATGAATGGCTTCCTTTCCTTCATAGTTACATGGTGATCCTAATTCATTATAAAAATTATGGAAACAACTTCCATGCTGGACTAAAACTTCAGTTTAATATAAACCAAAATAATCACTCGGCATTCTGGTCATCTATACACATATATATATATATACAAAGAAACAAGCTGCACTACAATCTACATAGTATGCTAAAGTTACACTGATTTGGCCAACTGTTAAAACTACTGGTGGAAAGAAAACCCCTTACTACATCAATGCTAGAGTCCTGTTATTATTATTATAATGAATATGAATGGCTTCGAACATGGTTATGTATCTGGTGAAGGGATGGAAAAATATGTTTTGGTTTTGGGCCTTTTGAGTATTGTCTGGGGAGGGAAAAGAGAAAGTTCTGGAACAAGGCCAAATAGACTGCATATCTAATTATAACAATAGGGTAGGTGGTAATTTGTTATGTCTATGCACAAATGCCAGGAGCATCAGAAACAAAGGGGTTGAGTTCGTTGCTTTATTGAATAAAATGTGGCCTAAGATTGTTGGCATTGGTGAAACTTGGCTATCAAAATCAGATATGGTAACTGGGATCAAGTGTATTGAGTATACTATTTTTAGGAATGACAGAAGAGATAGGAGAGGAGGTGGAGTATTACTAATGATATCATATGATTTAAGTCCAGATGATGGCAACAATGTCCCATGTAGTGGTGAGTTTGAGGCTATATGGTGTGAAGTGGAAGCTAACAAAATGAAATATATGGTAGGGTGTTGATACAGACCTGGTGGCTCAGTTGCAGGGATGAAGAAATCTCCAATTTAGCCTTATGGATACTAAATAAGAGTTCATTATTAGTGACTTTGATTTTTCAAATATTGATTGGATAGAAGAGGGATCTCATGATAAGAATGAAGAGGAATTTATTGAATTGTTGCGAGACAACGTTCTCAAGCAGCATGTGAAAGAAGGAACTCCAGATCAAAGAGTATTGGATTTATTCATAGCATTAGAAGGGGGTCTATGTTAAGAATAAGGCTATTTTACCATGAGTTGGTGAAAGCAATCGTGCTGTGCTTTCTAGGGAAGTATCTGATTATATTGATTTTCTCATTAGAACATCAATATAATCAAAATTACACGCTAAACTACAAAGGAGAATACTAGCTTTGGTACCCTGGTATCAGTTACTGATTGGGAAAAATATCAGCAATGTATGGGAATCTTTGAAGTAGTATTTAAATGAATCTGAAGATATCTGAATGCATCCTTAGTGTTTGAAGAATAAATAGGTTGGGAGTGGAATGGATTTGCGACCTTATTAAGCAAGAGATCCACAAGAAGATGATGTGGAAAGAATATCATGAGAATAAGAGTGAGAAGAATTATGAAATATATAAAGCTCAGGCAAGAAAAGTAATGGGTATTGTGTGGAAAGCTAAATCAGTGTATGAAAAGAAATTGGCTATGCAAGCTAAAGGCAATTCAACAGAATTTTATTATTATGCTGCAAGCAAAAGAAAGAATGAATGAATGTAGAAGAATAACTTTATAGAATGCAGATGGAACTCTAGTGTCAGAAGTTAATGAGATTGTTAAATTAATGAGTGCTCACTTTGCTAAGATAAATCAACCAGTATATAATATGATGCACAGTGCTACTGCTACATAGGTACATGAAAATGAGGTTGAAGAGCTGTTGCCTGGATGAGAATTTGTCAATAGAGACAGATGGAATATCAGCATATTTGCTAAAGGAATGTTCAGCTGAATGGGCTAGGCCTTTCACATGTTTGTATAACTTGAGTCAGCTCAGGAATGATACCACAGGAATGGAAGGAATGTATGATTTATTTAGCGTATGGCTCACACATGAAAAGTTACATTACATTAATCCTTAATATATATGGACATAGTAATAGACATATGTACAATAATAAGACATAATACAGTCATAAAAGAGACACTCAAGAATCAAGAATAGGCTACAACTGAATATTTAGGTTGATTATCCAGTCGACTGCACTTGGTGTAGCATGGATGAAGTCTGACAAGTTTCCACTGTATGCACATAGGACACATTCTGCTATAATATGATTAATTGTCTGGTGGCGTGATCCACAGTCGCACCTGGGTGAGGCAGTCATGCCCCATTTGTAAAGGTGGTCGGCACATCTGCCATGTGCCTTTACAAAAGGGCAGACCAAGTTTTCCGAGGTAGGTCAAAACCCGAAGGTGTCTGTGTTGGGTCTGCTAATTCATGGAAGATCCTTGTTGAAGTGTTATACCAGGAATGTATGATAATTCCATTGTACAAGGATGGTGCAGTTTGGTAATAAGTTGATAAGAACTCACATACAGAAATGGATAGACAAACAAGCTATAATCTGCAAGGAGCAGTATGGGTTTACTAAAGGAAGGTCACATGTTAGAAATTTGCTCGTATTTTGTAACAACGATATGACTGAGTTGGATAAAGAGAAAGGGAATGAATATACCATGATAATGTTGCATTTTGCTAATGCATTTAATAGGATACCACACAAAAGGCTGTTGCATAAGCTGGAGAATATGAGATTGGAATATAAACTCTTGACTTGGATAAGTGGGTGTGAATTTGCCAGATTTAAGGTGACCAGTGACGTACCTCAGGGTTCAGTTCTTGGGCCATTTTTGTTCAATCTATACTTTAATAACGTTAGGAAGGGTCTAACAGGAGAAGTGCAATTGTTTGCCAATAATGTGAAGATAGGCAGGGCAATCAAAGATGCTGTTGATATCGAACTTTTACAAATTGATTTGAATAGGCTTGAAATTTAGGCAAACAAAAATTATCATCATTTTAATGTTGGTATGTGTAAAGTTATGCACTTTGGCACGATTAGTGTTCCAGCAGCATATTATATTAGTGGGGTTAGCTACAAGAAACTGAAGAGGCAAGGGATTTCGGCTTATTGGTGGATAGGAATTTGAAGTTCAAAGGTCACATAACAAAACTTGCAAATACAGCTTGGAGGATAATTGTGATGTTGAAACAAACCTTGGAATTTAAGGATAAGTAAATCATTTTGCCTGTTTATAAGGCCTTGATAAGACTGCATCTGTATTACTGTGCACATATTTGGTCTCCCACTTTTCAAGGGGATAAAGAAATTGTGGGAAGGGTGCAAAGAAGAGTTACAAAGATTATATTAGGATTATGGGATTTAGATTATGAGGACAAATTGCAAGTATGTGGATTACAGACTCTGGTTAACAGGAGAAAGAGGGGCTATATGGTAGAGGTCTATAAACTTTCAAATGGGTGTTATAGCATTTCAAATGATGAAATGTTTCGTTATATGGAAGGCAGGGAGAGAACACGGGGGGACATCAGTGGAAGTTAAGGTTGTTCTCAATCATGAAAGGGGTAAGAGCTAGGTTTTTCACCCAGAGAGAGCAGTGAGTGAGTGGAATAATTTGCCCTTGGGGGGGGGGGTAGCGAGGGCATCTAGTGTGAATGAATTTAAGAGAAGGCATGACAGCTGGTTTGGGTGATTTATAGCTTCTCTCACTGAGTTTTTGACCCTCTGTAGATCTCAGATAATAATAATATATAAGAATAATAATTGATACTAAGTTTTCTCTCATGTGTATGAAGCCGTTATTCAAAAAATATATAACAATATAATTTCTTGTCTATTATAATTTGCTTTGTAACCAAGTGAAAAAACTTTGAATGTGAAAGTACTGTTATATGTGAGGTTACTATAATTTCATTTAAATTAAGTTTTTTTTTTATTCTCCTCCCACTTTTAGTATTACAGAGATCTCACATATATCACCAGAGATGGTTTGAATCTTATTCTAACCAATGTAGCACAAATCATACTGGAAAAGTACAACAAATTGCATGACATTTGTAGAACACAGGTAGGTGTGAAAGTAGAATTTCATTTTCATATAGTAATAAAATGTAATGGTGTACTGCAATGATGCATAATTTTTATAATTAATGTGGAAACTATAACATCAATTATTTAATGGTGAAATTTATGTCAACATGATGTACACAAGTCTAAAGATGATTAATAAGTTTGGTGGTTTTAGTTCAGATTTTCCATATTATAAAGAAAGAATGAATGTAGAAGAATAACTTTATAGAATGCAGATGGTACTCTAGTGTCAGAAGTTAATGAGATTGCTAAATGAATGAGTGCTCACTTTGCTAAGATACAAGGGTGGTCTGTTTTGAGAAGAGATAGAAGTCAGAGGGAGCCAAATCTGGGGATTAGGGTGGAAGTTCCAACAATTCATAGTGCAGATCCCTTTTTCCCATTGCCAAAACACCTTTGTGGGCAGGTGCATTGTCTTGATGAAAGATTATTTTTTTCTTCTGCAACTGAGTCTTTTCTCACGAATTTTTTCATCTAGTCTGGTTAAAATATTGGAATAATATTCCCCGATTATTGTTTTACTCTTTTCAAGATAATTAATAAACAAAATGCCAATGCCAATTAGAGTCCTGAGAAAGATTAGAGGCGTGAACAGATGGCATCAATGGCAATATCATATTAAAAATGAGGATATTAGGAAAGAACTTGACATTGTCGGCATCCAGGAATGCGTTAGCAGAGCTAATCTCAGATGGTATGGTCACTTAAATAGAATGGAAGAGGAAAGATTAGCAAAACAAGTGTTCTCTGCCAGGTTGGCAGGAAAACGACCCAGAGGAAGACCAAGATATAGGTGGATTGATACGGTACAAAGTGCCTTAGACGATAGAAATATAAGATCTGATAATGTTGGAGTCTTTACAAGTAACAGACTGATTTGGAGGAAAATTGTAGATAGGAAGTTAGTAATGATGTAATTTTTTCATGTAGTACTGTCATATCCTGTACACCCCTTTGAGGGTACATGGCAGGAATTTGATGATGATGATGAATGCCAATGCCATGACCTTCTTGTCTATAAACTGGCTTCTGTCCACTGTTTGACTGCTGTTTGGATTCTGGTGTGTACTGGTGAATCCAAGTCTCATCCATAGTAATAAATTAATGCACAAAATCAGTTTTATTCTTGTTAAAATGCTGCAAGCACTGTTCAGAGATTTCCATGTGAGTGCATTTTTTTTGATTGGCTGTGAGCAAGCATGGCACCCATCTTGCACAAAGCTTTTTCATTTGCAATTCTTCATGCAAAACACATCATCCTACACGTTCTTTTGAAATGCCTATAGTCTCAGCAATTTCACACACTTTGATTCGCCGGTCATCCAATACCATATCATGCACTGATCAATGATTTCTGGTGTTGTTACACTTTTTGGACGTCCTTCATGTGGATCATCTTCAAGGCGTACAGCCATGTTTAAACTCGGCAGTCCATTTCCTAATTGTCAAAAACAAAGGAGAAGACTGCCCATAAATTTTTGTGAACTTCGAATGAATTTCTTTTGGTGTTAAATTATTGGAATTTCTTACAAAAAATTTTATATCCACATGGTACTCAATTTTTCCATTTCAAGGGATACAGACAACACTTTTGCTTCAGACAGCTATATAAAACAAACTACTTGATAGAATGACTTGCAATTTCACATTGATGCTTATGACAGATTTACCAACTTAGAAAAAAAAAATCTTGCCGATAGTGTTGCCATCTATGGCTGAGGCCGAGAACTTTTAGACCACCCTCGTGTATCAACCAGGTGTATGTAATATGGTGCACAGTGCTACTACTAGTGTTAGTTATTACTAGTGCTACTCAGGGCAGAAGTATTGAACTCTTGTGAGATTGATGACGTTTTGATTTATTGGGTGTTTTTTGAAATTCATTGATCTATCTTAGTATGAATTTATTGTTTTAGTGTGTTTCTATAATATAATTGTAGAAATATTGTTAGTCTAAGAGAATCTTAAAAACATTGCCAAAAACTCATCAGAAGAAGTCAGTTCTCTTCCTGGTGAAGAGAACCTTTATCCCTCATTGCAGAAGCATTGCACCATCGATGTTGATAATATAAGCAAGGATAACTTGACGTTTGAAATATCCTGATTAAAACATATTATTAGACAAACAGCCAAAGAATTAGAAAAGTCAAGAAACATTTAAAGAACTTAGATAGGATAAAATAATCAGAACAAGAAGAAGTAGGAAAGGCGCTGAATTTGATAATAATAACAACAACAAGATGAGTAAATTAGAATATAAGGAAAAAGAAGTATGGTACAATGATTCGATGATGAAATTTACTCTTTGCCAATAGATTCACTACTTTGAGCTTACTGAGAGGCAAAAATTAAAACTGTGATAAATGTATAATCATCACCATCAGTTTCCTGATTTGTATCCCCAACATTGTCATATGTAATGTTTCATTGTCCAAGTGGTTAACCTAATGGCTATTGTGCTTTGCAACCATATGCCTGGGGAAGGAGTGTCCTAGGTTCGATTCCCGTCGGAGACATGAGGAGCTCAAGGATCTTCCTCAGCCTCAGCCATAGCCAAGTTAGCCAGGCTTGGGCATGAACAGCAGGGTTTTTTCCCCTAGATTATCTGGAGTTTTTCATCCCGCAAGCAGGCAAACCGGCCCCGTGAACACACACGGATGCAGTCAGAAATATATTGCCCTCAGGGATGCAGCAGAGGAGTGGCGAACCGGCTGCATTAATGCGCCAGTAAACCCCTCATTAGGAGGGGACTCAACCCATCCTAGACAGATGAGGATAGGAGGAGGAGGAATGTTTCATTCTTCTGTGGCATTTCTGACTGAATCAGTCTACCTAAATCTTGGTCTTCCTCTGCAGCCATCTTGGCAGGAAAACACCTCTTTTGCTAACCTTTCTCCTCCCATTCTATTTAAGTCACCACATGTCAAGTTTCTTCCTCATGTCTTCATTGTTAATTGATTCTGCCATTAATGGGATTTGTTCAGGCTTTTATTTTTTTCTCGGAACTCTCATATATGTGTGGTATCTAATCTTTGATTAAGTGCTCTATTTCTAACCCCAGTCTCAGATCCGTAACTTAAAACTGGTTTGAAAAATGGTCTTGTATATTGCTAGTTTAGTGTTTTGTCTAATTTCTCTCTTATTATTCCATATAAATTTATTCAAATGGCTCCTCACCATACTTAATTTGCTTGCCTGAATAGCTAAAATATTTTGCTTATTTTATAGTTTTCTGTTTTCCTACCTACTCTCATAGCTTTGGTCTTGCACTGGATGTGTTCAGGAGTACATCATCACTGTATAAAGCAGAGCTAAGTTTGATATCTCTGATTCTAACATCAGGTTCAGTACCAGTTTCTTTCATTATACCTGATTTTACATCAAAGCATCTTGACTTACATCTTAAATATAGACTATGTATTGCTCTCTATAACGTCCCATGCACCTCATATAATTCAAACATTTTGAAAAGCTTTTCTCTGGGCACCTTGTTGTATGCTTTCCCCAGATCTATAAAATTTAATTACAAATCCTTGGGATTGAGTGTGTTGCTTTGGTGAAGATGCAAGATTATGCATTAGTGAAACCTGGCTGTGAGAGTGAAATGTTTAGCTTGGATTGAGTGTAATGGGTATATTATTTTTAGGAAGGACAGAATGGATATAATGGGACGGGGTTGGGCATTACTATTGATATCTGGTGATTTAACTCCAATTAAGAGAAATATATGGAAGCATTAACCACAATAAATGTCCCATGTAGCAATGAGTTTTAGGCTATCTGGAGGCTAACCAGATGAAATATATGGTGGGTGTTGCTACAGACCTAGAGGTTCACTTGCTGGGGACGATGATATGCAGCACCAAATAAACCTGAAGGGTAATAAGTGAGTAATCATTATGGATGAATCTGAACACTGATTCGGCAGCAGAGAAAACTCATTCTTATAATGAGTTTTCTTGGAAACTCATTCTTATAATCAGGTTCTTGGATACCTTATAGAGGATCAAATCCTCTGTAAGGTATCCAGGCATGGTCAGTTAGACCTGACTGACCATACTTGTGGTGGTGGATGTATTTCTTGTGTTCACTAAGGCAGATCTCCCAGTTTGATCATACTATAAATTGCAAGATCAAGGAGCCTAGTGAATAGCTGGAACAGAGGGGAGGAAGTGGATCCTTATGTGAGCAGAGAAGGGAAGCCAGCTTCAATTGAGGTTTGAAAGCAGTGCAGAGAATATATATCTTTAAAGTTCTGGATATTTTTCTGAAGTGTCTTGGATATAGGGAATATTAATTGCATTACAGTAGTCTGTGCATGAGGAGATGAGAGATACATTAATTGATTGATTTTTTTTTTGGTATTGTAACCATTGGATAGAAAGGTCTGGCAAATAAAGGGGTGTTGAGTTTAAGTAAAACCTGTGCAGAAACAGAGGTTGGAGTCTCTGTTCAGAAAGGATTTTGATGATGCCATATTATTGAGAAGGGGATGATGAGAAAGTTTATGTATATATCTACCTGTGTAGGTGGGGTTTTCTGCAAACCGAGAAAGAAAGAAGGGTGATATTGAGCAGATGTATAATTAGAGTATCTAAAAAAGGCACACACTATATATATATATATATATTTTTTTTTTTTTTTTCTATAGTGAACTGGATTCTGGGGTGCTGACTGTCAAGGTGTAGGAGGAAAGAATCTAATGTTTCTGAGCTGTGTTCTTCAAATAGAGAACACATCATCATGATATTTTAGCTTAATAGAAAGCTTGAAAATGACAGTATCAAGAGCATGTTTTTCAAACTGTTCTATATAGAGCATTTTATATGTAAGACTTTTATACCTCCATACTTGAGCATTTCTGGTCAAATATCATCCACTCTAGCTGCCTTTCCATATTTCAGGCTTTTGATGGCTTTTTTTCTACTTTAAGTATAGATATGTATTCCTGATTGCATGCCTGGTCAGTGTTTTTACCACTGTGCTGTCACTGATTTTCTTCCTCCTTTTCCGAGCTTCTTCAACCTCCAGAATATCTTGCCACTTCTTGATATTTATTTTCTATGTTCTTATCAAAGTCTTCCCATGACTTTTGTTTAGCTAGTTTTACATGATGTTTAGCTTTCTTACATTTGTCTCTGTATTCTCTAAGAGCACAAGCTGACTTATTTTCCAGGAACATTTGATATGTTTTATCATAACCTAGCAGTTTATAAGTAGTGCCGTCTCTGAGCCGTATATTCATTTTGTGATTGTAACCTAACCACTGGAATCGAGGACAACAGTATCATTATCTTTATCAGCACTATTTATGATTATGTTGCTCTCTTTATGAATCTTTATGATCATGCCATACTGATCTGTTAAGTAGCCAATTACAAAGATGGAAATTATGACTAACTCAGGAGAATACTATCCTTCTCATAGTAACTATTATTGGAAAGACATGGGAAAGATATCTGCAGTGAATTAGAAGCTTTGAAAATATGCTTAAATTAGACATTTATTTGAATGTGTTACCAGTCTTTGAAGAATCAATCAAGTGAAAGTGAAATGGGTGTGCAACCTCTGTGCTGTCACTGATTTTCATGTCACCTTTATCATCTCCAATTCCTTTTACAGCACTCTTTCCTCTATTTCTGAGCTTCTTCAACAATCTCCTGAATATTTTGCCACTTCTTGATATTTATTTTCTGTGTTCTTATCAAAGTCTTCCCATGAGAATAAGAGTAAGCGAGAGGAGTTATGAGATATATAAAGTGCAAGTCAGAAAAGTTACTAGTATTGTATGGAAAGCTATGCTATAGTATGAAAAGAAATGAGTGCTCACTTTGGTAAGGTGTATGTAATGTATAACGCAGTGCAATCACTACATTTAATGTAGAGATACAGCACATGAGAATGAGATTCAAGAGCTGTTGCATAATCTGAATAGGAATTCAGCAGTAGAGACTGATGGGCAGCATGTACACTAAAGCAGCACTTCCCAAACTGTGGAAGTACTGCTTTAGTGTAAGTTTTGTTCAGGGGGCCATGAAATGATGAAAACAAATTTAAAATGTTTTAAGACTAAGCAGTTCTTTTCTTTTTTTTTTTTTTTTAATCTTAAAAGAAATGTATTTAATTTTTATTATTTATTATTTCTTTTTTGTTATTTTTTATATTTTAATGGAAAAAATCACTCATTATTTTGACGCTCAATGAATATTAGTAATATATGCTTATACATATAAGTTTCATTTCAAAGGTATTGATAAGAAGCACAAAAAAGCTTACAAATGCAAAATCTTGAATATAAATTGCATTGAATATAAATACAATAAATATTATAATAACAGATGTCTGTATTGCGATTTTTTTTTCCGATGGGGCCTTGAAATATTTTAATTTTTCCAAAGAAAAATTTAAATATTTTACATCCATAAGTTTCTAGTAGTAAGACTTATACGTTGGTTAGACATAACTGGTAATTAATTTACGGAATTAACAACGCATATGAAGTATATTAATTAAAGATACTTTAATGAATCACTTCTATATTTCGGCAATGTCACATTGCCATCTTCGGGAACATAAAGATATGGTATGTGCACTAAGGAACTAACAAAGCAAATGAGGAAGAAAGTAATGAACTAATTCTGTTCCTAAAGTCCTAATGGTGCCCTCTTGCGGGCTGATTTGGTAGTCTTGGCAGTTGGGCTGAAGTTCTCATAATGAAAGTCTCCCAAATTTGGGGCAGTTTCATGCACCCAAATTTGTTGAGGTTAGGAACGTTTTTTAGAGCTGCTGAAGATTCTTTGAATAATCTTTCGTATTTAAACTTGCTGCGATGGATTATTTTCGTTTTCTTCCACCGAATTTTATGGTGGGTATCTAAGGCATGGTCTGCCAGCCCAGAGCGGCTGTACTGGTGAAACCGGATGTAGTCTTGGTGTTCTGAAATCCTGATATTTGTTGTTCTGCCTGTTTGGCCAAAGTAGGACAATTTGCAGCTGCAAGGGACCTGGTATACACCAGGTAGGTCTAGGGGAAGTGGTTGGTCTTTGGTAGAGCGGATAAGGGATGCCAACTTTTTATATGGTCTGTAACAGGAAGTAAGGTCATATTTTTTGAGGATATTAGTTATTTTTTCAGAGGTGCCCTGGATGTAGGGGATAGTGATAGACTTGGTGTAGTCTTTATTGTGGAGGGGGGGAGGGGCGTTGTGGTTTATAGGTTTTAGTATTTTTGTTGTGAGGGGGGGGTCACAACCCCCACTCACAACAAAAACACTATATAACAGGGCAAAATTAATCTGCTCAGATGACAAGGCCCTGACTATTGAACTAAACCACATCCTCAACACTTTCTTAGCCAATGGCTATAACCCCAAAAAAAATCCAAAAAATACTAAAACCTATAAACCACAACCCCCCCTCCCCCCCTCCACAATAAAGACTACACCAAGTCTATCACTATCCCCTACATCCAGGGCACCTCTGAAAAAATAACTAATATCCTCAAAAAATATGACCTTACTTCCTGTTACAGACCATATAAAAAGTTGGCATCCCTTATCCGCTCTACCAAAGACCAACCACTTCCCCTAGACCTACCTGGTGTATACCAGGTCCCTTGCAGCTGCAAATTGTCCTACTTTGGCCAAACAGGCAGAACAACAAATATCAGGATTTCAGAACACCAAGATTACATCCGGTTTCACCAGTACAGCCGCTCTGGGTTGGCAGACCATGCCTTAGATACCCACCATAAAATTCATTGGAAGAAAACGAAAATAATCCATCGCAGCAAGTTTAAATACGAAAGATTATTCAAAGAATCTTCAGCAGCTCTAAAAAACGTTCCTAACTTCAACAAATTTGGGTGCATGAAACTGCCCCAAATTTGGGAGACTTTCATTATGAGAACTTCAGCCCAACTGCCAAGACTACCAAATCAGCCCGCAAGAGGGCACCATTAGGACTTTAGGAACAGAATTAGTTCATTACTTTCTTCCTCATTTGCTTTGTTAGTTCCTTAGTGCACATACCATATCTTTATGTTCCCGAAGATGGCAATGTGACATTGCCAAAATATAGAAGTGATTCATTAAAGTATCTTTAATTAATATACTTCATATGCGTTGTTAATTCCGTAAATTAATTACCAGTTATCCATAAGTTTGGGACGCACTGCACTAAAGGAATGTTCAGCCAAATTGGCTAAGTCCTTGACATGTTTATATAACTTGAGTTATATAAACTCAAGAAAGATACCATAAGAATAGAAAATATATGATAGTTCTGTTGCACAAGAGTGGTGAGAAAACTGATGCATCTAACTACCAAATTGTCAGTATTTCTGCAGCGGCAGGGGTGAAGATTTTAGAGAAGTTGGTAAGAACTCATATGCTGAAATGAGTTGACAGACAAGCCATACTTTGCAAGGAACAGCATGAGTTGACTAAAGGGATGTCATGTTTCATGAATTAGCTCATATTTTATAATATTGTTACAGCTGAATTTGATAGAGGGAATGGATACACAATTATACTGTTTGGACTTTGTTAAGGCATTTGATTTTTCTGCAACAGCATATGAAAAGCTATTGCAGAAATTGTAGAATATGAGATTAGAATATAAGTTATTAACTTTGATAAATGGGCAACTGATGGGCAGCTATCAGAAAGTAGTATATGGAGAGAGATGGGTATGGATATGCCAGATTTAAGGTGACCATTTAAGGTGTGTCACAGAGATCAGTACTTGGATCATTGTTGCTTGATCTATATATTTATAATAATGGGAAGAGCCTGACAGGAGATGTTCAATTGTTTGTTAATGATCAAAGATAGGCAGGCAATTACAGTTGCTGCTGATAACTAGCACTTACAAAATGATTTGAACAGGCTAGAAATATGGGTAAATGGTAATAGCTGTTAGTTTAATGTTAATAAGAGTTAAGTTATTACTCTGGTGTACTGAGATTTCTAGTGGCATGTTATATTGGAGGAATTGTGTTACAAGAATATGAGGCTAGGGAATGGAAAGGGACTGTGGAGTTATAGTGGATAGGAATTTGAAGCTCAATGGTCACATGGCAAGAATTGCAACTACAACCCAAAGGATAATTGCAATGTGTAAATGAACATTGACACGTAAGGATAAGGAAGTTATTTTTGTCTCTTTACAAGGCCGTGATACAACTGCAAATTTGGTATCCTTGGGTTCAGATGGTATAAAGAAGCTATGGCAAAGGTGCAAAAAAGAGTCACAAAGATTATAGCAGGATTATATGCAATTTAGATTGAGAGTATGTGAACTGCAGGCATTGGTAAATAGGAGAAAAGTAGGTGGTATGATAGAGGTGTATAAACATTCTGAAAGGATGTTATAGGATATCGACTGATGAAATGTTTCATTTTATGGAAGGTTGGAAAGGACTTGGGGGATATTCATGGAAGTTGTGTGGGATAAGAACTAGATTTTTCTCTCACTGAGTAGTGAGTAAGTGGAACAGTCTGCCTGTTGAAGTGGTGAGTATATCTAGTGTGAATCAGTTTAAGAGAAGGTATGACAGCTTGTGTGAGGACATATGGCCTCCCTTGATGAATCTTTGACTCCCTAGAGTTCTTAGATAATATTACTGATAGCTTTTTTTCCCTTTTGGGTGGATGATAGTTTTTTTAGTTTTTCTGTATATACTAGTCTGTCTGTTTTGCTTTACATTTTATATATTCTTCTGATATTTTCTTCTTAAACTTTTTTCAATAAATCTTCATTGAGATATATTTCTTTCCTTTAGTGTTACACAGTGATCAGCATTAATTTCAGTAAAATTATTGAGCCTACAACTGTGTTAGGAATAATTACTTGAATTTTCTGATGTTTCGACTTTCATATTAAAGTCATCAACTGGAGTATACGAGTGTGACAATTTAATTCCCAGAACAGCCACATAGTGTTGCCCGTGTGGCAATTTGGTTGGAGTCACGTGAGTAATCGTCTTTGTACATGCTTTAACTAATGCTTGTGTAAACCTCAAGCTGATAGAGCTATTTGCTAGTTGGCTATTGCAAAAACAATAGAGATCTGCATGTAAACTTTGGCATAAAAATGTGTGATCGAAATTTGGAGCAGCGGGTTAATATCAAATTTTGTGTGAAAATCGGCAAAACTGCTATTGAAATGTTGGAACTGTTTGAAAGTGGCAT
This sequence comes from Typopeltis vanoorti, assembly GCF_054136105.1. Classification (NCBI taxonomy): domain Eukaryota; kingdom Metazoa; phylum Arthropoda; class Arachnida; order Uropygi; family Thelyphonidae; genus Typopeltis; species Typopeltis vanoorti. Next base: position 88,434,038 of record NC_143564.1, on the reverse strand, counting down.
ATGGTATATATGCTCTGAAAAAGTCAAGTGTCTTTGAGTGGCATAAGAGATTCAAAGCTGGGCAAGAAGATGTTGAATGATGACCGCAGAAGTGAGCATCCAAAAACAAAAATGATGGATGTAAATGTGAACAGAGTGTGAGATTTGTTATGGTCTGACAGATGATTAAGTGTGCGATTAATGGCTGATGAATTGCAAATGAATCGAGAAACGGTCAGGGTAATTTTAACTGAAGAATTGGGTATGCAAAACATTTTTTTGAAGTTTGTGTATTTCGGATTTTGATGGACAAACAGAAGCAGCGGAGGGTTCAAGTTGCGACTGAGCTTTCTGAAAGTAAGCACGTTTCCGAGAGTAATTATGGATGATGAAACCTGGTGTTTCCAGTACGATCCTGAAACAAAATGCCAGAGCATGCATTGGAAAACCCTGAGTTTGACATGTCCGAAAAAAGTATGCATATCACATTTGTAGTTCAAGACCATGCCGGTGTGTTTCTTTGATCACAAGGGAAGGGGAGGGGATAGTCCACTATGATTCATTGAACAGGGACAGACGGTCAACCAACAATGCTATTTAGAGGTGTTGATAAGATTACGAGATTCTGTTCAGAGAAAAATACCTTAATTGTGGCCTGACAAGTGGATTATCCATCACGACAATGTGCCAAGCCATAGTGAGCTCATCGTGAGAGTTTCTTATATGTTGGCCAGTATGTGAAGGCTTATGGTAAATAGTGAAGAAAAGACTGACAGACGGAAGATGTGTAACAAGTATATCTAGAAAAGGAAGTGTGTTCTGACTTTCAATTTCAGTTGTTTAAACCTTTTGAAAAATTAAAGAACTTATTCAACCCATTTGAGGATCCACTTCCTCTGCTGGCCCACCCTGGAGTATACTGTATCCATTGCACCTGTAATTTGCCCTACATAGGTGAAACAGGATGCATAATTTCTATCTGAAAAAAAAGGAACATAAATGATACATTCAATTTAACCAACTGCGGTAAATCTGGCCTTTCTGATCATGCCCTGAATACTCTACATAGAATGTGGACTGTAAAGGCATTTGTTGTTTACAACTCACCAAAACATGGCATGAGTGTAAATATAAGGAGACCTGTGAAATTTTTATCAAACACCCTAATCTTAACAATAATGGTGGTCTAAAAATCCCAAGAATATGGATGGCACATGTTCTACCCACATAACCTTTTGATTATATGGGTATTTAATTATAATTAGGACTGTAAGTATTCTAGGATCTTAACTCTAATATAACAACACTCATGTTAAATTATGGATTAGGCCACCGCTTTTGATGTATTAAAACTATCTATATGAATTTGTTCTCTGATGATGATATAGCTTTCATGCGTTTATTTTTTTTTTTCACTAGAAGTCAGGCCAGTAGAATAACAGTTGATCAAATCATTGTCACTTGGGCATACTGTTTGAAATGTTATATAGCTTGTCTTTTGATGGCTATATTATATTTCGATTGAACTATAATATAGTTCATATGAAGGTTCAAAAACATTGGGAAATTATTATTCATTGGGAAAGTTCGAAACATCGGGAAAGTAATTATTCCTAACTTTACTGAAATGAATTAAGATATTTTTTTTATTAATATTTAATTTAATTTTAGTTTTTGAAATTTGCTCTTTTTTTGATATGGTATTATTATTATACTGTCATCTTATACCATTCTGTATACCATTTTCTAATACCTTTAAAACAGGAGTGTCAAACTCCTGTTCTAAAGGTCTATATTTTGGGGAATTTTTTAAATGTTACTGAAAATATTTTGGGGAAAAATGATAATATTTTCGGGTTAAAAAAAAAATATATATATATATATATATATACTTGCATAATATAATTATAGTAATTTAATCTCAGTATTTATTTTTTTCCCGACACTTGACAATGTTTATTATTAACCAATCTGCCAAAATTTGGACTCAAAGATTGTGAGCATATGACCTTCATTATGGCAGAACGGTTGATGTCGGTTATCTTGATCTGTGGGCTGTTTTGTTACCTTTCATACATGAGAATAATTGTTCACATAAATAGATGCTTCCTAAATAACATAGAATATTTGCTGCAAACTTTTTTTGTTTCCCGATATTTTTGACCTAAATAACTATATTTTTGGTACACCAACTTCTTGGTGTTTCGCTTTTAGAACGGACTCATTTTGGAAATCAGTAAGTTCCATTTGTATATAAATAGGAGCTTTTTCAAAATTAAAGAAAAAAGGATCTGTAAAAAGTGCAAAAACTTCTTCTTGCTCCTTAAAATCTTTAAATCACCTATCGAATTCTTTTATCTTTTCTAGTTTGGGACAATATTGAGAAAAGGTAGAACTTTGATTCTTATTGTTCAACTGTTCACACATAGGAAAGTAATTTAGAATATTCTCTTTTAAATGATTTTGAAACAAAACTAACTTACATTTAAAACTTGCCAGTGCATCATACTTGTGTGTTATTAACTGATCTTTCCCCTGAAGTTTGACATTTAAATCATTCAATGTCATGATGTTGCATTTAGAAATGCAACATCATGATTTTTCATTTCTAGGAACAATTTGATCTACTCTAAAAGCAAAAAAAAAAACTTTTTAGAACCTTATGACAAGATAACCAACGAATCTCTATATAATAAGGTAGCCCTTCAAATTCACTCTCCAAGTCTTTTAGAAATTGTGCAAACTGGCGGTGATTGAGGCCTCTGGATCGGATGAAGTTCACAGTATTTGTCACAGGCTTGAGTACACTGCTCATTTCCAACACTTTGGAGCACAGGACCTGCTGATGAATAATGCAGTGGAAAGATTGCAGTTTAGGAATGTCTGGATACATTTCTTTTAACTTTGCTGCAAGTCTTGACACAAAATCTTTATTTTTGCCTGTCATTTGCTGGAGCACCATTGGTTGTCACTGCTGGAACCTATTCGGAAGAAGTTGGTATTTTTTCAAAATGCCTCACACGGCATCAAAAATGTCTTCCCCTGTAGTGGGTTCCATGGATGGGAATCATTTCCAAGAACTCTTCAGTAATATTCATATTGTCATTGCAAGCCCGAAGAAACAAAGCAACTTGAGCCACATCGTGAATATCGAAACTTTCATCAAGTGCAATTGAAAAGCACTGTACATTTGCGGATATTTCTTGCAACTGGTTACGCAGATTATTTGCCATTTTGGTTATTCGTTCGATCACAGTATTTCTGGACAAAGAAATGTCGCAAACTACTTTCACATTTGTGGGACATATGTTTTCGGCTGCTTTTATCATACACTCCTTAACCAAGAAACCATCACTAAAAGGTTTGGAATGTTTCACCAATGAATAGCTGATTTCATAACTGGCTCTCACTGCTGATTCATTATCTTTCATAATTTTTGAAAATACTTGTTGATTTTGAAGTGAATTCTTCATACTTTTTAATTTTTCTTCTCTCATATTATGTTTTCTTCTCTCATGTTTATATTATATTCTTTGGCAACACTAATTGTTTCGTTACAAATAATGCACACAATTTTGTCCTTTGTTTCAGTGCAGAAGTAATTTAATTCCCATTTTTCTTGAAATTTTCTCCTCTTATCAGCAATTTTTCTTTTTCTTGTTGGCTTGGAAAGCGACATTGCCTCAGTGAATAAATATATTATCACTATTATTAATAATTTTTATAAAAAATGTTTGAATTAAAATGCACAAAACTGCAGACCAGTGCACGATACTATTGCAAATAAAAATAAAAAATAATAATAAAAGGGATTCTCTCACTGCTAGGTTGTCGTTGAATTGTGTTCGGCACACTGACTTGAAAGATCACTGATTGACTGTAGCAGGCAAATATAAACTCATAGCTGGATTCCCATGAGTGCATATGCTGTGTGTCACGTGAACAGCTGGTAGCCAATAGAATTCAACTTTTTCAGTACACTACCAGCAGCAGCATGCTATAAATTAACAATGAAAGCATAAATATAGTTTACGATTGATATCGTATCTAACATTGAAATTGTGATATAAATTTTTATTATTGCAATTATATTATAGCAGGTTGTTGCATCCATATTGTAACTATAAATGTTGTATGAAAGAATAAATCGATACTGTATTTACTCGAATATAACTCGCACTTTTTTCCCCAAAATTAAAGCTAAAACATCATGGTGTGAGATATATGCGAGGATTTTTTAGAAACTAAAGTTTTCAGAAAAAAAAAATGAAAATGGGGATGACTTACCAAGAATCTCCTTTGTTATTGCTACTTGTGTGCATTGTCAAAGTCATCTATCCAAATAGGTCATCTTCTTTCCCATTATTCCAAGTAAAAATTGCAAGTAATTTACAAGATTTTAGATACCTAATGAACACCCTCCACGAATGTCTGAGAAGTGAAAGCAGAACGTGAAATAGACAGCAATGGTAGGCCAATAGAGAGAGAGAGAGAGAGAGAGAACAGCTAAGAAGATCTGGATATGATTGGTGTGGTATTAACAAAAGATCGTGTTACCAAAACACAAAGTCAAACTGACATTTTTGAGCTGAAACTCTAATTCTCTTCACCCAAATTCCATAATATCTGAAACTGTCATAACAACATTCACTCTATATGTCTTAGTTTTAACACGTTTACAAATTTTATTGCAGCCTTATGTTTCAGTGGGGCACTCACACACATCTAACTAAAAATAATAGATTTTAGTTAGATACTGTGTTTGCCGGTGTAACATATGGTTTTGCTTGAGTCTAAACAGCATGGTTAATGTGGGAAGGAACATGTGATTCATTAGTTAGTGCCGTTTTTATTCCAGTTGTCTCTAATCGCACTAAAGAAATATATTACACATGTTGAGAAATATATCACACAGATAACAAATGTCTCTGTACTTTATTCAGTAGTACAATAAACTACTTGTTTTTCTTGTATCTGCAGTATAGTGGCAGTTTGGGAAGGTGCGTTGTTTACTGCAGGGAGCAAGTTATCGTCCCGACGTGAAAGTGCTTAAACTTTATTTTCGTGTGCGATGTATATGCAAAACTTTTTAATTTCTTTTTTCATAAAGTAAAATCAGGGTACAGGAGTGTGAGTCATATGCAAGGGTGAGTTATATTCGAGTAAATATGATATTTCTGTTTTATTATAAAAAGCAACCATCCTTTTTTTTAATCCTTGAAGCGTTGGGGACTGCAATTTAATGGTTTAGGGGGACCACGTGCAGCCTGTGGGCCGGCCGCCAGTTTGACACCTCTGCTTTAGAAGTTAGTTATTTGGATTTCTTTACTTTTTCATTTTATTAATGTTTTGGTAGAACCAAAAATTTTCTTATTGGTATCCTCTGATCACTCTAAAAATAGGAAGTATTTCTACAGTGATCACAGGTTTTACTGTTCATTTGATAATTATACAATCTCTGATAGATTTTTTAAATTTTTTATATATAATTATATTAAAAATGAAATAATTATTAAATAATTATATATAAAAATTATATATATAATTTTTTATATTTTATATATCTCATACAGTAAAACCTGGGGTGGTACATCATGAGGAAGGCTGTTCCAGAGGACAAAGGTAGATGGAATAAATGAGGAAGAGAAGAAGTAGGCTCAATGAGTTTTGTAGTTGCACTGTAAGAGGATGTTGGATGGCAGCTACTCTTGTTTTAACAGGCCTAACAGCAAATGGAAGAATGAAGTCTGCTAATTCAATGGAACAGTGACCATGGAAGTACCTGTAGTAGAGACACAGAGCTGAAACATTGCATCTAAGATAGAGGTTAAAGTGAACCTGTGAGGGAAGGGTCATGTATGAATTTTTCAAGAATTTTTAAGGTTTTAGGTGCACCACTCCACATTTTTGTTCAATATTCTAAGGATGGGTGGATTTGGGAGTTATATAGGGCTAGTAGCTGTGTGGGTGTAAAATAACTTCTTAAGCAGAAAAGAATGCCTATTTTTTTTGGAAACTGAGGAAGTTATTGATGTGATGTGTTTGTGCCAAGAGAGGCTGGAGGTAAATGTCAGTCCAAGGAGAGAGAGAGAGTTCATCCTGTCTGGTGATGTGTGCATTACTGAGGATGAGGGAAGGTGAGCTGAGATCCCTTTTGTGAGAGAAAAGTTAGGACTCTTCAATACTGCCAATTTCAATTCTATTGAAATTGGCAGTATTGAAGGCCACTATGTTATCCTTGCCCCATTGAAGGATAATATGGAGATCAGTGTTTAAGGCACTGGTTGTAGATGATCTTAATGTAAGGGGATGTCTGGGAACTGCATGGCTTGTCAAAGGAGTTAGATGAGCAGAGAGTGTGCTTTAGTTGGCAAAGCTATGGATAGGATTTGTAGTGATTAAGAGTAGGTTATGTATAAGAGAATGAGATGATAGGTGAGAGAATGATAAATAAATAGATAAATATATACTCTTATTATTTTCTGCTACTTTCTGTTGACTGTACAGAATTCAAATAATTATTAGATTACTTCAACTGACTTTTTAGCCATTCAGTTTTCATTGAAATCTTTCATGTTTCTTTTGTTACTTTGTTTCCAATGCATTTAAGTTTCCAAACAATATAATTTGTTCATTTTGTGATTTTTTAGTTATCTATAATATTTCATCCAATTCTTCAGTTTCTGTTTTTGGTTTCCTTTTTCCTATGGTTGCAGGCACTTTTCTGTAGTTTATATAGTTTTTATAGGCATTTTAGAATATTTTTCCCAGCATTTTTATCTTCATTATATTTCATATGTGAGTTGTTATTCTTTTATGCCATTTTGAATAGCATATATATTATTATTGCTACACATTTTAGCTCTTTGTTTTTCTGTTCCACTGTAAAATATATTTCAATTTATATGTTCCTTTACTTTTCTTCTGCTTTTTTTGATATGCAATTCATTTTTAATTTTTTTTTTAAAATTCAGTTTTTATTTTTTTGTTTTTCAAAGAAGCAAATATTCTAACTTCCAGGTCCACAGGATTTGCATTTGCATTGTTTTCCCTTTGCATTTTACGGGTCACATCCACCTGTGCATTTCACCAGCTACATTTCATATTGTTTCTTTGAGCATTTACTTTTTATGTCTTCCTGATAACTGTCTATGCCTGCTTGTTGAAGAATCAGTTCCCTTTTTTGTCTGAACATGTTGATGTGCCCCCTTCATATCCAGGGTTGCCATTCCAGGAGTTTGTTGTGTTGTGTGCAATCAGCAGTACAATTTGCCCGTCCCCCCATATAGTTTTACATAATCTGTATAAACAGATTATACTTTTTTCATTTCTTTTTTCAACCACAGGGAGGTGATATGAAGTTTGTAGCACTCTTTATAACATACTGCCTATATAAAATAGCACTTTATTAGTACCAGCATGTTTAAGATAGCAATTTGATGGCTGTTTGCAGGGAATTAATTATTTTTGAACAGATAATTGGCTAATACTGTATTCTGAATGTTATTCATTCATTGTGTATAAGTATTACACATACATCTTTCTTTGTTCCATGCATCGCACATCTGTTAATAATTCAAATGAATTTTCATTTCAAATAGTTAATCTGGATAATTAAAGAAATGATCAAAAACTCTGTCAGTGGTGTTGAAGGACTTTGTTATCATTTTCTGAGGCAGATTGCAGGTAAGATATGAAATATTTTTATTAATAATTTTGTTATATTACTGTTTACGTTCACTATAGCAAACTCATTAGGGAGACCAAAATAATAGTACAAAGTGGAAAAGTTGCTTTGGCTAAATTCCTTTTAATTGCATTGTTGCTATAGTAAACTCACTACTCTCACACTCACTCATTACGGAATACTGTAGTGAGTTGACTGTATTCTGTATAAAATTAAATACCCTTTAGAAATTTACTTGTTAATCTTACTTTTTTTACTTTAAGGAATGCAATCAAAATGTAGTTAAAATTTATAAGAATGCATCTATCATTAAATTTTAAATGTCTTAAACAGATATACTTATCAAATCAAAAGATAACTGTTCTGTAATTCCACTCAGGATTTTTAGTGCAGCTTTTAAGTGCACCACCCAGAATGTGAGAACATTATGCTAAGGCTATGAGAGTAGTTAAAACTTGTATAGTATTAGAAGTTGTGCAAGTAAAAAAAAAAAAAAAAAGTATCTTGAGAAGAAAATGATATTAGGTGTTTTGAAGGTTGAAGAGGCTATGGATGTGTTTTGTCTATACTTTCTCTTGCAAAAGAGATTTCAGCTCACCTGTTCTTACCCTCAGTAAAATACAAATCACCAGACAGGATCAGACTCCTCTCTCTCTTTCTCTCTCTGTGCTTGGACTAACATTTACCTTCAGCCTCTTTTGGCTAATTGCCTCAATTGTTTTCTGAGCATCTAAAATACTATTCATTCTTTTCTGCTCAAGTCACCTGGTTTTCACCCACCCAGCTACTAACGCTATACAAATCCCAAATCCATTCATTCTTAGAATACAGCTCACATGTTTGGAGGTGGCTCACCTAAAATCTCCCTAAACATTCTCTATGCTGTTCAGAGGAGAGCAATTCATCTCATTGATGATCCCTCTTACAGGCTCACTTCAACCTCTATTTCACAGATGCTGTGTTTCAGCACTGCCTATTCTAGAGGTACCTCAGTGGTCACTGCTCCACTGTACTGGCAATCACCATTCCTCCACTTTCTGCTGGTCCTGTTAAAACAAGAGCAGCACTTATGTATCGTTTTCAGTGCAACTGCAAATACCCCAAATCTACTTCTTCTCTTTCTCTTTTATTCTAGCTATCTCTGCCCTCTGGAATAGCCTTCCTTATAAAGTATTTCCATTACAACCTGTAACTCCCCAAGAAAAATGTCAGTAAATTTCTTCTTTCTCAGTCCTCATCTGCACCCCACATGCACCACTAATGTGCTTACAGATTCTTCAACCTCTTCTGTATGAGATCAGCATAAAAAAACCAGGAAAAGCTAGATTAGTGTGTCTGAAACCTGCCTGTATCTTTCTTGAAGATCTGAGTTTAATCCAGAAGTAAGGATTGGTTGATTGATTTTGGATTTATGGCTGACACAACTACAGCTATGAGGACAGTGTTATGTCTCTAAATTGTGTTATTGTTGATTTGTTTGTTTTACAAAATGAAAAACTTGAGTTTTTGTGAGAAAAACCTGTCAGCTTCTTGCGAACTCAGCTGGCTAGCTCACCTTCAGTTGGTAATCCCTGATAACGACTTTTCACATTCTAGACTGGATTTAAACACAGGTCTTTCCAACCAAAGAACACAGTTGGTACCTCAGTTAATGGGAAGTGAAGTTAGATCTTTCTTATGAGAAATAGGGCAGAAATATTTGATAGCATTGTTGTTCATAAGGTTAGATCAGTAAAGAGAAATAACTTTTAAATGATACAAAAAATACAACTCACACAGTTAAGGATAACAATCACCCAGTATTTTCTTTATATAATTGCTCATATTTATAAATACTATTATAAATTTATAAATACTATTATACTATTATTAACACACATAGCTACCACATAAACCAAAATTATTATGTGATAGCTATGTGTGGCAGTTCCTTGAAAAATACAAGAGTTAATATAATTACCCACTACTTAGATTTAAACCTGCCTGTGATAATGTTAATGGGGGGGGCTATCTTTAGCTAATTTCGGCTTATCGTTTTATATTATATGAAGATTATTATATAGTAAAAATATATTATATTATATTTTATTATAAGGGGGCTCTTCCCCCAATTGTGCCCAATGAGGTTCATGAGATACAAGCAGCGTTTTGCCTTGCATAATGTGAAAATGTGTGGGAATCTGTAAGTGCTGAGAAGGCTGCCAAGGAGTTTATGGAAAAATTGGATAGAATTTTTCTTACAGAGGAAAATTATTTGCCATAGTAAATATTTGATATGGATGAGATGTCCTTGTTTCGGAAAAAAATGCCAGAGCAGACATTCATCCACAAAAAGCTAAAATCTATACCTAGTTTCAAAGCTCTTAATGTCCATATTATGATTCTGTTACGGGTAATGTGGATATAAACTGAAACCGTTTGTGATATGGAACAATGAGCATCCACGAATCTTCAAAAACATTAGGAATCATACTCCCAGTTCATTATCAGAGCAATAAGAAGTCATGGATGACTCAAAAATTGTTTGAGGATGCCTTATCAACTGTTATGCGAGTGAAATAAAAAGCTATTGTGTGAAAGAAAATGTAGAATTTAACATTTTATTAATTCTAGATAATGCTCTGGGTCAGGGCTATCCAACCTTAGGTAATCCGAGGGCAGCATTAGAAAAAAATTTTCCAAGGGCCACATCACAATGCACATCTAGTAAGTGAGCAGCAGTGATACAACCTCGAAAGCTGAACAAACGAACAACACTAATCGCGTACTCACTTTCCCCGTGAGCGCCCATAGCATGCGCGTTGGAACAAAACAGTGTAAGAATGCTTCTTTGACACATCTAATATTTGAAAAACACATGGGTATATAGTGATGTAAAAACACCAAATAAAATTATCAACATTGAGATTATCGCTTAGTGATAGAATTAAAATATCTAATACGCATTCGATTCAAATTGTTATTTTATTTTTTCGCTTGTGAAAATCAAAACCCATAGGTGGGTCACACAAAATCGCACCGTGGGCCGCATGTAGCCCGCAGGCAGTGCTTTGGACAGCCCTGCTCTAGGTCATCTGTCTTATACGTCTTATAGCAGTGATCTTCACCAAGTTCAAGATTATATTTCTCCCTCCAAACACTACATTATTGATCCAACCTATGGATCAGGGAGTTCTTGCAGTGTTTAAGGCTTATTATCTACAGAGAACTTTTTCACAAGACATTTCTGCTACTGAAGGAAATGACAAAACTTTCATTCAATTCTGGAAAACATTCAATATTTATCTTCTTCTTCTTCTCTTCCGTCTAAGACGGGTTGAGTTTTCTCTTGAGCAGGATCTTCCAGTCTTCTCTATTCCTTGCTGTTCGAAAAAGTTCCTTATATGTTCTGCATCCCGAGATGTTCTTTATTAATTTCAGCCAGGTAATTCTTGGTCTTCCAGGTCTTCTTTTTTCAGTTGGAAAAGTATTGATTAGGACGTTAGGAAGTCTGTCTGCATCCATGCGTACAGTGTGACCAAACCATCTCAGTTGTTGTTTTCTAATTTTTTCTATTATTGTCTTTTTATACAATAGTTCTTGTCTGACTGTGATGTTTGTTTTCTTTTCTATCCAACTTGTTCTATTTATTTTTCTTAAGCATTTCATTTCAAATGCCAGCAATTTTTTCTCCTCTCTTTTTTTAACTGTCCACACTTCTACTCCATAGATGACTGTTGGTATAATTATTGCTTCATATAATTTGATTTTGGCTTGTTTAGATATCTTGTTTGTTTTCCAGATTTTCTGTAATTTTCCCATGGTGGTCCATCCTATCGCTATTCTATGTTTGATTGTTTTGAGTTCATCTATTGTTTCTGTTAGTTTTGATCCAAGGTATATGAAGTTGTCTACTTGTTCTAATTGTTCTCCGTTTAGGGTGGCTGAGATGGTAGTTCTGTTCCTCCCTGTTTTCATCACGTTTGTCTTTTGTATATTTATTGTCATGTCATATGTTTACAGGTTTCATTTAGCTTGTTGATCAACTTTTGTAGTTCATTTGGGGTTCTTGCAAGAAGGACGAGATCATCTGCATATTTGATATTATTTATGTTTAAACCGTTGACATTGATTCCAGGCTCATTGTCTATTGCTTTCTTTACAACTTCTTCTAGATATATGTTCAATAGGCATGGGGATAATGGGCATCCTTGCATTACTCCTTTTTCAATCTCTATGGGTTCTGTTGTGAGTGTGTCCTTTTTAAATATTGCATTTGTCTTAGAGTAATATTTTATCAGAAACTGTATTATATATTTGTCTGTTGCTTTTTCTATTAGAATTTTGAGAAGGATTTCTCTGTTGATGTTATCGAAAGCTTGTTTAAAGTCCACAAAACAACACTATAGTTCTTTATGGTCTTCCCAGCTGAGTTCTGCTAGTTGGTGCAATGTGAAAATTTGGTCTATTGTTGAATAGTTTCCTCGGAAACCAGCTTGTTCTAAGCCTATAATTTCTTTGTAGGTGTTTTTTAATCTATTTTGTATAATTTTTATGAATATTTTATAGGTGTGAGGGAATAAATTGATTGGTCTGTAATTTCTGCAGTCTCTTTTGTCTCCTTTCTTGTATATTGGGATGATCTTTCCAGTTCTCTAGTCATCTGGGATCTCTCCTGTTTGTAGTATTTTATTGAATAGGATTGTTAAATATTCTATTGATCTGCTGCCTCCATATGACCACAGTTCAGTAGGGATAGTATCAATGCCTGGTGCTTTATTGTTTTTCATCTGTTTTATTGCGTATCTAACTTCTTCTTGTAAAATTTTTGGGTGATCATTATTTTCTTGTATTGTTGGCATTGTAGTTTTGTTTCTTTGGTGGAAGATAGTCTTAAAATGGTTTGACCAGATTTTTCTTATATATTCAATATTCCCAGTTTCAGTCATCTTGTTGTTTATCATTGTTACTGCTTTTGCTGAGAATTCCTTTGTAATTTCTCTTACAATATCATGGAAGACTTTTAGGTTGTTTTGTTGGTATGCTTCTTGGCATTTCTTAGCTTTTTCTTCTAACCATTTTTCTTTGGCTTTTTTGCATAGGTTATCAACTTTATTTTTTAGTGCTCTGTATTTTTCTCTATTCTCTTCATTGTTTTGTTGGTTTACAAGTATCTTGCCCTCTCTTTTCTCTTCTATGGTAGCTATGATTTCTTGGGTTATCCACTGTTTGTTTATTTTGGGTTTGGAACCTAGAGTGTCTTTTGCAATTGATAACACTGTTTCTTTTCCTTCTTCCCAGAATTTTCCGCTGTTCTGTAAGATTCAGGGTTTTAATTTCAAGCACATCTGTTCTAAAAATCGACTTCTGCTTGAGCTATCTTTTAGTTTTGATAGGTTGATGTTTTCTTCTTTTCTGATATTATTTTTCCTGTTGAATTTTATCTTCACTTTGGCAGTTAATATTTCATGGTCAGTGTCAAAATCAAAACTTCTTAATGTTTGTACATTATTTACTGATCTTTTCCATTGTTTGTTTATGATGATATAGTCTATGCATTTCTTTATATTACCATCTGGGGATGTCCATGTATATTTATTATTAGGGCGTTGATAGAACAATGTGTTTGTAATCATTAGATCATTGATAGAACAATGTGTTTGTAATCATTAGATCGTTTGCTTTACAGAAGTGGAGTAATTGTTCTCCTCTGTCGTTAAGCTCTCCGTATCCAAATTTCCCTATCACATCTTTTTTGTCTGCTGTGAACTGTCCTATTTTAGCATTAAAATCTCCCATCACTATCATGAGTTCTCTATTTTTGGGATTATCTATTTCTTGTTGTAGTTCTTCATAGAAATTTTCTATTTCTTCCTCTGAATGGTTACTGTCTGATGCATATATTTGGATTATTTTAATTGTTTGACCTTTTTCTTTTGCTTGAAGTTTGGCTGTTATTATTCTAGGAGACACTGGGTTTATTTCAGTTACTGAGTGCGTAAGTTTTTTTTCAATTAGTAATGCAACTCCTTCTCTGTGTATTTTATCTTTTCTTCCTGAAAAGTGCAGTCTTCCTTCTGGTAAATCCATGAATCCATCTCCGCACCAATGTGTCTCTGATAAACCTAAAATACTCCATTTCAGTCTTTTTAAATTTTCCTGGACTAATTGTAATTTTCCAGGTCGGTATAGTGATCTTATGTTCAGGGTGGCTACATGCTTCACATCCTTGGTTGACCACATTGCAGATTTCTCACCTACTCTATGTGGTCTTTGAGTAGGCGCGTCGGTTGTCCCGTACGCAGTAGCACTATCTTGGTTTGTAGACTTTCTCCTGCTCATGAAAGTTACTGGCATAATAATGTAGCCAGCTTGCCATGCCTCTGCTACATCCTTTGGTCCATGGCTCTTTATTCTTTATTCAGAGCAACCCATTTGGGTTTCCCCCATCCGCCACCCAGGGGACGCGCCTGGTAGGAGTGTGGTCTCCCCCAATATTTATCATGCTATTAAAAATATTGCTGTGGCTCGGGACGAAGTGATCTCTCAATGTATGAGTGGCATATGGAAAAAGACATTAAAAAGGTTTGTGCATGATTTTGGAAGTTTGTAATAGTGGGCCTAGCAAATATCTGTATCTCGAAGTGAATGATGATGGCATAATTCAACTGATAGAAAGTTCCCCTGAAGAGTTGACCAACAAACAATTGGTCGAACTGGAGGAACAATTGTTGCCAAAGAGGAAAAACGAGAAAAGGAAGAGGGAAAAGAGAAACAAGAAGAGGTAGTTAAACAATTTACAGTGAAGGGTCTTCCAGAAATGTTCTTTGCAGTTAGCGATGTTCTCAAAATGGCTGAAGACATGGACCCCAATGTTGAACGCTACTTAATAATAGAAACGAAAGTACTTGATGTGTTTGCTTGCTATGAACAAATTTATGATGAAAAGAAGAAGAGGAATAAGCAAAGCACACTGAACATTTTCATCAAAAAAACAAAGGTTACACCAGAAGAGCCACAGCCTGATTGTTCACACAGGGAAGGTAATGAAGAAGTGATTGTGGAGAAAGATTTGGGTGATTATTCTCCTGTTTTATAAGTGGCAGTAACACACAGTGTAGTTTTATAATAAGGTTTAAAAATTAAAATGACAGTATACTTATTACGGATAAGTCCCTCACCCTCTATAGTTCTGTTCATTTAATGTATCGACTTATGTTCGACTCGACTTACATCCTGCCGGATGGAACAGAACCCGGACATAAGTCGAGGGATGACTGTGTGTGTGTGTGTGTGTGTGTGTGTGTGTGTGTGTACACAAAAAAATCCTCAACCAATGGTATGAATGCACTATCTTTTCTTACCTATAAACCTTTTCTGGATGGGAGTCACATAAAAAAAATTCCTGAGCCATTCTGGGAATGTCACTGTCAAAAATGATGCAATCAATAAAGCTTATTTCTGGTATATGTTTATCTGTTTATCTCCATTTGAATTTTCTCTCGTCTCTCTGAACATTTTACTGATAACATGTTTTGAGCATTTTCTCCAATGTTTTTATAAGTCTCTATAGGTCACTTTCTATTTCAGTATTAGACTTTGTTTGTTGCTGTCTACTTCTACACTACAGCTAAATGCTAAAAATTTAGAATTTCGTTACCCCCCCCCCCCCTGCTTGACATTGCTCTTATTCAAAAGATATATATTTTACACATGATTTTTTTGGCACTTCTCATTTCAGTAAAAACATAGATTTCATCAATAATTAATTGCTTGTTTCAGTCCTTTCTTTTTATTTTTTAATTTCTTTTTAATTTTTCAGTACTGAATTCTTTATGAATTATTATTTTTTTTAAACATAAATCTTATAACAAAATATTATGAATTATCATTCATTAATATTGTAGTTGGACTTCTTCTAAACCCTTTTTATAACCATTTATGGTTATAGGCCTCCACCATTTGTTTCCATCTTTCTCTGTTGTATGCTTTAGTTGGACTTCTTCTAAACCCTTTTTATAACCATTTATGGTTATAGGCCTCCACCATTTGTTTCCATCTTTCTCTGTTGTATGCTTTAGTTGGACTTCTTCTAAACCCTTTTTATAACCATTTATGGTTATAGGCCTCCACCATTTGTTTCCATCTTTCTCTGTTGTATGCTTTCCTCCACATCATCCTTACATCCTCTCTCTGGTCAACATGGCATTCATCTTCCTTTATATGGATGCTACTCGGTGATTGTCTTTGTCCATCTATCACTTTTCATCCTTGCAATATGTCCCGAACATCTCCATTTCAGTTTTAAAATTTCTTCCCCTATATCCAACACTTTTGTTCCTTTTCTAATGTCTTATCCCTTATTTTGTCTTGCAGCTTGATGTTTACCACAGCTCTCTCTCTCTCTCTCTCTTCATTCTACAATCAGTTTTCCTCATTCCGTCCAGTATTCCGTCCATGTCTGATCCACTGGTTGAAAAGTTGGGCTCTGCTTTCTAGTTTTATTTTACTGGATAGGAATCTTTTCAGTTTGCCAAAGACCATCCAGCTAGCTGAATTCTTTTCTTTATTTCTTCATGAATGCTTATTTTTTATAATGTAAAAATTCTTCCAGGGTATATGTATTCTTGTACTTGCTCTGTTTTGTTACTGTCTACGTAGGTGGACTGAAAAGTTCTTGGCCTCAACCATAAATGGCAACACTATCAGCAAGATTTTTTTTTTTTTAAGTTGGTACATCTGTCAAAAGCATCCATGTGAAATTGAAGGTTATTCTATGAAGTAGTTTTTTTTATACAGCTGTTTGGAAGCCAAAGTGTTGTCTATATCCCTTGAAATGGATAAAATTGAGTATTGTGCAGTTAAAAATTCTTTGTAAAAAAGTTTAACGGTAAAAGAAATTCATTTGAAGTTCATATAAAAGTTTATGGGTACTCTTGTGCTTCATTTTCGATAATTAAGAAATGGGCTGCCAAGTTTAAACGTGGGCATACCAACCTTTAAGATGATCCACATGAAAGATGTCCAAAAAGTGTAACAACACCAGAATCATTGATCAGTGCACGATATGGTATTGGATGACTGGCAAGTCAAAGTGTGTGAAATTGCTGAGACTATAGGCATTTCAAAATAATGTGTAGGATATATTTTGCATGAAGAATTGCAAATGAAAAAGCTTTGTGCAAGATGGGCACCGTGCTTGCCCACAGCAGATCAAAACTGCACTTGCATGACAAAGGAAACATTGATTGATTCTGCCAGAGAGGCATGTGGTAAGGTTGTGTGCAAGGATAAAAAAATCAGAACTCCCTGGTGGACACAGCAAGTTAAAGAGGCAGTGAAGGAAAAGAAGAAAGCATATCAAAAGTTCCTGGCAAATAAGTCAGCTTTTACTCTTACAGAATACAGAGACAAATGTAAGAAAGCTAAACAGTGTGTAAAACTAGCTAAACAAAAGTCATGGGAGGACTTTGGCAAGAATATAGAAAATAAATATCAAGAAGGTGGCAAAATATTCTGGAGGTTGTTGAAGAAGCTTAGGAATGGAGGAAAGAGTGCTGTAAAAGGAATTAGAGATGATAAAGGTGAAATGAAAACAGGAGAAAAAGATATCCTTGAAGTATGGAGTAATTACTTTGAAAAACTGCTAAATGAAACAAGCAGCGATGACAGCACAGTGATAAAAAACACTGACCAGGCATGCAGTCAGGAATACATATCCATACTTGAAGTAGAAAAAGCCATCAAAGGCTTGAAATGTGGAAAGGCAGCAGGAGTAGATGATATTCGACCAGAAATGCTGTAAGTATGGTGGTATAAGAGTCTTACAGTGGCTGCACTGCATAGTTCAGAAAGCCTGGACAGAGGGACGAATTCCCGATGATTGGAGTAGAGCTCTCATAGTACCCATATATAAAAAGGGAAATAAAACTGAATGTGAGAATTACAGAGGTATTTCCCTACTGAGTGTTCCTGGCAAGATCTATGCAAGTATACTTGAGAAACGGTTGAGAAGAATTGTGGAAGAAAAGCTTGGTGAAGAACAAGCTGGATTCAGGCCAAATAGAGGCTGTCAGAATCAGATCTTCACTTTACGACAAATAGTCGAGAAAGCATGGGAATATAACAAAGATCTGTATTTAAGTTTTGTCGATTTGGAAAAGGCATATGACAAGGTGCCAAGAGAGAAGCTATTCAATACGCTGCAGTTATATGGTGTCAATGGGGCATTATATCAAGCAATACTTAGTCTTTATTTGAGTTGTGAGTCAGCAGTTAGAATTGAAGGAAGTACAGGAAGATGGTTTAATGTTAAATCTGGTGTGAGACAAGGATGTACATTATCCCCTCTGTTATTCATTATCTATATGGATCTCATTATGAAGGAATGTGGTATTAAACCTGATATCAAAATTGGAGATGTTAATGTCAGCTCTTTGCTTTATGCGGATGATGTTATACTTCTAAATAAATCCGCTACAAGTCTGCAAGATTCTCTGACTAAATTGAATAGCTGTTGTAATAGATATGGTATGAAGGTCAGCAATAAAAAGACAAAGACAATGAAAATAGGCAGAATCATTGAAAATGTCAACTGTGTTGTGAATGGGGAACCTGTGGAACAAGTAAAACATTTCAGCTACTTAGGCACAATTTTTACTGAAGATGGTAAACTAAATATAGAAATTGACAACAGAATCAGCAAAGCTGGTATCGTGGGAAGTCAATTGAATAAATTCATATGGAATAAGAAAGAAATTAGTCAGAACACTAAATTAGCTGTATACAAGACTGTGTTCAAACCAATTTTAACTTATGGATCTGAGAGCTGGGTCAGAAGTAAAACACTTGACCAAAGACTAGAGACCGCAGATATGAGAGTCCTGAGAAAGATTAGAGGCGTGAACAGATGGCATCAATGGCAATATCATATTAAAAATGAGGATATTAGGAAAGAACTTGACATTGTTAGCATCCAGGAATGCGTTAGCAGAGCTAATCTCAGATGGTATGGTCACTTAAATAGAATGGGAGAGGAAAGATTAGCAAAACAAGTGTTCTCTGCCAGGTTGGCAGGAAAACGACCTAGAGGAAGACCAAGATATAGGTGGATTGATACAGTACAAAGTGCCTTAGACGATAGAAATATAAGATCTGATAATGTTGGAGTCTTGACAAGTAACAGACTGATTTGGAGGAAAATTGTAGATAGGAAGTTAGTAATGATGTAATTTTTTCATGTAGTACTGTCATATCCTGTACACCCCTTGAGGGTACATGGCAGGAATTTGATGATGATGATGATGAGATTATGTTGAAAAAAAAAATTTTTTTTTTTTAAATTATAAATTTGTGTTTTTATTGTTAGGCTAAGAACTTTTCAGACCACCCGTGCATTATTATTATTTGTTCTGTTATCTGATTTCCTTTGATATTTGTCATTGTTTTTGCTTTTCATAGTTTATCTGTAAATCTACTTTATATGATACTGTATTTAATTCATTCATCATTTCTTCTAGTTCTATTTTGTTATTTGCTATTACTACAATACATTAGCATATCATAAATGATTTAGTTTTTTATTATTGATGTTGATCCCTTTGTCTCTCTCTCCAGTTTAGTTCATTCGGGGTATATTCTAATATTGCATTAACATTGCATTGCACATTACATTTCATTGCATAACATCGCATTTCACATTGCAGAAGTGGCTAAATCAGCTCATCAAATCACTTGGTTGTTGAAAAATACTTTGACGAGCAGAGACAAGCAAGTTATTATTCCTCTGTACCGAGCATTGATAACACCTCATCTTGACTACTGTGCCCAGGTTTGGTCACCTAGGTTTCTTCTTGATGGGGAGGAGGTGGAGAGGATCCAGAGGCGAGTGACCAAGATGATAGCAGGTCTATGGAATGAACCTTATGAGAACAGGTTGAAGATTTGTGGGTTGCAGAAATTGGTTGATAGGCAGAAAAGGGGAGATATGATTGAGACATTCAAATTGCTGAAGGATTTCTATAGGATCAATTCAGAGGATATTTTTGAGATCAGGACTAATGGTGGGAGAACTAGGGGACATCTATGGAAGCTGGGCAAGAGTGTGGTTAGCAAAGGAGTTAGAGCTGGGTTCTTTACTTTTAGAGAGGTAAATGAGTGGAACAAGCTGCCCGAGTCTGTTGTGGTTGCTATGACAGTGAATGAGTTCGAGGCAAGGTATGATAAATACTGTGAGAATGTCAAATAGTTGTGTGGACATGATGTTTAGGGCCTCCCTCGATGAGTTTAAGGACTCCCTGGAGTCGCCTGTAATAATATTAATTAAATAATTTGGGTGAGATAGTATCTCCATACCCCTTTGTTTATTTGAATTTGTCCATATGTTTTGCTTATTAGCTGTATATAATTTTGGCACATTCCATATTTTTTCATTGCTGTTATGATTCCTTGCTTTTCAATTAATCGAATTTTTCGTATAGTCCATAAAACCTAAGTACAATGCTAAGTTGTATTCTCTGCATTTTTCTCTTAGTTGATTCAGTGTCTGTGGATGATTGATTGATTGTGCTAAACTCCTTTCTGAATGCAGCTTGTTCATTAGGCTGAGCTTTATCTAGTGATCTGTTGATTCTGTTAATTATTTTTATAAACAGTTTATATATTTTTGACAGCAAGCTTATAGGTCTGTAATTTTCTATCTTTTTCTTATTATCTTTTTTGAACAAGACATAAGGAAGACATAGGGTTATAATGTTGAATCTCACAATGAGTGATGAAATTAATCTACCACATAAGAACATTGACAAACATTCATGCTTACAGTGGAATTTAAACCCATGACAAATAGTCTGGCAGATTATCAGAGCTTCATACTTATGATATTGCACTGTACAGTTATTCATTCATGAAACAGGTTAAAAAAGATAGTTCATAAAATTTCAGTATTCATCCTTGAAACTTGAAGTGTTTGCTAATTTTATTGTGTATAGAGAATTATTTCATTTGATAATGCAATGCACCTATTGGACAGTTTCCAATTGACAGTAAACTACTTCATTCAGTTATACATTTGAATTATCATGCATCTAGTGCCATTCAAATGTTTAACAGAATGACGGTAGGTTAGCTTATGTTAATGGAAAACAATTTGAAAATTGAAGCTTTTATCATTTTGACATTTCATTTTTCATGAGAAAATTAAATTGAAGCTGTCTAGAAATTCCATTAAATGGCATAAATGCTTATCACTATTTTGAGAAATAATTCCATTCATGCTTAGATATGTATGTGATTCTGTGATGAACAGAAACATAACCAAGCATTTATCAGAAGTAAGAGCAGTGGATATTGTAAGATTGTAGAAGTAAGATCAGTGGTGATGAATATTATTTATTATAAAATAAAATTTTCAGTATCAGGAGTATTGTCATTATGATTGAATTGGAATACAGATGGTCATGCATAACAGAAATTAAACCATGCAAACTTAGGAGTCAGAATAGAGTGGATCATGGTCTGATTGTCCTGTAGGGTAAAAAAAATACCCTGCAGGACCAGGTTATTTCAACATTTATCATCAGCTCAATTACTCTTAATGTTGTTTCTTGTTTTTGCTAATTTTGATCTTCATTGTGGCATTCAGCTCATCTACTGGATTGCTGAAGTAAATGAGCTGAATTAATGATTCTCTAGCATTAATAAATGTTAGAGAAGCTGCCCTTTGCAGAATCTAGAAAAGAAGAAATCTTGCAGAGAGAGAGAGAGAGAGAGAGAGAGAGAGAGAGAGTGGAATGCCACTTGTAAATCAGCAGACCTAAATATCTTAGAAATGCATTTAGATATGCTTTAAACAGCAAGAGTGGTGATATGGTTGATCTCCTCTTCAGTGATTGAAGAAGGAGAATATTTAAAATTGTTCATGGATTTTTTGATGAATGCCACTTTTCTGTAATCATTAGACAAAGTGGAATTTTCTTTACTGTATTTCTTGCTTCATCAAATCATCAGTGGAGTAAGGAGTACGAGCTGAATTAATCTAAATGTTATTTCTTGTTTTTGCTAACACTTCACAAGGAACCTTGAAATTGCATTGGTATGATTTCCTTGCCAGTGTAGTTTGGCCGGGAAATTTATTCATTCAGGCTATATCTCTTGTCAGGACAAGTTTTAACAGTAAATAGGAGGTACAACTGTGGGAAGTCTGTCTGCTCTGCTTGCCCATTGGCTCATGGAGCTTGAGAAACACATTCTCTATAACATCATCTTGGTCTTCATTATGGTACATGCAGGTGATATTTTTGCTGTTTTGCAGTATTCTGTATACAGAAACCAAGACTTGCTTGAATCCCATTTAAGATTTAAAGAACCTTTATAAGGGGTATTTTATCTGAAATAGAATTCATTAGCCTCATATGGAGGTTGTAGAGTTTTCTTCCCAGGAAGTTATGTTTTTTATCTCTCAAAACAGGCAAATCAGCCAGAACATATGCAATTAGCAGATGTAGTATACTGGTCTCACAACCTTAGTTGCATTGACTGCTGTTAATTCCAGACAGCCAAGTTCTTACTGTTTATCAGCTCCTTTACTCTTGTGATTTATCCAGTATGGTTGCTGTTTGGTTGTTCGCTGTGAGGAATGGCAGAATTACATTAAATAGCACAAACCAGGACATTCTGGTCTTGCAGACGTGTTATTAATTAACATTTTTTTTGGGGGGGGGGAGGAACCGATTTCTATATAAGAGCAGTTTTCTCATGAAAGGATTATACAAAGAGAGCTGAGAAACTTTGCTGTATTGCCACAATCTCAGTAAATCTGATAGATTGTGTTTATGCACTTCATGGGAGATTGAACTTCTCAATTTGTTGATTTTTTGTAATAATTGGGATGTGAATACAATCATAGCATGATGCCTTATGCTAACTGATGATTTCACTTTTATATTTGCATTGCTTTAATTATCTGTTAGGTTTGTTTGATATAGTGGTGGGAATCATGTTTGTACAGGTTTATGCAAACTAGTTTCTAAAATTTATCGAGTCTGCCTAACAAGTCCCTAAGCCTTTCATTCCATGCATGATTTTTCTGTATACCAGTATTTATTTTTTAAAAATACCCAATAAAAATTTCTGCATACATTCATAAGCACCACAAAGACTTTTTCTGAAACGACGCTACGTTGAGTATGTTTGTTGCTGTCAGAAGCTGATGCATATTATTATTTATACATAGTTTTTCAAATATTTAGGCTTATCTCTGCTCTCCTAAGGATCTGTTTCCTCCCTCTCTATTACAGGTGTTTGCAAGGTTCCTTGTTCTTGCAAATTATCATATTATGGTCAGACTGGAAGATCTGCTAATGTTCATCTAGAAGAACACTATAAATACATCCACTACCATAACTGTGGTTCTAAATATGATTCTGTGAAAGGTATTACTATTATTATTAGACACCTCCAGGGAGTTCAAAGACTCATCGAGGGAGGGTACCTGCTCTACAGCTCTATCTCCACCATTCAGTAATCCACCAACTGACTGTAACTACACCAACGGCATCTACCGCTGACAACCACCACTAGCTTTTCCACAGACTATCACAAACATCCATGCCCAAGACAGGATTCAAACCCACAGCCTTTGGCTGGAGAGCGGATACACTAACTACTCGGCCAGGCTTGTGTATTACTATAATATAGTAATGAAATAATAAGAATTTGAAATTTAGAGGACCTCTTAATCATTGATAATCTACCCTTGCTGTTGTTAGTCATTCCATCTATTTCACTCCAGAAAATAGAGCAACAATTTGTTTATTTTTTTTGTTTTTATTTTTTATTTTTTCACAAAACTCTCAAGATTTAAAAGTTCAAATAAAAATGCAAATGAACATCAGCAGGAAATGACACTTCTAGTACTTTGAAAACTAGAGATTAAATTTTGACAACTTCTATTCTCGATCGCTGAAGCACTAAACAAATCAAAGAATTCCTGAAAAATATGTTTGTTCACAACAAGAAACTGGGTAGTAATTACTATACAACAGTTGATTAAATAAACATGAAGGAGATTTATGTACAGATGGAATAGGAAAATTGAAGTATCAGGAAAAGATAACTGTCTGGTAATCATCTTTCAAGAAATGAATACATTTATCAAAAGCACACCATGCATAAAACAAATGAAAGAATGCATGGATAAAGCAATTACCAAATGTCGAAAGAATGAACCAAAAACATGTCAGCTTTTCATGTAGATTCTTTAATACAGTAGATGTTTTGCTGTAGTGAACCCTTAGTTACTAGAGGAATTGCTTGTTATAGCACAAAGTTCACTATAGTGAATTTAGGGAAAAAGATCTACTCCATTCTCATGAAACAAAGGAAATTGCAGGACACAGAACAAAAGGAAATGACAGGAAATCATATTGATGATAGAACACAAAGGATTAGTAGGAACAATATGTAAAGAACACAGTACAAGAAGAAAAAGTATAAATGCAAATAATAATAGGAGACATAGAAGAGTATGAAATTATAAAATTGAAAATGCAGGATTAATGTTTAAATTTCAGAATGTTATGCTAGCTTAAATTATTATCACTTACTTGAAATTATTATAACTAAATAAACTGAAGACTTCAGCAGCATTCACTCAACCTTTTAATTGGTTGCTTCTAGTTACAAAGAGTTGGAGGACACATGTGATAAACTTACTTTAATTAGTCAATTTAAAGGGAGGAAAACAATGATTGGCACAGCTGAACAAGTCAACTTCCTAATTCAACAAAGATCCATGATGTACAACTAGTATAAATTGATGCTGTTTTCTTAGAAGAATTTTATAAATTCTTTTGAATTTATTAATTTTTTAAAGTTAAGAAGATTATTTGGGTAACTGCTCATTTTGTTTCAAGGATGCTTTGTTATTGTTGTTGCCATGTGGGAGTTCTCTCCTTTTTTCCCCATCCGTCTTTTAGGACTGGTTGAGATTGTGCCCTCCAATGAGGGACTTCTTAGTATGTATTTTTGACTGTAGATCTCTGTGTGTTCACAGGCCGGTTTCCCTATTCTGAGGGAGAAAAATCCTCTACCTTCGTATGAGACTGGCTAACTCACCTTTAACACTCAAGAGAGACCAGATAAAGGTTCCTCACTTCATAGACAGGAATCAAATTCAGGTCTTTCCGATCAAAAGGCTTCTTCTATACCGACTGAGCTACGAGGCTCTCAAAGATGCTTTACTCATAAGAAAAAAAACTATTCTGATTTAATAGTTTTTAATTTTAATGGCATGGGTTGCACATATTTAGTTTATGATGATGATTTCAGGTCAGGTTAGTGACATTAAGCTAAATGTAAGATTTCGAAATTTAAACATTAATTCTGGATTTTAATTTTTATATATTTATACTCTTCTAGTTCTTATATGCCTCCTATTCTTTTTTGCATTTGTGCTGCCACACATTCCATCAGTATTTTGTTTACTGCCATTTTCTTTGTCTACTGATTGTGATGTTATATGCTAGGAAATTCAGTTTTTCACCATGAGCATTTTCAGCTTTTACTGTTTGTAATAGCAAGCATAATATAGCATTGGTTCTGTGGAACTTGGGCCATTACTTTTCTATAGTTAAGTGGATCATTTCATTGTAATAGCATTTGCTATAGTGCATATTTACTGTATTATCTACAATAATGCTAACCAGCTAGGCCATTTGCTGATGCAGAACATTATTTTGAACTACGAGTAAAAAATGGGTTGCACATCATTCTCAGGAAATTGTGATTTAAATAGATGATCATATTTTAAAGCTTTGTATTTGCATTGATGAAGAGTTGGCTATATCCAACAAATAAGTGCTCATATTATTATTATTATTATTATTATTATTATTTTTAAGTTGATATTTTGCCAATAGTTGTCTTTGATTTATTTTAGTAATAACTTTTACATGCCAACCGAGAGTAAACTTGCAAAAAAATATGATGCATAGGATACTGAAACAATGTATATGATTTGTTAACAAGTTTACATGCATTTGGATTTGATGTTGGATGCTTGGAAAATAATCAGTTTTATTTTGTTTGTATGGTGGAAATGTGATGCTTACATTTTTCATGAGTGAATGCCAGACTTATATATCTGGCATTGTTTGAATCACTGCTACTTTTTTGATGATTCTATTGCTGAAATAAATAAATTATTTCAAAATGTGACTTTCTACCAGTCATACAAAAATTAAATGGAGCACTTCAACATTTTGGAAATACTGGAGCTAGAAATTGTAAATATTAGTAAAGTTTTGGGGTCAAGATGGCTTAGGATCAGCACTTGCTGGTGTGTGGCATGCTTATACACATATCTCTTCAGATGAAAAATCTATCTTCTTTCTACCTCTCTTTAAACCAGAAAGGTAAATATTATGAGGGCTGAGAAACTAATAAAAAGGTCATTTGGCTTTTGAAATGTTTCAAGAATATCAAAGAAACCTTAGAAAAACCTTAGTCCATTTGGTTGGTTTTCTTCAGACACCAGGCCAGAAACCTTAAGAGGACAAAAACTTTCGTTCAGTACTAAGGAACTTGAAATCAGATGAAAGTATTTTTCATGAGTTTACTCTCAGTTGGCATGTAAAAGTTATTAAAAAATAAAGAGCCAAAAGGCTTTAGTTCGGTGATGTAAAATTATATAAGCAAAGTGGATATTAGATTCAGCATTATCTCAAAACTGAATGTAGAAACTAAGTTTTTACATTCAGTTTTGAGATAAAAGAATTTTGAGATATTGAAAGTTTCGTAAGATAAGTTGCCTTAGTCTGGACTTTAAAGGACACAGGATGCTGCCCAAACATCTATATATTCGCCTTTTATTAGTCCATTTTGGTAAGGTTTCTAAGAATGAGAGCTTTTTTGCTCTTCTAAGGATTCTGTCTGGTCTCCGAAAAGAACCAACCAGTTCGAAACAGCTGGCAGGCCAGTGAAACCTTATCAAAATGGACTAATAAAAGGTGAATATATAGACGCTTGAGCATTGCCTATGTCTTTTAAGTAGTCCATGCTAAGGCAACTTGTGAATGCCAGGGAGTCTATTCCTTTAAGTTTTCTGGTCAACTTACCTTATGAAACTTTCATAGTTTCTACATTCGACTTTGAAAATAATGCTGGATCCACTTTGCTTATATAAAAATGCTAAACAATATTTGGTAAACTCCAGGGTTGATTGGGGGGGGGGGAAGAAGAGAGGAAGGAATCCTTAGGAGGAACTGAAAAAAATCTTTCATTCTGTCAAAATCTTTCAAAAAAATGAAAAATAACTTTCTAAAACAGAATCTTTTTAACTTCAAAAAAACTCAACCTCACTACTAATCACTTTATGGAACTCCTATTGACTTATTGGGACATATCCTTTAAAAAAATGGTGGAGTGACTGTATTTTTTGAGTGGTGAGTAGGGTTTTGCATAGTTTGTCTAGCCTTGCATTTAGGTTGTGTTTGTGATTACACAAGTCGTGTGTGTGTGCCATTAGTATTATCTTCAAAAATAAGAATAATAACTTGCTTCAGTGAGCAAGCTTTTCAGAATGAATAATAGATTATCAGTAAAACATTTATAAAAGTGCCCATAGCAGAAAAAAAAAAAAAATTCTCCATGGAATTATGCTTAACAATAAACAATTTGATAAAACCATAGTCATTCCATGCATAAAAGGCATATAATAAAATAAAATAAATAAGCAGCATACTATGCAAATAGAACCTTAATTCCCCTTAATACAGTGTTTCTCATCCTTCTTTCATGTGTGTCCCATTTTTTAATATTAGTTTTTGTGCCCCCCCCCCCCTGCAATTCTTGTGTTGAGACTGACAAAACCCATAAAAGTTAGCAAAAAACAAACAAACTAGGAATTAATTAAAATTTTTAAATATTCATACAAATTTAAATATATCATCAAATTTTTCGAAAATTGTATAGATCTGGCATCACTGCAGAGACCCTTGAATCATATCGGCCTTTCGGAAACATTCGAGATTTCGTCATGGGAAGTCTCGAATGTTCTGGAAATGTTTCTCTGAATATAAATAAGGCTTGAAATGGCAAGATGGCAGTAACTGCAACATGACCAATAGTGAGAAGTCGATGGTCAGCTTTATTTTACTCCTATTCACAATGACTGTGATACATAGTATAAAAACAATCTTTTATAGTGTAGAAAAATGGATAAATTTTTAATTGGACATAAGAGCATCTGACGACTGGAGCGTCGATGTCAACAAATTCAGGTTTACAGAATATCACTCTGAAAATAAAATCAAGAAAGTATGCAGCAGAATATTTAGATTTCTGTTTTACAGAGACTGAAGTAAATGATGAAGAAAGACAATTGTGTGTTATTTGTTTGAAAATTTTGGTGGCTGATAGCATGAAACCAAATAAACTTAAAAGACATTTGGAAACACTTCATAAGGAGTATGTTAACAAACCTTGAAAGGTCTTTGCTGCTGCCAAACTGAAATGTTTTGAAAAGCAAAAATCAGGGATTAAAAAAGCTTTGTCTGTAAATGAAAAAGCTTTACTAGCTTCTTACAAAGTTGCATATAAAATAGCTAGGTACAAAAAGCTCCACACTATCGGAGAAGATATAATTCTGCCAGCTGCAATTGATATTGTGGAAACTATGCTTTTAGAAAGTTTTACTGCACAACTACAGTGCATATTTCTATCAAATGATACTATTGCTTGGCAAATTAGTGATATATGTGAAGATATGCAGCAACAACTTTTGTTGAAGCTTTGTGACCAATTATTCTCAATTGAGCTTGACGAGGCAACAAATAACAACAAGGATTGTCATTTAATTGTTTATGTTCGATTTTGCGATGGATTATCAGCATTTGAAGAGTTGTTTTGTAAACCATTAGAAAGAAGAGCCACAGCACCTGAATTGTTCAAAATATTGGACGATTTTATATGCAAGGCAAACATACAGTGGAAAAATTGTGTTGGAATTTGCACTGATGTTGTTCAAGTTATGTCTGGAAGGTTTAAAAGTTTACAAGCTCTTGTGAGGGAAAAATCTTCACAATGTATATTTACACATTGCATGATTCATAGAGAAGCTCTTGCTGCAAAGGAAATGAGTCCTGGTCTGAACATTGTGTTACCAATAATTATAACCATGGTAAATTATATAAAAAATCAACCTAAAAAAACCTTTAAAATCAAGACTGAACTTGGCAAAGACATGGCTGGAGTAGAACATTCAGCATTGATATTTTACTGCAAGACAAGATGGTTATCACAGGGAAAATGTTGATGTGTTTACGAATTAAGTGAAATAGCAATCTTTTTGGAAGAGGAAAATCACGAAGAAGCAGAGAATTTTAGAGACCACTTATTTGTGATGATATTGAGCTACTTGGTGGACATATTTGACAAACTAAATATATCAAACCTGCAGCTCCAAGGAAAAAATACACATCTTAGAGATGAGTGACAAATTTAATGCTTTTTGTAAGAAACTAGAGTTATGGAACAAAAAGGTAAAGCAACAAAAATTAGAAATGTTTGCAAATGTGGATGAATTTATCAAAACCTACACAGAAGAAGCACAACACATCAAAGTTTTATTTGCAACTATTGAAAATCATTTAACAATGTCGATGAAGAATTTTAGAAACTATTCGATGACAACATAATGGCAATGTATGAGTAGGTTAGAAACCCATTTCAAATTACCCCTGAAAGTTTCTCAATTGAAGAAGAGGAACAATTTATAGACTTTTCATCAAGCAGCGAAATCAAAAGACAATTTGCATCTTAATTGCTGGTTTTAATTTTGGACCAGTGTTGATGATGAATTTTCTGCACTAAAGTCAAGAGCTTTTCATGCACTTTTGCCATTTCCAACATCTTATCATTGTGAAATCGGGTTTTCTGCAGTGGCAGGTAAAAACAAAATATAGATCTCAGTTAAATACAGAAAGAGAACTAAGTGTCAATTTCCACTGTATCACTGTATATGAAAAGCAACACTGGCCCAAGGAAGCCATTAATTTTTATATTCATTGTTATTGTTTAGTTTTAATTAGTTGCTTGGTATATTTTGCAATATTGATATGATTCCGTAAGCGTAACTAGTTTATTCAATACAGTGAATTTTATTATTTTATTTTCAGAGTGTATTTTATGTTTTTGTTTTTATATTGTTTTTGATGGAAGTTTTTTTCACTTGGCTATGCTACCAATTATATATTTGTTTTAATCCTTTATCCAAGTGTAAGCAAACAAAGTTTGCACCTGAAGTATTTTCAGGACTGGGTCAACTTGTGGCAAAGGTGATATAACTTCTCATCACTTGCCTTAGTATCCCATAATGCAAAGCACAATGGGAAGTGATGACCCTTATGGGTAGTGGGTCACTTCCCTTAATAACTAAGGGAAGGGTCATCACCACCCATGGGAAGTGACCCTTATGGGTAGCGGGACAACTTGTGGCAAAGGTAGTATAACTTCTCATCACTTGCCTTAGTATCCCATAATGCAAAGCACATCTCCTTGCTGACATGTATAATGCCATGCATTAAGGGAAGTCCCCAAGAAGATGTGCTTTGAATTATGGGATACTAAGGCAATGGGTAGTGGGGCAACTTGTGGCAAAGGTGGTATAAATTTTCATCACTTGCCTTAGTATCCCATAATTCAAAGCACATCTTCTTGGGGACTTCCCTTAATGCATGGCATTATACATGTCAGCAAGGAGATGTGCTTTGCATTATGGGATACTAAGGCAAGTGATGAAAATTTATACCACCTTTGCCACAAGTTGCCCCACTACCCATAAGGGTCACTTCCCATTGGTAGTGACCCTTCCCTTAATGCATAGTATTATACATGTCTGCAAGGAAATGTGCTTTGCATTATGGGATACTAAGGCAAGTGATGAGAAGTTATACCACCTTTGCCACAAGTTGACCTAGTCCTGAAAATACTTCAGGTGCAAACTTTGTTTGCTTACACTTGGATAAAGGATTAATCCAAATATATAATTAGTTTATATTGTTTTTGTGTCAGTAAATAGTTTCATTAAATGCTTTTGTTTCAATAAAGTAGTTTTTCAGTTTTTCCTTTGATTTCCACTTTCTTTGACCCCCCCCCCCAAAGGGGACATGCCCATAGGTTGAGAATCACTGCCTTAATAGCTACACAAAATTAAAGAACTTATTATTCATCCCAGGATCTCTTCACCCTTCAGCGTAACAAATCTGAATGCACCTATAATTCCTTATTTTATGTAGATGAATTACATGATTCAATAAAGAAATGATATCAAATTTAATGATTATGTAATATGCTATCCCATATTATTAGAACTTGATATATCATTTTTTTCTTTCTTTCTTTCTTTCTTTCTTTCTTTCTTTCCTTTCTTTTTTTTTCCTCAGTTATTTCTGAATGTATGGATATACTCCATAGAATTAATTCGAAAAGTGTCTGTTCCTTAGTGTCAAATAACTAGCCAGAATTATACCAAATTCTGGCTAGTTATTTGACTAGCTGTACCAAATTAACAATACTTTGTACCATGGTATAACACAACCAAATTAATTACTGTTGAGTATTTTGGTTATGTGGAAATCATTACTCCAACATGGTAATATTCCATAAATTTGCTGTAATCAGCTGCTGGATATTCATTATTCATTTTTAGTAGAAAGAAGGAAATCAGAAATCTTTTATACCATTGAATCAGTATTTTTATTTCTTATCAGTTTCAGACTACAGTGGTTAGTGATCAAAGTGACTGTTTCATGCAATTTATAAAATATGAAATCATGTGCTATTGAAACTGTGAATTATGGAAACTTTTGGAAGAAATGAACTAAACCGAAACACTTTGTTAGTGTGAGAATTTGTAGCAGGTGACATATTCCACATTGATTTTTCACTGTAACATGGAATTTTTTTTAAAAAGATACAAGTAAAATATTTTTTAAATAGTAGTTATGCAATTCAAAATTTCACTTGCTGACAGAGTGCTTAACTTATTATTCTGTTTAGGTGCTTCTGAATAATTCTATATATAAGTTTTGTGTTTTTCTTCAAACGATTTTGTGATCTTTTTCAATTTAAACAGAAATTTGTTAGCAAAACTTCTGTTCATCAAAATAGTCACAGCTCAAAAAATCATTGAGGAATACATTCCTGCTCATGCTGTCACTCCAACAAAAAAGAATTCCTATTCCTTCATATTGCAGCTATTTCTAATAGGTTGTGAAGGTTCTGAAAATATTTCAGTTTTCTCTCATCATTTTTGCTGAAGCAAAAAAGTTATTCAAAAACCTAAATTTTGGAAGAGTTAAAAACAAAACAAAACAGGAAGATGATTGGAAAAGACCAAATTCTTGCTTTCAGTTAAAGGTAACTTGAATGAATTGAATTTTCTGAGGTGCAGTGATGCATACTTTGGTCAGACAGGCTGGTCTTTGCTAAAGAGGATGAACACCAGAGATATATTTTTTCTTGGGAAACATCATAAATCTGGATTGATGGAATGTGAAGTTAAAAAAGCTAGACACAGAAGCTTTAAGAGAAACCAAATCATATACACAAAATCCTTTGGTGAAATGCAAAACAAAATTCACAAATTTTTATTCATGGAGATACTTATACACCAAATTCCCTGTAAGTGAGAACAAAGGTTTAATCATTTTGAAAGTATGGGAAACATTTATTTATTTATTTTTTTTTTATGGTGGTTTGCTCTCTTTAAAAGGATTGTTCTGGCATGCAACACTTGCCAGAGAGAATGGGAGAGGGGGAGCTGCCTGTTCCATGTTATCATTCTGCAATATATTATTTATATTTTGTTTACCTTTTCCACATGAGTTATGAAATAAGATATTCCGAAATGTCCATTATTATATATAGTCAGTATTCAATTAGTTTTATTTCATTTACTTAGTTAAGATGCTGCAGAACTAAAGTATTACGATATTTGCCTGAAGTCCCAACCATAAACAATCTTATTGCCAAAAGGATTCACATTTGTTCTTGTAGTCTTGAACTAGTGTACTTCTACACAGAAGTAGATTAGTTCAAATCATAAGAGTGGTTGATTTGCTCCAGGTGACTAGTTGCAAGTTGGAGCATGGGTGCTTTGTTCTAGATATGATTAATTTGATATAGTCATTTTATTAGCCATATTAGTTTTCATTCCATTATGGTTTCACTCTCAGAGTGGATAGGAACTGTAGCTTGCAAAATTTCTAACTGAATTGAAGGATATTATTTCAAAAACCTTTAGTCTAATGTATATAATTTTAAAGGCATGTTTTAATGTTCTGATTTGAACTTAAGAAATCTATTTTTTTTGGCATATTTACAGATTTAATTTATAATTGCTAGCATGATAGGATAATTTTGAATAGGTGAAATTCTTCTTCTTCTTCTTCTAGCTTTACAACTCTTTATGAGTTTTAGCTTGCAAAGCTTTCAAAGATTCTCAGTCTATCCATTTTTTTTTGTGTTAATGGCCACGTTTCACATCCATATGTTGTTACAGGTCTTATAATTGTTTTATAAAGTTTTAATTTAGAATTATGGTTAAGAATCTTATTACTCATTAACTTTTTATAAATATAATAACAGTTATTTCTAGCCATCACTTTACTATTAATTTCTTCAGATATATTATTGTTTGTTGTTAACCTCCCTACCAGCAAGGTGGATGAAATAGTGAGACCAAATTGCACTACTTATCCATGTTATTCAATGGGTATTACAGAATCATATCCAGATTTAGCTGGACGTCATGGCCGATTGGGGGGCTAATGAACCTAAATATTTAAAACTGGGGGGTGCTTAAGGGTCAAAGCTGGATAATTGAGAGGAGACCTCCACATAGCCTTTAAAGGAATGTGGAGAACCGACCAGGGCTTCTGACCTAATGTCCAATCTTCACCTTCTCGTGGTGCACCCTGTTGGGTATCTACTTGGATACTGAACAGACGAGGATGGGCTGGCAATTTGGGATTTAGCCGACCAAATTGTATTCTTATTGGTTAAACCAAAATATAGAATGATGGTACAACATGACAAAATTTCATGCCGGCTGGGGCGTCGCCCGGTTAAACAAGGCCCCCGTTGTTTTCGCCAGGGAACCAGGGCGAACAGCGAAAAGTCAGCTACTGGAACAAATCTGAAAATAAACCCCAACTCAACATCACCAGAGTTAAAGATCGGTACTATCAACGTAAGATGCCTGAATGACAAAGAAATGGAGCTAGCTGAGGAATTAGATAAGTACCAGATCGACATAATAGGAGTGACTGAAACAAAAAAGACCAAAACTGGTGAGATCTTTCTGAGCAATAAATACAAAATGTTATATTCAAGCAATGACATTCAAGGAAAAGAAGGAGTAGCCATAGTATTCAACACAAAATACGAGACTAATCTTCTTGAATGGCAGTCAGTCTCAAGTAGAGTCATGTGGGCAAATATGAGAATGGGGAACTGGACAATGAGACTTATTTGTGTCTATGGTCCCACAGAAGGTTCTACTAAGGTAGAAGTGGAGGAATTTTTTGACGCTTTAGAAAAAGCAACTGACACAATGAAAAATGAAAAGTTGGTCCTTGTTGGGGATCTAAATAGCAGAGTAGGAAATTATTGTGAGACATACAAAAATATTTTGGGAAAATTTGGAGAAAAGAGCAAAGCTAATAATAATGGCAAATATTTGTTGGTTTTCTGCTCAGGACATGGACTGGTTATTACTAACACCATGCTCCAACATAAAAATGTGCACAAATTCACATGGAGAGAAGAGGCTAGGAATAAGAAAAGTCTCATTGACTACGTTATTGTTGATAGTGATGTTTTCTCCCTGGTGCAGGACACCAGAGTGTACAGAGGATTTGAAATTGGAAGTGATCACTATTTAGTCTTGAGCAGGATAAAATTGAATTTCATATTGAAAAGAATAACATGTAAGAAGGTTTTAAAGTTTTTAAAGAATAAAAGTTGAGCAGCTCTCAGATATGAGCTGTAGACTAAAATACACAAAATTATTGAAGAAAAAAACGAAAGAGTTTGAGAACAGGAATCAAACCTTGGAGATTCAGTGGCAAACTCTGAAGAAAACATTGATTGATTCTGCCAGAGAGGCATGTGGTGAGGTTGTCTGTAAGGATAAAAAAAAATCAGAACTCCCTGGTGGACACAGGAAGTTAAAGAGGCAGTGAAGGAAAAGAAGAAAGCATACCAAAAGTTCCTGTCAAATAAGTCAGCTTGTGCTCTTAGAGAATATAGAGACAAATGCAAGATTGCTAAACACCGTGTAAAACTAGCTAAACAAAAGTCATGGGAGGACTTTGATAAGAATATAGAAAATAAATATCAAGAAGGTGGCAAAATATTCTGGAGGTTGTTGAAGAAGCTTAAGAATGGAGGAAAGAGTGCTGTAAAAGGAGTTAGAGATGATAAAGGTGACATGAAAACGGGAGAAAAAGATATCCTTGAAGTATGGAGTTTGAAAAACTGCTAAATGAAACAAGCAGTGATGACAGCACAGCGGTAAAAAAACACTGACCAGGCATGCAGTCAGGAATACATATCCATACTTGAAGTAGAAAAAGCAATCAAAGGCTTGAAATGTGGAAAGGCAGCAGGACCAAAAATGCTGAAGTATGGTAGTATAAGAGTCTTACAGTGGCTGCACTGCATAGTTCAGAAAGCCTGGACAGAGGGATGAATTCCCGATGATTGGAGTAGAGCTCTCATAGTACCCATATATAAAAAGGGAAATAAAATTGCATGTGAGAATTACAGAGGTATTTCCCTACTGAGTGTTCCTGGCAAGATCTATGCAAGTATACTTGAGAAACGGTTGAGAAGAATTGTGGAAGAAAAGCTTGGTGAAGAACAAGCTGGATTCAGGCCAAACAGAGGCTGTCAGGATCAGATCTTCAATTTACGACAAATAGTCGAGAAAGCATGGGAATATAACAAGGATCTGTATTTAAGTTTTGTCGATCTGGAAAAGGTATATGACAAGGTGCCAAGAGAGAAGCTATTCAATACGCTGCAGTTATATGGTGTCAATGAGGCATTATATCAAGCAATACTTAAGTCTTTATTTGAGTTGTAAGTCAGCAGTTAGAATTGAAGGAAGTACAGGAAGATGGTTTAATGTTAAATCTGGTGTGAGACAAGGATTTACATTATCCCCTCTGTTATTCATTATCTATATGGATCACATTATGAAGGAAAGTGGTATTAAACATGATATCAAAATTGGAGATGTTAATGTCAGCCCTTTGCTTTATGCAGATGATGTTATACTTCTAAATAAATCCGCTACAAGTCTGCAAGATTCTCTGACTAAATTGAATAGCTGTTGTAATAGATATGGTATGAAGGTCAGCAATAAAAAGACAAAGACAATGAAAATAGGCAGAATCATTGAAAATGTCAACTGTGTTGTGAATGGAGAACCTGTGGAACAAGTAAAACATTTCAGCTATTTAGGCACGATTTTTACTGAAAATGGTAAATTAAATATAGAAATAGACAACAGAATCAGCAAAGCTGGTATGGTGGGAAGTCAATTGAATAAATTCATATGGAATAAGAGAGAAATTAGTCAGAACACTAAATTAGCTGTATACAAGACAATGTTCAAACCAGTTTTAACTTATGGATCTGAGAGCTGGGTCAGAAGTAAAACACTTGACCAAAGACTAGAGACCACAGATATGAGAGTCCTGAGAAAGATTATAGGCATGAACAGATGGCATGAATGGCAGTATCATAATAAAAACGAGGATATTAGGAAAGAACTTGACATTGTCAGCATCCAGGAATGTGTTAGCAGAGCTAATCTCAGGTGGTATGGTCACTTAAACAGAATGGGCAAAGAAAGATTAGCAAAACAAATGTTCTCTGCCAGGTTGGCAGCAAAACGACCCAGAAGAAGACCAAGATATAGGTGGATTGATACGGTACAAAGTGCTTTAGACGATAGAAATATAAGATCTGATAATGTTGGGGTGTTGACAAGTAATAGACTGATTTGGAGGAAAATTGTAGATAGGAAATTAATAATGATGTAATTTTTTTCATGTAGTACTATCATATCCTGTACACCCCTTGAGGTTACATGGCAGGAATTTGATGATGATGAATATATAAAACAATCTACAACTTCAAAACTATATTCACCTATATTATATCTTGTAATATTTTTATTTATTGTCTTTTCACATTACATATATTTAGTCTTCTGTTCGTTAATTTGTAATCCAACTTCCAATTATATATTTGGTTTAATCCTTTAGCATTTCTATTAAGTTTTTCAAATTTCCCTTCTAAATCTTTTCTCCTATGACTTATTATTGCTATATCATCTGCATATGCACATTATTGCTATATCATCTGCATATGCACATAGAGAGGGGACATCCTTGTCGGATGTCCCCTCTCAGCAACTCTTTTTTAATATCTACTTAAATGAAATAATAATAAAATGGAGTAAAAATTTACACCAAGGAATTAAACTTTCACCTACAGTTAACTTAAACACTCTCCTCTTTGCAGGCGACGAAATAATAATTACAAATTCTGAAGATAACTTGCAGAAAGCTATTTTAAATCTAAATGAGATATCCAAAGATTATGGTATGATAATATCAACAGAAAAATCAAAAACTATGGCCTTTAAAGGGCAAGATCCAGCAAGAACTAAAATAGTATTAGATAACAAGATCTTAGAACAGGTGAATTCATTTAACTACCTAGGATGTATGATCACTTATGAAAATGAAAAAGATATAAACATAAAAATTGCAAAATATTTAAAAATAACAGGAGTAATTAACTCTATATTTAAACCAAACCTAGTTAAAAAACAAACCAGGCTAAAAGTATACAATACATTAGCCCTACCGGTCTTAATGTATGGAAGCGAAATCTGGACAATAAAACAAAAAGACAAAAAAAGATTAACAACAGCAGAAATGAAGTTTATGAGAAAAACTGCAAAGTATACCCTATTTGATCACAAAAGAAACGAAGATATTATGAAAGAATTAAACCAAGAACCAGTAATAGAAAAAATTAAAAAATATAAACATAGATGGATGGAACACGTTCAAAGAATGAAAACAGAAAGATTACCAAAACAAGTCTTAAAGTACAAGCCATTAGGAAAAAGTAAACCAGGACGTCCTCTTAAACGATTCAATGATGACTTCTAAGGCCGGAACAGGCCATGCTAGGCCTAAATCCTTGATACGTGATGATGAAAAAACTAAAACACATTTTAGGAATGTTAGTCAAGTGAGTTTAATTTATCATCCTACTAGTTTCACTGATTTTTGCTATCGGCATCTTCAGCATCATAATTGGTTCATGAATTTTTTCTTTTATATTTCTACAATTATTTTGATCTTCATATTTCTTATTTTCTTCTGCTGTAATCATATAATTCCTTAAAATATTCTTTTAAGAAATTATTCATCTTTAACTAATTATTTCTCAGTTAATACTTTTGTTTCTTTATCCTTACATCCTATCATTTGTGTATCAAAATTATGTATTAACTAACTGACTGTTTTTCATTCTTTATAAAATTTTTTAGTTTCCCTTTTCTCATTTTACTGCACTATTGGTTCCACTTTCTTCTCCATCATTTCTTTCTTTTTCTTTTTACAAATTTTATTTTCCTGTTTCTTTTCTCTTCACATTCTTCTCTATTATTTCTTGTGTTCCTTTGTAAATACTTTTTCCTTACTTTGTTTTTTATTTCAATTATTTCCTTACATTCTTCATCAAACCATTCATTTCTATTTTTCCTATACCATCCTATTTCTTCTTCAGCTGCATTTATGATTGTTTATTGTATTAAATACCATTTTTCTTCTATATTCTTTCCTTTTTCTGTAATTTTAATATTAACTTTTATTTTCTTTTGATATTTATCAATTATTTCTCTGTTTTGGAATGTTTCAGTGTTCCATTTCTTTATCTTTTCAGTTTTCCTTTGGACTACATTTGATATTCTGTATATAAATTTAATTTTAACTAACATATGATCAGAGTCACACTTTGCTCCTCTATATGCTAATACATCATTAATTGAACTTGCCCATCTTTTTGAAATCAGAACATGATCTATTTGATTACATTCTTTGGTTGTTGGAATAATCCAGATCCCCAAATGTATATTCTTATGTGGAAAACCTGTACTCATTATTCTAGTTTATTTGATATTGCTAATTGTATAAGTCTACACCCTCTATCCAAAAAGAAACTGAACTTTTCGAAAATAGAAGAAACTAATGGCACCACCTGTTGTTTCTTTTTGTTGTCGAAAGTGGCAACCTTCATTAGTGTTGTGTCAACTGTTTATGACATTTGTTTCATTAGAAACCGAGTTATAGTGCCAGGAGTGATGACAGTGTGTTTTGATGAACGGTTGGAAAATGAGTTTCAAACAGAGAACTGCGATTGACTTTTGTGTTAAGCTTGGTCAAAGTTTTACCGAAACACATCAGATGTTTCAAAAAGCATATGGTGATGAATTCTTATCCCATACTCAAGTTCATGAGTGATTTAAGCGATTTCAAAGTGGTCGTGAGACGCTTGAGGACGATGAAAAGCCGGGCTATCCAAAAACTGCACCGAGCGAAGTTAACGTCCAAAAAGTGCATGATTTCATCAAAGAAAACTGGAAATCGTCCGTGAGATTGATTGGAGATGAATTGGGAATTCCAAAATCAACTGTGCACAACATTTTGACCGAGAGTTTTGGCCTTCATAAATTGAATTTGTGATTTATTCCCCAGAAGTTGACTGATGACCAAAAAATGTATTGAATTGAACACTGTAAGGATCTCATTAAAACCACTTGTAAGGACTCAAACTTCCTTGAAACGATCATTACTGGTGACATCCGAAAAAAAGTTGCTTGGAGAAGTCGAAAGTAATGACAATGCTGATTTGTTTCTATGATTCCAAGGGCATTATCCACAAAGAATTCATTCACCTGGCCAAACGGTCAATAGTGAGTTTTATCTCAAAGTTTTGAAGCGATTGATAGCGAGAATTCATCGAGTACATCATAAATATCGTGATGACCGACCGTTCGTCAAAACACGCTGTCACTCTTGGCACTATAACTCGGTTTCTAATGAAACAAACATCATAAACAGTTGACACAACACTAATGAAGGTTGCCGCTTTCGACAACAAAAAGATACAACAGGTGGTGCCACTAGTTTCTTCTATTTTTGAAAAGTTCGGTTTCTTTTTGGACAGAGGATGTATTTCTGTTTTCAATGGTTTCTTCATGTAAACTTTACTTTTCAATTACTTCATGAAATATATTTTATTTCCCTTTTTTGCATTAAAATCCCTTAATATTATCATGACATCATTTTTATTTATTTTTTTACATGTTTCTTGCAAATCCTCATAAAATTGATCTATCACAATCTCATCAGCATTTTCAGTCAAGGCATATATGTTAATAATAAATGATATTATGGAATTTTCCTTTAATTCATAACTTGCAAATTCTCTCATTTATTGGCGTGAATCCTAAAATTGATTTTATTATCTTCTTTCTCATAATAAATCCGACTCTGTGATTTCCTCTTCAGCACTACTATAATACATAATATAATCTTTTTTTGTTTATTCTTCCTTTTCCTTCTTATCTCCTGCAATGCTGTAACATCCAATTCATATTTCTTTAACTCTTCTGCTATACTTTGCATTTTCCCTACCTGTAACATTGTTCTAATATTCCATGTTCCAAAATTCATTAACCTTTTCCTTTTCATGTGTCATTTCCTCGAAGTCAGTTCTGGCTTTCAATTGTTTGGTTTTCTTTACAAGATTTTTTTTTTTTTTTTTTTTTTTTTTTTTTTTTTTTTTTTTTTTACAGGAATGATTTGTTAGCCCATTGCCAAACTCCTAACCTGAAGGACCAGGCCTCCAAATTTATGCCCCCCCTCCCCTGTGGAGACAAGGTGGCACAGCTATCCCCCCCCCCTTCCAGGTACTGGGTACCCATTTTAGTTGCCTCTTACAACATCATGGGCTACTGGGACTATTCTTTAACCCGGGTCACCACATGGGGGGAATAGGTAAAATTGCTGTTGCAAAAAAAAGCATTATACCATATTAATCACGTTGATTTGATGTTTTTTAATGTCATTTCTGCCCATGAAGCATTGAAAATCTGTAGTAAGTTTAGTAATAGGTGGACTAAGGGTTTGATAATCTGGAAACCTTACCATAAAGACTGAATGTACATTTTCTAGTACTTTTTTAAGCTGCTTTAGTGGGATGGTAGTCTCAGTCCAGGTTGCAAAAACTATCTCTCACCTACAGGTTTACAAACATTCATGCCATATAATGGGATTCAAATATATAATTTTTGGTTGGAGAAGGATGAGATACTATCCACCAGGCTATAATAATATTCACTGATATAATATATATGCCTGGTAGTTTAAGCACTTCTGTATGGCAATTTGACAGTGCCATGGTTAGAGAAAAATCTAGATTTGAATCCTGTCTAAAATGCAATAAGGACTTTTCACTATTGAAGTTGATGCACATCTCATATGTATGTTGCTGGGTTTTCCTCTTAGAAACACAAGCCTTCCATTTTCCCTGCTAAACAGACACACATCTACCTGCTTTAACCTGTTTTTTTTTTTTTTTTTTTTTAAATGGAGTGTTTCTGAAATGGAGTAACATTTGCATTGCAAGAAGTATCCAAACTATTATTAACCAGAAATAATAATTGTATATTACATATAACAAAGGAAATTAGAAAAGCAGATGAAAATTTGACAAGTCTGGAAGAAAAAGAAATTTTGAGAACTCAAACTGAAAAACAAAAATTATGTTTACTTGTATGCTTGATTATGCTTGTGTTCCTGCATATTTTATTACATTGTTTATTTTGATGTAGTTTTACAGTGAATTGTTACTAGCAGATGCACGTATAGTGGATTACCTCACTATAACATCCTAGTGAAAAGTCCTGACAAAGTCTAATAGTGAACTGATGCTATTTTAAAGGAAATTCACTACAGCAAACTTTTTGCTATAATGAACTATTTCTCTTCTTTCCATGATTTTGCTGCAGCTCCCCTTATGCTGAATATGAGGTTCTTTACTAGTGGGAAGAACATGATGAAGTAAGATTTGCGATTTGAGATTTCTTAATTTTAATACATGGAAGCACTTTAGTAAAACTTAAATTTTCTACAATTAATTCCTTTAAATGAAAAGCACTGGAATTATTTATCTAACATTATTTTTCTTAGAAACGTTTTTTAATGTTATTCAAAACTTGAAAAGATAGGCTAACATTAATGAATGATGACATCTTTCTTTGGAAAAATATACTAATGTTTTAGAAAAGGAGAACACTTTTTCTCCTTTTTCAGAATTAGAAACAAGCTTTCTGACAATTTTCCCTCAACCGTATATCTGTTTTTTGAGCTTCATTGCATGAATTTTTCTTGACCATTATTTGTTATTTTGTGAAATATTTTGCAAAAGGGAATTATTATGCTTATTTTATTCCTTATATTTTTTTTTGGCAGGGGAGGAACATACTTATTGGTTTACTGCTGTATGAAGTTTTAGTAATCTTGTTTGTATATTCATTGGTACTCATATTATCAAGTTGTCACAGTTATAACATTTTTCTCAAATTTTAGGCGGAGACATATCACCCAAAAACATTTGGTTAGCAGAATCCATGTTGGATATTTTTATTGAACATAGGTAAATTCATTAAATGATTAATCAACTTTTTTATTTTATTAATGATATGTTTGCAAATATTTATATATATATATATATGTGTGTGTACACACACACACACACACACACACACACACACACACACACACACACACACACACACACACACACACATGCGTGTGATGCATGCTAAATGTTGTTTTAGTGTTTATTATTTAAATGCTGTCCCCTCCTCCATCAATTACACTGGATCATATACAATTTGTTTCTGAAATTAAAATAGCGATTCTTTACTAATTTCAATGTGCTGAACATGATAATGATAATAAAATCTGTTGATTGGCTCTTGTTTAGGAGAGACTCAGTCTTCATTGCATACTTAGATATCATTTGACAATGTTGTATTTCAATCTCCTGATTGCAACATATTGCATCAGCCAATCATACCTCCCCCCCAGGAGCTATTGTATCATTGGCTGGATGCTGTGCAGTTGAGTCATGACATCACTGTTGTAAGATGATGCAATCGTTACTATAAAGTGAAGTCTTGTAGGGTGAGCAAGTATTTGTGTGACTTCCTGGGCTACACTCCCATTTACTCCTGCATAATTACTAAGTACTATACAAGTGATCCTGAAGTGTAAATCCAGCAGTAGTGATGCTTCATACTTGTGTTAATAGCGCAAATAAAAATTTTGTTACATTTGTGGGGAAGTGACATTTGCAAGTCAGAAACCTGAGCCCCATATATATGTTGCATTATATGTGCTAGAAATCTTCCAAAGTGGCTGAAAGGCGGTAAAATGTCGATGCCGTTTGCTGTTTATATTATTTGGAGGGAGCCAAGCAATCACTCAAATGATTGCTACTTCTGCATGATACCACCTGTTTCAGGAGCCATCACAAGGAAATCTTCTTCTCTCTTCTTCTTCTTCCTAACATGGAATATAGGCCATGTGGCCTGTTCCGGTCTCATGCCATCTCTTTCTTGGTCTTCCGATTCTTCTTTTTCCACTTATTTTGTATCTGTATAATATTTTTGGTAGTCTGCTGTTGTCCATTCGATTTAAATGTTCTAGCCATTTTTGTTTATACTGTCTTATGTAGTAATTAATTGGTTTGATTTTTAGGGATTGTAAGATTTCTTCATTTGTTTTGTGGTCCCACTTGGTATATCCAGCTATTTTTCTGAGGAACTTCATTTCTGCTGTTTGAATTCGTTTTTCATTTTTCCTTTTCA
This sequence comes from Typopeltis vanoorti, assembly GCF_054136105.1. Lineage (NCBI taxonomy): Eukaryota > Metazoa > Arthropoda > Arachnida > Uropygi > Thelyphonidae > Typopeltis > Typopeltis vanoorti. The sequence goes on along the minus strand of NC_143564.1, from coordinate 88,390,362 downwards.
TGGTCCATGTTTCGCTTCCGTATAGTAGAGTTGGTTTTGACAAGACATTATATAGTCTGATTCTAGTGTGTTTTTGTACCAGGGATGACTTAAATATACTGTTTATTATGCCATTTACTTTGACAAAGTTTGATATTTTAGTGTCTATGTCTTTTTCTTCTTCGTATGATAGATCACATCCCAAGTATCTGAAAGTGTTTACTTGTTCTAGTATTTTATTATCTATCACTATTTTACTTCTTATTGGGTTTTCTCCTTTGAATGCCATTATTTTTGTTTTTTCTTTGGATATTGTCATATTATATTGCTTTGAGATATCATTTAATGATTTTAATGATCTTTGTAAGTCATCTTCTGATGTAGCTAATGCTATTTGATCATCTGCAAATAGTAGTGTATCTATCTTCATTTGCGGGGTCATTTGTATACCAAATGGGTTATACTGTTTCCAGATTGTTAATATTTCATTTATATATATATTGAAAAGCAGAGGTGAGAGGGTACATCCTTGTCGTACTCCTCTTGATATATCTTTCCATTCTGAGGTGTGTTCTAATTTAACTGCTATTTTATTTCCTGTATATATTTCTTGAATAGATTGTAAAAGTTGGTTTGGCATGTTTAAATTGGTTAATATTTTAAACAATATTTGTCGACTAATTTTGTCAAAAGCTTTTTCATAATCAATAAACGCCACATGTGTTTCTTTTTGAAATTCTCTTCTCTTTTCTATTAATAATTTTAAAGTAAAAATTGGATCTATGCAGGATCGGCCTTTTCGGAAGCCACTTTGTTTCTTCTAGTAATTTGTTTTCTACAATGCTGCTTAGTTTCTCTTTTAATATTCCTGCATATATTTTATATCCTGTATTCAGCAGGCTAATTCCCCTATAATTATTGCAATTGTCTTTATTTCCTTTTTTATAGATTGGGATGACCAGTGCTTTTTTCCAAGAGTTAGGGGTTTTTCCAGACATCCAAACCATATTAAAAAATTTCAAGTCTTTCATTAAATTTTTCACCTGCATTTTTGTATAGTTCTATATTTATATTATCTTCTTTATTATATTTTTCAGTTCTAACATTGTGATATTTTCTATTAGGTCATTCTTTGTCTTATAAAATTTTAATTCATTGTTCTCATCTGTCCAGAGATTTTGGAAATAGGTCACCCATTTTTCTAAATCTATTGTTTGTATTTTTATCTTTTCTTTTATTTCTTTATTCATGTATTTTATTACTTTATAGGTTTTGGGTTGTGGCTTAAATAAATCCTTTTCTAGTTCTGTTACGAAATTGTTCCATCTTTCTCTATGTTTTTTCCTTACTTCTCATTTTGCAGTTGCACTATTTCTTTTATACTCTATTTCTGCTTCTATTGTTTTGTAATTTAGCCATTTCTGGTAACTGTCCTTTTTGGTTTTTATTATATTTTCTATTTCTTTGTTCCAGTCTCGTAGTCCTCTTTTTCTAATCCATTTGTGCTTTATTCCTAAGGTTTCTGTTGCTGCTTTTGTGAGAATTTGTTTCAAATTTTCCCATTCATCTTCTATGTCCCTTGATTCATGTGTGGTTTCTGTTTTTAAGTTTGTGCATTTTTGATATTGTAGTCTAACTTGAGGATCCTGTAATGAAGAAATTTTGTAGCTTGGCTGGTAAGAATTTTCAATTCTATGTGTTTTTAGCCACTTTGGTTTAAAACGAATTTTTGCTGATACCATATAATGATCAGAGTTTAATTCAAAGCCTCGATATGCTCTTACGTCTAAAATTAACTCTGCTAATTTAAAATTTGTGATAATGTAGTCAATTACTGATTTGTATCCTCTACCTGACCAAGTATATTTATGTATTTCCTTGTGTTTAAACATTGAATTCATTATTCTCATATTATTATAAATGACAAAATCGTGCAATCTGCGACCATTTTGATTACATGTATCTTCGCCAAATTTACCTATGTTTGTTTTGTATTTTTTGTTTCCTATTCTGGCATTTAAATCTCCTGCTAGCAGTAAATAGTCAGTTTTGTTTGTTTTATCTATGGCATTCTGTAATTCTTTATAAAATATATTACTGTCTTCTTCTTTTCCCTCTTCTGGTGCATATGCACCAATTATTGTTATGTGGCCTCTTAATGTCTTGAGTCTAATTTCTATTAGTCTTTCATTCAAATAGTTGTAATATACAATATTGTTCTTTAGGGATTTATGTACCATAATCATTATACCTGCTTTTGCACTTTCTTCTTTTTTTACCCCACTGTAGATTTGTATATAGTTGTTTGTTTCTTTTGTACCTTTTTGGTTTTTCTTTGTTTCTGTTACTATACATATCTTTATGTTAGCTTGGTTTAGTTGTTTATCAAGTTCTTCTTTGTGTGCAATGCTTCTCACATTCCATGTGGCAATCTTCATTATGTGTTCCTTTTTCCAATTTCGTTTACCGTTTCCTGAATGAAGTGGACAATAGCATACCCGAATATACCTTCTGCTGTCTGACCAGTTCTTCATGGTGAAGGAATTCTGAAAGAATTTTCTTTCACTTCACAGGATGATGAGGATGGAGGCGAACCAATGCGGGTTCTCCTGAGCCTTGAGCATCTAATGATGATCCATATGTCAGCCACAGCACCGACATATGGATCATCCATATGTCGGTGCTGATGATCCGACATATGGATCATAATGATGATCCATATGTCGGATCATCTGCACCACACATTCTCACACATGAAGAACTGAACGATCTTGTTTGCGATCTGGAGCTGTCCAAGGCCAAAGCAGAGTTACTGGGATCAAGACTTCTACAATGGAATCTTCTCAAGGAAAATGCCAGAGTGACTTCGTTTCACACTAGTCATGAGCATTTGCACCTTATTTCTGAAAGGAAGATGACCTTGTGCACTGCTGTTTTTTGTGCAAATGGGACAGCTGAGCAAGAACTTGTGAAGAGAGACTGGCCTGTGAAGAAATTTCTGAATGAAGGTTGGAGAGAGAGGAATGTGCAACACCCAGCACTGGCAGAAACATACAAAATTCTACTACCATCCCGACACATCAAACTCAGTCTGATTTAAAAAAAAAAAAAAAAAAAAAAAAAAAAAAAAAAAAAAAAACACTTCATAAAGTCATAGACCAGACTGGATCAGCTTTCAGGTGCCTATCTGACAAATTCCCTCAACTCAGTGAAGCGAAAATTAAAGAGGGAGTTTTTATGGATCCTCAGATCTGAGAGCTCTTCATTGACAAGATATTCAACAACCTGCTACAGGGTGATGAGAAAAAAGCTTGGGACTCATTTCTTCTGGTGTCGACTAACTTCCTCGGAAATGTCAGTGCAGAAAACCACAAGAAACTAGTTGTGTACTTGTCTCTGTATCACAAACTTGGCTCTAATATGTCCTTAAAAATACACTTGCTCAATTCCCACTTGGATTTTTTCCCCGACAACCATGGCATGGTTAGTGATGAGCACGGCAAACATTTCCATCAGGAAATTGCAACGATAGAGAAATGATACCAGGGAAAGTGGTCCTCTTCAATGTTCGCTGGCTACTGTTAGACACTCACTAGATATGACACTGAGCAGCTATACAAGCGACAGGCAAAGCGACATCAGATGTAGAAGTGGACATTTACTGGTATATGTGATAAGTTTGTATTACTCTATGATATAAGAAACTATTGCAGATCTCTCAAAAACTGTAGCCAATTTTGCATTTTCGTTGTCATATTCATGTTCAGCACCTCAAAATCTATAATAAATGCCTAAATTTATCTGGGACTTTTGTAAAATTTTGTTATTCGGTGTCACCATTGAAAATTTAATAGTGATATAGTATATTTGCAGAGGTTGCTAAAGAATCAAAGCTGGGTACCATTAACTCACACAGTACTAAAGTATAAACTTGTAGAGACCTATTTGTAATTATAACAAATAATGTATTTTATTTAAAATATCAGTATATCTATGGAGACTTCAGTCAGGACTTTTTAGTAGTTAATAGTGAGTGAGTTTTCTATAGTGGTATCTTCTATAGTAAGGATTAGTTCTAAATGGGAGAAGAACTCCATATAACTTGAAATCAATGTAGAAAACTGACTGTGGCTTCTGACCCAATATTCAGTCCACACCTGTGGTGCATTCTGTTATTAAGTAGTTACCAAAAAACTGATATGAGGATGGGATGATGACTTTGGACTAAATTTGCCCAGCTGTATTTGATACTGGTTTGAACTGTCCATGTACTATGATGGTCCAATCAATGTTTCTTCTATTTTTTTTTTCCAGCTGCAAAGGCTTGCTACAGCTCTGCATGGAAAATATTTACATGACCTGATGACTGCACAGCAGTTAAAAAAGTGCTCAGCTACCCACTTTTGCATTGCTGCTCGACAGTCGAAGTGTTGACCTGCTATTCGTTTTTCTTAAACAAGAACATCTCTACACTATGTCTCATTAAAATGTTCCAGCAATAATATGAATTATACTTCTGTTTTAAACAAACAAACAAAAAAAACAACAAAAAAACTCCAGTATTACATACAGTGTCATCTATACATGGTTTCAAGTAATAATAAAAAAAAAGAAGACCAAGTTTGCTGGCAGCTGCACTGTAGCAATTCAGTGTGCATGGGAGCATCTTGGTCGCTGTGTGGCTATGCGTCCATGCAGCTTAGAGGGGGATATTGGATCCAGTGTAATCAGATATGATCCTGGCTGGGAGACATTAGAGTTCCCCCCCCCCCCCCACTGCTTTACATGTTTTCAGCAAAGAAATCCTGGGCAAACAATAAAAAGGAGCTGTGATACAAATTTACTGGTATTGAAGATAGGCACTACAGCATGAGAAGCATCAGTGGAAAAGGGCAGAGCTAGCTGAGAAATTACAAAAATATCATCTCAACAGAAGTGTTACTGAGATGAAAAACACTAAAGTTGAGATACTTCAAAATAATAACTATAAGATGATTTTTTGAGGTACAAGTAATCTGGGAAAGAAGGAGTTGTTTAGTATTCAGGGCTCCAGGAATCCACTCGCCACTGGTGAATTTTCAGCCTCTTTCTAAATGCATTCAAAATATATTATTTTCTTCATGTAGTTTACATTTAGATTTTTTATTTTTTTATTTTTTATTTTTAATATGATCTCATTTACTGTCAAGTTATTTGATCATGGTGGCCTCCAGTGAATGTAATAAATAAGTTTAATTTTCAACCAGGAGATAACATCTTATATAATTAATTTAATAAGTTAATGCCTCCATAGACTGTTTGTCCCTGCCAAAAGTTTGTTTGCCTAAAGATACTCTTTATATATGCCTTGCTGCTTTTTCTAAAATCTGAAGATTCCAATCTGTGACAAGAGGCAGTGCTATTTATATCTCATCTTTTTTATAAACTTAAGTCTGCTGCATCTGCAGATTAATTTTGAAATAAATAGTCAAGTATTCTCAGACATTTTATTTTGCATAACTTGCAATCTGTCACAATTCTCATAAAAATCAGAGATACCATTAAACAAAAATCTTAATTCAACAGGACTAGTTTTCATTTGTTTCACTGCTAACTGCAATTCTCCTATCACTCTCTTTAATTCTTGCAATTTTAATGTACTATTGGTGTAAGCTTATTTTAACAATTCGCATCATGAATTAGTTTAGTGTAATGATATACTTAATTGTTTTACATGATGAAAAGGCTTTTTATGGTGTTATTCAGAAAACATAATTATCTTCCAAGAAAAAACGTGCTATGAACATTGCATTGTGAAAAGTTAGTCTGGTTCTGTGCTAGCGTTGACCATTTTCTGTTGTTTTCATAAACTTTATTTATTTTTCATGTTGAATTATTTTTATTCATAATTTATATAAATTCACCTTTATTATGGACAATAAATAGAAGAAATGAAAACTACACTTTTTAGTTTTGTAACTACAATAGAGAAAAGATTCTGTTGTCATCAGCTAAAAACAAGACATGATTTCAAGACAAATGGCTGAAGGAATTTAAGTTGGGTGTGCTATAAACATGAAGTCTCATTCTGCAATGTATAAAAAAAATCTTGTGGCTGCTGACAGAAACCCCCTAGATTACTACAAGATTTTCGAGGCTCTTTTAAAGCTGAGATATAGGTTTCATGAGACATTTAATTTTCACAAAAAAAAACTACTCTAACATAAACTATGCCAGAAAGCAGCTGAGTAACACCTCTAGCTGCTTTCCAAAAAATATTTGAATACTTGAAGTGCCTTTTTAAAAACATCCTATTATAAAGCTAAATTCAGTAAACCATTTACTGACATCAGAAATTTCATAGACTCAGTAGTAGAATGGTATTAAAATGACATAGAATATAAAGAATTTGTCAGTTATTTCAGATGTTATTAAATAAAAATTAGTTAAGGAAATTAAAGACTCCAATAGTGAGTCATTGTCTTCTAGATACTTCTAACAGATATTTCAAATGAGGAGATACTCATCCATTATATGAGATACATCATCAAATTCCTGCTATGTACCCTCAAGGGATGTACAGGATATGATAGTACTACATGTCTATCTACCTATCTACAATTTTCCTCCAAATCAGTCTGTTACTTGTCAAGACTCCAACATTATCGGATCTTATATTTCTATTGTCTAAGGCACTTTGTACTGCATCAATCTACCTATATCTTGGTCTTCTTCTGGGTCGTTTTGCTGCCAACCTGGCAGAGAACGCTTGTTTTGCTAATCTTTCCTCGCCCATTCTGTTTAAGTGACCATACCACCTGAGATTAGCTCTGCTAATCTCAGGTGGTATGGTCACTCAAGTTCTTTCCTGATATCCTCGTTTTTAATATGATATTGCTATTGATGCCATCTGTTCACGCCTCTAATCTTTCTCAGGACTCTCATATCTGCGGTCTCTAGTCTTTGGTCAAGTGTTTTATTTCTGACCCAGCTCTTAGATCCGTAAGTTAAAACTGGTTTGAACTGTCTTGTATACAGCTAATTTAAACCAAATAATAAATGATGGTACAACATGACTATATGAGATACATAGATAAAAATTGTAAGAGGCGTTTGTTTTACATAATTTTTTTTTAAAATTCAGTTGCAGTGTTGATAGATCAGATAGATTCAGTTGATAGATCAGAGAGTGAAATAAAGAAACCTCTCTTGTGAGAAGAATAATAAGTGGTTAGTAGGCATTGGAACAGAAGATCAGAGAGTGAAATGGAAAAAAGAGAGTGCTGGAAAAAAAAAGACTGAACTAGTGGCAAAATTAAAGAGAAATTTGCTGGATCTTACAAATTATTGCACATAATTTGCATTTGGCTGTTTAAAAGTCTATTAAAGATGTTCCCATTGTTCCTGAAATGAAACAGTGCTATGTGTTGAGATATACCCACCCACCTTTTATCACAATCATACTACGGCAAGTATAATTTTTTATGACCATTAGCAAGTGGTATTTTTGGATTCCTGAGAGTATTCACTAGTAAACATGCATATAAGCTTCTTGAATGGCAGGCAATTTCAGGTAGAGCAGTGTTGGAAAATTTCAAACTAGAAAATTGGAAAATGTAACTTATTTGTGCCACTGACGGTATTAGTGAAGAAATAGATAGATTCTGCAGGTCATTAGAGAGTGTAGCTATCATACAAAAATGAAAAGATCAGTTCTTGTTGAAGTAAACCAGTAGAGTAGGAAATGAATCCTAGACATACAAATTTTGTGATTCATTTTTTGCTTTACTGGTTTACTACTGAAAAGAGAGAGAGAGAGAGAGAGAGAGAGAGAGAGAGAGAGTAAACACTGATAATAATGCTAAGTGCCTACTATGCTTCTGTTCAGGACACTGAGAAGTCATTATGCAAACATCATATTTAAGTATAAATCTGTGCTTAAATTTACATTTTGCCATATCAACGCTATATATATATATATCCCCCCCCACACACACACTTTATTCAGCAGCAGTAAAAAATGGCTGATAAAGAAAAAACTGAAACAAATTGTTGAAGAAAAAGAAACCTTCAAGTATGCAAGCTGGGTTTTGGCTAAATAGGGGTTATCAAAACCAAATTTTTACATGAAGACAAATAGTTCAAAATATAACAGGAATTTGGATTTGGAAAAGGCACATTATAAGTCAACAAAAGAAAAGCTGTTTGACAAGCTAGAATTACACAATGTAAATGAGAATGTTATACTGAGCAATATTTAGTGTATATACTTAAGTATAATATAAGCAAGAAGCCTGAATGGCAAAGAAATGGAGCTAGCTGAGGAATTAGATAAGTACCCGATCGACATAATAGGGGTGACTGAAACAAAAAAGACCAAAACTGGTGAGATCTTTCTGAGCAATAAATACAAAATGTTATATTCGGGCAATGACAATCAAGGAAAAGAAGGAGTAGCCATAGTATTCAACACAAAATATGAGGGTAATCTTCTTGAATGGCAGTCAGTCTCAAGTAGAGTAATGTGGGCAAATATGAGAATGGGGAACTGGACAATGAGACTTATTTGTGCCTATGGTCCCACAGAAGGTTCTACTAAGGTAGAAGTGGAAGAATTTTTTGAGGCGTTAGAGAAAGCTACTGACACAATGAAAAAGGAAAAGTTGGTCCTTGTTGGGGATCTATATAGCAGAGTAGGAAGTGATTGTCAGACATACAAAAATGTTTTTGGAAAATTTGGAGAAAAGAGCAAAGCTAATAATAATGGCAAATATCTGTTGGATTTCTGCTCAGGACATGGACTGGTTATTACTAACACTGTGTTTCAACATAAAAATGTGCACAAATTCACATGGAGAGAAGAGGCAAGGAATAGGAAACGTCTCATTGACTATGTTATTGTTGATAGTGTTGATAGTGATGTTTCTTCCTGGTGCAGGACACCAGAGTGTACAGAGGATTTGAAATTGGAAGTGATTACTATTTAGTCTTGAGCAGGATAAAATTGAATTTCATATTGAAAAGAATAACATATAAGAAAGTTTTAAAGTGAATAAAAGTTGAGCAGCTCTCAGATGTGAACTGTAGACTAAAATACACAAAGATTACTGAAGAAAAAATGAAAGAGTTTGAGAACAGGAATCAAACCTTGGAGATTCATTGGCAATCCTTGAAGAAAACCCTGATTGATTCAACTAGAGAGGCATGTGGTGAAGTTATCTGCAAGGATAGAAAAATGAGAACTCCATGGTTGACACAGGAAGTTATAGAGGCAGTGAAGGAAAAGAAGAAAGCATATCAAAAGTTCCTGTCAAATAAGTCAGCTTGTGCTCTTAGAGAATATAGAGACAAATGCAAGAATGCTAAACACTGTGTAAAACTAGCTAAATAAAAGTCATGGGAGGACTTTGGCAAGAATATAGAAAATAAATATCAAGAAGGTGGCAAAATATTCTGGAGGTTGTTGAAGAAGCTTAGGAATGGAGGAAAGAGTGCTGTAAAAGGAGTTAGAGATGATAAAGGTGACATGAAAACGGGAGAAAAAGATATCCTTGAAGTATGGAGTTTGAAAAACTGCTAAATGAAACAAGCAGTGATGACAGCACAGCGGTAAAAAAACACTGCCCAGGCATGCAGTCAGAAATACATAACCATACTTGAAGTAGAAAAAGCAATCAAAGGCTTGAAATGTGGAAAGGCAGCAGGAGTAGATGATATTCAACCAGAAATGCTGAAGTATGGTGGTATAAGAGTCTTACAGTGCATAGTTACTGCATAGTTCAGAAAGCCTTGACAGAGGGACGAATTCCCGATGATTCAAGTAAAGCTCTCATAGTACCCATATATAAAAAGGGAAATAAAATTGCATGTGAGAATTACAGAGGTATTTCCCTACTGAGTGTTCCTGGTAAGATATATGCAAGTATACGTGAGATATAAATATAAACTAATTATATATTTGGTTTAATCCTTTATCCAAGTGTAAGCAAACAAAGTTTGCACCTGAAGTATTTTCAGGACTGGGTCAACTTGTGGCAAAGGTGGTATAACTTCTCATCACCTGCCTTAGTATTCCATAATGCAAAGCACAATGGGAAGTGATGACCCTTATGGGTAGTGGATCACTTCCCTTAATACCATGAGTTGCCCCACTACCCATAAGGGTCACTTCCCATGGGTGGTGATGACCCTTCCCTTAGTTATTAAGGGAAGTGACCCACTACCCATAAGGGTCATCACTTCCTATTGTGCTTTGCATTATGGGTAAAGAAGCTTACACTTGGATAAAGGATTAAACCAAATATATAATTAGTTTATATTTATATCTCAAGTATACTTGCATATATCTTACCAGGAACATTCAGTAGGGAAATACTTATGTAATTCTCACATTCAGTTTTATTTCCCTTTTTATATATGGGTACTATGAGAGCTCTACTCCAATCATGGGATATATGCAATTTTCACTGCTATTCATCATTTTTATGGATTACATTACACATACTACCAGAATTATTCATATTTCTTCTCCCTTCTTTTACCTTGCTGTGTTGAGGATTTTTCTACATTTAATCGCTACTGTATCGGGGATAAGGTGGTTAGCCCTATGCCTCCCGGTGTGTCCTTTGTCTGTAGATGCATGTGTTCATGGGCTGGTTTGCCTGTTCTGGGAGACGAAAAACCCACAGGTGAAAATCTGGGGATGAAAAAACCCCCTACTTCTGTATGAGACCACTAACTCACTTTCAGTCAAAAGAGAGATAAATTTTCCTCACATCACTGATGGGAATCGAACCCCGGTTCAATACTGAATTTTGGTATGATGTAAGGAAAGGTATCTGTACAATCTGTTTTCCTTATATAGGATAACTTACTGATGTATCAGATTTAGTATACACCTTTTTGGTTAACTTGACTCAGCTCCTATAAGGGATCCTCAAAGTAGCTGAGTAAACCTGTTAATTCGTTGTATATATTTGCTATTTGGCCGCACAGGTGTCAAACTTTAGATACCTTCCTAAGCCTCCTAAATGACACAGCTACATTAAATTCACCATTGAAATTACTACCTTTTCTTGGATACACTTGTCACACATCTTCTGTCAAGGTGTCTGTCCTTTGTTGTATACCATAAAGCTACATGCACATGGGCTAGTACATATGTATGGACTTGTACCACCATCTAGCACAAAATTAGTGTCATTAGCACTTACAAAACTCAAGCTCTAACTATTTAGTCTGATGAGCAGGCCCTAAAAATGAATTTCTAATAATAAGCAAAACTTTTATAAAGAATGATTATAGCAGGACACAATCAGTAGAATTCTTCTCAAGAATTTTACTAATTATATTCTTCTCAGGCATATACCTAAAAAATAGAATATGACAAAAATGCAGTATTTAATGCTTCATTTAAACACCACCGACAAAATCAAAAAATTTACTCAGGTACTCTAAGGGTCTGCTCCCTTCGAGGATCAGACCCTTAACATCGAATTTGGTATACAACTGAGATGTACCTGTAACTCACCCTACACATAATAGAAACAGGACACAATCCCAATAAGAACAACACAAATGACAGCTATGGAAAAATCAGGCCTCTCTGAACATGCTAATTCACTTGAAACCTGCCACTGAATTGACTGGAAAAGGTACCTGTTCCTTATTGGAAGTTTTTTCTCACTTGGTTAGACTATAATTTAGTTTAATCCTGTATACAAGTGTAAGCAAACAAAGTTTGTGCCTGAAGTATCTTCAGGACTAAGGCAACTCGTGGTAAAGGTGGACCAAGCTCTCATCACTCCTTGTTTTAGTATCTCCCATAATGCAAAGCACATCTCCTTGATGTGCTTTGGCACAATATAAGGAACAGGTATAATAAATTTAGTTTAATCCTTTATCCAAGTGCAAGCAAACAAAGATTGCATCTGAAGTATCTTCAGAACTAAGGCAACTCATGGTAAAGGTGGAATAAGCTCTCATCATTCCTTGTCTTAGTATCTCCCATAATGCAAAGCACATCTCCTTGCAGACATGTATAATGCTATACATTAAGGGAAGAGCCACTACCCAGACCGGTTTCGACCTTTATTGAGGTCTCGTCAGTGGGAGCCAGACCCAGAGGTGGTGATACTAAGGTGGAAGCAATCGAAAAGTCATATCTACCTATACAAGTTGCCAAAAGGTGTCTCACCTTATTATTAAATTACTCTGGATTTAGAGAAAGATGTTGGAAATTTTTCCCCGCTCGGTTAGACTATAATAAGAAAACAAAGTTTGTGCCTGAAGTATCTTCAGGACTATAAAAAAAAAAAAAAAAAACTTCCAACATCTTTCTCTAAATCCAGAGTAATTTAATAATAAGGTGAGACATCTTTTGGCAACTCGTATAAATATGACTTCTCCATTGCTTCCTCCTTAGTATCACCACCTCTGGGTCTGGCTCCCACTGACGAGACCTCAATAAAGGTCGAAACCGGTCTGGGTAGTGGCCCTTCCCTTAATGTATAGCATTATACATGTCTGCAAGGAGATGTGCTTTGCATTATGGGAGATACTAAGACAAGGAATGATGAGAGCTTATTCCACCTTTACCATGAGTTGCCTTAGTTCTGAAGATACTTCAGATGCAATCTTTGTTTGCTTGCACTTGGATAAAGGATTAAACTAAATTTATTATACCTGTTCCTTATATTGTGCCAAAGTCTTTGAACATAATTCAAAGTACCTGTGATATGCTAATCCATTACCCCAATCTCATCAAAAATGATGCCTAAAAGCCCCAGAGATATGGATGCCCCATCTGCAACTCGCATTACAATTTACAATATGGGGCAAAATATAAAATAACAGGATTGTAGAACTCCCAACATTTCCTAAAATCCATGGAAGTGATCAGATAATTGATACAGAAATCAAGAATAGAACAATAGGCTAATACTTGAGTGTTTTTCAGAAAATAAAAAACTAATAAAGAAAGAAAAAAAAAACTCAAAATAATAGAATTTTCAGAATTAAGTCCTAACCAAGACCTGTTAATGTAGTCCCACTTATATAAGTTGTGTTTATTTAATTTTATTTTTTAAATCTTTCCCTTGCCAAAGTTCTGGCTAGGATCAACAGTTGACTAAAATAGTAACTTTGAAGCATAAGGTAGTGAATCATTATGTATCTGTTTCCAGCCATTTGAGCCAAACCTATATGTAGAATGAATTACTGAAACGATTTTTATTGCAGGGAAACATTTATTCCCCACTCCACCCTAAATTCCCATCCTCTATCTAAGCCTTGGTTCGCCCACAGATGTGCCAAGGTTGTACAAAAGAAGAGTCAGATATACTACAACTGGCTTGCATCCAAAACTCCATCATCCTATAATGCTTATACTAAAGCCTGGAATTACTACAAGGAAATTATCACCACATCGAAAACTGACTTTGAGAGAGCTAAAAGCAGGAAACTTGCATCATGCTCAAATAAAATTACATAAAATACAATAAAATACAATAAAAACCATGCTCCTGGCTTCTTACTTGTCCAAATTTAACATGATCAGCATGGCTGATCATGTTAAATTTCTTCCAACCATTCCAAACACTCAATACTCAATGCCACATTTGACCTTTCACTAGAAAGAGATCAGAAAAATTTTGATTCTTCTATAAATACTTCTGTTCATCAATAATTCCCCCACCCTCTGTCAAATCCATCCAAATGTGTGCAGCAGCCAATGAGCACCTTCTCACAATTCAACTCCAAACCCATAGAACAAATTTCTCCTCTCTTCGTTCATCCCTTCCACTGCTGCCCTTGGGAACACTGATAATGGTCTTAATATAAAGGTTGAATGTCAAGTGGTTATTTTAATTTAAAGATATTGCTTTTACATGGTAATTTTATGCATAATTTTTATATAACACGTTTAGTTTTGTCAGTTCCCTGTTGGGCCTAAACCTGTCTTGTTTGTCATCTCTTTTTCATAGCCTTTTCTTAACATACATAAATTTGCTGCTGTTGTGTGCTACAAATTTAAAATATTATACAAAGGAGGTGGTGGTGCCTATATAAGGCTTTGGTCAGACTACACAATAACTGTTTTGCTCAAATTTGGTTTCCTAGTTTTCATTGTGATGTAGAAACACTAGAGAGGATCTGAACACAAATGACCAAAGTGATATCGAGACACTGGTGTGTTGGTTATACGAAGCGATTGAGGAATGTGGATTACAGACTGGTGAATAGGAGGAAGAAAATATGCTGGAGATCTTCAATTGGTTAAAGAATTCTACCAGGTTAATTCAAAAAGAATTATAAAAAGAGTGGACATTAAGGTGGGAATAACAAGAGGCCATCCCTGGAAGTTGTATAAAGATATGGTGAAGACAGGTGTGAAAAGTAGATTTTTTACATGGAGAGTGGAAAGCATTGCTGGAGTGCATTGTGTATGCAGGAAGTGTCAATGATTTCAAAGTTCAATAGGACAGACATGCTGGTTGACTAGGCCTCTCACAATTAATCTACTAACTCCATGAAGGTCACTGTAATAATAATAATAATAATAAAATTGCTGCTTTTTAGCCTTCAGACATATCATTTTCTGAAGTAATCATACACAGTTAAGAAATAACGAGATTCAAATTTCTGTTTTTGATTTTTTTTTGGGGGGGGGGTTGTAAAATAAATTCATCATATCTTGCATACTACAGCTCTGTAAATTCAGATTTGCCCGAACAGATTTTCCAGAGTATGACGTTTATCCACTGTTCTTGCTCTTCTGCTAGCATTGTAATTGATTCACCACTGACATGGTGATTCATACACAACATTAAATATAATGAACTTTTTTTTTTACTGCAGGTAAAAATCAGTCTAGGAATGAGCTTACCTCTTCATTAATCTTAAAAAATATGAAATTGTTGCAGTTATTTTGATCCTGTATATTTGTTTTCTAATTTACTGTTTTACTAAACATAACATTCATATTTTACTTGGTTTCCCCTGAGGAATTTATTAGTATATATTATTAACACAGACCTATTTTTTATGTATTTTTATTCTAGGACATGGGTTGATAAATTTCCTATCTTAATTGCAACAATAGTTTATACATATTTACGCCTTATCGTGGACCATGGTAATCCGATGTTAGCAACTTTTAGGCAGAGAGAAGTAGATTTTTGTGTTTCACTTCTTAGAGAAAAGGTAAGTTCATACTGCTGTTATCCTGATTAGCATATTATTCCTTCTGACAGTTATTGTTATTCAACAATGAAAAGTTAAACTTCATACTGATGGTTTATGCAAGTTGTTGAGATGTTTATTTCAATCTAAATAGGCATCTGCTTCAGGAACATATATTTAAAAATATGCTGGATGCATAACATATTCTAGCATTGTTTGGTACATAAACAACATTCCTCTTACAATGCAACTATTTCTAGACATCATAATAAACTAATTAACTTAAAGTTAATAATTAATACTATATTTGTTAAATTTACCAATTAAAAGACTGTCCATTAGTGATTCTCCAAATTAACTCCGGTTTTCAGTATTCTTGTGCCGTCAGCTCTGACTTTCTAGTTATTTCTTAACTTAGCTAAATGATTTATGGCAGTTCAGTTGCTTTCAGAGGATATTTGCTTGTGAAATGGGAACTGTTGTTCCCATATTGCTAGTGAGATTATTAGTTAATCACAGTCTTCAGGTTGTTTTAGAGGCCAAATGTTTTTTTACTGTTGCCTACTAAAGATTGCAGACCTATAGCACATAAGTGCCTTGTGCAGGCAAAGGTTTTTTACTTTATTTTTTTTTTTACAAAATCCAGAAACTTTGCTTTAGAAACTAAATGTGGAACTTTTTTAAGCTGCTTCTTTCCTCAAGCAATGACTTTTTTGTTGGGACTTTTTTTTTTTCATACTTATTTTCATTCTCTTTTCATCAGTATTTGAGGAGATGAGAATATGATAGATTGAATACACAACTCCAGCATTATCCAGATCTGGTCTCTGAGGCCTTGGAAATAATGAGAGATTAGGAAATAGGCAACCATGTGTTGGTTGGCTCACCTGATGCTAAGTATCACTGGCCATCTTCATCTTGCACAAGATTATTTCCATACAGTGCAGAAAAACCAGGAAATAGAAAAGATACATATATAGCATCTCACAGCCAAGTCAACTCCAGCTTTCTGCATTGCATCCAGTTTACACCAGTGTAGCTTTTCCAAACCTAATACTTCCACCATAGAAGCCCACCTTCCTTGTGGGAAGAAATGTTACCTGGGCACCCATGATATATGGCTTTAATTGCCTGGTGAAACTCTTACTTACTGAAGTCTTGAAGTGGCTGTGTTATTGTCATTAATATTTGGGATTACATCCAAAACAACTAAGGCCACATGTCCTAGTGTATTATGTCTGTTAATTACATGTGCTATTCTGAACTGGTTTGCCTGTTTTCAGAATGCATAACTCAAGTTTTCAGGAGGAGAAACCCTGCTGACTCTATATGAGATGGCTAAATCACATTTGCAAAAGTCTGAAATGGCTGTTGCAGGTGATCCTTTAAGGGCATGTCAAACACACAGTAGAATCTAAATACATTCAGTGAGTTCAAATGTATTGCTCTACAGAGGGAAAAATACTAGATATCTGTTTAGGATGTGGGCTATTAATAAAGATGCGCACCAATTCCCATATAAAGAGAGAGACACACAAGAAATAAATTTAATTGACTACGTTATTGTTGATAGCAACATCTTCATGCTGGTTCAGAATACAACAGTGTATAAGAGATTTGAAATAGTAAGTGATCACAATTTAGTTTTGAACAGGATGAAATTGAATGTCTTATTGAAATTTAAAAAAAAAAACAAATATATATATATATATATATGTACAAAAGTTTTAAAAAAGAACAATAGTTCAGCACCTAGCTTTCAGAGATGAACTCTAGATCCAGATATGCAAATATTACTCAAGATAAAATGAAAGAGTTTGAAAACAAGAACCGAGACTCAGTGGCAGAATGTGAAAAAAATATTGATTGCTGCCATGGAGGCATGGGGTGAAAAAAATTAAAACTCCATAGTGGACCCGAGACGTTCAAGAGGCAGTTGTGTAAAAGAATATCAGAAGTACCTAGCAAGTAAATCAGCATGTATTCTGTGAAAATCCAGAGAAAAATGCAAGAAAGTGATGGCATGTGTAAGATAGCTAAACAAAAATCATGGGAAGACTTCTTTAAGAATATAGGAGGTGACAAAAGGTGTTTTGGGAGGCTAGTGAAAAAGCTTGGAAATTCACTAACCTCCAACAGGAATGGAGATGGTAAAAGTCACATAAAAATTGAAGATAATGCGGTCAAGAATGCATCACTACTTGAGGTAGAAAAAGCCTTTAAAATGCTGAAATATAGAAAGGTTGCTACTGTAGAAGATATTCGAACATTAGTGCTGAAGTATGGAGGTGTCAAGCTTTGCTAAAGTAGAACTTTCAGATCTCCACATCTGTACAGTGCATGCACTGCATAAATCAGGTCAAATTCTGGATGGCTATAGTAGGGCTTTCATAGTTCCTGTCAGGTGTCTTCTCCCTCCAGGATATTGACTACCATGTGTCTCCACCATGTCCTATTCTGCACCTCTCTGCTGCATTCCTCATATGAGAGATAGGTCCAGTCTTCTATAATTTTCATCCACTCCAGTCTTTGTCTTCCTCTCTTTCCCTCAACAGTTCCTTCGAGAAGTGTCCTTTGTAGGCAGTTATGTCTCAGAATATGTCCAAAATATCTAACTTTTCTCTTTTTAATTTCTTTCATCAGGTGCCTGCCGTCTCTAGTACCTCTTCATTTGTCTTTTTTCTTTCCATGATATTCTCATAATTCTTCGCAGCATCCACATTTCAAAGGCCTCCAGTTTTTTCACACTCAGATTGGAGAGTGTCCATGTCTCTACTCCATATAATAATGTAGACCATATGTAGCATTTGGAGATTCTTAGTCTTGTTTTCAGATTTAATTCTCTAGCTGTTAGTAGATTTTTCATACTGTTGAAAGTTGACCTTGCGATTTCAATCCTTTTTCTAATTTCATCTTCTGTCCTGCCATTCTCTGTGATCAAGTGTCCAAGGTATATATATATATATTTTTGCACCTGTTCTAATTTATTTCCTTTTATATCGATGCATATTTTTGGTATTTTCTTTTCTCTTGAAATTATCATGATTTTTGTCTTCTTAAAGTTGAAACTGAGGCCATACTGTTCGCTATACTTGAGGGTTTCATCTATAAGAGTTTTGAGGTCACATTTGTTTTCAGCTAGAAGAATCATGTCATCTGCATATCTTAGGTTATTAATATTTCTGTCCCATACAGTGATTCCTTTGAGGTTACTAATTTTATTAAATATTTCTTCTGTGTATAGGTTAAAGAGAATCGGAGAAAAGACACAGCCTTGTCTCACACCTTTCTGAACTGGGAATTCTTCTGAGGTCTCTCTATTTATTCTCAAAGATGCAGTCTGTTCCCAGTAAAGATTAGTTAATAGCCTGTTGTCTTTTCCATCCATGCCTATTTTTGAAAGGATTTCAATTAATTGTTCATGTTGGACATTGTCAAATGCCTTTTTGTAGTCTATGAAGCAGAGGTACACATCTTTTCATTTTTCTAGATATCTTTCTATGATGGTTCTGATGTTGAAAATACCTTCTCTTGTACCTACATTTTCCTTGAAGCCACTTTGTGTATCATTTATTTCTATGTTTATTTTTCTTTTATTTCTTTCAAGAATAACGTATAGGAGCACTTTTGATACTTGACTGATGAGGCTGATTGTCCTGAACTCTCTTCACATCTTGTAGCTTTTTTTTTTTTTTTTGGGAATTGGAACGAAAACCGAGTGATTAATATCTTTGGGTAGAAATCCAGTCTCGTATATTTTATTGCGTAATTTTGTTAGAAATTTCAGTCCTCCTTCATCGAGAGCTCAACCATTCTGCCAAGATGTTATCTATTCCTGCAGCTTATGTGGTTTTAGTTTTCTGATGGCATTTTCAACTTCACAGAGTAAAATGGATGGTCCTTCTAAATCAGTCTGTTCAGGAATATCATTTCTTTGTTGTTCATATAATTTCCTTGTGTATTCAATCCATCTTTCCATGATTTCTTTTTTATCCATTAGAATATGGTCTCTTGAGTCTCTAATGACACTGCAGCTTATGTGGTTTTAGTTTTCTGATGGCATTTTCAACTTCACAGAGTAAAATGGATGGTCCTTCTAAATCAGTCTGTTCAGGAATATCATTTCTTTGTTGTTCATATAATTTCCTTGTGTATTCAATCCATCTTTCCATGATTTCTTTTTTATCCATTAGAATATGGTCTCTTGAGTCTCTAATGACACTTGCATGGTTTGCTGTATTTGCCCTGCTTGTCATTTCTCTGATCTTTTCACACATTTTTTCTCTGCTTCTGCTTCTGTGTTTTCTATATCTTTTCATTTATATTTAATCCATTCCTCTTTTGGCTTTCGTGCATTCTTTTTTTATTTCTTTATTCATGCTTTTATATTCAGGTTTGTTCTTTAACTTTTTTCTTTGTTCCATCAATGTTAGTACTTTTTCATTCATCCAAGGTTTATTCCTTTTCCTTTTTAATTGTGGGAGTGTATTTTTGGCTGCTTCATTGATGCTATTCTTGAATGTTTGCCAGTTCATGTTAATTTCATCAATTGGCGTTCTATTTTCTGTGTAAGTTGTGGTGTCAGACTTGTTAAGGGATTTTGTGAATTCTTTTATAAAGCACTCTTTAACTTCTAGGTTGTTAAGTGAGTCTGAATTATAAGTTTCCCTTAAATGGTTGGCTTGGTATATTAAGTTTTATTTTGATTTTTGCAATCACTGGGTTGTGGTCCGATCCTATGTCTGCTCCAGGATATGTTTTTGTTTGTGTTATTGCATTTCAGAATCTTTTGCTTATTATTATATAGTCAATTTGGTTTCTATAGATGTCCCCAGGGCTTTTTCAGGTGTATATAGTCTTCTGGGAGGATGTTTAAACAGTGTGTTGGCAATTATTAGGTCATTGGTTTCACAGAATTGAATTAATCTTTCACCTCTTTCATTTCTGATTCCAAGCCCTTGGTTTCCCATGTAAATTGAGATTTTTTTCTGAGTCCACTTTTGCATTTAGGTCGCCCATCAGTATGATAACATCATCTGACTTAGCACTGGAGATTGCAGTTTGGATGTCTTCATAAAATTGTTTCAACTCTTCATCTGGGTGATCTTGGGTTGGTGCATATGCTTGGATAATATACAAGTCGAATGGTTGTGCAGTTATTTTGGATGTTATGATTCTGTCATTTATGGGCCAATATCCCTGTAGAGATTTTGCAGTTCTATTACTTAGGACAAGCGCTGCTCCATTAAGGGGTAAGTCACTGCCAGAGTAGATTATAGTGTGATTTTTTTCTTCTTATTATGCCTGTATCTGTCCGCCTCACTTCACTGATACCTGTAATATCGGCCTTCATCACTTCTAATTCCTGGAGTAGGTTATCTAATTTGCCTGCCTCGTAGAGTGTTCTGACGTTCCATGTTACTATTTTCAAGAGATTGCTCCTGGTTTTCAGACAAGGGATATCTGAGAATATCCTCCCTGGAGGGTTTGGGATATTATCTTCATACACTACCTTAGTAGTTCTTGTCTTACAATTCCCAGTTTCAAGCTCTTCTTCCCTGTAGCTATAAGAGTTGATGGTTGCAGGGGTCTCAACCACATCTCTAACTTCATATTGTGACATGGTGTGTTTCATGGTTGACAATGGATAAATACGTGGTGAGGTTCTGATCTCTTCCACGATGGCTGGCCACAAGTCCCTTAGATGTCAGGAGTGTGCCCTCGATGTGCCGCACATCTTGCTGTCATGCCATTGATCAGTCAGTCTTGATTCTTCTGCCATCTTGGCCATTCCAGACTTCGTGCACATAAGGGGTGACATTCCCTATTTACAGCATTCTATATTGCTGATACCCTCACTTAGTTTAGTCCACCAGCCGAGACGGTTTACCAGGGTGTGGCCGCTGGTGTGCACTACCAACTTCTTGGAGCCATAAGTGAGAGTTGAGTGTATGTGAGGACCAGAGCCCAACATCCTGACCCTGAGATCAGCGGCTGACATCGATACTAAGGCGCTACCTTTCCATACACCCCTAGTACTACTTAAAAAAAAAAAAAATAATAATAATAATAAAAAAAAACCTTGAAGAAGAAAAAGCTAAGTTCCAGCCTAAGAGGTATTGTTAGTATCATGTTTTCACTTTAAGGCAGATAGTTGAGAAATTATGGACATATAACAGAAATCTGTATATAAGTTTTGTAGATCTATAAAACGTATGACAAGGTGCCTAGAGACTGTTCAAAATGATACATTAATATGGTATAAATGGGACATAATGCAGAGCAATATAGAGATTGTATTTAAGTTTTAGGTCAGCAGTTAGAATTGAAAGAGGTATAGGAGGATGGTGTGATGAAAGAGGTATTACACAAAGTTTCCTTGCACCAACTAGTAATATACATCTGCTGAATTTACCATTCTCGAAACTCTATTAACTACTCAGACCCCTTCACATTCCATTCCTCTTGACCATCTACAGTTCAGTCATCCAAATAGTGAGTTCATCTTTCTCGGCAACCTTGACTACCATAACATCCATCGACGAGAACAGAAATTTTTGCCATAATCAGTGACCTAATGCAAATTGTTCATCTACCTACACAAATTCTTGACAACCCTCTTCACTCATCCAATACTTTGGAACCTGATCTGAATGAGTCACAGAAATGATCTTCATTGGCCTTCATCTCCTATTCTACTCGGAATCCTTGTCTCCTTTCCAAGCCCTGGTTCAGCAGAAAGTGTATCAGAGCAGTCAAAAAAAAAAATTCAACTTACCACCAGCAGCTCACATCAAGAACTCCAGCTTCATACCCAGCCTATACCAAAGCATGTAGCAAATGCAACACAGTCATCAGCAGATTCAAATCTGATTTCATTAAAAGCCAACAGCATAAAACTTGCCTCCTGTTCAAATGTAAGCTGTGTCTTCTGGTCCCTTCAAGGCAAAGGTTGTTGGCTGCAAGGAACCAAATGGGGCCTGCACTTCCACTTCTGTCTCATCCTGATAGCACCTCACCCGAAGATAAAACTGACCTTCTGGTATTACTCTTTTCTCAAACTCTTGCATTGATGACCAATGGAAATCGCCTCTTACCATATTGGAATCCAATCACCATATGCCTCGGTGGTTTTTGACAAAAAAATACATTACTAAACTTGGACACTAAAAGGTCTCCTGGTCCCAATGGCACCTGTCCATTTTTGTTCTAACATTGTGTCCCAGAGCTAACATCCTGAATTGTCTCTACAGTGTATTATGCATAACTGTTACTTATCCCAATTTGTAGAAGATATCTCATGTGCAGCCTATTCCAAAAAAAAAAGAAAAAAAAAGGGAGATAGAAGTCTACTGTCAAACTACCAACCAGTTGCCATCAACGCAATCCTCTTCAAAATAATGGAGAAGGTCATCAATAGCCAACTTCTCCACTATCTTAGAGGCCCATCAGTTAATCAGTAACCACCAGTATGGATTTTGCCATTCAAGATCTACTTTTGACTTGCAGGTCCTTTCTGGCAAGGGACCAGAAAGGACCTGCACTTCCACTTGTCAATCATCCTGATAGTACCTCACCCTAAGATAAAACTGACCTCTTAAAACTGAGCTTACCCACCACTAGAAATAACAAGGTTTAAGTAATACAGAGCTTATAAATATTTTACCAAAACAAGTTATCATAAGGTGCTTTGACCTTATTAAATATAAAAATCTCAGGATGAGAGATAGATGTAGAAAGTTTTTTACCTTGGGTATAATATACATTAAAGATACCAAGCTATTTTGAATATAAACCTGGTTTTAATCCATTTCCCAAGTAAGCAAACAGACAAGAAAGTCAAGTTTGCGCCTGCAAGTAGTGCAGGTCTGGATGACCTGCATGTAGTGCAAGTCTTAGGCAACTTGTGGTAAAGGTGGAATAAGCTCTGATCACTATTCTTAATATTTACCCTTAATGCAAAGCACACCTTATTCCACCTTTACCACGAGTTAAATCATTTAAGAAGTGGGGAATTAGTAATGCACTGGATGGTACAGAGGACAATTTGTTGTATGAGGACTCAGATTCTGATTTAGAAGAGATTTCAAGTGTCTCTTCATTTAGCTCTGGAGATGAATTTCTGGGTTTTGATGATTAAAAGGTGGGTACTCTTTCCTAGTTAGATTAGGTATTTGAAAGTAGATCTACTTATTACTTTATATTTGAAATACTGTAAATTCATTATAATATTCAGTGATAAAGTTTTTTTCCTAAAAAATGTGTACAAAAAAGGGGGTGCGTCCTATATGCCAGCAAATACGGAATATACATATACAAACAATTTAATTATACATACAATTTATATAATACATATAATACTTATTTATATAATCTTTTTCTTCTTTCACTGCGCGTTATTCCCTCTTCCTGTGCAGGGTCCGTGTGTTACTTAGAGATGCGACTACTTAGTACCACTCTCAACCGACCTGCCGCCTAGTCTGCCGCTTAGGGAAGAGGGGGGGGGGTATATTTTTGGCTGTAGAAGCGTATGTTCACAGGGACCAGTTTGCCTACTTGCGGGATGAAAAACGGCAGATAAACTGGTGGGAAAAAACCCTATTGCCTGTGCCCAAGACCGGCTAATTTGGCTATGCCTGAGGAAGATCCTCAAGTTCCTCACGTCTTCGATGGGAATCGAACCTGGGACACTCCTTCCCCAGGCATATGGTTACGAAGTGCAAAGCCACTAGGCTAACCACGCAGACACTTATTTATATATTACATACAATTTGAAAGATAATACTACAATTTTTCACTTGTGGTTCAAATCAGATTCCAATTTATTGCATACTTCGTACGGTGCGCAAGTCATATAGTTCATCAATTCGTATGTTATTAGTAGTAATAACGGTTTTAGTAATAATAGTTTTAGTAATAGTTTTAGTAATAATAGTTTATAATCAGTTATAGTTCAGTTACACAGGATAGATTACACAATTATTTATCTATCTATATAATTTTTTTTTTCAGTACAGAGTGCTAGGAAAATATCTTACTTAAATTGCATAAATAATGATATTAACATTGTGTTTTACATCTTTTTTCACATTCATATTTACAGTGATTCATTTTTTATTAAATTGATTATAATATTGTTTCTTTGGGTGGCTTCTTCCTCGAAGCTTTGTAGAGCTTATCTGAATAATGTTATCAGTATCTTCATTATTGTTATACACCTTACTGACTGTTTTGTTATGTAATCTGCAGTCTTTGATTTTGAGGATTACGTGTAGATGAATGAGGTGGATTAATCCCACCTACTTCGAAGCTTGGGTTAGATTTTATGAAGAGAGTGGGATTAGCCATCACTATTTATGTTGTTGTTACTATTTATGGATGGAAAGTAGACATTGCATGCTGGTAATTTGTGATGTGTATATTAGTGTTAATGGTATATTAACTTTGTTGGTATATATTCCAGAGTTTGTGTTTTAGTGTTCTATAGTTATCTATGGGTTTTAAATTTCTTGGTAGATTGTTGAGTTGCGTGGGTATCTGATGCAATCTCACAAAAGAACCGCATGAGTTGTTGAAGGGTGTAGTGATGTAGAGAGTTGTTGTAGGTCATGTTATACGATATGTGTCTCTGTTGTTTCGATAGGTGATGTTGAAGTAATTCTTTATTAATGTTATGTAGTGTTTCAGATTTTTTATGCTCAGGATTTTGTGTATCATCATGTGCTGGTCGAATATTGGTTGTTGCGTGTAAGGTGTCCAAATCACTGTTGACACAATTTTCCTATGTAATATTTCTAATTTTGTTAGGTGGCTGTTTGATGTGTTTGCTTAGACTGTTATACCGTATCTGAGTAGGGATTCACAGATACCGTGATATAGGAGTTTTTTTATATTAGATGGAATAATGTCTTTTACCTGGAAGAGTTTTGCTGCGATGATCCAGAGTTTGGTATGTAGGTATTTTATATGTTTTGTCCATTTAAGGTGGCAATCTATGTAGAGACCAAGGTATTTTGCATGTGTTACAGGTTTGATTTCAGGACATTGGCAGTTTTTTTTGTTGTTAATGCAGCGTTGTGTGACAGTGTATTGATAGTGGTGTGGGGGTGCATGATTCTTGGGTATGACAGATGTGTATTATCAACATCTGTGTTTTGGTGCCGTTGATTATAATTGTGTTTTGGTAGAAGTATGTTGTGATTTCATTTAGGTGTTGATGTCTGTGTGGATTGCTAGCAGTGCAGTGTCATCTGCATACTGAAATATTTG
This sequence comes from Typopeltis vanoorti, assembly GCF_054136105.1. Taxonomy (NCBI): domain Eukaryota; kingdom Metazoa; phylum Arthropoda; class Arachnida; order Uropygi; family Thelyphonidae; genus Typopeltis; species Typopeltis vanoorti. Next base: position 88,364,952 of record NC_143564.1, on the reverse strand, counting down.
ACTTCTTATGGCCATGTTATGAACATCATTTATGTATATGTTGAATAGTGACATATACTTATTTTTGTTACTTGTGTTCTGTTTGCGAGGTAGTTCCTGAACCATGTTTGCAGTGTTCCTCTTATACCGATTGAGTATAGTTTGGTGAGTAGTATGTCATGTTTAAGTGTATCAAATGCTTTGGTTAAGTCAAGCAGTATAAGGATGGCATACTTGTTTTTGTCGAGAGCTTTGTTTATTGCGTTGGTGATATCTTCTCATAATGTGATAGTGCTTTTTGTTTTCTGAAAGCCGTATTGGTTTTGTGAGATGATGTTGTACTTCTGTAAATGGTAAATAATAATAATAATAAACAAGTATTTGATGCCAGGATTGCAGGAAAATTATACATAGGAAGACCAAGATCTAGGTTAGTGATGCTGTTAGAAATGCCTTAGAGTACCGAAGTATAAGATTTGATAATATTTAGCGTCCTTACTGATAACAGACTAATTTGGAGGAAGATTTGTTAATAGTGGATTATTAATAATTTAAACATTTCATTTCATATTATCTTAGTGTCCTGTACTCTTAAGGAGACATGTTAGGACTTTGATGATGATATATTGACACTATCCCATCAAATTTGGCAGATTGTATTCCATTAAATACCTCTTTTTAAAAGTAAAATTAGAGTTAGGAGTTATATCAGGTTGAATTGTGTCCCCCATGGATTATTGTAATAAGAATAGTTAGTCACTTGCTACAGTACTTGACTTATGAGTTACTGCCATGAATCACAAAACCTGTTAATTTTTATTTTTTACAAGACTAGAATTATAATACTTACAACCATATTTATATACGAGTGTGATCTGAAAAGTTCTCTGCAACACAATGAAAGAACGAATTTATAATTTCAAAATTTTTTTTATTTTTCAACATAATCGCCCTTAAGATTAATACATTTATTCCAGTGATGCTCCAGCACCATTATCCCATCCCTGTAGTGATTTGCAGTAATATCTGCAAAATACCCCTCTACAGCTGCAATCACCTCTTGATTCGAAGAAAAACACTGACCAGCAAGGAAGAGTTTTAGTTTTGGGAAGAGATAGAAGTCAGAGGGAGCCAAATCTGGGGAATAGGGTGGAAGTTCCAACAATTCATAGTGTAGATCTCTTATTTTTCCCATTGCCAAAACACCTTTGTGGGCAGGTGCACTGTCCTGATGGAAGATGATTTTTTTATTCTGCAAACCGGATCTTTTCTCACGAATTTTTTTGTCTAGTCTGGTTAAGAGATCAGAATAATATTCCCCAGTTATTGTTTTACCCTTTTTAAATCATTAATAAATAAAATGCCTTTAGCATCCCAAAACACCGATGCCATGACCTTTCCTGCTGATGGAACTGACTTTGTCTTCTTTGGCGCAGAACAACCAACTACTGTCCGCTATTTTGACTGCTGTTTGGATTCTGGTGTGTAATGGTGAATCCAAGTCTCATCCATAGTAATAAATCGACACACAAAGTCAGTTTTATTCTTGTTAAAATGCTCCAAGCACTGTTCAGAGATTTTCATGCAAGTGCGTTTTTGATCTGCTGTGAGCAAGTGCTGCACCCATCTTGCACAAAGGTTTTTCATTTGCAATTCCTACTGCAAAATATATTTTACATGTCCTTTTGAAATGCTTATAGTTTCAGGAATTTTATGCACTTTCGGCCATCCAATACCATATCATGCACTTAATTAATGATTTCTGATGGTGTTACACTTTTTGGACTTCCTTCACGTGGATTATCTTCAAGGCTGGTATGGCTACATTTAAACTCGGCAGCCCATTTCTTAATTGTTGAAAATGAAGGAGAAGAGTGCCCATAAATTATGAACTTCGAATGAATTTCTTTTGGCGTTAAAGCTTCTTTTACAAAGAATTTTATGACTGCACAATACTCTGTTTTATCCATTTCAAGGGATACAGACAACACTTTTGCTTCAGATGCCAAAAAACTACTTGATAGAATGACTTGCAATTTCACATGGATGCTTATGACAGATGTACCAACTTAGAAAAAAAAACCTTGCTGACAGTGTTGCCATCTATGGTTGAGGCCGAGAACTTTTCAGACCACCCTCATATGTTAAGGAACAAACATATATGTTAACATTACTATTAGTAGTTTAGATAATGGGCTCCAAAGAATTTTAACTCCCGAATTATATAATGTCATATTAAACATTTTTAAATAATCTTCAAAGAGAGCATTCAAAAACTCCACATGTTCTTTTACATGTTCCAAGCAAAATCTTATATAAAAATATGATAGCCTTAGAAGTGGAAACCAATTTTCCACTTCCACTCCAGTTGGACTACTAACAAATGGGTAGTCAGCCTGTCAAATCTCAGACTTACTCAAGATGAAATTAATGTTTTTGCCAAAGGACATAATTTTACCATCATAGGAAAAAAAAAATCCCATATGCAGATTTCATGCCACAAATTGAAAGAAACTTATGTGACCTTCTGTCTGTAGTATCTGCTAACCAATCACTGTTGAAAGTGATTCATATTTTATATAGTGCAAAGTTACAACTTCTAAGCATTTCAAGATCTGAAATAAAAGCTTTACTCTAAACTGTTATCGTGGATTCATCAGAATATAATTGTAAGAACAATATTCGTCTCTGAGATCTGTCTACTTATAAACCTATTACTAGTCACAAGTAAACAAATTAAATCAGTTGCTAGACAGCAACAAATTTGTTGGATGATGACACCTTCAAAAATTAAAATTTTTTTTCATTTCTGAACTGCTTGACTATATGGTCTACCTAAAATACATAAAAAAGGACTTGCCTTTATGGCCAATGGTTGACTGTATTGGCAGCCCTATATATAAATTTTCTGAATTTCTATCTAACATACTCTCCACTATAAGAGAAAAATTCCTTCTTACATAAATACTGCAGATTTCATCACTGATGTGAAGGACCTCCACCTTTCCATCTGATATCCTCCATTTTCCCTTCTTCACCAACTTTCTATTAAATATAACTATTCAACTCTGTAAGGATTTTTCCAGCTGACATGCTTAAATTATTTGAATTTTGTTCCAGATACTTTTCCTGCAAGGTAATCGATACAAGCAGGTGGAGGTTGTTCCATGGATTCTTCCTTGTCACCACTTCTGTCATATTGCAAACACTTGGAGGAATATCACTTCACTACCATTGCCCCTTGTCCCTCCACTTGGTTTTGTTATGTTGATTATATGTTTGCTGTTTAGTCGTATGCAAATAGAGAATTAGACAGTTTCTTCGATAAAATTACAACCTTTTCCTGAAAATGAAAGTTATATTAGGAAAAGGGAAATAATGGAGTCCTTTCTTTCTTGGATTTGCTGGTAAAGAGGAATGTCGATGGCACTCTCAGCCTTTCAGTATATAAGAAGCCAACATTCACTAGAAGATATATTCTTCAGGACTATGCACCACCCTTCACAAAACCTCAGCTTTGTCAAGACTTTTCCACAGGACATGTCATCCAATCTTCAAAGAAGCTTATCTGTTCCTCTGAGGACACACTCAGACAATAATTACAATCTCTAAAAGACAACATGGTTCTGAATGGATATTTTCCATCCAAATTACAGTGCATCATGGACAATTGTTCTCCTGTTAATAGCCCATCATTGGATACCAAGAGAATCACTGGTCCTTATATAAATATTATCTCTGAACATATCTTAAAATTTCTAAAAATTTGAATTCCATACAATCTTCAGGCCAATTTTTCTCTTTCCTACTTTCCACAAAAGACAAACTTTTGCATTTGGCTCACCTGGGAGAGTACCAGAGTCTTTGTTTCTTCAGTCTCTCCTATTATCACTCAGACTGGTCATACCATAGACATTCAATGATCAGAACATGTGAAATACATCCATTTCCTCTAAGCTGAGAAATCTGGTCTTGTTGAACATAGAGTTTCTAATAGCCACAGGATCCTATTGGGCAACCCAAAAATTCTTCATACAAGTTCTTTCAAATTTGAGGTACTTTTCAAAGAAGCTCTTCGGAATCAGATCAATATCTTAACCAAAATGATATACTGAAAATTACTAACAGTGACTGTGAACTCTCATCCGTAATCCTACATTCAAATTGTAATATGTATCTGCAATGCTTACACAAAACATTTTCATTGGGTTTGTTGTATGTGTATATATATATATATATATATTTACCCCCCTTCTTTTTTATATATATTTGATTACATATATGTTTAATCTCCTCTTTTATATACACATACATCTATTCCATAATTAATTCATTTGGCATGTCATATTTCTTCCTTCTATTCCCTGTATATGAATAATTGTTTCTACTTTATACTTAATTGAACGTACTGTTAGCATAGCATCTTGGTATGGTTTCAGTGTGTCTCTATATGCATTTCTAGATGCAGAAATCTTAATTTAATATTAGTTGTAAATTTAAATTCAGTAATTTTCTTGTTAAACACTTGTGTGCCATACACTTTTACATCTTCTAATGAGTTTTGCTTTCTTTTGCCTTTGTTATCTTTGTTTATAATTGTGTCAATGACTATCTCCTCAGTTCCTGTGGGGTCCTAATAGTACTATGTGACTGGCCAAATAGCAGTAGAACAGGAGCACTTTGTGTAACTTTTGTTCAGTTTCTTCTTCTTCTTGCTTCATGTAGCTTCAGTTCTTGCTGTGTGTTTTCACTTTGATAATGTGATGAGATATTCATCATGAAATATTAGTGTTTTACATTAAATTCTTTATTTCATTATGTAAATTTATGTAATGTCATTGTATAGTCATTTACTCTTGAACTTTTATTTTAAATTCTTTGTGCCTTCATTTTTTGCAAAATGAAAATAGATGAACTGATAATGACAGTTGCATTTTTATGCAACTGTGAGTACCAGTTGAATTCACTAACAACATTCAGCATCGGAGAAAGATGTTGGAAGTTTTTTCCACTTGGTTAGACTATAAATTATATATTTAGTTTAATCCTTTATCCAAGTGTAAGCAAACAGAGTTTGTGCCCGAAGTATCTTCAGGACTGAGGCAACTCGTGGCAAAGGTGGACTAAGTTCACATCACTTTCCTTAGTATCCCATAATGTACAGCACATCTCCTTGCAGACATGTATAATGCTATCCATTATGGGAATGGTTGCTACTCAGACCAATTTCGACCTTTATTGAGATCTCTTCAGTGGGGGCCAGACCCAGAGGTGATACCAAAATTGAAGCAATGCAGAATTCATATTTCCATATGCCAGTTGCCAAAAGGTGTCACACTTTATTATTAAATTACTCTGGATTAGAGAAAGATGTTGGAAGTTTTTTCCACTTGGTTAGACTATAAAGTATCCTGAAGATACTTCAGGCACAAACTTTGTTTGCTTACACTTGGATAAAGAATTAAACTAAACATATAATTTATAGTCTAACCAAGTGGAAAAAACTTCCAACATCTTTCTCTAATCCAGAGTAATTTAATAAGGTGTGACACCTTTTAGCAACTGGCAACTGTTTGGTGCTGTGGGCACCAGAATCCCCCCTTTTGAAGACTCAACATTCAGGGGCTAACCTGAGTGTTGAGTCTTCGAAATTCGAGTCATCACAATTCAAGGAGAACCAGCCTACCAGTCTGAAACACGGGGGGGGGGGGGGGGGTTGGTGCTGTAGGTGCCAGGGGGCAGAGCCCCCTAATATATGTGTGTGTGTGTGTGTATATATATAATGTATATAATGTATATAATAGTCTTCAGTAGGTGTTATAGAATTGTTTAGTCTGAAGCATACTCAGCAGACATGAGTATGTGGTTAAGTAGTTAATTTAGCTAAAAAATAGGTTAAGCTAGGGTGGAGATGTATGCTGGTGTGCTTGGTCAAATTCTTATCAGATTGATGGGCAGTGTGCAACTAACCCCATCCTTGTAACTTCAGTCAGGTTGCACCAAACAATACCAAAAACTCCTCTCTCTTTTTTCCTGATGCTTCTGGCAGTAACATACACAAACTGCATTATCTCCATAAGCCGACACCTTGTATTGACTACTCCATTCAATTATATGCCATGGTTGGCCGAGTGGTTAGTGTATCTACTTTTGGCTGGATGTTGGGTGTGGGTTCGAATCCTGAAAAATAAATTCTAAAAAATAAGAATATCTACCCCCCCTCCCCTCCCCCAAATAGCTCTAGTTTCCCTGACTGCACTTCCACACTCGGTGAACAATGTTTTCTCCATGCACCTAACTCCAAATCCATTTAAATGCAATCCATCAACCGTATATAAGTACTTCCCTCCATCACATTCACTCCATAGGTATATGAACTGCACATTTCTACCCAGTCTATGCAATGATGCATTTGCAACAACACTCACCTCTGCCATATTATGGCATCTGGTGTGCATAATCTTTATTCTCTCGCTTTTCTTTTTTGCTTCTTCCAATAACTCTTTCATATGGTTTCTCATATTATGCTTATCACCTTTCAAGTCATTTCTACCTGTCAAAATAATCAACCTTTCACTCTTTTTTTTTTTTTTTTGTTTCATGAAAGTCTCACTAATGTTATTAACTTAGCATCAGGTACAAGATTTTGTTATGATCTCATTAAGCACTCCTCTTTTTTTTAGAGTTGCCATAAAACTTTTTCTCCATACTCCTCTCACTTTTCATACATACTTTTTTCTTACCTTACACTTTTTCAGCTCTGCCACTCACCTGATATTGCTGCAATCTTCTGAACTCTTATTTTTTTTCATGACTTCCTCTTCATTTTCTTGACATTCCAGCACTGCCCTCCCACGAACAGATTCACTGATATGTTTTCCCACCTTTCTATCAACTGTCACCACTCTGCTTTCATACTTTTTACTTACCCCACACAAGTGGCACTTATTCCCAGAAGACTTCCGACATAACAATTATATATTTGGTTTAATCCTTTATCCAAGTGTAAGCAGACAAAATTTGCGCCTGAAGTATTTTCAGGACTGAGGCAACTCGTGGTAAAGGTGGAATAAGCTCTCATCACTCCTTGTCTTAGTATCTCCCATAATGCAAAGCACATCTCCTTGCAGACATGTATAATGCTATGCACTAAGAGAAGGGCTACTACCCAGACCGGTTTTGACCTTTATTGAGGTTTCACCAGTGGGAGCCAGACCCAGAGGTGGTGATATTAAGGTGGAAGTAATGCAGAAGTCATTTCACCATATGCCAGTTGCCAAAGGTGTCAATACCTTATTATTCAAATTCTCTGGATTAGAGATAGTTGATGAAAGTTTTTTCACTTGGCTATGCTACCAATTATATATTTGGTTTAATCCTTTATCCAAGTGTAAGCAAACAAAGTTTGCACCAGAAGTATTTTCAGGACTGGCGCAACTCATGATAAAGGTGGAATAAGTTCTGATCACTTGCCTTAGTACTGGCATATGGTGCTATGACTTCTGCATTACCTCCACCTTAGTATCACCACCTCTGGGTCTGGCTCCCACTGATGAGAACTCATTAAAGATCGAAACCGCTCTGGATAGTGGCCCTTCCCTTAATGCATAGCATCATACATGTCTGCAAGGAGATGTGCTTTGCATTATGGGAGATACTAAGGCAAGTGATCAGAACTTATTCCACTTTTACGAGTTGCCCCAGTTCTGAAAAATACTTCAGGTGCAAACTTTGTTTGCTTACATTTCGATGAAGGATTAAACCAAATATATAATTGGTAGCATAGCCAAGTGAAAAATCTTCCATCATCAACTATCTCTAATCCAGAGAATTTCAATTAAGGTTGAAACTGGTCTGGGTAGTGGCCCTTCTCTTAATGCATAGCATTATTCATGTCTGCAAGGAGATGTGCTGTGCATTATGGGAAATACTAAGGCAAGTGATCAGAACTTATTCCACCTTTATCATGAGTTGCCCCAGTCCTGAAAATACTTCAGGTGTAAACTTTGTTTGCTTACACTTGGATAAAGGATTAAACCAAATATATAATTGGTAGCATAGCCAAGTGAAAAACTTCCATCAGCTTCCGACATAATTGCTCACAGTCTTACTTTCCTTCCATAAATCTTTTACTTAACGTACTGAATGCATTTGACACAATTCTTCTGGCTTTCTTAACCTCATTGTAGAAAACCAATTATAGAAATGATAGAAACTGTTGCACAGTGTATTATTCAACAAACTTATTGCATTATTCATTTATTTCTCATTGCCGTCTTCATAACACCTTTACTTAATTTTGATTTTGAGTATAGACGTAATTTTGAAGCTCCTGTGAAATAAGTGATTTTTTTAAAATTTATCGAGTATTTTTTGTTAGTGTATTTTTACTCTGTTATTGTGATTTTTATTATATTTTATTGTATTTAGTGGCAAAATTCTTCTTATTTTCTTCTTTATGTTTTGCTTTCCTTATTCCAATCCTGGTCATTTTTGATGTAGCTATCTGGTATCTTACAAACTTTGGTTTCTCTGAGCAGTTGGTTGGTTGTTCTCTAGCAGGCTACTAACTCAATCAGTGAGCACCTCCTGTATTTTCTGGATATATTGGTATAGCCTTCGTACTTTGGTTGGTCCTTCTGGAAGCATCCACTTCTAGTATTCTTTGTATACATTACCCATTACCTCGCACCATGATGAGGTGCAGGTGGGATTAGTAAGTGGTTATAAATCTGTCTAACTATATGCTTTCTACAGAAATGGATGTAGGCTAAATTTTACAATGCCTTCTAAATTTTTTCCCAGACAAGAATAAATTATTGAAGCTCAGACTAAATTAGAAAATGATCCACACAATTTTTTTTTTTTTTTTTAAATCTACATATACAGGTATCCCTTGCTTAACACGGGATTTCATTAATGCGGCAAAATTAATTGTGGCAATCCCTTGATATATGCGGCAAGAGTTTTGATTAATGTGCCTTTAACCTTGCGGAGCTCGCAGCTGATCTGACAGATACATGCAAAATGTTTAATGTAAATATTCTTACACATTTCAGTGTATAGCTTGGAGGTCTTGAGTAGCTGCACATTCATATGTTACGGGTGATATTCCGCACTGTGTTTTTTGCTGTCAGTTTGGTTTAACATATGTAAAGGTTTGTGATATTTAACAGTAAATTGTGTCTGAGAGATACCATGACCTTCGATGTCAGTATAGTATGGTTTTGTTGTTGTTGTTTTTTTTTATTCTTTGTTCAATAATTTCTAGATTGTAACTGAAAATAAATAAACCATCATGTATACTGAAATAGAGAGCCAAAGGCTTATTTATCATACATGTCCTCTAGGAGATGTGCTTTACATTATGGAAAATACTGGAAAGTGATCTGAGCTTACTCCACCTTTACTACGAGTTGTCCATAAGGTTGCTTATGCTTGCATCCACTGAAACTTTTAGTTTCTATATAGTCGGCCAAAACTCTTGTAGTTTCTTCTATATTCTGCTATGAAATAATGTTGGATTTAATATTTATCATACATGTCCTCTAGGGGATGTGCTTTACATTATGGATACTAAGGAAAGTGATCTGGAGCTTACTCCACCTTTATTACGAGTTACCCATAAGGTTGCTTATGCTTGCAATTGCCGAAACTTTTAGTTTCTATATATTCGGCACGAAACTCTTGTAGTTTCTATATTCGACTATGAAATGATGTTGGATTCAATATCCACTTAATTTGTACCATCATGTATTAGATTTGCAGTATTTTTTCTTTATGTTTTATTGCTTGTTTGTCAAGGTCTGGAGAGTCATTTTGCTTGTTATCGTAGAATTTAAGCCGATAAGAAAAAAACTAAAACTGTTCAAACAACTCTTGATAACTTCTTTTGATAAAAAAATTGCAGTAAATAATTTAGGTACAAGCATTTATTAAACATTTACTTTGCATTCATTTTTTATCTTTCCTAAAAGAGTACCATGTAAAACGAATTATTAATACAGTAATCGATCATGGACGAATTGTGATTTTTTATCATTGATCATTAGATTTGATTAACGCGATTTTGATATATGTGGTAACATCGAGGGATTAATTAACTGCGTTAATTGAGGGATACCTGTGTGTGTGTGTGTGTGTGTGTGTGTGTGTGTGTGTGTGTGTGTGTGTGTGTGTATATATATATATATATATATATATATATATATATAAAGCAAAGTCTGTTTTCAGTGTTCTCTTATAACTCGAGAACAAATTGACCATTTTTGATGATTTCTTCATGAATAGATAGAGGATGTTCCAAAAATAGTTTATGTGCATTTTCATCAATGTACACCTCCAGATTATGGAATAGTAATTCATTTTTTTTTTTTTTTACTTCCCTTTACAGCCTGTACTGTGGTTTAACAATACCTGGCCACTGTTTTGTGGCCAGATATTGTTCAGTTTTTTAGATATTGTTAGATATCATGATATTAAGTTCTTTCGTTATTATTATATTTATTAGCATTTTTTATAATTGTTAGTAGATATTTTATTTTTTTGACGAAGAGCAAGTTCTATAAGTTGCTCGACTCCTGCGGCAAGGCTTATGAGACTAAATAGACAGAGCAAAATTATTGAAGTTTCTTGGAATAAAAAGGAAGAGTCTGCTTTCTCTTATAATTGTAATATAAGATATTCCACTGATCCAACAGTTGTGATCAGTACTGACTGTAGTATGTCAGCACTGTTAAGCACTTAAATACAGACATGAATCTCCTGGAATGTGTTGTTTGAATGGAAAGGTGAAACTAAATGAAATCACAGATCCTCCTAAACCATTATTATCATTCATTACAATGCAAAATGCACAGTCTCATCATATTTTTTAAACTATTTGAGCTTACAATTCCACATTTAAAATGACATCATTTGGTGTGAAACAAATAGTTGAAAGGAGTTTCATGCCTACTTTCAAGGTGCAAAGTTGAGTATACCAAGTACCAATTGGTTGGAAGTTTATTACAATTCAAACCAAATGATCATAAATTTTTACAAATTAATTTTGTTTCAAACCTACACAAACACGCAGCTTTCCATTGTAGAGGGTTGAAATTGGTTGAAACAAGTGTGATCTCAGAAATTGTATTTGATTTACTAATGTTATGCTACATCAGCATAACATATGTATACAAACTTCATCATCATCATCAAGAGGTATCAGGAATAATAATAATAATAAATTCCTGACATGTACTCTCAACGGATGTACAGGATATGATAGTACTACATGAAAATCTTACATCATTACTAACTTCCTATCTACAATTTTCCTCCAAATCAGCCTGTTACCTGTGAATACGCCAACATTATCAGGTCTTTTATTTCTATCTTCTAAGGTACTTTTTACTGTATCAACCTATATGTTGGTCTTCTTCTGGATCTTTTTTCCTGCCAACCTGGCAGAGAACACTTGTTTTGCTAATCTTTCCTCTTCCATTCTGTTTAAATATACAAACTTTTAAGTCAGCTATAGAGAATGCTAACAATGTGCAAGAACTAAGATGGGCCATACTGGTCAAACCGAGTACTGACAGGATATTATGCAGGCAGATTCAGTGCCCACAGCTAATGACATAGCAATTGTCATTACTGGCAAGAATTTAACTGCGGAGACATAATCTTACATGGTCACAGCGATAGACTGAAACAGATATGCGAAACACATAGAGCCTGTGATGCACTCCAATATCCACTTTTATTTTGCAGACAAGAGGATGGAAGTTGCATTGATTTGTTACAAATGAATCCAGGAAGTAGAGAACTTACAAGTAGAAAAACCATTTCAGCAATGAATTTTTATGCATATTGCATGATGGTGCAGATGGAAAATTTAAATCCACTACATAGTTATGGTCAACTCATCAATCAATACCGGGTTGACATGTATGCTAAAATTGAGTCCAAGCATCTCACTTCAGGGTATTTACTCGAGTATTTGGTGCTGGTTGTCATGTTGTAGAATTGTGAGCATTATAACACTTATTTGTAAATAACATTAGAAGTTTCATCATACTTAACAAAATTAACTATTATTTAAATTAAGGGGATATTAAATCCCACATTGTTTTAAAACTGAATAAGAAACTCAAAGATTGGAATCAGAGAGTTTCATGCCGAATATAGTATAATAAACTATAAAAGTATCGGCGATTACTAGCATGAACTAATGCAAGTGGTCCTAGTACGTAGTACAAACTTGGGCAACTTGCAGCAAAGGTGGTAAAGTTCTGATCACTATTCTTGGTATTTTCCATAATGTAAAAACACATTTCCTAGGAAATGTATGCTGTTATTACATTATGGTGGGAGGTCACTACCCAGACCGGTTTTAGCCTTTATTGCGGCTTCATCAGTGAGTAGCTAGACCAAATTAATACCAAAGGGTATAGCGAAAAGAACTTATATACTCTGCTATACGAGTTGTCAAAAAGGTGCCCCATTAAGTTACTTAAATATAAAGAGCCAATAGGCTTCATTTCGGCGAAATGGTTATTTTGCCGAAATGAAGCCTATTGGCTCTTTATATTTAAGTAAAAATAACTAAATTCTCAGGACTGCTAACTTGAGAACATGCTATGTATAACTGCCCATGTCTGGAACATTCACCTCTTAAATCTAAATCTGCATATCTAAGGGTCTATTCTTGGGCTTTATTAATCATCATTGCAAAGCAAACACTTATTGGAAATTGTAACCATTTGAATGCAAATGGATAGTCTGAAGGAATGAGGGGTATCTGAGGAATGAAATCAATTTCTCCGATACCAGGATTTATGTTCTTATTATGTTGCTCTGAAACGTGGACCCCCACAAATGTTTGCAATAGAACTAGGCTTCAAGTAAAATCATTTTGAAACTGAATGTGATATTTATAGGTCCTGCTATTGGAGAAATTGTCTTCATTCCTCAGATAACTCTCATTCTTTCAGATCATTAAAAACTTGAAATGTGGAAAGGCAGCTGGATTGGATGGCATTTCACCAGAAATTCACAAATATGGCGGTATAAAATTTTTTCAGCAGCTGTAATGCATAATTCAGAGAGCTTTGTCAGAAGGTCAAACTCTAGATGATTAGAGCAGAGCTCTCATAGTGTTCCCATCTATAAAAAAGAGAATAAAGCTGAATGTGAGAATTGCAGAGAAATTTCTCTGTAAGTGTTCCAGGTAAGATTTATTTATGTAAGCATCCTTGAAAAGAGGTTGCAAAAAATTGTGGAAGAGAAACTTTGAGAAGAACAAGCTGGATTCAGGCCAAATAGAGGTTGTCAGGATCAGATTTTCACTTTATGATAAATTGTTGAGAAATCATGGGAATATGACAAATATCTGAGTTAGGTTTTGTAGATTTGAAAAAGGCATACCAGAAGGTTTTCAGAGTAAAGCTTCTGTAAACACTACAGTCATATGGGGTAAATGGAACATTATACAAGGCAATTCATAATCTATATTTAAGTTGTAAGCCAAAACTTAGAATTGAAGGGAATACAGGAAGGTAGTTTGATATAAAATCAGGTGTAAGACAAGGATGCACATTATCTCACTCTTGTTAATAATCTATATGGATCACATTATGAAAGAACATGGCACCAAACCTGATATTGGAATTGGTGATATCAAACTTAGATCTTTGCTTTAGCAGTTGATGTTGTACTCCTAAACACATCCATTGCAAGACTCTGGGATTCTCTAACTAAAGTGAATAATGGCTATAACAAGTTTGGTATGAAAATCAGCAATAAAAAAAGACCTAAACTATAAAAATAGGCAGAAACATAGAAAATTTCAGCTGCATTCTGAATGGAGAACCTATAGAACAAGTAAAACATTTCAATACTTTGGCATGATTTTTAGTGAAGATGATAAGTTAAATATGGAAGTAGACAACAGAATTAACAAAGCTGGTATGCTGGGGAGCAATTGAATGAATTTAAATGGAATAAGAGAGAAATTAGCCAAAGCACTAAACTAGCAATATACCTAATCTAGCTATAAATACTGTTACAACTTCAACACTGTATAAACCTTTAATCCAGTGGTTCTCAACCTTTTATGTCTGGATGTAACTGGCTTACTCATTGTATACATAGATAAAACTAAAATTATAGTATAACAATGGGTATAAAAATAAAACATATATATATATACACACACACATACTTATATACACACACATTAAATTTTCTATTTGTAAATTACATATATCTATAAACACAAAAACCAAGAATACCTAATATAGCCCACTCAGGACTTTAGGAAAAACAATAATCTTCTCTCTTTGACCTCATTTGCTGTATTAGTGCCTGCATGCATGTGTCTTAACCTAAAGTTTCCATGAAGATGGCAACGTGACTTTGCCGAAATATAGGAAGTATATATTAAAGTTTATTTTAATTTATATTCCCGTTTACGTTGTGAATTCCTTAAGTAATTTAATAATCAAACACAAAGAGTGACATAAACAATTTAAAAAATCTTACAAAATTATGAACATTTTACTGTATAATCAGTGAGATGATAGCTGCATCATTCAGTTCTCAGAAATTAATCAATATCAGTGTTGCCAACTTAGCGACTTTGTTACTAGATCTAGTGACTTTTGAGTTCTCTTGGTGTAACCCCCAAAATTTTGCCATGTATCGGGGTATACGCACACCACATTGAGAACCCCTACTTTAATCTATCAGTAAATCATTTACAGCTTTCAGCACACCATGCCAAGTGTTCAGAATCTGAACTTGGAATGCATGTGCATTTTCTAGTTACAGATGATGCTGCCACACATCATGAGTGTGCAGTTTTCCTCTCCAATCTGGCAAATGGCCTCATCTTATATGAACTGGTCTGTTGTATCTGCTGCTTTTTTTTTTGTTAGTGTTTACAAGCAAGTTTGGCGATTTTGTGATGGCTATCCATAAAGAACAGAGAATGTGTGCGTGAAATTTTGTTTTCTTTTGGGTTAAACTGCAGCTGAAACTATTGCTATGCTTCCACAAGCCTTTAAGGATGACTCTTTAGGTAAAACACAGGTCTATGAGTGGTTTTCCCATTTCCAAAATGGGGACATTGTCATTTGAAGACCAACCATGATCTGGCCGATCTTCGACAAACAGAAACGATGAAAAACATCGAAAAGGTTTGCCAGGCAGTCAACGAAGATCATCGAAAGACTACTGAGCAAGTTTCTAAAGAGAAGAATTTATCATGGAATTCATGCCAGTGAATTTTAACAGAAGATTTGTAAATCAAATGTGTATGTCTGCTAAATTTGTGCCTCCTTTGCTTAGAGGATCAAAAAAAAAAAAAAAAAAAAAAAAAACCACTCTCCCTACTCACTTGATCTCTCTCTCTCTCTCTCCATGTGACTTTTTTTTATTCCCACAGATAAGGAAAACCATGAAAGAGCAGCGATTCATTGATGTGGTGGATGAAGTGAAAGAAAAGTCACTGGAGGCTATAAGCAGTATTCCAGTTGAACTGTTCCAGAACTGTTTCCAGCAGTGGGAAAAATGTTGGGACAAGTGAGTTGACTCACATGGAGAGTACGTTGAAAGATACTAGAATATGGTATTATAAACTTTAATAAAATTAAAATAATAATTCAAGTTATTTTTGGGCACCCCTCGTATAACGTGCACATAGCAGGTACACAATGTTCAAAATATCCCCTTTTTCCTTCACGCATGCCTGAAGTCACATATCAGTGGCAACATACACAACATTCAATAGAAATCTGCCAAATCCACCTTCTGATTCAGATCAGCCCTTCCAGACAGCCAGTCAGATGGTGATATGTGTCCTTGCCTTGTGTGCAGGGGCTGAATCCTGTTGAAAGGTCCACTGTCTACTGTGAAACAAGATGTTGTTCTGGGCTGTACCACAGGTTCCAGCACAGTATCTTGTTACGCTTTGGCAGAAGTTTTGACCTCTTTCTCTCTGAGATACAACTTGGATATTCCTTGATAGAAGTGCCCTTAATTTTATCACTCTCTGCCTTATAAGCTGTGGTGTTAGGAAGTGTCCAATAGAACAGTAATAGGCTCTCATCCCCAGGTCATGAGTTAGTACATCATTCTCTGTGAAATGTTCAACTCTTGCAACATCGTTTTTGTTCTCACAGGAATACATCAGAGGTGTGTGTTCACAGCCATCACAAGCTGTTGTGTCTTTACGCAGTGTAGTCAACCTGTTCTTTGGCAGTCTGATATGTCTGCTGTATTGTTATAATGGCTAATAATCTGATAGATAAACATCCTACCAATCCCAAGTATTTTTAGTGTGTTGAAAATAACAGGTAGCTGCATTCCAACCTTGTGAAGTGCTATTACAGCTACATGGTTCTCATAATCTTCCCACTGCATGTTAATCCATACAGCTAGACAGCTCACTCTCTACTAATAAACACGAGAATGTTGGCTGCGCACAACATTCACCACTAATGGAATCAGGCTCATGCAATTCTGTGGCAGTGCTGGGTGTGCGGAAGTTGTAACAGTATTTATGGCAAGACTGTGTATGAGACAAGGTTCAAATCACTTTTAAGTTATGGATATGAGATTAGAGTCCACAGATATGAGGGTTCTTTGAAAAAATTAAGGGTCTGAACAGATGTCATTAGTGGTAGAATCATATTAAAAGTGATAACATTAGGAAGGAACTTGACATTGTTGCATTTGTGTGAGCAGGGCTAATCTGAGGCGGTATGGTCACTTTAATAGAATGGGAGGGGAAAGGTTATCAGAACAGGTGCTTGATGCCAAGATGGCAGGAAAAAGGCCCAGAGGACAACCAAGGTCTAGGTGGATTGATTTAGTCAGAAGTGCCTTAGAAGAAAAAAGTGTTAGAAATTACAATATTTCAGTGCTGACAAGGAATTGACTAATTTGGAGGAAAATTGGTGATAGGAGGTTATTAATAATCCAATCTTAATCATGTACTGCTATCATAGTAGCCTAAACATCCCTGAGTTTACCTATCAGGAAATTGATGATGATGAAATTTTAGAATGCTTTGTGGTAAAGAAACCCCCCTCCCCCCCCTTTTTTTTTTGTTAAAGAAAAGTCCATAGTGATAATTCTTATCACTCATATGCATGCATATATATAATATACTTGCTTTACTCTCACTCACCCACTCTCTCTCTCTCTCCAAATTTTTTAAGAAATAAAGTTTGTCATGCAACTTATTAAACTCTACTTCAAACAGGATATGCATGGATTTTCCTTTAAAATATGAACCCTTTGGTAAAACATCCATTAAATCTTCAAGGTCTCCATTAATTTCTTATTTTTCTTTTCTGCCCCCCCCCCCCCCCCCCTTACTCAGAAAATTCCCATAAAAATACAACAGCTGTTTTCTTGTTATGCAGGATAATATTCTGAACAACTGCACATGTGCAGATGTGGTAGTTCTCCTTGATAATATATGGTAGGGTGAGTTGAGAGGAACAATAAATTCAAGTTATGATAATTCAAAACAATCTCTGCAGTGTTAAATTTTACACTGTAACACTGAAGGATGATCGAATAAAGTTTTTGCGACAAGGCTTTGAACAGTGAAGGTCACTGATGTCTTAAATAGAACCAGAAAAAACAATATTGTTGAAATGTAAAAATTAAGTTAAATTGGAATGGAAACAGTTTGATTTATAATTAGATTGTTTGTTATAACCATCTTCATGTGAAGAAAATAACTAGGAATTACATCTCCCCCAAGACATACAATTTTTCAGAACATGATTCAGATTGACGATAGATAATATATGATATTTCTGCAAGTATGTTATTTAATGACTTGTACAAAAAATTTAATGTAATTAATGTTTTATATATATATATTTATTTATTTCTGTTACCAACATGGTATAATGTTATAGGAATGTAAGGTTTATATTCTCAGAAAGTGGATATATTAGTGGTTTAGAAAATTGTATATTACTTGGGGAGTCTGATTTCATATTGTCAAATTTTGAAGTTACCAACTGGCACAAATTAAAACCCAGCTGTGCCATTTCTAATGGTGTGAACATATTACTTATTCTCAGCATACACTTTTTCTTACTGAAGGTTATGGATACCTCTCAGATTTCAGAAAAATGGAAAATGTTGCTATAAAGGGGATCACTGATTTACTTGGAAGTAATTTTAATTGTGTTTGCAGAATATTACATATTGCAGAAAAGAGAATGATAGTTGAATATCATTTAGGGAGAATATATATATTATAATACACCAGTTAAACATGTTTGAGTCCAGATTTTGTAATATGCTTAAGAAATATGTTGCTAGTGTCGCAACAAGAAGTAGCGGTGTATTTGAATGGTGTTAACACTAAGTGTTTTTTTTTTCTTCTTTTTTTTCTTAATTATAACATGTAGATTTGTATAATGGTGCTTTTGTGTGATAGTCAGACTGGATATAATCATTGTATGCTGCTCAAAACAATTAGGGGATATTTTGGTTTTCTTGTAAATTATAAAGTTATAAAAGTAATTTACAGTGTAACACATTTATTTTAAAATGTTCTTAATATACAACAGTGTAGACAACATGCAAGTGCGTACATAATCATGTTAAGACTTGTCAAAATGTGTCTTAGCCGTATTAGCATGCGTGGCTTGTTGTGCTTACTTCCACAGTGCATAATTATCACTTCAGTTATAAACTTGTGTCACCTACCACCCATTATTTTGTCAAAAATGGCAGAGCAACATGATATCCCGGACTCCATGACTTGGAGAGCCATTGGTCGATTAGAAGCTGGACAAACACAACAAGTTGTTACTCAAGCGTGTCGTGTATCTCAAAGTGTAATTTCACAACTTTGGAATCATTTTCTGGAGACTGGAAATGTTTGCCAAAGACAAGGTCTAGGTCGCCCATCAACTACAACTCCAAGAGATGATCAGTATTTGTCATTACTTGCGAGAAGAACATGCCAATCCAATCAAACATGCCTGGGATGCTTTAGGTAGGCGTGTTTCTGCTTGACTGGTGCCGCCACGATCGCTTCAAGAGCTCGAAGTTGCTCTCACAAAGGAGTGGGGAAATATCCCACAGGAACTGTTTGATCATCTTATCCATTCCATGCAATCAAGATATACTGCTGTTTTGGAGACCATAACAAGAATATTCCTTATATATTCCTATAACAAAAATTATTCCTGTTAAAATTATTTCATTCTAAAATGTATAATTTGTTAAATTTGTAATAAATATCGATTATTTAAACAATATCTCATCAATTATACCCTATCCATAAGTAAGAAATATTTATTCATGTATAAAATGCCCAATAGTTATAATTATTTGCAGAAATTTATAATTATCCGACAGACACTAAAATATCCTTAAATTGTTTTGAGCAGTGTACCAGAATATTGCGGTTCTAAAAGTGTTCATTTTGGTTGTTATTTATATCAACTTGGAAGTGCTAGTTTATGTTACACAAAATGACAGTAGTGGCAGCAAAGAAGTGTACACCAGCAACTTGGAGGTTGAGTTTTCTATGGACTTTTCACAGCGGATTAGATGCAACAATTGTTTTATGTATGCATCCAAAAACGTTAAATATTTATGGAGTGTTAGATTGAACGATAAAAAAGAACATATTATAGTATGTGAGAAGTGTGATGAAAGGTTAGAACATTCCAAAAATATGTTCTAACCTTTCATCGCACTTTTCACATAGTGATCACGTAGGAACTAGAAAATGGTGTTACCAGGAATAATCAGAAACTGGATGGAAGTGTTTTCTAGGGTAATAATAGAAATGACATGGAAGAGCTTAGGCAAGAGTTAATGAAAATGAAGAGTCAGGTTGAATTTGTAATAAACAATTTGTAATAAAAAAGAGTCAGGTCAGGTATGGACGAGGAAAATATGGTGACTCAATCATTAAAGGTCAGGTAAAAAATAAGCTGCACAAGACATATTTTACATGGTGCAGCACAGAGAAAAGGAATATCACATGCTTTGCAGAGAAGGAAGGAAGGAATGGACAAATTAGTGATAGTGGTAGGCACAAACAACTTGGGTGGTGAGTCAAAGACTGTGGAAAGGGATTTGAAGAAGTTGCAGGGAGTGAAGAATAATAGTGTCATTGGGAAAGTCGTTAGTTTGTTTCCCAGATATGAGTAGTGAACTGAGATGGAGAGCAATGATACTGAATGACAAGATGTTGTGTCAGACTGAGAGTGTTCAATTTGTGAATGTATGGAATGAATTCAAAGAGGGAGCTAGAATGGTTCAAAGTTGATTGAATGCATTTGAATGGGTTTGGTGGTAGTCATTTGGAGTGATCATTGCTTACAAAGAGTATACAGGGTTCATATGAAATTAGCACCACCAAGAGTCTGAGAGAGGTTGAGAAACAGGTTGTGGAATTGGGAAGAGGATGGTTATAAAGGTGAGGATGTGATTATATCAGGGCATGATTATATGTAGTGAAGAAGGGTGTGAGGAGTAGATTTTTTACTAGAGAGTTGTTGTGGAGTGCATTTTGAATGCAGGTAGTGTAAATAAATTCAAAGCTCATTATGATATGTTGCTGGTTGAGTGGGCCTTCCATGATGCTTACCAAAATAATAATAAATGATAATAATAATAATAAAATGGAGGTGCATAGGTTATACTGATCACATGATACTACCATTAGGCTTAACATACTGACTGAGAAAGCTGACTATCTCAACTCGTCTTGCTATCAGATCTTTAATAGGTGTTTGAAGTTACAAACAGCTACAAGCAATCCCCTAAGTGTTTCATTGCACACAGAAAGCTGCATGCTATGAATTTCATATAAATACTGCATCCTACCTACCATTGTGGACAAATACTCATCACATCCTGATATGGGCCAAGTTCAGAACTTGGATTCTGGAACAGTGATGGACATGTTTGGATATGAAAGATATACACTAAGATAAAAAGAACACTTTTTATCTGAGTGTGTTGTCCCAGTGAAGAAATTTGTAAGTTGTAATGTAATGATGTGGAGGTTACTTGTGTTATGAATTAAATCTACTGGTTGTGCATGAAATCATGATACCTAGGTACTACATTGATATGCAAGGAGATGTGTTTTGCATTATGGGAGATACTGAGATAGGAGATGTTAACTTGCTCCACCTTTGCATGGAGTTGCCCTGGTGTTGTACCACCTTATCCTATTCCTGAAGATACTTTCAGGTGCAAACTTTGTTTGCTCACACTTGGATAAAGGATTAAACTTAATTTATTATATTCTAACCAAGTGAAAAACAAACTTTCAACATCTTTCTCTAAATCCAGAGTAATTTATTAAAAAGGTGGCACACCATTTGGCAACTCCTATAGGTAGAGATGACCTTGCTAATGCTTCTGCCTGGTATCTCTACTTCTGGGCCTGACTCCCACTGAAGGGACCTCAATAAAGGTTGAAACTAGTCTGGGTAGTGGCCGTTCCATTAATGCATAACATTAGACATATCCGCAAGGAGATGTGTTTTGCATTATGGGAGATACTGAGATAGGAGTGATGTTAGCTAGGTCCACCTTTGCTATGAGTTGCCCAGTTTTGCACTACTTA
Source organism: Typopeltis vanoorti (assembly GCF_054136105.1). Taxonomy (NCBI): domain Eukaryota; kingdom Metazoa; phylum Arthropoda; class Arachnida; order Uropygi; family Thelyphonidae; genus Typopeltis; species Typopeltis vanoorti. The sequence goes on along the minus strand of NC_143564.1, from coordinate 88,343,360 downwards.
CCTCAGTCCTGAAGATATTTTCAGGTGCAAACTTTGTCTGCTCACACTTGGATAAAGGATTAAACTTAATTTATTATATTATATTCTAACCAAGTAAAAAATAAACTTCCAACATTCAGCTTAAAGTTATCCTTTTTTTTTTATATAGCTAGTGTAATTTGGGCCCAGTTAAAGCTTAATTTATTTATATTTTCTTTGAAGTCTTAAAATACTTGATCAGTCCTTTCATGTTGTATATTTTTATTTTAATTAATTTATTTTGGAATTATTAAACCATTTCCTTCTTGGTATTTAGAAATGTGAAATCTCAGTTCATTTAATTATTATTGGTGAAGTAGAATTGTTTTGAAATAATAGAAAAGAAAGAATTATCTTGAGCAATATATACATCCTGGATCAAACATATGTATTTACTCGCCTAGTGTGAGACCACTACCCTGCTTATTGGAGGGCCTGAAGTGGCTTGAGAGGGTTCCATGTTTGGTCTCTAGAGCAGGGTTTTTGGACTGTGTAAAAAATAAATTAAAAATACAAAAAAATCTATATTAAAATTGATAAAAAAATAGAAAAAAAAATATTAGCCCACCCACAGTACCAAATGCATTATAGGTTTGCATATAACTTTTTGTGGGTGGTGAGCAACATAAAAAAAAAGTTAGATTTCAGTGTAGTGTAGAAATTTAATACTACTCACCTCTAATAGAACAACTATCACAATCCATAGAGAACACACCACTCTGTGCATAATTTTTACAACATGATCAGGAACATCAACATAGAGATAGAACTGGAAAGACAGAAGCAGAGGTAGAAGAAGGGAATTTTAAAATAATAATACAACAGCTCTTAATATATGTCCTTCAGTTGCATTCTTCAACAGGCAGTGTACCAAATTCTGTGAAGAAAGGACTCTCAAGCAAATCTATTTGGATGGAAAAGACATGGACACCACATAAGACATCCTTGATTCATTTCAGAAACACTAATGAATATCTGTTCAGAAACGATAGTTCCGTGGAACATTAATCCTTTTCCTGTTCATGTCCAGGATGGGCTTGATAGACACATTATAGCAGCTGAAGTTATTATAGCCAACAAAAACAAAAAAAAAAAAAAAGTCAGACATGGAAATTCCTTTAACCAGATGGTTTAGTGAGAGAATCTTACTGAGAAGCCTAGGATTTTGTTTTTGCAAAAATGCATAGATGTAAGGGATTCCTGTCAAAACAGTTGTGTTTAATTTGTTCTTGCTATATAATCTTCTCTCTCTCTCTCTCTCTCTACCAATGGTAATACTCTTGGTAGATCTGACTTGAGCATTTGACAAGAAGTTTGGTATGCCTGTCTGTTCTCCAAAGGACCTTATGCTAATACAACTACCTAATTCCTAGTCACCAGGCTCCTATTGAACCTGGTCAAAATCCATAAAGGAAATAAGCAAGGTTTTCTTCTGTCATATGCTATTTGCATTGATTCTAGAAGCATTTTTACAGGAAGTAAAAATGCTTCTAGAATCAATTATTATACTTCTAGGAAGTATAATTATATGCAGATGATGCAATGAATACTTGGAGGGATAATGATACAGTATACATATTTTTTTGTTAGGAAAAATTCAACAAAGTCAGTGGATGACTGTCATTGCCTATGAAATTGAGAATTTATAGAACATGGGATCTTGGAGGACTAGTCTCAAAGAGAGAGAGAACTCTTCACCATATACTTGAAATTTTCTTTACCACCTATATGTGTTACTAGTTAGAGAAATTAAACACAAAAGCATCAAAACCTTAATCGACTGTGTATATAAGGTTTTGAAAACTATACCTTACAACATTTTATTATGGAAATTCTGTTGTTCAGTCTGTTGATTTTCATAAAGATACTGTTTTAGTGATTTAGAGTACACCACTTGCTTTGTATGACATTCATCACAGAGATAAAAATCTGTTATTATTATGAGAGTTTTTCATTCTGTTCCATCTTAGATCACTTTAACTTAATGGGCAGCTGCAATAAAGGTCTGAGCTACTTATGAAGCCAAAGGCTTCATAAGTAGGTCAGACCTTTTCTATTGTGTCTTCCCCCCCTCTCCTAATATTATTAATCTCTCTCTCTTGCACTCCTATGCTACTCATGAAGCCATTCCATCAGTTTTTCACCTAAGTAAACTGGTTTGAATAGTGATTTTTCCCATAATGCATGGCAATATATATATATATATATATATATATATATATATATACATATGAAAGGAAGTGGGCTGTGCATTATGGGATGCTAGGGTAATATGATGTGAAGCAATCTGCCTCCATATACCAGTAACAAAGTCACAAAGTTAGTTCATGTCTCCACAGTTTAGGATAAACACAAGAATATAATTTTTTGTTTGATGTAATTTAATTTTTGTAATGAAGTGAAAGAATTTCTCAACTTATTCAGGACTTGATATTAGAAATATGAAAATTAACCATGAGGAAAGAACGAAGGAATATGGAGTACAAACTGCGATTGTATAAGCCATATTTATAAGTAATGCAATAAACATGGTATTACCAGTTGCTAAGAGCTACAATCCACTGCTATCAAGCTTCTGACAATAGACTTTTTTGTTATGATGATGATTTAATTGATGTTTCAAAACTGATGGTACAAATGTTTCAACTCTCTGGGCACTACTATGTAGAAAGAAAAACAATATGAGATGCTTAAACTTTGTTTTTAATTCAAGTGTCTATATCAAATACAGTTCCCCATCCCCTCCCTAACCAATTATACAACTGAAGTACATGTTGTTCTAAATCCATATTGTGAATTTTGTTTCTTAGTTTTCAGAATGCATGATCATTGGACGAGATTTGGTTAGGTTATTGCAGAATGTTGCAAGAATATCTGAATTTGAAAAAGTATGGAGAGAGTTATTATTTAATCCTACAACATTAGCTCCAAATTTTACAGGTAGGTTTCGTTTGTCATGAGTTAAATAATTTTTATAAGATGAAGAGTAAATTATTATTATTTTTTTAAATAGACCATAAGTATTAGGTGACAAAAAAAGTTTGGGTTTTTTTTCCAAGCATAGAATTAAATCATTGATAAAAAAAAGAACAAAAACAATTTATTCAGAAAAATGTCCATATCATAAGTAACTTTTTTCCAAACAAGTTACAAATGTAGATAAGCAAAGGTGTTTGCAGTTATTCTTTAGAAAGAGGCATGGTTTCACAACACCGCTTTTGCGGATATGAAATGAAGCCAACTAAAAGTTAAGCAGCAATTTGGCACAGGCTGCCTGAAAAACTAAGTACAGTGAGATAACTATTTTCTGAAGAAAACAAGTAACATGAATGCAATGTTAAACACTTAAGATCTACAAGTCAGGTTTGTAGTTCAGCTATATGCAAAGTTCACATCCATAGCTCATCATATGAAGGTTCACATTTTTAAACAACAAATCAATGTTGAGTATCATGTTAATTGGAAATTCAGACTACTAGATAAAAACTGGGTGGCTTAGAAGACACAGAAAACCAAAAAAAAAAAAAAAAAAAAACCCAGAAAACTGATGCTATTAATTGATAGCATCAGACATTACCCAAGATGCAGCAAACAGTGCTAGCTTAATTTTGAAGATTAGCAAAATTAAACATGCACTAGTGTGCAGATTTCATTTGTTTTTGACAAAATCAAACCAGGATGTTATTTTACACTAACTTGGTTTGGAAATAAATGCGTGTCAGTTTTATTTGGGATTTTCAGCTGTTCTCTGGACTTCAGGGGAAAGCATTATGTTCCAAAGAGAAGGTGGGGTTATGAATCCTCACCAGCTGATTGCTTTCCACAAAGTGGCAGTGAGTAATAGCTTAAAATATTTAATAAACTGAAAATACTGTTGTACCATAGCTGGGCTAAGGGTTAGATAATCAAGAAACTCTTTAGACCACACATGTATTTTTGAGATACTTTAGACCTCTAGTAAGCAGATCGGTGATTTCCATGCCCATATCCTTGCCTTCAGTAATAGAAAAGATCATGGAAAGGATAATTAATGAAAAAATATCCACATATGAAGAGAAATTCAATATAATATCCAGCACTCAGTATGGATTTAAAAAAAATAAAGGAACCAATATCTCATTGGAATGATCTCTGTGACATAATGAATTCATCTTTGGACAAAAACCACTTTGTATTTGCACTAGCTCTTGACTTCTCTAAGACTTTCAACACTGTAGAGCACACAATTCTTTTAAAAAAAAATGAAACAGCAGGCATAAAAGGAAAATTTCACAACTGGTTCAAAGACACTTTCTGAAAAACAGAACCAAACATTGCAGAAATAAATCACATCTGCAGTAGCAGAACTGAGATTAATGACATTCCACAAGGGGCAATCCTTTCGCCATACCTTTTCAATATTTTTGTAAGTGATCTATCCAACCTACTGCTATACAGTCACATCTACCCATATGCAGATGACACTACTCATAACAATACACAAAGACCATCAACTTATAGCATTTACAAACAAACTTCAACGTAATCACTGATTAGTTCATGAGTAATTCTATTGTAGTAAACATCAAATCTTAAATCTCAGCTCATTGTATTTTGAAACCCTCATATGGCTATAGATCTCTCACATATATCTCTGAAATATCATATCCCACAGTATCCAAAGTAAACTAAAACCTGTACTTACCCTACAATCCAAGAAGTTACAAACATCAAATACCTAAGCCTGCATTTGATTACAGTATGCAGTGGAACATGCACATTAACTATATACACAAAACACTGTGCATATTATTGTATAAAATGCACTACTTACAAAACATTGCCTGCAAATACTAGGAAAAGCATCTACAAATCCTTTGCTGAGTATATATTGAGATATGGAATATCATGCTATGATTCTGCATCACAATACTTAATGAAAAAAACTAAACTCATTACAAAACAGACTGATGGCAACAACAGCTCAGGAGTATCTAAGACTATAAAAATTTTTAGATATTACCCTATCATTCTAAAACACTAGTTTTCTAGATAATATTGAAAAACATTAACTATTCCATATCAAAGCAGACCTCGGCATATAACATACATTACAAGTAATGATAATAATGCATATGGGAAAGCAACCCATCAGTTCTATATACCAAACTTATTAAATAAGCTTTCATACAATGTAAAGAACCTAACTTGACATGTTGCTCTGAAGAGAGCTTTGTGGTCCTTAACTCAACACCCGACAATAACAATGCCTTATATTAGAGTAGCCACATGCAAAATCTATTAGTACTTGAATATCGACTTTGAAAGATGTGAACAAAATAATAAATATACTGCAAAAATATTGTACATACTGCTACTGTTATTATGATGATGTATATTTAAAAAAAAAAAAAAAAAAAAAAAATGAATGCCCTCAGCTTTGTGTGCAATAAATGTATCAAAAATGGAATAATTATAATACTTTAATTGTACATATATCAGTACTTTGTACACCTGTTAACAATAATTAAGAATAGTTTTAAGCATATAAGATAAAGAGTGTCTAATATAAAAAGAATTACTATTCTAATTATATACTCTAATGGTACCTAAAACATCTTCATATAAGGCTTCAAAAGATGTGAACAAAATAAATGTTAAATATACTGCTAAGGTTATTGTACTTACCATATTTTGTGTAAATGTGCATGGATACACTGTATATGCACAATCACACTCATGCATATCTAAATACTATGAATACATTTTTAGCTAGTTAAAAAAATGTTATATACATTTATATAAAAAAAAAGAAAAAAAATGAATGTACCAAATGTCTTAGTGAAGGAAAATACAATATTTTAATGATGTATATACACTGGTGTCCAAAACCTTAGGACGAACATTCTTTCTGAAGATTGCAATCACAAATTCAGACAAATCAGCTCATGGCAATTTGTATAACTGATGATTTCGAGTAGAAAGTGGATACACATTCAAATTTTTTAATCGCTTGCAAAGGGATCATGTGGTAGCACTCAACAGGATAAAATACAAAACATTGTGCTGAGCAAATTGGGTTTGAAGGAAACACTTTTCATGAAGGAATAAAGTTGCAAACTTGAATGTCTTGTAATGTCTCAAAAACATTATATAGATGATTTCATGTGGGGAAGAATTATTGAAAAGCTTGAAGGCCATAGAATAACTGGTATTGACAGAGTCTGGAATCGCACATAGCATTGTATCCAAGCTCTGTGCAGTGTTTCAAACCGATTTGTGTACCAGACATTTGCTAAGAGGACACCCTCATTCCACCATGGAGCATGAAGACATATTTTTGGTTATAAAATGTAATAAATACACTATGGAGATCAGCTTGCTAGTCGGCTCCATTCAGTTAGGTATACAGATATCTCGACTAACTGTGGCAAGATTGCGATATGTAGGCTTATATGCCTGAAGGCCTGTATTCTGTGTCCTTTTGTCCACAGCTGATTGTAGAGCATGTTTTTAGTGGTGTTGCATCCATAAAAATTGGACAAGACACCAATGGGCTAATGTACTCTTTACAGATGAGAGTCATTTTAGTCTTTCCTACAATTCTAGATGACACTTGATCTGACTTGAAACTGGCACTGCTTAACATCATGAGAGATGTTCTTGAAAGGGATAGATATGGCGGTGTTTGGATCATGGTGTGGGGAAGCATTATGCTTAATGGACGCAGTAGAACTCGGACTTGTGATGAGTGGTAAAGCTGGTGAAAGTCTTGATCATTACGCAGAATGAATGCTCGCTTATACGTATACTCTTAGAACACATTCATACGCATTTCACTGATGTAACTCTAGTGATGTTATTTATTTCTGAAAAACTTGACACAAACTTGCTTTACAAGATTCTTGAAACTACAAAAACATTATAATTTGCTTTCAAACACTAATGTTGTACTTATTCTTTCACTTTGGGCACATTTAAAAAAAATGGATACCACACACAACGGAAACTTTGCTAATGAAGTCCCAAGCGTCATCTGCTTCTGTCACGACTGCAGCGCCTCCTCACCACAGTACACAGTTTAAAGAGAATTCGCAAGTCTTTGTGACAAAAATCTTTACAGACGCACTGAACTACAGTGGAAAAAGGGACTATGACTGGTGGATGATTTGCAACAATGTTCCATGGTGCTGTAGGTTATTACCATATTTACTCGAATATAATTTGCACTTTTTTATCCAAAATTAAAGCTAAAAAATTGTAATGCAAGATATATGCAGGGATTTTTGGAAACTAAGGTGTTTTTCAGGAAAAAAACTAAATTGACATTTATAATTAAATCCTAAGTATCATAATTTATAATTTTGCACATTATTTATAATTAAATTAAAAATAGATGCATTTAAATTTTAATTATCAATGTTATTTGCATGATTGGCTGCCCACCTTCATCACACGATATATTTCAATCTTTAGCGACAATAATTTACAAGGTTTAAGATACATTACGAACAATCTTTCATGAATGACTAATGAGAAGTGAGAGCAGAGTGCGAAATGGACAGCACTGGTAGGCTGGTAGAGATGGCACAGCTATGAAAATGTCCACATGATTATCAACAAAAGATCATGTGACTCAATGACAAATACAAGCCGATGATTGTTGAGTTGAAATAATGATTCTCTTCAATAGAATTCCAAAATATCTGAAACTGTCATAACAACATTCACTATCTATTTCTTAAAGTTTTAAACTATTTTCCTGTGCGAAGTATATGTGAAACTTTTAATTTCTTTTTTTGTAAAGTAAAATCAGTAGTGCGAGATACATGTGAGGCCGAGTTATATTTGAATAATACGGTAATTAACCGAGAATATTAATTGAGTCGAGTTGCCAGCAATAGGGAGAGGTATTACTGCTCGAAATTCTCCTCCAGAAAACAAACCAGGCCTTATCCATTGCTCTGAAAGAGGAGTGGATCAGTTTGCCTTAAGAACTTCTGAATCACTTGCTGCCAAGTATGGTACAAGTTGTGAGAGCTGCATCACAGTTTGGGGTGGATATATTCCATACTGAAATGTCTTTCTGCTTAGTTTTTTGTAAGCACTGTACATTAATTCCTTAACTACATCCTTAGGAAATTTGTAACTTTTGCCAAAAACGCATTGTAATTTAATTTGTAGGAAATTTACAATACATTTTTTGTGTAATATAATTTATTAGTATGATGGCAATAAATTTGTCCGCATTTGGCTGTAGTGATGAAAATTTTTTCATACACAGATAAAAATGTGGTTTGTCCTTAACTTTTGGACACCAGTGTGTGTGTGTGTGTGTGTGTGTGTATGTATATAATTTCTCCATATGCATGATGATAATTATTATTATGTAGTATTATTTCATATAATCTATGTACTTGTATTCACATATATGCACATGCATATATTGTAAATAGTATGTATGCATATGTATGAACAATAAAAATATTAATAATATGTTAATATAGTATTATAAATAATATTATAGTAATTTACTATTTATCTGATCCTTCAGTTATCAGAATGGCAAGTTCGAATAATTGAAGGGTCAGACAATTGAAGTACCTGGGGCTCTACAAAGAAGTCGGTTGATATACAAGGTTTGAATAATTGAAGGGTCATTGTTTTGAAGGTCAGATAGGGAGATTATTGGAATAATATTATAATACTATAATAACAATATTATTATAAATAATATTAAGATATAAATAGTTAGTATAGTATTTTATTTTTAATTTTTACATTGCCTTTTGTCTATTCACAAAGCAAGCTTGGTAATATAGGAGTGTTAATGCATTAAGATACAGAAATAAACAAAATTTAACATGATACATTATCTTACGTAAATGTACATTTGGAATCAAAAACATCAGTATTCATCCCAGTTCAAAAAAAAACAAAAAAAACCCCAGAGATTATGAGAATTATAGAACCATCGGTTTAATTTCACATACAAGTAAAGTTATGCTGAAAGTGATACAACAAAGGCTGGAGCCATATATGAATTGAGAAATGCCACAAGAACCAGGCTTTAGGAGAGGTAGAGGAACTAGAGACCAAATAGCAAATATGAGATGGATTATGGAAAGAACAAGAGAATTTCAGAAGGAAGTATTCATCTGTTTTATTGATTATAAGAAAGCTTTTGATTGTGTGGATTGTAATGAGATCAATATGAATACCTGAGTATCTAATCCTCTTGATAAGAGAACTGTATGACAACTAAGAAGCTTCAGTAAAAACAGTCTTTGGAGAAACAGTGTTTGAGTTGGGAAAAAAAAGGGTGTGGCAGGGTTGTATACCATTACCCTATCGTTTTAATATTTATAGTGAATATATTATGAGAATGGCTAACTTAGACAAAGATCCAACTAGAATCCAGATTCATGCCAGAAAAATAAATAATTTAAGATATAAGGAAATGATACAACTCTCATAGCAGAAACTAAGGAAGATCTGGAGTGGTTGATTCTGTTGGTTGAGAGGGAAAGTAACAAAGCTGAGCTTAATTTAACATCATCAAAACAAAAGTGATGGCTTCTAGCAATTTAAATGAATTTATAATAGAGGGAGATAAAATAGGAATCGTTGAAAGTTATAATTTACTTGGGTCCAGAATTAGAAATGATGGTACTTGTGAAGATGAACTTAAAGAAGGATAGTCATGGGGGAAAAAAGCTATGTTAAACCTGAAAAATTATGAAACAGAGGTGTGAGTAGGGCCATAGGGTGAGGCTTATCCACTAGATAAGTCTCACCATACTTAGCACTCTTGTTCTTAACCGGTTTTCCTTTAATATTATTATTAAGTGAAACCTCCAGGGAGTCAGGCACTCGTCGAGGGAGGCCACATACTACACGCACCAGCTGTGATACATATCCTTGAATTCACTCGCACTGCTTTCATACATAACATCCAATGACAATCCATTCCAATCTTGCACCACCCTATTAGAGAAAAATCTAGCCCTCACCCTCTTCTTAGCAGCATTCATTCTCATCTTCCAAGGATGTCCTTGCATCCTTTCCCCACCCTCTGTAAAATGAAAAATTCTATTTACTGAAATTCTGTATAACCCTTTCAGAAGTTTGTAAGTCTCAATCATATCACCCCACTTTCTCCTGTTTGCTAGTGTCTGCAGTCTACAAACTCAGTCCTCCTTCATAATCAGTATTCCACAATCCTGATATCATTTTTGGCACTCTCTTCACAGTATCAGAATCACAACAGAAACCAGGAGACCAGACCTTCCCTCATTTGTCCAAGTTAGGTCTTATCAAAGCCTTATAAAGAGGTAAAATAACATCCTTATCTTTACATGTTAAAGTTCGTTTCAGCATTGCAATTATCTTTTTGAATTGTATTTGCAGTCTTTGCTACATGCCCCTGAACTTCAACTTGCTATGTACTAACACTCCAAGTTCCCTTGCCTGATCAGTTTCTTCTAACATAATCCCACCAATATAATATGACATTGGATATCTAATCACACTAAAGTACATGACTGTATTTACTAACATTGAACTGACATCCATTTTCCCATGCCCACAATTCCAGTCTATTCAAATCATTCTGCAAGTATTGTATATCAGTAGCATTCCTGATTATCCTACCTTTTGCATCATCAGCAAGTAGCTATATGTGGTCTGTCAAATTCTTTCCAATATCATTAATGTATGGATTGAATAACAGTGGCCCAAGGACTGATCCTTCTGGTTTACCACTGGTTATCTTAAATCTTGCAGACTCTCATCTCCCGTATACCACTTTTTGATATTTATCAATCAGCCATCCTCTTATCCATGCCAATATTCTATAATCCAAACCCATATTCTCCAATTTATACAACAGTATTTCATGCTGTATTCTGTCAAAAGCCTTAGCAAAATCCAAAAGTATCATGCTATATCCATTTCCCTTGTCTAGTTCAGTGGTAACATTATTATAGAATGTGAGCAAGTTGCTTAAACATGACCTTCCCTTAGTAAACTCATGCTGTTCATTGCAGAGTAGATTCACTGTCAACCCATTTCTTAATGCAAGCCCTGACCAATTTTTCCAAGATCATCACCACCACTCCTGAGATATTGGTTGGTCAATAGTCGGATACATCGGTCTTTGCACCATCCTTGTGCAATGGGATTACCATATATTGTTTCCATTCCTGCAGATTCCTCCTTGTTCTGAGACTCAAATTATATAGCCTGGTCAAAGGAATAGCTAGTTAAGCTGAACACGCTTTTAGCACTTGTGCTGATATCCTATCAGTTCCTATTGCTGAATTCTTATTGTTTGTTCAACAGCTCTAATACCTCCTCTCCATACGCTCGAGTTTCTTCATTCAATGAAGAGCTAGCAGTAAACTCAATGTTGCATACATCAGGTTGATAGCTGTTAGCAGAATGGGCACTCATTAGTTGAACAACCTCTTCTGCATCTGTCACCCTCACACCATCTGCATTCAGAAGAGTTATTCTTTTATATTCATTCTTTCTTTTACTTGCAGCATATCGATAGAATTCTTGTGGGTTGTCTTTAGCTTGCAGAGCCAGTTTATTTTCATCCTCAGACTTAGCTTTCCATACAACAGTTGTGGCTCTACTGGTCTGCTGCTTATAATTTTCATAATTCACATCATCCTTATGTACATAGTAGTCCTTCCACATCATCCTTTTCTTATGAATCTCTTGTTTGTTAAGATTACACATCCATCCTACTCTATTTATTCTTCAAACTCTCGCGATACATTCTGATATTGCATCGTTTAAGTATTTTTTAAGTGATTCCCATGCAGCATTGATATTCTTCCCATCCAGCAAGTGGATGGGAATTATGACCCTCAGTTGGTCATAATTTCCTGCTTTGTAGTTCAGCATACATATAAACTTTTCTGGATGAGCATTCATAAACTTAGTCACTTTCGAAGTGAGTACCGCATAATCACTACAACCAACTGCAGGCAGAATAGTTACATCTCTAACTGAAACACCCTCTAACACTATAATCAAATTTAACACTCTTTGACCTCGGATTCCTTCTGTCACATGCTTCTTGAGGAAGTTGTCCCACAACAGCTCAATAAATTGTTTCATTCTTCGTGTGAGATTTTACTGCTACCCAATCAATATTTGGATAATTAAAGTCTTGAATTATGATTACTCTTTTTGCACCCATTGTCTCTATTTGGTGATGCATTTCATCACTAGCAATCAATCCACCAGGTCTGTAACAACACTCCACCATGTAATTGATCTTGTTAGATTCCACCTCACAACAGATGGCTTCAAATTCACTGCCACATGTAATACTGTTACTAGTGTTACAATCATAGTTCTCAACACTAACTGGATTCAAGTCCTCTGATATCATTAGCAGCATGCCCCCCCCCTTCCTATCCTGTCTATCCTTCCTAAAAATACTGTACCTTTTTTGCTTGATACTAGTTAGTATGCCTGATTTTGATAGCTAGCACTCATGATGCCGGCAATCTTAGGTTCCAGTATATTGACCAAGGCAACAAACTCTACCCCACTTTGATTTTGATACTCCTAGCATTCATATAAAGACATAATAAGCTGCCTGCATGTTCTTTTGTATACTGTTGTCTGCAGTCTGCATGACACAGTTGGACAACTTGCAGATCTCTATTCTTCGTTAGTACCTTATACATATAGACATCTTTGCACATGTTTGATGGGTCTAAACCGAATGAACACAGTGTTGAAATCATTCTCTCCTTATAATTATTTCCTTGATAATACCCATTCCTGTCATTAGCACAATTATATAACACTGTCTTCCTTGCACTCATATTCTCACCATTCCTCCCATTTTAATTTAGTTTCCCTGACTTTCTGTGTTAGGTCTCATGCCAGTTATTACTTTTTCAAGCCTCCTGATACCAAACAAATTCAGTGGTAGGCCGTCCTTCTTATACAAATTTAATCCTCCCTCAAACTCACTCGACACATCCAAAAATTTACATCCATTCCTTCTACACAGCCTATGCATCAATCGTTCGATGCTGTTGGCACACTCTCCCTCAATGAGTCTTTGGACTCCCTAGAGGTGTCACATAATAATAATAATAATAATAATAATAATAATAATAATCCAGAAAAACTGCTCCAAACGCAAAACATGGAATTTTTTTAGCCACTTTCTTACCTTCTGTGAGGTGATGGCATAACATCACCACCACCTCGCTGATTGCAATAAGGGTAAAAATCAGTAAATCCATGCATGACAAAAGAAAACTTAACTCTTGTCAAATGGCAGTTATGCATTTTAGACCATTACCAAGACCACTGAATGTAACTTTCATCTCTATACATCCAAGTGGTACTTTTATGACATCACCTAATGATAATGTAAAAACTACAGGTTTTTTGCTAGATACCACTACTTTTTCTTTTTTTATGATTGGCTTTCCCCTGTTTCTGTTAACTAACATAAGTCTAGTATCTGTGTTTTTTTCACACTTTCATCCTCACCTGACATCTATTTTACATTATAAAACAAGGAAGAAAGTGTATATTAAATACCGGTTGAATATAGGTTGAGGACCGTACACGTTTCTTCTTCATTTCAATATTCCAAAGTGCACAATCTTCCATAACATTAATTTAATATTATGTTGATTTTGGCTACTTTTCACATGTGATTTGTTTCTTCCCTTTTTGTGGATACATTTTTTGCCTTTTCTATAGATATATTCATCAGTGCTCTTTTACTGACTTGGTCCCTGTCATTTCTCCATTTCCTCTTAATTTATGAAAATACAAGCAGTTATTGGTCAACATGTATTCACAATCTTGCTAACTAACAACTAACTCTTCCTGCTTTTTTTTTTTTTTTTTTTTCCCATTCTGTATACCTATGTGTAATAGAGCTGACTCTTTGCATAGTGTTCCCCAGTCTTCAGCTGTTCTGCTCAAAGTATTATCAGATGATTTCTTCACTCTTCTTGACCTCTCCTTAATAGAAGAAAGGGAGAATTATGTAGTTGTTCACATTACTGGTTGTTTTGTGGTGGTGGGGAAATTAGATGGCATGCTCTTTCATTGGTATTAATATGAAGCAGAATTGAATGATTGGAGTGGGTTAAGTGAATTGATTCTGCTGTTCCATTTCATCTTATCTGACCTTTCCATTAAACTTACAAATCTTTTATACCAAATCCCTTTGCTTTAAATAAACATTATTATTATTTTCATAAGGCAGTTAATGCTATTTGTATCATCTTTTATATTTATCAGTGCAGATATTGTTTCTTTTGCAGAAGGAAAACCTTGACATCTTACGAGCTGGCAGGGTTCCTCACTTGCTTGTAAGGATTCATACTTGGATCATTTCAACAAGAAGTTGCATCCAACAACTAAGGCCATTGGATGCAACTTCTGCTCTCCTGCATTCCACCTTTGTCTTATCCTGATGGCACCACTGTTACTTCACTTGAAGATAAAGCTGACCTCCTGGCATCACTTTTTCCCTCAAACTCCCACATAGATGACCAAGCAAATCATCTCCTGCCATATCAGAATCCAAGCACCATATGCCTCCTATAATTTTTCGACAAAAAGTCATCAGAAAACTACTAAATAACGTGGATACTAAAGTCTTCTGGTCCTGATTGCATCTCCCCAATTGTTCTCAAACATTGTTCTCCAGAGCTAACACCCATCCTGTATCATCTCTGTAATTTATTATTTATATCTGGTAGTACTTATCCCATTGCATAGAGGCAATATCATAGACATCCTATTCCAAAAAAGGGTGATAGAAGTCTACTGTCAAACTACGACCAATTGCTATCACCTCTGTTTTCTCCAAAATAATGGAGAAAGTCATCAATAACCAACTCCTCCACTGCTTATAGGTCTATGAATTAATCAACGACCACCAGTACTCATTCTGCCATTCAAGATCCACAGCTGATCTTGTAGCTTACATCACCCACCACTGGACATGTGCCATGGAAAGGTTTGGAGAAACTTGTGCTGTCACCCTTGACATTTCCAAAGCTTTCGATCATGTGTGGCATTGAGGCCTACTAAACAAATTGCTGTCATTCGGTCTCCCTGCCATCTTTTGTAATTGGGTGGCCAGCTTTCTCTCTGGTTGTTCTCTGCGAGTCATGTTAGATAGCTCCCTCTCTTTGAGCTTCATACCAATACTGGAGTCCTCAAAACTCTTCCTGTCACCTACTCTCTTTCTCCTGTACAGAAATGACCTGCTCACAATAACTACTAATTCCATCCACATCTTTGCAGAGGATAGCACTCTCCACTCATTTACAAACCGTGCAGTACTCTGACATCCCAGGCTACATGATCATCTACAACCAGTGCCTTTAACATTGATTTACATATTATCCTCCAATGAGATGGGGACAACCCTGTTACGTTCAGTGCCACCAAAACACAGTCTTGCCTTTTCTCGTGCAAAAGAGATCCCAGCTCACCCACTTTTACCCTCAGTAATACACAAATCACCAGACAAGATCAGATCTCTTTGCTTGGATTAATGTTTACCTCCAGTCTTTCCTGGCATAAACACACCACATCAATAGTCTCCTCAGCATCCAAGAAACTTGGCATTTTCTTCCATTCAATAGCCTATTTTACACCCACCCAACTCTTCACTATATACAAATCCCAAATCTGCCCATATTTAGAATACTGTTCACATGTTTGGGGTGGTGCACCTAAAACTTCCTGTAAAATCTTTGATGCTATCCAGAGCCATGCAGTTAGACTAATAAATGATCCCTCTCTTACAGACTCACTTTAAACTCTATTCCACAGGTGAAGTGTTTCAGCAGTTTATCTATTCTACAGGTATTTCCATGGTCACTGCTCCAGTGAATTGGCAACTATTATTCCTCTACTTTTTGTTGCACCTATTAATATAATAGCTGCATCTGCCTAGCTGAACCTGTACAGTGTTCATTCCTCTCTTATTCTCTCCACCTCTGCCCTCTGGAACAGCCATCCTTAAGTATTCCCAAATAACTTCAACCTGCAACTCTTAAAAAAAAAAAAAATTAAATTAAAAAAAATCTATCTCTGCCCTCATCTGCATCCCACATATGGCGCTGATATGCCTATTGGTCCCTTGACTTCACATGTGTGATCAATAGATTAAAAAAAAAAAACTAAAGGACTGTGCATTATAAATAACAAGAAATTATATTCTTCTTTTAATCCTTGACCCAAGCATATGCAAACTAAAGTTGTATGTGAAGTATCTTCATGACTAGTCTACTTGCATGTAGATGCTGATGATGACTTCACAACAACTCTCTAAGTATTCCTTATTGCAAGGCACAATTTCTTTCGGACGTGCACATTTATTATTATCATCATCATCTTCCTTATACCTTCTTTTACCTTGCAGTGCCGAGGGTCCATTGATCATCAGACCTCACTCCGTTTACTGGATAAGGTGGTCAGCCTTATGCCCCGGTGTATCCTATGGCCTGTAGTGTTGAGTTCTCAAGGCCAGTTTGCCTGCTTTGCGGGATGAAAAACCCCAGAACAAACTGGGGAAAAACCCTGCTGTCCACGCCCAAGACTGGCTAACTTGACTTTGGCTGAGGAAGATCCTTCAGCTCCTCACGTCACCGACGGGAATCGAACCTAGGACACTCCTTCCCCAGGCATATGGTTGCGAAGCGCATAGCCACTAGGCTAACCGCGCAGACTGCAGTTAACTGCAGCTACCATCATCATCTACACCAATGCCATCTACTGCTCACCACCACTAGTATTTCTGCAGACAATCACAAACATCCATGCCCATGGTGGGATTCGAACTTGCAGCCTTTTGGCTGAAGAGCGAATACGCTAACCACTCAGCCAACCAGGTTGGCTATGATTATGGGAGCTGTCTCTATCTAAACTAGTTTTGACCTCTGAGATCTCATCAATGGTAGCCAGAATGTTATTAAATTCTCTGGATCAGAGATAGTTGTAGAAAATTTTATAAAGTGAATTATAAACTTAGTGTGCTTTGCATTATGGGATATTGAAGCAATTAATGTGGAGTCATCAGCCTCTACATACAAGTGGACTAGTTGTGAAGATACTTCACATGCAAACTTTGATTTGCACTTGCTTGGTAAAGAGTTAAAACAAGGATATAATATCTTGTCATGTATAATATATTTTATAACCCAGTGGTAAAGCTTTCTAAAGGACTTTAATGTCATCATATTGTCAGTTGTGTCTTTTCTGCACATTTCATCATTGTTATCAGTGCCCATGGATCAAGTGCAGTTTCAGTATTCTTTGCTATTCCCCTCAGTCCGTTTCCAGGTGGCTCAAATCCTGTCAACTCTTTCCACATAGTCCTTCACATATCTATCCGCTCTCATTTCACCCTTCCTCTTTTGTGTACATCATCCATTTCACCAAACACTAAGTGACTTATTTCTAATGTTATAATTATTGAAATATTTAAATTTTTCTGTTATGACTTCAATTCTCAAAATTTGTTATGGAAATCCTTCTTGGTCTGTATGTGGTCTGCAGTAAAGTACCAGTTGATATAAAATTCTGTTTTATGGACAACTTTTCGGAATATGTCTCTTCCTGTTGCTAAGGGCACCTGCATTTTAAACAAAGGATTTTTATTATTATTATTTTTTTAAATTTATTTACTGTTAAAGGTTGTTATAATAATTTTTGCTTTGTTACATAGGTATATTGCAGCTTTTAACTATGCGAACTTCTAGAAGGTTCTTACAATGTAGGCTAACACCAGACATGGAAAGGAAAATTGCATTTTTAACTTCACAAGTATGTATTTTATAACTGTTAAGGCTTCATGCATAAACTATTTCAATTGTGAATAAACCTGATTTAAAATTAACTTTTATTGAATTCTGTATTATAGATTCCTACCACCTTAAGTGGAGTATTATTTGTAATTTTATTGTCATTTCCATATTCTTATTTGTTTCATTTTTTAAAAATAATTTTTTAAAATTAAAAACAATATTTAAAAATTATTTCACATCAGAAATACTAAATTTACATTAAAAAGAAGTTATTCCAAGAAACTTTTGAGGTATTTTTATATTCTCATTAATTGTAATATACCTGCTGTCATAAGATAATTGGACATCATCATCATGACTGTAGGTTTAAGCAGTGCTGTGTGCCTTTCTATGGTAGTCCTAAACACAGGGTGCATGCACGCAGGAAAGTGAACTAACTGGGACCCTGAGTTTCTGATGAATAAAAATTTTAAAATGGAAGATATTAGAAAATAAAAACTGCTCTATTTCTAACTCTTGTCATTGTATGGCTGATTTTTCCGAGTTTGTCAGTTTTTTATCCTTGAGAAAATAAACTACTTTCCTATCCAAAATTTGAGAGTCTGCTGAAAAAAAAAATGATAAAAGTTCATTTGTCACTTGACTAGAAAGAACTATGTCATACTGTTCCTTGTAGTAATCTACTCTCACTCTTAAATATATCATTATCATTATTATCAAGGATTAGGGATTTGCTTGTTCTGGCTTCACTGGTCTTTTCATCTTGTAGCTGGTCTCGCTCTCTCTCTCTGGACTATGTTTATCCACTTTATTTGATAGCTGATATCTTGCCATTTGATATAAATGCTCTTTCTATTTCTCTCTGTATTCATTGATCTTTTTTTGTTTGCATTGTACATACCTAGCTCTCTTCTGTTGTCTTCATTTTCTATATGTGGCCTAATTTTGTGCATCCTTTAATTTTTCTTAAAAATTTCATTTTCACTGCCTGTATTTTACTTTGATCTTTCTTTTTAATAGTCCATATTTCTGAAACATATAATAGAGTGGAGACCATCCTGTTTTTTTTTTTTTTTATTTAGTGTTCTTTTAATTGTTCTACAGACTTTCTTAAATTTTTTTATTTTTTCATCTATATCTTTGTCTTTTTAAATATGTTATTATGCAACCTAAATAATTAAAGTGTCTGTTTATCTTCTATGACTATTTTTGATGTTATATGATCTTAACCTTTAAATACCATGACTTCGTTTTCTTTTGTGAAATTGTATTGTTGGTTTATTTTGTTTAATTCATAAACTGATTTTTGAAGGTTATCTTCATTGTCTTATGATATAATCTTAATTGGATTTTAATGGTATAGATGGGAACACAGATTGATAAGAAGATAATTATTTATTAACTTAACTGCTAATATTTTGCTGGTATTATATCCAGCATCTTCAGAGCATACAAACAAAATTTGTATGCTCTGTATGTACAAACAAAGTTTGTATGAAGATGCTGGATATAATACCAGAGAAATATTAGCAGTTAAGTTAATAAATAGTTATTTTCTTATCAATTTGTGTTCGCATCTATACTGTTAAAATCCAATTAACATGTGCGATGAACACATAAGCCTTCCACACGGTTATGATATAATCTGATCATCTACATATAGCCATTGTATTTATAAGTTCTTCTGATGAATAAGATACCTTGTTTTATTGTTGTTTTGCATATTTTAATCATTTAATCAATATATATATATATGTATATATTGAATATAGTTGGAAATAAACTACATCTCTGTCGTACACTTTGATTAATTTCAATTTAATTTATTACTTAATTGCAACTTTATTTTTATGTCTTTATATAAACTTTGTATAGCTTGTACTAAATGTAATGGATATCCTTGTTTCTTCATTATACTCAATAGTTTTTCTTAAATATATTTTTTCCATATTTTATCAAAAGCTTTCTCATAATCTGTAAAGGCCAAATGAGTCTCCAAATTAAATTCTCATCTCTGCTGAATAATTTGTTTTAAAACATAAATATTGTCTGTACATGATCTTCCATGCCTGAAACCATTTTGTTCTTCTGAGAGTAGATTGTTTGCAATATTTCTAAGTCTTTTATTCAAAATTTTATTGATATTTTGTAACCTGTATTCATTAAACTTCTTCCTCTGTAATTATCACAGTCATCTCTATCTTCTTTCTTAAATATAGGTATTACCTTAGCTATTCACCAATCTGATGGAACCTCACATTTCCTCCAGCAATTATTTGTGAACTTTTTGAGAAATCTTTGATGTAAATATTTTCCACCGTAATTACAAAGCTCTATTTATACCATCTAATCCAGTGTTGATTTTCTATTTTTTGATACCTTTATTGCTTCTTTTAATTATTCCAATCTAATTGGTTCTATATCAGTACTGATTTCTTCATTGTTATATTCTTATTAATAAATTTAGGCCATACCACAAATTCTTATAATGTTCTATCCATTCTTTCTCTTATGTTGATTTGTGCTATCTCTTTCTTCATTGTTTTGTAGGCTACTATGGCTATGTATATCATCTATATTATTAATAAATCTTTCCGAAGAATCTTCTTGAGCTTTCTATATTATGATTTTAACTATATTTCTTTTATTTTTATATATTTCTTGTTTCCTATGTTTGTTTTTGATGGAATAATTTGTATGCTACTTGTTTTTCTTTCATTATATTTTCTATATCTGTGTTTACAAATTTTTACTGTTTGTCTTTTTAGTATTTTATTTTTCTTTCTAAGAGCTTCAGAGGCTGCCTTATGAAGTATCTTTGTTAAAGTTTTCCATTCTTCTTCTTCTATATCCTCATTAATTTTGTCTTTTAGGTAATTTGTTAATCGTGATTGATATAACATTGTAATGTGTTCTTCTTATAATAATATATTTATTTTGTATACCTGTTTTTTTTTTTTTTCTCTCCTCTTCTTCATCAGGAAGGTTGTTATACAGAACTGAGGTAGATGTAATGAAAGATGAATAGTAATTTGGTGAGGCTGTAGTTTCAACTGTAAATGGATGTTGGGCAGCTACTGCTCATGTTCCTGTAAGTTTAGTAGAAATTTGGGAGAGGTATGTTGGATGCTGGTTCTTCTGAACAATGCCCATGGAAATGTATATAGAAGTATGGAAGCTGTCTGTTTCTGAGACAGTGGCTGAAGAGTCTGTGAAAGAGAGGATCAAGAATTTTAAGAGCGGCCTAAAGTGTACTACCGCATTTGATTGACTTAACTTTCAGATTTCTTCTAAAGTATTCCTAACTGCATCACATCTCCTATCTCTTTTTCCTCCTCTAGGATTTTTCTGTTATTTTTGCTTTAAACTTTTGTTATAATCTTTTAACACATTTCTGAATATTAATGATGTCATATTACCTGGCATCTTCATTTTGTATGTTGTTTGCTATTGCATGTGTTCATTCATTCCCCAATTTTACTTAGATTTGCTATATTCATGGTCTCCAGTCCTTGATCAGTTATTTTCTTGTTAACCCAGTCTCCAGTTTGTTATGTTACAACTGGTTTGAATAATTGCTGTCTCATACACTGTTGGTTTAGCTGATGTAGCTTTTATTCATTTAAATTTATTCAGCTAGCTTGTCATAATATCAACCTTTCATATTCTGTTATCCATTTCCGTATTTAATTTGCTATCTCCACTAAAAATTGTATCTACGAAGGTGGTCTGAAGGGTTCTCGGCCTACCAATGAAAAGCAAATTTATAATTTCAAAATTATTTTTATTTTTCAACATAATCTCCCTTAAGACTAATACATTTATTGCAGTGATGCTCCAGCACCATTATCCCATCCTGTAGTGGTTCTCAGTAAGATCTGCAAAATACCATTCTACAGCTGCAATCACCTCTTGATTCGAAGAAAAATGCTGACCAGCAAGAAAGAGTTTTAGTTTTGGAAAGAAATGGAAGTCAGATCAGAGGGAGCCAAATCTGGAGAATAGGGTGGAAGTTCCAACAATTCATAGTGCAGATCCCTTAATTTTCCCATTGCCAAAACACCTTTGTGGGCAGGTGCATTGTCCTGATGAAAAATGTTTTTTTTTCTTTTGCAGACCAGGTCTTTTCTCACAAATGTTTTCATCTAGTCTAGTTAAAAGATCAAAATAATATTCCCTGGTTATTGTTTTACCATTTTCAAGATAATTAATAAACAAAATGCATTTAGCATCCCAAAACACCGATGCCATGACCTTTCCTACTGATGGAGCTGACTTTGTTTTCTTTGGTGCTGAATAACCGGCTACTGTCCACTGTTTTGACTGCTGTTTGGATTCTGGTGTGTAATGGGGAATCCAAGTCTCATCCATAGTAATAAATCAATGCACAAAACTAGTTTTTTTCTTGTTAAAATGCTCCAAGCACTGTTCAGAGATTTTGATGGAGTGCATTTTTGATCTGTTGTGAGCAAGCACGGCACTCATCTTGAGCAAAGCTTTTTCATTTGCAATTCTTCATGTAAAATATATCCTATATATTCTTTTGAAATGCCTCTAGTCTCCACAATTTCATGCACTTTGACTCACCGGTCATCCAGTACCATATTGTGCACTTGATTGATGATTTCTGGTGGTGTTACACTTTATGGATCATCTTCAAGGCTGCTATGGCCATGTTTAAACTTGGCAGCCCATTTCTTAATTGTCGAAAATGAAGGAGAAGAGTGCCCATAAACTTTTATGAACTTCAAATGAATTTCTTTTGGCATTAAAGCTTCTTTTAGAAAGAATTTTATGACTGCACGATACTCAATTTTATCTATTTCAAGGGATACAGACAACACTTTTGCTTCAGACACCTGTATAAAAAAAACTACTTGATAGAATGACTTACAAAAATCTTGCCGATAGTTTTGCCATCTATGGTCGAGGCCGAGAAGTTATCAGACCACCCTTGTAAATAGCTAAAATCTGCAACAACTTGTTTCTTACATTCACTACTTAGAATTCAGTTAATGTATTCTAGTTTTCAGCCTATTTTCATAGTGCTCGTTTAATAGTTCCACTGCATAAAGGAGGATCCAAGACAACTGTTGCAAATTACTGACAGATCAGCATATCAGGAGTCATTGTCAAGGTCTTGGAGAAAGTAGTCAAGGGAAAAATACAGGAATGGATTAATAAAAATGAGATACTGTATGGGGAACAGCATGGCTTTGTGAAGGGTAGATCATGCCTCAGTAACTTGCTCAAGTTTTATAACACAGTGATGGCTGAACTGGATAAGGGTAATGGGTTTATAGTGATACTGCTGGACCTGGCTAAGGCCTTTGACAGGATACCACATGGAATTCTAATCAGTAAACTGCAACATATGGAAATGGATAAAAGGTTGGTGAGATGGATGGGTGGGTGGTTGATGGAGATATATCAGAGAGTAGTTTATTCAGGAGTAGAGTCCAAAAGACTGCCTATGACTAGTGGTGTGCTGCAGGGTTCTGTTCTTGGACCACTACTGTTTAATTTGTTCATTAACGATATAGGGAAGGATCTAAGAGGAACGGTTCATCTGTGTGCTGATGATGCAAAGTTGGGTAGGGCAATAGTGAATGCAGAAGATGTCAAAATCTTGCAGGATGATTTGGATAGATTGGAGGTCTGGGTTAAGGAGAATGGATATCAATTTAATGTGACAAAATGTAAGGTTATGCATTTTGTGGTGAAAAGAATAGCAGCAGTATACCACATTGGTGGAACTGTACTCCAGGAGATTGATGAGGCCAGGGACTTGAGAGTGTTGGTGGATAGGGAGATGAAGTTTAGGGGGCACATTGCAAAAGTGGCTAAATCAGCTCATCAAATCACTTGGTTGCTGAAGAATACTTTGACGAACAGACAAAAGCAAGTTATTGCTCCTGAGTACCGAGGCTTGATAAGACCTCATCTCGACTACTGTGCCCAGATTTGGTCACATAGGTTTCTTCTTGTTGGGGAAGAGGTGGAGAGGATCCAGAGGTGAGTGACCAAGATGATAGCAGGTCTATGGAATGAACCTTATGAGAACAGGTTGAAGATTTGTGGGTTGCAGAAATTGGTTGATAAGCAGAAAAGAGGAGATATGATTGAGTCATTCAAATTGCTGAAGGGTTTCTATAGGATTAATTCAGAGGATATTTTTGAGATCAGGACTGGTGGTGGGAGAACTAGGGGACATCTATGGAAGCTGGGGAAGAGTATGGGTAGCAAAGGTGTTAGAACTGGGTTCTTTACTTTTAGAGTTGTAAATGAGTGGAATAAGCTGCCAGAGTCTGTTGTGGGTGCTATGACAATGAATGAGTTCGAGGCAAGGTATGATAGATACTGTGAGAATGTCGAATAGTTGTGTGGACAAGATGTTTAGGGCCTCCCTTGATGAGTCTATGGACTCCTTGGAGTTGTCCGTTGTAATAATAATAATAATAATTCGACTTAGGACCTCAAGATTTGTAGCAAAAGAAGAGAATATCATTATCTTCATGGAATACTGAACTAAGTATAATATCTTCTGTTTGAATATCAGGTTTAATGTTCCTTTCCTTAATAATGTAGTATATATGTATAAATAATAGAGTAGATGATGTACAACCCTGCAATACACCTAATTTAATATCAAGCCATCTTCCTGTATGTTTTTCACTGTTGATTTCAAACTTTGGCAATTCTGCATATTCTGATTCCATTATAATTGCTTTCCATTTGTTATCATCTTACAGTCCTAGTTTTTTTTGGCGGGCGGGGGGGTATGGGATTTCTGGTATATTGTACATGAATGGAATGTTTAACCGATTTTGTGTTATTAAATTGCAAGAATGCTGGTTATTTCTGAAGCAGAAGTCTCAGAAAACATTTGAAAGTGTTTGAATAAACCCTATACATAACCTAGAGCATCACCTGATTTCATTATACTGAATCCCAGAACAAGAATTTTTCTCATAGCTGAAATTTTTCATTGATTAGTTTAATATTTGGCCAAAATTAACTACTCTTTAGAAAAGGTAAAACAAAAATGTATCATGTTCTTTCAGCACTTTACCTCAAATTATACTGCTATTTTGTTTTCTATATTGAATCCTCATGTTTAGAAGCATTCAGTATGCTGGAATAATTGTTTTCATTCCATTACTCCATTATAAGGCATTTGTTACCAAGCAAACTTGGAGCTTCACACATAACTTATGACTTTGAAGCATGTTCACAAGATGTTGTTGTGAAGTGATATATTTCTTTTTTCATCAGGATTGTTTATGTACTGCTCACTAGTGATAATTCAACTCCTGTAGAATGTATTTAAAAAAAAACAAAAAAAAAACAAACATTTCTTTGTGAAATGGTAATAATGACCCAGGTGCAAGGTTAATTTTCCTTTGATTCTGTAGCTAGACTGAAATTCCAAGACTTGAGAGAAAAAAGCATAACGAAGAAACAGAAGGTCTCTGTGTTAGAGTGAATTACTGGGATTGAGGTTATCTATCAAATGGATTGCCCTTCTTTGATCATCAACAAACATTTTTAGACAGGTTTTTGGTGTATAACCTCAAATGTAAGAATAGTTTTCTATGGTATGAATGGATTTTGGAATTTTTTTTATGTTAATAGTTATACTGGAAAGAAGCAGCGTGCCTTAAATGAAAACGCTGTCTCAGCTTCTAAAGCTCTTTTTTGGTGAACATGTATATTTATATCAGGAAAGGTTCAATGTAAGTCATTCAAAGAAGAAAAATTCTTCTTGACTGGGGATTTCAATGTTATCAAAGTGAAGGGGAAAGCAAAGTGAAGTGATATCTTTCGTGCAAAATCAGATCATAATCAGATCATAAATTGTTGAAATGATGCATAAAGAAATCCACCACAAGTTCACAGGGTTCTACAATTATATTGAACTGCTGTAAAAAAAATTAATATGAAAAAAAAAAAAAAAAGGTAGATAAACTATAAAAGTAAGGAACATGGAAAACAAACATCAGTTGCATTCTGATTGCTGAATTCATTGTAATATTAACAATTAAAACATAATAGTTGCCAGTTCATAAATGGAAATCTCTCCCTGTTTAGGTAGAAATGGAAATTGGAAATAGATAATCTATTAAGTGAAATGGGTACATTGGATACATTGAGTGGGAGGTGATTAAGGAGAAAGATGGAACTTGTTGACATGTTTTCATTCTGCAGGTTGTGATCTTTAGAGAAAGCAACATGGCTGTTCCAGAGAATAGGGATAGATGGAATGAAAGATGAAGACTAGAAAATTGCTTAGTATGCTTGCATATGGACAGTAAATAGATGTTGAAAAGAAAGTGGAGGAATGATGGTGGTGGGCATTTCAGTAGAATATTACTCATGAAAATCATGAAATAGCTAGCTGGACACTAAATTTGGGATTAGATGAACATATATAGGTGGATGAGTTGAGGTAATCAAATTATTGCAGGAACTGGGTTTGAACACAGCAGTGGAATTGGATGAGATGTTGCAAAGAGTACTAAAGGAAAATGTGCAAGAGAGTTATTGGCACCTCTCATGTGGTTATACAACTTGAGTTTCAGCATTAACATAATTCCCCCATGAGTAGAAGAGAAAAATAATTCCATTATACAAGGATGGAGGTAGGTCATAAGCAACTAGTTGTAGACCAATTAGTATATCTGGAGTGGTTATTAAGTGTTACAAAGGCTAATTAGGATCTGCATCCAAGATAATACCTTGATCCTCTAGAGTATAGCATGGCTTTCTTAAAGATAGATCTTGTTTTAGCTCATATTCTGCTTTAATGAATGAAGACAGCACAAGGAATGAATTAAACAGAAGTTGAATGCTTCCAATATTTTGTCTCTGTTAGAAACCTGAGGAATATGGTATAAAAATTGTAAAATATCCACAAACCACACAAAAAATAACCAGAAGAGATTAGACTGAAAGCTTAGTCTTAAGAATGGTGCCTTTTGTGGTCACTGGTAGGGCAGCCTTGACTGTTGAGTGGGAAGTTTAAGAATTATTTTCTCTTATCTGTAGAAGTTGCATACAACTATACTTATTGAGGCTTGGTTGCTATTTTTAGATCTGCTACCAACTCCTGAAAAGTCTTTCATGTTTGCATTTGTTGCAATGAAACATAGTATTTTATTTATTTTTTAATTTGGTATCATGTGTCCAAGGCATGATTATTTAGACTTAACTGACCATAATTTTGGGAAATGATATATTTTTATGTTTTTAAAGATACTTGTTGATGGATCTTCCAGTTTATTCATAACATGACAGGTTGCGAGAACAAGGATCCTTGTATACACCTGGAACTGAGAAGATAGGGAATTGGGCATTAGGGGAGTAGATAAGAGTAGTCAACTTATTTGGAGTCGAAATTATATTTTATTATATTTCTTTAGAGATCTGTTTGTTTTTTGAGGTGCCCCAGATCTAGGGAATAGTAACAGCATGACTGTAATATGTATGTTGAGAGGGCTGTAGCAAAGGAAGGAACAAACTAGCACTATAACTTTTTTTTAGCATTATTACCATTAAATAAGAAGGTGCATTGAATGATGGTATGTTTCGATATAATTTTTATATTGTATTCCTTGATGTGTCTGTGAGAGATGAAATATTGGAATAATTAAACATCTTCTGTTTAAGTCCTTGTGCGGTCTTCATTCTATTAAACCATAATATAAGTTTCAGCTAGCACTTAGATCTAAATACACTAGTCTTGCATTAACATTTGCTTACATTTTTTATGTGTGTGTGTGTAAAGTGGAATAAGGGAAATGGATGTGTCACACTACTTTTTTTGGATTTTTTCTAGGCATTTGACAGGATTCCGCACTGAAAGAATGCTATACAAACTCACAGGGTGTAAAGCAAATGTAGGATAAATTACAATGACTAATGGAGTACCACAGGGTTCTTTACTTGGGCTGTTGTTGTTTCATTTTTATATTAATGATATTGAGGTTAGTCTGGATAGTAGTATACAGTTTTTTGCCATTGATGTTAAGAAGGCTGATAAGATATATTTCTTAATTAGAATTAAGAAATAATCCAGATAGAACCATCATCCTTGCAGGGTGATGGTTCTATCTGGATTCTATGAGCAGTTAATAGTGAATGTCAGTTTTGTTGCTAAGTGCCAGGATATGTATTTTTGGACTGAGAACATAGCATGCAGATTGTTATATTAATGAAAATTTACTGCAAGTGCTGGATGAAGCTAGAAACTTGGTGGGTGATGATGGAGCGAGTCGAAGTATAGAGGCCACATTGCCAAGGTGGTTAAGTCATCACTTCTGATAAGAATACCTTCCACTTGTAGAGTAAAAGTTATTCTCTCACTTTACAAGGCTTTAGTAAATAAAGTGCAGTTAGATCAACTGTAGGCATTTGTATTAACATCACACATGTTCAATGATGGCCTCATAAGAGTCTTTAAATAATTTTTCAAATTGGAACATACTTCTCTGTAAAAGTTTGGTTTTCTACTGCTTAATTATGTGTAGAATGCTCAAAGCATGATCAATCAGATCTTTTTTGCTAATTTCTACAAAACTGGATATTCTACTGTGGTGAATAAGAAATTTGGTTGGTATTCTTCTTTGGTGTGGAGTGAAAGAAGAAAAAGCTATTTTTATATGAAGTGCTAAGTCTAAGGAAAGGATGGTGATTACTGAAGTACCTCATGGTTTTTACTTGGGTGATTCTTACGGTGGAAGAATAACTTGTATATTATTTATGGTGGACTTGCTTTGGGGAGCAACTTACAATTGTTTGTTAAAGATGCAATGTTAGGAAGGGTGATAATGAACATTTCTGATAAAGAATCCTTGTAGGCTGATATGAACAAACTAGTTAGTTCTATTATGGTTAGTGACAGTGAATATCAGCTCAACATATTAATGATATTGATGAATATCAGCTCAACATATTAATGATATTGAGGTTAGTCTGGATAGTAGTATACAGTTTTTTGCCATGAGAGCAAGGTTATGTATTTCAGACTGAGAACATCACAAGCAGAGTACAGTAATAATGGTCATTTGATACAACTAGTCACCGACGCTAGAGACCTTTTGGTGATAGTAGACTGAATTGAAGTTTATTTTCATCTCTGTCTACCATGTTGCGTAGGTGGCTAAGCCATCACATCAGCTGCTGCGTTGAAGAAAACACTAATCCTCGGTAATAAATTATTCCCTCATAATTTACTAGGTTCTGATAAGACCACATCTGGACTCCTGTGTATCGATACTGTCACTTGAGTTCTGAGGAGATCAAGAGAAGAATTGAAATTCACATGTGACATCATTATGATGCTGTATGGTCAGTCTCATACTCCCATATCCTTCTGCTAGAAGAAGTGGTAGGCTCGCAGATGCCTTTTCTACTAAGAGTCACTAGGACAGTCACAAACATCTGTGCCCTTGGTGGGATTTGAACTCACAGTCTCTTTCCTGGAGAGTGGATATGCTAACCACTGCCAACCAGTCCAGCTTAATTTCCTTTTCTATAGTAAATTGGATTCTAGGGTGAAGTCTATTGAGGTGACGCAAGAAAGAGTCTAATGCTTCTGGGCCATAAGACCAAATAGATCATTAACCTATCTTAACCAGATAGAAGGTTTGAGAGGGGCTGAGTGAAGAGCTTGTTTTTCAAAATCTTCCATGAAAAAATTGGCAATGGGGCATGAGAGGGAAGAACCCATGGAAGTGTACCCTCTGTTGGTAAATTTTGTTCTTTCCAGAGAAATATCTGGAAATGGATTGCAAAGGAAAGGAGATTTGTGATATCAGGAGGAAAAATTCTTTTTAAAGTGATAAGGTATCGTTTAAGGGAATGTTGGCAGAACATGTAAGGGTGATGGCCAGTAGCAGTATAAGAGATTTTGCTGTTTGGATAATTTATAGCAGGGTAATCAGTAGCAACTACTATATGTTTTAGGGTGAAATTGGTTTTGTGGATTTTCGGTAAGCTGTATATTGGGGGGGGGGGGGGACAACAACTGAAAGTTTTTTTGTGATTTCAGGAAACCAGGTAGAAATTTTCTTAAATAGACTTTTTTTTTTAATTTTTGGACCTGAGATTTAGAGGGATAATAATTTAAAGATCTATTGGTAGAGCAGTCTCTGAGAATATCCATTTCTCTACTGTATTAGAGGCTCCATAGCTTAGTCGGTATAGACAAAGCCCTTTGGTTGGAAAGACCTGGGTTCAATTCCCATCCATGACGTGAGGAACTTTTATCTAGTCTCTTTTGACTGAAGGTGAGTTAGCTAGTCTTATAAGGATGTAGAGGTTTTTTCCTCCCAGAAACTTGGTTTTTTTTTCCCCTCAGAACAGGCAAACCGGCCAGGAGAACATGTGCAATTGACAGACAAAAAATACATTATAACCAATAGCTTCATATTGGTTTCATAATATGATGTCATACATCCCATGTGGGACTCATGGCTGCTGTTTCATATATGCTAATTAATTAATTCTACTGTATTCTCTGGAATTAAAGATAACAGTGATAACTGCCCTTATCAGCTGATGAGTATACTGCTATCTTTGCACAGGTTCTTGAGGGCACTTAGTTAGCAGAATGATGGATTTCTTTTATGAAGCAAAGATGCATAAAGAATGTTGATGCCTGTACTTATTTCACTGCAACAGCAGAATTGTGGCCAAGACTCAAATGTTATGGTAGCTTCGTTAAGCTTTTTTGACAACATATTAGAACTTATGGACTTTACAACCATGTTATAAATAACTCTTTTAATTTCCCGACATTTTGATCTTCATATTAAGATCATCATCTGGAGCATATACAAATATACAGGACAAGCTGAGTTACATTACCTACAGTAAGCTAGAGAAATAATGATTTGATCATAGGTTATTCTGCTGGCTTCTAGTGAAAAAATAAATAAATTATTTAGGAACTACATCAAGCTAAATTCTATTTATGATAATATGAATAAACATTCTTATCATAAATAGAATTTAGCTTGATGTAGTTTCTAAATAATTTAATTTTTTTTTTTTTTTTTTTTTTACTAGAGGTCATGCTAGTAGAATAACCTGTGATCAAATCATTGTTTCTCTAGCTTATTGTTTGTAATGTAACTCAGCTTGTCCTGTATATTTGTATATGCTCCAGATTTGAAAGTTTTTCGCTTGGTAATACTATAAATTAATGATGCCAAGAAATTATATTCTTGGTTTATTCCTTTATCCAAGTGAAGTTTCTTTATGATTATGCAAAGTCATTAGCCTCTACTTGCATATAGAGGCTAATGACTTTGCATTAATTAGCAACCTATAAGGCAAAGCTCATCCCCCTTTTGGATATATAATGCTATACATATCAACATCAGAGATAGATGTTGAAAGTTTTTCACTTGGTAATACTATAAATTAAAGATGCCAAGAAATTATATTCTTGATTTAATCCTTTAATCAAGTGTAAACAAACAAAATTTGCTTGTGAATCAAGTAGCCTAGCCATGAAAAAACTTCATATGTAAACTTTTTTGCTTACACTTGGTTAAATGATTAAACTAAGAATATAATTTCTTGGCATCTTCAATTTATAATAAAATATAAACGATGGTTGGCTATAAAAAAAGTGTCATAAAAACCTGGAAAAATTTTTTTTTTTTTACTTTACAGGTCAAATTTGGACAGCAGAAGAGGTATCAAGAATGGTTTCAGAAACAGGTATTATTTATGAACTTACATCATAGAGTTTGTAGTTATTATGATAAGAATTTATTATTATTATTATTACATAACACCTCCAGGGAGTCCAAAGATTCATCAAGGGAGGGCACCTGCTCTACAACTCTCCATCCCCGACACTCCACTAACTGCAACTATCTTCATCATCTACATCAACACCATCTACCACCAACCACCACCATCACCACTATTTTTCACAGAGAATCACAAACATCCATGCCCACGGTGGGATTCGAACCCACAGCCTTTTCGCTGGAGAGCAGATATGCTAACCACTCAGCCAACCAGGCCGGCAGCAATTATACAGTCAGCTCTCATCATAGCAAACACTGCTGTGATCAGTTTTCTCACAGTGACATGAAAAGACTCTGCCCAAATACCTTAACATTAATGCTTAAACAGGGAGAGTGAGAGAGAATCATTTTATAAAAATAAACTTATATTTTTCTAAAAAATGAACTGTCTATTAATAGATTCACATAATTATATTAACTAAATGCACAGTCTAATAAAAATTTCAAATAGCTTAATGAACACAAAAGCAAAAAAAAAAAAAAAAAAAGTGAATAGAAGAAGGAACAGAAAATACAGAAAACCTTGAGTTCATTAATGATGGACAACCAGTGGAACAAGTAAAATATTTCAGCATTTTAATCACAATGAAATGTCAAGCCAGCTGGAGACTTGCCCAGGTATACAAGAAGCGTACTAGCTTTCATTATGGAAAGAGGATGAACACTGAAAATTCAGCTACCAGAAAAAAATAAACATTAGCACAATTCAAGAAAGCCCTCATCAACATAAGTGTCAGATTGGCAGAAGAACTATAGAAATACCATGTAGACATAGCTGATATTACTGAGATGAAGAAGATTAAAACAGGTGCAAATAATGATTAGGGAAAAGGAGTAGCAATAACAAATTCAAAAAGGTATATTGGCAACTTTTAAAATGGGAAAATGGAAAATTAATTTTATTTATGCCTAAAGGCAGCTGACAAAGAAAATGGAAATCTAAACAGCAAGGCAAAAAGTGAATCCAAGACATAGAAATGTTTTGAGAAAATTTGGAGAAAGGGCAAAAGATAATAGTTATAGTACGTGCCTGCTGGATTTCTGTTCAGGACACAGATTAGTCTTCAAAAACACATGTTTCAACATAAATTCACAATGGGGGGGGGGAGAAGACACAAGAAAAAATGAATACGTACTGACTATTATCATTCATAGCAATATATGCCCACTAGTTTGAGATACAAAAGTACAGAGATTTGAAACTGGAAGTTCTCACTTAGTTTTAAGAGGCAAGAAATTGATACTGGCAAGAAAACCCTTTCTTTTCCTTTTTTTAATGCTTACACGGTGATCAGAATACATTATGAAAAATTATGGAGACAACTACCGTGTTAGAGCAAAACTTTAGTTTAATATAAACCAAAATGAACACTCGATGTTTCAACCTTCATATTAAGGTCATCATCTGGAGCATACACTTATATACAGAGAAACAAACTGCACTACTATCTACATGGTTTGCTAAAGTTACTGACTAATCATTACAACCATTATTGGCCTAACCTCTGGTGGGAAAAAAAAAACGCCTTTACTACATTAAAGCTAGAGTCCTGTTATTATTATTATCTATTGGGTTACAAAATTAAATTGGGCTGGAGAGCAACATGTTTATATATATATATATATATATATATATATATATATATATATATAAAATAAAAATAAAAATGATAAAAAATAATAAAAAAAATTGTGATTATACACATAAATTTCAACCAATTGATATGGAATAGTTACCAATAAAAACTGAAAATTGCTTAAAGTCCTAAAGTATGCTAGATACTAAATAGGCTGAATATGTGTCATCCAAATTCTTGGAATTTTTATGCCACCATTATTGTTGAGATTAGGGTGGTTAATCAGAATTTCACAGGCTTCTCTAAATTTTCTTTCATACCAGGTTTTTGTATGATGTAAAGAACAGGTATTTTTCCAATGAATTTGGTGTAGAGTGTTGAGCTCATGATCTGAGAGGCCTGCTTCACCACAACTGTTATATTTAATGTGTCTTTTGTGTTTTTTTTTTGAAGTATAGGGATTGTACGTCCAGTTTCATCAATATAAGATAAGTTACAGGCGCAGTAGATGCAGTAAACTCCAGGATGTGCCAATGGGAGGAGAGGATCCTTAGAGGAGTTGAATATGTTTTTTAATTTTATAGGTGGTTTAAAAGTGGCATTGAGATTATAATGGTGTAGAATTCTATTGATTTTTTCTGATAACCCTTTAATGTATGGGATGGCTATGGTTTTACTGTAATCTATATTGTTTTTTGATGAAGTTTTATGAAGAACTTTATTAATAGTATTTTTGTTATAGCCAATATTTATAAATGTGTTGCTAATAATCTTTAATTATTGCTTAAGAGCTTGTTGATTAGAGCAAATTGTTATAACTCTGTTTTTAAGGGTGTTAATGACTCCAAATTTTTGCAATGGGTGGTGATACGAGTTAGCATGTATGTATTGGCCTGTAAATATGTAAGAAAATTTTAAAGGCGAGTAGTTTGTACAGGAACTGTAGACTCAGATATACAAATATCATTCAAGAAACAATGAAAGTTCAAACACAAGAACAGATTCAGCTAGGTAGGCATGTTATAAATGTCTGCAAGGATGGAAAAATCAGAATCCTGAGCTGGATGCAAGAAGTTAAAAAGGTAGCTTTGGAAAAGAAGAAAACATCAAACTTTCCTGGCAAGGTATATCCTAAGAAAAAGAAAGTGGGCATTATATCTGATATCAGAATTGGAGCTATCAGACTTTGCTCTTTGCTTTTTATTCAGATGATAATGTACTGGTAAATAAATTCAGTGCCAATCTCCAGGATTCTTTAGCAAAATTTAATAACAGCTGCTACAAATTTGGCATGAAAATTAGCAATAAAAACACCCAAACTAATTAACCATTTATTTAGTTTTGACCCTAAATGACACCTTTATTTATTGCTAATTTTCATGCCAAATTTGTTGTAGCTGTTATTCGATGAGCTGTCGACATATACCCTAAGAAGAAGAAAGTGGGCATTATATATAATAATGCACACTTATTAATTTATTTATCATTTGGCTAAGAAGAATACATGCATATGCTACCACACACACAAAAAAACTACATACAAGACAACAAAATGCATAAAAGAATACAATAGTGTGAAGTGATACTGTAGTCATATATATACATATAAAAATATACAACTAAGCATAAAATTAAAATTGAATGTCTAAGTTTGACAACCAGTCAACAGCATCAGTGGAAACTGTTATAAAGTCGGATACTAGTCCCATGAAGGTTCTGTGAGGACAGTCAAATGTAATATGTTGTTTAGTTTGGTTATCCTCACCACAGTTACAAGATGAGTTTGGTCTTATTATTATTATCAACACCCAACCTCCATGGAGTCAGAGACTCATCGTGGGAGGTACTTACTATTGCATACAATGCTCATCCAACCATGTCTTAAACTGATTCAATGTGTCCACATCCACAACACACTCAGGCAATGCATTCCACTCACCTACCACCCTCCATGCAAAGAACCTGCTTCTCACTCCTTTGCTCACACCCTCTTTATACAGTTTCCAGCAATGGCCTCTTGTTCTTCTTCCCTCTTCAATTCTATGAAAAATCTCTTCCATTACCTGATAACAACTCCTGACCAGTTTATATGTCTCAATCATACCCCCCCCCCCCCTTCCTCCTATTCATGAGGCTCTGCAACTTACATTCCTTCAATCTGTCCTCGTACTCCACATTCCAAAGACCACTGACTATCTTTGTGAATCTTCTCTGTACCCTTTCCAACATATCCTCGAAAACCCAGTGACCAAATCTGTGTACAGTAATCCATATTAGGCCTGATCAAGGCCTTATAGAATGGAATCATAACCCCTCTATTTCTGCATGTCAGGGTTCTCTGCATTATTGCCATTATTCGATGTGATGTCTTCACAACTTGTGGAATGTGGCCCCTGAATTTCAGGTCCTTGTCCACCATCACACCTAGATCTCTCATCTCCTCTACTTCTGTTAAAGTTTCCCCACCAAGTGTATACTTGTCATTCCATCGTTGTTTACCAAATCTCAAAGCCTTATACTTGGCAACATTGAACGGATAGTTCCACTTATCTGCCCATTCATGCAATCTATTCAAGTCCTCTTGTAAGGCATTAACATTAACCTGACTGTGCATTGCTCTCCCCAGTTTTGCATCATCTGCAAACAGCTTATTCTCCAAGTAAATAAGGAAGCTCTGCACCTACCATGGTTGGTGGGAACCCCATTTAGGGAGGCCCATATTTTTCGAGGTAGGTCCAACCCTCATAGAGGGCTGTATGGGTTAAAGACAGTCTGCAAGATTACCGGGACTTTGGCAGTCCATTCCATCTGTTATGCTATTGTTGCATCATAGACCTCAGTGACAAGTTGTTGTGCTGTTATAATAGGCAGGTGTCTTGACTTAAGTCTCTGGGATGTAAACCTGTCAATGTCAGAGTGTATAGGAAGCAGTGGGTTCTGGCAAATTTTGTTATATTCCCGAATCAGGTTGTCTTGGCATCAAGACATACTGGTACTCAAAACTGGTAGCACATATGATGGAGTAGTCTTTATTGTTCCAGAAATGATATGCATCATCTGATTCAACACAGTATCAATTAATTTTTTAATGATTCATCATTAAAAAGCATCAAATGCTTTTTAATGATGATTATTCGAAAGAATGGAATTTTATTGCAAAAGTTTTCAAAAACTTAATGACAAAGTGGAATGCAAAATCCAACATTAATTTAATTCTAGCATTCAAAGTTAGCTTCCCCCCCCCCCCCCTGGACTGAATTAGTATTAGTGGACTAAGTCCACTAATACGATTTTATTATAAATAATAATAATAATAAAAAAAAATTATTGGTGAAATATGCAGTATTGACTAAATATGTAATATCGAAACTTCTCACATGCCTATGAATGCCATAAACTTAATCCAGCATAACAACATAAAACACTGATGACAGACATACAGTACAACAGTACAGTCCACTATATGTAAGATAATTGGCAGCAGTCCTTTAATCTTTTCCCTTGCTGCTTGCTTGCTGTAGTTGAGACAGGGTCATTTGTTTCAAGTAATACAATATTTAATTTTTTTTTTATATGAGCATTTTTTTTTTCTACAGTCGCTGTCTATAATTTACATTGCCTTTCTTTCAGAGTAAAAGAAACCATGCTGTATTATCCTACTTGAATTCTCTTTATTCATTAAACTGAATTCATTAAATTGCTGTTATTCTGGTTGTCACTCCTTTTCTTGCTTTGATACTGAAATTATTTCTGTCTATTAAAGGTGTTTTTTCTTGTTACAATATTTCTCTTTTACTAAATTGTTTGCATATATTACATTTTAAGGTTTTTCTAAACCTTAGAAAGATTTTTTGTGAATATAACAATGATGTGTAGTACCTGACTTTGGGAAATGTACAAATTTTCTTTCCATCACTCAAAGACCAAGTTTGTTTTTGTTTTCAAACTTAACTGTAGCCAGCATTTATTTATTTTTTTAAATGAAACTTTAAAGTACCCTTTTATTGTAATTTTTCACATTTCTTGTACTCTTTGAAACTTTATGTTGTTATAGTTTTCTTTTATTTGTATGTCTTTTCTGGCTTGTTTCTTATTGTCTAACAATTACTGGTCATTTGAAGTATTTTACATGCATTGAAACACATCATTGCATTTATACAATTCAGTCATATAATCACCTTTGTAGTTCATTAATTCTCTTCTCTTTTCTTTTCTTATTATCTTCACAACATTCTGCTCTGATTTTGTATGGTTATGTTCTTGATTATGTTCTGCCAAGTTTTTGCTCTTAAACATACATTTTATTTCGTATGATGATACAATGGCTGTGAGTCCCTTTTACAGTGAGGTATGGCACATCTCAATCTCCCCTAAGTTTATCTGGCCTATGGCTAGGTCTTAGTTATTCCTGACTGTAATTCATGTGTTCATGGGGCCGGTTTGCCTGTTCTGGGGGACGAAAAACCCGAGTTTCTGGGTGAAAAAACCTCCTGCCTCCATATGAGACCAAAGAAATAATTGTGGGTAAGGACATACTATATGTCCTTACCTACAATTATTTCTTTTTTATCAGATTAGACAGCTTTCTAACTTTTAAACTTCTCTTGGTAATTAGAAACTTTTTTCACTGAGACATTTTTGATTTCTAGTAACTTGAATGGTGGAATTAATTATTGTTGATGTTTGTGTTAAAACATCAACAAACAGGTAATTCTGGTATGGAAATGACTCTGTTAGTGTCCCCCCCCCCCAACACCCAACACCCATCATTCATTCATTGCTTTTATAACCCTTAGAACATTAATATGTATATGTAATAGATAAGTACACTATAGGATATTAATTTGTTAGTTATTTAGTGTCATATCTGAATGCTAATAAATGAATGCTAAAACAACCTGATGTAATTTCATCAGGTTGTACCATACTTTTCTTTTGGTTTAAGTCAGTGCAGAATAAAATTTGGTTGGTTAACTCCACATTCCCAAGTGATCTGTATAGATAGACTCCATCTATCTCCTAAGAATTTCTGAAAAACTAGAAAAAAACTAACCTTTCAGCCTACAGACATCAAAGTCAGTTTTGACATCCTGTACCTATTTACCAGTGTACCTCTGTATGACACGCTTCAACTGTTATTAGAGGAGTTCTCTCCAGACATAGTTGAGCTGTTCAGGTTTGTCATGCACTTAGGCTATTTCATCTGCAGAAATCAATTCTATAGATGGATTGTAGGAACTGCTATGAATAGCTCTTTGTCACCTGCACTTACCAGTTTCTACATAGAGCATCTCGAGAATGCTGTATTCTTTTCAATACAACCTCAACCTTCTTTTTAGGTATGCTATGTGGATGGTGTGTTTGCCATTTGGCCAGAGACTCAAAAGCATCTCTACTGACTTTCTTAACCAAAATCAACAGCCCACACCTATACATCAACTTCATCATGGATAAAGATATGGACAAGAAATTAGCCTTCCTGGGCATCCTTATCACTATTACATATAAGATTCAGCCACCCATCCATCTCAGAAAATAGATATCTTCAAATCTTTGCTCAGTAGAGCACATATTATCTGCTCCAATAGCCAAAATCTCCAACAAGAACTGAGCAGCATCATATTACAGAATGGCTTCACCTCAAGGAAGTTTAAATGCATCCTGGACACTTAGAAGCCTAACCTTGAACCTCTATGCTAAGTTCCCATCCCATACATCACAGATGATTACAAAAATCTTGAAAAGATACAGTTTAATCCCTATCAACAAAATCTCCTGGTTACCATCCACGAAAGATAAACAGGCCTCACTCTCTCTCCTTCCATGTTTACCACGTTCAGTGTGAGTGCCTCCACTCATTCTTCAGACAAAGAGGACATTCAGTTGACATGTGGCTACAAGAACACCTATTTTATATCAATAACAATAATGAAATCTAGCTTTGCTTAGCAAGGAGTGGACACTGATCACAATATCTTTTGGTACAGTGCTCACCTTTTACATTGGTGTCAGTTTAGGTTTTAGCAGTTATTCAAAGAGAGTACTGAAGCACTTCTACACTGTGCAAACTTAAGTCAGAATGACTATCTGTCCATTGCCTAGATATGGGGGGGGGTCCTCATCTTCATAAATAGCAAACAGTATTGTGCTTCTTTCGATTCATTCTCCTCTCTTTTTTTAATAGAATGCTGTGCCATTCTATTAAAAAATATTATATAAAAGTAACATTTTATATATCTAAATTTTGTTTTTTTTTGTAGTTAAACTTGTTTTAATTTTTGTTTTTAGCTGTATGGTAAAAGCTGTAAGTAACCACCTGTGGTAGCGTACTAGCACGTGGCTCAGTTCTTTATATAGGATTAATGTTCTTTGTTCTAGCTTCACTTTGTGATTATGCTGATGCACTAATGTGGCACATTATTTCTGGCCAGAATATGTGCAATAATAAAAATCATTATTCTTTAGTCTTGTGAATATGTGTTTAATAACCCATCTTCTTTCATTCAGTATCCCAGACACACCCTGAGAAAATGAGAAATGTACA
Organism: Typopeltis vanoorti; assembly: GCF_054136105.1. Taxonomy (NCBI): domain Eukaryota; kingdom Metazoa; phylum Arthropoda; class Arachnida; order Uropygi; family Thelyphonidae; genus Typopeltis; species Typopeltis vanoorti. The sequence goes on along the minus strand of NC_143564.1, from coordinate 88,303,594 downwards.
TTTCTCATCTTCTCAGGTGTGCAGAAGCCTCATTAGAGGTTACCTTGCTAACTGCAAGGAAACCTCTAGCTTTAATCTTTATGTGATCCCAATTTGTTAATAGACAGCAATAATGTAAACTTATCTTCTAATATGTCCTTAATATCCTATACACTGCATTAGGGGACACATCAGGACTTAATGATATTGTAATTTGAGTTTCTTCAAATGGGCTTTCTAAAAAAATGTTGATTAAATTTTAATGGTATAGATGAGAACACAGATTGATAAGAAAATAACTATTTATTATCTTATTGCTGATATTTCGCTGGTATTCTATCCAGCATCTTCAGAACACAAAAACAGTTTGTTCAGGTATGCAAGACAATAACAATCCAATGCAGCACAAAGAGGTGCCATCTACATTGAGGGAAAGAAAAAAAAAAAACAGAGAGAGAAAGCAGGTATTAATTAGGTCTTAAGATGATTGTCTCCCAAATCTTTGGCAAATTTATATAGCCATACTTGCTAAGGTCTGGAGTATGTTTCAAGGTTTCTGTTGATTCCAAGAACAATCTCTCTGACTTATAAAAGCTTATGTGCAGCAATTTTTTTTTTTTTTTTTCCAATTGATTCTTTGTGCAGGGGTATCCAAAGCATGGTCTGCTAGACCTGACTTGCCATAGTGATAGTACCAGATGTATTTTTTATGTTCACTAAGGCAGATGTCCACAGTTCCTCCTGTCTGTCAATATTAAGCTCGATCACACGAACAGGGCACTTCATAGATTCCTGGATTTGATAAAGAAGAGATTTTATCTGTGGTGAACGGATGAGAGTTGTCAATTTGGCTTAATTATGGCACATAGTGGATGTTTATTAAGCACTCGAGGTATCTTTTCATGCATGGGATGGTGACAGTTTTGTTGTAGTCTTTTGTGGTAGACAGTGGGGAGTGGGATTTATGGGGAGCATTTAGTATTTTGTCTATCTTATCGGAATTATAGCCATTGGTTAAGAAAGTGTGACATAAGTGAGTGAGTGAGTTCAGCAGTGAGAGCATTGTCATTGGAACAAATCACTCTAGCTCTGTGGGTTAGTGTTTTTAGGATACGATACTGCTGAGATGGGTGATGGTGTGATTGTTTGTGTAAATATCACCATGTATGTGTGGATTTTCTATAAACCGAGAATGATAAGGAACCACCTGGAAGACGTGTGATTACTATCTCCAGGAAGGGCAGACAGTTGTTGGCTATTCAAATGCACTAAGAATGTATTCAGTGTGTCTGGACCATGTGGCCAAATAGCAAGTACATCATCAGCATAGTGTAGCCAGAGCATTTGTTTGAGAGTGGCTATATTGATAACTAGCTTTTTCCAAGTGTTCTATGTTGGCTTTTGAGGGGGGGGGGGGGCATTGCTGTCCCATCTAATTGTTTGTATATTTTCCCTTTCTATGTAAAATAACATGCCTGCAGTGAATTTAAATAATTGAAATATATTAGGGGAAAAGTGTGAATTCAGTAAATCAAGGGTTTCAATTAATGGGTACATTTGCGAGTAGTGAGGTGATATCAAAACTCACCATTATGTCTGAACTGTTAAGGTGTGGTTTTCTAAAATACTTTTTAGGTGGGCAGAATTTTTAACAAAGGAGGGAGAATTGTTTGTGAGAGTGGCTAGTAGCTTAGCTAAATGTCTAGCAAGTTTGCATGTGGGACTGTGTTTGGTTTGAATGTGCTGTCATGGCTTATGCAATAATTAGGACTTTAGTCTTTGTTTTGTGTGTTACAATTGTTCAAACTAGTTCCATTGTTATACTAGATTGTTGTTGTCTCTCATACTATGACAAACTCTGAAGATGCTAGATAGCATTTATACTGTTAAAATTAATCAATATGTATGACGAACACATAAGCCTTTCCACACATTTTTAAAACAGTGACCAATTTCATGTAATTGTGATATTTAGGTGCACAAAGAAATTGTGACTTTTGATAAATGGTCACTAGTAGTGCAATAAAATGATGCAGAAAAAGTCTTCAATTGGTATTCCTTCTCTTTTCTTTTTTTCTCATTCATGCAACATCTAATTAAAATAATGAACATGTAATAAAATGTTTCAGTTTTAAAATATTCAAATAACCTCCATTCTCCAACTTAGTTATAATAGTTCAGATCAAAGTAACATACAAGCTGTGGAAATGAGATTTTAAAGAAGAATTAAATGAAATGTAAATTATATATCAGTGGCATAATGTGCCGATTGTAGTTGGGTGTGCTGTTGTGACTTATGCAACCCATGCTACAAAATTCATGCCAGTTTGACCTTATGATTGCATTTTTATTGATGCTTGAAAGTTTTAAGAGAGTATAGCATATCAGTGCTTATCTTAATTTGTCTAATGTAATTAATTATAGGATAACTTTGAATACTTTAATTTATCAGTTTATTTATTTATTTTACTTAGCGTTTGGCTCACACGTGAAAAGTTACATCATATTAATCCTTAATATATATGAACATAATAATAGACATATGTACAATAATAGGACGTAATACAATCATAAAAGAGACACTCAAGAATAGGCTACAACTGTATGTCTAGGTTGAATTTATCAGTCTAGAATTTATCAACTATACATTTATCAATTAATTGCAACTAAATCTGTGCAGAGTGGAGAGGGACAATGTTTTTGTTTATTAGAAAACAATAAACATGGGCAAAAAAAAAGTTATAAATTTATTAAAACTTATCTATATTATATATAAATACTTGCCTACCACATCAGTTCACACTTCACGCACGCAAAACAGATGAAACTCGGAAAACAAAAGCAGCAACTCGTGACAAATGACAACATTCAATTGGATTGGGTAACACAATAACTAATCATCCTTTAGGTGCTATTGTCTCAGAGCTCACACTGCCTAGCTTTCTGAGCAGTTTAACACTACTAGAACGCTAAGAATTTGACCTGCTGTGCCATTTATACATCTTTTCAAAGGGCTCAAAGGTGTATGTATTTTGAATACACACTTTTGCTATTAATGCAAATGTGATGCAATGTTTACAAATCGAAAAGTGTCCTCTTCATGAGGCATTAGTGTATAGTGTTTATTTTTAGGAGCCTGGAAACAATTAGAGGAGTCTTTACCTGGAATAAATGCAAAAATATAATATTGGTGATATTGCTATTCAGTGGATGAACAACGCCTAGCACACTCTGAATATTCGTTGAAGTTGAACGAATTTGGCGAAAGAAAATGAAAGTTGTTCCCATAATAAGTGATTTAGACTCCATCCCCAAAACACTAAAAAAAAAAAAAAAATCATTTAGAAGCACTTGAGTTAGAGGGATTCACAATCAGACAGTTGCAAAAGGCCGCTTTGTATGGCACAGCATTCATATTTAGAAGATATTTCCACAATTCATAGGCCTTTGGGTAGTGCTTGAATATATATAATAGTAGTGCTTGAAAATATATATATATATATATATATATATATATATATGTTAAATATTTTTTTTATATTTTAAAATATTTAAAATATTTTTTAAAAGAGGTATTTATATAGAATGGGACAATATAAGCTACCAAAAGAAGTTATAAAATATAGGCCAAAAGGTAAAAAGAGAAGAGGCTAAAATAGGTGCATGCCTAATCTTGATAAAAAGATATTCATATAAACTCAATTCTGTAATTTTAATTAATTACTATAATTATTAAATTTAGTGTAACTGATTGTAATTGTATTCACCAATTCTTCTGAACTTTCCAATGATTTTTTAAAATGTTATGGTGTTGTTTTTCAATGGAAAATTCAGTCTTCTATGAAAATGCTTCATCTTTCTACATCATTTTCACAATACATCCTTTTCTCTTGTCAGAGCTTGAGATTTTAAAAAGATACTAATTACGAGTATATACTAATAATGCTGAAGGTGTCATTAGTATGAAGTATCAGATGAGTATAAAAAAAAGCGCACTTAATTTTTTGTGTTATAAGATTCTTTCAATGTTGCAAAGTGTAAGGTTTTGAAATTTGGGAAGCAGAAATGGGACATGGAGTACACAATCGGTGGAAATATCTTGGAAGAGGTAGAGGAGATGAGAGATCTGGGAGTGATTGTAGAACAGGACCTAAACTTTTGGGGACATGTTACTACAATTTTGAGGACAACACAGTGGATAATGAGAATGATGCAGAGGACACTTACTTGTAGAAGTAAGGATGTTATGGTTCCCTTGTATAAGGCTTTGATCAGGCCACATATGGATTACTGTGTACAGATTTTGTCACCTGGCTTTCAAAAAGATGAAGATGTATTGGAAAAGGTTCAGAGACAATTGATTAAGGTGGTTTCTAGTCTCTGGAATGTTGAGTATGAAGACAGATTGATAAACTGTGTTTATAATAGTGGACCGCCCATGATGAGTCTTTGACTCCATGGAGGTTTTTTATAATAATAATAATAAATTGAATAACAGTTGTAACAAATTTGGCATGAAAATCAGCAATAAAAAAGACCAAAATTATGAAAATAGATGGAAAAAATCTTTAGAAAATTTCAGCTGTATTCTCAGTAGAGAATAAAGCAAGTAAAATATTTCAGCTATTTAGGTACAATTTTTATTTAATGTTGGCAAATTAAGGATGGAAATATACAACAGAAAAGAAAAGCTAATATGGTGAGTAGCTGGTTGAATAAATATATTTGGAATAAGCAAGTAATTAGCCAAAATGCTAAATGAGCAATATACAAGAAAGTGCTTAAATCTTTTAAGTTACGGATCTGAAAGTTGGATTAGAAATAAAGCCATTGGACAAAGATTAGAGACCACAGACATGAGAATTATGAGAAAAGTTAGAGGCCTGAACAGATGGTCACAATGGCAGGAGCATGTTAAACATTAAGCTATTATGGATAAACCTGAAATTTTTAACATTCAAGAATGTGTGAGCAGGGTCAACGTGGTATGAACACTTAAATAGATGTTGAGAGGATTACTTAGCAAAACAGGTGTTTCAAAAAGACCTGGAAGAAGACTAAGATTGAGATGAATTGATTCAGCCGGAAGTGTGTTTGAAAACTGAAATGTTAGATATGACATCACTGAAGTGCTCGCTGACTAGTAATAAAAACAAATTTGGAAGAAAATTGTTGATAAGAGATTAATGTAAACTTAATCATGTAGCACTGTCATAGTAGCCCGTACACCTCTTGAGGGTAACCATAAGGAAATTGGTGATGAACTCCAACTTATGAACATAATTTGTTCCTTGATATGTTTTTGTGAGGTGAATGTTTTTAACACATTTATTTATTATTTTCAAAGATATATTGTTAAATTTGTTAATGTCTTTCTGAAATAAATTAACTTTATAGAAAGATAGTGAAAATGCATAATTTGAAAAAAAAAAAAAAAATTTAAAAGTGGATTGTAAAAATACACAATTTACAAATTTAGAATTAAATTTTTAAACTTTTAAATTAAAGGATTGAATGTATTCTGATAAGAGTGCAGCCTTTTTTAAATACATACATACATATATACATGCGTACATAATTTTATGCAGGTAAAGTTTGTCTCTGGTTTTTCAGATCCAATAAGGCTAGTGTTCTTCTTTGCTTTCTTTAGGATAGTCTCAAAAGAAAGCTGCACAGAACGATTTTTTTTTTTTTCATATTTTCTTACATGTGGTTTATAGAAGCAACCTCCATAAGTAGCAGGGTTAGGCGATTCTTTGAAATTTCGAATCCCGAACTTCCCAATTGCTTTAAATGTCTGATGACTTTTTTTTTTTTCCAGGAAGGGATGGTCATATCAACATTGAAAAATCGAAGAACAGTAAATAAATGCGGATCATCATTTGCCAAATGATGATCCACATTTATAAACTCACCAGATTACAAAAGATTTCTCATACTTTTTTGTTTCTAGATTTTAGCAAAACTCAGTATTAGCCTTAAAATCAGCAGCAGCATCAGTTTCTCTCTTGTGCATTTTAGTATCTTGAAAATACTCCTAGCTTTATGTCCTATCAGTTCAGAATTTAAGAGTTTTTATTTCTTTTTTCTTCTCTCCTCTCAATTTTGTTTCTGTATCCAAATTGCTGAGCAGTGTTCCAGTTCTGTGATGATGATTTTCATTTTTTAGGAATAACTACAGACAGAACAGAGCCTACGGAGTATAATTAAGCAAGTGATGTATTTTTAAATCACTTAATTATGTCCATTTTAGTTTCTAATGAAATCACTTGACTTTCCCCCCCCCCACTTTTAGCACTTAGGAAAAACTAAATAAAAGCCGTGTATTTTCAATCTCAAGGGTAACAGAAACGAGTACTATATATGTAAATACATAATAACATAAATATGTGGAATATGTTCAGCAAGTGAAAAATATTCAGTATGCTGTGGAATGCGAAATTGATGAATTTCGTTTATTATAAAATCTCATAAGAGAGAGGTCATGTTTTCAATAAATTTATTGGCATTCACAATTTATTAGTCTGTGCAGTATTCTGAGTTAATTCTGGTATTATAATTATTTAAATATGCCTACTCACAGTAATTCCTTATTGAAACACAACAAATGACTTGTTGTGTTTCAATAAGGAATTACCATGAGGAGGCATATTTAAATAATTATAATACAGGAATTAATTCACGTAAACTATTATTTATTAGTATAATTTTTGCCTGAGTATCACAGGCATCTTCAGTACAAAGCTGATAGAACAGTAACTGACAATCCAAAGGCACCACCTAAGTAGCTAATGTAAGATAACTAAAAAAGGTCATTAAATTTCCTAACTTATTAAAAAAGAATAAAATAAAATAAATAAAAATAAATAATTAAATAAAATAATATATGCGCACATATATTATTTTATAAGATAACGGACGCGCACGCACACACACAATTTAAAAAAAAGTTAGGTACTTTTTAAATCATCTAATCTTTCCTATGTCCCACAAAGGGGATAGACGTAGACCATCGGATCTGTTAAAGTTAGGAGAGTGAAGTAAAGTTTCATATGTTTCTTTATAAAGTCGGTTCCATGAGGAACCGACTTTTGTGAAGAACTCTTGTCTTGTTTCAATGAACTCTATGTCTAGTGTTGATGGCATGCTCTTCAAGTCCAGACCGTTTAGGTTCAAGGTATTTAATATAAGACTTGTGTTCTTCTAGTTAAATAAAAGCAGATCTTCCTGTTTGTCCAAAATAAGATAACCCACAAGAGTAAGGAATCTGGTAGACACCTGGATGATTGAGATGTGGAAGCTTTTCCTTTGGAGAAGTGAGAAAGGTGGAGTTTTTTTTATCTGATTGGGCAAAAGGCAACCAAAATATTTAGTGGTTTTAAAACTTTTGCTGTGCATTCACTAATTCCTTGCACATAAGGAATAGGAATACGAGTTATTTCTTGTGTATTTGAAGAGGTAGAAATACCAAAATTGCTAAAAGCTCTTTTGATGAATGAATTCTTATAACCATTAGATAAAAAAGTTGAAAAAATATGTTGCAATTCTTTCTGTAATAACTCATCTGAAGAACATAAGGAGTGGGCCTAATGAACCACTATAGTTCCAGCCTTTTGAGTGGGATGGTGATGAGATTCAGCATGGATATAATGGCCTGTATGAATCTTCTTCCTAAAAACAGAGAAATGCAGGCCACCACCTGGTTGATGAAGAATTAAAATATCTAAAAAAGGCTAACTTATTTACTTCTTCTAGGGTGAATTTGATCCTTTATTTTATTTAATTATTTATTTATTTTATTTTATTATTTTTATTTTTTAATAAGTTAGGAAATTTAATGACTTTTTTTAGTTATCTTACATTAGCTACTTAGGTGGTGCCTTTTAGAATTGTCAGTTATTGTTCTATCAGCTTTGTACTGAAGATGTCTGTGATACTCAGGAAAAATTATACTAATAAATAATATTTTACTGAAGCTAATTTCGGTATTATAATTATTTAAATGACTTGTTGGATCCTAAATGGATCCTTAACAGATTAATACCTAATTTAAAAGTTGCATATCAATAGATAGAATTGAAGGATGTATAAAAAGAGTTTGATATTAAATGAGGTGTATATCGAGGTTGTATGCTTGGTTCAGTTATTATCATCTGTTCACGCCATGTTATTAAGGAAAATGGTTAAAGCTGATATTCAAATAGAGTAGATTAAGGCTTAGTTCTTTGTTCTCTACAGACAACATTATCCTCTTATATCATCTCAAGAGTCTCTAGCTAAATTACATGGATATTATGACAATTATGCATGAAAATCAGCATTAAAATGAGTAAAACTTTGAAAACATGGAGGAAAAAATCAGTAGTGAAACTGTGGAAACAGTTTGCTATTTAGTTTTTTTTTTTTTTTTTTTTAAAGATGCAAATCTAGGCTTGCCAGACGTCTGTTATTTTACATTGAATTTTGCTGTCCACAGTTTCACTACTGTCCGGTATTTTACGTTGAATTTTGCTGTCCGTATTGTACTTGTAGGTACAGCCTAAAAATACTGTCCCATATTTTAATGAAAAGATAAAATTATAAATACTATGTTAAGCAATTATAATTTTCAATATTCTTTTCGAATAATCGCATTTAAATTGATTTGTAGCCATAAAAATTGACAATTCGAGGAAATTGATTGCATTTACAGTTTATGGCAGTGACAGTCCCTTTCATTGGTCGCTTTTTATTTTGTATAAGCATTTTATTTATAATTCTGTACAGATATATTGCATTTGCTTATTTTCAAACAGTTCTTATTTGGACATTTTGCAGTGCAGTATCAGAACAGTATGTGGATGTTATTTCATTAATTATTAAAAAAATAATATCTCGCCTTTTTTGAATGTGCGATATTTGGTTAATACATAAAATATATAATTAAAGATAAATTAATTATCTTTATTAATTATACAACGGTAAATTAAATTTTGTATCGTTTCTTAAGCCCTTAACAATATCAAAATGAAAGTGCTTTTTAATGATGATTATTCGAAAGAATGGAATTTTATTGCAAAAGTTTTCAAAAACTTAACGACAAAGTGGAATGCAAAATCTGTAGACAAATGTTTAGTATTGCACATGGGGGGGGTCGATCGGATATTACACAACACATTAACATTTAGGAACACAAATTGAGAATTTTGATTTCCAGAAGTATTGATACTTATTTTGTAAAACCAAATACTAGCAATGAAAGAAAAGTTACTGCTGCTGAAATAACTATGGCATTTCATGGCATATAAAGCATCATCATTCTTTCATTTCTAATGAGTGCAGCAGCAAACCTGTTCCTATAATATTTTTGGACTCGCCAAAATTGTCTTGTATTCGGAAAACCAAATATGTGACATGGGTAACCCATGTCCCGTATTTGGTTTTCCACAATCTGGCAACCCTATGCAAATCAGATATGGAAATAGTTAATATAATAATAAGTAAGGTTCTTATGGTGAAAAATCCAATTGAATAGCTTTGTTTGAATCAAGAAAGTAGTCAGTCAGTCAATCACAATACCAGGACAGCAGTATGCAGAACAGTGTACTGAGAATTGGGTTTTAAACAACACATTTCATCAGCTGGTTACTATAGATATGCAAGTTCTAGGGAAATTTCTAAGGAGTTAATAAATCATTGGCAGAGCCATATTAAAAATGAAGCGATCACAAAAGAATTTGACTTTGCTAATGTTCAAAGATAGGGAAGAAGAGCTATTGTTAAAATGGTATGGTCATTTAAACAGAATGGATTATAAAAGATTAATGAAACAAGTGCTGAAAGAAATTGACATGAAAAATACTGCAATGACGAAGTAAGATATAAGTAGGTTTCAATATAAGATTGGAAACCTGACAAGTAATAGAGAGGGGAAAAAAAAATATATTGACTGTCATAGCATGATATATACCCTAGAGCAGTGATGAGCAACTTTTGTTCCTTAGTGGGCCACAATTGAAAAACCTAATATTAAATACTTTACAATATTAATCAAAAAATTTTAATTTATATGGTGGAATTTCTTATTTTCGACATAGATTTACAATTAAAAAGTTTTTTTAATTTTATTTACTTTTTATTAGTAATACTTTCAGTATATACACAAGTATATATACTTTTCGACATAGATTTACAATTAAAAAGTTTTTTAATTTTATTTACTTTTTTTTATTAGTAATACTTTCAGTATATACACAAGTATATGTACATAATTTTTTTTTAATCAAAAGAAATTAAATAGCTGCTGAAATTTAATTAATGAGATATTTGGCTCTGTTTTTCATCAACAAGCTTTTCAATATTGGGAGGTATGTTTGAAATGACTCTAATGCAATTTTTTAGTTGTTTGTCATCAAGGCAATTTTGATTACCATATTTTACAATTTTCATTTTCGAAAAGAGTTGTTCACACAGATAAGTACTACCAAATAAACTTATTATTTGCCTGGAATGGTTAGCCAGCAATGGAAATTTATCATTTGGAAAGTGATTCTTATAAAAGTCAATAAGACTAACATTTTGAAACTTATTTTTTAGTTCAGTGTTGCTTTACAAATCAGTTATTTCCATTTGAAATTCTTTGGAAACTCTTTCAATGTCTGTATTAAAGGGTGATGAGAAAATATCAAAATTGGTTTCATTTTTGTGTAAATTTCTGAACTGCGAACTGAATTCTTCTTGTAGTCTCTGTATTTCCTCTGCATATTTTTCATTTCAAATAGTTTTCTTTTCTCAAAATTGGAAAATGAGCCATATTATTAGATTCCAGTTGTTAGTTCCAAATTTTTTATTTATTTTCAAAGGCTTTTATTTTATTGAACATTTCATGAATAAGTTTGTTCTATTCTTGAAGATTTGCATTTAATTTATTCAAATATTGAATAATGTCAATGCAGAATGCGAAGTCGCACATCCAGTCCTTGTCATTAAATTCTGGAAATGGGTTGTCTTTCATCTCCAAGAATAACTGAATTTCACTCTTCAAATCGTACACACGCTTAAGCATTGTGCAACAACTTAACCATCAAACCTCAGTGTTAAAATAGGATATCGCCATATTTGCTTTCTATATATCTCTCAAAAATTCCTTAAGTTCGCAATGATTCAGTCCTCAAGATCTAATAAAATTTGCAATTTTAATGCTCGATGGAACAACATTGGACGTTTTTAAAACTTTTGCGCTCAAATTTTCTTGTTGCAAAATGCAGTGAGAAATAATTATTCCACTTTCTGTTAATCTTTTTATATCTCTGAATAATAATCCCGACAGACCAACATTTATACTAGACATGGTTCAAGCTCCATCTGTTGTTATACCAACGATCTTTTCTGTTGGGATATTTAATTGATTAAGAACAGTTTTCAGTTTCCTGTATATATATATATATATATATATATATATCTTTTCTGGTAGTAGTTCCTTTCAATGGAACTAAAGATGCAAATACTTTGGTGATGTTAAAATTAGAATCTGTTTCTCTCAAAAAGACAGCAAGTTGTGCTGTAGCACTAATATTACAACTTTCATCCAAAGCCAAAGAAATCTATTCTAACTTAGAAATATGTCCCTGCAAAATTTCCTCAATCTTTCTTGCACTTGTAAATCGCGACAAGCTGCTTTTTGAAATTATATCTTTTTTTATCAGGGAAAGCACCATCTGCTACTGCTAGTAAGCATTCTTTTACTATTTCTCCATCAGAGAATGATTTCATTCTTTTTGTCAAAATTTGACTAACATTGTAGCTTGCATGAACTGTAGTATCTGTGGTTAATGAAGCAGCTCTAAATACATTTTGCTGTTGTTTAAGATTTTTTTGCAGTTGATCCACTTTGTCTTTGTGCAACTGTCCTTGCAAATTGTCAAATTTTGAAGAATGTTTAGTTTTATAATGCTTCTTGATGTTATATTCCTTGAGAACAGATATCTTTTAATGACATATCAAGCAAACAGCATTGTCTTTTATGCAAGTGAAAAAATAGTCACATGTCCATCTTTCATTAAACTGATAATTTTTGTCCTCGACTTTGTGTTTTCTAGATTTTGAACTCATTGATTAAACACAGGGTTCTTTGTAAAAAAAAAAAAGAAAAAATTTTGTAAACATACAATTTTTATATATAATACAAAAAAAAGAAAAAACAAACTTACAATAGGTACTTTTATTCAGTCAGGGACCCAGCCAGCATAATAACCTCTGATTTTGTTGTACCATTTTATATCAGCCAGTATGAAATACACTTTTGTCATAAGGTTAATATGCAGGAAGGTTAGAATTGGAGCATTAAGTTAGAAGGCACATGTTATTCTCCATGTATCTTATTGGTTAAATGGAAATCTTCTGTCAGTTATCTTTCTTTGACCCTCAAACAATGTTATCTTTTGTGAATCACACAAGTAGAGAATCAACATATCTTCCTTCCTGGCTCCCCCCCCCCCACCCAATCCTTCTCTCCCCAGACACATCTCTTGCCAGTGATTTCTTACTCCTCTTATTTTCTAGTTGATAATTATCTCATCACAACCTTTATAACTTTTTCATAAACTTGTGTATACCATATCTTGCTTTCATATCTGTGAAAGATGTGACAATTAATGCATCATTTACCCCCCTCCCCCCCACACACTGCTATCTCATCTTATTTTGCCTCATGATCATGATGCTTCTTACCTGTCATAGACCTATGACAACTAATAATAATAAACATAATATTTCTCTTTTTCTTTATTTCATTTTAAACTCTGCTTTGTGTGAAAGCAACTAATGAAAGTAGTCACTACCATTTACTCCAAAGGTTATGTATCCTTTATATTAGAAATACTCTTTTTATCTTGAGAGTGTCCTAACCACTTGCTTTCTTTTTTGGATAGAGTAGAAAGTCTTTCTCTATGTCTAATCTTTTTTTAAATAGCATTAATCATTAAAAACAGGAAGTGACCACAGACTGGTCAGAGCCAAAATTAAAATAAACCCCAAATTGGAAAGAATAAAATGGCTAAACAACAAAAAATCAAGAAGTTTTGATTTAAAATCTATAGAAAACAAGAAGAAGGATTACGAAGAAAAACTTAATCAAGAACTAGACTTAATAAATATATTTGAAGAGGAAGACATAAATAAAATAAGCAAAAACCTAGCGAAAGTAATAATCTCAGCAGCCAATGAATTCAAAAGCAACAAAAAAGACCATAAACTTTTAGAGGAAACCTTACAACTACTAAAAAAGAGACGAAATATGATATAAGACAAAAACTTTATTTCTAAAACAGAATATGTAGAACTATGCAAAACAATAAGAAAAAAGATAAGAAATGAAATAAGATCTTATAACACTAAAAAAATAAAAGAAACAATTGAAAACAATAAAAATATGAAAATACTAAGAAAATATTTATCATCACATTAAAAGATAAGAAGCAAAATAAAACATAAGAATGGAACTACAATAAGGAACCAAGAACTAATGTGAAGCAGGCTAGAAGAATTTTATAAAGAACTCTATAGTGATCCTTCAATAGATAAACATCATCACTGCATCATCACTAGAGATGATTATTATTTATTTATTTATTTAATAAATAAAGTTATTTATAATTCATCAAATATAAATAACTCTTCTCCATCACATATGGAATTCATCCCCCCCCATTTGCTTCAGATGAAATAAAACAAGCATTAAAACAAATGAAAAATGGAAAATGTCCTGGTGAAGACCCAATTCACATAGAATTAATTAAATTGGGGGAAACAATATAATTCACCATGTCACAAACTTACTAAATCTATGCCTAGAAGAGGGGAAAAATGCTACTCTGATACTGTTATTTAAAAAAGGAGACAAAGAAGAAGCAAAGAACTATAGACCAATTAGTATTCTCTCTAATCTGTACAAAATTCTCACAAAAGTAATAACAAACAGGTTAACACCTCATCTAGACTCAAACCAACCAGAAAAACAAGCAGGATTCCATAAAGGCTTTAATACAATTGATCATATTCATGCAGTAAAACAAAGAATAGAAAAAGTAGAAGAAAACCAATTGCTTCTCTGTTTAACCTTCATTGATTTGAAAAAGCATTTGATTCTATCAAAACTAATGCAATAATCAAAGCACTCCAGAATCAGGGAGTTCCTGGAGAATATATAGACCTCATCCCGACAATATACCTCACTGCAACAGCAACAATCCAACTTAACACGAGTAGCAATAAAATATCAATTGAAAAAGGTGTCCGAGAAGGAGACTCTCTATCACCCAAAATCTTTACAGCAGTCCTTCAAGAAATATTTAATAATATAAACTGGACAAACCTTGGTATAAAAATTAATAACAGAAACTTAACACCCCTAAGATATGCAGATAATATCATAATTTTTGCAAACACGTCAGGAGACCTTAATATAATGATAGAAGACCTATATCATGAAAACAAAAAAGTCGGTCTAAAGATAAACAGAGAAAAAACTAAAATCATGTTTAATCATTTTGTAACACCAAAAAACATAATAATAGAAAACAATTTCTTGGAAAGAGTCTCTTCATATACATACTTAAGTCATCTCATTGATCTAAACTGTGGACTCCAAAACGAAATAAATAGGAGAGTTCAAGTTGCCTGGAGTGCATTCAGAAAATTGAAAAGCATTTTTCAAAACAATGATGTCCCACTCTGTTTAAAAAGGAAGACATTTAACCAGTGTATACTTCCAGTCATCACATATGGATGTGAAACTTGGTCGCTAACAAAAGCACTGGCAAATAAATGAACAACAACTGAAAGTAAAATGGATTGGTTGATGCTAGGCATCACATTGAAAGATAAGAAGTCAGACTCGCATTACTGACACCATTCTTCACCACAAGCAACTAAAATGGAAATGGGCCAGACATCTATCCAGAAAAGAAGATGAGCTATGGACCACCATACTAACTAACTGGATTCCAAAAGAAGGGAAACAAGGCCGAGGATGTCCTAAAAGAATGTGGAGTGATGAATTGTTAAATTTTGTTGGGGAAAATTGGTCAACTTGCCAAGAACAGAGAAAGGTGGAAAGAACCAAAGGAGACCTTTTCAGCAGCGGACAGAAAATGGCTGAAAAGAAGAAGAAGAAGAATCACTAAATAAACCACCATCGCATTCTTGTTAATTACTTAATCTACAGGAGTACAAACCCCACTCTTTCACTTATCAAATTTGTATCAGTACACTGTAAATGTTCTCCCCCACTTCATTTTGTTGTCTTATTGTAGCAGAATTGTTCATTGTTATTATTGATTCATTCTTATTGAACACAGACCTGAACATCCTGCAGAGAAGACAGGCCTTGTTTAAAGAATTTAATACAGCAATGAGCAACCCACTCCTGCCCCTGCACCAGACTCATAAATCCACCTGGTCTTTGCCAAAAATCTAGAGAGCCGCTTTGGGCCATGGACGAACTCTCTTCAGCTACCCTGCCATCAACGCTTGACATGTGGAGAGAATACTGCTCAACAATCTCCCAACAAACAGCTACCTGGTAGAAGATCCTGTGCTTTGCAGCCTGGTTTTGCTCTTCCTAGGAAGATTTGCTCATCAATCAACCAGGGCAGATGTGGCTACCTACTACATAAATGGTGACTGTGTGACCACCCTTATTGTGATTGTTCTCCCGTGGCTCAGATGATTACTCATATTGTGAACGATTGCCCAAGACGCCAATTTCACGGTGATGGCCTACAGGACATCCACAAGGTGACGGATGAGGCCTTGTATTGGCTTTCCAGTCTGGACATTGACCTGTAGTTGGTATGGTGGTGGCAGTAGTTATGGAGGAAATAGAAGATTCAAGGTCCCATTCACCACGATGATGTTATTCTCATAGCCGCGCTCATAGTCCTCGTCGAAGTATCAGCAGAACTCCTCCTCGTGCTAGAAGATGATGATGCAAAGTGAAATGTGTTTTATCTAATGGATCATGTTTTCACAATAGTCACAACTGCTCTGTAATAAAACCTTGATACAGCTACATTTGTGTTGTGATGCATTAAGAAAACATGCAGTCTTGTCATAATTAAAGAAACACATGTATTAACCACAGTAAAAATTATTTAATTGTAAATATTTCATCCTAAGTATCCTAGGACATCATCAGTACAGTAGTTTAAACAATAATAGGAATAACATACAGTTAGAGCGCATGATCACAATAGAATCTCATTAAACGTCCGTAACGTGTTACAGAAGGAAAAAAAAAAAAAAAAATAATAATAATAATTATTTTACGCAATTTTGTATGACAATTTCCCATACTTTAGGAATAGTAAGAACGTTGTTGCAGTTTAAATTTGGTCTGTGCAGTAAGGCTTCAGAACTTTCTTTATATATAAATGTTCATGTTTATATAAAGATCTATGTAAAAGTTTAGACTTTTCCCAATGGATCCTATGGCTTGGATTTTCAATTCCATGTTGAGAGAGGCCAGATTTCTGCGCTTTAATAAGACGAATGTGGTCTTGATGTTCCGAGATGCGTTTTTGAACAGACCTACCTGTCTGTCCAAAGTAAGACAATTTGCATGAGCATGGAATCTCATAAATGCCAGGCAACATCAAAGGTGAGAGTATCGAGAACAATTCAGCTCTATCAGACGAAATTTTTGAGTTAGTAATTCTATTGTTTCTTTATGGGGAATGTTAGTTAAGAGACAGACAATGTCGAAGCTGATTAACAAGTCAGTTTTTGACAGTTGAATGTCTTTCATTTTTGTGTGAAACACAAAAATGAAAGATATTTATTTTTGTGTTTACGTTAGAAAAAGAATCTCCACAGAGTATCTCCTTTTTGGATTTACACATTCAAAGGAAAGAAGACAGTTCCATCGCCACATCTGTGTTTCACAAGCCTACATTCTCAGGTCACTACATTCACAATTCTTCCGCTCATCATCCATCTCAGAAATCCGGCATTATTAAATCACTAGTTTCCAGAGCACGCAAATTCTGCTTCTCTGAAGAATCTCTAAACCAAGAATTAGAAGTAATCAAAAATACAGCCATCCTAAATGGATATAATCCTAAAACAACTCAAAAAATCATCAGTCACTTTCCCACACATCAAACCAGACAAGAAGAAGTCCATAGGATTCCCATACCTTATGTCAAAGGCATCTCTGAACGTCTTGTTAAAATTATGAAGAAATACAATTTTGCCACTACTTACAAACCTATCAACCAAATTTATAACTTGTTACCTTCTCCTAAGGACAAACTCTCACCTTTGATGTTGCCTGGCATTTATGAGATTCCATGCTCATGCAAATTGTCTTACTTTGGACAGACAGGTAGGTCTGTTCAGGAATGCATCTCGGAACATCGAGACCACATTTATCTTTTTAAAGCGCAGAAATCTGGCCTCTCTCGACACAGAATTGAAAATCCAAGCCATAGGATCCATTGGGAAAAGTCTAAACTTTTACATAGATCTTTATATAAACATGAACGTTTATATAAAGAAAGTTCTGAAGTCCTACTACACAGACCAAATTTAAACCGCAACGATGTTCTTACTATTCCTAAAGTATGGGAAATTGTCATACAAAATTGTATAAAATAATTATTAGTTTTTTTTTTTTTTTTTTTTTTTTTTTACTTCTGTTACACGTTACGGACGTTTAATAAGATTCTATTGTAATCATGTGCGCTCTAACTGTATGTTATTCCTATTATTGTTTAAACTACCGTATTGATGATGTCCTAAGATACTTAAGATGAAATATTTACAATTAAATAATTTTCACTGTGGTTAATACGTGTGTTTCTTTAATTATGAACTCACCACAGGTTTCATTATTTAAAAAAGTCTTGTGATATTTGGTGCGGTGGGATGATAATTTTCCCTGACTTGATTATAACACATTACTTTTTTTTTTTTTTTTAAAGGAAGACTTGGAATGCAGTTCGTGCCTTTTATGTAATGAATTACATGTTAAGATTTTCATCATTTGTTTCTGGAGATTGTGATTGTATATTTCACTTGTCAGTTTCACAAAGCCATATGCACAAATAAATAAATTGATTCATTAAAGGCATATTGCTTCTCCAGTATGAATTGCTTGATGTGATTCAGGTATTTTAATAATGTCACTGAGAAAGAAGACTTAGCTTTATTGGATTATTATTATTGCTAATACTTACTTGTGACAATTCATATTCTGAATGATTATTTAAATATTTTCTTTGCCTTAGTATATATATGAGGAGGGGTATGAAAAGTTCTGATAAACACCTAGAACAAAAATGATATTAAAGCATCTGATCTAAACACAAGAAAGAACATATTTTAAAACCTTTTTAACTCCCATGTTTCATCAAATTGTAATAATTTATTCTTTTTCTTAGAATAATGTGTAAGTTACATGGTTCTACCTCAATCCCTTCAGAGTGATTAACACAACTTTTCAGCACACACTCATATCTTAGAATTATACTTCATTTTGCATATATTACAATTGGTTATTCAATACTCAGTGTATTTTAAATGCTTACATTTACAGTATCTTTCTACCCCTGAAAGTCAGTCTCTCCGATGTGATCTTATCCGTTTCATCTGTGGCGTTATTCATCCTTCCAATGAAGTGCTTTGCTCCGACATCATTCCTCGATGGGCAGTAATTGGATGGTTATTAACAACATGTACATCTAATGTAGCTGCTTCAAATGCTAAACTGTCTTTATTTTATGACTGGTTATTTTTTGATCCTGAAAGAGATAATATTATGAATATTGGTAAGATATGTGTTTTTTTTCCTATGTTATTATTCTTGATATAATAGTATATTGCATTAGTGGAAGTGATGTAACCTGAATATGAAAATTTTCAAATATTTCACTTAAAAATGCTGAATATATATGTTATATATATATATATATATAAAATACAAGATAGAGAATCATGTTTCATTGTGATTCCCCCTTATGTTTCTTTACAAAGTGAGAAATTTTTAACTTAAGTTATGGTAATTTAAGCTTGAAATAAAATATTTGAATGCTCTTAAAATTTTTATTTCGGCTTGAACAAACATTTTCTAGTGGAATTTTGTGAGTACTTAAATAAATTATTATTTTACGCCATCTCCATGGAGTCCAGAGACTCATCGTTAGAGACCCAAATTAATCATTATGCACACAAATCTTATCATACCTCTCCTTGAATCCATTCATCATCAGGGAACTCACGGGAATCCATTTCACTCACTCACCTCGGCACACCTTTATTAACCACACTCTTACATAATTTCTACAGATATCCCCTTGTTCTCTGACTATTTGTTGTATATTGAAACATTTCATTTCCTCTTTTCTGCCTATCAACTGAACATTCTAACCAACAAACCTTCAACCTATATCTAAATTTATAGTTAAGATATTGGTTTACATGAAAAAAGAAAAAAAAATTAATTTATGGATCTTATAATATTAAGTTTTGTTAAAATTAATTGACCCTTTAACTTAATATTCAAAGCATACAATATGCATATATGAACCACATGATTAATATCAAAGCATTATTTTGATGATCCCACTACTATTAGATTTTTTTTAATGTGGTTTTTGCTCGTGAAAGGTTAAACTTATAATTCATTACTACTATGAGCTTCCAGATTTTAAGCTTATAGTAGTAATAAAATCTGGAAGCACTTTTAGAATCAAAAGGAGACTGAATGTAAAAAAACTACAAGACAGCAATATTCTAAGAAAATATGAACTAGAACTAGATAAAAACCTGATGGAACTACTGAATATAAACAGCGAAGAACATTTGTGCAAATTAAAGGAAATAATATTAAATTCGACAGAAAAAACAATAGGTTACACAGAAAGAGAAAGTAAAAAGGATTGGATCTCGGATGAAGTAAAAAGGTTAAGCAATCAAAGGAAAAGCATGAAACTAAAACAGAATTATAACAGAAATTAATATAATAGATTAACCAAAGAAATGAGAAAACTAGTTAAAAGAGACAAGAATAACTGGTTAGAAGAAAAATGCAAAATGGCAGAAAAGCTATCAAACGAAAATAACCTTCATGGATTATATAAACAAATAGACCAAATTAGTAAGACACAGACAACAAAAATTATAATGATCAAAAACAAAGAGGGACAACTAACTGAAAGTAAAACAGAAAGAATGGCCAGATGGGAAGAATACTTCAAAAATTTATATAATAAAAACAGCTCTCAGGATATTACGATTCCAGCCACTAAAATGGAAGTGGAAACAAATATCTTTATCAAAGAAATAATAGCACACTGCATAGAAAAACTCAAAACTAGGAAAGCACCTAGCATTGATCAAATACATGCAGACTTCTTAAAAACAGGAAAGGGACAACTTTTGGAACCATTAAAAATATTATTTGAAAGGATCTACAAAAACAAAGCTGTGCCTACTGATTGGACCAAATCAGTCATAACTCCTATATACAAAAAAGGAGATAAAACAGAATGCAATAATTACAGAGGCATTAGCCTCGTCAGTATTCCAAGTAAGGTTTTTACGAAAGTACTCCAAAATCAAATTAAGCCATATGTGGAGCTGGCACTAGGAGAAGAACAAGCTGGTTTCAGACCAGGGCAAAGCACAATTGATCAACTATTCACCTTAAGACAGCTAATAGAAAAGACACTAGAGTACAACCAAAGTTGCTACATAAATTTCATAGACTTTTGTCAGGCATTTGATTCAATCCATAGAAGAGAACTGTGGAAGAATTTGGAATTCCCAACAAAACCATAAGAATAATAAAGAATCTGTATGAGAAATCTGAAAGTGCAGTACGAATGGAGGACACCTTAACCAACTGGTTCCACACAGAGAGAGGAGTAAGACAGGGATGCAATCTGTCACCAGACCTGTTCAATCTTACACTGGAAGAAGCAACCTATAAGGCCTTAAACAATGAAGACTCCGGAATCAAAATATATGAGAAAAATTGACAAATTTAAAATTTGCAGACAACATTGCATTACTTGCAAGCACAGAAGAAAATCTACAGTGAATTTCTGATAAAATTAAGGAGGAGATCATCCTTAATTTTATAAAATCTAGATTAAACATAAATATAGAAAAAACAAAAATTATGCAAATAGGAAAAAGAAACACTAATCTGAAAATTGAAATTGATAGTAAGAATCTAGAGCAGGTAGAAAACTTCACCTACCTTGGAGGAGTTATCGAGTACAATGGTGAAATTATAAAAGATATAAACAGATGAATCAGTCAAGCATTCCAAACTTTTGGATGACTTAATAAAATATGGAAGTCAAGTGACATCAAACAAGTAACAAAAATAAGAATCTATGAAACAATGGTCCTCCCAATACTCGTCTATGGAAGTGAATGCTGGAATCTCAAAAAAGGCTGAAGAGAAAAAATTATTAGTTACTGAAATGGGTTGGCTAAGAAGATTACTTGGAGTATCTCTGCTGGATCGATTAAGAAATGAAGACATAAGGAAACGACTAAAACAAGAAATAACAATGATAAACAAAATCCAAGGAAAGAAGACTGCGATGGTTTGGCCATGTGACCAGAATGAGAACAGAAAGACTACCATCTAATGCCCTGAATAGAATGATGGAAGTTAAAAAATCCAAAGAACTGCCCAGAATTAGATGGATAGATAAAATAAAAGAGGACCTGAAAACCAAATTACAACAAGTGACACCAAATTGGACAGAATTGTTTGGACTCTCCTGGGACAGACAGAAGTGGAAAGAGTTCATTCGGCCTCATCATCATCCACATAGATGATAGAAGAGAGAAGAAGAAGAAGACTACTATGAGCAGACTAAGGATTTTTATTCTATTTTTTATTAATTTTTATATATATTTTTTGTATTTTTATTTATTTGTTACATAGCCCAGAAACTCTGCTCTAGAGATGAAACACGAAACTTTTTCACTCTTCTTCTTCAGGCCTGCAGAAAGCAAGGCAGCAGTCTCACACCTGGCAATGAAATTTATCTCCCACCTAAAGACAATCATAAATATCCATGCCCATGGCCGGATTCAAACCAGCAACCGCTTGGTTGGACAGTAGATATACTAACCCTTGGCCAACTGGGCTGGCAAGATTTCAGTCTTGCATAGCAGTATTAAGGAGCAATTGATGCTTAGGTAATTTTGGAACTACTTTAGCACCCATATTTGGTTATTTTCAAGCTACATTGGTCTTTCTATAAATAGGGCAATACTCTCACACCAGTTGATGAAAATCTTTGTAAATCCCATCTATGAAATGTAAACATATCATATATTTCATGCTCTTGGTGGACTTAGAGTGTGATTCAAAATCATGCTCTAAATAACAAAGCTATTCTGCTTTGAAAGAAGTCAGCAGACATCCCTGTGGGTAAGGTGCATCATGTCATGTAACAGGTCATATCACATGTGTATAGTCAGTATAAATTGGAGGAATGTGATGCTCCCAAGTCAGTGCAGCTGTGTCTGGGTGAAATGGCTGGAGAAGGGAACTGATGGAATTTGAAAGAGGCATGATAGGATGCCATGTTGCAGGCTTATCTGTTCAGCAAATTGTTGGCAAATTGAGCCACCTAGGTCAACAGTCAGTAATACCATACTGAGATGGAAGCACAGGGAGTCAACTACAAGTACTATCCACAGTGAATGACCCATCATACTCACTGAATGTATAGTGTTTCGAAGGATAATATGTAAAATCCACCATTTGCTGGCCAACATGTTGAATGCAGAGTTCCGAGCATTGACCACCGGAACATGGATTTGCACAAAAATGTTCAGAACCAAGGCTCATAACATGGGTTTCCATGGCAGAACTGCAATATGGGAGGCCCACATTACCTGAACCAACATTCAGCATTTTCTTCAATGGTGCAAAGAGCCTGCACAGTGGGATGTGGAAGCTTGGAAAGCTTGGAGCGATAAATCACGCTACTGAGCAGATGGATGGCTGTGACGGATGCTCGGTGAACATCTCTTACCAGTGTGAGTAATCCCCCAGGTGCGAAATTTGGAGGTGGCAATGTGAATGGTCCTGTTTTTCCTGGTTTGGCTCGGACCTCTGTTTGTGGTGCCACAAACATTGAATTACAAGAGGGAGCTGAACATTCTGGAGAATGTTCTTTATCTCCATCCTTGGCCAACTATTTTTCAAACCATCTGGAAGATACCTTGTTCTCATCCATTCATCCTCAACCCTCTCTTTGGTTTCATTACATCGATGGTGTTTTTTTTGCCACATTCCTACATCATGTCAATAGCCTTCACCTACACATTCTGTTCACCATTCTAGGACATCCTTGTTACTCACACAGCCTCTGGTATGTCGTCAACCAGTGTTTATCTGCCTATCTTTACTGGCAGATACATTCATCAGAAGTCTGCTCATCACACCTCTAAAAAAATTGGTATTATCAAATCATGAATTAATAGAGCACATAATGTGTGCTCCTCTCCCTCAAGCTTTTTTCTCACTATCAAAACTTTAATGGGCAGAGTTTTTTCACTTGGTTATACTATTAAAGATGCCAAAAATTTATATTCTTGGTTTTATCCTTTATCCAAGTAGGCAAACAAAGTTTGCATGACTGGCTACTTGTATATAGAAACTAATGACTTCACATCAATTGTCTTAATATTCCATAATGCAAGACACATATCCTTATAGACGTGTACGCTGAGTTAGGTTTGCATTAGGAACCCCTCCCCCCAGTCCTCTTTACACCTATCCTCTGTACGTAATCAGTAAATGTTTGCCAGCAATGAGGAAACATGCTAAGCGAATTTGACTATGGTCAGATAATTGGGGTCTGCAGGACAGGTGCCAGTATTTCAGAATCAGCTGTACTTGCTGGTTGCTCCCATACTACTGTATCAAGGTATACCAGGACTGGATTAACCATGAATAGACATCCAGCAGAAGGACTCACAATGGTCAGCCACACTCGGTTGATCCTAGAGGTGAGCATCAGGTGTCACAACTGATATCTCAGCAATGACGTGATGTGCAAAGGTCACGCAGCTCATGCATCAGTACAACAGTGGGGCAGTTTGGCCCATTTCCACATGCACCGTGTGCTGTACCTTGCTTTACTTGGGGTTCTACAACTGGAGACCAGCAAGGGTACCTATGATGATGACCAGACATTGCAAACAACACCTCGCATGGGCCAAAGAATGTCAACAATGGACCCTTGACAGATGGTAGAAGGTCATCTGGAGCGACGAGTTCCATTTCCTTTTGCACCATGCTGATGGCTAGGTTTGCATTTGGCATAAACAGCATGTAGCTGTTTATCCCTTGGTTCCACAGTTGGGGTTCAACATGCTGGGGAGGTAGTGTTATGGTCTGCAGAGCTTTTTACTGGCTTGCCCTAGGTCTGTTGGTTAACATCCAATGGACACTGAATGAGGACCTGTTAGTTGACCATCTCCATCGATATCTGCCAGAGGCCTACCCTGACCACAGTGCCATCTTTCAACAAGACAACGCATCTTGTCATTGGGCTCATACAACTACTGAGTGGTTGAAGAAACATGGCAACGAATTCGCCACATTGCCTTGGCCTCAAAACTCCCCTGACTGTAATAACCCAATTGAACATGTGTGGAATATGATTGCATGGGGTGTGAGAACTGCTGATCCCCCTTCATGGAATGAACATGAACTGACAGAGTTGCTGCGGTGGACATGCATTGAGTTATGCAAGGAGGATGTTCAACACCTTGCGGAATGTGTTCCTAGGCATCTGCAAGCAATGATTGCACAGAGAGGTGAGCCAATGCATTATTAGGTGTGTGTGCCTAATGCAAAGCTAACTCAGCGTATTATTCTATGCATTATGGGAATGGCCACTACCTAGAATGGTTTCGACCTTTATTTAGGTGCAGGGATACCTGTCTAAAAGGTCTGAGTGATCTACAAAGGTTAACTAAAAATCTCACTGAGTAACTCTATAAAGATCACTACTAAACTCATTACTCCTGATCTGAATCACCTCAGGACAGGAAACTCAGCAGTAGTTCCACCCAGTAACAGCAAAAACTACACTGAGTAGAGCCCATACTCCCCATAAATAAACTCAGTGGTGAGCATTAATAAACATTATCAGTGGGAGTCAGACCCGAAGAGATACCAAGGTTGAAGTAATGCAGAAATCACATATTTTCTATATATAAATAGTCAAACAGTGTCACACCTTATTACTAAAATACTCTTTATTAGAGTATTTTAGTAATAAGTTACTAATAACTAATCCTTTATCCAAGTGTAGGCAAACAAGTTTGTGCATGAAGTATCTTCACAGCTGAGCTACTTATATAGAAGCTAATGATTTCACATCAATTGCCTTAATATAATACAATATTATGCCAATAACATAACATAATGCATGTCTATAAGGATATGTGCCTTGCATTATGGGATGCTAAGGCAATTGTTGTCAAGTCATTAACTTCTAGAGCCTCCATTACTCAGTCGGTATAGATGAAGCCCTTTGGTTGGAAAGATCTGAGTTCGATTCCTGTCCATGACGTGAGGAAGTTAATGCTGTAGATGTTAATAACCTCACATCAATTGCCTTAGCATCTCATAATGCAAGGCACATATCCTTACAGACATGCATTATGCTATTTGCATAATATTGGACATGTATTACACTAAGGCAGTTGATGTGAAATCCAGTGGCGGCCCGTGAAGTTTTAAGTCGGGGTGTAAATAACTCTGCAGATTTATTTATTAATAAATTGGTTACTGATTAGGAAAAAAAAGAATTTTTTAAACATTATTTAGTATAGGCAGCACCCCCATTTGAAATTTCACGGGCCGACACTGGTGAAATCATTAGCTTCTATATACAGATAGCTCAGTTGTGAAGATACTTTATGCACAAACTTTCTTTGCCTACACTTGGATAAAGATGAAAGCAAGAATATAATATTTTGACATCTTTTATTTTATAGTATAACCAAGTGAAAAAACTTTCATCATCTTTCTCTAATACAGAGTATTTTAGTAATATCTGCTCTTTATCTGGTCTCTTTTGACTAAAGGTGAGTTAGCAAGTCTCATACAGAGGTAGAGGGTTTTTCGGCCAGAAATTAGGTTTTTCATCTCTCAGACCTGTGAACACACATCTGTGAACACATGGATTTACTGCCATGAAATCTTACGATCCAGCTATAAGCCTGATTTGTCAGCTATATGCCAATCCAAAGCCCAGATAAAATGGAGGGGGGGGGAAGCAGTAGTGAACTACCCTGTAAAAAAAAATCTCATGAGAAACACTTTGTGGCAAGAACACTTGCCTACAAAATTGCCAGACTTGGACACGACTGCAAGGTTAAATCATCATCATTGTCTTATTTGCCTAGAGGATAAAGGATGAAACCAAGAATATTATTTCTTGGCATCTTTAATTTATAGTATAACCCAAGTGAAAAAACTTTCAACATCTATGTCTGATCCAGAATATTTAAGTAATAAGGGGTGACACCCTTTGAATACTTGTATATGGGAAATATATGGCTTCTGCATTACTTCAACCTTACTAAAGATGGAGCATAGACGGAGGAATGAATTACGACCGTGAGATGCGGTGATTAATACCCTTGGAGGGTAATGGATGGCAATGCCGTAGCCAATGAAGTTCTAACTGAGGCATGGCTATTGCTGTTACCCTCTTGCCATGATCAGAGCTTTTCCCTCATCTTGCATTTAATAGCTCAATAACACCTTATCCCCACTGTCCTCTACAGATAATGGGGAAGATGAAAAGCATTCTTGCTTTGCCCCTTTATGCCAATCCTTATAAGGACTGGCATAAAGGGATCACTATAACTGGCATCAGATTATAAGGACCTTACTAAAAATACCATACATCTCTATTGAAAATAACAGTACAAATGTGCTGAAAGAAAGATGTACTTGCATTAAAGTTTATTACTGTGGTTATCTTGTAAATTTGTGGTTTTATGCTAAAGTTAATTTCCTTCCTAGTAGCATTGATGCCTTGTGTCTTTGACTGAGACTTTTTTTTTTTTTTTTTTGGTAGTTCATGATGAGTGAATTTGGCCTGTGCTCTGTTGAAATTTGACAGTTGATACATGCTGCAATCTTGAGTGAAATCATTATAGCACAAGTGCTATACATCTTTTATTTCAGTCATTATACCTACCATTGGTCACATAGCCTTCTTACATAACATAGATATATGTTGTGTTGAGCATGGTCTGGAGAGTAACAGCCTTTCTAAATGCTTACATTTCACATTATTATGTAATGATACTGTTCTGTATCAATTTTGATGTATTAAAAGTTAGTTATTTTTCAGTTAAACTGAAACAGGATGTGGGATATATCATTTTGGGTGGTATGATATAACATTTTAAATTTCTGTAATATCATACTTCAGAGTTATTGACATTCATATCCTTCTTATATATATATATATATTATATTTATCCTGACTATATTGAGGATGTTCATTTAATATTCACAATTTTCCAGTTGAGTCTAAGAGATTTTAGAGAGCAGTAAGTGGATTACTTGATCAAATGCTATTCAAAGCTGTTACTTCTTGCTGCTTAAATCCAGCATAAAGAAGCTGCTCTATGATCGGAATAATTTTTCAAATCTGTCTTTAGCAAAGATGAGGATCAGAAGTGATAGTGGTTTGTGACTAAGCTGATGTTCTCCTTTGCATATTTATTGTAGTGGCCAAAGACTTGAAGAGAAATGATGATTAGGTGAACTTCTTCAGAGAAAAATGAGGACAAGAGGGTCTCATAAAGGCGTGTAAGCAGGTCTAAAAATAAAAGAAAATTAAACAGTCATCCATACTTCTCATCTGTCAGTCAGATGGGATTAAGTTCCTCTATGTGCATTTGTTCATTTCTCTTAAATTAATCTCTCATTCTCATTTTCTCTCATCTTGTTAGACTCACTGACCTGTGAATTAAATAATTCACATTTAAGAAATCTCTTTTTGCCTAGTTTGTTAAAGGCACTGCTTCCATTGCCAAAATAATTTTCCTTTTTAATCTAATATGAAGCATTTTCTTGTGACCAAATCAACTGACTATCATCTTGAACAGTGTGCCCAACAGGTAACTTGCTATCAGAAGTCACAAACTCACTGTATTCATTTTCAGTCATCACTAGTATAGTCACTGTCTAGAATGTTCTCCAGATCAGACTCGAATGGCTATCTTTTTTTTAAAAAAAAACAACAACAACTCAGATGATTGTTTGGATTGTTTTATGTTTTGGTATGATGATAATATCAGAATTATGTTAAATTATATCGTAACTTTCACACAGTAAATGCAAGAACAATAAGTCATTTTTAGAAAATAAAATCCAGCAGGCTCAGAGTATCATCTAGCACTCAGTGCTAGATGATATTTTATCACTGACTATATATTGATTATAATAAATTTAGTTTAATCCTTTATCCAAGTGTGAGCAAACAAAGTTTGCACCTGAAAATATCTTCAGGACTGGGGTAAGGTAGTACAACATCGGGCAACTCAAAGGTGGACCAAGCTAACATACTCCTAACTTGGTCCACCTTTGCTACGAGTTGCCCGGTGTTGTACTACCTTACTCCAGTCCTGAAGATATTTTCAGGCACAAACTTTGTTTGCTCACACTTGGATAAGGGATTAAACTAAATTTATTATAGTCTAACCAAGTGAAAAATAAACTTTCAACATCTTTCTCTAAATCCAGAGTAATTTAATAAAAAGGTGGCATACCTTTTGGCAACTCCTATAGGTAAAGATGACCTTTCCATTGCTTCTGCCTAGTATCTCCACTTCTGGGCCTGGCTCCCACTGAAGAGACCTCAATAAAGGTCAAAACTAGTCTGGGTAGTGGCCCTTCCCTTAATGCATAACATTATACATATTCGCAAGGAGATGTGTTTTGCATTATGGGAGATACTGAGATAGGAGTGATGTTAGCTAGGTCCACCTTTGCTATGAGTTGCCTGGTTTTGCACTACTTACCTCAGTCCTGAAGATATTTTCAGGTGCAAACTTTGTTTGCTTGCACTTGGATATAGAATTAAACTAAATTTATTATAGTATAATCAAGTGAAAAATAAACTTTCAATACATATTGATTCTATACACAATAGATTAAGGACCTGTAAGCACATCGGTGACCATGTATGTAGTGCAGGTGAAAATTTGAATTTTTTTCTTGAAGAGTTACAAGTTGTAGTTGTTTGAGAATACTTCATGAGAGAGGCTAATCCAGAGGATCTAGATGGATGGAATAAAAGAGGTAGGTTTGGTGTGTTTGTAGTTGCACTGAAAAGGGATGTTGGGCAGCTGCTGCTTTTGTTTTAACACATTCATTGCCAAGCTGAAAATTGGAATTTCGTGTGGTGGCCAATTTTTTTTTACTTGATAGCGACGTCCACGCGATAAAGCGTGATCGTCCGCCCGGTGAGAACTCACATCACGCGATATCCCGTGATTGGCAATGAACATGTTAACAGGCCCAACAGACAGTATAATGGTGTCCATTGGAGTACCTGCAGAAAAGACATAATGAAACATTGAATCTTTGAAATCGAGGTTAAAGTGAGTCTGTTCGAGAGCAATCACCTGTGAGCTGACTTGCTGTCCTTCAGACAGAATCAAGAATTTTTAGGGAGGTTTTAGGTGCACCACCACCACAAACATTAGTAGTATTCTAAGAATGAGTGGATTTGTGATTTGTATAGAGTTATTAGCTGGATAATATAAAATAGCATCATGTGGGGAAGAGTGCCTAGTTTTTTGGATGCCGAGGAAGCTATTGATGGTATGTGTTTATGCCACATACCATCCACAAGAGGCCGGAGGTTAATGTTATTCCAAGCAGATGGCTCTGATCCTGTCTGATATTTGTGTACTTACTTAATCAAGGGTAAGGGTAGATGAGTTTAGATCTCTTTTACGAGGGAAATGACAACACTGCATTTTGGTGGCATTGAACATGACCAGATTGTCTTTGCTCTACTGAAGAATGGTATGCAGATCAATGTTTAAAGGCACTGGCTATAGATGATCTTGAAGCTTGGGATGTGTGAGCAGTGCATGGTTTATTAAATGAGTAAGGTGAATGGAGAGTACTGTCATCTGCAAAGCTTTGAATAGGATTAGTAGTGATTGAGAATGGGTCATTTATGTACAGGAGAAAGAGAATAGGTGATAGAAGAGCCCTGAAAACTCCTGCGTTAGTGGTGAAGCTTGAAGAGAGGGAATCATCGTCCATGACACACGGTGGACAACCAGAGAGAAAGTTGGTTACGGAGGGAGGGAGATAGATAAACCAAAGAATTACAATTTGTCTAGCAGGCCTCAGTGTCAGATGTAGTAAGAAGCTCTGGAAATGGTGATATACATTGTTTGAAGATGATGAAAGGTTGAGAAGAACTATGAGGAGTTGAACCTGAACAGACTTTATGAATTGGCAAATGAATAGGCTACCAGTTCAATGTAGCAGAATGTAAAGTTTTAAAGTTCAGGAAGCATTGATGGGATGCATCTGTGCTTCATGAGGCTGGATATATGATTACTTCCACACATTGGGATAAGTACTAATGAAGTATAAAATACTGTAGAGATGTATAGGACAGGTGTTAGTTTTGGAGCAGTCTTTGAATGCATTTGGAGAGATGTCATCAGGTAGTGTGCTCAGATTCTGATATGATAGAAGGCAGTTTGCCTTGGTCATTTATGCAGGAATTGGAGGAAAAGAGTGATGCTAGGAGGTCAGCTTTATCTTTATATACTCTAACAGTGGTGCCTTTAGGATGAAAGAGAGGTGAAAGTGCAGGTAATCAGATATTGCATTCACTGATCTTGGCCTTCCATTAGGACAGGAGGTATGTTTTCTGCTGTTGGCCTTTTATGAAATCAGATTTTGATTTGTTGATGACTTTTGCATTTGTTGCTTGCTTCGGCATAGGCCTAGTGAGTGCTGCAGTGTGTACTTTCCCTTTCCCTTCTCTCTCTGGCTGTTTTACCCATGCATGTTGATGGTCAGACCAGAATACCTGCCTAATTATAACAGTTTGGTGTCTTGTAGGCTTCAAAGAATTAATGGTTTTAAAATTATACCCTTATTAAGCAATGATACATTAACACTATCTTTTGGTAACATTATCTTTTACTTATTAAACAACTCAAGGAAGTTGGTGTTTTTTTCTAGTAAATGGTATTATTCATGAAAAAGTAGCCAAAATCCCAAGTAGCCTCAACAATTCATCCCTGCAGTCCTTCTCTAGCACACCTTCCTTAGTCTCTATGAGTTAGATTAATGAAAGTTGAATGTAGCATATAGCAAACAATATGTGACAGTCCCTAAGAACCCATCATGCTTTCTGAGAATGTCTCCTTGTTGAATATGGGACACTCCTTATATACAACATAAAAAAAAAAAAAATGGAATAGCAACATGAGAAGAATATGGACAAATGTCAAATTATATGACATTATAAACATTAAGAAAACTAGGCTTCATTTGAACTGCATACTTGACAGATCTAGATTATAAATTTTTTCTCCCTTAATAATTATTCTTCTATGCAGACTTAATTTTTTTCTTTATAGAACCAGCTATTCTTGTCATGCATCATTCCATGAGGCCACATCCAGCAATTACTGCCACGTTATTAGATTTTTTATGTAGGGTAAGTTAGTTTTATGAAAATAATAATAAAAAATTCACTCATCTCTTCTTATTCAGTTAAAACTCTTTCAATATTAAACATGTTATGAACTTAGAAATTTTTTTTTTTATATTGATTTAATAAATTTAGTGATGAATTATTTAGTGTAGTTTTTCAGACTGTATGTTTTAAATAATGAAATTACTTTTCCATTTTCTTTTTTATATTTTAATATGACATTACAAGGTAATAAACATTTTTATTACCTTCTAGGTGGGACTGTACAAAGTAAATGTCATGTCATATCATCATCACATTATTATTAATATAACCTTCTAGTTTCAGAACTGATTGTGGGAAGTATAGTTTAGCTTGGACTGTGCATATCATAATTCTACTTATGCATTTGCTGGTATTTGCAGGGATCTTCACTTATTTGCTGATGATACAAAGTTGGAGAGAATTATAAATAGCAACACCATTGCTTTGTCTAATGACTTAGACAAAGCAGTGGTGTTGTAGTTTTCACATTAATAATTGCAAGATGTTGCATTTTGAAGTGCAGAAATGTAAGGCTGTGTACTATATTGATAGCACTGTAATGCAGGAAGTGGATGAGTTTCAAGATCTGGAATTGATGTTGACAGTAGACCTGAAGTTTAGATGGTTTAGATAGTGTTGCAAAGACTGCACATAGTGCTGCTATGATAAGAAGTACACTGGCATGTAGAGATAAGGAGGTGGTTGGTTGTGTCACTGTATAAAGCACTGGTCAGATCACATTTGGACTTCTGTGCTCAGATTTGGTCACTTGGATTTCATTATGATTTGGAAACACTAGTGAGAGAGAGAGAGAGAGATAGGGATGTGGATTGCAGAATTTAGTTGATAGGAGAAAAGGGGGTGATATGATAGAAATGTTTAAGTTAGTGTGGGGATTATAAAAAGAGTAGAAGGCAAGAGGGAAGAACCAGAGGTCGTGTTCTAGCGGGATGTAGGTAGCGCGATCGTGGAGGATCGCGGAGATATCGTAAAATGAACATTATCCTCCGCGATCGCACTACCTACATCCCGCTAGAACATGACCTCACAAAAACACAAGTTAAGAAATTAAAAATCTTACTTAAAAAAGTAACCTCCTGGCCCCTTGACGTCACGAAAAAACCTAAACCTTTCTGCTCCCATACCCCCCGAATATACGGTTTACCAAAAATCCACAAACCCAATTCCCCACTCAGACCTATAGTAGATGCCACCAATGCACCTTGTTACAGACTGTCTAAACAGCTGGCCAACTCTCTGTTCCCCCCCCCCCCACCGGAAATTCAGCTTCCTATATAAAAAACTCGACCCACTTTAAAGCCCTCACAGAAAATTTAACCTTGAACAATACAGACATATTAGTAAGCTTTGATATCTCCTCTTTGTTTACCAATATTCCCTTAACTGACACTTTATCTCTCTTAGAAAACGTTTTCCCCTCTGACATCTTAGATCTCTTTTCCTTTGCCATCAACTCTGGGTATTTCTCTTGGAATAAAAAAATCTACAAGCAGATAGAAGGAACCGCCATGGGTTCCCCCCTCTCACTCCCCCTTGCCAATTTCTATATGGAAGATTTCGAAAAACGAACCATAGACTCAGCCCCACTCAAACCTTCTATCTGGCTAAGATATGTAGATGATGTGTTCTCTATTTGGCCTCATGGCCCAGACACGTTAGACTCCTTCCTCGGTCATCTCAATAGCCTACATCCAAGAATCCAGTTTACTATGGAAAAGGAAAAGAACGATTGTTTACCCTTCTAGACACCTTAGTCATGCGCCTGCCTAATGATACACTTGCCTTCACTGTATACAGAAAACCCACACACACAGGCAGATACATTCACAAACTCTCCCATCACCACCCCTCACAACAATATGGCATCATTAAAACCCTTACCAAGAGAGCCCACAATCTTTGTTCCAGTGGAACCGCCCTCATTACTGAGCTTAACCACATACACAGAACTTTCCTCTCCAATGGCTACAGCGAACACAGTATCAAAAAAATAATCAATTCCTCCCCATTCCCCGTCCCTCTCGTCAACAAGATTTTAAAAATGCCATCACCATACCCTACATCCGAGGCACTTCGGAAAAAATAGCCAAGACACTAAAATAGTATAACCTACACACAGCATATAAGCCCTACTGCAAACTTGCTACCCTTATCCGTTCTACGAAAGATCAGCTCCCTCCTCTCTCTCTGCCTGGAGTTTACAAAGTACCCTGTTCCTGTAAGCTTGCGTACTTTGGACAGACAGGCAGATCAGCATCCATCCGCCTGGAGGAACACAAGTCGTACATCGTTAAACACAACTATGGCCATTTAGGCTTGGCTGACCATGTTTTGGACACCACCCACAGAGTATCATGGAAGAAAACCACCATGTTCCACCACAGCAAATTCAAGAAAGAGAGACTTTTCTTAGAAGCAGCAGCAGCAGCTCTCAGAAACCAACCAAATCTTAACAAATACGGTTGCATTAAGCTTCCGAAAATTTGGGAAACACTCATCACCAGAGGTCCCACCTTACATTCCAGGCCACCTACTTCCGCCCTTAGAGGGCGCTCCATCTAGATAGGACTTTAGTGTCACCCATGTGGTTGGGCTTTTTGTGTGCATGTTACATTAATTGTTTTTGTAATCCCCGTAGATGTCCTAGTGACTAGGACGAAATATAGGAAGTATTAAATTCTAATTTAATTCTTTTTGAGTGTTGTAAAAAATCCATTAAACCTCCAACATAATATGTTGTTAATGTAGGGAGTGCGTTAAGGGTTTCAAAATTCAGTATGATAAATATGTTGCCAGTTGAATTAACCTCCCACAATGAGTCTGCTGACTCCATGAAAGATGTAAAGTAATAATAATATCTTGATGAGCCTCCATGGATAATGATGTAATCAGCATAACTCATTCCCATTCATTTCTATCCTCCTTTGTTCATTTAGGTCTCTAATGACTTTATCCAATGCAGTGAATAGGGTCAGTGAGAGAATGTCTCCTTTGCAAAGTCCAGATTTTATTTTAAAACTTGATGAATGTTCCTTTTAAAACATGCCTTGTGGTGGGTTTGGCTGCAACATAGTCATATCATATTTATATACTTTTTGTGATATTCTAAGAAGTCTCATTGCATCCCATTATGTATTTCGATATCTCTCATGTTCTTGTCTGTAGTTAACAAACACTAGATATAATTCTTTATCAAATTCATAATATTTTTCTAACAGTTATTGGACTTTGAAAATATGATCAGTTGTCAACTTTCCTTTGTGCACTAATAGTCTCTAATGATATTTGAAGCATATACATTAATTATTTTCTAGATCAGTATAGAAAATATTTTGTGCCAAATGTCCAAGAGGGAGATATCATAATAGTTACTGGTAATCATGAAGTTTCTTTTTTTTAAAAAAAAATAGAATAGGGTATGGCTATATTCTACTTGACTGGAATACAGCCATAGTATGCCTTCTTTTTTGCCATATTAGTTCAATGAGTTCATGAATTTCATTGGTTAAGAGTGTTCCACCAATTTTTAGAAGTCCTGCTGTAATTTTCACTTGCTGCCTTATTATTTTTTAGTGCTTTATAAAATAACATTCTCGACTCAGTCAGAGATGGTTCCTCAATTGTGTTTTTTTTCAACATTCTCTTCTAAACTTTGTACCTCAGGTGTAAAGCTTTCATCTGGTGGTAGCAATATGATCTATTTAGTAGTTTCTCAGAATGCTGTCTGAATTCCTTTTGGATAATAAAATCTTTGTAGTTGTTAGTCAGTATTCAAGTTTGTGGTTTATATCTTCTTTTAAACACCCCCATTGCATCTGAAGAACCTCTTTGAGTTATTTGTATGTATATTTTCTGGTGATGGGTTATGTAGCATTTTTAACTTCAGCTCATTATTTTCTTTCTTTTGTTTGTAAACTGAAAGATTTCTTTTGCATGATGAGTAATATTTTTTGAGTCCATTTGTTTTCTGTGTTTCTATCACAGAAATTGAGGAGGGATTGAGTAGATTATCTCCTGCTTTATCTTTTCTGCATATTGTTTTTGTATGTTTATACAGTACAGACTCACGTTTTTTGATAATTATATTAATTAGTATTTCTGTTTCTGTTAACATTTCTTTATTTGGCAGAAAGTCTTCAAATATGCTATTATTAGGTAATGAGCAGTCAACTCTATCAACTCCTTTGTGGATGGACATTTCTTATGCCTATTATTTATCATTACATCCTGTTTGGTTGCATACTGTTCTATCTAGTTCTCTCCAGATGGATATTTCTTCTGTACAAATATGTACTATTAACTGTATGTTCTCTGAAGGATTATGGAAATGCTCTAAATCCCATTGTCATTACTACTGTCATGCCAACTATATGGGCCAACTGTTGGTCTTTGTTTTCTTTCTTCTATTTTTGTTCTAAAGTTGCCTATATCTAATTTTATGCAATGCCATTCAAAGAATCATATATCCTTTTTAGTTTTTTATAAAACTTATTTTTGACATCAACATCCTTACTTTCTGTTCATGCATAACCATTTATAGTATTGACATCATCCAGGTAACCAGAAATATGAATATCACAGAATCTATCATTTACAGGTGTAAAAGTTTTTACTTATGGCAAGATGTTATCATGCACCATAAAATCCACACTATTTTCATGTCTGTCATTGTTTGTTCCACTGTAGAATATTGCTCTTATTTTTCTGAAGATTTCCATGACTTAGCCATCTGGTTTCTTCTATAGCTGAGATATGAATATTGTAATTTTCTATGGTGTCAATAACACATTAAAGAGATCCATGTATAAACAAAGTTTTTATATTACATATTCCAACTCAAAATCCGGTAATCAGTTCCAGTCAGTTACCATTGTGAACAGTCTGGTTTGTAAACCTAGTGTCTGGTTTCATAACTTATGAGATTTTTATTAGACTGGTAGTCAGTTGTTGTAACAGTTCTCAACCTGGAATACCTGGATGTCTCTCTCTCTTAGTCTGGTCCCTACCCTTTCACCTGTCTGGCATGGTAAATCTTACCAGTGGCTTTATTAGCACTGGCATAACTCTCCAGATCATTGGGACATGCTCTCCACCATGACAAGGTGGAGACACCATCAGCTGTTGACTGATATACAAAAATACTTAGAAATTATTGTTTTGATCATGGATAAGTGCTTTTCAGTTACTTTGATTATTTATTTGACATTACTCTTTCAGTGTTTTGTTGTAGTTGTACATTTCAGATATTTTTAAAGCAGTTAATTTATTAAGTATAAACAAATTTGATTCAAGCCATTTATTTTTTACTTCACCAACTTCATGTGGTAAGGACATAATTTGCAGGAAATCTGTAAAGGCAAACAATGAATACAACATAATGGTGAAAGGGAATACTGAGGGAATTTATGATTTAAACATTTCGAAATGGATGTCACTTGCTAAGTTGGTGTGCTTCATTTTACAGACAAAGAAATACTCCCTGATCCACCTCATGATGAGAGGTTGGTGGTATGCAACAAGTAGTGAATATATCAACACAGTGATGAGTAGTTGGTGGCAAGTAGTGAATATATCAACACAATCAGACCATGTTGGCTATCTTATATTGCACATCTTAAATGTATTTTGTCTTTTATGACATGATTTTGCTGCTCTTCCTCACATTTTGATGCTGATTAGGTTAAATTTTTCAGTAACATAACATTGAGAATTGCTGAGTGTAATGATCATGATACTTTTTAACTAAGCTTATGAACTAGTTATTCCCATGTATTACCCAAACTCCGATCAGATTTTGAAATTCATTAATTAGCACATTAAATAAGTTAAGGGAAATGGAGAATGCATACATTGACAATATGGTTAAAAATGATAATTTGCCTTTTCACATTGTACAAAATTTTGTTATGTAGGAACTTGTTATATAAGTGTTATGAAACTTTAACATTCAAAGGCAAAATTAATGTATAAATTTTATTTAGCACTGAGATATCATACAGGTGGGAAATTAGTTTGTTTTATGATTTTAAACATGATAACAGTAGAGAGCCCATCTGAACATTAATATCATCATCATTATCAGCCATTGTCGATCCACTGCTGGATGAAGGCCTTTCAAAGATTACTCCAAAACTGCCTGTCCACAGCTCTCCTTTTCCACATCACTCCTGCAAATCTGATATCATCAATCCACTGTAATTTATGTCGGCGTCGTGGTCGTTTTACCTCTTGTGGAATCAAATCCAGTACTTCTTTTGTCCATCATTGTCTTCGAGCAGCAATATGCCCAGCCTATTGCCACTTCAGATGTTCACTCTTCCTATGATGTCAGAGACTTTGGTTTGATTTCTTATCCATGTATTCCTTTTGTGATCCAATCTTGTGCTACTAAGCATACTTCTTTCCATACTAAATTATGTTGTTCTGTCTGTGCGGTTAGCCTAGTGGCTATGTGCTTCACAACCATATGTCTGGGGAAGGAATCTCCTAGGTTCAATTCTCGTTGACAACGCGAGGAGCTTAAGGATCTTCCTCAGCCATAGCCAAGTTAGTCGGTCTTGGGCGTGGACAACAGGTTTTTTTTCGCCCGTTTATCTGGTGTTTTTCATCCCACAAGCAGGAAAACCGGCCATGTGAACACACACACACGGATTACAGTCAGGAATACTGACCCATTCATAGGCCTGATTCATCAGCTATGCCGGTTCCGGAGCCCAGATAAAATTTGGGGGGGGACTGAGATGGTGCCGTACCTCCCCGTAAAGGGGATTCACGGCCATTGTACCATCACACGATTATTATTATGTTCTTAATTTTTGAATTTCCTTTGCATTCAGCGTCTATGTTTCACAGCTATATGTCAGTATAGGCAGAATACATTGGTTAAAAACCTTTCTCTTCAGACATAATGGTAGTTGGCATTTAATCTAATTTTCCAAATGCTTTCCACCCAGGCATCGTGTGCATTTTAATTTTGTCCTAGATATTTTGTTCCATTGATATCTGTTGTCCTAAGTATATGTAATGATCTACTTGTTTAATTTCCTCATTATTGATTTTTATTATTTCTGGTTGGACATAGCTATTGAACATAACTTGAGTCTTCTTTAGGTTTATCTTTAGGCCAGCTGTTTTGCTAGCAATTTGGAGTTCATGGATATGAGTCTGTAATTCATGTGCAGTTGAACATTAATAACAGATCAAATATATGGCTAATTTTAAGGCTGCATTTTGATTGGTCAATGAATTTAGCCCTCCAATAAAAGTGGTGATTTTTATCTGTCTTATTGTGTTTTTTCCATAGAAAGTTAATGTTCTGTGGTATAATAGTGTAGATTTTTGTGTTTTTAGTGTTTTATAACATATTTTTATTAAGATATTGCAATATTTAAATATAGTTTAAAATGATGCCAAAAATGCAGATGAAATGTAATGTAAAGAAAAACAGTGAAGTGTCATGAACAAGAAGGCTTTGAAGATATTGAGGAGGATATTGAAAATGAATTAACTTGCAAAATTACGAAGTTAAACCAGATTATTAGACAGATGATATGGGAATTACAAAAAATCGAGCAGTGTTTGATTGAACATAGGAAGGAAAAGAAAATTAAGCAGCAAAATAATAAACAACAAAGCACAGAATCAGGTAAGATAGTAAGTAATGAAAATAAGGTAAGTAATGCTGATTGTGAAGAGAAAGATATTATTTGGTATGGTGATAATCATAAAACATGCTATTGATGAGTGGGTTATAACTTAAAGTTTCCCCAGAGCAAAAATTAAAAATTAAAAAATAAAAATTATATGTCTTATGACATATAATGTCATATGACAAAATATCAAGAGAAAAGCTATTCAAAATACTACAATTATGTAGTTTAAATACGCGACGTTCAACTTTTTTCATATTTTATTATTATTATTATTATTCTGGGCAACTCCAAGGAGTCGATAGACTCATCAAGGGAGGCCCTAACATCATGTCAAGAACAACTATTCGACATTCACACAGTATCTATCATTCCTTGCCTTGAACTCATTCACGGTCGTAGCACCCACAACAGACTCTGGCAGCTTATTCCACTCATTCACCACTCTCCAAGTAAAAAACCTAGCTCTTACACCCTTGTCAACCACATTCTTGCCCAGTTTCCATGGATGTCCCCCTAGTCCTCCCACAACCAGCCCTGTTCTCAAAAATATCTTCTGAATTAATTTTATAGAAACCCTTCAGTAATTTGAATGTCTCAATCATATCACCCCCTCTTCTGCCTATTGACCAATTTCTGTAACCCACAAATCTTCAACCTATTCTCATAAGGTTCATTCCACAGACCTGCTATCATCTTGGTCACTTGCCTCTGGATCCTCTCCACTTCCTCCCCATCATGAAGAAACCCTGGTGCCCATATCTGGGCACAGTAGTCTAGACAGGGTCTTATCAAGGCTTGATACAGAGGAACAACAACTTGTTTGTCTCTGCATGTTAAAATATTTTTCAGAAGCCAAGTGATTTGATGAGCTGATTTAGCCACTTTTGCAATGTGTCCCCCTAAACTTCAATTCCCTATCCACTAACACTCCCAAATCCCTGGCCTCATCAATCTCCTGGAGTACGGTTCCACCAATGTGATATACTGCTGCTATTCTTTTCACCCCAAAGTGCATAACCTTACACTTTGCCACATTAAATTCTAAATTAAATTCTCCAAACTATCCAAATCATCCTGTAAAATTTTGACATCCTGTGCACTCACAATTGCTCTACCCAACTTTGCATCATTGGCAAACAAGTGAACACTTCCTCTCAGACCCTTACCTATATCATTGATGAACAAATTGAAAAGCAGTGGTCCAAGAACAGAGCCCTGCGGCACACCACTAGTCACAAGCCGTCTTTTAGACTCCACTCCTGAATAAACCACTCTCTGGTATCTCTCCATCAACCACCCTCCTATCCATCTCACCAACCCTATATTCATCCCCATCTGCTCCAGTTTACTGATTAGGGTTCCATTTGGTATCCTGTCAAAGGCCTTGGCAAGGTGTCCAGTAGAATCGCTATAAACCCATTACCCTCATCCAGTTCAGCCGTCACTATGTTATAAAACGTGAGCAAGTTACTGAGGCATGATCTACCCTTTACAAAGCCATGTTGTCCCCCATACAGTATCCCATTTTCTTCTATCCAATCCTGTATTCTATCCTTGACTAATTTCTCTAAGACCTTGACAATGATTCCTGATATGCTAATGGGTCGGTAATTTACAACAGCAGTCTTGGAACCACCTTTATGTAGTGGAACTATTTTCCCCTCTTTCCAACTCCTCGGGATTAACCCAGACCTGAGACTCAAATTAAACAAAATGGTCAAGGGTACTGAGAATTCTTTAGCCACTTCTCGTACGACACGAGCTGGTATACCATCCAATACCACAGATGTATTGACATTGAGGTTATGCAATAGACTACTCACCTCTACTTCATTCATCACAATTCCAGTATAAGCTGTTGGTTCTTTCATTCCTGCAAAGTCACCACCTGGATGATATATTCTTGCAAAGTGCTCACTCAGTAATTCAACTGTATCAACTGATTCAGTTACCTCCCTACCATCGGCATTCTTTAAAATCATTCTGCCATATACATTTTCCCTTTTACTTGCAACATATCTAAAAAACTGTTTAGGATTCTCTTTAGCCTACATGGTCAATGTTCTTTCTTAATCCTTTTTTGCTTTTCTTACCACACTCGTTACCCTTCTGGCCTGCGCTTTATACCGTTCATGTGCCTGCATGGTCAATGTTCTTTCGTAATCCTTTTTTGCTTTTCTTACCACACTCGTTACCATTCTAGCCTGTGCTTTATACCGTTCATGTGCCTGCCGGTCACCTTTCTCCTTAAATTCCCTCCATAGTTGTTTCTTTTTTTGCAGCTGAAGCTTAATGGTGTTATTCATCCATTTAACCCCTACTTGATTTATTATTCGGATTCTAGGTATACAGTCAGCCATTGCTTCATGCAAACACTTCTTAACTGCCTCCCATGCACTATCAACTTTTAGTCCTTGCAATTGTAAATGCCATGGCACTGAACCAATCAAACTCCTAAGCTTATCTTACTTTCCAGCCCGATAATTCCACGTGTACCCTGTCTTAATTGTAAATTCCACACCTTTAGCCACCTCCAAAGTCAAAAACCTATGATCACTCTCACCAATATGTGGCAATGTGGTCATATTTGTTACAGCCAAATCCTCAGATGTAATTACTAGGTCAAGCACTCTCTGACCCCTAGTATTTTCCATTACATGCTGTCCCAGATGGTTATCCCTTAATAACCACATAAAATCCAATTCCTTCCTCCCGTGTGTTCTCTCCTCACTCCAATCAATGCGACCATAGTTGAAATCTCCCATAATAATTACCCTCCTTCCACTCATTTCTTCTATTTGCTTGTGCATACTATCTCCACCATCTTTTCCATCAGCTGGTCTATAGCAGCACCCCATTGTATATTTTGTTCTTCTAGCCACAATCTCACACCAAATGGCCTCAAATATGCTCTTTTCTCTATCCTGCTTCAACTTCTATTCTCCTTGGCTGCAGCTCATCAGCTATCATCAACAATACTCCTCCCCCATTTTATTCTCCCTGTCATTCCTGAACACACTATACCC
Organism: Typopeltis vanoorti; assembly: GCF_054136105.1. NCBI lineage: Eukaryota > Metazoa > Arthropoda > Arachnida > Uropygi > Thelyphonidae > Typopeltis > Typopeltis vanoorti. The sequence goes on along the minus strand of NC_143564.1, from coordinate 88,261,144 downwards.
ATCACATTCAATCCCACTAGCTATATCATCTACAGTCAGCCATGATTCACTAATACCAATAACCTGTATTTGGATGTGCCAACCATGGCCCAAAACTCTTCCTTCTTGTTCCTAATACTCCTAGCCATTAGTGCACATGAATTTGAGACCCCCATTAGCCCCAACCCTACCTTGATGCCTTATATTAACTATCCCATTCTGATTTGTTGTCCTTATTCGCTCGGGCATATTATACTCATTCATACATTCAACTGCCTCCCTGAGGACTGGATATCTACTCCCCCTTTAATAAATCTAGTTTCCCTGATTTTGCACATCCGCTACATTCAGCAACACTTTTTCAAGTCTCCTTACACTGTATCCATTCAAATGCCAGCCATCCATCTTATATAGATCCTTTCGCCCATCGAACTCACTCCACACGTCCACAAATTCCACACCACTCGTCATACATAACCCACGCATAAAGTCATTTGCAATTATTGCCCTCCTTTTAAACATTTCACTGTCATACCGTGGCAAAAGACTAATCATTCTAACTCTCTCACTCTTTTCTTTTGCTACCTCAAACAATTCATTCAGGTCCTCTATCATTTCCATTTTATCTCCCTTCAAATCATTCGTACCTGCCACAACAATCATTTCTTTCACCCTTTCCTTTTGCTCTCTAATAGACCCACTTACATCCTTTATGGTCGCACCAGGTTGGTACGATTTTGTCAAATCCTCTACTAACACACATCGTACTAACGAGTCTCCATACAGCACTCTATCCTTCATTTTGTTCATGTTCACACTCATACGCTTATTTTTTCTATCATACTTTTTATTTTTGGTTGGTTCATTCAGTCGACGTTTGCTCATACGCTCTAGCTGCTGTTTTGCTCTTTGTATCGCACCACTCAACAATGCGATCTCACTCATTGCATCTATCTCATCTTTTTTATTCTCTGTTAAACGATTAATATGCTCTGAATTAATACTATCGTTCACACCCTTACAGTTCTCTGGTACAACCTCGCCATTTCTTGTCATATCACAATTTTCTTCATTCTGAAGTTTGACAAAAATATCACACTCACGACCCGAAATACACTTTAATTCTTCATTCTCCCTACATTTTCTACACACATTCACTCCTTTATTATCATCTAACCACACTCTGATCGCACTCCACAAAGCATACATCTCGCAGATAGTACACTAAATCATCTCCTTTATATTACCGTTCTTGAATAAAGATGGCGAACCATCATTACTGGCAGCCATTTTCCTTCGTACGGGAGCCATGCTTACTTCTAACATATTTTATCAAATTATAAAATGAAACACCAAGAAAAAAACACACAAACAGATGCACTAAGATACGCAAGGCAAACAAACCTACGTAATATTCAACTAATTTTATCAACGATAACTTAAAATAACACTTATCTTATTAGGAGCTTTCAACACACACATACGACTACGAATCCCTCTAGTGGCCGAATTTAAGTCAAGATATATATAATCTATGTCAGATTCGAACCCACAGCTTCTTGACTGGAGAGGAATATGCTAATCACTTGGCCAACCAGGCCGACAACTTTCTGCACACACTTGCCACACTACTTTCTGGCATAATGTATTCACACATGCAATCAAATATGAAATTTCTATTTTTGAAAGGGGATGTAATTTTTATGAATGGATATCTAAGATAATTAATCACTGAATATTATATTAAATTAAACTGTATGCATAAATATAAAAACTAGGTGTTTTATAACTTATTTTTATTAAGATATTGCAGTATTAAATATAGTTTAAAATGGTGCCAAAAATGCAGATGAAATGTAACGTGAAGAAAATGTAACATAAAGATGGTATGCCTATGTGTGTACAAGCCATAAAAGGGTATATTTTTATTAAGGAATTTATAAAATTTTCTACACAAAATTTTTATTTTTATATGTACTTACATATAAGAGACCTTGAGAACTCAGCACTACAGGACATAGGATACACCCAGGCATAGGGCTTGACCACCTTATCCTGTGAATGGTTTGAGGTCCGATGATTAATAAACCCTCGACACTGCAAGGTAAAAGAGGGAAAAGGAAGATGAGATGAGATTAATGACTTAACTAGCAATAAGTTGAGTATGAAAGAGAATATGAAAGGGGTGTTGGAAGAAGAGAGGGTAAAGAGTGAGAAAGTGAAAATCATAAGTGTATTACCTCGATATAAATGAATTAAGAAGGGGCATGATGGCAAATGATTTGATGTGTATTCATAAAAGGAATGCAAGTTGTTGGATGTGTCAAGTGAGTTTGAAGGAATATTGGATTTGTATAAAAGGAAAGCCCACACTTGAATGCATTTAGTATTATGAGTCTTTAAAAACTAACGACTGGTATGAGAACTAATACAGAGAGTTAGAAAAACTAAATTATAATGGGACAAATGGTGAGAATCTGTAGGAAAGAGTGACAATGTTATGTAATGTGTTAATCATGGAAATGATTATAAGGAAGAAGGATTTTGTGTTCATCCAGTTCAGACTCATCAAATGTGTGCAAAGATGCCTGCATATATAAGATACCAGAGAAGAACAGAGTTGTCTAATAGTGTCATGCAGACTAGAGACAAGAGTATACAAAAGAACATACAGGTAGCTTATTTTGTCTGTATATGAATGCTAAGAGTATAAGAAACAAAGGGTTTGTTGCCTTGGTCAGCCTGTTGGGACCTCACATTGTAAGCATTTGTGAGACCTGGCTAACAGAATCAGTACTAACTGGTATCAAGTGTAAAGGGTACAGTATTATTGGGAAGGATAGGAGAGGACAGGGAGTGCTGTTAATGACATCCGATGACCTAAATCCAGTTAGTTTTCAGACCTATGATTGTAATAATAGTAACAGTTTTTCATGTGACAGAGAGGTTGAGGCCATCTGGTGTGAGATTTAATCTAACAAGATCAAACACATAGTAGGGTGTTGTTACAGACCTGCATCACCTAATAAAGATGATGGGCATGAAAAGAGTAATCATAATGGGAGACTTTAATTATTGAAACATTAATTGGTGGCAGTAAAATCTGACGAGAAGAATGAAACTGAATTTGTTGAGCTCCCTCAGCACAATACAAGCTCCTCGAGCAGCATGTGACAGAAGGACCTTGAGGTCAGAGTGTTAGATTTGATTATAGTGTCAAGAGGGTATTTCAGTTAAAGATGTAAATATTCTAAATAACTAGAAAGTTCCAATTCAAAAAACAGTAGTGCTCATGTTTAAATTGGAACCCTCTACGTATACAATCACGTGTTCATGGATTAAAAGCTACCAGGCTGAAATTAAGATTACTTAAACTAAATTAAAATATAGCAGATAAATTATTGAAGACAATTGAGGATAATGATTTCCCAAACTTTTGGAATAGCAAGACAGTTATTTCGATTAAGATTAAATCTATGAAGTAAGGCTTCAGTACTTTCTTTATATAAACGTTCATGTTTATATGTGGATCTATCGTAGCTTGGCATTTTGCCATTGGATCCTGTGGTTAGCATTTTCGATTCCATGTTGTGTAAGGCCAGATTTGTGAGGTTTCATAATGTGAATGTGGTCTTGATGTTCAGAGATATGTTTATTTATAGATCTTCCTATTTGTCCATAGTAAGACAAGTTACACTAACATGGTACTTGGATGCTAGGTAGCATGATTGGTGAGAGTTTGTCTTTTTGGAGAAGGCAGCAAGTTGTGAATTTGGTTGATGGGTTTACAGGTAGCAATGAGTTGATATTTTCTCATATTTACATAATAAAAAGTTATTTAAGGTTACATATGTGTTATTCTATTCACTATATAAAAGACGTAACTTTTCTGCCTCCAGTTGGTGATAGTGATCATATGGTACTCACTTGGGAAGTGGCTAAGTTTATGAACGTTACGTGCTGAACTACAAATCATGAAATTATGACCAACTGAGAAGTATACTGGGTTCAGCACAATAGTATCGTTTGTTGAGTGGGAAGAATATTGACAGTGCATGAGAAGCATTGAAAAAATATACTGCTCAAAACAATTAGGGGGGGGGATACTTTGGCTTTCTTGTAAATTATAAAGTTATAAAAATAATTTACAAATGTAACACATTTATTTTAAAATATTCTTAATATACAAGTGTAGAACAATTGTGTACAAAATCATGTTAAGACTTGTTTAAACATGTCTTAGCCATATTAGCATGTGGGGGGTATAAAAGTGTGGCTTGTTGTGCTCACTTCCACAGTGCATAATTATCACTTCAATTGTAAACTTGTGTCACCTACCACCCATTATTTTGTTAAAAAAGGCACAGCAACATGATATCCTGGAATCCATGGCTTGGAGAGCCATTGATCGATTAGAAGCTGAACAAACTCAGCAAGTTGTCACTCAAGCATGTCACGTATCTCAAAGCATAATTTCGCAACTTTGGAATAGCTATCTGGAGACGGGAAATGTTCAGAATCGTCTTCATGCCATAGGTTTATATGCTCGAAGACCAATGGTTTGCATTCCACTTACTGCAAATCACAAAAGAGCCTGAAGAATTTGGGCACAGGAACACTGCAATTGGACAAATGAGGATTGGGCTCTTGTACTTTTTAGTGACAAGTCCAGGTTCAGTCTCCAGATAACTGACATATCTTGATATGGCGTGAAAGTGGAACAAGAAATAATCCACAGTTTGTTCGTGAAAAACTGCAGCATCAAGGTGGGAGGTTGATGTTATTAGCTGGAATAAGTATAGGTGGCCATATTGATCTCTATTTTATCAGAAACAGTTCCTTAACAGCCCAAAGATAATACAATGAGATTTTGGAATGTATAGTTCGTCCATATGCTGCTGCAATTGGCTAAGAATTCATTTTTTATGGATGACAATGCTCGTCCACACTGTGCAAATTTGGAACAAAAGTGGTTCGAGGAAGAAGGTATTGAATGAATGGAGTGCCATGCCCATTACTGGATTGTAATCCAATCGAACATGCCTGGGATGCTTTAAGTAGCTGCGTTTCTGCTCAACTGGTGCCACCACGATTGCTTCAAGAGATCAAAATTGCTCTCACAGAAGAGTGGGGAAATATCCCACAAGAACTGTTTGATCATCTTATCCTGTCCGTGCAATCATAATGTAATGCTGTTTTGGCTGTTAATGGAGACCATACACCCTATTAAAAATTAACAAAAGCATTTTTGGCTATTCCTGTTGTTATTCTTGTTAAAATTATTTCATGCTAAAATGTATAATTTGTTAAATTTGTAATAAATATCGATTATTTAAACAATATCTCATCAGTTGCACCCTATCCATAAGTAAGAAATATTTATTCATGTATAAAGTACCCAATAGTTATAATTATATGCAGAAATTTATAATTATCTGATGGAAACTAAAATATCCTTTAACTGTTTTGAAGAATGCACATGCTTTCAGAATGTATCCCGAGAGTTTGAAGAATAAATAAAGTAGGAGTCAACTTTTGGAGATTCAAAAGAAAAGGATGGTGTGGAAGGAATATTGTCTGCAAAACACTGATGTCTGTTATAAAAAATATACACAGTTGGCCAGAAGAATTGCAACTATTGTACATAAAGCTAAGTCTGAGTATGAAAAGAAACTGGCTCCAATGCCAAAGAGTTCTATTGATATGCTTGCAAATAAAAGAAAGAATGAATATGAAAGAATAACTCTTCTGAATACAGATGATGTGAAGGTGACAGATGCAGAAGTTGTTCAACTAATGAGTGCCCATTTTGCTAAAAGCTATCAACCTGGTATATGCAACATTGAATTTACTGCCACCTCTTCACCAAATGAAGAAACTGAGGTGTATGAAGGGGAGACATTAGAGTTGTTCCACAAACTGAATAAGAATTCAGCAATAGGGACTGATAGGATATCAGTATGGGTGCCAAAAGAGTGTTCAGCTGAACTGGCTATTCCTTTGACTAGGCTGTATAATCTGAGTCTCAGAACAGGGAAAATTCCACAGGAATGGGAAAAAAAAAAAAAATTCAGCTAATGCCTTTTTATTCCTGTATATAGGGAGTAGGTGAGGCCGTTTTATCCGTATCTAACTTTTGGAAACTGAGTGGGCAGTTCAATCTTCACTGGTACCCAATCAGAGATAGCTGGCCCAAGGCTATCACTAATTAAGCTGCACGCAGTGAAGAGAATGGGAAAAAAAAAAAAATTCAGCTAATGCCTTTTTATTCCTGTATATAGGGAGTAGGTGAGGCTGTTTTATCTGTATCTAACTTTTGGAAACTGAGTGGGCAGTTCAATCTCCACTGGTACCCAATCAGAGATAGCTGGCCCAAGGCTATCACTAATTAAGCTGCACGCAGTGAAGAGAGACAACTTAACAAGTGCTGCCATCTCGTGGTCCTAACACTCGTATTTAATGTCTGAAATAATGTGGGTTCTTTGGTTGATTTTTTCTTGAATTTATGGGACAAAAAACCTGAGTTTCCGGGAGAAAAAACCTGTTTGCCCATGCCAGAAATCGACTAACTCGGGAACCGGTCGAAAAAAGACTTAGAAAAATTTCTTCTAGTCCCCAACTAAGATTTGAAACCAAGAAGTCTTCCTTTGTGCGGTCAAGCGTCGTGGTGTGCAAATGCCAAATCCACTGAGCTACACATCCCATTGCACAATGGTGGTGCAAAGACTGATGTATCCCACTGTTGACCAATTAGTATCTCTGGAGTGGTGGTGGAGATTTTGGAAAAATTGGTTAGTGCCCTCATTCAGAAATGGATTGACAGAATCTCTACTTTGCAATGAGCAAAATGAGTTTACTAAGGGAGGGGTCATGTTTTAGCAACTTGCTCACATTTTATGACAATGTTACCATTGAGCTAGACAAGGGGAATGGATACACCATGATACTTTTGGATTTTGCTAAGGTTTTTGACAGAATATAGCATGGAAGACTGTGACATAAAATGGAGAATATTGGATTGGATTATAAACTATTGACATGGATAATAGGACGGTTGACTGACAGAAATCAAAAATTGGCATATGGGAGATGTGACTCTGCAAGATTTAAGGTAATCAGTGGTGAACTACAAGGATTAATCCTTGGCCCCGTTGTTATTCAGTCTATACATTAATAACAGGAAGAATTTGACAGGTGACATACATTTATTTGCTGATACTAGCAGAATTGTTTGAATTGGCTGGAATGTTGGGCATGTGAAAATGGATATCAGTTCAATGTCAGTAAATGAAAATCATGCACTTTGGTGTGATTAAATATCAAATGCTGTATTATGTTGGTGAGGTTATGTTAGAAGAAACAGATCACACTAGGGATCTTGGAGATAGTAGATAGGAAGTTGTAGTTCAGGGGCCATGTACCAAAGATTGAAAATGCAATTCAAAATATAATTACGATACTGAAACAAACTTTGACATGTAAAGATAAGGATGCCATTTTACCCCTTTACACAAGTTCTTGATATTGAAGTTGGAAGTGTTTTCACTTGGTTATACTGTAAATTAAAGATGCCAAAAAATTATATAGTCTTTGTTTCATTCTTTATCGACGTGTAAGCAAACAAAGTTTGTACGTGAAGTAACTTCATGACTGTGCTGCTTGTATATGGAGATTAGTATCTTCACATGAATTGTTTTAGTATCCCATAGTGCAATGTACATATCCTTACAGACATGTATAATGCTATGCATTATGGGAAGAGCCACTACCATATCAAAGTGCACAGATACCTCTCCGAGAACTTCAAATATAAATAAACTTTGTTTGCTTACACTTGGATAAAGGATAAAACCAAGAATATAATTTCTTGGCATCTTTAATTTATAGTAGAACCAAATGAATAAATTTTCAACATCTATCTCTAATCCAGAGTATTTTAGTAATATCCTTTGACACCTTTTGACTACTTGTGTATGAAATGTCTTCTGCATTACTTAAACCTTGGTATCACTTCTGGGTCTGGCTCCCACTGATGAGACGTCATCGAAATGAAGGTTGAAACTGGTCTGAGTAGTGGCCCTTCCCATAATGCATAGCATTATACATATCTGTAAGGTGTGTGCATTGCTACTAGACCTGCACTATTGTGTGCAGGTCTAGTCTCCTGGTTGTGATTCTGATGCAGTGGGAGAGAGAGAGTGTAAAAGAGAATGTTAAAAATAATATCTGGATTGTGGAATACGGATTATTAAGACAGATTGAGAGTATTGGACTGCATACACTATAAACAGGAGAAAGAGAGGAGATATGAATAAGACTGAGAAACTTCTGAAAGGATCATACATGATTTCAGTTGATGGTAATTTTCATTTTATGGGGGGGGGAGAACGAGAGGGCATCCTTGGAAGCTGAGAATGAATGTTGCCAAGAAAGGAGTGAGATCTAGATTTTTCTCTCTCAGAGTGGTGTATGATTGGAATGGATTGCCAATGGATGTTTTGTGTGCAAGCAGTGTGAATTAAGAGCCTCTGTAACTCAGTCAGTATAGATGAAAAACTTTGGTCTTAAAGACCTGTGTTCAGTTCTCTTCTTTTGAGGAACCTTTATCTAGTCTCTTTCGATTAAGGGTAAGTTAGCTGGTCTCATATGGATGTAAAGGGTTTTTCTTCCCTCAGCACAGGCAAACCAGTACCGTGAACACACACGGCTCTACAGGCATGAATGCTACAAGGACTGGAGGTTGATAGTACATGGGAAGCGGTAAAGGAGCTTTTGAAGGAGGTAATGGCTGACTGTATACCTAGAGTCCGGATAGTAAATCAAGTAGGGGTTAAATGAATGAATAACACCATTAAGTTAGAGCTGCAAAAAAAGAAACAACTGTTGTGGAAATTTAAGGAGAAAGGTGGCCTGCAGGCTCATGAACAGTATAAAGCACAGGCCAGAAGGGTAACGAGTGTGGTAAGAAAAGCAAAAGCGGATTATGAAAGGAAATTAACCATGCAAGCTAAAGAGAATCCCAAACAATTTTTTCGATATGTTGCAAGTAAAAGAAAAAATGTATACGGCAGAATGATTTTAAGGAATGCCGACGGAAGGGAGGTAACTGAATCAGTTGATATAGTGGAATTACTGAGCGAGCACTTTGCAGGAATATATCATCCAGGTTGTGATATTGCAGGAATGAAGCAACCAATAGCTTTTACGGGAATTGAGGTGAACGTAATGGAGGTGAATAGTATATTACAAAACCTTAATGTGAATACATCTGTGGGATTGGATGGTATACCAGCTCAAGTCTTACATGAAGCAGCTAAAGAATTGTCAGTGCCCTTGACCATTTTGTTTAATTTGAGTCTCAGGTCTGGGTTAGTCCCAAAGGAGTGGAAAGAGGGGAAAATAGTTCCACTGCATAAAGGAGGTTCCAAGACTGCTGTTGCAAATTACCGACTGATCAGCATATCAGGAGTTGTTGTCAAGGTTTTGGAGAAAATAGTCAAGAGAAAAAATACAGGAATGGATAGATGAAAATGGGATACTGTATGGGGTCAGCATGGTTTTGTGAAGGGTACATCATGCCTCAGTAACTTGCTCACATTTTATAACACAGTGACGACTGAACTGGATAAGGGTAATGGGTTTACAGTGATACTTTTGGACCTTGCTAAGGCCTTTGACAGGATACCACATGGAATTCTAATCAGTAAACTGCAGTATATGGGTATGGATATAGGTTTAGTAAGATGGAAAGATGGATAGGAGGGTAGTTGATGGAGAGATATCAGAGAGTAGTTTATTCAGGAGTAGAGTCCAAAAGACTGCCTGTGACTAGTGGTGTGCCACAGGGTTCTGTTCTTGGACCACTACTATTTAATTTTTCATTAACTATATAGGAAAGGATCTGAGAGGAACTGTTTATTTGTTGATTGATGATGCAAAGTTGGGTAGAGCAAAAGTGAATGCCCATGATGTCAAAATTTTGCAGGATGATTTGGATAGATTGGAGGACTGGACTAAGGAGATTGGATGTCAATTTAATGTGGCAAAGTGTAAGGTTATGCATTTTGGGGTGAAAACATTAGCAGCAGTATACCACATTGGTGGAACTGTACTCCAGGAGATTGACGAGGCCAGGAATTTGGGAGTGTTGGTGGATAGGGAGTTGAAGTTTAGGAGGCACATTGCAAAAGTGGCTAAATCAGTTCATCAAATCACTTGGTTACTGAGGAATACTTTGAAGAGCAGAGACAAGCAAGTTATTATTCTTCTGTATTGAGCCTTGATAAGAACCCATCTTTACTACTGTGCCCAGATTTAGGTGCCAGGATTTCTTCTTGATGGGGAGGAAGTGGAGAGGATCCAGAGGCGAGTGACCAAGATGATAGTGGGTCTATGGAATGAACCTTATGAGAACAGGTTGAAGATTTGTGGGTTGCCGAAATTGGTTGATAGGCGAAAAAGGGGTGATATGATTGAGAAATTCAAATTACTGAAAGGTTTCTATAAGATTAATTCAGAGGATATTTTTCAGAACATGAATGGTGGTGGGAGGACTAGGGGCCATCCATGGAAACTAGGCAGGAGTGTGGTTAGCAAGGGTGTTAGAACTAGGTTTTTTACTTGGAGAGTGGTGAATGAGTGGAATAAGCTGCCAGAGAGTGTTGTGGGTGCCATGACTGTGAATGAGTTCAAGGCAAAGTAGGATAGATACTGTGTGGATGTTGAATAGTTGTTCTTGACATGATGTTTAGGGCCTCCCTCGATGAGTCTAAGGACTCCTTGGAGTTGCGTGTAATAATAATAATACTTACAACAAAGTGGAAGTGATATGGTCGTCATCATATTATCCTTGCACCCATAGTCAACCATGAGTTTCACCATGGTAGTCAACCACCTGGATGGAGATGACATGTGATGTTGATGATGAGTGTGAATGAATTCAAGAACAAGTATGACAGCTGGTTCATGTAGCCTCTCATGATGTATCCCTGACTCCCCGGAGCTCTCTTTTAATAATAATAAGAGAGAGATAGCAGTTTGTGTTTTGTTAGTGAGGAATATGAAAAATAGATTAAAATTGTGAAATTTTTTTTTTTTGAATATGTAATGTAAGGAAATAAAAGTCTAATAATTTGACAATCATTATGTTGTGCTGGCATTTTGATGCTTGTCATCATCATGTCTAAAAGAGATAAAGTAGTACTGAGTGTGTTGCAGCACTTTATTGATAAGCATGATGTGGTTAATATTTGTTGAAAGTAACTGTTCATATTTTATCTGGTTTCCAAGTAGATGAGATTTTGTAGTTTTTATGAGTTTCATTTATTTATTTACAACATATCATTTTATTTAAACATGAGGAATAGGAATGCCCTAGTTGTCATGATTTCTAATAAATTTTACCATACTAAATGAATAATGGGTCCAGAATAATGGTTATGTTAATTCAGATTGATGATGGAATCGGTAAAACTGTATTATGACATATATATATATATATATATATGTATATATATATATCCGATTGTGGTAATGTATTTTTCAAATATATTTAGATAATCAAAGAAAAGGTTTCTATATTATCTTTGCCTAGGCTCACCCATATCATATCACCCATATCTATGCTAGCAGAAAATCCTGTTAATCATGAGTAGAACCTTCATTCAAAAATATAATATACCTTTGTATATAAAAAAATGCTACATAAAACTGGATGTGTATATTCATTTTAGAAATTATGGACTTTACAACCATGTTATAAATAACTTTTAATTTTCCGATGTTTTGATCTTCATATTAAGATAATCATCTGGAGTATACACAAATATACAAGGACAAGCTGAGTTACATTACACACAGTAAGCTAAAGAACAATGATTTCTTTAGCTTACTGAATTGACTGGAAAAGCACCAGTTGTTTACATCACACCAAAACATGGTATGAATATAAATTTAAGGAAGCCTGTGAGATTCTTATCAACCATCCCAATCTGAACAATAATGATGGTCTAAAAATCCCAAGCATGTGGAAGGCACATATTCTACCCACAGAACCTTTCTCTCTAAAAGTTAACTATAAACAGGACCATAAGTAATCCAGAATCCTAAATCAAAAATAACAATTATAATGTTGAAAATAGGACATCATTAAATAAGTTAATAAATTAATTATTTACTTATTTTTCTTATATATACCGTTTATTGTTCTAATATATACCGTTAAGAAATAAACAACAGGACATCATTGTTACTGAAAGAAGACTATCTATAAAAAATAATGTTTTCTTAAATAGAATTTAGCTTTGATGTAGTTTCTAAATAATTAATCAATTTGTATTTTTTTTCCCCACTAGAGGTCATGCCAGTAAATAACTGGTGATCAGATCACTGTTTCTTTAGCCTACTGTGTGTAATGTAACTCAGCTTGTCCTTGTATATTTGTATATATTCCAGATGATGATCTTAATATGAAGATCGAAACGTCTAGAAATTAAAAGAGTTATTTATAACACTGTTGTAAAGTCCATAATTTCTAAAATGATCACTGTGCAACACTAAAAGACTGGATGTATATACTTTTTTTTGTTGGAAATTTTAATTTTCCATTTCAGATGTTATTAGTATGCTATTTTTTCATGTTAAAACGTTTATTAATTTTAAAAATAACTGGTATATATTTTATCTAATGCAGTCTAGAATTGTATTTTATTGAAGAATTTTTCTTGTTTTTTTAGATAATGCCGAATTTTTGTGTATCTCTTGCCAGTCAAGTTAAGCAAGGCATTTTCACCTCACTAAGGCATATACTTGAAAAAAGAGTCCTGCCGTAAGTATTGTATAATAAATGGAGTTGAAATTCTTAGACCTTGGAGTTTGAGTAGAATTGTTAAGTTTTGTATTGGCATGAAAACTTACAATAAAGATTTCAAAAAACTAAACTTTACAGTATATATGGTAGTCTGGTCTCACAGTCATCACTATAATAATAACTAATCCATATCTAGCAGGTACTTACCATTATTAGCCTTTACCTTTTCTTCAAACTTTCCCAAAATGCTTCTATATGCCTGGTGGGATTTATTTCCTACTCTTATGTTTAGATTTCCAACAAGGATGATTTTCTTTTTGATTTTATGATTTGAAAATAGCAGAGCTTTAAAACAAATTAGTCCCCAACAAGTTGACGAAGTTGCAACTGTCGTTGTTGAACACGGAATGAATAACGCACAAGGATCCAGCAGTGCTTGGGCAATATCAAGGCACCTGGACATGCCGTACTCAAATGTGTAGAAAATCCTGTGTCAAATGCTGAGGTTTATCTCTCATACTCAAGCTTTGTTTCATGGTGATATAAAAACTCGATTGCAGTTTGCTCTGACATTGGATGATGCATTGCCATGGAAGATCTTGTGGAGTGACAAGGCACATTTTTATCTGAATAGTAAGTCAGTTGCTGCATTTGGGCTGTGAATAAACCCTGTGTTCCATCAGCCATCTTTACACTCACTGAAAGTCAGCATGGTGCGATTTCATTGCATTGCTTATTATCGGTCTGTACTTCTTCTATAAGAACTTTGCTGATAAGACCAGTGACTTGTACTATCTCTGCCGTTAGGTATCGAGAGATGCTGCAGAACTTTGTTGCTTCACAACTGCAGCAGCGAAGATACCTTCACTCTGCCATATTCATGCAGGATGGAGCACCACCTCACATTGGATTACCAGAACAGGGAATATTATGAAAGCACTTTTACAGGGCTCTGAACATCTCTTTAATTATGGCCACCCTGTATATATATATATATATATATATATATTTTTTTTTTTTTTTTTTTTTCATTTTATTATTGTCACCTTATATATATATATATACACGTGAGAATTTTCAGAACCCATATCACATTAATGGTAAATGCTTCCTAGAATTTGAAAAGTGAAAAGAAACCTACTGACCTCTTTTTTGAATGTCAGAATGGTGGTAAACTGTGAAAACTAAACAAGGAAGGGCTATTTCAGGAAATATGGGCAGATGGAGTGAGGGATAAAACAAGGTAATCTGTTTTGGTGCATTTGTAATTGGACTGAGTGTGGATATTATGCTGCAGCTTACATTTCTGTTGGCATGTTGAAGAATGATCAATGACATTTTAGTATAATAATGGTTGTGGAAGTGCACACAGAAAGACATAAGGGTTGGAGTATATGGGTATGGAAGGTTGGCTCATCAATTTGCCAAATTTCCTCTTCTTGACAGAATCAAGATAAGTTCAAATCAGGAAAATATAACGTTTTTAGTGCACTAAGTCAGAACAGTAGCACCTGATCCTGGGAATTTCAAAAAAAAAAATTTTTTTTACCAACCTGTAAGCTTAAGAATAATAAACCAGGTTGTTCAGTCTTTAACTGATGATGAATCCAGTAAAACAGCCAACATGCCATCATTTATACTGCTAGCTGATCTTGCTTATTACAGGTTTTTAGCTCATATTTTTAAAACACATATGAGAGACCATAACTACTATTTGTGCTTTATTTGTGGTTTTATTCCTTTATTTGTGGTTTTATTCCAAATACATGAGCCAAGATATATCTTATTGATATATCTTGGCTCATGTATTTGGTTTTCATCATACATATTGCTTTTCAGTATCATATTAAATATCCTGATTTCCAAATTATCCAGGTATGTCTGGTTTGTTACTCTACTGATTCAAAAATTTTTTTATTAATAAATCTTAAGCTGGTAGGTTGGTAAACAGGGTATGCTCCATGACTATAAAACATACCTTTTTTGTTTATTGTCATAATAGTATTATAATTTGTTTTCGAATTTGGTTTGGAATTTGCACAGAGCTAGAAGTTGTACTGCTGAAGTGCATATTTCTTAAATGGAAAATAACAAGTCTGTTAGAGTTTTTGCAGACTGTGGATGTGATACATTTGAGCTAGAAAAGACTGAAGTAAATCTCAACTAAAGAGAAATGAAGGTAAAGAGAAAAAGTCTCTTTTGCAGATGTAATTAATATCAGAGGTAAGGGGAGATGAGTAGGTTTACTATTTGGTAACATTGAAGCAAATTAGATTATCTTCACCCCTTTAATGAATGGTATATGGCATTTGCTTATAAATTTTTTTAAAATTTTTTATTTTTTTAATGAAGCAGGAGCATTATTCCTGCATTAACAGCAAAACAGTAAATAGGATTTAACCTTAGTGAGAGTTGTTTTTGTTCTTACTTAGGTTTTTCTAATGGTTCATTTCCAGCTTTGGCTATAATGCACTGAGATTATAATTATCCAACAGCAGGAGATCTAAATGAATAATAGTAAATTAATAATAATACATAAAATATATATATACATTATATATATAAAATAAAATATATACCGTATTTTCCAGTGTATAAGATGCACTTTTTTTACCTTAAAAATTCATCTTAAAAATGGGGTGCGTCTTATATAATGAAGGTAAAGATTGTTTCCTCTTTTCAAAGTCATACGCACTCCCTTTTATGTTCCAAGATCTTTGTAGGTGGTTAATGATGCAATCAAATTGATGCGTGACCTTCACGTGACTTCTAGCGCGTCATTGGCTAAGAACGGGGAGTCCCTATTTAAGTTTCATAATATCTTATCCGAGTAATCAGTTACCGATGTTTATCAGTATTGAGTTGATGTGCTGAGATATTTTGTGTTAGATTTTAGGTTTTTTCCAGAAAATTATATTAAATTTCTTGGATACGTCTTATACATAGGAGGGTCTTATACACCGGAAAATACGGTATATATAAAATATATATAAAATAAAATATATATTTATAAAATATATATATCATCATCATCATCAAATTCCTGACATGTACCCTCCAGGGGTGTACAGGATATGATAGTACTACATGAAAAATTTACATCATTACTAACTTCTTATCTACAATTTTCCTCCAAATCAGTCTGTTACTTGTCAAGACTCCAACATTATCAGATCGTATATTTCTATCGTCTAAGGCATTTTGTACCATATCAATCCACCTATATCTTGGTCTTCCTCTGGGTCGTTTTCCTGCCAACCTGGCAGAGAACACTTGTTTTGCTAATCTTTCCTCACCCATTCTGTTTAAGTGACCATACCACCTGAGATTAGCTCTGCTGACACATTCCTGGATGTTGACAATGTCAAGTTCTTTCCTAATATCCTCGTTTTTAATATGATATTGCCATTGATGCCATCTGTTCATGCTGCCTCTAATCTTTCTCAGGACTCTCATATCTGCAGTCTCTAGTCTTTGGTCAAGTGTATTACTTCTGACTCAGCTCTCAGATCCATAAGTTAAAACTCGTTTGAACACTGTCTTGTATACAGATAATTTAGTGTTCCGACTAATTTCTCTCATATTCCAGATGAATTTATTCGTTTGACTTCCTACCATACCAGCTTTGTTGATTCTGTTGTCTATTTCCATATTTAATTTACCATCTTCAGTACAAATCGTGCCTAAGTAGCTGAAATGTTTTACTTGTTCTACAGGTTCCCAATTCTACCTATTTTCATCATCTTTGTCTTTTTAATGCTGACCTTCATACCATATCTATTACAACAGTGATTCAATTTAGTCAGAGAATCTTGCAAATTTGTAGCAGATTTATTTAGAAGTAGAACATTGCCTGCATAAAGCAAAGAGCTGACATTAACATCTCCAATTTTGATATCATGTTTAATACCACTTTCCTTCATAATGTGATCCATATAGATAATGAATAACAGAGGGGATAATGTACATCCTTGTCTGACACCAGATTTAACATTAAACCATCTTCCTGTACTTCCTTCAATTCTAACTGCTGACTTACAACTCAAATAAAGACTAAGTATTGCTTGATATAATGCCCCATTGACACCATATAACTGCAACGTGTTGAACAGCTTCTCTCTTGGCACCTTGTCATATGCTTTTTCCAAATTGACAAAACTTAAATACAAATCTTTGTTATATTCCCATGCTTTCTTGACTATTTGTCATAAAGTGAAGATCTGATCCTGACAGCCTCTATTTGGCTTGAATCCAGCTTGTTCTTCACCAAGCTTTTCTTCCACAATTCTTCACAACCATTTCTCAAGTATACTTGCATAGCTCTTGCCAGGAACACTCAGTAGGGAAATACCTCTGTAATTCTTACAATCTGTTTTATTTCCCTTTTTATGTATGGGTACTATGATTGCCCTACTCCACTCATCTGTAATTTGTCCTTCTGTCCAGGCCCTCTGAACTATGCAGTGTAGCCACTGGAAAACTTTTATACCTCTATACTTGAGCATTTCTGGTCGAATATCATCTACTCCTGCTGCCTTTCCACATTTCAAGCCTTTGATGGCTTTTTCTACTTCAAGTATGGATATGCATTCCTGACTGTATGCCTGTTGAGTATTTTTTACCACTGTGCTATCACTATTTGTTTCATTTAGCAATTTTTCGAAGTATTTACTCCATACTTCAAGGATATCTTTTTCTCCAGTTTTCATATCACCTTTATCATCTCTAATTCCTTTTACAGCATTCTTTCCTCCATTTCTGAGCTTCTTCAACAACCTTAATAATAATAATATAATTTATCCGAGAAACAGGCTCAGTAGTTTTCCCATCAGATTTTATATATAATATTAATGTTCACTATTTTCCAATTACTGGTTAATTCAGAACAGCATTTATTTCAAGATCAGCTACTAATAACAATCATCACTGTTAATTTAAATGCTATTTATGTGACTTCCATCTGATTATTTCATCACAACTACTTTTACAATCATTTATGTATCTTTTTAGAGCTGTTAGTTAAAATAGTAACTATCATATAATAAAATTGTCATAAGTTGGTATTTACAGTTATTTTCTTCTCTCCTTTAGGTCCTTATCACCTCTCTTTGACAATACAAAATTAGACCGTGAGTTAAGGGCAATGATAAGAGAGTCTTTTGCAGAATTCTGTTCTCCAGTTGAAAGTAAGGTGTTTAAAAATGTGGATATGAATGTTATTAACTTATCTGTAATCGTATTTCTATTTTAGAACTCCTCTCTCTCTGTGCGTGTGCGTGCACGAATGCACATTGTTTTTAGTGTTGATGTTGTTGTCTGATGATACAATAATGAATTAAACTTAATTAATCTCCTTTAAAGTTTTGACACAGAGATGCAGTTATTTTATGCAAAAAATTTCTCTTAATGAAAGAACTTGTTCTAAGTATGATATTTCAAATATTTTGAATCGAAAATTATAATTTCTGACATAATATTGAAAAATTGAAAACAAATACAGTTGATTCACATTAAAAAATTTATCTTGAGTCCAAAGTTATAATTTCTGACATAATATTGAAAACAAATGCAGTCGACTCACATTAAAAATTTATAGGGACTGTAGAAATAGTTTTCTGGTGTATAGTTTGCTGGGATGAACTCCTTTTCACATGGCATTGTGTCTAGGTGATTATGGTCTAGACTTCTAAGTCAGATTTGTAACAGACTTGAAAGTCTTGTTACAAATCTAAATCTGTTCTCAGGTACTCTGAATGGGTCAGAGTACCTCAGGTACTTTGACCCATTCTTTCTTCATAATGACCACCTATCCATACCATTGTCAAATTCACTAGTCTAGTCTATTTGAATGTTTCTATCCATCTCAGTGCTGTTTTGTTAATAGCGATAGACATAATAATACTTTAAAGGTTTAACACATATAAATAAAAATAGAATTTGTTATAAACTCCTATATATTTAACTCAGTGTGTCTCATTTGCAGCTGAGTGAACCCATCCTGGTTCGTTTGAACTATAATAGTGTTTTTTCATGTTCACTCAGCTGGGGCAGAGACATGTAAAAGTATTCTAATGCTGTTGGACTCATTCTTATCTTTGTATTTTGAATATTTTAACTAACATTCAAAATATGAAGGAATGTTTGTTATGGATTTTTAATAAATTCAATTTCCTTTTTTGTGCTAATTTCCTTTACATGTGCTAAACTGTTTTTTCAAAGTATTACTATTCTTAGTAGTCAGTTTGTTATAGTGAGAGTGGACTGCATTTTCTAAGAAATAAAATTGAACTTAGGTACTATTAGGTACTTAGTTTACTATTTTTGAAAATTAGTTTTAGTGTTTCTAGTACGAAAGCAAATATTTGAATGATTGCTTTTTACTGAAAACACTTGGAATCATCATTTTGATTTCAGTGGATTAGTATATATGAATACTGGATTAATTTCTCTTAAAAATGGTGGGCATATTAGTGATAAAACAAGAAACGGAATCTTTATTAAATAGTGTAGGATGCATTGCATTATGCAGAACACCCTTATTTATGTATAATTTCAGACAGTAAACTAACTATAATAAATTTAGTTTAATCCTTTATCCAAGTGTGAGCAAACAAAGTTTGCACCTGAAAATATCTTCAGGACTGAGGTAAGTAGTGCAAAACCGGGCAACTCGTAGCAAAGGTGGTCCAAGCTAACATCACACCTATCTCAGTATCTCCCATAATGCAAAACACATCTCCTTGCAGATATGTATAATGTTATGCATTAAGGGAAGGGCACCTACCCAGACTAGTTTTGACCTTTATTGAGGTCTCTACAGTGGGAGCCAGGCCCAGAGGTAGAGATACCAGGCAGAAGCAATGACGAGGTCATCTTTACCTATAGGAGTTGCCAAAAGGTACGCCATCTTTTTATTAAATTACTCTGGATTTAAAGAAAGATGTTGAAAGTTTATTTTTCACTTTGGTTAGACTATAATTTGGGTAGTGGTTCTTCCCTTAATGCATAACATTATACATATATTCGCAAGGAGATGTGTTTTGCATTATGGGAGATATTGAGATAGAAGTGATGTTAGCGTGTTCCACCTGTGCTACGAGTCGCCCGGTGTTGTACTACCTTACCCCAGTCCTGAAGATATTTTTAGACACAAACTTTGTTTGCTCACACTTGGATAAAGGATTAAACTAAATTTATTATAGTCTAACCAAGTGAAAAATAAACTTTCAACATCTTTCTCTAAATCCAGAGTAATTTAATAAAAAGGTGGCACACCTTTTGGCAACTCCTATAGGTGAAGATGATCTCGCCATTGCTTCTGCCTGGTATCTCCACTTCTGGGCCTGGCTCCCACTGAAGAGGCCTCAATAAAAGTCGAAACTAGTCTGGGTGGTGGTCCTTCCCTTAATGCATACATATCTGTAAGGAGATGTGTTTTGCATTATGGAAGATACTGAGATAGGAGTAATGTTAGCTTGGTTCACCTTTGCTACGAGTTGTCCGGTGTTGTTTGGCTGGTACCTTACCCCAGTCCTGAAGATATTTTCAGGTGCAAACTTTGTTTGCTCACACTTGGATAAAAGATTAAACTAAATTTATTATAGTCTAACGAAGTGAAAAATAAACTTTCAACATCTTTCTCTAACATACATACATCTTCAAGGTCCACCTTTCCTAATTGGGTTGTGGGGGCAACCGCTGCAAGAGGAACTTCCAATGGTCACGATCCTCTGCCACCAAGCTCAGGTGTTCTGATGAGATTCCCAAACGTGTACACCCAAGGTTTTGGATATAATCTATCCAGTGAGTCCTTGGCCTTTTACGTGGCCTCTCACCCTCTGGCTTGGCAAGGAGTGCCTGCTGAGGGAGCCTCTCTTGTGGCATTCTGACCAGGTGCCCATACCAACATAACTGCTATCTCTCAACACCTGGAAGCAGCGGTGGAGTATTGAGGTTTTCCCGAATTGCAGAGCTTCTGACTCTGTCGAGTCTTGTCAGCCCCTCAACCCCTCGAAGGAACTTCATTTCAGCCACTTGGATTCATGTCTGCATTCTTTCAGTCATTACCCAACTCTCGTGACCATACATGAGGATGGGGACATAGACTGTATTGAAGACAGCCAGCTTTACCTTCTGGATTAACTCCTGCTTCAATACTACCAAACGGCCAAGCTCCCACAATATTGAACTTGCTAAGCCAATTCGAGTATCTAGCTCTACATCCCATTTTCCATTATTCGTGAATATGGACCCAAGGTATTTAAACTTCTCCACCTGCCTCATTGGGACTCCGCTTACACGTAGAGTGCACTGGGACGGTTGTCTTGAGACCACAAATGTTTCAGTTTTGGCCACACTGATCTTCATTCCGGCATATGCACAAACAGCTACAAACCTATCCAGGGTCTGCTGGAGGTCATCTGTGGAAGAGCTAAGCAGAACTAGGTCATCTGCAAAAAGCAGACATCCAATGCTACATCTTCCAATTCTGACACACTCACTGCTTCGGCTGTGCCTATCAATCCATTTCCTAAATATTATGAAAAGGAGGGGTGACAGAACACACCCTTGGTGGAGTCCAGTGGAGACTGTGAAAGGTTCAGACTTTGTGCTGTTTACCCTGACACAAAACTGGGCATTCATACAGGGACTTGATGGCAGCTAATAGTTGGCCATCCACTCCATACTCCTGTACTACTTGCCAAAGCTTATCCCGAGGAACCTGGTCATATGCCTTCTCCAAGTCCACAAAACATGTGTAGACATTCTTGGCATATTCCCAAGATTTCTCAAAGACTTGCCTTAAAGTGAAGATTTGGTCGGTTGTGCTTCTACCAGGATGAAAGCCACATTGTTCTTTCTGGAACTTTGACTCAACTATGCTTCTGCACCATCTTTCCAAGCACTTAGCATATACTTTTCCAGGCAGGCTGGTCAGAGAGATGCCACGATAGTTGCAATCCTTCTGGTCCCCCTTCATGAAGACTGGTATTATTATGCCTGTCTGCCATTGCTTTGGTGCTCGCCCAGATGTCCAAGCAGCCTGACACACTCGAGTCAGCCAGAGAACACCATCTCGATTTAAGGCTTTTAGCATTTCGGGCCAAATTTCATCATCGCCAACAGCCTTGCCCAATTTTATTGCTAAATGGACCTCTTCTGCTGTGACACTAGTTATTGCCCTGATCTGCACCTCTTGGTCTGCACCTCCATCTGTGGAAGATATCCTTCTCGGTTGTTAAAAGTGCACCATCAGAGGCCTTAATTGCCCTTGCTGTGCACGATTTCCTCCCTCGAAGGCGGCGGATGGTCTGCCAGAATGCTTTGTTTGCATTTGCATAGGATGAGTCTAATCTTTCTCCAAAGGATTCCTAAGCCTTCTGCTTTGCTGTCTTTACTGCCTCAGCAGCAGCTTTTCATGCCTCAGCATACTGCAAACACATCTCAGGTGACCTGACCCTAAGCCATGTTGGGTAGGACTCCTTTTTTGCCCAGACAGTTTTTTGGACTTCTTGGTTCCACCAAGGTGTCCTTTTCTCGCTGCCCGTTGCCACGCCAAGCCACTTTCTGCCACAGCATGAGAGTGCAGAGGCAGTGACAGCTGTTCTGAACAGCTTCCACTCCTCCTCAACATCTGCAGTATGCTTGGGAATCTCTTTGAACCTGGAAGAAATGTCATCTGCAAAATTGTTCCTCAGTGTCATTTTCCAATGTCTCCCATTTCACGTGGTATAGCTGCTTAGACCTACCAGCATTGGTGGTAGCATCTGTTTTCTGAAGCCGTAGAGTGCACACAACAAGGTGATGGTCGGTTGATAGTTCTGCCCCCTCTTCTCACACGAACGTTCAACACTGAGGAAAATAGGTCTGCTGAGACTATAAAGAAGTCAATCAGAGATCTTTGTTCTAGTGTATCCCTGTACCAGGTATACTTATTGACTTCTCAGTGCTGGAAGAAGATATTCATTATGGACAAGCTGTTAGTACAGCAGAAGTCCAATAATTTCAACCCATTTGGGTTAAGGTCAGGGGCTCCGTTCCTCCCAATCACACCCCTCCATGTCTGGTCATCTGTTCCAACATGTGCATTGAAGTCATCCATTAGCAGGACTGATTCCATGTCTGCCACCCTGTCAAATACAGCATCCATTTCCTCTAGAAAGGCAGAGTATTCTGACTCCAGATTAGGTGCATAGGCTTGCACCACAGCCAAATCATGGCTTTTCATCTGAAGCCTTAACACACACACACACACACATACCCGTTCCCCCAATGGGATCCACTCAGCAACACAGTCTGATAGCTGGGGGCTTGTGAATATCCCCACACCCGCCTGAGCAGACATTGTCGGGCTCACACCAGAGTAGTAAAGCTTCCACCCCTTATCGAGGTCGACAGTTCCAGAGCCTCTCCTCTTGGTCGAAGAAAGCCCAACTAAGTCTAGCCAGTAGCGCTTGGCTTCCTCTACCAGTTCCAACTCCTTCCCTGTCAGAGAGAAGATGTTCCAGTTGCCTAAAGCCATAGTCTGGTGCTGTTGTCATTGCCATTTCTGTCCTTTTGCAGAACCATTTTTTTGTGCTGTCCCTAAACACCTCCCCAAACGGGTAGCGAGCCCATTGATGGAGTTTCCTCTAGCAGAGTGCTGAGGAGTGGTGTCTAAGGGAGACTGTAACATATTTTTCGAACGGGTCCCTCTGCCTAAAACCCGAATGCGTCCCTTGGTAACCCGCACGACGGACGATGCGGTATGAACATTTTTTGATGGCCTGATCATGTTACAGTGTTTGAAAATGTCCTGTTAGCACAAGACGAAATGACAGCAAAATAGGAAAGATTCCCCTCTAATAGCATTCGGGGGAAGGAGCAAGAAGAGAAGAAAGAAAGAAGCAAGGGTTGAGGAGGAGGAACCAGTCTACAGATAATATAACAGATGTATATTACATGAAGTAAGGCATGGTCCAGCATCAGGTACCTCAGGTTTGCCACGCCTGTACTCACTAAAGTGAGCCCCTGAGGATTATCCAGAGTAATTTAATAAAAAGGTGGCACACCTTATGGCAATTCCTATAGGTTAAGATGACCTCGCCATTGCTTCTGCCTGGTATCCCCACTTCTGGGCCTGGCTCCCACTGAAGAGACCTCAGTAATGGTCAGAACTAGTCTGAGTAGTGGCCCTTCCCTTAATGCATAACATTATACATATTCGCAAGGAGATGTGTTTTGCATTATGGGAGATACTGAGATAGGAGTGATGTTAACTTGGTCCACCTTTGCTACGAGTTACCCAGTATTGTACTGCCTTACCCCAGTCCTGAAGATATTTTCAGGCACAAAATTTGTTTGCTCACACTTGGATAAAGGATTAAACTAAATTTATTATAGTCTCACCAAGTGAAAAATAAACTTTCAATAGTATAACTAACTGTTTAGCATGGATATTATTCAGCATGTAAAACATTATTCTCAGCAATAGATCTGAGAAATCTAAATTGCTTTGACCCTGATCAGACATTCCACCCTTCTTGGGATACTCTAGATTTGTTCATGATAAACTGTATTTTATCAAATGGGTCAGAGTACCTCAGCTACTTTGACCCATTCTTTCTTTCTTCATAATGACCACCTGTCCATACCATTGTCAAATTCACAAGTCTAGTCTATTTGAATGTTTCTATCCATCTCAGTGCTGTTTTGTTGTTAACTGAAGAGTTGGCACTATTCCCAAAATCAGCGAAGAAACTCCCTTCAGATGTCCTAGTAGAAACAACATCACACACTTAATCACAGAATCTCTCCGTAACATCTATTGTCAGAATTCTATGCAGTCTAATTTTTCTTAATGATTTTCCTCAAGCCATATTGGTGTAGCAACTACACCATGATGTATTATCATGTTAAAAGGGACATGTATGTTTCCTTAAAATTTCCACAGTATATTAAGCATTGCATTATCTAAAAGTGTTGCATATCTGTTGTCATCCATCCATCCAAACACTTCATCCACTTCAAAATTGAGATTGTGCACATAGTCATGGTACTGGCCCTTTTTTTGTTCTTATTCTTTTTTCTGTGCTCTTCCTCAGTATTCTTTGCCCTATTTCTCCTGAGTCTTTCTTATTATCTTGTCTTCCAGACCACTATCAGTGGGATCCCTTGCCTCACCGTCAAGTTGCCAGGTGGTCCAACTCGTGGACATACGTAAAAGGGTAATCCTGGTAGTCTTACACTACTTTGACCTTTGTTTTGCAGAACTGGCACTTCTGGATGGCCCGGCCAGGATCACTCAGCTTGGGCTTGCTGCAAGGGTCAATGGTGTTGTAGTAAGTCTCCTTTCCCATGTTCCAGGGAAAGGCACTCAAGGCTTGCTGTAGTGCTGGTATAGCATCTAAGGTATTCCTGGCATTCTACTCTTAAGTGCATTCATTACTTGCCAGAGAGTGTTCATCCATTGTGGTTCCATGGTGGTTTGGGAGCTCTGGTGTCAAACTAACTCCTCCTGAGAATGAATACTTCATTCTCTTGTTTATCAAAGCCTTCAACTTGCCCCATGTCAAGAAACCATCAAAAAACAAACATCAGAGACAGCAACAAGAACAATATACTTACGTTTTTAATACTAACTTAACTGGTGAATGTTCACTTGGGAAAATGTCGCTTTCTTTATCCAGAAGGGTTGGCAGGATCCTCCAAATTCATTGAAGAAACTCCATTCAGGGGTTGTCCTGGTAGAAACAGTATCACAAACTAAATCACAGCATCTCCTCCCTGCAACACTACAGTGATAATATCAATCATGGTCACCCCATACAAAACACTGAACTTCTCTTGAGGAGTAATGTTGAAATGGGATCTTGATGTACCAAGCAAAGAGATCTGTTCCAAAATGAACAATTAGGAACTGATAGACATGAGGAGAATACTTGTATGTAAGGATTGTCACCTGGTTTCCACCAGCAATATCATCCTTACTTTCAATACAACTAAACCACCACCACCACCATCTGGGAAAGTTAGATATCTAAACTATGTCCAGTCAGTACTCCTAAACCACCACCACCACCATCTGGGAAAGCAAGATATCTAAACTGTGTCCAGTCAGGCTTTATATTCCAAACACTTTGTGCTGCTTCCAATGTCAAAAGCATGGTCATTCTCAAACTGCCTGTCCTGGCTCTGCCATATGTTCCAATGTGGCAGTAAGCATCAGAAAAATAAAGACTGTAAGAGCAAAAAACAAAAATGCCCTAATTGTGAAGGAGATCACCCAGCATCCTGACCTTGCCAAAAGTGGAAGGATGAAAAAGAGATCTAGAAAATTAAAACTGAACAGTGCATCACTTACCCAGATGCAAGGAAGCAGCATACTACAAAATCAGCAACATATAGTGGTAAATCCTCCTATGCCAAGAGGACAACTGTAAAAAGTGTCTGTGGGAACTTTGGCACATGTCAGTCCCATCTTCTCAGAATTATAACATTCCTGAAAGGTATAATTTGCTTGCTATCTCTCTAGAGATAGCAGGGACCATTTTGGAAATAATAGATATGTATTAACTCCAGAGTACATGCCAAAATAGTCCCAGTATACAAAAATTCATTAAAAAGATAATGGAACATGCATTATAGAGGGCTAAAGACATTCCTCAAGACCCTCTAGATGGACCATCAGCAGATGGGATGGATATCTCTGTTTTCCCCAGAACAGACAGAGTTGGTTAGGCCTATTCTAGGACTCTAGCAATATTAATTGTTTTAGCTTGTTGATGCCATCTTGGATATTTGTCCTGATGAAGAAATGATGGATACTGGCCTTCCACATTCTTTAAATAGAAAAAAATCCAAGGCTGATGAAAATAAAACCATTCAACAGAGAAAGCCAGATGATTCTACCAAAAAGAAATAATGAAAACATTTCTATAGTGGAATTGCTGTGGATTCCATTAAAACATCAATGACATCAAAGCTCGCTTGCAGCAGTACAAACCAATATGCTATTGTTTGCAGGAAACATACCTGAAGGTGACTGATGATCTGGCATTATGAAATACTACCATCATTCTTAGGGACAGGACAAGAGATGGACCTGCCCACAGAGGAGTCACCATCTTTTTGGGTATCCCTTTCCTCTTCTAGTGAGCCCCACTTAATACAAACATGGAAGCAGTTGCTATCCAACTCTCAGTTGGAACTTTAAAACAGTATGCTTCATCTACGTTCTGCCTGCTACAGATATCTCCCTTGATGATGTCATATTGTATTTACCATTCCCTTTAAGTTTAAGGGGTAATTTATTTGGAAACAGCACTGTGGGGTGATGTTCAAATTAACATCAGAGGAAAAGTTGTGGAGCATATGCTTGACAACAATAATCTCTCCCTCCTAAACTCAAGAAATAACACCCTCTTCCATATGCCTACCAAACATTCAGTGACTTAACTATCTGCTCATCCTCTCTTTTCTCACTGTTTAAGTGGAAGACTGATGAGAACTTATTTGGGGGTGATCACTTTCCTGTATATCCACTCTTCTATGTGGGCAGCCATACCCTTCACCATTGTTATCACAATGGAAAATTAAGCAAGTTGATTGACTCGCTTTCTTATCATTAGCAGAATTTGATTCCATCAGTGATGCAGAGTGAATCATCTGAGAGTTTATTACACAAGCTGCCACAACTGCGATTTCTAAAACAACTTGTCTGTTTTCGCATTTACCTAAGCTATGGTGGAATGATGATTGCACAGGTGCCAAAGAAACTCAGAAGAAAGCTTGGGTGATATTTTCCGAAGATAACCCACAACAACAAACCTTATTGCTTTCAAACGTGCCTGAGCTCATGCAAGACACATCTGATGTCAGAGTCAAAAGGAATCCTAGATCCACAGTAACTTTCATAACATGCACAGCCAATAGAAAAAACAAGTATGAAAAATGAAGGGCTGATATACCTTTCTTCAGCTTTCTATATTGAATAATTGATGTATAATTGCTGATCCAACAGCAATTGCTAAATTGCTATTAGATCTCTGGGGGACTTTTGCTAAAACATCTGCTACATCATCTTATCACCCTACATGCTCCTTTTCCATAAAAGCAAAGCAGAAAAACAACAAATTCTCTTGTAGATGTAGGTTTCTGTGGTTAAGCATTTGTGTAGGTAGTTTTTGATATTGATACCACATTGGAATATAAAGAGTTTATTAAAAATAAACAGTTAAAAAAACCCAACAAGTTTTGTGCATCGTAAAACTTACTTCATCAGGGATAATGGTACATAAAAGTTTTATACAACAAAAGCTTATTGATTATGTTTTTTCTAACTTCACAACTATTAAACAAATTGATAAACCAGAATACAAATGATATATTTATTTCTGTATGCATGTCAGAACATTGCTAGTTGTTTTCATGTTCTGTGATTCACTCATGCTATATCCTAGGTCTGTAGCAGTTACATTTTTGATGAAAGCAGACCACACTTGATGTAAAATCAAGCCTTGATTTTTATTGCACTATGTAGGGATCCGAAGCATTTGCTCTATAATCAATATAAAGCATTTTTGTTTGTTGCCAGAGTACTTGATGGCCAATAGTGGTTGTGTGGAATGCTAAACCTGATTTGTGCTCCCTTCTTTTTTTTGACGTCTTTTACATGTTCAGCCATGCAGATCTTTCCTGACCTTTCCATCTGGTCCACATAGCAAACAAATGCCACAAGAGCAAATGAATCTCATAGATGTCTGGTTTTTTCATTGGGTGATGTGACGGTTTTGGTGGATGTAGGAATCTTGATATTTTTTGTAAAGGTAAAAAAGCCACTAATATCTTGTACTCGCAGAGCAATATAGCCACTTTTGGCCACATTTTTGATGTATGGCAGTGTAATTGCATTCTTGCAATCTTGTTTAAGTAAGGAAGTTGCAGGAACTATATTAAGAATTTTTTTGATCATCTTGGATTCAGAACCATTAAGTGCGATGTTTTGTTTCAGATAGTGTAATTCTTCATTTCTTTTAATTGGTGTGCTAGATATATTGTATGCCCTGTCTCACAAAGTTTTAATTATGCCTATTTTTTTACAATGGATGGTGGTGTTAAGCAGCATTTAAAAATCTTCCTGTTGTGTAGGTTTTCTGTATACGGAGAAGGATAACTTTTTTTTTTCCTCTTTGTTTACTTCAACAGGGATATCAAGGAAAGGCAATTTTTTATGCTGTTTTAGTTCAATAGTGAATTTTATATCGGGATGCAAGTTGTTAAGATAATCTTTGAAAGCAATCAGCTCATCTACCATTCCCGACCAAAAGATGAAAATATCATCGACGTAACGTAGCCAAACTTTTGGTCTTTTCTGATAGTTTTTTAATGCATTTGTTTCAAAATTTTCCATAAACAGGTTAGCTAGAGCTGGAGAAAGGTGGGGGGTAACATATGGCAAGTCCTTCTTTCTGTTCCCAATATTTGTCTTGAAAAATGAAAAAGGTTTTTTCCATGTAGTTTTTGAATAGTCCTGTAGTTTTCCACGGGAAAAGGTTTCCAAGTAGATCCACTGTGTTATTTCTGGGTACATTGGTGAAGAGACAGACTATATCAAAACTTGCTAAGATATCTGAAGGTTCTATATTTATATCTTTACCTTTTCAATGAAATGCACACTACTCTTTACAAATGATTCTGTGTTTCCTATGTGTGGTGTTATCACGTTTGTCAGATATTTCGCTAAGTTTGAGGTCGGAGAATCTCTCCTATCTACAATTGGCCGTAACGGAATATCTTTTTTTTTGAATTTTTGGTGCACCATAAATTCTTGGGACCAATGGATGTTTTGATGATAAAGATGTTTTTAATTCTTCTGGCCAATTAGGTAACTTTTTGATCAACTCATTGGTTTTATTATGTGCACAGCATGTGGGATCCCTGTCTAAGGTTGAATAAGTATGGGAATCCTCTAATAGGTTAATTTTTCTTGCATATTCCTCTGAATTCATAACTGCTGTTACATTTCCTTTATTTGTCTTGATTATTACTATGTTTTTATCTCGTCTTAAATTTTTATCTCAATTTTTCCGTTTTTGACAGGTCTTCAGAAGAAAGATTAATCACCACTTTAGACTGATCTAGATGTTTTTCTTTTCCTTGTTGAAGCAAGTTAAACTTTTTTTTATTAAATTATATTTCTTATGATTCGCAGTCGCAAGCTTTTTTGGATATAATTCTATTAATGTTATCCCATAGGTTGGATAACATGCTGAGAATATGGTGAGAGGAGCTGAAATGTATGGAACCACAAAAAGGATGACCTACTTGACTTCCTCAATAAGATCAACTCCTTTCATCATTCTATTAAATTTACTCTGGAATTTGAAAGAGACAAACAACTGCTGTTCTTAGATATCTTAATTGAGAAGCAAATTAATGACCATATAAACCTATCAGTTAACAGGAAACCAAGAATACAGGTCGCTATCTACATTTCAGCTCCTCTCACTATATTTTTCACAAACTCAGCGTAGTACACATGTTAAAGAAAAGAGCTGTCAGCATCACAATAGATAACAAGGACCTTCAAGACGAGTTAACATCGATATCTAATAATCTTTACTTGAACGGCTACCCACGAAGACTCGTCAACAAACTCCTTTTCTCTGAACCACCACAAAGAGAGCGAGAGGATACTCAATATATCAAAACTATCGCGATTCCGTATGTGAGTGGCATCTCCAACAAGCTCGCTAATCTCCTCAAACCACACAAAATAAGAGTGACATTCAAACCTATAGAAACAATTCATAAACTACTAAGATCTCCAAAAGATAACCATCCTTTCTATAAATATGCTGGAGTTTACAATATTCCATGCTCATGTGGTTCAAGTTGCATCGGGCAGACATCAAGAAGCCTCGAAATTAGACAGAAGGAGCACATTGGTTATGTCAAAAACAACAGACACGCCATATCAGGCCTGTCATCTCATTTTTCTACAACTAACCATATCATTGAGTGGGATAAAAGCTGTTCCCCTTACATAGAAGAAGACTACCACTCCCGAATGTTTAAAGAAGCAGCTACAGTCACTCGCTCTGTTGATAACCTTAACAGGAACCAAGGTTTAATACTCCCAGAGATATGGAAAACCCTAATTAGATCTCTCAACACACAGGAAATGAACTTCAGTGCAACCTACAGAACGTTCCTTAGCAACAACTAGTTAATCATATACATGCGATACGTGTATTACTCACGTTCAATGCTATTTCAGTTTGCAACTATGATCATTAGAATTTTAGTTATTCATATTTGTGTAATGTTTTTTAACCAGTGCTTGTACCCTGAAGATGCCAACAGCTATAGTTTGGTGAAACTAGTAGGTTTAATAAATATTTATTAGTTAATACTTGATCTATTGTCCAAATAATTACTCTAGTTAGATGAGCAAGAAAATAAACATTCATTATGTACAGTAAACATATTTTGATATATCTTTGCAAACTCTGATCTAATGGCTGCTACCTACAAAAACTACCTACAGAATACAACAGAATTTTCTGTAAGGGTATTTTTCCAGATACCCAGCAAAAGGCAATTATTACTGCCTTTACTAAGCCAGAGAAGGATCCAAACTCCCTAAATAACCACTGTCCAATTGTTCTGACCAACTGCTTTTGCAAGATTCTGGAATGGTTAACTGGCATGTTTTGGGGTTTCTGGAGAGAAACAACTTTCTTTCCAGAACACAGTCTCGCTTCTGAAAATGTTCTACTACTACTGATTATGTAGTACAGCTGGAGGCATCCGTTAGAGATGCCTTCCCAAAATGTGAGCACCTAGTATCAATTTTTGTTTGATATTGAAAAAAGTACACAACACTGCTTGGAGATTTGGAATATTGAAATGTCTGTGCACTTTTGGTCTCAGAGGGCGTCTCCCTCTTTTTATAAAGAACATTCTATCCAACCAAATCCTTATCTCTCCCAGCTATATACCCAAGAGGAAAGAATTCCAAAAGGTTTAATTTTAAGTGTCAAATCAAAACAGTGAGCAACTTGATAACAGAACAACTTCCTTTGACATCTCCTCTATATGGATAATTTCACTATCTTCTGTCATTCATGAAATATGAGGAACATAGTAAGACAGCTGCAGCAAGCCAGTCACCATCTCTCAAAATGAGCATGGGTAAATGGATTCAGATTTTCACAGCAGAAGCATTGAAAATATTGACTGCATTGTGAATGGAGAACCTATAGAACAAGTAAAACATTTCAGCTACTACTTTAGCAGTATACAAGACAGTGTTTAAGTCAATTTTAACTTATGGATCTGAGAGCTGGGTTAGAAGTAAAACACTTGACCAAAGATTAGAGACATCAGATATGCAAGTCCTGAGAAAGATTAGGGCATGAACAGATATTTTTTTTTAAAAATGATATGTCCCATTCAATAAGAGTTCCATAAAGTGATTAGTAGTACTGTATCATTGTTTAGAGAAAAATTCCTTTGTATGAGAACTATACCATTCCAAAAAGAAGTCAGTAGATAATAACACTAGGAAGAGCGGTAAAAACAACATTGGTTTTTTGGGAAATATAATTTGTTGCATTAATTTTTTTTTTTTAGAATGATCCTTTATATTACACAATTTGAAAAGTTATTTTTTATTAAATAAAAAATATTCTATTTTGTCTAGTCTGCACTTACTTGCCAGCTCGGAAAATCTACTTGTCACAGTTGAGCATATTTGTTGAGCCCTGCTCATAACTCACCTGAGAAATATTGCCTTCTAAGCATTATGATCACAAGACAAAAAATAGCCATAGTTGTTTTTCATAGTAGTGTAAAGGATATGTAAATTGATAAATGTTAAAATTATACTTCATTGAAAAAAATTATGGAAACAACTACCATATTAGAGAAAAATTTCAGTTTAATATAAACCGAAATAATCACTCGACATGTCTACCTTCACATTAAGGTCATTGTCTGGAGTGTACATGTATATATCAACTCTAGAGTCCTATTATTATTATTATTATTATTATCATCATCATCATCATCATCTGTTTGGTTACAAAAATAATTAAGCTAGAGACTAACATGTTCACACAAAGTTACTCATATAAGCATACATATAAATTAAACCAAACAGAATGGATGTGGCAAATAAAAGCTGAAATAATTGCTTAGAGTCCTAAAGTCAGGATTTGCTGAAAAACGTGAAGAACTAAGTGGGCCATCCAAATTCTTGGGATTTTTATACCACCATTATTGTTAAGATTAGGATGGTTAATCAAAATTTCACAGGCTTCTTTAAATTTGCATTCATACCATTTTTTATGATGTAAAGAACAGTTACTTTTCCATTCAATTCGGTATAGGATGTTAAGAGCGTGAATGAATTCTAATCACCGTGCAACCATGAAGGAAAGGATTAAAATTATACTGTATCAAACCATCCAGCTCTTTCAGCCCTGGCATGGAATATCTTAACTGCAAAAACAACAAGAATAATTAACATCATTCATACTACCTACCATGGTGAATGGATCTTTATCATATTACCTACCATGGTGAATGGATCAAACTTTGCTATTAGTGCTTGATTTCCCCGAAGCCATGTTCTTTCATCTAATTTATATATCAGTGATCTTCTTTACTTGACTGCTCTCCTCTTTTGTCATCATTCCTCTTTTGTCATCATCATCATCAAATTTCTGACATGTATCTTCAGGGGCGTGTACAGGATATGATAGTACTACATGAAAAACTTACATCACCCCAACTTCCTATCTACAATTTTGCTTGAAATCAATCCGTTACCTGCTAAGACCCCAACATTATCAGATCTTATATTTCTATCTTCTAAGGCACTTTTTATTGTATCAATCCACCTATATCTTGGTCTTCCTCTGGGTCGTTTTCCTGCCAACCTGGCAGAGAACACTTATTTTGTTAATCTTTCTTCCCTGATCTGTTGAACTGACCATACCACTTGAGATTAGTTCTATTAACACATTCCTGGATGCTAACAATGTCAAGTTCTTTCCTAGTATCCTTGTTTTTAATATGATATCGCCATTGATGTCATCTGTTCATGCTCCTAATCTTTCTCAGGACTCTCATATCTGCAGTCTCTAGTCTTTGGTCAAGTGTTTTATTTCTAACCCAGCTCTCAGATTCATAAGTAAAATTGGCTTAAACACTGTCTTGTATACAGCTTATTTAGTGTTTTGACTAATTTCTCTCTTATTCCATATAAATTTATTCAGTTGACTTCCTACCATACCAGCTTTGGCGATTCTATTGTCTATTTCCATATTTAATTTACCATCTTCACTAAAAATTGTGCCAAAGTAGTTTAAATGTTTTACTTTTTCTATAGGTTCTCCATTCACGATGCAGTTGATATTTTTCAATGCTTCTGCCTATTTGCATTGTCTTTGACTTATTATTGCTGAACTTCATACCATATCTATTCAATTTAGTCAGGGAATCTTGAAGACTTTTACTGGATTTATTTAGAATTATAGCATCATCTGCATAAAGTAAAAAGCCGAGATTAACACCTCCAATCCTCCAGTTTTGATATAAGATTTAATACCCTTTCCTTCAAAATGTGGTCCATATAGATTATGAATAACAGAGGGGATAATATACGTCCTTGTCTGATATCAGACAAGGACGTAGATTAACATTTAACCATCTTCCTACAATTCTAACTGCTGACTTACAACTCAAATAGTTTTTTTTTTATAGCGAAACCTGTGGAGTATTCATAACTAAATGCCAACAACAGGATCCAGTAGCAACACACCAAGCTGCTACATCGATCTATATAGAAACATGAGCATTTGTATAAAGAAAGTGCTGAAGCCTTACAGCACGGACTCATTCTTAACTGTAACAAACGTCTCACTATCTCAGAAGTTTGGGAAATTGTTATCCTCAACTGTATAAAATAAATTTATCAGTTTTAATTTAATTTAATTACAGCCAAATAGTATTTAATCCTTAAACATGCTACTATATGCATAGAGGGATTCCAATGTAACCATGCACACTAATGTTTTTTTGAATGTAATTCCTATTGCTGTTTATAACTGTACTAATGATCTCTTATGATGGTTAAGATGAAATATTTACATATTATTAATAAGTTACTTACTGTGGCATACGTGTAAAGTTAGTAACTCAAATAAAGACTGAATATTTCTTGATATAATGCCCCATTGACACCATATAACTGTAGAGTTTTGAATAGTTTTCCTCTTGGCTTGTCATATGTCTTTTGCAGGTCTGCAAACTTACAGATCTTTATTATGTTCCCATAATTTCTCAACTATTTGTCGTAAAGTGAAAATCTGATCCTGACAGTTCTTTACCAAGCTTCCCTTCTACAATCCTTCTCAACCATTTCTCAAATATACTTGCATAAATCTTACCAGGAACACTCAGTAGGGAAACACCTCTGTAATTCTCACATTCAGTTTTATTTCCATTTTTATATATGGGTACTATGAGAGCACTGCTCCAATCTGGACTTAGTCCTTCTGTCCGGGCCTTATGAACTATGCAGTGCATAGTTCATAAGGCCTGGTAAGACAAGGTAAGACACTTATAACTCCATACTTGAGTATTTCTGGTTGAATATCATCCACTCCAGCTGCTTTCCACATTTCAAAAGCCATTTCTTTGATGACTTTTTCTTTTTGAAAAATGGATATGTATTCCTGATTGCATGCCTGTTGAGAGTTTTTTACCACTGTACTGTCACTGATTGTTTCATTTAGCAATTTTTCGAAGTAATTACTCCATACATCAAGGATATCTTTTTTATCCAGTTTTCATGTCACCTTTATCATCTCTAATTCCTTTTACAGCACTCTTTCCTATATTTCTGAGCTTCTTCAACAATTTCCGGAATATCTTGCCATCTTCTTGTTATTTATTTGTTATGTTCTTACCAAAGTCTTCCTATGACTTTTATTTAGCTAGTTTTACACAGTGTTTAGCTTTCTTACATTTGTCTCTGTATTCTATAAGAGCACAAGTTGACTTATTTGCCAGGAACTTTTGATATGCTTTCTTGTTTTCCTTCACTGTCTCTTTAATTTCCTGTATCCACCATGGACTTCTGATTTTTCTATTTGGCTGAATCAATCAATGTTTACTTCAGGATTTGCCACCGAACCTCCAGGGTTTGGTTCCTGTTCTCAAACTCTTTCATTTTTTCTTGAATAATGTTTGTATATTTTAGTCTGCAGTTCACATCTGAGAGCTGCTCACTTTTATTTACTTAAAAAACTTTTTTTTTTTACATGTTTCTTCTTTTCAATATACAATTCCATTAATCCTGCTTAAGACTAAATGCCGATCACTTCCAATTTCAAATTCTCTGTACACTCTAGTGTCCTGCACCAGGGAGAAAACCTCACTATCAACAATAACATAGTCAATGAGACATTTTTTATTTTTATTCCTTGCCTCTTCTCTCCAGGTGAATTTGTGCACCTTTTAACGTTAGAACGTTGTGTTAGTAATAACCAATCCATGTCCTAAGCAGAAATCCTGCAGGTAGTATTTGCCATTATTGTTAGCTTTGCTCTTTTCTCCAAATATTCCCTAAATATTTTAGTATGTCTGACAGTCATTTTTTACTCTGCTATTTAGATCCCCAACAAGGACCAACTTTTTATTTTTCATTGCATCAGTTGCTGTCTCAAAAACCTCAAAAAATTCCTCCCCTTCTACCTTATCAGAACCACTATAGGCATAAAGAAGTCTCATTGTTCAGTTCCCATTCTGATATTTATCCACATCATTCTACTTGAAATTGCCTGCCATTCGAGAAGATTAGCCTCATATTTTGTGTTGAATACTATGGCTACTCCTTCTTTTCCTTGATTGTCATAACCTGAATATAACATTTTGTATTTATTGCTCAGTAAGTCTCGCCAGTTTTCTCTTTTTTTGTTTCGGTCACCCCTATCATGTCAATCTGGTACTCAGCTAGCCCCATTTCTTTGCCATTCAGGCTTATGTTGATAGTACCAATCTTGAACTCTGGTGATGTTAAGTTAGGGTGTGTTTCAAGATTAGTTCCGGTAGCTGACTCTTTGCTGTTCACCCTGCTTCCCTGGCATAAACACAGAGGCCTTATAATAAATTTTTTTAAACTTTCAACAGAGGCCTTGTTTAACCGAGCAACGCCCCAGCCAGCATGAAATTCTGTCATGTTATACCACCATTTTATATTGTGATTTAACATGCTGCCGGCCAAGACGTCTATAGACGTCAAGGTTATCATGGATGCGAAGTGCATATTAGAATTGTAATACCATTGCTATTACATTGAAATATATGAGGATACGAAGCGTATGAGGATGCGTATTTGATCCATAATGGCCGGTAAGGTGGTTAAACCAATAAGAATACAATTTGGTCGGTTAAATCCCAAATTGCCAGCTCATCCCCATTCGCTCAGTATCCAGTTAGATACCTAACAGGTATCTAACTGGATACTGAAGAAGGTGAGGATTGGACATTAGGTCAGTTCTCTCCACATTCCTTAAAAGGCTACATGGAGGTCTCCTCCCAGTTATACAGTTTTGACCCTTAGCACCTCCACTCCTCTTTCTCATCTGATAAATGTTGCACTGCCTGAATCAACAGATTTTAGAATATTTTCTACAAATATTTCTTTGCTCACTGGTCATTAAAATTTGTTCTGAATATCTTGTTCTCTTCTGAATCTGTTAAAAAAACATGCACTACTCTTCAACACATCTTTGCCATTTAACTCAACTTTCACAACAAACTTTTCTTTCTCTTCATTTATGCCTTCTACTTCTAGTCTCTGCTTTTATATATTTCCTGAAGAGTACAATCTGTGTCTTTATACACATCATTAAAATAGTTTCATCTTGTTTTCACTTTACTAATGAGTCATAGGTTGAATATTCTTTTGTGTATGGGATTAACTATTAAAAAATAAATAAATTGACTTAAATGGTCTAATATTCTTCACTGTCCTCGCGGTTAGCCTAGTGGCTGTGCGCTTCGCAACCATATGCCTGGGGAAGGAGTGTCCTAGGTTCGATTCCTGTCAGTGATGTGAGGAGCTGAAGGATCCTCCTCAGCCATAGTAGTCAAGCTAGCCAGTCTTGGGCATGGGGGGGGGTTTCCCAGTTTATTCTGTGGGTTTTCATCCCGCAAAGCAAGCAAACCAGCCTTGAGAACTCAACGCTACAGACATAGGATACACTGGGGCGTAGGGCCGACCACCTTATCCTGTGAATGGTTTGAGGACCGATGATTAATAAAACCCTAGACACTGCAAGGTAAAAGAGAGTATAAAGAAGATGAGATGAGATATTCTTCACTTCTAAGCATATAAGGTTTTCACTAGTTATTAAATTTCATTTAGAATTTCTAAACATATTTGACAAGCAATTATTTCTTATTAAATATAATTAACTCTTGTAGTCGAATGAAAAAAACTTTCTACAACTATCTCTGATGCAGAGTGTTTTAATAATACGGTGATATACCTATCTACTATTCGTGTATGGAAATATGACTTCTGCATTGATTCAACCTAGGTATCTTCCTGAGCCTGGTTCCCACTGGTGAGACCTGAATAAAGGATAAAACCCAGTCTGTGTTGTCTCTCTTCCCAAATTGTATAGTACCATGCACATCTGAAAGGTAGTTTGATTTGCATTGTTGGATACTGAGGCAGTTGATGTAGTCAACAGACTTGGTATACAGTTAGCATAGTCATGAAGATACTTTATATGCAAACTTTGTTTTCTTACACTTAGATAAAGGATTTAAACAAGGATATAAGCTCCTTGTTGTTTCACTTTTCTTTTGATTTTTTGATAACAGCTTAACTTGAGATAGTAACATAGTATCGCAAGATAAATTTCTTTTACAACCAGTCCACTTACAAGAAGTACTGTTGGTTCTGTTCCCACCAGTGATGTCTATCAACTTTCCAATCTAGATCTGTCATGTTCTACAAGCCAGGGATACTTCATGGAGGAGTATATTCTTCACCACTAATGATGTGGAGTGGGAGGCTGGGTTACACTTCTGAGATCTTATAAAGTACATCACATTAACTTGAAGTTTGTGATGACCATTGTCTAGTGAATTCTGTACATCAGTACTATCTTTATCTCAGAAATATGTATACCACCATTATTATGGCAAGTTAGGTATAGCAGATATGCTTTGGGCACCCTTTCACACAGAATCAGTTTGAAGAAAATAACAATACAACAAATTGGTAATGGCTTTAAGAAACCATAAAGCTCTTACAAATCTGAAAAGATATTTTTGAAGTTGGCAACAGCAATTATATATGCACTGCTCTATTTTCAGAAAGTAGAGCAACATTAATTACCAAAAATTTGGGAGACTGTAATTCTAAGAACACCTTCAGTCTAATGGTCACAAGCTACTTCTGTGTCTAGGCCATCAGTTCCCAACCAGTGGTATGTGTACTCCCGGGGGTATGTGCTGGGCTCTTCAGGGGTACACGAAACATAATCAGTAATGGCGGAAAAACAAGTAAAATAAACAAAATGCAAAACATTAGTTATGGAACAATAAATCAGTATTTAAAAACAGCTATTTTAAAAAAAAAGGGGTACAATTTATAGAAATGGATTTAAAAGGGGTAGACAAGAGGAAAAAGGTTGGGAACCACTGGCCTAGGCCAAGAGGATGTTCACTAGGACTTCAGTTGTTTCTTCTGTATACATCTTAATGCTTTTGTGTTTCTGGCAAGAGGTATTGATGAGCCTCAAGGATGCTAATTTGAATTCTGTGTGCCTAATATATTCTGAATTTTTTTCTTAATATGATGTAATAAGTTACTACAAAAAGTAACATGCATGATAATTAACACAAATCTTGCTTCACTTGTAAACATTATTTAATAATAATAGATTTTTGAGTATTTTAATTTCTAACTTTTAATTATATTTGACTCACATATAATGTGAGCAGGCAGAAGGTTTGATAATGTGAAATATTTTCATAATTGCATTGATTGTTGGTTTATTGCCAGCAACATAGTTTGTTATAGTGAGTGAATTCATTATACTTGTGTGTGACTCTAATACTTTTTTTAAAATTTGTTTTGATTAAAATTTTCTTATTCAGCTTTTAATTTGATTGATTCATTCATCCATTTGGTACTTTTTTTTTTCATTGCAGTTAATTCTTGTGGCATTCCTCCAGTTAAATCTGAAGAACCACTTAGAGAGCCTGTAGAAGTTCTTACTGATGGAAATCATAATTCTTCAGCAAATAATACAGATAATGAAGCACAGTTTAGTGAAGATGAAGATGACATACCATTAGGTAATAACAATATTCTAGAAGAAATGTTTGACACTACATATACATGATGGAATTTTTGAAAGTAAACATATCTCAAATTTCATGGATATTTTGTTATTATGAAATACAGTTTTAATTTTAGCTGTATACTTAATTGTGGAATGAAATTTATGGATGTTGGAAGTTTTTTGGTGTTGCACTACCTTACCTCAGTCCCGAAGATATTTTCAAGTGCAAACTTTGTTTGCTTACACTTGGTAAAGGCTTAAACTAAATTTATTATTGAAATTTATGGATGGATAATCAGATATATTATCCTGAAATCAACACAAAATTTCTTCCTTTCTTGCTCTCTCTTTCTCTCTCTCTCTCACACACACACACACACATGAAACAAAGTACTTTTCTGATTTTCTGAAGAATTTTAATATGACTATTTTATACGATGAAATGGCTGGCCTCGATCAGTATTGATATTTCATTTATGGAAGTAACATTTTGTAATATTTTCTTTAAAAATTATTTCTTTAAAATTTTTAAAATGTTCTAAAATTATTCTTTCAATTCTAAAGTTGGCATATACCTGACCTGAAATGATATAAAGATGGGAAGAGTGCTCCAGGATTCTTGTCTTCATTCGCCCTCCCTCCACACACCCACACCCACACTCAACTTCCACTTCTAAAAGGATGCTCTTAGATGGCATTGGCTTCTTACTGGTTAGTTTTTAAAAAAAAGTAAAACAGTGTTAAAAAAATTGGAGGTTTGCAGGGGCAATTATTCCTGGTGTGCTAGGTGTGCAGTGCACATTCATGGAATATCAATATCACTGATGTTATTATTATTATTTTTGCATTTATTCCCGTTAAAGACTCCCCTAATTGTTTCCTTGCTTCATGTGATTCCTAAAATTAAACCCAATATACTAATGCTTCATGAAGAGGACACTTTTTGATGTGTAAAGAGCATCATATTCACATTAATAGTCCGGGTGCATTCAAACTACATACACCTTTGATCAGATGTACAGATGGTGCATTAGGTTAAATTCTTAAGTGTTCCAGTGGTTTTAAAGGTAAGGTGAGCACTGAGACAATAGCACCTAGAAATCAGTGGCTGTTGATTGGTTATTGTGTCAACCAATCCAACTGAATGTTGTCATTTGTCATGAGTTGCTGTTTTTGTTTTCTGAGTTTCATATGTTTGCATGCTTGAAGTGTGAACTGATGTGGTAGTCAAGTTTTTATATATAATATAGACAAGTTTTTAATATATAATTTTCCATAAATTTATAACTTTTTTGTCCATATTTACAATAGGAAACAATGTTGACGATCTAATGAATGTACTGTTTTCTGCCAGAACTTCGAACTTTGTCCTTAAGTATCAACGATACTTAAGGACAAAGAAATAATTTGGGAAGCTGTGAAAGGGTGCGCACCTATGAAGTCTACAATTTTAACCAAACAATGACAGGGACCCATCCATGAAATGGAGAAATTGTTGTTTATGTGGATGGAAGATTTAATACAAAAAAATTCACCCATGAGCCTTTGCACAGTGCATGCGAAGACTAGAAGTCTGTTTCAGAGTTTAAAATCACGTGCCAGAGATGATTACGCAGAAGATTTTCAGGCTAGTACTGGATGATGGTTTAAGCGTTTTAAAAAACGATTTGCTTTGCATAATGTACGTGTCACAGGAGAAGCAGGAAATGCAGATGAAGACCAAAAATTCGTTGATAGTTTCGACTCTTTAATCAAAGAAGAAGGTTATCTACCAGAATAAATATTTAACATAGATGAAACCGGCTTGCAATGGAAATGCATGCCTAATTGTACAAAGAAGCAAAAAGGATGCCAGGATTCAAAGCTTTTAAGGATCGGTTGACTTTGTTGCTTGGTGGGAATGCCACAGGTTTTAAGCTGAAGCCTTTTCTCATTTATCGTTCAGAAAACCCTCATGCATTTAAGCACATCAACAAGCACACACTGCCCGTTTACTACCATTCAAACCCTAAAGCTTGGATGACTCAAGCATTGTTCGAAGACTGGTTCATGAACTGCTTTATTCCCCAGGCATGTAAATATTGTGCAGAGAGAGGTATCCCTTTCAAGATTTTATTGATTATAGACAATGCCCCTGGCCACCCCCCTCATCTGGACGACCTTCAACATGATGTTAAAGTGGGTTTTTATGCCACCTAACACAACTGCTCTCATACAACCCATGGATCAGGGTGCTATTTCAGCAGTCAAGGCTCACAACCTCAGAACGACATTTGCACAAGCCATCGAAGTGATAGATTCTGATGCTGATTTATGTTTGCGAGACTTTTGGAAGCTGTACAACATTCTTCGGTATATCAAGAATATTTCGACCACATGGGAATGTGTAACAAAGAATTGTATGTTGGGAATTGGGAAAAAGTGTCTAAAATGTTATGCGAATACATTTGAAGGATTTGAAAAAGAAGAGGAACTGGAAGTGATTACAGAAAAAATAGTTAAACTTGCAAAAAATCTTAAATTAGAATGTGAAATAGAAGATGTAGAGGAGTTGCTAGATTGTGAAATGAAAGAACTTTCGGATGAAGAGTTGATTGAATTGGAAGCACGGAGAGTGTCAGAAGAAAAAGCGAGAGAGGAAGAAGAGAAGCCAGAAAAGAAATTCACTGCAAAGAGCTTACAGATTCTTTTTCGCAACTGAATAAAGCTCTTGCCAATTTCAAAGCAATGAACCCCAATGTTGAACGATTCACAAAGGTTGAACGTATCATTCAAGATGATGTGCGTTGTTATCGTGAGATATATGAAGAAAAAAAGAAACAAACTATTCAAACAAAGCTCAGCATGTTCCTCATCAAGAGAACATCTCCTACCTCAACCCAAGAACATGACCCTGACATTCCACAACCCAGCACAAGCAAAGATTAAAAATTGATTTTGTAAATTTCATTTGTATTAATTTTTACATTAATTTTAGATTGCATTTTTGTGTTTACAGTACAGTATGTACAGTATTATTTTTCACATTATGTACAATATACATAATTATAAATTTAAAAGATTATAAAAATTAATTATAATGATGATAAAAAGATTAGAAAGGTTAAAGAATACTGTTAATAAATATATGACCGACATGTGACCAGATCGACTTATGATCGGTCAGCCAGAACGGAAGTCGGTCATGAGTCAGCGACCAAGTGTAGTTTGTTTTATACAGCTGTCTGAAGCAAACGTGTTGTCTGTATCCCTTGAAATGGATAAAATTGAGTATTGTGCGGTTATAAAATTCTTTGTAAAAGAAGGTTTAACTCCAAAAGAAATTCATTTGAAGTTTATAGGCACTCTTCTCCTTCATTTTTGACAATTAAGTTTAACTCGCCAAGTTTAAACATGGCCATACCAGCCTTAATGATCCAGGCTGATGAAGATGATCCATGTGAAGGATGTCCAAAAAGTGTAACGATGCCAGAAATCATTGATGAAGTGCATGATATGGTATTGGTGATCGATGAGTCAAAGTGTTTGAAATTGCTGACACTATATGCATTTCAAAAGAACATGCAGGATATAGTTTGCATGAAGAATTGCAAATGTAAAAGCTTTGTGCAAGATGGGTGCTGTGCTTGCTCACAGCAGATCAAAAACACACTCACATGAAAATCTCTGAACAGTGTTTGGAGCATTTTAACAAGAATAAAACTGATTTTGTGCATCGATTCATTACTGTGGATGAGACTTTGATTCACCATTACACAACAGAATCCAAACAGCATTCAAAACAGTGGACAGAAACTGATTGTTCAGCACCAAAGAAGACAAAGTCATCGGTTCCATCAGCAGGAAAGGTCATGGCATCGGTGTTTTGGGATGCTAAAGGTATTTTGTTTATTAATGATCTTTAAAAGGGTAAAACAATAACCGGAGAATATTATTCTGATCTTTTAACCAGACTAGATGAAGAAATTTGTGACAAAAGACCCGGTTTGCAGAAAAAAAAATCATCTTTCATCAGGACAATGCACCTGCCCACAAAGGTGTTTTGGCAATGGGAAAAATTATGGGATCTGCGCTATGAATTGTTGGAACATTCAACCTATTCCCCAGATTTGGCTTCCTCTGACTTATGTCTCTTCTCAAAACTAAAAATCTTCCTCACTGATCAGTTTTCTTTAAATCAAGAGGTGATTGCAGCTGTAGAGGGGTATTTTTCTGATCTTACTGAGAACCACTACAGGGACAGGATAATTGTGCTGGAGCATCGCTGGAATAAATGTGTTAGTCTTAAGCGAGATTATGTGGAAAAATAAAAATAATTTTGAAATTATAAATTCGTTTTTTTTTTGTTAGGCCGAGAACATTTCAGACCACCCTCGTATTTGCAATCTTTGCTATATGTCCCTTGAACTTCAAGTGCCTGTTTACTAAAACTTGAAGATCCCTAGCCTGATCAGTTTCTTCTAGCATAAACCCATCAATATCATATGATATTGGACATTTCAATCGTTAGTACCTCTTACTTGGCTGTTTAACTTAAGTGTGAGCTCTGGTAAGGTTCCTAGGGTGTCGAGGTGAGTAAAATAGTTCCTTTGCATAAACGAGGCTCTAAGACTGCAGTAGAAAATTACAGACTGATCACCATCTCAGGAGTGGTGGTAAAAGTATTGACAAAGTTAGCTAAAGAAAGAATTCGGGAATGGGTGGATAAGATTATGATACTTTTTTAGGATGCAAGATGGTTTTATTAAAGATCAGTCTTGGCTTAAGTAATTTA
Source organism: Typopeltis vanoorti (assembly GCF_054136105.1). Classification (NCBI taxonomy): domain Eukaryota; kingdom Metazoa; phylum Arthropoda; class Arachnida; order Uropygi; family Thelyphonidae; genus Typopeltis; species Typopeltis vanoorti. The sequence goes on along the minus strand of NC_143564.1, from coordinate 88,216,224 downwards.
TTAACTTTTTATAATAGAGTGACAGCTGAGTTGGACAAGGGGAATGGCTACACAGTGATATTGCTGGATTTTGCTAAGGCTTTTGACATGCTACCCCATGGAATACTGTTAACCAAATTAGAACAAATGGGGGATGGATATTAAACTAGTGATGTAGATATGAGAATGGCCAATTTGTACATAAATGATATAGGAAATGACTTGAAGAAAGATATTCAGTTGTTTGCTGATGATGCAAAGTTGGATAGTGTAATATTTAATCAAGCTGATGTAGAGAGTTTGCAGGATGATTTAAATAAGCTGGCAATATGGGCAAAAGATAATGGATGTCAGTTCAGTGTGGTAAAGTGTAAAATTATGCATTTTGGTATTAAAAGATTATAAGCTGTGTGCCATGTTGATAGAACTGTACTTCAGGAGATTGATGAGGCTAAGGATTTGGAGGTGTTGGTGGATAGAGAGTTCAGAGGGCATATTGGTGAGGTGTTTAAGATAGCTCATAGGATTATTTAGTTATTGAAGAACACTAACATGCAGAGATAAAGAAGTTATTATTCCTCTTTATGAGGCATTGATACATCTGCATCTGGATTACTGTGCTCAGGTCTGGTCATCTGAATTCCTTGGAAATGAGGAAGTGGTAGAAAAGATTCAAATGCACATGACCAAGTTGGTGAGTGGTGTTAAGCTATGTTCCCTATATTGATAGATTGAGAGTTTGTTGGTTACAGAAGTTGGCAGAGAAGGGGAAGGATGAGATGAAACATTTAAGTTACTAAAAGGGTTTTATAGAATTGATGGTAGGGAAATATTTCAGCAGTTAGCTAGAAGTGGAAGAACATGAGGTCATTCCTGGAAATTAAATAAAAGTGTGGTTAACAAGGGTATGAGGGCTGGATTTTCACTTGGTGAGTAGTATCCGTTACAACAGATGGGGCACCCAGAGTAATTGGTAAGGAAGCAGGATTTGTAAATCTGTTTGCAAAACGTGTTGGCCATTCACTGATAGATTTTCATTGCATCATACATGAAGAGACTTTATGTGCAAAAATTGGCCTAAAGGAACTGATGTAAAAAAAAAAAAAAAAAGTGATGCAAACAGTAACCAAGATTGTTAATTACATTTCTGAATGTGCTTTTCATAAAACACAATTTCAGAATCTATTGAATGAGGTGGATTTGGTGTAAAAAGATTACTAATGTACGGCAATGTTCGTTGGCTTTATTTCTTTCTTTCTTTCTTTGGGTAAGGAATACCTAAAGAAAGATATTCTTTCTTTAGGTATTTGGTGTCATGTTTGATGATATAAATGCATTTCAAATGAATCTAGAGGTTTTTAAGTGGGATGTAGACAGTGAGAGAGAGAGAGAGAGAGATTCAGATTTTTTTCCTAACCTAACTCTTGATTTATGTTTGATGACATAAATGCATTTGAAATGAATCTAGGAGTGTCTGTGCAGTTAGCCTAGTGGCTGTGTGCTTCGCAACTATATGCCTGTGGAAGGAGTGTCCTAGGTTCAATTCCTGTTGGTGACGTGAGGAGCTGAAGGATTTCCCTCAGCCATAGCCAAGTTAGCCGGTCTTGTGCATGGACAATAGGGTTTTTTCCCCAGTTTATCCTGGGATTTTTCATCCTGCAAAGCAGGCAAATTGGCTTTGAGAACTCACCGGGGCATAGGGCTTGACCACCTTATCCTCTGAACAGTTTAAAGTCCGATGATTAACTAACCCTCCACACTGCAAGGTAAAAGAGGGAAAAAGGAAGATGAGATGAGATTTTGGAGTTTTTAGGAGGGATGTAGACAGTGAGAAATTTAGATATTTTCCTTACCTAAAGAAATAAATCAATGATCTCCAAAAGGATGACAAAACAGACTGCTAGTGCTTTCAAAAGCTATTTCTAACTGTTGAGTAGTTCTCTATAAGATTTGTTGAGTTCCTGAGAATTAGAAGAGACTGCAAAATTCATTAAGTATCCATACATTATAAAACTGGATGAGTTAAACTTGCAGGTGTTTTCGTAGATAAATATGGATGATTTTGAAATGCAGTTGATTGATTTTCAAAGTAGCTTAATTTTAAGGCAGAAATTTGTTGATCTCAGAGTTGACTTGTTAAAATATTGAAAAGGAGCGATTAGAGACGGGAGTAACAGAAAGAAAAAGAGGTACTAAGGATTTGAAATACTATTCCAGAAACTTTTGTATGTTTAAATACCCTTGCAACAGCATTACTATCCATTTATGCATCTACATATTCTTGTGAATCATTGTTCTCATTGATGAATGTTAAGTCTCGTAATACAAGTAGCCTTATAGATGAAACTAGTAGCACATGCATATCTCTAAATCATACAAATTATAAACCTGACATAAACCTGATGTTTTCTGCTAAAAAATAGTAAAAATTAACTTCTGTTTAATATGTTATTTATGGGTAAAATAACATTTTATTTTATCTGTAATTTTTATGTATTACTTGTAAGGGAATAAGAATTAATAAACGAATATCTTTAACTACTTAAATAAAGAGCCAATAGGCTTTACTTTGGCGATATAACATTATTTAAATTAAGGGGATATTAAATCCCACATTGTCTCAAAGCTGAATAAGAAACTCAGAGATAGGAATCAAAGAGTTGCATGCCGAATATAGTAAACCATAAAAGTTTCAGCAGATTATAGCCTAAGCTAAAGCACATATTCAACACTAGGCCAACTCGTAGCAAAAGGACTACCTACTCACTGATGAGACCTCAATAAAGGTTGAAACCAGTCTGGGTAGTGACCTCCCACCATAATGTATAACATCAAACATCTCCTAGGAGATGTGTTTTACATTATGGAAAATACTAAGAATAGTGATCAGAACTTTACCCACCTTTTGCTATGAGTTGCCCTAGTGTTAAAAGAATATCTTTAATTTTATTTTCTTTTGTTGTGCTTTAGTCAAGTAAAACGATTATGAGATTGCACACTGTAATATATTGGAAAAACTTGAAAAAACTTATGTCTGATTGATCTTTATAAAAAAACAAAAAATTCAGAATTATTGTTTACTCTTTTGCTGATGTTAAAAATTGAGTGGCTGTATAAGACAGCTAGAATTACACTTAAAGGCAAATAAAAAATATCCACACTATGAACAGGGTAGAAAGGACTTTTAAGTAAAAATTCCATCACTGATTTTTACATTCATTCAATCTTACATGACTTACAATAATCACTCTTACAATATTCTTTGATTTTACCATTCTAGTGTGATTTTTGATTATTTGAAAAGATTCTCCCATTACTTAAAGCACTCAATAATGATATGTTCCCCAAAATTTCGGTTGGCAAGTGAGAAAATTTTGCATAAAAAATTTGGCGATTTTTCACTCACACTTAAAAAGGTTGCCCACCCCTGACCTAGAGGATATACAGCTTCATTTACTCATTAGTGACCTTTTGAAGGGTGATTAGTGAGAAAGAGATCTGGTGTGTGTGTGTGGAGAATGGTTAGGGTTATCTGATTTTCTGGTAAGATGTTAGTAAAACTGAATGCTGTCAAATTTCTTGCAAAACAAAAAAAAATCTTTACTGTTGGCAATAACTAAGATTTCTCATTGTGGGATTATTTTGATTTCCAATCTTTCTTGGCTTAAGCATAATCCAAATATCACAACCTTGTTGTCCAAGAAAGTAAGTTTTCTCTTTTGCTCAAGGCATTACTTTACCTCTTAACAGTTAGTAATCTGTACTAATGCAGATCCATCCAATTATTGAATACTGTTTCAATGGTTAGGTTGGTGCCTGCTTATGAAGTCTCTAAAATACTTCTCACAGTACAGGAGAAAGCAGTTAGTGTGATTAATGATCTATCTCTCACCAGTTCGCTTAGCCCTCTTTCACACACACTGGTTCAGTTGCTATTCTTATATAAAGAGCTAGAAGAAGATCTTCCACTCTGCTCTAAATCTGCTAAAACACGTGAAGCAACTGATTAGTACTTCTTTACTGTTCAACTCTAAACTCATAGAACAAATTTTTCTTCATTTCTTCTCTTGTGTACAGGATTATTATTTAAACATTATTGCAAAGTTAACCTGTCATTGAAGCACAGACTACATATGCAGAATCAAATTTTAGTTCTTATTGCTCTGGGTGAATGAACAAATTATTTCCAATGTTTTTCTTGAACTTATGTGTATAGCTGTTATATGAGATTATTATTATCATTATCATTATTATCATTACGTGACACTTCTAGGAAGTCCAAAGGCTCATCAAGGGAAGGCACTTACTACACCAACCGTGATTACCTTCATCACCTACACCATCTACTGCTGCCTTTTGGCTGGAGAGCGGATACGCTAACCACCCAGCCAAACTGGCCATTTTGTACATCATTTTCGTTTGTTGCCAGATGGTGTTAGGCTTCTTCCTTATCGAGTGAATATTCTAAACCCAATTTGTGTGCTCTCTTTTCTGTTCATCTCTGAAATCTGTGTACTGCATCACAGCCATGTAGTGGCCCATCTCTCCTACACAACAAATTAAATAAATGCATCATGTCTTGTATGCTCTTGACATCTTTCATGGTAAATGAGGTAGTTTCAGTGTTATTAAAAGTGGATATTTTGTTTAGATGAGTGAAGTTAACTTATAATTATGTTGTTTTGTTTTAAGGCCAAGGCTATTTTGTTCTGTAACAATTTTTACATAAGGATAGGAATTCCATAGTCATGATTTTTTTCAATTGTTTGGATGCCTCTTTGAGGGTATTTGCTATAAAATGTTAACTGTTTTTGTATGAAGGTGGTCTGAAAAGTTCTTGACCTCGACCATAGATGGCATCGCTATCGGCAAGATTTTTTTTCTTCTAAATTGGTACATCTGTCCTAAACATCCATGTGAAATTGCAAGTCATTCTATGAAGTAGTTTGTTTTATATAGCTTTCTGAAACAAAAGTGTTGTCTGTATCCCTTGAAATGGATAAAATTGAACGTGCAGTTATAAAATTCTCTGTAAAAGAAGGTTTAACACCAAAAGAAATTCATTCGAAGTTCAGAAAAGTTTATGGGCGCTTTTCTCCTTTGTTTTCGACAATTAAGAAATGGGTTGCTGAGTTCATCTACAAGGCCGTACCAGCCTTGTAGATGATCCACATGTAGGACGTCCAAAAAAGTGTAACACCAGAAATCATTGATCAAGTGCACGATATGGTATTGGATGACCGGCGAGTCAAAGTGCGTGAAATTGTTGAGACTATAGGCATTTCAAAAGAATGTGTAGGATGTATTTTGCATGAAGAATTGCAAATGAAAAAGCTTTGTGCAAGATGGTTGCCGTGCTTGCTCACAGCAGATCAAAACCGCACTTGCATGAAAATCTCTGAACAGTGCTTGCAGCATTTCAACAAGAATAAAACTGATTTGTGCATCAATTTATTACTATGGATGAGACTTGGATTCACCATTATACACCAGAATCCAAACAGTGGACAGAAGCCGGTTGTTCTGCTCCAAAGACAAAGTCGGTTCCATCAGCAGGAAAGGTCATGGCATCAGTGTTTTGGGATGCTAAATGCATTTTGTTTATTAATTGTCTTGAAAAGGGAAAAACAATAAGTGGGGAATATTATTCCAAGCTTTTAACCAGACTAGATGAAAAAAATTCATGAGAAAAAGATCCAGTTTGCAGAAGAAAAAAATCATCTTTCATCAGGACAATGCACCTGCCCACAAAGGTGTTTTGGCAATGGGAAAATTAAGAGATCTGCACTATGAATTGTTGGAGCATCCACCCTATTCCCCAGATTTGGCTCCCTTTGACTTTTATCTCTTCTCAAAACTAAAAATCTTCCTCACTGATCAGCGTTTTTCTTCAAATCAAGAGGTGATTGTAGCTGTATAGGGGTATTTTGCAAATCTTACTGAGAACCACTACAGGGATAGTAAAATGACTTCTATCTCTTCTCAAAACTAAAAGTCTTCCTTGCTGGTCATACCACATGATGGTGCACTGCAAAAAGTATGTTTATATGTATGTTATCCACCCCTTCTGTTATTATAAACTTGGAAATGGTATCATTACTATTCATTTGATAAATCTTTGTGCATAATCCATTATTTTAATCGTCAAGATCGTCTACACCCACTGCCTTAAACTCTCATCTCTTTGCTTTTATTCAGCAGGGTGATACCTAGCTGCCAAAATGTGTTACTTTCATGTTTCAACTGTCATGTTTCACTTTCTCATTCCTTTGATTATACCAAGATTTTCTGAACAGGATCAAATTTATCTTCTTTCTTTTGGAGCTGACTTACACTTCTAGCTTTTCCTGGTATGCTGCATCACAGCTATGGTCTTCATAGTCTACAAAAACTTTGGTGTCTTCTTCCATTTGAAGATCCTACTACCCCTATCCAATTCCTAACTCTGTAAAAATCCAAAGTCCTTTCAGCCTTTTAAGTATTTTAAGATTGATTTCACAACTGGGTGATGGATCCAAATGCTCATTGATGTCCTGTGATCATCAATATCCATTGATGATCCCACTCTCTATCACAGATTCACTCTAATTCTTTTTGCATAGACTTTCTATGTTTGTCTTATGCCTTTGCTATAGATAATTTCATAGAAATCATTCTTTGAACTGATAATTGTCATTCCTCTGCTGTCCTCTAAGAATGCAAGAACAGAGGCAACTGCTGCTCATCATCTGTTTGTTGTCCAGCATCAGACCTGCTGAATTTTTTTTTTTTTTTTTTTTCTGTCTCTTGTCTCTCTCTACATTCACTGATTGGCTAAAAACAACAACAACAAAAGAAAACATATCAACAGATTCTTAATTTCTCTTTGACCATTTAACACTGATGCATTATAGGTTTTTAGCATTTCATGTGTGGGATAAATATTAAAAAAATATTTTATGAAATATACTTGTAAAAATAACTAAAAGCTCCTGATAAATATTACTTTCATAAATGCTGATTTATTTTGCAAATAGTTAAGTCATCATCAACTTTCTGACTCCTCCCAAAGGCACTCTAGGTCCAGACTTCAATTCCATGATGGCCAGGACTTCCATTTTCTTACAGTATATCACAGCAACCTTTGGAGTATGACATGTTACTACTCATGTTAATGTTTAGAGGATAAAGCACATAACTATGGAAATAATTCATCCTCATTATCATCAAATTCCTGACATGTACCCTCAAAGTGTGTACAGGATATGATAGTACTACATGAAAAACGTACATCATTACTAACTTCCCATCTACAATTTTCCTCCAAATCAGTCTGTTACCTGTCAAGACTCCAACATTATCAGATCTCTCGGCAAAACAAGTGTTCTCTGCCAACCTGGCAGAATGCAGTTCTCCAGATATCTAAAACTGCCATGAAGTGTGATTCTGTGCCAGAAGATTTCAACAATATATTAATTTTACAGATAACAATATAGGCATGTGCTATGGCTTTCTGATACTTTGAAGGTTTCTGTTATGTTTTTGCTGCCTGCTATTTTATACAAGTAATTAAATTATTTTCTCGTATGTTTTATAACTATTCTACTGGTTATACACCAAATTAATGATGCTAAAAAATTGCATTGCTGTTTATTCCTTTATCCAAGCAATAGCAAGCAAAGTTTTCAAGCTAAGCATGTTCATGACTAGGGCACTTGTACACAGAGGTCAATGACTTCACATTATTTGCATACTATCTTATAATGCAAAACACATCTTTTCAGATGTGTATATCATAATGCTATGCATTAAAGGAAAGGCCACTACTCAGATCAGTTTTGACTTTTATTAGTCTTATCTGTGGGAGTCAGACCCAAGAGAGAAAGATGCTAAGGCAATTAATGTGAAGTCAGCTTCACTACACAAGCAGCCCAGTCATGAAGACACTTCGCACGCGCGCGCGCGCGCACACACACACACACACAAAATTATGGTACAACATGACAGAATGGTTAAGTCTATTACTTATATTTCCTTTCCAGTAATTAATTAATTTTAATGTACACACACACACACACACTTTCTTTTCAGTTTCGCTGAGTGTATTGATTTAATATTTTCAGCATTTTTTACAAACTGCTGTCATTGGCAATTTAATATTTTTCAAAATTTTAGGAATCAATGCCACAGGTGCCTTTTATTATTTTTTTTTTGAAGTAAGGTGACCTTGCAGCATCATCTGGGTCTGTCAGCAATCAAATAGAAACCATTTGGAGGAAAAACATGCCTTTAGTAATTGGCCAGATGATAATATCCACAACTTTCTATGTGATAATAAATTTCCATCTCAAAAGTGAAATCATTAGCCAGCTGTTAAAAAATAGTGTTTTCATTTATAACTAGTAGAGGGGAAAGTCTTCACTTGTTAGATTTATAAAGTGATTATTACATATTTTCATGAAATATGTAATAATCACTTTATAAATCTAAATATTTACATATTTTCAGATTTTATCGGCATTTCACATTATCTGTTTTGTATGCATTTTTAGTCCTGCTGATTTTGAGTTTTATTGTAGAAGGTGTTTTGTAGCACTTTAATTGTCAAATTCCATATTTATTTATTAGGAAAGCTTCGCATCAGGGACATGAAATTTCGGCCTATTAGGGAACCATCAAAAGTTGAACAAATAGATGTCAGTGAGCATATTGATCAATTAAGTGGAGGAATAAAGTCTTCTGTTTTAAGCTTACAAAATGAAAAGTAAGTGAAAAATCTTGCATATTTGCAGTATTTTATGAATATTATAAACTTAAATTCTTTGCCAGTATATGTATGTTTTACAAAACAGATTATCACATGAAATTTCTATTAGGAAATTAGCACACACCATGACTAAAAAAATGAGCAGTGATGATAATCTTCAGCCTTGTATCCCAGTCTGAAATATTGGTTTTCACAAAAATGTATAATGGAATATCATTCAAATAAATAAATCTTGAAATTAAACTTCATTAAAATTTATTAGAAATTTATTTTTGAGCGTACAGTACATGTTAACATACCTAAATTGCAGTATAGCATTAAAAGTGGCAGAAAATGTATTGAAATCTATAAAAATGAAAAGTGGCTTCCATTTTCATTTGAGGAGGAAAACTCTCAGATTCAAATGAGATGTAAGAAAATTTTTTTCTCAAAAATGTTTCCCAACATTTGTTCATGTTAGACTGTCTGAATCAATTTGTTTTCAGGTTCTAAACAAATATTTTTAATTGCAGGCATAGACTTCTGTGGCTAATTGGTTCAAAAGATATATTTCGGTGATTACACCACATTTTTTTTATTATTCAGTTATATAAAACACTGAAATAATAGTCCCCGACAAGTTTCATAAATTGTAGGATTTACATCTTCAGGGGGTAAATAGTATAACTTAAAGTTTAAACAAGAGAATTAATAAATACAAATCATAACCATCTGGCTATTCATAAAACTCAAATAACAGAATGCAGATATATGTTGTTATTGACATTGAACAATACTGGACGATATCATGTGTCCTTGTTCTCGTTCATACAGTCCGAGCTCAGATTGAGGTAGATTTTTTATTAGAGTTGACCACACTTGATGGAGAATTAAACCTTGATTTTTATTGCATTGGGTTTTTCAGCATATTAGCAGCTTCTTTAAATTTTCTTATGTAGCAGTTGTTTTCTATGTATGACATCGTCATTTTTTGCCAGAGTACATCGTGTCCAGTGGAAGTGGTATGGAAAGCAAGACCCGTTCTCTTTTGTATTGTACGTCTTTTTGGTGTTCAACCATGCGTATTTCTCCAGATCTTCCTGTCTGTCCTACATAGCAAATCCCGCAAGAGCAATGGATTTTGTAGACTCCTGGTTTTTTAAGAGGATGATGAGGTGGTTTTGGTGGATGTAGGAATCTTGAGATTCCTACATCCACCTTATGATAAAAAATAAGCTTAATTAAAACTCTTTGAGACAGAGCATACAATATTTTCAGCACACAAGAAAGATGTAATGAACAACTAAAATACTTAACACAAATCCTCCAACAGAATGGATATGAAACAAAAACCATCAAGAGAATCCTTAAAATGTCTCCAGCTAACAACACAATAAAACAGGATTACAAAAACGCAATCACGCTTCCTTATATCAAAAATGTTACAGACAAGCTAGCCAAATTAATAAACAAACACAACATAAAAGTAGCCTTCCTTCCTATGGAAAAAATCTCAAGATTGCTACATCCACCAAAACCACCTCATCATCCTCTTAAAAAACCAGGAGTCTACAAAATCCATTGCTCTTGCGGGATTTGCTACGTAGGACAGACAGGAAGATCTGGAGAAATACGCATGGCTGAACACCAAAAAGACATACAATACAAAAGAGAACGGGGTCTTGCTTTCCATACCACTTCCACTGGACACGATGTACTCTGGGAAAAAATGACAATGTCATACATAGAAAACAATTATTTCAAATATTTGAAATAGTTATATAAGAAAATTTAAAGAAGCTGCTAATATGTTACAAAACCCAACCCAATGCAATTTTAATTCTCCATCAAGTGTGGTCAGCTCTAATAAAAAATCTACCTCAATCTGAGCTCGGACTGTATGAAAGAGAACAAGAACACGTGACATCATCCAGTATTGTTCAACATCAATAACGTTATATATCTGCATTCTGATATTTGAGTTTTATTAATAGCCAGACAATTATGATTTGTATTTATTAATTCTCTTGTTTAAACTTTAAGTTATATTATTTACCCCCGAAGATGTAAATCCTACGATTTACGAAACTTGTTGGGAACTATTATTTCAGTGTTTTATATAACTGAATAATAAAAAAAATGGTGTAATCACCGAAATATATCTTTTTTAAATATTTTTAAGTCAAGGCTTCTCAGAATAAACATCTTTATACTGGGAAAGAAAAAGCAGTGTATTATCAGCTGTTGAAAACATTTCATGAAATTAAAAAAAATAGTAAAATTTAAAGCTGTTGCATATTTGTTAAGAGAAATTTTTTATTTTATTTATTTTTTTAAATGCAAACCTGAATATATTCGAATGTGGTTGAACATGGTTGAATGCAAAAAAAGCCAAGTACAAACAAAACTGAGAGTTGCTAACCTGTTACTTTAATGAAAGAAAGTCAATATATAAATACAATACGGAGGTCTAGCTGACAAATTTAAACGATATAAACAAAAGCATTTTTCAATTAAATATTGGATATTTTAAGTTACTCCTATACAATCAAATGTAATTTTAATTTTGTTTTTATTTCAAAACAAATTTATTCAGACACCTTTTAATTTTTTGAAGTAAGGTGACCTTGACCTTGCAGCGTCACCTGGTGTCTGTGTCAGCAACCATATAAACTCCTTGAAAACAATTGGAAGAAAAGTGGTTTCCATTTTAGAAAAGGCTGTTTGAAATCAACAAGAAGTGAGAAGGTAATGTTCTGAAAATGTATGGCCAATTTATTACGTATTATCTGAATTCGTTTTTTTTTTGACTCTACGACATGGATCTGTACACTGTGTTTAAAGCTTTATTTAGAGGAAACAGCATGATATCGGAGGCTGAAAGTGTGAACTAGTTTATGCATTTTGATAAGGATCATAAATCAATTTAACAACAATAACAAAAAAAAAAAAAAAGATTTTGATTCAAACAGTTTTTACCAAAAAAAATCTTGGATATTTTGATAAATGCCATTTAGTCAGATGTTGCTTTGATATTCATTCTTCTTTATTGATTCTTCCTTCAAGTAAGAGTTACCAACCAACAGAAGATATAATTTGCTATGTGTTTATGCAGTCTGGAATGTGAATTGCAGTAACCACATTGAGAACAGAAATCAGTTTAATAACTAAATTAAGTTGACATAATTTAGTTAGTTATTAAACTAATATCCATTTGTTTTGTGGTATGTGAGTCAATTCAATTTGACACTCTTCAGGTATCATTAATATATACAGACCATATTAAAAAGTTCCATAAAAATATAAATCAGAAACATTCTAGGAGGATCTTTCCAATTAACATTTTAATGTTATGGAGCCAAAGCTCTAGAAATTAAAAAAAAAAAAAAAAAAAAATTAAAACAATTATATCTTCATAACTGTGCAGAATTAGATTCATGTTAAATGTGAAATTGTTTACTTCAAACTATCTCAAATATCAACTCTAAATTGTAGCATAGTTTAGGAATGTAATGGAGTCATACAAATATTTGAATAGGAAAAAAAAAAATAAATTTAAACAGCCATGACTCCATAACATGGGAAAACCCATGCTGTCCAGGGGAAAAACCCTGGACAGCATGGGTTTTGCAGCTGTATCATTAAAAAAAAAAAAAAAGGGAAGTGGTTCAAATCTGATTGTGAGCATGGTTATATCACGAATGTCTTAAAGTGTTAGATGAATTTAATCACTCAGCTTTTACTACTATCTACTTGGTTGAAGGCCCAATAACTCTCGACTTTCAAAAGAGTGTCCCCCCCCCCCCCCCCATTTTTTTTAAAACAAGATGTTTTTGAATATTATACATCGTGTGATTTTGGTTTATGGCAAAGTTAAGGCTAATAATGAGGTCTGTGTGTTATTTTGTCTCTAAATTGTTTGTGTTCTTCTGGTCAGGTTGCCTCTTTTGCAGGATGAGACCAGCTGAATCGCCTTTAGTATACAGAGTATGGAAATTAAGTAGTACATGTATGTGCAGCCTATATATAATATTCCACTGTCAAAGGCAGTTCTGACAGTGGAATATTATATGTAGGCTTTCGTTGTTCAGAAATTACTCTTCATTATTTGGTATACCAAGATATTTTTACTAAATAGCTTAAGGAAATTACAATATTATTAAAATTTATATATATATATATATATATATATATATATATATATATTAAATATACATTAAAATTTAATACACTTCCAATATTTCAGCAATATTTTTAAGTTCCTGTGAAAATGGCGTTGCCATTTTCACAGGAACTTAAAAACAAGACACGTGCATGCAAGCACAACAAGCAGTAAATGAGGACGAAGCAGGAAGCTATTCTTTCTCCTAAAAGTCCTGATGGTGCCCCCTAGCGGGCAATGTTGGTATTCTTGGGCGATTACAGACCATATAAAAAATTGGCATCCCTTATCTGTTCTACTAAAGACAACCCCCCCCTGAGGGGGGGGGGGTTGTCTTTAGTAGAACAGATATTTAGTAGAACAAGGGACCTGTGGCTATGCCACAGGTCCCTTGCTGCTGTAAACTTATTTTTAGAGGGACCTATGGCATAGTATAATTATTAAAAACAACACATAAGTTTACAGTAATAATTTTAATTAATAAATAAGATAGATATTTCATACTAAAACTAATAGTACATCTTCAGTGTTACAAACAGATAGGAATAGAATACAAGTAATGAACATTCGGTGGATCACCTATTAAAATACAATGTTGTCACGAGCTAGGAAATGAAAGAAATTAATAAATAATTAATATTTAAGATAATTAGTTTTTTAATGATTACATAAAATAAAAGTCTCTCAGATCTTTGAGAAAGAGAGAGAGAGAGAGAGAATCATCTCGATTTAAATTCGATCGTTGTAAAAAAGCTTCACAACTTTCTTTAAAGAGGAGTTCATATTTGAACCTGCATCTATGAAGGAGAATAGCTATATCCCACTGGATATTATGGGTGGTGGTAACTGTGTTGTGCTAGACTAGACTTCTGAGGTTTGTTGTAATCAATATAATATTAATGTTCTTTAATTCTTTTTTCCACAGAACGGTCAGTTTGTCCAAAATAACATTTGTTTATGACATTTGAGGATTTACACAGCTACTCTAAAACACAAAGAGATAAAGAAAGTCCTGAGAATTTCATGCCATCACAAGGTAGTGGGATTGTAAATTTAATAAAAATGACTTCATTAAAATCAACTGTGCTCCACCAGAAGCAAGAAAAAGTAGGACAGCTTACAGCTGTCCTACTTTGGCCAAACAGGCAGGACCACTAATATCAGAATTTCAGAACACAAGGGCTACATCTGGTTTCACCAATACAGCCACTCTGGTCTTGCAGACCATGTGCTGGATACTCGCCATAGAATACGATGGAAGAAAGCCACGATAATACACCGTAGTAAATTCAAATACGAAAGGCTTTTCATGGAATCAGCCTCAGCCCTAAGAAACAATCCAAACCTCAACAAATTTGGCTGCATGAGACTGCCCCAAATTTGGGAAACCTACATCAGAAGACCTTCAGCCCAATCGCCCAAGAATACCAAAATTGCCCGCTAGGGGGCACCATCAGGACTTTTAGGAGAAAGACTAGCTTCCTGTTTTGTCCTCATTTACTGTTTGTGTGCTTGCGTGCATGTGTCTTGTTTTTAAGTTCCTGTGAAAATGGCAACGTGACGTTGCCGAAATATTGGAAGTGTATTAAAATTTATTTTAATGCATATCCTAGTATGTGTTGCAATTTCCTTAAGTTATTTAGTAAAAATGCATACCCAGCGTCTAAACCTTTCCACGAGAATCAAGATATTTTCTGAACATAGAAATACAACAAGTCTGAATATCAAGTATGAACTTGGTGTATAGTATCCTTTTGACAATCAAAATCAAAATTTCTAAACATATTTAACAAGTAATTTTAAATGCTATGTTTTGTCAAAGTTCATCATGCAAAACCACTATTACATCAGTGAAGGGCCCAAAGAAACAACTTGATATAGCAAAAAAATTCATTATAGTAAATTGGGGTATTTTCACCTTAGTTTCCAAGCCAACTTCCAAAATGGAATTTTTAATGTAGAGCACATTTATTTTCTCACATCATGATAATTATTGCAGCTGTTAGCATTTGTATACATTATAATTTAAATTCTTGATATGTAATAGAGTTTAACCCAGTAACAGACCCTGAGATAAAGAAGAAAAAATGGCAAGAATATGTACAGGAACCATATAAAGAAACAAAACCACTTCTGCAATTGCCAGAAAGGAAAGACAAACTCATAAACAATATAATGTAAATTATTCGTGACAAATTCAACAATGCACTCATAACTATTGAAACGACTAATGCACCAGGCATAGATAGAATACCAATCGAACTAATTAAGGAAGCAACTGAACAGGTAAAAGTTAAGATATACCAACTGATTGCTGATATTTTTGACAAAGGAATATTGACAGAAGACTTTTTATGCTCTCTGATGGTACCCATCCCTAAAAAGACTAAATCAATAGAATGTACACACTACAGAACAATAAGCTTAGTAACTCATATGTCAAAAATATTTCTAAAAATAATAAAAGGCAGACTGGAATCAAAATCAGAAATCTATCTTGAAGAAAACCAGTTTGGTTTCAGAAAAGAAAAAGGAAGTCAGGATGCATCTGGTCTTAAGGCATCTTGGTGAACATATGATAGAACAAGGACAACGCCTATATATATATATATATATATGCTTTATAGACTATGACAGTAGTGGCAAACCTTTTTATGTGCTCATGCCAAAAGTTGACAAATTGAGTTGCTAATGTGCTGGGCAGTTTTTAATAGGGGAAAATGAATAGAAAATTAATTACTTTATAATATATATATATATTTTAAAGAATAAATATTTAATGACTTTAAACCAAGATAAAATATTAAGTTTTAATGAAAATGATACAACAACTTTCAGCCTTTTACAGCCTTCATCAGGTATCCACTAAAGCTAGAACACAATAATAAAAATTGAAGTTACAAAAAACTGAGAATGACAGGCAAAAAATGCAATACATAATTGACACAGAAAATGTTTTTTCAAGTTGTTCTATCTAATGCACTATTGTTTGTTTCATGCATGCTTGCAAGTTCTCGTGAACGCCAGTATTGAACAACTGCAGCATGGCTATCAGGGATGTTGTAACTCAAATTGCTGTTCAAATGTTCAGGATTAAGGAGGATTTCCCTGGACTCCACGATTTTCTTTTCAAACTCATCACTGCAGCGAAAAATGTTTTTGGATTTATCCCAGCAAACTGAGTGACTCTAGATCATCATGAGGATTGTTTGAGAAAAGAACATGACTGGATAGCGCAGATGCATGTGATCTTTTATAGTACATAGTTCAATAGATTTGTTAGTCTGTCCAAAATAAGGAATATTATAATCGCACCATAACTTGTGTACACCTGGATATTTCAGGTTGTGATGAATAGGCTTCAGATGGCTTATAAGAGAACGGACTTTAGGGAGTGTAGTGAAAAACATCCTGATGTTGTATTTTTTAAGGACTTAAGCCAATTTATTGGAGACTGAACTAATGTAAGGTATTGAGATGCTACCTTTAAAATCAGTAGTTTCCGTAGTACACTGCCTAGGAGGATCCAGAAGAAATTTCTTAATCGTTTTTTTAGAATATCCATTTTGTTTAAAGATAAGAGAAAAGTGATTAATTTCTTTTTGGAGCTCATCTGGTTCATCTAAAAGAGATCGTACTCTGTATCCTAAGGTAGAAATAGTTCTGAGCTTTCGTGGTGGAAAGTGATGAGATTGACAGTACAGATATCTGTTAGTATGAGTGGGTTTTCTGTATATAGAGATTTTAAATCTACCAGAGCATCGTTTAAGAATTACATCCAGGAATGGAAGGCAGTTATTTCGTTCTAGTTCGGCAGTGAATTTTATATTAGAATGCTGGTGATTAAGATGATGAAGAAACATTTTCCTGTAAGATTTTGAAACGAAAGCTATATCATCCTTCTCACTTAAGCCGAAACTCTGGAGACGTTATATTGGTGATATTTTCATTATATAGAGTTACGGACACACACATCTCTCATGGATTTTCTTCATCATAAGAGGCGTAAGTGAACACCTGGTAGTACAACACCAAGACAACTCGAAGCTGAGGGAGCTTGCTCCACCTTTGCTTCAAGTTGTTATATTTCTCCACCTTTCTCAGTTTTTTAATGACTTGTCTTTCACTATGGGAAAGGTGGTTTTGCATTATTAATTGTGAAAATAGCTTCCATCCATAGTAGGTTTGCATCTTGGGTTGGAAGTAAGGAGGCAACTTTTCCTATTTTAGTGAGAAAAAGTTTTTTAGGAATGGATTTAGGAGAGAGGATGAAATTGAGTCCCTTGGCAAGAACACTTTCTTCCACCATTGTGAAGATTTATTTACAACTACTTTTTTGAAAACAAGGGAAGCATAAGTTTAGGAAGAACGTTCCTGTGCATGTTAGAGAGAATTGACTTTTATGATAAGTTTAAATTTGTTTATGTTTTGGATTCTTGAAGCAAAAAGTGCGCTAATTTCTTTCATGTTGTTACATGATATATTGTCTAAGGAAGACCCTAAGTAGTTTTGTAGTGAATTTTTCTTAGAGAAAAAAGAAACTATACTGCGTTTAGTATCTACAGTTCGTTCTGATTGAAGTTCTAGTTTTACCTTGTGGTGAATTCTATGTGCCCAAGCTGTTTTGATGGATTCTTTGAAATCAAGAAATCGAGGTATAATAGAATAGCACTTAAATCTTTTTAAGAAGACCAGTCTGTTGATGAAAAGTTCAATATTCCTGAGTGTCTTTTGGTAATCTTTAATGAGATGTTGGGTATCCTCGTCATAAGGAATATGGTTATTTGTATGCAGATTGACTCGGTTTATGAACATGTTCAATGACTAAAAACAATAATTAAGAATAAAAGTTTAATAAGGACACAACTAGTTTTGTTGGTAAGCCAACTTCATCAGGTGTCCAACACAAAGGTATATACAAAAAGACCGACAGAAACATTACACACTACAACAATAGAGCTATTCAGTATTGGCAGCCTCGCGAGATCACACACATGCATATAAATGTAGCTAGACCTGAAGTGCGGACTCTGATTCAAACTTAACTATAGTTTTTGAAAGCTCTGTTGTTGTACTGTGTAATGTTTCTGTCAGTCTTTTTGTATGTACCTTTGTGCTTTGACACCTGATGAAGTTGGCTTACCAACAAAACTAGTTTTGTTCTTATTAAACTTTTATTCGTAATTATCTTGGTGTTTTAAGTCATTAAAATTATTGAACACACACATATATATAGATATATATATATATATATATAGTATTTTATAAATATTTTATTTATAATATTTATTTATATATAAATTTATAATGTTATTCAGTGTAAAATTGATTATTGTATTATTAAATCGATTTTAATGAAAAATTGATTTTAATAAAAAACGGCAGTGAGAAAAATTTATTTATGCAATGTAACTCACCATACAAGTCAGCTGAGCAGGGGAAGCAGCAGAAGGATGTCAACTTGGTGGCGAAATGCTTACTGTATTTACTTGAATATAACTCACACCCCTGATTTTACTTTATGAAAAAAGACATTAAAAAGTTTTGCAAAATGTTTAAACATGTTCACATTGAGGCGATAGTAACTCGCTTCTCATGGTAACAACACGCCCGCCCCAACAGATGCAACATTATACTGCAGATGCAAGAAAAACAAGTAGTTTTATTGTATCACTAAATAAGGTACGGAGCTTTTGCAGTCTGTGTAATATATTTCTCAACAAATAGTGCAATTAGAGACAGCTGGAATAAAAATGGCTCTAACTAATGAATCACATGTCCCCTCTCACAGAAACTATGCTGAACCATATGTTGCACTGAAACACAATATCTAACTAAAAACTATTGTCCAATTTTTCAGTTATATGAAATAAGTGTTTGTTTTATTGCATTTGAAATTCTTGATGTCATTGTGACAGATCACAAAAGCTAACTTCAAATAAAATTCTACCAAGAATTGAAATATGCCATATAATGAGTGTGTTCACCTGCCAGCTCAAACGCAAACAAGCAGCCATAAAATTCAACCAAGGATTGAAACTTTGTGTGAGTTGAGCCTGCTGGTAATGAGAAATTCCATCGGAAAGATAAATGACACCCTGTCGTGAATGTGTTAAAACTAAGAAATGTATAGTGAATGCTGTTATGACAGTTTTAGATGTTATGGAATTCGGTTGAAGAGAATCAGCATTTCAACTCAACAGTTTTCGGTTGCCTTTGTCTTTGGGTTACGCGATCTTTTGTTAATGCTGCACCAATCATATGCACGTCTTCATAGCTGCTCTCTCTCGTGCAAAACAAATTTAACTTGTACGTATTGTAATAATTTTAAAAAATGTTGAATAATTTATAAGCGTATAAATGGATATCACCTGCAAATCTTTGATGTGCCAGCAGAATTCTCGAACGTGCCACCTCTGGCACACATGCCATAGGTTTGTCATCTAGGGACTATGACAAGGCATTTGCCATGTTGTCATGGCATAAACTCTTCCCATTGTTGAGAGAGATAGGAGTAGAAGAATAAATAATAAAGCTGATCTGGCAACTGTATAAACATCAAACAGCAGTAGTGTCTCTGCAAGAGGGATGGTCAGAACCAGCTAAAATTGAGTGAGAGAAAGAGAGAGAGAGAGAGAGAGGTGTAAGACAAGGATACCTACTCCCTTCAATCATTTTTAACATTGTTGCAGACAAAATGATAAGGGAAGTTTTAAATGAAGAGTATGGAATTGCGATAAATGGCAAAAGAGTAGATGTTATTAAATTTGCATATGACCAAGCAATAAATGACCAAGGAATAAATAACAAGACATCCGAATATGGCATGAGAATAAGAGAATAAACTTCACAAAAACAAAGGCAATGATAATAGGAAAGAAACCCCATACTGTGAACATCAGAATAGAAGATAAACCCATTAAGCAAGTAGCTTCCTTTCAATACTTGGGACAATTGATTACAGAAGATATACTTTGATCAAAAGAAGTGAAATCAAGAATTGCACAGGCAAAAAAAAAAAAAAAAGCATTTTATGATAATACATGCTCACTTCAAAGCAAATTGACATTGAACTAAATAAAAGACTAGTCAAGACCTTTGTCTGGCCTGTCACATTATATGCATCAGAAACCTGGACACTCCTTAAACAAAATCAGAAATACCTAGAGTCCTTCAAGATGTGGTACTGGAGACGATTAATGAAAGTGAGTTGGAAAGAAAAGAAATGGAATGACAAAGTTCTCAAATAAGTTGGAGAAGAAAAAAAAATGTATACTGGAGACCATAAAGAAGAGGCAACTCAAATGTATAGCACACCAACTAAGGCATAACAATTTCCTCAAAACAGTAATAGAAAGGAAAATCTTGAGCAAAAGAAGAAGGGGAAGACCAAGAATGAACTTCATCAAACAGCTATGTGAAGATTCGGAAACAAGAAGATATGGAGATATGAAGAGAATCTCTGAAGAAAGGAATAAATTGCTGGAATGGTGTGCTACAGCCAACCAGTCCATGGACTGAAGGACCACACAATGACAATATAAGAATTTAGCTAAACCTCATGTTTTCATTTAATATTTAGTATTATCATCAGTTTCTAATATGTATCCCCAAGGGATGCACAGGTTAAATATACCGTAGTATTATTTGTAAAAGAGAATAAAATTTTAGTAGAAACTTAGCATTACAGTTTTCATGGCAAACATTTCTGATCTTTGTTATTGATTCTTACATTGCAGAAGTGTAAATATATTGTAATGCAAATTATGCACCTAAAGAGTGTAGTAATATTTTGTCAATGCTGAGCTGTTTACTGTCTATATACGAGGATGGTCTGAAAATTTCTTGGCCTCAACCTTAGATGGCAACACTATCGGCAAGATTTGTTTATTTTTTTCTAAGTTGATACAGCTGTCTGGAGCAAAAGTGTTGTCTGTATCCCTTGAAATGGATAAAATTGAGTATCGTGAGGTTATAAAATTCTTTGTAAAAGAAAGTTTAACGGCAAAAAAAATTCATTCGAAGTTCAGATAAGTTTATGGGCACTCTTCTCCTTTGCTTATGAAAATTAAAAATGGGCTGCTGAGTTTAAACGAGGCCGTACCAGCCTTGAAGATGATCCACATGAAGTTTAATCCAAAAAGTGTATTGACGCCAGATATCATTGATCAAGTGTACAATATGGTATTGGATGACCAGTGAGTCAAAGTGCATGAAATTGCTGAGACTATAGGCATTTCAAAAGCATGTGTAGGATATATTTTGCATGAAGAATTGCAAATGAAAAAGCTTTGTGCAAGATGGTTGCCACACTTGCTCACAGCAGATCAAAAACGTGCTCGCATGAAAATCTCTGAACAGTGCTTGCAGCATTTCAACAAGAATATAACTGATTTTGTGCGTTGATTGTTCAAAGCAGACAAAGTTGGTTCCATCAGCAGGAAAGATCATGGCATTGGTGTTGGGATGCTAAAGGCATTTTGTTTATTAATTATCTTGAGAAGGGCAAAACAATAACCAGGGAATATTATTCCAATCTTTTAACCAGACTAGACAAAAAAATTCATGAGAAAAGACCCGGTTTGCAGAAGAAAAAAATCATCTTTCATCAGGACAATGCACCTGCCCACAAAGGTGTTTTAGCAATGGAAAAATTAAGGAATCTGCACTATGGATTGTTGGAACATCCACTATATTCCCCAGATTTGGCTTCCTCTGACTTCTATCTCTTCCCAAAACTAAAACTCTTTCTCGCTGTCAGTGTTTTTCTTCAAATCAAGAGGTCATTGCAGCTGTAGAGGGGTATTTTGCAGATCTTACTGAGAACCACTACAGTAACGGGATAATGGTGCTGGAGCATCTTTGGAATAAATGTATTAGTCTTAAGGGAGATTATGTTGAAAAATAAAAATAATTTTGAAAGTATTCATTGTTAGGCTGAGAACTTTTCAGACCATTAAAGATATCTATATGAAGATGTCTGTTTCATTTCTATATGAAATGAAAGATGAACAATAGTGCTCATAGATCTTCTGTACTGTTTTACATCCTTATTTGCATAGTTTCACAACCTACTTTTATGAAGTTGATCAAATAAGGAAATGGAGTATGGAGGTGCCGGTAATGCTGAGAGTTTATGCTATTACACACATGCACAATGTTTTTTTTTTTTTTTTTTTCAAAATTCAAAAGCAGAAGTATGGTACTATTCTACAATGAATATAGTTTCAGTCTAATTATAATACTTAAGGTACAGCAAATAAAACAATTAGATTTTGGATATTTCATCTTTATTAGTGTGTATGTCATGATAGCTGTTAAGAGATTTTGATTTTCTCTTAACATTTGTCATTAAGAGAAAGAAAAAAATTTAAAAAATTAGTAAATTGAGGTGCGTAATGCAGGTTATAAAGATGGTGATCAAAATGAAAGTATTATCCCTGTTTAAGGCCATGTGGAGCACCGACCAGTGATCCAAATGCTGTGAAACTTTGTAGGTATACATTGAGCATAATGCAAAAGCAATATGTCTTTGTGTGTGTGTGGGGGGGGTACCTTTACTAAATGTATGGCATGCATACATTTAGTAAAGGTACGCTAGTAAAGGTTGATTTTATCGATTCAAAAGGCAATTTAACTTACATAATATACAAATAACGGGAGAAGCTGCAAGTTCCAATTTTGAAACTGCCAAAATTTTCAAGAAAAAATCTGAAATAAACACATATCAAAAATGGTGATTTTTGATATGCGTTTTATGTATTTTTTTCTTAAATTTTTCTTTCTTAATTTTGTATTTATGTATTTATATGTATATGTGCTAATAAATAATTTATAAATATTTACGAAGCTTATACAGTTTTAACCGTTTTAAGTTAAATAGAAGCCTAATTTATGAAAATATTATAACAGAAATCAAACAAATCAAGAATTAAAAAAAGTTCTCGACTTACTTCAGAATTGACTTACGACGGAGACGTTAGAACAAAACCCTGTCGTAAGTCGAGGACTACCTGTATATATATTGAAGGGTATTAGTGATAATCCACTTCCTTGAATGAGACCTCTATTGGTTTTAATTTTTTTGGATGTTTCATTATTAATTTTACTTTTAATATAGCTTTCTTCCATTATATTTGCTATTGCTTTTGTGGTTTAAGGTGGAGCTTTCAATTCATACAGTATATTGATTAATTTTGTTCTGTTGATTTGAATGTATGCTTTCTCATAATCCAGGAAGACTATATATGTTGGCTGGTTTTCTATAATTTGTTTGAGTTTAAATGTGGGATTTGTGCAGGATCTTCCTTTCCTAAAGCCATATTGTTGTTGTCCAATAATTTTCTTGACCCATGGTGTTAGTTTGATTTTAATTATATCTAGATATATTTTATAGCATGTTATTCCTCTGTAAGGTTATTCCTCTGTAGTTTCCCCAATCCTTTCTGTTTCCTTTTTTGAATATATTTATGACTATTGATGTCTTCCATTCTTGTGGATGACAGCAATGTCTTGTGGGATGTTTCCTTCTTCCCATGTTCTGTTTAGGAATTTAATTAATCGTAATTGAAATGGCTTAGAGCTGTATTTGTATAGTTCTGAATTTATTCCATCTTCTCTTGTAGCTTTTCTATTTTTTAGTTTTTCTAATATTTTCTTTAGATCATTTAACTGTATTGGTTCTTCATTTGTTTCTTGACTTATTACTTGTTTTATTTCAATTTGATTATTACTGTTTAGAAGCTGGGTGTCCATTCTTTTGTGGAGGGGAACTTCTAATTGTAGATTATCCTTTGCTTCTTGAGTCATTTTTTTATGATTTTGTAGCTCTTTTGTTGAGGTCCATTTCTGCCATGCTCTAATCTTGATACAAATTTTTCCTGGTCTTGTCTTCTGATTTTCCTGGTTTCTCATCTTGTTATTGCTCTGATTCTTTTATATTCCATTTCATTAACTATGCTTCTGTCGTTTAACTATTTAAGGTACATTTCTTTTTTCTTTCATATTAAAGATTCTATTTCTGGGTTCCAGGTTCTGAGTCCTTTCCTTTTTCTTCACAGTTTTGTTCCTAGAGCTTCATATGCTGCTTGTTTTACTATTTGTTTAATGTTTTACCATTCATTTTCTATATCTGTATCTTCATTTATTTTCTTTGTGATTTGTAAGTCCTCTTTGATATAGTTCTCTGATGCTATCTTGCTATAATAGTTCAATCTTAAATTGCTTCTGCTTTTGTTTTTGTGTTCTTGTATTGTTTCTAGCATAATAATTCCTAGCAGCCATTTGATTTGAATAGACACTTCAGTAAACAGATGTCTAGAACAACCCAAATAAAACTATATAAAATAATAGCCAAACAAATTCTAAAATGTGGCAGTAAAACATGGACCTGGGGAGAACAAGGTAAAAGACAAGTGGAAGCTGCAGAAATGAAGTTCCTAAGACTGCTTGCAGGCTATAAAAGAATAGACAAGATAAGAAATGAAGAAATAAGAAAACAGTTATCCATAATTAAAATAACAGAAGACATCACAAACTATAGAAAGAACTGGAAAAACCACATAGAAAGAATGAATCAGGACAGATGGCCAAATATCGCTTGGAAGAATAAACCAAAGAGACACTGATCAAGAGGAAGACCCAGGAGGAGATGGATAGAAGACTTTTTAAACCCTTAAACATTACAGGCAAACAATTGCCTAATATGGGAAGCGAAGAAGAAGTATTGTTTCTATTTCTCTGGTTGGGATCTTAATAGTACTGATTAATAAATAATGGTCTGAGTCAATATTGCATCCTCTGTATACCATGCAATTTCTTACCATCTTCTTTAGTTTTTCACTCACTATTATATAGTCAATGATGCTTTTATATCCTCTGGCTTCCCATGTATATTTATGTATATCTTTATGTTTAAAGAAGCTTTCAGTGATTTTCAAACTATTATAGGCCACAAATTCCCTGAGTTCTCTTCCATTGTTATTTATCATGTTTTTTTCTTGATTACCTAGTAAATCTTTAAATGTATTTGATCCAATGTAAAAAAATATTATCCAGTAATGCTTCATTATAAGTTATAAATATTTAATATAAAAGACCAACCACTTCCCCTAGACCTACCTGGTGTATACCAGGTCCCTTGCAGCTGCAAATTGTCCTACTTTGGCCAAACAGGCAGAACAACAAATATCAGGATTTCAGAACACAAAGACTACATCCGGTTTCACCAGTACAGCCGCTCTGGGCTGGCAGACCATGCCTTAGATACCCACCATAAAATTCGTTGGAAGAAAACAAAAATAATTCATCGCAGCAAGTTTAAATACGAAAGATTATTCAAAGAATCTTCAGCAGTTTTAAAAAACGTTCCTAACCTCAACAAATTTGGGTGCATGAAACTACCCCAAATTTAGGAGACTTACATTATGAGAACTTCAGCCCAACTGCCAAGACTACCAAATTAGCCTGCCAGAGGGTACCATTAGGACTTTAGGAACAATATTAGTTTCTTGCTTTCTTCCTCATTTGCTTTGTGTTAGTGCCTGCGTGCACATACCATATCTTTATGTTCCTGAAGATGGCAATGTGACGTTGCCGAAATATAGAAGTTATTCATTAAAGTTACCTTTAATTAATATACTTTTTATGCGTTGTTAATTCCGTAAACTAATTACCAGTTATGTCTGACCAACGTATAAGCCTTGCTACTAGAAATATAAATATTTAAATCAGTTTTATCCAAAAATCCCACTTAAAATTGTTTTTCAAAAAAAATATGGCTTCAGCTCTGCTTGGACACATTTTTACTATTCATTTAGTTGAGTTCCACCATGTAAAAATATGCTCCTGAGGTGTCACTGTTGAAGGAATGCATAAATAATGTTTAGAAAGTTTACATAGTTGAAGCGATTGCTGTGTTTTATTTTTCCACTAAGTAAATGGATGTTCTTTGTTGGTCGCAGGAAGAGATCTTCATAGTGATGAGATCTCACACTGTCCATTATACTTCCTGTTAGATAGGATAGCACACTATCTTTCCTTTTCTTGGTAGAAAGACAGTGTATCAGAAGCATTTAACAATAGTCTGTTTCCTATTTCAACAAAAATAAAATATCCTTTTGTTTTGAATAGAGAAACTGTCAAAATTTGAATATATATTACAAGGATTATAATATTGGGACCTATAGCAGAAGATATATGATATTTTAGTATGGAATTTGTTACTATTTGGTTAGAACTTATTGTTTGAATTTGTATTATATTGAAAAGGAACAACATGTTCAACTCAGAACATGTTGTTCCTTTTCTAATAGTAGTATTAGAAATATGATATTTGATATTTGAAATATGAGTATTAGATATATGATATTTTAGTATGGAATTTGTTACTATTTGGTTAGAACTTATTGTTTGAATTTGTATTATATTGAAAAGGAACAACATGTTCAACTCAGAACATGTTGTTCCTTTTCTAATAGTAGTAGAAGTAATTACCAACTGTACTGTTATAATGAACATTCACTAATCCAAATACAATAGAATAGACTGTGGAAAGAGATACTTGTTTTCTGGGGAAAAGAGCTGTTGTGACAACTTTCAATTGGCAAGGCAAAAATGATTCAGTAGTTTCTCATTCATGAGATTTAAAAACCTTGTGTTTTTACAGTAATTTTATTACACTTTCACACAGCATAACATCTGTTACAGTTCTTCTGGAATCATGTAGCCTTGAATGCATGTTGTAAGTAGAACTTCACCTTGTAGGTTGCTCTCGAATTAAGTTTACTTGCTGTTTCTCTTTTAGTGATAAAGTTGCAACCGAAGAATTCTTAACATGTCCCTATAAGCTTTTTTGATCTTGAGAGTAGCATTTGAATTTAGTGAATTTTAAAAACAAGCTAGTTGAGGAGAATGAATGCTACAGGAAATGCTGTTCTATTATCATCTTTTCCCTTCTGAGAATCATATACGTATTTCAGCAATGTAAACCATATTTCTATCATTGTCACAACAATGATACAAACTTTTAGTTGTTGTTTATCTGTATAATATCTGCAATCCTGAAGATCATGTACACTGTTAGCATTTATATGTCTGTAAAATATGTTTCATCTGTTAAGGGTTTTTTCCCTCCCCAATTCCTATTCATCGTTGATGTAATGACATGTTATTGGTGGAGCAAGATGAGTACTTTGTTGCTTAGTTTGTGTGTCATTCAGTCTATCCTGTTCAACTATCATCTACCCTATGGAAAGGAAACATGCCTACATCCAGCCCATTCCAAAGAAAGTGACAAAAATCAGTGAATAAACTACTGTCCAGTTGCTCTCTCTCTCTCTCTCAATTCTTTTCTTTCAAAAACTATACAGAAGGTCATCAGCAGCCAACTTCTGCACCACAGAGTCCATCAGCTAATTATTGAACAGCAATATGGATTCCATTGAAGGATTCAGTCCTCTGACAAAGGGAAGCAACTTTGTCAGTACTGACACAAGGTTGTGAAGTCTCATGATGATGGTAAAGCTTGTGATTAAAAAATTGCAGATGGCAATACAGTTTATTGTGTATGGCTATAAAATTGCAGAGCAGAAAGCAAATGGAGAAACTACTTGATCTATTCTCTCCAGACTATCACAATAAGCAAATCCACACAAAAGGTCTCAAGTTTACAGCTTCCCTTAAATGGGACAGGGGTATGAAGAATCTCCAGGCTCAAAATGGTGTATCCACTAAAACCAGGAGCGAATGGTGGTCTTGAAATTCATGCTTGCTCTTGTTATCATTCAGGGAGTGAGAGGTGTGATTGAAGTCTGATTAGCGGAATAATGAATTACTGACCATTTAAAACTATATATTTAGAAATTTATGTACATTTAATCATACAAATACAACATTTATTTTACAAATGATATTCTATCTTTTTCAATTTAGCTACTTGAATACAAATTCTACCCTACGGTTCTTTTTTATGAACTGGTCAATAACATCGTCATAAACAGTTGGTTGTAACTTAATTTTCCCAAGCAACATGCACATTTGTAAAGGCTGGCTAAAGCTCACTGGCTAGGGCTACGTTGACTGCGTATAGCCTGTGTTTAAGCAAAGTGAGACGACTTGAATGGCTATGTATGCATGAAATCACAGTGCTGCAGCGAGGACCTGGAAGCTCCTACAACTGAGCAAGCCAAGGTAGCTTTGACTAGACGAGCAAGCATTGGCCTTCGGTACACAACGCAAAGCTCAATTATTGCCGTGCAAGCTTAAGACGTCTTCTGTCTACAAAAATAAAAGCCTAAATGGAATGCTTATAAATGCATGCATTTATTAACAAATAAATATTACTTCTTTCTCAATTAATGAGCTTGCGCAGCAAACATAGCAAGCATGGAGAATTTGTACCTGACTGAAACTAGGAACCTAAAATGTCAGAACCCTGTATGAAGCAGGTAAGCTAAGAAACATTATCCAGAAAATGAAAAGACTTGGAATTGGGATTTTAGGAATGAGTGCAGTTAGGTGGCCAGGATCAGGCAAAACTGAAGTTGATGACATGACAATGTACTACTCTGGAAGTAGTGAAAACAATCATCAAAACAGAATTGGAATAATATTAAACAAAAATGCCAATAAGTCACTGTTGACCTTCATCCCCTACTCATAGAATGATGTTATTAAAACTGAAAGGCCAACTACTAGATATCAATCTGTGCTCTTACTGCTGACAAAAATTATACCGAGATGGAAGAATTTTGTGATCAGTTAAAAGAACTAATGAAAAATACAAAGAAACATGATATTAACATCATCATGGGTGATTTCACTGCCAAAGTTGGGAAAGGTAAAAGTGAAGATATAGTTGGCAAACATGGACTGGGAAAAACAAATGAGGAGACTGTTTTATGCAATTCTGCCAAGAAGAGGAACTAATAATCACAAACACATGGTTTAAGCTACCACCCTGAAGACTATATACTTGCTTACCACAGGATAATAATACAAATATAGCCAGAAACCAAATTGATTACTTACTAATTAACGATTAATTAGCAAATAATCATAAAGAGTACAAAAACCTCTCTTAGTGTGGATATTGCTTCTGATCATAATCTACTGGATTATGTGCTGAACTCAGCTAGAGTTCAGCACATATGAAACAGCAAGAGTTGCTGTTTGAAACTGTAACAGTTGCACTCTTTTATTGTCTTAGTCAAAGTGTTTTCCATTACATTCTTTGGCATTTTGTTACAGGGTTATGCTGAAAGCACCAAATCTCATCAACAGTAATAACTATCATAAACAATAAACAGCCAACTGTGTATAAATATCAGAATAAATAAAGCTGCTGCTGCTTTTGATCTTCACTCAGAATTACAAAACCATCTTTTCAGGTTTTTTTCACATTTCAAAATTCACCATTGAAATTTTCCTCACTGTTTCTCTATCTAAATTTAATTCTTCTCCATTAATCATGCACTTAATCATCTGTAGGACTGAAAAAATTGTTGCATTCTTTTCACATTTTCACATGTCTGATGAATTTATGATTGCTATTTCATTTGTTGTTTCTGACAACTTCCCATTGGTCTTTAAACTTATACCACTCAAATACACCAAATTTTTGCATCATCACCATAAACCAATATTAACATGTCTAGAGCTTCACTTGCATTTTTGCTTGTCTTTGCAAAACTTGATGTTAATGCACATCAAGTTCATTCATATTCATATTGTTCATTCATATTTCTACCAAAAGTGAGAAATTTGCACATGCAAACTCTACCACAACTACTGGCTTGATTGTTTTGGTATGAATCTAGGCATTGGCACAAACATGTCTATAAACACTGATAGTCACATAGTTCTGCCTGGTTTGCCATACATATGATAGCTTTATATTATAAAACACTTATTAATTTTAATCCTTTTCGTAAATAAAAGATGTTGTGCTACAGTATATGAGTGATTTATTGTTTAGAATGAATAGATGCTCTTCGTGATTATTCAAAAGACTGAAAATTTGGAACTGGGCATGCTTAATGTGGGCAGATAACTGTTGTGATTCATAACGTATATTGGTAAGTCTGGTTATACAAGTTTTCAGCATATCCACTCTCCAACCCAAAGAAAGGAAGCATTCAAACTGCATGTTTGAATGCTTCCTTGGGCATGGATATTTTTGTTTGTATTTATATGAATATGAAAGATAACCATGGTACAGTGCATACTTGACCAAAAAAAAAAAAAAAAAAAAAAAAAAAAAAAAAAAAAAAAAAAACTACATCTTGGAACATCCAGATACCCAGTCATATGAAATTATCATGTAGTGGGATATCTAAGATTCCTTCTGGCTCTGACAAGTTTTTTCATCTTCTAAGAGCCAGAAGACTTAAATCCACATTACATTTTCTGTAATCAGATCAGCCAACAGCAGAGAGATCTGGGACAAAGTATAGATAGTGAAGAGCAAATTCATTTTCACTACTGAAATATAATAGATATAAAATTGCTGATCCAAACGCACTCGCCCCTTCCAGAATTCCTGGTCCCTAAAAAGCAAAAAAGTAAAACAGCGAATGCTCTTCCATGGATCAGCATAGATGCTCTGTCTACAACATTTCTGCAAGGATGGATTTCTGAATGGCAACTAGCTGCTTATGCATAATTTTTTGGAGCAGGAAGGGATGGGGGATGACCTCTTGTCTTTTATAGATTTTTGGAGAGCAGCATTATATATATATATATATATATATATATATATATATAAATAAACAAGATAGTCTGGCTTACTTAAATGCCATCCATATTAGAACACATATAATTAGATTGGAACATTTGTCAGATAGGCTTAAAAAAATTCACTGCCAGCTTTATTTGACATGGGAAAAGCTTGCAGGTTCAGTAATCAGAGTTCTGTTTTTGATGTTACTTTATTTGCTGTTGAGTTAACGTGATAGCAGCAGAACTTCCCATAACCAGGTTAGGGTCATGTTGGAAAATGAAGCCATGGATCATCTTTCTACACTGAGAGTGCTTGTCAAACAGTTTAGATTTTCACCACGGAAGATTATGTGTGCTTCTGACAAACCATTAGAAGCAGTATGTCTTAATAGTTTTAGTGTATTTAGGCTTAAGTTCTGTTTGAATGTTGCATTTTTTGGTTTAATGTTATTAAGTTGTCAGTAGGAATAAATTAAGCATGGTTAATAACTGTAGTATTTCTTCTCTTTCATAGAGATCTCATTAGGAATATGATATTGCATGTGCAACACAAAAACAAGTAGAAGTGATTAGACTAAAAGCAGTAGATCTTAAAAACAAACTCAACCTCATTAAATATGGATGTGTGAAAGGCTGCAATATATGGAAAACTGTAATTCTTAGATACCAAAGGGTATATTAAATAAACGGGTATAAGTTCTTTTCGCTATACCCTTTGGTATCTATTTGGTCTAGCTATTCACTGATGAAGCCTCAAAAAAGGCTGAAACCGGTCTGGGTAGTGACCTCTCACCATAATGTAGTAACAGCATACATTTCCTAGGAAATGTGTTTTTACATTATGGAAAATACCAAGATTAGCGATCAGAACTTTCCCCACCTTTGCAACGAGTTGCCTGAGATTGTACTACGTACTAGGACTACTTGCATTAGCTCACGCTAGTAGCTGACGATACTTTTATAGTTTACTATATTCGGCATGAAACTCTCTGATTGCAATGTTTGAGTTTCTTATTCGGTTTTAAAACAACGTGGGATTTAATACCCCTTTTAATTTGAATAATGTTTATATCGCTGAAATGAAGCCTATTGGCTCTTTATATTTAAATAACTTATATAATTTCTTTCTATGAAAGAAATGAAATGTTTGGGTCATTACACTATTATTTAATTTATTCCTAGTGCATCATTACATTAAACCTAAAAACGTGAAAAACATAGTCTTCGTTTTGATCCATAGTTCCCAAAATTAAGAATAGGACACAT
Source organism: Typopeltis vanoorti (assembly GCF_054136105.1). Classification (NCBI taxonomy): domain Eukaryota; kingdom Metazoa; phylum Arthropoda; class Arachnida; order Uropygi; family Thelyphonidae; genus Typopeltis; species Typopeltis vanoorti. The sequence goes on along the minus strand of NC_143564.1, from coordinate 88,184,374 downwards.
AATGAGGACAGAGCCAAGGTTCATGGAACTAGTGTTGAATAGGTTTATCATTCCTATCTTACGTACATCAACTTGGAATAAGTTGATGTATGTGATATATCCGTGGTACATTTTAAACATTCTTCTCTCCTTGTCTTCCACTTCTTGAGATGCAAATCAGTGCTCCTTGTTCCATTTCTATTGATCACTTATGTTATAAAAATTAGATTATGGTTTACTGGTGCACCTTTGCCAGAAACAGTACAGATTGATGGTTGGATCCAATTTACCCATTAGGCAATCAGAATAGCAAACAATGCTCTTGGAACACCACATGTTCCTAGTCTATACATGAAGCAAATGAACCATCACTATAATTTCAGTATGAGCAGCTATACCATCAGTATGCACTGAAAATAAAATCCTTACCAGATCATTCTTTCCTTAACTGTTTCTTGTACTCATCAAGAAATACTATAACACAACTGACATATATCCCTCTGGTTTGTGTATCAAGAACTGCTGCAAGGACTACTACTAGTGCAATTTCTAGATATCATGATTGGCATAATATTGCCCATTGCTTTGCTTAATTTTTATCTCTTCCTGTTTTTAGCAGCTCTGTTTGTGAAAGAGCTGCTAAATGGAATTTTCTACTTCTGCTTTCCTCTGATGTTTTACCTATCTATGCAGACAATTCAAAATCAGTTTTTCAATAGGATTGCCTGCTGTCTTTTGAGACATGATATCCAGATCTCATTGGAGTGCAGAAACTATATTACTGACCTGCAGTACAATATAACTTATGCATTAAATTGTGCAAAGATGAAATGCTCTCAGAGGTGCTAATATTATATACACAGATTCTTTAAACAACTACAGGCATTATGAAGTCTGGTATACCAGATCCAACATGTTCAACAGATTCAGCATTGGTGATTGTTCAAGACTATGCTTGAACATTTATTACCTATGCTGGAACCCAAATTTCATTGGGATTAAGAGAAACAAGGCAGCAGATATTGTTAATATGGTCAGCTCATCCCTTAGAAATTGCTGTCTTCTTCTTCCTTATACCAGTTATATTATAGATCATAAGACAAAAACTATCCAGTAGCAGATATCATGGAATAGAGACTAACAACAGAATATACTAGATTAATACTGAAATTAATCTAGTATATTCTGTAGCAACCTAATCTGTGTGCTGAAACTGTAGAGGGAAAGTTGCACTTGCCCAGTTCTACACTGGTCTTCTCATACACTACTTTCTATTGAGGGTAAATGACATACCTATGTGTGAGTACCATAATTATGTTTCAAACTTCATTAAATAGGTAATTTATACATCTCCCATTTCTTTAATGACCTCAGTCATTATTTTAGTAGTATATACTAGTTTGCCTGGGCCTTCAGGCAGTTTTCATCTGACTTATTAAATGTAAATTGTGTTTTTAAATTTCTATAAAAATAATTTTATAATTGTATATAAAAATATTTGAAACTAACATTATTGTACTAGTTTGATCTTTGATATAAACATTCAAATTTTCTTCCATATAAAATTTTTAATATGCATATGTTCCTTGTATATTTTTAATCTTGGCCTTGATTCATTATAGTTACATGCTAATACACCAGTGATCATCAAAGCAAAACACTATTGTGATGAATCACATGTTTTGTGTATGTGTTCATTTGACTGACAGTGGCAAGTACCCAGTATGGTTACGATTCACCATACTGGGTACTTGTAACCATACTGGGTACTTGCCAGTATGGTTACGATTCACCTACTTTTGATTTTTTCATTTTGCGCTCAGTTAGTCTGGTTTGTGCTGTAAGTTGATTTTCTTCTTTAGTTTTGCCTCACAAAGATAAGCATGACCTCAAACATTAGTATCAATACCATCATCATCATAAAACATTTTATAGTACTGTTAAGTACCCATATGGTTCACCTGCTTTTTATTTTTTCCGTTTGCACTCAGTTAGCTTGGCTCATGTTGTAAGTTGATTTTCTTCTAGATTCTTTGGTTTTTGCCTCAGAAAATTAAACATGACCTCAAACATCAGTTAGTATCAGTGCCATCATCATCATCACAATTATCAAAGATTTGATAGTGCTGTTATATATACACTGTGGTATAAAATAGGAATTTGGGTAATTTGTGATGCTTATATGTTACAACCTTCAGGACATACTTGTGTCTTCTAATAGAAGACTAATAATAAATATTGGTATCATATAAGCCGTTTTTTGAACTAGTGCTAAAATCCACAGTATCAAAATCAGTTACATTTATATTATTTGAAAATTTAAGGTTTACTTATGCTAGTAATAGCTACAATCTCCCCCCCCACCACCACCACCACGCACACACCACATGCACTTTTCTAACCAGTAGATGCCTAATGGTTTTGGAAACAATTGATCTAAGATATAACACAATCTCAGGAATATATAAACTAGATTTCTATGGTATTTAGTGTGCTTCTCACAGTAATTTAAAATTTTAAATACATTTAAGTGCAATTCATTTTCATTTGAAAATTATTTTTGTACCCAGAGGTACCAATGCAGGGATATTAAATTTATGGCAGGTTTGCATTCATAATAAACAAGATGATTAAAACAAAAACCTTATTTTAAAATGAGTATTTAATATATGCTGATATGATGGGAAAAATTCATCCTCTTTGGCATAACCTTCTTCATAGTAGTACTAATCAAGTGTTGAATAGTTTTAATTTTACATTTGATCTGAACCTTGAACATTTTGCTCATGGCATGGCATGGTGTGTGTGTGTGTGTGTGTGTGTGTGTGTGTGTGTGTGTGTGTGTGTGTGTGTGTTTATAGTTTGCTTTGTCCACAGCTTGGTAGAAAACCATCATCTTCAACTAGAGACAAAGTAATTGCTTTAAATATAAAAGACCAAATAAAGTTCTTTTGTCATTGTTTAAGTTTGAATCTAGTTATCCTTTCTAGGTACCTACATACTACTTATTCCCCTTCATGCTTTTTGATACGTAAGGCTGAGATCTGTCTTCTTCACCTTGGGGTAGACTATCCCATGATGGTCCCAAGCCTGAATAATGGAGGAGGAGATTTGGGCAACAGGCTAATCACCCTTCCCCCATAAAAATTTCCTGATTATCGAAACCAAGAATCCAAAGACTTCTAGATAAGTGACAGAGAAATTATTTGGTGAGATAACTGAACTGTGAAGATGTCTAACATAAAAATAATATGCTGTCAGTTGCCAACTTTGTAATTCAGTAATGTTTTATATAATATTATGTTTAATATTTGTTCATTAGTTCACTGATGTAGAATTTTATTATTCTGTGAATGAAAATAATTCAGTTTCATTTTGATATGTTTAGTTAAATTTGCATATGTGAAAATAGTAGTTTTGTATCCAAGTAAACTATGATTATATTAGATACATTCAATTCATTAAATTAGTAAAGATTTCATTTTCTTTACAGAGATGGTGAAATCCGCTGTGAGATAATGGAGAAATTATTACAGGCTGTTTTACAAGAGGTAAGCTTTAAAGACACTGATAAACTCCTGAGCAATGTGAGGGTTTGATTGAGTCATTTTACACTTGGGAAAAAATTCATTGTACTGTTCACCTTCATAAATGTTCTGAATGTCTGCTTGGATGCATATTCTGACTCATTCAATATAATGTGTAATTTTATTAAGAATTGTATTATTGAAGATCAGCAGCCAATTTCTGTATAGAACATTTTGAAAAATATGCTCTTGATACTACCTACTTCAAACTTTCTATTTGGCTGGGATACATTGATTCAACCACCAACATCCTGAATGCAGTTCACTGTAGAAAAATGGGACTAGCCTGCATTTTCTAGATACTCTAGTCACACATATTCCCAGTGGTGCCCTTTCTTTCTTTGTTTATTGAAAGCCCATTCAAACAGATACATACAGATACATGTACAAACTTTCCCATCATTCCTCCTCTCAGCAGTTTGGTATTATTGAAACTCTTTGTCAACAGAACTTCCAATCTTTGTTCCACCAGGCTTTCCTGGTGAAACTTCTGAACTCTCCTTTATTTGCCAGACCATCTTTTTGTCCAGTAGCCAGTGGCGCACCCAGATAGGGGGACAAGCCCCCCCCCCCCCCAAAAAAAAAGAAAAAGAAAAAGGAAAAAACACTAGAAAATTTTCCAAAAATCTTTTTCTAATTAAAATTAATTTTTTTTATTTATGTTGTGTCATGTCTTCTATTTCTATACTACTTATGAATTAGTGGTTACATACGGTGGGAATACCCATAGCTCTCGGGAATCACAGCCACTGTTGAATGTGAGGCGAACGAAGTATTGCTCCGTCGGACCGAGCACTACTTTGTTTGCTCGAGCCAGATCATAGGAGATCACGGGTATCATGTATTGGCAATCACTGCAAATGCTCAGTCATAGGTCGTATGCAATGCGTAGCATGTATTCTCAAATCATCAACTTAACTCCCCTTCCCCCAAGATTAAATCCTGAGTGTGCCACTGCCAGTAGCCACAATTACAAAACAGATTAACAAAATAATTATAGCTTCCATCTCATCACATACCTCTTACTATACAGATTACAGTAATGCTTTTGCTGTTCCTTGTATTGGGGGACACCTCAGAAAAAATATTCACCACTTCCAAATCTCATTTGAAGCTGGTTGCCCTAATCCACTCTCCTTCCTGCTCTCTCTGTTCCAGGTGTTTAGAAGGTTAATTTTTATTGCAACTAATCATATTATGGTCAAGCTTAAAGATCTGTGAACACAAGAAATACATCTGCCATCACAATTTTGGTAGTTAGGTCTAGCTGATAATGCTTTGGATACCCTGCACAAAATCAAATGGAGGAAAACTCATTCTTTATTGCAGCAAATAGGAACTTGAATAAATATAGTCATGTTAAACTTTCCATGATTCGAGAAACATTAATTTTCAGGTTTCTAAGTTCTTCCACTTATTGTTTTGTGTTTTTTGTCTGTGTGTTATAAAAGCTTTAATATTGTATTCCTGAAGATTACTCTGTGACAGGTGAAATATGAGAACAATTAAACTTGTGCTTAATATTTTCTCTGTGATATATTCATCATTAAACCTAATTATGACTTGAAATGATCTTCTTTAATATTCTTGTGGTATCTTTCTGGAAATACTCTGAGTGGCATGTGGTACACTGTTTCTGGTATAGTAGGAGGTGATTTGCCTTAGCTATTTATGTTGAAATGGTGGAAAGTGGCCAGTGTTATGTTTAGGTGTTGTTATGTTGATCTTTTTTTTTTTTTAATGTGAAACCGGTGGAAGCACTGAGCAGAAGTTGCACCTGATACCTTTTGCAAGAAAATATAAGGCACAATTTCTACTGGTACAAGCTTTCTCCATTGGATGCACCCATTCACAGTGGATGGGACCTCCTAATGATAGTACTACCAGCACTTTTTATTCTTGTACTATGATTTTCTTCCTGTATTCTTCTTCTCTCTGCTTCTTTTTTACTATCTTCTCTGGCAGACCACCATCACTGGGACCTAATGTCTTAATGCCATGTTTGCTTTGTGGTGCAACTTGTGAACATCCAGAAAGGGGATCCTAGTAAACTCACACGACTTTGGCTTCTGCTTCAGCAAGACTAGTGGTACTTGATACCTACTAGTACCTGCCCAGGATCACTTGGCTAGTAATGAGCTTGCCTGCAAGGGTCAGTGGTGTCACAGTAAATCTCATCATGATTTGTGGACAGGACCCACAGCTTGCTGTGGTGCCACCATAGTGTCCAGGGTAGCCTTGATGTTCCACTCCTGAGAGCAGCATTGCTTGCTAGAAATCAGACGTCAATGTATATTTCAGTGGTGGGTAGGAAACTACCACTGAATCAAACTCCCTTTAAGAATAAGTAATTTTTCATTTCGTCCTTAGGTTTATCGAGGACCTTCAACAAGCCCTGACCATATTCAGAAACCATTGAAACATCAACCGAAAACAAAAGAAAGTAAAAGATATCACAGACAACAGTAAACATATCAACCTTTTTAATACTACACTAAAGTGATGAATGCCCACTAGGGGAAATTACCACCCTTCTTAATTCAGAAGGGTTTAGATTCAGTGAAAATACTTTGTCCAGGGGACATTGTCATAGAAACAAGATAGATAGACACATTCAGGTCATGTCCTTCTTGCAACATCCATCAGAGAAATACTAATCAGAATTGGACCTCCTTAATGTCCGCAATGAAAATGTTTACATTAAACTAATATGCTCATAAAATGAAACTGCAAGGTGTTCAAAAAACATCTTGCATTTAGTAATGGAAATATCAAATTAAAGTTTGCAGCACAAAATGGGAAGATTTCCCCCACAGTGCCACAAATGACATTTATCACTGGCAACTTGTCACATTTGTTAATCAATTTTCACAAATTAAGTGCAATTTAATTTTTGCAGATGGAAAAAAAAATATAAAAGAAGAATAAATATATTTCTTAACAAATTTGTACTTAAAATAAGAGTACTCTGATTGGTGGTGGAAATGAAGATTTTGATGATTTATGTCAATCTTACAAAAACTTGAAGATACCATATATTGCACTATAGCCATATTTGTAGGACTGTAGTGAAGAAAAAGTGAAAATAATGTGAAAAAAAAAAGTTAGAATTAAAGAAAAAATCATGACTTACAGGGTGAAAAACATAGTCTCAGCATTGAGGTGGGGAGGGCATTTTTTCTCACTGTTTCTTTGACATTAGTCACAAATATGGCTGTGATGAAATACTGCATTTGCTGGCATATAAGACACCCCCCCCCTTTTTTTTTTTGTACACATTTTTTTAGGAAAAAAACTTTATCACTGAATATTATAATGAATTTACAGTATTTCAAATATAAAGTAATAAGTAGGTCTACTTTTAACAAATACCTAATCTAACTAGGAAAGAGTATCCACCTTTTAATCTTCTTTGTCAAAACCCAGAAATTCATCTCCAGAGCTAAATGAAGAGACACTTGAAACCTCTTCTAAATCAGAATCTGAGTCCTCGTACAACAAATTGCCCTGTGTACCATCCAGTGCATTACTAATGCCACACGTCTTAAATGATTTAACCACTGTCTCAGTTTTCACAGCATCCCATGAAGCATTGACCCACTCACAAACTTGTGAAATGCTAGGCCTCTTCCTTCTTCCTGATGGCATAACCTCCAAATCTGAAGACTGCATCCAGCTGTTCCACTTCTCCTTCATAAATCCCTTAAATGGTTTATTAATACAGATATCTAAAGGTTGAAGCTGACTAGTTAGACCTCCTGGAATTACAGCTAACTGAGTTTTCAATTCCTTGAGTTTATTTGTAACATTGTCTGTTCTGTGAGAACAAAACTTATCCCATACTAGCATGGCAGGCTTCTTCAACAGTCCACCAGGCCGCTTAGACCAAATTCATCTATCCATAACGTCATTCCTCCTCCATCCATCCAGCCTTTTGCATGAACATGTACAGACCCTCCTTTAAGCAGTTTTTTGGGTAGCGTCTTCCTTTTAAAAATCAATAGTGGCGGCAATTTTGTCCCATCAGCACAGCAGGATAGAACAACCCAACCATGTAGTGAGTTTTTTCGTGCCCCGAAGTTTTAACAGTAACACTTTTTGTGCCCTTGGAATCTACAGATTTGTTTTGAGGGCACATCAAAAGTCAGCTGAACCTTGTTTGCGCAAGTTCAAAATTTTCTCGTATCCTTGCTTTAATGACGGATTGATGAAATTCAATAATTTTTTCTTCATATTCAGCTGGCATCTTTTGTGATATTTTTGTTTTAATCCACATACATAGCTGGTTTCTCTTCATGAATCTTGAACACCATGATGTTGATCCAGAAAAGTTGGCGATCCCTCTGTTAGTGGCTGTTGCTTTCGCTTGGTGAATAATCATTTTTGTAGACACTGAAAGTCCAGCTTTTCTGTGGTCTTTTAAAATCCAAGTATTCAGTTTTGCCTCAAGTTCTGGCCATTTTGCAGTTCCACTTCATAGGTGATGTTTACTGTGAGTTGCTTTTTTTAGATCCTCTTCCTAATTCTACCAAGTTCTTATCATTTTCTCAGTTGGGGTGGCCCGAAATGCCTCTCTGCAACCCTGTTTCCATGTTCTTTAGCATGGAAACAGGGCTGCAGAGAGAAATTTAGAGAACATTTAACAGCAGAAATTTATACCCGTTCACAACAACCGTGACAACAATTGAGAAGTTTAAACGAACAGGAACACAGCTGTGATCGTCGATGACAGCACATGTGCATCCACTGAACTCTACGTAACTGGAATGCTCTCACACACTGCAAGGAAGAAATCGCGTAACTCGGAACAGAGAAAATTTCCAGAATTGAAAGTAATAAAAAACTGAGTATCAGTGTATAAGATGCATCCTGTTTTTCAGACCTATTTTCAAAGAAAAAATGCATGTTATATGCCGGCAAATATGGTATATGATATTTTCACCAATACGTTTTTGTAAAATTGAAATAATAATTCATTCGCAGTGTTACTTGTTTAGTAGACACTGTCATTTGCTGAGATTTGGCTAAGTTATTCTTCTTTTATTAACTTTTGCCAACTGCACAAATTAAGCATTTAATTTACAAAAATAAATTAAGTTGACAAACAGCAAAAAAATGTGAAGAAAAAGCTTTCCATAGTTCAAATTTTGGTTTGCTATTATATCACTAAATGCAATAAGATGGAAATTATGTTTTTTTGCATCTCAGTTTCCTTTGTATGTTCATATTCTTTGGATGTTGATAAACATCCTGCATTAATTTTAAGGAAATAATATTTGATATTCAAAACAAAAACAGAATCATTTGAAGAGGAGTGAATTGCATAAAAAAATTAACCTTAGGGATACAATAAGTGCTATCATTATGGATGATATATACTATGGCAGATGCAGATTGAAAGGAGGAGAAAGCATCAAGAGATAAGAGAGGGAATCAGTTCTGGTGCTTTTCATTTTTTTTTCTTTCTTTCATCCGTAATTTTCTTTTTCTATATGATTTATAATTTAATAATTTTCTTTTCTTTTTTTAAAATAAAATTCGTGACATGACCAAAAGCACTAGCATTGTGATAATAAAATTAACATATTGAACACGCAACAGTGCCACAACCAACAGCATTAGTATTGTGATAATGAGATTCACATATTGAACATATAATGGCATCTGTTTAGTATGCAGTTTGCACTGCAGGAAAGGGCATTCTAGGAACCTCTAGTACGGGTAAAAACCTGTTATATGAAGATGCATTCAACAAGCTATTTAAATAACACAGAGTCCACTGTACCATGATAAAAATCACGTATGCCAAGGTATGTTCTAAGAGTCAATAAATTGACATTTAAGGTCCACTGACAACATTTGTGGTTTTGTGAAAAGGATGCAAAAGTTATCCCACTCAATACCAACTGTTTCAAGTATATTGATTCCAGAGAACTAATCTAGGGAGAAAAATAGAAGGAACTTTTGTATGTTCTATTTGTCTTTGTAATTATAGTGATGTAAATAAGATTGCTTGAAAGGCATTCTTTTTTCTTGCCTTTGCACAAAATTAATAAAAATTATCCATAAATCATCTTATCAAAATAAGTTGTGGTGTGGATCTACATCTTACCAAAATAAGATATAAAAATGATAACATTTCTGTATCTCAAATAATAACATTGTTTCATTTAAGATATAGAAAAGAAACACTTATAATAATGATGATAATAATAATGGTAAGCACTTACTATATTTCTGATCTGAACATGGACTATTTATTACTAACTCCATGTTCCAACATAAAGATGTGCACAAATTACATGGAGAGAAGATGCAAGGAATAAGAAAAGTCATCACCATCAAATTCCAGACATGTATCCTCAAGGGGCATACAGGATATGATAGTACTACATGAAAAATTTACATCATTACTAACTCCCTATCCACAATTTTCCTCCAAATCAGTCTGTTACTTGTCAAGACTCCAACATTATCAGATCTTATATTTCTATCATCTAAGGCACTTTGTACCATATCAATCTACCTATATCTTGGTCTTCCTCTGGGTCGTTTTCCTGCCAACCTGGCAGAGAACACTTGTTTTGCTAATCTTTCCTCGCCCATTCTGTTCAAGTGACCATACCACCTGAGATTTAGCTCTGCTAACGCATTCTTGGATGCTGACATGTCAAGTTCTTTCCTAATATCCTCGTTTTTAATATGATATTGCCATTGATGCCATCTGTTCACGCCTCTAATCTTTCTCAGGACTGTCATATCTGCAGTCTCTAGTCTTTGGTCAAGTGTTTTACTTCTGACCCAGCTCTCAGATCCATAAATTAAAACTGGTTTGAACACTGTTGTATACAGCTAATTTAGTGTTCCTACTAATTTCTCTCTTATTCCATATGAATTTATTCATTTGACTTCCTACCATACCAGCTTTGTTGATTCTGCTGTCTATTTCCATATTTAATTTACCATCTTCACTAAAAATTGTACCTAAGTAGCTGAAATGTTTTACTTGTTCCACAGGTTCCCCATTCAAAAACAGTTGACATTTTCAACTATTCTACCTATTTTCATTGTCTTTGTCTTTTCATTCCTGACCTTCATACCATATCTATTACAACAGTTATTCAATTTAGTCAAAGAATCTTGCAAACTTGTAGCAGATTTATTTAGAAGTAGAACATTGCCTGCATAAAGCAAAGAGCTGACATTAACATCTCCAATTTTGATATCATGTTTAATACCACTTTCCTTCATAATGTGATCCATATAGATAATGAATAACAGAGGGGATAATGTACAGCCTTGTCTCACACCAGATTTAACATTAAACCATCTTCCTGTACTTCCTTCAATTCTAACTGCTGACTTACAACTCAAATAAAGACTTAAGTATTGCTTGATATAATGCTCCATTGACACTATATAACTGCAGTGTATGAATAGCTTCTCTCTCTCTCTTGGCCCCTTGTCTTATGCCTTTTCCAGATCGACAAAACTTAAATACAGATCTTTATTATATTCCCATGCTTCCTCAACTAAATGTCATAAAGTGAAGATCTGATCCTGACACCCTCTATTTGGTCTGAATCCAGCTTGTTCTTCACCAAGCTTTTCTTCCACAATTCTTCTCAACCGTTTCTCAAGTATACTGGCATAAATCTTGCCTGGAACACTCAGTAGAGAAATAACTCTAATTCTCACATTCAGTTTTATTTCCCTTTTTATATATGGGTACTATTAGAGCTGTACTCCAATCATCAGGAGTTTGTCCTTCTGTCCAGGCCTTCTGAACTATGCAGTGCAGCCACTGTAAGACTTTTATACCACCATACTTCAGCATTTCTGGTTGAATATCATCTACTCCTGCTACCTTTCCACATTTCAAGCCTTTGATGGCTTTTTCTACTTCAATTATGGATATTATTATTCCTGATACATCCAAGGAGTCCGAAGACTCATCGCGGGAGGACATCTTCATCTGTCTCTACACCTTACCTCTACTACGAATCAATGCCATCTACCGCCCACCTCCAACACCACCACAATTAGTAATTTTTGTCTGTAAATTGCATGTGTTCTGAAGGGCCGATTTGTATGTATGCGGGATGAAAAACCCGAGTTTCCGGGAGAAAAAACCCTGCTACCTCCGTATGAGATCGGCTAACTCACCGTCGATTGAAATCGATCAGATAAAGATTCCTCCCATCGCGACGAGAATCGAACTTAGGCCTATTCCAATCGAAGGGCGCAATGTACCTTCGTTCTTCCAATTGCCCTACGGAGGCACTCCTGATTGCATGCCTGGTCAGTGTTTTCCATCACTGTGCTGTCATCACTGCTAGTTTCATTTAGCAATCTTTCAAAGTAATTGCTCTATACTTCAGGGATATCTTTTTCTCCATTTTCGATATCACCTTTATCATCTCTAATTCCTTTTCAGCACTCTTTTCTCCATTTCTGAGCTTCTTCAACAACCTCCAGAATATCTTGCCACCGCCTTGATATTTATTTTCTGTGTTCTTACCAAAGTCTTCCCATGACTTTTGTTTAGCTAGTTTTACACAGCGTTTAGCTTTCTTATTCTCTAAGAGCAAAAGCTGACTTATTTGCCAGAAACTTTTGATATGCTTTCTTCTTTTCCTTCACTGCCTCTTTAACTTCCTGTGTCCACCACGGAGTTCTGAATTTTCTATTCTTGTAGACAACCTCACCAAATGCCTTTCTGGCAGAATCAATCAATGTTTTCTTCAGCGCTTGCCACTGAATCTCCACGGTTTGATTCCTGTTCTCAAAGTCTTTCATTTTTTCTTGAATGATGTTGGTATATTTTAGTATGCATTTAACATCTGAGAGCTGCTCAACTTTTATTCATTTTAAGACTTTCTTACATGTTCTTCTTTTCAATATGAAATTCAGTTTTATCCTGCTTAAGACTAAATGGTGATCACTTAATTTCACATCCTCTGTAGACTCTAGTGTCCTGCACCAGAGAGAAAACATCACTATCAACAATAATATAGTCAATGAGACTTTTCTTATTCCTAGCCTCTTCTCTCCATTTGGAATTGTACACGTTTTTATGTTGGAACATGGTGTTAATAATAACCAGTCCATGTCCCGAGCAGAAATCCAACAAGTATTTGCCATTATTATTAGTTTTGCTCTTTTCTCCAAATTTTCCCAAAATATTTTTGTATGTCTGATAATCATTTACTACTCTGCTATTTAGATCCCCAACAAGGACCAACTTTTCCTTTTTCATTGTGTCAGTTGCTTTTTCTAAAGCCTCAAAAAATTCCTCCACTTCTACCTTAGTAGAACCTTCTGTGGGACCATAGGCACAAATAAGTCTCATTGTCCAGTTCTCCATTCTGATATTTGCCCACATCACTCTACTTGAAATTGCCTGCCATTCAAGAAGATTAGCCATGTATTTAGTGTTGAATACAATGGCTACTCCTTCTTTTCCTTGATTGTCATTGCCTGAATATAACATTTTGTATTTATTGCTCAGAAAGATCTCACCAGTTTTGGTCTTTTTTGTTTCAGTCACCCCCTATTATGTCGATCTGGTACTTATTCGAGCGATCTGACAAATTTCCAGTTTTTTCGAAACATCATATTACAGACAGTATTCTGGCAGGAGTTATAGGACCTCAACCTCTCTTCATTCTTTTCTGCGTTCGAAACTTTTGGAAAACTTCCACTACTGATTCTCCACTTACATAAGGCAACCTCACTAACAGTATCTTATCCACCAAAGTAAGCATCACAGCAACAAATTTTTCTTTTCACAAAAACAATTCTGTTTGCCCCAATGACTGGGAATTTGCATGCATTGATTATGAGCTGTCAGCAGTACATACTACATTTTATAGAACTCTCATTTAAACTTATTTGTGTCAGTTGCTTTGTCTAAAGCCTCAAAAATTCCTCCACTTCTACCTTCTGTGGGACCATAGGCATAAAATAAGTCTCATTATCCAATTCCCCATTCTGATATTTGCCCACATCACTCTACTTGACACTGCCTGCCATTCAAGAAGTTGAGCCTCGTATTTTGTGTTGAATACTATAGCTACTCCTTCTTTTCCTTGATTGTCATTGCCTGAATATAACGTTTTTTATTTATTGCTGAGAAAGATCTGACCAGTTTTTGTCTTTTTTGTTTCATTCACCCTTGTTATGTCGATCTGGTACTTATCTTATTCCTCCGCTAGTTCCATTTCTTTGCCATTCAGGCTTCTTATGTTGGTAGTACCGATCTTCAATTCTTGTGATATTGAGTTGAGGTGAGTTTTAGGATTTGTTCCAGTAGCTGACTTTTCGCTGTTTTCCCTGGTTCCCTAGCGAAAACAAGGGGGGCCTTGTTTAACCAGCGACGCCCCAGCTGGCATGAAATTTTGTCATGTTGTAACATCATTTTGTATATTGGTTTAAGCCAATAAGAATACAATTTGGTTGGCTAAATCCCAATTGCGAGCCCAACCTTGTTCTTTCAGTTTCCAGATAGATACCTAACAGGGTGCACCATGAGAAGGTGAGGATTGGAGATTAGGTCAGAAGCCCCCCTGGCCGGTTCTGCACATTCCTTTAAAGGCTATGTGGAGGTCTACTCTCATTTATACAGCTTAGATAAAACATATGTCCATAGTCGTCGACAAGTTTCGCCAGCTAGGGTCTGTCTGGCTTTATCAAGACTGGTAAAACATTAAATGCTGACAAAAGAATGCAGTAACGACTTAAAAAACAGTTAAACAAATTGAAGAGCATGCGTGACATCAAAAACATAAAGCATGGAGACTTAACCATTGTTATTAAACTGCATTTTATAATTTTTTGCATAATTGAGGCTCAGTTATGCAGGCTCAATCTTCATCAAAATAGCAAGAATCATGAAGCCTTTTAACATCAGAGTTGCTTTTAAACCTATTTTAACTACACGGCACTTATTAAGATCTCCTAAGGACAGCATCACTTTCTACAAATACGCAGAGGTTTACAGCATACCGTGTTCGTGTGGACTGACTTACACAGGCCAAACTTCACGAAGCCTAGAAATCCAGAAGAAGGAACATGTCAGTGATATAAATAATAACAGAACAGACACCTCAGGATTAGCACATAATTTCTCAATTTCAAACCATTCCATTGTCAGACCTGAAATTGATTTGGACAACAGCTCGATGCCATACATTGAAGAGGATTACAAATGTGGAACCTTTTGAAGAAGCTGCAGTAGTACTACAGACAGGAGACAACCTCAATAAGAACTAAGGCATAATATTAAAAGATACTTGGAAAACTTAATTAATTCATTATGTTTAGCAGAACTCAATTACACAAAAAAATTATAAAATGGTTTAATAACAATGACTAAGTTTCCATGCTTTATGCTTTTGATATCACACGTGCTCTTCAATTTGTTTAACTGTTTTTTAGGTCATTACTGCATTCTTTTGTTTGCATTTAATTAGTATAACCTTACTCATCTTGATAAAGCCAGACAGACCCTAACTGGAGAAACTTGTCGACGATTATGTACATATGTTTTATCTAAATCATGGTTGAATAAATCCAATATAATATATCATATTTAGTGAAAAGGACCAAATATTAACTATCAAAAAATCTTATTTACTATGTTATTATTGACAGTGATGAATTCCCACTGTTGCAGGACAAGAGTATACAGAAGATTTGAAATAGGAAGTGATCATCTTTTAGTGTTGAGCAGGATAAAATTGAATTTCATATTGAAAAGAAGGTTGTGCAAGAAAAGTGTTGAAATAAATTTAAGTCAAACAGCTATAATGTGATCTGTAAACTCAAACACACAAACATTATTCAAGAAAAACTGAAAAAGTTTGAAAACAAGAACCAAACCTTGGAGACTGTGGCAAATACTGAAGAAAAAATTGATTGATTCAGCCAGAGAGGTGTGTGGTGAGGTAATATGGAAGGATAGAAAAATCAGAACTTCATGGTGGACCCAGGAAGTTAAAGAGGCAGTCAAGGAAAATAAGAAATTATATTGAAAGTTCCTAGCAAATAGGTCAGTTTATGCTCTTTGGGAATACAGAAAAAAATGTAAGACAGGAAAGTATTGTGTAAAAATTAGCTAAACAAAAGTCATGAGAAAACTTTGGTAAAAACAGAAAATAATACAAGGAAGGTGGTAAAATATTGAAAAAACTCAGAAATGGAGGAAAGAAGACTGTAAAAGAGATGATAAAGGGGACAGAAAACTGAAGACATTCTTCACAAATAGAGTAATTACTTTGGAAAAATTGCTAAATGAAATAAGCAATGACAGCATGGTGGTTGAAAACACTCAGCAGGAATGCCATCTGGAATATATATATCTGTACTTAAAGTAGAAAAAGCTATTACAGATCTGAAATTTGGAAAGACAGTTGGAGTAGATGATATACATGGATTTTGGAAAAATTGGTTAGGGCTCACATTCAGAAATGGGTTGCCAGTGAATCTGTACTTTGCAATGAGCAACATGGATTTACTAAGGGGATGGTCATGTTTTAGCAACTTGCTCACATTCTATAACAATGTTACCATTGAACTAGACAAAGGGGAATGAATACACCATGATACTTTTGGATTTTGCTATGGCTTTTGACAGAATACAGCATGGCAGACTGTTGCATAAATTGGATTGGATTATAAATATTAGTATGGATGAGAGGATGGCTGACTGATAGATATCAAAAATTAGTATATGGGGGATGTGAGTCTACAATATTTAAGGTAATACCACTAGTTTAAGGTAAGGGTTACAGTCCTTGATCCACTGTTATTCAGTCTATACATTAATGATATTGGGAAGGATTTGACAGTCGACATACAGCTATTTGCTGGCTGATGATGCAAAGATAGGTAGGGTAATCAGTAGCATTCTTGGATTACTCTACCCATCTTTGCATCATCAGCAAATAGCTGTATGTCGACTGTCAAATCCTTCCCAATATCATTAATGTACAGATTGAATAACAGTGGATCAAGGACTGTAACCTGGAATTGTGGGCATGGGAAAATGTTTATCAGTTCAATGTCAGTAAATGTAAAGTCATACACTTTGGTGTGATTAGATATCCAGTGTCGTATTATATTGGTGGGATTATGCTAGAGGAAACTGATCGGGCACTAGGGATTTTGGAGTGTTAGTAAATAAGAAATTGAAGCTCACTGGCCATGTAGCAAAGATTGCAAATATAACTCAAAAGATAATTGCAATGTTGAAATGATTTTTCACATGTAAAGATTAGGATGTAATTTTGCCTTTTTACAAGGCCTCGATAAGATCTCACTTGGACTATTGTGTGCAGGTCTGGTCTCCTAATTTCCATTTTGATTCTGATGCATTGGAGAGAGTGCAATGAAATGTGTTAAAAATGATATCAGGATCATGGAATACTGATTAAGAAGACAGATTGAGAATTTGTAGACTGCAGACACTATCAAACAGGAGAAAGAGGGATTATATGATTAACACTTGCAAACTTGTGAAAGGGTCATACATAATTTCAGTTGATGGAATTGTTCATTTTATGGAGGGTTGGGAAAGGATAAGATGACATCCTTGGAAGTTGAGAATGATGCTGCTAAGAAGGGGGGGGGGGGGCGCTAGATATTTCTCTGATAGTTGGATTGCCATTGGATGTCGTGTGCGCAAGCAGTGTGAATGAATTCAAGAATATGTATGATAGTGGGTGCAGGTAGTACGTGGCCTCCCTCAATGAGTCCCTGACTCTCTGGAAGTCTCTCTTAATAATAATAATAATAATAATAATAATATTTGACCAGAGATGCTAAAATATGGAGGTATAAGAGTTTTACAGTGTTTACTGCATAATTCATAAAGCCTGGTCAGAGGGTCGAATCCAGATGATTTAGTAGAACCCTCATTGTATCCATCTTTAAAAAACAGAAATAAAATGGAATGTGAGAATTACAAAGGAATTTCTGTACTGAGTATTTCTGGTAAGATTTATGCAAGTGTTCTTGAGAAACAGCTAAGAAAAATTGTGGAGGAGAAGGTTGGAGAAGAACAAGTTGGGTTCAGACCAAACAGAGGTTGTCAGGATCAGATTTTCACTTTAAGACATTCACTTTAAATCATGTGAATATAACAAGGATCTGTATTTAAGTTGTATAGATCTCGAAAAGGCATATGACCAGGTGCCAAGAGGAAAACTGTTCAAAACTCTCCTGGTGTTAATGGGACATTATATCAAACAATACATAGTCTCTATTTAAGTTGTAAATGTTAGAGTTGAAAGAGGTGGCAAAAGATGATTTGATGTTAAGTCAGGTGTGCAACAAAGGTGTACATTATCTCCACTCTTATTCATCATCTATATGGATTGTATTATGAAAGAAAGTCGTATTAAACCTGATACCAAAACTGAAGATGTTAATCTCATCTTTTAACTTTTAGGCAGGTTATGTTATACTCCTAAACGAATCCAGGATACTCCTAAGTTATACTCCTAAATGAATCCCCTAAATGAATTTTGCTGTAATAAATTTGGTATGAAAATACAGTTGAGAAATCAAGAGAATATAACAATGATCTGTATTTAAGATTTATAGATCTAATTATGTAGATATAATTTATGAAAATTATAAGCAGCAGGCTAGAATAGTCACAACTGTTATACGGAAAGCTAAGTCCAAGTATGAAAAGAAACTGGTTCTACAAACTAAAGACAATCCACAAGAATTCTGCAAGTAAAAGAAAGAATGAATATGAAAGAATAACTTTACTGAATGCAGATTGTGTGAGGGTGACAAATGCAGAAGTGATTGTTCAACTAATGAGTGCCCATTTTGCTAAAAGCTATCAGCCCGATGTGTGTGCAACATTGAGTTTGCTGCTACTTCTTCACTGAATGAAGAGGAGGTATTAGAGTTGTTGTACAAACTGAATAAGAATTCAGCAGTAGGGACTGATAGGATATCAGCACCCATGCTAAAAGACTGTTCAGCTGAACTGGTTATTCCTTTGACCAGGCTATATAATTTAAGTCTCAGAACAAGGAAAATTCTGCAGGAATGGAAAGAATGTATGGTAATTCCATTGCACAAGGGTGGTGCAAAGATGAATGTATCCAACTATTGACCAATCAGTATCTCAGGGGTGTTGTGGAGATTTTGGAAAAGTTGGTTAGTGCTCACATTCAGAAATGGGTTCACAGAGCGTCTCTAGTTTGCAACGAACTGCATAGGTTTACTAAGTCATGTTTTGATCACTTTTTCACATTCTATAGTAATGCTATCATTGAACTAGACAAGGGGAATGGATACACCATGATACTTTTGGATTTTGCTAAGGCTTTTAACAAAATACAGCATGAAATAATGTTGCATAAATTGGAGAATATGGGATTGGATTATAAACTGTTGGCATGGATAAGAGGATGGCTGACTGACAGATATCAAAAAGTGGTATATGGGGGTGGATGAATCTGCAGGATTCAAGGTAATCAGTGGTGTGCCTCCATGGTTCAATCCTTGGTCTGCTGTTATTCAATCTGTATATTAATTGCATTGGGAAGGATTTGACAGGTAATATACCGCTATTTGCTGATGAAGCAAAGATAGGTAGGGTAATCAGAAATGCTACTGATATATAGTACTTGCAGAATGATTTGAATAGAATGGAATTGTGGGCATGGGAAAATGGATGTCAGTTCAATGTCAGTAAATGCAAAGTCATGCACTTAGGTATGATTGGATATCCAGTGTCATATTATATTGGTGGGATTATGCTAAAAGATACTGATTAGACTAGAGGTCTTGGAGCGTTAATATATAGGAATTTGAAGTTCAGTGACCCTGTTGCAAAGATTGCAAATACAACTCATAAGATAATTGCAAAGCTAAAATGAACTTTCACATGTAAAGATAAGAATATCATTTTGCCTCTTTACAAGGCCTTGATAAGACCTATCTTGGATTATTTTATGCAAGTCTGGTCTTCTGGTTTCAATTGTGATTCTCACACAGTGGAGAAAATGCAATGGAGATTGTTAAAATGATATCAGGGTTGTGGAATGCTGATTATGAAGACAGATAGTTTGTAGACTGCAGATACTAGCGAACAGAAGAAAGAGGGATGATATGATTGAGACTTCAAAAATTGCAACAAAGAAAATGGGAAAAAACATTGAAAATATCAACTGCATTTTGAATATAGAACCTATAGAACAAGTAAAACACTTCAGCTATTTAGGCACAATATTTAATGAAGATAGCAAATCTGATATAATAGAAAGTCAACTGTGAATAAATTTATATGGAATAAGAGATCAAAGACTGGAGACCAGAAATAGTAGAGGCCTGAGAAAGATTGGTGACTGAACACATGATGTCAATGGCAGTATCACATTAAAAATGAGAATGTTAGGAAAGAACTTGACATTGTTAGCATTAAGGAATGTGTTAGCAGAGCTAATCTCAAATGGTATGGCCACTTAAACAGAATTTAAAGATAAGCTAAACAAGTGTTCTTTTCCAGGATGGCTAGAAAAAGACCTCTGGGTCTTTTTCTAGCCATCCTGGAAAAGCCATCCATCAATCCACCTACATCTTGGTCTTCCAAGATGTAGGTGGATGATGCCACCTATATTTTGGTCTACAATGGTCCAATAATAATATTGGAATGTTGACAGATAACTGACTAAGCCTGAGCAAAATTGATGGTAGGAAGTTGCTAATGATGTAACTTTTCATGTAGTACTATCACAAGATTCTGTACATCCTCTGAGGGTATCAGACATTTGATGATGATGGTGTTTCTTTTCTCTACTCATTAAAGTTGTGGGAAATATATAAATACTCAACATACCAATGTTAAAAAAATAATTGTTTTGGTCTTTTTTTTTTTTCCTGCTTGATATTGTAGTCATAAAAATGACTATAATACACAGTATTCTTTGTTTCATGATTTTTCGATAAGCTCTGAATGTACTGTTGCAGATTTTCTGATCACCTTACAATAGATCTGTTTTATAAAATCCATTAGTCTTATCTGGGAAGCTCTTTTTATTCTGACAGCAACTAGTAATCCACCTAAATTTGATACATAAATTCACTTTGTTGAATTTTCACCATTCACTTTTACTTAATACATATGATAATTAATTTAGAAAATAATTTACACCATTTAAATTACTTTTTTTTTTCTTATTATACCTTGACCACAGTTCTCTTATTTATGAATGCTTTCTTTCTTAGATTGAGGATTCAACAATTTTATATCAGTAGGATATTCAGCATCAAAAATAAAGTATTTTCTACATGTAATTCATGATAACATTAGCATATTCTTTACAGCTGGAATGAAATTGTTATATACAGCAACTGCAAACCTTTTCAGATGTCCATTAGTGTGCTTCATTAGTAATCTTACACACACACACAGTCTACAGCTGACATTTAAGCGAGTGAAAAAAATACACAAGATATATATATATATATATATATATATATATGGAAATCAGAAAATACAGGGTGTCCCAAAATTTAAATTTAGCACCATTTGTGCGGTAAAGTGTTGCCAACGAGAAAAAAAAAAGACAGCGTGACAGCTGACAGTTCAGGGTTATTAAAAATGGAGTGCTACACGAAAGAACAATGCATTTTCATTGTTGAGCAATATTTTTAAAATAATGAAGGTTTGGCAGCTACAGTTCACAATTTTCATACAAAATATGGTCGGAATAGTGATTTAACTTCATCAACTGTGAAAAGATTAATTAAAAAATTCAAGGAAACTGGATCAATTAGTGATCTTATACGCTCTGGCCGTCCTTCAACAGAAAACATCGAAGCAGTTCGTGAGAGTGTTGCTGAGAGTCCAGGAACATCAATTTGGCACCATGGTCTTGAATTGGGCATTTTGAGAAGCTCTCTACAGCGTATTCTCACGAAAGATTTGCATCTTTATGCTTACAAAGTTCAATTGACTCAAGAACTGAAGCCTACTGACCACACACAGCGAAGAGAGTTCATTAAATGGATTATGGAACAACAACAAGTGGATGTTTCTTTTTCGAACAAAATCATCTTCAGCGATGAGGCTTATTTTCATCTTGATGGCTTCGTTAATCGACAAAATTGTCGCATTTGGGGTTCAGAAAATCCACGAGTGATTGTTGAGAAACAAATGCATCCACAACGTGTCACTGTTTTTGGTGCAAATTTTGGGCTGGAGGCATCATCGGTCCATTCTTCTTCGAAAATGCGGCTGGTAAGGCAATAACAGTTAATGGGGTTCGCTATCATGACATGATAATCCAGTTTTTTGTGCCTAAATTGCAAGATATGGATGTGGACGACATGTGGTTTCAACAAGACGGTGCCACATGCCATATAGCCCGAGAAACAATTCAATTACTGCATGAGTCATTTCCTGGTCGTGTAATTTCCCGTTTTGGTGATCATAATTGGCCACCCAGATCATGCGACTTAACGGCGTTGGACTTTTTTCTTTGGGGTGTTTTGAAGTCTAAGGTTTATGCCAACAAGCCCACAACCACCCACGCCTTGAAGGAGGAAATTGAGCGCTGTATCAACGAAATTCACACATTTATGCAAAACGGTCATGGAAAATTTCAACAAAAGAGTGCGTATGTGCCAGCAAAGCTGTGGAGGCCGTTTATCCGATATGCTATTCCATGCATAACCCTATACTGTATACTTTATGAATCAATAAGAAATTACAATTTTTAATTAAAAACCTGTGTTTTCTATCAAAAATACTTGCGTAAATTTTGGGACATCCTGTATAAACCTCTTCAGTGTAGTTATTCCAGTTTTGTGACCATATGTTTATTAAAGAAAACTATTTTTAAAACTAAACAAGTACTAAAAACAACACCCAACAAGTTTCGTTAGTCATCAGACTAACATCTTCAGGGGTAAAGAGAACTAAAAGTTTAAAGCACAAACTACTAGAAATTATGCAAATTAGTTCATTTGTTGGTATTGTGAACATCTAAACAGTTCGTTAAAAAACCGAATAACAGATCTATACAACTGTTAGTGTGTGTTAGCTGGAGACAGTGCTATTTGTTGTCGCTTTCTGTGGTTCATGCTCACTCTGTCCGAGGTCTGAAATTGGTAAATTTTTAATAAAAAATGACCAAACTTGATTTAAAATCAAACCTTGGTTTTTGTTGCATTGTGTAGGAATTTTAATCATATTTGCTGCCTCTTTGAATTTTCTTGTGAAACAATTCTTATCTATATAGGACATGTTTGTTGTATCCCAGAGTACATCATCATGACTGGTAAAGGTTGTGTGAAATGCCAATCCCGATTTACGTTCTCTCTTATTTTGTATGTCCTTTTGATGTTTGCTCATGCGGATTTCTCCCCATCTGGCCCACATAGCAGATGCCACAGGAACCGTGAATATTATAAACCCCTTGTTTTTTCATTGGGTGATGTGGAGGTTTCGGAGGATGAAGAGATCTTGATATTTTTTTAAGTGTTAGCTGACGACTAATGAAACTTGTTGGGTGTTGTTTTTAGTACTTGTTTTGTTTTAAAAACAGTTTTCTTTAATAAACATGTAGTCACAAAACCGGAATAACTATATTGAACTGCTTAATCACAGAAACCTCCACAGGAATATAAACCTCTTATGCAATTAGGGTATTTACTTAGATTTTAGATAGTTTTGCTTAGATTTAGGATCCTTCTGAAATTAAGAGAAAAGGTGAATGAATAAGGATGGGATGGCAGTTAGGGACTTAGCAAATGAAATAATTCTGTATTTTCTTAAACTACTTAAAAAAAAAAGAAAGGATTATACAGAATGTTATAATGTTATCTGGCTCCCCCACTGTTTTCATCAAGGAATTAAGATGAACAGTGTAAAGTGAGCTGATAAAACACACTCAACCTTATCAGAATTATAGATTTATATAATTTATATAATTACACAATTATAGACAATAGAGATAATTTGTTATTTACATATAGTGTATGATAGCTGTAATTGGTAGGCAGTGTTCGGTTTAGTTAAAGTTCTGTAATTATTAAATTTCTTTGTGTTTCTTGTGTGTAGCTTTGAGCATGATTAAAATGGTGATGAAACGTAGATCATTGCGAAAGATGAATGAAAGTGGTATAGATTTTCCGAAAATGGTCCGAAAAAGTAATTGCTCCATACATCAAGGATATCTTTTTCTCCAGTTTTCATGTCACTTTTATCATCTCTAATTCCTTTTACAGCGCTCCTTCCTCCATTTCTGAGCTTCTTCAACAGCCTGCAGAATATCTTGCCACTTCTTGATATTTATTTTGACTCCTATGACTTTTCTTTAGCTAGTTTTATCTAGTATTTAGCTTTCTTACATTTTTCTCTCTATTCTCTAAGAGCACAAGATGACTTATTTGCCAAGAACTTTTGATATGCTTTCTTCTTTTCCTTCACTGCCACTTTAACTTCCTGTGTCCATAAGTTCTGATTTTTCTATCCTTGCAGACAACCTCACCACATGCCTCTCTGGCTGAATCAATTAATGTTTTCTTCAGGACTTACCACTGAATCTCCAAGCTTTGGTTCCTGTTCTCAAACTATTTCATATTTTCTTGCATAATGTTTGTGTATTTTAGTCTCCAGTTCACATCTCAGAGCTGCTCAACTTTTATTCACTTTAAAACTTTTTTCAATATGAAATTCAATTTTATCCTGCTCAAGACTAAATGGTGATCAATTCCAGTTTTAAATCCTCTGTACACTCTAGTGTCCTGCATCACGGACAAAACATCACCATCAACAATAACATAGTCAATGAGACTTTTCTTATTCCTTACCTCTTCTCGCCATTGTCAGTTTGTGCACATTTTTATGTTGGAACATTGTGTTAGTAATAACCAGTCCATGTCCTGAAGAGAAATCCTATCCTTGTTGGGGATCTAAATAGCAGAGTAGGAAATGACTGTCAGACATACAAAACTATTTTGGGAAAATTTGGAGGAAAGAGCATATTTTCTCACTGTCCGTTCCCCATTCTGATATTTGCAAATATCACTACTTGATATTGCCTGCCATTCAAGTAGATTAACCTCATATTTTGTGTTGAATACTATAGCTACTCCTTCTTTTCCATGATTGTAATTGCCTGAATATAACATTTTGCATTTATTGATTAGATAGATCTCACCAGTTTTGCATTTTTTGTTTCAGCCATCCCTATTATGTTGATCTGGTACTTATCCAATTCCTCAGCCAGCTTCATTTCTTTGCCATTCTGGCTTCTTATGTTGATAGTACTGATCTTGAACTCTGGTGATGTTGAGTTGGGGCGTGTTTCAGGATTTGTTCCAGTAGCTGACTTTTTGCTGTTTACCGTAGTTCCCTGGCGAAAAAACATGGGCCTTGTTTAACCGGGCAATGCCCCCAGCCAGCATGAAATTCTGTCATGTTGTACCATCATTTTTTATTGTGTTTTAAGCCAATAAGAATACAATTTATTCAGCTAAATCCCAAATTGCCAGTCCATCCTCGTTTTTTCAGTATCCAGGTAGATACCTAACAGAGTGCACTACGAGAAAGTGAGGATTGGACATTAGGTCAGAAGCCTTGATCAGTTCTCCTCATTCATTTAAAGGCTATGTGGAGGGTTACTGAGTTATACAGCTTTGACTGTTAAGCACCACGGAAATATGAGTTTGAAAACCAAAACCAAACCTTGCAGTCAAAGTCACAAAATCTGAGGATAACTGCCTGATTTAAGCAGAGAAGTGTATTGTGAAGGCATTTGCTGTGATAGAAACATCAGAACTGCATGGGAACCTGAAAGAGGCAGTTCTGATAAGAGATCCTGAAAGTTTCTGACAGGTCATTAGCAAATATATAGTCATAAGAAGAACTTGCTATCAATATATAGAAGATATATGTCTATGTGTGTGTATGTATCTTGATTATTATTAATATTTTACCATAGTCATATATCACGATTGTGGCAAAATATTTTGAATTTCTATTGAAAAAGCTTAGAATTGAAGAAAAGAGAATTGTGAAAGGAATCAGATGATAAATGTGACATAAAAACTGAAGTTATCCTGCATACATGAAATAACTGTTTTGAAATATTATTAATTGTTTGTTAATTGTGAAACATTATGATATAAGTAATGCTAGAACAGTAGTAATAGAAAATTTTCAAGAGGAAGACACTTCAGTATTGGAGAATTATTTTTTTTTTTCCATCGGGAAAGTTGCCAAACATTTGAAATATGGAAAGACTGAGTAGATTATACTTGACCCAAAACTTAAATATAGAAATATAAAATTTTATAGTGGCTTAATTGCAGAAGTCAAAAGTTGAATTCTAGATAACTAGAGTAGCATACTCTACTCATTGTACCTATCTAATAGGGCCACAGTGCTAAGTAGCTATGTCATTACTTTAGATAAGTGGAATGTTGAAGAGAATACTGAATTATAAGAAGAATAAAGAAGTTATTCTCCTACTTAGTAGCACTTTGATAAGGTCACATCCAGTTGTTATACTAACAGTGGCTAACAAAGTAATCCAAACACTTGCATCTTAAAGAAAAATGTATATTTTGCAAGAAAATAAGTACAAAAATTAAACTCCAACTAATAATTTATATGTGCCCTGCTGTTTCTAATAAGTTCATTAATTTGCATGGACTTTCATAGCAACATAGAACACATTTTTTTTTTTCATTTCTTCATCTCAAAACCATACGTTTATAATGGACTGTATTATGTTATCCTTTGCATCACAATTTAATTTTCCAAGTCTCTTTTTTACTATGGCCCACAAATTTTCTATTGGGCTAATGTCATGTGAGTTACCTGGCCACTGAAGCAATCTGATGTGATTTTTGAAGAACTCTTTCACTTTTTTTGAAGTGTGGCATGGAGCAAGATTCTGTTAGAAGATGAGTTTTTGTCTTTCTGGATCTGTGGGACCAATCTTTCCCCCAGTATTTTTGTGTATTGGTTACTTTTCTTCATCATACCGTCAATAGGCACAAGTGATCCTGGACTATCATGTGTAAAACATCTCCAGAACACCTTTTTAGCTGGGTGTTTAGGAGCTTGTTAAAGGTAGGCAAGAGAAGTCTTCTCAGCCACTGATTTGCAAACATAGGGTACTTACTCTCCTTGGACAAATAAATGGCTCTCATCTGAAAATATGCCCTTCTTCCACCTCGCAGTAGTTCAATCTTTGTACACTTTTGCATATTAGAGCCTCTTTTTCTGTATAGCCTTTTCCAACAGTTGTTTCTTTTCTTTTTTTGGTTTGTGGGCCGTCTTCCCTGCTTCCAACAATCTTTGATGGACTGTCATGTCAGATACAATAAATTTAGTTTGATCCTTTATCCAAGTGTAAGCAAACAAAATATTTTGCACCTGAAAATATCTTCAGGACTGAGGTAAGGTGGTACATCCCTTGGCAACTCGTAGCAAAGGTGGACCAAGCTTTCTTAGTCCACCTTTGTGGACTAAGAAAGTTACCTCAGTCCTGAAGATATTTTCAGGTGCAAACTTTGTTTGCTTACACTTGGATAAAGGATCAAACTAAATTTATTATAGTCTAACCAAGTGCAAAATAAACTTCCAACATGTCAGATACATTAATCACACTAGCTGCCAAGTCTTCCCATGTCTACAGCATACGATCTTAGATTCATTTTGTTTTTCCTAACTAGTAAATGATCTTGAATAAGTGTAATTTTCCCTTTTCACCCATGTTTTCTTTTTCTGTCAAGTGAGAAGATACCTGTCTCCCTAAACCTCTTTAAAATTGCACCAGTACCCAAACCAACAGTACGCTCCTTAGCAATTTGTCTTTGAGTCATGGGTGTGTGCTGAGAAAGATACATATTTTTGAATGCTTTCGTGGAGATGTATCCATTTTATAGCTACACAAAATGAATAAAACCTGATGAATGTCAACTTAGTTACACTATGTCTAGTTAAAACAAGACAGCTGTTAATAAACATCGTAGAGACAGTTAAATATGCAGCATTCAACCAAAATAGTGAGCCAAAACTGAAAATAGTAAACAAACCCAAACCAAAATTATTATGAACTGAAACAAAAACTAAACCAAACCAAAAACCTGACCAAAATTTGGCTTGTTCAGATTAATTTGTTCGTTGCTCTATATGTGGTTACCTAGGTTCTGTGAAGATAACCAAGAAGGTTAAAGAAGATACTTGTACTATGGAATTGTGCTGAGGACATATTGAAGAAGTGTGTTCTTAAATTATTTAAGAAATGGATTAGTGAGAGGAATTATGATAACAGAATACAAATTTGTAAAGGGAAACAAATGAAATTTTGCAATTTATGTTAATTGGAAGTTGGGAGAACTATGACTCATCCCTGGAAGCTGAATGAGAATCTGGTTGGAAGCATGTGAGGTGCAAGTTCTCATGACATATGGTAGTGAAGATGTGTGTGTTATGGAATGGACTGTCATTCAGTGTTGTAAATCACATATAGACAACTGTGTCCTCTCCATATGTATGCAGTTACACTATATGCCTAAACTACATAGATATAATTCTCTTCTTTGATCTATTGCTGATTCCACCAGCAGCCTTACCTACAAAATTTCCTAATTTTTTTTAATCTTCTCCATTTCCTAATTGTTTGCACTGTTTCTTTACAACATACATTTTCTTTTCCACCCATTCCACTTTAAATCCTCTTTTCCTTATATTGATTCTCTGAGGTGTTTGCCAAGGCTGTGCTAGCAAAGAATTCAACACATCATGATTTTTTTTTATAGAAAGAAGAATGATGGATAACTAACATGCTAAAATGTTTATTATACAATTTTGTCCAAGATTCAAGGGCATCTTCAGTATGACTTAAGTGGGAATACAGGTACAGGCATATATAACAAAAAAATTAAACAATGCAAATGTGAAGATGGCAATATAATGAATTATCACAGTCATATTATATTAAAGTCTTAATGATGATATAAAAAAAATAATTGTAGCAGTCATTGTAGAGAAGCACAATTTCTCACACAAGGATAATTGTAAAATCTGTTGAGATTGGAGCAATGTAGTATTTCAGATACTTGGGATCTGCTATTCATAAGTCAGGAACATATGAGATAGATATAGATGATCATGTCAACCAAGTCCATAGTGCTATTAAGCAGTTGAATGGTTAAGGTGTTCAGCAAGAAAGTAAGAGAATGGCACTTCGAATGATAACTGAGCGTTTTTAATGTCTGAGGGGAAAGGATGAACTCTGAATGCAAGTCAGAAGAATCATATAAGTGCTGTGGAAATGGATGGCTCAGGACAAAGTATATGTATATTTTGCCTTGAAAGAGTTTGAAATGTGATATGGGCATATTCAACATGTCCATATCCAATATTCAATATGCCCATCATCCTCTTGGGCCATCGCTCTTGAGGTGATGGCCCAAGAGGATGATGAATTGATGGAAGAGAGAATGCCTCATTTGAGATGAAGATGAGTAGTAGTAGTGGAGATGGTGTTAGCCAGAGGATTGTAAGAAGAGTCCTGCAGTGATGACCATTCACAATGGAGAAGGGGATTACAATCAACTCATGAGCATGGGGAAGCCCTTTTAAAGTAAAAGTAAATAAGTTTCTAAATGTAGTATGAGCTTATGTACACACTGTATGGTCAGTTTATTATTATTATTGCACCCTCCATGGAGTTGACAGACTCATCGTGAGAGGTTCATTCAACTGACAACATATTTCTGATACTGTATCTTAAAATCCTTAACATTCCTTGCATTAACAACACATTCTGGTAATGCCTTCCAGATAATTCTCCATGTAAAAAATATACTCCTCACATCCCCTCTTCACCACACTATTAAATAACTTCCAAGGATGACCTCTGGTTTTTCTCCTCTCACCTTCTACTCTTTTTATAATCTCATGTGGATTAATCTGATAAAATCCTCTCACCAACTTAAATGTATCTATCATATCACCTCTTTTCCTCCTATCCACTAAACTCTGCAATCCACATTTTTTCAACCTCTCTCTATAGCCAGCAATCCAAAGTCCTGATATTGTCTTAATCACTCGCCTCTGGATCCTCTCCAATGTCTCCACATCAATCACACCAGATTTGAGCACAATAGTCCAAGTATGGTCTGACCATTGCTTTATACAGTGGCACAACCACTTCCTTATCCCTACATGTTAGAGTACTTCTTATGATAGCAGCACTATGATGTACAGCCTTTGCAATGCTTGCAATATGCCATCTAAACTTCAGTTTGGTGTCAATCTTTCCCAAATCTCAAATCTCATCCACTTCTTACAGTACAACACTGTCAATATAGTACAGAGCTTTATATTTCTGCACTCCAAAATGCAACACCTTGCACTTATTGATATTAAAACTATCACTCCTTTGTCCAAGTCAAAAGTCTATTCAGATCTTCTTGACAGGAATTAACATCAGCAATGCTACTTATAATTCTCTCCAACTTTGCATCATCAGCAGACAACTAGATCCCCACTCAGCCCACATGATATATCATTTACAATTAAGTCAAACAGCAGGGATCCAAGATTATTAAATGTATTAAAAGTATCATTGATCATGTAAATAACTGTAAGACTTCAGAACTACTTCAGTATGCTAGGGCATCAACTCTAAAAACATCAGATTCTGGAAATATTTCAAAAAACTTTTAAGGCATGTGCATGTAGTTAATTCCTATAATTTCCATCAGAGTTTCTGGTTTTACATGAGTGGAAATATTCCCAGGTATAGAGAGTGTTCTGATTTATACCATTATACTTTGGGGGGGGGGGGGGGATCACAAAAATTAAAAAAAAAAATGTTTAAATGGGTTTGAATTTGGTTTATATTTGAAGCTAAACAACTATTAATAACCAGAGTTGGAAAGTGATAATACATGATTATGCTTGGCCTTGATTATAGGTTAGAATTTATTATCTGTACTATTGCTCAAGAATGTCAGACCTTAACAGTCATTTCCATAAGAGACAGTATATAGGCTGCAACTTAACCAGTAGATAACATTGCTACCATATAACCTTGCTTTGTGTGTGTGTGTGTGTGTGTGTGTGTGTGTGTGTGTGTGTGTGTGTGTGTGTGTGTGTGTTGCTTTTTTTTTTTTTCTTTTTTTTTTTGTTGTAGTTTAAACTGCTTTCAGGTGTTCTGTATTAAAAAAAATTAAACAATGTATGCACTAGTGACCAGTTTATTAAAAATACCACTGATAATGTGTTTGGAAAATGTGAGGCTTTAGAACTATTTCTGTATGCTAAGACATTTTCAGAATCTCATGGATTGATGCCTGTAGCTTTCATCTTCATATGAATTCATCATATGAGTGCATATGATGAATTCCTATAAGTTTCATCAGATTTGTTTGTGTCTCTCTCTCTCTCTCTCTCTCTCTCTCTCTCTCTCTCTCTCTCTCTCTCTCTCTCTCTCTCTCTCTCTCTCTCTCTCCAGAACACTACCAGCATCTTGTTCCACTACATTCCAGATATACTCAATGCAACTGAAAAATGTATGTGTCATATAATACATGCTCTCTACAGTGCATATTCGAAGTGATCATTACTTGCAGGGTGAACAGTCAGCATGGATGAATGTACTTGATTGCAACACCATACATATTAAGTGAGACCATTTCATTCCTTTTACTATTGGAAGATTATCGTTGAAACTTGATAATTCCATTTATCCATGTTAGTCAAAACATCTTGTTTGAAAAGCTTGTTGCTGTTTTACCACATTCTGGACTACATATGGTGCATTCAGACCCCCCCCCCCCCTTCCACACACACACACACACACACACACACACACACACACACACACACACACACACACACACACACACACACACACACACACACACACACACATTCAAGATCACTCAGTTTTTTAATGACTTTTCCCAATAAGAGTTCCACAAAATCATTAATAGTTCTGTACCATGGTTGGAGAATTTAATTATTTATTTTTTTATTAAAGAACCAATATTCCGTTTTGTTCATTCTGCAGCTACTCATCAGCCAGCAAAATCTACTTGCCATCAGCAAGTGGGCTAGTGTATTTGTTGAGCCCTTTAAGAGTATGCATACACGGCCGTGGAACATCAGACGTAACCTTGCATTCAGTTAACCCTTGATTATATGACCAACACAATTGAGACATCAGTGTAATCTGATTAAAAAAAAAAAAAAATTCAGCTAACGCCTTTTTTTTTTATTTCTGTATACGGGGAGTAGGTGAGGCCATTTAGCCCTATCTAACTTTTGGAGACTGAGTGGGCAGTTCAATCTCCACTGGCACCAATCAAAGATAGATGGCCCAAGGCTATCACTAATTAAGCGGTACGCAGTGAAGAGAGACGGCTCAAATGTGCCGCCATCTCGTGGTCCCTAGCCCTGACACAATATATTTAATGTCTGAAATAATGTGGGTTCTACGGTCGATTTTCTTGAGTTTACAGGACGAAAAACCCGAGTTTCCGGGAGGAAAAAACCTGCTTGCCCGTGCCAGAGATCGACTAACTCGGGAACCAGTCGAAAAAAGGCTTAGAAAAATTTCCTCTAGTCGCCGACTAGACTCGAAACCAAGTCTTCCTTCGTGCAGCCAAGCGCCGTGGTTGGCAAACGCCACATCCACTGAGCTACACAGGCTCTGATAAAAAAAAGAAATAAAAAATTCAGCATCTTCATTTTCACCGTAAATGACTTAAAGAAAGCCTCTATATCTTACTTGGCAACAACAGTGCACTTTTTTTGAAAGATCCAAATTTGAATGAGACACTAAGATTTTGTGAAGGCTAGTTACCCAGTTTCATACAGAGAAGGCAAGATTTTTTCTACAGGAACTTTTCATCCCACAAGACAGACAAACTGGCCAGAGAATATGTACAATTCGCAGACAGACTTGACAGATGGAAATAACTGTCCTATTCATTAATTACTTGGCTGTGATATTGCTGTTGAGTCTAGTGCATCAAGAAATTATGAGATATGTTATAGCCTAAAAAACCCAAACTGGTATCTTCATTTAGAAGACCATTTCAAGGATTGCTTGCTATGCATATTAAAAGATTTTTCTGTTCTTGAGACATTCATCAAAATTTTATTAATTAGGTTCGAGAATGCTTAGTAATAAGACTGTTGTCAAGGAAAGAATTTTTTAAAAAAAAATAATGTTAAGAATTTAGTAAAGCATTAGTTTTTCAGCATGCATTTAAATCAAATGCAAACATTGCCAGGTATATCTATATTTTTATATTTAATTGGTGATTTAGTTAGCCCTTTTAACTTCAGTATGAGTAGTTTCACATAATGGTGCATGCATGAGATCTGTTGCTAACAAGTGTTGTTAACAAGAAGAGGATAGTGTGAGAATTTTTAAAAAATATGTTTCCTCTTCCTCTATATACCTCATTAGTGAGGAAGATATATTTGTATTAGTCAGAATGTTGAATGGAGTTAAGTGTGGTAGGAAGCAAGTAAGAATAGCAAAAGAACACTATGCCATTTGCCAAGTTATGACATGTGTGAACTGAGTTGGAGAGCTGTGATTGCTAATGATTCAGTATTCAGATTATGAAAGAGAAATGGTGTGTGGAATGTTGAGGTATGGAGTATTTTAGAAATTAAAAGTGCCAAGAAATTATATTCTTGGTTTCATCCTTTATCCAAGTGTAAGCAAACAAAGTTTGTCTGTGAAGCAGCTTCACAACTGGGCTACTTGTATATAGAGGCTAATGACTTTACATCAGTTGCCTTAGTATCCCATAATGCAACACACATGAATGCACATCGTGAAGTGACTTCACCTGCAGACTTTGTTTGCTTTCACTTGGATAAAGGATGCAACCAAGAATATAATTTCTTGGCATCTTTATTATATAGTATAATCAAGTGAAAACATTTCAATATCTATCTCTAATCTAGAGTATATTGGAGTATTTTATGTTAGAAGGAATTTCTCTATATTGATTATGCTTAAAGAGATTTGGTGTTAGGTGCTTGAAGAAATTGTTTTTCATTGAAACAGTGAATATAGTTAGTTGGTAAATAGGTATGGCAGGGTGACAAAATGAGTTCTTAGACACTAGCATTAAAATGAAATTGAGATTATTATGAGAGAGAGAGAGAGAGGGTGGTCAGAAGAGAATTCTATTATGGAAAGGAGAAACTTAAGAATTGGGTCTAATTTTGTTAGAGAAAAGATTATTACAGCTAATTTTACAGACAAAAAAAAAAAAAAAAAAAAAAATAGGGAGGTAAAGAATTTTACTGATGAATCAGCTCAGGCTGCTTATTCAAACAAGTGAAGTTTTAAGACGTAATTGAATATTCATTGGTACGGTGCATGTTGCTCACTAATGTTGGAAGCCAGAAATAAAGGCAGTGAATTTCGACCATTATAGACCAATCTCTGAAATAGTCTTTAAGGTGTTGGAGAAGCTAATTAGAACCTGTGCCCAGGAGCAGGCATGTAGATATTGGATGTGATGAATGCATGCGCATGCACACACGCATACACATTTTGCAAAGGCATTTGACCACTTTGTACACTGGATTCTGTATTGTAAACTCAAAGGGATGGGTATGCAAAATGGGCTGGGAAAATATATAGCAGAGTGACTGACTGATTGACTGACTGGCAGGTATCAGTGAATAATGCACATGGAAGTTCCATGTCTAAGAGAAGGATGATCACCAGAGGAGTATTTAAGTTTCTGTACTTAATTTGTGCTGATATTCTGATATTGGTCTTGGTCTGGACATTAATATACTAGTTTTTGCTGATGGTGCAAAGTTATGAAGGATGATAAGGGTTATTTCCAATACAGAATCCTTGCAAGATGATTAAGATAATGGGAAAAATTACAGTGAATATCAGTTCAGTATTGATAAACTCAAGTTTATGTATTTTGTACTAAGGACATTGCAGTTAGAATAATATTGCTACATAAGTTGTTCAGTGAACTTGGGTATAATGGTTGAGAGATTTTTTTAGGAACTGCATGTCTAAAGTGATTTAACCCATCACATCAAATGTCTGGTATGGTGAAGTACAAGGTTTAATAAAACCTCGTATTGACTGCTGTACTTAAATATGGCCACCTGGATTCAGAGGACATTAGGAAGCAATTGAAAAAAAAATCCAGTATGGATAAGAAGATTGATTTGCAGTTTATAGAATTATGCATATGAGAATACACTTAAGGATTATAGTCTTCAAAGTTTGAGTAATAGACATAAGAGAGAGGACAATATAGAAATATACAAGATGTTAAAAGGATTTTACATTCTAGACAAGTGAGTTTTTTACATTATATGATCATCTTCAGTGAATGTTTTTAAAGAGAAATGTGATAGGTATTTAGGCAAGGTGTGATCTGGAAGAGTCCTCTCTTAACGAGTTCTCACTACCTGGAGGACCCTGCATAATTTATTAATAATATGAATACTTTGTATATAATTTATTATTCAAAGGTTGTATCTCTTTGTATTGTCATAAGTTTATTCTTAGTTAAGAGAAAATATTTCTTTAGTTATTGTCACATATGTGTAATATTTGTAGATTTTTGTATTTGTGTTGGCAAAGAATTATTAGTGAAAATGCTGCTATCATAGCTAGTAATGAAAATGTGCTGTTATTTAATGAGCACATATGACAACTTTTTTTGGAAGTTGTGATGATTTGCTATACTTTTTTGCAAGATATACAAATGGTTGTAACTTACAATCGTTTACCACAGTTTTTTTTAGAAGATATATAAATGCTTTGGACATACATAATGACAGTTATTGTACTTACTCATGTATTTTCCTTCATTATGAAGGATTAATGGAATACAGTGTAAGCTGCTAAGCAGTAAGCAGCTTTTGATAGGCATCTATGTATCTATATGTAGATGAACACCTACATGCCTATAAATGATTGTTAATTATTCATATATATATATATATATATATATATTAATCCCAACTCAGTTATTTTGTGTTCCATACATATTAACATATTTACTGTCTATTACTCTTTTTCATCTCATAACATCTCATCTCATCTCATAACACAGATATCACATACTTTTGCATACTATACTTGACTGTTGCCACCTGGAAGGCACAACAAATATACTTCTGTAAATATTTCTTGAATTTCACATAATATTTTCTGTAAATTATGATAGCTATTAAGATATACATAATGAATGTTACTCTACTTGACTCATATATTGTTTTCCTTCATTATGAAGGATTTGTGATTTACTGCAACTTTCCAATATAATTTTGTGTTCTGTTTTACCATTTTTCCAATGATATAATATGCTAAGAATTCATTTGTATTCAAACAGATATATCAAAATAAATGAGATTTAAAACATATGCAAAAGTATTATACAATTGATGAAGATTAATTGTATTATACATGTATAAAAGGTCAACAAATCTCTGATTGACTGATTGGCAGAGTCTGACTGTCTCTCTGGCTCCAGAAGTTAGAGACATCTAAATTGACCTCGCCTACTCCCTGTGGGAATAAAGCAGATTTTTAAAAATTTTACAATGAATTTATGAAATAATTCAGTAATTATATTTTATTTCTTCTTTATTATTACATAAATTTATTATTACATAAATTATATATTTACAGGAATTTGATCAAGATGTAACATCTACATTAGGTCTTTGTTTGGCTCGTATCTTAGGTGATGAGTTTTCTCGTAAAATTTTCCCACAAGAAATGGATGAGGAGTAAGTAATAACAGTCATAATATCACTTGCTTATGATATGAAGATAGCTAGATCTGTAGCCTATGTTTAAAACTTGATCAGATTTCACAGTTATACTGCAGTATATTTTATGAGTTAAGCTTTTTCATTCCATTTTATTGAAAGACTTAATTTCTGTAGATCGTTTTATCTTGATTATGCTAAAAAGAATATTCTGAGGAATGGAGTGTGATGAGTACAGTGCAAGAGGTACAGAGCAGAAAGGGTGGAAAGTGTTGATAATTTTTCTGAGGTATTCAGTTCATCCAAACTAGAGATCCCGAACGGGTGGTAATGGTTCAAACATGTTGGAAGTTTTTTCCCACTTGGTTAGACTATAATAAATTTAGTTTAATCCTTTATCCAAGTGTAAGCGAACAAAGTTTGCACCTGAAGTATCTTCAGGACTGAAGCAACTCGTGGTAAAGGAGGACTAAGCTCTCATCACTTGTCTTAGTATCTCCCATAATGCAAAGCACATCTCCTTGCGGACATGTATAATGCTATGCATTAAAGGAAGGGCCACTACCCAGACCAGTTTTGACCTTTATTGAGGTCTCGTCAGTGGGAGCCAGACTCACCTCTGGGTCTGGCTCCCACTGACGAGACCATATTTACTCGTATAGGTAAATATGACTTCTCCATTACTTCCACCTTAGAATCAGAGAAGTCATATTTACCTATACAAGTTGCCAAATGGTGTCTCACCTTATTAAATTACTCTGGATTTAGAGAAAGATATTGGAAGTTTTTTCCCACTTGGTTAGACTATAATAAATTTAGTTTAATCCTTTATCCATGTGTAAGCAAACAGAGTTTGCACCTGAAGTATCTTCAGGACTGAGGCAACTCTTGGTAAAGGTTGAATATATACTTCAGGAAGATCCATCTCTAATCTTATCTCTAATCCAGAGAATTTTAATAATAGGGTGTAACACCCTTTGGCAACTCGTATAGGTAAATATGACTTCTCCATTACTTCCACCTTAGTATTGCCACCTCTGGGTCTGGCTCCCACTGACGAGACCTAAATAAAGGTCGAAACTGGTCTGGGTAGTGGCCCTTCCCTTAATTCATAGCATTATACATCTGTAAGGAGATGTGCTGGGCATTATGGAAGATACTAAGACAAGTGATGAGAGCTTGTTTCCAAAGACCAGAATAAAAATGTCCTTATACTGTTAAAAAACTTTTCAACCTCAACAGATGGTATACAACACAAATAATAAAAACGAGTCACTTTGTTTATCACTAAATACAGTAAGCAGACATTTAACATCTGTGTACTATATTTAGGAACAACTAGTGTAATTAGAGACAACTCAAATGGCACACTTAATGGAAAAACACTCTGCTACCGCAGACTATGCTGAATGCATGCAAACAAAACAGGTTTATTACAGCAGTAAACATAGCAGCTAACTAAAGATATTTGATCTGATATCAACTTTTAAATGTTCAGTTCCAGAAAATATGTAACAACAGTTTATAACACTGCCGTTGCATACAGAAAGCACTCAATTTATGAAAAGCAAAATGAATATACACCCAATTCTCTTTTTACATGGCTTTCTTTTACATGATTTTGAAATAATACGGTTTAGGAAACAAAAGCAATTCTATTTTTACACTGTGATTTAACACAGTTCAAATGGCACTCACTTTTAAAATTTCTGTTTGAATTTGGTTCTGTTAAAATGGGTATTTCCATTATAATTATATGTACCTTACTAGGAAATGATAAATGCGGAATAGAACTTATAGAAAAATCATCATAAAGTGTTGATGGCTTTAAAGCCGCTAAGGATCATGTAATGCTATTATTCTGCAGCAATACTTTAGGAGATCATATATTAAAACCATTACTCATTAATCAATCCCTAGGATACGCAGGCAATGAAAGGTGTGGATTTTAACAGTTTACCATTGCACTAGAAGGCAAATAAAAAAAAGTTGGGTTACAAAAGAAATTTTTAATGAATGGTTTTTAATGAAAACTTGCATCAGTGCTTTGTTCCAGAAGTTAAAGCCAATTGATGAAAAAAATTCTGGACTTTTAAAGTTTTATTGATTATAGACAATGTGCCTGTCTATCCTGTTTTAGAACACCCGAATGTGAAATTTTGTTTTCTGCTACCTAATACAACATCCTTAATATAACCACTAGACCAGGGTGTCATCATTACCTTTAAAACTTACTACATAAGAAGAACATTTCAATACATTTTGGATAAACTAGATAAGGATAATTTACATTTTATTGATGCGAGGAAGAAATTTTCTATTTTGGATTGCATAAAACTTGCTAAGTTGGTGTTATCAGAATTGAAACCATCAACTTTAAATGCATGCTGGAAAGCTACTTGGCCAGAATTTGTGAAAAAGAAAAACCTCTACCTTTGCATACAACTGAATATCCCAATATCATCAGATTAGCACATG
Organism: Typopeltis vanoorti; assembly: GCF_054136105.1. Classification (NCBI taxonomy): domain Eukaryota; kingdom Metazoa; phylum Arthropoda; class Arachnida; order Uropygi; family Thelyphonidae; genus Typopeltis; species Typopeltis vanoorti. Next base: position 88,145,545 of record NC_143564.1, on the reverse strand, counting down.
CAGTTGGCGGGGAAGGATTTGATGATTTTTCGTCTGCAGATATTGAAGAATTGATGGTTGACAAGGCTGTTAGCGATGTCGAAATAATAGAAGCTGTCCTTGAGAATCTATGAAAAAGAAAAAAGCAATGATGGTGATGATTGAGAATAGATTCTACTCACTGCAGAATTAATTAAAGAAGGGCTTCAAATGGCTAGTAAAATTGCAAAGCCGTATTCTTACACATGATCCAAATACTGAATGAGCTGAACAGTTTAAACGTGAACTGAAGTCATGTATGATACAATATGAAGAATTATACAAAGATCTAGTCAAAATAGGATTTCAATGATTAATTACAGAGTTCATGGTAAAATAAAAAAAATCATCCTTCAGAATTATTGGAAATTAGTGCTAATTAAGTTCCTTTTACTGAAGAAATCGTTTTGCCATTGAAGTATGAACAGGACAACCAAAAGTGTTTCGAGTGATGGAAGTGATTCAATTCCAGTCTCACACAAAACAATGTGGCTACTGTCAGAAAGTGACAGCGAATAAAATTTAACTAATAACCATATGTGCAGATGTATTTGGACATTTTCGAATTTCTGCTTTATTAGTGACTCACTATTTTCTTTAAGAGATGCACATGTGTGTGTGTGTGTGTGTGTTTTGTTTGAAAATAACTTATTGTTCGTATTTGGTTTTCACATCTGGAACCATTCTATTTTTTCATGTGCACAAAATGTAACGACACCAGAAATCATTGATCTAGTGCATGATATGGTATTGCATGACTAGCGAGTCAAAGTGCATGAAATTGTTTTGACAATAGGCATTTCAAAAGAATGTGTAGGATATATTTTGCGTGAAGAATTGCAAACGAAAAAGCTTTGCACAATATGGGTGCCGCGCTTGCTCACAGCAGATCAAAAACGCACTCACATGAAAACCTCCGAACAGTGCTTGGAGCATTTTAACAATAATAAAACTGACTTTGTGTGTCGATTTATTACTATGGATGAGACTTGAATTCACCATTACACACCAGAATCCAGTCAAAGCAGTGGACAGAAGCCCACTGTTTAGTGCCAAAGAAGACAAAGCCGGTTCCATCAGCAGGAAAGATCATGGCATCAGTGTATTGGGATGCTAAAGGCATTTTGTTTATTAATTATCTTGAAAAGGGTAAAACAATAACCGGGGAATACTGTTCCAAACTTTTAACTAGACTAGATGAAAAAATTCATGAGAAAAGACTCAGTTTGCAGAAAAAAAAAAAATCATCTTTCATCAGGACAATGCACCTGCCCACAAAGGTGTTTTGGCAATCATAAAATTAAGGGATCTGCACTATGAATTGTTGGAACATCCACCCTGTTCCCCAGATTTGGCTCCCTCTGACTTCTGTCTCTTCCCAAAACTAAAAATCTTCTACGCTGGTCAGCGCTTTTCTTCGAATCAAGAGGCGATCGCAGCTGTATAGAGGTATTTTGCAGATCTTACTGAGAACCACTACAAGGGTGGAATAACGGTGCTGGGGCATTGCTGGGATAAATGTATTAGTGTTAAGGGAGATTATGTTGAAAAATACAAATAATTTTGAAATTATAAATTCGTTTTTTCATTGTTAGGCCGAGACTTTTCAGACCAACCTCGTGTATTTATATATATATAAACTTAAAATCAGTTTGAATTGCATTTGAAATATTTGATATTATCCAGACACTTAACAAATGCTAATTTTAGAAATAAAATTCTACTGCAAGCTGTGAAACTAACATGCCATATAACTGCTTTAACCACATCAGATATAGCACTAATGATATCATTTTGAACTGTGGAAGAAGTTCTTTGGAATACTGTTGAATCCTTTAATGACTGTCTAAAAGAGGATCTACTCATTGAGTACATTTAAAAATTCTATATAATTTCCTCGATTAGCTGAATCTTTAGATGCATCATAACCTCTCAAAGGAAGCTCTTGCTAAGCCAAATAGCATACAGCATCAATTAATCTTTTTTAAGATGCCTTTATTTTTCTTTATCTGTTTATTATGATGGATAACTTCAATTTTTCTTTGTTTGTGAATGAGAGTATCAATACTTTGTTTTCCCACCATTTCATCATCATCATCATCATCATCAAATTCCTGCCATGTACCCTCAAGGGGTGTACAGGATATGACAGTACTACATGAAAAAATTACATCATTACTAACTTCCTATCTACAATTTTCTTCCAAATCAGTCTGTTACTTGTCAAGACTCCAACATTATCAGATCTTATATTTCTATCGTCTAAGGCACTTTTTACCGTATCAATCCACCTATATCTTGGTCTACCTCTGGGTCGTTTTCCTCCCAACCTGGCGGAGAACACTTGTTTTGCTGATCTTTCCTCTCCCATTCTATTTAAGTGACCATACCATCTGAGATTAGCTCTGCTAACGCATTCCTGGATGCTGACAATGTCAAGTTCTTTCCTAATATCCTCGTTTTTAATATGATATTGTCATTGATGCCATCTGTTCACGCCTCTAATCTTTCTCAGGACTCTCATATCTGCAGTCTCTAGTCTTTGGTCAAGTGTTTTACTTCTGACCCAGCTCTCAGATCCATAAGTTAAAATTGTTTTGAACACAGTCTTGTATACAGCTAATTTAGTATTCCGACTAATTTCTTTCTTATTCCATATGAATTTATTCAATTGACTTCTCACGATACCAGCTTTGCTGATTCTGTTGTCTATTTCTATATTTAGTTTACCATCTTCAGTAAAAATTGTGCCTAAGTAGCTGAAATGTTTTACTTGTTCCACAGGTTCTCCATTCACAACACAGTTGACATTTTCAATGATTCTGCCTATTTTCATTGTCTTTGTCTTTTTATTGCTCACCTTCATAATATATCTATTACAACAGCTATTCAATTTAGTCAGAGAATCTTGCAGACTTGTAGCGGATTTATTTAGAAGTATAACATCATCCGCATAAAGCAAAGAGCTGACATTAACATCTCCAATTTTGATATCAGGTTTAATACCACATTCCTTCATAATGTGATCCATATAGATAATGAATAACAGAGGGGATAATGTACGTCCTTGTCTCACACCAGATTTAACATTAAACCATCTTCCTGTACTTCCTTCAATTCTAACTGCTGACTCACAACTCAAATAAAGACTAAGTATTGCTTGATATAATGCCCCATTGACACCATATAACTGCAGCGTATTGAATAGCTTCTCTCTTGGCACCTTGTCATATGCCTTTTCCAAATCGACAAAACTTAAATACAGATCTTTGTTATATTCCCATGCTTTCTCGACTATTTGTCGTAAAGTGAAGATCTGATCCTGACAGCCTCTATTTGGCCTGAATCCAGCTTGTTCTTCACCAAGCTTTTCTTCCACAATTCTTCTCAACCGTTTCTCAAGTATACTTGCATAGATCTTGCCAGGAACACTCAGTAGGGAAATACCTCTGTAATTCTCACATTCAGTTTTATTTCCCTTTTTATATATGGGTACTATGAGAGCTCTACTCCAATCATCGGGAATTCGTCCCTCTGTCCAGGCTTTCTGAACTATGCAGTGCAGCCACTGTAAGAGTCTTATACCACCATACTTCAGCATTTCTGGTCGAATATCATCTACTCCTGCTGCCTTTCCACATTTCAAGCCTTTGATGGCTTTTTCTACTTCAAGTATGGATATGTATTCCTGACTGCATGCCTGGTCAGTGTTTTTTATCACTGTGCTGTCATCACTGCTTGTTTCATTTAGCAATTTTTCAAAGTAATTACTCCATACTTCAAGGATATCTTTTTCTCCTGTTTTCATTTCACCTTTATCATCTCTAATTCCTTTTACAGCACTCTTTCCTCCATTCCTAAGCTTCTTCAACAACCTCCAGAATATTTTGCCACCTTCTTGATATTTATTTTCTATATTCTTGCCAAAGTTCTCCCATGACTTTTGTTTAGCTAGTTTTACACACTGTTTAGCTTTCTTACATTTGTCTCTGTATTCTGTAAGAGTAAAAGCTGACTTATTTTCCAGGAACTCTTGATATGCTTTCTTCTTTTCCTTCACTGCCTCTTTAACTTCCTGTGTCCACCAGGGAGTTCTGATTTTTTTATCCTTGTACACAACCTCACCACATGCCTCTCTGGCAGAATCAATCAATGTTTCCTTCAGAGTTTGCCACTGAATCTCCAAGGTTTGATTCCTGTTCTCAAACTCTTTCATTTTCTTTTCAATAATATTTCTGTATTTTAGTCTACAGTTCACATCTGAGAGCTGCTCAACTTTTATTCGCTTTAAAACTTTCTTACATGTTATTCTTTTCAATATGAAATTCAATTTTATCCTGCTCAAGACTAAATAGTGATCACTTCCAATTTCAAATCCTCTGTACACTCTGGTGTCCTGCACCAGGGAGAAAACATCACTATCAACAATAACATAGTCAATGAGACTTTTCTTATTCCTAGCCTCTTCTCTCCATGTGAATTTGTGCACATTTTTATGTTGGAACATGGTGTTAGTAATAACCAGTCCATGTCCTGAGCAGAAATCCAACAGATATTTGCCATTATTATTAGCTTTGCTCTTTTCTCCAAATTTTCCCAAAATATTTTTGTATGTCTCACAATCATTTCCTACTCTACTATTTAGATCCCCAACAAGGACCAACTTTTTCTTTTTCATTGTGTCAGTTGCTTTTTCTAAAGCCTCAAAAAAATTCCTCCACTTCTACCCTAGTAGAACCTTCTGTGGGACCATAGGCACAAATAAGTCTCATTGTCCAGTTCCCCATTCTCATATTTGCCCACATTACTCTACTTGAGACTGACTGCCATTCAAGAAGATTAGCCTCGTATTTTGTGTTGAATACTATGGCTACTCCTTCTTTTCCTTGATTGTCATTGCCTGAATATAACATTTTGTATTTATTGCTCAGAAAGATCTCACCAGTTTTGGTCTTTTTTGTTTCAGTCACCCCTATTATGTCGATCTGGTACTTATCTAATTCCTCAGCTAGCTCCATTTCTTTGCCATTCAGGCTTCTTACGTTGATAGTACTGATCTTTAACTCTGGTGATGTTGAGTTGGGATTTGTTTTCAGATTTGTTCCAGTAGCTGACTTTTTGCTGTTCGCCCTGGTTCCCTGGCGAAAACAACGGGGGCCCTTGTTTAACCGGGTGACGCCCCAGCCGGCATGAAATTTTGTCTTGTTGTACGATCATTTTTTTATTTTGGTTTAACCAATAAGAATACAATTTGGTCAGCTAAATCCCAAATTGCCAGCCCATCCTCGTTCGTTGAGTTTCAAAGTAGATACCCAACAGGGTGCACCACGAGAAGGTGAGGTTTGGTCATTAGGTCAGAAGCCCTGGTCGGTTCTCTGCATTCCTTTAAAGGCTATATGGAGGTCTCCTCTCAGTTATACAGCTTTGACCCTTAAGCACCCCTTCCAAGCATTTTAAGATTTAAAAATGATGGAATACGTGATAGGGAGAGGTCATGTTTTTGCACTGCTGCTGTTAAATCATTAAGGTTAGATTATCCATGCTTATTCCAAATGCCTTTCTCTCTGAAGAATAATAAACAAGATGATCAAAAATGTCTTGAGTGCACTTCACATCCATTTAATCATACTACTGCATTGTATTGTGAAATAGAGAAGTGTCTCATGTACTCAGTTTTTGTATCTTTGTGCTTGCTCAGTAAATTTGGAAGTAGAGGACAAGGCTTACCTCCATTGACTGGTCATGCAATCTGCAAAAGTTTGGCAGAAAATGGGACATTCATTAGACCATCAACATTGTTTCCCATTCCAAATATGATCAAAAAGTTATACATTTATGGAAAATTATATATTAAAATCTTGTCTATAGCATATATAAAAACTTGCCTACCACATCAGTTCACACTTCACACCTACAAAACAGATGAAATTCAGAAAACAAAAACAGCACCTTATGACAAATGACAACATTTAGTTGGATTGGTCGACACAATAACCAATTAATAGCCACTGATTTCTAGGTAGTTTAAAACTGATGGAATGCTAAGAATTTGATCTGTTGCACTAGCTGTACATCTGATCAGAGGTGTATGTATTTTGAACACACACACACACACACACACACACACACACACACACACACACACACACACACACACACACACACCCGGGCTGTTAAATGTGAATGTGATGCAATGTTTACATGTTGAAAAGTGTCCTCTTCATGAAACATTAGTATATTGTGTTTAATTTTAGGAAACATATGAAGTCAGGAAATAATTAGGGAAGTCTTTAATGGGAATCAATGATAAATATAATATCGGTGATATTGATATTCCATAGATGTGCACCACACACCTAGCACACCCGGAATATTCGCCCCTAATATATATCTAATCTGATCCTGTGGCTTCCTCTCTTTGAGACGGTTGCAGCTGATTACTAGGGAGATGACGCAAGGTGATTTCCTGTTGCCTTCCTTGCCGTATTTCTATGACTGTAGCCTGTGGGTTCAATGGTTAAAAAAAATTGTGGTATCTACCTTGTATTCTTTCTTCTTTGATTTACATGTTGTTTCTACACACTGATGATGTACTGGTATTTTCAGTTTGATATATTTATACTTTCATTATAGTTTATTACTGTGGTTATTATGTAATTTTGTTGTTTTTGGTTGAAAGACAGTATTCTATCCTCTTGGCCAACCAGACTGACAGTGAAAGAACAGTGTCAGATAATATGATATACAATCAGGAATACATATCATTACATGAAGATGTCTTTCTGACTGAGAAAAACATTGGAAGAATTAAAATAGTTTTTAATCCTTTCCTAGTGCACTTTATACTCCATTAAACCTCCAACATGGTGAAAGTAAGTAATGCAGTTTAACATCAATTGTTCCCTAAAATGGAACAACAATGTGTAACTATAAGCATAATGACAAACCATATATTGGAACTTTGCAAGGAAAATAAAAAACTGTTCAAATCACATTTATTATAATAAATGATCTGATGGATTGGTTGCTAGTGATGGAGAAATGCATCAACAAATAAATAGGATGGGAATCCATTTATTTGTTGATGGATTCTTTTACTAGGTCTTTTACTTATGTAATCCTAATAGAGAACTTTAATTACCCGAACATTGATTGGGTAGCTATGAAATTGCATGAGAAGAACGAAACAAACTGAATTTATTGAGCTGTTGAAGACAACTTCCTCAAACAGCATGTGACAGAAGGAACTCGAGGTTAAAGAGTGCTAGATCTGATTATAGTGTCAGAGAGGGTTTAATTTAAAGACATAACTATGCTGCCTCCAGTTGGTGACAGTGACTAATTTATGAATGTTACATTCAGAAAAGGTTACATGCTGAACTACAAAGCAGGAAATTATGACCACCTAAGGGGTATGCTGGGTTCTATGCCATGGTATCAGTTATTGGATGGGAAAGATATCAACAGTGCATGGGAAGTATTTAAAAAACATTTATTAAATGATGTGATATCAAAATGTGTCCCTAGAGTTTGAAGAATAAATAGATTAGGAGTGAAATGGATGTGTAATCTAATTAAGCAAGAGATTCATAAGAAAAAGATGATATGGAAATAATATTGTATGAATAAGGATGATGTCAGTTATGATAATTATAAGCAGCAGGCCAGAAGAGTCACAAGCATTATGTGGATAGCTAGTCTGAGTATGAAAAGAAACTGGCTTTGCAAGCTAAAGACAACCCACAAGAATTCTATTGATATGCTGCAAATAAAAGAAAGAATGAAATGGGTTGACACTGAATCTCTACTTTGCAATGAACAGCGCGGGTTTACTTGGATTTTGCTGAGGCTTTTAACAGAATGCAGCATGGGATACTATTGCAAAATTGGAGAATATGGGATTGGATTATAAACTATTAGTATGGATAAGAGGATGGCTGACTGGCAGATATCAAAAAATGGTATATGGGGGAGGGTGAAACTGTAAGATTCAAGATAACCAGTGGTGTGCTTCAAGGGGTAGTCCTTGGTCCACTGTTATTCAATTTGTGCATTAAACACATTGGGAAGGTTTTGACAGGTGACATACAGCTATTTGCTGATGATGCAAAGATAGATAGAGTAATCAGGAATGCTGCTGATATGCAGTACTTGCAGAAAGATTTGAATAAACATTTAAATAAATGTATTTATTTGCATTTAAATAAATGCAAAGACATGCAGTTTGGTGTGATTAGATATCCAATCTCATATTATATTGGTGGGATTATGCTTGAAGAACTGATGAGGCTAGATGATGAGGAGTTCAAGATCATATAGCAAAAATTGTACATGCAATTCAGAGAATGATGGCAGTGCAGAAACAAACCTTGACATGTAAAGATAAAGAAGTCATTTTGCCTCTTTACAAGGCAATGATAAGCCCTCACTTGGACTGTTGTGTACAGATATGGACTCCTGGTTTCCTTGGTGATTCTGATACAGCACAGAGAGTGCAAAGGAGAGATTGTCAAAAATGATATCAGGATTGTGGAGTACAGATTATGAAGACAGATTGAGAATTTGTAGACTTCAGACACTAGCAAACAGGAGAAAGATGGGTGATATGATTGAGACTTACAAACTTCTGAAAGAGGTATACAGTTTTTCAGTAGATGGAATTTTTCATTTTATGGAGAACTGGGAATGGGGTCGCTTAAGAGTCAAACCCAAATAATTGAGAGGAGACCCTCACATCACCTTTCAATAATGCAGAGAACTGACTGGATATTCTGACCTAATATCAAGTCCTCACCTTCACATGGTGCACTCTGTTAGTAGGTATCTACTCCATATTGAATGAACGAGGATGGTCTGGCAATTTGAGACTTAGCTATCCAAATTTACTCTCTATTGGCTTAAACCCCAAATGCATATGAGGTACAACATGGTGAAATATCATGCCAGCTGGGACTTCGCTGGTTAAACAAGGACCCTGCTTTATTTCTCAGGGAACCCAGATCAACAGTGAAAAGTCAACTACTGGAACAAGCTCCAGCTCAACACCTAGAAAAAGAAGAAGAATGAAACCGACATCAGAAGAACTGAAGATAGAACCATCAATATAAGGAGTATTAATGGAAAGGAAATCTAACTTGCAGAAGAATTGAAAAAGTAACACATGGGCATAATTGGCATTACTGGGACAAAGATGACAAAAACAGGTGAGATCTTACTCAATAATAAGTATAGGATGTTATTTTCAGACAATAATGATCAAGGAAAGGGAGGAGTAACGATAGCATTCAACACCAAACAAGGAGATAAACTTCTTAATTGAAGACAATTTCAAGTAGAGTTATATGGGCAAACTTCAAAATGGAGAAATGGACAATGAAACTTATTTGTTCCTATAGACCCACAGAAGGTTCGTCTAAGGAAGAAGTTGAGGAATTTTTGAGTCATTAGAACAGGCAGCTGACATGAAGAAAATGGAAAAAGTGGTGATCTTGTTGGAGATCTGAACAGCAGAATAGGAAATTAATTCCACCTGGCATATAGGAACATTTTGAGAAAATTTGGAGAAAAGGGCAAAGCTAATAACAGTGCTAAGTATTTGCTGGACTTCTGCTCAGGACACCAACTTGTCATTGCTGACACCATGTTTCAATATAAAGATGTGCACAAGTTCACATGGAGAGAAGATAAAAGAAATAAGACAGCCTCATTGACTATGTCATTATTGATAATGATATCCTTATGCTGGTTCTGGATACAAGAGTGTACAGATGATTTGAAATTGGAAGTGACCATCACTTAGTACTAAGCAGGAAAAGTTGAGTAGCTTTTACAGGTAAATTGTAGACTCGACTATGCAAACATTATTGAAGAAAAAAGATACAAATTGAAAACAAGAACCAGAGCATGGAATCTCAGTTGCAAACTCTAAAGAACACCTTGATTCAGCTAAGTAGGTATATGGTGAAGTTTTCTGCAAGAATAGAAAAATAAGAACACCATGATGGACACAAGAAGTTAATAGAACCAGTTTTAGAAAAGAAGAAAGCAAAATCAAAAGTTTCTAATGAATAAGTCAGAAGATGCCATAAAAGAATACAGAAAAAAATGTAAGAGAGCCAAGCTGTGTGTAAAAGCAGCTAAACAAAAGTCATTTATAGACTTTGGTAAGAATATTGAAAATAAATATTAGGAGGGTGGCAAAATGATCTGGAGACTATTGAAGAAGCTTAGAAATGGAGGAAATAGTACTGTAATGGAATCAAAGATGATAAAGATCACATGAAAACTGAAGATAAGGATATCCTAGGTGTCTGGTGTAATTACTTTGAATGACTGTTAAATGAACCAAGCAGTGATAGAATCATACCAGAAAATTTTCAAGAGGAGTACATATCAATACTTGAGGTAAAGAAAGCCATCAAAAACTTGAAATGTAGAAAGGCAGCTGCAGGCTGGAGTAGATGATAATCGACCAGAAATGCTTAAATATATGAAGGTATATAAATTTTTATACCCCTCCATAATTTACACTGCATAATTCAGAAGGTAGAATTACCAAAGATTGGAGTAGAACTCTCATATTACCCATCTATAAATAAAACAATGTGAGATAATAAAACAATGCGGAGAACCGACCAGGGCTTCTGACCTAATGTCCAATCCTCACCTTCTCGTGGTGCACCCTGTTGGGTATCTACTTTGATACTGAACGAACGAGGATGGGCTGGCAATTTGGGATTTAGCCGACCAAATTGTATTCTTATTGGTTAAACCAAAATAAAAAATGATGGTACAACATGACAAAATTTCATGCCGGCTGGGGCGTCGCCCGGTTAAACAAGGCCCCCGTTGTTTTCGCCAGGGAACCAGGGTGAACAGCGAAAAGTCAGCTACTGGAACAAATCTGAAAACAAACCCCAACTCAACATCACCAGAGTTAAAGATCGGTACTATCAACGTAAGAAGCCTGAATGGCAAAGAAATGGAGCTAGCTGAGGAATTAGATAAGTACCAGATCGACATAATAGGGGTGACTGAAACAAAAAAGACCAAAACTGGTGAGATCTTTCTGAGCAATAAATACAAAATGTTATATTCAGGCAATGACAATCAAGGAAAAGAAGGAGTAGCCATAGTATTCAACACAAAATACGAGGCTAATCTTCTTGAATGGCAGTCAGTCTCAAGTAGAGTAATGTGGGCAAATATGAGAATGGGGAACTGGACAATGAGACTTATTTGTGCCTATGGTCCCACAGAAGGTTCTACTAAGGTAGAAGTGGAGGAATTTTTTTGAGGCTTTAGAAAAAGCAACTGACACAATGAAAAAGAAAAAGTTGGTCCTTGTTGGGGATCTAAATAGTAGAGTAGGAAATGATTGTGAGACATACAAAAATATTTTGGGAAAATTTGGAGAAAAGAGCAAAGCTAATAATAATGGCAAATATCTGTTGGATTTCTGCTCAGGACATGGACTGGTTATTACTAACACCATGTTCCAACATAAAAATGTGCACAAATTCACATGGAGAGAAGAGGCTAGGAATAAAAAAAGTCTCATTGACTATGTTATTGTTGATAGTGATGTTTTCTCCCTGGTGCAGGACACCAGAGTGTACAGAGGATTTGAAATTGGAAGTGATCACTATTTAGTCTTGAGCAGGATAAAATTGAATTTCATATTGAAAAGAATAACATGTAAGAAAGTTTTAAAACGAATAAAAGTTGAGCAGCTCTCAGATGTGAACTGTAGACTAAAATACAGAAATATTATTGAAAAGAAAAGAAAGAGTTTGAGAACAGGAATCAAACCTTGGAGATTCAGTGGCAAACTCTGAAGGAAACATTGATTGATTCTGCCAGAGAGGCATGTGGTGAGGTTGTCTGCAAGGATAGAAAAATTAGAACTCCCTGGTGGACACAGGAAGTTAAAGAGGCAGTGAAGGAAAAGAAGAAAGCATATCAAAAGTTCCTGTCAAATAAGTCAGCTTTTACTCTTACAGAATACAGAGACAAATGTAAGAAAGCTAAACAGTGTGTAAAACTAGCTAAACAAAAGTCATGGGAGGACTTTGGCAAGAATATAGAAAATAAATATCAAGAAGGTGGCAAAATATTCTGGAGGTTGTTGAAGAAGCTTAGGAATGGAGGAAAGAGTGCTGTAAAAGGAATTAGAGATGATAAAGGTGAAATGAAAACAGGAGAAAAAGATATCCTTGAAGTATGGAGTAATTACTTTGAAAAACTGCTAAATGAAACAAGCAGTGATGACAGCACAGTGATAAAAAACACTGACCAGTCATGCAGTCAGGAATACATATCCATACTTGAAGTAGAAAAAGCCATCAAAGGCTTGAAATGTGGAAAGGCAGCAGGAGTAGATGATATTCGACCAGAAATGCTAAAGTATGGTGGTATAAGAGTCTTACAGTGGCTGCACTGCATAGTTCAGAAAGCCTGGACAGAGGGACGAATTCCCGATGATTGGAGTAGAGCTCTCATAGTACCCATATATAAAAAGGGAAATAAAACTGAATGTGAGAATTACAGAGGTATTTCCCTACTGAGTGTTCCTGGCAAGATCTATGCAAGTATACTTGAGAAACGGTTGAGAAGAATTGTGGAAGAAAAGCTTGGCGAAGAACAAGCTGGATTCAGGCCAAATAGAGGCTGTCAGGATCAGATCTTCACTTTACGACAAATAGTCGAGAAAGCATGGGAATATAACAAAGATCTGTATTTAAGTTTTGTCGATTTGGAAAAGGCATATGACAAGGTGCCAAGAGAGAAGCTATTCAATACGCTGCAGTTATATGGTGTCATTGGGGCATTATATCAAGCAATACTTAGTCTTTATTTGAGTTGTGATTCAGCAGTTAGAATTGAAGGAAGTACAAGAAGATGGTTTAATGTTAAATCTGGTGTGAGACAAGGATGTACATTATCCCCTCTGTTATTCATTATCTATATGGATCACATTATGAAGGAATGTGGTATTAAACCTGATATCAAAATTGGAGCTGTTAATGTCAGCTCTTTGCTTTATGCGGATGATGTTATACTTCTAAATAAATCCGTTACAAGTCTGCAAGATTCTGACTAAATTGAATAGCTGTTGTAATAGATATGGTATGAAGGTGAGCAATAAAAAGACAAAGACAATGAAAATAGGCAGAATAATTGAAAATGTCAACTGTGTTGTGAATGGAGAACCTGTGGAACAAGTAAAACATTTCAGCTACTTAGGCACAATTTTTACTGAAGATGGTAAACTAAATATAGAAATAGACAACAGAATCAGCAAAGCTGGTATCGTGGGAAGTCAATTGAATAAATTCATATGGAATAAGAAAGAAATTAGTCGGAACACTAAATTAGCTGTATACAAGACTGTGTTCAAAACAATTTTAACTTATGGATCTGAGAGCTGGGTCAGAAGTAAAACACTTGACCAAAGACTAGAGACCGTAGATATGAGAGTCCTGAGAAAGATTAGAGGCGTGAACAGATGGCATCAATAACAATATCATATTAAAAATGAGGATATTAGGAAAGAACTTGACATTGTCAGCATCCAGGAATGCGTTAGCAGAGCTAATCTCAGATGGTATGGTCACTTAAATAGAATGGGAGAGGAAAGATTAGTAAAACAAGTGTTCTCTGCCAGGTTGGCAGGAAAACGACCCAGAGGAAGACCAAGATATAGGTGGATTGATACGGTACAAAGTGCCTTAGACGATAGAAATATAAGATCTGATAATGTTGGAGTCTTGACAAGTAACAGACTGATTTGGAGGAAAATTGTAGATAGGAAGTTAGTAATGATGTAATTTTTTCATGTAGTACTGTCATATCCTGTACACCCCTTGAGGGTACATGGCAGGAATTTGATGATGATGATGATGATGATGATGATGAGAATTACAGAGGAATTTCTCTACTAAGTGTTCCAGTAAGATTTATGCAAGCATTTGAAAAGAAGTTGATAAAGATTGTGGAAGAGAAATTTGGAGGAGAACAATTTGGATTCGAACCAAATAGAGGTTTGTCAAGATCAGAATTTCACTTTGAGACAAATAGTTGAGAAATTGTGGGAGTTGTCAAGTATCTGTACTTAAGTTTTGTAGATCTAGAAAAGGCATACAGCAAGGTACCCAGAGAAAACTTTTCAAGATACTTCAGTTGTATAGGGTGAATGGAGCATTATACAGAACAATGCATATTGTATATTTAAGTTTTAAATTCTATTTTAAGTCAGCAAATAGAATTGAAAGAAATACAGGAGGATGGTTTGATGTAAAATCACTCCTATTTATCATCTATATGGATCACATTATAAAGGAAAGGGGGTATTCAACCTGATATCAAAATTGGAGATGTCAGACTTAGCTCTTTGCTTTATGCAGATGACATTGTATTCCAAAACACATCTAGTGCAAGTCTCCAGGATTCTCTAACTAAATTGAATAACAGCTGTAAGAAATTTGGCATGAAAATCAGCCATAAAGAGACCAAAACTAAGTCTTTTCATTCCCTCCAAATTCATTCCCTCCAAATCTGGACTACCAAAATCTAAATTTTGGTAGTCCAGATATAGTCTGACCGTGGTCAGATTGGCCTTAAAGTGGTTTTAAGGAAACCACTACCACTTTATCTCTGCTGATCAGTGTCCTCTTTGGTATTGCAAATCAGAAATCCTCTGATTTTTTTTTTTACCATCTTTGGAATATGTTCCTGAATTTTCAGGTTTATATCCATCATTGTTCCAAGATACTGTGTTTCCTGCTCTTCCTGCAGTAGCGTTTCAAAGTATACATTATATAGCTTCTAATCTGTGAATCCCAAAGTTAAAACCCTTATACTGAGAATAGTAAACTCACTTATCCATTCTCTTTTCCACCTTTGTAGCTTATTTGGATAATTTGCATAGATAGTCCCTGTATATACAGCTATCCTCCCTAATCCCACATCATCCAAACTGAATATCTCCTATAGTTCTGTGGGAATAAAATTTATGTTAACTACCTTACTAAAATACGTGATAATGAATGCAAAGATTTTATGCAATAAAATCACAAAACAAAAGTTTGGGAAATTGAAATGATATTATTTGCACTAATTTCAGATGTGAAATGCTTTCTAAAACACTTATTTACTTTAGGAACATGACAGATTTTATGTCAACTGTGCTTTCTGCATTTAACTATGCTGTATGCAGGAGTGACTCATACTGGTTCGCCTAAGTTGTAAAACTTTTGCTAAAAACATTTACTATATGAGTTTCTGACTTGATACATTTCCAAATGTCACAAGTCAATTTCCAAAGAAATTTGGTAAGGACCTTCCATTTTTTGTGGGAAGTCCTTACCAATTGAAGAGCGAGAAGGTAAGTCTCATGCCACGTTATAATAGAGATGAACTGAGGAGGAGGAGGATGGTAATTGGTAGCAAATGAATCAATACGTAGGTTTGGCAAAAGGAATGATACAGTATTTGTGGATCTGTGGTCTGTATTAGACGGAAAGAAGGATTAGTATAATGCTGATGGACTGCATCTAAATGGTTTTAGTACACATTCTACACCAGAAAGTACACATTCTGGTGCACTTTAACATTTAAGCAAAAATATTGAATAGGGTAGTCAATTCAGGAAGTAAAGGTGGGTGGGACCTAAAGGAATGCTGCAGTTTCATATATGCCTGAAGTATCAGGAACAAGAGGAGTTTCTGGCATTTGTTACTACAACCTTGCCAAAAGTTGTAGGCATTAGTGAGATTTGGCTTACAGCAGATGATGTAGTCACACGGATAGAATGTGAAGGGGGCCAGTATTTTCAGGGAAGATAAAAAATAAACATAGGATGGAGGAGGGATATTGCTGATGATGGTGAATGAATTGCAGCCAAAAAGAATACAAGATAGGCAGGATGGTGGCTGTTCATTTGAAGAAGTCTGGTGTGAGATCAAAGCCAGTAAGTCAAAATATACATTTGGTTGTTGCTGTAGGTCAGGGTGTTACAGAGATGATCTTGGAGACATAGATATCAACTGGTAGATGATGGTGAAGCTTGATGAGAGAAAGCCATCGACCATGATATGCAGTGAACTACCAGAGAGGAAACTGGCAACCCAGTTACAGAGGATGGCCAGTAGACCACAGGATGGCAGTTTGTTTAGCAGGCCTTGATGTCAGACATCAACAAAAGCTGACAATGTCAAAAGTGACACCACAAGTTTCTTTGACCCTTTCCATACTATATGTCTTAGCAGTAGATAATGTAGTCTAAGAGGTCAGCTGTTGATTTTGGTGGCCCTCTAGTTAGTGGAAAAGTTGGCTATTGATGACTTTCTGATTGACTTCTATCTCCCTTTTTAGGAATAGGCTGGATATGCGATTGCTTCTACCCATTATCATAAGTACGACTATGTATAATGATTGTAGAGACAATATGGAATAATATTGTCTCTACAATCATATATATTGTACATATATATAAGTGTCTTCATATATTGTTCACCAGAGTTGACAACAAGTGTCAACTCTGGTGTACAATATATGAGGACACTTGAGAGATGCCATCAGAATCAGGAGACTTTTTAGCATCCAAATTATTTAGTAATATTCTAATATCTTTTTGTCAAAAATCTACAGGAGGCATACAGTTCTCAGATTTTAGTATGGTAGGAAGTGATTTCCTTTGGTCATCAGTGCAGAAGTTTGAGGAAAAGAGTAATGCTAGGAGGTCAGCTTTTTCTTTGGCTGAAATAACAGTGGTGTCATCACAATGAGAGAGAGAGAGGTAAAAGTGCAGGTGAGCAGAAGTTGTGTCGCGTGGCCTTTGCAGGGACCAGATGGCATGCCTTCCATTTGGGTAGGAGGCAAGTTTTTTAGTGTTGTCCGTTATGAAATGAAATTTAGATCTGCTAAATCTGCTGACTTTTATGCCTTTGTTATGTATAGGTAGAGTATGAAACTGAAATATTTGATGTGAGCCACCTGCAGTAAGCTGAATTTTTTTCTTCAACTTTGATACATTTTCTGTTGAATCAGAGTTTGGAAAGCAGATAGGGATTTTAAGTAGAATATGGGTGAGACCTTCATATATGAAAATAATTTCTGTGACTCGTCTGGAGCAGGTTAGGGTTGGATTAGCTGAAGCAATAGTCAGACCATGGAACGATTAGTAGATTAGCTGAGATTCGATTTGGCACCTTTGGATGTACATTCTTTGAGAGTGAGGTAATTTGCACAAGATTGTGGTCTGAGTTGCCAAGAGGAAAGGTGAACTCTATGGCATATCTGGAAAGGAGAAATGGTTAAAAAGAGATCCAGAGTATTGGGAGAGTGGAGTGCATTATCAGGAATTCTCGTTGGTAGATGAACAATTTGCATTAGATTATTACTTATGACAAAGATTTCTGCTTCTTGTCTAGCTTGTTGGAAAAAGGGAGCCAGTTGAAATTATAGATGTTAAGTTTGCCTGGGAAGATAACCTCACTATTTGGCTGGCTGGATGGCAGATAGTTGAGTTTCGAGTGAAGAGATATGAATAGTTATCATAGTTTTGAGAATGGCAAATGCAGCAGGTGAATATTACTAAGTGAGGTAAGGAAACCTTGAACCTTAGGAGGTTGAAAGAAAGGGGATTCTATAATAAATTTAGTTTAATCCTTTATCCAAGTAAGTGTAAACAAACAAAGTTTGCACCTGAAGTATCTTCAGGACTGAGGCAACTCATAGGAAAGGTGGACTAAACTCTCATCACTCCTTGTCTCAATATCTCCCATAATGCAAAGCACATATCCTTGCAGATATGTATGCATTAAGGGAAGGGCCACTACCCAGACTGGTTTCGACCTTTATTGAGGTCTCGTCAGTGGGAGCCAGACCCAGAAGTGGTGATACTATGGCAGAAGCAATGGAGAGGTCACATTCACCTATATGAGTTGCCAAAAGGTGTACATGTCTGCAAGGAGATGTGCTTTGAATTATGGGAGATACTGAGACAAGGAATGATAAGAGCTTGGTCCACCTTTACTATGAGTTGCCTCAGTCCTGAAGGTACCTCAGGTGCAAACTTTGTATGCTTACACTTGGATAAAGAATTAAACTAAATTTATTATAGTCTAACCAAGTGGAAAATAAACTTCCAAGGGGATTATAAATTAACTATTCTGCCATGCATTTTCTAATCTCACAAAGGCACTAGTGTCACCTTTGTAGCAAAAGGAATTGGGAAGTGTGTAATTTGAACATTGTAGGTATTGTAGGACATTGTATACAGTAGTGGATACAGATGCTATTTGGATTTCTGTGAAGTGTGTAAGAGATCAGGTTTGGATGACTGTTAGTGATGGCAAATGTCATTTACATTGGTGTTAATGCCACAATTGTTAGTGAATTGGATGTGAAAGTGAGTTTTTAATGAGGAGATTCTGGCATGGTTGACATGTAGTGATTGGTTTCATTGTGTATTTTTTATTGGAATTATTTTATGAGGGAGATTTCTGTTTGGTGCATTGTCACTGTCAATATTTGTAAGGTTCACATTGTTTGTTTGTAGTTAATTGGAAGGAGAGAGAGAGAGTGGAGACATGCAGTGAGATAGAGTATTGCACGTGGCATCCATACAGTGAATGACCAGTCTCCTTGCCATAATTCAGCCTCAGCATTCCTCCCACTGCTCAGACTCCCTCTCTAGGCATGACCTGACAGAACACTTGGCAATGGGATTATGCTCCAGTTGATTGGGAAGCATCCTGACTCATTACTGACAGGCTCAGTCCTATACACTAATTGGCAACTGGAGTGAGCACCACTATTTTAACTGATATAGCCTTAAAATGGAGGTGGTTATGGGTCTCTAGGTATGTATGGCCTCACCTTGAAGGGTATCAGTCACATTGTCAGTCACAGTGAAAAGGGATAGGGGAAACAGAAACTAGAATCCCTGCTGTAGAGACCAAACATGACATACCACTTCAGGCTTCTAATAAGTCTGTGATATTGGTTATCTACCACCTACTGGTCAAGTTGGCATTTTCTTCTAACTGGGAAGGTTATCCCTTTATAGTAGGAATACTCACTGGTTCACCAGAACCCTTTTTGTGGAAATAGGCAACACCACAGGAAGGTGAGATTGACTTTTCAGGGAAAGACTGTATATTGCCCATTGTCTGCACACTAGAGGCCAATTCTTTTCTTGTTTGATGCAAAACTTCTTCCCTTGGAATATAACACTTTTCTGTTAAGTGAAAGAAAATTAACCATATGAATGTTATTTTTATTCATTTATTTTTTGGTTACAGTTTCTAGACTTAGTTCACATAGAAAAACCTTAGAGAACAGAAATAATGTTGTAATTTTGGTAACTTTATTGCAATATTTATTTTAAAAATTATGAATTTTGTAATTATTCCTATAAAATGTTTTTCATTTTATTTTTAGGTCTATAGAAGACTCAATAGGGACACCTTTATTTGTAATGTTTAGGTGAGTGGGAAATTATTTTTGATATGCAGGGTAGTTCAAAAGTTCATGTACAAACTTTGAGGGGAGGTAGAGAACATTCAAAATCAACCATATTCACATAGGAAAGCATGACTGGAAATGCCACTGGAAGATACTAACAGGGACACAAAGATACAGAAATAACACAAGGCAGTAAGTAGTGTAAAAAACTTTATTAGGCGTAACTGAACAGTTCAATAGTAGTTGGACACATAATATGGTTTCACATCAGGTGCTCAAAGTTACGACCATTAGCAGTGATGCATGCCTGACACCAACAACACATTCAATGGCGTACATTTTCGAAATTACCTGGAGTTTCTGGGATATTAGCAGTGGCAATGTGATTCTTACCATGAGGTCCATGTCAGTGGCAACAGGCATTTCGTACACCATGGCTTTAAGGGTCCCCTACAGAAAGAAATCAATGCTCGATAAATCAGGTGAGCGTGAGGGGTCATGCAATGGGTCCACCACGCCCAATCCATCGAGCCCCATAGGACCCATCCGAATACTGATGCACAGAAATGCCAAAGTGGTCTGGAGCCCCTCGTGTTGGAACCACATCTGCTGATGCACAGTCATTGGAACATTGTTCAGTAAATGCAGCAGAACTTCTTCCAGAAAGGTCCGATACTTCTGGGAGTCCAGTCGGGGTGGTAATCAGTATGGGCCGACTAAACAGCGACGCCCATACATTAATGACGAAGCATTGTTGTGAAGCATGTGATTGCACAGTGTGTAGGTTCTCATGGGCCCACACATTAGCATTGTGGTGATTGAAGACCCCCTTTGCGGGTAAATGAAGCTTCATCCATGAACAAAATACAAGTTGGAAAATCCGGGTCTACGGCACTTTTCTGCAGAAACCACTGCGCGAATTCCACACGTTGAGGATAATCTTCGGCCATCAGTAACTGGACCCATTGCAGATGAAATGGATGTAAGGACTCAGAGTTCTAAATGCACAATACACTGGATCGAGATACTCCTATAGCAGAGGCAACGGCACGTGTGCTTGTCTCTGGATTATTGTCCATCACATGCAACACCTCCTCTTCCATGGAGGGATTTCGCATTGATCATGGCTGCCCACTATCATGCCTGTGATCCCTAAACGATCCATAGTTACATAAATTCTGATGCAAATGTGCAAACATTTGGTGATGTGGTACATGTCTGTTTGAGTACCCACAATACATTTGTACAGCGGCTCGTCCATTGCCATCAGCTAACCTGTAAATGAGATGCATATCTGTCATCTCAGCATTCGTAAAATGATGCATGTTCTTCGTACGACATCGAAAGCTTGAATGAGGAAACCCCAATTGCTCACCTGGAGCACTGGCAAACAGTGCCACCTATCACTTTCTGGTGGCATTTATGGTCATGCTTTCTTATATGAATATGGTTGATTTTGATGTTCTCTACCTCCCCTCAAAGTTTGTATGAGGAATTTTGAACCACCCTGTATAATTCTGTTATTTATATGTTCACATTTTTTAATATTATTATTAATGCAAAGATTTTTTAAACTTATAGTATGTATGTGTTATGGATGGATCATAGCACATACAGTATGGTATGGATGGATTGCAAATTAGAAATAATAATAATAAAAACTTATTGCACTGTAAATTGTAAGAAAAACAAGGTTGTTTTGACAAGTTGGAGAGGAGATAATCATATTCTGAAAAAGTAGCTGAATGATGCTTTATGAAGGTTTTTTTTTGCAGGGGGGGGTAAAGAATTATAAATCAAGAATTATGGATGATCTTCTATAGCTTTAAAATCATTAGAAGAAAATTATTATTTAATGCATCTTCTTTTCAGAAGTGCATATTTTAAGATACCACTTGAAGGCCCAAGTATGGGGACAGTATGTTACATGTACGATAAATTTAAGTTTGGTAATATAACCTGTTAAGAGTATTGCTGAATTCAAAAAAAAAAAAAAAAAATTGCCAACCTCCTAAAATCCACTTCATAATGGAAAAAATAATGAAATAACTGTCTTCTCTTCCTAGATATGCTTGTCAGATGCCATCCAAATGGTTTATTAACTGTTTCTATTCATAGAAAGCCTACATATGCTGGAAGATATTTGCATAATCACATCATCCAGCCCAACAACATGCATCTTCATATATGTGTTTTAGCCAATTGTTGTAACTCTCCCAATCTCCCTTCCTTCCCTAATACACAAGACCCCAGCAAAACTGCTATTCTCCTATAATTCAGGGCACATATGAAATCATATTCCAAATGCTTAGAAAACACGAGCTCTATACATTTTAATCATATATCAAACTAGCAACCCTCATCCATTCACTTAAGAACAAACTCTCTCCTTTGTCACATCCAGCAGTATATGCACTTTCCTGTACTTGTGGCTTGGCTTACTGTGGTGAGAAAATTGTGTCGAGAAAGGAATATCTGTTGACATCCTCTTTGGAGAATAAGAAATACATTTGGCACCACGATGCCAAATGTATTTCTCCCTCATAAAATAATCTAAAATAAAAAATGCACAATGAAACCAATCACTACATGTTAACCATACCAGAATCTCCTCATTATGACAAGTTGAGACTAGCAGATCCTGCCTTGGACACCTTTTCACATGGATTTAGATAAGAAAAAACCATAGTACTACACAGAAGTCAGTGAGGCTGTATTTGGTATCAACACCATCATTAAAACATGCTCCAATCCTCAACAACAAATATGGCTGTATCAGTTGACCAGAATTTTGCAAAATATTCATTGTAAGATCAATTGTGTTGTGAATTCACAACACAATTTTTTTTAATTCTCTGGCATTAAAAATATATATATTTACTCTAAACACACGCCCACATGTGCACACGCATGCAGTCCTCCTGTACCAAGAATTCTGAACATTTCATTTTTTATTATATAGATATACTGCTTGAAAAGAAGTCAACAGACACCCTAGTGTGAGAAACAAACAACCATGGTGCCAACCTTAATAAGATGTAGACCCTCCTTTTGTTGCAATGACTGCAGCAATCCTACAGTTTTACTTTCCACAAGTGTACAATAGCAATCAATGGGAATTTTGGACCATTCTTCCTGTAGGCATGTAATGAGGTCCTACACTGTTATGGGGTGGATGTATCTTGACCTCACTCGACGATACAGTTCATCTCACATATGTTCATTAGAGTTGAGATCAGGGCTCTGTGGAGGTCAGTGATGTGTGGTGACATTTTCTACAGATCACATAGTTACAGCAGCCTTATGATACTGTGCATCGTCATCTTGCTGAAAGATACAATGGTCAGTTCTCCAGAAATGCCACAGAGTAGGAAGCATTGCATTGTCCAGAATATTCAGACACCTCTCAGAGCTCAGTGTTCATGGCATTGTAAACAGAGGCCAAACCAGGATAAAGAGGGTCAAACCATCACACTGCTACCTCCAAATTTCATAGTTGGGGTTATGCAGTTGGATAAGAGATGTTCACCAGGCATCTGCCACACCTATCCATCTGCTCAGTAGAGGTTGTAACATGATTCGTTGCTCCGTACACAACTTTCAAGCTTCCACATCCCACTGTACACACTCTTTGCACCAATAAAGATGCTGCACGTTGGTTCAGGTAATGTGGGGCTTGCAT
This sequence comes from Typopeltis vanoorti, assembly GCF_054136105.1. Lineage (NCBI taxonomy): Eukaryota > Metazoa > Arthropoda > Arachnida > Uropygi > Thelyphonidae > Typopeltis > Typopeltis vanoorti. The sequence goes on along the minus strand of NC_143564.1, from coordinate 88,122,375 downwards.
ATTGTGATCCTACCATGGAATCCATGTTGTTAGCATTGGTTCTGAATGTTTTTGTGCAGATTTTTTTTGGACAGATGTTTGTGCAATCAACAGGCTATGGGATTTGAACTCACAGCCCGTTGGTTGGAGAGTGGGTATGCTAACCACTCAGCCAATCAGACTGGCAAATGTACATGCATCTTTAAAGAGATTCAATTATGCCAATTTTTGTTATCACTTCTCTCTTCATTAATGTTCACACTGAAGAAGTTCATCATGAAGTTCAAGATACGTATCCCCACAGGGTGTTCAGGTTAGTATGACAGCACTACATGATTCAGTTTACATTATTATTAATCTCCTACTAACAATTTTCCTCCAGATCAATCTATTACTTGTGAGCATTCCAATACTGAATAAGTTAAAGCTCTTTTAGAAGAGAAGTTATCTAGGAAAGTTATGATATTCTTGGTACATTGTATAAATTCAAGCTACTTGTTATGTAGGGACATAATCTACAGTACTTTAGATTGGCCATGAGTAACCCTCTGTCTTCTGTACTGGCAGATTTTGGAAGCCTTTGAAGAGAAAGCCATTAACACCTTTCATTAAAACTAACACTGTAGAAGAAATACATTAATGATGCTTTCTTGATGTGGAGCCATTGTCCAGAGACACACTATAGGAATTCTTGAATTATCTTAACATTCAAGAATAAAATTTACTGCACAGTTAGAAGTCAGTGGTTCTACTCCTTTTCTGGATGTTAGACTTGCCCATTCAACAAACTGAAGATCTCTACTATATACAGAAAACGCATACACAAACAGATACCTTCATGCTCAGCATCATCATTTACTGTCTACAGAAACTTGATATTATCTTAATATTGGGAACCCATTTATGCATTTCATCAATGATGATGAAGAAATTACAAAGGAACTAAAGTTTCTTGTAATAACTTATCAGAAAAATAACTGTCATAAAAAAGACTTCAAAAAACTATTATTCAATCTGCCTACATGCCATGTTCAAGATAATAATGAAATGAAAGGTTGTACTTCTCTCCCATATACTGTGTGATCCAAATGTAGGGGGAATGTAGCTGTAGTGCTTGACATCTATCAGAGAGAGAACAAAGCTGAGAGGAAACAAGTGATCTCATATCTGTTATTCACATGATGAGTTTGAAGTTTATCAGTTTGCTTGTTTAGTTGTAAATACAGTTCTTGTTTGTTTCCATCATTGTTTTGAAAATGGAAAGCAGTGATTGTGAATAATGGTGATTTCATTGGATTTGCTTGATTGTATGACTTCAGATCTGAACATTTTCCAAAAATTCATAACAGGAGACAAATCTTGGGTGTACAGTTATGATCTTGAGACCAGTATTCACAATTAACAATGGAAAACACCCAACATATCTCAGCTGAAGATTGTGTACCAGTCAAAATCCATTGTCAACGTCCTGTTGATTGTCTTTTTAGTATGGAGGGGGATTGTGCTGGTGGAGTTTGTTCTCTGTTATAAAGAAGTACCAGAACATTTGCAGAACGATGTTAATCAAAAAAGATCATAGAAGTGGCCAAATAGTTTCATGTTACATCATATGTGGAACTATAGGTGGTGCTTTTTGGAATTGTCAGTTATTGTTTAATTTGAGTTTAATGTACTGAAGATGCCTGTGACACACAGGCGAAAATTATATTATTAAATACTATTAAATAATCTTTGTATGTGAGTTTTTTCCGTTATTAATTTGTATCGATATGTTTACTCGTGGTATACCTCTTTTAAAACTTATATGGAACTATATTATTATTATTATTTACAGCCTCTCCATGGAGTCAGGAGACTCATCATGGGAATAAAAAATTACTGTCTGCCTGCATCCACCATATTCACCTGATTTAGCACCTGTGATTACTGACTCATTCTAAAGTTGAAATCAACATTGAAGGGAAAGTGTTTTGCATCAATGCAAGAAACTAAAGTGGCCATGACAACGTGTCTAAAAGAATTAAAGAAAGATGACCCCCCCAGAAAGTGGCATTCAAAAAGTGGCTTGAATGTTGGGACAAGTGTGTGGAAAGTCAGAAGACTATTCTCAAGGACATGAGACTAAATTAACTTTCTTGAATTCTAACATTCACCATACTTTTGTCATACCTCGTATACATCAGTTCCATTACAACGAACTTAGTAAAAATTCTCAAGAAATGTGAGATCCATAACAGATTTGCTTCCCTAACCAAACAGTGATCCTTGCTTTATCCAACATATAACCATAGCCTTTGTGTGATTGCAACGTTCTTTATTACAGAGAGGAAAAAAAAAGTAGAACTTTGTTTTGAAGAACATGTTAGAAATATCACTTAGTGGATCCAAGGCCTCATCTCTATCCAGTCACATTCTGAACTCTGCTGATCTTGATGATGACCAATCCATCACACACCCATTGAAATGGGATAGACTGGATATCCATATGCATGCTACGATGGACTTAAAATTATTCAGAAATTATTCTTAGTCTTGTGCACCTTAATGTAAATCTTAACTACAACACCTATTAGATTATTAATCCTCTGCTATTCAACTAAGCTAAACTCAAGATCACTATCATGCTCACATGCTCAACCATGCAGTTAGATCTGAATTTCTCCAAATTAGAGCAGCCACTTTTAATATAATGACATTTATATTCCTGTAATGTTTAGTGTTTTCCTCTGATTTTTTACCTTCTGCATTTTTATGTATGTGATGAAAGGAAGACAAAACTCACCATGCTATTTAAAGAATAAATAGAATAGTATACTCTGTTTTTTGTCATCCCTTGGCTTTTTCATTCATAATAAATACTTCTGAACACACACACAATAGATATAATCCAGTATATTAAATCATTGTCTTTGTTCTTCTGAAGGAAACTTTTTTCTCATCAAATTTCTTGAAGTTTGCTGAAAAACATCTTTCTTTCATTTACTGAAGTGGGCATGAAAATAGTTGTTCTGACAATAGTATTACAACACTTAATTGTCCTATTTTAAAAAAAAAAAAACCTTCATATACAGGGAAATAGATTAGAAGGAGAAAATCACATACCAGTAAAAAGAAAAAAGGAATTTTTTCACATATTAATAGATAATTAACATGACACAACATGTGATATAGAAGATTGGTTTGAAATTGCTAGCTTTGGTCATAGGATCAGAAGATCTCTCCAAAACAGGAAGTTGCCATACCTGAAATTTTCAATTAGTAAGGGGTATATGTGGAACTGATGGACAGGTGATTATAACAGGCTGTGAAGGCAGCTTGAAGCAGTTCCATTGCATAAGAATATACAAGAGAAGGATATCAGTAGTCATGGGAAATGGGCAGGTGGTGTCTAAAGGACAAGAGGATAAATCAGGTAGGATTTCGATGGGTGAATGTTATCATTAAGCAGGAGCTGTGGGGGGGGGGATATATATGGAGAAAAGCGATCACTAAGCTAATGAGGACAAGGTGTACCTCAAATGAAATTCTGAACAGTTCTCTTGCTATGTAGCAAGTAAAAGGGAGAAAGAATATTGAAGGATAAATAATGAGTGCTGATATTTGGGTTACTGAGTGACCACTTTCCAAGAGATTGTTATTCAAGCGAAGATATTGCTGTAACAGGAATTGATGTGAAAATGAAGGTTGATGAATTGGAAATACTTAAGGTATTGCAGAATTTCAATGCAAAGATGACCATGGAATTAGGTAGGATATCAATTTGCATATTATGAGAATGTGTAAAGGAATTGATATTACCTCTAACTAGGCTGCTTAAGTCACAGCTCTGGTAAAATCCCAAGGGATCATGGAAAATAGTTCCATCACCTAAAGGACACTCTGTGGTAGCAAATCATAGACCAATCAGCATATCAAGAGTAAAAGTATTGGAAAAGTTGGTCAAATATAGAATTCACAGGTGAGTTAATATGAACAATGCTGTGGCAGGGAGTGGGGAGTGACAGGTAGGTCATGACTAAGCTTAGTAATTTACTCATCTTTTCTGAGTTATGCATGTAAACCACTCTCTTTTTTAAAAGTGATCCTCAAATCATTTCCATAATTACTTAGGTATTTTGAAAGTTAGGGGGAGAGGCAGTTTTTTACTGCATTACAGTAAAGGAAAGTACGCTGTTATTATATGGCAAAATGTTATTGTATTCAGAATGCACGGCAAATCTCCATGCATTCTGAATACTCATTATGGGAGGCCCACACAATACCTATTATACCTATCCTCGAATACATAAAACAACAGAGCATACAACAGACTCTGCAATCCATATTGCTTTCTAAATAAAAAAATTTAGTCCTGATGCCCTTAATAACTACACTCTTACTCGTTATCTTGATTGAAGAGAATTTGTACTTTTGTTACAGCTGGTATTCAGTTTAGTTAGAGAATCCTAGAATTCTATTTAGCAATTTGTTTCTTCAATCCACAAATCTTTGATTTATGGTCATCAGCATTACAAGACCTACTACTATGTTGATCACTCACCTATTGATCCTCACCACTACTTCCTTATTCCTCAAGAAACACAGGTTATCATGTCATGCATAGTAATCCAGATGCTACGTGACTGTTATCAAGCTTTATAAAGAATAATAATTTCTTTATCTCTATTTGTTAGCATGTTTATTAACCCGACGTTAGTAAGATGGGGTGTCACAGTTATTTCTTTCTATATCTTTGGGGTCTGTGACACCCCAACTTACTAACCCCGGGTTAATAACCAAGTAAACCTATGTACCCTGTCACTTTTACAGTGCGCTAGCTGAACTTCAACTCCCTTTCCATCCAACAATCTGAAATTCCTAATCAGCTTGCTGGATTATGCTTTAGTCACTACTGTGATTAAAAAAAAAAAAATATATATATATATATATATATATATATATGGGGGGGAAATATATATATAATTTGTATAATTTTTGAAACAGTTGTGTTTGTGTATCATGAGATTTATTTATATAATAGGTATAGAAAGAATTGAGCTGAAAGCAAGATGTATATATGTCTGTGTGTGTGTGTAATGGTTTGATGTAAAATCAGGAATAAGACAAGGATGCACATTATTTTCGCTCTTCTTCATCATGTATATGGATCACATTATGAAAAAAGGTGGTATTAGGGTTGATATTAGAATTGGACATGTCAAACTTAGTTCTTTGCTTTATGCAGATGTTGTACTCTTAAACACATCTAGTGCAGGTCTCCAGGATTCTGTAACTAAATTTAATAACAGCTATAACAAATTTTGCATGAAAATCAGCAATAAAAAGACCAAAACTATGAAAATGGGCAGCAGCACAGAAAATTTCAGCAGTATTCTGAATGGCAAGCCTATAGAATATGTAAAATATTTCAGCTATTTAGGCACAGTTTTTAGTGAAAATGGCAAGTTTTGATACAATAAAAAGTGCCTCAAAAGACAGAAATATAAGATCTGATGATATTGGAGTATTGACAGATAACAGATTAATTTGGAGGAAAATTATTGATTGGAAGTTAGCAGCGTAACTTTTTCATGTAGCACTATCCTAATTATTCTGTACATCCTTTGATACATATTAGGAATTTGATATTAGGATGATATTTGGATGCTGATAAACTTAATCCTGTAGTACTGTCATAGTAGATGATGATTTATACAATATATTAAATTGTAATTATAATATATAATATTAATTATATATTATAATTAATAACTTTAGCAAACGGTGATCAGTAACTTTAGCAAACCATGTAGATTGTAGTGCAGCTTGTTTCTCTGTATATATGTGTATGCTCCAGATGATGACCTTGATATGAAGGTTGAAAGTCGAGTGTTCATTTTGGTTTATATTAAACTAAAGTTTTGCTCTAACACGGTAGTTGTCTCCATAATTTTCCATAATGTATTCTGATCACTCTGTAAGCATGAAAGAAACGATAATATTAATGTCCTTTCATGTCTATTACAAACACATGCACACATGCAAGTCATCCCCTCCTCACATACAGTCAAATGGGTGCAAAATCTAGAGCATAATATTGCTATATGTTGATAAATATAGTGACCACTTGCTTTAGGCAAGATAGAAGTTATAGTCTCACTTTGGGAATGAAGTAGGTGAAATTTTTGTTGTAGCTATTGTCTCCTTGCTAATTGCTTGCCAGAATACTTTAAAAGTTGGGCTGGTCTCTGGAGCATGGTTTATTTAAACTTTGTCCATTCACGTGTTCACTTTTTTTTTTATTGGTTCTAGAAGTTGTTTTACTTAGGGCACATTCTAAAAATGCATTTATAATCCACTTTTTAATATATTTATAGCAAAAATTTATTCTTCTTGCAGAAACTTATGCCAAACACCAGAAGAGGATCCAAGTAGGCAACCTTTATTAACTATTCTTACAGAAATGGGTTCTCACCAGCCAAGGTTAGGATATCTACTACTTTATTTTTTAAAGGCAAGTCGAATACAAGATAACCGTATGTCTTCCTACAGAGACTATGTAAAATCACTTGAATCCAAAGATCTATCCACATGCTTATTGGGTGACCTTAAAGTAAGTAATTAGTGCATTAATTTGCATGAGTAAAGCCTTGTGCTTTGGCACATGTAATTTATTATTGTGCATTTTTGCAGGGAAAAAAAAAAATTAAAAATTTGACAATTTGTACAAATTAATTATTCATAGCTATACAAATTGCTGTACAACTCGAAATAATCATGAACACCTACTCCTTCTGTAGGTCAAATATGGCCCAACAAGAGTAATCTGTGATTCTCTGTAGCACTTGGTGTAGGCATCATTGCCATAACTCTTAGTCACTCATTCCAAGAAACAGTGTGAGTTATTATCTGTTACTTAATGATTAAAAAATTGTCATATCATTTAAGTGATTAAGAAAAGTAATCTTAATGATATAGGACAAGTTTTAAAAATGTTTGCCTTCATCCAGACCACTAAGAGATTTTTCACAGGACATGAATGATTTGAGCTGAGCTAAATAATTTGTTCATAAAATAATTATTTTAGATCCAAATTTTTACAAGTTCCTGTATTTGATTTATGATATTAAATACTTGAAATATTGAAAAAGCTGACAGACATCTTTTAATATTTGCTATGGGTATCAGATATAGTTCATCATCATCATGTGTTGTCTCTGTCCATGCAGTTGACTACCATCATGTGACTCATGGTTGACTATGGGTGTAAGGAGAATGTGGTGAGGACTCTACTCTATTCCACATTATTGTAAGTATTCATGACGGTGGGGCTGGTTTTCCTGTTTTCAGGGATGAAAAACCCGAGTTTCTGGGTGAGAAAACCCTCTACCTCCATATGAGACCGACAGGTATAGTTAGTTACTTCATAAAATTATTTCAGTAAATACTTCATGAAATTGAAAGTTTATTTTTCACTTGGTTAGACTATAATAAATTTAGTTTAATCCTTTATCCAAGTTTGCGCCTGACCTTGCTAATGCTTCTGCTTGGTATCTCCACTTGGGCCTGGCTCCCACTGAAGACACCCCAATAAAGGTCGAAACTAGTCTGCATAGTGGCCCTTCCCTTAATGCATAACATTATACATGTCTGCAAGGAGATGTGTTTTGCATTGTGGGAGATACTGAGATAGGAGTGTTGGTAGCTTACTCCACCTTTGCAATGAGTTGCCCGGTGTTGTACCACCTTACCCCAGTCCTGAAGATACTTTCAGGTGCAAACTCTGTTTACTCACACTTGGATAAAGGATTAAACTAAATTTATTATAGTCTAACCAAGTGAAAAATAAACTTTCAACATCTTTCTCTAAATCCAGAGTAATTTAATAAAAAGGTGGCACACCGTTTGGCAACTCCTATAGATAGAGATGACCTTCCTAATACTTCTTCCTGGTATCTCTACTTCTGGGCTTGGCTCCCACTGAAGAGACCTCAATAAAGGTCGAAACTAGTCTGGGTAGAGAGCATATCTGCAAGGAGATGTGTTAAGGAGGGTAGTGGCCCTTCCCTTAATGCATAACATTATACATATCTGCAAGGAGATGTGTTTTGCATTATGGGAGATACTGAGATAGGAGTGATGTTAGCTTGCTCCACCTTTGCAAAGTGTTGTCCAGTGTTGTACCACCTTACCCCAGTCCTGAAGATACTTTCAGGTGCAAACTTTGTTTGCTCACACTTGGATAAAGGATTAAACTAAATTTATTATACTTCATGAAATTATTGATGGAATTTGAGTTATGTATATATTGAACGTGAACAGCATTATGAATGTGAGGGTAAAATAATGTACTGAATTCTGATTAAATCTTCACACTGATATCTTTAAAATTTACTACAATTATCTGGTACAGTTATCTTTTCCAAATTTTAGAAAATTGTAGTTTAAGAAAAGAAGGTTAAAGAGTTTGTGCATTTAAAATGGTTTAAGTTTTTAAAGAAATATTGTTCTAATTATTCAGCAATACATTAGATACTATAGTCCCTAGGGACCAGAGCAGTAGTTGTCATAGCATAATGTTTGCTATAGCAGATGTAGAAAGAAAAAAATGGATTTCCTTTCCATTCCCATGAAACAAAGGAAGTGGTAGGATATAGATATTGATAGAACACAAATGACTGTCAAAAACATAATGCACACCACACAAAAACATGGAAAAGTACAAATTCTTGCAATAATGGGAGATATATAAGAAAGAACAGAGAATACGTAATTATGAAAATCCAAAATTAACATTTAAATTTTGAAATGTTATATTAAATTAATGTAACTTACCTATAATCTTCATAAGAAACTAAATAAGTCGTTACTGTTAAAATTGAAAATAAATAACCTGAAAACTTCAGCAGTCATTCAACTTTATAATTGTTCACCTCCAATTACAAAGAGGTGGGGGGAGACACTAGGGATGAATATTATTCTGTATTATTCCTCTTATGGGAAGGAGAAAAGTGATTGAATTGTCACCGCCAGTATGATACAAGTCAACTTCCTATTTGGACAGAAACCTAATAATGGTCATCTAATAAATAGATACTGTTTTCTTTGAAGTGCAAATTAAAGAAATATAAATTAAAGATGACAGGAATTTATATTCTTGGTTTCTTCCGTTATTGAAGTGTAAACAAGTGTAACTTCGTGACCAGAAAACTTGTGTATAGAGACTAATGACTTCACATCAATTGCCGTAGTATCTCATAATACAATGTGCATACCCTTACAAACATGTATAATGCTCTGCATTATGGGAAGGGCCACTATCCATATCAGTTTCAACCTTTATTGAGGTCTGATCAGTGGGAGCCAGACACAATAGTGATACCAACTTCGAAATAATGCAGAAGCCATATTTCCCTATACAAGTAGCCAGAAAGTGTCACACCTTATTACTAAAATACTCTGGATTAGAGATAGATGTTGATATATGTTGAGTCACTTTGTTATCTTGGTTTACATCTATCTCTAGTCCAGAGTATTTTAGTAATAAGGTGTGACACCTTTTGGCTACTTGCATATGGAAATATGACTTCTGCATTACTTTAACCTTGCTATCACTTTGTATTGCTTAGCATCTTTAATTTATAATATAACCAAGTAGAAAAACTTTTAACAAAGTAAAGAAATATGCCACAATATACAGTATTTTTTAATTCAGAGTTTAATTAAAATAAAGTTTGTGTGAGTAACAGCTCATTTTGTGTTTAAAAGATTCTTTATCCATAAGGTAAAAAAAAGTAAGATGTTTTTCAGTAAATAAATTTTATGTTTTTATATTTTTTATTCTAAATTTTTGATTTTAATGGTTCTGTCTGCTAATATCTAGTTCATAATTCTTTTTATTTTGATTTTAATGGTTCTGTCTGCTAATATCTATTTCATAGTCGTTGCTTGGTGTCGCACTGATTAGATCGTCGGCTTGTCGAGAGCTCCTGAAAAGATTAGTAGTATTTTGTGTTAACATTAGAAATTTTACTAGAATTTTAAGTAGTATTGTGTGCTTTTTGTTTCTTGGTGTGTCTGTGCAATTTTTGCGTGTTTTCTGTTATTTTTATTATTAATTTTAAGATAAGATAGCGTACATATGGTACCGATAAAGAAAAAAATGGCGACCAGGTCGGCATGTTTGTTTAAGTGTTTTGATGTAAACGAATTTATGCAATGTGCTGTCTGTGAGATGTATGCCTTGCGAAGAGTGGTGGGAGTCTGGTTAGAAAGTGATAGTGGAGTTAATATGTGCAGAAAGTGTAAAGAGAATGAGGATTTCAAGCATGTTTCATGTGGCGAGAGTGATATCGTTAATGAGAGTCAGAATGTAGAAAATGGCGGTGTTCTAGAGAATTGCGTGGTAGTGCCAGATAGGTGTGAGAGCGTCGTTGAAAGTGTAAATGAAGGTAGAAATACAGAACGAATGGATGATTTGATTGATAATGAAAATGGTGAGATAAATGCGAGTAGTGAAATTGCTTGTTTGAACGGTGCGATGCACAGAGCTAAAAGGCAACTGGAGCGTATGGAAAAATGTGTGCTGAACGTACCGACAACCGCCGAAAGTCTGTGACGGCAAATAATAGAATGTTCGTAAATGTCAATAAAATGAAGGAAACGAGTGCTGTATGGGGATTCGCTATTCAGAGGTGTAATAGTTGAGAGTTTAACGAAGTCGTACCAGCCGGGTGCGAACATAAAGGACGTCAGCGAATCTATTCGACTGCAAAAACAGAGGGTGAAAGAGATGATAATCGTGGCAGGAACAAATGATTTGAAAGAGGACAAAATGGAAATGATAGAGGATATGAGGGAATTATTTGAGGTAGCAAAAGAGAAGAGTGAGAGAGTTAGGATGGTGAATATCTTACCACGGTATGACAGCGTAGTGTTTAGAAGGAGGTCCATAATTGCCAATGACTTTATGCATGGGTTATGCATGGAGAGGGGTGTAGAATTTGTGGATGTGTGGAATGAGTTCGATGGGCGAAAGGACTTATATAAGATGGATGGGTTACATTTGAATGGAGTTGGTGTATGGAGACTTGAAAAAGTGTTGATGAATGATGTGGAAGTGGATGTACAGACTCAGGGAAACTAGATTTATTAAGATGGGGGGGGGTAGATATGCAGACTTTAGGGAGGCAGTTGAGTGTATGAATGAGTATATTATGCCCGAGCAAGTACGAAGGACAACAAATCAGAATGGGATAGTTAGTATAAGGCATCAAAGTAGGGATAGGACAAATGGGCTTCTGCAATTCATGTACACTAATGCCAGGAGTATTAGGAACAAGAAGGAAGAGTTTTTGGCCATGGTTGGCACTTCCAGGGCCACAGGTTGTTGATATTAGTGAAACATGGCTGACAGAAGATGATAACGCTAGTGGGATTGAATGCGACGGGTATAGCGTGTCCAGGAGTGACAGGGTGAATAAAAAGGGAGGAGTGTTATTGATGATAGCTGATGAGCTGCAGCCAAGGAGTATAGAAGTTGAATTGCAGGATAGAGAAAAGAGCATATTTGAGGCTGTTTGGTGTGAGATAGAATCTAGCAGAACAAAATATACTATTGGGTGCTGCTATAGACCAGGTGATGGAATAGATGGTGGGGATAGTATGCATAGGCAAATAGACGAAATGAGTGGAAAGAGGGTAATTATTATGGGTGATTTCAATTATGGTAACATTGACTGGAAAGAGAGGACACATGGGAGGAAAGAATTTGATTTTATGCGGTTATTAAGGGACAACTATCTACGGGAACATGTAGTGGAAAATACCAGGGGGCAGAGAGTGCTGGACCTTGTAATTGCAACTGAGAATGTGGCTGTAACGAACATGACCATGTTGCCACCAATTGGTGAGTGACCATAAGATCATGACTTGGGAGGTGGCTAAAGGAGTAGAATTTACAATTAAGACCGGGTACATGTGGAATTATCGAGCTGGTAAGTATGACAAGCTTAGGTGTGTGCTTGGCTCAGTGCCATGACATGTAAAACTGCAAGGGCTGGATGTTGATAGTGCATGGGAGGTGGTTAAGAACTGTTTGCAGGAGGCAATGGTTGACTGTATACCAAGAGTCCGAATAATAAATCAAGTAGGGGTTAAATGGATGAATAACACTATTAAGCTTGAGCTGCAAAAAAAGAAACAATTGTGGAGGGAATTTAAGGAGAAAGGTGACCATCAGGCGCAGGAACAGTATAAAGCTCAGGCCAGGATGGTAACAAGGGTGGTAAGAAAAGCAAAAGCAGATTACAAACGAAAATTGGCCATGCAGGCTAAAGAGAATCCCAAACAGTTTTTTCAATATGTTGCAAGTAAAAGGAAAAATGCTCATGGTAGAATGATCTTAAAAAATGCTGAGGGTAGGGACGTAACCGAATCAGTCAATATTGTGGAATTACTGAGCGAGCACTTTGCAAGAGTATATCATCCAGGTGGTGACTTTGCAGGAATGGAAGAACCAACAGCTTATACTGGAATTGTGATGAATGAAGTAGAGGTAACTAGTCTATTGCAGAACCTCAATGTCAATACATCTGTGGGATTGGATGGTATACCAGCTCGTGTCGTACATGAAGCGGCTAAAGAATTGTCAGTGCCCTTGCCCATTTTGTTTAATTTGAACCTCGGGTCTGGGTCAGTCCCAAGGGGATGGAAAGAGGGAAAAATAGTTTCGCTGCACAAAGGTGGTTCCAAGGCTGCTGTTGAAAATTACCGGCCAATCAGCATAACAGGAATCATTATTAAGGTCTTAGAGAAAATAGTCAAGAGGAAAATACAAGATGGATAGAAGAAAATGGGTTACTGTATAGGGGACAGCATGGTTTTGTGAAGGGTAGGTCATGCCTCAGTAACTTGCTCACATATTATAACACAGTGATGGCTGAACTGGATAAGGGTAATGGGTTTACAGTGATTCTACTGGACCTTGCTAAGGCCTTTGACAGGATACCACATGGAATTCTAATCAGTAAATTGCAGCATATGGGAATGGACATAGGGTTGGTGAGATGGATAGGCGGGTGGTTGACGGAGAGATATCAGAGAGTGGTTTACTCAGCAGTAGAGTCCACAAGACGGCCTGTGACTAGTGGTGTGCCACAAGGATCTGTTCTTGAACCATTGCTGTTTAATTTGTTCATTAATGATATAGGAAAGGATCTGAGAGGAACAGTTCATTTGTTTGCAGATGATGCGAAGTTGGGTAGGGCAATAGTGAATGCAGATGACATCGAAATTTTGCAGGATGATTTGGATAGATTGGAGATTTGGGCTAAGGAGATTGGATGTCAATTTAATGTGGCAAAATGTAAGGTTATGCATTTTGGGGTGAAAAGATTGGTGGCAGTTTACTGCATTGGTGGAACCCAGCTCCAGGAAATTGATGAGGCACGAGATTTAGGAGTGTTGGTGGATAAGGAATTGAAATTTAGGGGACACATTGCAAAAGTGGCCAAATCAGCTCATCAAATCACTTGGTTGCTGAAGAATACGTTGACAAGCAGAGACAAGCAGGTTATTGTTCCTCTGTATCAAGCCTTGATAAGACCCCATCTTGACTACTGTGCCCAGATTTGGTCACCTAGGTTTCTTCTTGATGGGGAGGAGTTGGAGAGGATCCAGAAGCAAGCAACCAAGATGATAGCAGGTCTGTGGAATGAACCTTATGAGAACAGGTTGAGGATTTGTGGGTTGCAAAAATTGGTTGATAGGCGGAGGAGGGGAGATATGATTGAGACATTCAAATTACTGAAGGGTTTCTATAAAATTAATTCAGAAGATATTTTTGAGAACAGGGCTGGTTGTGGGAGGACTAGGGGACATCCATGGAAACTGGGCAAAAGTGTGAAATAAAGGTGTTAGAGCTGGGTTCTTTACTTTTAGAGTAGTGAATGAGTGGAATGCGCTCCCTGAGTCTGTGGTGGATGCTGTGACAGTGAATGAGTTTAAGGCGAGGTATGATAGATACTGTATGAATGCCGAATAGTTGTGATGAATATGATTTGGGGCCTCCCTCTATAAGTCTAATGGCTCCCTGGAGTTGCCTGTAATAATAGTAATAATGAAGATCCAGATAAGTGACATTAATTGAAGCTAATTTAACATTTTGAAATTTCAACATTAATTCTGTATTTTCATTTTCATAATTTTTTATTCTCTTCTGGTTCTTTATGATGTTTCCCATTATTGTTTGTATTTGTATTTTTTCATCTTATTGTATTTTTTTTTATATATGTTTGATATCCCAATCCTTTGTGTTTTGTTGTCATTGTACAGTTTCATGCCATTTGCTTTCTCCCTCTTGCTGAGATTTTTTCCATTTACTGTCAATTTGTTTATTCTATTTCCTACAGTTTCCACCATTTCTTCTGTTATTGTGTGGTTCCTGCCATACAGAAATATTATGTTGTCAATGTTTGATTTCCCACCATCTCTGTTTGTCATCATGTTCTTCAGCAACCAAGAAACCCTTGAAGCTGCATTGGCTACTTTTGCAGTATGCCCTTTGAACTTCAACTACCTATCTACCAGTACCCTCAAATCATTGTGGCGGAGTTTTAATGGAATATTTACTGCACTAGAAAAGGATTAAAAACTATTTTAATGCTTCCAATATTTCATATCCGTCACTGAGACATCTTCAGGTATTACAAATAACTTTTGTAACATGCTCAAATACAGCACAATACTAAGTGAAACATGTGGGTGACTCTAAAGTACTATTTAGGTGGTGTGCCCTCAATGTAGATGGCCTAGGATGTAAAGTAGGATCTGTGATAATTAATGTTTCCCAAATTTTGGGAAGATTTATTATTATTATTATATATTTATGCAACCATATTTATTTTAAATTTGGTTGATTTCTGAATGCCACCACAGATTCTAAAAACAATCTTTCTTTTATTTAAAGTAAAGAGGCTTCATTTCGGCAATGTAAAAACATTATTTAAATTAAGGGGATATTAAATCCCACATTGTTTTAAAACTGAATAAGAAACTCAAAGATTGGAATCGAAGAGTTTCATGCCGAATATAATAACTATAAATGTATCGGCAACTTCTAGCGTAAGCTAAAGCACATAGTACAAACTAGGGCAACTTGTTGCAAAGGTGGAGAAGGTTCTGATCGCTATTCCTAGTATTTTCCATTATGTAAAACCCATCTCATAGGAGATGTATGATGTTATACATTATGGTAGGAGGTCACTACCCAGACCGGTTTCGATCTTTATTGAGATCTCATCTCTTTGATTCCGATCTTTGAGTTTCTTATTCGATTTTAAAACAATGTGGGATTTAATATCCCCTTTAAATAATGTTTTTACATCACTGAAATGAAGCCCATTGGCTCTTTACTTTAAATAATTTATGGGTGCACCTTTTTGACAACTCGTATAATAGAGTATATAAGTTCTTTTCGCTATACCCTTGGTATTATACTTTGGTCTAGCTACTCACTGATGAGATCTCAATAAAGATTGAAACCAGTCTGGGTAGTGACCTCCCACCATAATGTATAACATCATACATCTCCTAGGAGATGGGTTTTACATTATGGAAAATATTAGGAATAGCAATCAGAACTTTCTCCACCTTTGCAACAAATTGCCCTAGTTTGTACTATTTGCTTTAGCTTATGCTAGTAGTCGCCGATATGTTTATAGTTACTATATTCAGCATGAAACTCTTTGATTCTGATCTTTGAGTTTCTTATTTGGTTTTAAAACAATGTGGAATTTTATATCCCCTTAATTTAAATAATGTTTTTACATCGCCGAAATGAAGCCTATTGGCACTTTACTTTAAATAATTTATTGGTGCACCTTTTTGACAACTCGTATAGCAGAGTATATAAGTTCTTTTCGCTATACTCTTGGTATTATACTTTGGTCTAGCTACTCACTGATGAGATCTCAATAAAGATCAAAACCGGTCTGGGTAGTGCCCTCCCACCATAATGTATAACATCATACATCTCCTAGGAGATGGATTTTACATTATTGGAAATACTAGGAATAGCGATCAGAACTTTCTCCACCTTTACAATGAGTTGCCCTAGTTTGTACTACATGCTTTAGCTTACACTACTAGTCGCCGATACGTTTATAGTTACTATATTCGGCATGAAACTCTTTGATTCCGATCTTTGAGTTTCGTTTTCGGTTTTAAAACAATGTGGGATTTAATATCCCCTTAATTTAAATAAAGTCTTTCTTTTTTTTGAATTTACTATGTTGGAACATAGGAGTTTTTTCTCCAGAAGATCCTGTGGGTTTCATCCAAAACATGGTCTGCAAGGCCAGATTGACCATAGTCATGATTGCAGATGTATGATTTGTGTTCTTCTAAATGGATAGTTGCTGATCTACCTGTCTGTCCAAAGTAAGCCAGCTTGCAGGAACAGAGTACTTTATATACTCCAGGCACTGAGAGAGGAGTGAGTTGATCTTTGTTGGAACAGATAAGGGTAGCAAGTTTATTGTGACAGTTAAAAGCTGTGTAGAGGTGTACTTTTTTAAGGACCTGGCTATTTTTTTGATGTGCCACAGATGTAAGGGATGGTGATGGCATTTCTGAAATCTTTCTGAAGGGATGTCTGGGGAATGGGGGAGGAACTGATTGTTTTTTTAATTCTGTAATCACTGTAGCCATTGGAAAGGAAGGTATTGTGTATGTGGTTGAGTTCGTTTGAAAAGGAGGTTCCACTGGAACAAAGATTGTGGGCTCTGTTGGTTAGAGTTTTAATAATTCCATATTGTTGAGAGGGATGGTGGTGGGAGAGTTTGTGAATGTATATGCCTGTGTGAGGGTTTTCTATATACAGTGAAGGAAAGGTTACCATTAGGAAGGCGTGTTACTAAGGTGTCTAGGAAGGGTAAACTATTGTTATTTTCCTTTTTCATCATAACCTGGATACTTGGATGTAGACTATTGAAATGCTTGAGGATGGAGTCTAATGTGTCTGGGCCACACACATCTACATATCTTAGAGAGGGGCTGAATCTATGGCTTGTTTTTCAAAATTTTCCAAGTAAATATTGGTGTGAGGGAGTGAGAACCCATAGCGGTTCCCTCTGTTTGTAAATTTTGTTCTTCCAATAAGAATAACCAGAATTGATGGGAAAAGAAATCTAAGATATCAGAAAGAAAAACTTTTTTTTAAGAGTGTTAAGTTAAGTGTCATTTAAAGGAATATTGGTAAAACAGTGAAGTGATGTCAAAGCTTACCAATTTATCTGTATTATTTAAAGTTAGAATTTCAATCAAGGTTTTAAAATAGGTAGAGTTTTTTTATATACGATGTGGTAAGTTCAGTGGGGAGTGTAAGAGAGTCAGCCAGCTGCTTTGACAATTTGTAGCATGACAATAGTAGGTGCCTGAGTGGCATCTACTATAGGTCTTAGGGGAAATTAGGTTTGTGGATTTTAGGTAAACCATATATGTGCGGGGGGGGGGGGGGGGGGGGGGGATCGAAAGGTTTGAGTTTTTTTGTAATGTCTGGCAGCCAGGAGGATACTTTTTAAGTAATTTTTTTTAATTTTTTAACTTGGGTTTTTGTGGGATTGTGCTCTAGGGATAGATAGCACAATCTCTGAGAATAATATTAATTGTTTGATTATATTTCATAGCATTAAGGAAGACTGTGGCATTACCCTTATCTGCTCTGGTGATGATGATACTTTTTTCTTTTCATAACTTTCTGAGAGCAGCGAGTTGGCCCGAAAATAAATTACAGATTGCACGTTGAATGTTGTACATTATGTATAGCAATGGCACTTCTTTGGTGTGACGGAAAAATTGTGGCCGGGGCTTAGGGCACTCACGGCATCTTTGTTGATCCTTTTTGAAGATAGATTCACTACTGTCTGGAGCAGTTGAATTTGCAGTTGTGGTTTAGATTTACATAGGTTGTTATACTTTTTCATGTGCTTCTTTTTTATTTTTGGAATTCTTTCTGTGCAGAAGCTTCTGAGATGTCCGAGAGAATGGATCAAAGTTCAGGGTTGAGTATCGTGGAGAGCTCTAATTGTAAAGACCAATGGTGGTGTTCTATGCAACTGTATTTATTTAAATTCGGTTGATTTCTGAGTGCCGCTGCAATCACAACAATGGTCAATCTGGCCTTGCAGACCATTTTTGGATTAAATCCACAGGATCTCCTGGAGAAAAACAACTATGCTCCACCATAGTAAATTCAAAAAAGAAAGACTGTTTTTAGAATCTGTGGCAACACTGAGAAATCAACTGAATTTAAATATGGTTGCAGAAAACTTACCAAAATTTGGGAAACATTAATTATCACAGGTCTCACTTTACATCCTAGGCCACTTACAAATGTCCATATAGGGCGCACCACCTAGATAGGACTTTAGAGTCATCCACATGTTTCAATTAGTATTGAAACATTGTTGTATTTGATTAAAATAACTCTTGTAACACAAGAGTTATTTTAATCCCTGAAGATTTCTCAGTGACTGAGATGACATATCAGAAGCATTAAAATTAGTTTTTAATGTATATCATCAAGCATCGTTAGTCGTCTTCTTCCTCTTGGTCGCTTTCCTTCAATTTTCCCTTCTATCATTCTTTTCAGTGGACTGTCTCCTCTTAATACATGTCCTATCCAGTTATGCTTTCTTCTTCAACTCTTTGTAATACTTCTTCATTGGCGATTTTTTCAGTTCACTTTATTTTCTCCATTCTTCTCCATAACCACATTTCAAGTGCCTCCAACATTTTAGCTTCTTTCTTCCTAAATTGTCTATGTTTCTGACCCATATAAGGTCATACTCCAAATATAGCACTTAATAAGCCTTTTCTTTAGATTTTTATTCATTTTATTAATAAATACATTTTGCTTCCTATAAATGGCATATTTTCCTTTGTTAATTCTTTCTTTTATTTCTGTCTCATTTTCCATTTTCTTGTATTATACTACCACGGTATTTGTATTGTCTCACTTGTTCTACACTTTCTCCATTCATCATCACCTTGATACTTCCTGGTTTCCTGGAGACTCTCATCACTTTTGTTTTCTTTGCGTTAATTTTCATACCATATTTCTTGCATATATTTTCAAATTTTTGCATTAGGTGCTGTAGTTCATCTTCGGTATTAACTAATATTGCTTGATCATCTGCAAATCTAATATTTTGTATTGTTCTTCCTCCAGTAGTGATTCCTCTTTCCTCTTTATAAAATGCTTCTTTTATCATTTCTTCTGCAAATATATTGAAGAGCGTCGGTGACAGGCAGCATCCCTGTCTTACACCTCTGCCAATCACACATTTTTTAGTTTTTCCTACTTTTGTCTTTATTATGGCCATCTGATTCATATATAATTCAGCTATTAACCTTCAGTCTCTCCAGTCTAAACCTATTTTACGTAATATTTCCATCAGATTTTCCCATTTCACCATGTCAAATGCTTTTTCAAGGTCGATGAAACAAATATAAACTTCTTTATTTACTTCTATATTCCTTTTGCAAATGGTCCTCATTACTCCAATTGCATCTCTGGTTCCTCTGTCTTTTCTAAATCCAAATTGATCATCCCCCAGAAAATACTCCACTCTATTATACAACCTTTGATTTAATATTCTTAGCAGTACTTTGGAGGCATGTGAGAGTATGCTTATAGTTCTGGAGTCACTGCACTTAGCAGGATTGCTTTTCTTTTCAATTGGTATGAGAATACTCTCTGTGAAATCTTTAGGCCATACTCCTGTTTTGTAAATGAGGTTGCAGAGTTTCCATGTTTCTGTTATACCTTTGTTCTCCAGTTGTTTTAGGATTTCACTAGGTATTCCATTCACTCCTTCCATCTTTCCACTTTTTAATTCCTTAATTGCTGTTTCTACTTCTCTCTTTAGTATTTCAGGACCTCTTTCTTATGTTGAGATTTCATTTTGCTCTTGCAATTCAATTTTTGTTGGTCTTTCATTTTTTGCGTAAAGTTCTTCGATATATTTTTTCCATCTTTCACCCTGTATTTCAATATCATAAATCAGTTTTCCTTGCTTATCTTCTAATGGCAGATTTTTTATGCTTTTTTAATATTTGTAATTTCTTTTGCTTTTTCAAACATTTTATCATATTGCCCCCTTTTTTCCATTTCTTCAGTTTCTTTACATTCTGTTTTTAACCATTCCTCTCTTGCTTTATCAGTTTCTCATCTCAATTCATTATTTAATACTTTGTATTTTCTTCTTCCCTCTTCAGTGTTTACATTTTTCCGTCTTCTTCTTTCTTCCATTTTTCTTATCATTTCATTTGTAATCCATGGCTTTTTAATTCTTTTCCCTTCCACAAAACCTATCTCTTCAGCAGCTGTTTCATATATCAAGTTTTTCAGTTGATTCCATTTTGCATTAACATCCATAGTTTCTTCAGATATATTCTCTTTGTTCCTTATTTTATTTTCTAGTTCTTCTCTGAATTTCCTTCCTGCATCTCCTTTGAGTTTTTCTAGGTTCCACCTTTTCTTGCTTTTACCTTTGTTTATTTTCTTATAAAATAAAAAAAAAAAAAATATCAGCTAATGCCTTTTTATTCCCGTATACGGGAGTAGGCGAGGCCATTTAGCCCTATCTTACTTTTGGAGACTGAGTGGGCAGTTCAATCTCCACTGGCACCAATCAGAGATAGATGGCCCAAGGCTATCACTAATTAAGCAGTACACAGTGAAGAGAGACGGCTCAAATGTGCTATCATCTCGTGGTCCCTAACACAATATATTTAATGTCAGAAATAATGGGGGTTCTATGGTCGATTTTCTTGAGTTTACGGGACGAAAAACCCGAGTTTCCGGGAGGAAATACCTGCTTGCCCATGCCAGAGATCGACTAACTCAGGAACCGGTCGAAAAAAGGCTTAGAAAAATTTCCTCTAGTCGTCGACTAGACTCGAAACCAAGTCTTCCTTCGTGTGGCCAAGCACCATGGTGTGCAAATGTCACATCCACTGAGCTACACAGGCTCTCTTATTTTCTTATATCGTATTCTTAATTCCATAACAAGCAAATTATGGTCTGAGTCAATATCAGCTCCTGGATATGTTGATATCCTTTTTACACTGTTTTGTATTAACATATAATCAATCTAGTATCTTGCGGTATCACCTGGCATTTTCCATGTATATCTTCTTCTCTTTGGAAGTTTAAACCAGGTATTGCCAATGATTAGTTTGTGTCTTTTACAAAACTCTATAAGTCTTTCATTCCTTTTTCCAAGGCCATGTTATTACCTTCTCTACCTTTTCACCTACCACCGCATTCCAGTTTCCCATCCAGATGGTACACCTTTTAGTTCTGTCTTCTTCCATTATCTCTTCTATTTGATTATATATCTCTTCTACTTCATTTTCATCATGGTCACTTGTGGGCATATATATCTGTATAATCATTATGTCCACAGGCTTTGCTTTCAGTTTAATCATAATCACCCAGTCACTTTTATATATTATTTTTTCTACTGAATTTTTAACCTTTTCATTCAAAACAAATGCTACTCCATTTTCCCCCCGTGTTCTATAGGAATAGTACCTATATATAAAAAGGGAAATATGAGTATTACATGGTGATTTCCCGAATGAGTGGTTCTAGTAATTTTTATGCAAGTGTATTTGAGAAAAGGATAAGAAAAATTGTGGAAGAGAAACATGGAGAAAGAACAAGCTGGGTTCAAGCCAAATAGAAGCTGTTAGGATCAACATTTTAATTTTAGAACAATATTTGAGAGATCATGAAAATATAACAAGGATCAGTATTTAAGTTTTATAGATCTAAGAGGCATATGACAATCTGCAATTAGAGAAAAGCTGTTCAAAATGCTACAGTTATATGGTGTAAATTAGGCATTATATTGTGCAAATACAGTCTATATTTGAGTTGTAAGCCAGTAGATAGAATTGAAGGAGCCTCCCTCGGATATTTTTCATATAAGCAAGATTTTGAACACCAGCAAAGAATCTGTATTAGTGATCATATATTACATGGATACTCCAGTAATTGTAGGATTTGGTTCTTAACAGATTTCTTTATTAGTTCAGATGCTATTACATTAAGATGTGGGGCAATAATTTCATGGTGTAGATTTTTATTTTTTTTAATTTAAATTTAAATTTTTATTTAATTAGTTTATTATTATTTTGTTTTTTGTTTTTTTTAAAAATTTAATTTAATTTTATTTATTTTTGCTAGATAAGCTGGATGTGTGTTAATTATAATTAATCACTAATTAATCAGCTACATGGCATGCATCGCTAAGCACAGCATGCTTAGTGATGTATGCATACTAGCCACTGAATTAGAACCATTTATGCAGATTTACATAAGTGTCACTTACGCAGCATATATGCAAAATTCTCGGCTTCTTGTATCACCATGTGTTCTAGTCAACTATTAAAGAATTCTGCTGGTCAGTAATCTCGTAAATAGTGTATCACAATGCGAAAAACAAAGGATCTTTCAGAGTTCAATAAAATCCTTATTGTGAGTGCCCCTCTGGCTGGAGCTGCAATTTTGGAATAGCACAGCTGACTCTGTTCTCAAAAGGTGAGTTTTCCCAGGTGTTTAATCAGTGGAAAAATAATAAACATTGCTTGTCTAAAAGAGCTAACTGTGGTCTTAAGACAGTCTCTCAGTATTGAAATTACCATCATCTGGGAAGGCTTGTACAGACAAAGAGAACTTTCTGTGTTCAGCAATTGACTAGAGCTAATGAAGGCTGTTCCTGACTGACATTTCACTGAACTGTGTGCAGGGAATTGAAGAACATTGGTATTGGCAATCTCAAGCTTATACGTAAAATAACAGTTTCTAATTCAGTAATTATGCATGTAAGAGCATGCATAAGATAGTTTTAGTTCTGTTACAGTTTAAAATGGTTAGGATTAGAAAATTTTTTTATTATTATTTTTATGTCTATTTTGTTTGCTGCAGATCTTGTCATTCGTTTTCTTATTAAAGATCAAGGAAATATTATGTGTGAACTATGGTATGGTGAGAAATTTTTATTGAACATAGGTATAAGAGTTTAAAGAATAGTTTAATTCTGTGCAGTTTTGTCTATTGGCAACATTTTAGGCTGGTTATCTGAAGTCAGAGAGAACAAAAGCAAAAAGGTTCAGAACTTTCAACAAGTGACTGTAGTAAAAGACCAGAAATAACTACTGATATCTAACCATGTGGTCGTTTAAGGATTAAAGCCAGATAACTGGGAAGAGACCTCCACATTGCCTTTCAGGAATGCAGAGAGCCAACTGTGGCTTCAGACCCAATGTCCAATTCTCATCTTCACATGGTGCATCACATTAGCAGTTATCTGCTGGGTATTGAATGAATAAGGATAGGCTGACAATTTGAGACTTATCTAACCAAATTTACTCTCTATTGGCTTAAACCCCAAATGCATATGGGGTACATATGATGAAATATCATGCCAGCTGGGACAAGGACCCTGCTGTTTTACTCAGGGAACCCAGATCAATAGTGAAAAGTCAGCTACTGGAACAAGCTCTAGTTCAACACCTAGAAGTAGAAGAAGAATGAACCCAACATCAGAAGAACTGAAGATAGGAACTATCAATATAAGGAGTATTAATGGAAAGGAAATCAAACTTGCAGAAGAATTAGAAAAGTCACGTGGACATAATTGGCATTACTGGGACAAAGATGACAAAAACAGGTGAGATCTTACTAAATAATAAGTGTAGGATGTTATTTTCAGACAATAATGATCAAGGAAAGGGAGGAGTAGCGAC
Source organism: Typopeltis vanoorti (assembly GCF_054136105.1). NCBI lineage: Eukaryota > Metazoa > Arthropoda > Arachnida > Uropygi > Thelyphonidae > Typopeltis > Typopeltis vanoorti. The sequence goes on along the minus strand of NC_143564.1, from coordinate 88,098,597 downwards.
AGCATTCAACACCAAACAAGGAGATAAACTTCTTAATTGGAAGACCGTTTCAAGTAGAGTTCATCATCAAATTCTTGCTATGTACCGTCAAGGGGGGGGGGGGGGGTACGGGATATGATAGTACTACATGAAAAATTTACATCATTACTAACTATATATCTACAATTTCCTTTCATATCAGTCTGTTACTTGTCAAGACTACAACATTATCAGATCTTATATTTCTATCTTCTAAGGCACTTTTTACTGTATCAATACACCTTAGTCTTCCTCTGGATTAGCAAAACAAGTGTTCTCTGCCAACCTAGCAGAGAACACTTGTTTTGTTAATCTTTCCTCTCCAATTCTGTTTAAGTGACCATACCACTTGAGATTAGCTCTGCTAACAAATTCCTGGATGCTGACCAGGTCGAGTTCTTTCCTGATATCCTTGTTTTTAATATGATATTGCCATTGATGCCATCTGTTCGTGCCGTATAACATCGTCTGCATAAAGCAAAGAGCTGACATTAACATCTCCAATTTTGATATCATGTTTAATACCACTTTCCTTCATAATGTGATCAATATAGATAATAAATAACAGAGGGGATAACGTACACCCTTGTCTGTCACCAGATTTAACATCAAACCATCTTCCTGAACTTCCTTCAGTTCTTAATGCTGACTCACAACTCAAATAAAGATTAAATATTGCTTGATATAATTCCCCCATCGACATAATATAACTATAGCATTGAATAGCATTTTGAGTAGCTTCTCTCTTGGCACCTTGTCATATACCTTTTCCAGATCTACAAAACTTAAATACAGAGCTTTGTTATATTCCCATGTTTTCTCAACTATTTGTCGTCAAGTGAAGATCTGATCCTGGCAGCCTTTATTTGGCCTGAATCCAGCTCGTTCTTCATCAAGCTTCTCTTCCACAATCCTTCTCAACCGTTTCTCAAGTATACTTGCATACCTCTGTAATTTTCTCATTCAGTTTTATTTCCCTTTTTATATATGGGTACTATTAGAGCTCTATTCCAATCATTGGGAATTTGTCCCTCTTTCCAGGCATTTTGAACTATGCAGTGCAGCCACTGTAAGACTTTTGTACCTCCATACTTCAGCATTTCTGGTCAAATATCATCTACTCCTGCTGCCTTTCCACATTTCAAATATTTGATGGCTTTTTCTACTTCAAGTGTGGATATGTATTCCTGACTACATGTCTGGTCAGTGTTTTTTACCACTGTGCTATCACTGCTTGTTTCATTTAGCAATTTTTTGAAGTAATTACTCGATACTTCAAGGATACCTTTTTCTCAAATTTTCATGTTACCTTTATCATCTCTAATTCCTTTTACAGTACTCTTTCCTCCATTTCTGAGCTGCTTCAAAAATCTCCAGAATATCTTGCCACCTTCTTGATATTTATTTTCTATGTTCTTAACCAGCTTTACACAGTGTTCAGCTTTCTTATATTTGTCTGTGTATTCTCTAAGAGCACAAGCTGACTTATTTGCCAGGAACTTTTGGTATGCTTTCTTCTTCTTCTTTTCCTTCACTGCCTCTTTAACTTCCTGTGTCCACCATGGAGTTCTGATTTTTCTATCCTTGCAGATAACTTCACCACATGCCTCGCTGGCTGAATCAATCAGTGTTTTCTTCAGGGCTTGCCACTGAATCTCCAAGGTTTGGTTCCTGTTCTCTAACTCTTTCATTTTTTCTTGAATAATATTTGGGTATTTTAGTCTACAGTTCACATCTGAGAGCTGCTCAACTTTTATTTGCTTTAAAACTTTCTGACATGTTTTTCTTTTCAATATGAAATTCAATTTTATCCTGCTCGAGATTAAATGGTGATAACCTCCAATTTCAAATCCTCTGTACACTGTGGTGTCCTGCACCAGTGGAAAAACATCACTATCGACAATAACATAGTCAATGCGACTTTTCTTATTCCTTGCTTCTTCTCTCCATGTGAATTTGTGCACATTTTTATGTTGGAAAAAAAAAAAAAATCAACTAATGCCTTTTTATTCCCATATACGGGAGTAGGCGAGGCCATTTAGCCCTATCTAATTTTTTTTTTTTTGGAGACTGAGTGGGCAGTTCAATCTCCACTGGTACCCAATCAGAGACAGATGGCCCAAAGCTATCACTAATTAAGCGGTACGCAGTGAAGAGAGACGGCCCAAATGTGCCGCCATCTCGTGGTCCCTAACCCTAACATAATATATTTAATGTTTGAAATAATGTGGGTTCTACGGTCGATTTTCTTGAGTTTACAGGATGAAAAACCCGAGTTTCCGGGAGGAAAAACCTGCTTGCCCGTGCCAGAGATCGACTAACTCGGGAACTGGTCGAAAAAAGGCTTAGAAAAATTTCCTCTAGTCGCCGACTAGACTCGAAACCAAGTCTTCCTTCGTGCGGCCAAGCGCGGTGGTGTGCAAATGCCACATCCACTGAGCTACACAGGCTCTTCATGGTATTAGTAATAACCAGTCCATGTCCTGAGCAGAAATCCAACATGTATTTGCCATTATTATTAGCTTTGCTCTTTTCTCCAAAATTTCCAAAATATTTTTGTATGTCTGACAATCATTTCCTACTCTGCTATTTAGATCCCCAACAAGGATCAACTTTTCCTTTTTCATTGTGTCAGTTACTTTCTCTAAAGCCTCAAAAGATTCCTCCACTTCTACCTTAGTAGAACCTTCTGTGGCACCATAGGCACAAATAAGTCTCATTGTCCAATTCCCCATTCTCATATTTACCCACATCACTCTACTTGAGACTGCCTGCCATTCAAGAACGTGTTGAATACTATGGCTACTCCTTCTTTTCCTTGATTGTCATTGCCTGAATATAACATTTTGTATTTATTGCTCAGAAAGATCTCACCAGTTTTTGGCTTTTTTGTTTTAGTCACCCCTATTATGTCGTGGTACTTATCTAATTCCTCAGCTAGCTCCATTTCTTTGCCATTGAGGCTTCTTATGTTGATAGTACCGATCTTTAATTCTGTTAAAGATCGGTGATGTTGAGTTGGGGTGTGTTTTCAGATTTGTTCCATTAGCTGACGTTTCGCTGTTTGCAATGGTTCTCTGGTGAAAATAATGAGAGTCTTGTTTAACTGGGTGACACCCCAGCCAGCATGAAATTCTGTCATGTTGTACCATCATTTTGTATTTTGGTTTAAGCCAATAAAATATAATTTGGTTGGCTAAATCCCAAATTGCGAGTCCATCCTCGTTCGTTCAGTATCCAAGTAGATACCTAACAGGCTGCACCACGAGACGGTAAGGATTGGATATTAGGTCAGAAGCCCCGGTCGGTTCTCCACATTCCTTTAAAGGCTATGTGGCAGTCTCCTCTCAGTTATACAGCTTTGACCATTAAGCACTTCAAAACGGGGGAAATGGACAGTGAAACTTATTTGTTCGTATGGATCCACAGAAGGTTCTTCTAAGGAAGAAGTTGAGAAATTTCTGAATCACTAGAAAAGGCAGCTGTGATTTTTAGGTAGTTTTTATTGTATATTTATTGCAAGTAGGATGTTATGCTAACTAACAAATAAACAAAACTTTTTAACTATCTCTTTACCTTCATTAGCACACTAAATGATCTTCTTCTTCTTCTTCTTCTTCTGCAGCTTCTCCCACTTAAGTGGGGTCACTGTTTATTATGAGTCTCCTCCACACCTTCCTGTCTTGGGCTGTCACCACATCCAAGTTCTTCATCTTCAAGTCCTCTTCTACCAGCTCCCTCCATCTCTTCTTTGGCCGCCCACGCTTCCGCCTTCCTTGCACATCCATCTGCATGACCCTTCTTCCCACATATTCGTCCTCCCTCCTCATCACATGACCAAACCATCTCAACCTTGCCTCTTGTATTTTCGCTCCTAAGTTCGTAACTTTCACTGTTCCCCTGACATAGTCATTTCTCAGATGATCCTTTCTGGTCACACCGCACATCCACCTAAGCATTCTCATCTCTGCTACTTCCATCCTGCTAATGTTATTTTTCCTCAGGGCCACAGTTTCTATAGCATATGTCATAGCTGGCCTCACTACTGTCCTATAAATTTTGCCTTTCAGATTGATCGGCACCCTCTTATCACATAACACTCCAGCCATCTCCCTCCAGTTCCTCCAACCTGCTTGAATCCTGCATCCCACTTCCTTCTCACCTCCTCCATCTTCTTCCACTGTCGAACCTAAGTATCTAAAGTCTCTCACCTTCCTGATGACATTTCCTTCCAGCTCCAGGTCTGTCTCCTGGCCACTGCCCACTGCGCAACACATATACTCTGTCTTACTTCTGCTCAGTCTCATACCTCTCTCTTCCAGTACTTTTCTCCATCTTTCCAGTTTAGTTTCTGCTTCTTCTCTTGAATCTACACACAGCAAGATGTCATCTGCATACCACATTGTCCAAGGTGCATCTTCTCTCACCTCCTCTGTTACCACCTCCATCACAATATTAAACAGAAACAGACTTAATGCTAACCCTTGATGCAAGCCAACTGTTACTTGAAAACTTTCTGTCTGTCCCAAACAGGTCCGAACACTTGTCTTCACATTTCTGTACATTTCCTGCACCAACCTGACATATTTCTCCGGCACCTTCTTCTCCCTCAGACACCTCCAGACTTCTTGCCTTGGCACTCTATCGTATGCTTTCTCCAGATCAATAAATACCAGATGTATCTCCCTTTGTTTCTCTCGATATTTTTCCATCATCTGTCGTAACCCAAAGATAGCATCTGTTGTTGATCTTCCAGACATGAAGCCAAATTGTTCCATTACAATCTCCACCTCCTCCCTCAATCTACCATCAAGAACCCTTTCTAGGATCTTCATTGTGTGGGACATCAACTTTATTCCTCTGTAATTTTTACAGTCTTGTGCATCCCCTTTACCCTTGTAGATGGGAACAAGTGTACTCTCCCTCCATTCCTCGGGTATATTTTCCTGTTGGCAAACTTTCATGAACAGGTCCCATAGCAGGTCAATTCCCTCTTCCCCCAGTGCCTTCCATGCCTCCACTGGAATTCTGTCGGGGCCCACCGCTTTTCCATTCCTCATCCTCTTCATGGCCTCCGTCACTTCCATTCTACTGATGTTTTGCACCATCCTCTCAGAAGGCTGCCCATCTCCTCTGTGAGTCCTTGCATTTTCCTCATTCAGAAGTCCCTCAAAGTATATTTTCCATCTGTTTCTTATGTCCACATCCCTCCATAATACTCTTCCTTCAGCATCTTTGATCTGCCTCACATGTAAGATGTCCTTAGCTGCTTTATTTCTACATTTCGCTAGTTGGTAAATTTTTCTCTGTCCTTCCTTTGTTTCTAATTGATCATACAGATCTTGATATGCCATGGCCTTCGCCTGTGCCACAACTCTCTTGGCTTCTTGCTTTCTCTCTTTGTACACCTCTCTGTCCTCTTCCACTCTTGACTCATCCCACTTCTGCTTTGCCTTCCTCTTAGCTGTCACTGCCACTTGTACATCATTATTCCACCACCAACCCTCCTGCTCTCTAATCTTTCCAGATGTCTCACCAAGCACCTCGATTGCACAGCTCAGGATTACTTTTGAATTATGTTTCCACCAATCTTGTACACTTTCCAGTCCATCCGAAATCCTTTCTAACACTCTCTCCCTAAAACGAGTCCTCACACTCTCTTCTTTTAAGCGAAACCACTTAATTGTCTTCATCCCATGGCAACCAGAAGTTCTTATCTTCGATCTTAATTTAAAGTCTGCGCACAGCAGTCGGTGTTGTTGTGCTACCTGATCTGTTGGAATTACCTTACAATTTGTCACAACCTTAAGATGTTTTCTTCTAGCACACTAAATGATAGCCATCTTAATTTATGATAGTAAAAACTCAGTTTTGTATTATTTCTCATAAAATTGAACTTCATTTCTCACCCATGCAGACACACCTCATTAATGTCCGGATCTCAAAATAAGATGGAATTTTTGTTGGATCAACATTATCTTTAAATATTTTCACTTCACCAGCCATTTCAGACACTGAAAGCTGCATAAAGTGAAACTGTTGTACATCTGAGAAAATTCACTTGATAACATATTTTCCTACTTTCAGGACAACAGTAACAGGGAGAATTTAATCTCTTTCCTTAAACACAAACTGTTTTTCTTCATATTGACAAATGCTTCATCAGAAGTATGGAAAATGGGTATACAGTTAAGTTTCATGATATAACAAATTTAATATGATCACAACTTCAGTAATTTCCAGAGTATAGTTTATTATAATGTAACATAGATACTGTTCAATCTTGCATAACCTGAATAAGTGAAGATATTCTGAAGTTTTCTCTGGATATAGTGGGCAGAGGCCTGTAGTATATTTGTGCTTGCTCACTTTCTTAACAGCAGTCTGATAAGAGTTGAGGATACATGTACAGGTATCTTTATGTGTATTATATATGTCCTCAAGATGAAATGGTTAGGTATATAGGGGAGAAAAATTTATCCCCTTTTAATGATATTAGTTGGGCAAACACAACTAGAGTATTCTACAAATTGGTTAGCAGGAGTGAACGAAGAGAAAGTGTGTTTTTGTATGTGGCATTTAAAATTAGACTTTGTCAGTTGATTGCTGCTTGAGTGTTTAGAATTTTGGAGCAGAGTAAATCTAATAGATCAGATTAATAGTACTCACAGGAATATTTTTACAGATGTAGAAAAGACGTGTTCCAGAGAACATAATTATTATATTCTGTTTGAATAGTTGCCTTTTAAGAAGAATATTAGGCACCTCTTAGAAGCAGTATTGCACTGCTGGACAAATGTGAAACTTGTGTAAGGGAAGCAGTTCTCCAAGTGAAGAAATGGTAGTAGGGAAAAAAAAAAAGTGGCCAGCTCTTTAGTTATCGAGATTGCTATAGATGTGATTTGTTTATAACAAGAGAGAGAGAAATTTGCTGTTATTCTTGTGGCATTTGGGGAGACTACTTCTCAGTTGAGAATCTTGATAATGCTGAGAGATTAGATGCAAATATTTTTGCCTAAGTAAGCAGAATTAGTTAAGAAGAGATTATTGTTCACCACACTATCTTTTCTCCATAACTAAATCTGAGGAATTTGATGACATTTGCCCTTCAGTTAACACCCATTGAAATCTGTCCATTCAAGGAACCTTTTCATGTTAAGATGAGTTGACTAGTCTCATAGAGAGATGGTAGAGCCTTGCATTTCATTCCAGCAAACAGGTAAACTGGTTAGAAGAATATGTACAACTTACATACATAATGTATTCACCTCATTGCTTTAATTGCTTTAATTTTAATTCCCACACTTTCCTACCAATGGACAAAAGTATGAAAAACAACACTAAGACGTTGGCTGTAGCTTTTCCGATCTTAGTTGGTTATTTATATATAATAAGGATTATTAAATGAATAGGATTGTAGAGTACTGTTTTGGATTTGTTGGTTCATTCATTTCGTATGGTGATTCAATGGTCGTGAGCCCAATTTTACCAGGGGGGGGGGTACTGCACCACCACATCCCTCCTCATTTTTATCCGGGCTCGGGAGTGGCATAGCTGACAATTCCGATCTATGGCTGGAGGGATTGTCATAAGTATTCCTGACTGTATCCATGTGTGTGTGTGTTCACGGGGCTGGTTTGCCTGATTGCGGGATGAAAAACCCCAGATAAACTGTGGGGAAAACCCTGCTGTCCACGCCCAAGACCGGCTAACTTGGCTATGGCTGAGGAAGATCCTTAAGCTCCTCACGTCATCGATGGTAATCAAACCTAGGACACTCCTTTCCTGGGCATATGGTTGCAAAGCACGTAGCCACTAGGCTAACTGCTCGGACAATTTGTTGGGAGTTTGATATATAGAAGAAAGAGAATGGACATACAGAATAGAAGTTTGAGATATTCTAGTATTGGTGAAGTAGAGAGATAAAATGCCATCTGCATATACATGTAATGTTTGACTAAATAGGAAATTGGGTACTAAATTAAAGAATTTAGGTAGGAAATCCAAGAATATCAGTGTTGACCTCTTGCCTATAGTATACATACCTAAATAAGTAAATTGCATGCACAGTAGAATATAACAAATTTAATTTAATAAATTAACATTAACATGACACACTCAGCTTTCACTACAGAGACTTAAGCTACATTTTCACCATCATCATCAAATTCCTGCCATGTACCCTCAAGGGGTGTACAGCATATGATAGTACTACATGAAAAATTTACATCATTACTAACTTCCTATCTACAATTTTCCTCCAAATCAGTCTGTTACTTGTCAAGACTCCAAAATTACCAGATCTTATATTTCTATCGTCTAAGGCACTTTGTATCATATCAATCCACCTATATCTTGGTCTTCCTCTGGGTCATTTTCCTGCCAACTTGGCAGAGAACACCTGTTTTGCTAATCGTTTCTTGCCCATTCTATTTAAGTGACCATACCACCTGAGATTAGCTCTGCTAATGCATTACTGGACGCTGACAATGTCAAGTTCTTTCCTAATATCCTCATTTTTAATATGATATTGCCATTGATGCCATTGGTTTACGCCTCTAATCTTTCTCAGGACTCTCATATCTGCATTCTCCAGTCTTTGGTCAAGTGTTTTACTTCTGACCCAGCTCACAGATCCATAAGTTAAAACTGGTTTGAACACTGTCTTGTATACAGCTAATTTATTGTTCCGACTAATTTCTCTCTTATTCCATATGAATTTATTCAATTGACTTCCTACCATACTAGCTTTGTTGATTTTGTTGTCTATTTCCATATTTAATTTACCATCTTCACTAAAAATCATGCCTAAGTAGCTGAAATGTTTTACTGGTTCCACAGGATCTCCATTCACAACACAGTTGACAATTTCAGTGATTATGCCAATATTCATTGTATTTGTCTTTTTATTACTGACTTTCATACCATATCTATTACAACAGTTATTCAATTTAGTCAGAGAATCTTACAGACTTGTAGCAAATTTATTTAGAAGTATAACATCGTCCACATAAAGCAAAGAGCTGACATTAACATCTCCAATTTTGATATCATGTTTAATATAACTTTCCTTCATAATGTGATCCATATAGATAATGAATAACAGAGGGGATAATGTACATCCTTGTCTCACACCAGATTTAACATTAAACCATCTTCCTGTACTTCCTTCAATTCTAACTGCTGACTTACAACTCAAATAAAAACTAAGTATTGCTTGATATAATGCCCTATTGATACCATATAACTATAGCATTGAATAGCATTTTGAATAGCTTCTCTCTTGGCACCTAGTCATATGCCTTTTCCAAATTGACAAAACATAAATACAGATCTTTGTTATATTCCCATGATTTCTCCACTGTTTGTCATAAAGTGCAGATCTGATCCTGACAGCCTCTATTTGACCTGAATCCAGCTTGTTCTTCACGAAGCTTTTCTTCCACAGTTCTTCTAAACTGTTTCTCAAGTATACCTGCATATATCTTACCAGGAACACTCAATAGGGATATACCTCTGTAATTCTCACATACAGTTTTATTTCCCTTTTTATATATAGGTACTATGAGAGCTCTACTCCAATAATTGGTAATTCGTCCCTCTGTCCAGGCATTCTGAACTATGCAGTGCAGACACTGTAAGACTTTTATACCACCATACTTCAGCATTTCTAGTTGAATATCATCTACTCCTGCTGCCTTTCCATATTTCAAGCCTTTGATAGCTTTTTCTATTTCAAGTATGGAGATGTATTCCTGACTGCATGCCTGGTCAGTATTTTTTATCACTGTGCTGTCATCACTGCTTGTTTCATTTAGCAAATTTTCATAGTAATTACTCCATACATCAAGGATATCTTTTTCTCCCATTTTCATTTCACCTTTATCATCTCTAACTCCTTTTACAGCATTCTTTCCTCCATTCCAAAGTTTCTTCATCAACCTCTAGAATATTTTGCCACCTTCTTGATATTTATTTTCTGTGTTCTTGTCAAAGTCCTCCCATGACTTTTGTTTAGCTAGTTTTACATTTGTCTCTGTATTCTCTAAGATCACAAGTTGACTTATTTGCTGGAACTTTTGATATGCTTTCTTCTCTTCCTTCACTGCCTCTTTAACTTCCTGTGTCCACCATGGAGTTCTAATCTTTCTATCCTTGCAGACAACTTTACCACATGCCTCTCCAGCTGAATCAATCAGCGTTTTCTTCAAGGCTTGCCACTGAATCTCCAAGGTTTGGTTTCTGTTCTCAAACTCTTTCATTTTTCCTTCAATAATCTTTGTGTATTTCAGTCTACAGTTCACATCTGAGAGCTGCTCAACTTTTATTCGCTTTAAAACTTTCTTACATTTCCTTCTTTTCAATATGAAATTCAATTTTATCCTGCACAAGACTAAATAGTGATCACTTCCAATTTCAAATCCTCTGCACACTCTGGTGTCCTGCACCAGGGAGAAAACATGACCATCAACAATAACATAGTCAATGAGACTTTTCTTATTCCTTGCTTCTTCTCTCCATGTGAATTTGCACACATTTTTATGTTGGAACATGGTGTTAGTAATAACCAGTCCATGTCCTGAGTAGAAATCCAACAGGTATTTGCCGTTATTATTAGCTTTGCTCTTTTCTCCCAATTTTCCCAAGACATTTTTATATGTCTGACAGTCACTTCCTACTCTGCTATTTAGATCCCCAAGTAGGACCAACTTTTCCTTTTTCATTGCCAAAGCTACTTTTCAGTAACTTTCTCTAGAGCATAGGTTCCCAAACTTTTTCGGGCCACCGCCCACTTTGCAAGACATAAATTTTGTAACGCCCCCCCCCCCCCCTATTATACACATATATACATGCTCTATTTTCTCATTGGCATTGAAAATTGACATCTATTTCTATCTGACATGGTAAATTTTCAAATGATTAAATAATTGAAATAGAAAATTGATAAAAAAATCGATCGTGTAAGATGGGCATAAGATGAATTAAAATGCAATATTTATTTTTAAATGATTATCTAATTGCAAAATCATGAAATAATTAATTTTTAAATATATATTATTAATTTCTTCTATAAAGAGCCACCGACCCCTACACCGTCTGAATGCCCCCAAATGCTTCTGATCCCACTATAGCCTCCCCCCTAGAAGGCTTCAGTGCCCACTGGGGGGCAGTACCGCTTACTTGGGGAACCTATGCTCTAGAGCCTCAAAAAATTCTCTCCACTTCTACCTTAGTAGAACCTTCTGTGGGACCATAGGCACAAATAAGTCTCATTGTCCAGTTCCCCATTCTGATATTTGTCCAAATCACTCTACTTGACACTGCCTGCCATTCAAGAAGATGAGCCTCGTATTTTGTGTTGAATACTATGGCTACGCCTTCTTTTCCTTGATTGTCATTGCCTGAATATAACATTTGTATTTATTGCTCAGAAATAAAGCTCCATTTCCTTGCCATTAACTCTGGTGATGTTGAGTTGGAGTTTGTTTTCAGATTTGTTCCAGTAGCTGACTTTTCGCTGTTCGCCCTGGTTCCCTGTCGAAAACAATCGGGGCCTTGTTTAACCGGGCGATGCCCCAGCCGGAATGAAATTTTGTCATGATGTACCATCATTTTTTATTTTGGTTTAACCAATAAGAATACAATTTGGTCAGCTAAATCCCAAATTGCCAGCCCATCCTTGTTCGTTCAGTATCCAAGTAGATACCAAACAGGGTGCACCACGAGAAGGTGAGGATTGGACATTAGGTCAGAAGCCCTGGTCGGTTCTCCGCATTCCTTTAAAGACTATGTGGAGGTCTTCTCTCAGTTATACAGCTTTGACCTTTAAGCACCCCTTATAAATATTATTATAATATATACAGGGTGTTCGGGATAAATTTGACATATTTATAATTAATTATATTTTTCCTTAAGTTACATGTATTAACACACACTTCTCTTCATTTAAAAGTTTGGACCCTTCTTCATTCATATACAAGATGTCAGAAAAGATGGATAGCTGGAACCCACCTGAATCATGGAAGAGAATAACTTGTATCATGATGATTCGTGCCCGCCATCAAAATAAGGATATTACGACTGCTGCCCAATGCTCCCTGAATACAGTAAAAACAATCAGGCATGAACTAGAGACTTGCAATGGTGACTACGAGGATGTAGCAAGAAGAAAGATCCCTAGCAGACGATCTGATTGCGTTCATACAGCAGAATTCCTCGCAAATCTGCAGGAACAGGTGTTGAAGAACCCTGGCATTGGAATTTGGGCTTTGTTCGTGGAGTTGCTAACTGTAGTCAAGCCCTGGATAACAAGGGTAGCCAATGGTAGGCCGTATGTATGTCAGCAGGATTCGGCCCCTTGCCACACCTCTGGGAAAAGTCAAAAATGGTTGTCTGAAAATTTCTACGACTTCACCAGTCCAAATGTTTGGCCTCCAAACTCCCCAGACCTTAACCCCATGGATTATTTTGTATGGGGCGCAGTTGAAAAAGACACCAATCGCACTTCCAGTAATACAAAAGCCCAGTTAATGGATAAAATTAAAACAGTTTTTGCGGCCCTTCCCAGGGAGACTGTAGCATCAGCTTGTTCGAGGTTCCGAAGCAGAATTGAAGCTGTGATCGATGCTAATGGTGGTTATTTTGAGTAAATCTTGTTGATAGTATTGTAATTAACTCTGCCTGTAATGTTTTTTTGTCAATTCATTAAATTTAATAGATACAAAGAAGATTTTCTTTTTCCTTACGAAACTGTCAAATTTATCCCGAACACCCTGTATTTATAACCCCTCAATATGGATAAGAAAAGACCACTGACTCAAGAAGAACTTGAGTACTATGCTAATCTCAGTGAGTTAGAATTTGACCAGATTTTTGCCGAGGATGGTTACGGCAGTAGCGATTATGAACCTTCTGAGGATTCGAGTTAGGACAGCGAAGATGAAGTCATCCCCCAAGCCTGAAGATAATCCTGATACTTCCCAAGCAACATCAAATATGAATGATAATTTGTGGACCGAAATACAAGATCCTGAACAATTTATTTTGCAAGCGAATGTTGGTTTGAAATTGGACACAACAGATTTTACAGTACAAACATTGGTGGACTTATTTTTTTTAGAAGAGTTTCTTGCATTACTGGTTGAACAAACTAATTTATATGCCAAGCAAGAAATTGCAAAACTTCCACGAGTAAGAAATTCTGACAGGGCATCCCAATGGAACGATGTCAGCGTCACAGAAATGAAAGTTATTATTGGACTGTTATTACAAATTGGCCCTTGTTCTTTTCCAACAATAGAGCATTACTGGAGTGAAAACCAACTTTATAATATAATGTTTTGGCGATCACATATGAATCGAAATAGATTCAGTTGTTATTGCTTTATTTTCATTTGCTGATAACTCAATACCATCCTCCAGCAGACTATACAAGGTAAAACTGATAGTGATCCTTTTAATAATATTATGCACCTAAACTACATACCAGATAAAAATATCTGTATTGATGAATCAATGATGCTGTGATGTGGAAGATTAAGTTTCTGCCAGTATATACAAAATAAAAAACACAAATATGGAATCAAACTTTATGAACTGTGTGAGTTTGATGGTCTTGTTATGAAAATAAAAATTTACTCCGGTAAATCTGAGGAAACTGACCATAATTTGGGTCACACTACTGAAGTTGTTTTGCACTTACTGGAGGAATATCTTGATAAGGGATATACATATTATATATGGATAATTTTTATAATTCTGTTTCTGTTACAAAATTATTGATTGCACAAAAAACTTGTGTGTGTGTGTGGAACATTACATAATAGCAGAAAGGGAAATGGTCCTGCTATAGTATGTAAATGGAAAGACAAACGAGAAGTACTTTGTATTTCTAACATGCATGTTGTTGAAATGGTAGAGGTGTCCAACTGCAATGGAAAATTTTCGATGAAACCAAACATAATTTGAGATTATAATAAGGAATTGACTGATCAGATCAAATACTGTCATACTACTCAGCTCTAAGAAAGACCATTAGATGGCTGAAAAAAATTGCATTACGCATTATAAAATATTTATACACAATGCATTCAGATTTTTTCATAAAGTAACTAATTCTAACATAAAACTTATAAAATTTAGAGAAGCATTCATCGAAGCGTTAATTGGAAAAGAGATTATACCAGTTTCAAAGAAAGATAAATTGGAAGAAGTTCATTATTTAGAGAGTATTCCACCTACCAAACAAAAACTGCATCCGACAAAGCCATGTCGAATTTGTATCCAAGCTAAAAAACAAAGAGAAATTTATTATTATTGTTCAGCCTGCAAAGAGAAGCCAGCACTTTGTGTGGAAGGTTGTTTTAAAAATATCACAAAAAATAAAATTGTTCTATTACTCTGTATTTGATTTTCACTGTATGAATAAATTTTCTATTCATGTATGCCAGCCTTGATTTTTGTTTTCTTCCCAGAAGCCAACTATCCTTAGTTACGTTTATATACTACGAATATACTCACAGCTGCATGAAAAAGGCAAATCCAGCAACTATGAGATAACTCATAGTCGGCCCTCTCGGCCAGATCGCCTACTACAAATTATCTTGTAGTTGGCAGTCAATGTGTTAATTGAAGGTGAATTAGCTGATCTCATACAGAGGTGGTAGGGTTTTTCCTACTTGAAAAATGGGTTTTTCATCATGCAAAAACAGACAAACTGGTCAAAAGAACAGTCATATCATAATACACTGGCCTCAGAGTCTTAGTTGCCTCAACCGTTTCATATAAAAATAAAAACATCCATTTGATATTGTACAGGCCACCAAGGCCTGATCTGCTAAACCTGACTGACCATAATTGTGACAGTAGATTTCTTATGTTCTTCAAGATGGATGTTGGCAGATTTTTCAGCTTGTTCAAAGTATGACAAGTTTATACTTGGAACAGAGAGGGAGAAAGAGATCTTTAGAAGTTTGAATAAGGTGCTTTCATCTTCATGTGGAATTCAAATGTGCTGCACAAGCTACGTTTCTTCAAAGATCTAGGTTTTTTTGAGGTTCCCAGGATAAATAGCATTACTGTGAACTGTATGTTCAGGAGAAATAAGTATTTTATTTATTATTATTATTTTTTTTGACATTATAGATATCACATAAAAAGATTCAATTAATAAATTTAAGTTCAGAATACAATTCTATATAGCGAAGAACTTTTGTAAGGAGGTAGAGGAGGAATTTGATAATGTGTCATATTGAGAACACATTAAAAATTGGCTAGGGGAGAGAGAGAGAGAGCCCATTGCTGTGCCTCTCTGTATATATGTGTCCATCTTAATGAAGTAACCCATATGGATGGAAAATTAAACAAATGAGTAACATTAGTTGGGGAAAACATTTTTAAGTGATGAAAAGATTCAGCATGGGGATGGAGATATTGGTGAACTGAGAAGTGAAACTAGAACTGATCATAATATCACACTATTTAAAACTAAATTTCAGATTAAAGATTTTGGGTAGGTAAAATTTTTTATATAAGATGAAGTATGACCAGTAATGGAGGTTAAAGATTTAATTAATTGTTTTGTTAATTTAAAGAATGTAGAGGCAGCAGCATCTATGGATCAGAAAGACTTATCAAGTTTATGAATTTTGAATGATTCATATATTGGGGTGGAGACAAATAGATGGATCAACCAAAATTCATAAATGGCCCTTTAAATTAACTAAAAAACATTCAGTAAATCACTTCACTGGCCTTTTTAGATAATTCAGTAGGCCAGGCAACATTTTTAAGTAAGCTTTTACTTTTAAGTAATCTCTCTAACTCTGAGTGTTAGTGGGGTCATATTCTAAACGTTTGTAAGTATAGGACTTTATTTGCTAGTATTGAGGTCTTCAGTAGCATCACACTTATCAGCTTTAGTAATGACATTTTTTTTATCTTTGTATAATTTATGAGGAGTTGGCTTTTAAAGTAGAGTGAAAAGTGGAAGACATAATGATAAGATTAATTCATAATACTCATGTAAATAAAATATTTGTTTAATACATATAGAAATTTGAGCTGTTATTTTGTATATATATATAGCTGTAATATGTATATAGCTGTTATCAGTGTATACATATTAAAAGAGATGAATTAGAATATTGCTTGAATCTATGCACATGTGACAGTATACGATATTAACTGCAGGAGGATAACTGCTTCTATAACTAGTAGAATTCAAAGAAATAATTTTTTAAAACATACTAATTCATTAGACACAGGAATGAGAAGTATTATTTAGGATAACTAGAATAACACATATGCCACAATAACTTTTTTATTATGTAAATATTTCATCATATGTATCATAAGACATCATTAGTACAACAGGAATTGAATTCAAAAAGCAGTTGGGCGCATGCTTAAATTGGAATCCCTCTACGTATACAGTCACATGTTTATGGATTAAAAACTACCGGGTTGAAATTAACATTAATTAAATTAAATTAAAATATAACAGATAAATTATTGAATACAATTGAGGACAACAATTTCCCAAACTTTTGGAATAGTGAGACAGTCATTTCGATTCAGATTAGGTCTAAGAAGTAAAGCTTCAGCACTTTCTTTATGTAAATGTTTCATGTTTATATGTGACTCTATGTAGTAGCTCCAATCCAATAACAACCCAAAAATAATTAACCACTCTCCTACAAATCAATTTAGATAAATAGAAGCAGGACTCTTATACCATATATTAAAGGCATCTCTGAACATGTGGCAAAAATTATGAGAAAATATGAACTCATTGCTATCTACAAACCTATCGACCAAATTCACAACTTGCTGCCTTTTCTAAAAGACAAACTCTCACCAATGATGCCACTTTGGCATATACCATGTTCATGTAACTTGTCTTGCTATGGACAAATAGGAAGATCTGTAAATAAACGTATCTCTGAACATCAAGAACCACATCCTCATTATCAAAACTCACAAATCTGGCCTTGCACAACATGGAATGGAAAATGTTAACCACAGGATCCAATTGCAAAATGCCAAGCTACTATATAGATCCACATATAAACATGAATGTTTATATAAAGAAAGTGCTGAAGCCTTACTTCATAGACTTAATCTTAATTGAAATGGCTCACTATTCCAAAAGTTTGGGAAATTATTATCCTCAATTGTATTCAATAATTTATCTGTTATATTTTAATTTAATTTAAGTAATGTTAATTTCAGCCCATTAGCTTTTCATCTATGAACACGTGATGTATACGTAGAGGGATTCTAATTTAAACATGTGCACTATTGTTAAGGGGATAAAAATCCCTTATTGTTTTTTATTCAGCCAGTAAGTGAAACTAAGATCGAAAACTACGATCTGAACGTTTCATGCCGACGAATTATCAGCGTATCCAAGCGTAAGTGACCACTTGGTAGTGCCACACCACGGCAACTTGTTGCAAAGGTGGAGCAAGATCCCTCACTGTTCTTGATATTTTCTCATAATGTAAAAACACACAGCTCTTAGGAGATGTAGTACTGTTTGCTCCACCTTTGCAACGAGTTGCCATGGTGTGGCACTACCAAGTGGTCACTTACGCTTGGATACACTGACAGTTCGTCGGCATGAAACGTTCAGATCGTAGTTTTCGATCTTAGTTTCGCTTACTGGCTGAAAAACAAGGGATTTTTATCCCCTTAACTGATCAACTTCGCCAGAAAAAAAATAGCCGTTTGGCTTTTCATCTTAGTGTGCACTACTGTTTTTGAATTCAGTTCCTATTGTTGTTCATTAGTTGTATTGATAATGTCTTATGATACATAAGACAAAATATTTACATAATAAAAAAGTTATTTACTGTAGCATATATGTTATTATATAGTTATGGATACACCACAGGTTTCACTGTAAAAATAAAATAAAAAATTATTTAGGATGACTTCCCAAAATTGGGAAAGTTTAAGAGTCACTGTTGTTATGATTCAGTCTGTGAATATGAGCTTTACAACATTCTTTATATAGTCTGTCAAGTTGAAAATAACGTTGTGTAGCACTTTAGTTTTATTTCAATGCCTAGTAGATAAAGCGTGGCTAGACAAAGCTAAACCAGGCTTATCAGAAGCATGAAGTAGAATATAATCTTGATGTTCTTCTAGATGAATCCGAGGTAAACAACACATTCTCTCATAATTACAGAATTCAATTAACTCCAGGATGAGGAAAGTGGAAGATATTTCTCTTTCACAGAGAAATATCCTTCACATCTTTCACTCTAGGAAGGAAGGAATTCAATTTCTGAACTGGATGTTAGGAAATTTGAAGGCTGATTTGGTGAAGAAGTCTCACAGTTCTTTCTGACATTCCCTTTACATTTGGAATGAAAATTCTATAAACCTCTCTTAAAAGAAGATTTGGATGAATATCATAATTATTAATTATTTTGTTGATGATTTTGGTGTTGTATATCCTTTGGAGATAAAGGTAGCTCTGATAAAGAACAGGTCCTTATTTAAAAGAGAAGGTGCATACTTTATGTGCACAATGAAACAACATTTTAATAATGCTATATATTTTTTTTTTAAATATTTGTTTCAATTGTAATAGTTATAGATGGAGTTATCGTCCTTCAGCTAATATCATATATTGTTGCACACTCATATTTTTAAGTATATACATTGGCAATGGCTATGAAACAGATGAAAGTTCTGTATGCATCAAATGTTTTTCTTATATAAGTGTTATTATTCCATAATTAATCTTATCATTGTGGCTGTTAGAGAGATATTTGCTTATGTAGGAATTTGAGACGACACTACTGTGAAGTTGTGGCTGAGGCTAAAGACCCTGATTGCTACTTTATCAAGTAGCAACCTGATGCATGATACAAAAAATTTGCCTGTCCTCAGTTGAAATGCTAGCTACTGAGTTTCGAAATGCCCCTGCAAGCAATGCCTGGACCACCACTGCTCCTTGGGAGCTGAAGAATATCTGTTTCTATGGCTACACACAAGCTTAACATCAGCAAGAGGAATGCCATGCATCAGATGGAGCAGTAAGTAAAGTTCACCACCATTGGACTCTGGAGCAGTGAAAATGTGTTCTGTGGAGTGATGAATCACACTTCACTGTCTGGCAGATGAGTCTGAGTTTAGTTGATGCCAAGGGAAAACTTTACTTAATCCTCCCTCTTCTACCTTTATGCTGTCGAGGTTTTATTCCAACTAACCACAACCATAATTCAAGGATAAGGTGGTTTTCGCTATACCTCCTGGTGTGTCCTATGTCTGTAGATGTGCATGTGTGTGTGTGTTCACAGGGCTGGTTTGCCTGTTCTGGGGACAGAAAAACCTGAATTTCTGGGTGAAAAAACTCCCTATCTCCATATGAGACTGGCTAACTCACCTATCTAGTTGATACCAAAATCTAGTGGAAAGTCTTCCCAGAAGTTAGAAAGCTATTATGGCAGCAAAGGATAGACCAACTCTGTATTAATGTTTTTCATATTAGAGCGAGAGTTGGGATGAGCAGGCATCTGGAAGTTTTTGGTCAGATAGTAAATGTGAACTGTAAACACCAGTAAACAGGAGAAAAAATTGAGATATGATAGAAGTCTATGCTTCTGAAAGGGTATAATAAGATATCAGGTGATGAAATTTTTCATTATGTGGAAGATTCACATAATGAAAATAAAATGGCAGCATGGTTGGTTAAGAAAGAGGTGAAAGCTAGATTTTTCTCCAAAAAGAACAGTGAATGAGTGAAACAGTTTTCCTGTTGGAGTAACGAGTGCATCTAGATTGAGTAAGTTGAAGTGAAAGTATGATATATGGTGTGGGTGATGTATGGCCTCCCTTGATAAGTCCTCCATGGAGGTTTCATAATAATAATAATTATAATTATCATTATTTGCCAGAAAAAGCCTGGTTAATTAATTAATCAGGTTTTCCAGTCTAGATGCTTGCCAGGTGGGTAACTCTTCTCATTGGTTATAGTGCATTCTGGGTGTTTCTGTCATCAAATGATGTTTGCAGGAGTCCTAGCTTTTGCTGCTGCTTTACACACTGGTTCTCTAGAAAACAGAAAGCTATGGTATTAGGTGAGACACTGTTTTACTGTGGTTTGTGCATACATTGGATGTCTATAATCATTTCAACTGTTGCAAGTGCTATTTCATTATAATAACAGGTATTCTAATAGCTTGTAGAGCTGTATACCAGAGAGTTTATTGTTGGAGATTTTTATTCATAATACCTCCAAGGACTCATCATGAGAAGATACACTGCTCTACTACACAACTCACCAATTTCTCTACTCAGTTCTCCAACTACATTACTACCATCAACATACAATGCCATCTACCACCACCACTAATAGTTTTTTTTTTTGTCTGTAAATTATGTGTATTCTCATTTTACTTAAATATAAAGAGCCAACAGGCTTCATTTCGGCGAAGCCTGTTGGCTCTTTATATTTAAGTAACTCAATGGGTGCACCTTTTGGACAAGTCGTATAGTAGAGTATATAAATTCTTTTCGCTATACCCTTTGGTATTAATTTGGTCTAGCTACTCACTGATGAAGCCTCAATAAAAGCTGAAACCGTTCTGGGTAGTGACCTCCCACCATAATGTAATAACAGCATACATTTCCTAGGAAATGTGTTTTTACATTATGGAAAATACCAAGAATAGCGATCAGAACTTTACCCACCTTTCCAACGAGTTGCCCATGTTTGTACTACGTTCTAGGACAACTTGCATTTAGCTCACGCTAGTTTTCGCCGATACTTTTATAGTTTTTTATACTATATTCGGCATGAAACTCTCTGATTCCAATTTTTGAGTTTCTTATTCGGTTTTAAAACAGTGTCGGATCTAATATCCCCTTAATTTAATTAGTGTATTCTCATTGCTGATTTACCTGTATGCAGAATGAAGAACCCAAGTTTCTGGAAGAAAAAACCCTGCTGCCTCTGTATGGGTTTGGCTAACCTACCTTAAATTGAAAAAAAGCCCATATAAAGATTCCTGTCATCAGGATGAGAATCAAAACCAGGTTTTTTTCCAGTTGAAGGATACCAGGACTCATTGTTCTTCCATTTGCACCATGGAGATCATTTACCTTGGTTGGATGAAACAATTTGTGATTTGACTGTAACTGTGGTTTAGTACTGCATCAATTTGGAGGTGCAGTGAATGTATCCTTACTGGGAATGCATGCTCTGCAGGTACAAAACATAAGGAAGGAGCTGCAGTTCTCAAGCTATCAGTAGATGCACTCTACTTTGTTGATGTAAGTTCATGTAGGATGTTGTTCCTCATATTAACTTCTGCTCTTGTTTTCTGTGTATTTTTTAAATGTCAATCTACTCAGGAGTGACACCGAGATGTACTGGATTCTTTTTTATATGTTAGGATAGTACAGTAAACTCTCAATTTAATGGACATAATTTAAAATGTATCTTCCTTCCTCCCAACAGCACTTCTATAATACAACCTATTGACCAGGGAGTCATTGTTGCCTACAAGAGGTTGTATAAGAAGAAGTTTCTTGATGAGGTTATGGTTGTCTTGGAGAATGAAAACGATCCCAAAGAAGATACAAGAGGAGCCAGTTCACTTCAAAATTTGTGCGCATACAACATCAAGTCCACCATCTTTAATTTTGCTGCCACTTGGAAGGGGATAAAGACTACAACATTGGCTAATGGCTGGACCAAGTTACTGAACCGGAGTAAACCAGAATACAATTTCAGAGGTTTTGAAACATCTAATTTCCTTGAAACTTTGATGCAAGCTGATGATAATGTCAGTGAGAATGACATTGAACAATGGCTAGACATCAACGAGGGCAACCCAGGCTACTAAATTCTCAGCCCGGAAGAGATTGTTGAAGATGTTCTACGGGGTGAAAGGAGGTTGATAACGAGGAAGAAGAAGAAGCGGTTCTAGCTGGTCTGAAACTATCAGTGGTTAGAACATGGACAACATCATCTCGTTCATAGGTGCATCTTCAGATCCAGAGGCGATTGCTTGTTACGAACATTTTCGGCATTTTCAATCGTTAATCGTTAAGAAACAGTATAAAAGTGAAAAGCAACTGAAACTTGATGCTTTTTTCAAGCCCAATCCTTAGTAAATTCATATTTACATAAAAATGTTCTCATTAAAATATATTAATACTGCTGAAAGTGTTTTATTTTCAGTACTATTCCTAAGATTCACGATTTAATGGACTTTCGATTTTATGAACAACCCTTAGCTCCTAAGAGTCTGTTACATCGAGAGTTTACTGTATCACGTAATTTTTTGTTGTTGCTATTGTTGTCAGCTTCATGATTATTGAGATGAAACAGTCTTACCTGGGCAGGATCTGATAATAGAAATAGATAAGCTATTTCTGCTATCAGATTATGTATGTATCTATATTTGGTTGAGTCATTTGTGAATCCCTGAAAAATTTGAGAATGAGGGATTCAAGGATTTATGTTTAAAGGGATGTTTACTTTGCACCAACGATCCCCCATCCATTCACACATAGATGCCCTCTACACTCAGAAGCAGAACTCCATGGTTACCTCTTAGATGTTATATGCACTGCAGCATGACTTGAGTCCTATCCCTGGACCATGGGAAAGAAGACTGCGACACCGTTGACTCTTGCATGTAAGCCCCCTAACCAGGCTATTCAAGACTGTCTGTCTTGCCAAAGCAGTGCAAGATAGACAGTCTCCAGATACCAGAATCCCCCTTTCTCTGTTGGAGTGTTACATGTTGCACCATATGGCAAATAAGGCAAAGAATATGTGAATAAAAGACAAAGAATGAAGAGGGTGAACACCATCATGATCAGATGTCCCTCATAGAGGGGGGAGAGCTTGCAGGATATTCTCTCCTAAGATTTTTTTTTTTTTTTACCATGCTGAGCATTGTCATATATGATCTGATGTTCCATTCAGTAAATGTAAAATTCTCTTTATTTTGGCCTTCTTCAGATGAACTTTTTCTTGTCCTGTTCAGTTTTGTTCATCTGTCCCCCCCTTGAATAACTTGAAAATTACAATTTTGAGGAGACAAGTTGATTTTTGTTGGTGAAATTCTCTTTTAATAAATTTTGTGCTTTTTTTTTTTTTTTTTTTTGTCATTTATAGATCTTGATATGCTTATGATATGATTGGCAATCACATTTAGTGTAATTTCAAGTTGTTTCTCAAATCTGCCTGCGGCTCATGAAATGCATGCTGAAAGGCTCCATGCTTTTCTACTTGAATGTTTGAAATTGAGGCTTTCTACATTCTCAACTATCTTTATTTTCTTGAATTGCTCAAACTGTGGAGAAGGTCTGTGGCAACCTCAGGATTGCTGTACATAAAGAATTCATTGTAAGGCAAGTTGCTGTGTTCATTTTAGTCAGGGATCTAATCCTTTTGGTATCCTCTAGGAATATATTTTTGACTGTTGATATAACTGCTCAGACAAATGATTGGGTTTGTGTGTAGGATATAAAATGTATGCATTTATCTAAGTCTTTGGTAAGGTTTTCCAAATTGTTTTTCTTATAGTTCCATCTGGGGCAGGAAGTGGATTTAATCAGATGAATAGCATTGCCAATCTCCAGTATTATAGGTATGTGTGTCGACCACGTGGGAAGTTTCCTTAGACTTCCCTTGTGACTGGAAGAGGATGACCTCCATTCTTGTAATCCCTGTTCCTAGTAGCAAATCTGAATTTTCCTTGATATTAATCATTAAAATTAATGTGAGGTTATTTTCTTTGGCCCAATCTACTAAAGCAGTACCACAGTTACCATTACTGGAATATTTCCAGTACGTGTAATGGCTGTTGAAGTCTCATGCATATATCAATGGATGATCCATGGTTAAAAAGGGCCTAGTTTTGCAAGGAAGAATCTAGAGGCTTCTACATGTTGGTGATATTAATGTCTTCCATCTTGATAGTAGCAGTGTGGATGTTGTTTTCAGTATTTGATTTCAAGAAGTACACATGCTCGATCAACATTTTGAATATCTGTCACTATTCTGTGTGCTTGCTGATATGTTTCTCCAGTGATGTAGAAGCCAGAAATTGTACTCCTTCTTCGAGTTCTTCTGAAGTTGCATGAATTTGCTGGAGAAGCAGTGCATTGATGACCCTATCAGACAGAAATCCAGAAAGGTAATCACACTTTGCTACCATCGATATTTGACATACTTAGACAGAATGGCCAAACTTTTTGGTCTAATAGTCTTCAAAAGGCTGGTCTCTTGAAACTGTCATAATAGCCAGGAAATCTTTGTAGACTGACAACCAGCTTATTTAGTATTACGAAGGGTGCACCACTAGGAGGCAAACCAGAATTACATCCTTATTACGATACGCTAATATAAATAATAATGACTGGAATTTTCACATATTTAAAATTTTTGCAGCCTGTTTAGCCTGAATAGATATCTCTTAAAGTAAGTTTCACAGCTACACAGCAACAAAAATTATATAGAATTCATCCAAAAACTCCAATATGCATTATGGTAGGGGAAAAAAAAGCACTGAATAACTACAATAATATCTGTTATAGAATAAATGAGTTTATTAACAAAGAAAAATATGTTTAGACATGATGATATGTACATCCACAACTATTGATGGAATCTTAGTTGAATAAAGCATTAATGATGTTAGATGCTCAAAATGGGCCCCTTGTCTTTCGAGACAGGTTTCATAGCGCATGCAAAGGTTCTCTGTCATCTTCGAGAACAAAGGTTGGGACATCTGCTGGACATATCATGTAATTTTATCCCTTAGTTCATCAAGGTTTGAAGGTGGATCATGGTGGAATACCCATTCTTTCAACATATACCAAACAAAAGCATCAAGTATTGTGAGATCAGGAAAATGTGAAGGGTATGGGATTCTGTGAGCCTTGAAATGAGCCTCCCGGGGAAGTGTTCTGATAAATAGACTCTAGAACCACTTGAGGTGTAGTAGGTCCAACCCAGCTCCCCAACTCTGCCGTGTTGGAATACTTGTGCACAAAATGGAATGTTTTTTTGCACAACGCATCCTATACAAATCCTGGGTGAATGGAACCGACACATTCTCGATGTAGTGTGTTTGCTATTCACGGACACGGTTACACCATCCTCTTCAGTGAAGTAGGGCCCAGTTATGCCATGGCCAGAAACTGCACACCATGTGGTGATCTGCTCGCTGTGAAGAAGTTTCTCTTGGACAAATTCAGGTCTCGAGAAATCAAGAAACCTATTGTAGGTTTGTTTGTTTACATAACCACTTAGATGGAAATGTGCTTCATCTGAGAACCAGACATTATGCAGGAAGGATGAATCTTCATAGACATTGGCCAACATACCTGCACAGTATTCTTGCTGCATAGTATAATCTGTTGCTTTAAACACTGACCCATCCGAATGACATGTGAAGAGCATCCAGCTCCTTAAGGATTCTCTGTAGTAGTGATCACCTCACTATCCAAGTTTTACCACTGTTAGGCATTGACTGTGTTTCGAAGACTGTAACACCTGCTCTAGCACACATGCATGATTCTCATTTGTGTTAACAGTTTGTGATCTCCTCAAATTCCCTTTGCATTGTAGCAGAACACTCCCAGTACGTCAGAACAACCTCTAGATTAAGGCAATGATGACACTATTGCTTGGGGCATGCTTATGGAAACAATGAACAAGCTGATCACAAACATGTCATAAGCTTGGATTTGCTCTACCAACTCCACATGAACAAAAAACTGACCAGTAAATATCTCTTCTTCCAATGTCAGTAGCACCATTGCTGCAGCTAAATGTAATGGTATAGACTCTTCACATGCTCTTCTATTAATGTGCCTGCAGTCAAATGGCATATTTCATAGCACTTGTACTGAAGGAATGTCAAAGTTCAGTATTTTTTTTTTTTTTTTTTTTTGGTGCTATACCATATTTCATCTAACATTACATGGACATCATCATGGAGATGGACTATTAAATACGTTCAAATGATGATTCAAAATAATGAGTCATGTATCATGTGTATATTAGCTCATGTCTCAGCAGTTAATAGTCTATCTACCTGATGATGTCCATGCAAATTTGGATGAAACATTTTGGAGTTTTTGAGTAAATTCTATATAATTTTTGTTACATGTGTAAGCTGTAAAATTTACCTTAATATTATCCAACCTAAGCCATGGCTTTTAATCCCACTGCAGCATAAATTCTTGTAAATGTCTAAAGTGATATATGATTTTCATTGCATATTTTTTTCCAGCACCTATTTTACTTATTTGTAAAAAATAAGTAAAGTAATTTCAGTTTACAGTCTTATGTGAATGAGCTCATATATTAAAAATAAAAAAATGTTGTATGCAAAAAATGAGTTTCAGTCATCTGTTTCAAACTATTATTGTGAGTCAACTATGTATTAATGGTAATAAACATAATGGACTTAAAATATACTTTTTTACTGATAAAAATTGTATTCTATTTCATTAATAATATGAAGGTGGTCTGGAAAGTTCTTGCCTCGATCATAAATGGCAACACTGTTGGCAAGATTTTTTTTTTTCTAAGTTGGTACATCTGTCATAAGCATCTATGTGAAATTGCAAGTCATTCTATCAAGTAGTTTTTTATATACAGCTGTCTGAAGCAAACGTGTTGTCTGCATCCCTTGAAATGGATAAAATTGAATATCGTGTGGTTATAAAATTCTTTCTAAAAGAATGTTTAAAAGCAAAAGAAATTCATTAGAAGTTCATAAAAGTTTATGGGCACTCTTCTCCTTCATTTTTTGACAATTAAGAAATGGTCTACTGAGTTTAAACGTGGCCGTACCTACCAGCCTTGAAGATGATCCGTGTGAAGGCTGTCCAAAAAATGTAACGACACCAGAAATCATTGATCAAGTGCATGGTATGGTATTGCATGATCAGCAAGTCAAAGTGTTTGAAATTGCTGAGACTATATGCATTTCAAAAGAATGTGTAGGATATATTTTGCATGAAGAATTGCAAATAAAAAAGCTTTGCGCAAGATGGGTGCCATGCTTGCTCACAGCAGATCAAAAACGCACTTGCATGAAAATCTCTGAACAGTGCTTGGAGCATTTTAACAAGAATAAAAACTGATTTTGTGTGTTAATTTATTACTATGGATGAGACTTGGATTGACCATTACACACCAGAATCCAAACAGCAATCAAAACAGTGGACAGAAGCTGGTTGTTCAGCACCAAAGAAGACAAAATCGGTTCCATCAGCAGGAAAGGTCATGCCATCGGTGTTTTGGAATGCTAAAGGCATTTTGTTTATTAATTATCTTGAAAAGGGTGAAACAATAACCGAGGAATATTATTCCTATCTTTTAACCAGACTAGATGAAAAAATTCATGAGAAAAGACCCAGTTTGCAGAAGAAAAAAAAATCATCTTTCATCAGGACAATGCACCTGCCCACAAAGGTGTTTTGGCAATGGGAAAATTACGGGAGCTGCACTATGAATCCATCCTTTTCCCCAGATTTGGCTCCCCCTGACTTCTATCTCTTCCCAAAACTAAAACTCTTCCTTGCTGGTCATTACTTTTCTTTGAATCAAGAGGTGATTGCAGCTGTAGAGGGGTATTTTGCAGATCTTACTGGAATAAGGGAGATTATGTTGAAATATAAAAATAATTTTGAAATTATAAATTCTTTTTTTCATTGTTAGGCTGAGAACTTTTCATACTACCCTCGTAAGTACTGCTCTGTTTTTATTTATTTATATCTTGCTTGGAAAAATTTTTTTTTTTTTGAATAATAATTTTATGGAAGGGTGTTAGAATCTGTAATCAGTTTGCTTCTCTGGTTTTTCAGCTTTGTCAGGAAGATGATGTTAGGATGTTTTGCTATATAATTCCAGATATTTATACTCAGGTAAAAAAAAAAAAAAAAAGTCAGTGTTTATAATTGTTTCTTCTTTTATATATATATATATATATATATATATATATATCATTATTCTTCAACATCAAATGTAATTTTAGGGATATAAAATACACACACATTAACTTAAAATAAGCAGTTGACAACATATATTCTAATAATACTTTTTTTTTTACAAATTATAAGAATTCTGTGTGCATTTTACTGAAACTGTTTTTAGCTTCTTCAGTAATTGGACTTAAAAGATCATTATAATTTTAATACTGTACGTAGATAAACTTGATTATGGGTCATTGTACAGATACTAGAAGATAATTTTAAACCCTGTTTAGAAAATTGTTCATCTTACATGTATGTTTAATTGTTTGTTAGATGCATTTCATTTCACAAGATGCATTAGTACCTGCTAGATTCATCATCCATCCATATACAAATTATTCCTGAATGCTTATGGATCGATTTCTTTGAAATTTGGTACATATTTGGAAACATTATGAAAATTTGTTTGTCCATCTCATCATTTGGGCCATTCAAGTTCAGAATAGGTTTAAATCATATTGCATTAACTCCCTTCTAGCTGGATGAAATTCAATAAAATTTGGGGTTTAGAATGTACACTATGTTAAAGTGTTTACCCCCCATCCAGTTGGATTATTTTAATGGCAAAATTTGGAAATACAATTTGAACTGATATTAATAATTCAACATTAAGTTTGTAGATATAATGAGATTAATTTGGTGTTAAGATCTGTATTAAAAATCAAGTACTTTTGATTCTTGTTTTAATCAGACTATTTACAATGCCAGAATTCTGTACATACATCAGAACAGAAATAAATATAAATGCAGAAGAAATATTACAGTGACCAGACAAGAGTATGGTATTGATAATTTTTCTGTAATCCTGAAAATATTCATGTTATGAGATGTCATATAAGAAAGTTGAATGGAATTGGAGATAAGAGAGATTACATAAATTGGAGATAATACTAAGAACAGAATTTGTCAAAAGAGAATTATCTCTTGATTTACATAATAAACTGAAAACAACTCATCATTTTCATAAATGCTCTTTAACTTTGGAATTTTTACAAGTACCATGACTTGATCAGAGCTCTTTGAATGACATAAATTTGTCACAGACATATTATTTCTTAAAAAAAAAAAAAAAGTCACCAATAAAAAATTTTACCGTGAATTGTTTGTCTTTGTATAATACAGTCAATTAGAAGAACCTCCTCATTCCAGTAATTTTTTTTTTGTTGAACCTTTCCTAGGCTAAAGAGTGATTTTTTTTCTATTTTCTTCTTACTATAATTGGAACAATTTTGTCAGAACATCTGAAATAATAATAAATTCTCATTTTCTTTATGTACTATAATAAAATGTATTATTTATGATCTTTCTTAAAATTTTTATTTTAGTTGGACTACTTTAATAGAAAAATTAGGCATAACAGAATTATCTGTATTATATTCTATGCTAAAAATAGTTCAAGTTTAGTTGTGATAATGAAGTGGGTCATATGAAAATGCTATTAATGTACCTTTCTTTATGTTTACATTGATTTCCTTACTTGATGATGATATAGAGATAATGATTAACACTACAAGATGAGGGGAAAATTGCAGAAAGCAAATGAGCTTGACATCTGAAATACACTTGCTCATGTTGTAATGCAACCAGCAGGTTCTGTCATCTTCAGCATACTCTATCAGTGGTCCATAGTCAAGCTTGTATTCATATATATAAAAAATAATGATCTTGATTTTAAGTTAAATTCCTAGAGATGAAAATATTACCACCAAAACACTAGTGAAAGTTTTATTTCTCATAATAAAATTTTGCAGTAAAATGTATCATTATGTTTCAGTTCCTCACAATATTATTTCAGATAGTATTATCTCCAATTTATAGAATCTCTCTTATCTCCAATTTCAGTCAACTTTCTTATGTGATGTATCATACTATGAATATTTTCAGGATTACAGAAAATTATCAACACCAAACTATGGTCTAGTCTGGTCTGGTTACTGCAATATTATTCTGTATTTATATTTATTTCTGTTCTGATGTGCATACTTTGCACTTAATTCATTGAAAATTTGTTACACAATAATATCATTGATGAAAAAAGGCTGCAGCATATGAGGAGAAATTTAATTCCCATAGAACTGGCTTCGTTGTATGCTGGAATTTCTTAGAAATGTTTACAAAGATAAATGATTCTGTAAGAGAAGCCCAGTAGGAATAAAGGAGGAGGAGCAATGGTTAGTATAGTGAGTTTGTTACCACTTACTAGTAACTACTTACATTGGCATATTAGAATTCTAGATATCACTTCAGATAATAATAAACACAATTATAAATCTACTAACCAATCTGTTTTATCTTTTTCGATGAATCTAGTATTTTTATGGTTTTGGGAACTGCAGCATAGCAGCCAATCTGCTGTGGATACACATTGTGCCCATTAAATAATGAGATTGATTTTTTACAGGACAGCCCCTTTGAATAAAAATAACAAAGTGTTTATAGTTTTGACTGCTAGAGTGTGTTATAATCGCAGGTGAACTTTCGAGTCAGGTGATGTAGCAGTTTTCACGTGGCGACCATTGGGGAAATAGTGTGAGAGTGGAGTGCGTCATTGAGTAAATAGCCATGATAAAATTTTACTGTAAATTAGGAAAAGCTGCTACAGAAGTGTACCAAGACCTTAAAAAAGTTCACAGCGATGACTGTCTGAGCCATGCACACATGTTCTATTGGTTTTCAATGTTTAAAGATGGGAGGCAGTTCCTGGAGAATGAACCACACTATGGACAGCCAGTTTCTGCGCAGAAAAATGAAAATGTGGTGAAAGCTAGAGAAATTGTTGCCCACAACAAGCAAATAACCACCAGACTACTCTCTGTACAGCTTGGTGTCAGTAAGGAAATGGCCAGATAAATCTTAGGAAGAGATTTGCAAGGTTTTTCAAAACTTGAAAAACACATCACAATCTTGATGAAGATTGTGATGTGTTGCAAAGAATTGTTGCCGGTAATGAAAGTTGGTGCTTTCAGTTTGATCTGGAAATGAAATGGCAGAGCATGGAATGTCATTGTGGAACATCTCCCTGGCAGAAGAAAGTCAAATTTCAAAAAAAAAAAACCTGTATGTTATGTGTCAGGAAAGAACTGTTCTACAAAAATTGGTTCCTGTTGCATGAAAATCCCCCGTGCAATATGCACCACCTAAGCAGTTTCTGGCTTCTCCCCCCCCCCCCCCCCCCCATTTGCCAGATTGGCTCCCACAGATGAAGTGTGCCTTGAAACGGGAGTACTTCACACTGCATTGGACATCCAATGCAGTGTGACCCCCAGACACTGAAGGATCTCCCTGTTCAGGACTTCCACCGTGCACCTATTCGAACACCTGTACAACAGATGTAAACATTGTGTGGATTTGGAGGGAGATTATTTTGAATCCATGTAATTCATAATTCCAAATAATAGTTCCTTGTTTTGACATATTAATTGTTGTCTCATTACTTAATGGGCACACTGTGTATTTCTGGAATCAGCATCAGCTATGAAATATTCTCTTGACTTCAACAAGTATGACTGCATTAATGTTCCAACAATCTGGAAGACAGTCATTCTATGACCACATTTAACTCTTCTTGAATTAACTTCATTTTTATCAGGTCCCTAGAGGGTGCCTTGAGAGTGTATTTCTTTCATTTCAGTTATGATCTAAATTTTTCTGCAAAAGCATAATTGTGGATGTTTATTTTACCACAGTTGAAATTTGTGCTATGAAGATGCTGATTAAAAATCTAGTGAGACATTAGCTCAATAATTACTTATTTTCTTCTAGAATTCTTTATATTGTGAAACACTTTTATGAAAAAGTCAAGACAATTTGCCGTACTTCTGAAATATATCCCTTTCTGATTTTTATCATGTCTGGTTTACCTGCTTGTCAAAAAGCAGTTCATTTTGAATGTGTTGTATGATGAATTGTCACCAGTTATGAAAGGTTGTGTTTTCAGTTTGATCTGGAAACAAAGTGCCCGAGCTAGATTTCATATATTTCTGGTTTTTTCACAGAAGGATGCAGAGATATAGAAAGGCATCCTATTAGTGGATATTGTCAACATATACAGGCATGCTAATGTATGAGTGAAAGTTTTGAATACTAAGTCGGATCATTTATGTTCACTATATAGACAAGTCATTACTGTGTTAATGTTGATGGTGATATTTCCAAACTAGTTTAAGACATGACAGTAATGCAGGAGATGTGAAACAGGAAGTGATCACTGTTTATTTTTGAGCAGGATAAAAATGAATATGATATAGAAATTCATTTTTATCCTTCTCGTAACTAAACAGTGATCACTTCCTATTTCTACATTACTATATAGAAAAGTTTTAAAAAGGAAAGTCAAGCAGAAGAATACTCAAATATACTCATCTTTTAAAAAAGGAGTTTTAAAACAAGAACCAACCTTTGAAACAAGTAGCAACAAAATGTGAGGAAAATAATGATTTATCTAGCCATAGAGGCATATGGCAATTTGTCTTTGAGCACCAGTAGATTTGAGTTTCTTTTAATGGTGCTCATTATATTTGTCTCAGCAAGCCTATCTCTAGTGCATAATCAACTTTGAGTGGCCAAACATGATTTTACTATTAATATTCATCTCATTATGGAGCTACAGGAGGTGATTATCTCCATTTTAGACCTTCAAATACTGAATATAACTTTATCTATTTCCAAATACTCCCTCCATCATTCATTCAACAAACACAAATGACAGCTGGATCACAAATTTAGCAACCTTGTGGCTCTAAGTAAAGATCTCCTTAATTCTGATTAGATGAAAAATGGGTAGTAAACATCTCAGGCTGTCCACTAACTCAGGCTAAAATTCTTGTTCTATCAAAAGGATATAAATTGCTATAATTAAAAAAAATAAATAAATATAGGCCATATTTAGATTTCCTCCACAATATTGAACATAATATATCCAATCTCTCCAGTGATGGTGCCAACAAACTTCATTTAAAAGTCTCTCCTGTACTACTTAATGCCAAACTTTTCCTTCTAACATTTCATTAGCAGAATTGAAAGCCTCACAATTACTAAGATGACAGCCATCTCACCATCACCAAAGTCAACAAAAGGAAAGCCACCATTTTCATAGATGCCTCTGAATAAAAAAAAAATTCATCTCCTAATATGTGCTATATTCACTTATCAAGAAAATGAGAAATTGACCACTTAAGCCAATGAATATTTTTTCTATCTACTTGCATAAACCTTTCCCCCAGATATAGTCAAATTATTGGACTTTGTAATCCACTCTGATTATTTTATCTATCAAAACAAACTTTACAAGCAAACTGAGGGGACTTCCATGGGAGCTTACTCTCTCTCTCTCTCTCTCCCTCCCATTGTTGCAAATATTTATCTAGAATACTTTGAAAAATTCCTTTTCTCAGCCTTCTTTTTGGGTGTAGTATGTTACTAGCATTTCTGTCATTTGGCCCCATAGCAAAGACAATACATTACTAGCCTTTCTCACAAAAACTAAGTAATTAGTTTTGTGAGAAAGGCTGATAATGTATGAGACTAATTTAGAACTCCAAATAAATTTTACAACAGAAACAGAAAATGAGAGTAAACTGTAATTCATAGATATTTTGCTCTTCTGCTCTCCTTTAGGTGAACTAACTATCTCTGTCCATTGCAAACCTACCTTTACTGGTTGCTACATACAACTGCGATCTACCCACCATCTTTCCCAAAAAACTTGGAACTGTAAAAAATATACTGCATTGTACTCATACTGTATACAGCTCCAACTTACAAGATCTCAAACAAGAACCTCCTAAATATCCAATGTGCAATTGAATGGCTTCTCAAAACAGACTGTACAACATGTCTGCAATTCTTATAAACCTCTCTTCAACAACCTCGAAACAGTATTAAGAGTTCCTTCCATATATTTCTGACATCTCTGAACCAGTTTCGAGAATCCTCATGAAATATAACCTAGTACCTACATTTATTCTGTTCAGCCAACCCTTCTCCTGGTTTCCATCTTTTTCTCTGCTGGTATGTACCAAGTTCCCTGAGATTATCATTATTTATTTAGCGTATTGCATAATAAAGACACATGATATCAGAATATATAAATACATATTTGTGCAGACAATAAAAATGATACAAGTAATGCACATATACAAATATCAGATTTAAAAAATAAATTAATTAATTAAATTAAATGAAGTCTAAAATTTTAAATCAAGTTCAGATAGCCAATCAAGAGATGAAGGATCTGCCTCAAAAAAGTCTCTCAGGTAACCAGGATAGGCTCTTATCCTGCAGTCCTCCAAATGTGCCAGATGGTTTGGTTTATGGCCCCACAGTCGTACTAGAGTGTAGGTGATCTTTTCCACTTGTGTAAGCTGTCTGTGCAGATACCATGTCCTGTGCGTATCCTATTTAGGCTTTTCCATAGATGACATGGAAGCTCAATCCCTTTTGGATTTTGTTTGGGAAGGATATAATTGTTTTAGTGTGGTGGCGATTTTTCTTTCCAAGTTTCTAGCCATTTCGAATTAACATTGAAATTGCTATTTACTAGTTCTTCAGCCAGTCTTAGTGGAGGCCATCGGGATTTAAGGCGATTCATATTTATATGTATGGGAAATCTTCATGTATCGGCAACAGGGGATTGCTGTTTATTTTTTTGTATTCTTTTACCAGAGCATTTTGTCTGGGCAGGTTCGCCGGTGCAATATTGCTCAAATTTGGAAGCCAGTAGAGGGGAGTGGATTTGACACAACCTGTTATTGTCCATATCGCTGTATTTATTTGCGTGTCGATTTTCTTGATATGAGGATTTAGCCATACTGGTGAACAATATTCTGCCGCAGAGTAAACTAAGGCCAACGTGGAGTATCGCAGTGTAATAGCAGATAAACCCCATGTAGAACCACACAGTTTTTGTACGATGTTATTATGGGTTCTGATCTTTAAAGAGAGATTTTCCAGATGTCTTTTCAAAGATAGTGTTCTATCCAGGGTAACACACGGATATTTAGGGAAATCTTGGTGGTTTTTTTTTTTTTTTTTTTTTTTTTAATAACAAAACCTGTGGTGAGTTAATAATTAAAAGAAACACACATATTCTTGGTGCTGCAGCATCGTGTTGTTAAAGCTGACTTGAAGTTTCCTATTTGCCAATTTGGTGTTTAGATGAAAAGAGCTAACCTCGGTATTATTGAGGTTTGGTGTTAGTCTCCATTTATGAAAGTATTCCCCAATGGTTCTAAGGTCATTTGTGAGAATATCTTCAGTTATTTCAATGCTCTTGTGTTGGATGGCAAGGGCTATGCCATAAGCAAATTTTTTTGACCTAGTTGTTGGTAGATCAGATATATATAAGTTGAACAAGATTGGTGCTAATACTGAACCCTGTGGGAGCCCATTGTTCAGCTTTCTTAGTTTGCTCATTTTGTTTCCCAGTACCACATGGAAGAACCTGTCAGAAAGCATGTTACCAATAAGTCTTATGATGGATTGGCATGGTATGACTTTTATCAGCTTGTATAGCATCCCCTCTTTCCATACCATGTCGTATGCAGTAGTAAGGTCAACAAACGCAACAGAGGTTTTCATTCATCTCTGGAAATCTGCTTCGATATGGATAGTAAGGCTTACTACTTGGTCCGTACAACTACGTTGAGTCCTAAAGGCTGCTTGCTCAACAGGAATAACTTCATATATTTTTGGCCCAATTCTGTTAAGGAGGAGTCTTGTTATATTTTATTTCTATGTCCTTATCTTATTGATATGTCTTTATTTCTTTTATACCTATTAAATTACCTATATATTTTTAGTCATACAATCTTCTCTTTTATATACTTCTTTATGTGTGCCTAACTCGACTCTACCTAGGAATGATTCCTTTTTGGACACTGGCAAAGTTATATTTTTTTGCTGTGCCAACCAGTATAACATGAGTTTATTCAGGTTCAGGGAATATTCCTAGATTAGTTGGCATTCGCTCTAACACACTCTAAATAGATATCGGTACTAATTGCAATCATGGCCAATGATCTATTACTTAAACACATTCATCAAAATCCCTCCCGCTATGATTCTAATTTTTATAAGTGGTAATTTGAAATCTCGAATTCAGGCATGAGTCAGGTATATGCAACAAAACATGTTTATTGGAACTAATGACAATTACAACTAAAATTGGATTAAATTACTAAAACTTCCAAATCTCTTATTAGTTTAATATCTCACGCTAAGCTAGTTACACAATTCTAAATTAATCAAAATGCACTCAGATCACAATACTAATCATACAAAACAATAGAACTAAATGATGATATTACTCTAAATCAATTCTCTTATGCATGCTACTCTTCAAGTCATTTTATACAACTTGTTACTGATAAAGGTCATTCACTAAATAAAATTACGCATATAATTTCAGTCACATGCAACTATATAGATTCATTCCTGACATTTCTTTGTTCAACAGAATTATGCAGTCTCAAATCACGAATTCTTATCAGTGTCCTCTATGGATTGTCACATAACTTAATCTAACATTAATTTCTGTCTCTTTCAAAACATATAGTAAAGGTCTTTACATTACCCAGTTCTTTCCGAAGGTCTGTTAACTGCCACGTGTTGTTCGGGTCATCCTTCGATCGGTTGTCTCGGCGCCTGGCTTATGGCTACGTTGTCCCTTCTACATTTTTCCAGGCGCGAACTTATTACTGCCTCGACTGAGGGTTATCTCCGCTCCTTATCGAATGGGACATCCAGCAACTGGCACATTTTCTCCTTAGGCCAATGATTCGTGAATGGCTTGTCGTGGGATCTTGTTCAGCCTACTCAGAAAGACTGCCCACTGTCCAACATCATGGGACCCTGGCTTGTCCTTTTTTCCGTCCACTGGTCAGGAATCCTTGAGGTGAAGTCAGGAACAAAAAGCTTCACAATATGGCACGTATTGCCTTATATTCTCTCTCTTCTTTTTCACACGACCCTTAATTTTTATGCCCTCAAGATGATCCTCAATTTCCTTACTGCCATTAGGTGCTGTCTTCTAGGGAAGCGCGCTTGCGTCATCTTCCACATATGCAGTACCCTGTGGCGTTACAGCCGACATGTGCATTTCAGACGCGACCTTTGCACTGATGCTCTTTGCTCTCTGGCGATTTACGAAGTTCAGACAGCTTAATATGACTATTTTGTAAAAACTATTTTGTTTTTACAAAAATAATAATATCTGATAATTCTCCAGTTTAGTTTTCGACTACAAATATTTCTGATACAATTCATATACTATTACACAATTTCCTATACAATGCATCAGAACTTTCTGCTGGTGAGCAGGTATTATCTAAGTTAGCCAGGATTTTTATGTTAGATTCTGAATGAATAATTTCTTAAAATTCATCCATTGAGGATCTAACAGTCTCTTGAGGAGCTTATAACAGCAACTGAGGAGTGCAATTGAGTCATAGCTCTCTGCTTGATCTTGAGGCTTGTTGGGTTTTAATATGACTATTATTTTGGTTCTCTTAAAAGCTGTTGGAAGGTTTCCCATCCTTAAAATGTGAGAAAAGAATCTTGTTAGCCATCGATGAGCATTTTTTCCACAGTTTACCAAGAATTCCAGGTGAACACCATCAAAGCCTGATGCTTTACCTGTTTTCACCCCCTTTAAGGCCTCAGTTATTTCGTCTGTGGTAAATTCTCTTGAAAATTGCAAACTGCCATCTGCACTTTGTCGTAAGTTTCTGAGTGTTCGTTTAACTTCCCGTGTGTGTTGATGATCTCGATGGGCTCTAGACAGGGAGGTTATTCGACAGGCAATTTGATCTGGAATCACCAAAGGATCTTTATGAGTGATTGGGTTACTTCCACCTAACTACTTTAATAGGCTCCATGCTTTTCTACTTGATTATTTAAAATCCAAGTCCTCTGTAGTTTTTATTCAATTTTTCTCTATGCTCATTATCAAGCTTCTGGAGTAATTCGTCAGCTATGTCACAGTCGCCAGATTCTAAGTAGACTTGGTATAGCTCTTCACAGTCTTTATTCCAGCCAGGTATGTATTCCTTTCGGAAACCCCTTGGAATATATTTCTTCGCTGTTGATATGACTGCTCCAATAAATCTGTTGTAGTTTTCACTCACAGGAGGTATCCACCTTACTATTTTATCCAGTTCTTTACCATGTTTCCTATTTTTGGCAAACCTGATGCTCTATGGAGAAAAGATTATGAGAACACCAATCTTACATCATTAATGAAAAAAATAAAAATAAATAAAAAAAAGATCTGAGAAATCTGGTCTTGTGCAACATGGAACTGATACTGACTACAGAATCTTCTGGTCTAGAACATGCTTACTCCATTGTTGATACTTCAGGTTTGATATTTAAGGAGGCCTTGCTTCATCATTCTAAACCCGAATTGGAATGACTGCCTCTCTTTATCAAAAATTTGGGAGAGTCTCATCCTTATCAAACATAAATAGTTTTTTAATACATATTTATGAGTACAGCTCACATATCACATTGCTCTTTTATATCTTCATGTGACTTGTACTGTTTTTAAATGATGAATTGTTGATGTTCTAGCTTGAATTACTAGCTTTCCTGCCACTGATGATTATGACATGTAAATTTTAGGTTGAAAAATTTGCAAATAAAATTTATTAATTTATTTCCTTTTGTATACATATAATATAGTTCTACAACTATGGCACAAGTATCTCTTAAACAATTGAGTATATATGAAATATATATACAGGGTGTCCCATAAGTTCCTAGATTGAAGCTGTAATAATTTACAGTTTTTCAATAATTCATAAAAATTACAAAAATTGGTATATTAGAGTGCAGTTTGCATGAAAGTGAATCACAAGGAGGCGAATTTTTTTTGGTGGGGAGAAAAATTTTACTTCAAATTTTCACTGATGGAGGGCGCTATACCACATGCATCATTTGCAAATTTGTGCAAATGAGAGTTCTATAAAACACAGGGTGCACTGCTGACAGCTCGTAATGAATACGTGCAAATTCCTAGTCATTGGGGTGAACAGAATTGTTTTTGTGAAAAGAAAAATTTGTTGGTGTGATGATTACGCACCATGAAGGATGTGGAATAGTAACATTTTCGCTATTCTTGTGATTCTTGCAGCTTCCCGTGCACTGCTTACACCAAAGATTGTGTAAACAGTGCGCGGGAAGCTTGTTGATTGTGCCGCTAGGGCATTCATTTGCGATACCACAACGCTGGTACGGCCAGTGTCGCACATGCTGTGAACAAGCACTGACGTGTTTCACGTGGTCTCCATTCATACACGATTTTTATAGTCTACAAACCTTGCGATTGTTTAATGTTATGTTCTTGATAAAAATTTTATCACATAAAAAATAATAATGTCATCCAAAAGAAGCAAGTCCGATTCTTCTACAGCTAGCAAGAAAAGAAAAACATTGACTTTGGAAACAAAACTCAACATTATTAAGGATTTTGAAGGCGGAATGAAAATTTGTGAGCTAGCAAAGAACTTCTTTGCTAGCTCACAAATTCAATCTACAGGAATCTACAGTAAGAACAATCATAAAAGAAAGGTTTACAGATTTTGGAGGACATAGATTCTGAAGAGGAATGAACTGTAGGCAAAAAGCAAGGAATAAAAAAATCATTAGCTTGCTATGAAGAAATTTTGCATGACAAGAAAAGGACATTATGCCGTTAGACGAATCTATTAGACTTTATGAAACCATTGACATCGAAATAACTTTCTTTTTGTTATTTATGAAAAACTACAATTATGATTAGATTTCTTAAAAAATATAGGTGTTTTGGTAAACCTTTGGTCCCAATTGTATGTTTGTATATATAAATTACATGCAAAATTATACCATGAGTTACGCGAATTCGACTTACATGCTTTTTGTTGGTCCCACCTACCGCGTAACTTCCGGGTTTTACTGTACCTGCAGTCATTCCCTGGCAATGTGTAAGACCTGGTATTTTGGACAGACAGAACAGACTACCCCCTCCCCAGATCAGAAAAAAAGTTGAAAAGTATATTCAGTACAAGCAACCTAAAAACAGACTAGCACAACATGCCTTGGATAAAGACCATTTCATCATTTGGAAGAAAGACAGGATACTACACAAATCCCAATTAACATCACAGAGTGGCTCAAGTTTTTATAGAGCATGTTAAATTACAACAAAAATGTTGTGCTATGTTACACAAATTTTCACACATCTCTTCAAATTTCCATAGTAGATGTTGCTTTGATTCTTGTTGAATAATCACAGAAAATCACCATAGAGAGTGCAAATTTTGCCCTCAATGCAGATGACTGTCCTTGCTCCCAAGGTCATTTTCTTCACTCAGTGAATATCTTCTGATCAGTGAAGTGCTTCTGATAATGCTAGTTTGAGATGGAAAAACCTTGGTGTAAATCATAATTCATATAGTAAGCAAATTATTTATTTTTATTTCAGTTACACGTAATTTTTTTTCATTCCATCAATTCATTCCTTTCAGAAACTCTGAAAGGAATGAATTGATAAAGTTAGCCATGCAGTAGAAGACCAAAACATAACACATGACAATAGAAACTTGAAAAATAACAAGTTAATTTGGAAGAAAATTACTCATAGGAAGCTAGTAATAATGCAAACTTAACTGTGTAGCTTTATTATAGAATTCTGTATGCAACTCTAGAATACACATCATGAAATTATGATGATAATGAAACATTTAATTTTAAGATATTTATGTCACCTTCCTGTGTAAATATGTTCTTTCAGGTAATTCTTATACTGTATCATCATTTTGACTTCAATTCTGGTTATTCCAGTGGAAAGTTATCTTAATTTTTAAGAGGCGTACTTTGTGTTTACATAATTCTGTAGCCATATTAAAAAATAATCTTAGGGGATACTCAGTACATTAATATAAAAATGCCTCCCATTGTTCTGCCCCCCCCCCCCAAAAAAAAACATAAAAATGCTTTAGTAATTATATTTTATTAAGAACAACTGAACATCCATAGATCTATAAGATTTGCTAATTACATGCGATTGCTGTCTCACCAACTTCTGCAGGTGTAATTCAGCTGGGATTTCAGGTATGGACCCCCCCCCCCCCCTTTCCTACCATCTGAGTATTCAGTTATTTTCACTTAAACTTTTATCTTCAGATTCAGCGAGTAGAAGTTATGTAACTCATGCACTGTATTATAATTAATAAGATCTTTCTTTCTCTCAATATTGAAATAAATATTCACAATAACATATCATATATCATCATCATGTGTCATCTTTGTCCAGGAGGTTGACTATCATGTCTCTCCCCCAGCTTCTTTCTTGTGCTACCCTTGCACATTCCTCATATGTCAGATATGTCGAATTCTTAAGATTGCTCCTCCAAGTAATTCTTTGCATTCCTCATTCCTTCCAGGCTACTTATTGTAGGCTGTTATATCTTAGCAAATGTCCGAAATATTTGGCCTTTCTTCTTTTGGTAGTTTTAAGAAGACTTCTTTTTTCTCCCATCATTTGTAGAACTTTGTATTTGTTTTCTTCTGAGTCCATGATACCTTCATAATTCTTAAAATCCACAGAAAATATGTAAGGAGACTCAATGATTGGGGGGGGGGGTACTTAATAAAAGTATAACAAAATCATTACTTAAATTAAGGGGATATTAAATCCCACATAGTTTTAAAACCAAATAAGAAACTCAAAGATTGGAATCAGAGTTTCTTATTCGGTTTTAAAACTATGTGGGATTTAATATCCCCTTAATTTAAGTAATGTTTTCATTGCCAAAATGAAGCTTATTAGCTCTTTATACTTAAGTAACAAAATCATGTTTCCCTGGTGCAAAAATTTATGATATTAGTTACACCATCTGGATGCAGAAACGTAAGTCGAAGAAAATGATTGTATTGGTTGGCACAAATGATTTGAGAGGTGAGAAGTGTTCTATGAGGGAGGGTGTAAAGAGTTGTTAGAAGAGACAAAAATGAAGAGCGAGAAGGTGAAGGTCATATGATAGAGGTGAACCGAGGAGGGCATTGCTAGTTAGCAAGTCTATACGTAGGTCGTGCAAAAAAGAATGATGTAGAATTTGTGGATCCGTGATCTATATTTGACAGAAAGAGCATTTGTACAATGCTGATGGACTGCATCTAAATAGGTTTGGTGTTAGGCATGTAGAGAGAGCTTTGTTCATCAAGCATGCCGAAGTGCAAATTCAGGAAAACTTTAGCAATTAGGAATGAAGCAGGTAAGTTTGTGTGAAGGCATCCATGAGGTGAATGAGTGTGAGAATGACCAAGTGCAGAATCTAGACTCTCAACAAAGATATTGAATGGGGTAGTCAATTCTGGAAGTGGAGGTGGGTGGGATCCTAAAGGGGTGCTGCAGTTTCTATATACTAATGCCAGAAGTATCAGGAACATGAAGGAGGAGTTTTTGGCATTGGTTAGTGTAACCTTGCCAAACGTTATAGGCATTAGTGAGACTTGGCTAACAGCAGATGATGTAGTTACAGGGATAGAATGTGAAGGTTTAGTATTTTCAGGGAAGATAGGATTGAGGAAGGGGTACTGCTGATGATAGTGTATGAATTGCAGCCAAAAAGAATATGAGATAGATGGGAGGATGGCTGTTCATTTGAAGCAGTCTGGTGTGAAATTAAGGCCAGTAAGACAAAATGCATGGTTGGTTGTTGCTATATGCCAGAGAGTTCCACGGATGATCTGGAAGACATGCATCAGCAAATTAGTACAGTGAGTACAATTCG
This sequence comes from Typopeltis vanoorti, assembly GCF_054136105.1. Classification (NCBI taxonomy): domain Eukaryota; kingdom Metazoa; phylum Arthropoda; class Arachnida; order Uropygi; family Thelyphonidae; genus Typopeltis; species Typopeltis vanoorti. The sequence goes on along the minus strand of NC_143564.1, from coordinate 88,055,785 downwards.
AGTGATTATTATGGGGAACTTCAACTGTGGAGATATAGACTGGAAGGAAGAAACATCACGTAGCAGGATGGAAATGGAATTTATACACCTACTGAAAGATAATACTTGAACATGTGATGGTGTGGACTAGGGGTGTGAGAGTATTACACCTGGTCATAGGATCGGAAGAGCCATCCATAACCAAGGTGACCACATTGCCTCCGATTGGCGAACGTGAGCATTCAGTCTTGACTTGGGAGATTGTACGACATCAGGAATATTCTGTCAAGAAGGGATATATGAAATATATGAAACTACAAGATAGGTGATTATGACAAGCTTAGGAAGAAAGTTAAATCTGTGCCATAGCATAAAACACTGCAGGGTAAGGATGTTACTATTACATGGGAGATAGTTAAGAGTCATCTAGAGGAAGCAACATTAAATTGTATACCTAAGGTGAGGAGGCTTAATCAAGTAGGAGTTAGATGGAGAGTAATATCATGAAGAATGAACTGCAGAAGAAGAAAATTCTGTGGAGGGTGTATAAGGAGAAAGGCGGCCAGCATGGCAAGGAAGACAAAATCAAATTACAAGATGAATCTCGCCAAGCAAGCCAGAGGAAATCCCAATGAGTTCTTTCATATGTGGTGAGTAAGAATGACTATGGAAGATTAATCTTAATGAGTGATGATGATGGTCAGCAGATGACAGAAACAGATAAAATAGTTGAGTTACTAAATAACCACTCTGCAAAGGTATATTATTCTAGTGAGGTTATTGCTTTTTCATATGTGACAGACACTAATGTGGGAACATAGTTGGTTGAATTGGAGTTTCTTAGGATATTGCAAAATCTCAATGTACAACTATGGGATTAGATGGGATATCAGCTTGTATTTTGTGAGAATGTGGAAGGGAACTGGCAATGCCTCTGACTAGTTTCTTTAATTTCATTCTCAGCTCTGGTAGAGTTTCAAGTGAATGGAAAGAGGACAAAATAATTCCTTTGCATAAGGGAGGTTCTAAGACTGCAGTAGCAAATTATAGACCAATCAGTATCTCAGATATGGTGGTTCAAGTACTGGAAAAATTTGTCAAAAAGAAAATTTAAGAATGGGTGGATAAAAATATGATACTGTATTAGGGGCAACATGGCGTTATGAAGGATCGGTCATTTACTTGATCCAACAGCAGAGTTGGATCAAGTAAATGGCTACACAGTGATTCTGCTGGATTTTGCAAAGATATTTGACAGATACTACATGGAACTCTGTTATGCAAATTAGAACAAATGGGTATGGATATGACACTGGTTAAGTGGATACGATGGCAGCTGCTGGACAGATATCAAAAAGTTGTACGTGGAGAGGCAGAATCAAGGCGAAAACAGGTGACTATGGTGTCCCGCAAGGTTCAGTTCTGTGAACATTACTATTTAATTTGTACATAAATCATAAAGGAAATATTGAGTTGTTTGCTGATGATGCAAAATTAGGTAGAGTAATACTGAATTAAGATGTGGAAAGCTTGCAGGATGACTTAAATAAACTGTCAGTATGGGCAGCAGATAACGGGTGTCAGTTTAATGTGGAAAAATGTAAAGTTATGTATTTTGGGATAAACAGATTACAAGCTGTATATCACATCGATGACACTGTACTCCAGAAAATGGATTAAGCTAGAGATTTAGTGGTGGTAGTAGAGAGAGAGAGAGAGAGAGAGCGCGTTACAGTTTAGAGGACATATTGCTAAGGTAGTCCATAAGATTACTTGGCTATCGAAGAACACATTAACAAGTAGAGATAAGGAAGTTGTTATTCTTCTTTATAAGGCCTTGATACATCCACATCTAGATTACTATGCTCAAGTGTAGTCTCCTGGGTTTCTTGGGGATGAGGAAGCTATGGAGAAGATTCAGAGGTGAGTGACCAAGATGGCAAGTGGTCTGCGGAACGTTCCCTATGAAGATAGATTGAGTGTGCATGGATTGCAGAAGTTCATTGATAGGACAAAAAGTGTAGAATGTTCTCTATAAAGATAGATTGAGTGTGTGTTGATTGCAGAAGTTCATTGATAGGACAAAAAGAGGGGTATATTAGAAACATTTAAGATGCTTAAAGGATTTTATAAGATTGATGCAGGGGAAATGTTTAAAACTTTGATGGAGGGGCCAGAACAGGGGTGGTAATTCCTGGAAGGTGAATAAAGGTGTGGTTAGTAGGGGTGTGAGGACTAGAATTTTTGCTTGGAGAGTTGTGAATGAGTGGAATGGGTTCAAGGAAAGTTATGATAGATTGTATGGATAGTTTGGGTCTCCCATGATGATTCTTTGGAGTCCATGGAGGCACCTGTACAATAATAACTATAATAATATGCTCTTAGGCCAAATAACAAGCATATCATCAAACACTATCTGTAACACATCTAGACTGTTGAGTGCTTGTATTTCTAGAAATCCTACATGGAAATTGCTTGGAGCTTGTGAATGTTCTGCATCAATACCTTCATTTCTCACATTTTTTAAATATATATTCTTTCTTCAGCATACTTAATTTCACTCACTCAACAGAATTGCTGAAGTTGATTGATTCAGTTTGCTTCTTAACAGTTCTTTCTCAATTTCAGTTGATAGTGTCAACTAATTCAGCTTGATTATCATCAATAGTATGTTGGTTTTCTGTCAATAGCGGTAAATATTGATTCTTCTTCTTCCTTTCCTTGTTAATCTCTTTAAGAAAACTATGATTTCATAAATTTAGAAGACTGTTGAATTACCAATTCAGTGCATTTCTCCTTTTTCTGTTTTTGAAATCCCGAGAGTATTTTGCTCATTTTGATTGAATTTGGCTGAGTGGTTAGCATATCCACTCTTCAGTCAAGAAGCTGCAAGCTCTTGAATCCGATTAAGGGCATGGGTATTTGTGATTGTCCTACTAACTCTTTGTGGAAAGGGCATCTGCAACCCAACCACTTCTAGCAGGAAACTTCACTCCAAAGACCCAGTGAGGTATAGGAGTGACCATTCTCATCAAAATGATGTCACACATAAATAACTAACTAACTTGATTTTCATTGATGAAAATGAAACACTGTTATTTTATTTATTTATTTATTTATTTTTCTTTGCCACATATGCATCGCTTCATATGAATGGCTAACATGGCAAAGCAGCATTCCCACTCGGTCAGTGCTTTAGGCATTTGCCTAGGTTGCCTACCATATTACTCTAGCTGCAGTCAGTATATATAGAATTTTTTTCATATGATACTATAAATTCAAATCAAAAATATGATCATGTAACCAAACAGTGTAATGGTTAGAACTTTATATGCATTTCTTTTTAGATGGTTCTTATTAACATTTTGATTTGTGTATTCTCTTTTTGATTTTGTGCATTTTCTTAACAGTTGCTTAAGAGGATGCACAAATAACTTAGTTACTAAATTCTTCTTCTTCTTCTAAAAAGAAGAATACTAAGTTATGTAAGTAATGAACTTAAGTTGTTGGGAGAGAAAATTTTGCAGAACACCGTGTATTTTGGAAACCAGATGTGAAAGATTATACTGCAAATCCATTTTACACTTTTTTTTACTTTCCATATAATGACAGTCTTCCCCAAATTAAAAAATGAACACACTGATATTATACAGTTATTATTTTTTAACAGCCATTAATAAAATAGAATAATAGAAAGCATCTCTATTATTGCCATGCACTAAGCCAAAAATCAGATGCAAAACCAGTACTGCAGCCCATTATCAAAAGCAGAAAAAGCACTAATCAGAAGATTGGAATTTAGTTGTTAGGTGGTCAGATATCATGTAACTCCCTGAATACAAATACAAATATTATTTATTTATATTTAGAAAGAACATGAAGCTGAATGTTTGTCTTTATTCATTACAGTTTCCCAATATTGCAATAGGAAATGCAGAACTCCTGAATCTTATTGTTTCTTGTATAGATCCAACCCAGGTAAGAAACAGTATTTCCTACTGTAATGAATTCTGCATTTATTTATCATAAATACAGGGTGTTCGGGATAAATTTGACATATTTATAATTAATTATATTTTTCCGTAAGTTACATGTATTAACACACACTTCTCTTCATTTAAAAGTTTGGACCCTTCTTCATTCATATACAAGATGTCAGAAAGGATGGATAGCTGGAACCCACCTGAATCATGGAAGAGAATAACTTGTATCATGATGATTCGTGCCCGCCATCAAAATAAGGATATTACGACTGCTGCCCAATGCTCCCTGAATACAGTAAAAACAATCAGGCATGAACTAGAGACTTGCAATGGTGACTACGAGGATGTAGCAAGAAGAAAGATCCCTAGCAGACGATCTGATTGCGTTCGTACAGCAGAATTCCTCGCAAATCTGCAGGAACAGGTGTTGAAGAACCCTGGCATTGGAATTCGGGCTTTGTTCGTGGAGTTGCTAACTGTAGTCAAGCCCTGGATAACAAGGGTAGCCAATGGTAGGCCGTATGTATGGCAGCAGGATTCGGCCCCTTGCCACACCTCTGGGAAAAGTCAAAAATGGTTGTCTGAAAATTTCTACGACTTCACCAGTCCAAATGTTTGGCCTCCAAACTCCCCAGACCTTAACCCCATGGATTATTTTGTATGGGGCGCAGTTGAAAAAGACACCAATCGCACTTCCAGTAATACAAAAACCCAGTTAATGGATAAAATTAAAACAGTTTTTGCGGCCCTTCCCAGGGAGACTGTAGCATCAGCTTGTTCGAGGTTCCGAAGCAGAATTGAAGCTGTGATCGATGCTAATGGTGGTTATTTTGAGTAAATCTTGTTGATAGTTGTAATTAACTCTGCCTGTAATGTTTTTTTGTCAATTCATTAAATTTAATAGATACAAATAAGATTTTCTTTTTCCTTACGAAACTGTCAAATTTATCCCGAATACCCTGTATATAAATAAATTTATCTATTTATTTTTGAGTTCTGAAAAAAAATTATTGTTTTTGGAGTTTTTTTTTAATTGTTTTTCTGTTGCAGCTTCAAGATTTGCTGTGCCACATATTACAAGGAAATATGGTTATGTTTCGAAAAGACTCATTTTTATCTGTTCTAAGTAAGTGTAATATATTATAGCATTATGTAATTAGTAATTTTTAAATTAAATTACAGGAAAACCTTACTTAACGTGATTAATTAATCTATCAATTCATGTGTGCTAAGCAGAATGCAAAATCGCGTTAAGCGAATACAATAAACAATAGGAATAATTATAATTCATCCATCAGTTAACGTAAATTTGAAAAAAAAATATATATATAAGCTATATTAGAGGTTAAATCATCAAAGTTAATAAAAATCATTTGCTTAAATTTTAAAGTCTCAACATTTGATTGAGCTACTTTTTTACAAAAAAAAATTAATTTAAAGTGTTTGAATAGTGCTTGACTTTTTCATCTTGTCATGCAATTTGCGATAGCTTTATCAAGATTTCGACTGACTTCGAAGCTTCATTCCATATCAGGATCCACACCAAACAAAATTTCCTTAGCATGCTCAATGTGATCGAAAACAAGTTCAGGTTCTTTTGCAGTTAGCTTCTTAGCCATAGCATTCTCTTCTTGTTTACACTCCTTACCTTCTTTTTCTTCATATGCAGCTGTCTTCTAGTTGAAGGAGATCATATTTACTTAACTGTTCTGAATGGGAATTGAGCAAGTTTTTCAGCTTTTCCTCTAATGTAATTTCTTTTCTCCTCTTTTTATTACTGCCACTTCCTTTATCAGTCTTTTTCTTTTCCATATCAGGGATTGAATATAATAAAGCCTCATAGGTATCTAAATTAAAGCAAAATGAAGGAAAAGTGATGATTGAGCAAGAAAACAGAGTTTGTACATACGCTTGCGATGATAGCTGTGAGTCAATTGCCGAGTGCCACCAGCCACTGCCTGCAGCACTGCTACTGGCTACTACACTGACAAGTGCTGCCATTCGCTGCAGATTGGCAACAAAAAATTTCACATAATGTAAAATAATCGCATTAACTGATTAATCACTCACTTAAATTGGGAAATAATATCATTTCACTCAGTCATGCTAACTGATTATAGCACATATTGAATTTACTTTAAGCTATTTCCTGTAATAACTTTTCTTGTTTGGACATTCCTTTGTGAATTTTCCTGTATTGCAAGTATTATCACAGTGAATAAAATAAATGAAATATTTAAAATATAATTATTTTGGATGTATATATGCCTTCAAGAATTTATCTTCAGGATATACCCATCTTACAGAATTAATATTTTCTGACTAGTTTCTGATCAAAGCGCCTCCGTAGCGCAATTGGAAGAACGACGGTACATTGCGCCCTTCGATTGGAATAGGCCCAAGTTCGATTCTCGTCGCGACGGGAGGAATCTTTATCTGGTCGATTTCAATCGAAGGTGAGTTAGCCGATCTCATACGGAGGTAGCAGGGTTTTTTCTCCTGGAAACTCAGGTTTTTCATCCCGCATACATACAAATCGGCCCTTCAGAACACACGCAATTTACAGACAAAAATTACTAGTTGTGGTGGTGTTGGAGGTAGGCGGCAGATGGCGTTGATAGAGATGATTCGTAGTAGAGGTTAGGTGCAGAGACAGTTGTAGATGTCCTCCCACGATGAGTCTTCGGACTCCTTGGAGGTATCAGGAATAATAATAATAATAATAAAATTTCATGACAAATATAGAAAATTTCTTCCAATTTTTCTGTATTTGTCAGATATCTGATTTCATCAATCCATCTTTTCCACATCATTATTACTATAGACCAGGGGTCACCAAACTTCTTTGACCGCCGATCCCTTCAAGAGTTTCTTGACTTTTTATCGACCCGCTCTATTTTACTATTATGTAATTATAATAGGACAAGCAAAAAAAGATGCTTATGTGAGTTTTTAGATTGTTTATTTTATAGTTACAGTGTTTATTGTATGTATAATATAGTATATATTATTATATTACTATTACTACTACTATTACTATCACTAGTAATATCACTGGTATTACTAGTAATATTAATAAACTACTGATATTAATATCACCGGTATTACTACCAGCCCTGCTCAACTCTTTATATTTTACTATTTTACTATTATTTTACTATTATTACTTTATTTACTATTATTACTATTATTACTCTTATTACTTTATTTTACTATTATCTATTTTACTATTATGTAATTATAATAGGACAAGCAAAAAAAGATGCTTATGTGAGTTTTTAGATTGTTTATTTTATAGTTACAGTGTTTATTGTATGTATAATATAGTATATATTATTATATTACTATTACTACTACTATTACTATCACTAGTAATATCACTGGTATTACTAGTAATATTAATAAACTACTGATATTAATATCACCGGTATTACTACCAGCCCTGCTCAACTCTTTACCATAGAGAAGTTTAGTTCATGAATGAATAACAATTGAATTATAATATGTATGTTGATGAATTTTTGAACATTAACGCTCACTTGTATGTCAATGCGTGAAAATTAGACTGGGATCGAATACGTGTAAGTATAAGTAAATAAGAACCATGCATGTGTTGCAATCTCGCTCCCACCGCGCCGGCCGGGCAGGAACCACCAACATCCGTTTATTGGTAAATACGTCATTTTGGCCTGCTTGATTGGCCTTAGCAACTATTTTCATGACCTTACTCCATCTTACAGGTCCTATTCATGTCACTGTTCCCATGATTCACTCTTAATTGCGTTGTCATTCAGGATGGAGGTAATCCAAGTTAACTGAATTAAATATAACCCATACAATGATGTCTTATATTTTTCTGTTGACCCCCAATCGACCCCTAACAATGTTATATCGCTCCTGGGGGTCGATATCGACCACTTTGGCGACCACTGCTATAGACGTTTCATTTTATAATCTTAGATTAGCTTTCTATGCACATTCTTGAATAAAGTCAGATTATTTTCTGATATCTTCCATTTTAATATGGTTCTATCATAGTTGCCATCTGTTTGCTGCAATATTTCTCATAATTCTCAGATTATTGGTTTCTATAAACTGTTGGTTTTTATGAACTGTTTTGTTTCTTACCCACTTCTGTGATCCATATTTTAAAATTGGTTTGAACAAGATCTTGCATACTGCCTCTTACTTAGTCTTTTGGCTTATTTCTCTCATATTCCAAATAAATTTATTCGCCTTGCTTCACACTATACCAGCTTTACTTATTCTTTATATGTTTCCATAGTAAAAATGAAACCTGGATGGTGACATGGTTCACAGCTTTTTGAGAGGCAGTCGATAGAGGAACTCTATAACCACTTATCACCTTGGAAGAAGGCGGTCTTAATAAATGTGTTGACAGTGCCTCAGTCGAGCATAGTGAGTAAGCCCAATGAGATGAGAGTCTATTGTACCAAATTTTTTGACAAGGATGGTGATGTGAACTGAGCATGGATATATAAAGCCTGGAGTGGATTTTCTTTCAGGAAAACTGAAAGCCACCATCTGACTGATGAAGAATTAGAAAGTCTAAAACGGAAATATGATGATCTTTTTCTACTTCTTTGTAATGAAATTTTGAAGTTCAGAAAGGGAACCTTGCCATACTGCAAATCAAAAATATCATCCACATATCTGTACCATGTGTAAAGCTTTAGAGATTATTGAGCAGATGCTGCTCAGATAGTTTCTTAAAGCAGTTTGCAAGGCTAGGAGAAAGCTGACTATCCAAATCTATACCATCTACTTGCTAGTAAAACTTGTTCTAGCAAGTGACATAGTCTAAATGGATGACAGAATCAAAGAATGTCTGTGGGAAACTTGTCAGAACAGTTATAATGTTGCAGAGTAACCATCTGTTAAGAGAAATACAATATCTTGTCTGGCGCATGATATGAGAATTCCTATTTTACACTTCCTGTTTGCATATCTGGAGGGCATATCACAGATAGTGTGCACTTTGTTTGGAACCAGAACTATGTAGACAGAAAAATGTTGTGTGTTACAGAATATGTTAGAAGCCAATAATTAAAAGGAATCCTATATTTGGTTGGTATATATAAATTATTAAAAGATGTAAATAGGTGAATTATTAATGAGACATGAACCATGTGGGATTGGCACATATAAGAGAATGAAAGAATAGGTGTGAATAGAAGAAATACTTTCATTAGAGACAAATTAATTACTAATAATTTACAGTTCTGGTATTATGTGTTTGTGTCCACTAAGTTGAATTATATGTCATTCTGTAACCCTAGATATGCATGGTTGTAGATATGATGGGGGATGGGGGGGGGGAATGCTTTTGAAGAGAAGGAAACATTTCTTTGCAATATATAAATAAGTAACCAATAAAAAACAGTGCTTATACACATTGGTAGCTCATTAAATTATTCTGTGAAGAGACATATCCATCAAACTAATGATTTTGGTCAGGTGATTCATCTAGGCATGGTGACATTGGCTATGTGTACATTCATAGAGCAGTAAGCAAGCAAGCAAATCATCCTGTGCAGTTTGTTCTGTTTGTTATGTGTATTTATATTTCACTTTTTTTGTTTTCTAAGAATTATTTTCTATTCAGTAATGTTTGCTTTGATTAGTATATATCTTTTTTACATAGAAATAAATCCCATATTTGCTAATATTTTGTTGGAGATCAAAATTTTATTGATAAAGTAAACAGGATATTATGACCGTTCTAAGTGATTAAGATTCTACTATTACTAAAATCCTACCAATTTTCCCCAAAATTATTCTTTTCCTTGTCAGTACTCCAGTATTATCAGATTTTATATTTCTGTCTTCTAGGGTACTTTTAACTTCATCAGTCTCCACCTGGATGTTAATGTTCCTCCTGATCTTTTTCCTGTGATCTTTGCATCGAACATCTGATTTGTTAACATTTCTTCTCTCTTTCTGTTTAAGCAACCATTCCACTCTACACATTCTTGAATACAAACAATGTGAAGTTCCTTCCTAATACCTTCATTTTTAATTTTATCCTGCCATTGATGCTCTCTCTTCACTCTTCTAATTTTTCTCTGAATATCCACATCTGGGTCTCTAGTCTTTGATTAACTGTTTTATTTCTATCCCAAATCTCAAATCCATAGAGTAAAATTGGTTTGAATGCTGTTTTTTTATAATGCTAGTTAATTGTTTTCACTAATTTCTCTCTTATTCCATATAAGTTTATTCAACTGGCAACCCACCATACCAGCTTTGCTTATTCTTCACTAAAAATTCTGCTTAAATACCTAAAATGTTTTCTTGTTCTGTTGGTACTCCTTTGAGAATGTATTTGAAGTTTTTAATGTTCATACCTATTTTCATAGGTTTGGTCTTTTTATTGCAAATATTCATACTAAATCTGTTATAGCAATTATTTTGTTAAAGAATCCTACAGACCTGCACTAGATTTGTATAGGAGAACAACATCATCTGCAGAGCTTTCTAAGAATAATTTTCTATTCAGTAACTTTTCTCTCGGCACCTTACCTTATACTTTTTTTTTTTTTTTTTTTCAGATCTGCAAAATTTAAATGTGGATCATTGTTTTATTCCCATGATTTCTGAACTATTGGTTGTATGAAGTGAAAAGCTCTGCTTGACTTAAATTCAACTTGTTCTTCAATTTTTCTTAGCCTGTTTTCTGCTTGTGTAAGACAAACCTGGAAAACTTAGTAATGAAATTCCTCTTTAATTCTCACATTGTTTTATTTTTTACCTCCATATTTGAGCATTTTTGGTAGAATATTATTCACTCCAGTTGCCTTTCCATTTTTTTTTTCAGGTGTTTGATAATATTTTCTTTCTCAAGTACTGATATGTACTTTTAATTGCACTGAATCTCTTGAATATTTTCTTTCTCTGTTCTTTTACTACTTGTTTCATTTACCAATCCTTCAAAGCAATTATCCAGAGATCCAGAATATCGTTTAGTTTGTTTTCATGTCATTGTTATCATCTTTGATTCCTTTCACAGTACTTTTTTTAGAGTTTGGCATTGTGACTGCAAGATTTGGTTCTTGTTTTTCTTGACTAAAACTTGTGTAGTTGAGTCTACAATTCACCTGTAAAAGCTGCTCAACTTTAATACTTTTTAAAACTTTCTTAGATATTGTTCTTTCAATGTGACATTCATTTTTATCCTGCTTAAATCTAAGTGATGACTACTGGGTTTTAAATGATCATCACTTAAATTTCATATCCACTATATCCTCTTGAGTCTTAAGCTAGCATGAAGATATCACTATCAACAATAACACTGTTAGCGAGACTTTCTCTATTTCTTACATATTCTCTCCATGCGAATTTGTGTACTTCTGGATTGAAACATGGTGTTAGAAATGAATACTCCATGTTCTGAATAAAAATTCAGCAGGAAATTATCATGATTATTAGCTTTGCATTTTTATCCAAATATTCTGAAAACATTTCTGTATGTGAGGTATTTATTTTCTACCCTACTGTTTAGATCTCCAAGAAGAACCAGCTTTCAATTTTTTTTTATGTCACCTGCTTTCTCTAATGACTCAGAAAATTCCTCCACTACTTCCTTAGGAGAATCTTTTATAACACCATAGAAACAAATAAATTTCATTAGCTAGTTTCCCATTTTGAAGTTTGCCCACCTAACTCTACTTGAAATTTCTTTCCAATTTAGAAAGCAAGTTAAATGGCAAACATGAAGATAAACTTCATATTTGGTGTTGAATGCCCTTGCTACTCCTGCCCTTTCCTTGATTATGATTGCCTGAATATAACATCCTACATATACTATTCAACAGGATATCACTTGTTTTAGTCTTCTTCCGCTCAGTATCGCCCGTTATGTCCATGTGATACATTTCTAGTTCAGTTGCCAGTTTGACTTTTTTTTCCATTAATACTGCATATGTTGATGGTATATATATTCAGTAATGCTGTTGATAGTGAGTTTGCTCTAATAGCTGACTGTTCACCTGTTTACCCTGGTTTTCTTATGAAAACAGTGAGGGAGAGGAAGGTGCTTGTTTAACTGAGCAGTACATCCAGCTAGCTTGAAATTTCTTCTTGTTATACCATGCCTATTTGGTTGTGGTTTAAGCCAGTATAGAATCCACTTTGGTCAGCTAAGTCTCAAATTACCAGCCTATCCTCATTCAGTAACCAGTGGATACCTATTAGCACAAATATGAAGGAAGGATTGGACATCATTTCAGAAGTCTAGTTAGTGCTTTGCTCTATTTAAAAAACTTACATTGAGTAAGGTCTCCTTACTGTTGTTTAGATTTGACCCTTAAGTGACCCCCCCCCCCCAGAGCTAGCCAGCCTCTGGAAGACCAAACACGAACTTTGTGAAATCTAGAAGGCAGTAAAGCAGATTGGATATATACTGAGAAGTTAGCAGCAAATTACTTAATTCTTAATGAATTGTAGCTTTATTGAGGAAGATATGAATTCCAGATTTCAATGAGCCATTATACCATCTGTACAGCCTAACTTTTCAGTTTAATGGAATGAAGACAATATTTAGGAATGAATTAAACCATAATCTCCACTGTGGAGATTATGGTTCTAATGTATAATGTCTTGATCAGACTATATGTGTGAGTTACTATACCCATCTTTGGTCACCTGGTTTTCAAAAGAATAAAGAGATACCTAAAAAGATCTGGGGATGATTGGCTGAGGTGGTTTCTGGTCTCGGGAATGTTGAATATGAAGAAAAGTCAGGAAATGTAATTTATATTCTAGTGGATAGAGGGGAAGATATGATTGAGACATATCAGTTGGTAAGGAGCTATTACCAGATTAACATGGGAGAGGTTTTTTTATAGAATGGAAGGAATGTTCCACTTCATTTAAAAATCTTTACATGATTTTCTTTACAGAAGATGTTTATTGTTAGTTTAGTTAATTGGAATTGAATAAAAGACATGTACAACTGTAACCATGTTGATAAGACAATTTGTCAAAGTGATATTCTGGTGAAGAATGCAGCAGTGGTATTTGTAGTTTTGCTGTTGATAGATGATCAGTGAGGCTGTAAAGCCTAACTGTGCCCCATAGTTAAAGTCACCAAACAGGAAACAGTTCTACATTTAACAAAGAGAATCAGCAAGACATATATACATTCCTAATCATTGGAATTAAAATACCTGTAGGTATTTTCTGCCAACTATATGAAATAGATATGGTGCAGTAAAAAAGTATCACCTTGACTGTATCACTGAGGAATGTATCTTGTCTGCCATTATTACACTTTGCTGTTTGTGATACCTGCTACTTGTGACATCACTCAATTACACAGTCACAAATCACAGAGAATATTGTGATATAAAAAAGGTGGGTACAGTTATAAGAGAAAGATGTATAAATGATTTCCCTTAAAAAATAAGAAAAATAAATGTAAGAGATGAATGGCAATTTTCTATAGATTCCTTATTATTTAAGTTGCTATTGAGAAGTTATGTACTCTTCTATAATGTTAACCGTTTTTTTGTGATCGAAGAGAGGAAAGAAAATTGTACACTGTGTTTATGAACTGAACAGCTGCCAAGTAAAAACACAGGAATATTCTAGTTCTGTTTGGTTAAATCACCTGGAGAGTTTAAACTTGTGTAATAAATAATTAATGCTTTTGATACCAACTTTAATAGAGACTGAGATGTTTGCTGGAGTGCATAATAGGAGTTGTCATTTTTTTAATATAATTGTGTCCAAGTAGATTTGCTGCTGCTCTTTCCTTCAGAGAACTCCCATTATTTCAAATTGTGTGAGGATTAATTTAGAAAGCGTGTATTTTAAACTTCAAGTAAAAGATAAGCCACACTTTCCTCCAATATTGCTTTCCTTTGCATATGTTTTATTTGCTGACTGAAATATGTCAATTTCTGTCTCTGTAGACGTTTAGTAGTTAATGTTAGAAAAAAAAACTTGACCCAAGGTTTTAAGATTTTGAATGAATTCATTAAGAATAGTCATTATTCTGTATAGTTATATTTTTCTTTTTATATATTGAGTTTCCAAACACACACACAGATTCATTAATAGAATGCAAAAAAAAATGAATTCATTTAGATACCTGAAAACTTAATTTTCAAGTTGGAGTTCTGAAGATTGAGATTGAACCTGTTTTAATTAAAGAGGGGGAAATATTTGAAAAATAGATCACCATAAATGATGCAGCTTAATAAATATATAGACAGGTTCCACAGCTGAATAGAAAGTATACATATAAAATGGTGTTATAATAAATTTAGTTTAATCCTTTATCCAAGTGTGAGCAAACACAGTTTGCGCCTGAAAGTATCTTCATGACTGGGGTAAAGTGGTACAACACCGGGCAACTCCTTGCAAAGGTGGAGTAAGCTACCAACACTCCTATCTCAGTATCTCCCACAGTGCAAAACATCTCTCCATGCAGACATATACAGGGTGTTCGGGATAAATTTGACAGTTTCGTAAGGAAAAAGAAAATCTTATTTGTATCTATTAAATTTAATGAATTGACAAAAAAACATTACAGGCAGAGTTAATTACAATACTATCAACAAGATTTACTCAAAATAACCACCATTAGCATCGATCACAGCTTCAATTCTGCTTCGGAACCTCGAACAAGCTGATGCTACAGTCTCCCTGGGAAGGGCCGCAAAAACTGTTTTAATTTTATCCATTAACTGGGCTTTTGTATTACTGGAAGTGCGATTGGTGTCTTTTTCAACTGCGCCCCATACAAAATAATCCATGGGGTTAAGGTCTGGGGAGTTTGGAGGCCAAACATTTGGACTGGTGAAGTCGTAGAAATTTTCAGACAACCATTTTTGACTTTTCCCAGAGGTGTGGCAAGGGGCCGAATCCTGCTGCCATACATACGGCCTACCATTGGCTACCCTTGTTATCCAGGGCTTGACTACAGTTAGCAACTCCACGAACAAAGCCCGAATTCCAATGCCAGGGTTCTTCAACACCTGTTCCTGCAGATTTGCGAGGAATTCTGCTGTACGAACGCAATCAGATCGTCTGCTAGGGATCTTTCTTCTTGCTACATCCTCGTAGTCACCATTGCAAGTCTCTAGTTCATGCCTGATTGTTTTTACTGTATTCAGGGAGCATTGGGCAGCAGTCGTAATATCCTTATTTTGATGGCGGGCACAAATCATCATGATACAAGTTATTCTCTTCCATGATTCAGGTGGGTTCCAGCTATCCATCCTTTCTGACATCTTGTATATGAATGAAGAAGGGTCCAAACTTTTAAATGAAGAGAAGTGTGTGTTAATACATGTAACTTACAGAAAAATATAATTAATTATAAATATGTCAAATTTATCCCGAACACCCTGTATAATGTTATACATTAAGGGAACGGCCACTACCCAGACTAGTTTCGACCTTTATTGAGGTGTCTTCAGTGGGAGCCAGGCCCAAGTGGAGATATCAGGCAGAGGCATTAGCAAGGTCATCTCCTCCTATAGGAGCTGTCAAACGGTATGCCACCTTTTTATTAAATTACTCTGGATTTTGAGAAAGATGTTGAAAGTTTATTTTTAACTTGGTCAGACTATAATAAATTTAGTTTAATCCTTTATCCAAGTGTGAGCAAACAAAGTTTGCACCTGATAGTATCTTCAGGACTGGGGTAAAGTGGTACAACACTAGGCAACTCTTTACTCCACCTTTGCAAGGAGTTGCCCAGTGTGTTGTACCACTTTACCCCAGTCCTGAAGATACTTTTAGGCGCAAACTTTGTTTGCTCACACTTGGATAAAGGATTAAACTAAATTTATTATAGTCTGACCAAGTGAAAAATAAACTTTCAAAATGGTGTTGGGATTTTATTTTTTATATATATATATATATATATATATATATATATATATGTACATTACCCAAGGTAAAAAAACTTATTTACATCTATATCTCCTCCAGAGATTCTTATTCAAAATAAAAGCAACTTGTAGCAACTTGTATAGGTAAAGTTGATAAGGCTCTATATTACTAAAACCTTGGTATTTAGGGTCTAGCTACTCACTGAGGAGACCTCAAAAACAGTTGAAACCGGTCTGGGTAGTGACCCCACCCATAATGTATTGCAATATACATCTCTTAGTGAGATGTGCTTTACATCATGGAAAATACTAATGATAGTGATCAGAGCTTTACCCACCTTTACAATGAGTTGCCCTGGTGTTGCACCACCTTTAGACATGAACTACGTTCAGGCGCAAACTTAACTGTTTGCTTACTTGGGATTAGGAGTAACTTCTTATATCAGTGTAGTATGGTTTAGTTGTTGTTTTTTTATTCTTTGTTCAATAATTTCTAGATTATAACTGAAAATAAATAAAACCATCATATCTTACTGAAATAGAGAGCCAAAGGCTTATTAATCATACATGTCCTCTAGGAGATGTGCTTTACATTATAGAAAATGCTAAGGAAAGTGATCTGGAGCTTGCATCCACCGAAACGTTTAGCTTCTATATCTTCGGCACGAAACTCTTGTACTTTCTATATTCGGCTATGAAATAATGTTGGATTCAATATTTATCATCATGTCCTCTAGGAGATGTGTTTTACATTATGGAAAATACTAAGGAAAGTGATGTGGAGCTTACTCTACCTTTACTACGAGTTGCCCATAAGGTTGTTTATGCTTGCATCTGCCGAAACTTTTAGTTTCTATATCTTCTGCACGAAACTCTTGTAGTTTCTATACTCAGCTATGAAATAATGTTGGATTCAATATTTATCATCGTGTCCTCTAGGAAATGTGTTTTACATTATGGAAAATACTAAGGAAGTGATGTGGAGCTTACTCTACCTTTACTACGAGTTGCCCATAAGGTTGCTTATGCTTGCACCTGCCGAAACTATTAGTTTCTATATCTTCTTCTTCTTCCTTATACCCTCTTTTACCTTGCGGTATCGAGGGTCCACTGTTCATCGGACCTCATTCCGTTTACAGGATAAGGTGGTCAGCCTTATGCCCCGGTGTATCCTATGGCCTGTAGTGTTGAGTTCTCAAGGCCAGTTTGCCTGCTTTGCGGGATGAAAAACCCCAGAATAAACTGGGGAAAAAATCCTGCTGTCCACGCCCAAGACTGGCTAACTTGGCTATGGCTGAGGAAGATCCTCCAGCTCCTCATGTCACCGACGGGAATCAAACCTAGGACACTCCTTTCCCAGGCATATGGTTGCGAAACGCATAGCCACTAGGCTAACCGCGCGGACTAGTTTCTATATCTTCAGCACGAAACTATTGTAGTTTCTATATTCGGCTCTGACATAATGTTGGATTCAATAGCCACTTAATTTGTACCATCATGTAGTATATTTGCAGTGTTTTTTCTTTATGTTTCATTGCTTGTTGCTGAGGTCTGGAGAGTCATTTTGCTTGTTATCGTAAAATTTATGCCGATAAGAAAAAAACTACAACTGTTCAAATGACTCTTGATAACTTCTTTTGGTAAAAAAACTTGCAGTAAATAATGTAGGTACAAGTATTTATTAAACATTAACTTTGCATTCATTTTTTATCTTTTCTAAAAGAGTACCATATAAAACGAATTATTAATACAATAATCGATCATGGACGAATTGTAATTTTTACCATTTAATTATTAGATTTGATTAATGCGATTTTGATATATGTGGTAACATCGAGGGATTAATTAACCACATTAATCGAGGGATACCTGTGTGTGTGTGTGTGTGTGTGTGTGTGTGTGTGTGTGTGTGTGTGTGTGTGTGTGTGTAGTCATCTGACAGGATAAAATTATGAGATGGGGGGGTGGGGGGATAAGAGGCCATTCCGGGAAGCTGTCTAAGGAGGGTGTGAGCTGGCTGAATAGAGGTAGCTAAGCTATAATTTAGGATCTCACTTTAAAAAGGGCCTCACCTCAGTATAGATTTCCTAAAATTTACTCCGTAGAGGGCCTTATAAATGTTATAACTTAGGATCCACCACAACCTTAAATCTGGCCATGGAAGTAAGTTTTTTGCTGGTAAGTATGTTATGATCCCATTTGCATGAAATGTGGTGGGCGATTGGAATACATTGCTTGAGAATGCAGAGAAAAATATGATTACTTTTAAGGCATTGTATGATGAGTAATATATGTGACACACTAGAACATGATCAGTTCTTATTCAGTGGATGTCTGATGATAATAATAATAACATATACAGAATGTAGAAAAGCTAATGTTGGGAAGAACTATGTTGGTGAGAACCATGAGTAGAATGGATGTAGTAGTCTTGAAAGAGTACCTGAATAGACTAAATGAATGGGCAAATGAGTGGAACTACCAGGTCAATGTAGCAAACTATAAGGTTTTAAAATTCTTGAAGCAAAGATGGAATGTAGAGTATAAGATTAGTGGGAATTTTTTTGTGGAGATATATGAAATAAGGGATCTAGAGGTGATGGTGAATAGGGACCTGAAATTTCAGGGACATTTTGCTAAAATTTTGTGGATAGCACAGCACAGCACATTATGGCAATGATGCAGAGAACACTGACATGTAGGAATAAGGATGTTATAATTCCATAGTATACATTTATGATCAGACCATATATAGATTAGTGTGCACAGATTTAGTTACATGATTTTCAAAAGGATGAAGAAATGAATAGAAAGGGTTCAGAGATGATTGACTTTAAATTCACAGTATGTCAAATTACCTAGTACACCCAACTAACTAAATTTTTTCTGTACTTTGTTAATCTCTTCTGTTAGACATTTTTCATAATCTTTTAACTCTAAAATGTTTTTTACAGATGCCAGTTTAGAGTGGGAAACTTTTGAGCAGTTTTGCCTGTGGCAGTTAATTGCAGCTCATAATATCCCTTTAGATTATATACTTCCCATTTTGCCAAAATTGGAGTTTCAAGGTAGGTAACATTTAATATACTTTTTATGATCTTACTCATTATACAGTTTACTTTAACTAAAAAACTGCCAGTAACACCAGTCTTCTACTTATCTCCACATATTGAATTCTCATCATAATAAATTACATTTGACAAGAAATTATGTTCTTGTTTAATCCTTTACTTTAGTGTAAGCAAATGCATGTGAAGTATCTTCATGACTAGGAGTTTCAAGCTAGCTATTGATGTCAATATAAAAGCTATTGACCTCACATCACTTCTCTCAGTATCCCATAATGCAAAAACATTATGGGAAGGGCCACTACCTAGACTGGTTTCAACGTTTATTTGAAGTATTGTCAGTGGGATCCAGACCCAGAAAGATACCAAGAATTGTCATCTTGGACTGGTCATCTTTGATTCTTAAAAATCTAATGATTGGACAGTTGACCACATTATTTCCTTAGTTTTTTTTAATCAGCTACACTCTCAAGAGATTGTAGAAAAATCTGTTGCACATCAGTGATGTGTGGACAAGAAGCAAGAAGAACAGATTTAATCAGTAATTAAGTTACCAAATCATATCATCATACTGAATAACTTCTATACTTTTTTTTTTCTTATATTCTTATGAGAACTTGATTATTCATCCTGTTGAGCCTAGATTTATTATGAAATTGACTTCTCTGAATGAAGGCATTCATTTATACAAGTTGTTCTTCAATATTGCTCATTTTGCATTATTTTTATTCATTAAACAATTTACCAGTTATTTCTTGATGCTCTTAACATATCGTTGAAGTTAGCTTTCTTGAAATTCTACCTATCAAGATCACAATGTGAAACAGGACTAATTCCTGTAATGTTGTGAATCCAAAATCCCCCTCAAGTAGATTCATGTTCATGTTAACTAGCATGCATTTGCTCCAAAAATTTATTACCTGATGTATTTATCAGCTCTTCCATTTGCTCACTGAATATCCCCTCTATTAAAATTCACCATTAACTGTATTTTTTCTTATCTCATTAAGTAATTAGTCCATAATATTATTACTACCTCCACTTCACTATTATTATCATCATCGTCATTCTTATTATTGACATTTTAACACATTTTGAGCAACTTAATCTTATGATGAACATTTATAATTCTGTGGCTTAGCAAAGCATACAACAGGACTACATGGCAAGGACTGATGTGACACATCACCGAGTATCGGAGTGACCATACGGCATCTGTGGATGCCCAGTGAGCAGATGATGATGAAGATGATAGCAAAGCTTTATTTAATATCCAATATTGAGATCACATGTTTCTAATTTTCTAAGTATGCCGCAGAACATTATAACAACAACTACCATTTTTCCAACACTTATTAGTCAATACAACAGGTTTTTTTTTTTTTTTTTTTTTTTTTTTTTTTTTTTTTTTTTCTGTTCACTTTCTCTGTATGTATTAATTTTGAAGTTCTGATAACATCTGCTGTGTAATTTTTTTTCTGGTTTTTTTTTTATATATATACAAGTCGTGTACCACTGATAATGTACGAGGGTGTGCTGAGAAGTTCTGATAATCACCTTGAAGGAATTGAGGTAGAACCATATAACTTACACGTTATTCTACATATCCCCCATGAAGTGTTATACACTTGTTTACACAGCTGCTGCATCATTTGCAATCCTCTGAAAAAAAAAGTCTTTCCCTTGTTTCACAAATCAGTCATTTTTGTTTATCAGAACTTTTCACCCTTCCCCTCATAAGTCTTATGTAACTTGTTGGGTAATAGCATTTATTTTAATAAACCTGTTTTATGTTTAGAAACGTGTACTCTCAATACCAGAAATTAAATGAAAACTTAATCCTATATATTCTGAATTCGTGAAAAGCTTTACATTGTTACTGACTTCTTATCAGTGATTTTCCTCCAAATTAGTCTGTTCTCAGTTAGGACTCACTCCAGTATTGTTTGATCTTAGATTTTGGTCTTTTAAGGCACTTCTTAATGCTTCAATCCACCTAGATCTTGGTCTTGCACTGAGTCTTTTCCCTGCCATCTTTCCACCAAACATCTATTTGCTAAACTTTCCTCTTCCATTCTGGCATTAGCTTTGACCAAATATTCCTAAATGCTAATATGTCAAGTTCCTTCCTAATGCCTTCATTTTTAATATGATTATTCTCTTGATGCCATCTGTTTACTCTGCTGATTTTTTTTTTTTTTTTTTTCCCCCACAGGTTTCAGATTCTTCAGTTAAAATGGGTGTGCAAACACTGATGCTGCTGCCACTAATTTCTCTCCCTTATTGCATATAAATTCATTCATTTGACTTTCTTCCCTATCAACTTTGCTTATTCTGTTGTCTATTTACATATTAATTTTTCATCTTCACTAAAATTTTTGAATAAATAGCTGAAATATTTATCTTCTATAATTTTCCCATTCAAGATATACCTGATGTTTTCAGTGTTTCTGCCTCTTTTCATAGGCTTATGTCTTCTCATTACTGATTTTCATAACAAATCTGTGAAGTTATTCAATTTAGTTAAGGAATCCTACACTTGTGTTGGATTTATTGAAGAGTATAACATCATCTGCATAAAATAATGGAATGAATGAATATCTGGTTTTTGATATTGACCCGCATATCACTTTCCTTCATAATTTGATTAATATAGATGATGAATAACAGTGGAGATATTTGTATCCCCCTCCCCATAATTCCTTCAGTTCTAATTGATGAATTACAACTTAAATGTAGACTATGTATTGCTCAGTTTTTCTCTTATCACCTTGTCATATGCCTTTTCCTCATCTACAAAACTTAAAGATCTTTATTATATTCTTAGGACATTTCAGTTATTTGTCATAAAGTGAAATTCTGATCCAAACAGTTTCTATTTGGCATGAATCCAGCTTGTTCTTCTCCAAGTTTCCCTTTCACAGTTTTTCTTAGCCTCTTAGCAGGTATGCTTGCTCTAAATCTTACCTGGAGTACTCACTTGAGAAATTAGTCTGTCTCACTCTCATTTTTATTTCCCTTTTGATAGATGGGTACTATGAGAGCAAGAGAGCTCTGCTGTCATCATTTGGAATTCAACCTTCTGACCAGACCTTCTGATTCATGCAAACAAGATTTTATTAAAGATCATTCTAAATAGGATTGAGGCCAAAGTCGAGGCAGAGATTCCCGAAGAACAAGCAAGTTTTAGGAAGGGCAAGAGCACCAGAGACCAGATTCTTTGTCTTAGACAGACCATTAAAAAGTATAAAGAATTTAGACTCCCTATGGCAATGTGTTTCATAGACTGCTCCAAAGCTTTTGACTGTGTTCAAGCTTGTGAAACTGTGGGAGGTAATGAAAATAATGGGTTTTTCCTAAATGCATTATCAGGCATCTAACTTGTATAGTAAGCAAGAAGCCATGGTAAGAACAAGTGTTGGCTTAACAGATTGGCAAAGGAGTTAGACAAGGATTCCTACTTTCTCCTCACCTGTTTAATATCTATGCTGAGGACATTATGCATGTAGCATTGGATGAGCTTAAGACTGGAATTATGATAGTTGGTAGATTTATCAGTAATCTGAGGTATGATACCATACTCTTTTGTAATGGCAAAGAAGAACTAAGAGAAATCCTTAACAAGGTTAATGAGATCAGTAAAAACAGAGGACTTCAGCTCAACCCTAGTGAGACAATTATGCTTCTCGAAGGGAAAAAAAATTGACCATAATGGAGAAAGAATTCAGGAAGTCAGCAAGTTCAAGTATCTGGGATCCATTGTTAATGTGAAGAATTGCTGTTCACAAGATGTCAGATGAAGATTGAGAATGGCTAAAACAATAGTCAGAAACTTGTCTAAAATCTGGTAGGAAGGATCTGTCTCCACAGGAACAAAGTTGAAGATTCTGGGTGCAGCTATTTTTCCAACAGCAACCTATGGATGTGAGACCTGAAACATATAGAAGTCTGATAGGAAAAGCCGATTTTGAGATATGGTGTTATAAAATGCTGTTAAAGATATCATGTATTAAAAGGCAGTCAAACGGAGGGGTACTAGAAAGGATTGGCAGAACGTTAAGGCTCCATAAGGATACTGACAGAAGAAAGTTGAAATACTTTGGACACAGTGAAAGGATGGAAGGATGGATTGGCAACTGCTCTTATGTTTAAAAGAAAGGGCAGAATGGCGTCAGCCTGTTCAGTAGAACAGCACTGTGAAAATACTTATAGATGATGAACAGAGTGAAAACAATACATCTGTAAGATAGTGGCTGGAATGAGCTGCAAGATATGAATTACCAGTTAACTGAATTTCCCTCTTCTAGACAGTATCAAGCATTTGTAGAGGTTTTTTTTTTTTGTGTGTGTGTGTGTGTGTGTGTGTGTGTGTGTGTGTGTGTGTGTGTGTGTGTGTGTGTGTGTGTGTGTGTGTGTGTGTGTGACCCCCCCCCACACACACATATGTGAGAACAGTATTCTGGGATAAGGAGAGATTTGGGATTTGCACAGTGTTAGAAGTTGCATAAGTGAGAAAACATGTCTTGAGTAGAAATGCATGCCCAGTTCTATGGATGCAGAGGAGACTATGGTTGGCTGTGATGTGTTTATGCCAAGAAAGTCTGGAGTTGTTAGTAATTCCAAGAAGAGATATATGATTTTGTATGGAAATTTTGATATTGTCAAAGGGGAGCAGAGAAGAAATGTGGTCTTTCTTGTGGTAAATAAGTTAACACTGTGTTTCGTTGGCATTGAAGTTGACAAGGTTTTAATTACCCTACTGAAATATAGCGAGGAGATCAGTGTATAGTCAACTGATTATAGAAGCTCTCTTAGCTTGTGATATATGGGCGTTGCAAGGTTTGTCCACTGAAAAATATGGAGTGTGTTGTGATCAGCAGAACTGTGGATAGGATTTGTGATTAGTGATAGGAAGTCATTTATGAATAGGAGAAAAGGTGGGAGTGAAGTGTAGAGCCATGGGTACATCAGCATTGGTGGAGAAATTACTTTCTTACATCTTCAGAAAAGGGGAGGAGTGGATTAGTAGTGCATCCTATAAATCTAGGCTGTTTTTGTGCATATTTGCATTATGAAGCTGCCAAACCCCAGAGATGATATAGAAACAATGACCATGTTGTGCGCCTTTATTGCTATGGCTTATGATTTTTGTAGTTTAATTTATCATATCTTAGGTGTAGCAACTCCATATTGTAAAATATGCATAAAAAAATTTATGCCAATCACAACATGTAGTCTACATTTTATAGAGGGTTCTTAAGGATCAAAGCTGTATAACTGAGAGGCGACCTCCACATAGCCATTAAAGGAATGCGGAGAACCGACCAGTGCTTCTGACTTGATGTCCAATCCTCACGTTCTTGTAGTGCACCCTGTTAGGTGTCTACCTGGATACTGAATAAACAAGAATGGGCTGGCAATTTGGGATTTAGCTGAATAAATTGTATTCTTATTGGCTTAAATCACAAATAAAATGATGGTATAACATGGCAGAATTTCGTCCTGGCTGGGGTGTTGCCCGATTAAGCAAGGCCCCCGTTGTTTTCCAGGGAACCAGGTCGAACAGCAAAAAGTCAGCTACCGGAACAATTCCTGAAACACACCCCAACTCAACATCACCAGAGTTCAAAATAGGTACTGTCGACATTAGAAGCCAGAATGGCAAAGAAATGGAGCTGGCTAAGGAATTGGATAAGTACTAGATCGATATAATAGGGGTGACTGAAACAAAAAATGCGAAAACTGGTGAGATGTTTCTGAGCAATAAATACAAAATGTTATATTCAGGCAATGACAGTCAAGGAAAAGAAGGAGTAGCCATAGTATTCAACACTAAATACAAGGTTAATCTTCTTGAATGGCAGGCAGTCTCAAGCATAGTGATGTGGGCAAATACTGGAATGAGAAACTGGACAATGAGACTTATTTGTGCTTATGGTCCCACAGAAGGTTCTACTAAGGTAGAAGTGGAGAAATTTTTTGAGGGGCAACTGACTCAATGAAAAGGAAAAGTTAGTCCTTGTTGGGAATCTATATAGCAGAGTAGGAAATAATTGTCAGTATACTAAAATATTTTGGAAAAATTTGGAGAAAAGAGCAAAGCTAATATTAATGGCAAATGCCTGTGGGATTTCTGCTCAGGATATGGACTGGTTATTACTGACACCATGTTCCAACATAAAAATGTGCACGTTCACATGGAGAGAAGAGGCAAGAAATAAGAAAAGTCTCAGTGACTATGTTATTGTTGATAGTGATGTTTTCTCCCTGGTGCAGGACACCACTGTGTACAGTGGGTTTGAAATGGGAAGTGATCACCATTTAGTCTTGAGCAGAATAACATTGAATTGAAAGGAGTGTAGAAAATGGACATGCCGATCAAATGTTGGGAAAAACCAAGAACATGATTGATATGATTATGATTAAAAGAAGATGGATACATCAGTACAGCAATGTCGAACTTTCCAAGGAACAAATATAGACTCAGACCATAGTTTAGTGATTGCAAACATCAAGTTGAAATTAAAAAAGAAATATAAACCCCAACATCAGAATAGAAGAGATACAGCAAGAATAAATGAAGCAGAAATAGGAAGAAGGTACAGAACAGTGTTAGAAGAGACACTTAAAAGTGTGGAGAAAGAAAAAACTTAAATCTAAGAGTGAAAAGAGTAATGAAGGCGATAGAAGATGCAGTTGAAGTAACAGTACCAGAAGAAGAGAAGATCAAGAAGAAATGGATTAGACAAGAAACACTGAAGTTAGTACAGGAGAAAAGACTGTTGAAGGTAAGAAGAGATACATCAGAACATATAGAGCAGCAATATAGAAGAAAATGTAATTAGGTGAAAAAAGCAGTCAGAATGGATAAGATGAAATGGTTAAAATCCCAGTGCAACAATATAGAATAGTACTATGGCGAGCATAAAACAAGGGAGGTATACAAAATGATCAGAACCAATTAATAGAAAGTGGCAACCAAAACAGACCACAATTGAATATGAAAAAGGCAAAGTATTGGTGAATAAAGAAAAAAATTGAACAGTGGTGGACAAGATACTGTAGTGAGTTATATGAAGAAAAACTAGATTTAGATAGCTTTGGGAAACTGACTGAAGAATTGAAGCAGATATCACCACCAGGTAATGAGCATGATATAGACATTTTAAGAGGAGACTTAGAAAAAGCAATAAGATGACTAAAACGCAACAAGAGTCCTGGTAACAATAACATCATTGAGGAAATGATTAAATATGGTGGTGCAAGTATGGTTACAGAAATGCACCAACTATATAATATGGTATGGAAAGAAGGGAAAATACCAGAGGAGCGGGTGAAATCAATATTAGTGACATTATACAAGAAAGGAAATAAGCTAGAATGTAAAAATTACAGAACAATTGCCTTGACAAGTCACCTTGGTAAAGTGATGATGATGATATTGACAGAAAGATTGAGAACACAATTGGAAGCATACCTTGCAGATGAGCAAGTGGGATTTAGGAAGGACAGAACTACAATTCAACAGATTTTGGCAATGAGGTTAATAGGAAAGAAAGCTAGGAGAAAAAACAAAAACATATATACTTTTCAGAAAGCATTTGACAGTATTAACCAGAAAGTGACATTAGCAGTTCTCTAATCCTATGGAATTGATAAAAAACTAATAGCTATATTAAAAGATGTTTATCAGAATGCAGTTGAAGCAGTTAGAATAGGTGATGATTTGGGGAAATGGTTTAGAACAAGCAGAGGCACTAGATGGGTGTGGGCCCAATATCACCAAGCATTTTCATTGCTCTTTCATTTAGAAAGAGCAATGGACAACCTGAAGGAAGATGCAAAAGGAATATCTGTACACAGAATGAGAATTAACAATCTGAGATTTGCAGATGATATTGTTATTATTTAAGAAGATGAAGAGAACTACACAATACACAGAAACTGTTAAATGAGGAAGGGAAGAGATTTGGACTTGTTATGAACTTGGAAAAAATAAAGACAATGGTATTTGGTGAGAACAACATGAAACAAAAGATATAAGTGGATGGAATTGATATAGAAAATATAGAACAATTCACATATTTGGAAAGTAAAATGACGTATGATTTGGAATGTAAAAAAGAAATAAAGATCAGGATTGCAAAGGGAAGAACAAATCTGAAGGGCATGGATAACATCTGGAAAAGTAAAGTGATCAGCCTGCAAACAAAACTAAAAGTACTGGAAACATGCATCTTTAGCAGTGTACTGTATGGATCTGAAACATGGGTAATAAATAAGGAATCAAGAAAAATAATTTTGGCATTTGAAAGAACTTTTTACAGAAAGATTCTAAGAATAGGATGGGTACAGAAAATCACAAATGAAGAGCTCTATCAGAAGATACAACCAAAAGAGAATCTAACACAGAAGATTATAAAATGGAAGCTGCAATTATTTGGACACATCTCTAGAATGAGTGTGGACCAGAAGATAATGACATTTATGTTTGGTATTTTGGATGGTTTAAACAGAAGAGGTAGACCATACAGAGAATGGATAGACAATATAAAGGACTGGTGTAGAATGGGTGTACAGAAACTGCAACACTGTGCACTGGACAAAGAAAGGTGGAAGAAGATAGTGAAGGAGGCATCGGACACCAATGGGTAGTGAGACCATGGTTTGTGATGATGATGATGAGAACAATATTGAATTTCATATTTAAAAGAAGAATATGTAAGAAAGTTTTAAAGCGAATAAAAGTTGAGCATCTCTCAGATGTGAACTGTAGACTAAAATACACAAACATTATTCAAGAAAAAATGAATGATTTTGATAAAAGGAACCAATCCTTGGATTGGAGACTCAGTGGCAAGCCCTGAAGAAAACACTGATTGATTCAACCAGAGAGGCATGTGGTGAGGTTGTCTGCAAGGATAGAAAAATCAGAACTCCATGGAGGACACAAGGAGTTAATGAGGCAGTGAAGGAAAAGAAGAAAGCATATCAAAAGTTCCTGGCAAATAAGTCACCTTGTGCACTTAGAGAATACAGAGACAAATGTAAGAAAGCTAAACACTGAGTAAAATAGCTGAACAAAAATCATGGGAAGATTTTGGTAAGAACATAGAAATAAATATCAAGAAAGTGGCAAGATATTCTGGAGTTTGTTGAAGAAGTTGAGAAATGAAGGAAAGACTACTGTAAAAGGAATTAGAGATGATAAAGGTGACATGAAAACTGAAAAAAAAAAAAAAGATATCCTTGAAGTATGGAGTAATTACTTTGAAAAATTACTAAATGAAACAATCAGTGATAGCACAGTGGTAAAAAAACACTGACCAGGCAATCAATCAGGAATAGGTATCCATACTTGAAGTAAAAAAAGCTACCAAAAACCTGAAATGTGGAAAAGCTGCTGGAGTAGATGATATTGGACAAGAAATGCTCAGGTATGGAAGTATAAAAATCTTACAGTGGCTGCACTGCATAGTTCAGAGGGCCTGAACAGAAGGACAAATTCCAGATGATTAGAGTAGCGCTTTCATAGTACCCATATATAAAAAGAGAAATAAAACTGAATGTGAGAATTGCAGAAATATTTCTCTACTGAGTGTTCCTTGTAAGATTTATGCAAGTATACTTGAGAAATGGTTGAGAAAAATTGTGGAAGAAAAGTTGGTGAAGAACAAGCTGGATTCAGGCCAAATAGTGGCTGTCAGGATAAGATTTTCACTTTACGAAAAAATAGTTGAGAAATCAACTATTTGTCGTAAAGTGGGAATATATAACTTTATTACATTCCCACTTTACATGGGAATATGATAAAGTTAATAAATATAATAAAGATTTCAAGAAAGAAGCTATTCAAAACGCCACAGTTATATGTGTCAGTGGGGCATTATATATAGCAGTACTTAGTCTTTATTTAAGTCAGCAGTTAGAATTGAAGGAAGTACATGAAGATGGTTTAATGTTAAATCTGGTGTCAGACAAGTATGTACATTATCCCCTTTGTTATTCATTATCTATATGGATTACATTATGAAGGAAAGTGGCATTAAACCTGATATCAAAATTGGAGATGTTAATGTCAGCTCTTTGCTTTATGCAGATGATGTTATACTTCTAGATAAATCTGCTACATGTTTGTAAGATTCCCTGACTAAACTGAATAACTGTTGCGAGAGATATGGTATGAAGGTCAGCAATAACAAGACAGAGACAATGAAAATAGGCAGATGCATTGAAAATATCAACTGCATTGTGAGTGGAGAATCTATAGAACACGTAAAACCTTTCAGCTTAGGCACGATTTTTAGTGAAGATGGTAAATTAATGGAACAACAGAATCAACAAAGCTAGTATGGTAGGAAGTCAATTAAACAAATTTCTATGGAATAAGAGAAAAATTAGTCAAAACACTAAATTAGCTGTATACAAGACGGTGTTCAAACCAATTTTAACTTATGGATCTGACAGCTGGGTTAGAAGTAAAACACTTGACCAAAGACTAGAGACTGCAGATATGTGAGTCCTGAGAAAGATTAGAGGCGTGAACAGATGGCATCAATGGCAATATCATATTAAAAACAAGGATATTAGGAAAGAACTTGATATTGTCAGCATCCAGGAATGCGTTAGCAGAGCTAATCTCAGATGGTATGATCACTTAAACAGAATGGGAGAGGAAAGATTATTAAAACAAGTGTTCTCTGCCAGGTTGGCAGGAAAAAAGACCCAGAGGAAAACCATGATATAGGTGGATTGATATGGTAAAAAGTGCCTTAGAAGATAGAAATATAAGATCAGATAGTTTTGGATGTAATGATAATGTCTTGACAGGTAATAGACTGATTTGGAGGAAAATTGTAGACAGGAAGTAAGTAATGATATAAATTTTTCATGTAGTACTATCATATCCTGTACACTCCTTGAGGGTACTTGGCAAGAATTTGATGATGATTTATTTTATAGGGTGCGCTACTAATTCTGCACTTCTCTGAAGATGGCCTTACCAAAATGATCTTTTCTGCATAAATATGTTCTTTCTTTTCTATTCATGCCATTGTAATAGTATTTTACACTTATAACTATAGAATAACACATGTGTTAGTATTAAATTATTTAAGGAATTTAGCAATGTGTACTGGAATATTAATTACAAGAAAATTTAATAGACACTTCCTATATTTTGGCAATGTAACATTGCCATCTTCATGGGAACATACAAATATGGCACATGCATGCAGGCAGTACAAAAAGCAAATGAGGTAGAAGATAAGAAAGTACTATTGTTCCAAAAGTCTGGTGCCCTTTAGTGGGCTATATTGGGTTGTCCTTGCCGTTGGGCTGATGTTCTCGTGATGCAGGCTTCCCAAATTTGGGGGCAGTCTCATGCACCCAAATTTTTTGAAGTTTGGAATGTTTTTTAGAGCTGAGGCTAATTCTATGAATAATATTTCATATTTGAACTTGCTGCAGGGTATTACTTTGGCTTTCTTCCAATGTATCCTGTGGTGGGTATCGAGAGCATGGTCTGCAAGCCCAGAGTGGCTATGCTGGTGAAACCGGATGTAGTCCTGTTCTGAAATCCTGATATTTGCTGTCCTGCCTGTTTGGCCAAAGTAGGACAATTTACAGCTGCAATGGACCTGGTATACCCCAGGTAGGTCTAGGGAAAGTGGTTGATCTTTAGTAAAGCAGATAAGGTAAGGGATGCCAACTTTTTATATGGTCTGTAACAAGAAGTCAGGTCATATTTTTTAAGGATTTTGGTTATTTTTTCAGAGGTGCCCCAGATGTAGGGAATGGTGATAGATTTAGTGTAATCTTTATTGTGAAGGGTGGGGGGGGGGTGTTTTACTGGTTTTAATATTTTTTGAGGGTTGTAGCCTTTGGCTAAGAAAGTATTAAGGATGTGGTTTAGTCCAGTGGTTAGGGCATTGTCATCTGAACAGATTAATTTTGCCCTGTTATATAGTGTTTTAATAATCCCATATTGCTGTGAGTGAGGAGGATTGCTGGTGAATGTATCTGCCTGTATGGGTGGGTTTTCTATAAACAGAGAAAACCAAGAATCCATCAGGTTGGCAAGTAATTAGAGTGTCTAGGAAAGGAAGGCTGTTGTTTTCCTCTTTTTCCAGGGTGAACAGGATTCTGGGGTGTTGGTTTAAGTGTGTGTTAAGAAGGAATGGAGTGTATCTGAGCCATGTGGCCAAATAACGAACACATCATCTGCATAACGAAGCCAAATAGTGGATTTTTTTTGTGGGGCAGAGTTTAAGGCTTTCTCTTCAAAAGTCTCCATAAATAAATTGACCACGGGTGTGGAAAGTGGTGAACCCATGGCTGTCCCCTCTATCTGTTTGTAGAATTTTTCTTGCCAAACGAAATAGCCTGAGTTCATTGTGAACTGAAATAGGGTTGCGATATCAGGAGGAAATTTTGCTTGTATGAGCTCTAAGGTTTCCTTGAGTGGGATATTTGTGAATAGGGAGGAGACGTCAAAAATGACTATTATGTCAGTGTGTTGGAGTGAGAGGTTTTCTGTCCTGGCTTTGAAGTGGGCTGAGTTTTTTATGTGTGATGGTGTGTTGCCAGTATAGTGTGTGAGCACTTTGGCTAAATGTTTGGCTAATTTATATGTGGGGGAATGCCACCCACTATGGAATAAAATGCCACATTTATTTTATATATTTTTGGAAGTCCATATAATCGGGGGGGGATCTAGAGTTATAAGGTTTTAATTTGTTGGTCACTTCCACAGGCCAAGAAGTGACCTTCTTAAGGAGCCTATGGAGTCTTCTAATTTTAGAGCTGGTAGGATTATGTTCAATGGGAGGTAGGTAGCCCGATCTTATAATAAAGCATTAAGCTTACCTGTGTAGGTAAGCTTAATGCTTTATGCTTAATGCTTAATGCAACCAAAAGGCAAGGTAAGCATTAAGCTTACCTTGCCTTTTGGTTGAGAACCACAGTGGCATTTCCCTTATCTGCTTTGGTGATTACTATTTTCTTGTATTTCTTCATTTCTAATAGAGCTTTATATTCATCTTTGAATATGTTGGTTTTTGGTGGTCTTGTTTTGGTGAGAACACTGGCTATATCAAGTCTGACATTGTTGGCGATATGGTTTGGAAGGTTGCAGATACCACATTCTATTTGGATCATTATTTCCTCGGCAGGTATTCTTTTAGGAGTTAATGGGAAATTGTGGCCACGTGCAAGAGCAGTGAGTGCTTCACGCTTCAAAACAACAGAAGAGAGGTTGACTACAGTTGAGTGGTTGCTGTGGTATGGAGGTAGTGTTCTTTTTCAAGTTATCAAATTTCTTGATGTGCCGACTACGTATCTTATCAAATTCTTTCGTTGCTGAAACGCATGAGATGGCATACAGATGTCTCATGTGCTTCATTCTAAATCGTCTGACCTTCCTAAAACGCTGCCGGGATAATGAAGTAATCCCAAATTGTGTTAAATTTAAGCACCGTTTCTCTTCACAGAATGCTCTCCGGATTTCTAACTGCGCTATCTTCGTCCTACTACGAGAACAAATTGCCACAATGCACATTCTCCTAGCCGACGAAAACAAAGCTTTATGGGTGCTAGAGGAGGAGCTTTCAAACACGCTGAACCACAACCTTTGGACGATTCTCTATGACGTGTCGTGTGCTTCGGCAACAAAAGAATTTGATAAGATACGTAGTCGGCACATCCAGAAATTTGATAACTTCAAAACAAACTCTACCTCTGTACCACCACAACAACCACTCAAAACTGTAGTCAACCTCTCTTCCGTTGTTTTGAAGCCTGAAGCACTTACCGCTCTTGCATGTGGCCACAATTTCACCTTATCTCCTAAAAGATTACCTGCCGAGGAAATAATGATCCAAATAGAACGTAGTATCTGCAACCTTCCAAACCATATCGTTAACAATGTCAGACTGGATGTAGCCGGTGTTCTCACCAAAGAAAGACCACCAAAAACCAACATATCCAAAGATGAATATAAAGCTCTACCAGAAATGAAGAAAAACAAGAAAATAGTAATCACCAAAGCGGATAAGGGAAATGCCACTGTGGTTCTCAACCAAAAGGACTACACAGGTAAGCTTAATGCTTTATTATTAGATCGGGCTACCTACCTCCCTATTGAATATAATCCTACCAGCTCTCAAATTAGAACACTCCATAGGCTCCTTAAGAAGGTTACTTCGTGGCCTGTGAAAGTGACCAACAAACTAAAACCTTATAACTCTAGATCCCCCCCCCCCCCCCCAATTATATGGACTTCCAAAAATACATAAAATAAATGTGCCATTTCATCCCATAGTGGATGGCATTGATTCACACACTATACTGGCAATATACCGTCACACTTAAAAAAACTCAACCCACTTCAAAGCCAGGATAAAAAACCTCTCACTCCAACACAGTGACATAATGGTCAGCTTTGACGTCTCCTCCCTATTCACAAATGTCCCATTCAAGGAAACCTTAGAGCTCATACAAGCCAAATTTCCTCCTGATATCTCAGCCCTATTTCAGTTCATAATGAACTCAGCCTATTTCATTTGGCAAAGAAAATTCTACAAACAGATAGAGGGGGATAGCCATGGGTTCAACGCTTTCCCCACCCTTGGTCAACTTATTTATGGAGACTCTTGAAGAGAAAACCTTAAACTCTGTCCTACAAAAACCCACTATTTGGCTTCGTTACGTGGATGATGTGTTCGCTATTTGGCCAAATGGCTTGGATACACTCCACTCCTTCTTAACACACTTAAACAACCAACACCCCAGAATCCTGTTCACCAACACCATCCTGAAAAAGAGGAAAACAACAGCCCCCCTTTCCTAGACACTCTAATCACTCACTAACCTGATGGATCCTTGGTTTTCTCTGTTTATAGACCCCCCCCCCCCTATACAGGCAAGTACATTCACCAGCAATCCCCCCTCACAACAATATGGGATTATTAAAACACTATATAACAGGGCAAAATTAATCTGTTCAATGCCCTAACCACTGAACTAAACCACATCCTTAATACTTTCTTAGCTGATGGCTACAACCCCCCAAAAAATATGAATATTATAATATAATATATAATTTAATATGATATTAAAATATTAACCCCCCCCCCCTTTCACAATAAAGATTACACTGAATCTATCACCATTCCCTACATCTGGGGCACCTCTGAAAAAATAACCAAAATCCTTAAAAAATATGACCTGACTTCTTGTTACAGACCATATAAAAAGTTGGCATCCATTATCCGCTCTACCAAAGACCTACCTGGAGTATACCAGGTCTCTTGCTGCTGTAAATTGTCTTACTTTGGCCAGACAGGTAGGACAGCGAATGTCAGGATTTCGGAACATAAAGACTACATCCAGTTTCATATATTTACAGCCACTTTTTTACGGTACAGCCACTCTCGGCTTGCAGACCATGCTCTGTATACCTGCCACAGAATACGTTGGAGCAAAGCCATGTTAATACACCGCAATGAGTTTAAATATGAAAGATTGTTCGTAGAATCAGCCTCAGCTCTAATAAACATTCCAAACATCAACAAATTTGGGTGCATGAGACTGCCCCAAATTTGGGAGACTTACATCATGTGAACAACAGCCAAGATAATCCAACCCATTTGACTTAATAGAAATACTGTTAAGTCAAATACATTATTTTTAATTAGTAGTATTGAAAATATGTTTAATTTCTTTCTGCTGTGGGAAGTGGTAAATTAATGTAACTTTATAAGAAATAATAGAAAAGTCTTGAGGCCATTTTAATTATAATATATATTATGGTTATATAATTTTTCTCTGTTTACTATGTCATTATAATTGTGTTTGTGCCTAAATATATGTAAAAAAAAATAACAGAACGGATGTCAGAGAATGAAGGAAAAAATAAAACTGAGTGAATATATATATATAAGCTAATGTACATATTGGGATGATAACTATTCTGTGCATTGTTCACCTTCTACCTCTATATTGAGGGAGTTAAAAACTGATCTTGAATACATTTGGTAGACGTTTATATACTCTAAAGATATAAATAGGAACTTGGATAATTTGTAATTCATGTAGAAAGGCTAATACGTTGGTAACATATGACTATTAAATTATTTAAGGAATTTACAATGTATACTGGAATATTAATTAAAAGAAACTTTAATAAATGCTTCCTATATTTCGGCAATGTCACATTGCCGTCTTCAATGGGAACATACAACTATGACACATGCACACAGGCAATACAAAAAGCAAATGAGACAGAAGAGAGAAACTACTGTTGTTCCTAGAGTCCTAATGGTACCCCCCTAGTGGACTATATTGGTTGTCTTGGCTGTTGGGCTGATGTTCTTGTGATGCAGGCTTCCCAAATTTGGGGCAGTCTCATGCACCCAAATTTGTTGAGGTTTGGAAAGTTTTTTAGAGCTGAGGCTGATTCTATGATTCTAGGCTGATTTCATATTTAAACTTGCTGCGATGTATTAACGTGGCTTTCTTCCAACTTATTCTGTGGCGGGTTTCCAGAGCATGGTCTGCAAGCCCAGAGTGGCTGTACTGGTGAAATCGGATGTAGTCTTTATGTTCAGAAATCCAAACATTTGCTGTCCTGCCTGTTTGGCCAAAGTAGGACATTTTACAGCTGTAAGGGGCCTTGTATATCCCAGGTAGGTCTAGGGAAAGTGGTATTCTGAATTCCAAATCCTCAACTCTTATCCCGCTAAGAAACACAGATTATAAAAATGCTGTAACAATTCCATACATAAAAAGTATGATAGAAAAAAATTTAAGATAAGAGCTGGTTTTACATCTGCTCCAAAACACTTCTGAGGAACCCTTCCCTCAATGATCTTGGGGTTCCACAAAATTACAAAATTAATTTTCCTAATATTAATAGAAATGAAGCCTTCAAAGGCTCTGGTATTTGATTTACTTACATCAGAAAAATAATTATTTATTCTCTGCATTCTAGGACTTAAAACCTTACTTACTGTCTATGTGCCTTTTGTATAAAAATAGGATCTTAAGCTTTCTTTATTTCAAGCCCCATTATCTGTTTAAGTGAGTGCTTTCAAACACATCCTGTTATTTACTGTTCCTTCCAACTACCACTTCTAGTCATTATTTGATAAAAAATTTAACGACAACAACAAAAAAAAATAATGATAAATTATCCTGAACAAACAAGATTTTAGTCTGGTTTATCTGTATTAGATATTTTATGTTTTAACTTCAAACAAAAATTTTCGCATCTTCATGTCAATGCAGTTTTGTTTTTCCTCACTGAATGTTATACATTATAACATTTAGTAAGAAATTTGAATAGCTTGCCATGGTGGCAATGTCTTGTGTTTTGTATATATTGTCAATATGCCCCTGAGGATGATTTCAATACAGAGGTTGAAATGCTAAGGACTAAATCAGTTTATTCGTTAAACAATTGCTAATCCCCTCATTTTCTACTATGAATGCTATACACCATTTAATCCTAATATAACAATGGGAAAACATTTATGTCTGAGAAAAAAAATAATGCTTCTTGCCATTTTACATATTATACAAATCTGCAGGGTTCATCTTGCAATCTGGCCAGAAGAAAACACACATCCAGTTTACAAATGTGATATGCTGGCTGCATAGCCATAACTACTTTGTCCGTAATGCTAAACAAACATCCTATCTGATATCTGATGGAGGATATTTAACTTCCTATGACACCCTTGTACGGGGTTTTCAACCCTGCATTATAAGTTCAACAGTTGCATAAAATACTGATCATATTACATTCTAAACTAGGACCATCTGCATTAACTACATTGCTAATATTAAATTTCAATTATTACAAAAAAAAAGTACTTTTTTAAATTAACTTCAAACTTTAAAAACTTACTTCATTATTAAAAATTTACTTTTCATTGCATACATATACATTTATGCATGTGTGTGTGTGTGTTTCACTTGTTAATATTTCAACTTTCTCATAAAGTAATTTCATATGCTTAAAAGTAAATATACAAATGCTTGCAGATTTGCTTCTGGTATTGTCAGGTCTTATATTTCAGTTTTCTAATGCACTTCTAACTGCATCAGTCAGCCTAGATTTTGGTCTTCCTGTGGATGTTTTTCCTGTCATCAAACACCTTTCCTCTCCCATTTTATTTGTGATAATGCCAGCTTAGATGAGCTCTACCTTAACATTCCTGAATGCTAGCAACATCATGCTGCTTTCTAATATTTTCATTTTTATTTTGATTCTATCATCGATGCCGTTATTTATTTCCCTAATTTTCTCAGAACTTGCATGTGTGGCCTCTAATCTTTGATACCCAGCTGTCTAATCCATAAGTTAAAACTGGTTAAATTTAAAGCTAGTGTAGTGTATTAGCTAATTTCTCTCTTATTTCACATAAATTTATTCAGTTGACTCCACACTATAACAAGATTGTTTATTCTATATAATTCTATATTTGCAGCCTGTTTGACTAAATGGTTAGCCTATCCACTCACCAAAGAACAAGCTGCGAATCCCAACCCTGCCATGGCCAAAATTGTTTATGATTGACTTTTAGTGGGAGGTGAATTTCACTGCCCTGTGTGAGACTGCCTTCCTGCTTATTAAGAAAAAGTCCCAAAACATAAATGCTTAAATTTAATAAGAAAAAAAAACCTCACCCCACCAAATAGTACTAAAAAATACTATAGGTTAACAACCTTTCATGAGTAGGAGGCATATAAAAAAATAATAATTTTCTATTTTCACTAAAAATTGTGCCTAAATAGAAGAAATATTTTACTTGTTCTAGCCAGTGATTTGAAATTAGTTTTAACTAATTTGAAATGTTTTCAAATTAGTTAAAGAATCCTGCTCACTTGAATTGGATTTATTTAAGAGTATAACATCATCTGCATAAAGTCGATGGCACAAATTAACATCTCCAGTTTTGATATCGTATTTAATATTGCTTTCTTTCAATAAATTAAACTTATATTCTTGTTTGATTCTTTATCCAAGTATATTTACTATTGATTACCAACCTTTCATGGGTAGGAGACAAAAAAAAAATTTCATTTTCTATCTTCACTAAAAATTGTGCCTAAATAGTGGAAATATTTTACTTGTTCTGTAAGTTCCAGTGAATGTTATCAGTATTCCTGTCATTTCCCATACTCAGTTTCTCCTTAGTGCCAATTTTCATGCCAGATTTTTTACAGTAATTCAAGTTAGTTAAGGAATCCTGCTGACTTGAAATGAAGTTATACATGTATGCCGATTGTTTGCTTACACCTGGATAAAGGATTAACAAGAATATAATTTCTTGGCAAGTATAATTTAATGTGTAATCAAGTGAAAAAAAACTTTTTACTACTTACCTTCATAATGTGATCCATATAAATGATGGATAAGAGATGAGATAGTGTTTGATCTTGTTTTACACCTGATTTAATATAAATTAATCCCATCTTCTTGTATCTCCTTCAATTCTGATTGCTGACTTTTACACCATATAATTTCAACTTTTGAGCAGCTTTTTTATTTGGCAACTTGTCATTAGTTTTCCAGATTGTTCCTCTCCAAGTTTCCCTTCCAAAAAATATTTTAGCCTCTTCGCAAGTAGATTTGCAGAAATCTTACCTGAAACACTCAGTAGAGAAATTCTCCTGTAATTCTTGCATTCAGTTTTATATTCCTTTTTTCATTCAATTAAATTTAATTGAATGATTAAATATTTCTGAATTATTCAGTGCAGTCACTGTAAAACTTTAGTATCTTCATATTTTGAATATTTTTCTGTCCTTGCAAACAACTTCCTGAAAATACTGAATTAGTCAGTATTTTCTTCAGTGTGTGCCATTAGTCTCCAAGTTTTGGTTCTCATTTCAGGCTTTTCACTTTTTTTCTTGAATAATATTTGTATATTTGAGTCTACATTTTACCTCTGAATGCTGCTGAACTTTGATTATTTTAAAAAACTTTTGTATATATTTTTCTTTTCAGTGTAGAATTCTTATTTATCCTGCTCAATACTAAATGGTGACCACTTTCTATTGCAAATTTTCTTTGTTTTCTCCTATGTCCTGAACAATATCAACAATAACAGTCAGCGAGACTTTTCTTATTTCTTGTGTTCTCTGCCCTTGTGAATAAGTGCACACCTTAATGTTAGAACAGTGAGATAGTAATGACAAGTGTGAACAAAAATCCAGCAGGTATTGTATGCCCACAGTTCATAGAACCAGGGCTGACAAATTGCCAAGAATAGTCAATTCATGCTGAAGAGGAGAAATAAATAATGAATGTATGAATTGGTCACCAACACATGAAATCATGTGCTTTATACTTATAATTTTTCAACTGTTATACAAGCAAAATAGTTCACTTTAAAAACTACAATGTTCATAAAAGAAAAGATAATTTTGGGACATGTAATAACAATTCATCCCACAAGACAGATTGATTACCCTATTATCAGAATGAATTCTCCTTCTTCTGACATGCAGAAGTGTCGAGGGTCTCACATCTGTGGGCGTATGGTACTTACCATTATTATTAACTTTGCTCTTTTCTCCATATTCTCCCAAAACATTTCTATATGTATGGTATTCATTTCCTTCTCTGGTGTTTAAATCTTTAATAAGGGTTTGGTTTTCTTTTTTTTCTTTGTCAGCTGCTTTCTCTAATAACTTGAAAAATTACTCCACTTTTAGAACTTTCTGTTAGGACCATAGTCACAAATAAGTATCATTGTCCAGTCCTCAATATTGATGCTACTTTAATCACTTACTTGAAATTACCTGCTATTCAAGAATGTTATCTCTGTGTTTAATTGAATATTATAGCTATGCCTTCCTTTCCCCGAAGAACCATGTCAACATACACCAGGTATGTTGACATGGTTCTTCTCTAATTCTTCTTTTCCATTGATACTTCTTTCAGTAACCATTGCCTGTTTTGATGATACCAAGTTGGAGTTTTTTCCCTTCCTGTAGCTGACTTTTCACTGTTTACTCTGGCTCTTATGAAAACAGTTTGTGTGTGTGTGGGGGTATCATTTATCCTGGTGATGCCCCAGGCCAGCATGACATTTCACAGTCTTCTGAAGCAAATGCAAAATAAAACTTGGTTGGTTAAATCCCAAATTGCAAAACCTTTCCTTGTTTGTTCACTGTCTAGAAGATTCCTATTAACTGGATGTACTGCAAGACAGGGAGGATGAAGCCTCTTTGGAGGTTTTCTCCCAGTTATCTGGCTTTGAGTCTTAAGCAATCCATTTACATGTGTATAATAGGTATATGTATATAAACATCAGATACATCAGTGTATGTTTAGATCTGTGTATACATATAATAGTTGATTATCTCAGTTGTTGATTGGAAACAAGTTACAATGTATATTAAAGCTCTCCTAATATCTAGTACATCCAAAATATACACTAGAAGATCATGAAAATCATTTTGACCTAATGCTTACATTTAATTAGCTCTTAGTGATGGTAAACCTTACTATTTAAAAATAGCTCGTATTCATTAATTTCTCACAAATTTATGAAATTCTTTGAACATTTATTTTATTTTTATTTTTTATTTTTTTTATGGATAGCGAATTATTATTCAAGTAAAAGTTGAAAAGTCAATCCCACACTCATAAAGGTTGGGCATACCTCTGTTACAAACTTCTATTTTGACATGTATAATAATATAATTAATATAATATAAATATAATTTAATTATATGTTTCTCGTGTTCATTTATAGCACATGCTGAAGCCCTCACAAGCATCCTTTTACTTTTAAAACAGGAAAAGTAAGTTTTAATATTTTTACCTTTTAACTAATTTCTTGCATAGAAATTAAAAAAAGGATATTCCATAGTATTGTTATTGTTGTATTGATTTACATTTAGAAAGGTAAGAAGATTTGCATATATGCTAGCTTCCAGTTTTATTAAATGCATTTTAAGTTATTTTTATAATGTTCAGTTTTGGTGTGTCCCCATTGTTTGTCAATATAAATTACCCTCAACAGGAAATTATGATATTTCCTGTTGCGGATATGTCTAATGTTATGCCTTAATGCATAACATTAGACATATCCGCAAGGAGATGTGTTTTGCATTATGGAAGATACTGAGATAGGAGTGATGTTATCTTGCTCCACCTTTGCAACAAGTTGTCCGGTGTTGTACCACCTTACCCCAGTCCTGAAGATACTTTCAGGTGCAAACTTTGTTTGCTCACACTTGGATAAAAGATTAAACTAAATTTATTATAGTTTAACCAAGTGAAAAATAAACTTTCAACATCTTTCTCTAAATCCAGAATAATTTATTAAAAAGGTGGCACACCATTTGGCAACTCCTATAGGTAGAGATGACCTTACTAATGCTTCTGCCTGGTATCTCTACTTCTGGGCCTGACTCCCACTGAAGGGACCTCAATAAAGATTGAAACTAGTCTGGGTAGTGGCCGTTCCATTAATGCATAACATCAGACATATCCGCAAGGAGATGTGTTTTGCATTATGGGAGATACTGAGATAGGAGTGATGTTTGCTTGCTCCACCTTTGCAACGAGTTGCCTGGTGTTGTACCACCTTACCCCAGTCCTGAAGATGCTTTCAGATGCAAACTTTGTTTGCTCACACTTGGATAAAGGATTATACTAAATTTATTATAGTCTAACCAAGTGAAAAATAAACTTTCAACTTCAATATGATTGGATTCTGGAGCATGTTTGCCTTTCCTTCTTTCTTTAACTGCAATGATTCAGCAGCTAGAGATGTCAAAGCATTTATGATCACCAGAAATCTCACAAAACTTGTTCACATCCATAACAGAATATCAGATTTATCTTGACTACTTTCCAGATAGTTTTGATGTATTCTCTGCCTGTTATCCTTTTAAGTATACTGTAGATATTGTTTGTTTCCTGGGCAGTTAGGATAACAACTTAGTGTTGATTTTTTCTTCAATGGAGCAACACCCATGCAGTCATTCTTATTCATGTGTTGTCTAACATTATAATAATATTGAGTGTAGGTGATCTTCACGATTCATATTCATCATTTCCATGGTAAGATGATTGTGGAAGATCGAGTTCTAGGTTTATTTACTGATTGAAATAACAGTATTGGATTGCTGACAAGTGATGGGCTAATTTGGAGTACAATTGTTGATCAGAGATTAGTAATAATGTCAGCTTGATATCATGTGGTATACTGCCAGAGTAACCTGTACATTCCTTGAGGGTACATATCAAGAAATTGATGCTAATAATGATGAATTCAGCTTAAAATGGTTGTGAATAAAGTATCAACACCCAAAACTGATTTTAAAGGGAACAAATGCAAGATGTTTGCTTTAAGTGAAAGTGGCAGTCATGTTTTTAGTCCCTTACCAAATCTATTAGTTGTGACTTTTGTCCATTCTCCTCAACATCTTTTTGTACTCAGCAGTTTTGTTGCATTTGTTACCCACAGAAAAAGTTAATTTTTCAGCTTCTTACCTTTCCTTCAATTCTTGATGGATAAATCATTCAGGTAATTATTATGAGGGATTTCAACTATGTTAACATTGATTGAAAGGAGGAGAGGACATATGGAAAGAAGGAAATGGATTTTATGCAGTTACTAAGGGATAACTACCTGAGACAGCGTGTAATGGAATATACTAGGGGTTCAAGAGTGCTCAATCTAGTAATTGCATCTGAGAATTTGATAACGAATATGACCACGTTGCCACTAATTGGTGAGAGTGATCATAAGTTCTTGACCTGGGAGGTGGCTAAATATGTGGAATTTTCAATTAACAGGGTATATGTGGAATTACTGGGCTGGTAAGTATGACAAGCTTAGGAGATTGCCTGGATCAGTGCCATGGCATGTAAAACTGCAAGGGCTGATGTTGATAGTGCATGGGAAGTGGTAAAAGAGTGTTTGAGGGACGTAATGGCTGAGTCTGCATACCTAGAGTCCGAATCAAGTGGGAGTTAAAAGTGGGATGAATAACACCATTAAGCTTCAGCTGCAAAAAATAAACAATTGTGGAGGGAATTTAAGGAGAAAGGTGACCTGCA
This sequence comes from Typopeltis vanoorti, assembly GCF_054136105.1. Taxonomy (NCBI): domain Eukaryota; kingdom Metazoa; phylum Arthropoda; class Arachnida; order Uropygi; family Thelyphonidae; genus Typopeltis; species Typopeltis vanoorti. Next base: position 88,012,803 of record NC_143564.1, on the reverse strand, counting down.
GGCACATGAACAGTACAAAGCACAGGCCAGAAGTTTAACTAGTGTAGTAAGAAAAGCAAAAGCAGATTATGAAAGGAAATTAGCAATGCAAGCCAAAGAGAATCCCAAACAGATCTTTCAGTATGCTGCAAGTAAAAGAAAAAATGTATATGGCAGAATGATTTTAAGGAATGCTGATGGTAAGGAGATAACTGAATTTGTCGAAATAGTAGAATTACTAAGTGAACATTTTGCAAGAGTATATCATCCAGGCGGTGATATTGCAGGAATGAGGGAACCAATGGCTTATACAGGAATGGAGGTGAATAGTATATTACAGAACCTTAATGTGAATACATCTGTGGGATTGGATGGTATACACCAGCTCGAGTCTTACGTGAAGTGACAAAGGAATCGTCAGTGCCCTTGACCATATTGTTTAATTTATGTCTCAGCTCTGGGTTAGTCCCAAGGTGGTGGAAAGAGGGGGAAATAGTTCCAGTCAGCATATCAGGAGTCGTTGTCAAGGTATTGGAGAAATTAGTCAACAGCAAAATACAGGAATGGATAGATAGAAATGGAATACTGTATGGTGGGGTAGCATGGTTTTTTGAAGGGGTAGATCATGCCTCGGTAACTTTGCTCACGTTTTATAATACAGTGACGACTGAATTGGATAAGGGTAATGGGTTTACAGTGATACTGCTGGACTTTGCTTAGGCCTTTGACAAGACACCACATGGAATTCTAATCAGTAGACTGCAGCACATTAGGGTTGGTGAGATGGATAGGAGGGGTTGATGGAGAGATATCAGACAGTAGTTCATTCAGGAGTAGAGTCCAAAAGAAGGCCTGTGACTAGTGATATGCCACAGAGTTCTGTTCTTGGACCACTTCTATTTAATTTGTTCATTAATGATATAGGAAAGGATCCAAGAGGAACTGTTAATTTATTTTCCGATGATGCAAAGTTAGATAGAGCAATGGTGAATACACATGATGCCAAAATTTTGCAGGATGATTTGGATAGATTGGCATACTGAGCTAAGGAGAATGGATGTCAGTTTAATGTGGCAAAGTGTAAGGTTATGCATTTGGGGGCCACATTGGTAGAACTGTACTCCAGGAAATTGACAAAGCCTGAGATTTGGGAGTGTTGGTGGATAGGGCGTTGAAGTTTAGGGGACACATAGCAAAAGTGGCTAAATCAGCTCATCAGATCACTTAGTTACTGAAGAATACTTAGACAAGCAGGTTATTGTTCCTCTTTATCGAGCCTTGCTAAGAACCTATCTTGACTACTGTGCCCAGATCTGGGTGCCAGCTTCTTGATGGGGAGGAGGTAGAGAAGATCCAGAGGCGAGTGACCAAGATGGTAGCTGGTCTATGGAATAAACCTTATGAGAACAAGTTGAAGATCTGTGGGTTATAGAAATTGGTTGATAGGCAGAAAAGGGGTGATATGATTGAGACATTCAAATTACTGATGGTTTTTTACAAGATTAATTCAGAGGAAATTTTTCAGAACAGGTCTGGTGTTGGGAGAACTAGGAGCCATCCATGTAAACTGAGCAAGAGTGTAGTTATCAAGGGTGTTAGAACTAGGTTTTTTACTTGGAGAGTGGTGAAGGAGTGGAATAAGCTGCCAGAGCCTGTTGTGGGTGCCCTGATTGTGAAATGAGTTCAAAGCAAAGTATGATAGATACTGTGTGAATGCTGAATAGTTCTTGACATAATGTTTAGTAACTCCCTCGATGAGTCTAAGGACTCCTTGGAGTTGCTTGTAATAATAATAATAGTTTAAGGTATTAATTGAGGGAAAACTCAGTTTTTGATTGAGTATTCTTTATTGAAAAGAGTATCTCAAAAAAAAGTTATGCTGTAAAACTTTATTGAAGAAAAAAAATAATAACAAAAGAGATTTTCTTGCAGTTAGAGATTTTATGCAATTAATTTGGTAATGTTTAAGCTATAGGTGGTTTTTAATGCATTTCCAAAATGCACACTTAACAACTTGTTAACACTAAACTACTATGCCTGTTATTCTCAGCTATGCAGGATAGATTTTATAGAAATACATTTGGAACCCTTCCTGAAATTTCCCAAGCAGTTCTACTCCTACTAAAAAATTTTTCAAATTTTTGGTTCATTCGGTTCATTTCTAGAGCAAAATCTAACAAAACATTTCAAAATTGTAAAAAATAATAACTCCTCTGGTTGGATGGAATTTAATAAATTTGATATTCAAGATGTCTACTATTGATTGGTTTAGCAAACTGTCTTGGTTTCAGTGAACCCACTTTTTTATGGTGTTGTAATTTTGGCTTAATGCTGTGAAATTCTAGTAACTTCTCTTGTACAATTTAAAGAAACCTGTTGTCATTTTCTTTAAATTTTATTTGACCTTTTTAATGCAGTTGGTTGAGGTGTGCTGTTAAAAAAAAAAAAGAAGTATTAGTAGTAAGGAAGGAAGGATTTTAAGTTTGCTGCCATTGAAATGGACAGTTTTTTCATGATTGGTTTGGTGTTTTGTTAGGATATTATTGTCTTGGTATTGTATCCAGTTGTATCAATCATGGTGGCTACCAGTACCAACATGTTGTTGCCCAACTTGCCACCATTTAAAGACTACTCTATTCATAGCACCAGTAGGAATTGCTGGGAGACATTTCAATTTCGGGATTTACCAGCAGCAGCAGCAGCAGAGATAGTGGATAACAGTAGTATGTTGAAGAGCAAAGAGAATGTGAAAGATGCATAGATGAATTTAATTTTTGGCAGTTGGCAGAGAAAGATAGTTTTTCTAATGATCATGATTGTATGTGCGAATGGCTATTAAAAGCAGAATGTGTTGAGAGAGAAATAGAATTGCTGAGAAAGGGGATGAAGACTGAGTTTAGGAGTGTGAATGATGAAAGAATTAGGAGGCTTGGAGAGGTTGGCTAATGCGAGAACAAGAGTAGGTGTGAGAGACAGGAGAAGAGAGGAAATTGGAGAAAGTCAAGGGAGGAAGGAGGGGAAAGTGGGAGTGAGAGATCGGAAGCAGAAAGAGTCAAGGATGCCAGTGAGAGAAGGATGAATGAATCTATTCAGAGTATCATGTATGGAGATTTTATAATATTTGGGGGTGTAGAGTACTTACTAGAGGAATGATAAAGAGTGTGACAGTGGCAGTGAAGAGAAATGAAATAAAGAGGAGATGAATATAATGGTTAGTACAAATGACCTGAGAGGTAGTGTGAATCATGTTTAGTTTGTTGTTGGGTATAGAGCAACAGAAATATATTTGAGGAAAAATAGTGAGTGTGTTTCCCTGGTATGATAATGTGGAGTGGAGGAGAAGAGCAGTGGTAACAAATGAGATGATAGTAAGAATGTATAGGAAGGAGGTCTGAAATACATAGATGCATGAGTACATTTAAGGATAGAAGAGAGCTGTATGCAAGGGATGGGTTACATTTGAATGCAGAAGGGCACAAGCATTTGGAGCGAAACTAGAAATGCAAGTGTGTGTGTGTGCGTGCGTGCGTGCGCGCATATTCTAGCAGGAATGGCCTCATATGGGGATAGTGGCTTGAGAAATAAGACATGTATATGAGTTTACTATATTTTAGATCTAAGTGGAGTATGAAGGGAATAATAATGGCTATAAGAATACTGGTAGGTCACTTGTTTTTCTGTATATAAATGAGCATTAGGAATTAAGGGAATATGTTTGTGGCATTGACTGACTTGGAAAGTGTCTCACCAAAGATTGTGAAACTTGGTTGACTGAGAAGGATTGTCTAACAAAGATAGAAATTGAAGGGTATTGCATATGTCATCAAGATAGGGAGTATGAACATATGGGTGGAGTGTTACTCAGGAGATGAATTGTGCCCTTCTTGAGGTAAAGAATCAGAGTGAAATAACACTAATGGCTTTGAGAGAGTACATGGTGCAAGATAGATGTTTATAGACAAGATATTTACTGGATGTTGCTTTGGACCAGGAAATATAAGTAGCAATGAGCAGGAAATGTTTAGACAAATTAGTTTGGCAAATGCAAAGTGAGTAATCATTATGGGAGCTATAGTAGTATAGCTTGAACTATAGCAATATAAACTGAGCAGAGGAAGCTATATGCAATACTAAAGGAACTAAATTTTTGGTCTTCTTGAGGGACAACTGTGATCAGCAGCTTGTCATACTTCCCCTAGTTGATGAGTCCTGACCTAGAGGATGAATAGACATATAGAGGCATCAAGGCAGAAGGAAAGAAATAAGGCAAGCAACTATCATAGCCTTAGAAACCAGCTTGCAGCAGTACAATGGATGAAAGAATTTGAAGTAAGAGAGATCAGTAGTATATGGAAGATACTTAAGAAAAAAAATTATTAACAGCAGTGGCAGAGTATATACCATGAGTAAAGAAGATAAAGCAATTTGGAGTCAAATGGGTGATAAGAGAAATTAAGAGGAATTGCAGATGAAAAAGAGATTATGGAAGACACATAAAGAGAGAAGAGGAAAAAAGTTGCATGAGGAATATAATGCTCAGGCTATCAAAGTGAATAGTATTGTAAGAAGAGAAAAATTAGAATATGGGAGGAGATTAGCACTTCAGTCCAAGGAGTTTTTTCGCTATGTGGCGAATAGGAGGAAATATGACTGTGAATCAGTTACCTTGCTGGATGGAGATGGATCTTGGGTGATCAATGCAAATGGCATTGTTGAGCTGTTTAATGATTACTTTATTAGTGTTCCATCCTGGTTCAGCACGCTCACTTCCTAGAAAAATAAAGAGTGGTGAAGTGGTCCAAGTGAATGAAGAGGATGTATTAGGAATACTGAATATGTTGAATGTCAATAAGGCAGGGGAACTAGATGGAATTTCACCATGTGCTTTAAGGGAATGTGCTGTGGAACTAACTATGCCACTAACTTGGCTGTTTAATGAAAGTCTTGCAAAAATACAGGTTCCTGTAGAGTGGAAGGAGGATAAGGTAGTGTCATTTGCATAAAAGTGGTGGTAAAATGGAGGTGTCAAACAATAGGCCTGTGTGTATTTCTTCTGTAGTTAAGATTTTGGAGAAATTAGTAAGAACTTGCATACTGAATTGGGCAGATGAGGGCAATCTTATTTATGCAGACCAGCATGGATTTGTTAAAAGGTGCTCTTGTTATCTTTTATGATAGAGTAACAAGTGCACTGGATGAGGGTAAGGTACACACTCATTTTTTTGAATTTTGCAAAGGCATTTGACACGATGCCACATGACAAGTTGGTTTTTAAATTTTAGCATATTGGTTTTGATATCTGGTTAGTGGATTGGATTTATAGCTAGCTTTCCAGTAGATATCAGACAATTGCATATAGGGGAATAGTACAAGGGAGTAGAAAAGTTACAAGCAAATTGCCCTAGGGGCTCGGTTCTTGGACCATTACTGTTTAATCTTCTTGTCAATGATATTTTCATTGGTCTACAGGGAGATATGCAGTTGCTTACAGATGATGTAAAGCTTGTGAGGGTTATTAGTAAGAGTGCTGATGTTTTGGTTCTTCAAGAGGATTTGAATAAGCTGGAAAGGTGGGCAAATGAATGGAGATTATAGTTCATTAGGTATCAATTCAAGTGCAGGAATACCTCGATTATCGTGGTTATCGTTGCCACGAAAAATACCGCAATAATCGAATCCGCGATAATTGGGATAAATAATGCGTATAAAATGGGTGATCAATGCCAACGATTTTTCAAATCTATTAATTAAATTTTATATATGAAGTAAAAAAGAAATGTGTTAAACATGTTAAATAAAAAATGAAGGTTCATTAAGGAAAACAAGATTATTCTTTATTCTTTATTTATATATAAGAAGTACATACAATTATTCTTTCTTGGATAAAAATTGGTGTAGAGTTGTCTGGTGGAATTTTTTTTTCTTTTTTTCTTCGTATAAAACTTGGTAGCAACGGATGGAATTTTCAATTTCCCGAAGAACTTTCAGTGATTGCTCGAGATTAGGATCGCCGTTCAAGATTTTTTCTTTAAAATTTTCAGCAATTCTGAACATTTTGTCCATTTCTTTGAGGGTAAATTCTTTGGTGCCAAGTCAATTTGTTCGTCATTATCATTGATTTGAGCATCGTAAGCGCATTCTCTCTCTCTCTCTCTCTCTCTCTCTCTCGAGGTTAATTAGGTCTTCATCATCCAGCTCCTGTGACTGAAGCAGGTCCTGAACATCACCTTTTTCAGTTTCTTTTAGTCCTAGATCGAAGCCAAGCTCAGTTATGTCATTGATAACACGGGTTACTTCATTTTAAAATCCTTTAAAATCATTTGCACAATGAGGAATAATCTTTTGCCACGCCGCTCTCAGGTTGTTAGACGTTACTTCACTCCATGCTTCCTTGACATTCTCAATGCAATTTTTGATATTGAATGCCTTCCAGAATTCTGTCAAAGTCATAGCTTCATCCCCTGTAGTCTTTTCTATTGCTTGTGAAAAAGTTCTTCGTAGGTAATATGCCTTAAAGGATGCGATTACACCTTGATCCATTGGCTGGATGATGGAAGTGGTATTAGGTGGTAAATAAATAACTTTTACATTTTCGCACAAATCATTCAGTGCTATTGAATGACTAGGGGTGCATTATCTAATATCAACAAGATTTTAAAATCAAGATTTAATGACTTACATACCTTTCAGCTTCAGGACAAAAACAGTTTTTAAACCAATCCTCAAAAATAGTTTTCGTCATCCAAGCTTTTCTGTTGAATCTCCAATGAACAGGGAGAAAATTTTTATCTAAACTTCTAAGCTGGCGAGGATTTTGTGAACCATAAATAAAGAGAGGCTTCATCTTGTAATCTCCAGAAGCATTGCCACATAGTAAAAGTGTTACATGCTCCTTCGAAACCTTGTAGCCAGGCTGTGATTTTTCATTTTTTGCTAAGAATGTTTTAGTGGGCATTTTTTTCCATAATAAGCCTGTTTCGTCAGCATTAAATATCTGATCATCGGTATAATTTCCTTCTTCAATGATCTATTGCAATTCACCTGGAAAACTAGCTGCTGCTTTTTCATCGGCGCTTGCAATTTCACCTTGTACACGAACACTATGAATGCTCGATCACTTTTTTGAACCAATCAAACCACCTGAACTTGCAGAGAAAGTTACTTCCACTACTGACGCCGAATCATTTTCGCTTTCTAATTGTTTTCTTTTTAAAGTTTCAAACAAATTCAATGCTTTTGTTTTTATAGTCATTTGACTAAGAGGAATTCTCTTTTGGTTACAATCTTCTATCCACACTGACAATAGCATTTCCATTTCATTCATAAGATGGCTTCTGTTTCTCGTAGTTTGGGACACAGACGAGGTCAATGCACTTTGTCCTAGTTGCTTATAGTTTGCAGCGTGGTCTAAAATATGGCGAACAGTTGATTCATTTAGACCGTACTCTCTTGCAATTTTGGCTTTGGTTATGCCTGCTTCATACTTATTTATCATATGCAACTTATCTTTTAAGCTGATCACTCTACGTTTCTTCTTGATAGCTGTTGACTTGAAATCATCGTTATTTCTTTTAGCATTCATTGTAGGGGTAAATAATAAGAGAAATAAATATCCACATGTACTTCAGGCAAGGGCGGATAGTTACTGGTAAGTGGTGAGAAGGCGCCGTCGGATAAAAACGAAGCGCTACAAGAGAGCGATACCTGGAGATTGGCAACTCGAACTGGTTGCATATGTAGTGGGCTACATCTCACGGCCGCGATAATTCGAATTTGGAGCGCAATAATTGGAATTTTGGTATCAAATTATAAACCGCGATAATCGAAGCCGCGATAATTGAGGTATTCCTGTAATTTCATTATTTTGAACAGATTTTCTCGTGACACCTTATCATATACCTTTTTTTTTTTCATAAAATAAATCTTTGTTGTCCAAATTTTTGTTATAATAAATCTGTTTAGGATTTGTTAGTAAATATCTAATCCATACAACCTCTGTTTAGTGTGAACCAGTTTGTTTTCCTCCAAGATCTCTTCTTAAACATGCCTCTATAAATGTTATCTGAATCACTCAGTAGAGAAATTTCTCTGTAATTCTCACTTTTTTTTTTTTAATCAGTATTATATGAGAGCTCTGCTTTAATTATTTATCCAAAATTTGATCATCGGAATTAGGCATTCCCACCTACATAGTGTGGTTATCGAAAAACTTTTATACTTCCATATTAGCATTACTGATTGATTATCATCTATTCTGACTGCCTTTTCAGTTGATATTCAAAAGTGCAAAAATCTTTTTCCTCACTCTTTATGTCATCATCTTTTCATCTCTAATTTCTTTTACACTACTTTCTCCATGTCTAAACTTTTTTTTTTCCCCCCAGCAGCAGCATCCAGAACAAACATCTTACCAACAGCATGTGCTGTTTTCCCCAAAATCTTCCCATGACTTTTTTTGTTATATAGCATTCTTACCTTTTTTCTCTGTGTTCTCTATGGACACCTGCTGACTTACATTTCCAGGAACTTTCAATGTAATTTTTTCTTTTCCGGTATTATGTCTAACTTCTTAAGTCTATTAGGAGAATTACTGAGTTTTCTGTCTTTGCTGGCAACTTCAACACAACACTTTCCTGCTGAATCAATCAGTGTATTCTTTGGATTTTACCATTAGGTATCTAAGTCTTGGTTCCTCTTTTCATACTCTTCCATTTATTCAGTAATATTGTTATATTGTTCAAGTCTCCAGTTCACTTTTGAAAGCTACTTTTAAAGGAATATAGTTCCAAGAATTGGATTCTTTTTAAAAATTTCATACATATTTTTCTTTTAGCTGTGATGCCCATTCTGTACTGCTCAGAACTACAAGGCGTGACAATTAAATTCCTAGAATGCACATGTAAAAACCATGTTTTCTTATCTGTAGAGATAAGAAACTAAGTGGCTACTATGACCTTTGAAGTAGTCACCATGTGCAGCAGTTCGCTGTTTGTTCTTGTTTAATAAATTCAAAATGAACTATGTCCTTATGATCAGGGGGGAACAAGCATTGTCTTGTTTTGCAATTGTCACATTTGCAGCTTTTTTAATCTTAGTGAAGGTGATGTTTTTCATCGCATGCTTTGGCATTTTGTTTCCAGGTCCAACTTTCATCGCCAGTAATAACTATCTAAAACAGGTGATTGCAAAGAAGGATCAGACGAATCATCAAGCAACCACCGCTTTTGATTTTTACTCAAATTTTGCAGAACCATCTTTGCATATATTTTTCTCATTTCCAATCATCCGTTAAAATTTTCCTCACTGTTTCTCTATCTAAATTTAATTCTTCTGCCAATAACTGTACACTTTATCATCTGACTGACTAAACTAATTGCTGCACTCTCTTCATATTTTCTCATGTTCATTGAGTCACCCAGCTCTTTTGTCCTGTCTTCATGTCCCTCTTTAAACCTCTTATGCCACCCAAATACAGACTTTTTCATGGCATCATCACTACAAACCACTTTTAACAGTCTGGAGTGTCACTTTGGAGCATAGTGACTAGTCCATATGCTTAACAGACCTTATTATTAGTTTTGTGCTTTTCTCCAGACATTTCTGTATGAAGGCACCACCAAGAACCAACATTTCTTTCTTCTTTTTTATCAATTTACCACCTCTATTGGTTTTAAAAAGTTCTGTATTTCTTTCCTATTGTGAACCTATTGTGAAACCATAAGCATAAAGAAGTTTATCATTCATAAAGTTTGTCTGTTCATAGTTGAATACCATATTTCAGGAAAAGGAAGTTACTCCTTCCTTTTCCTGATCTATTTTCCAAATATAGCATCTTAGAATTATTTGGAGAAGTCTCAAATGCTAGTTATACTGATGTGATATTTCCATAATTTATCTGCTAGTTCCTTCTCTTTTCCATTGATACTTTTTTTTATTTTGTTGATGGCTATCTTTATTGCCATTCAGTTTAATGTTGTTACAATAACTGATTTCACTGCTCATCCTGGTTTCTTTACAAAAGAGTGAGGTCCTTGTTCTTACTGTAATATTTTGTCTGTGGTATCAGCTAAGTCCAAATTATCAGCCCATTGTCACGTATACATGTGGATACTTAATAATTATATGCGCCACAAGAAGGTGAAGTATGAACATTGAATTTGAAGTCCAGGCCTGTTCTCGATGTTCTTTGGACACTATATAGAGGCTCTTGTTTATCTGGTTTGTCTCTTAAGAAAGCTGCATGAGTGAATGATTTTATTTTAGTTATTTATATGCATATATATATATATATATATATATATATATATACACACACACATGTGTGTGCATGCATGTGCTATATACATATTGATTCTTGATTCAGGTAGGTCAGTTCTTTCTTTATTTTAGTTTCAAAATAATTTATCCAGTGGCCAGGCATAAATGAAAAAGAAATTATATTTTCTATTGTATAAAGTGTATTAAATGTTGAAACATTTGTATGAATTATCTGTTAAAAATTCTAGGGATTACCTTTTATCTTTGCAAATGAATTTATCAAAAGCAAGTTCGTTATATTTGTTTTAGGTTATATTCAGTAATACTAGGTAGAGTAATATATAGCAATAAATTTCTTCAGTGCCTTCCTATAATTTTTAACTATTATCTTCTGCTGAGAGATTTCTGATCTCTTTGAAAGATGAACACATTTGCTTATATTTATAGTGTGCAGATTTCATCCTTCTCTTTTTCTTTAACCTGCTGGCTACGATGTGCTAACATGTCAGTAAATACATGGATGGGAAATGTCCATTGAAATTGAAATAATATTTTAATATCGTTATTTCAACAATATCATTAAGTACATGTTAATAACAGTTATTATTATTTTTGAAGAGGAAAAAAACATTAAAAGTGTGTTTTTGGAATACATCACAAAAATATTTACATAGCATTTTAATGTTGTCTTTAAACTACAAGCAGCAGTTCTTAAGAATTTAATTATTTAATTAAGAGGTTCAAATACTTGTAAATATTAATTTTGAATTATAATTGAATTGGATCCATTTAGGCCAACAGCAGAATTACTAAAGCACATTATGTGTAGAGAAGTGAAGCTGAATGACCAATTCGTTGTTTCTGTGCTCAAATATTGGTCCCAAGAACATGAAGAAAAACTAGCAGAACTTGTTGGAACTCATTTATCGAAATCTGGAACAACACCAAATAAAAGGAAAAGGTAAACTATCATTAAAATTTTTTTTGTTTGTTAATTATTTGGAAATATATTTTCTTCAGTTTGCTATTTATTCAATTCAATTCAATTTTGATGTAATTTATTTATTGTTTTAAATGAATCTCACCTACACAAGGTTGTAAATCAGTGGTTATAGATTAGTGTTTGTAGTATGTGGATAGGGTTTAAATAAACTGGAACCCCTTCTGGAGGGACTTTTTTAATCTCTTTAAGCCTCCTTTTATTTAATGCTGAAACATCATTCAAATCTGAACAAAAATGATAGATTAATTATTCCAAGACATGAGGAGCTAAGGATCTTTCTCAGACATAGCCAAGTTAGCCAGACATGAACTGCAGGGTTTTTCTCCCCAGTTTATCTGGGGTTTTTCCTCTTGCAAAGCTGGCAAACTGGTCTTAAGAACACCACACTTCACAGACAAGTACACATGGTTGAGCATGGGGGGGGGGGGTAATGACCCCACCTCATAGTGAGTTGTGAAACCCAGAAATGGGAAGCCAAGGCCCTACATGAGGCTGTAGTGCCGAAGAAGAAGATAGTACAGTGGCATGTAGCTTGTATATTGTACATATGTATCTTTTCTTGATGATGACCTCAATACAGAGGTCGAAACATCGATTGTTACTTGCTTAATGTTAAGTAAAGTAATTATTCTAACCCTATGTTGTGTCTCCATAAATTCTTCACTATGAATCTTTAAGCCTCCAGGTAAGCAGAATGGTGGTTTCACATAGAACTGCACATAAAATCAGCTTGTATTGAAATCCATCTACCACTTAAAGAAATTCACAAACATTTGAGGAGGAGGGATATAGTCGTTTTAAAATTAAGAAACATTTAAAAGCATATAACATTCTGTGTTGTTGCATGGGAGTGAAGTTTTGAATAATACAGTATATACCCACTGTGAAACTTTTATACCTCCATATTTGAGCATTATTGATCAGATATCATCTATTCCAGTGTCTTTCTGCATTTCAGGCTTTTGTTAGCATTTTTTCTTCCTCACATATTGATATGTCCTTCTGATTGGAATCCTATTGAATATTTTATACCACTGTTCTGTCACAACTCCTTGTTTTATTTAACAGTCTTTCAAAGTAATTACTCCAGAGACATAAATGAACAAGAACAAAGAATAAAAATGAGATTCATGAGAAGAACTAAAATACAAATTATTAGACCAAAAAGAACTGCACAAAAGAATCAATAGAAGAAAAAAAAGAAAAACTAAACAAAATTAAACAGAACATGTAAACCAAATGTCTAACACTTGATATCCCAACCAGTTAATCAAATATTAACCAAACAGCTTTTAGTCTGATGTCATGCCACCCTTTTTAGTTTTACTGATCTCCTACTCAGTAAAACTAAAAGCTTCATTGATCATTGTTAAGAAAAGCGGTGATCTAATAAATTGAGCATCCATCAACCAGGAAACCAGATAATCCATGTACTTTTTTTAACCAGTTCTCATTCCAAATACACTGTAGATTAGCTCTCCACTTTGTAATTAATGCTGTATCTTCATCCAATCTTTAAAGGTACCAGTGGCATGACTATAAACAATAAATTACAGTAATTAACTTTAATGAAATGAAAGTACAGATATTTCGTACTGAAAATAACAATACATCATCAGTGCGTAGAAAGAAGCAAATCAAAGAAACAGGAATACAAGGTACATACAGCAGTTTGTGGTTTACCAATTAAAAACTGTTGCCACATGCTAGAAACCATCAAAAATAGTGAATGATATAATCACGTAATCACAAGAAAGATATTTATTTAACCAAATATTTCGGTCTGGAAATAGTAGACCATCGTCGGTGGTATTACAAGAACAGTTTAAAAAATATACAAGCTAGAATACTAACAATAGATCGTTGAAATTAGAACATGCCGCGTGATGTTATATCACTAAGTATGAAACGAAATATTTTGAAGTAGAAACATGATTGAATTTGCTATTAAAAAAAAAAAAAAAAAAAAAAAAAAAAAAAAAAAAAAAATTAATGAGTAATCTTGATTAGGCTTTCCCAGATTTTTGATATAGATATGCAGTCATTACGATTCAGGTTGGGATGATGGAGCAAGGCCTCCACGCTTTCCTTGAACAAACGTTCGAACCTATAACGGGATCTATGTAAGAGGCGCGTTTTGGACCAAAGGATGCTGTGGTCAGTTTCAATCCCGTGTTGAGCCAGACCACACTTTTCAGGTTTATTGTGAAGAATGGATGATTGATGTTCTTGGATTCTTTTTTCAAGAGAGCGTCCAGTCTGTCCAAAGTAAGAGAGATCACAGTTGCAAGGAATTTGATAAACTCCAGGAAGAGATAAAGTTGAGCGTTTGTCTTTAGGAGAAGGAAAATGAGAAGACAATTTGTTAATAGGAGAATACGTAGCTGTTAAATCATATTTCTTCAAAATTCTTGCGATAGGTTCTGAAATACCGGAGATATAAGGAATAGGTACTCGACGTACTGAATCTTTGTTGTTTTGTGGAGGATTATAAGATGTAAGAAGACGTTGAATACTTTTTTCAGAAAAGCCATTGAGTTTCATGTGTTGCTGGATAGTAGAAAGTTCTTTCTGTAGATAATCAAAAGTAGAACAATTAGTTTTGGCTCTTTTGATGAGACATTTTATAATTCCTGTTTTATGACATGGATGATGGGCTGATTCTTTCAGAATATAACGACCTGTGAATGTTGGTTTCCTGTATACTGTAGTTGTAAGAATATTTGAAGATGATCGGATGAGGAGAACGTCTAAAAAAGATAACTGGTTGTTTTCTTCTAATTCCATAGTAAACTTTATGCGATGATGTAAGGAATTAATACTGTTTAAAAAGGAAGATAAAGTGTTTTTACTGTGAGGCCAAATAGCAAATATGTCATCTATATATCTTACCCAAAAAGATGGTAGAGGGAAACTAGATGTGAAGAGGACTTTTTCTAAATGTTCCAAATAAAAGTTGGCTAAAGCTGGAGAAAGAGGACTTCCCATGGCTGTTCCTTCTACTTGGCTATAAAATTTGTTTTGACATATGAAATAACCAGAATGTATAACGAAATCGAATAGTTTTATAATATCTTGAGGAAAGATGTCAGCAAGTAGTTTTAAAGTTTCCTTAAGAGGTACATTGGTGTATAAAGATTCTATATCAAAACTAACCATAAGATCTGTAGGTTGTAATGAGACATCTTTTAATTTTTCTAAGAAATCTGAGGAGTTTTTTAAAAAAGAACTCGAGTTGCCAATGTAAGATTTCAGTAATTTAGCTAGATATTTGGCTATACGGTAAGTAGGAGAATCAATGCAATCTACTATTGGACGAAGAGGATAGTCAATCTTATGGATTTTTGGAAGGCCATAAAATCTAGGAGGTCTTGCAAAATGAGTTTTAAGTCTTTCAATTGTGTCTTTATCCAAACTGATGACTTCATCAAGGAGAGAATTTAATTTCTTTAGTTGTCTGTTGGTTGGATTATAATCAATTTCTTGATATGTGGAGCGATCTCGAAGCAAAAGAGAAAGTTTTCTTCTGTAATTTACTGAGTCCATAACTACTGTTGCTTTTCCCTTGTCAGCTTTAGTGATAATGAGGTGATTATTTTTTCTCAAGGACTGTAAAGATTTCATTTCAGAAGGAGATATGTTAGAAGGAGGAAGTTTAGCCTTAAGTAGAGAAGAAGCGACTTCTAGGCGAAGAGCATTAGCTTTATCGCTGGTTAGATGATTAAGATTCCTTTCAATGTTAACTAGGAAATCTAGATATGGTATTTTATTTGGAACAATAGAAAAATCATGTCCTTTTGAAAGGATGAGGGTTTCGCTTTTAGTCAAAGGACGTCCGGATATATTTACAATCCAATTATCTGGAGTTATGAATGGCTTGGATTGTTTAGACGAAAGAGCCTCATATTTACGGTTAAGATGTTGACTTAGTTTATTATAAGCACGTTGAGTAGAACGTTTAGCTACATTTAGAACTATGTGAGAAAGATGTGGATCCAAATTTGTGGATATATAGGTGCGTAAATCAGAAGTCTGATGACTGTGAATAGCAAGATCACGTTTAGCAGCTTTAAGTTGATTACGGATTAGAGATAAACTTGTGTTCCGGTAAATATTATGAGCTCCAGGAGATTTTATTATTGTGGAAAGCGTGGAGGCCTTGCTCCATCATCCCAACCTGAATCGTAATGACTGCATATCTATATCAAAAATCTGGGAAAGCCTAATCAAGATTACTCATTAATTTTTTTTTTTTTTTTTTTTTTTTTTTTTTTTTTTTTTAATAGCAAATTCAATCATGTTTCTACTTCAAAATATTTCGTTTCATACTTAGTGATATAACATCACGCGGCATGTTCTAATTTCAACGATCTATTGTTAGTATTCTAGCTTGTATATTTTTTAAACTGTTCTTGTAATACCACCGACGATGGTCTGCTATTTCCAGACCGAAATATTTGGTTAAATAAATATCTTTCTTGTGATTACGTGATTATATCATTCAGTCTTATGTCGCAAGTATCCTTAAAACAACAAATTCTTATCCTTCACGGGGAAAATGCTACCAAAATAACTGGTAAATTAGGAAAACTTTCAGTTATACAAGGTAGGTTACGAGCAAAGATTAATTTCTTAAAAAAGTGCCGCGACAACAAGATTATTCCCAATTTCGCTAGGATTAAAGAAACAATAAAATCTCCTGGAGCTCATAATATTTACCGGAACACAAGTTTATCTCTAATCCGTAATCAACTTAAAGCTGCTAAACGTGATCTTGCTATTCACAGTCATCAGACTTCTGATTTACGCACCTATATATCCACAAATTTGGATCCACATCTTTCTCACATAGTTCTAAATGTAGCTAAACGTTCTACTCAACGTGCTTATAATAAACTAAGTCAACATCTTAACCGTAAATATGAGGCTCTTTCGTCTAAACAATCCAAGCCATTCATAACTCCAGATAATTGGATTGTAAATATATCCGGACGTCCTTTGACTAAAAGCGAAACCCTCATCCTTTCAAAAGGACATGATTTTTCTATTGTTCCAAATAAAATACCATATCTAGATTTCCTAGTTAACATTGAAAGGAATCTTAATCATCTAACCAGCGATAAAGCTAATGCTCTTCGCCTAGAAGTCGCTTCTTCTCTACTTAAGGCTAAACTTCCTCCTTCTAACATATCTCCTTCTGAAATGAAATCTTTACAGTCCTTGAGAAAAAATAATCACCTCATTATCACTAAAGCTGACAAGGGAAAAGCAACAGTAGTTATGGACTCAGTAAATTACAGAAGAAAACTTTCTCTTTTGCTTCGAGATCGCTCCACATATCAAGAAATTGATTATAATCCAACCAACAGACAACTAAAGAAATTAAATTCTCTCCTTGATGAAGTCATCAGTTTGGATAAAGACACAATTGAAAGACTTAAAACTCATTTTGCAAGACCTCCTAGATTTTATGGCCTTCCAAAAATCCATAAGATTGACTATCCTCTTCGTCCAATAGTAGATTGCATTGATTCTCCTACTTACCGTATAGCCAAATATCTAGCTAAATTACTGAAATCTTACATTGGCAACTCGAGTTCTTTTTTAAAAAACTCCTCAGATTTCTTAGAAAAATTAAAAGATGTCTCATTACAACCTACAGATCTTATGGTTAGTTTTGATATAGAATCTTTATACACCAATGTACCTCTTAAGGAAACTTTAAAACTACTTGCTGACATCTTTCCTCAAGATATTATAAAACTATTCGATTTCGTTATACATTCTGGTTATTTCATATGTCAAAACAAATTTTATAGCCAAGTAGAAGGAACAGCCATGGGAAGTCCTCTTTCTCCAGCTTTAGCCAACTTTTATTTGGAACATTTAGAAAAAGTCCTCTTCACATCTAGTTTCCCTCTACCATCTTTTTGGGTAAGATATATAGATGACATATTTGCTATTTGGCCTCACAGTAAAAACACTTTATCTTCCTTTTTAAACAGTATTAATTCCTTACATCATTGCATAAAGTTTACTATGGAATTAGAAGAAAACAACCAGTTATCTTTTTTAGACGTTCTCCTCATCCGATCATCTTCAAATATTCTTACAACTACAGTATACAGGAAACCAACATTCACAGGTCGTTATATTCTGAAAGAATCAGCCCATCATCCATGTCATAAAACAGGAATTATAAAATGTCTCATCAAAAGAGCCAAAACTAATTGTTCTACTTTTGATTATCTACAGAAAGAACTTTCTACTATCCAGCAACACATGAAACTCAATGGCTTTTCTGAAAAAAGTATTCAACGTCTTCTTACATCTTATAATCCTCCACAAAACAACAAAGATTCAGTACGTCGAGTACCTATTCCTTATATCTCCGGTATTTCAGAACCTATCGCAAGAATTTTGAAGAAATATGATTTAACAGCTACGTATTCTCCTATTAACAAATTGTCTTCTCATTTTCCTTCTCCTAAAGACAAACGCTCAACTTTATCTCTTCCTGGAGTTTATCAAATTCCTTGCAACTGTGATCTCTCTTACTTTGGACAGACTGGACGCTCTCTTGAAAAAAGAATCCAAGAACATCAATCATCCATTCTTCACAATAAACCTGAAAAGTCTGGTCTGGCTCAACACGGGATTGAAACTGACCACAGCATCCTTTGGTCCAAAACGCGCCTCTTACATAGATCCCGTTATAGGTTCGAACGTTTGTTCAAGGAAAGCGTGGAGGCCTTGCTCCATCATCCCAACCTGAATCGTAATGACTGCATATCTATATCAAAAATCTGGGAAAGCCTAATCAAGATTACTCATTAATTTTTTTTTTTTTTTTTTTTTTTTTTTTTTTTTTTTTTAATAGCAAATTCAATCATGTTTCTACTTCAAAATATTTCGTTTCATACTTAGTGATATAACATCACGCGGCATGTTCTAATTTCAACGATCTATTGTTAGTATTCTAGCTTGTATATTTTTTAAACTGTTCTTGTAATACCACCGACGATGGTCTGCTATTTCCAGACCGAAATATTTGGTTAAATAAATATCTTTCTTGTGATTACGTGATTATATCATTCAGTCTTATGTCGCAAGTATCCTTAAAACAACATCAAAAATAGTTTTTAATAATATTATTTCTTCTTCTTTTCAGCCATTTTCTGTCCACTGCTGGACGAAGGCCTCCTCCAATTCCTTCCACCTTTCTCTGTTCTTGGATGTGTCCAACAAAATTTGACAAGTCATCACTCCACCTTCTTTTAGGACATCCTCAGCCTCGTTTCTCTTCTTTTGGAACCCAGTTCATTAGTATGGTGGTCCATCGCTCATCTTCTCTCTGGCTAGATGCCCAGCCAATTTCTATATTAGTCGCTTGTGGTGAAGAATGATGTCAGTGATACGAGTCTGACTTCTTATCCAGGTGTTTCACTTCTTTTCTTTTAATGTGATGCCTAGCATCAGCCTCTCCATTTTTCTCTGAGTTGTTGCTAGTTTATTTGTCAGTGCTTTGTTAGAGACCAAGTTTCACAACCATATGCGATGACGGGAAGTATGCACTGGTTAAATGTCTTCCTTTTTAAACATAGTGGGACATCATTGTTTTGAAAAATGCTTTTCAATTTTCTGAATGCACTCCAGGCAAGTTGAACTCTTTTACTTATTTCCTTTTGGAGTCCACAGTTTAGATCAATGAAATGACCTAAATATGTATATGAAGAGACTCTTTCCAAGAAGTTGTTTTCTATTATTATGATTTTTGGTGTTACAAAATGTTACAAAAAACTTACACTTGGGCTCGCCGATAGTTTTTTCGGCATGAATTTCGATCCGAGTTTCGTACCTGGCTATAAAATAAAACAGGATTTACCATCTCTCTTTAACTTAACTTATGTCGCCAGTAAAATAGCCTTTTGGCTTATTATCGTAGTAATAACAATATGTTTTTAATTTTTTTTCTCTTTTTATTTTTAGGACAACTTTTCTGCTTTCATGATATATGTCTTCTATCATTATATTAAGGTAGTCTGGAATGTTTGCAAAAATTATGATATCATCTGCTTACCACCTGAAACGTCGTAAATTAAAATAATTATTTATAACACAGTTGTAGAGTCCATAATTTGTTTAAAATGAAATGCTGATCATCATATAACACTAAAGGAAAGGAGTCTAAAATGAATGATATCATCTGCATATCTTAGGTGTGTTAAGTTTCTGTTTTTATACCAAGGTTTGTCCAGTTTATATTATTAAATATTTCTTGAAGGACTGCCGTAAAGAATTTGGGCGATAGAGAGCCTCCTTGTTGGACACCTTTTTCGATTGATATTTTATTGCTTCTTGTTTGAAGTTGGATTGTTGCTGTTGCACTGTGGTATATTTCCTGGAAGAGGTCCATATACTCTCCAAGAATTCCATGATTCTGGAGTGCTTTGATTATTGCATTAGTTTTGATGGAATCAAATGCTTTTTCATAATCAAGAAAGCAGAGAGGCAATTGGTTTTCTTCTGCTTTGTTTTACTGCATGAATATGATCTTCTTCTTCTTCTGCAACTTTTCCCACTTAAGTAGGGTCGCTGTTTGTGGTGAGTCTCCTCCACAACCTCCTGTCTTGAGCTGTAGCCACATCCAAGTTCTTCATTCTCACATCCTCCTTCACCATCTCCCTCCATCTCTTCTTTGGCTGTCTGCACATCCATCTGCATGACCTTTCTTTCCACATACTCTTCCTCCCTCCTCATCACATGACCAAACCATCTCAACCTTGCCTCCTGTATCTTTGCTCCTAAGTTCGTAACTTTCACCATTCCCCTTACATAGTCATTTCTCAGACGATCCTTTCTGGTCACACCGCACATCCACCTAAGCATTCTCATCTCTGCTACCTCCATCCTGCTGATATTATTTTTCCTCAGGACCACAATTTCCATAGCATACATCATAGTTGGTCTCACTACTGTCCTGTAGATTTTTCCTTTTAGATGATCGGCACCCTCTTATCGCATAGCACTCCAGCCATCTCTCTCTCTCTCTCTCTCCAGTTCCTCCATCCTACTTGTATCCTGCATCCCACTTCTCAGTCTCACCATCCTCTTTCATTGTTGAACCTAAGTATCTAAAGTCACTGACCTTTCTGATGACATTTCCTTCCAGCTCCAGATTTGTCTCCTGGCTGCCATCCATTTTGCAACACATATACTCTGTCTTACTTCTGCTCAGTCTCATACCTCTCTCTCTTCCAGTACTTTCCTCCAACTTTCCAGTTTAGCTGCCACTTCTTCTCTTGATTCTGCACACAGCATGATGTTATCTGCATACAACATAGTCCAAAGTGCATCTTCTCTCACCTCCTCCGTCACCACTTCCATCACAATATTAAAACAGGAACGGACTTAATGCTGACCCTTGATGCAAGCCAACTGTCACTGGAAAACTTTCTGCCTCTCCCAGGCAGGTTCAAACTCTTGTCTTCACATTTCTGTACATCTCCTGCACCAACTTGACATATTTCCCCGGTACCTTCTTCTCCCTCAGACACCTCCAGACTTCTTGCCTTGGCACTCTATCATACGCTTTCTCCAGATCAATAAATACCAGATGTAGCTCCTGTTGCTTCTCTCAAAACTTTTCCATCACCTGTAAGTCGATCGACCAGGCATGAAGCCAAATTGCTCCTTTGCCATCTCCACCTCCTTCCTCAGTCTTCCATCAAGAACTCTCTTTCTCTAGGATTTTCATTGTGTGGGACATCAACTTTATTCCTCTGTAATTCTTACAGTCTTGGGCATCCCCTTTACTCTTGTTGTAGATGGGGAGAAGAGTACTTTCCCTTCATTCCTCAGGTTTATTTTCCTGTTGACAAACTTTTATTAATAGGTTCCACAGCAGGTCAAACCCCCCCCCCCCCGTGCCTTCCATGCCTCCACTGGGATCCTGTCAGGGCCCACCGATTTTCCATTCTTCATCCTCTTTATGGCTTTCTTCACTTCCACTCTACTAATGTTCTGCACCATCTCCCCTCATAAGGCTCCCCATCTTTTCTGTGAGTCCTTGCATTTTCTTCATTCAAAAGCCCTTAAAAGAATATTGTCCATCTGTTTCTTATATCCACATCCCTCCTTAATACCCTTCCTCTAGGGTATTATTGCATGAATACGATCAATTGTGTTAAAACCTTTATGGAATCCTGCTTGTTCTGCAGGTTGATTTGAGTCTAGAAGAAGGGTTAACCTGTTATTACTTTTGTGAAAATTTTGTACAGATTAGAGAGAATACTAATTGGTCTATAGTTCGTTACTTCTTCTTTGTCTCCTTTTTTAAATAACAGTATCAGAGTAGCATTTTTCCAGTTTTCCGGTATCTTTCCATCTTCTAAGTCTAAATTTAGTAAGTTGTGATGTGAATTATGTTGTTTCCTCTCATTTAATCTGGGTGCTATCGGAGAGCTCCTGAGAGATTTGTGTTTTTTGTTGATTTATTGGTGTTTTGGATTCAATTTTTTTTTGTTTTGGTGTTTTGGATTCAATAATTTTGGTATATTATTAGAGCTTTATTAACGTGGTTAGTGTACTAAGTGTTTTATAACATAATCTATGTCGGAAGTCGCCGCTAGATGACTTCGTAATGAGTAGTGTTCGTGCAAGCTCCAGATAAGATAAGTATCATTTTCAGTTATCGATACAAATTACTTAATATTGTGTAGTTTTGTTTTGTTTGCCTTGCGTATTTTAGTGCGTCTATTTTTGGTGTGTTATAACGTTTAATTTGACAAAACACGTTACAGATAAATATGGCACCTGTGCGTAGGAAAATGGCGGCCAGTAATGAAGGTTCGCCATCGTTATCTAAGAACGGTAGCATAAAAGAAATGAGTCAGTGTACTAGCTGTGAAATGTACGCTTTGCGGAGTGCGGTCGGAGTGTGGTTAGATGATGATAAAGGATTGAATGTGTGTAGAAAATGTAGGGAGAATGCGGAATTGAATTGTATTTCGGATCGTGAGTGTGATATTTTTGTCAACCTTCAAAATGAAGGAAATAGGGATATGACAAGAAACGGCAAGGTTGTACATGAAAATTGTGAGAGTGTGAATGATAGTATAAATGGTTTCTCAGAGAACAAAAAAGATGAGATAGATGCATTGAGTGAGATCGCGTTGTTGAATAGTGCGATAGAAAGAGCAAAACAGCAGCTAGAGTGCATGAATAAAAGTAGACTGAATGAACCAACCAATAATAAAAGGTATGACAGGAAAAATAGACGTATGAATGTGAACATGAACAAAATGAAGGATAGAGTGCTGTATGGAGACTCGTTAGTACGAGGTGTGTTAGTAGAGGACTTGACAAAATCGTACCAACCTGGTGCGACCATAAAGGACGTAACTGCGTCTATTAGAGAGCAAAAGGAAAGGGTGAAAGAAATGATTGTTGTGGCAGGTACGAATGATTTGAAAGGAGATAAAATGGAAATGATAGAAGACCTGAATGAATTGTTTGAGGTAGCAAAAGAAAAGAGTGAGAGAGTTAGAATGATTAGTCTTTTGCCACGGTATGACAGTGAAATGTTTAAAAGGAGGGCTATAATTGCAAATGACTTTATGCGTGGGTTATGTATGACGAGTGGTGTGGAATTTGTGGATGTGTGGAGTGAGTTTGATGGGTGAAAGGATCTATATAAGATGGATGGCTTGCATTTGAATGGTTACGGTGTAAGAAGACTTGAGAAAGTGTTGCTGAATGTAGTGGATGTGCAAATTCAGGGAAACTAGATTTGTTAGGGGGGGGGGGTAGAGATACAGTCCTTAAGGAGGCAGTTGAATGTAAGAATGAATATAATATGCCAGAGCAAATAAGGACAACAAATCAGAGTGGGATAGTTAATATAAAGCATCAAGGTAGGGTTGGGGCTAATGGGGGTCTTAAATTCATGTACACTAATACTAGGAGTATTAGGAACAAGAAGGAAGAGTTTTTGGCCATGGTTGGCACTTCCAGACCACAGGTTATAGGTATTAGTGAAACATGGCTGACTGTAGATGATATAACTAGTGGGATTGAATGTGATGGGTATAGTGTGTTCAGGAATGACAGAGAGAATAAAATGGGGGGAGGAGTATTGTTGATGATAGCTGATGAGCTCCAGCCAAGGAGAATAGAAGTTGAATTGCAGGATAGAGAAAAGAGCACATTTGAGGCCATTTGGTGTGAGATTGTGGCTAGCAGAACTAAATATACAATTGGGTGCTGCTATAGACCAGGTGATGGAAAAGATGGTGGTGACAGTATGCACAAGCAAATAGAAGAAATGGGTGGAAGGAGGGTGATTATTATGGGAGATTTCAACTATGGTCGCATTGATTGGAGTGAGGAGAGGACACACGGGAGGAAGGAACTGGATTTTATGCGGTTATTAAGGGATAACTATCTGCGACAGCATGTAATGGAAAATACTAGGGGTCAGAGAGTGCTTGACCTAGTAATTACATCTGAGGATTTGGCTGTAACAAATATGACCACATTGCCACCAATCGGTGAGAGTGATCATAGGGTCTTAACTTGGGAGGTGGCTAAAGGTGTAGAATTTTCAATTAAGACAGGGTACATGTGGAATTATCGGGCGGGAAAGTACGACAAGCTTAGGAGTTTGATTGGTTCAGTGCCATGGCATGTACAACTGCAAGGACTAGAAGTTGATAGTGCATGGGAGGTAGTTAAGAAGTGCTTGCATGAAGCAATGGCTGACTGTATACCTAGAGTCCGAATAATAAATCAAGTAGGGGTTAAATGGATGAATAACACCATTAAGCTTGAGTTGCAAAAAAAGAAACAACTATGGAGGGAATTTAAGGAGAAGGGTGACCGGCAGGCACATGAACGGTATAAAGCGCAGGCCAGAAGGGTGACGAGTGTGGTAAGAAAAGCAAAAAAGGATTACGAAAGAACATTGGCCATGCAGGCTAAAGAGAATCCTAAACAGTTTTTTAGATATGTAGCAAGTAAAAGGAAAAATGTACATGGCAGATTGATTTTAAAGAATGCCGATGGTAGGGAGGTAACTGAATCAGTTGAGATAGTTGAGTTACTGAGTGAGCACTTTGCAAAAGTATATCATCCAGGTGGTGACATTGCAGAAACGAATAAACCAGTAGATTATACGGGAATTGTGGTTAATGAAGTGGAGGTGAGTAGTCTATTGCATAACCTCAATGTCAATACATCTGTGGGATTGGATGGTATACCAGCTCGTGTTGTACGAGAAGCAGCTAAAGAATTGTCAGTACCCTTGACCATTTTGTTTAATTTGAGTCTCGGGTCTGGGTTAGTCCCGAGCGGGTGGAAAGAGGGGAAAATAGTTCCACTGCATAAAGGTGGTTCCAAGACTGCTGTTGTAAATTACCGACCGATTAGCATATCAGGAATCATTGTCAAGGTCTTAGAGAAAATAGTCAAGAGGAAAATACAAGATTGGATAGAAGAAAATGGGATACTGTATCGGGGACAGCATGGTTTTGTGAAGGGTAGGTCATGCCTCAGTAACTTGCTCACGTATTATAACACAGTGACGGCTGAACTGGATAAGGGTAATGGGTTTACGGTGATTCTACTGGACCTTGCCAAGGCCTTTGACAGGATTCCACATGGAATTCTAATCAGTAAATTGCAGCATATGGGAATGGACATAGGGTTGGTGAGATGGATAGGAGGGTGGTTGACGGAGAGATATCAGAGAGTGGTTTACTCGGGAGTAGAGTCCACAAGACGGCCTGTGACTAGTGGTGTGCCACAAGGATCTGTTCTTGGACCACTGCTGTTTAATTTGTTCATAAATGATATAGGAAATGATCTGAGAGGAACAGTTCATTTGTTTGCGGATGATGCGAAGTTGGGTAGGGCAATAGTGAATGCAGATGACTTCAAAATTTTGCAGGATGATTTGGATAGATTGGAGGTCTGGGCTAAGGAGAATGGATGTCAGTTTAATGTGGCAAAATGTAAGGTTATGCAATTTTGGGGTGAAAAGATTGGCGGCAGTTTATTGCATTGGTGGAACCCAGCTCCAGGAAATTGATGAGGCACGAGATTTAGGAGTGTTGGTGGATAAGGAATTGAAATTTAGGGGACACATTGCAAAAGTGACCAAAACAGCTCATCAAATCACTTGGTTGCTGAAGAATACGTTGACAAGCAGGTTATTGTTCCTCTCTATCGAGCCTTGATAAGACCCCATCTAGACTACTGTGCTCAGATTTGGTCACCTAGGTTTCTTCTTGATGGGGAGGAGGTGGAGAGGATCCAGAGGCGAGTGACCAAGATGATAGCAGGTCTGTGGAATGAACCGTATGAGAACAGGTTGAGGATTTGTGGGTTGCAAAAATTGGTTGATAGGCGGAGGAGGGGAGATATGATTGAGACATTCAAATTACTGAAAGGTTTCTATAAAATTAATTCAGAAGATATTTTTGAGAACAGGGCTGGTTGTGGGAGGACTAGGGGACATCCATGGAAACTGGGCAAAAGTGTGGTTAGTAAAGGTGTTAGAGCTGGGTTCTTTACTTTTAGAGTAGTGAATGAGTGGAATGCGCTCCCTGAGTCTGTAGTGGATGCTGTGACAGTGAATGAGTTTAAGGCGAGGTATGATAGATACTGCATGAATGTCAGATAGTTGTGATGAATATGATTTGGGGCCTCCCTCGATGAGTCTAATGACTCCCTGGAGTTGCCCGTAATAATAGTAATAGTAATAGTAATTAATTAATTCTATGTGAATTAGGTTTTCACCAGGACATTTTCCATTTTTCATTTGTTTTAATGCTTGGTTTATTTCATCTGAGGTGAATGGGGGGATGAATTCCATATGTGATGTGGAAGCGTTATTTATATTTAATTTATCTATTGAAGGATCACTATAGAGTTCTTTAAAAAATTCTTCAAGTCTGCTTAGGATTTGTTCTTGGTTCCTTATTGCAATTATTTGACTTTTACCAACTGATAAATATTTTTTTAGTATTTTCATATTTTTATTATTTTGAATTGTTTCTTTTATTTTTGTAGTGTTATACAATCTTATTTCGTTTCTCATCTTTTTCCTTATTGTTTTGCATAGTTCTGCATGTTCTATTTTAGAAGTTAAGTTTTTGTCCTGTTTCATATTTTGTCTCTTTTGTAGTGGTTGTAAGGTTTCCTGTGAAAGTTTATGGTCTTTTTGTTGTTTATTGCTTTTGAATTTGTTGGCTGCTGAGATTGTTACTGCCATTAGGTTTTTGCTTAGTTTATTTATGTCTTCAAATATATTTATTGTCTAGTTTTTGATTGGGTTTTTCTTCGTAATCATTCTTTTTGTTTTCAATAGGTTTTAAGTCAAAACTTCTTGATTTTTTGTTGTTTAGCCATTTTATTGAAAGCATTTGGGGTTTATTTTACTTTTGGCTCTCACCAGTCAGTGGTCACTTCCTATTTTTACTTGATTTAGTACTGAAGTATCTTGGACTATTTCTTTATTATTACACAGTATATAACCTATTTCATTTTTTATTTCTGTATTTGAACTTCTCTGTGTCCATTTTCTTTTGGGGACTTCCTTAAAAAAAATGTGTTCATAATGTAAAGCTTGTTACTGATAGAGAATTCTGTAAGAGCTATTCCTGAGTTGCTGCTTGTACCATATATGTATGGTCCTATTGTATCTATTTGGTGAGAGGGATGACCTATTTTGACATTAAAATTGTCCATTACTATAATAAAGTTTTGATTGTTATTTCTTTTTTATCTAGAGTGTGCTGCAGTGAGTCATAAAATGTTCCTATCTCTTCATTAGTGTGGGATGAGATGGAAGCATACATTTGAATGATCCCGATTTTAAGTTTGGAGTTTATTTTAAGTGTGATTTCTATTATTCTTTCATCTGTATAATTAAATTCTTCTATAAGGTGTGTAATTGTTTTCTTAATTAGAAATCCTACTCCATATTGTCCTTTGGTTTTCCCATAATAGTATAAGTGATCTCCATTTTTTAGTTTTATTAAATGTTCATCCTGCCTGTGTCGATAATTAAATGTTTCTATATAGAAGAAAAGAGGATTGCATTGATTATTATTATATTTATGAATTCTTTGAACTATCTTAGTATTGCTTATTATTTGAGAAAGCTTCCCCACTACATCATGTTCTAACCTCCATAAGTGGTTATTTAGTCACATCCAGCATTTGTCCATTATGGTCATAGGCTTTATGACCTTTCTTTCTTCTTCTTGGCATTGTAATGAAGGGGTTTTGGCCTAATCTCCCATTGCTGGCCACATAACGTCTTGGGAGATGCATTTTATAGCTTTTTGCCAGCTCTTTGCTCAGTATCAACTTTGCCATGGCTGATTACGACACTGTTTCCTGAGGGGTGGGGGTCCATGTGGAGGTGTGATACTAAGACTTCTTGGGTATGGCCCTCCAGACTTCACCAAAATACTGGCACTGCCATCTATATCAGTTCCATCAGGGTTTTTGACTGTGTTGTAGGTCACCAGCCCACCACAGAAATCCATTCTAGGCTTAACTTTGCTCAACATGCTATGAGCATGACTGATGGCTAGTCAGCCAAGATCCTGGTAGGAGAACAGTTAATCCTCCTTAAATAATAATAATATTATTTGTTAATACTAATTTCTAGCATGTGGCAACAGTTTTTAATTGATAAACCACCGATTGCTGTATATACCTTGTATTCCCGTTTTCTTTGATTTGCTTGTTTCTGTACACTGATGATGTATTGTTATTTTCAGTACAAAATATCTGTACATTCATTTCATTAAAGTTAATTACTGTGGTTATTGTGTGAGTTATTGTTTGTATCTTCATCCAGATTTCTTTTTCTATGGAATATTCTTCCCTCAGACCAATTTAAATTTCATGTCCTTTGGCACTACAGTAGTACCAGCTGGGTGAAGTGTGTGAGAATTTCTACTTCTTTCCTGGTCTAATCTACAAAATCATTTTGCCATAAAGATTCTTAAGTTTTAAAAGAGGTATATCATGAATAGACATATCGATACAAAATTAATAACGGAAAAAAACTCACGTACAAAGATTATTTAATAGTATAATTTTCGATACAATAACTGACAATTCCAAAAAGTGCCACCTAAGTAGTTGGTGTAAGATAACTAAAAAGGTCAATAACTTTCCTAAAATAAAAATAGAAAAACATAAAAAAATAAATTATATTGAATACTTTAAACCTGAAGTCTGGACTTGCAGAACATTCCCTCTTCACTAGACACAGAGTTCATTGGAGAAAGACAAGAGTTCTTCACAAAAGTTAGTTTCTCATGGAACGCCTTTATAAAGAAACATGTGAAACTCTACTTCATTCTCCTAACTTAAACAGATCCGATGGCTTATGTCTATCCCCTTTATGGGAGATAGTACTTTACAAATCAGCTAATCTTTCCTAACTTTTTATTGTATTGATTTTTTTTTTATATATATTTATTTATTTTATTTTTTTAT
This sequence comes from Typopeltis vanoorti, assembly GCF_054136105.1. Lineage (NCBI taxonomy): Eukaryota > Metazoa > Arthropoda > Arachnida > Uropygi > Thelyphonidae > Typopeltis > Typopeltis vanoorti. Next base: position 87,984,044 of record NC_143564.1, on the reverse strand, counting down.
TTTTATTTTAGGAAAGTTATTGACCTTTTTAGTTATCTTACACCAACTACTTAGGTGGCGCTTTTTGGAATTGTCAGTTATTGTTTAATTTGAGCTTAATGTACTGAAGATGCCTGTGACACACAGGCGAAAATTATACTATTAAATAATCTTTGTACGTGAGTTTTTTCCGTTATATTAATTTTGTAACCATAAAGATTCTTGTTTACTTGCAACATACTGAAAGAACTCTTTGGGATTATCTTTGGCCTTTACTTCTGATTTCCTTTTATACTCTGGTTTTGCCTTTCTTACTATGCTGGTTACCCTTCTGGCCTCTGCTCATCTTCCCACTGGTCATTTTTCACCTTGAATTCCCTGCACAATTTTTTTTTTTAAACTCCAACTTAATGTTGGTTTTCGTCTATTTAACTCCCACTTGATAGAGAGAACTGTAACTTAACTTCTACACTATTTCAAGGTACCAACTAAGAAATGGCAACTAGTTCTTATATGTGTCGCCCATCTCTGGACAAATACCATGGTAAAGTGAATCTCAAGATTGAACTTAATATCTCCAAAGCTGTTGATGGAGTCTGGCACAAAGGCCTAAGTTAGCTCATCATTTATGGTATCTGCATTGATGTTGCTAACTTTCTAACCATATGGAACATTCTTGTCTGGGATGATTTGTAGGAGAGTGGTTAATTATTTCTTGGGTTCTTATTGGATTATATCCATTTAGTAAGGCTATTTCTTTGATAATTTCCAATTGTTGTTTTAGAGAGTCTTCAGAAGAACAAATCTCGTGTGCTCTGGATATTAAAGATTTTATGATGTCATATTTTTGAGATGGATGGTGAGCTGATGTATTTTGGATATAATGACCCGAAAAAGTTGATTTTTGGTAGACAGAAGTGGAAATGGATCCATCTTGTTTGTGCTGGGTGTGTATATCAAGAAAGGAAATACCATTTGATAATTCCTTTTCTATTGATCTGAGAATGCACAGTGTTGATTTTTTGTAGAAATGAGTAGAGTTCAGGTTCTGTGTGACTCCAAACTGCAATGACGTCATCAACGTAGCATTGCTACATTGTTGGTTTTTGATCAAGGGCAAAAATTCTATCTTGTAGGTGTTCAAGAAAAAGTTGACTAAGGGTGAGCTCACTGCTTTTCCTTCCTGTGGTTTATATATTTTATCTTTCCGTGTGAAGTAACCTGATGTGATTGCAAATATGAATAGTTCCACTATGTCTAGTGGAAATTTTTCGATTAACAAATCTATTGTTTCTTTTGATTTTTGAAACTCTGTTTTTTTTAATTCAATTCCTGTTGTTGTTCATTAGTTGTACTGATGATGTCTTATGATACATAAGATGAAATGTTTACATAATAAAAATGTTATTTACTGTGGCATATGTGTTATTCTTTAGTTATGTATACTCCACAGGTTTCACTATATAAAAAGCTATTATATAAATCATAAATCCTCTCAACTAGCAAATATGACTCTCTGATTTAATGGATGTTATCCCTAAGAGCTCCATAAAAATACTTGCCTCAATACATAAAAGTGCAATTAGTTTAATTACCTGTCTCATATCAGCACATTCCATCCACTTTCACATAGGTGTTTAGTTTCATCTGCATCTGTCTGCTACAAATATTTATGTAGTAATTGTTCGTAAGAACTAGCATCAATAATTGCTCCATTCTCTATGAAATCCATTTAAACCGCATGTAGCTACCACTTAATATCCCTTCACAGTTCAACTCTAAACTCACAGAACAAGTTTCTCTTCCTCTGTTATTCATTGTGCACCAGAACTGACTCCTATCCTATGTCGCCTGTATATACTCTCTTACTCCACTTGTATCTATCCCACAGTATGGAAATTGGCCTATATTCAACCCATTCCCAAGAAGGGTGACAAATCACTGCCATTTAACTACTATCCTAACTCACTCACCTCAATCCTGTCTAAAGTAAAGGAGAAAATTGTCAATTCCCAACTCCCAAACTACCTTTAAGGCACCTATCTAATAAATGACCACCAGTATGGATTCCATCACTGCTGATCAACAAGAGATCTGCTCACATATGTCACTATCTTTGAACAAATGCCATGGAGAAGTTTGGTGAATCTCAAGTAGTTGCACTTTATCTTCACAGCTTTTGAGTGGGTCTGGCACTAAACAAACTTCCGTCATTTGCTCTGTAACAGGACTTCTGTAGTTGGATTGCCAGCTTTCTGTCTGGACACACACTATGTGTGATGGTGCATGGTCCCTTATCCTCTCACCATTCAACTAATACTAGAATTCCACAAGGTTCTGTTCTCTCATGAACCCTCTTCCTGCTATACATCAGTGACCTATTTCAGTTGATCTCCAACCCAATACACAGTTTTGCAGATGACAGCACATTGCACTCCTCCCTTTCATTGATAAAATTTACTCTACACAACTCATTTCAACCTACAGACTTCAACCATCACTGCCCTCAGTTTTGATCTCCAAGCCATCCTCCAATGGGGTTCAGATAACCTCGTCAATTTCAATGCTAGTAAAACTCATTTCTGTCTTATTTCTCACAAAAAAAGAACCATTTTCTCCCACTATTATTTTTGACAACACCCTCAATTTCCAGAAAGATGAGATTTCTCTTCTTTGAATTACCCTGACATTAAGCCTCTCCTGGCATAAACACATCACAACCACTGCGTCCTCAGCCTCTAAAAAACTAAGATTTCTCTTTCCCTCTAGACATTACTTCACCTTTGAACAGCTGTTAACCTTATACAAATCATAAAATGTTTGACTCAATACAGAGGAGAGCAATTAAACTTATGAATGACCCATCTCTTACCAACTCATTTCTCCCACTTTTGCACAGGTATTGGTTTCTGCAATATGTGTATTCTATAAATATTTTTATGGCAAATGTTCATCTGAAATAGCATCAATAATTCCCTCACTTAGTACTAAGTCCAAAGTATTGAAAATGGAGCATATCCAACTGCTGCTACTCATCCCTTCACAGTGCACCTTCAAACTCACAGAACAATTATATTCTATAATATAGTATATTATATTCCTTGTGAAACACATCAGGTGAAACAGTCTTCCACCTGATGTGTTTTGGAACAGTCTTCCTCATGCCATTTTCCCCATGAACTACAACTTCCACCTTTTTAAGAAATAAGTCATTGGGTTTCTCCTTAACCATTTGCCCACACAAATGAAATATGCACCACATCATTGTTGATCCATATTTTGTTTGTAAATCAAGTAATTACATAATACAAACTAGTTTAATCTCTATCATGTCCTTGCATATTATTTATCTTATTCAGATTTCAAAATGCTCAGTTTTCTAAAAAATAAACAGACGGATTTCTATTGCCTTTTGTATTTTTAGACAGCAACCAAATAAAACACAGGGTCCAACTGTTGATCAAACACTTTCACATCTTGACCAGTTAAGACAGAACTGTAAACAAACATCATGTAAGTATTCATGATATATTTCTTGATTTTTACTTAATATTTATTACTGTAATATATTCCACTGTATCATTATAAAGAAATTCACTTATCTGTATTTTATTATCTCTGAAAAATGCTTAATATAAATATTTAACATTGTAAAGTGTTTAATATAAATTAATTGCTAGATTCAACAGAGTAGTCTTCATTTATATTTCAGTTTTATATCAAGAAAGGGTAAAATTATCCATATGTTATAGGCAAATAAGCAAACTGATATATGCACTATGGAAATAATCCACATTTTGTTTATATCTATCTTTTCAAACGTTCTTTTTGAAGTTTCCAAAATAGTCAAATACTATTACAGAAGTCAGGCAGTTTATCAGTATAAGTTGAGTTTGCAATGCAAAAACAAGCTTTTTTTTTATCTCAGGAATTCATATTATGCTTTCTTAGTACCTTAAGGATTCCACTGCATTTATTAGTTCTCTTCAGATATTATCTAATAATCAGTTAGAACATTGAAAAACTCACATCTGAGCAGTATGTTGTTCATATGTATGAACTGCTGTGAGTTCTGTGTACTATCGATTAGTTTTTGAAATTTTGTTTTACAGTTTCATAGTATAAACATTTGGCTAATAATATCTTCTCCATGTATATTAGCTGCTGTGCATTCTATGTACAAGTTGCAACAATTAAATTTCCTGGCTTGCCTTACTCATACTATAATGAATATGCCAAGTCGGGCAGAACCATATGAATTACAAGTTTGGGTATGCTGTTGCCTTGAGTTGTATCAAGCAATCAAGTCAATATTTGACAAGCTGTAGTAGTGTTTGGAAGTGTGTTTGTTTCTTTTAGTAGAAAAATGAGTTAATTTTGGAACAGAACATCAACATCAAGTTTTGTGCAAAGCTAGGCAGAGTGCCAGTGAAACTCATGATGTGTGGTTACTGTAATGATACCATGAAAAAGTGTAGTGTATTTGAGTGATATAAGACGTTTAAAGATGGATGGGAAGACATGAGATGTGGAAAGAAATGGGCCATCACAAGCTCTTCAACTAATTATAACGCACTTTAGCATTCAAAACTATAAACATGTTTGTTACTTTTATTCCAAGAGCTGTCCTGTAAAAAATCAATGTAATTACTTAATAGGGCATGCTGTGTATAACTCATGTGCTTAGATCTTTTTTTGTATATTTTCTGATATCTTTATTGTCTTTATGTGGTTTTTAGTCAGTAAACTGCAAAACGTTTAGAAGTTGTTGTTTTTTTGTTACATTAAATTGATGAGTATTCCTGCTGTTGTATATTTACTGATCTGAATACTGTCTTACATATGTTATTAATACTACTAGCTTGATGTTTGTAATGATTTCTGTCTCTTTGTGTACTTAATTTGTCATTTTCACAAAAATTTTACTTAAACAGTTAAAATGTGTTACCTGTTCTACACGCTCACTGTTGAGAATGTGGTTGATGTTGTTTCTTTCCATTTTCATGTTTTGATTTCATTTCAGTTTCCTTTAATCAGTTCACATCATTTGTCCAATTTGGATAAACAGTCCTGAAAAATTTGTGGTGGATCTATTTAAAAGGATAACATCTTCATAAAGTGGTAATGACCTTAATCATCTATGTTCACATCTGGTTTAAATATTGCTTGTGCTTGAAACTATGTTTCTATTCATCTTTCAGTCTAATTGCTGATTTGTAACTACTTATGACATTCAGTAGGAAATTCCTATTTAATTCTTAAATTCAGATTTTTAATTATTCGTGAAAAGAGCTCTCTTCAATTCACTTCTTGAAATCTTGAATTCTGATCATATCAAGGCGTACATAGGTCATACTAGGAGAAGTTTTGAAATCAGTAAAAAAGAATATATAAGCAATATTGAAAACAAGTGAGAATTAAAAAACACACAGAGAACACATTCACAGAAGGTCACTTGGTAAATTGGCAAACTTTCTCCATATCTTACTTAGAATAATTTCATCAAGTTATTCAAGGAATCTTCCACAGTCATTCGCTTACAAGGCACATTAAATAGAAATCAAGGACTTATACTTTGTGACTTCTGGAATTCAGTCATTAATTAGTATATGTAACATTCATGACTGCACATGATGTGCATAATGATACTGGTGATTAAACTATCAATCCAGTATTTTTTCAGTTTAAAGAAATAACAGCTGTTGGGAAACATTTACAGTTTTTGTTGTTTTTTTGTTTATGTTAAATATCTTCCTGAAAATGCAGCCAGTCATATATAGATAGTGAAATATGTTGAAGAAACATTCATTTTTAATAATAATAAAAAAATAAGACTGCGAGTCAAACCTAGTTAATTATAGTTAATTATTAAAGTTGATATAAATGTACTTATTGTGAATAATCTACAAATATCATACAAATGATATTTGTAGATGATTATCTATACTTACAGATATCTACACGTATCTATTGATGTTTCTCTTCATTTCTGTTAAATTGTTCCTGCTGACCTCTCACATTCTCCCTGATCAAAACAATGGTAGGCCTTGCACAACTAAATGATACCCATTCATCATGATATCTGATTGTTGCATCATGTAAAGTATGTGTGTGTGTTTAAGTCAATATCGAATACAATTCATTTGGCCAAGTCTCAAATTTTGGCCCCTCTATGTTCATTATCCAGTGAATTGGACTTCTACTGATGGTGAAGCAATATGGAAAGATGAGAAGTGGATACTGGGCCAATGGTCCTGCTTGCTTCCCCTTCCCCATTTTCTATGTTATGTGGAAGTTTTCTCCCCATTATATAGTTTTGATTGTTGGGATATTATGACTTGATTTTTTTTTTTTTTTTTTTTCTCATGTATCAATGCTGCACACAACAGGTCTCAAGACCTATAACACATCAGTGTCATGTGCAGGCAAGTGATTTGAGAGAGAGAACAAGGAATGTGTTAATGTATTTCTTGAAGTGTTGTATTCATTAGAGAAAACAGAAGTACAGGTATCCCCCTGCTTAACGCTATTTTGCTTAATGCGGATTTGATTATCGCGGCGAAATTAATTGTGGCAATCCCTTGATATACACGGCAAGAGTTTTGATTAGCATGCCTTTAAATTTACCACGCAAAATCATGCTCATGCCACGAAGCTAGCAGCCTCATGGTCCTCCAAATTCTCTTAATGATCTGTGTGAGAATGTGAAAGTTTTATTTATCCCACCAAATACAACATCATTGTTACAACCGATGGACATGAGAGTCATTGCAACTTTAAGAGTCTATTTTCTTAAAAAGACATTCTGAAAGGGTAGAAACAACAACGATTTTTCCAAAATTCCATGAATTTTGGAAAAAATATAACATTAAACACGCAATTAAGAACATTTGTGTCTTGTGGGAGCAAGTGTCTTCTAGTTGCATGAAAGCTATTTGGAAAAACCTTCTGCCAGAATGTGCTAATGACTTAGGTTGTTTTCAAAATCCTGTGAACAACGTGGTCAAAGAAATCGTTGCAATTGGTGAAGACCTCGGTTTTGATGGTGTTGATGCAGATGTTAAAGAATTATTGGATTCAAATTCAAAAGATTTCAGTGACAATGATCTTCTTGAAATTGAACAACACCCATATGAAGACAACAAACAAATGGAATGTGAAGATGAGATTCCAAAGGAAATAACAGTCAAAGAACTGGATGGAATATTTCACTGTTTAGAATCGCTTAAGTAGCAAGTAATGGATATGATTCCAAATGTTAATCGAAGAATGCTTGTTTGCCAAATTTGGAGAGTCATTTTGCTTGTTATCGTAGAATTTATGCCAATAAGAAAAAAACTAAAACTGTTCAAACTACTCTTTATAACTCCTTTTGATTAAAAAAATTTATTAAACATTTACTTTGCATTCATTTTTTATCTTTCCTAAAAGAGTACCATATAAAACGAACTATTAGTAGAGTAATCAATCAGGGATGAATTGTACTTTTTACTATTGATTATTAGATTTGATTAACGCGATTTTGATATACGCGGTAACATCGAGGTATTAATTAACCGCGTTAATCGAGGGATACCTGTATATGGAATGAAGGAAGAGGATGAAAAGTTGGTTAAGTGAATCAGGAGCTCAACCATATATGAATATGATTAGTAGCTGCCAATGTTTGTACTTAATTAGAGAAATGATGGTGGTAGTGGCCATTTGAGTGGAGCAGCATCTTCGACATATTGTCTGCACATTGGAGCAGCATCTTCAGCATATTGTCTGCATTCTGAGGGAAGTTGAGTGGATTAGGGATTTAACACATCATGTCCATAGGTTGAAGGGGCTATGGACATAATGTGTTTATACTAGGATAGGTGTGATGTGAAAGTCAACCAAAGAAGAAAAAGTGAATTTGGTTGGTGAGTGGCATGTTGTCAAAAGTGAGGGTTTGTGAGACATTGGCTTTCTTCTAGGAAATAAGACAAGGTTGTGATTTGATAGCATTATAATTCATTAAATTATCTTCACTCTCACTTGAAAATGGCAAACAGATTGGTGTTTATCCTTTTGGTAGAAGATCAGAGAGGATATACTGCAAGTGGTTTGTGGAATAGTAGAAAGAGATTTATGTTGGTTATCTAAACAAGAGTTGAAGGAGAAGACTGATGCCAAGAGGTTATCTTCAGGAGATTTCAATTAAACTTTGCCAAGAAATTATATTCTTGTTTAATCCAAATCTGTGAGTGAAGTATCTTCATGACTAGACTACTTGTATATAAAAGATAATGACTTCACATCAGTTGCCTTAGTATCCCATAATGCAAAGTACACTCCCTTTTGAATGTGTATAATGAGGGCTACTACCCAGACTGGTTTTGACCTTTATAGAGGTCTAATCAGTGGGAGCCAGATCCAGAAGAGATAATAAGGTTGAATAAATGCAGGTCATATATTTCTCATATACAGTGAAAAGGTGTATCACGTTATTATTAAAACTCGAGATCAGAGATAGTTATAGTGTGTGTTTTCATTTGGTTATAATTTAGATCTTTATCTTTAGGAGATATTACCATTGTTCTCAGAATGAGGGATGAGACAAGTGGAAATGTAAGGTAGAAGTTTTGCCAATACCCTCAGTAAGGGACCAGAAGGCTCAACTATCATTTGATTGAGAGGCAAACTTAGTGCATTTGGCCCTTAAAATTCTGCTTTAGATTTTCTAGTGTCTTTTTGAAATTGTTACAAGCTGTAGTGTAAGATGAGCAAGACGCTTCTATTTTTCAAGCTATTGAATTTATGTTGCATTTGTAGTTTTGACTGCTTTGCCACATTGGTGTGACACATTTTCACTACTTGTATATGGGAAATATATGACTTCTGCATTATTTCAACATTGGTATCTCTTCTGGGACTGGCCACTATTGAGACCTCAATAGAGGTCAAAAATAGTGGATAGTGGTCTTTCCTATAATGCATAGCATTATACATGTGCTAAAGGATGTGTGTTTTGCATTATTAGATACTAAGGCAATTATGTGGAGTCATTAGCCTGTATATACAAGTACCTTAGTCATGAGGATACTTCATGTCCAAACTGTTTGCTTACACTTGGACAAAGGATTAAACAAGAGTATGGTTTCTTCACAAGTTTGAGTTAAATTATAATCAAGTGAAAGGCTTTATAAGAGCTTTTCAGTTGCAGACAAGTTAGCCAATCTAATACAAAGATGGCAAGGTTTTTCATTCCACAAAACAGGCACTGACTAGAAAACACACAATTTACAAACATAATATGCTCGCCCCATAGCCTTGGTTGCTTTGGTCATAAATCCAACCAACCAAGCAGTCAGAATTCTGGATCTTGAAATCTCCAAGGGAGATTATCTCACTGTTTGAGTAATTAGACTATATATGTGACTAACTCTCAAAGATAAATAATTAAAAATGGACAGTATATTCATCAGAATTAAGAGTATAATAAGACAACAACAACAAAAAGAAAAAAAAAAAAGGCAAGGAAATATTGAACCTAAGCAGATCATATGATGGAGATTCCAGGATGGAGATTCCAGGATTCCTGATAACCATTGGCATGGGATATCAGAAATGACAAAAGCACATGTTACACCCTTTTTATGGAAGGCATCATGCATGATGTAATGTGAAAAGTTTAAGCAAATGGTAAGCAAAGAAGTTCTGCAATTTTAAAACATCATCTAAATATCCACAGGTTCTGTCTAAGCTTCAGTGATAGAATAACATATCAGATTTGGAAAGTGTGTAAGTGGTGTTGCACATTGTTGGTGTGGGTATTGAGTCCCCAGATGGCAAAGTATGTGTAAAGTATTTTATTTATTTTTTTATATGAAGTTTTGTTATTTTTTTGAGTGGAGTGAGTGAGTGAGTGAGCAAACGAACGAATTAACTTATTTATTTATTATTTTCTTTTATGGTTTTCTATTAACAACGATGACACTATTTTTTTTATGCTCCCTTTCATGGCTGAGGAATAGTGGGACAATTTATAAAGCAGGGGAATGAAGGACTTATCGATGCATCTCCTACACAGGGTCTTGAAATGCCCGTTACAAGCTGCTATACATGAATTTCCTCCGTGTTCAACCCAGAAGAGTAATAGCAGTAGGATTATTTACTAACTGATTTGGAAACAGGTTCAGTCCTTTGTACTAGCTGGCCTGTAGAAACTATTTTACTGGTATACTCTCTCAAAGTGATGGGGTGCTGGCTGTCTAGCTGAATAATTGCAGTCAGGAGAGTATGTCCAGCAGAGACATCATACCCATTGCATGCAAAGATAAAGGGACTGGACAGAAATGACTGTCCCTGCACTAGAGACAAAATGTGACAAAAAAATAAATAAATTATCTATCACCCAACCATTATCTACCACATAAGTTATATAAAACGAAGCCTTTTAAGGGCTTCTTTCATAACATTTTAATAGTTTATAATTATTTTTTTAAAAAATCAAATATTTGCAGAATTTAATGCCGAAACAGCCAACTGAACATCTATTTTGGAGGTACCCTACTACACCAAATTTTATATAAAAAAAAAAAAAATCAGCTAACGCCTTTTTATTCCCGTATACGGGGAGTAGACGAGGCCATTTAGCCCTATCTAACTTTTAGAGACTGAGTCGGCAGTTCAATCTCCACTGGAACCAATCAGAGATAGATGGCCCAAGGCTATCACTAATTAAGCAGTACACAGTGAAGAGAGACGGCTCTTCACTGTGTACCGCCATCTCATGGTCCCTAACGCTAACACAATATATTTAATGTCTGAAATAATGCGAGTTCTACGGTCGATTTTCTTGAGTTTACTGGACGAAAAACCCGAGATTCCGGGAGGAAAAACCCGTTTGCCCATGCCAGAGATTGACTAACTCGGGAACCGGTCGAAAAAAGGCTTAGAAAAATTTCCTCTAGTCGGCGACTAGACTCGAAACCAAGTCTTCCTTCGTGCGCTTAAGCGCCGTGGTGTGCAAACACCACATCTGCTGAGCTACACAGGCTCTCAAATTTCATATATATATATATATTTATATAACAGATCATATTGTCAACAAATGCGCTAAAACATCATTTAAATATAAATAGCCAGCCTGGCTGAGTGGTTAACGTATCCACTCTCCACCCAAAAGGCTGTGGGTTCAAATCCCACCATGGGCATGGATGTTTGTGGTGGTCTGTGGAAAAACTAGTGGTGGTGGTGATGACGGCAGATGGTGTTGGTGTAGTTGCGGTTAGTTGTAGTTGGTGGATTGAGTGGTGGAGAGAGCTGTAGAGCAGGTGCCCTCCCTCGGTGAGGTCTATGGACTCCCTGGAGGTGTCTAATAATAATAATAATAATAATAATAATAAATATCCACAGTATCCAAACCATGGTGCAGCTTGAGTGCTAAGTAGCCAAAAATGATTGAGACAGAACATGGGATATATTTCTAAACTACTCTGCTACACTGGATTTTGTGGCTTTAAACATGCTTGAGCTAAAGCATGTTATGTTAGATGTCCAAGTCAAATGCAGTCTTGGATCCAGTTTACATCATCAATAAATCATGTAACCAGTATGAAGAAAGTTGTATGGGATAAATTCCAGAAAATGAAGGGTAGATATAGAACATAAATTTTTTCTACCCCTTGAACATAATGGATGTGTAGTTGGTGAACTCAAACCAGTTCCAGATACTTTAAGGGAAAGCTTTGCTAGAATCTCAGAAAAAGCTTTGTGTGCTCCTGAATTTTTTGATATTGAAAGAACAACAAGAGAAATAGTAAAGCCACATAATCAGTCACTCATTAAGAAGGAACTGAAAAGAGCACTTTTACTTTCTTATGTCACTGCTATACAGCCTGATGACATTTATTATGAGGTGAAGCATTTCCCAAAATCTTCTGTGAATCTATTTTTCTTACTATATGACAGAACACTTACTGAGGAGGAGTGTCTGAATTCATGGCATAAGTCATTGCCTTCCCAAAACCAGGAAAAGATCCAGCAAAAGAAAACAGTTACCATGCAGTTGTCTTTCTAAGATATTGAAAAAAAATTGTTAACCTTTTTTTTTTTCTGTGCTAAGCTTGAGTATTCTTGAGTGCACTTTTGCATTTCATCTCTTCCAAAACAACTTTTAAACATGTTTGATCAGTATTGAAGGCAAGGGCTGATGTCCATTATGAATATCCATTCAGCTCACCAACTTCTTTGTGTACATCTGCTATTTGAGGAAAATATTTGTACTAATGCACATAATAGATGAAATCTCTGTGTCAATGTGCCACATGGTCCATGTCTTCTCAGGGTAGTAAACATTGCAAAAGTATGCAAGCTTGACCATAAGTCATGAAAATTGCACAGAATCGTCATGAAAGAGAGTTATTTAGGATAATCAGCCAGTGCAATAAGAATATGGGAGCCGTTGTGGAGTCAGATACAATTCAACAACAGAAACATTCAATAGAAAGTTGAATGTTTGCATAAGTACTTGAAGTTGTGCAGAAATTCTTCTTCAACTCATGTACATAATAGTTCTAAATTTTCAGATTGTACAAAGTAAAAACAGGGGAAAATATAATACTGGTAGGTTTTCAGCTGACTCTCATAAAAGAAAATTTTCATAGCTTCCATATATCAAGAGCTATATGCATCACCATCCCCTTGGATTGAGAAAAAGACACTTCCATTCTCTGGTTCTTCCTACACCAAAAAAGAAAAATACCACTAGATATTGTATGTGTATTCACACACGTCACATGAAAAGAAAAAAACGGGGGCTGCAGATACATGTGTGACAAAAGCTGCATTGTCCAATTTAAAAAAAATATGCAATAGATTACTATCAAAAGATTATGTGGGTGGTTCAGAATATTTGGGATGGATAAAAATACTGAGCAAAGTTTTTATTAAAATGTAAATATCAGTTTTGTTTTTTTCTTGATTTGAAAACAAATAGTATAGAGTTTTGTATGTTATTTTTTAATAATAAAAGAAAATTTGAAAATAAGTCAGTAAAGAGAATTTGATTAGCTTCTATTTTTTAGCAGTGAAAAGATTAATGCTAGACTTGGCCAGAAAGCAACAATCTTTTATCATACTCAGTGTGGTTTTTGTACACTGCTTCAATATTGAACCGCTTGGCCCATCTGAAAACATTTATAAAAGATGTATTCCTTGAATGTGAACATCCGGTTTTAGTATTATTTGACATGGAGAAAACTTATGACACAGTCTGGAGATACAGTATATTAAAAGACATAATGTGGGTTTCAGGAGACTTCTCTAATTTTTATTAAAAACTCTCTGTCTGAATCATCCAAGTTCAAGTGAAAGCACATTAACTGGGCCATATTTCCAAGAAAAGGGTGTTCCCCAGGGATCTACTTAAGCATAAAACTCTTTGTCATCACAGTAAACTTAATCACTGAACAACTTCCTGCCACAGTAGATATTACTCTATATGTTGCTGACTTCACAATTTTTTGTCATTCTTGTAACCTGAAGGTCATCAAAGGACAACTTCAGCAAGCAATTGATTTATCTGTTTATGGATTTAGTAATGGGTTTCAGCCTTTCAGTAGAAAAAAAAAAGTACTAAGAATGCACTGTTCATCCAAACCCTGAGTTATCCTGTACTTTGTATCCTCTATAGAATTAGGTATTAATTGATGTTCCTTTATTATGCACTAATTCAAAGCTTGATTATGGATCTCAAGTCCACACATCAGGCAAGGGAGAATGATACCTTGTGATGGTTTGATCCTATTCATTATTAAGGTATGAGAATAGCTGCAGTGCATTGCTAATTCATAGTCTTTATGTTGAGATAAATGAACCTGCTCTGACAGTTGAACAGAAATAGTTGTCACTTAATTATAGCATAAAGAAATCGGCACTGCCTAAGCATCTCACATGGACTAGTAATTTTTCCATATATTGGGAAGTTCAGCATTACGCACATCAGGCTGCCATTCAACCATTTTGTATGCATGTGGAAGAGATTATGCAAGCTTTTCGCATGAATGTTGACAAAATCACCTGCACTTAATGTGATAGTACTCCCCTAGGTTTGCACTGCTACATACAGTCTTGCACTGTGCAAGCAAAGGAAGTCACATATACCATCATCACTGCCTGCAGCTGTTTGGTGCAGAAGTGGCAGATTGCTCTGATTTTTTACCTGGCTATATAGATGGTTTGGGATCTGAGAGTTCTGTTGGATGTGTTGCTGTTTTTCATGAAAATATCTCCATTCATATTCCACTTTGAATGCAGTAACTATGCTGCTGAGCTGCAGGCCATCTAACTTGCACACATAAAATTACATTACATAAAAGAAAGCTGATACCAAAAATTTTTGATTTATATATTTAAGTTTTTTACAGGCCATATCTTTTCCTGTGTATAGCCTGTGTAGCTCAGTGGATGTGGCGTTTGCACACCACAGCACTTGGCTGCACGAAGGAAGACTTAGTTTCGAGTCTAGTCGGCGACTAGAGGAAATTTTTCTAAGCCTTTTTTCGACCGGTTCCCGAGTTAGTCGATCTCTGGCACGGGCAAGCGGGTTTTTCCTCCTGGAAACTCGGGTTTTTCGTCCCGTAAACTCAAGAAAATCGACCGTAGAATCCACATTATTTTCAGACATTAAATATATTGTGTTAGGGTCAGGGACCACGAGATGGCGGCACATTTGAGTCGTCTCTCTTCACTGTGTACTGCTTAATTAGTGATAGCCTTGGGCCATCTATCTCTGATTGGTACCAATGGAGATTGAACTGCCCACTCAGTCTCCAAAATTTAAATAGGGCTAAATGGCCTTGCCTACTCCCCGTATACGGGAATAAAAAAGGCATTAGCTGATTTTTTTTTTTTTTTTTTTTTTTTTTTTTTACAGGCCATATCTTTTCCTGTGTATGATTAACATCCGGTGCTTTATAATGTTCTACAATTATTGTATCAAAGGAGATCCTTCATTTTGTTTTTTGATTGTGTTGGATACCTAGCTACACTGGAATCAAGAGAAATTACATTGCAGATGTAGCTGCTAGGTCAGGTCATACATTTTACACATGCTTTGTGTCCCTTAGATAGACTACAGGCAGTAGTTAATAAGAAGAAAGTTAAATAATCAGTAGCAGTTTCCTGGAAGAAAGCGCTAGCAAATAAATTACATGAGATTAAGGCTGAAATTAAACATTGGCAGTCTAGTTTATATAGAAAGAGAGGACAGGAAGTTGAAATTAACTGTTCTGAAATAGATAAGTAAGTTGTTATGTTTGTAAAAGTAAAGATGGTAACTCAGACTGGTATGGAAATATAGTCAATGGAAAAGTTTCACCTCAGTATGTTAACGGTAATGGAACACAAAATAAAATGCAATAAAAAAATTAATTTGAAAAGTACCACTGCAGTGTAACTAAGACAGCAGACATTAAGCAAATTCCTAATTTAAAAATAATAATAATGATAATAATATATAATAAGATAATAAATGATGGTCATCAGATCTGTTTAAATTCAGATCTTACTGCTCTCTATGTAATCGTTCTACAAGGATTCTTTGAAAGAAAACTATGCTTTTTACATAACAGTAGATTCCTTTCACTGCCCGAATTTAAACAGCTCTGATGGCCTTCCATTATCCTCATTATGGAAAATATTATCATATCAGTCTTCAAAATTATATTTCAATTTTTTTTTTTTTTTTTTTTAATTAACAATTTGCTAACCATCTACTGTCTTAGGCTGTAATAGTGATGTTTTTTTTTTAATTAATTCTTTCAATGCATTTTGTTTTGTGCTCTATTGTTAATGCACTGAGGTTTCCTTTGATACTTAGTGGAAAATTTTACATCAATTAAATTATTTCCAAATAAGTTTGAGTTTCTATCTTTAAAAAGTTGTATTTACTAAGCTCTGCATAGATTACCGTCATGTTCTTATCAGTGAGGGCTGATGATGAGTGAACAATGTAACACTTACCATATTCTGTATTCTGGTGGAGTATCAGCACACATCATAACTACATTGCTCAATAGAGCAGTGTAGTTATAATCTGGCTAAGTCGTATGCACTTTAATCAGTTTTTATCACTCTCAGACAGATTGCCAGCTTTATAGCTTTTTAACAAAAAATTAATTTATATGAACAAAACGGATCACAAATTCACATGATATGTAGATCCTGCATTGCATTTATATAAATATATAATAAAACACTATTGTCTAGCCCAAAGAATGAGCAGAATCCACTTTTGGGAAACTGTTCTCCAAAATTGGAGAGAGACACCCCACCCAAAACAAGTGCAAGTTCCATAGGAAAATCCTGTTATGATTAGAACTATCCCCATATACCCTCCCTTCCCTTCAGGACAGAACACCCATTTCCTCTTTCCTTTTATCTTCTCTCTTATAGTCATAACTTCATGCAAGACCGCCAACCTTGCTGCAAGAACAAGAGAATTCTTCTTGAAACAGTTGAAATATAAGAATTTCTCTGCTGTCCATTCTCAGTATGTGTCCAATCCATTTCCATCTACATATTTTTATTTCATCAGTGATGATTTTTTTGCGCAGCCAGCTTATAGAAGTGATGATTTGTTTTACGTTGGGGTCAAATTTTTTTAATATTTTATGCAGATATATTGTTTGAAAACTATTTAATTTAGCTTCCTGATGTTTGGTCTTTTTCCATGCCTCTGATCCATGTAATAATACAGCTTTAACATTGCTATTGAAGATGT
Source organism: Typopeltis vanoorti (assembly GCF_054136105.1). Taxonomy (NCBI): domain Eukaryota; kingdom Metazoa; phylum Arthropoda; class Arachnida; order Uropygi; family Thelyphonidae; genus Typopeltis; species Typopeltis vanoorti. The sequence continues at coordinate 87,967,312 of NC_143564.1, read as the reverse complement.
GTAGCTCAGTAAAGGTGGCGTTTGTACTCTACGACACTAAACTGCCCGAAGATAGACTTTGAGTTCAAGTCTAGTCGGCGATTAGACTTGAACTCGAATTACTAAGCCTTTTTTCGACCAGTTCCCGAGTTAGTTGATCTCTGGCAAGTAACTATTTCGTCCCATAAACTCGAGAAAATCGACCATAGAACCCACACTATTTCAGACATGAAAAATATTATGTTAGGGTTAGGGACCATGAAATGGCTGCACTTGTGCTGTATCTTCACTGCAGGCTGCTTAATTAGTGATAGCCTTGGACCAACTATCTCTGATTGGCTACTAGTGGAGATTGAACTGCCCACTTAGTCTCCAAAAGTTAGATAGGGCTGAAATGGCCTCGCCTACTCCCTACACAGGAACAAAAAGGCATTGGCTGATTTTTTTTATGTATTTTGAAGCCTTCCATATATTATTTAATTTTTTGAGTGCGGCATTAGCTTTCGTCAGTCTTTACATTATATCTCTGTCAGTTCCACCTTCAGTATCTTCATTTGCTCTCAAGTATGTAAAATACTTCTATAGCATGCTGATTGATTTTGATCTCTGTGTAGGATTTGGTATTTAGTTTAAGCACTTTTGTTTCAGTCGTATTTATTTTAAAACTGACCATTCCAGCTGTTTTTATACAAGTGTTTCAATTTTGTTTGTATATCATTGTATTTTGATGATATCAAAACTATGTTATCATCATAATCTAGATCTTCCAACTTTAACATAGGATTCCAATCAATACTATATTAACAACTTTTACTTCCATTATACATTTATTTGACTATTTTCACATATTTGTCAAGAACTTCATAACTTTTAATAATTAACATAATGTTTCTTTGTCAATACTGTTGATTGACCTTCTGTAGTTCAGTCAGTATAGATGAAGCCTTTTGGTCAGAAAAACCTGAGTTCGATTCTCATCTGTGATGTTTGTCTAGTCTCTCAACTAAAGGTGAGTAAGTCGGCCTTATACAGAGGTGGAAGGTTCCCCCCCACCCAGAAACTCAGGTGTTTTGTCAATCAGAACAGGCAAACTGGCCCCGTGAACACACACGTGAATTTACAATCATAATTATATTTACTAATTCCTCATTAGGAATCCATATGAATAAATAAATAAATACTGTCAAATGCTTTAGTGAAATCTATAAAATTTAAATATAACAAGTTTCTAAATTCTATGCTTTGCTCAGTGATGCTCTCCCACCTTTTCTAAAACCAGTTGTTCATTCCTTAATATCTTTTCTACTTCATTTTTAATCATATTTATCAATATTCTACAGAAATTTTTGCAGGTACTGACAGCAGGCTAATTCCCCTCCTATTCTCATGTCTAGTTAGATCTTCTTTCTTAAGGATTATAATTATCATTGTTTCTTTCCACTATGGAATGTTTTCAGTCTCTAGCACATTGTTAAAGATCAGTTGCATTTCTATTGCTATATTATAATTGCCCAAATTCTTTCCTCCCCCCCCTCTCTTGTATATGTTATTTCATTTTTAGATATAGGTTCTGATGTTATATTTAAATTTATGCTTTTGGGAGGTTCTTCCATTATTAAACTTCTAATCATGTCAGTTATACTGTTGTCTATATTTAGAATTTCATCAAAGTGTTCTTTCCATCTTCTAACAATCTTATTCTATTCAGTTAGCAGCAAACCATCTTTATCTCTTATAGCATTTACTTGCTTGTTTTCTTCAGATCATATTTTCCTTGTTATCTCATACTTGTAGCCTTTTTTGCTTCATTTGCCAAACCGTCTACATACATAATTCCTTTTATCCTCACTTGCAGATCCTTTAACTAACATGTCTTTCTCTCTATAATTGCTAAAATGAATTTCTTTAGCTTTCTGGAATTTTACACTTTCAAACATCATTTTAACTTTGTGCCTTCCTATGAGTCTCCAGGTCTTGTCTGATAACCAGCCTTTTTTTTTTTTTTTTTTTCTCCCTTAGCACCTAAACTGACAGCAGGCTAATTCCCCTCCTATTCTCATGTCTAGTTAGAGTCTCCTGCAACCTCATTATTTACCACTTAAATTTTTTTCCATTGCATTTCAATCATCTTCTGGGCTTTCTACTTTTTGTTTGTAGAAACACCTTCTAGCTTCTCATTTTCCATAATATGAAATCAATTTTTTATCACAGTAGAAAGGGTTTCTTAATCTTATTCATTTTAATTTAGATGTGTCATATTTTACCCTTCGATTCTGATTTCTATTTTTTTTTTTTAATCTCATACAGTTTGAATTTAATTTTGGCTATTATTAAGTAATGATCAGATCCTACATCATCTGTTCACCTTACTTTAACATATAAGAGTAAATTTGCAGAATTACCCTTGATTGCAATATGATCAGTTTGGGTTTTAGTTTTACCATCTGGTGATAACTAATTTTTTGATTTTAATTATTCTCGTAGAAAGGCTTATACTTTGATTATACATGATTATTAATTAACTTAAGGAAATCACAACGTACACTAGAATATAAATTAAATAAACTTTAATATATATTTCCAATATTTCGGCAACATCACGTTACCATCTTCAAAGGAACTTAAAATAAAGATACGTGCACACAGGCACTACACACAGTAAATGAGGAATGAAGTGAGGAAGCTAATGTTTTTCCTAAAAGTCCTGATGGTGCCCCCTAGCGGGCTATGTATGTATTCATGGCCGTTGGGCTGAAGGTCTCCTGATGCAAGTCTCCCAAATTTGGGGCAGTCTCATGCAACCAAATTTGTTGAGGTTTGGCATGTTTCTTAGGGCTGAGGCTGATTCCATGAAAAGTCTTTCAAATTTGAACTTGCTCCGGTGTATTATTGTGGCTTTTTTTCCACTGTATTCTGTGGCGTGTATCACAGAGCATGGTCTGCAAGACCAGAGTGTCTATACTGGCTATACTTGCAGACCATGCTCTGGATACACACCACAGAATACGGTGGAAGAAAGCCACATAGAAATTACATGTCCTGAAATTTTATGATAGAGATGATGCTCACAGTCCTTGTATGACACATCAATACTGAATATCATTTGGAATGAAAACATATCCTATAGAGTGAAGAATCTTAGTACCTCATGTTCAGATTAATGAAGTTTAGGTTCTGAGAGTTGCCTAGAGAGAAATACCAATATCTATCGTCATATGTCATCTCCAAACATGGTGTTTGGAGGATGAGTTTTCATTCTATAAGACCACTTATTGTTTCTCACTTTGAAAATTGAAGGATTTTCAAAGTGAGAAGTGAGATTTTCAGGATTGTGGGTGTCACTCATGTCAAAAAAGTGTAAATGGTTAATTAATTTCTTTGTATGACAAAACTAATTTTTTTTGCATTGTTTCTACTATCTGAATATTGTCAAGAACACATTTGAGTGTAATTGCAACCAACTTTTTTCAGAAAATTTCCTCAGTGGTGAATTTAATAGACAACTAAGGCAGTTATAGCCATTCTGATCACTATCTTTTTGATATTAAAGGCTTTTATTTTATAGCTATTGAAGCCTCATTTATTAAATCTACCACTGGATTCTTATGGTTAGTGTTTTTGCTTAATCATATGATGGATATGCTCTTTATTCTTTTTTTCTTTTAGTTTTTAATCAAGAATCTGTACAGTCATCGCTCATCCAAGTGCAGTCGTCCTGTACTGATGCTCAAAAAACAAAGTGAGTATTTTGTATATTGTATAAATTACTCTTTTTTTTTTTTTATTTACATTCTGAAATTCTTGGCTGATATACTCACTTCACTATAGTGAAGTGACACACTCACTTCACTATATGCAGGATCTAATTTCCTTGTATATTCTATTTGCATATCATTTAGATATTCCATGAATTGCCACTTTCTCTTACAATCACTGGTGTAGAAAGAATAGAATCTATTAGTTTCAAAATATATAAGTAAGCTATAATTAAGAGAATGCATATTTTCTTGGTACATTAAATTTCTAAAGGTTTGAGTGAATTACATGCAAGCCTGTTGCCTAGAGACATGAACTGTGTTTAGTTTAGTGCATTCAAGTTAGAGGAAATGTCTTAGAAAGAGAGTATACGTGTGTGAATTAGCTTAGTAAATGGCCATAAAAAGAAAGATATATCTGATCATTATATGATGAAGTGAGTCATCTGGAAGTGCATGAATCACAGATTAATTGATTGAATTCATATACAACACTTAGTAAACATACCAATCGGCATTTGATCATGTTGTTTTTATATGGTTATTAGTAGAACTGACATAAATGATATTTCTTGTTTACTTTTGGAAATTTATTTGGTGGAAAACCTTTGCCAATCCTTTAATCCTGTTTTTGGAAATCATCTGAAATAAAAACATGGAATAAAAACTAATGAAGCTGCATGTAAAATCAGCATTATAAGCCTAATGCACCAGAGACTGTGATAATTAGCATGCTTATAATGCATGAAATCTCCTGTCATAGAACTCTAAATTTTCTTTGGTAAGCAAAACCAAAGAAAATATCTTTAAGAAAATAATAAATTAAGAAAACACAACAGCATTAATTGTGCATAAATTTGTATATAATGGTTTAAATAGGAATAGTGAAAAGCCTTCCACTGGAACCAACCTCTACATACTTGATAAGTACAATTGATGTAAGAAGCATCACCAGAAAGGAAGTGACGCCAGCAGAAATACCACAGGCATAATGATATTACTGACAGTAAGAAGACAAAAACAGCTAAGATTAAAAAAGATTAAGAAACAGCTACCGTTTAAAAAAAAAAAAAAAAAAAAAACATGCTGCCCTGGGTGGTTGAGTGGATAACCATTACGTTGGTGCAATAAGAAGGATGTTTACATGATAAGCACAAAGCATTCAAAAGAAGAAATGGCAAATACAAGAAAAGTAAGGAGAAGTAAGAGGGACGATGAAGAAAAAGTAATAAAACCTAAATGTGTTCTTGAATACAGTTACGGAATGTCGATAGGCAAGACCAACTACTTGCTTGTTTTCGAATTATGCGAAAATGCATCAAAGGTTACAAGAAAATATTTTTCTATTTGATGGATATTACTATTTACAATGCTTATGTTTTATATTCCAAATTACCCAACACATCAAAACTAACAATAGTTTTGATGTATTGTGTAATTTGGGTAACAATAGTATTGAACGTAGCAGAAGTTATGTTGTCAAATATATCTTTACCTAATTATAGTACCCATGGACATCTATTGCAAAAGGATTTCCCAATTAGACTGCAGGCATAAACTTGGGCACATTTCCCTGAACATATACCCCCTACTGATAAAAAGCAACATCCAGCAAAGAGATGCCATGTATGTGCCAAGCATATGTAAGAAGTGAGACTACATGGCAGTGTAAAAAATGTTTGATGCCGTTACATTTACCTAAGTATATGTAAAAGTATCATACCTTGCAAAATTATTAATATTCTTTATAATATGTTAACAATTAACGAAATAAATCACATGAATTAAATAAATAGTAGTTTTATCTATTCCAACTTTAAAAATAATTTATATGTCAAAGGATTAATTTATCATAAAGAAATATGCATGCAGCATATTTCTTTAGAGAGGACCCAAACATACTGTGAGGTAACTAGCTAATTGCAATGAAATAATCAAAATAGATGTATAGCAATCAGCAGTAATTAGCTTATTTCATACCTAATAATAGAATATAAAGAAAGTTGGAAATATGAGAAAGAATTATTATTGTTTTTATTTTCCCAAAACATTTAATTTCTTTATATTGATTCTGAAAATGTAACCTAAATGTTTTTCGATTATTTTCTCAGTTGCTGCTACATCATAAGATGTCACTGTCCATTTTCACCAAAACATTGGTGAAAATGGACAGTGTTTCTGAATTCAGAAACACTGTCAATTAATGTAGTTAATATGTGAGACCTAATGGTTTTATTTTATTAAAAGATTTTATGATGATCTTGAATGTTTTGACCTTCAACATTTGTTTATAATGGTACACTGGACAAATTGTTTGACTTGTCTTTGCATAAGAGTGTTTCAAGACTTACTATAAGTTTTATAATTGAGAATGCGTCAAAACAATCATGGTCATTAATAAATAATAACACATGGTCATGTATTAGTGATAAAATGTATGAGTTCATATATATATTATGCCTATATTAATACCATAAGTGAAGTAAGAATTTTTATTTTTGTATATTTTTTACATAATCAGAAACCCTTTTCAAAACACATTGAAGTTTTTCAGAGCACCAATAAGCGGGTGGCAGTCTCACACTGCAATGAAGTTCATTTTTCTGACTAAAAGTTAACTTGCTTTAATAGTGGTGGTAATGCAAAGTAACAATTAGTTATAGTATTAACAAAAGATTGTAAATTGAACAAGATTGGACATACAAATATGATGTATCAGGTGATCATGGTACTCTTGGCACCTGACTGGCAAAATATTTACCTGCCTGATGAGCCAGCACAAAATTTTCCAAACCCTGGTTCTAACATAAAAATCATGAAATAACACATAGACCAAAAGTCATATCACTTGTTATTGTTGATACTTTGTCTTTGAAACAAAAATGAGAATACCATTGAGGTTAAAAAAAAAAAAGATAAAGAAGAAAGAAAAGCTCTCAGATAACTTTGGCTTTTTTGGCCAACTGGATAGAATTTCTGCTCTCAAACCTGGTTGTAATCCAGTCTCCTGTGAACATGAATGTTTGGAATGGAAATCACCATATATGTTTTCTTATGTCTCTATGTTAGTAGATAAATTTCATTTCCTGGTGTGGGATAACTATTCTTCTTCCTGGGGACCTCATGCGGCTTAAAAAAGTTATGTTTGTTCTTTAGAGAAAGGTACCCAGATTATGATATGGTGCTACCAGTACTTTGTGATAGGATGTGTATTGGAGTTGTTTCTAAGAAGATAATTAACTGTAGACATAGTTAAGTGTATATTTTATAGTTATATCAATCTATTAGTCATTACTTATAACAGTAGAGGCCATTCATGCTTCATTCAGTTTTGTCATGGGCAATTTCCAAAATGCAGTGTGTAAATTGTTTATTAGTGTACCTAAGTAGTTTGTTAGAGTGAGATGATGGTAAATAGAATATATTAGAAATGTGTACTGATTAAACAAATTGAAAGAAAAATATTGAATGAGCACAAGAATTCAAATAAGCTGCCCGCAGATAGCAGCATGTGTAAAAGAATGCAAGCATGAACGTAGGTAGAGTGCATGATTGCAATAACAATTATAAAGTGCTAAATGAGTGTTAAAAAAAAGGGGGGGGGGAGGAGAATTGAGGCTGCAGCAAGTAATTCACATTACCAAATGGGAGTCGGGAAGAAAAGCACCCAGTAAGTAGCAGAAAGGAATGGAAATAAAACATATGAAGAAACAGAGTACAATATGAGGGTGGTCTGAAAAGTTCTCAGCCTCAACCATAGATGGCGACACTATCAGCAATATTTTTTTTTCTAAGTTGGTACATCCTCATTCTATCAAGTAGTTTGTTTTATACAGCTCTCTGAAGTAAAAGTGTTCTATAATTCCTTGAAATTGATAATATCAAGTATCGTGCAGTTATAAAATTCTTTGTAAAAGAAGGTTTAATGCCAAAAGAAATCCATTTACGAGCACTCTTCTCTTTCATTTTCAACAATTAAGAAATGGGCTGCCGAGTTTAAACGTGGCCGTACCAGCCTTGAAGTGATCCACATGAAGGACGTCCAAAAAGTGTACCAACACCAGAAACTATTGATCAAGTGGACGATATGGTATTGGATGGCCAACAAGTCAAAGTGCATGAAATTGCTGACTATAGGCATTTCAAAAGAACATGTAGGATATATTTTGCATGAAAAATTGCAAATGAAAAAGCTTTGTGCAAGATGGGTGCCGCTCTTTCTTGGAGCATTTTAACAAGAATAAAACTGATTTTGTGCATTGATTTATTACTATAGATGAGATTTGGATTCACTATTACACATCAGAATCCAAACAGCAGTCAAAACAGTGGACAGAAGCCAGTTGTTCAGTGCCAAAGAAAACAAAGTCGGTTCCATTAGCAGGAAAGGTCATGGCATCAGCATTTTGGGATGCTAAAGGCATTATGTTTATTAATTATCCTGAAAAGGTAAAACAATAACTGGGGAATATTATTCTGATCTTTTAACCAGACTAGATGAAAAAATTCATGAGAAAAGACCCGGTTTGCAGAAGAAAAACATCTTTCATCAGGACAGTGCACCTGCCTACAAATGTGTTTTGGCAATGGGAAAATTAAGGGATCTGCACTATAAATTGTTGGAACATCCAACCTTTTTCCCAGATGGCTCCCTCTGACTTCTATCTCTTCCCCATACTAGAACTATTCCTCACTGGTCATTATTTTTCTTTGAATCAAGAGGTGATTGCAGCTGTAGAGGAGTATTTTGCAGATCTTACTGAGAACTACTACAAGGATGGGATAATGGCCCTGGAGCATCGCTGGAATAAATGTATTTGTCTTAATCTAGATTATGTTGAAAAATAAAAATAATTTTAAAATTATAAATTCGTTTTTTCATTGTTATGCTGAAAACTTTTCAGACCACCCTCGTACAAAGAAGGAAAAGGGGGGAAAATGTGGTGATTGAGTCACAGAGATCTGAATTAGGCAAAAAAAGACAGGAAAAAGAGTTTCAAGATTATGAATTTATTACCAAAGTATGATGTGTGAGTGAACTGTATTTACAGATAATTCATTGTGCACATGTGTAAGGAGAAATTATGTGCATTATATTGATTCATGTAGGAATCTGATTTTTTGATGGTTAAAAGAATTTTTACCTGCAATGAATTACACTTAAATGGATTTGGAGTTAGTTGTCTGGAGAAGCTGTTGTTCAGTGATATAGTGAATATAAATAGTCTAGTGATATTATGTGTGTTAGGATAGTTGCATGAGTACTTGGATATGCACATTACAAGGTCTGAATTGTGATTGTAATAATATTGCACATACTGGTGTTCAAAAGAGAGAGAAAACAATAATTTGACAGAATATCAGAATTAAGTTTTAATCGGCAAGAAAAATGATGACTGCAGCAGTGAGAGAAGAAATTTGATTGAGTAATCAACTCAGGCTGCTTGTTTGAACTGGTCACATTTTAATTACTTGAAACCCATCAGCCTAATGGATGCATGTTCACCAATGTCCATAGCAGCAAGAATTAAGGTAGTGAATTCTTGGCATTGATAATTGCTAAGAAGAGACAAAAGTTATTGCCATTAGCAAGCCCTAGTTGACAGAGGATATCCTTACAGAAATAGAATGCAACAAGTATTATAATTGCATTTGGGAAGAACACACAGGATAGGAACGACTGGAGAATATTGCTAATCATTGTAGTTCAGTTAAATCCAGCCCATGTATAAATCTCAAACAGTGATGATTGTATTACTGACAGTACAGACAATGGGTTTATGAGATAGAGGTTAAAATGGAAAAAATATGTAGTTAGGTGGCTGCTACAGACCTAATCATCTGAAAAAACATTGTGAGTTGCATAGACAAATAAACCTCATGGATACAAGAAAGGCTGTTGTTATGGGATTTCAACTGTGAGGAGGGTCTGTCTAACTCCTGCAAATGAACCACCAGCTTTCTCTTTGGATGCACATTACATGTGACGGTGGATAGAACTCTATCCTCAAACTTTGCATTTGATGCTGGTGCTCTGCAGGTTCTGTTCTTTTATTTATTTACTTCTATATATCGAAGACTTACTCCAGTTGACTACAAATCCATTACACAAAGTTTCTATCGAGTTCTATCGACTGTAGAAATCGATAGAAACTATCGATTTCTACAGTCTTAAAATTCAGATCTCCATATCATTTTCTAAAGCATGTTTGTGTGTGATAGTTCTGCTAACTTTGTTAATTTTCCATTTAACTCCCCTAATTAAAGTTTTTAGGCAATTTAATGCACCTAGCTTGCCACTCCTTGAATAGTATTTTTGTCTGTACATATATGTGTTCACCGATCTGGTTTGCCTGTTTTGAGGGATGGAAAACCAAATTTCTTGGATTAGAACTCTCTCCACCACCATATGAGATTGGCTAACTCACCTTTAATTGAAAAGCCATGATAAAGGTTCCTCATGTGATAGATGGGATTCAAATCCAGGTGTTTCCAACCAAATGGCTTTGTTGAAACCCATTGTTTCAACAAAGTAAAACACAATCTTGTTTACTTCCTGGGGGGGGGGGGTAATAATCCAGTCTTACTTTGGACAACACTCAAATCTTTCTTGGCATAAGCATATCACAGATATCACCTACTCAAATCCAAAAAAATTTGATTTTTTTCTTTTGCTCAATTATACAAACCACATATCTGCCCAACCATTTAATACTTTTCTCACATTTGAGAAAAGTATCCCTAAGAGTTGTTGATTAATGACCCATCTCTCACTAATTCACTCCACTCTCTTGCACACAGACATTCAGTTTCTGCTGCTTGTATTTTTTACACATCTTTCCATGGATTCTGTTCATTAGGATCAAGGTTCATCAATACTTCCTTCATTACCTCTTCTAAATCTGTTAAAATGTATTCACAAGCTATTCAACATGCCTTCACAGTTCGACTCACAGAACAAATTTTTCTTCATCTTGATTTATTACTTCTACTGCAATAAATCTTCAAATCCATTCTTAACAAGTTTCTTCTTTTTTATTCTCAGCTTGCTGGTGATCCATAGTACTAATGATTGAATGATCTCTGATGGAAGGGATTATCATAAAAAACAAACAAAATTCACTTTTTATTTCTGAATTGCCTAAGGCACATTGAAAATAATTGCTCTATTATGATTTAAACAACCCCCTGAGATGGGATTACCATAAAAAAATGTATTTACTTACAAGCATTGAGAATTCTAGTATGCTGCCATTGATCTATAAGCTTTGTCATCTGCTGCATCAGATAAGGTTCCATCTGGGCATTTGCCTTTGTTGGCAATTGTCCAGATGGGTAAAATGATGAGTCTACGTTATTTTGCCACCTATAACAGTCTGCTGATTCTTATACAACACATATTGTTGTAAGTGGCAGATTTTATCTGAATTATCAGATTTATCATGTTTCCAAATTTTTATACTTGTATATTATATCTTTTAAATTCAGAAGTATTATATTCATTTGATTTTTTATAAAATATAAACTTTTTTATACAATAGTTTATACTAGACTTATGTATCTGTTTATAGTTATCAAAACAGCATTAACATGTTGACTGCCAACTATAAGATAACTTAAAGTTGGCCATCTATATCAGGATGCCAATTATGCCATTTAGTAAAGTGTGATGCAAAAGTGAGAATGGAGTATGTGTGTGTCAGAAATATTCCATGAGCATGTCTTGTTGAAAGGGGGAAAATGAAGTAACTAATGATGTAAGGCAGGATAGTGAAACTGTTGTAATGGAAGGAGTGAATGACAGCATATGAAATGCAAATGAGAGTATGAAGGAAGTGGATGAAAGTAATGTGAATGATGAGGTGATAGTGTGGAGAGAAATGGTATGCTTACATGGACTTCTCCTTTACAGGACAAAACATGAGCTCAAGCGAGTGGAGAAACGATTGGTCTGTTGTACAGTAGAAGGGAGAATGAAAGAAAAAGTGAATGAGAAAAGTATAAAAGTGTGACAAACGGGAAGTTTGATGAGAGTATTATATGGAGATTCAATGATATGAAATGTAATTAATTAGAAAGTGATGAAAGCATGTTTCCGTGCGAAGATTGTTAGTGAAGCTGTTAGTTTGTAGAAGAGACCAGTGAAAGTGTTGATTGTTTTGGCAGGTACAAATGATTTGAGAAGTGAGAAAGATGCAATGAGAGAGGATATGAAAGAGCTGTTGAAAGAAGTGAAGATTGTGAGTCTGCTCTCTTAGTATGGTAAGACAGAATTGGCCATGATTGCTAATAAGTGAGAAGATTGTGCAGAAGGAATGGTGTGCAGTTTATAGATGTATGGAGTGAATATGATGGACAAAAGGAACTGTATATGCCTGATGGACTGCATTTGAATGGTTTGCTGATTGGAGAAAGGTTGTTAGTGAGAGGTTGGAAGTGCAAAATCAGGGAACTATAAATATTGGGGGGATGCAATCAAGCATGTGTTTAGCAATTCCTGGGACAAATGAGTATGAGTGCAGAAATAACCATGAACAGCTGGGTGCAGTTTCTCAAGTTTTGAATCTGAATGTGGCTTGTAATGACATTGCAAAAGCAACTGCAGGCCCAAGGGGATGTTTAAATATACATACATGAATACAAGAAGTATCAAGGTGAAGGAGAGGAGTTTTTGATATTGGTCTGCTCAGCTTGGCCAAAAACTATTGGCATCAGCGAGACATCATGTTTGACAAAGAATGATGTAGTTACAGGGATAGAATGTAAGGGATATACCATATTTTCAGAGAAGGTAGAGTGAATTAGCTGGCCTGGTTGGTTAAGTGGTTAGCTTATCCACTCTGCAGCCAAAAGCTGTGGGTTCGAATCCCCTGTGAGCATGGATGTTTGTGATTGTCTGTGAAAATACTAGGGGTGGACAGTAGATGTCATTGGTATAGATGGTGATAGTTGCGGTTCGTTGTAGTTGGTGGATTGAGTGTTGGAGACAGAGAGTTGTAGAGTAGGTGCCCTCCCTCAATGCATCTTTGTACTCCCTGGAGGTGTCATGTAATAATAATAATAAATAATGAATTGGGCAGGAGGAGAAGGTGTATTATTAATGAAAGCTGAAGTACTTCAACCAACAAAAATAGAAGTTAAGGAGAATTGTAGGTATGAGAGATGGTTCATTTTAGGCTATCTGTATGAGATAGGAACCAATAGGACAAAATATATTGTTGGTTGTTGCTACAGAAAAGGGGGTCCAGAGGAAGATATGGATGCCATGCATTGACAGATTAGCACAATGAGTGCAGACTAAGCAATTAACATGGGAGACTTCAACTATGGGAAACTAGAAATTAAACATTCCAATAAATTATATTCTTGGTTTAATCCTTTATCCAAGTGTAAGTAAGCAAAGTTCGTGCATGAAGTATTTTCATGACTGGGCTCCTTGTGCATAAAGGCTAATTACTTCACATCAATTGCCTTAGTATCCCATAATGCAAAGCACACATCCTTTAGGGTTGTATATAATGCTATGCATTATGAGAAGGGTCACTACTCAGACCAGTTTCGATGTTTATTGAGGTACGTTTTAGTGTGGGGATTCTGTTAATAAAAGGATTTATTTTTATTTAGAGATGTTTATATAGAGGATATTATCATAATATTAATCCTATTGACTGCACCATTGCTATTTGAGGTGATTTTTAATTTATATTATCCTGTCTATAGAGATGATCTCTGTTCAACAATTATTTTTTTTTTTTAATTTCCAAGTGCTTTTATTATATTTATTTATTGCACAAGGATTCACTCCAATTGGTGCAATGACCTCTTTTTTTACTATTTCTTTCAGAATCCAAATAAATCACTGACTCAAGACCAAAATACAAAATAAATATATTTAATAAACAAAAACAATATATATACACTTCAAACTACTTTACATAACTATAACTACAGAATTAATTGGATCCAAGGCCTTTTAAAAATAAACTTACACTTAAGACTAGACTAAACGCTTTGTTTTGACAATGACAAAATGTTCATAGTCAGTTTCTCTCTCTGTTATGGCCCTTTTCTGAAGATATATGACTTTATTCTTCATTTTCTTAGGATCCTTTCTCATCATTCATGTAGCACACATTAATTTTTTCTAACTCAATTCTGTCTCTTTTTAGTAGAAATAATAGTTAAATCCGGCGTCTTAATCAGAGTTTTCTCGAACATTCCTTTAGAACGTAAATAGCAACTTTTTCTTTTATTCACTAATGCTTATTGACAGTCTTAACTCTTCCACTTTAAAAAATTCATATGATTCCCTTTTCGGAATCTACTACTAATCTTCCAATTAGCGTTTCCTCAAATATTCCTTTTAAAACATCTATAGCAATATTTTCTTTTTATTTATCAATACTTATTCCACTTTGAAACTTTTTGTACAATGTGGCCAGTATGCTCTCCAGATCTGAACCCCTGTGACTTTTGGCTGTGGTAACATCTCAAAGATGTGTTGTCTATCGTCAACATGTAGCCATCTTAGTGGACTTCAAAAACGGCATTACATTCTATATCCACAACATTTTGGCTACATTCTGTGTATGAGGCTCCAAGAGGTAGCAAACTACAGACCATTTAATATATCAGGAGTGGTTGTTAAAGTATTGGAAAAGTTAGTTAAAAGTGAAATCCAACAGTGGGTGGATAAGTATGCGATACTCTATTGTGGGCAGCATGACTTTGTAAAGGATAGGTCCTTAGTCATTTATTCTCATTTTATAATAAAGTGACTGCAGAATTTGATAATAGAAATGGCTACACTGTGATACTACTGGTCTCTGCAACAACTTTTGAGCAAATGAGAATGGATATGAAGTAGCATGGGGGGGGGGGGGGGGTTGGCTGTCAGACACAAGAGAGTAGTATATGGTGGATATGATGGAGTGGAATCCAGGAGAATGAAGGTGACTAGTGGAGCATCTCAGGATTCTGTACTAGGGCCACTACTCTTTAATTTGTATATCAATGATATAGGGAAAGATGTAAAATGGGATATTCAGCTATTTGCTGGTGATGTAATAAGACTGGGGAGAGCAATAGTTGCTAAAGACGATGTAGATATCCTGCAAGATGATTTAAATAAATTGGCATTGTGGGCAAAGGATAATGATGTCTATTCAATGTTGAAAAATGTAAGGTTATGCACTTCAGATTGAAAAGGATGCATATAGTGTATCATATTGATGGTACTGGATTACTGGAAATTGATGAGGCTAGGGACTTAGTGATAATGGTAGACAGAGAGTTGAAGTTCAGAGGACATATTGCAAAATTTGGTAAAATAGCTCAAAGGATTACTTGGATGTTGAAAAATGCTAATAAGTAAAGATAGAGAAGTTACTATCCTTTTTATAAGTCCATAATTCATCCACATCTTGACTACTGTGCACAGATTTGTCACCTGGATTTTTTGGTGATTAGGAGGTGATAGAGAAGATTCACAGACAATTGACTAAACTGGTGACAGATTAGTGGAATGCCCCAATGGGGATAGGTTGAAGGTTTGTGGGTTACAAAATTTAGTTGATAGGCAGAAAAGAGGGGATATGATAGAAACTTTTAAGATATTAAAGGGGTTTTATGAAATGGATGCAAAGGAAATTTTTCAGTACGTGACAAATGGTCAGAGAACTAGGGGCCATCCATTTAAGTTGCGTAAGAGTGTGGTTAGTATGCGTGTGCCGACCAGATTTTTTGCATGGAGAGTAGTGAATGAGTGGAATGGATTGCCAGAATTAGTTGTGAATTCCCTGACAGTGAATAAGTTTAAGGAGGTATGGTAAGTTTTGTGTGTATGCTTGTTAGTTATGATCTCCTGTGTTAACTCTCTGGACTCCATGAATATACCATATAATAATTTTGAATTAGTCTAAATTTAAAATTTTACTAGCCTAGTTGGATGAGTGGATAGTATTTTTGCTCTCCAACCATTGGTCAGTGGGTTCAAATTCCACTATGGCATGAATGTATGAAAATAGATTAATTTTATTACCTGATGTGGACCCATTATCTCACCATTATCTCACCCATTCTTAGAGACCTGAAATGGCTTGAAAAAATCCGATGTTTGGTATTTATCAAAGGATCTACAGTAGTATTTCTGCTGTGGATCCTTCCGCCAACCCATAATGCTAAATGTATGCAAGGAGTGTTTACAATGTTTCATGTATGAGGTTCACATTAAAAAAAAAAAGTCAATAAACACGAAAAATTAGGAATATTGATAACATTTATGACTATTAAAATGACAAGTAAAATCTGATTTTACCAGCTAGTGAAACAAATAATCCATCAGAAAATTCTGTCCAATAAACTTGATTAATGAGCTTCTATAGGAAGTATGACCTGGGCCAAAGTTGTTTGACAATGAGAAATGATTTCACACAGCTGCAGAATAATTTTCAAGTGAGTTATTTTCCAGCTAGAGTAGTTTGTAGAGTTATGTCTCATGTGTCTGTTGGTCAACAAACATTAAAATTACTCCAAAAATTTACTTTTATCATATGAGTGTTATATATACATTATAAAGCTGATAATATGAGATGTCATATGAAATGAAATTATGTTCATCAGTTTATATATGTACTTGAGGTTAATGCATAAAAAATTATAAGGATTTGAAAATAGCTAAGTTATCAAAAGGGGTTTTATAAAAATTCTTTTTATGAAATCTGATTCTTTTACTAAAAAAATTATACCATAACCTGATCACTATCATCATATATTTTATGATATAACAGTTTATCATTAGGATGTATTAAATTTTTTCGCTGCTGTAAATCATTTGGCTAATCTTAGAATATTCTTGATTTTTTTACTAGATATAGTGACTTGTTTGCCTTAGTTGAAGATTTGGATGATATGAAGTCTTCCAAGCCTGCAAGATCTGGAGGGAGAGGAAAAGGAGTGGGTCCAAAGAGTACAGCAAAATCGAAACAACTGATTGTGGATTCTGATAGTGATTCAGATAGTACTGAAGTAAGACAGCAGTTTAATTTTAACATTTGTTCCTAACATTCAAAAAATAGATCATTGAAAAAATACAGTCTGATCAAACAATTTCTGATCACACTTTGAGTAGATTTTTTGAGTAGAAACTGCTGAGTTTTTCACCATTTATTTCAAAGTTGCAGCTTTCATTATTGAGAAGTAATCTTTTGAACCACTGCATCACAAAATAGCACACTTCAAAGCATGCACATCAATTTTTTAATAACCATAGAAGCCTTAGAGATGTTAAAGGAACCTGATCAGAACTAAGCTAACTGATTAGCTTTCCTAAGTTCAGAAATAAAGTTACATCCATAGATGATGTTGGGAATGCCCATTGACGAGAAAAGTGGATGAAAATGCAATACACAAGGAACTTGTCCATGAAAATTGGGTTCTCAATCCCAAGAATGCTCCTAGTCACTGTGTTGTCTGTGGGAATTTGTTGGAAAAGCAGTTTTGACTGCTGTTTTGCACTGTCCTTACTTCCCATATCCAGCACCTTACAGCTGTTTTTCTTTTTCCAAAAGTCACATTGACACTGAAGGGGGGGGGGGGGGAATGACATCAGCATGATTTAAAAAAAAAAAAATCAGTTATACTTGACACTAAGTGAATGCCACCGTAAAGAGAGGGTAGTATGCATCCCCTAGTTTTATAATTATACCTTATATAATCATATTTATTTCTAGCACTGTAGCATATAGATTTTTAAAAAATGTTAGCATTTGAAATTTTAATTTTTTTTTTCAGAATATTTGACATTTTTTCTCACACTAAAAATAATGATAGTACTAGATTTTTTACTGGGAGAAAAAGATGCAGATTAAACTAATTAATTTTTTATATTTTGCAACATTACATTTCATATTTAATGTTCAATTTAAAAAAAAAAATTAAAGAATTGTGCCTTTTTGCTGTCTCATTTGCAAGAGTTCCAGATAACCTGTATGCTTTGACAACTCACTTTTGCTAGTTACTCTCCATTAACTTAGTAATTTATATTAACAGTTGCATATTTATAATAAAAATTGAAAATTTGCTCTGTAAATGATGAAAGACATTGAGCTTTTGAAGCATTCTTTTCTAGACACAGTTTAAAACATTGAGAGCTACCTATTTAAAAGTTGCTGTTACTAGTAATGCATCATTTGATGTATTTATGTCTTATCCCAGGCTCATTTTGAAAAAATGAGCAGTACATGGCTTAACCCCTTCTGTTATTCTGTATCTTAGATGCATGTATCCTCAGTAGTTTTGTGAGAGGAATGACATTGTTCCCTCTCCCCTTTTCATATGAAACATGGTGAGTCACTTTCAGTTAGAAAGCACTTAGAAATATTCCTTCGATCTCATGTTGGAATTTTAGTTAAATCCATGAATAGAAAAATGTTGCATGATTGTCTTTATAGCATTGAGCAAATAATAACACCAGGGTAATTCCAAGTATTTTGTCACCCCTTATATATGGGAAGAAAAAAAAATTTTTTTTTTTTTTTTTTTTTTTCCTGCCATTTTGTTAATTATAACAGTCACTTTTATTCTGTCATTTTTATCCACAAAATATTGAAAATTTCCACATTCCAAAATTTTCACATTTTGGAAAGTTTTTCATTTAATCACATCTTAATTCCAAATTGTCCGATTATCTGCCATTATCCATTAAAGGTGTGTATTTTTCGACCTTATTTTAATTTTTTCTTTGTTTCATTTATACATGTAGTGGAATAATTATGCTCCCAGTCACTTTTATTGAAGCATTTTGTCTATTAAAAAATTCTCAAAGTTTTCAAAAAATTTTGAAAAAGTCAACTTTGAAGTTCTAAAAAGATTTGTGGTGGATCAAATAAAAATGTGAAATATTTATGAGAACTCTTGATATATTGCTATAAAGCATAATTGGTCCTATTCTCCTTTCTAGACATTAATTTGAAAATGAAGAAGAATACTTTTTTTTTCTTTTTTCGCATCTATGAGCATATTTATACATCCACTTACTCATGCTCATTAAGGACCTCCTGAGTGGCATGAAGTAAAAAATGCTGAGAATTTATACATCACCAACATTAAATGTATAAATAGCAAAAACATTAAAAAAATACAACATTTTTAATTTTATACTAGTAACAGCTATGCAAGCATAGTTTCATATATATATATATATATATATATATATATATTACTGGGGTTTGCAAAACAGGGTGTACTAACATTGAAATGATTATAATAATATTTTGTTGTTTTTTTAACAAGATTTACTTATGTAGGCAATAAAAATCATTGGTACTCTTTACTTAAATATAATTTATTTTTCTAAAGCATATGATCTTATTTTTCCAAAGGATATATGTTGTCAGCAATTCTATAATAAGTTAGTTGTAATTTTAATAGTTACCATCATAAACACATCAAATATCTTTCATTTGTGGTTAAATAATGTTTGATGCTTGCATAACTTTAACACCATCAGAGATCTGTGAAGCAGAATAGTGATGGATAATAACATTTTTGTCATTGATTAGGACATAGTTGTGACAGCATGAGAATCATACATTCTCATGTTGTCAGATTTTCCTGCTTTTCATGTATTTTTTAAGCAGTTTGCCTTCATGTTCAGTGTCTTCATTGGCTACAAACAAGAATTTCATAGCAGCAATGTCTAAAAGAGAAGTCAGACATAGTTGGTGTTGACAATATGTGGTTTTCATCATGTATTAATGGATTGTATTCTCATTAAGAGCTCATCTGGTTTTCAGTAGTCCTTTGGAAACCTGCCTTTGTTATAAGCCACTTCTTATAAGAAGCAGACTATTCATTCCTAAAATAATATATATTTATTTAAAGTGGGGAAACTTTTCTTACAAATGGTTTACCAAAACTCTGAAAATTATGAAATGCTACTGTGTTGTATTTCAGACAGTCACTGATAACACAAAAGAATTTAAATAGTCATTTTATTTTCTTTTAAACACACTACAATTGGATGTGCATTTAACCCAGTGGAATGACTACACTTCATCTTGCATCACAAAGCTGTAGTTTTTTTGAAAAATTACCTAAAACTATACACTCACAAGTAGTGATATTTTTTTTTAAGTCAAACCACATTTTTCATTGAAATTATAGGCTTTTGATTTAATTAATTAAATTAATTTAATTAACTTTTTCTTAAAATCAACCGAAATCTTCTCTACTCATATTGGTCATTTGACATCCACTGGTCATATTTATTTCAGTCAACAGCTTACCCTTCTCACAAATTTCTATGACCATATTAATCTTAGATGAAGCCCTTTGGTCAGAAAGACCTGGGTTTGATTACTGTCAGTGATGTGAGAAACCTTTATCTAAGGTCTCTTTTGATGATAGGTGAGTTAACCAGTCTCATATGGAGGTAGGGGATTTTTTCACCAGAAACTCTGGTTTTTCTTCCCCAGAACAGGCAAACTGGCCCCGTGAACACTCACAGCTACAGTCATAAATACTTACAGCAAGGAAGACAACAGGAAACCACCTTGTTTCATTATCTCCTTAGTAATCAGCTGCAACCCTCTCAAAGAGAAGAATCCACAGGATTAGGATAATCTTCAGTATCATGTTATTTTGTCACTTTATCAAATGCTATTCTCTCTTGAAAACATGGCATGAATTGTAAAAATAAATAAATAAAAATTACAGGTTAAATAAAAATTCCTCCCATTTATATAAATATTGATTTTTTTCCTTTTTTAAAGCATTCATTTTTGTGCTCTCCTGTTTGCTATTGTCACATAGCACACCACTCAGGAGGTTCTAAAAAATTGTCTTGATAAGTAGACACACTAAATACACTGATCGATGTAACAAAACAATTTTTGTAATTAATTCAATGAAATGGCTGCACTTCATCTTGCATTATAAAGGTGTTTTTTGAAAAATTTCCTAAAACTATGCACTCGGAAGATGCCATTGTTATTTTTATTCTTCTTTATTTTTGTTCCCTCTATAGTATATTATTATTCTCTCTATATATATATAGTATATTAACTATTTAGTTTACCGGCTGCGCCTTTGTTAATAATTATACTATATACTTATGAGGTGATTTATTATATAAATCTCTTTTAATAACAATTATTTTTATTTTGACTCCGAGTGTCCCTATATGTTATTGTATTGCACAAAAGTTCACTCCAATTGGTGCACTGACTTTAACTATCTCTTTCAGAATCCAACTAATCATGGACTCAAAACCAAGTACAAAATAAACACATTTAATAAAACTAAAACAATATATATACACTTCTAGCAATAATACATAACTATAACTACAGATTATATGGATCCAAGGCCTTATTTAAAAATATAAACTTACTCTTAAGACTAAACACTTTTTCTTTCACAATCACAAAAAATTGTTCATAGTCTTTTTCTCTTTCTGTTAAGGCTCTTTTCCAGAAGTTACAAGGCTCTGTACTTCATTTTCAGGATCCTTTTCATCAATCAATATAACACACACAAAGTCTTCTTGACTATATCCTGTTTTCTTTTAGTAGCAATACTCATCAGATCAGGCACCTTTAATACCTAAAAATCTTCTTAATCAATATATTTTCTAAACTTTCACTTTCAGGCATTCTTAATACTTATAAAACTTCCTTATCATTATTTTCTCTAAGAAAAACATTCACTTTAGAATATAAACAACAAGTTCTCCTTTCATTCACAATACTAAATTGACAGTCTTAACTTATTTCACCATAAAAACTTACAGTTTCAAGATTTCCTTTTATTCATTACTTATTTCTCCTTGAAACCTAATATTTCCACTATTCCCTTTTCGGAATACACTAAAAAACATCTTCCGACTGCCACACACAAAAAAATATCAAGTTCCTTCTAACTTGAATATTTACCGGCCAATTTATAAAAATTTACAGTTTCAAGATTTTCTTTTTTATTCTTTACTTATTCCTGCTTGAAACCTATTATTTTCACTATTCCCTTTTCGGAATACATTATGAAATTTCCTTCTGACTGCCGCACAAAAAAATCAAGTTCCTCCCAACTTGAATACATCTCGGCCAGTGTTCTAAAAAAACTTCCGAACGCTCTCTTGTTTACAACTGTAACTTGGATACGCAACGCTTTCCTTGTCAGCTGTCAATCACACATCAAGTTCTCCCCGGGAGCATGCGCACTTCACAAAAGTCAGAAACTATGCACTGCAATAAAATGGCTGACTGTATCCATCAGCGCTAAGAGAAAGTCTTTCACAAAACACAAAATTCAACATTTTAAAATATAACAAACTTTCTTATAAGTAACACAAATAATCAGTTTAGTAAGTACTTCAATATTTTTACTTCTTTACATGTTACTTCTAATATAACATTTTCATAACGAGCACATCACAAGTGCAGACACTGCGTGTATGAAAACAAAAACTAACAAGCATAATTAATATGTAAAAATATTCAGAATTTTTAATATGATTATTTTTACACCATTATTTATATATATATATATATAAAGTCAAACTGGATTTTTGCAATGAAATTATAGGCTTTCAATTTAATCAACTTTTCTTTGAATTTAACAAAATCTTCTTTATAGTTTTCACCATAGTGACAGGTTCATATTGGTCATTTAACTTCACATCCACTGATCATAATTTTCATTGGTCATGGTTTTCTTCAAAACACTGTCTAGGCTGAAGGGATGAAAATACTGAATGGGACTAATTTTGCTTTATAGCCACCTGTCGGGAGTGTTTCTAATAAATATTTGAATTTTTATTTGATCCACCACATAACTTTCCTGAGCTTCTTAATCAGCAATGTCATATATTGCTGTTGCACACCCTAATGCAACCTTGTACAAGTTTACCCTCCTATGGAATGGTTGCACTCTTAATCTTATATCTATTGGGACTGCAGCAGTGCTAAGTGGAATAATCACTAACTGTTTTTGTCTTTCCTTAAACAGGCTGCTATTTCTGCTCTCCTGATCCAAATACTTGCTCTAATGATATAATTCTTGCCAGTTGTCTGAACCTTGGTGTTTGTGTTTCAACAAACATGATAGGCAGTGTATTAAAAAAAAAAAATTCTGCACATCATAGATTACTTGAGGCTTTGTTCTCAGCTTGCAACATTTGTGCATTTGGAAAATTAATAATTTTGAAAGGGCCAAAATGCAGAAACTCAGAAAAAACAATCATGCCTTCATTTCTTATTTTTCATAGTATTCCAAATATCAAAGCAATAAATCATAAAATAAATATTTATTAACTGGCTTAAATTTCACTATATATTAAACCAGCATCTTCAAAGCATAACACTTGTTACAAAACACAAGTGATGATCAGTATATAACACAATTCAAATGCTAACAGGCAAAAGACCTAATCCTGTAATGTTGTAGAAATAAGATTTTTATTTTTTTCTAAGAAATTTTTGGTAGGTTAATGTAACCATACTTGTTGAGATGGTTACATTAGATGTTTACAGATGTTTACAGATCTTCCTGTCTGTCCATTTATTTATTTATTTATTTATTCATATGGAGTTCATCCTTTCTCCACCGTCCATTTAGAAGGTTGAGCCCACCTAATGAGGGATTGGGTATATGTATTTTATGATTGTAAATCCATGTGTGTTCACGGGGCCTGTTTGCCTGTTCTGAGGGATTCTGAGTGAAAAAATCGTCTACCTCTGTATGAGATTGATTAACTCACCTTTAGTTGAAAGAGAGCAGATAAAGGTTCCACACATCATAGACGGGAACTGAACCCCACGTCTTTCCGACCAAAGGGCTTCGGCTGTACTGTGTCTGTCCATAGTAGGCCACGTTATAGTTGCAATTTTATACATATCAGGATGTGTGATAGAGGAGAGATTTTGTTCTTTGGATCAGAGTTATTAGTTTAGATTGTGATTTAAACATGATGTAAAGGTTACATTTCTTTGGTACTTTAACTGGCTTTGCAGATGTACTCTGAATATATGGTATAGGAATATTGGTGCATTGATCTTATGTGTTTGGGGGCAAGGGGAGATGGGCAGAGTCATGTAGTATTTTATTTATTTCTCTGGGTTAACAATTTTGAGAATCCCATAGTACAGTATGGTGGGGAGGGGACAGTACCGAACTTCGACATGCCCTTCAGTACAAGTGCTATGAGATATGCTGTTCAGCTGCATGCACATTAATAGAAGAGCACATGTAGAGTCGACCCATTACATTTAGCTTTAGCACTGGTGTTGACATTGGAAGAAAAGAAAAGTTGTTTATAGTTCAGCATTATTTTTGTTCATACTGAGTTGGTACAGCAGATAGTCCAAGCAATAGTGTCATCATTGCCTTAATTGAGAGGTTCTGATGTAAGAGTGTTCTGCCACAGTGAAAAGGGCATTTGGGGAGACCACAAACTGTTAACAGAAATGAGAATCATGGGTATGTCCTGGAGCAAATGTTGTCTCCAAACAGGCAACACCGAACAGCAGTAAAACTTTGGATACCAAGGCGGTCACTACAGAGAATCCTTAAAGAGCTGGATGGCTTCTCATGCATCATTCAGGTGGTTTAGTGTTTAACAGCAATGAATTATACTTCACGGCAGGAATACAGTACTGTGTGCACATGCTGGCCAAGGTCTATGAAGCTCCATCTTCCCCCATAATGTCTGTTCTCAGACAAACAAACCTACAGGTTTCTTGATTTCTCAAGACCTGAATTTGTTTAAGAGAAACCTCCTCACAGCAAGAAAGTCACTGCATGCTATCTGGTTTCTAACCATGACATAATTGGGCCCTGCTTCATTGAAGAGGGTGGCTAACCATGACCTTGACTAGCAAACACTACATTGAGAATGTTGGTTTCATTCACCCAGGATTTGCATAGGATGTGCTACGCAAAAAACATTCCATTTCGTGCTTAGGTATTCCAACAGGGCAGAGCACTCTATCATCACACCTCATGTGGTTCTAGAGCCTATTTATCAGAACACTTTCCCAGGAGGCTCATTTCCAGGTACATAGAATTCCTGTACCCTTCACATTCTGATCTCACATGCTTTCTTGATATCTTCTTTTGGGTAGATATTGAAGGAATGGGTATTCCACCATGATCCATCTTCAAACCTTGATGAACTAAGGGATAAATTACACAATATGTCCAGCAGATGCCCCAACCCTTGTTCTTCAAGATGACGGAGAACCTTCGCATGTGCTGGACATATTGTGTAATTGTATCTATCTGTAACTGGTATCTATCCCACAACCTGGGATAGATACCAGTGTATTCCAGTATATTCAGCCCATTCCCAAGAAGGTCGACAAGTCACTGTCGTCCAACTATTGCCCTATCTTGCTTACCTCAGTCCTGTCTAAAATAATGGAAAAAATCATCATTTCCCAACTCCTACACTACCTTGAAAGAACCCACCTGATAAATGACCGCCAGTATGGATTCCATCGCTGCCG
This sequence comes from Typopeltis vanoorti, assembly GCF_054136105.1. Lineage (NCBI taxonomy): Eukaryota > Metazoa > Arthropoda > Arachnida > Uropygi > Thelyphonidae > Typopeltis > Typopeltis vanoorti. Next base: position 87,942,075 of record NC_143564.1, on the reverse strand, counting down.
ATCAACAGGAAATCTGCACACATATGTCACCCATCTCTGGATAAATACCATGGAGAAGTTTGCCTAATCTCAACTGGTTGCACTTGATATCTCTAAAACTTTTGACTGGGTCTGGTACAGAGGCTTACTAAGCAAACTACCATCATTTGGTCTGTAGTTGGATTGCCAGCTTTCTGTCTGGATGCACACTGTGTGTGTGATGGTGGATGGTTCCTTATCCACTCACCATTCAACTAATGCTGGGGTTCCACAAGGTTCTGTCTTCTCACCATTCCTCCTCTTGTTATATATCTCAGTGACCTACTTCAGTTGACCTCCAATCCAATACACAGCTTTGCAGATGACAGCATATTGCACTCCTCCCTTTCATTTGATAAACCTTACTCCACACAACTCACCTCAACCTACGGAACATCAACCACCACAACTCTCAATTCTGATCTCTGAGCCATCTTCCAATGGAGTTCAGATAATTTCATCAATTTCAATGCTAATAAAACCAAGTTCTGTCTTATTTCTCATAAAAAAAGAACCATTTTTTCCCAGTATTCTTTTTGATGATACCCAAATTTCCAGACAATTTGAGATTTTTCTTCTTGAAATTACCCCGACATCAAACCTCTCCTGGCATAAACACATCACAACCATTGCATCCTCAGCCTCTAAAAAACTAGGATTTCTCTTTCTCTCTAGACCAGTGGTTCTTAACCGGTGTTCCACCGGTGAAAGATGTCATATGACACAGTTCTGAGTGTAACTGGAAATCCATTTGGCACAGTTAATACATACATTGAGTTGTGAATTTTTGTTACAAGAAGAAGAGCAATTAGTTACCTTGTCAATGGATCGTACTCTAAAAATGAAATTCTCTGAAATAACTCTTGAAGAATTTTGTATTTTTGTCCAAGCCGAATACCCAGCTCTCTCCACAGGAGCACTGAAAATTCTGTTACAGTTTTCAACATCATATTTGTGTGAGCTCTGTTTCTCAATATTAAAAAACTAAAAAAAGAGTGAAAGACTTACTAATGTAGACAAAGAGATGAGGGAAGCTGAAATCTGCAAAAGCCAACAAGCTCAAGTATCGCATTAAAATAAGTTCCATTTTTATAAAAGGCAAGTCCATGCATATGTTTATTGTTAGTTTTATGACCCTAATGCTTTTCATGTCAAATGCTTGACTCAGTACAGAGGAGAACAATTAGACTTATTAATGACCGATCTCTTGCCAACTACATTTTGGAAAATAATTGAGACAACTACCATGTTTGCGTAAAGCTTTAGTTTAATATAAACCAAAATCCACATTTGACGTTTTGACCTTTATATCAAGGTCATCTTCTGGAGCATATATACTATATACAGAGAAACAAGCTACTGACCAACCGTTACAACAATTATTGGCCTGATCTCTGATGAAAAAAAAAAAAAAAAAAAAAAACTTACTACATCAACGCTGGAGTCCTATTATTAATATTATCTATTGGTTGTAAAATTACATTGGGAGCAACAACAAGTCTATATACCATATAGACAGGTATATATTAACACCATGTTAACGACATATAAATTCCAACCATTTGGTATAGAATGGTTTCCAATACTAGCTGAAGGTTGCCTAGAGTCTTGAGGTATGTTGGATACTAAATATTAAGTAGGCTGAATGTGTGCCATCAAGATTCTTGGAATTTTCCTGCCACCATTATTGTTGATATTTGGGTGGTTTATCAGAATTTTGCAGGCTTCCTTAAATTTTTTTTCATACCAGGTTTTTGTATGGTGTAAAGGGCAGGTACTTTTCCAGTCGATTTGGTGTAAGGTGAAAAAAGGGTTGTTGCTCCCAATCTAATTTTACAACCAATAGATAATATTAATAATAGGACTCTAGCATTGACGTAGTAAGGGTTTTTTTTTTCACCAGAGGTCAGGCCAATAATTGTTGTAACAGTTGGTCAGTAACTTTAACAAACCATGTAGATTGTAGTACAGCTTGTTTCTCTGTATATAGTATATATGCTCCAGAAGATGACCTTGATATAAACGTCGAATGTGGATTTTGGTTTATATTAAACTCAAGTTTTATTCAAACATAGTAGTTGGCTCTATAATTTTCCAAAATGTATTCGGATCACTGTGTAAGCCTAAAAGAAAAGCATCTCTTACCAACTCGCTCCCCTCACTTTTGCACAGACATTTGGTTTCCACAATATGTATATTCTACAAACATTTCCTCATGAAATGCTCATCTGAAATAACACCAATAATTACCCCACTTAGTATTAAGCTCATTGGAACATGTGCAGTTGCTGCTCAACATCCCTTCACAAACAGAACAAGCTTCTTTTTCCTCTTCCTTCATCCCTGCAATTGCTGTATTGTGGAACAGTCTTCCTCCTGTTATGTTTCCCAAGAATACAATATACAGTCTTTCAAATCAAATGTAAACAAGTTCATCCTTTCCCAACCCACTATCCAGCTTGGCATAAAAAATAAAATAATAATAATAAAAAAAAAAACATTTATTACTCCTTAACCCCAACATCAGTGAAATCAGGGTATCCCAAATCTTATTAGGCTCTGTATCTTGAACTGTTTACACTTCTTTAAATGTTAAAAATACAGCAGTGCTGAGACTTCCTGTCTTGACTGTACTCTCTGGGCTTGATGTGGCAGAAAGCACATGAGAATGAAGACCAAGTGAAAAACACTCAAACATATAAATTGTGAGAGAGAATATCCATTCTGTTCCTGAGCGAAAGTGGAAATAAGGAGATTCAAAAGATTAAGACTGAACTGAACAGTATATGAGGGAAAAAAGAGGAAATATATTTCTATAGCAGCTAGTGGTAATCTTCTTCTGCTGAGATGACAACAATAAAAAAAGTGTCAAAGGGGATATTAGTGTGTATGTCAATCTGACCTTTTCAGAATTGTATCATGCCTTAACAGTATATGATTTATTTGCAATCTCCATAGAACACAAAGTAGAGAAAAATAAATAAATATGACCTCAAAAAAACACAACAGAAATGATTCCACTACATTAATAGGTAGGAGGGATACCTTTGTCTCCCAGAAGAAAATAAAACTACTAAAATAATGCTCTTAATGGAGTGGAATTTAACATCTTGAATATCATTCCTGAGGAGGAGGAAGAGATAGACACTGGCTGTTTACAATTCCCCAAGACAGAAAAATCCATGACTGATAAAAGCAAATCCTCACAAAACTGGAAACCACATGCATCCACCAAATCTTCCTTCAAAAGTTTTGCTGTTACTTCACTCCTTGAATATAATTTTTTAATACTTTCATCATCATCAAATTCCTGACATGTAACCTCAAGGGGTGTACAGGATATGATGGTACTACATGAAAAATTTACATCATTACTAGCTTCCTATCTACAATTTTCCTTCAAATCAATCTGTTACCTGTCAAGACTCCAACATTATTAGGTCTTATATTTCTATCTTCTAAGGCACTTTTTACCATATCAATCTACCTATATATTGGTCTTCCTCTGGGATTTTTTCTTGCCAACCTGGCAGAGAACACTTGTTTTGCTAATCTTTCCTCTCCCATTCTGTTGTGACCATACCATCTGAGATTAGCTCTGCTAATACATTCCTGGATGCTGACAATATAAAGTTCTTTCCTAATATCCTCATTTTTAATATGATATTGCATTTGATGCCATCTCAGTAGTCAATCAGACTTTTCTTATTCCTTCCATGTGAATTTGTGCACATTTTTATGTTGGAACTTGTGTAATAATCAGTCCATGTCCTGAGCAGAAATCGAACAGTTATTTCCATTAGCTTTGCTCTTTTCTCCAGATTTTCCCAAAATATTTTAGTATGTCTGATAATCATTTACTACTGCTATATAGATACCCAACAAGGACCAACTTTTCCTTTTTCATTGTGTCAGTTGCTTTCTTTAAGGCAGGGTTTCTCAAACTTTTTCTACAATGGAACACTTCACAAATCCTGAAATTTTCACGGAACACCTCGGTTATTTTGGAATGTATTAATTAATAATTAATTGGTAATTTAATTTTTATTATTAATTTTTATTAATAATTAATACTTAATTAATGATTAATTTAACATTAATTAAACCATCATTAAATTAATTTTCCTGATTTTCATTGACATATCCCATTCTGATCGCCAAATATAGTTATAATATTATTATATTGTTATAAGTACTTACGAGTGAATGCAGACTTTTTCTCCTGTGTGCTTGAGGTGGATGACTCACTATCTGTTCCGTCACAAACACCTTCAATAAGAGATTTCTTAATATCAAAATTAAACAAAGTGCCTTGTCTCTTATTCATATTAGAATTTAAATTAGTATTCCTATTACTTTTAAAAAAATTATGGCACTCCAGTTTCAGAACAAGCACTTACACACTGCAGTACAAACTTGCGAAGAAAGTATTCAGTATTAATTAATACACATTTGCTATTGCTGTAATTAGCTTGCAGGCAATTCTTATGATCGGTCATAAACGGCAGTATTCTCTTTCCTGATTGTTGAAAGATTTTGATGTGTGAAAATTAATGATAATTCATGAATATTTCCATGTTTAAAAATATGCCACTCATTGTTATAATCCACTTGCAGGCAATTTTTATACCCGTCATAAACAGAGGTATTCCCTTTCTCAAATGTTGAAAGGTTTCGATGTGTGAAAATAAATGATACATAGATGTTATTTGTCGTTCTGGGTCTGAGCTTTTCAACATATTCATGAATATTATTCTCCTCAGAATATTTCTACTATAAAATATTTATTCTTGAAAAATGTGTAGAAAACTAAAAACCAAATTCCAGAACTTCTCGCAGAACACCTATTCACCTTCCCCGGAACACTAGTGTTCCACAGAACACAGTTTGAGAAACCCTGCTCTAAGGCCTCAAAAAAATTCCTCCACTTCTACCTTAGCAGAACCTTCTGTGGGACCATAGGCACAAATAAGTCTCATTGTCCAGTTCCCCATTCTGATATTTGCCCATGTCACTCTACTTGAGACTGCCTGCCATTCAAGAAGATTAGCATCGTATTTAGTGTTGAATACTATGGCTACTGCTTCTTTTCCTTGATTGTCATTGCCTGAATACAACATTTTGTATTTATTGCTCAGAAAGATCTCACCAGTTTTTGTCTTTTTTGTTTCAGTCACCCCTATTATGTCAATCTGGTACTTATCCAGTTCCTCAGCTAGCTCCATTTTTTTGCTGTTCAGGCTTCTTATGTTGATAGTATCGATCTTGAACTCTGGTGATGTTGAGTTGGGATGTGTGTTAGAGGATTTGTTCCAGTAGCTAATGTTTTTGCTGTTTGCCATGGTTCCCTGGTGAAAACAGCGTGGGCCTTGTTTAACCGGCAATGCCCCAGCCTGCATGAAATTCCATCATGTTGTACCATCATTTTTTATTGTGTTTTAAGCCAATAAGAATACAGTTTGGTCGACTAAATCCCAAATTGCTAGCCCCTCCTCGTTTGTTCAGTATCCAGGTAGATACTTAACATGGTGCACCACGAGAAGGTGAGGATTGGACATTAGGCCAGTAGCCCTGCTCGGTTCTCCACATTCCTTTAAAAGCCATGTGGAGGTCTCCTCTCAGTTATATAGCTTTGATCCTTAAGCACCCCTGCAATTGCTGCATGTGAATGCTTTATCTTATCTGCATTGATCACACTTCTTAGAAGTGTAGAAGGCCTTAACTTTGATGCTTTACACACACGAGAATGATGCTCTCCTGGTTCAAGGTGTCAAAACACTTCCATTCTTTTCCTCAATAGTAAGTGATTTTCTGCTTTTTTTACCTAAGGAAGGGGGTGCTTAAGGGTCAAAGCTGTATAACTGAGAGGAGACCTTCACATAGCCTTTAAAGGAATGCAGAGAACCGACCAGGGCTTCTGACCTAATGTCCAATCCTCACCTTCTCGTGGTGCACCCTGTTGGGTATCTACTTTGATACTGAACGAACGAGGATGGGCTGGCAATTTGGGATTTAGCCGACCAAATTGTATTCTTATTGGTTAAATCAAAATAAAAAATGATGGTACAACATGACAAAATTTCATGCCGGCTGGGGCGTCGCCCAGTTAAACAAGGCCCCCGTTGTTTTCGCCAGGGAACCAGGGCGAGCAGCGAAAAGTCAGCTACTGGAACAAATATGAAAACAAACTCCAACTCAACATCACCAGAGTTAAAGATCGGTACTATCAACGTAAGAAGCCTGAATGGCAAAGAAATGGAGCTAGCTGAGGAATTAGATAAGTACCAGATCGACATAATAGGGGTGACTGAAACAAAAAAGACCAAAACTGGTGAGGTCTTTCTGAGCAATAAATACAAAATGTTATATTCAGGCAATGACAATCAAGGAAAAGAAGGAGTAGCCATAGTATTCAACACAAAATACGAGGCTAATCTTCTTGAATGGCAGTCAGTCTCAAGTAGAGTAATGTGGGCAAATATGAGAATGGGGAACTGGACAATGAGACTTATTTGTGCCTATGGTCCCACAGAAGGTTCTACTAAGGTAGAAGTAGAGGAATTTTTTGAGGCTTTAGAAAAAGCAACTGACACAATGAAAAAGGAAAAGTTGGTCCTTGTTGGGGATCTAAATAGTAGAGTAGGAAATGATTGTGAGACATACAAAAATATTTTGGGAAAATTTGGAGAAAAGAGCAAAGCTAATAATAATGGCAAATATCTGTTGGATTTCTGCTCAGGACATGGACTGGTTATTACTAACACCATGTTCCAACATAAAAATGTGCACAAATTCACATGGAGAGAAGAGGCTAGGAATAAGAAAAGTCTCATTGACTATGTTATTGTTGATAGTGATGTTTTCTCCCTGGTGCAGGACACCAGAGTGTACAGAGGATTTGAAATTGGAAGTGATCACTATTTAGTCTTGAGCAGGATAAAATTGAATTTCATATTGAAAAGAATAACATGTAAGAAAGTTTTAAAGCGAATAAAAGTTGAGCAGCTCTCAGATGTGAACTGTAGACTAAAATACAGAAATATTATTGAAAAGAAAATGAAAGAGTTTGAGAACAGGAATCAAACCTTGGAGATTCAGTGGCAAACTCTGAAGGAAACATTGATTGATTCTGCCAGAGAGGCATGTGGTGAGGTTGTGTGCAAGGATAAAAAAATCAGAACTCCCTGGTGGACACAGGAAGTTAAAGAGGCAGTGAAGGAAAAGAAGAAAGCATATCAAAAGTTCCTGGCAAATAAGTCAGCTTTTACTCTTACAGAATACAGAGACAAATGTAAGAAAGCTAAACAGTGTGTAAAACTGGCTAAACAAAAGTCATGGGAGGACTTTGGCAAGAACATAGAAAATAAATATCAAGAAGGTGGCAAAATATTCTGGAGGTTGTTGAAGAAGCTTAGGAATGGAGGAAAGTGTGCTGTGAAAGGAATTAGAGATGATAAAGGTGAAATGAAAACAGGAGAAAAAGATATCCTTGAAGTATGGAGTAATTACTTTGAAAAACTGCTAAATGAAACAAGCAGTGATGACAGCACAGTGGTAAAAAACACTGACCAGGCATGCAGTCAGGAATACATATCCATACTTGAAGTAGAAAAAGCCATCAAAGGCTTGAAATGTGGAAAGGCAGCTGGAGTAGATGATATTCGACCAGAAATGCTGAAGTATGGTGGTATAAGAGTCTTACAGTGGCTGCACTGCATAGTTCAGAAAGCCTGGACAGAGGGACGAATTCCCGATGATTGGAGTAAAGCTCTCATAGTACCCATATATAAAAAGGGAAATAAGACTGAATGTGAGAATTACAGAGGTATTTCCCTACTGAGTGTTCCTGGCAAGATCTATGCAAGTATACTTGAGAAACGGTTGAGAAGAATTGTGGAAGAAAAGCTTGGTGAAGAACAAGCTGGATTCAGGCCAAATAGAGGCTGTCAAGATCAGATCTTCACTTTACAACAAATAGTCGAGAAAGCATGGGAATATAACAAAGATCTGTATTTAAGTTTTGTCGATTTGGAAAAGGCATATGACAAGGTGCCAAGAGAGAAGCTATTCAATACGCTGCAGTTATATGGTGTCAATGGGGCATTATATCAAGCAATACTTAGTCTTTATTTGAGTTGTGAGTCAGCAGTTAGAATTGAAGGAAGTTCAGGAAGATGGTTTAATGTTAAATCTGGTGTGAGACAAGGATGTACATTATCCCCTCTGTTATTCATTATCTATATGGATCACATTATGAAGGAAAGTGGTATTAAACCTGATATCAAAATTGGAGATGTTAATGTCAGCTCTTTGCTTTATGCGGATGATGTTATACTTCTAAATAAATCCTCTACAAGTCTGCAAGATTCTCTGACTAAATTGAATAGCTGTTGTAATAGATATGGTATGAAGGTCAGCAATAAAAAGACAAAGACAATGAAAATAGGCAGAATCATTGAAAATGTCAACTGTGTTGTGAATGGAGAACCTGTGGAACAAGTAAAACATTTCAGCTACTTAGGCACAATTTTTACTGAAGATGGTAAACTAAATATAGAAATAGACAACAGAATCAGCAAAGCTGGTATCGTGGGAAGTCAATTGAATAAATTCATATTGAATAAGAGAGAAATTAGTCGGAACACTAAGTTAGCTGTATACAAGACTGTGTTCAAACCAATTTTAACTTATGGATCTGAGAGCTGGGTCAGAAGTAAAACACTTGACCAAAGACTAGAGACCGCAGATATGAGAGTCCTGAGAAAGATTAGAGGCGTGAACAGATGGCATCAATGGCAATATCATATTAAAAATGAGGATATTAGGAAAGAACTTGACATTGTCAGCATCCAGGAATGCATTAGCAGAGCTAATCTCAGATGGTATGGTCACTTAAATAGAATGGGAGAGGAAAGATTAGCAAAACAAGTGTTCTCTGCCAGGTTGGCAGGAAAACGACCCAGAGGAAGACCAAGATATAGGTGGATTGATACGGTACAAAGTGCTTTAGATGATAGAAATATAAGATCTGTTAATGTTGGAGTCTTGACAAGTAACAGACTGATTTGGAGGAAAATTGTAGATAGGAAGTTACTAATGATGTAATTTTTTCATGTAGTACTGTCATATCCTGTACACCCCTTGAGGGTACATGGCAGGAATTTGATGATGATGAGATATTGAATTGTCTTTATGTTTAGGCAACATTTTTAATTAATTATTTAAATACTAATATTAGTAAAACTTTCACTTTCTAGAAGTCCTTACAGTGTAGTTCACAGTGGGACCAAAACGTGAACATTGTAACTCTACCCACAATGCCATAGCAAATAATGCAAAGGCCAACCATGAATGCTGCCGACATGTTGTGTTTATGCTTTTCTTTTATTGTTTATGTTTTTGATTTTTTACTTTGTTGATTTTGAAATGTTAATTTGATTCTTCATAAATAGAAGAAATGTAGAATGAGGCCTTCCTGAATATCTTGCTAAATACATTAGCAGCAGTTGTGTCATGTGCTGTATAGCCCTATTAAGTTTATAACATCCCATCCCATCCCATCCTTCCTCTTTTACCTTGCAGTTTCGAGGGTTTATTAATCATCGGACCTCTAACCTTTCACAGGATAGGGTGGTTAGCCCTATGTCCCACTGTATCCTATGTCTGTAGTGTTGAGTTCTCAAGGCCGGTTTGCCTGATGAAAAACCCCAGGATAAACTGGGGGGAAAAACCTTACTGTCCACGACCAAGACTGGCTAACTTGGCTTTGGCTAAGTCATGTCACCAATGGAAATCGAACCTAGGGCACTTCTTCCCCAGGCATGGTTGCTAAACACACAGCCACTAGTCACACGAACAAGTTTATAACATTCTTCTTTAAATTATTCTTACACGTATTGTCATTAAAAATAGTTGCAAATTATCTTAAATTATCATGTTAACAAAAAGCATACATTTTTAATTTGCTTAAATGCAACCTGACCACAAAAAATTTACAAGCAGTGTGTTTATCACTAGTGGTTTATTTAATTGTTAAAGTTGTAAATAAGACCAAAGGAATTAAATACACTATTCACTGTATACAGAAATAAAGAAGCCATTAAAATTATGATTCTCATTTGTAAGTAGATTTTTAATACTGAAAGACTAATAATAATTTTGTTTATTATTCTTTTAAAGTAGACAAATTACAAAAATGTTCAATTATCATGCTGTTTAATAAACTGGCATATTTCAGAAGGGACATAAAATTGTTGTGTGTATGTTTGTAATATACCGTTGAATATTTAGATGTACATTATTCATGGTATACTAATGCCTACTGTATATTTTCCAAATAGGATGAAGAAACATTGAAGCCAAAACCTCCAAGAAAAAAGAAAAGAACAGCATTAACGGGTTTTGATAGTGATTGAACACTAAAAAAATATAAAGACTTATAGCACGATCATTGTTGCCATCATCATCATCATTGTCATAATCATTCCCATCCCCCATCTGTACACATCCACCGTGCACAAATCTGGCCCATCATTCGCCAACTCTGGGACAGAGGATATGCAAAGATGTGAGTAGTCGACTCAACAGTGCAAAGAACTGTTTCAAATTGTTGCTCCTATTTGATGGCGTTTTTTTTTTTTTCTCTCGAGAAAGACGATCATCCTACACCCACACAAAAACTGTATTTCATTGTTGTATATATTTGTTTGTACAAGTGTGAGGCCAACAGATGTGCTTTATTGATTTTGAATAAACTTTTACAGAATATTTATTGGTAGATCATGTTTTGTGTTATTACTTGAATGATGCGAGTTGATATGAAAATGAACATTTTGATAAAGTTTAATATTAGTCTGCCTTCAGAACTTGGGTGTTGGATGGGAGGTGTAAGAATTAAAAGTTTTCCAAATCTTGGGAAATTTAACATAGCCATATTTATTAAGATTAGTTTGCTATTTTTTTTGGTATTTTGAATCTCCTTCTGATTTTAAAAAAGCCTTTCAAGTTTTATATTTGTTTGGTGAACCACAGTAGTTTTTAAACTTAAAAGAGGGACCATCGGTAGCATCCACTTTGGGATGTAGAGGATTATTAGGTTTATGAATTTTAGGCAATCTTTATATCCCAGAGAGAGAGAGAAACTAAATGGTTTGAGTTGTTTTAAATATTTCAGGAGTCCAAGATGTTACATTTTTAGAAGCCTTTTCCAAAATTGGTGGGATCATAATCCAGTGGTTTATAAGTGGTGTGGTCTCTGAGCAACACGTTCATTTTCCAGTTATAATTACTATTATATGGTCATCAGTGGTAGTGATTATATTCAGAAAATGAATGTGTTGCTCAAAGGCTGCACTACTTATAAACTACTGGATTTATGATTCCACCAATTCTCAGAAAAAACATTAATAAAAAGCTTCTAAAAAATGTCACATCCTGAAATGGTTACTAAACTCAAACTGTTTAGTTTCTCTGCTCCCCCCCCACCGATATATGCATTGCCTAAAATTCATAAATATAATAATCCTCTACATCCGATATAGATGTTACTGACTCTCCCTTTTTAAGTTAGTCAAATCTTGGACACACTTACTGGTCATACTTCATCTTATATTAAAAATTCCATTTCAAATCTTTTAACCAAAATTTACCTTTAAATAATAATAATATCATGGTGGGCTTTGATATCATTTCTGAGCACCTCAGAAAAAATAGCCCGAACTCTAAAGAAACATAACCTCTGCATTGCTTTCAAACCTCATCTGAAGCTGGCTGCCATTATCCCCCTCTTCTCTCCCAAGGATCCACTTCCTCTCCTCTGTTCCAGGTGTTTTGAAGGTTTCTTATTCTTGCAGCTTACTATATTATGGTTAAACTGGGAGATTTGCCAACATCCACCTTGAAAAAAAAAAAAAAACACAAGTAATGCACCTGCTACCATAACTATGGTCAGTCAGGTCTAATGGATCATGTCTTTGGATATCTATGCTTCAGCACAATAAATATAAATTTGAGTGACTTTTCTTCTTTTTTTTTTTTTAAATTAGCAGACAATTCAAAAATCCGACCTAATCTTGATAAATGTGGTGGTGGTGTTATATGATCTATTAAATCTAATATCATGTCTTCTCTTGTCTTTCTAATAGTACTAAACTTCTGTCATCATATTTTTTGATAATTGGGAAATATTGTCGACCTGTAGAAAGAAGTAATGTGGGTGAACTGAAGGTTAGATGATTATTATTATTATAGGCTACTCCATGGAGTCCTTAATCTTATCGAAGGAGGCCAAACACTTATCTAACATTCCTGCAGTATCTGTCATACTTTGATTTGAACTCATTCACAGTCATGACACCCACAACACACTCTGGCAACCTATTCCACTCATTACCAGTCTCCAAGCAAAAAAATTTTGTCTTGACACCCTTGCTAACTACACTCTTGCTCAGTTTCCAAGGATGGCCTCTAGTTCTCCCACTGCCAGACCTGTTCTGAAAAATTTCCTCTGTATTAATCTTGTAAAAACCCTTTAGTAATTTGTATATCTCAATCATATTACCCCTTTACTGCCTGTCAACCAATTTCTGTAAGCCACAAATCTTCATCCTGTCATAAGGTTCATTCCATAGACCTGATATCATCTTGGTCACTCGTCTCTGGATCCTCTCCTATTCATCCCCAAGAAACACAGATGACCAGATTTGTACTGAGTAGTCAAGATGGAGTCTTGACTCTATAAACAGGCATAATCAGACATAATAACTTGCTTGTCTCTGCTTGTCAGGGTATTCTTCAATAATCAACTTCTCCAGTACCTTAACTATGACTCCTGATATGCTGATAGGTTAGTAATTTGATATATCAGTCTTGGAACCTCATGCAATGTAACTATTTTCCCCTCTTTCCATCCCTTTACCCAAGTAATCTGATGAGCTGCTTTAACCACTTTTTCTATGTGTCCTCTAAACTTTTAACTCACTATCCACTAGCACTCCCAAATTTCTGGCTTCATCAGTTTCCTGGAGTAACATTCCATCAATGTGGTACACAGCTGGTAATCACCCCAAATTGCATAACCTAACACTTTGCCACGTTAAAGCGATATCCATTTTCCTTTGCCCAGACTACCAGTCTATCTAACTCATCCTACAAAATTTTAACATCATCCATATTAACTATTGCTTTACCCAATTTTGCATCATTGGCAAACAATTGAATAGTTCCTCTCAGATCCTTTCCTATATCATTAATGAATAAATTAAATAGTAGTGGCCCAAGAACAGAGCCCTGTGGCACATCACTAGTCATAGGCCTTCTACCGGACTTTACTCCTGAATAAACTATTTTCTAATATCTCTCCATCAACCACCATCTTATCCATTTCACCAACTTTATGTCTATCCCCATGTGCTGCAATTTACTGATTAGAATTCCATACGATATCCTGTCAAAAGCTTTTGCAGAATCCAGCAGTATCATTGTAAACTCATTACCTTTATTCAACTCAGCTGTAACTGTATTATAAAACATTAGCAAATTACTGAGGTGTGACCTGTACTTAACAAAACCATGTTTCCCCTCCTTCCCCCTCATATAGTATCCCATTTCTGTCTATCCAATGTATTTTGTCCTTGACCAACTTCTCCAGTACCTTGACTATGACTCCTGATATGCTGATAGGTTAGTAATTTGATATATCAGTCTTGGAACCTCATACAATGTAACTATTTTCCCCTCTTTCCATCCCTTTTGCACTAACCCAGAACCAAGACTTGATTGAACGTGGTCAAACGCACTGCCAAATTCCTTAACCCTTCTTATAAAACTCGAGCTGGTATACCATCTGATCCCATAAGTATATTCGCATCAAGATTCTGTAATATGCTTGGCACCTCCAATTCATTTTCCTGAGTTTCCACAGAAACCTTTATCTCTCTTGTTACTGAATTGTCTCCACCTGGATGATATACTCTTGCAAAGTGTCCACTTAGTAATTCTACTATTTTGCCTGATTCAGTTACCTCCCTATCATTGAAATCATCTTGCCATAAACATTCTTCCTTTTACTTGCAACATACCAAAACAACTCTTTGGCCTGCACTGCTAATTTTCTTTCATATTGTGCTTTTGCCTTTCTTATCACACTGATTACCCTTCTGGCCTGTGCTTTGTACTGTTCATGTGCTTGCTAGTCACCTTTCTCCTGAAATTCCCTACACATTTTTTCTTCTTTTTTTTTTTGTAGGTCCAACTTAATGATGGTATTCATCCATTTAACTGCTACTTGATTTACTCTCCTAACTCATGCAGTCTGTTGTTAGTTCCCTTGAACATGTCCACTTCCCATATGCTATACTAAGCTCTTGAATTTTCACATACCATGACTCTGATCTAAGCAATCTCCTACGCTTGTTTTACTTATCAACCTTGTAATTCCGCATATATCCCTTCTGATATTTATTAAAACTGAAAATTCCACACATTTAGCCACCTCCCAGGTCCAGACTATATGATCTCTCTCACCAATTGGTAGCAACATGGTCATATTGGTTATAGGCAAATTCGATGATGTAATTACTAGATCTAGCACTCCCTAAAACCCCCTAGTACATTCCATCACATACTGCCTCAGGTAAAAAGCAATGCCTGGAAGAACTCTGATTCTAGAAACCAGATTATGGTTTTTATCAAGGCCACTTAAGGCCTCCATTAAGGAGAAAGTGGTTTCTTGTTCTTTGAATTGTTTGTTGTTTCCACACATTTATGAAAATTGTTAAATTTGGTACAAAATATTTGTGCTTTTCATTAAAGCTTATTGCCATGATTAAAGACTAAGTATTACTTGATGTAATGATCCACCGACACCATACAACTGTAGCGTTTTGAATAGCTTCTCTCTTGACACCTTGTCATATGCTTTTTGCAGATCTACAAAGCTTAAATACAGATCTTTGTTATATTCCCATGACTTTTCAACTATTTGTCGTAAAGTGAATATCTGATCCTAACAACCTCTATTTGGACTCAATCCAGCTTGTTTCTCACCAGGCTTCTCTTCCACAATCCTTCTCAACCGTTTCTCAAGTATACTGGCATAAATCTTACCAGGAACACTCAGTAGAGAAATACCTCTGTATTTCTCTACTGAGTAGAGAAATACAGAGGTATTTCTCTACTCAGTAGAGAAACTTCTCTATTCAGTAGAGAAATATTCTTACAATCAGTTTTATTTCCCTTTTTTATATATGGGTACTATGAGAGCTCTACTCCAATCATCTGGAATTCGTCCTTCTGTCCAGGCCCTTTGAACTATGCAGTGCAGCCACTGTAAAAGGTTTTTCCTCCATACTTGAGCATTTCTGGTCTAATATCATCTACTCCTGCTGCCTTTCCACATTTCAAGCCTTTGATGGCTTTTTTCTACTTCAAGCATGGATATGCATTCCTGACTATATGCCTGTTGAGTGCTTTTTACTACTGTGCTATCACTGCTTGTTTCATTTAGCAATTTTTTGAAGTAATTACTGCATACTTCCAGGATATCTTTTTCTCCAGTTTTCATATCACCTTTATCATTTCTAATTTCTTTTACGTGATATAAACATAGTGATGGGTGACTTCAATGCAAAAGTAGGAAGAGGGGGGAGGGGAATTGTTGGCGAACATGGCTTAGGCACCAGAAATGACAGAGGAGATCGCCTAGTCCAGTTCTGTCAGGAAGAAGATCTAACAATAGCAAATACCTGGTTTAAACTTCCACCCAGAAGACTGTACACTTGGAAATCGCCTCAAGATAACCAACATAACATTGTCCGAAATCAAATTGATTATATACTGATAAATAAAAGATTCCACAGTAGTATAAAGAGTGCAAAGACTTATCCTGGAGCAGATATCTCATCAGACCACAATCCCATAGTTGCAGAAGTACGTCTTAGATTAAAACCAGCTAAAAAATCACAAAAGAAGAAAAAGAAAATTGATGTAGAAAAACTGAAAGACCCAAACATAAATAAAAGTGCCAAGACACAGCTTAACCTGCGATTACAACAGATTAACATAGAAGAAAATAAAAGTGTGGAATCTCTTTGGAATAGCTTAAAGAATGCCATTGTAACAAGTATTGAAGAAGTAGGTTATGTGAATAATATAAAACAACAGGAATGGATGGCAGATGAGATTCTTTCTCTTATTGATACAAGAAGAATGTACAAAAACAAAGACCTAGCCAGGTATACAGAAACACATAACATCATCAAGAAAAAAATAAAAGAAGCCAAGGAAAATTGGATGAAAAATTTATGTACGGAAATTGAACTGCTTCAGAAGAAACATGATAATTTCAATCTGTATAAGAAAATCAACAAAATTTCTGGAAAACTGAGGAAAAAGCAAATAGTGTCTCTAAGAGACGAAAATGGAAAAATAGTTCTAGAAGAAGAGAATAAAGCACAGATTTCGATAAAATATGTAACAGAACTTTTCAATGATACTAGACAGAAGCCTATAAATATAAAAGATAACATTCAAGGACCTGCAATCATGAAATGCGAAATAGAGAATGCTATACGAACAAGTAAAACAGGAAAAGCCAGTGGACCAGATGGTGTGCAAACAGAATTTTTAAAATTAATAGAACCAGATAACATCAAACTTCTTGAAAAACTATTTAATGAAATATATGAAAGTGATGAATTTCCATCAGATTGGCTCAAATCTACGTTTATCACTATCCCAAAGAAACCCAAAGCGAATTCCTGTGGTGACTTCCGACTTATTAGTCTAATGAGCCAAACATTAAAAATATTTTTGAAAGTAATTCAGAATCGCATTTATAGAAAAAGTGAAGAAACTCTAAGTGAAACACAATCCGGCTTTCGGAATGGTTTTGGTACTAGAGAGGCCCTTTTCTGTACCCAAATATTGATACAAAAATGCATAGAAAAACAGAAATCTGTCTTTATGTGTTTCATAGATTTTGAAAAAGCATTCGACAAAGTCAGACACACTAACTTAATAGAAGTCCTTCAACAAATAAGGCTAGACGAACAAGACATAAGACTAATAATATTGGAATCAGTCAGCTACCGTTCAATTAGACAACATTACCACCAGTGATATTAACATCAAAAGAGGAGTGAGACAAGGATGTGTGCTCTCACCACTTCTGTTCAACATATACGCAGAGGTAATCTTTAAAAAAGCATTGGAAGAATGTCCAGAGGGAATCACAATAAATGGAAAGATTGTTAACAACCTACGATATGCAGATGACACCGTGCTAATTGCAGATAACATTATGGATCTCCAAAAACTCATTGACAGAGCATACATAGAAAGCCAAAGAATGGGAATAAATATAAACATCAACAAGACAAAATACATGATCATCAGCAAACATCCAGCCTCATCAATGAAACTGACACTCAATGGGAAAAATATCGATTAGGTGTCAAGATATAAATATCTTGGTTGTTGGCTTAATGAACGGTGGGATCCAGAAATAGATATAAAGACATGGATTGAAGTTGCACGGCAGTCCTTCATGAAAATGAGAACACTATTCTGCAATAAAGACCTAAACATGGAAGTCAGATGCCGAATGCTGAAATGTTACGTGTGGTCTATTCTGCTCTATGGAGTTGAAACATGGACATTGAAGGTGACAACCATCAAGAAAATCGAAGCCTTTGAGATGTGGCTATACAGAAGAATGCTAAAGATATCATGGACAGAAAAAATTACCAATGAAGAGGTCTTAAAATCCATTGGCAAAGCTAAACATCTTGTACAAATAATCAAGAAACGAAAAACATCGTATCTTGGCCAGATCATGAGAAACAGCAATTACCAACTTCTACAAACTATTTTGGTAGGAAGAATTGATGGCAAAGGAACTAGAGGAAGAAAAAGAATATCATGGTTTGACAACATCAAGACGTGGACAGGAAAGAGCAGTGCACAACTGCTCAGATTAGCACAAGACCGCAGTTTGTTCGCCAAGATGGTCGCTGACCTTCGATAGAAGATAGCACAATAAGAAAGAAGAATTCCTTTTACAGCACTCTTTCCTCCATTTCTGAGCTTCTTCAACAACCTCCAGAATATCTTACCAACTTCTTGACATTTATTTTCTATGTTCTTACCAAAGTCTTCCCATGACTTTTGTTTAGCTAGTTTTATACAGTGTTTAGCTTTCTTACATTTGTCTCTGTATTCTCTAAGAGCACAAGCTGACATATTTGCTAGGAACTTTTGATATGCTTTCTTCTTTTCCTTCACTGCCTGTTTAACTTCCTGTGTCCACCAGGGAGTTCTGATTTTTTTATCCTTGCAGACAACCTCACCACATGCGCCTCTCTGGCAGAATCAATCAATGTTTTCTTAAGAGCTTGTCACTGAATCTCCAAGGTTTGATTCCAGTTTTCAAACTATTTCATTTTTTCTTGAATAATGTTTGTATATTTTAGTCTGCAGTTCACATCTGAGAGCTGCTCAACTTTTATTCGTTTTAAAACTTTCTTACATATTCTTCTTTTCAATATGAAATTCAATTTTATCCTTCTTAAGACTAAATAGTGATCACTTAATTTCAAATCCTCTGTACACTCTGATGTCCTGCACCAGGGAGAAAACATCACCATCAACAATAACATAGTCACTGAGACTTTTCTTATTCCTTGCCTCTTCTCTCCATGTGAATTTGTGCACATTTTTATGTTGGAACATGGTGTTAGTAATAACCAGTCCATGTCCTGAGCAGAAATCCAACAGGTATTTGCCATTATTATTAGCTTTGCTCTTTTCTCCAAATTTTCCCAAAATATTTTTGTATGTCTGACAATCATTTCCTACTGTGTTATTTAGATCCCCAACAAGGACCAATTTTTCATTGTGTCAGTTGCTTTCTCTAAAGCCTCAAAAAATTCCTCCACTTCTACCTTAAGAGAACCTTCTGTGGGATCATAGGCTCAAATAAGTCTCATTGTTTAGTTCCCCATTCTGATATTTGCCCACATCGCTCTACTTGAAATTGCCTGTCATTCAAGAAGATTAGCCTCGTATTTAGTGTTGATGTACAATTTGTTAAGCTTGTTATTTGTATTTATTTCTGTTTCTATTTATTTCTGTTTATATTTCACTTGGTTTTCCAAGCATTTCCTTTTATTCAGTGATGAGTGGTATACACTTAATACATTGTAATATAAACAAATAATTTTCAATCATCATTGAAATTATCTACCTTTCACAAATCCTACATTCACTATATAAATTACTTTTTTCCCTCTTTTTGTAAGTGGCTCTTGTGTCATATAAATCACAGATATCTCACATATGCTAGTATTTTGTTAGAATTCAATGGACACAGACCATCTCTTATAATACATTGAAGGATTCGTTTTTATTCAGGAAAAGATGAATTTTTACTCACTACATCTGTTCTTTCAGAAAACTGAAATGAAAATATTCCAATAGTGTGAAAAAACATTCCATCCCCAACAGATGCACAGAAGACTGCAGAAGCAAAAGAAAACAAGCAGTTTTATTGTATGAATAAATAGAGTACAGAGAAATTCACAGTCTGCATAGTGTGCCCATTAAGTAATGAGACAACAATTATTATAGCAAAATAAATGACTATATTTGGAATTGTCAATTGCACAGATTCAAAATAATCTCCTTACAGCTCTACACAACATTTACATCTGTCATACAGGTGTTCAAAGACATGGTGAAAGTCCTAAACGGGAACCTCCTTCAGTGTCTGGGTCACAGCGCATTGGGAGTCCTCAATGTTGCTGAAGCACTCCCCCCTCCCTTACAAGGCACACTTCATCTTTGGGAAGAGGAAAAAAATTTGCAGGAGCCAAATCTGGCAAATAACAGGGCATGGGGGGGGGTTTGATCACACAGATCGACTTTGAAGCCAGAAACTGCTTCACAGGCAGAGCACAGTGCCCAGGCACATTGTTGTGCAACAGAAACCAACTGTTGTTGTGGAACAGCTCTCTTTCTTGATACATTGCATTATTCCTAAATAATACTGACTGCTCACTGTGGTGTCCTTGGGAACAAATTCGTGATGGATAATTCCTCAGCATTGGAAGAAACAATGACCATCGTATTGACATATGATTTTTGCAACTGCACTTTCTTATGCTGGGGAGAAGACCTTCCATGCCATTCCATGCTCTGGCATTTCATTTCCGCATCAAACTGAAATCATCAACTTTCATCACCAGTGACAATTCTTTGCAACACATTGCAATCATGTCAACTGCATGGAGGAAATTTTGACAACATGCAACCCAGTGCTCTCTCTCTGTTCAGCTGCACAACGAGTAGACTAGTGGTTATTCACCTGTCATGGGCAACAATTTCCCTAGCTTTCACCACATTTTCATTTGTCCTTTGCAGAAACTAGCCATCCACAGCATGGTTCATCCCCCAGGGACTTCCTCCCATCTTTAAATGCTGAAAACCAGCAGAACACCTGACAGTCATTACCGTAAGCTTTTTTTAGGTCTTGGAACATTTCTGTTGGAGTTTTTCCTAATTTACAGTGAAATATTTTCACAGCTCTCTGCTCAATGATGCGACTTCTGACATGCTTCATTCACACACTCTTACTTCAACAGTTGCCACCCAATAACTGCTGTCACCTGACTTGAAAGTTGCACCTGCGATTACAACACACTCTAGTGTTCAAAACTATAAACAGGTTTGTTACTTTTATGCAAATTGCTGTTGTGTAAAAAATCAATCTCATTGCACTCATTAAGTAATTCTTACTTAATGAGTGTGCTGTGTATGTACTATATTTAGCAACAATTAGTGTAATTATAGACAACTGGAATGACACTTCATAATAAAACACATGTCCCTCCAACAGACACTATGCTACATGCATGCAAGCAAAACAATTTTATTGTACCACCAAACACAGTATCTAATAAAATACATTTGTCCTAACAACCCTCTTTCAAATTTTCATTTGCTGAAAGTATGCAGTAATGACTGTTTATAATGCAGTCATTGGGTGCAGAATGCAAATGATTTATGCAAAGCAAATTTCCTAAAATGCTTAAAGATGTGTGTGTGTTTGGGTAGGGATGGTGGCTGACAGACAGACATCAAAAGATTTTGTATAGTGGAGTGGAATTAAGAAGAATGAGGGTGATGGATAAGTGGAATGCCACAGAGATTTGTACTGGGGCCACTATTTCATTTATATATTAATGAAATAGTGGATGATTTAAGGAGGGGAATATTCAGTTGTTTATTGATGATACAAAACTTGGGAGAGAGTAGTTGATAAAGCAATGTAGATATTCTGCAGGATGATTTAAATAAATTGGCAATGTGGGCAAAGGACAATGGCTATCAATTTAATCTTGCAAAATGCAAAGTAATGCACTTTGGGATGAAAAGATTGCATACTTTTTTTTATCATATTGATGATATTGGATTACAGGAAAATTATGAAGCTAGGGATCTGGGGGCAGGCCCGGCTGGTGGCATGTGCAAAGTGTGCAATATACACAGCCACCGCAGAAAAAAAGGCACCTAAAAGATGCAAAAGATATGAGATAAGAGTTTAAATGAACAATGAATGGTACAGAATGGTACATATAATTATGAATGTACGTCGTCTTCCATTCAGGCCCCTTCAGATCTTCCCGGAAACGAACAAATAAATTCTGAAATCATATCCTGGACCGGATTATATCACTGTAATTTTTTATTAAAATTTACGAAAATATACCTAAAATAGTTCTTCTTTATTTTTTGATGTATCATAAATCAGTTTATGATTAATTGTTGAGTTCCGTGTAATGGCCATATCCTAATTTTAATCGGATTGGATGCTTGTGGTCCGGCCCTAAAAGTCGGCTTACTACTGATAATTCATTCTTCTCGACATTCGAGCCTGTTATATTAGTGGGCTGTTAGGGCAGCGTCAGCGACACAAAATAATCGGCGAATTCTTGAGTCCAGTGTGAAACATTCTTGTAAAATTCTCTTATCTATTTTTGTTGAATCTTCAAAATTAATTTATTTATTAATGCAAAATTAATGTAAAGAATATTTGAATAAATCTCTTAACTTTATATTACTATTTTATATTATTTTGAAAATTTATATAACTTGGAAAAATTTGTATAAGCAGGACTAATCCGTAGGTAACATTATACTGTAAAGCGGTTTTCATTTCTTATTTCATTTCCTGTTCATTTTATTCACACTTTATTCAAAAAAAAACTTTTTTGAAAAGGCGCCGAACATGAATCTTGCACACAAGAAAAATACTATGCTCCGGTCTTGTCTGGGGTTATCATGAGCACAGTTGAAGGAGCAAATAATAAAAATATAAATGAGAACTGGAAGAGGCAGAGAAAGAGGTAGTTGCGAGTGCCCAACAGTGAAAAAGTTTAAGATGAGGTATGATGGGTATTGTGTGAATAATGGTTAGCGTTGGTCTCCCAAGATGATTCTTTAGACTCCATGAAGATACCTGTATAACAGTAACAGTAATAACATATAATTTGAAATCAGTTCGAATTGCATTTTATATTTTCGATATTAAGATAGCTCACAGATGTTACTTTTACAAATAAAATTCTACCAAAACAGTTACAACTAGCATGCACTGCCTGAGCAGAAGAAACATACATATAAAACAAGTTTCCATTGGAAGTCCATACATACAGATACTACCTGATATGAACTTATTAAAACTGATTTCAACTTGTGTTTTAAAGGTTGGGTAGAAATGTGACAGCTGACTAAAGATTAGAGACTACAGATATGAGTGTTCCGAGGTATATTAGGAGAGCGAACAGGTGGCATCAATGGAAGAATCATATAAAAAAAGAAAGGTATTAGGAAGTAATTTCACATAATTAGCATTGAAGAATGTATGAATAGAATTAATCTAAAGTGTTATAGTCATATTTAAACAGAATAGGAGAGGAAAGGTTAGCGAAATAAACATCTGATGACAGGATGGCAAGAAAAGATGCAGAGGAAGACAATGATCCATGTGTACTTTCTGTATTTAGTAATGGCCTAGAAGACTGGAATACATTACATAACATCAGAGTACTGAAATAGATTAATTTAATGGAATATTGTTGGTAATTTAGTCGTATTGTTGGTGCTAGGAATGATGTTAACTTAATCAAAATCAGTGATGGTAACTTAATCAAACCATGTACATAAATGTATTTGGTTGTCTTTTGTTAGATGAATTTCATCGCCTGGTGTGAGATCACTGCCTAGAGGATGAAGCAGTTTGAAAATGTTCGATGTTTGCTCTCTAGAGCAGAGTCTATGGACTAGAATAAAATGAATCAAAAAAATACAAAAAAAATTACAATAATTATTAATATATAATTGAAAGAAAATTGAACTTGCAGAAGAATTCATGTTGGAGGCTTAATGGAGTATATACAGCACTAGGAAAGGATTAAAACTGGTTTTAATACTTTCTTCCTTCTTTTAATTCCTTCCTTTTTAATACTTCTCTTTTCCTTTGCCATCGATTCTGATTATTTTTCTTTTGGAAAAACAAAATTTACAAACAGACAGAGGGAACCACCATGGATCCCCCCCCTTCCCAGCCATCTCTTCAGAAGGAGTTCAGAAATGCATCACCATACCCTACATCTGTGGCACATCAGAAAAAATAGCGAAGTCCTTAAAAAAAGTACAACCCGCACACAGCATTTAAGCTCCACCACAAACTTGCTACCCTTATCCATTCTACCAAAAATCAGCTCCCTCCTCTCTCACTATCTGGAGTTTATAAAATACCCTGTTCCTGCAAGTTGGAGTACTTTGGACAGACAGGTAGATCAGCAACCATCTGCTTAGAAGAACACAAATCATACATCTATGATCATGACTATAGTCAGTCTGACCTGGCAAACCAAGTTTTGGATACAACCCACAGGACCTCCTGGGAAAAAAACAACCATGCTCTACCACAGTAAATTCAAAAAAGAAATACTATTTTTAGAATCTGCAACAGCACTCAGAAATCAACCGAAACTAAATAAATATGGTTGCATTAAACTACCGAAAATTTGGGAAACATTAGATTCCATCTTACATTCTAGGCTACCTATAATCGCCATAGAGTCACCCAGATGTCTGGTTTAGTATTGTATTGCATATGAGTGTGTGTTACATTAGTTTTTTGTAATCCTGAAGATGTCTCAGTGACAGACGAAATAGTGGAAGTATTAAAATCAGTTTTAATCCTTTCCGAGTGCTGTATATATTCCATTAAACCTCCAACATGATGACTTCACAGTACTTAAGCCTCAACATATGGATCGCAACAGAATTGAAAAAGTACCACGTGGACATAATTGGCATTACTGAGACAAAGAAGACAAAAACAGGTGAGATCTTACTAAAAATAAATAATAAGTATAGGATGTTAATTTCAAGCAATAAGAATTAAGGAAAGGAAGGAGTAGTGATAATATTCAACATCAAACATGAAGATGATTCTTGATTGAAAGTCAGTTTCAAGTAAATGGGGACAAACTTCAAAATGGGGACATGGACAATAAACTTGTTTGTGCCTGTGGTCCCACAGAAAGTTCTTCCAAGGAAGAAGTGGAGGAATTTTTTGAGTCACTAGAACAGATAGCTGACATAAAGAAAATGCTAAAAGTGGTCCTTATTGGAGATCTGAACAGCAGAGTAGGAAATGAATCCCACCAAGCATATAGGAACATTTTGGAAAAATTTGGAGAAAAGGGCAAAGCTAATAATAATAATAATAATAAACAACAGGTAAGAATTGTTGGATTTTTTCTCAGAACACGTACTACTCATTATTAACACCATGTTCCAACATAAAGATGTGTACAAATTCATATGGACAGAAGAAATAAGAAAAGCCTCATTGATGATGTCATCGTTGATAGTATATCTTCAAGCTGGTTCAAGATACAAGGATATACAGAGGATTTGAAATTGGAAGTGACCATTACTTAATACTAAGCAGGATAAAAATGGATATTACATCAAAAAGAACAGTATGTAAGAAAGTTTTAAAAAGAATTAAAGTTGAGCAGCTGAGTTCTCAGTATGAACACTACCAGTTTTTGCAATGATTTCTGCAGTTTTATAAGATGCAGTCATTCTGTTGTCATTTCTTTCTCTGTTCTTAAATAAGGAAATAACGGTATTATGTTGCTCAAAATTCTGTTTTCAATTTTTTAAATATTCAATATTTATTTATTGTATGTGTAAAAATATTATTATGTGCCACCTTCAGGGAGTCCATAGACTCATCAAGGGAGGGCACCTACTCCACAGCTCTCTGTCTCCACCACTCAATCCACTAACTGCAACTACACTAATGCCATCTATCACCCATCACCACCACCACTAGTATTTCCACAGACAATCACAAACATCCATGCCCACAGCTGGATTTGAACCTGCAGCCTTTTGGCTGGAAAGCAGATACACTAACCACTTGGCCAACCAGGCCGGCTGGCCTATATATATATATAGATTGACTATACTAATTATATATAGATTGACAGTTCAATTAACTAATCGATTGCATTGTTTGGGACTAAACACAAGTTCCTGAGGCCTCCAAGAAAGAAGTGTGTGGGGCAGTCATCAGTGATATGATGCATATCTGCACATGGCCACATGCAAAAGGGTGACTGTAAAATTCCCCACAGATGCAGTAAGTGGTCTTGTCTGGTCCTAAATCTGTTTTGCTGGCTCCAGAAGTGTTGAGGTGGATTAAATCCTGAAGGTTTGACATTTAGATCTATCATCAGGTACTTGTTAGTAGTTTATGGTTTATTCCAGAGACTTCTCCATTAGTCCTAGGGTCCATTTGGTATTTCCACATGCCAAATGGGAGATCTGAAGGTATTTAACTGGGTTCGTGGATAGTCCCCAGGTTATAAAATAGTTTTCAGTAAACTCAGATCTTTGCCCAGTGTTTTCTCAAGGCCTTGGACGATATTGGCTTGGGTGGTGATTGCTATTTTGTCAGCATAGATGACATAGCATTTTTTTAAGGTAGCTTCTTCTTCTCTTTTGAAGTATGGGGGAGGGATCTTGCTATTTCCCAAAGCTTGGGAAATAGCAAGAGTAGACCTTGAGGTATCATTTGTTACCTAGCTGTCTTGTGACTGAAGACAAAAAAAAAAGACTTTATTCTCAATGTGTCCTTGTTGATTGATTTTTAAATTTCCCACTGTAATCTACTACACCAAGGATGGTTCATGATACATGTACTGAAAAATTGTATTATAATTAACCTTAGTCAATTAAATACTTAACAATGTATAATGCTTTAACTTTGTTTAAATGAATAACAGGCAGTTATCCCTTCATCGGTAAAAGGTTTTGCATTTATTGCATGTTTCTGCATAGGCTGAGTATGAAGCTGGTGGTTCTTGTTGTAAGCCGTCTATAATAAGCTGACTTTTTTCTTCAACTAATTTGGTACATCTGTTTAACCAGGGCTTGGAAAGTGGACGAGTTTGGGTAGAATGGATGGTGCAGGTCTCCATGCCAGTGAGGAAAACTTCAGTGACTTGCTTAGAGCAAATGTTTCTATCAATAAAGTAGAAGCAATAGTTATACCATGGAAATGAAGAGTAAAAGTTTCAGAGGGTCATCCTACTTGGTACCATTGTTGTGCCAAAGGACACAAGGTTGGCATTGGCTTCAGGGAGGAAGGGAGGGTGTTTTCTGTTAGAGGAAACTTGTACAAGGTTATGGTAAAGCTTGTTAAGTTACAGAGAAGAGAGGTGATCACTATTGAGTGTCTGGAAGAAGTCAATTAAAAAAGATCAAAAGTGGAGGGCAGAAAAGTTTATCAGGAATTCAGGTAGGTAGATTGTACAATTTTTATTAGGTTTGGCCAGTGTTGTTTGAAAAGGGGAAGCCAGTTGGAATTGTAAACAATTAAGGTCTTTTGGGAAGCTTTACTATTTGGATAACTGGATGGCAGAAGTTTGGGTTTCATGGCTAGGAAGGTGAAGATGTCAGAGTTGTTTTTGGAATTTGGAGAATGGTAATCCACTCTCTAAGCCTTGAGCCAGAGGATGTCAGAAGCAGAGGATTCTAAATTAGGCATTTTTTCAAATCTCTGGTGGCAAAACACACCATGAATTGAGTAATTTGGATAGTGAAGGTGGATTGTGGTTGATTGTAACTGAATTGTATGGGTAAAAATATTATTATTATGTACCACCTCCAGAGAGTCAGAGAGTCCAAAGACTTATCAAGGGAGGGCACCTACTCCACGGCTCTCTATCTCCACCAACTATAACTAACTGTAACTACATCAATTCCATCTACTGTGCATCACTACTACCACCACTAGTATTTTTCATAAGCAGAAGGTGTAGTCTGGATGTAATGATAGATGTCAAGTTGGCATTTATGTCATAGATGCTGGTGAAGTGGGTGTTCAGGGATTCTGATATGTTTTGGATATTTTGTTGGATTTGTTTTATTGGTTGAAATTGGTTTTTGAGTTGGTTTAATTTGATTATTCTGATGCTATCATTTTTGTATGTTACATTATTGATTATGAATTTGATGAAAGGATAAAGTAGTGACATGCAGTAAGTGTAGATAGACTTGGACAATGACACCCATACAGACAGTGAACAGTCTCCTTGCCATAACATGGCCTCGAGAGCACTTACCATGTACCACTACTTGGATGCACCCCTCCAGCCTGCAGAGTATGGTAGTGAGATTATGCATCAGTTGACCGAGAAATATCCTGACTTGGTACTAACAAGTTCAGATCCAAGTACTTTATGGTGGCCTGCCTGTGGTACCACTGTTTTAACTGTTATATCCTTGAAATGGAGGAGGATTTGAATCTCTCTATGTTTGGCATGCCCTTGAAGAGTATCATACTTCATGGAGAAGGGGCGAGATTTAGAAACCATAACCCTTGCTCTGTAGACTAAATATGTTATTTACCACGAGGCTTGCAATAAGCAGGGAAGGGAGAGGGTTTCCAACAGGCAGCGAAGATCATCTATCACTTAGTGGGTCTATGGCATCTCCTCCACCCAGAAATATCCTTTTCCAGTACACAGTGCTCACTGGATTCATCAGATCACATCATGAGAAGGCAGGATTGACTTCACTGGGAGAGGATGCATATTTCACATCACTTGCCCCTTGGGGGAGGTGGGGGGTGCCAAGCTATGCTAATAACTGATAATGAAAATGAAGTTTGTGTTTGACCCATTTAAATTACTAAATGTAGTGTAGAGAGTTATATTTCAGCCTACATTAATAAGACATGAACTATTGGTGTATGGTTGACATGTTCAAGAAGGAAGAGAATAGGCATGAATATGAGTAGATTTGTTAAAACAAATAAATATCCAGTAATTTACATTTTCTTTGGATAAAAGAAAATGTTTTTTTTTTTTATCCAAAAGAAAATGTAAATGAAATTAAATGAAAATGTAAAAGCATAGTATGATGAGTAGTGAAATAAGTTACTGCAGTGCAGGAAGAATTACATATCATCCTGCAATTATTTAGCTATGCATGTATGCATTTATTATGAAGTATTGGAAGGGTGAAAGATAAACAGACATTAGTTGTGAAAATAACCAGCAATAGTGTTTGTGTATATTGTTAGTTTAGTAAATAACTGCAAGTGAGGGAGCAAATGCATTAAAATATATCAAGCAAATCTGTCTACACAATTTGTTATGCTTTTCATGTATATTTATTTCTTTATTTTTTTTTATTTACATCTCATTATTGTTTTCTAAAAATATTATAATTCAAAAAGAACTGATAAGAAAATTTCTGAGAATTTTCAAAGATTTTCCTTTTATTCTTGATCCAAAGGAAAAAAGCCCTTTCATTTTCAAAGTTTATTTTGACTTACTAATCCTTTAATCTCTTGTGACTTTTTTTGGAAATCACATGAACTACAAAGATGGATATAAGAAATTGTGCAGAATCTGCATTTGAAACCTGTGATATGCCATTGAGTTTACTTTATACAGAACTTATGTAATATGTCATTAGAGGATGGAGAATTTTCTTTGCTAAATGAAATCGAAGAAAGTATATGATAATAATATTATTTAAGTTAAGGGATATTATATCCCATATTGTTTCTTAGCTGAATAAGAAACTATATATTATTTATATTATATTATTTAAGTTAAGGGATAAAAAAAAAAAAAAAAAAAAATCAGCTAACGCCTTTTTTTTTTTTTTTTATTCCTGTATATACGGGAGTAGGCGAGGCCATTTAGCCCTATCTAACTTTTGGAGACTGAGTGGGCAGTTCAATCTCCACTGGTACCCAATCAGAGACAGATGGCCCAAGGCTATCACTAATTAAGCGGTACGCAGTGAAGAGAGACGGCTCAAATGTGCCGCCATCTCGTGGTCTCTAACCCTAACACAATATATTTAATGTCTGAAATAATGTGGGTTCTACGGTCGATTTTCTTGAGTTTACAGGACGAAAAACCCGAGTTTCCGGGAGGAAAAACCTGCTTGCCCGTGCCAGAGATCGACTAACTCGGGAACCGGTCGAAAAAAGGCTTAGAAAAATTTCCTCTAGTCGCCGACTAGACTCGAAACCAAGACTTCCTTCGTGCGGCCTAGCGCGATGGTGTGCAAACGCCACATCCACTGAGCTACACAGGCTCGCAAGTTAAGGGATATTATATCCCATATTGTTTCTTAGCCGAATAAGAAACTATGTAAAGTTCGGCAATTCCAAGCGTAAGCAAATACCTGGAGGCTGCAGCAACTGACCCTTTAGGTAGTGCAAGCTGAGGCAAAACTCATATCAAAGGTGGAGCAAGCTCCGATCACTATTCTTGATATTTACCCATAATGTGAACTTAGCTCCTAGGAGCTGTATTACTGTTCTACATTATGTTCTACACTAAGAAACAATATGGGATGTAATATTCCTTAACTTAAATAAGTTATGTCGCCAAATTGAAGCCTTTGACTCTTCATATAATTAGTAATTTATTAGGACACCCCTTGGCAATTCTCATAGAAGGGATGTAAGTTCTGTTCACTACAAACTTGGTTAATAATACCAAGTTTGTAGTGAACAGAACTACCTACTGACTGATGAGACCTCAATAAAGGTTGAAACGGGTCTGGATAGTGACCTTCTCTCATAATGTAAAACAGTAATACAGCTCCTATTAGCTAAGTTCACATTATGGGTAAATATCAAGAATAGTGATCGGAGCTTGCTCCACCTTTGATATGAGTTGCCTCAGCTTGCACTACCTAAAGGGTCAGTTGCTGCAGTCTCCAGGTATTTGCTTACGCTTAGAATTGCCGAACTTTATATAGTTTCTATATTCGGCATGAAACTCTTTGAGTTTCTTATTCGGCTAAGAAACAATATGGGATGTAATATCCCTTAACTTAAATAAGTTATGTTGCCGAATTAAAGCCTTTGGCTCTTCATATAATTAATAATATTATTATTATCTGAGATCTCCAGGGAATAATGGACTCATCAGGCCATACATTACTCATTCCAGCTGTCATACTTTCTCTTAAATTCATTCACGCTGGATACACTATCCACTTCAACAGGCAAGCTGTTCTACTCACCCACTTCTCTAGGAGATAACAAAAAAATGTAGCTCTTACTCCTTTTTTAAGAGCACACTAACTTAACTTTCATGGATGCCCCCACCCCTATATAGAAAAAAATTCATCATACAAGGAGACCAAATTTGGGTACAGTAGTCCAACTGCAGTCTTATCAATTATCCTCTGATTTGTATTTGTAATTTTTGCTATGTGGCCTTTGAACTTCAACTTCTTTTCCACCATAACTCCAAGTTCCATAGCCTTATCAGTTTATTCTACAATAACCCTGCCAATATAATATATCATTGGAAATTTCATCATACCAAAGTGTATAACTTTACACTCACTAACATTAAACTGATAGCCATTATCATTTTCCCACATTTCCAGCTTATTGAAATCATAGTTTAAGATCTTTGCATTATCAATAAACCATTGAACATCTCCTGTTATATCCTTTCCAGTATCATTAATATGTAGATTGAACAACAATAGTGCAAAAGTTGATCCCTGAGGTTAACTTCTGAACTATTGTCCAAAATAGATAAGAATGAAAACTCTACCCCTCAATTTAATTCTTGCATTCACCATCTGTATATAAAGCATCCAAAGTTCATTGAACTGACTGATAATTAAGACAGCCACGTAAAGTTTTCTTTCCAGGGAGTTTGCATTCTGCCTCCCTTTTCTCAAAGCAACATTTGATTTAATTAAATCAAATGTTGAAAATATAAGTGGTCACTGCCATTAGCTGAGTGGCTATGCGCTTTGCAACCATATGCCTAGGAAAGGAAGCCTCCAGGAAGCAGGATTCGAACCCACAGCCTGTTGGTTTCAGATTGGATATGCTAACCAACCATTCAGTCCAGCAGGTTGCAAGTATCGTCACAACTAGGCTACTTGTATGTAGAGGCTGTTAGCTGTAAGCCCCCCCCCCCCTATTGAGGGTGGACCCTCGATATACAAGTAGCCTAGTCATGAAGATACTATGTACAAATCATGTTTTCATATGGTTTGTATGTGTACAAGAATTTAATTTTATGGCAAGTACTAGTAAATAGTTTTTTATGACTTCAAATAAGATAACATTGCTTTTTCATTACGAATGTTCACAAATGCTAGTTTGTGAACATTCTGAATGATGGGGAAAATTCCACCAAAAATAAATTGAAATTGAAATGCTATATTCATATATTGGCTAGTTTGTAAAAATGTGCCCACCTCTTTGTCCACTGATAAGAAAGGGACATGAAATACAGTCAAGTGAGTTCCTACATGCAACATGCATGAAACACAGCCTGGCATGAACAAATTAAATATCTCATGATTTCTCAATCGTTTGTCTTAGAGTGAATATCTGATCCTCACAATCCTGAATTCAGTTCTCTATGGAGTTTCTCTTCCACAATTTTTCTCAGTCTCTTCTGAAGCATGCACATAAATTTTACCTAAAACATTCAGCATAAAAATGCAATTCTCACATTCAGTCTTATTTCCCTTTTTATAGATAGATGCTATTGAGAGAGCTCAACTACAATCATCCAAATTCAACCTTCTGCCTTGACCTTTTGAATTGTACAATGTCACCACTATAAAATTTCTATACCTTCAGCTTCTGTCCATTTTTCAGGTTTCGAAGACTTCTTCTGCTTTGAGTGTTAATGTGTACTCCTGATTGCATTCTTGAATATTTTCTACCACTGTTCTGCCACTGCTCATCATCTTAAACAATTTTTCAAGGTAAAACTTTGCTTTAGACATCCAGAATATCCCTTTTCAGTTTTTATGTGACTGTCAGATCATTTCTGATTCCTTTTACAGCACTCTTTTCTCCATTTCTTAACTTTTTCAATAGCTTCTAGAACATTTTGCCACCTTTGCATTATTTATCTTTTGTATTATAACCCAAGTCTTCCCATGACTTGTGTTTTGATAGTTTCATGTTTGATAGTTTCAACATAGCTTTCTTACATTTTGCTCTGTATTCCCAGAGGATGGATGCTGGTTGACTTGCTTGTTAGGAACTTGGAAATACAATTTCTTCTCTTCCCAAACTGCCTCTTCAACTTCTTGAATTTGATATTATAGTGGATTCAAAAAAGTGGATTTAGGATAGACAGAAGCTTGCAGCTAATGATATTCGATGACTTGAATCCAGTTAGAGTTGAGACCTGTGATTATAGCACTAGTAACAGTATTTCATGTGCCAGTGAGTTTGAAGCCATCTGGTGTAAGGTGGAATCTAACAAGATCAAATACATAGTGGGGTGTTGTTACAGACTTGGTGGATCAGTTGACGAAGAAACGCATCACCAAATAGAGACAATGAGTGCAAAAAGAGTAATCATAATGGGAGACTTTAATTATCCAAATATTGATTCAGTGGCAGTAAAATCTTATGAGAAGAATGAAACTGAATTTATTGAGCTGCAAGTCAACTTCCACAAGCGACATGTGAACAGAAGAAACTAGAGGTCAAGGAGCATTAGATTTGATTATAATGTCAGAGGACGTTTCAGTTAAAGACATAACTATACTGCCTCCAGTTCATGATAGTGATCATGCAGAACTCACTTGGAAAGTGGCTAAGTGTATGAGTGTTCCATTCAGAAAAGGTTACGCTGAACTACAAAGAAGGAAATTGTTACCAACTAAGGAGTATGCTGAGTTCAGTGCAATGGTATCAGTTGCTGGATGGGAAGATATCGATAGTGCATAGGAAGCATTTAAAAAAAATACTTAAATGATGCAATATCAGAATGTCTCCCAAGAGTTTGAAGAATGAATAGAATAGGAGTCAAATGGATGTGCAATCTTATTAAGCAAGAGATTCATAAGAAAAGGATGATATGGAAGGAATACCATGTGCATAAGGACGATGTCCATTATGATAATTATAAACAGCAGGCTAGAAAAGTCACAACTGTTATATGGATAGCTAAGTCTGAGTATGAAAAAAAAACTGGCTCTGAAAGCTAAAGACAACCCACAATAATTATATTGATATGCTACAAATAAAAGAACGAATGAATATGAAAGTATAACTCTACTGAATGAATATGGTTTGTGTGCTACTGATGCAGAAGAGATTGTTCAACTAATGAGTGCCCATTTTGCTAAATGCTATCAGTCTGGTGTATGCAACATTAAGTTCACTGCTACCTCTTCACTGGATGAAGAAACTCAGGTGTATAAAGAGAGGGTATTACAGCTGTTGCACAAAGGATATCGGTATTGGTGCTGACAGATTGTTTAGCTGAACTGGCTATTCCTTTGACCATGCTATATAATTTAAGTCTCAGAACATGGAAGATTCCACAGGAGTAGAAAGAATGTATGATAATCCCATTGCACAAGAGTAGTGCAAACACTGATGTATCCAACTATTAACCAATCAGTATCTCAGGAGTGGTGGTGAAGATTTTGGAAAAATTATTTAGGGCTCACATTCAGAAATGGGTTGATAGTGAATCTCTACTTTTCAATAAACAGCATGGGTTTACCAAGGGAAGGTCATGTTTTAGCAACTTGCTGACATATAATAAAGTTACCATTGAACTAGACAAGGGGAATGGATACACCATGATACTTTTGGAATTTGCTAAGACTTTTGACAGAATACAGCATGGAAGACCATTGCATTGCATAAATTGGAGAATGGTCTGATGTTTGGATTATGGACTATTAGCATGAATAAGAGGATGGCTGACAGACAGATATCAAGAAGTGGTATACCGGGGATGTGAGTCTGCAAGGTTTAAGGTAACCAGTAGTGTACCACAAAGATCAGTTCTTGATCCACTGTTATTCAATCTGTACATTAATGACATTGGGAAGGATTTAACATGCAACATACAGCTATTTGCTGATGATGCAAAGATAGGCAGGATAATCAGAAATGCTACTGATATACAATACTTGTAGAATGATTTGAGTAGATGGAATTGAGGACATGGGAAAATGGATGTCAGTAAATGCAAAGTCATGTACTTTGGTGTGATTAGATATCCAATATCATATTATATTGGTGAGATTATGCTAGAAGAAACTAATCAGACTAGTGATCTTGGAGTGTTATTAGATAGGAAGTTGAAGTTCAGGGACCATGTAACAAAGATTACAAATACGACTCAAAAGATAATTGCGATGCTGAAATGAACTTTCACATGTAAAGATAAGGATGTCATTTTGATTCTTTACAAGGCCTTGATAAGACCTCACTTTTGACTATTATGCGCAGGTCTGGTTTCCTTGTTACCATTGTGATTTTGATACAGTGGAGAATGTTTATGATTATGAAGTCAGATTGAGAATTTGTAGATTGTAGACATTAGCAAACAGGAGAAAGAGTGGTGATATGATTGAGACTTATAAATTCTGAAAGAGTCATACAGGATTTCAGTTGATGGAATTTTTCATTTTATGTAGGGTGTGGAAATGACAAGAGG
This sequence comes from Typopeltis vanoorti, assembly GCF_054136105.1. NCBI lineage: Eukaryota > Metazoa > Arthropoda > Arachnida > Uropygi > Thelyphonidae > Typopeltis > Typopeltis vanoorti. The sequence goes on along the minus strand of NC_143564.1, from coordinate 87,906,985 downwards.
GCATCCTTGGAAGCTGAGAATGAATGCTGCTAAGAAGGGGGTGAGGGCTAGATTTTTTTCTCATAGAGTGGTGTGGAATTGGAATGGACTGCCTTTGGATGTTGTGTCTACAAGCAGTGTGAATGAATTCAAGAACAAGTATGATAGCTGGTATGTGTAGTATGTGGCCTCCCTCAATAAGTCCCTGACTCCCTGGAGGTCTTCTTAATAATAATAATTTTTCTATCCTTGCAAACAGCTTCATCATTTGCCTTCCTTTCTGAATCTGTAAACATATCTTCAGATTTTGTTATAGTTTGAAATCTTGTTTCGAAACTTTTTTTTTGTCCAGTATGTGTTCATATTTTCATGTATACTTTTACCTTTGAAAGCAGATAGATTCTGATTATTTTTAAAACTTTCATTTATATGTTTTCCTTTTTAATAGTATTCATTTTTATCCTGCTCAAAACTAAATAGTGATTACCAAGGCTTGAAAAATTTTCCACTGGCTCATGCTATCTTGGTTGTACCCTACCATGTCAACTAATATATCATAGTGTCATGTTTATTCCTGGATCTGGTCAGTTTAATAAGGTTTTGTTAATGCTATATCTAATATTAACTCTGTATAATTATCATTGTTGAAGCACATATATTTACTACTTATGTATTTATGAGTCTTTGAAGGGAATTCGTGTATTTTAGAAGTGATATAAGACCATTTATTATTATGATTATTATTTATTAATAATAATTTTTACTACATTTTGCTTCTAACACTTATATTTTAAGTCATTTTGTAAAAAAAGCAAATGATTTCTTCTCTGCCATTATAAGCAAACATTTGAAAACATTCATTATCATAAAAACTCACAATAAAGTAAAATTCTTATGAGTAACATGAAACAAAGTTTTAGAAAATAACTCCATTTATTAAAGTTCTTAGATCTACTCATATAACTACATTAGTGCATTTCTGAATTCTGATTGGAGCCAGTGATGTCATATGGCATGGAAGCAACTTAGAAGCAATCATAAAACATTTAGGTTAGAATCAATATAATAAAATATTTTTTGAAAATAAATAAATGCTTAACAGTCAAATGATAAACAGTTAATAATCAGTATTCCATCTTTGTGTAAGAAGTAAGCTCATTACTACTGACCATTGCATATTGGTTACCAAATCCTTTATGTGGTATGACTAAGTGCTCTCTAAAGATAAAATGATGTGTGCATATCCTATCCACTAATTGGTCATATTCCATTATGACAAAATCAGTAATAATTGGCAAAGCAGGTATTTGTAATGATCAACAATCTCAAATAGATGCAATGAGTAAGATAAACATACAATATATATTTTTATTTACAACATAAAACACAAAACAGAATTGATTGTTGGAAGTTTTTTCACTTGGCTATACTATAAATTAAAGATACCAAGAAATTATATACTTGGTTTAATCCTTTATCCAAGTGTAAGCAAACAAAGTTTGCACCTGAAGTATTTTCAGGACTGGGGCAACTCGGGGTAAAGGTGGTATGACTTCACATCACTTGCCTTAGTATCCCATAATGCAAATCACATCTCCTTGCAGACATGTATAATGCTATGCATTATGGGAAGGGTCACTATCCAGACCAGTTTCAACCTTTATTGAGGTCTCTTCAGTGGGCCAGATCCAGAGGTGATACTAAGGTTGAAGTAATGCAGAAGTCACATTTTCCTATACCAGTTGCCAAAAGGGGTCACACCTTATTATTAAATTACTATGGATTAGAGAAAAGATTGTTGAAAGTTTTTTCACTTTGACAAACTTTTTTTGGTTGCACTTGGATAAAGGATTAAACCAAGTATATAATTTTTGGTATCTTTAATTTAAAACAGAATTGGCATTAAGTTTTATTTCTATCACTAGTGATCACTTGCTGTTTCAAATTCCCTGTGTGTGTGTGTGTGTGTGTGTGTGTGTGTGTGTGTGCGCGCGCGCTTATATCTTAAACATGAGAAGATATAACTATCAATAGTGACATAGTCAATAAGACTTTATTTCTTGTGTTTGATTATGGTGTTAGTGATGACTAATTCATATTTTGATTAGAAATCCATTATTAGCGGTGTCATATCATTATTAGTAGCTGTGCTCTTTCCTCCAAATCTTCCAAAACCATTTTTATATGCCTAATATTAATTCCCTGCTACTGTTTAGATCTCTAACAAGAGTCAGCTGTTTCTTTGTCATCATCATCCTTCTCTGATGACTCAAAATATTCATTTACTATTTCTGTAGTAGAATCCTTTCTGGAACCATAGATACAAACAAGTCTCACTGTTCATTTCACCATTTGAAATTTGTCCACATGACTCTACTTGAAATTGGAAGTTTTTTCCCACTTGGTTGGACTATAATAAATCTAATTTAATCCTTTATCCAAGTGTAAGCAAACAAAGTTTGTGCCTGAAGTATCTTCAGGACTGAGGCAACTTGTGGTAAAGGTGGACTAAGCTCTTATCAGTTGTCTTAGTATCTCCCATAATGCAAAGCACATCTCCTTGCGGACATGTATAATGCTATGCATTAAGGGAAGGGCCGCTACCCAGACTGCTTTCGACCTTTATTGAGATCTTGTCAGTGGGAGTCAGACCCAGTAACGGAGAATTCATATTTACCTATACAAGTTGCCAAAAGATGTCTTACCTTCTTATTAAATTACTCTGGATTTAGAGAAAGATGGAAGTTTTTATTCCACTTGGTTAGACTATAATAAATTTAGTTTAATCCTTTATCCAAGTGTAAGCAAACAAAGTTTGCACCTGAAGTATCTTCAGGGCTGAGGCAACTCATAGTAAAGGTGAACTAAGTTCTCATCACTTGTCTTAGTATCTCCCATGATGCAAAGCACATCTTCTTGCGGACGTGTATAATGCTATGCATCAAGGGAAGGACCACTACTCAGACCGGTTTCGACTTTTATTGGGGTCTCGTCAGTGGGAGCAAGACCCACAAGTGGTGATACTAAGGTGAAGGTAATGGAGAAGTCATATTTACCTATACTAGTTGCAGGCATCTCCTATAGGCAACTTTTATAGGTAAATATGACTTTCGTATTTCAGTTGAAGTTCAAGGGTCATATAGGAAAAATTGTAAATATAACTCAGAGAATAATTGCAATGCTGGAACAAACTTTGACATGTAAAGATAAAGAAGTTATTTTGTCTCTTTACAAAGCCTTGATAAGACCTCGCTTGGACTGTTGTGCACAGGTCTGGTTCTCTGATTCGGATACAATGAGAGAGAGAGTGTGCAAAGGAGACTCAAAAACCGAATATTGATTATGAAGACAGATTGAGAATTTGTAGGTTGCAGGCACTAGCAAACAGGAGAAAGAGGGGTGATAGGATTGATAGTTACAAACTTCTGAAACGGTTATACAGAATTTCAGTAAATGGAGTTTTTCATTTTATGAAACGGTGGGGAAACAACGCTATCATAGAGGTTGAGAGGGAATGCTGTTACAAAAGGGGATGAGGGTTCTCGAATCAGATGACACAAGCAAGAGGGTTTTTTCTCCCAGAAATTCTCATTTTTCTTCCTGTAAACTCAAGAAAATCTACCATAGCAGTTGAACACAAGTGGTATTGCAACACGACGTGAACTCGACTCGACTTGTCTTCGAAAGAGGTGTCATCAGTGGTGCACCCAGCAGGGAAGGGGCCCTGACTCCCCCAAAAGAAAAAGGAAAAAACACTAGAAAAATTTCCAAAAATCTTTTCCTAATTAAAATTCTTTTGTTGTTGTTGTTGTTGTTGTGTCGTATCTTCTATTTCTATACTACTTATGAATTAGCGGTCACATAAGGTGGGAATACCGTATAGCTCTTGTGAATCACAGCTGCTGTGAATGCAAGGCAACGTAGTGCTCGGGCGGACCGAGCGCTACTTCGTTTGCCCAAGCTGGGCCAAAGGAGATCACAGGTATCATATATTGGCGATCACTGCAGATGCTCAGTCATAGGTCATATGCAATGCATATTCTCAAATTGTTTACTCAACTCCGTCCCCCAGAAGATTAAATCCTGAGTGCACCACTGGGTGTCATCATGGTCAGTCACATTGGTGGCATGTCCACACGTGCCATTGCCACTCACTTGAAGCATCCAAAATCATTTCCTTCACTGGCATCACTAGTGCAGCAAAACCACCCATGGTGGCCACTGAAAAATGGCTGAAAAGACAGGATAGTATTAAAACGTTGGACACCCAAACCGGCTACATTAGGCACCAACCATCCGTGATGAGTTCCAGAGTGCCATTAACACCATGGTGAGCACTAATACTGTACAAAAAGAACTCCATTTACTGGGTTTCCACAGAAGAGAGCCAAGGGTGGACATACCCGATTTTAGGGTTCCCTGCTGGTATCAGTTGTGGATTTCTAAATTATCTGGACAATTATTGGTAGTGTATATCAACAATACCAGTTATAAACGTCAATATATTTATTATATTAGCAGTGTCATATCATATATTTATAGAGTAGCAGAGACCAGGGACCTTGAGTGATTCTGTATATATTTGGTTTTTCATATATTTTTAATTTTGTGATGTATTTTATTTTGTTTTTCTAAATGAAAGTAAGTAATTATTTGTGTTTCATTTTATAATACGAGCAGTTTCATTTCACAATATATATATATTAAAATATTTGAAAGATCACCAGCTGTTATGCAGGTGGGATAACTCATGCAAGACAACTCAAGATGTCTGGTTGCTACTAATGACCAGTGGCGGCTTGTACATAAGCACTGCGACACTGCAGCACCCCAAGGAAAAAATGAAAAAATTAAAATTTGTTTGTGTTTATAAATAATAACAATACTTACAACATTATATAAATGCAATATAACATGTAAAGGTTACAGCTTATGTTTCGACATTGATTGAATAGTTAATGATTGGATTTGTTCGATTAACGCTTTAGATTACGAAACAAATGCACTGCGATCTAACGCAGTGTCAGAATTATCACGTTCGGCCAATTGCGGCTAGACTCGCCGATATTCGCTTGCACTTGTCACTGCATGTAACAGATGAATCTGACACTGCTCTCTGAGCAGTGTCGCTACAGATAAATTGTATGCTTGCGCGCGTTATTTCTGTGAGATACGAAACTTTTATTATTGGTATGTTCGTGGTGAAGGTGAAATATTTTTAATAAAGCAATTTTTTAATATGTAAATTTATTTATTAATAAATTGGTTACTGATTAGGAAAAAAATAATTTTTTAAAAAAATTTTGTATATGCAGTATCTCCACTTAAAATTTTCACCGGCCGCCACTGCTAATGACGCAATTTATTTTTAAGTTGCTTTAGTTGTAAACATATTTAACTGGTAACTGTCAAAAATATTTTGACAGTTATGTGAATACTTTTTTTATTACTCTATATCTAAAAATGTTTAATGGTTCAGGGACGCAGTCGAAATTACAATATTCAGAAAGATTTTCCAGATCTTTTTAAACCTAGTTTGAGTTAACCAGCAGCTTTTGCCATCTTCCTCCAATTTATTTAGGATGTTTCTGGTGCAATTAATTTCGTTCATCACATGGTTTGGAAGGAGACCTAGTTTCAAATCCCATCTATGGTGAGTGGAATTTTCCAGACTTTTTTTCAAGAATGGTGATAACTACTTAAACAACAAAATGTTTTCTTCCATAGAATAGTGGAAATCCTGCTTAGTACAAATGATCACTGAAATTAAAGTCAGCAATTAGCGAAAATAACGGCCTTAAGATTACCCATAAATAAATGCAGACTAGAAAGTTGATGGTTTGACTAGAGTGCTGGATAATGAATGAATGAAATTGGTTGCTGTGGTTTAATCAATAGGAACATTAAAGTATCAATAAACAATATGAAAACAGTATGAAATACTGAAGTACAGTAAACTCTCGATTTAACGGACAAAATTTCCAGCCCGTATGTCACCTGTGAAAATTAACACCCTGTTAATTTTAAAATGCTTTTAACCAAGATTTGCTTATTATTATTATTATTATTATTATTATTATTATTCCTGACACCTCCAAGGAGTCCGAAGACTCATCGCGGGAGGACACCTACAACTGTGTCACTTGATACAACTTTCTCAACCACTACACCGAACATCTACTACGAATCATCTCCATCAACGCCATCTACAGCCCACCACCACCACCACTACAACTAGTGCGGGATTATAATTAATTAACAGGTTATTTTTTATTTTTTGTTATTAATTTCCTGTTATTTTTAACAAATCATATGTTAGAAAAACACTGTAGCAATTTAGCCGACATAAATGAGTCACCGCTCATAAAACATGTTCGGCGAATGATTAGGACGCGATCATACCAATCGCACTGTAATTGGTTCTTTTGTCGCGTGGCGCTACTTTCTGAGGTAGCTTTACTACACACATTTTCGTAATTTTAGTAGTTAATTATAAAAAAAATAATAATAATTCAAAGTTAAAAAAAAAAATTGATAGTTTTTCAAAGCAGAATTACCTAAACCAATCGCCTCAACATCGAACATTAACTTCACATTAACTTATCTAAAAGTGCGAAAATTGTGTAAAACAATTTTTTGTTATTATTATTATTACAGTGCTAATATTGATAAAATTGCAGTATAACGTTACAGATATTTTTATTTTAAAAAATGAAAATTCGCGATTTGATGGACTTTCGATTTAACGGACACTGCTTAGCCCCTATTAGTCCGTAAAATAGAGGGTTTACTGTATTTAGCATCATCATAGTACAGTGGTATCTCGCTAATCCGAACTAATAAAAACCGTGCTCGCTCGGATTAGCGATTCCCACAAGAGACAACAATAACTAGCGTTTAAGACAAAAACAATCAGATTCTAATGGTACATCAATTTAATTCTGTAAATAAATGAAGTAACTGATAGAAAAAACCTACTGTACTGTAATGTAAAACTTAAAAAATAATACAGTGCATAAGTTTATTTTAGTAAAACATTTAGTTTCTATGTACCTGTATTGTTCAGGATTCTGATTTAATAAAATTGCATGGTTCAGTACATAACTTAATTTGCGTAAAAAATATCATTTTCTTGTACACACACACAATTTTTTTATTTTATTTCTTTGTAAAAATGTCACTGATTTTCTTTTGCTTCTTGGAAGCTAAACTTTTTTCAATTGCTTCTTCTCGGAGCTGCATTAGCAATAAAATTTTGTGGAATGGCGTATCATTCTGTTTAGCCCATTCTATGCACATATGAAAACTGTCAACTGCCTCTTCATGTTTTACTTTTTTTTCTTCGAGTTCTTTATCGTCATCATCGTCTTCTAATTCATTCTGTAGCATCATATTTATAATTACAGCATCTGATTTGATTTCGAATTCACTTTCGGTTCTGCCTGTAATCCATTCCCTAACATCTGTTTGTGACCTTTAACCTTTGTGGCTGGATGGATCTCAGTCCTTTGGATTATAATCCCTTCATCTCTATGAAAAATGGCTTAAATTAATGAGAATTTATCGAGCACCTGGCTCACCCATTTTAGGGCAGAGTGGGAGCGTCTGTACTGATGAGCAGAGCCGCTTTCGGACGCTTGTGTTTCCACCTATCGTTTTCATCGTAGTTAGATGACTCTCGAATGAGTTGATTGGGATGACTAGCTGCTTTGGTGAAATATGTAATGGCAGTATCACGGGGAAACATGTGAATATCAGGAATGTCAGCGTCTCGGTGGAGGAGAGTATTCCTGACAAACCATGGAGCATTGAATATCATATAGAGACATTTGTTCTGGATGACCTGTAGCTTTTTGATGTTGCCAGGGGAGGTGTGACCCCAAGTCGGTGATCCATAGGTCAATGTGGGTCTAATGATTGCTTTATAGATTCGTAGTTTGTTTTCAGTGCTGACACGGCTTCTTCGGTTGAGAAGAGAGTAAAGTTGCATAATTGCGGAGTTTGTCTTGCTGCAGGTATAATCAATGTGAGAGTTAAAGTTGAGGCGGTTATCTAGTTGAATACCTAAATATTTGGTGCTGGATTTCCATGGAATAGTTGTGTTGAAAAGTTTGACTTCTCCGTAGTGGGATGCCTTCCTCTTGTGAAGACAATAGCAGTACTTTTGTCGGCATTCACAGCTATTCTCCATTTCCTGAGCCATTTTTCTAGGTTTGTTGCTGTGGTTTGTAAGCGCTGCGTAGAAGTTCGACCTGAGATCTACTCAAACTTTTCATGTCATCCGCATAGCAAGTTGTGGTGGTTGATATCGTGTTAGAGAAGTCAGCAACGAAGATGTTAAAAAGCAGCGGAGAGAGCAATGAGCCTTGAGGAACACCTTCAGTGATTCTTTTCAAAGAGGATTTGAGTCCTCTCAACTTGACCTGAAATTTCCGCTTTTTCAGAAAGGAGTCGATACGTTTGATAAGGTAGAGCGTAACGTTGGCCATAAATAATTTATAGATGAGGCCTTTGTGCCAAACCTTATCAAAGGCTTTTGCTACATCCAGAAAATAGCTCCTATATGTTGTCGCCAATTGAATCCAGTAGTGATGAATTCGACCAGTCTGTGAACTTGTTGTGTAGTACTGTGCCCGGTTCGAAACCCAAACTGCTCTTTCGGTATTGTGTTGTTTTTGTTCACCACATCTTGAAGTCGATTGAGGATGATTTTTTCTGCAATTTTTCCCAAGCATGAAAGGAGACTGATGGGTCTGTAACTTTGCGGTAACTGAGGCGCTTTTCCCGGCTTATGAATGAGGATCATATCTGCTTGTTTCCATCGGGTTGGAAAATAGTTTAGTCTGAGTATTGTAATTATAATTGCTACCAAATGCATGACAGCTTTGTGCGGAAGGTCCTTGATTATTTTGTTGGTAATTTCACCTGGGCCAGGGGCATTTTTGTTGTTAAGCTTCCTAATGATTGAGTAGACCTCTTTAGGCGAGGTGGGACAGATATTTTCACGGTTTTTAGGCTGCCGGAGCACAGTACGGACTCGACGGTGAATTTTCTCTATGAAGACCAAATTCGCATGAGCGTAATTAGGACTGCACTAAAGTTGAAGAGCTTCAGCGAGGGCTTCTGCCTTTTCATCGTCCCTATAAGCTATACTCTTTCTCCGTGAATGGACTGGATATTGGAATGATCTGTATGGAGAGTTTTGCCAATTTCCATAAGGAGTTATCTTCAGTTTTCAGGGAACAAAGTTTTCTTTCCTATTGTTGATTTCTGTGATCTTTTAGTGCATAGCGAAGTAAGTTTGATGCTCTGTTCAGCTCTTGGCGGTCTTGAGGAGATAGCGTGTTATAAACGACGTCTGTTTTTATTTTTGTTTCTGAGTAGAGCATGGATTTCTTCTGGAAGTAGGTTTATTTGAGCTGGAGTGGAAATAGAAGAGGCTGCAGTTAAGCTAGTTTGAATTTTGCTTTCCAGGTTGTTGACTGCCGCGTCAATTTCTTCACAGGAGGAGATATTCGGCATTTAAACCATGATAGTGTTGATTGTAGCCTTGCATTTTGTGAAATTAGTAAATGACTGACTGGGAATAAGTTCCGGATCCTCTCCTAGTTTTAGAAGTACTGGATTGTGGTCCGAACTGAGGTCGTTAACTACTTGCAGCTGGAATTGATGAGATGTGTTTTTGAATAAGGCTATATCTAATACATCGGGCCTGCCGTAGTATGTTGGTTCAATCGCACCTGCGATGATAATATTTCTCAGCTTAGCAAAATTGTGAAGGGTTTTTCCGTTGTAATTGGCACACCTGCTATTCTATAAGGGATATTTTGAGTTAAGATCTCCTGCTACTATTGTTGCTTCTGTAGTGTCAAGCAACTGAGAAAGATCAGAGGATAGCAGAGTTCTGCCTGGAGGGTTATAAATGGAATATATTTTTAAGATGCCTGCATTAATGGTGTAACTTTCTATGCTAGTTTTGTTTTTTCAAGATTAGTTGTAGGAATTTTTTTTATCTCATTGTAATGGATGTTTTTTTTTGATAAAGATTGCAATACCTCCACCTCTGGCATTAATTCTATCATTTCTAATTAAAGAGTAATTTCTTAGCTTGGGATTATCACAGGGCCACAGATAGGTCTCGTTAACAAACAGGATATCAATTTTGTAGTGAGTACCAAATTCTTGGAGTTCTAGAATGTTGTTGCTGAGTCCGTTAGCATTCCAGAATGCGACCTGGAATGAATTTATTGTGATGGCCGGATTATCCATTAATCAACAAGAATATGACTTGGGTATTTTAAAGAAATCTGTTTGTGTCAGCCTGGTTTGCATTTGATTTGCTAAAAACTGATAGCATTTCTCCCAAAGTGGCAGCAAGCATCGCAGCAGAGTTTTGGCTGCTTGGTATGGTTTCTGCCGATTTGTTATGTGAGGAAACTACTACAGAGGCATACGATTTATCAGGTGTAATAGTCCGCACTTTAATTTCCGATTCAGGTTGTATGACTCGCTTCTGAGTGGACGGGGCTACTGCCTCCCTAGTCCTTGTCAGGTTAGATGGGTGGAGTGAACAGCCCTTGTAGTTAGCTGGATGTGGGTGGCCACAGTTGGCACACTTAGCAGGAGTGGTTCTTGAATTGGCACATGTATGTGAGGGATGATTGTTTCCGCACTTTACACATTTGTATTCTGCCCTACAAAGCTTCTGCGCATGACCATACTTTTGACAGTGGTGGCGTTGTCCTGTGGATGTCTTCCTTCTGAGGGGTTCAGTCCTGATAACTAAGTTACAGACAGTCTTAAGATCATAAATCTCTCGTTGGTTTTTACTGATCTTCACCAAGACCAGAGGCATGGGCCGCTTATCCGCTCTGTACATGCGTGATATTTTTATTGGTGTTAGTCCTTGCGATTTGAGATCAGTGGCTATTTCTTTAGATGATATGGTTTCTATCAAACCTCTGATGACCACCTTGAGGTTTTTTTCGCTTTTAAGCTGAAAAGTATGATATGGGGCTTTCAGTTCATTTAAATGTCTGGTAGTCCGATGCACCTTCAGGCTGAATCCGGACTCCTTCATCGGTGTTCTTTGCTGAATTGAATTTGATATTGTCGTTTTTCATCAACTCAGTGATTGATGACCATTTTTCTTTGGACTGTAAGATCACTGGTGGAATTCTCTCTTTAGGCTGTGTTACTGTATCCGTCTCTATTATTCTTTCAGCTTGTGCTGTAGTGTCCATTGGTGCTGCTCTCTCTGAGGTCTGAGGCAGTATTTCAGGTTCTGCAGCTAGAGACTCCTTTCTCTTCTTCCTACTGACTACTTGAAAGTCGTCATTATCCTCTGGTGTGTGTGAATATCAGCTGATGTGGTATTTTCTTTGCTCGAATCTTGTGAGGTGTTAGGAAGAGGGTCGGGGGATTGGTAGTCCTCTGTTTCAACCTCTTCTATTTGGTGGATTGCTACCTTTCCTGGCCATTTCCTTTGAAGTAGGCCTCCTACATGTTTGAAGATTGCCAATGGCTGCTTGAAGTCGAGCTCATCATATGTAGAGTCCATAATTTGGCCTAAGAGGAAATAGCGGTTTCTCGGGTTTCCCGAGTAGTTTGCGAGTGATCCCGTAGACTTTGAGAGTCTACTAGCTAATCCCGTACGCAGCTTAGAGTAAGCGTCTACCAGCAAAAAGTTAGGTTATTATAGGTGACTATCCTAAAACAAGGAAAAGGATTTCGGGAACTTACTTGGACACAGTGCAGAGACCTACCTCCCTAAAATACCATTCATCCACCACTGGTCCTCATTACGGGTGGGGCCTGCCAGCCATTAGACCTCTGCATATTTCATACAGAGGGGGAGATAGTAGGTCTCGAACTGTGTTAGTTCCAGTGCAATGCGAGCTTCCCGAAAAACCTTATATAAAATTCAACTAGGCAGAGTCTAAAGGAATACGTCCGATCATAACGATCGCAAACGCCTAACCAGGCTACTAAAACTCTGATTCATAATCTCTGTTTGTGAAATTTCAAAATCTGGATTTATATTTTTAACCAAATTATGCACATAATTCATTCCGACAATGCAGTACGTACTGTACATATAAAAAATCAAACGTAAACACACAATAAATCAAAACAGGCCTACAATATAACCGTACAGTCGATAGAATGAAAAAAAAAAAAATACTGTACTGTAATAATAATAAAATAAATAATAATAGTTAAAATAATAATTATTAAATAAAAATAATAGTAAACAAAATAATAATACGTAATAAAAAAAACTTTTTTCTCTTTCAAACCGCGGTTCGGATTAGCAAGATATCACTGTACTTATCAAATATTTCATTGTTCACAAATGATACAGAACAACTTTTCACTTTTAAAATCTTTAATCCAATAAAATTACATTAATGTAATTTTTTTTTCTTCGTTGTCAAAAATTGCTAAAATAAATTGCTTAATTGTAAATATTTACAATAATCACTATCAGTTGAAGAATATTTTGCCTCACTACAGAGTACCAAAAATTAATTATTTACAAACACAACGTTATTTCTTGTCCGGCATCTTGCATTTCTTCATTAGTTTGATACAGACATCATAAAGATCTAAAGAAAACTTCAAAAATCATAAACCATATAATTAAAAATTCTTCTTTATAATATTATACACCAAGATTATATATTAACAAATTATTCGATTTCTCCTCATTGTGAAAGAGACGTTTCAATAATTTCTTTACTTGTTTTTATGAGATTTGAGCTATAACTGAAATTGACTGGGAAAGTTACGTTCTACGCTTATAATAGTCATTGGCCAACTCTGGGACTAGATGAACTTAATTTAGCTTTTGTAATCGATACGCGGAATACATGACCTTTGCTTCTTTAATATTTCTCGCATAATATTACTTGTAAATATATCTTCTAGCGCCTTTTCTTTCTCCAAAGGAAGTTAAATATATAATAGTTATGGTTTCTAAGCATACTCTGAAGGAAGTGGAATCACGGCTTATAGAATAATCGCACTGCGAGGGGAATATTGTCTTACATACACACACACACACACACACACACACACACACACACACACACACACACACACACACACACACACACACACACACACACACACACACACACACACAACAACAACAACATTTTTTAAAAATTTAAATTGAAAATGTTTACTCCAAAATACAAATTTCTCAAGACCTGTATTTTATTTTGTTTACAATTCAAGTTTTGTTCTTTAAAATACACATTCGGGCAAGATAACAGCTCCTGCTGGGAATAATACTGTGGGATTTTGCAAAAGCTCCCACGATAATATTGTGAAAATCCTATGAAATCTGGTAAACCTATGGTAAAGTTCAGTGGAAATGAGAGTTTTTTTAACCCCTGATTCGCTGTATAAATGCAGAAGATAATACATCTTGTTTATTGATATACTAGATTACTTTATTTAACGTCTTTCTAAACCTTAGTTGGTGTTGTGAATATTGTTCGAGCATTATGTAGAGGCGGATGTAATTTACGTCGACTTGCGAAGAAGATCCAGAATTTTCGAGAGACAAAACCCTTCTAAATGTAAAAAAATGAGGTCTTGAGTTGTTAAAGTTGAAAATTGCTGTTGTTATGCATTGATACACCATGCCAACAAGTTAGAAATATTATTTTATGTTCTATAAATAATGAAGCATACAGAAAAGAAAATATCTAACGATATTTTGGAAGACATCATCAGGATCGTGCAGGAAGGAATTATAGCGGATACATCACACAGGAGATTCCTAGAACAAGGGAGGCAGGAAGTATCTATAATCGATAAAAAAGTTAAAATATTGACGAATTTTATTTATTGTAAATGCGGATTAGACTGCAAAGATAAAACTTCGTCTGATTAAACATAAACTTTCTAATTTACTCTTTTTAACCTACTTTCAGCCAACTACCTTAAATATTTTATTTATTTATTTTTTTTAAAGTTAAGTGCGGTGTTTAGACGCGTATAAAATGGGACTGAATCATGTAAAATTACAACTCTTATCATACTGAAAGCATGAACCTTCATACCGTCCCGACTCGACTTAAAACAAATACACCTTCAATAAATATTTGTGAAAAATAACAAACCCAGCAACAGCTCGTTTGCTGAACAAAAATGTCTCGTTAATATTATATTTTATAAATTGTTCATTTCATTTTAATAATAAAGTGCAAGAGAATTATAAAGTTGCATAAATTTTGAACTGAATCAGAACCATCAAATTATGGAAAATAATTTCAACCATGTATCATATTTTATTATAATATAGAAATGGAGAGAAATTTTTTTTTTCTTTCCATGTTTTTATAAATAGATAAATGCGAGTATTTATTTAGTTTGAATTAATTGTATTATTCTGCAAGATGCTCTTGTGTTTAAAAAATAAGTATGCATCTGTTTCAATGAGTGTCTGAGGCTAACAGCTTACATTCTTAAAAAAGAATTTGAAAAATAAGTGTGCATCTTTAAAAATATAATTTGGCATAATATCTCATATTATTATGCTCTTATTAATTTTACTATACACTTTTAAGTTAAAAAAATTGCATCACATAAATGTCTTGAAAGTAAACTTTATTCGAAGAAAGAACAACGTTGCGCCATTTTCTCACCTGAAATTGCAAAAGTTACTAGAAATCTCTCTCTCTCAGTCATGAATTGCTAAGATTATCCATAGAGCTAATCAAAATTGTGTGACTTTTTTTTTTTTTTTGAAGAACTACCCGCTTTCACAAACGCTTATCTGCGTTATCTGCTCACACACTAAATATATGAATTTGTATGACGAAAAAGAAAGAATTTCCTTCAACTATTCGCCTAAACAAAATCCGATATATTTTAAAGAAAAATATATACGATTTTGTTTTAATACAAGTAGTTTTAATACAAGTTCATTATTAAACATGTATTTCGAATTAAAGTTTCTAGTTTCTCACACTAGCAGACCATCTCAGCACTGAAACTGAGATAGCGCTGTGTATCATTTCAGTCATTTGTTCATGTTCCTACTAGCACAAGAACGGTAAACAGATATTACCGTGCGGTGCTTTTGTCTTTAAATATGTGTGTATGTTTTTAAGTCATCTCTAATTATATGTAAACTAATCAAAAACAATTGAGACAGGGATCCTATACTAATCTAGATAATCGATAATTAGTTGCAGTTTCTTTTTATGTAAAAATCCATTTTGATTATTTGTGTTACTTAAAGTTTTTTTGAAGACTTCAAATGTTTTACAATAAAAATAATCTTTCTCATTTTTGTTTTTCAAATATTATTCCCCGTATAATTAATTATTTGAGATGGTATATATAATAAAATTTTGGGAAGCATTGGAAGCAGATGATTGCTATGTGGATATGATAATTATAATATTATATAATAAATTTTAAAAATTAAATATAGAAGAAGCCCTTTGATCGGAAAAACCTGGGTTCAATTCCTGTCTATGATGTGAGGAATCTTTATCTGGTCTCTTTCGACTAAAGGTGAGTTAGTCGGTCTCATACAGAGGTAGAGGGCTTTTTAACCAGAAACTCGGTTTTTTCGTCTCTCAGAACAGGCAAACCGGACAGTGAACACACACACGAATCTACAGTCAAAAATATATACTTAAAATCCCTCATTAGAGGGCTCGACCTATTCTAAGGGATGGATGAGGAAAACTGGGAACCTCACACGACAACAACAGCCAAGTTGAGAACAGCTCGTTTCTCGTCATTACTAGGCTGACCACACGTACCGTTTTGAACGGACAGTACCGTTTTTTTTTTTTTCCATATTTTCCGCCGTCCTGTAGTTTTAATAAAAATGTAAATTTTGTTGTGTTTTTAATAAAAACTATAAATATACTTTAATATTGGTCAATCATAAATTATTATTCATAACCTATAATCGTATATCAATATCAGGATACCAGTAATTTGTATAACC
Organism: Typopeltis vanoorti; assembly: GCF_054136105.1. Taxonomy (NCBI): domain Eukaryota; kingdom Metazoa; phylum Arthropoda; class Arachnida; order Uropygi; family Thelyphonidae; genus Typopeltis; species Typopeltis vanoorti. The sequence goes on along the minus strand of NC_143564.1, from coordinate 87,891,024 downwards.
ATTTGTATATCACATTGTTCGATACTAAATATCGATATCTGCAGTGATTTATTCAGAGAAAATAAAAAATGCATGGTGACAACACTTGCGCGTCTCAGACGCGGCGACTGAGAAGCGCAAGTGTCTCAGTTGCTTGTATGCTAACCGGTGGCTTTGTTATTCAATGCCGGTGGTTTAAATCATATTCTTTAAAGTTTTAAGTTTTATTTTTTTAAAAGCTTTAAGTCTGTCCTTGCAATGTCAAAGAGGCGAAACTGCAGTTTTAATGACAGTCTCCAAAAGAATTCAAATTTATTTAACCGGACAAGCTGTGTACAAGTGATGGAACAACCGTAGAGATTTTTTTCTGAAATCAGCGAAAAACCTAGACTTTCAAGACTTTTGTAATATTGTAGAGTTTATTCTTTGTCTTCTAGGAAGTACAGCATCTGTTGAGAGAATATTTTCTGTTATGAACAGTATCTGGTCAAAGGAGAAATCTAAATTAAGTGTGGAGACAATGAGGGCTATGTTAGTTTGAAGACATAGCCCTCAATATCTTATCATGTTTTATGATAAGATGTTGAAAGACCGAAATTTGCTGCGTAAGTCACTTCATCGGAGAAATATTACGAGCATGGTGAAATACAGTCCTCCCCCCCCCTCTCTAAGTCTGTATGTAAATGTTTGTATGGGTTCTGTCACTGAAGAATAATGGTAAGCTCAATATGTTTATGCAATAAAACTTTTTTATCGTTCTACTTTTTTTTTCATGAATACAGAATATTACATAACTCCAGTCCTGTTTTTGCCATCCCATGTCTCGTTTTTGTCTCAAGGAAATATGGCCAGCCTAGTCATTACTGATGTTATTGTTACAACAGCGAATGAAATCTAATTATTTTTCAATATTAGAGCGGCTTTTAATTTTTTTTGAAATGCAAAGTTTGTTTTAGAATTCCTGAATTTGTGTCATTTATATGGCAGTTGCTTTTTAAAATAATGGTTCATATAAATGAAACAAAACGAATTAAGCCATCTTTAAATCTTTTTCAGATGGTGATTTCATTATGACGAATCATGAAAGATTCATCAGATGAATAGATTTTAACCAATAGGAATAACATCTTTAATAAGATGGTTTCTACCACCCATGGGCACATCAATTCCATTTTATCGTCATGAGTTAATTGATTATAAAATAAATATGCTAACATCTTTTATTCCCTAAAGAGGTAGGTAAGGCAGTTTTAGCCCCCTAATCTATTTTAAAGATCGATAGTTAGTCGGCCTCCACCCTTAGCCATCACAGATAGTCAGCCCAAGACTATGAATGATTCAAAGGTAGCCAGGAAGGAGAGTCTACTAGAGAGCTACTGCCATCTCGTGGTCCTTAACCCTAATGCGATATATTGTTGCAGTGAACAGTGTGAGTTCTGCTGTCGATTTTTCTTGAGTTGTGGGGTTAAAACTCTAAGTTACCTGGTGAAAACCCCCCCTCCTTTCCCATTCTAAAGATCGTCTAACTTAGGAACCCAACTGAAAAAAGGACAAAAAAATCAACGACTCGAATTCTTCTGTCGACCTAGTGCTAGGGATGCAAAAACTATTGCTTCAGGGCTACATGGATACATTGGGATGAATAATCGATGAAGTAAGAAGAAACACTTACATAAATTAAATCGCTGCTTGAACTTTGATCTCGAAATGACTTTTCTGATCAGAGCAACTTATGAGAAAAATGCAAAATGACATGAGAGAAGATTTCAGATTCATATGGAGAGAAGAAAAATGCATATTCGGGAGCAGCAACTTTACTGGCAGGAGGATCCACTACTTACTATACTCTGTAATTGCCATAAAGACATTCAATCAAGTTTTGATTATTTTGGATAACCAATATTGCAAATCCTAGGAAAAAAGTTGGGAAGAAGTTAATATTCAAAATCCGAGATTCAAACAGAAATACAAAAAGAAATAAATTAGAACAAGCTCAGACTATTTGGAGCAGTAGGTGACAGATAATTGGTTAATGATCATGAGATTATTTACAGAGAAAAAGGAAACAACATAAAAGACAACATAAAAAGCAACATAATTGAAGCCTTTGGCTCTTCCTATAATTAGTTACAACATAAAAGAAATATTTTTTCTCAATACAACTAGTGGCACATGAAAAACAATTGTTTTCAGTTTACTGTTATTTAAAATATATATAAAAATTGCATTTATTTTGATCTTTTGGATATTAACTCTTTTGGTTATTGTTTATTATGGTTAATGTTTATATTATGGTTATTGATTAGGTATACTTTGTGGGATGAAAAAACTGCGTTTACGGTGGTGTGAATTCTGTTACTTCCGCATGAGATGCTCTCTCGTACTTATGAAAAAAAAATCTTTGGAAATAGCAGCAATTTTACTTGCAAGAGGACCTATTGCGCACTTCTTTAGAACTGATCTACTTCTAAATGAAAATTCAAAACTACCTGAACAGATAAATCAAATAAAAAAAATTAAATCAAAATAAATGCGAATGATTAACAAGCTGGAGTGAGCGCTTCATTTGAAGCATTAACTTGAACTTCAATGACCATTCTTCTAAAGGCTTCAAGCAACGAGTATGATCTGAGGGAATTGTTGCTTTAATCGGAAACTTTCTTGCTAGTAGGGTCGAATTTAAGTCTGTTGTGACCCTTAAACTATAACTCTTAAGCGGTCCCTTCTACTGTGTAAAATTTGGTTATCTATACTAAGGTGCTATACTAAGGTCCTCATTGTTATTGGAAAAAATGTCCCAGTTTTTTGTGTGCACTATGCTCGGTAATTATAGGACCTGCGACAAGTGTAATCAGAACATTTCATTAACAAAAAAGCAAAAAAAAAAAAAAAAAAAAAGACACCAAGTGAAAAAAAACGTAATCACCATATGTCCCTACTTTGTGCGATTTTCGAAATATTATTCTAATTTTATTTCCCTAAAATCAGAAAACCTAATTTTCCTAAAATTATAAAGGTTTTCCCCTTCCTTTTTGGGCAATATTGTTAGCTTATTTACTAGAAACATTCAACGGTATATAGACAAGTATCGTTCTTCCATCTGAGCCACTATGACATTACGAAAGCAATCATATTTCTTTGGAAGAAAGAAACTGAAAATTATTTGCTAAATTCACAAAGAATGTTTTTCGGACATTATGTCATTTATTAAAATAATATGAAATCTAGAAGGATTATGAGAACTATTAATTGCTGAGAAACCTTATTAAAAGGCCTGGTTTACAGAAATCGCAATTAATTGCAAAGGTGCATAGCTTTTCGTAAATTATTATTATTATTAAGGTTTTTATTTTATTAATATTATTAAAGTTTTATTTATGTGTTTATTTTATTTTATAAATACGATAAGAACTACAGCGCCATGCAATCACACAAAAACAGAAGGAGAATTATAGTAATTAAAAGTCGTCTGGATAAATCGAAGTTGTAATTGTATTTGAAACGTTGTGTGTTTATTTTTAAAACGAGAAGGAATATAGTTTGAGCGCAGTTCTACTTGATGGTATAGTTATTTTAATGTATTACTAATAGATATACATCATCAAGAATTTTAACTAAATAATTAATGACGAATTTTAAATGTATGCGATACTTTATAAGTTAAGAAATTGTCTTTTTTAGTCGTTACGAAAGAAAATGGTGCATTTGATTACATTTATTCACTGGCAATTCTATATACTGTATATAGAATCAAGAAATTTTGAAATTCTGTTTATCAGATGTTTTACGTTTTCATTCATGGCGTCGACTGGCATGTCTTTTCAAGGCATACGCTTAACAATATATTGCATATTATATATTGTGGATGGTGGAGGTGGGCCGTAGATGGCGTTGATAGAGATGATTCGTAGTAGAGGTTCAGTGTAGTGGTTGAGACAGTTGTAGGTGTCCTCCCGCGATGAGTCTTCGGACTCCTTGGAGGTGTCAGGAATAATAATAATAATAATAATAATAATAATAATAATAATATTCTTCTTCTTCTTCTTCCTAACATGGAATATAGGCAATGTGGCCTGTTCCGGTCTCATGCCATCTCTTTCTTGGTCTTCCGATTCTTCTTTTTTTTTAATTATAATAATAATAATAACATTATTATTATTATTATTATTATTACAATATACTGTATACAGAATCAAAAAAATTTTAAATTCTGTTCATCAATAATAAACATGTTTATAATATATAAGAATTATCAAATTTATTATAACAGTTGAAATTATGATTTTTTTTCGCATATTATAAAAAATATCATAAGGCGCCATCTTTGAATGGTATAATATTGTGGGGATCCTGGAAACTTGACGTTTCGTAATGAGTAGGAATCTTTCGAGAACAAATGATAATGAAAATAGGTAAAAGCATATTCTTAGAAAATGTTTGATTTTTTTTTTTTCAGGAATATTCTTTGATTATTTTAGAATATCTTGAAATAGTTTAACAATCTGGAAATTCTTTTAAAAATCTAGAACTTGCTGAGTAAAAGCCTGGATATCTATTTATGTTATGATTTCAAATATACAAATGAACATGTTTCTATTTTTCTGACGTAGAAACAAAAATACTTATTTATGTGTAATAAAATCTGTTATTAACTCTGTACATGCATTACAGCTTTAGTAATCTAATTACGATGAAATTACAGTGTTACAATCTATATATTATGGTGAAAAGCGACGTGGCTGAGCAATGGAAAATTTTCATGGAGATTAGGATCAAACGCTGTTAAGCGTGTTGTAATGGGAATTTTGCCGTTAGTTAATCCTGAATTACAACTGAAGCAACTAAGGCTGTGAGGCAAGTGTATTATGTCTGTCAGTTGCGTGTGGGTGCTCTTCAGGGAAGTATGTCTGTTTTGCGGTTTGAAAAACCCACTATCTCTGTTTGGGTTCGACTCAGTTGTAAAAACCTTTCTAAAGATTTCTTTCATTCTAGACGGGATTCAAATCCAGGATCTGTTGAGATCACAGATATTTCTACAGTGATTCTCGCATAAAGAACACGTGAGATTACGAACTATCAGCAGTATAGAAGGTAATTCATAAGCTGAGATTTCATAATCTCTTAATGAGAGGAATATTTATATATTGAAAGTGAGTTAGAGAAAAAGATACCTCTTTTTCAGTTGAAAGTGAGTTAGTCCATTTCTTACAGAGGTAGAAGAGCTTTTCTTCTTGAAACTAAGGTTTTTTCATCCCGCATTCAGGCAAATCGGCCATGAGAACACACAATTTACAGACACCATTTACTAGTGGTGGAAGATGGCACTGTGTGTTGATGATAGTAATGTCATGTAGGTGGAAGATTAACAAGGGAGACGGTGAGTTGTAGTGGAGTAGCGCCTCTTCCCATGATGACTCCTTGAAGGAATCACATAATAATAATAATAATAATAATAATAATAATAATAATAATAATAATAATAATAATAATAATAATAATTGTTTTGGATAATTTTCCTGCTTGTTTAGATACTGTCAACTACTGTTGTCATTCATATTTCATTAAAAATATGGTTTTGCACATTGTTCGAAATTATTTCGATGCTATATATCAAATTCAGTATGATTCCTAGTTTTCTTGGATATATATTTTTATATGGGACCTCTGTTTTACCCTTTGTCTGTTTCCGCTTATTGTGGTTGTAGATATAATGGCCTAAGCGAGACCTATCTGTTTGACTGAGAGTGATGAGAATACTACATTCTTCTAAACAGGAAAGACGGAGTTAAGTGGTAGCAGTAGCTTTTATTGTATGAAGGGAAGAAATGAGATTGTTTGGTAAAGTAATTCCAGTTATTAGTTATTACTAGAATATGTTGAGAGAGATTATTTTGAAATATTTCAGCAACACAAATAGCAAGTAAGAGTCGGGTGTCATTTAGGAACTGTAATTCTATGAATATTTACTAAGAAATAAGGAAATGAAGTAATGTATTGGAAGAGATAAAACTAATTTCTAATTTCTTGCTCTTTGCTGAAACGTAAGGATTTCATCATTTTAGATTTAATGATGGCATCCCAAGATACGATAGGATGAAGTTTTCATGCTCCCTGCTGTTGGTGAGAGTATCATTGTTCTATTTTATTGAGGACTAGGAAATGAGGAATTGTGGATGTAGAATGAGTAAATGCGAATTTATTCTGACATCCCTGCTGCAGTATAAACAGAATCAGTGTCAAGTGGTTGAGTAATGTAATTGGGTAGGAAGATGGAGAGAATATGCTCTGAAGTTATAATAGGAAGGCGAACAGCAACTCTATGTCAGTTACAAAATACGTGCTAGGAAAGTGACAACTATAGTAAGAAAGAAGAAATTAGAAGTTAAAAGAAATTGGCAGTGAAAATTAAGCAGAATCCTAACGAGTTATTTAGTCATGTGACCAGTAAAAAAAATGTGTTTGCAGATATCTCTCTGTCTTTTCCCTGCCAACCTGGCAGAGAGCACTTGTTTTGCTAACCTTTCCTTTCCCATTCTGTTTAAAGTGACCATACTACCTGAGATTAGCTCTGTTAACACATTCCTGGATGCTAATAATCAGGGCTGGCGGAAGCGGGCATTCAGAGCATGCGGGGGCCGCTACGATGGGGGCGCCGCCACACGGAGAGGTTCATAAGTTAATTTTTAAGAAACAAAATTTTTATCATAAAAACAAAAAATTCTTAGAATAATCAATATTAAAATAAATAAGGCCGGATACGCCGAATAAAAATTAAAAAAAAAAAGTATATTGCCGCCTCTTTGATCAGCCGGCTGTTTACAATTTGCAGCTAGAGCAGGCTAAATGCTTACCTGCAGAATGTTGTGTCTACTGCAATCTATCTAAAGTGAAACCATGAACGGTTTTTATGCGCAAACAAATTTTCGTACAAAACATTTGTTGCTAGTGAACCAGTCATATGGTACTCATCTCAGTAGGCTACTGACAGTAGCGCAGTGCCGACACAGTCGTCTCTGTGTCGTGTTGTGTAATAATTTCTTGTGGGTATAAAATAGAAAGGGAATCAAAAATTTAAAAAAAAAAGTTATTCGGTGCACAAAATTGTAAGCGTCATGCTGCGAAAGAAGCAGATATTAGGAAACAAACTGGGGCTCTTAATAAATTTGTTAAAATATTAAACTATTCTGATGCAGATTGTAACCAACTCGATACATCAGAAATCAGAGTTGAAGAACCGTGCACATCATCCAGTTTTCGAATGAAAGTACTATTGCAACTATTGAACAAGATAATTGAACATGATTTAAGTGAAAAATAGTTAGGATTTAGTCAACTACAACAAGATTTAGTTGTAGTTAACCACAAAACTAACACAATTCCTAGTCTCTGTAAATTTAGAAGATCCAGGTGAATGCGGAAATATTGATGAAAAATTACGAGCTGTTTTAATTGAAATGGGGCCTGTTCAAAAGAAAAATATAATATATCCCAGAGATACATATGGTCGTAAATTTGGCGACACGTATTATAATAGAAAAATGGAAAACGGGAGCTCATGCCAAGAACATGGCTCATTTATTCCGAAACTTTAAATTCTGTTTTTTTGCTTTTGTTGCAAACTTGTCGCACCTACTAAATCAACTGAATCACCTACTGAGTCTTGTAGAAGGTTATACCGATTGGAGAAATGTAAGTACAACTTTACATAGACATGAGACTAGTTTAACTCACATGAAAAATTTCTTTAAATGGAAGGAACTTGATAAAAATTGAAAAAAAAAAACTGCTATTGATTTCAAGACTCAAAGCATGTATGAAATGGAAAAGAAACATTGGACGAGTGTTTTAGAACGCTTGATTGAAATTATAAAATTCCTTGGTAGTCGAAATTTAGCTTTTCGCGGATCATTTGATAAATTATATGAAAGGAGTAATGGCAATTTTTTAAAATTAGTCGAACTGTTTGCTATGTTTGATCCCGATATGAAAACTCATGTTGAAAGGGTCCTACAACGAATACAATAGGGTACACTATTTGAGTAAAGACAGTCAAAATGAAATATTGGAAACTTTAAGTAACGCAATCAGGGATACAATTTTATTATAAATTCGAAAATCTAAATATTATTCCATAATTTTAGACTGCACACCTAATGCAAGTAAAACAGAACAAATGACCATTATTATTCGCTTTGTTTTCTGTGACAATGGATTGTCAAGATCAGGGAAAACGTTTTAGGTTTTGCACATATATCAGATTCGAACGGACGTGGTTTATGTGCAACAATAATGGAACAACTGGAAAAATGGAACATTCCCATTGAAGACATGCGAGGTCAAGGGTATGAAAATGGGGCAATATGAAAGGGAAAAAATATGGGCTCGAAAATTTGCTTTTGAACAAAAATCCTCGAGCGTTTTACGTGCCATGTGCTGCTCATACTCTAAATTTAATCATTAACGATGCAGCCAAAGTGAATGCAGATACAATTAGTTTCTTTGCAATTATTCAAGAAATATAAAATTTCTTTTCATTCTCTTACAAACGTTGGGCAATCCTTTTAAAGTTCGTAAAAAAACTAACATTGAAACGGCCATCAGAAACGCGATGGGAAAGTAAAATTAATGCAATCCGCCCTCTACGATATCAGTTACGAGAAATTTATGATGCACTTTTTGAAATTTTAAATAATGAAAATTTTAATAAAGAAACTCAGCATGAAGCACAAACATTTTGTGCTAAAATAAAGGACTACAAATTTATTTGCTCTCTTATAACTTGGCATGATTTACTTAACAGAATAAACCCTGTGAGTAAAATGCTTCAAGATAAAAATATGAACATTACACTTGCTTTAGAATCTATCGAAAACTTAAAAATATCCTTACAAGAGTATCGATCAGATACAAATTTTAAAGAAGTTCTAAAAACAGCAAAAGAACTGAGTGACGAGGTGGATGGAGAACAAGAAACAAGAATTTAAAACTGATACGGAAGTTCGACGACGAAAGAAGACACGACAATTTGACTACGAGCGTTATGATGAAACGCCACAATCGCCAGAAGATAAATTTAGAGTGAATGTGTTTTATACACTTATAGACGATGCAATGTGTTCGTTAATAGAACGTTTCGAACAACTAAAAACACATTATGATAATTTCAATTTCTTGTATAAATACTACAAATTAACAACGAAGATTTATTAATTGTGACGATTTAGAGATTCTCTTGAAGGACTGCGACAATAAAGACGTAAATGCAATAGAACTATATGACGAGTTATGTGCTTTCCGGGATATTTTTCAGAAGTATAATTTAAATATTCAAAAGCCCTTTCGATATTCTTAATTTTATTGTGTCCAATAATTTATCTTTCCTTAACTTTTCAATTGCTTTAAGAATACTATTAACCTTACCTGTTAGTGTAGCGAGCGGTGAACGTTCCTTTTCCAAGTTGAAATTGATTAAAACCTACTTAAGAACAAGTATGTCACAAAAAAGGCTTGTTAGTTTGGCGTTAATAGCTATTGAAAATGATATATGTGCGGAATTAGACGTTAAGACCATTGTTTCTAATTTTGTGAATATGAAATCAAAAACCTTGAAATTTTAATTAAAAAAATTCAAGTATATTTATGTAATTTAATTTATTTTCTGTTATTCTGTGAAGATGTCATTTTTTGAATACTTATATTAAATGTTCTAATTATTTCTGAGTTATTTTCTCATCTATTTTGAGTTTCTTTTATTTTCCTAAAAGATAGTTCCACTTATAAAAAATTATTACAAGTTACTAAGAATTTAGTAACTTGTAAAATGCAAGAATTTTTTAAACTTTAGTTCAAATAAATTTTAACTTTAATTAAAATTCATTTTAATTTTGTTAGCGATTCGGGTCGGTGAGAAGGCTATAATACCTGTTTCATTATATTTAACGATTAAGAAGTGGCTTTATCAAAATTTGCTTTAACTTTTAAGAATTTTTTGAATATTCTGATTTTTAACGATTATCCTGCCTAGTCAACATCCCGTTCATTACATTTAGCTAACCAACGTGTGGCTGTTCCGTCAAAATTTATTTAAGAAATTTCAAATAATCAAAATTTTTATTATCGTAAAAGAAACACGCTCTCCTGGATCGTTACAGGGGCGCTTAGATAGAAATTGCATGCAGGCGCCAAAGACCCTAGCGCCGGCTCTGCTAATAATGTCAAGTTCTTTCTTAATATCCTCGTTTTTAATATGATATTGCCATTAATGCCACCTGTTCACGCTCCTGATCTTTCTCAGGACTCTCATATCTGTGGTCTTCTCTAGTCTTTGGTCAAGTGTTTTACTTCTAACTCAGCTCTCAGATCCATAAGTTAAAATTGGTTTGAACCTTTTATCTTGTATATCTTGTATACAGCTAATTTAGTGTGTTTTAATTAATTTCTCTCTTATTCCATATAAATGTGTTCAGTTGACGTCCTACCGTACCAGCTTTGTTGATTCTGTTGTCTATTTCCATATTTAATTTACCATCTTCACTAAAATCGTTCCTAAATAGTGAAATGTTTTACTTGTTCTATAGGTTCTCCATTCACAACGTAGGTGATATTTTTTAATGCTTCTGCCTATTTTCATCGTCTTTGACTTGTTATTGTTGACCTTCATACCAAATATATTACAACAGTTGTTCAATTTAGTCAGGGAATCTTGCAGACTTGTATCGGATTTAGATGCCTTCTTCTCATTGAATTTTTATAACAAATTGATATATTTATGGATAACAAAAGAAAATGTTAATTTAAAAACTGCATCGTTTCTTAGGAAAATTGTCCTCCCATTTCCTTTTGATACCAGTCTAAGCACTGTAACATTTCGCTATTGCAGTGCTTAGATAGGACACGCTGAAACATTTCGAAATTACTATTATTGCTTTTATTCTACTATTATTATCTTTGGTTATCCTATTTTTTAAACTTGCTTTAGAAAATTTTAAAAAATCATGATAATAATAATCTTGTGTTCCTTTCGTGTTACGCTCAATGGCCTGTCACGGCCCAGTAACTTGTCATCTTAGAAATCTGATTACAGCTTATCATAATGTGGTTAATCCTATCCGTAGTTTTCTAAATCTGAAAAACTCGATTTTCTGGGGAGAAAACCTACCGGCTCAGAATGAGACCCGCTAACTCACCTTCACTTGAAAAGCCGTAATAAAGGCGTTTTGCGTCCTGGACGGGATTGGAACCGAGGCTTTTCAACCGGATGGAATAGTCGACACCGACTGAGATACTACTACTAATAATAATAATATTTATTTATATGTTTATTTAATTTCTCATTGATTAAAAATAACATATTTCATTTCAAAGGGTTGATTTAGTCTTTATATGGAAACAGCTATATTTAATGATCACTATAGTTCAATGAAGCAGAAGCAGGCAACGCCATAAAGGACATGCACTTAACATAATATAATTGTCTTAGTGGCTTTGGTCATAATTCCGACAAAATGAAACTTTTATTATTGCTTTTAAATTTTCAAATATTTGTTTAAAATGCTACTATATTTCTGGTGCAGATCTAGTGGGAAAGTGTGTGTATGTTGGGGGGGGGGGGGGAATTCTTATAATCCTTAAAATCCATATAATTAAATTGCTAAGAGCTTCAAAATCATTTTATTTTCTCATAGAGGACAATTCAAACAATAAATCCCGGCATTACTTTTTTTTCATTTATAGTACCTTTTATAAAAAATTTTTAAGGCATTCTTGCTTTCCTTTTATCGAAAAATTTAATGCTACACTCTTGGATGATTCTTATCAGTTAGATTAAATCAAACTGAAAATCAAATAAAATAGTTAATTTGTAATTAAGTTTGAATTTATGTAACTAGATATTTACGTCTTTAGTCAAATGGAAATAAAGAACGATATAAGTAGGAGAAAAAGGAAATGCGTCTCCTCTTTCTCTGATACATCTCCTTCAACCTATTCACTGATGGGGCACTCACAACCACTCTGGCAATCTATTCCACTCAATTCACCACTTTCCGCACACCTTTACTAACCACACTGTTAGACAACTTCCAGGAGTGACCCCTTGTTTTCTCCCTACTCCTCATGTATTGAAAAATTTCTGTGTCAGTCTTATAGTATCCCTTTATTAACTTATAAGTTTCTATCATATCCCCTCTCCTCCGCCTGTCAGCTAAACTCTGCAACCCTCTCCACCACCTCCCGATCCCCCCAAGAAACGCAGGCGACCAAATCTGTGCACAGTAGTCAACATGTGGCCGAATCGTAGTTTTAAAAATTTCATATAAAATTTTCCCTATCTTTACTTGACGATGTGTTCTTCAGCATCCAAGTAATCCTCTAAGCTATTTTGCCAACTCTTGCAGTATGTCCTCTGAATTTCAAATCTCTGTTCACCATCACTCCCAGATCCTTAGCCTCATCAATTTCCTGTAAACTGTTACCATCAATATTATACGAAGTATGTAATCTTTTCATCCCGAAATACATTATCTTACATTTTCCAACACTGAATTGATAACCATTGTCCTTTGCCCACAGTGCCAATTTATTTAAATCGTCTTGTAAGTTATCTACATCATCTTTATCAACTATTCGCCTCCCTAGTTTCGCATCATCGGCAAACAGCTATCATTGATATATAAATTAAAGGGGTAGTGGTCCTAGTATCATAGTATCATAGCCCTAGGACACGCTACTAATCACTCTCATTCACCTTAATTTTACTCCACTGCACACCACCCTCTGATGTCTGTCTAAGGGTGGTCTATGGTGGAGTGAAATTAAGGAGAATGAGCCACCTTTATGTAACGGAACTATCTTATTTTTCCATCCCCTTGGAACCTTTCCAGAGCTGAGACTTGGATTAAACAACTTAATCAGAGGCACTGCCAGTTCACTTGCACATGTTCGTAGCATAGCACGTGATCAGACATGTAAATGTAAATATAATTGGTATATATGTTACGGATTATGTAATAAATCCGGTTATTATTAATAGAGCTACCGGCTATTTTCACATGAACGGTAATTATTAATTACGGTTCATGTAATTAATAATTAGTAATTAAGAATGTAATTAAAACATGTTTTATAAAAAAAAAATTATTTAATAGCAGAAAAAAAAAATTATTTAATAGCAGAAAAACTAGGAAATAAATACCTTATTATATGATTATATTGTTATCCGGTTAAAAACAAATTACTTATTTTTGCAGGAAAGACCTCTGTGGCACTTGGAATTACAAAGGATTTCTGACTTTTTACATTTGCAGCGATTTGAGTTACAATTGCAATATTGGACACTATGATCACCTTAATCAGAATTCTTGCGGGCACATTCTCTTAGACTTATCTCAATATCAGGAACTTCATTAACTGAAATAAAAGTTTCCTTACAAACGGTAAATTCGTTCCTCTAATAGAGTTGGTTTAAAATACCATATTTTGTACCTAATTTATATAGGTTTTCAGTCTCAATAGAAATTATAACAGCTATAATATTCCAGTTATCGGTTCTTAGCCCTATCTAGTCTGGAATTCTTATCCGAACATTTTCTCCTACATTTGCAATTGAAAATTTAGTGATTGAAAGCCGTAACATTTTTTCAGTTTACTTCTTAAGTGCCTGCTTAGCACAGTTTCGAGATTCTTGAATTTTTTCTGTGATTTTATTGAGTGCAAAAGAAGCACTTTCCTTACTTTTTTCATTATTTTCTATTCAATATTAGTTATATTTTTTATTTTGTTATCTTCCTTGTCGATCGTTCCTGTTTTAGAAGAATGTTGTTTTCCTTCGATTTGGCTAACACTCTTATTTCTGTTTTTGTTTGGATCTCCAACAGATAAATCTTCACTCGTATCATCTATTTGCACTTCCACATTATCACCGTTCTCTGTCCTAATACCACTTTCTCTCGCTGAGATTATCTTCTGACATTCAACATCCTTATTAGTTTGATCTTTTAATATCATCTCAAGATCTTCTTCACTCGTGATTTCTGACAAGGTATCGACTGGTAAGTATGTTTTCAAACCTACCTTAGCTTTACAGCCAAACATAGCTTCATAGAGACTGCGATCTATTCGAGAGTGATGTGCTCTGTTTTTCATAAATTGAATAAATTTTATCCCTTTCAACCATTTTGTTGTTTTATTTGTTTCAAGCCATGTGGATAACATTTTTTCAATGTCTTGGTTTGTCCTTTCAACCGAGCCTTGTGATTGACTTTGCCGTGGTTTTCCATGAATAATATTAAGCTAATTCCACATTCCGCAGACTTCAATAATTTTATTCGCGAATTCCCGGCCATTGTCACTTTGCAAGATGCATGGGGCCCCAAATATTATGAATACATCCAATAGACGATATGCCACTTCTTCAGCTCGTTTTGTTTTCAAAGCTCTAAGTTGAACAAATTTCGTAAGATGGTCTTGCTACACCATTATAAATTTATGATCGCCATCAGCTTGTGACTGCATATCAGTTAAATCAATCTGACATCTAGAATTAAATTCGCTGCTTTTAATTGGTTTAACAACAAGCCCTTTTTTTTGTAATGCTCAATTTCTTTTGGCAGAGTTCACAAAGATTCAGATATATCATAACAATTTCAACTGTGATGTTCTTATACTTCTCTTTAAGCCCTTTTCATTTTGTTTCGTCCTCCATGGCCGATGGCAATATGAGTGTCATGAATTAACTGAAAATTTTCCTCCAAGAAAGTATAATACATAATCGGGTCTCTTTCATTTTTAATAGGTGCGACGAGTTTTTCAACATTTCCAATTTTTACAATGTCATATCTAGATAACCGTTGATAATCTTCGGGTGTTTTGCCGGAAACCTTCTCTTTGTTCTTTTTAACTTTCGCTAAAAACGAATAATGGTCTTCTCTTGTGAATAATTTATTATTTTCCCCTTTTTTCGATCTCAACATATTAACTTGGTCGTTAAATCGTGTTCGCATTATTTCTAAATCTCCCATTATGCTTATGGGTACGTAAAATCAACGAAAATGTGAAGAAATGTACGCACTTAATAACGACTGACGTAAATAAGAAAAAGCAACCTCTCCCGTTAACATAGTAATCAGTACTAAGCTTCTTCCAGGGCAGGAAGATGTGGAGATGAAGCCAGGAGTCACGTGTAATTTTCTCTGAAAACCATACGCAGAATTTCATAATGAAAACAGCCAACCGGCTCACAAAATTATGAACACGTGTCCAGCTGACACTTAACGAACTTATCAATTATGGTTATTTACCTAAAAACAAATCCATTATGAAGAGGTATCTGTAACGCTTCTTCTTTAGCGCTTTCGACAAAAAAAAAAAAGAAAAAAGAAAAATGTGTTACATGAAATTGCACGAGTTTTCACTTAATCAACGCATAATTAGACTAATTCCTCACAATGTTCAACGTTGGCTTAAATGTACATCAAAAATCAACAGAAAATTTAAAGCCGGTCACGTGGTACTTTTCCACCCTCCCCCAAACTTAGCGTATTGAAAATTATTACATTTACCATCAATAGTTGGGAAGTATTATTACATTTACCATCAATTGGTGGGAAGTCTTGATAATTACCGGTTCATGTGATTAATTCTCGTAAATTATTTACTTTAACCTCGTTATTTGGTTTGTATTAATAATAGCCGGTAATTATTAATATAAACCGATTAATTACTTCGACCGTAACATATATAATTAATGTAAATGTAACTGATGACATTGTTATCCTTGAATGGATAGAAATAAAAGTTTGTTGAAATGATTCGAGATATATCGAATTACTGTGCACAGATTTTATACATATTGATAAAACTGAGACACCATGATCATTAAGAAAATCCGAGGAACTGTCAAGAGCGTAAGCGTATATAGAATAAACCGATGATCCACTTCAGGATCTTTGAGGAAGCTATAATTTTTCAAGGTAATCAGTATTCTAGATAGCTTCTAGAACTATTAAACTATACCGCCAAATTTTTAGGAGTAAAAGTTATAGTTATATCACTGTTTGCAAAATGTCAAGCAGCATCGTTGTCTCTTTTTTGGTAACGTAATAGTTAACATAGAAATATGATCTTTTTGATATATTGAATATATATTGGAATATAACGTTTGATTATATCATTGACGTCGTTGCTGTGGTTCCACTAAATGTAAGCAGATGTTGAAAAAACATGCAGTTTAGTGTTGAACTGTATTAATTATTAGTAAGATAATAATTTTTCAAATCTGAAGAACTGGAATTGTGTGTTGGTGTGTGTATGTGCAGATTTATGCTTCTGAGTTTACTATCATGATTTATGCTTCTGAGTTTACTATCATGATTTATGCTTCTGAGTTTACTATCATAATTTATGACTTTGATGATTCCAATTTGATTTACATCTTATAACCGTTAATTCTTTAGAATGTTAAATATTTAATGGTTAAAATTACATATAGGATATAAAATTATATTATACATTAATGCAAAAATGAAATGATGCTAAATATTGAAATAAGAAAGACATCCACGGTATTTATGTACAATACTTTTTCTTACCAATCCATACTTTCAAGCTGTAATAAAAAAAAAATAAACACTCTAGAACCTTCAAGACATTTTTGTGAGATGGAAAAAAATATGGTTCTTCCTAGTCGCTTGAAATCCCAATTTCTAAATTTTTATTTATTTATTTTTCTTGAAAATTTCCTTTTATCTCCATATTACTTCCATAGTTTGTAGTCCTCATCTGATTGTTCTTTTTCTTTGGAAGAATTCAAACTCATATATTAACCTATATCTGTTATGAATATGGTTTCTAAATGTTGACATAATGTACTTGACGATGACAGATACACTTACACTAAACATCTTCAGTCTAATCAGACGAAAATGCTCCATCAAGTATCACATTGATATATCGACAAATCAAAATGTCTGCAAGATTGACATATCAACAAAACAGTAAGGAAGAAACAAAACTTACAATTTACTTTACATTTAGAATACATTTAAAATAATTTAAAAATATTATCGTTAGTCTTTCCAAGGCAGTGTTTTTCCTGGTATTTTTGATGTGCGTTCTCAAGCAAACGGCATCTCTTAGATCCATTATGTCCTCTTCTTCTTATTATTTGTGTGTGTGTGTGTGTGTGTGTGTGTGTGTGTGTGTGTGTGTGTGTGTGTGTGTGTGTGTGTGTGTGTGTGTGTGTGTGTGTGCGTGCGTGCGCTAATTGTCCACATGAAACATCTCGAGAACGGATGCACCAATTTTGAAGAAACGTAATATTTGACTTTGATAAAATATTTTCGAGCAATTCTAATTCTAATAATGACTATCACTTTACATCACTGAAGGCCGAAATACACGTTTTTTAGACAGTGACGCTAGTAATTACACTACACTAGTACGGTGGAGAGAGAGAGAGAGAGAGAGAGAGAGTACTGGATGCTGTGATTTCAGTCGCTCCTTGGAAATAATAATCACGTCCAGTGAACATCATCCGACACTGATCGTGCCTTTTTTTATATGAATCTTACCCAAGAAAGGAGTTGTTAATCTTATAGTGTATAAATAACGTGGGATGGGGGGGTAAGGGTTAGATAATCCGTAAAACCTGTTCTTATGAACCTATTTTTTTCAATCCAGTTAAAGCCACCAATAACAGAATGACGAGCTTTCACCCGGCAGTGAAATTTATATTCTACCCCAAGGCAGTCACAAAACATCCATGATCATGATGGAATTCGATCTCGCAGCCTGTCACTTGGAGAGTGGGCACGTTCATTCTGTAAACCAGCTTCACGATATTAAAACATATCTTAATATCGTGAACCTTCATATATAATAATTTTTTTATTGTACCAATTGCAGCTAACCGTTCACGTGAAACATCTAAATTATGGATTCACCACTTTTGAAGAAACGTAATATTTAAGACTTTGATGAAAAATTTTCCTATGCAAGTCAGTGTTTCGTATTCCACTATTTTCTTTGCAACCACATTATTTATTTTAGGATTCATTATATATATATTGCTTTTTTTAAATTACGGTAGGTACGACAATATTTAATTATCATCTAAAAAAATCAGCTAACGCCTTTTTATTCCCGTATGGGAGTAGGCGAGGCGTTTGCCCTATCTAACGTTTGGAGACTGAGTGGGCAGTTCAATATCCACTGGCATCTAGTCGGAGATAGCTGGCCTAAGACTATCACTAATTAAGCGGCACACAGTGAAGAGAGATGGCTCAACAAGTGCCAACATCTCGTGGTCCCTAACACAATATATTTAATGTCTGAAATAATGTGGGTTCTACGGTCGATTTTCTTAAGTTTATGGGACGAAACACCCGAGTTTCCTGGAGAAAAAACCCTCTTGCCCGCGCCAGAGATCGGGTAACTCGGGAACCGGTCGAAAAAAGGCTTAGAAAAATTTCCTCTAGTCGACGACTAAATTCGAAACAAAATCTTCCTTCGTGCTGTCAAGCGCCGTGGTGTGCAAACGTCACATCCACTGAGCTACACAGGCTATTCATTATTTAATTTTTTTTCTTAATATTCATTCCATTTCTGCTTTTATGCTGAATCGGTATTATCTGCGATATCCTTTGCGTGGACAAACTCTAGGTTCGAATCCCGTCTACGTGAGTAACTTTTATAAGTTTTTTTCTTTTTTTTTTTTTAACTGAAGGCGAATTAGCCGGATATGGAATTGGTTTTTTTTTTTTTTTCTTTCGGAAATTCGGCTTTCTTATCCTTCTAAACAAACTGGCCAGAAGATCACACTCAACTTACAGGCATAGTACACTGGCCTCATAGCATTAGTTGCTTCAGTCATAAATCCAAACAACAGCCAAATATATGCGATCTAATGCTCCTCCATAACTGACTGACTGATTTTTTTCATAAATTAAAAAACAACAACAAATTTTTATAACTTTATGGACAATTAATTCTACCCTCTTAGTTACTATGCCTCATAATGAGCGCTGTGTTCTTCGACCGGTTCGTCTGTTTTAAAATTTAGCTCACCTTCAGAGCCATGAGGACGACGCTAAATTTGTCCTTCGATTGGAAGAACGATTTCCATCCCTTTTAGAGCACGAGGAACCTTTACAAGAATTTTTCAGCTGAAAGTGGACCTCCAGCAAAGCAGTTAAATCCGAGAACACATAATTAATAAACATAATATACAGTCATCCCTCGACTTATGTCCGTTCGAGTTACGTCCTTTCAAAGATACGTCCGTGAATCCATAAGGCAGTAGTCACCAAAGTGGTCGATATCGACCCCCAGGGGTTGATATAACATTGTTAGGAGTCGATTCGGGCTCAGGGGCCCATTGGGTATAGATAGAAAAATATAAGCCATCAATCTACGGGTAATATTTAATTCGGTTAACTTGGATTACCTCCATCCTGAATGACAACGCAATTAAGAATGAATCGTGGGAACAGTGACATGAATAGGACCTGTAAGATGGAGAAAGGTCATGAAAATAGTTACGGAAGCCAATCAAGTAGGCCAAAATAACATATTTACCAATAAACGGATGTCGGTGGTTCCCGCCCGCCAACGAAGCACACCCTTCACATTGACAACATTAGTAAATTGTATACTAAGTTAATAAAAGTCTTATTTTCATATATGCAAGGAAGATTGTATTATTGTTATTTTGTTATCTAAATTAAATTTTATATTTTATATATTATTTATCCCTCCTATCAAATATGTAATGTTAAGAAGGACGTCAAAACAAAAACGTATCCCTTTGACGTTAAGCCAATATAATAATATATACTATATTATACATACAATAAACACTGTAACTATAAAATAAACAATCTAAAAACTCATAAGCGTCTTTTTTGCTTGTCCTATTATAATTACGTAATAGTAAAATAGAGGGGGTCGATAAAAAGTCAAGAACCTCTTGAAGGGGTCGACGGTCAAAGAAGTTTGGCGACCCCCGCCATAAGGGAATAAATATCATTTTCGGCTATACTTTGCAACAAGACGCAAGCGAGGAAAAGGTAAAGCATGCACAGTGGCAACAACGCTTTCAGCAGCAACCTTCCTCTGCAGTCGGAGCGTGTCTTCAACAGTTCCTCTGTTGAAGACACGTTCTGACACGTTCCTCCAATACGTTCCTCTGTTAAAGACATGTTCCTGTGTTTGAGATATGGGTTATTTGTGTATTTATCGTTAAATTTCGCATGATTCCTACCCGCACAATCAAGAACCCTAGTGAAGAATCACAGAAAAAGAGGCGAGTAATTGATCTTGAAATGAAGTTGCAAGTTCGGATGGTCTCATTCTACAGTGACGACCATTTTGAAAAATAAGGATAAAATTGTAGAGGCTGTGAAAGAATCTGCTTCCATTAAATCGACGATAGTAACGACAAGGTCCTATCAGTGATATGGAAATGCTACTTGCATCATGGATAGAGGACCTGAACCAAAAGTGCATACCCCATAGCCCTGTGACCATAACAACTAAGGCACTAAGTCTCTTGAACATGTTGAAGGAGAAAGCAGAACCCGATTATGAGTACAAATTCAATGCTTCTTCCAGTTGGTTCGTGAGATTCAAGCAACGTTTTGCGTTGCATAATGTGAAAATGTATGGGAATATGCAAGTGCTGAGAAGGCTGCCAAGAAGTCTGTCGAAAAATTGGATAAAATTATTACTGAGGAATATTATTTACCACAGCAAATATTTAATATGGATGAGACGTCCTTGTTTCGAAAAAAAAAAAATACCCGAGCGAACAATTCATCCACAAAAAGCTAAAATCTATGCCTGGTTTCAAAGATCTTAATGACCGAGTTATAATCCTGTTAGGTGGCTGGATATAAACTGAAACCATTTGTAATATGGAACAGTGAGAATTTACGAGCCATCAAAAACATTAGGAAGCATACATTTTCAGTTCATTATCGGAGAAATAAGAAGTCGCGGAGGACTCAAAAATTGTTTGCAGATGCCTTAACCAACTGTTATGCGAGTGAAATGGAAAGCTATTGTGTGAAAGAAAATGTAGAATTTCAAATTTTATTAATTCTAGATAATGGTCCAGGTCATCCATCTTATAGCAGTGAACTTCACCAAGTTCAAGGTCATGTTTCTCCCTCCAAACACTGATTAAAATAACAGTATACTTATTGCAGTTAAGTCTCTATCCCCTATAACTCTGTTGATTTATATATAGGTGTAGTTCATAGTGCAAACAGTGCAAGACTGTTTCAAAGAATATCCGTAAACGGAATGAAAGAGAAGGATAAATATCTGTTTCTTCTAACTTTGAAGCTGGACAGAGTATGAATATTTACCAGCAACTGCTCTTCTTAAAGAAATTATGGTGACCAGTTTGGTGGTGCATGAAAATACTTATAGAAAAGATAGAATGTCTCTGAAACAAGTGTTAGATATATAGAATATCTCTGAGAAAGTAAGAGAAACAGAACGTTAATGATAGACTGAAAAAGAGAGAGAGAGAGAGAGAGAGAGAAATACAACGTCTATGCGAAAGAAAGAAAAATAATGCGTCTGTTAAAAAGTAATAGAGAAATTACATCTACGAAAAAGTGAGAGAGAAAAATAGGTCTGTGAGAAAGTAGCAACAGTAAATTGTATCTGTGTGAGAGAGAGAAAGAGAGAGAGAGAATTATCTATTAAACAAAGTATCCTCTTCTGGATAATATCATGAAAATACCTATAGGAAAAAATGCACTTTAGGGATATTTTTAAGGCGAATCTGGGATTTATATAGTGTTAGGAGATGTACAGGAGAGCCTCTGTAGCTCAGTGGGTATCGACGGAGCTCTTTAGTTGGAAAGGATTCTAATTTTGTCTGGATTCTAATTTCGTCTATGACACAAAGAACCAAAATCGGGGATGTTCAATTAAAGGTGAGTTTTTTGGCCTCATACGGAGGTGGAGGTTTTTCTTCCAGATACTCGAGTTTTCTGTCCCACAAAACAGGTAAAACTGTCCCGTGAATACACTTGTAGAATTACCAGATAATAGTCCCCAGGACTGGAGGAGGAGAAAATTCTGAAACTAACTACAAACTATAAACAAGTACCTGATTACAGATCGAACTATCAAACCTCCAGGATTCAATCTACCTCGACACCTCCGTTGCTAACTAAACATACCGAACAAGGCCGCTGTGCCTTATTACATCTGTCGGAATTTCGCAGGCACCCTTTTGCGTGTGTGTAGTGCTGTGCAGAAAGTGTGCTTTATCACATTGATGAAAGAGAACGTTCATGTTCGCAAAAATAAATTGATTCAATTTTATTTATTATTTATTTTTCATCCTGCACAGTAGATGGAATTTCCGCAAGTCTAAAACCTTATGCTTTACGGACTAATTCATTTTTTGCAAAAGCTCTAAGTTGGAATTTTCCCTTTCCGGTAGTAGTGGTATTGTGTGTTTGTGTATGCATGTGTGTGTGGGGGGGGGGGGAAAGAAACTATTGCTCCATTTATTAAAAAAACAGTTCACAGTTCTGAAGTGGCTTGAAAAAAACTTGGTTTGTACACATGTTTCTCGGTTTGTTTAACGTTTAGGCTATCCATTATCCGCTATATTAACTGTGCTGCTAGAGGTTTTCAATTTTTCGTGTGTTGGGGGAGGGGGAATTGCTTAAAAAAGAAGAAGAAGAAGAAGAAAGTGTATCCAGTATCGTGTAGTATATCTGCTTGTGGTCACTGTTTCTCGTTTACGCAGTTTATAGTGGTTCTGAACTGCTGTAATAAATATATACTTATTACATATGCTTTTATATTTTCTAACCTATAAAAAATTTTAAAGTTAGTGTTAATGTTATTGTAAAGACGATAATGAGGTAAACGTAAAACATTCTGAGTAAACATGATAATCTGCTTTATCTTTATCAGAAGTAATAAGTTCAGAAATTGTAAATGTGAATAAAATAACATGACATTTTTTTAATTAAAAGGATTCGTGGTTTTAATTATACGGTTATTACTGTTGACAACAAAGTTCGCGCTGATTTCTGAAAACTTTTGCCAAAAATATATCTTCATCTGTTACAAGCATCTGGTAATACAAAAATCAGTTTACAGATTTCATCTAAAGAGAATTCTGTTATTGTCTATGCGTAACAATTACGGAACATTCATTATCAACTCTCCTTTCCAAAGCCGTGCGTTTATTGGATAGATCTAAAAAAACTAGATCACTTGCTCCAATGAAGAAATTTATAAGCAGCAACTGTCTTTGGAAGTTCATATTTTTAACACACTAACAAAGTTTAAACGGCCAATGATGACCATGGAGAAATATTTACAAGGAAAACAACGACTTTTGGCATATTTAGTCCTGAGACAAACTGTAGTGTTCATCGTAAAGCATATATCCAGTAAGGGATGGTTGGAATTATGCCGAAGCAACAAAGGCTTTGAGGCCAGTAAGCCAATTTCCGAGCCTGCTTCCGAGATGAAAAACCCGAGGTACGGAAGAGAAAAAACTCTTCCACTTCGGTATGGTAATCAAATAGAAAACCGAAATGTTCATTATTCTAGATCAATGTAGCAAACATTTTTTTAAACAACATGCATTATAGCTACCTTCTGAAGATGCAGTATAGTATACTTGCATATCTTGAGATGCAGCACATATTTTATAAATTTTAAATAACAGTATAGTATACTTGCATATCTTGAGATGCAGCACATATTTTATAAATTTTAAATAACCATATTATGCATATGCAGAAACTGTTTCTAAATTCTGCTTTCTACATTGGAAACGAATACGAGAGTAGTCTGAAAAGTTTTCTGCATAACAATGAAAAAAACGAATTTATAATTTCACAATTATTTTATTTTTCAACATAATTAATCTACATTAAGACTATTATATTTATTCTAGCGATGCTCCAGCGCCATTATCCAGTCCCTGTAGTGGTTCTCAGTAAGATCTCCAAAATACTCCTCTACAGCTGCAATCACCTCTTGATTCGAAGAAAAACGCTTCCCAAAACTAAAATCAAGAGGAAGTCAGAGGGAGCCATCTGGGGAATAGTGTGGATGTTCCAACAATTCATAGTGCAGATACCTTAATTTTTCCATTGTCAAAAAATCTTTGTGGGCAGGTGCATTGTTCTGATGAAAGATGATTTTTTTTATTCTGCAAACTGGGTCTTTTCTCACGAATTTTTTCGTCTAGTCTGGTTAAAAGATCGGAATAATATTCCCCGGTTATTGTTTTATTCTTTTCAAGATAATTAATAAATACCGATGCCATGACCTTTCCTGCTGATGGAACCGACTTTGTCTTCTTTGGCGCTGAACAACCGGCTTCTGTCCATTGCTTTGACTGCTGTTTGGATTCTGGTGTGTAATGGTTAATTAAAGTCTCATCCATAGTAATAAATCGACCCACAAAATCAGTTTTATTCCTGTTAAAACGCTCCAAGCACTGTTCAGAGATTTTCATGCGTGTGCGTTTTTGATCTGCTGTGAGCAAACGTGACACCGATCTTGCGCAAAGCTTTTGCATTTGCAATTCTTCATGCAAAATATATCCTACATGTTCTTTAGAAATGCCTATAGTCTCAGCAATTTCACGCACTTTGACTCGCCGGTCATCCAATACCATAACGTGCACTTGATCAATGTTTCTGGTGGTGTTACACTTTTTGGACGCCTTCACGTGGATTCAAGGCTGGAACGACCACGTTTGAACTCGGCAGCCCATTTCTTAATTGTCGAAAACGAAGGAGAAGGGTGCCCATAAACGTTTATTAACTTCGAATGAATGTCTTTTGGCGTTAAACCTTCTTTTACAAAGAATTTTATAACCGCGTAGATACTCAATTTTATTCATTTCAAGGGATACAGATAACACTTTTGCTTCAGACAGCTAGTTATGACAGATGTACCAACTTAGAAAAAAAATCTTGCCGATAGTGTTGTCATTTATGGTTGAGGCCGAGAACTTTTCAGACCACCCTCGTAGATGTAGTGGGTGTTATTTTGAAAGCTGGACGGCTTGTATGATACTTCGGAAGGAAATCGAGCATCTGAGCTAGACAACACGCTAAGACTCCTGGATTAAGCTAGCACTTCTTGAACCACAGAATATAATTTGCAGTAGGTGAAGAAATTGGTTTGTTTCTCGTTATTTTTTAGTTATTTTATTTTTTTTATTATGAGTCCTATATACGAGAGGTGCAAAAATATGAATATATCAATCTGCATGTATGGAAATAATTCACTTCGAGGTATTTCTTAAAAAAAAATGCTATTTTATCATAATTTTGTGGGGAAAAAACGAAATAAAACTAAAGAGAATATTTTGAAATCAAAACAATAACAAGATTTCTGTCATAGATCGAGTGGAATGTAGGGTTTGCGATCATTAAAATTATGTGATAAGTCTATCCAGCATTTTTCAAAAACAGTTTGATTTGTAAGCAAAGGAAAATATACATTTTATTCAAGATTCTGCTTTAATGATAGAAATATTAGAACTATCTGTTCTATCACCTCCGTCCAAAATCGAGACGTTTCACGAATAAAAGCAAACCGATCAGTCGATAAATGCTTAAGATTTCTTTATTATTTGAAATGAATTAAAGGAAAATATGAAATACTTGTAGTCGTGAAAATCACATCCAAATATCTCAAATTCTTCATAACCTTGCTGTTTTTATAATTCATTTATTAATCTAGAGTATCATTGACGGTATAAACTAAAGTAAGTATCCCAATAAATATCCAGTCCGCTTATTAGTGGCACGAAGTGGCTGTTAAAAGTTCCATGTTTGGTCTATAGGGCTTTCCGGATTATCTACCTGTACCCGATCAATGTACCAATACCTCACATTATTGAAGCCTTCAACTTTGTCAGAACGTAACGTATTCTGTTTTTATTGGCTGAAAGGAAACAAGAAGGGTTATGTAACCTTTTAAATTTACTATACCCATTAATAATTTTCTTAACCATGTGAATGAAAGTTTTATCTTTTAATAAGATTCCTAAAAGGATTACAAAAGGCGAGATAGCAATTTAATTATGCTCTTATACATAATTCCAGGGCTAATTATGCCTGTATGATTCAAAGGCATAATTCAAATATGAATTTGAATTAATCATTAAAAGATTTGAAATTTGATAGTTCAGAGTAATGATTAATTTAAATTTGAAAGAAATTTGAACTAATCATTAAATAAATACACTACTTGTAGAAAATAACTTTCATTTTATGAAGTCATACTTTTTTGGGAGCCCAATCTATACTGGAGTACGACGTCTCTTCGATAAATCGTTACGTCAAGAACATCACACATCAGATTTCAAGAAAGGGTTTACTTTTCTTGTAGTGGAAGGGAAAAAGTAGATCCAGTATGTTAAAAAACTGAAACAACATTATGCAGTTTAAGTATGCGATGTCTTTATATTTACCTATTATTAGAAGAATATTTTAAATATATGATGTATTTCTTTAATTCTGTTATTTGTTGTACAGCAC
This sequence comes from Typopeltis vanoorti, assembly GCF_054136105.1. Classification (NCBI taxonomy): domain Eukaryota; kingdom Metazoa; phylum Arthropoda; class Arachnida; order Uropygi; family Thelyphonidae; genus Typopeltis; species Typopeltis vanoorti. The sequence goes on along the minus strand of NC_143564.1, from coordinate 87,864,502 downwards.
ATATATAGCACTTATTATTTGAAAAAACAGCTTTTTAAGAGTATATATTACTTTACTCTCATACAAGTCTCACTGATAAACTTTGTTTGTATTACTTTTTCGAAAACATTATTGATTCATTTTATTAAGATATTGGCAATCTGTATTGTTCTTGATGTTAGCCTCCATTAATATATTGCTAATTTCTAGACATGATTTTCTTCTTCTACGTTTGTATGTCACTGTTATATATGTTTGCATTTGCAACGTGTAATTCAGCTTCAAAGGAAACCGGTTGCTTGCAAACTGGAACGATTTCCCCTAGTCCTACTTGAGCATCGTTACCGACTAAGTACACCCATCCATATTAACCATTTACCCTTCATATGATAGACTTCCAGCAGGAAATCGCCATATCACAGGACATTTGTTTCTATATTCGGTTGCAGACACATGTTAGTGAGTTACCTCAATGAATTGGTTTTCGTCAGTAATAGAGATTAACTTAGCATTTTTATACAATTTTAATAAATCGGATCTGGACATTTTTTATTCAGAAATTTAGGATCGAAAAATTCCGTCCGGAATGCAATCACTAGTGGCCAGATACATCAAATAAATAGTTTGGAGAATAATGGGAATAACCTTACTTTCTTGATTGCTACTTCTAGTAAAATAACTCGACATCTCATAAACTTCATGTCGGAATAATTTTAGGAATGAGAGCGACTTTACTCTACAAGGCCTGCTTAGTCGCTTGATTAAAACCAATTTCAACATTTATGACATGACATAGAAAGAACAGTCAGGTGCATTGATTCGCTATCGTACGTATACACTATCCTACCAAAAGGAATTGGATGTGATGCTCTCCCACTGCAAAGGAATTACTAAATATGCTAAAAATATGCTAATTTTTTGGCCTGTGAACGACATCAGCGGTTTGCCCACAAGTCATTCCGATCTTTCCATGTTGATTTTTTTTTTAAATATCACTCCCAGTTATTGAACGATTGTAAACACTACATTGCATTAGTACGGTGGGTGGGCCATGGTTTTATTTATTTATTTATTTTTAATATTTAAATTTATTTTTACACAACCCAGAAATCCTACTCTAGAGAATAAACATGGAACATTTTCATGCCACTTTGGGTCTCTAGTATGCGGGACTGTTTCACATCGTGCATTTAAAATCATTTCTCACCCTAAAGACATTCAAAACATCCATGCCCATGCCCAGTTCGAAGCTGCGTCTGTTGGAGAGCGGATAAACTATCCATTTCACCAACCAGGACAGCGTTACAATTTATTTCGTATTTTCTTCAATTTGTATTTCTTTTTCGCTTCCCCCTCCCCATAATAGTGTGTTTCCTAGAGTTTTACTGCAGTTGTGCTTAATTCATGTCACATATACCAAACTTAGCGCTTATTGATATCATACTACATTGCCAAGCATAGCATTTTGTTCAAATTTCCATAAGAAAAATAAAATTGTTTAGATTTTAAAATAGATTTCCAGAATCTAGCTTTCCAAAGAAGATCTCTCTCCCAAACCATACATCTAATATTTTCACAGAAGGTGATTTTTTGTATGAAGATAATAATAAGAGAGAAAATCTCATGATACAAAAATAATCAACATTAATATTACAGTACGTCTGAAATGAGATATAGTAATATAACCTACTGTATCAAGTGATTTAAATCATCTTGGCTGTGTAATTTTATGATATTTAAATAACTCACAATCATGCCCTTCCCTCCAATTGACCAAGTACTCTTGCCCTCCGCAGATAATCTCAAATTTCATCTGACCGCCTCAAAACTACTGATAATGTTGAGGCGACAAGCTAATGAATAAAACGAGTACATTTCACTTTCTTACTTTATTTTCTTACTTTATTTATTATATTACTTTCCCTCCTTATTTTATCTGATTATTCTAACACATTTTCTAACATTATTATTTTTTTATCTCTTCCTATCTCTCGAACTAAGATTTTAACCTCGCCATATACATGCTGATATTTTTCGCAATGCCTATGCACTCATCTTATTGTTATGCTCTAAATTAGCAGCACATCTTGATTTTGCACAAGTGGCTTCAGTATAGAAATTTATAACTGTTCTGTTTCATATACTGGAACAGCTGGCCAAGCTGTTAATATATTTGGCTTCTGCGTCAACATATAGTACACCTTTTTTGATTATTGTGCTAATCGTCTTAAAAACTTCGTCGCGAGAATCAGTTGGATGAGTAGCTTCATACGTCTCATCCCAGATTTTATTACTATTTTTTATTATTCTACTGTGAAATTTTCTAAAGAATTTGTATTTTGTTTTACAACAAAAAAGTGTGTAAGTTAAATAAATGAGCTTTACTTTTTTTTTTATTATTATTCATATTTACGGTATTCAGTACATTCCATTCACTATTAAGATTGTGTAATGCGAAAATACTAGCTGTTATAAACATTGAACTCATGGCGCATAACTGTCGGGAGTAGTTCATATATCTTACGAGCTGTTTTTTTTTTTTTTGCTGCAAATAAAGGATAATCTTGTAGCACTGTGATATACCTTTCAAATTGTTCTCGACTTGAGTCCGTGTCATAGTGTATGTGATTCATGCTTCCAACCGAATTGAAAAGAATGGGTGTCAGTGATTTCTGAAGCACAATTTGAAAATTTCAAACCGTCTAAAATAATTTCTGACATAGTCAGAAGAACGAACATACCTCTTAGTCGGAGTTGAAATTCCTGACAAGATTCGAATACAGATCTTTCCAATGTTACGAATATTTTTAATAATTTATAGTCGAGGCTGAGAAAGCCAGTCTGGACGGCAATGTCATTTTTGTTTTTAGAAACTTCTGTTTTTCCTTCGCAATCCAAACCTAGTGAAATTTATAACAAAGCAGAAACATCAGTGAAGAAATAATTTCAAGAACAACTCCTTTGCTTTTATGAGGTGAAGGGATGCAGCAGGAAGAGGACTATTTATTTTCGAACTTAAAAAGTGTAATGTTTACGTATAAATGTTCTGTATTTTACAATTTAAAATAATATCACAGTAATTTGTTAAAGTTAAGGCAGCTTCTCATTCATCTTGGAAGACCGATACAATTACAAATGAATCTGTCATGCCGCTAGGGTTAAGTGTGGGCGCTCTTGAAGCCGTTTGTAAATTGTAAATACATAAAAAAAACCCATCTTAGCTTATGATATAAAATGTATTTAGATTTCATAACTCAGTTTCTTTTAAACTATGAAACCTATTTTGTTAAACCTAAATAAACTACCATGTCTTAATGAAGCAATACTGGCGGCCATAGTATTTGAATTCTTCTGACATGAAAATTCACATGTAATTGTGTTTTCATGGCTTTTTTCTACACCAACGATGCCCGATGCCATTAACAATGTTTTGAATTTCTAGATATGTCAATTCGTTCAGACGTTTTCATTTGTTGTGTGTTCAATCTATCAGTGGTTGACCTTCTCTCTCTCTCTCTCTCTCTCTCTCTCTCTCTCTATATATATATATATATATATAGAGGGTGTTCGGGATAAATTTGACATATTTATAATTAATTATATTTTTCCGTAAGTTACATGTATTAACACACACTTCTCTTCATTTAAAAGTTTGGACCCTTCTTCATTCATATACAAGATGTCAGAAAGGATGGATAGCTGGAACCCACCTGAATCATGGAAGAGAATAACTTGTATCATGATGATTCGTGCCCGCCATCAAAATAAGGATATTACGACTGCTGCCCAATGCTCCCTGAATACAGTAAAAACAATCAGGCATGAACTGGAGACTTGCAATGGTGACTATGAGGATGTAGCAAGAAGAAAGATCCCTAGCAGACGATCTGATTGCGTTCGTACAGCAGAATTCCTCGCAAATCTGCAGGAACAGGTGTTGAAGAACACCTGGCATTGGAATTCGGGCTTTGTTCGTGGAGTTGCTAACTGTAGTCAAGCCCTGGATAACAAGGGTAGCCAATGGTAGGCCGTATGTATGGCAGCAGGATTCGGCCCCTTGCCACACCTCTGGGAAAAGTCAAAAATGGTTGTCTGAAAATTTCTACGACTTCACCAGTCCAAATGTTTGGCCTCCAAACTCCTCAGACCTTAACCCCATGGATTATTTTGTATGGGGCGCAGTTGAAAAAGACACCAATCGCACTTCCAGTAATACAAAAGCCCAGTTAATGGATAAAATTAAAACAGTTTTTGCGGCCCTTCCCAGGGAGACTGTAGCATCAGCTTGTTCGAGGTTCCGAAGCAGAATTGAAGCTGTGATCGATGCTAATGGTGGTTATTTTGAGTAAATCTTGTTGATAGTATTGTAATTAACTCTGCCTGTAATGTTTTTTTTGTCAATTCATTAAATTTAATAGATACAAAGAAGATTTTCTTTTTCCTTACGAAACTGTCAAATTTATCCCGAACACCCTGTATATATATAATATATATATATATATTAGCAGACACACAGATATACAAATTGCGTATAAAAGATAACTTTCATTATTACATTATTTTACAATTTTACAGTTAGCCTTCAACTATGAACCATGGGAAGATAGTAACGATGGCCATTAATTTCTTCTTTGAAAGCATACTGTGACCGTCCTGTGTCTAAATCTACAACAGGGCAGTGGTGTCCTTTTAATGTGTTAAAACTACAACGATATGTCGTACTGCCATCGAAGTCTGTGCCTGATTCAAATATACTATGGCATTTAGGTTTATGCAGAACTGTTTTGTATGTTTGGCCAACAGATGGAACTGTGTATGCAGAACGTGCTGTAGTTTCGCCAACAAAAGGTTCAAGATCTTGTCTTACAGGAAATGTAACTCTATATGTTAACATATCTGATGCTCTGTCTGTGCCTGGAGACACTGGCATGCCATTAGCTGAAGAGAAGTCTCTCGGATCTGTAAATCTCAAAGACGATTTTGGCCTCAGTGAATGAATTTTCGGAGCAGTGCGATTGACATACGCGGAATGAGCTGTTGTTGAAAATTCCATATCTCCCGACTGCTTCAGATTCCCTTGTGGTATGACGGGATCGGGCCTTTCACCATTTCTCCCGATTCTGCTTTTTGTAGTGTAATCATCGGTAGTGGTAGTCGAAAATTCCATTTGACCGTCTTGCTTCAATGATATTAAAGGTCCTTCTACTGGTTTCCTAGGCTGAATTTTGGGTTCGAGGCTATATGCAGTTTTGCGCATGCTAAAGGAAGGCGCCGTTTTAGGAGAATCTTCTAATCCTACCCTTTTGGTATGTTCATTCGCTGAGACACCACCACGAGTAGATACTTTTTCTTGCGAGATGATATCAGTGCCTGATCTTTTGCTTTTAACTCTCTGAGGTGTTTCGGAAGCATAAGCAACTCGTGTAGTTGTATGAAAATCCATAGCTCCTTCCTGCTTTAAATTTTCTCTCGGTTTGAAAGGTTTCTGTTTAGAGGTATCCCACTGTTTAAATTCTCTACGAACTGTAGTGTCGTTAGTAAAAGGACCTTTAACAGCTTTCAGTTGAGGTATTGGCTTAATGCTTTCCATTCTTTCAGACTTAACAGGTCTAAGCATCTGTTGGTTTGTTGTAATTTTTTCTACTGAACCAAATAATTTCATTGAATCTTTAGGTCTGGCAAGATCACTTTTATCTCCGTATTTCTGGTGATATTCCGTTCGAGTAGTGGTAGCCATTTCAATCTTTCCCTCCTGCTTCAAATTTTCTGTTGGTTTTCTTATTTTAGGACGGGCCATTTTCCAGTCTTGATATTCTGCTTGTGCTGTAGTTATATCTTTGAATGGCGATAATCCTTTTGGTGGGTCAGGCTTGGGTTTAAAATCTCGAGTTTTCTCTGCCTTAACAAGTTTGTACATCTCTTGGTTAGTCGTCTTAAATTCCATGTTGCCTGTTAGCTGCGAAGTAGTTAGAGGTCGGGTTTCTCTTGTTCTTGCTATATGTTTTTTGGGATAATCAACTCTTCCAGTAGACTCGAATTCCATATTTCCTTCTTGCTTTAAATTTTCTTTTGGTCGTTTCGCTTCTCTCTTTGAAGACTGCCATTGCCTGAAATGTTCACGATTCACAGATTCTCCTTCAAAGGGTTCTGTAGAAGTTTGCAAATTGTCAGTAGGCTTATTTGGAATTAATTGTTCTCCCTTTTGGGCAATAAAAGCGGTCTGATTAGTTGTAGCACCATCAAACTTTCCCAATAATCGTATACTTGTTGGGGGACATGCTTCTAATGCTTTTTCAGATGCTTTCTCAGTGTATTCCAATTGTGACATTGTAGTAAGATCCATCTTGCCTTCTAATTTCAGTGTCTCTTTTGGTTTACGCTTTGGAGAGTGAGACATTTTCCATACATACTCTTCTTGCATGGTGGACATACGTTCCATACTCCCAGTCTCTAACTTTAAATTATCTGCTGGTATTATTGGTTCAGGAATTTCCCCTTGCATACCTCTGTATGTTTCATAATTAGTTGTCATGGATACTTTAGCGTCAGGTAGGCTTCGTAGTTGAATGTTGTCGCCGTGTTTTTTTTTCATTTCGATGGTTTTCTGAGAGTTTGATCCTTGCCATGCCTGTTGTTCACTTTTCTTTATAACTTTAGGAGAGGACTGCGACTTTATTTTATGCCTTTCTTGTAGATTTTCAGAAACGTTTGTTGGTTTCACATGATCGACTTGCTTTGCAGATTTTATTGGTGATGAAATTTCATCCTTTATGGACCTAACGTTTTTTTGATTGATCGTTTTATTTTTTATTATTTCAGCTGATTCCGTTGTTTTAATCCTATTATTTTCTGTTTCATTTCCCATCCTTTTTCTGTAGTCTGTTTGCTGAGTAGTTATGAAGTTCATATGTCCTTTTTGCGGTAAATTATCAGATGTTCTGAAAATCTCTATTTTTTCTGCTAATCTAGTGCCTTCTGGTGTACGATATTTCGATTTACTACTTTCTTGGTGCGTATAATCATCTTGAATAGTCGAAATTAATTTCACATGTTCTTGATTTTTTAAATTATTTGCTGGCTTCCTTAGTTCCGTTGTTTCTCCTTTAAATTGTTCTGTAGTCTTCGGAATTTCATCCTTTTGTGCAAAAGGTGTTGGTTTTTGAGTAAATGGTACCTTGTATGCTGCTTGATCAGTTGTTGCTGAAGTGTTTAGAAAGCTTCTCGATTTCATACCAGTTTCAGATATTAACTTTGCTGCTCTAATTCCTTTTCGATGTATATAATCAGCTTGATTAGTTGAAACCTTATCTATCTGACCTTCATGTTTTAAATTATCTTTTGGCTTAATAAGTTTTGCTGGGGGACCACTCCGCTGTATATATTCACTTCTTGCTGTTGATTCTCCTTCGAAAGGTCCCGTTAGTTTTTCTATCTCATCTTTCTGAAGAATGGGTGATGGTCTTTCAGCAACAGTTGGTTGAAATGTAGCTTGATTTGTTGTCATATTTTCGACATTACTATTTAGCTTCACACCAGTTTCAGCTCTTAGATTTGTAGCCCTAATTCCTCCACGTTTTACATGATCAAGCTTTGTATTTGATATGAAATTGTTCATATGTCCTTCATGCATTAAATTATCTTTAGGTTTCATTATATATGGTGGACTCGGAGTTTCCCATTGTTTATATCCTTTTTTTGAGACTGCTTGACCATCGAATTCTTTGATTTCCTTTTGCAAATTATCCTTTTGTTTACTCAATGGCGGACTACTTCTTTTTCCTTCGTATCTTTTATAGTCTAGTTGATTAGTAGATAACAGGTACATGTAGCCTTCTTGTTTTAAATTATCGACAGGTTTCATTATTTTGGCTGGGGAACCTCTCAGTTCCTTATATTCATGTGTGGTTGTAGTTTCTCCTTCGAATCTTCCTGTTTCTTTCTGAATCTCATCCTTTTGCTTAATGGGTAATGGTTTTTCTGAAACTGGTGACATATAAGCTATTTGATTTGTCGTTAATGTTTCCATCGGCCCACTTACTTTTATTACAGTAGTATCTGGTCTTAAAATTTTTGCTTTCTTTCCTCCTCTGTGTACAAAATCAGCCTTGTTTGTTGAAATGACATCGATGTGTCCATGTTGCTTTAAATTATCTTGTGGTTTTTTAATCACTCTCACTCCAGGACTTTTCCATTGTTTGTATGTAGCCTTTGAAGTTGTTTCTCCTTCAAAAGGACCAGTTATTATTTCGGTCTCATCCTTTTGAATAATGAGTGAAGGCCTTTCGGTTATCGCTGGTTTAAATTCTGCTTGGTGTGTTGTTACAGTTTCTCTTTTCCCGGTGACTTTTGTGCTCGTGTCTGGCCTTAAATTTTCTGCTTTACTTCCACTTCGAGCTATATAATCAGCCTGATTACTAGACGTCATATCCAGTTTTCCCTCCTGTTTTAAATTATCCGCTGGTTTCAGCAGTCTTGCGGGATTGCTGTCCCACTCCTTATATACAGTTCCAGTTGTTGTTTCTCCTACAAATGTTCCTATATCTTTCTCAATTTCATCCTTCTGTAGTATTGGCGAAGGCCGTTCATTCTGCAATTGTTTAAATTCTGCTTGATGTGTTGTTGTAGTCTCCATTTTCCCAGCTAATTTTGTGGAAGTCTCCGGTCTCAAGAGATCAGCTTTGGTACCACTTCGAGCTTCATAATCGGCCTGATTAGTAGAGGTCATGTTCAACTTTCCTTCATGCTTTAAGTTGTCCACAGGTTTTAGTAGCTTTGCAGGATTGCTTTCCCACTGTTTGTATTCAGTCCTTGATGTTGTTTCACTTCGAAAGGCTCCAACATCTTTCACAATTTCATCCTTTTGAATAATTGGTGAAGGTTTATCCGCTACGTCAGGTTTAAACTCGGCTTGATACGTAGTTAAAGTTTCCATTTTCCCAGCTAATTTGGTACTTGTGTCTGGCCTTAGATTTCCAACTCTAGACCCACTGTGACCTACGTAATCAGTTTGGTTACTAGAAGTCAATTCCATTTTACCTTCGTGTTTTAAATTGTCGGATGGCCTTAGTTGCTTTGCAGGTGTGCTACTCCACTGTTTGTATTCAGATCTTGTTGTTGTTTCTCCTTGAAATGCGCCAATATCTTTCACAATTTCGTCCTTTTGAATTATAGGAGATGGCCTTTCATTCATCAAATGCTTAAATTCTGCTTGGTGTGTTGTTAATGTTTCCATTTTCCCAATTGCTTTTGTGCTTGTGTCGGGCCGTAACTTCTTTGCTTTGATGCCACTTCTTGCTATATAATCAACCTGATTACTGGACTTCATGTCCAACTTTCCTTCTTGTTTTAAGTTGTCCGCAGGTTTCAATAGCTTTGCTGGAGTGCTTTCCCATTGCTTATATTCAGTCCTTGCTGTTGTTTCGCCTTGAAAAGGTCCAATATCTTTCACAATTTCATCCTTCTGAATAATTGGCGATGATTTATCGGCTGCATCTGGTTTAAATTCTGCTTGATATGTGGTTAATGTTTCCATTTTCCCAGTTAATTTAGTACTTGTGTCTGGCCTTAGATTTCCAGCTCTAGCCCCACCGCGCGCTGCGTAATCAAATTGATTACTTGAAGTCATTTCCATTTGACCTTCGTGTTTTAAATTATCAGCTGGCTTTAAATGCTTTGCTGGAGTGCTACTCCACTGTTTGTATTCAGATCTTGTTGTTGTTTCTCCTTGAAATGCGCCAATATCTTTCACAATTTCGTCCTTTTGAATTATAGGAGATGGTCTTTCATTCATTAGTGGCTGAAATTCTGACTGGTGGGTTGTTATGGTTTCCATTTTTCCTGTCAATTTTGTGCTTGTATCTGGCCTTAACTGCTCTGCTTTGGCTCCGCCTCTTACTATATAATCAACCTGATTACTGGACTTCATATCCAACTTTCCTTCTTGTTTTAAGTTGTCCACAGGTTTCAGTAGCTTTGCTGGAGTGCTTTCCCACTGCTTATATTCAGTCCTTGCTGTTGTTTCGCCTTGAAAAGGTCCAATATCTTTCACAATTTCATCCTTCTGAATAATTGGCGATGGTTTATCGGCTGCATCTGGTTTAAATTCTGCTTGATATGTGGTTAATGTTTCCATTTTCCCAGTTAATTTAGTACTTGTGTCTGGCCTTAGATTTCCAGCTCTAGCCCCACCGCGCGCTGCGTAATCAAATTGATTACTTGAAGTCATTTCCATTTGACCTTCGTGTTTTAAATTATCAGCTGGCTTTAAATGCTTTGCTGGAGTGCTACTCCACTGTTTGTATTCAGATCTTGTTGTTGTTTCTCCTTGAAATGCGCCAATATCTTTCACAATTTCGTCCTTTTGAATTATAGGAGATGGTCTTTCATTCATTAGTGGCTGAAATTCTGACTGGTGGGTTGTTATGGTTTCCATTTTTCCTGTCAATTTTGTGCTTGTATCTGGCCTTAACTGCTCTGCTTTGGCTCCGCCTCTTACTACATAATCAACCTGATTACTGGACTTCATATCCAACTTTCCTTCTTGTTTTAAGTTGTCCACAGGTTTCAGTAGCTTTGCTGGAGTGCTTTCCCACTGCTTATATTCAGTCCTTGCTGTTGTTTTACCTTGAAAGGGTCCAATATCCTTCACAATTTCATCCTTCTGAATAATTGGCGATGGTTTATCGGCTGCGTCTGGTTTAAATTCTGCTTGATATGTGGTTAATGTTTCCATTTTCCCAGTTAATTTAGTACTTGTGTCTGGCCTTAGATTTCCAGCTCTAGCCCCACCGCGCGCTGCGTAATCAAATTGATTACTAGAAGTCATTTCCATTTGACCTTCGTGTTTTAAATTATCGGCTGGCTTTAAATGCTTTGGTGGAGTGGTACTCCACTGTTTGTATTCAGATCTTGTTGTTGTTTCTCCTTGAAATGCGCCAATATCTTTCACAATTTCGTCCTTTTGAATTATAGGAGATGGTCTTTCATTCATTAGTGGCTGAAATTCTGACTGGTGGGTTGTTAGGGTTTCCATTTTCCCTGTCAATTTTGTGCTTGTATCTGGCCTTAACTGCTCTGCTTTGGCTCCGCCTCTTACTACATAATCAACCTGATTACTGGACTTCATGTCGAAATTTCCTTCTTGTTTTAAGTTGTCCACAGGTTTCAATAGCTTTGCTGGAGTGCTTTCCCACTCCTTATATTCAGTCCTTGCTGTTGTTTTACCTTGAAATGGTCCAATATCCTTCACAATTTCATCCTTCTGAATAATTGGTGATGGTATATCGGCTACGTCGGATTTAAATTCTGCTTGATATGTGGTTAATGTTTCCATTTTCCCAGTTAATTTAGTACTTGTGTCTGGTCTTAGATTTTCAGCTCTAGCCCCACCGCGCGCTGCGTAATCAGCTTGATTACTAGAAGTCATTTCCATTTGGCCTTCGTGTTTTAAATTGTCGGCTGGCCTTAATTGCTTTGCAGGTGTGCTACTCCACTGTTTGTATTCAGATCTTGTTGTTGTTTCTCCTTGAAATGCGCCAATATCTTTCACAATTTCGTCCTTTTGAATTATAGGAGATGGTCTTTCATTCATTAGTGGCTGAAATTCTGACTGGTGGGTTGTTATGGTTTCCACTTGTCCAGTCAATTTTGTGCTTGTATCTGGCCTTAACTGTTCTGCTTTGGCACCATCTCTTACTACATAATCAGCCTGATTAGTGGAGATCATCTCCAATTTGCCTTCTTGTTTTAAGTTGTCCGTAGGTTTCAATAGCTTTGTTGGAGTGCTTTCCCATTGCTTGTATTCAGTCCTTGCTGTCGTTTCGCCTTGAAAGGGACCAATATCTTTCATAATTTCATCCTTCTGAATAATTGGCGACGGTTTGTCGGCTGTATCTGGTTTAAAATCTGCTTGATATGTGGTTAATGTTTCCATTTTCCCAGCTAGTTTAGTACTTGTGTCTGGCCTTAGATTTTCAGCTCTAGTCCCACCGCGAGCTACGTAATCAGCTTGATTACTAGAAGTCATTTCCATTTGGCCTTCGTGTTTTAAATTGTCGGCTGGCCTTAAACGCTTTACTGGAGTGCTACTCCACTGTTTGTATTCAGATCTTGTTGTTGTTTCTCCTAGAAATGCGCCCATATCTTTCACAATTTCGTCCTTTTGAATTATAGGAGATGGTCTTTCATTCATTAGTGGCTGAAATTCTGACTGGTGGGTTGTTATGGTTTCCATTTGTCCAGTCAATTTTGTGCTTGTATCTGGCCTTAACTGTTCTGCTTTCACGCCACCTCTTACTACATAATCAACCTGATTACTGGACTTCATGTCCAACTTTCCTTCTTGTTTTAAGTTGTCCACAGGTTTCAGTAGCTTTGCTGGAGTGCTTTCCCACTGCTTATATTCAGTTCTTGCTGTTGTTTCACCTTGAAAGGGTCCAATATCCTTCACAATTTCATCCTTCTGAATTATTGGTGATGGTATATCGGCTACATCGGATTTAAATTCTGCTTGATATGTGGTTAATGTTTCCATTTTCCCAGCTAACTTAGTACTTGTGTCTGGCCTTAGATTTTCAGCTCTAGCCCCACCGCGAGCTACGTAATCAACTTGATTACTAGAAGTCATTTCCATTTGACCTTCATGTTTTAAATTGTCGGCTGGCCTTAATTGCTTTGCAGGTGTGCTACTCCACTGTTTGTATTCAGATCTTGTTGTTCTTTCTCCTTGAAATGCGCCCATGTCTTTTACAATTTCATCCACTTGAATTATAGGAGATGGTCTTTCATTCATTAGTGGCTGAAATTCTGACTGGTGGGTTGTTATGGTTTCCATTTGTCCAGTCAATTTTGTGCTTGTATCTGGCCTTAACTGTTCTGCTTTCACGCCACCTCTTACTACATAATCAACCTGATTACTGGACTTCATGTCCAACTTTCCTTCTTGTTTTAAGTTGTCCACAGGTTTCAGTAGCTTTGCTGGAGTGCTTTCCCACTGCTTATATTCAGTTCTTGCTGTTGTTTCACCTTGAAAGGGTCCAATATCCTTCACAATTTCATCCTTCTGAATTATTGGTGATGGTATATCGGCTACATCGGATTTAAATTCTGCTTGATATGTGGTTAATGTTTCCATTTTCCCAGCTAACTTAGTACTTGTGTCTGGTCTTAGATTTTCAGCTCTAACCCCACCGCGAGCTACGTAATCAGCTTGATTACTAGAAGTCATTTCCATTTGACCTTCGTGTTTTAAATTATCTGCTGGCCTTAATTGCTTTGCTTGAGTGCCATTCCACTGTTTGTATACAGATCTTGTTGTTGTTTCTCCTAGAAATGTGCCCATATCTTTCACAATTTCGTCCTTTTGAATTATAGGAGATGGTCTTTCATTTATCAGTGGCTGAAATTCTGACCGGTGGGTTGTTGTGGTTTCCATTTTTCCTGTCAATTTTGTGCTTGTATCTGGCCTTAACTGTTCTGCTTTGATTCCACCTCTTGCTACATAATCAGCCTGATTAGTGGAGATCATCTCCAATTTGCCTTCTTGTTTTAAGTTGTCTGCCGGTTTCATTAGCTTTGCTGTGGTTGTCTCCCATTGCTTGTATTCCGTCGTTGCTGTTGTTTCTTCTTGAAATGTGCCAATGTCTTTCTCAATTTCATCCTTTTGGATTATAGGAAATGGTCTCTCATTCATTAACGGCTTAAATGTTGCTTGGTATGTTGTCATAGTTTCCATTTTCCCTGTTAATTTTGTGGTCGTTTCTGGCCGTAACTGTTCTGCTTTAGCACCATCTCTTACTAAATAATCAGCCTGATTACTAGAGGTCATTTCCAGCTGTCCTTCTTGTTTTAAGTTGTCCACTGGTTTTATAAGCTTTGCTGGAATACTCTTCCACTGTTTATATTCAGTCTTTGCTTCTGTTTCACTTTCAAATGTACCTACGTCTCTCACAATTTCATCCTTCTGGCTGATGGGAAAAGGTTTATCAGCTGCTGTAGGTTTAAATTCCGCTTGATGTGTGGTTAATGTTTCTATATTTCCAGCTAATTTGGTTCTAGTTTCGGGTCGAATTGTGTGCGCTTTTGTTCCTATTCGATGCATGTAATCAGCTTGATTACTTGTTATCATATCCATATATCCCTCTTGCTTCAAACTATCTTGTGGTTTTATTATTTTTGCCCTTGGACTCTCCCATTGCTTATATTCAACACCTGCTGTTGTTTCTCCTTGGAATGGACCTATTTCTTTTGCTATCTCATCCTTCTGAATAATGAGTGATGGTTTTTCTGTTACTGTGGGCTTAAATTCTGCTTGATGAGTTGTCAAAGTTTCTATTTGGCCACTAAACCTTGTACTTGTATCTGGTCTTAGATTTTTTGCTTTAGTACCACCTTGAGGTACAAAATCTGCTCGATTAGTAGAAGTCATCTGCTGATTTCCCTCCTGCTTTAAATTGTCGTTAGGCCTTAGTAATTTTGCTGGAGTGCTCTTCCACTGTTTGTATTCAGAACTTGATGTTGTTTCTCCTTGAAATGCACCTCTGTCTTTTTCAATTTCATCCTTTTGAATTATAGGAGATGGTCTTTCATTTTTCAGTGGCTTAAATTCTGTTTGGTGTGTTGTTGTGGTTTCTATTTCCCCTATCAGTTTTGTACTTGTATTTGGCCTTAAATTTTCAGCTTTAGTGCCACCCCGAGCGACATAATCCTCTTGATTACTAGAGGTCATTTCCATTTTACCTTCTTGTTTTAAATTGTCAGTTGGTCTTTGAAACTTTGCCGTAGTGCTCCCCCACTGTTTGTATTCAGATCTTGTTGTTGTTTCTCCCTGAAATTCGCCAATATGTTTCTCAATTTCCTCCTTTTGTATTACAGGTGAAGGTCTCTCATTCCTTAGCGGCTTAAATTCTGCTTGTTGTGTTGTTATGGTTTCTATTTTCCCAGTTAATTTTGTAGTGGTCTCTGGTCTTAAATGTTGTGTTTTTTTCCCTTCTGGTCGTCCATAATCTGTCCGATTTGTAGATGTCATATCCATATGACCTTCATTTTTTAAGTGATCTTTAGGTTTTAACATCTCAGCTCTAGGACTGCTCCACTGCTTATACTGGCTTCTTGAAGTTGTTTCTTCCTGAAATTTTCCTCTTTGTGTTTGTATCTCATCTTTGTGCATAACTGGAGTCGATCTTTCCCCTGATATGTTTTTAAATGCTGCTTGACTTGTTGTTAAAGTATCCATTTTCCCACTGAATTTTATACTCGTGCTTGGTCTAACACAGGTTGCTTTGTAACCCGATTTTTGTACATATTCCTCACCAACAGTTGTGTTTAAATGCATATCTCCCTGTAGTTTTAAGCTATTTTGCGGTCTTATAATTTCAGCTGGTGCAATATTCCATTGTTTATATTCATCTTTAGTGGTGATGCCTTGAAATTTACCACCTTCTTTATGAATTTCATCTTTTTGCTTAATAGGGAATCGTTGTTCAGCTCTTGCCGATTTATAGGATGATTGATTTGTTGTCAGATTCCCTTCGGTGTCATTTGTAGTAGTTTGTGATTTTTGTTTTACTTCATTTGGTTTTTTTTCATTTCGTAATAATACCCTTTTGAGCTCCATTTGATCAGCGTGAATGATTGGTGTGGTGTTTTGAACAGTGTTTTTATTTGTATGATTTGTAGTCAACTCTTCTTCTGCATACTTTCTGCACTGAGAAAGCATCTGTTCCTGTGTTGACTGGGGATCTTTTGCTTTTATATTTTTAACCCTTTCTTTTTTTACCGGTTTATATACTTTCTGATTATCAGTAATTTCATCACATTCACTTCCAAGTTTTACGCTTGTTTGTGGCCTTAGTTTGAGAGATTTTTCTCCTTTAGTGACCAAGTAATCCGATCCCTGAGTTGTTGAGAAAGTCATTCTGCCTTCCCCTTTCAAATTATGTTCAGGTTTTTTCCTTTCCGGTCTAGACACCAGCCATGTTTTGTAGTCTGATGTTGTGGTTTCTGTTGAAAATTCTCCTGTTTGTTTCAGAGTTTCCGTTGGCTTCTTTGATTCTCTTTTAATTATTTCCCACTTTGTATACTCTGACTGGGTTGTAGTTTGATCACTAAACGCACCTTGTTGTTTTAAATTATCCTCTGGTTTTCGAAAT
This sequence comes from Typopeltis vanoorti, assembly GCF_054136105.1. Classification (NCBI taxonomy): domain Eukaryota; kingdom Metazoa; phylum Arthropoda; class Arachnida; order Uropygi; family Thelyphonidae; genus Typopeltis; species Typopeltis vanoorti. The sequence continues at coordinate 87,848,375 of NC_143564.1, read as the reverse complement.
TCTGGTCTCTTTACATCATGTTTTCTGTATTCTGACGTTGTTGATGTTTGATTGTCGGCATGCTTTTCATGCTTTGCTTGTAAAAAGTTTTCATTTGGCTCCATTGCGTCCACACTGTATTCCTTTGACGTAACGAGACGACCTTCATCGAAATTTTGATGATGATGTCCTAGATTTTCATTAGGTCTGTTAATTTCTGGTCTCGTAACGTTCCATTTACGATATTCGGTAGCAGTTGTGGTTTCACTTTCAAACTCACCTTGCTGTTTAAGGGTATCTTTAGGCTTTCTTACTTCTGGCCTGGTAACATCCCATTTAGGATATTCTGCTTCTGCTGTAGTTTCACTTTCAAATTCACCTTCCTGTTTAAGAGTTTCTATTGGTTTTTTTATTTCTGGTCGTGTGACGTCCCATTTCTGGTAATCCTCATTTGTGGTATTATCTTCTAGTCTACCTTCATATCGGATATGAGTTACTGGCTTGTAGCTTTCCGTCTTTTCTGCTTGAGTTTTCCTATAGGTGTTGTCAGTAGTAGTAATAAAATCTATTGCACCTTCGGGCTTTATGGCTGTTTTCGGACGTTGCCCAAGTAATCGCTCTGGCAACTGGCCTTTATAAAGTTCGTCTTGACTGGTAATGAATTCCATTTCACCGCTATGCCGTAGTGTATCTAACGGTTTTGGGTGACCGGGTTTATCAACTGACCATTGTTTATAATCGTTGTGGATCGTTGTTTCGTCTTGCATTGGTTCCGCAGGTTGTTCCCATGTTTGCTTCTGTGGTTTAAAACTCTTAGCCATCTCTAATGGAAAGCCTTTAAATGTTTCGCTGTTTGTTGTTGAAATTTCACATTTTCCTGAAAGTTTTGTACTAGTTTGCGGTCGTAACAACTTCGTTTTCTCAACCGGTACATTCACGTAATCTTCGTTTGTAGTAGTGAATTCGAATTCCCCTTCTTGACGTAGATTATCATAAGGTTTCCTGATCTCTGGTTTCCTTACATCCCAAACCTTATACTCATTATTTGATGTATTCGATTCGAATGTACCTTCAAATTTGATAGCGGTAGAGGGCCGTAGAGGTTTTGTTTTATCTGCTGGCTGTGTTGTGTAAACATCTTGGTTTAGTGTGGTCATTTCCAGATCTCCATCCGGCTTCATTGTCGTTTTTGGAACAATGGCTTTAGGTCTCTCTCCTCTCAGTTTTGTGTAATCACTTGTAGTAGTTGTTTCAAGCTCCATGGTTCCTTCCTGTTTCAAATGCTCAGCTGGTCTAGGTCTATATGATCGTTCAATGTCCCATTTTTTATAGTCAGCAGAAACTGTGGTTTCTTTGTCAAAAGGAGGTTTTTCGGATGCGGTTATCGCCTTTGGCTTAAAACTAATTTCCTTACTTCCAGTTACTGCCTTGTAGGTTTGTTCATTGGTAGTGATTCCATAGAATTCTCCTTGTAGTTTTGTTGCTGTCTGTGGACGTGCATTTGGTGTTTTTTCAGCGACAACACCTGGATAATCAATTTGCGATGTGGTTGTAAGATCCATTGGACCTACTTCTTTTAAATCACTGGAATCCATATACTTCCGAAAGTTTGTTTTTTTGCTTTCGTTTATGGCAACCTGTTTCCGTTTGAATTCAGCTTCATATAGACTTTCACTTTGAAACTTTCCTTCAGATTTCAGTGACGTTTGGGGACGTGCTTTGGGATTTATATCGATAGTCTTTTTTGTATAATCTTGCTTATGAACCGTATCAAATTCCATTTTTCCAGAAGGTTTTAGATGTTCTGATGGTTTAATTGGCATAGTCTTAGAGATTTTATCTTCTGAACAGCTAGCATCTGGCATATTTTTTGATATAGGTTCCAATTGATCTCGATTACCGATATTACCAGCACCTCTCTCTCCAGCTGTTTTTGCTAAACTAACAGTTTCTTTGTTATTTTGGATTGTTTTGTATATTCCTTCCACATGGCCGGTATCTGCTTCCCATTGTTTTCTTCTCACTGGTGGCTCTCCTGCAATCAAATTCACACAACTTACAAAACGAAATTACTTTCAAAGTATCGTTAAAACTAGCAGTTGTTATAAAAATATGTGGACAAGAAAAGAAAGGAAAATTAATGTTTTTTTTTTGTTTGTTTGTTAAACTTATTAAAGTATGCTTTGTGATATATTAGCCGGATCTCTATTGCCTGAACGATGTGAGGATGAATTAATATATGCTGTTATAGCTAAATCATTGAAATTTATATCATTCTTAATTTTTGACCACTGAGCGGAATTGAAACTGTTAGTCTATGTGATTAACATATAAGCTGTTATATGTAAACTAAATAGTTAAAATGATTACACTCACTGGCGATTAAAGAGTAACTTGAATATTGGAACCCTGGTGCGGAAGATATTTCTTCATTATTTTGAAAAGAGTGGAGATAACATAACATAACGTATATCTTATTTACTTTGCTTTGTGCTCTGATAAAAAAATAAAGAAAATTGTTTAGTTACATTTTGGTTTGCTTTTTTTCAGTAACGAAACTTATTCTGGAAGAGTTGCTTTTCTTTTGGAGAAATTCGTAATTTCAGTAAGTAGTACCGCTTGATCCCACGTTTAAACGCGAGGCAAGAGTAACCAGTCTATTAAAAGAACTTTACATTTGTTTGTCGTGTTGAATAATTTTCCATGTCTAGTTTAGGTAAGATGAAATTTGCCTTTTCTTTATTGGACTAATAATTTATATGTAGTTGTTTTTCTAATGTCATAGCAGTTTATATACTATGCGGTTTACATATTATATTTACATAATGAAACAGCCATTCTGCAGGTTTTTAACCCGGCGTTAGTAAGGTGAGGTGTCACAGACCCCAAAGATTTTAAGTTGACTATAACTTTTTAACAATGCGTGGCAGTGAGTCATGCCTCAGTATAGCTTCCCCTCCCATAACCCGTTATTCGACGCCATGACGACAGGCTGTTGCGCGCAAGCAAGTTTAGTGTGCAGAGATGTAAAGTGTGCTGGGGTCCATCCACCAGACCACCCCACTTTACCAAAAGTGTGACTATATTTACTTCTGAAATGTAAGTTGTTTTCATGTATATTCTACTACAATATTATCGTTACTGCTGTGTCTTCGATATTTTTACATACCAACTATAAGAAAATACGTTTTCGTAAATATTTAGAGGGTATTTTGAGAATAATATTTTTTTTTTTTACCAGATGAGTTGTTACGAGCAGGAAGAACAGAGGTTATGTCAACTTATAGATGACGCTTTGACAGACGAGGAGCCATTTAGTGGAGATAATGATAATGAAATTGATTTAAAATTAGTCAGTAACCATGAGTCTGATACAGAACAAGACTGTGAGGAAGAATCCACAGAGAATCCACTAATATTGATTAAAAAGATATGGATTTCTATAATACACTATATTATTGGGTGGGTCTGTGGGACCCCACCTTACCACTTATGTTACATTTTCCCACCTCACCAGCGCCGAGTTAAGCCTTATGTTTACTACCTAAGCTGATATCAACACACAATAGACTTGTGTTCATCCAGTCTGTAGTTGTATCTTGAATTTCCCCTTTTAACCGATTAATGGATTATGAAAAGTTTGACAAGGGATCGATACTATAATAACAACACGAATTTTAAATTTGGTCGAAATTACGCAATCGTTAGACAAATATTCGTGTACAAATTTTTTGGCTCTATTATTTCATTATCATAATATTTCATTATCTATGATGTCTCTATAAAGAGACATCATATACTATATTATTTCCGTAACCACGCACACAGTAGAATATAACACAATTACAAAATTAATTTAATAAATTAACGAGTTACCGTCTACATTCCCAACAAAATTTATAAATTGTAAATTACCAAAAATGTACATGTATTCTCAATTAAGATACTTAATGAAAGATCTACAGTTAACGAGATTGTTAACTGTAGATCTTTGGAGCTGAAGGGTCATTTGCTCCTTTTCCTTGGCATTCCATAATGCACAGTCACGAGAAAGTGCAATACTTTTGTTTCCGCTGGAAAAAAAAAAAAAAAACTAGATTCGAATCCCATCAGGTTTGGTTTGGTTGTAATTATGATCAAGAAATGAAGCTATAAGGCCACTGTTTGGCTCTTAACTGCGTGTGTCAGCTGGTTTTCCCATTGTGTGGGATGAAAAAAACCCAAGTAAACTGCTAATCCAGAGTTTCTAATAGAGGTGAAAGCAGGTGATGTTCTCCACTGGCTGCATTACGAGACGGCTCCCATTTGGAAACTAGAAATCTTTTTAAGATTTCTAGCGGAAATCTTAAAATCTTAAAAGCGGAAATCTTAAAATCTTTTTAAGATTTTAAGCGGAAGCGATGTATGCATTATTATATTCAAGTATAGGGGAGGGACTCTTCCACTCGGAAACTAGGATTTTGATATAATAAAACAGGCGCTTCCTCCAGAGAACCACATGCAATTAATAATACCCCTACTACATACGGCCGATTGTTCAGCCGTAATTTCAGCCAAACCAGCACATCCTTCATAGTTGGACAATCAAGTGTTTATTGAGTGGGCTGAAGATCTGTTAAGCTGACCACCTACTCAGTCTTGTTTAGAATGAGCCCAGTGCTCGTTTGCAGTTAATCGGGTTTTGGAAAATTTACTTCCTAAAAGAGTTCTTTAGCAATTAAATCGAGAACTGTGCTGAAACATGGTCATATTCGAATATAGTGAGCTAATCTATATGTTTCATATTCTCCATTGCGATATATCTTCGTGTTATTTGTTTATCACAAGGACGGTTCTTGTTTGTCGAGATTTCTCGGACTTGCACTAACATGACAATGCTATAAACTTATATAAAAAAGATCGAGGTTGCTATGGATCTCTAATCTGTAAAGTGAGCCAAGAGTGTAATATCACGAATGTTCTGATGCGGTAAAGCTTTAGACTTTAGATGTCTGCTCTGCATAAACTAAACATTTATGCATGGCAGAAATATAGTGTTAATATGCTCTGTGCCTTTTGGATGTGAGGGAGGAAGAGCTGGTTTCTTTTATAAGCAGTTAACCGTTTTTTTTGCAACTATTAAACTAAAATGTTTATAGCAGAGCTTATTGTTCGTTGAGTCTAATGAAGAAATTAACTCAGTCCTGTAGACTAAAGCAAATATCTCTAATTTTGGAGCAGCGGGATGATAAGAAGCATGATAGTTGCCTCTCTGGATGTGTGGCTTACCATAAATTTTAAGCACCACTGAGCTTTCAAGGAAATCCTGTGAAAAAGGTTAAGTTTTGCTTTCCTCCAAAATCTCTAGTGCTCATGTCGATTACGCCATTAGAGCGTTGCCACGCAATCAACAGGAATTATTGGGGGAAAAATGCAGTTTTGCTAAAAATGCCTTTCCCTATGATTTCCAAGTAGCAACAAAAGTCAAAGCAGACAACAGAATCGAACGGTAATATAAACACAATAATAAATGAAGATGCAATTTCGTAACATGAAAAAGAAAAAAACTGAGAATCTACTGACTGGCAAATGAGTCTCAAGATTTTAAAATCTCAGATATGCAAAATTTAAAAAATTCACAAAATTTAAAAAATGTTGTGATTAACAAATCCTCACACACACTTTCTCCTGCAGAACTTAGTGTGCTCTCAAAAAGGTCTTAACCTCATTCCTCCTCCGACCTCCATTCCTAAAGAACTCTTTCTTACAAAAGTTGAAAAGGCGGCTGCGCAGTTACCAAAACCAACTGCGAATCTACTTAGGATCGATGCCATCTTCACTATTAACAACAGTCGTCGTCTTACAGACAATCTATCTCCGACAGAAAGAAAAGCAATCCACCTGCTTCGTAACAACAATGATATTATTATCTTACCTGCTGATAAAGGGAACGCAGCTGTAATCTTAGACAAAGCTGACTATCGTTCAAAGATTAACAACTTATTAAGTTCTGATACCTATTCTATTCTAGAAAGTGATCCCACAAGAGAACTTCATGACCGTACTAACAATCTTCTGAAATCTACATATGAACTTCCTAGACACACAAGACTATCTCTCCACTCTCTCTCCATCCCCTCGTTCCTCGTTTGTACGGCCTGCCTAAGATCCACAAGGCTGACACTCCTTTAAGACCTATTGTGGAAGGTATTAACTCACCTACTTACAATCTGTCTAAATATCTTGCAGCTTCTTTAAAACATCTAGTTGGCAATTACTCCTCCTTCATCAAAAACTCTGAAGATTTCATCTCAAAAATAAAAAATTTAAATCTCAAAGACTCTGACAGAATGGTGAGTTTTGACATCGTGTCTCATTTTACAAATGTACCTACAGATGAAGTTCTGACTCTTCTTAAGGAGAAGGTTTCTAAGAAAATATTTGCTCTACTAACACACTGCATTAATTCCGGCTATTTCTGCAACGAAGATAAAATATATAAACAAACAAGCGGGTTAGCTACGGGCGCCCTCTCTCCCCAGTCTTAGCTAACATTTTTTTACACTAGTTTGAAGAGAGAGCTATTTCTATAGCTACTTTAAAACCTAAAGTGTGGTTACGTTACATAGATGACGTCTTCATTATCTGGGAATATGGTTTAGAGGAACTGCAAAACTTCCTAAACCATTTAAATGATCAACATCAGAACATTAAATTCACATCAGAACTAGAGATTAACGGCGTTCTCCCCTCCTTGGATTTAAAGATCAGTAAATTACCTGACTGTCTTAAATTTTCAATTTTTCGAAAAACCACCCACACTGATAGATATTTGCATGCCTCTTCTCATCACTTCCATCCTCAAAAACTTGGCATCATCTCCACCCTTGCCCATCGAGCAAGATGTCTTACTTCCACAGAAGAAGACCTTCAAACAGAACTTAACTTCGTGAAAAACACCTTCTTAAATAATGGATATTCATCTCGTAACATCACTAAACGTTTGAGACCATGCCAACAACCTCGACAAGAAGATGAATCCAACCTTATCACTCACATACTCTCTTACCCCAAAACTATCTAGGATTATGAAGAAATTCAACATAAAAACCGACTATACAACTCTGCCAAAACTTCTGAGTCGACCAAAACCGAAACACAACCAACTGCATTTTCCTGGTGTTTATAAAGTTATGTGCGACTGTGGTCGACCTTATTTTGGTCAGACAGATAAATCTATTTCACCACGTCTTGAGGAACATAGACGTGACATCTCCTACTGTAGAATACGAGCAAGCGCCCTTTCCAGTCATGTTCTTTTCTCCGCCAACTCTAACCTCGAAGAACGTCAACACCAAGTTGATTGGGACCGCACAACCAATTTATATATATGCATGGATGAATTTGAAAGACGAATTGTAGAATCCAAAGAAATAGTTCTGGACCCTTCACACATGAACAACAATCTGAGCTACAATTTGCCTGATTCTCACAGCGTAATCCAGTACTGGCCCTCTAAAATTAGCTGTCACTCACATTCAACTCATGCTAACAATAGCATGCGGTCACCAATTCAAATATGATTGTTACTATTCTTCTTCTTTTTATTAAGCTGGAAATTAGTCTTATAAGTTTTGTGTTATTTCTTACTCACCTGAAGAAGTCGGATACCGATGAAACTAGTCGTGATTTATTAAAGTTTTTTTGTGTTATACTTTCTCATGTTCTAGTCAGTTAAATATTAATTATATATATATATATATATATATATATATATATATATATATATATATATATACCAGTGGCGTCGCGTGTCCATTTCGGTTGGGGTATGCTGTCTTGTAGCTTATGCAATCCGTGCTAAAAATTTATGTCAATTTGAACATATGATTGCATTTTAATCGATGTATGAAAGTTTTACGATACGAATGCATAGCGTATCAGCGATCATCTTAATTGGTCCAATGCAATTAATTGTAGGATAACTTTGAATACTTTGATTTGTCAATTAATTGTAATCAAATGTGTAGAGTGGGGAACAATGGGTGGTTTTTAGATATATTAGAAAACAGTATGAAGAATAATGCTATTTTTATTATCATTATTATTATTTGACACCTCCGCCGACCACCGCTTGTATTTCCATAGACAATCACAAACATCCATTTCCACGGCGGGATTCGAATCTGCAGCCTTTTGGCTGGAGAGCGGATACGCTATCCACTCGGCCAACCAGGCCATTTGGTTAGTATATTTGAATTACTCAAATATAATAGTAATGTGTAAATATAATAGTAATGAAAGCGGAGGATGGGGCTTACCTCCTTCGACTACAATCATACAATACGAAAAAGATCGTTAACACTTTTTCCAGTTGTGAATATGGGCAAAAAAGTTATAAATTATGTATAGAAAATTACTTTTCTATATCGGTGTCCCAAACACGTCAATTCACACTTCACGCGCGTAAAACAGACGAAACGCAGAAAACAAAAACAGCAACTCATCACAAATAACAACTTTCAATTGGATTAGTTGACACAATAACTAATCACAGTCACTGATTTTGGGTGCTATTGTCTCAACTCACACTCTGCTTCGCCTTCTGGGTGGTTTTAAACGCTACGCTTTTGGCCCGCTGCGCTATCTGTACGTCTGTTCAAAGGGCTGAAAGGTGTCAGTAATTGTGACCAGTTGTCCGGGTTAAAATTGCGTCCGGGTTATTAACGCGAATGCGATGCAATGTTTATACGTCGAAAAGTGCCCTCTTCATGAAGCATTAGTATATTGTGTTTAAGTTTAGGAATCACTTGACGCCAGGAAACAATTAGGGGAGTCGTTAACATTAATAAATACAAAAGTACAATATCGCTATTCCATGGGTGTGCACTACACACCTAGCACATCCTGAATATATGCCAGTGATATATACATAGGTATTCTATATATATATACAATGTGGCCATAAAATGACTTTCCCTCTTTGGAGGCATCTGTAGCTAAAACGAATAAACAAAATGAGACCAAATTTTATATTGAGACTTTTGAAGGCACGGGGAGATGATTTCCTCGAAAAAAAGATTTAGTAGCAAAAGTCGCCTTTAAAGAAAATTTTAGCGCTGGAGGAGCCGAAAACAAGCGGATAATTACATTAAAGGCAGATAAAATGGAATAATAACATTTCGACGCTGTAAGCGACAGCCGCGTCACTCATTCCAGCTGGATATGTGGCGCGTTACAATGATAATAAGAATAATAATAATTAAACTAAAACAACGACTTGCGAGAGACACAGAAATTAATGTAGTGATTGAACTGAGAGGAAATAATATTTTATTCATCAGAATCAGGGTCTCATGGATCACATACACGATTTTCAATGTGCTGACCTTTCTTGTGTACAACAAATTGCGTCCAGTGTGCGACATGCTCTACAGCTGAGTGTAAGGAGTCGGAGTGGATGTTCATAACTGCCCGTTTTGTTTTCTTTCAAGACATGCAAATTGGGAACGCCACCAACATGCACAACGGATTTCAAATAACCCCACAGCCAAAAGTCACATGGAGTGATGTCCGGAGATCGAGGCGGCCATGTCCTCGGAAAGAACTGTTTAAGGTAAAACAACTTAACAAGTAAAGCACGCTGAGGCAAGGTAGGACGCATATTGAGCACAATTCGTCAGTCATTCGAATAACTGCCTGAACGTTCCCAATCCCTTTTTAAGTGGAACTGGTGGTGCTGCTGTTACGTACACACAGTAAAATTTGCATAATCCATTTTATCTACGTTTACTGCAAATATTTGACTGCTTTCGGCTCCGTCAACGCCAAAATTTCCCCTACCGGCGACTTTTGGTACTAAATCTTTTTTTTTCGCAGAATTCATCTCCCCATGCCTTCGAAAGTCTCAATATGAAATGTGGTCTCATTCCCTGTATGTATATACAGGGAATGTATATATAGGGAATGTATATATATATATAGGGAATGTATATACAGGGAATATATATATATATATATATATATATATACACATTATGTGCTTTGTCCTTTCACCGCCATGTTCAAAAAGTAGGAATTTTCAAGACTGGCCTCTGGAGCTAAGCTAATTTCGTTAATTCGACATAAAAAAACAAGTTCCGATAAGTATATCTGAACTATGATGGTCGCATCGAAATATGCTCGGGCAATTGTAAATTATTGTTCTCTACTTCGAATCTAAAATGCATAGAGCACATTAATGCTATGTCTCTGCGCTACATGAAGACATTACTGATGGAGTAATGTGACTACCATAATTTTACAGCATCAGAAGTGATTAGCTAGGGCTTCTTAAGACGGTATGCATAAAATAATATACACCGAAAAGCTATCATTGAATGAAAATTCATTGAATGGAAAATTTATCAAAAAAAAAAAAACAGTTCATCGAACAACAATTAAGCGAAAATGCAATTCATCGAAGAATAATGAAAAAACAATTCGACGGTAGGAAATACACTGAAAATTCATTTTTATTGAAAAATCGCAATTGAAACAACAAAATCGTGGAAGAAAGAGCTACCAAAAATGAATTCAAAGTCAATTTAACCGAAACATTGGTTTTAAACTTAAAATCTAACATCACTGTAAGAAAAACGATTTGTTTCAAACTAAGAACGGCAATGCACACTATTTCTAACCTATAATTTTTTTTTTTTTTACTCACTGTTGCTTTTGGGTGAATTGTCTGTAATTAGCAGAACAAGTCATCCAAGAGAGTAGCAAGAAATATAATAGTAGTCTCGTGGCCTAATTTTAGATTAAAACATTGGCCACGAGACTGCTGTTATATTTCTTGCTACTCTCGTGGTTGAGAGAGAGAGAGAGAGAGAGAGAGAGAGTAGCAGCAAGAAATATAATAGCAGTCTCATGGCCCAGTGTTAGATAATAGAATAGAACATGTTTTCCGGTATTATTTAACTTACTTATTGTGCTAACTGTAGAAACTTGTATTTTTAAAATAACTTTGAATTAATTATTAAAAAACATTGTGCAACTCCTTGTTTTTATTTTCGTTCTTTTTATTATGATTAGCCAGTAAACATGAGGTTGTTCAAGTTGCAGAATACTGTGAATAGCCAGATTGTGAGTAGCAAGAAGAAATTTTTAACTAAGCTTCACATAGATTTACTGTATTTAAATTTTACTAAGATTTGCTTCAGTTACGTTCACTAAGCTGTAAATTGTTTTCCTTACACAAGAGGGAAAATGAAAACTGTTCCACAAGACAGCAGTAGAAGGCATGAATGAACGAAGAAAAATTTGTTCTGTGAATTTCGAGTTGGACTGTGAAAGAGTTTTAATTAGCTGCAGCTTGATTTTTAACAGAGATAGTTTAGAGATAGGCGAATGGGAGTTTTCGATGTCGATTCTGATGAACAGTGATTAGAATATTTTTAGAAAATACAAGGAACAGAACTGAACATCTGTGTGAAAGAGAGTGAGGTGATTAGTGAGTGATCGGTCATAAATTTTGATTTATTTTCTTTAGATTTTTTTCTTTTTTCTGTACTGAGTGAAGTTTTTTTATGGAACTATGAACTACACTGGTGTCCAAAATCTAAGGACGAACTACATCTTACTTGTATATGAAAACATTTTCATGAGTATAGCCAAATGGGGACATAAATTTATTGCCAGCATACTCATAAATTATATTACATCAAAATGCATTATAAATTTCTTACAAATTTAATTGCAATACATTTCTGGCAAAAGTTACAAATCCTAAGGACGCAGTTAAGGAATTAATGCACAGAAATGTAAGCACATAATTAATGCTTACAGAAAACTATGCGGAGAGACATTTTCATTATGGAATATGTCCACCCCGAACTGCGATGCAGCTCTCACAACGTCGTGCCATGATTAGCACCAAGTGATTCAGGAGTTCTTCAGGCAAACTAGGCCGCTTCTCCTTCAGCGCAAGGAAAAAGCTTTGTTTTTTGGAAGGGAAGTTCGAGCAGCAATGCATTTCCGTATTGCATCTCAAACGTGTTCTATGGGGGCTAAGATGTAGGTAGCGTGCTGGCCACTCAGTTCAATTAATATTCTTGGTCTTCAGAAGTATCTCCACTGATCGCGTACGATGTGGTGTTGTAGTGTCATCCATAAAAATTAATTATTCGTCTATAGCACCACGGAACAATCGAACACGACGCCGAAGAACTTTGGCAATATCGTTCACTACACATTTTCCAGCACTTGTAGCTGGATGCGTCCATTAAGTATAATGCCTCCTCACACCATGTCCCTAGCACCGCCGTATCTCTCCCTTTCAAAAATATTTTTGCGATGGTAAACAGTACCACATTCACACAAGGTCAGTTGTTTAGAAGCGGAGGAAAGACTAAAACAACTCTCATCTCAACTATAAAGAGTACATGATGCCATTGGTATCATGTCCAATTTGTATGAATACAACACCACTGAAAACGTGTTCTACGATGAGCTATGGATAAAGGGACGCAAAGTCCCTTTATCTACAGGCGTTCCGGCGTACAGGTTTACTTGTCGCAGACATCTTGCTAAAGTTTGTCGAGATATTCGCGTACTTGTGCTTGAATGGAGCCGACTTACAAGCTGACCTGCCGTGGTGCTTCAATTATGTTTTGCTGTTATAACCAAAAATCTGTCTTCATGCTCCGTGGTGGAGAGGAACACATTCAATTGACTTGAAAAGCTGCCCAAAGCCTCGATACAACGCTATGTGAGACTCTAAACTCTCTGTCAATGTCAGTAATTCTGCGGCCTTCTTCCAGTTTTCAATAATTCTGTCCCGCGTGAAATCATCTCGATGATGTCTTTGAGACCTACAAGACATTTACGTTTCAAGTTTGCAACTTTATTCCTTCACGAAAAGAGCTTCCTACAAACACAATTCCTTGAGAACAGCCTCTTGCCTTTTATCCTGTTGAGTGCTATGTGATCCCTTTGGGTGCGATTCGAAAATTTAAATATGTACCCTTTCTCTACTCGAAATCGTCAGTTATACAAATTACACAAGCTGCTTTGTTTGCACTTGCGGTTGTGATCTTAAATAGTGTTCGGTCTTTAGTTTTGGACAGTGTATTTTAAGACGCCAAATCAAATATAGGAACAAAATTCATTGGTTGGACGGATTTTCGAATTATATTCATTTAGCAGTTGTTCATAAGTAAAAGAACCTCTAGCTAAAAATACTCTAATTGTTTGGATGCTAAGGAGGCGATATTTGTAATATGTTTATGCCAACGATTGGAGGTTAGAGTTTTCTCATGTAGAGAAGTCTCACCACATAAGGAGATTTGTGCTGTCAAAAGTGAGACAAGAAAATAATATTTTCTTGTGAGAAATAACGCTGGATTGCATATTACTAGCTTGAAATTAGCAGAGTTATCAGCGGCCATTGATGAATGGTTTGGAGATCAGAAGTTGATATTTTATAAGATATGTTGGTTTATGTAGAGGAAGGTTTGTCAAATAAGAAACAGAAGTGCAGCATACTCTCGTCAGAAAAACTGAAGTTAACTACAGTTATCTGGAGATGGTGTGATATATTGAAGGAAAGAAGTAATTAAAAGAACAGGACATTATAGAACTTCAACATTAGATGCAGAGTTTTAGGATAAAGATCGGCAAACCATTATATGTAACGTACTTCCAGACAGAACATTAAAGGTCAGAAACAAACCGCATTTTGGGAGTGTACATTTTGGATATCGAATAACATCCACTTTAGTTTTTCCAAACTTTTCTATGGTATATGTCGAGAGATGAATAATATAAGCAAAAGGATATGTGCTGGTCGACAGTAGTAGAATTCCATACTACTGATCATCATTTATTTGTTGATAGGAGTGAGTTAGAGTATAAAATAACTGTTAATGGTTTTCTCCTTTATTGTAGAAAAAACTAAATCGAATGAAATTGAACGGTAATTTGAGAATAAATATTTATTGCCCTTGATAGAAATAATAGCTGAAAAATGGCTAAGTTCCAGACTGCAGGAATTTAGATATCTACTAATAAAGATATCAGTAGAACAGAAGAGAATAAATTGTTTACATTACATAGAACGTGAATCAACTCTGTGCATAAACCTTCAGAACGGTCGAAGAAATGTAATGAGGACCAGGAATTTTGGTGCCTAGTTTGGGCAAGATCATTCTGATTTTTTTCTGGCTAAAAAAATCAAGTGGGACATCCAATGTTTCATTTTGGAATGGTAGGAATATTTACCAACTTGCCTAAGAGAGAGAAAATAAAGTGATTCTGAAAAGGCCCAAAGTTAGGTTTTTTTTGTTGTTGTTTGTTTCTGATAACTGAAAACAATTCTGGCTTCCCTCGATTATTCAGAATTAATCAATAATTTTACCAACCAAACCTGTAGATGTAAAGATATGCAATTCGTTAAAACACTCGTTCGTTACAATACATATGTAATACATGAGTGTTTTAACATATATAATAAATATTCGATTACACTGGTTTTAGATTATTATTTTCATATTAATTCGTAAACATTCAGATAGTTTCTTATGAGTGTCATTAATATTTAGGGCCTGGGGATAGGGTATCCTTAATTTCTTGGCGGGACTAACGGGGAACAATCTTGAAAAGATGGGATATGGGCAATTTCAGTATTTGGGTAATGAACAATTAGCAAAGGAACCTAGTTCTCACCAAATTATTCTGCCGGGAGAAACATACAGTCATCCCTCGACTTACGTCCGGGTTCTATTCCATCCGGCAGGACGTAAGTCGATACATTAAATTAACAGAGTTATAGGGGTTAGGGACTTATACTGTCATTTTAATTTTTAAACCTTATTATAAAACTATACTGTGTGTTACTGCCACTATTCCAATGTGCTTTGCTTATTTCTCTTCTTCTTTTCATCATAAATTTGTTCATAGCAAGTAAACGCATAATGTACTTTCCTTTCTACTAATAAGTAGCATTCAACATTGGGGTCCATGTTTTCAGCCAATTTTGAGAACATCGCTAACTGCAAAGAACATTTCTGCAAGTTCCTTCGCTGTAAATTGTTTAACTATCTCTTCCTGTTTCTCTTTTCCCTCTTCCTTTTCTCGTTTTTGCTCTTCTGCAACAGTTGTTCCTCCAGTTCGACATTGGAGAAAGTTCCCCTGAAGAGTTGACCAACGACGAATGTCGTTGGTCAACTCTTCAGGGGAACTTTCTATGAGTATGAGTTGAGTTATATCGTCATCATTCACTTCGAAATTTAGATTGTTTGCTAGGCCCACTATTACAAACTCCAAAATCATGCACAAACCTTTTTAATGTCTTTTTCCATATGCTGCTCATACATTGAGAGAGGTCACTTCGTCCCAAGCCACAGCAATATTTTAATAGCATGATAAATATTGATTGTTTTCCAGAATTGAATGAGAGTCTGGTCATTTCCTTCACTGGCAGAAATGGCTTGTAAAAAAGTTGTCCGTTCATAATAAGCCTTAAACACTTGCAAGAACTTCCTTATCCATCGGGTATCCGGATCAATGAAGTAGTGTTTGGAGGGAGAAACATTACCTTGAACTTGAAGATCACCGCTATAAGACGTACAAGACAGATGACCTGGAGCATTATCTAGAATTAATAAAATTTTAAATTCTATATTTTATTTCACACAATAGCTTTTTATTTCATTCGCATAACAGTTGATTAAGGCATCCTCAAACAATTTTTGAGTCATCCACGACTTCTTATTTTCCGATAATGAACTGGGAGTATCCTTTTTTAAATAACGAAACCTATGGGGCGATCATCATTAAAAGAAACACACGTATAAACCACAGTGAAAATTATTTAATTGTAAATATTTCATCCTAAGTATCTTAGGACATCATCAGTACAGTATTTAAACAAGAATTAGGAATAACATACAGTTAGGGCGCATGATTACAATAGAATCTCATGAAAACGTGCATAACGTGCTAAAGTAGTACAACAACAACAAAAAAAAAAAAACGTTAATTATTTAACACAGTTTTGTATGATAATATTTCCCATACTTTAGGAATAGTAAGAACGTCGTTGCGGTTTAGCATCTCTCCAGTATTGAAGCCAACAAACTTCGTTTCGAAGTAGCTAAAGTGATCTACAATGCCAAACCTTCAGAATTAAATATCCCACCGTCGGAATTGAAAGCTATTATTTCCTTAAAACGTGACAAAAATTTAATCATTACTAGAGCTGATAAAGGAAATACCACTGTGGTTCTTGATACCAATTCATATGACCGAAAAATTAATTTACTTCTTCGAGATCGTAATACTTACTCCAAATTGGATTTTGATCCTATGAATCGTCAACTCAGAAAATTAAATAAGCTACTTAATGAAACTTCCTCCTTAGATGAAGAAACTATCAAAAAACTTAAGACATACCATGCAAGACCTCCTAGAATTTATGGCTTACCTAAGCTACACAAAACTAATGTTCCACTTAGACCTGTCGTAGACTGTATCGGCTGTCCAACGTACAAGTTATCAAGATTCTTATCTAACCTTCTCCGCCCTCACATAGGCCACTCAGTCTCTTCAATCAAAAATTCTACTGAGTTTCACACAAAAATTAAAGACATTCAACTATCAAAAACTGACTGGTTAATCAGCTTCGACATTGTCTCCCTCTTCACTAACATTCCCCATAAAGAAACAATAGAATTACTTACTCAAAAATTTCCGTCTGATATAGTTGAATTGTTCAAGTTTGTTATTGCATCAGGTTACTTCACCTGGAAAGGTCAAATTTACAAGCAAGAGGAAGGAACAGCAATGGGATCTCCTTTATCACCAAACCTAGCAAATTTATTTCTAGAACACCTTGAGGAAAAAATATTCACTTTTGAACCCAACCAAAAATTTGGCTAAGATATGTCGATGACGTATTTGCAGTATGGAATCATCCCGAACCCGAATTACAACTGTTTCTAGATAAAATTAACCTTCTTCATCATCGCATCAACTTTACGTTAGAAAAAGAATCTCCACAGGGTATCTCTTTTTTGGATTTACACATCAAAAGAAAAGAAGACGGTTCCATCGCCACTTCCGTCTTTCGCAAGCCTACATTCTCAGGTCACTACATTCACAATTCTTCTGCTCATCATCCATCTCAGAAATCTGGCATTATTAAATCACTAGTTTCCAGAGCACACAAATTCTGCTCCTCTGAAGAATCTTTAAACCAGGAATTAGAAGTTATCAAAAATACAGCCATCCTAAATGGATATAATCCCAAAACAACTCAAAAAATCATCAGTCACTTCTGCATACATCAAACCAGACAGGAAGAAGTGCATAGGATTCCCATACCTTACGTTAAAGGCATCTCAGAACATCTTTCTAAAATTATGAAGAAATACAATTTTGCCACTACTTACAAACCTATCAACCAAATTTACAACTTGTTACCTTCTCCTAAGGACAAACTCTCACCCTTGATGTTACCTGGTGTTTATGAGATTCCATGCTCATGCAAATTATCTTACTTTGGACAGACAGGTAGGTCTGTTCAGAAACGCATCTCGGAACATCAAGACCACATTCGTCTTCTTAAACCGCAGAAATCTGGCCTCTCTCAACACGGAATTGAAAATCCAAACCATAGGATCCATTGGGAAAAGGCTAAACTTTTACATAGATCTTTATTTAAACATGAACGTTTATACAAAGAAAGTTCTGAAGCCCTACTACACAGACCAAACCTAAACCGCAACGACGTTCTTACTATTCCTAAAGTATGGGAAATTATCATACAAAACTGTGTTAAATAATTAACGTGTTTTTTTTTTGTTGTTGTTGTTGTTGTACTACTTTAGCACGTTATGCACGTTTTCATGAGATTCTATTGTAATCATGCGCCCTAACTGTATGTTATTCCTAATTCTTGTTTAAATACTGTACTGATGATGTCCTAAGATACTTAGGATGAAATATTTACAATTAAATAATTTTCACTGTGGTTTATACGTGTGTTTCTTTTAATGGGAGTATCCTTCCTAATGTTTTTGAAGATACGTGGATTCTCACTGTACCAAATCAGAAATGGTTTCAGTTTATATCCAGCCATAATGACCCCTAACAGAATCGTAATACGAGCATTAAGAGCTTTGAAACTAGGTATAGATTTTAGCTTTTTGTGGATAATGTCTGCTCGGGCATTTTATTCCGAAACAAGGACATCTCATCCATATTAAATATTTGCTGTGGCAAACACTTTTATCCAATTTTTCCACAAACTCCTTGACAGCCTTCTTAGCACTTGCAGATTCCCATACATGTTCACATTATGCAGCGCAAAACGCTGCTTGAATCTCATGAACCAACTGGAAGAAGCGTTGAATTCGTAGCCATAATCGGTTCTACTTTCTCCTTCAACATGTTGAAGAGACTTAGTGCCTTAGCGGTTATAGTCACAGTGCTAAGGGGGGTTTGCGCTTTTGGTTCAGGTCCTCTATATATAGCCAAAATTATTATTTAGTCCATTATGGGATCACGGATATCTTCGAACGGACGCAAGTCGAGGGATGGCTGTATAATTAAAATTGTAAATATACCATTAAGAAGGCTGTATAAATTTATCTTATATTTATCGCCCATATCGCCAAATGATAAATTTGGTATGCATTTATATCCAACACTGAACGATAACTCAAATATGCACGCCATATGTATGCATCATAAATGACTCAATGTAATACCCCATCTGGATCAAGCTCCAAGGTATAAATAGGTAGTGAAAACATCACACACCTTTTAAATAATTATTATTGTGAAGTACCGGAAGTTATTTCTGAATTGCTTCTTATTCTTATTATTATTATTACATGGCATCGACGTAGGGCACTCTGTTCCACACAGCCTACCATCTACACTATTTGATCATCCATCTACACTATTCCTGGTACACACAATGCCATTTCCATCATCTATGAGTGTTCTCTGATTCTCTTGCATGAATTTGTTACGGAACAGAGGAAAACGATGAAGAACGTAAATCTACACTTGCATTGCACCAGATAATATCATGTTTCTCTTGCTGTTTACTGTTTATAATTACTGCTACCTGATTAGTTTTATTTAATTGTACTCTGAATTGGAAAGACAATATTCTTACCTGGAGCGTCCCTCGGGTGGTGGATGAGGGAAGCCCCAACGGGCTGCTCAGAATAAGGAACAAGGAGCCGTGTACCAAAAGCTGCAGGGGAGAGGAATCGCATGTCGGCTGCAGACAGTTTCCATAAACGCCCCTATGAAATCGGAGGATTCAAATAGAGAAAATGCTACCGCGTCCGGGTCAGCCAAAGAGTGTTCTTATCTCCTAATTCTCAATATAAGAACGCTTTATAAGACAGGAAAGTTGGGACTAATGAAAAAGGAATCGGAAAACATCAAATGTGATATAATTGGTCTCGCGGAAACACATTGACCAGGAGAAGGAGCTATAAAATTAGAAAGCAGAAGATTATTCTACTCAGAAAAATATCATAATGTCCACAGAGAAGGAGTTAGCTTGTTAGTAAAAAATACTCTTAAAAAATACATCACAGCCATTGAGCCACACGTACCAAGGATGATTTCGATTAGAATGGAAGCTAAGGAAGAGGGGATATAAATAAAAATAATCCAGATCTGTGCGGACCATTCACATGATGATGAAGAAATAGATGTCTTCTATCACAAACTACAAGACCTCATAAACAAAACTAATAAAAAAAAAAGATATCTTAATAGTCATGGGAGATTTCAACTCCAAAATAGGGAAAGACTCATCAGATATGAATGGGTTCATGGGCAAATTCGGAATAGATGAGAGAAATAACAGAGGAGAAAAATTACTTGAATTCTGCAAACAAAATAATCGATTCATTTCCAACACACAATTCTACCACATGCCTTCCCGTAAATATACTTGGACATCACCGGATGGAGTTACCAAAAATTGTATTGACTATATTACAAATGGAAAGCTTCAGTCCAGAATGCCAAAGCCCTAAAAAGCCTGATTTCGACTTTGACCATGATGTCCTCTCAGCAAAGATTAAATTAAAATTCAAAAATAACATTCCAAAGAGCAACTGTAACCTAATACGTATAAGCGAAATAAACGAAGAACTTATAAATTATATGAGAATACCATGGAAACAGAACTGCAAAACATACCATTTGCTAACGTAGAAACTGCATGGAACCAGGGAAGAACAATGGTCAAAAACACAGCTGTCAAGATTCTAGGCACAGCCATCAGACCAAATAGCAACTGGATCACCCCTGAAATCTTAAAACTCATAAAATAAAAAAAGAGAGGCTAAAAACACATTAAATCGGAATAATTCCGTAGAAACCAGACAACACTAAAAGGCTAAAAAATAAAATCGATAGAATGTGCAAAGCGGCAAAGCAATCATTGTTAGAAGAAAAAGTAAAACAATGTGAGGAAGGAAATAAAAAGCATGACACTAAAACTGTTTACAAAATAGTAAAAGATCTAACCAGAGAATATAATAACATCACTTTAAAAATTAAAGATTCTTATAATATGGAAACTGGCACAATCCAAGATATACAAAAATATGGAAAGAATACTACCAGACACTGTTCCAAAGAAACCAAACGTGGGATTCATCAAATAGTGAAGAAAAAGAAAGAGCACCTGCTATCCTAAAAGATGAGCTACTTAAAGCACTAAACCAAATGAAAACATCCAAAATTCCTAGAATTTACCAAATTTCTACTGAACTCTGGAAACAAGGAGCCCAGGGAACCATAAAATATTTATTGAAACTTTTTAACTAAATTTTATTCTCAGGAGAAATATTTAAGGATTGGAAAACTGGTATCATAATAGCCATCCACAAAAAAGATGATAAATAAAAATGTGAAAACTATCGCCCTATCGCATCTAAATCATATCTACAAGATATTCGTTCGAATTATACAAAACCACATGCACAAATTAATGGAAGAAATCGTCGCGGAGGAGCAAGCTAGTTTCAGACTCCCAAGATCTACAATTGATCTAATCTTCACACTTAATACTATAGCAGAAATGTTCTGGGAACACAATCTACTACTGTACTGCAGCTTCATTGAATTTAAACAAACCTTTGATTCCATAGACAGAGACAAAGTGATCAACATCCTAAACTTTAAATCAATAGATTCCGAATTGTTGACCTTCATTTCAAGGTCAACAATGAGGAAATATGCAAAGAAATCTCCAATGAACCTGGTACAAATATAAACCGAAGAAACATCAACCACATCAAATACGCATATGATATAGTAATTCTGGCAGTATCAAAACTACAATTAGAAAAAACAGCCCAGCTTCTAAATGAAGCATGTAAAAACTTTGGAATGAGGATCAACAGCAGTAAGACCAAAATAATAAAAATAGGAAGAGAAGTTGAAAACATCCCAATAACCCTGGAGAACCAAACCCTAGAACAAGTAAAATCCTTTGTCTACTTAGGAAGCACCATTACACAATTTAGACAGCACTGAAACAGTAAAAGACAGAATTAACATTGGATGGTCGAACATGAATAAATTAAAAAAATATGGAACAATAAAAAACTCTCGAAACATCTTAAAATCAAACTATTCAAAGCCATGATCATCCCTATAGCAACATATGGAAGTGAGTCATGGCGACTCACTAAGAAGGAACTACTCAAAATGAGTGCATTAGAGAAGTGCCTAAGAAAAATAAACAAAACACACTAGACTGAACATAAAACTACAGAACAAGTAAAGCACATCTCAACTACCATGACAACCTCACAGACATTCTTTAACAACAGCTCCGATGGTTCGGCCCTGTCCAGAAAATGCCTTCTCACAAACTTCCAAACATCGTGCTAAATGGAAAAACAGGAACACAGCACCAAAGTTGGCTCAGATCCTTAAAAGAAAGAGGCAAATTCCCAAACTTTATTACTATGTTTGAGAAGACTAGAAATAGAACCATTTGGAGACAGATTCTACAAAGGGGACCCAACCTATCATCAGACGGATGCGATGAAGAAGTACTCTGAATATCAGGAGTCATTGTAGTGATTCTTAAGCCAAGTGTACTAGAGAATGATTGAACTATTTTATAGTATCAGTTACTGTTCTTACTGTTTTAGGAAATATTATTGTTCTGGCAGTTTTATTTGATGAATATATTCAACGGGACACAGATTGTGATATTTAATTTGTTGAATCTAATGAAAGAAATAATTAAAGCATTTAAAAATTGCAAACAAATCGTGGAAATGATACGACTTAAACAGGACCTACTTGTTTAAGTCGTATCATTCAATCGACTGCGACCTAATTTAAAAAAATAATTGTTTTTTGCGTTTCTTAGGGTCTCCTGAGAAATTCAGCCGGCTGGGCTAAAATCAAGTAGGGTTGTGAAGGTGGGGTTATTCTTCCTCAGACTTCTACAAGTCACGGTGTTCACCCGATTTCGATCGATTTGAAATGCACTCGTTTTTAGAATTGCTTAAGGTTTCCTGACTAAAAAATCAGAGTAAAATGGAGAGGAGGGGTTTGAAGTGGTCATACTTTTTTAGATATATCTTACAGGTTTTATATTTCAACCGATTTCGAGGAAATGTGTCGTTCTTACATTACTTAAGGTCTTGAGAATTTCAGTTTATTCGGATTAAAACAAGAAGGGTTATAGCTCGCATCATTCAACCAATTTTGGTTAAATGAATAAATTTTGGTGTTCAGGACCTCTATTAAAATTTATGGAGTCACTTCATTTTCGGTGGGAATTGGATCATTCGTAGTGGCAAAATTCGGTAGAACAAAATTTTATATCTGTAATCCACGTAGAATGGAAGTGCAAGAAAGTATTCACTATATCACAGGTAGGGGGATAGAACAAGAGGTCATCACTGGAATTTGAATAAACCTTTAGTTAGAAAGAACGCAAAGTCTTGATTTTTTCCACTAGGTGGTGAATGAGTGGAATGGGTTGCCTGCGGTTGTCGTTAGTTCTTCGACAACGAATCAGTTTAAGGAGAGCTATGATAGGTACAGTGTGAATACTAGTTAGCTTCTGTCTCCCATGGTGAAATTCTGATTGGATTGTGGATGGTATGATAGGTATATTGTGAACTGTGTTGTGGGCCTCCCGCGATGAGTCTTTTGAGATACCCGTTATTAATAATAATAATAATAATAATAATAATAAGCTGAAAGTAGGTCGATGTTTAATAAAACTTTTAAGAACTTTTGACATATATGTCAGATATTTACAAATGAACCACTAGTCGATGAGTCTTTTTTCGTATAACTAAATTTGTCGGAGACATCATGATAGTTCTCGCGAAACAACGTAAATAACGAGAGACGAATATTCAGCTCTGAGTAATTTGAAAATAAAACTGCATTATATGTAAATAATTAAAAGGACTGTCATACATTCCTCTAAGTTCTAGAGGTCCCCAGGAAAATACTATTTTCATAGACATAAACATTTTAATGAAAGATTTTATCATTCAATGATAGAAATATTAATGACGGTCGATTGTAAATGGTGTTTTATTTATTTATAATGTTTTATTTTTATTCTGAAGCTAAATTTGAAATATACTTTAATCTTTCTCAATAGTTTTGATGATACACAAGTTTCATTTTAAAAATACAGACAACTGCATCACGTACATTTCCTTTTTTTAAAAAACAAAATTCTGCTCACCAGTGTCAAACCAAGTGGCATAACAAATAACAAAGGCCACAGAATTCATCCTAAATATTGTAGCTATTTTTGTGTCCAGTATATTACCAGAAAATGGAATACGACTTAGATTTAATCGATTTTCAGCGAAAAAATTACTATTATATTTTATGCGAATTCTACACGCGATTGGTTTCTAAACTTACATGAAATTAGTGCGGCGTGGGCAAAATAAGCTGCTGTATTGGTACGAATAAAAGTAGGAAACGTAATGGCAAAAAGAAACCTAAGGATAAGTAAGGCAAACTATATAAAAACTGACAGTAATAGATTTTTGACAGGTTCACGCTTCTCCTGTCTTTCATCTGTGGGTTCTCTTACTTACATGTTCAGGACATACTTGAGAGGTTTGTTCCGAAACATTATGAACTCCACAGGTACATTCCCCATGTTTGGATTGTTACATCCAAACAAAGCAGTGCTCGAGTTCAACTTTTGTGGTACATAGCTCTCCCCTTCATTCGACAGTGACACTATTCAATCAGATAAGTGTTTAGAGGTCGTCAGGAAAAATACTATTTTTATAGATTTCTGGTGATGAGGGGATGCTTCTTTTGGTTTGGATTAGGATCGCTGGTTGCACTATCTGGAAGCTGAACACCGAATGGTATATTGGCATTCTGGACATAAACATTCATGAACTCGATATTGTTTATGTTGCGGCTGTTCTATGGAAACGATCCATTTGACTGTCTGTATGACAATGTACTACCATACCAAAATGCAAGGGATTTAGTTATCTAATTTGGGGAAATGGAAATGCAAACGTTAGACTGTTTGCACAACATCCCGATATGAAACATATAAAGTATCTTTAGGAAGAGTTAGAACATCTGTTACTATAAGAGCAACAGAATTACTGCTGGAATTGACTGCCATGTTAATAGAGAATGGATGGTATCTGTAATCGCTGAAAAGGTTTAGCAAATGTGTATTCGGTTTTTTTTTCAATGAAAAGTTTGTTATTAAACACTTAATATCGCGATAAGTTTTGCAACACAGAGTAAATTATCACGAGTACATGATCCATAAAGTATCTTTGTTTGAAATATTTGAGACACCGGGAACCTTTATAGAGACTTTTCAGTTGAAGATGAGTTAGTTAGTATATGAAACTAGGGTTTTTCATCTCACAAAATAGACGAACCCATCAGAGAATACTTGTAGTTAACAAATAACTGTTATACAGCTGTAGTTATTGTACCTTAATTTCGATCAACTTAAAAGTGTTAGCTGGTCTCTTACGAAGGTCAAAGGAATTTCCTCCTGTAAAAGAAAAAAGCTAACCAGAGAACACATGCAGCGACAAATATAGCAGACAGTAGAAACTGAATTAGCCTCCATCATTACTAAAATTAAGTTTATAGAAAGCTAAAGTATTCCCCTTTGAAATACTATCAAAAATATTATGTAATGATATGTATAGAACAATGGAATAGTAAATGATGGAGATTCATTTTAAAGTAATGTTTTACGAATTTAACATTACACTACCGTTGCATGAATATAATATAGTTAAAAAAAAAGTTATTGCATAGATAAAGAAATTACAGCAGGAAAATAGTGCTCAGAGGGATAAAGTTGCTGTAGAGAGAGAAAAGAACATACAGTATGGGAGCAAAAAATGATGCTAAATGCTAAGTCCGTCGTCAAAAAACGAGAAGCTAAGATAACGATTTCATTCGCGATAGCACAAGAGGTTGGATGGAAATCAAGATTAAGGATAATTTCTTTTGGCCAATTTGAATTACACAGAATGCTCATTTATGTACAATATTAAATAGTGTTCCCTTGATAAGCATTTTTTGTGGAATGTGACTTTTTTTTTTTTTTTTGAAGATTGTAGACCTGCCATACATTGGTACGACACTATGAGTGTCGTACCAAACATCCATTCTGCAATGTG
Organism: Typopeltis vanoorti; assembly: GCF_054136105.1. NCBI lineage: Eukaryota > Metazoa > Arthropoda > Arachnida > Uropygi > Thelyphonidae > Typopeltis > Typopeltis vanoorti. Next base: position 87,822,720 of record NC_143564.1, on the reverse strand, counting down.
CTTTTCAACCTAGAGGGTATGGTTTCGGATCCAATAGTGGGCACCATTTAGCATTCCAAGTCGTATAATCTATATTAACCTGTTATATTTTAATGAAACATAACGATTTTCAAAGTAATTTGACTTTTTTTCAATAAACACTTTTGATTGTGATAAATATGTGAGATTTTGTTTTATTTTTGTATTTATTTTTCTGTTCTGTCTGGTTTACAATTTTACTATTGTTAAGTTTTGTGAGCACATGAACTTGTATATATATATATATATATATATATATATATATATATATATTTAAGACTTAATCTAGAATCTTCATTTAAAGTTTATGCACGAAATTCCATTTTATATTTCGAATTATCTGCACGGTACATACATGTATCAGAATACTATTTGATATCCTTCTAGGGGATTTGCGAGTATGTGATATCGTGCAGACACCTGAGTGTAAATATATAACTTGTGCAGATAGCATTATTGTAAATGAAAATTTTCACGAGTGGTTTTGAACCTTGGGGGATGAGCAGAAATCTGTGGAAAAAAGAAGAAAGTTGTTAATTTTGAATTTGAATATCTTCAGATTATGCTTTTGTAAATACAGGAGTAGAGATGTTGCTTCAAAGAACAGCAGTAGAGAGAATAATGGGGAAAAAAAGAAAATTTGTTGTGAAAGTTTCAAGTTGAACTGTGAAGGGGAAAATACTGGCTTCTTCACATGTCTTGACAGGTTTAAAACAGCGTGATGGAATTTTTACCGTTGTCATTCTGATTAACAGCGATCAAAGGAGCATCTGTAGAAAATATATGCAGAAGCCGAATGCCTATGTGAGTGTTAAACGAAGTAGAGAGACGGGACGGTAATCAGCTTAACTGCCCTCCTAAAAGCCTGCAAGTAAATTCACCTAAGATGCAAACTTACTTATAAGTCTCTGTATTTCAACTTTAGAATGTCAAATGCACCCGTCAAGTTTCTCCAAACGTTTCCATGGCATTTTCCCAAAGGTAAGCCACATAAATAAGATGACCACTTGTTGATTGACAGTAGTGAAAGAATTCATACTTGTTATATTTTATTAATTGAGAGGTAAAGCCTTCGTAGCTCAGTCGGTATAGACAAAGCCCTTTGGGCGGAAAGACATGGGTTCAATTCCCGTCCATGACGTGAGTAACCTTCATCTGGTCTCTTTCGACTAAAGGTGAGTTAGCTATTCTCATACGGAGGTAGAGGATTATTTTTTCACCCAGAAACTCGGGTTTTTCGTCCCTCAGAATAGACAAACTAGCCCGTGAACACACATGGATCTACAGTCATAAAATACATATTTAATTCCTCACTGGGAGGACTTAACCAGTCCTAAGGGACGATAGAGGAACGGGAGAAATCCTTACGAATAAATAAGTAAAACTGAGAGGTTTCCAGGAAACGACGAAACTTATCGTTGATGTATTTGTTCATTAGCTTGAATATAACTGAGGAGTAATTGAGTGTGAAGATATGGTGCTTTTCTTTGAAATAGACTGAGTATGGTCTAATTTTCAATCTGTAGAAGAATTATCATTGGAAAATGATAGTATAAAATGGCGACATAAAACAGAAGCACAGAACGTTCGGAACAGTCAGAGTTGGACATTTTAACGCTTTATTTTGATATCCCCAAATTAACGTCACGGTAAATGCGATTTATCATGCTACCATAATTTCAGAATCATTGTTTATAATACGAGACTATTTTTTTTTCTTATAAACTGTGGTGAAAATTATTTTGTAAGATCTATGAAAATTATTTCAGATCTAATATGAAAGTTTATATAAACTTTTTACGAAGCCTGAATCAATAATTTATACATTGATTTATTTATTTATTAATTTTTGAAATATGAATTAGTTGTCATCCACAGCGACATGGGCGAGTTTATTAAGTTATTTTTTCACTTTTTTTTTTAAATGATCTCGAAACAATTCGTTAATTTCTCAAACATGATGTTAACGAGAACTTTATTTTTGAGAAGTAAATTCTGATTAATAAGGAAAGTATTGAAAACATAATTATATGTGTATTTAGTTACGATGACATAGTAATGATCTCTGTTTTCTGTAACACCGTTGTGCTACATCATCAGTAAGCTTGATTCTCAAAATGGTGAACTCTTCCTTTGATTGAAATTTCTATGACATTTTTGTGGTTTTGTATCCGAATCTCAGTTGTTCTAGTTGCTTCTTTGCAACATAATTTCAAGATATAGAAAGCTGTCATAACTTAATTTCGGCTTGCACTCCGCTTGGAAATAATAGCTTGCACTAGATTTCCTTTCTCATAGGTTTTAGTGACTGTCGAAGAGCCTCCGTAGCTCAGTTGGTGTAGACAAAGCCCTTTGGTTGGAAAGACCTGGGTTCGAATCCCATCTAGGGCGCGAAGAACCTTTATCATTGCTTTTCAACTGAAGATAGGTTAGCCGGTCTCATACGGACGTACAGGGTTTTTTCCCTCGCACTTTTCGTCCCTTACAACAGGCAAACTTGCCATTAGAACACGCAATTAACATACATAATATACTGTCTGTAGGAAACAACAGTTGCCCCCCCCCGCCACATTGTACTGGTTAAAGGAACCAGCCCCATCCAGATACCAGTGAGGGGATTAAAAAAAGTGATGCCGATGTTTAGTACAAAATTTCGCATTTTCACATAGTTATTATCTGATAATAGCAAGAGACAAATGGGCGAATTCTACAGAATAACTACTAAACAAACATTAATTCAGGAATCTTGCTCTAAAAATAAACATGGTACTTTTCAAGTCACTACAGGTCTTCAAAACTGAAGATGAGTTGTTGTGTGAAGGGGAAACTATCCTCATAACCTTAATTTTCTTCGTTCTGTTACTTCCTATACGAATTTATTGACTGTACCGCTCTCTTTGCCTAAGTAACTTCTTTCTTAATTTCAACCAACTACCCAACCAACCCAACCCTGTTCAAGTCTCCAAAAATTAGGATGGTTGTTTCGCACTAGCCAATAAAATCATAGTGGCAACGACAAACTAGAAAGCGAAATTTTAAGGGAAAAAAAGTGATAATTTCATCCACAAATGTCCTTTTCATAAACTACGATTTCTATCAGTTTCAGAAGCATGCACTTATATACAGACGTTTCAGTGGTAGGATTACCATAACAACAAATAACAACAGCAATAATAATAACTACGGTAATATTAACTTTTATTACGTGTTTGTTTTTTTTTTAATTTTTTTATGTGGCTCCACTCACGAAGAGTTATATGTAACATACCATTGGTGAGCTAAGGATATTTTTAACTTATTTTTATCAGTTTTATATATATATATATTTTGTTTTTTAATTTATTTTTTTACATGGTAAGAAACCCTGCTCTAGCGATCAAACAGGGAACTTTTTCAAGCCACCGGGCGATGAAATTCATATCCCACTTAAAGACAATCACAAGCATTCATGCCCACGGCGGGGTTCCAACCCGTAGCCTATTGGTTGGCGACCGGATACGCTGACCACTCGGCTAATTAGGCTGGCATTTGACCTCTCTTTACTTCTGTGGTCCCAAGTAGACTGTATTACGGTAGTACTATATCCCAAAGCCCTAATCTTCAGCTGTTCGAGGAAAATATCGGTACGTTTCTTCACTTTTTTTAACGCTTTCCCCATATGAAACCATCGTACTATAAGTTTTGCATCTTCTCTATACAGAATTAATACAACAGAGTGTTTTTGCCTAAAGTTAACTGCTTTTATATTTTCTGGACTTTGTTATCCTACGATAGCTCGTTTTCAGGCTATAGTATATTTTCACTCGTTTGCATAAGTACTTTTGTACAAGATGTGCTGAGAATGTCTTCAAATTGAATGCATAATTCCGTCGTCGCAGTTGACGGTGAAAAACATCTCCATGCAGATTTAGGAAAGTTAAACCATAAGTTAGTCACTATGAATGTCACTTAGGAATCAGCAACCTCTTTTTGCAATGTCAATATTAATTTTGTTTCAAAGTTAGCAATACCGCTTGTAAAACATGGTTTTCTCAAAGAATGAAGATACTATTTTGGGAATATACAAGTGTTTCCATCGATTTTTAGAAGGAAAGAACCTCGGTCGAAAGGAATTTGCAGTCTGGATGACGTCGAGAAATCACGAAACTTTGCAAAGATGCACAGTTCGGTTCAAAGTGATTGAAGTTTAATAAAAACAGAAAAAGGCAACATTATTATTATTATTATTATTATTATTATTATTATTATTATTATACGAGTATAAGAATAATTGTAGGTTCGAATTATGTATTCGTTTAATTATGATGTTTCCATCTATATGAATTATTAAATTTAAAGAAAAGGAATTCTTGGGAAAAAACTCCGGATTTCACACTTCTCACACAACGCCGGACTTCTTCACATTACATTGCACAAATCAACCCTACGCTATTCTGTTAAATATATAACCGACTCTCTTCCTTTAAATGTATTTTTATCTTAATTGGTTTGTTATCTGCCTGGTTTATCTGTTTCGCGAGAGATAAAAACCGAATTTCAAAGGAGTGAAGGGGAAGAACCCAACTAGCTTTGCTAACATCCAGTTGAAAAAGGATTCATAAAGATTCCTCTTCATATCGGCCAATTGGACTCATGCCTGTTCTGACGAAAGAGCGCAAACCATGTCGGAAAAGACACTTCTTTCAACTTTGCTACGGAGGCGCTCTTAATATGACTGGACAACTTAAAAGTCGATTTATCTGTGGGTTTGTGGGAAATGTGCTAGATCCTCACGCACTATGAGGTTCCAGCAAGTTTTTTTTTCTAATTTTCGAAATTTGAAAATATGGCACCCGCTTTTTAATTCACTAACGAAGTGACTCTGCTTTCAACTAGTGGTCTGTAGCCAGATCCATCCGGGAAATGGTCATCTCTGGCTTATGGAAAGATCAACTTATTCATATAACTATTTATTGTTATGTGTTTCTCTATGTGTTCTTTATTCAAAAAGTGTTTGTCAGTGGCTGATGTCTGTGCGTAATACAGAAAACTCTTGTAGAAAAACTTTAAACAGTGAAATTTAATAGAAAAGTATTTTGAAACTTTGAATTCCCTTACAAAAATTCCTGTCCTTTCAATTTGTAATGTCTCGTTTTTTTTTTTCTACTTTGAAATATTGTAATCATATGCCTCGTATCCACTCATTTGAGTGAAACAAAAGATTCTTCATCGTTGAACTATATCATAAGTTTAAAAAAAAAGTATTCCTATTACAATTTTTAGCATCCAACTCTTTGATTGTTTCTGCAAACTTTCCTCATACATAATTCATTGATATTCTACTTAATGAACATCGAACTAAACCATTTCCCTTAATGTAAATAGCAACATTGTGTCACATTCTATCAAACGCCTTGACAAATCCAGAAAATAATATTCAGAAATATGTGTTTCTACATCTCTTAAAATGAAATTAGAAAACGTTTTTTGATATCAGATACTTCGCAGTTATTTGTATTGTAAAATTAAAATCTGGTTGTTCTACTAAAAAACGTCTGTAGACACGTTGCTAACAAATACTTTGCATGTTACTTCCGCAAGACTGTGTGGCTCAGCTTGACAATTTCATTCCTCTCAATGCTATTTTGACTAAAGCAAATTTTAGTTGTTGTTTTTTATATTGTGTTGTTAAAATTGTAATCTTTTAACATTGCTTAAAAAATAATTAAACATAATCAGGAGTTCTGGAGGTAAATTCAACCGAAAGTTGAGAGTGCCTGATATAATAATCCTAACACCACTCGAATTTTGGAGTAAGTTAAAGACGCAGCTCTTATATAGTGAACATTTCGCATCCTTACTGGACATTGCGGAAATAGGAAATCGTGTAGTTTGGCGAATTAAACCCAGTGTGGTATGTCAATAAGTGTAGCTATAATCGAGGTCATTGCGCTGTGTTTTTGAGGAGACTTAAGAATGACAGGTTTAGGTAGCGCATGTTGGTTAAGCATTTTATATCAAGGCAATTCTCATATTATATTACAATAATATTTTTATTGTAAATTTTAATTAAATAAAATAAAAAACTTAAAATAAAATTTTAAGCTGCTATTATAAAAGCAGCAACAGCTTAGGGCTTACTCAGTTATCTGACTTTTATTAATATCATCGTTATCACATGTGTAACTGAAAAGTTCACATTATGTTGGTTAACCGAAGACCATCTTTGCGAAATGAATAATTGTCTGTGATATTTAACTTACCTTGCACGTCTTTAAATCTTGCTCTGTACTCCGTGCAGAGTTCCGTGTGGCCATCTGTACCAATAGGAGCTTCCTTCTTGAATTGATGGGAACAATGATGTCGCCTGAAACAAAGAATTTTAATTTGAAAATGTAGCTGTCAATGGTTTAACTAACAATCTCTCTCTCTCTCTCTCTCACACACACACTGTCTGTTTTCGCAATCTTAGCTGGTATCTTTTTTTTTTTCTGACTCCGAATAGACACCGAAATTATATGCGAAATATTATTGGAATTCGCATTTATTTTTTCTTTTCAGTGCCTTACTAATTATCATTGGAATCCATCTAATGTTCTGGCAGAGTAATCAAGCTAACAGTGATATACTTAATTTAGAAATGAAGGCAATAGAAGCTGTATTAATAATCCATGAAATACGAGTATACAGTGTGGTCATCAAGTCCTGCACCCATTTTAAATTTTAATAACTAAAGGTATACAAAATAATGGAACTATTTATTAAAAACTATATGAAAGTTCTAGTCTTAAATTTTTTTTTCTAATGCAGTTTTTAATTATCACACTTCAACATGGCCGCTATCATTGTTGTTACATCTTTCAATTCGATCTCTAACTCCGTAAATATACTATATATTTGATGCACTGATATTTCGTGAATTGCGTTTGTTATTCTGACCTCGAGTTCATCCAAAGAACGAGGCTATGATGAGTAGATAAGTGTTTTGACATGGTCCGAAAAAAAAAAAAAATAATAATGATAATGATCTTATGGAGTTAGAAGAGGCGAATGCGTGGGCCGAGCAATTGATCTGCCACTAACGATCCATTTGTTCGGGAAGGCGTTATTTAAAAACTGACCCACATTCAATGCGTATTGAGAAGGCCCTGGAAGATGATGTTGTTTGGATTCATTTCAAAAGTTTAGTAAACAGCGAACTGATTACTGCCAGTTCTTCTCACTGATTCAGAGTCTCCCAAATTTTGGTTTGTCATTAACTGATCCAGTTTCTTTAAAATTTTTCACCCACCTAATAATTGCTTTTTTTTTAAAGGGGGATGTGTCATTTTATAATGAGCAGCGAACTTTCTTCTCACAACTGTTATTGATTTAAATTCTGCAAGCCAAAGCACGCAGTTAACTTTTTCTTCGATTGTTGCCATTTGGAGTCATTCAATATCTTCAAATAAAAGAGAAATTGATAACATAAAAAAAACTATAAATACAAAAAAGAAAAATGAGATTTACATTGATGAAATTATTATATAAAAAATCTTAAGACTTTATCTTTCCTATAACTTTTACTAAATAGTTCCATCGTTTGTATATCTTTAGTTATTAAAATTTAAAACCAGTTCAGGACTTTAAGATTACTCTGTATTATTATGGAAGCTGGGTAAATTCAGAACGTTTTATTTCTTAAATTTCTCACTCTACAGAGCTCGCAAAATGCTTTTTTTTCTTTTTTCTTTTCTTTTTTTTTTTTTTTCACCCATCGGTCTAGTGAACCATTAATGCGATGCATTTATTCATCTTATCAGATTTCGGTTGTGTAACTGAGACCTTTTTTGAATCTTTTTTGAGTTCTCATCAGTGAGTAGGTAGACCTAGTTAATATCAAGTTTGTAACGAACAGAACTTACATCATGTCGCCGAATTGAAGCCTTTGGCTCTTCATTATAATTATTACATACATTTTAGTTACACAAATCCAATATACATACAGGAGAACAAAATTTATGAAATTTAAAGTAAGATTTAAAAGGAAAGCTATTATGGCACTGGAGCAGTTCCTTTATAACAACTAGGCTAAAAGAGATATAATCAGATAAGGTTTTTAATTACATTAAAGGATATTACTTGGACATACCGGTGTGAATTATTTGAAAATAATATTATAAATAACTTGGTATAATACTTGGTCAAAGATGAGACGCTATATAATTAGAAGTGCTAAACATAATGGTACCGATAACTGAGTGTGGAAATACAACCAGGATAGCAGAAAAATGTGAATAAAACCAATAACACTAAAATGAATTTAAAAGTACTGGAAAAAAAAGGTGGAGACGAGCTGTATATCGTTTTCTGAAAAAATAACGCCTAAATAGTGCTACCAATTCTTTTTGTGAAATAAAAAGGCGTAAGAGGCTTTGTTTATTTATACTCATTTTTGTACTAAATTAAATAACTTGCTTATGCGAAAATCGGTGATCAAAACACTATAATTGGAGAGCATTTATTTTACACGTTGAAACTTTACTATACTGAGCCGAAGCGGTCCGAAATATTTGCCAAGCAAAGATCACAATAGTATGAAGAAAAAATTTCGCTTTTTCAAACAAAAGTTAAGGCTGGTAACCTCGCTCTCGACAATTCATTTCATTCCGGGTGGCTACTGTAAATCTATCTAGACACACGGTGTCAAGCCGTCGAAACAGGCTGGTCATAAGCAAGCGTAGATTATTCACCGAATTCCGCATTCCAAAGTAAAGTTATCCTCTTCATCTCCTTGGTATCATAGGCTATTGAAATTAGTTAAAAGAACTGATACCAAAACATGCTCAACATCGCACCAATATTTGTGTAGAATTGCTCACCATTCCTCGGGACGAACATTTCATCAAATGATTGTTACATGCGATGACACACATAAATGTCTATAACACACAAAATCAATAGGTCAGCACACACACACATGAAACAGCTTTCTTGTTCGCAATAAGTGCTTGAATCAAAAACAAGCTCATTGTATGCTTAGCGGATTTTGAGTATATCCCACTTTGAACTGATTACAAAAAAAAAAAAAAAGAGGGAAGTCATCAACGTTGATCAGTTTTTTTAACAAGTAGAACGAGTGGGTACTGTTCTGAGCAACCACCGCACTGGTCAGTACAGAGCGCGTGCTCTTCTAACAACAAATTGATGCAAGAAAAAAATCAATTTGCTGGAGAGAGAGAGAGAAAGCCAGTTCTGGTCTGTCTATTTCACTCAGCATACAGTCCAGGCATGGCGCCGTCGTTGAGGTGACAAACTGTTTGTGGAGAGATGGATAAACCATGGAAGATAATGTTTTTTATTTTGTTGACTGATGTAATGTTTTTCAGTGCTGTATTTTATTATATTTGACAAAATAAAAATGTCGAGTCTACTAAATTTACCCAAGCATACTAGAGGCAGTTTCAATATTACCAGGCGAAATTTAAATTTAAGAAAGTATTTGAGAATGAAAGAAAGATGTCTATCAGAACTAATATTATTCGTTATGGTGGCGAAACAGTCGCTAAGATGATGAGGATCTGTTTTGAAAACATATGGAGCCATATGTTCCTTTGTATTACAGTTCGTTCTTCCAACTTCCCAAGCCAGTGAATAGAGCAAAGAATTTTTATGAGACAGTAGATTGTGAAAGTAGAAAAAGTAGGAAAGTATGCTGTTGTTTCAAAAGTGGATACTTATATCTTGTAAATGTATTTATGTTGAACTAAATATCCAATTGTGTTCTGGCCGTGCATTATATGGCATAACAAAATTTAGATAGTTTCTGGTTTATATTTATGTTGTAAATTTTGGACGATGTATGCTAAGTAACAGCAGGTTTGATAACATATTGTATTTGTTCATATAATATTGGGAATATAATAATTGGAGCAGTTAACGTTTGGAAGTATAAACTGCCAGCTTATGTTTGATTGCTTATTCTTCTATTTTATTAACAAGTATGAATTAAATCCTAGGAGATGGTTATCAAAAGAAGGTTTGCCTCGGATTTTTAAGTATGTGTATACTCCTAGACACTTCGGCCAGAGTGTTGTATGAATGGGGAAGTTATTTTAATCGAGTTGTGCTTGTCAACGTGCTGTGACTCTTCCTCCCCTCTTTCAATAAAAAGACAACATAAATGTATCTGAAGATGGAAAAAATGACAGAAATACTGTATAAGCATTTTCATTGTTTGCTTATACAATAAAGCTTTCGAAAGTATTTTCGGTAATGTAGGATGTTTAGCGATACTAATTTTATTTCAGTGCATCTTTCCGTTATTTTACGAGTATATAACATCCAACAATGAACCAATTGTTGTGTTCTGTGTTTCTCTCTTACCAGCATAAGAATAAGTGTCAGAAAATATCTGCAATAAACAGGCATAATATACTGGTCTCACAGCCCTAGTCTCTTCAGCTGTAATTCCATACAACCCATCTTGTAGTTTTTATGTCGGTGGTGATACCACACTTTGATGAGAAAGATCTTGGTTTGATTCCTGTTGTAGGAGGAGAACATTAATAAAGGCTTTCGAACTAAAGGTGAACCCCCCCCCCAGAATCATCAGTTTTAATCTCTCATTCCTTCAGCGTAATCTAACAGCCAACCACCAACATAACATTTTTTAAAAATGTTCAAAAGATCTGGCTGTTGCCAACTATGTGCAATTACTCATAATTTTTGCAACTGCGAGAAAAGCTGTTGTTCAGTGATTGATCTGGCTGTCCGCGTATGCATCTTATGGTAGAATTAATTATGATCACAGTGACGTTGGAATTAGGACATGAGAAACTCTATGACAGTTTTCTTTTCAAGATAATTGTGCATCAAAGTGCACGGCGGACTATTTTTCACGTTCTGCAGGAGCATGTTTTTAGCTGGTTATAATATACTAATGTTCTCCCTAAATTCTAATATACTCTGGATACTCTGTTTACATATACATAGTGTACTTATCTTATAAGGAACTTACCTGCATACCATGACAGTCACATTTTCACTAATTCTTCATGTGCAGTGTGTATACTTTAGTGTAGTTTAGCCCATTACTGATTTTTATTTATATGTGGCCCTACCGTTTCACTGCCCGTACGCCAACTGCCGCAGTTAGTAACTGGTTTGTTTCACTTCTATCGCTCCTAGGTGATAACTTCTTTCGTTTTTGTCTACAAAAATATACAGTAAGGTAGACTGTAGTTTAGAATGCATCACTTAGCAACTAAAGTAGTGCACATTGACTTAAGGAAAATCACCCTAGGAATACTAATTTCATAGCAGCATTTCTTAATCTTTTTTTACATCGACATATCATCTTCGTATAATGCTTTCTTGTATTCTGAGATAATTGTAATATTTTATTGTTTATTTCAATTATGTCGTTTATTACATCAAATTTTATTACATTAAACATCAAATATGTCATTTATTAGGCAATGGCTCATCCAATGACTCCATCTCTTCTACAGCGACTGTATAACTTGTCCTTTCCACTATACCGTGTGTGGCATCCAATAAGCAGAATTCTAGTTTCACACTGGGCAATGAATACTGCTTGAAGGCATTCACAAACACTCGTGCCAATATCAAACACAGTCGGTTGAAGAGTGAATATGCTGTTCTCTCGGCCTGGATCATTGTACCCCGACAATGCCGGATAACCAAACTGCATGTTAATGATATTTCTGGGATATAGAATTTACACACGTTTTCTTGATATCGGTAGAACAAGATCTGAATGCTACGGCCTACTTGGATTGTTGTCAACCAAATGCACCCATTCATACTCAGTTTATTTGTCTGTTATCGTTCTTTACTTTCAGCGGAAAAATTCGACACGTGTGTGCAGAATTTGTTAGGATATATGTCTTCTCTAGGCAAGCACTATTTGTGTCGCCCCTAAATTCAAGAAAATTTCTAAACTTAAAAAAAAAGGCGATGTTTTTACTGTCGAAATACAATTTTGCCGTTTATTTCTGCCTTTCAAACTTGCGGCTTCTAGGCATTGTCTTAGTTGCTTAATGGGTTATGAGGACTTTGTGTATGTATTACAAAGTACATATTGTTCAGTAATGATTCCAGGAGAATAGAGATGATACTTCATTGGCCTCGTATTTACCTGGTCTCTATACTCAAATATCTGAAAGAAATGATTGAAAAGCTGTTTGGTATTCGCCGCAGTCCAATTTGCATGGACTAATGGACCAGTATTCCTTGTTGAACACTTCATATACTGTGGAGCTGATGCTTTTCAAGGGGCTATTGCGGATATATTTTCCCTTACTAGTCACTCTTAGGTGGGTGTCACTAAAATTTGACCACTTAGTATTTCAAGCATGTCATATCATTAGTATGACACGCTTGAACAGTTATCTTACAAAAGTTATATTACAAAAATTATCTTGCAAAAGGATTGATGAACGGGAAAAAAAAATCTGAAGAACAGCACTTAAGGCTTGTCGGATTCTCCCTCCTCTCCAGAACAGATTTGAACTCTTATAGAACAACTTCTAAAACTGTATACTGGCGATAGTTCTGCGCCCAAATATTTAGCTAGCTTTGTGATTCCACAGGTTTTGACTGTAGTGTGCAGGGTTAATTTTAATATCACTGCGCGAGACACTGCAACTTCTTACTTTTGCACACGCACCGTATTGTTGGTGCTTCTGGTATGGCGCAGTCTGATGTATTATACTATGTTAATTATGCTATCAACACTCTCTCTCTCTCTGTGTGTGTGTGTGTGTGTGTGTGTGTGTGTGTGTGTGTGTGTGTGTGTGTGTGTGTGTGTGTGTGTGTGTGTGTGTGTGTGTGTGTGTGTGCGCGCGCGCGCGCGCTTTCACAGCTGTTTTGTGAAGATGAAGGCCCAAGTTCGAGGAGAAAATCCTGTCTTCTTTTGCTGTCTTGTAGAAGTCCTAATATCCATAACCAATGGGATTTGAAAGTTCTAGCAAACCACTCGTGGCAAAACTACTGGGCAGTAGAATCATCATGCTAGCGAAGTAATATTAATATAATCAAATATTCAGAGATGATCACTTTTTCAAGAAAGTTTTCGCCATGTTAATTATATCGAATTCTATTTTTAGTAGAATTTAGCACGAACATTTATTTTCATAGAACTTATTCAAATAGACTTCAAAATTGTCTTGCTAAGCATTATACTACTCAGCTGATATTGATCTTAGCGTAGTCCCATGTTAGTGTTTGCTTCATCAATACACATAACAGTACAGAAAATGCCAACTTCGTAGGATGATCCATTTTTGTTCTATTGATCTTTCTTTCCTTTTTTGTATATCATCCCCCCCCCCCACGAAACAGCTTCAAATCCAGCTATGGATATGGATGTTTGCGATGATTGCCTTTAGTGGGTAAGGTGAATTTCACCGCTTCGCTTATTCTAGGCTTGAAGTGGCTTGAAAAATTTCCATGTTTGGTCTCTAGAGCAGAGTTTCCGGACTTTGTAAAAACTATATAAAATCAATAAAAATTAAAAATAAAAAATCTTATTCCGCTATTCCTTATTAGTACTATTAAAATTCGTACTATTCGTACTATAAATTTGTTTTAAACTTATAAGTTTACAAATAAACCTTTCGTGGGCAGGACCGACGAAAAAAGGACAACTCTAAATTACATTTTGATTAAAAAAAAAACGGGAAAAATTTCGACCTTTTTGGAAAGCTACTCAGAAATTGAGTAGGTTTCCAAATTCTGAGCTGGTGTCCAAAAGGTCGAAATATAAATGAGACTTTTCAAGAAGAGTTTCCTATAAGAGAAAGTCAGTTTTAGTGGGCGAGGTCTTCGTAGTTGGGGAATTAGAGCCTGACAATGACATACTATAATCCTTGTTCAAGGATTCGAAGTTTCTTATTCAAACCCATAAACCTTTTAAGTTCACTACTACTACTACTTCTTCTTCTTTTTTTTTTTTTTTAACAAGTCCGCTAGCATCATTTGTGATTTTTTGAAGGGACATCGTAACTAAGTAAACAATTTCACTAACTAAAAAATTATATTAAATCGCTAAAGTTCGCTTTCGAGAATAAATATTGCTCAAATGTTCCGAAATTCCAAAATACGGACATCTATTTGTATTCTAAGAGTGCAGTCTTTTTACTGGGAGTGTCATGCGTGATATTTGATCATAGAATGCTTCATTCTGAGCTCAAAAATCATTTCTTTTAACATACCTATATTGGGAAAAATGATTTGTGAGACATTTTCCCGTTTGTCGGCAAACCACATCTACTTGCAAACCATTTTCTCTATTAGCTTACCTAGTTTTATGGAACTCTTCCTGTATACTTTGTAAGTCCATACCGATGATAATACGTTTCACAGTTGACCATAATGCACGACTGTTTGTACTCGGATTCGATTCAATACATATAATACTCGGATTCAAGAGGCGGCACTCTATGAGTGCCGCCTCTTGAATCCGAGTATTATGTGTATCACATGGCCGTATACTATTTTTAGTACACTTCTTTTTCCCTTTGGTGCTACCGCGCAATCTGTTTTGTTATGCATTGAGACAAGGAAAAAAAAACTGAAGATTTATTATTTTTCTCTCATTAAGAAGAAACAAAAATAAAATCAAATACATACATAACATCTATCTAACTAATACATAAATACACAACAAGCAGCTCAAAAAATACGTTGAGCTGACATTTTTAATATTTCTGTATGACATTTCATTGTGGGTTCAGTACTTTACTTCCAAGCACATAGCTATCGCTATGAAACTGCACGCTTTTCACTGAATAAATAAATATCATGCGTCTCAGAATTCATGGTCAAGCGGATTTAATCGTGATTTAGCTTTAGTGCTTTTCAAAATAAATAAATAAAATAAAATAATAATAAAAATCTTCGGTAATCGATATAACATTAAGCAGACACTCACTTACTTATTCCCATTTGGGTGTTTCCTTAATGTCTGAAGTCTGTGGAAGGATATCTATAGATCAATCTAAAAAATACTGCATCTTACTACTCCCCCCCCCCCCTCTCTCTCTCTCTCTCTTCCCACGATGCTTTTTAACTGAATCGCAGCCGATCGCTGACGGAAGTAAAAAAATTTCTCCCTCAGAAACGATCAACACTATGACGCGCAATTCTTAATAACCACAACTAAACTTGTTTCTTTCTGTATGATTTCAAAGCTGTAGGTTTTAAAAGGTAAAAAATAAATTACCCAAAGGGCATTAATGTGCATTTGACCTAATAATACGCAATAGCACGCAGTAATCTCCCTCGGTTAACATTATTGTGGGTTGAAACGTGTAGAATTTATTTTAGTCCTTTATTGACTATACTTATCAGGCATTTTTTAAATTAACTTAATATCTTGCTTGTCTTTTATTCCGTTCCATCTTAAGGCAAGAAGCGCTTCTTACAAATCTTCTACTTTACCTTGCCCTTCTTTCTGCTTCATTATCCATGACCTACTTAGTAACATTTCAATTCTAGATTTATAGATATTGAAAATTTATGTGTACAGTTCCTTGAATAGTGCTGATAATTTTATATAATGAAAAAAGGGCAGAGTTTATCTGAAAAAGGGAATTCAATTAAACATAAATAGATATGCAATAAACCTCGTAATATATACGTGATATGTTGAAGTACCTTTGCTTCACATTGCATTTGCGGAACTTGGAAGTTTTGCCTTATCCAAGCATTTGTATTGCAAACTAGAACTTTCACGTTAAAGGGCGATAAGCGAGCTTCACACTGATGTGATAATGATGATGATGATCAGCCTGTTTTCTACCCACTACAGGGTGAAAGCTTTTCTCATTGTGGAAGAGTTGGGTCTACTTCTCTCATGGTGACCCAGTCCATCTTGGAGAGTGTATTTATACTTGGATGAATGAAGATGGATGACAATCACAAACAGCCATGCCTAGGCGGGATTCGAACCGGCAGCCTGGAGAGCGGATACGCTAACCACTCGGCCAACCAGGCCGGTCACACTGATATGATGCGGTTTTAAACGTTGCCACCAGTGAAATTGTGGTTATTGTTTGGAATTAAGCTGAAGTAACTAAGGTTGTGGATTATGTTTGTTAATTGCGTGTGTTCTCTGAAAGTTTTGTCTATTTTGGCCATATAGAAAATCCGGCTTTCTGGCAGCAAAAACATTCACTCATCTTCAGTAACTAACTCACCTTCAGTCGAAAATCCCTTCTAAAGGTCATAGACGAGATAGATTTGAACCCCGGTCTTTCCAAAAGAAAGGTCATCGTTGATATGAATGTCTAGTTACTGATTGAGCTACAGTTACTGGACACTCGTGAAACGTGTTGATCCAATGGTATATAAACGACGTAATTAATTAATTAATTTTACTTATATGCAATTTAGCAACTTACGGTAGCAAATAGCATTTCAAGTATTGACAAGATATTCAAATAACAGCAGAAACAGCCCACTGATCACCGTACTCTAGTTGAACCTATTGTTGCCATGTGTACTTGACGTCAGGTCCTAACTGACAAACGGAATAAACTGTGTTATTAAAGGAACGTAATTCATCTTTACTTGCCATTACCCAGGAAATATAGTTAGAAAAGATTCTGATTATTACTTAATTCATTAAATGCATTAAATGCGTTTTGTCAGATTGAAATGAAATAGAAATTGTGTATGTTTGAGCATGTTGATGAATAAAGAGTTTATTAATGAAAAAGATTAAATAGTCTCATTAGAAACGTATGACAAGAACATGTGAGAATTTTTAATGAGTATTTTCATGGAAAACATCAGGCTGCGTTTTCTCATCCATGAATAAGGAATGTATTAAAATCCAAAGTAATAATAATAATAATAATAATAATAATAATAATAATATTCCCTTAGCTTTTCATTTAACAGAGGTAGCAGAGGCACACTTTTACTCCTGAATTTTTGGACATCGTTTCGAAAATTTGTTAATAGTTCTTAATCTCTCACCATCACGATGTTGAATGCATTTATGTTGTGCTAATTAAGAATCGGTGTTATGTTTCTAACTCTGATTCGTATTTATGTATGTACTTTGTGTGTGTGTGTGTGTGTGTGTGTGTGTGTGTGTGTGTGTGTGTGTGTGTGTGTGTGTTTTGTTTTCGAGTGTCCATTTTCCTCAGTTGCTGAATTAAAAACCCGAATTTTTTTCAAGTGGAAAAATTATACTAACTGTACCACATCGATTAACTCTAGAATCAGCTGTAAAAAGACCAAACATCATCGTATAGTTAGAGTATTTTTTCTGTCTTTCTGATCGTAGTATGGCCTTTTCTGTTGTACGTCTCAACCATGGAGATGATATGAGACGTACAACAGAATTATGTGCCATTCGTAACTGTAGTCATATTTAATTTATATTTAATTGTGCTCTTCTAACGATTTTGTTTAATTATTTTTTTTAACATTAGCTAATTTCTTCATTTTTGCTTCCATTAAAAAGCCATAATGAAGTCGCCAGGTAAGTGTTAGTGAAACTAGACGGTTTTATTTAATCTTTGGGAAATTTTTTTATTAGTCGTTGAAGTACCATATATTTATATAAGATTTAATGAAAATGACTACATTTTGTTACAACGTCATTACCGAAAACAATACGGTATTATTAACATTATTAAAATTAGTAATTTTATTATTATTATGGAGCCAGTCATAATACGCAATTACGGTACGGCAAGGAAGGCAACGGGAAACTACTTTGCTTCATAATCATCTCCCTACTACAGTAGCATATTGCTACCCCACCAACCATAAGGTTGAAGAGAAAATACATACACACATTATTATTAGTAGTAGGATTATTATCGCCGCAGTACATGAAGAATTAAAACAAATGATTTTTGCAACAGAAAAACGATCATTCGCAATCAAAGCAGAATAAGTCAGTGCATTCAAAACATTCATTTCAATATCAGTTTTATTGAAATATTGATAGGAAATCCTCATACAGTGTTGAACGCCCTAACCCAAAGGAAACAATAAGTTCTGGAAGCAGCTGTGGAATAATCCAAAAGAACATAATAAAAATAATAACTGGATGAAGGATTTTGACAAACAAAACACTCAACAACACTCAATTACTAATAGTGGTAGGAAGACCTTGTTATTAACAACAAACATTGTTCAACTGCAAGCAAAGAAAGGGAAGAATTTCAGTGCACCAGGCAAAGGTGAATGCTTTGGGTTTTGATTCAAATACCTAAGTACTTATGCTCGATTAGCTCAACAGTTTAACAGATTTTTGCAAACAGGATTAGTTGAAGAGTGGTTGACAACCTTAAGGACATTTTCAATTGAAAGACAAAGAAAAATGAGCTATCCAAGTGATTACCGTCCAGTGCCACCAACAACATTTAAGTTGCTATTCACTGGACTTCTAGCAAGTTTCATTAGTTAACATTTATTGCGACATCGACGTTTGCTGATTGAACAAAGAATCAGTTGTTAAGTGACAAAATATATATTTTTTTTTAATTCCAAAAGACGAAAACCAAACTTGTATTTGTCGTGGATTGATTATAAGAAAACATTTGACTTGGATTAGAAATTGGACTACTTGGATTAGAAAATGTCTAGTAGAAATTTTCGGAGTAAATTAAAATGTCAGAAAATTCCAAGTATAAGTTACTGTATAACCGCATAGAAAACCCAGTTAATAAGCAATGGAAACATTCTAAGTGCAGTGAATATGACGAGAGGAATTCTGCAAGGTGAATCTTTATCGCCTTCTAACGAATGTGTGAGAGAGATTCGAATCAACGCTATGATTGTTCATCCTGGCATTGATTCCTGTAGCATTAATTCTAAAGGAACTAACTTTAGGTATGAAACATCAAAGCAGGTATGAAAAATATCACATTTGTTGTACATTCATGATATTAAACTATATGGAAATTATAAAGAGAAATCATTGCACAATGCAGTTCAAGTTATCCATGAAGATATTTGTATCGAATTTGGACTTGATAAATGTACTGTCTATAGTTCGAAGCAAAATAAAAGAGTAAAGGAATCAAATTTACTTACGGATGGAGAATTAAATCCTAGTCCCAGGACTAATCTTACAAATACCTTACTTGAGGACGACATTTTTATCCAGTAGTCAAAACAAATATTTAAAAAAATTTTAAAAAAAGCTGGCTCTGAATATCAAAACACAGTCAGGAAAGTTCTGATGTCTAAACTCAGTGGAGGTAACATTGCAATAGCAATCAGTAGTATTTGGGCTAAATAGTAGTAGTAGTAGGGGCACTTTGAACAAGATCAAGATAAAAGCACTTTGAACAAGATCAACGTAGGGAAAAAGCTGATGATGTTAACTTTTGCAAGCCAAGCAAAGAATAGAAGAAGAAGAAAAGTGTTCATTGAATGATTGCACTAAGGTAAGCACAGAAAATATACTAATTAAAGTTCACAAAGAAAAATTTGTGAATGAATGGTAGAATCAAAAAAAAAACAGTATAAGGAAAGAAGTAACAAAAAGTGATCAGAAGTTTAGAAAAGTAAAGCACTTCATGGTCAGTATTTGAAAGACATTGAAGGAAAACTTAACAGTTGCTTTACTTTATAATGACTTTAGCTAGATACAATCAAAAAAATACAGAAACGCTAATATTTCTGCTCAAAAACAAGCATTGCACACGAATATATTAAACGCGAAGACTGAAAGAATCAGTAATGACAGCAAATGCCGAATTTGCAGATATAAAGAAGAAACAATGGACTCTTACAAGTTCTTGCAGGAAGATTGCTAATAGAGCCTACAAGCAAAGGCATGATCTGGTTACAAAACCTGTAGACTGGAACTTGTAGAAAATATGGTTTCCCAACTTACAAAGCCACTTGGGAACATACAATTGAAAAAGTTATTGAAAATTAAACCGCGAAGACGTTATGAGACTTTAAAAAAAATTCAGACTAATAGACATCCGGAACAAAATATCACTGTAGTTGAATAACATTAGCTTACTGGTGGTAATATTCATGGATATTTTACTACGTCATTACATAATAGAGTAAGGAAAAATGCGGATGAGAGTGGGTGATTGAAATTTATCGAATTTAGAACAAAAGAGTAGCAACAGTTCCAATTATCATAGGAGCACTAGGATCAATGCTATTTCATGTTTCTTGCATTCTTGACTGTGAAATCTATCTGTTGAATATAATAATAATAATAATAATAATAATAATAATTTATATAATTATTATAAGATATTTTAATGCTACCTTATCTGTCAAATAAATATATACGTATATATACTATACAATTTAGGCAAAAATGCTCCAATCTCTCATATGTGGTTCATTTCAAATTCCAGTTAACACCATAATTTGCATACTGTTCGACTCATATACAAGAACAATTAATATATTTTAATAATACCAATATTAATAATAATAATTTTAATTTATCTCTAAAATATTTACATATTCACAATAATATCGTGAGTGATATTCCAACATGTTACTAAAGTTCAGCACTAAGTGCTGCATATATGGTTCATTTTCTACATTAGATTTCAATAATGTTTTTATGATTTTTTGCTTATATATTATGTACACTGGTTTCCAAAACCTAAGGATGAACACTGTTACTGAAGATTATAACTGCAAATTCAGACGAATTAGTGTACATATTCAAATTTTCGAATCGCTCACAAAGGTGTCACATTAAAGCACTCAATATGTTAAAAGGCAAAAGGCTGCTTTAAGCAAACTATACCGCAGAATTGTGATAGTTTGCCTGCTTGCGGGATGAAAACCCCCAGATAAACTTGCGGAAAAACCATGCTGTGCACGCCCAAGACCGGAGAACTTGGCTGATGAAATTCCTTAAGCTCTTCACGTTGTAGACGGGAATCGAACCTAGAACACTCCTTCCCCAGGAACATTATAGGAAGATTATAACTGCAAATTCAGACGAATTAGTGTACATATTCAAATTTTCGAATCGCTCACAAAGGTGTCACATTAAAGCACTCAATATGTTAAAAGGAATATGGTTGCGAAGCGCAAAGCCACTAGGCTAACCGCGCGGACAACTGTGTATCAATTATGTGAATAAAATAATAATAATACAGTTTACTGCTATAGTGTGGTATTATATTTTAAAATTTACAGTGTGGAATTTTGAATTGCAATTTTTTTTAGTTGACGTGCAGAAGGGAATACTGGTTACATTCATTAATGGATAACGATTTTTAAGGTACAATATTACTATAATAGTAGTTTTTTATTGTTTACCAACTTTTTAATTTGTTTATCAATATAAAGGATAATAATTTAGAAATAATTATATTTATATTTTAATTCATTAAATTCAAGTGTACAGAATGTTAATATGTATAAAATATATGGCATAACTTACAGAGATAAGTGTGAAATAAAAAAGCAGAGGGTAGAAATAAAGAAAATGGAAGTGGAAAATGAAGTGATTTGAAAAGATCAATAGAAAGCATCGATCAAGTAGAAGAATAATTGAAATAAAGTCTTAAGATAATGACCACATTAAATAACTGAAAATAAAAATTGGAGCTGTGTACTACGAAATAATTAATTTACTGTTTAATTAATTAAAACATTTCTCTACTGTGGTTTTCGTGTTAAAACTAATAAATTGATTGTAATTTGAAATAGGTGATTCGGATGTAGTGAGTGAGTAGACCAGACTCTGCTAACTAACTATATATATATATATATATATATATATTTATATATACTGTTTGGAAAAAAGTCAACGGACACCATGGGCAAGGTGCATCGTCCTGTGTAACGAGTAACATGTTTGTAGCCGGTATAAATTGAGGAATATGATGCTCCCAAGTCAGCGCAACTGCGTCCGGGTGAAATGGCTGCGAGAAGGGAACTGACGGAGTTTGAAAGAGGCGTTGTGATAGAATGCCGTGCTACAGGCTTATCTGACCGGAAAATTGTTGACAAATTGGGCTATCCAAAGTCAACAATCAGTGATATCATACTGAGTTGGAAGCAGATGATCAACTGCAAGTGCTACCCGCAGTGGACGACCTGCTACACTCACTGAACTTGAGTGTAGCAGGTCGTCTGTGTGCTACGACGGATAATATGTAAAAACCTCCATTCGTCGGCCTTACACGTTGAATGCGAAGTTCTGGGAATCGACTGGAACACAAATCTGCACAAAAGTGGAGCCGAGGCTCACCGCATGGGTTTCCATGGTAGGACTGC
Source organism: Typopeltis vanoorti (assembly GCF_054136105.1). Classification (NCBI taxonomy): domain Eukaryota; kingdom Metazoa; phylum Arthropoda; class Arachnida; order Uropygi; family Thelyphonidae; genus Typopeltis; species Typopeltis vanoorti. The sequence continues at coordinate 87,800,475 of NC_143564.1, read as the reverse complement.
AATATGCAAGCCCCACATTACCCGAAACAACGTGCAGCATCGTCTGAAATGGGGCAAGAGTGTGTACAGTAGGACGTAGAAGCAGCTTGGAAAGCTGTGTTATGGAGCGACGAATCACGCTACATCCTTTTCCGAGCAGATAGACGGGTGTGAGTGTTGGGGATGCCCGGTTTACGTTTCTTACCAGAGTACGTAACTCCAACTATATTTCAATAATACAGGTGTAATTATCGTAAACATAGAACCACATATACTGCATAACGAGGCCTACCACTACTCTCTACGCCACCAGACATTTCAACAATATATACGAATAACTTTGAAAGAGCATTATTATTATTATTTTTATTATATGGTCATCTCCATGGAGTCATTAGACTCATCACAGGAGACCCAAACTATTCACACAATATCTATCATACTTCTTGAACTCATTGACAGACGAAGTACTCAGAACTGAGTCAGGCAACGTATTCTATTCATTCGTCACTCCAAGCGAAAAATCTAGTCCTCACACCCTTGTTAACCGCACTCTTATTTAATTTCCAGGGATGACCTCTTGGTGTTCCACTCTAGCAAACTGCTGAAATATTTCCCTACCATCAATCCTATAAAACCCTTTTAATAACTTAAATGTTTCATCTTATCTCTCCCCCTTCTCTGCCTAGCAACCAACTTCTGTAACCGACAAACTCTCAATCTATCAATGTAGGGAGCATAGTTTAACACCACTCACCAACTTGGTCACTTGCCTTTGAATCTTTTCTACCACTTCATCTCCAAGGAATCCGGACGACCAGACCTGAGCACAGTAATCCAGATACAGATGTATCAATGCCTTATAAAGAGGAATAATAACTTCTTTATCTCTACATGTTAGTTTGTTCTTCAATAACCAAGTAATTCTATGAGTTATCTCGAACACCTTAGTAATATGCCCTCTGAACTTAACCCTCTATTTACCAACACCCCCAAGTCCCTAGCCTCATCAATCTCTTGGAATACAGTTCCATCAATGAGGTACAGACCTTTTAATCTTTTAATTCGAAAATGCATAACTTTTTTTTCCACATTGAACTGGCATCCATTATCTTTTGCCCATACCGCCAGCTTATTTAAATCACCCTACAAGCTCTCTACATAGTTTGATTAATTATCGCGCTACCCAACTTTGCATCATCAGCAAACAATTGAATATCTCCGTTCAAGTCATTTCCTATATCATGTATGTACAAATTAAACAATAATGGACCAAGTACAGAGCCTTGCGGCACACCACTGGTCATATTCTTCATCCTGGACTCTGCTTCTCCATACAGTACTTTTTGGTATCTGTCCATTAGCCATTCTGGTACACACTTCACTAGTTTAGTATCCATCCTCATTTGTTCTAATTTGCGTAACAGTATTCCATGAGGTATCCTGTCAAAAGCCTTAGCAAAATCCAGCAATATTAGTGTCCATTCCCCTTGTCCAACTCAGTTGTCACTCTATTATAAGAAGTTATTAAATTACTAAAGTAAAATCGACCTTTAAACAAAACCATGTCGTCCCTCATATGGTATCATATTCTTATCCACCGATTCCTGGAATTTGTTGTAAGAAACTTTTGCAACATTTTTACCATCTCAGGAGTGATGAGGTGTGTACCTCAGTCTTAGAGCCTCCTTTATGCAAAGGAACCATTTTACCTTTTACCTTCCTTCCAGTCCCTAGGGGACTTTACTAGAGCTCAGACTTGAGTTAAACAGCCAAGTAAGAAGCATTAACATATGCCTTGTACATTAACGTAATACCCGAGCTGATATCCCATCCAAATTTACAGCAGTATTTGTATTTAAATTCTGCACTATCCAAAGTACATCTGATTCATTAACTTCAATTCTCATATAAATTATTGCTACATAGGACACAGAAATATCCTCACTCCGGTGATGGACTTTTGAAAAGTGCTCACTCAGTAACTCTATTATGACATCTGACTCAGTCACCTCGATACCATCAGCGTTCATTAAAGTTCTCCTTTCAAAGTCTTTTTACTTGCCACGTAGCGAAAGAATTCTTTGGAATTTCCTTTGACCTGCTTGGCCAAGATCTTTTCATAATCTGATTTAGCCTTCCTTACTATGCTGGTAACCTTCCTAGCCTGAGCTTTGTACTTCTTGTTAGTATGCTGATCACCTTTCTCCTTGTAAATCATCCATAACACTTTCTTTTTTTCTTTGCAGATCACACGTAATGCTACTACTTATCCATATAACGCCCACTTTATTTATCTTCATAACCATGGGAATACATTCCGATGTTGTTTCCTTCATATACCCGTTGATTATATCCCATACACTGCTAACATCTTTCCCCTGCAATTTTTTATGCCATGGGATGGCTGTAAGCTGCCACTGAAGCTCGTTATAATTACCTAACCTGTAGTTCCGTATATCCCCCTTCTTAAGAGAGAATAAATTAATTTTGCAACCTCCCAAGTCAATACCGTATGATCATTCTCAACAGTTGGAGGTAACGTGGTCACCTTACTTATGAAAAGGACTTCTGAACCTGTGACCAGATCGCAGCACTCTCACACCACGAGTCCCTTCAGTTATATGCTGTTTCAAGTAATTATCTCTTAGAAGATACATGAATTCCATTTCCTTTTTGCCACGTGATCGTTCCTTTTTTCCAGTCGGCATCACTATAGTTAAAATTCCCCATAATAATTACTCAACGTGCAGTCATTGCGCTAATTTGCTGATGCATATCTTCTACATCACCCCTTTGTACCACCCTGGCCTATAGTGGCCTATAGCAGCAACCAACCAACTGTATACTTGGTTCCGTTGGACGCTATTTGATACCTGCTCTGATCAACAATCTTCCATACAACTGAAAACACCTAACTAGTTATCAAACGCTAAAACAAGAACTTTGGAAGTTATACCAGCACAATTAGCACAACAGATCCGTAGAACCGAAAGGCTATACGGGATCAGTTATCGAGGAGGCTAAAGGAAAACAGATGCACATATACACCAAAATACCAACAGTAAATAAACAATAATCCTCCTGTCTTCACAAAAGCTTAATGTAGTTTCGAAGACTGTTGGGTTATAAAGTTACACTAAATTCCTATCGATATTGGTTAAGGTAATGGTAACCTACAATTAACTTCCAGGTTACATTACCCTGACCGATATCATCTACAGAACATTGTCCCTGTACTGACTCTTAAAGGATATCATTTACTCCTTAGATCAATGATTCCCAAACTTTTTCGGTCCACGGCGCGCTTAGTGTATCAGGATTTTTCCACAGCGCCCAAAGTCAGAACATAGGCCTACCTAATATCTGCAGTTCGCAATTGTTGCGATTAGGTTGGCTAAGTCAAAAAAATAAATGAAACACGCATTTCAAATTCACAAACAATTTATGTAAAAAGTATTAAATAAGTACATATTTTAAACAATCAAATCATTGAATAAATAAATCGTAATTAGTGGGTCGGGTGAGCCTGTTGTTCACTGCACATATTCTCAAATCTTGGAATCAAACTGGACACAGCCGCCCTCATTTCCTGTTCCACGTTGATTTTTTCGCACGACACTTGCTTTTTATCACAGCGACCGCCGAAAACTCAGCTTCGCACAAATATGACGTCGCAAATGGAATTAATATTCGCTGAGCTTTGCCACTTAGCAGCAGATATTTATCTTTTATTGATATCCAAAAGTCAGTTAATTCCATGCTGCCAAATTTTGTCTTCAGTGTATTGTCGCAAGACATCTCAATATGATTTCAGTGAAAATATTGGAATGCTCGTAGTTCGCGGCGCCCCACGGCGTCGCGGCGTACAGTTTGGGAACCACTGCCTTAGACAATGAGTTTCATCCCTAATTACATATACAATACTCCACTCTCATTGTGCATATAATAATAACAAGTGTGTCTTAGTCTACACCTATCAGTATTCTTCATAACTTTATAATTATTTATCTAAAAATTAATGTTGCACTGTATCATATAGTACATTCAGTAACATCATGTACTACAACTGAAAAAATATATGAACTGTATTAAAATAGAGTATACTGTGTACGTATATTCAACAAACAAATCTCTCTCTCTCTTTTGTTTTCTTTTTTTCTCAACTGAATATATAGAATTGAGTGTGAGTTATATATATTGTAAATAATTCAGGTTAACAATTTCGCAAACTTTGAAAAAAAAAAAAAAAAAAAAATATATATATATATATATATATATATATATATATTAAACTATTACTGTCATCGTTATTATGAACAATAATACATTAATTGTTCTATTGTATGAATTGCACATTATGCAAAGTATAATATGAACTGGAATTTCAACTGAACCACATAAAATTATTACAGGTAACTCAGATGTCAAAGCGGAATAGCATATTTCAAGTTAAAAGTAAAATAATGAAAATAATAGTTCATTTGTGAGATATTACAGGTAGTGAGCTAGAGATATTTAGATATTTTAAATGTTTAAAGAAACCTGTTTAAATTCAGCTTTTAGAGTACAGCTTTACATATCTATTTGTATAGTCTATCCATTTTAATCGGTTTTTGTGGAATACTTTGCTTCAATAAGTTATCGGGCGCTTGCTTCTTCTTTTTTTTTTTTTATAATTAATCCCCAATTTAGAGATTTTTATGGTAGAAGCATCCGAAGTTAATCACTTTGTAAGACTGTAAACAGATCTTAAATAAAACAGTACAGTATGTAACCTGAAGAATATTACTTTCTTAAAATCTGATTTTATAAGATTCTACTATTAAAAACTATTAAAATCATATCTTATCAGATATAATTTTAATAGTTTTAGCTTCCATCTAAATCAGTGGTTCTTAACCTGGGGCATGTGCCCCCTGGAGGTGCGAGAAAGCATTTCCAGGGATGCGAGAGAAGTTTCTAAATTTTTCTGGTGTACACAGTTAGAACCTTATCCACAGTGGCAAAAGCAGCATTGCAGACACTTTTACCATTTGCCACCACCTTCCTGTGTGAAATGGGATTTTCATCACTTTTGCACATAAAAACAAAAGCCAGAAATCGCTTAAATGCAAGTGATGACTTACGCTTGGCTCTTTCAAAAAAGGAGCCTCGCTTCAAAAGTATTATTATGAATAAACAACAACATAGTCATTAAAAATTGAGATATTGTTTTGTATGTATATGTAAATGTATGTGTTTATTTTTCAAAAAATAAATTATCTTGCAATAGATGTAATTTCCTAAATAAAGAAATAGAAACACATTTTTCAAGTGGGTGCGAGAACTTATTTTTAGATTCAAGGGGGTGCCGATCACTAAAAATGTTAAGATCCACTGATCTAAATGATTCGATTTCGCTGGCATACGTTGCGAAAGATGGCTAGTCGGAGTAGAACTCGTTGGAAGTATTTTACAGTTTGGGAACTAAAGTAGAAATATGTCAGATAGCTAAGTTACTGTAATGTGTTTATTTTAAATAGTTTATTCTTTTTTCTCCTCCTCCTGTTATAAAAATGTTTTTATAAACTCGCTACCATAAATGAAGAAAATCAGTTGGGCACGTGCATTTAGATGAATGCAGCATCGCAGAAAGGTATGTTAATTGATATAAACTTCTAAATATTTTCATTCAAATTAATGGTAAATCATTCCCACTCACCTTACTCCAGATTCGTTCCTGCAGATATAATGCCGTGCTCTCAAAGAGCAAAAGAATATCCGAAAAGTTCGTGGTGGCGTCGAGCACTGTTACTCATTTCTGACGATAGTTGATATTAGACTGGTTAGTGAACTTGGCCTCCATTGGCGACTTATGTGTACATGTTGCTAAGTAACGCTGAGTAACCATAACAACCTAATCCAATCCAAGGACATTGACACTGACAATCATTGCGAGTACATATTAAAAATGTAATCAAACGGGAATAAGAACTAGCGATTGTATTATAATTATATTATTTTTTCACTTGGAAATAATAATTTTTCTTACAAACAAAACCCAGGTGAAAATAAATTGTAGGAAGGGAAGGTAAACGTGTGGGCGGATATGCGAATGGCGCTTTGCGTGAAAATTTGCTTGCGTGCGAATCAGCACATTCATAATCCAGATATCCACAGAATAAAAAATATCCTCGAGAAGAGGTTTCTCCATTTGAAATATCCAAAAAGTTTATGAAATTAATAAAGATTTTATTAATTTGATAACTATGATAGTTCAGATGTCTTTCTCATAAAAACGAGCGCTACAACTTAGGAATTCCGTATAAATAAATAAAGTAAAAAAGAATTCTTGTAAATTAATAACATAAATGAATAATTTTATAAATGAAACTATCATTTGTAATGACAGTTTAATGTTATAACTAACCCTTATTATTTATTTCAGTATAGTCATTAATTTTCCCTTAAATATGCATTTGTAAAATTCTTAAATACATACTTATTACTTGATAAGCGCTTACTACTTGATTAAAACTTGTAGTTATTACGTACTATAGTTCTTTATCATTTTCCCTCTTAGGTGAAAGGAGTCATGTACGTAACCTATTTATTTATTTTGCACACATGAATATTATGCAAACCTACCATAAATGTTTGCAACAGTACTTACTAATACCACTAACTCACTAATAAGCTCACGACTTTCTTGGTTGAGCTTAAATTCATATTATTTTTTTAAGTCGAACAGCAACCTGACTATAGGAAGTAGATTAGAACCAATCACATAGCTACCATACTCACTGAAATGTTTATCCCGTTAATTTATCAGACATGAATTTCGCCTTTCCGAAAGAATTGTTAGGTGATCAGTTGCACATTACTTGAAGCTTCAGCATCCTTTTCAGCTGATGATTTAGAAGACTAACGTTTAGAAACTTCATAGAAGTTTTAGACTGAGTGAAAACTGTTCCATTCCCCCTCAGTCTATTTGAATAATTTCTCACAAGCTACTACCTTTCATAAAGGATGATTCCTCAGGCGACTGTTTGTGGATATTTATACTAAGATGCTACACTTAGATGTCCAAGGATATTTAGCCAACAGTATCACATACCGTATTAGAAATACCATATGCATATACATATTGCTGGCATACAGGATTTCCAGTATCTAGTACGGTATTAGAAATACCAAGGATTTCTAAAAATTTATCAATACAGTCCTCCGATTATTACCAAAAAAAAAAAAAAAAACTTGGATTGGTAGGAATTACTGCCGAAACAACTAATAAGGCTATATGGCTCGTATATTATGTCTGTTAATTGAATGCATGTGTTCTCAGGCTGGTTTATCTGTTTGGTGAGAGGAAAATAAACAGTGAACACTCCAATATAAAAATAAGCTTAGAAATATAACACCTGATATGAGAGTTCTGAGGAGGAAAATCAGTGCAGAGATGATCAAATCAGAGACTTGAAAATAATAGAAATTTGAAAATAAGGCTGTTGATCGCAAACTTCTTATGTAGGTGTATACTTTACGAGGTGTGCACTAGAAAATGATTATGAAGATAAGGTATTAATAAATTTCGATACTCACCCAAATTAACAGATATGTCTGAAATAAAATAAATAATGATTTTACATTAGAAAATTTAATTTTTATTATATAAGCTGAAAAAAATGTTATAAAGTGAAGTCGCGAGCAGAGGCAGAGCTGGATCATTTGAATTGTGGCCGAAATCATTAAGGGTGTGAGGATATCGATAAATTGCATGTGTTCTATATAGGCAAACAGGCCACCAGGAAACGCATGAAACGTTTAAAAGCTCTAGTTTCCAAGAGGAAAATTCTGTCATATCTTAATTAGAGCAGTTAACTCGCTATCAGTTAAAAATTTCTTATAAAGATTTCTCGTGTTCTAGAGGGAGTCGAACCTACATCTTCTAATCGGAGGGCAAATGTTACGGCATTCTCTCCATTCCTACAGAGTTGGAATAAACAATTACAATCGGTAATAGAAAACAGAAACCAGCATAACTAAGTAGTTTTGACAAATATTATGCTAGGTTGTAAGGTAGAGTCCCTATCGACTATGTGCCTTAGAGGGATACTATAAGGGATACTGTTTATTCTCTGATTATAGCTTTATTTAAATAGTAGAGGTGAGGTGCTACTGAACGTTTAGATGACACTGTGTTTTAAGATTTTCGGGAAGGTGTGCATTTTGTTTTTATCAGCTGCTTGTTGTCACCGACTGCGTTATTGTTGATGGCAATATTTTCACGTTGGTTCAGGGCATAAAATATGCAGGAGAGTAGAAACAGGAAGTGATCACAATTTAGTTTTGCCAAGATAAATATGAATTTCATATTGAAAAAAAAAAGTTTACATGCGTGTTAAGGAGAATAAAAGTTAAGGGTTTTAGTGTTGAACTATAGACAGCAGTAAATATTATTGAAGAAAAAATTAAAGAGATTGTAAACGAGAATCAAACCTTGGAGACTTATTGGCAGAGCGAAGAAAATATTAATTGATTCAGCCAACGAGGGAATTGATTAAGGTGTTTGCAAGAGTGTTTGAAAATCAGAAGTTCATTGTCGACTCAGGAAGTTAAAGAAACAGTAAACAGTGCTGAAATTAAAAAAAGTATATTGACAGTTCCTAATAAATAAGTTAACATGTATTTTGAGAGAATACTGAGAAAAATTTAAAAATAGGGAGTTATGTATAATAATAAACAAAAGTTTGGGAAAATTTTGGTAAGAATATAGAAGATAAACTACAAAGGTGATGAAATGATTGAAAAGCTTGGAAATGGAGGAAAGAGTGCTGTAAAAGAAATCAGAGATGAAAAAAAAAATGACTTAAAGACCGAGGATAAAGATATGCTGGATGTCAGAAGTAATTATTTTTGAAACGTTAAATGAAACAAGCAGGCATAACAGAACGGAGGTAGAAAACATTAAAGGGGAATGTGATTAGGAACAAATATTATGCCGTATAATGTAGAGAAACTAAAGAAACTTTTTTCTATACATATTCTGTGGCGCAAGCAAGAAAGTTTATTCTCAGTGAATTCGGTATTTTATCTTCTTACCTCAGAAAACTCGACGGCAGAGCTCATAGTATTTCACGCGATGTTGTCAGTTTAGTTTAGGAACACAAGATTGCGGGAGTTGCGCGCATTACTTTTACCTCAATATATTCAATTTGGACTTAACTGTCGGTGATGGCTGATGGTGGACTAAAGGAACTCTGCCTACTTCTATGAAGAATAAAAGCCGTTAGAGAATTAATTTAATTCATTATTTCTTATTGGTTTCCACACTTACGAAAGACATTTCTTTCGATGACACCTTAAATGATACTGGAAAAAAATAGCATGAAAGATTTTTCAAGCTGCGACTACTAATTTTTTAGGGTCTATTAAAATTCTGATGCAGCTATAAGCGAAAGACTTTTAAACTTCAAAATATATTTATATGTTCAATCTATAGTTTCATATAAAAAATGCAATTATTATTTACTCGTAATTTTGATGCGCGAAAATCTGGAAGATGACAGATAGCTCAAATTAAATATTTTTGAATTAGTCAGACTCTTTTAGTTTCACTTCATAGGAATGCCAAGAATTTTAGGTTTGCTGCTCACTGTTATTACTACTTACATAACTATTTATCATATCCTCTTTCTGTCTCCCTCTCTCTCTTAATTACAATCAAAAATGAATAAAAACCAAATGATCAATCCGATAAGAAAAAAGAAAACGGCCTAGGACAACTATAGACTTCTGGAAGATTCGGGAAGACGTCGAAGATTTTATCAGGTTTATTTTATATTTACGGCTGAAGCAACTCACCGGCTATGAGGACAATGTATTATGCATGCTAACTGCGTGTATTGTAATGGCCTATATGCCTGTTCTGAGGGAAGAAAAACCCGAGAAGAAAAAAAACAACTGTACAACCGTATGAGACCGGCTCACTTACCATTAGATGTAAAGCCCTGATAAAGGTTCTTCGCATCCTAGACGAACCTAGGTCTTTTTAACCAAAGGGCATGGTCAAAACCGGCTGAGCTACGGAAGCTCCTCTTCGAACATAATTATAAAATCGTTTATAACAACACTACTAAAACGTATAAGACTTGCAAAAGCATATTATATAAAAGTTTAGTCTAGGAAGGCTAAAAGAGATTTTGGTAACTGAGAATGAACTTGAAAAAAATAGAAAGTTTGACATCTAATAAGTCTCTAGAGACGGACAATACGATATCCCATCATATTATATCAAACAATAAAAATGATAGTTAAACCATTAACTTTAATAATGACGTTCGTTGATTTTAGAAGAGGTTCCAGTTGATTGCAGGTGGATTGCAGAAAGGAAAATATTGCCCCAATCTTTAAGAAAGGCCAAAAACGCGACACGGAGAACTGTTGTAAATTCTGTTGAAAATTAAAGTAATGAAGTCTGTTGTTAAAGGCAACTTGGAAACATTTAGACAACAATAAAATTATAAGTGATTCGCAACACAGTGAGGTTGGAAATAGTTTCAACTTCATATATTTGGATTTGAGTAAAGCATTCGATTCTGTACTATACATTAGTCTTATTTGCAGAGAAAATACATCTAGAGTATAGCATAGAAATTGTGGTTAGAAGAATATTTTAGGGATAGAAAGCAGAGTGGTATTGAATATTGTCTCCTATTAGGCTGCGGCAACCAGAGGGGGCTCCACAGAGATCAGTATTAGATCCTTAGGTGTTCTTAATATTTATCAATGATACTCATAATGGAATTAAAAATTAAATGTCTAAATTTTCAGATGACACTAGATAAGGTGTAGTTAATAATGAGGATCAAGGGCTGTTGCTTCAGGTTGATTTTATTAAGTTATTTGGTTGTTTTTTTTTTTGTTTATAGGTTATTATATCTTTTGGTCTGAGAATGGCAGTTACTATTTAACCCTAAAATAAAAAATTGTTCACCTGTGTAGCAAAGATTCAAGGGGAAAGGTAAGAGTATTTGGATAAGAATAAACTTAGAGCAGTAGAAGATGATGAGGACTTAGGAATAATAATGCAGTATAGTATGATATTTTCTAAACAGTGTAGTAAGGCAGCCAAAACTGCAAATGAAATAGTTTCATTCATTTTCAGGAACTTTGCTACTAGACACAAAAATGTAATAATACCGTGTACAAAACAATGATTAGGTTTCATTGAGAGTATTGTATTCAAGTTTGGAGTCCTTTTATTAGAAAGGATATATTGAGGGGGGGGATCTCCCTTTTCTACTCTGAAACTCTGGAACAGAGTACAGCAGTAAAAAGAATGAAAGGGGTAGAAGAGAAGCTTGTTCTGTGAGTTTGGAGTCGAACTGCGAAAGGTATTTGATAGCAGCTGCTCGCTTTTCATTGAGTATAGCAAACATGGGAGAAGTTATTGATGCCAGTTCATATGAACAGTCACCATGGAAATATTTATAGAAGGTGCATGCAGCAGAAACTAAATGCTTGTGTGAAAATGGATCAAGTGACGTGGTAAAAGATTGACAATTAATTAACCTAAGAGTATATTTTGGGCGCACTTAGGGGCACCACACCAGATGTGAGAGCAACATTCAGTAGTTGTGCTGAGTTGTGAATTGTATAGGATTAATAGCTATTTGGAGTAAATTAAGAAATTGAACGAAATAGGAATCGTAGTTTTTTGGATGACTAAGAGGTGTGGTCGTAAATTGTTTATACAAGATATAATTCCAAAAATAGGAATTTATCTTGAATCGCTTTCTGTGTAGATGACGATGATAGTAGTGGTTCTGAGTAGTTGGTGGATTAAATGGTGGAAGATGAAAAGGTGTAGAGTAGAGTAGAGTGTCCTCCCTTGATGAATCCTTGGAGGTGTCTCGTAATAATAATAACTGTTCGGAAACTTTTATATTTTCCCAAGGATCGCGTACTAAGGACACAATTTTAAACTAATAAAGAGTTATTCTAGGTTAATTTAAGAAAATATTATTTTAGCAAAGACCAATCAACCACCGGAATAAACTTTCGGAAAGGCTTGTGGTAGCTATAAAAGCTAATTATTGCTTCTTGATCAATAATAGTATTTTTGTTTAGAATCTTCAGTTTCTAGCAATTGCTTCTTTGGATGATAAAAGTGCATAACTGTACTGGCTGGTGGGTAGGTTGTTTTGAATCTACGGCCGAAGCAACTCAGCCGTTAATTCTGTTAATTGCGCATGTTCTTCTGGTCGGTTTGTATGTTTTGCTGGATAAAAAATCCGAGTTTGCAGACGAAAATCCTCCACCTCCTTATATGAGACCAGCTAACTTCACCTTCATGTGAAAACCCTTTTTAAGAATTCTTCTCATCCTAGACGGGAATAGAATCCAGGTCTTTCCAAACAAAAGACATCGTCGATACCGACGGAGGTTAGTAGAGGCACAAGAAATTTTTTCAGCTGAAGAATAATATTCCTCTTGTTTTATTATATTCCTTTTCAACGTGAATGCGTGTTTATATATATATATATATATATATATATATATATATATATATATATATATATATATATATATATATATATATATATATATATATATATATATATATAAAGGTTTTTAACGAGTAAAAATGAATTTCGAAAAAAAAAAAAAATATATATATATATATATATCTTACAAATTACAGTTAAGCGAATAAAGCCCTGTGTTCTATCGTTGCATTAAGTATACTATTCAGAGACCGCTACGCTTTCTGAGAAATTAGCAGAATTTCTCTGTACTAGCAGTCATTATCTTGACTGGAGATTGATAAGTGCCACGCCCTTAACGGTAGGTAAGGGAAAGAATGTTTCAGACGTAACGTATAGGTAAGAGCACATGAATATTGTATCTGTGTTTGTTAATTCAAGAAGAAGAAGAAGAGTAGTTTATTATTGATTTTTTAAACTGTAAATTGAGTGAGTTGCGTTACTTTATGCAGTATTTTACACACACACACACACACACACACACACAAGGTAAAAAACTTTCTACATATGGAGGACTTTCTACACACACACACACACACACACACATATATATATATATATATATATATATATATATATATATATATATATATATATATATATATATATAAATAATACAGGGTGTCCCATAAGTTCCTAGATATTTCAATAATTCATAAAAATTAGAAAAATTGGTATATTAGGGTGCGGTTTGCACGAAAGTGGATCGCAAGGAGGCGAATTTTTTTTTTTTGGCGGGGAGAAAAAATTTACTTTAAAGTTTCACCGATAGAGGACGCTATACCAGATGCATTATTTGCAAATACGTGCAGATGAGAGTTCTATAAAACGGAGGGTGCACTGCTGACAGCTCGTAATGAATGCGTGCAAATTCCTAGTCATTGGGGGTGAACAGAATTGTTTTTGTGAAAAGAAAAATTTGTTGCTGTGATGCTTACTTTGGTGGTGTGATGATTACGCACCATGAAGGATGTGGAATAGTAACATTTTCGCTATTCCTGTGATTCTTGCAGCTTCCCGTACACTGCTTACACCAAAGATTGTGTAAACAGTGCACGGGAAGCTTGTTGATTGTGCCGCTAGGGTTCATTTGCGATACCACAACGCTGGTACGGGCTTTGGATACCACTGGTCTGCATGTTCGAGGGCGATCTGACACATTTCCAGTTTTCTCAAAAACGTCATATTAGAGACTGTATTCTGGCAGGAGTGATAGGACCTAGACCTTTCTTCATTCTTTTCTGCGTTCAAAACTTCCGTAAAACTTCCTCTACCGATTCCCACTTGCGTAAGACAATTCACTAACAATATCTTATCCACCAATGTGAGCATCACAGCAAAAAATTTTCTTTTCACAAAAACAATTCTGTTCACCTCCAAAGGCTGGGAATTTGCACGCATTCATTACAAGCTGTCAGCGGTACACCCTGCGTTTTATAGAACTCTTATTTGCAAATAATGTGGCATACAGCGTCCTCTAGGTGAAAATTTGAAGTAATTTTTTTCTCTCCGCCAAAACACACACACACACACACACACACACACGGGGGGGGAGGCAGTTAAACATGTAGCAGGCAATTAATCATGAAGGCAGAGGGTGCTAAGAATTCCCAGATAATCAGATCATACTGCCATTGGAAACTAGACCTTGTAATTTTAAACTGTAGGAATGAGGCACGGCTAACTGAAGAGCTAAAGCGACTAAAATGGGACATTCTCGAAAGTTATATTTTTCTCGGTCGATTTCATTTCTTATTAATAAAGGTCGATTACTGAATATTTTTGGCGCAAAGTACGTATGGTAGTTATGCAGTTTCTTTATATTTATTTGGAAGCTGTATATTTTATGCTTTGTTGTCTACTAAATTAGGAAACATCTCGTTTAATATTTACATATTTATCGTTCATTTAGGAATAATGGTAACCTATAATCGTATAAATATCTGATAGGTAATATGCTGAGTATGGTTTAATTATTACACGTAACAATACACTTGTATTCAGGACTCCAGAAATCCATTCCTCCATTCGTCACTTGAGAGTTATCCAAGATAAATGGTGAGTGAATTTTCACAGTCCTTCTAATTTTCAAAATATACTATTCTTCACATAACAGTTTTTTTTCTATTTTAAAACATCATCTCATTCATTGTCAAGCTATTTGATCACGGTGGCTGCCAACGAATTTATTAAAGAAGTTTTATTTCTTCTATTTAATTAATAAAGCTAACAATCATTAAATTCTCAACTGCTGTACTTCTTTCCCTAACAGCTTCTCAGTTGTCATTGCCATAACGTAACAATTGATAAGTTTTAAACATATTTCTATGACTGCAGATGCTCAGTCATAGGTCGTATGCGATGCGTAGTGTCTATTCTCCAATTTTCTACTCAACTCGCCCCCCCCCCTCCCCAAGATTAAATCATGACTGCTCGGCCCTTCCAAGATTAAATCCTGAGTGCGCCACTGAGTGTAATTATATACTTGAACAGTTTACATAATGACAAGGCTTTATAACACTGTTATTTAAAAAAAATATATATTTTGAAAATATGACTGAATGCATCATGAAAAGCGAGTCTAGCTCCATAGGGAGTACTGCCATCCTGTTGTTTATGTGAATTTTACGAGTATTATTTGTCTTTCCTATTAAATTATTGTTTATGGATGATTCACCATTCATTATGAACAATGAACTAAAGAACACAAACTACACTTAACGTTTTGTGAAACGATGCAAAACTGAAGGCGAATTGCAGGGACTAGAAAGTGTTAAAAACACTGGAGGGAATAGTTCTGTTGTACCATCAAGTAAAAACCATCCGGTGAGACGTACTTTCCGAGACAAATTATTATTATTACATGACACCTCCAGGGAGTCCAAAGACTCACCGAGGGAGGGTATCTATTCCACAACTCTCCGTCTCCACCACTACTTTCATCATCTACACAAATGCTATCTACCGCCGATCACCACTAGTATTTTTACAGACAATCACAAATATCCATGTCCACGGCGGGATTCGAACCCGCAACCTTTTGGGTAAAAAGCGGATGCGCTAACCACTCAGCTAACCAAGCTGGCTAAGAATTGCTCAAGGAATTAATGTGGTTACGCTACAAAAGGAAAGTTGCATTTTGTAATACTTGTAAAAAATATTACGAGGCTGCTGACATTAACTCTAGATTGCTACAGGGTTTTCGAGGACCTTTCAAAGTTGAGACATTTAGGTTTCATGAGGTATGACATAGACTTGCCCATAAATCACCAAGGAAACACACCTCTAGCTGCTTGCCAAAGGAAAATGGATCCTAAAATGTTTGAACGTCTTACGTGCCTTTTTAATACAGCATATTATATAGCTAAGTTCTATAAACAATTTACCGAACCCAAAATCTTGATAGCCTTTGCAAAGTAAGCATGATATACACGTAGATTCAGTTCCAGTAGAGCAGTACCAGAATGGGATGAAATGTAAAGAATTTGTGTCAGTTATTGTTGCTGTCATTAAATAAGAATTAGTTACGAAAATCAAAGACTCCAGTAGAATGAGTCTTCTTTTAGATGCTTCTAGAGATATTTGAAATGAGGAGGAACTTGTTCTTTATATGATATATATAGATAAAAATCAGGAAGTCAAAGTGGCATTCGTGTCCGTAATTCCTGTTCAAAACTCCCGGTCACTTTGATATATTAGAGTGAAATGAATAAGTTATTCTTGCCATGAAAGGCTGGTAATTGGTTAGTTTGCATGGGAATAAATGAAGCAGGAAACATGCTAGAAAAAAAAATAATAATGGGCTAGTGGCAAAATTAAAGAGAAATGTGCCAGATCTTATATAATGCATTGTACTACTCATTATTTGAACATGGCTACTTTAAATTCTATTAAAGACGTTGTTTCCTTTGTTTCCTGACATTGAAAAGTAATTAAAAAAATTATATACCTTTTACCAAAATTCACCAAACAGACTGGAAGAAATGGGAAAATTATCAGCCATGTTACAAACAAAAATCCAGAAGTTCAAGTATCTGCATTTAAGATGAGTGTCTGACAGAGTAGGAGCACTGACTGTACTTACTAACAACTACTCTGCACTGGTAATAAGGGAATGATGTGCAATATCAAAAGGCCTGTAAAAGAAAATGAAACGTACTCCTTTGCAAAGAGAATCCATTTATGTTAGATTTTTGAACTTTATTTAAACAACTGCCACTGATTTTTCAATGGGGAAACTTACTAATAACATAATACGTGCAGAGAGCTATTCGAATGTTGAACGAAAAATACTAATAAATAAAGGAATAATGTATTTGATAAAAAGATTTTGTGAAAATGAAACAGAAATTGCCAAAGCTATCTCAATATTTGATACATTTACCTGACCTGAAGATCCGGAAGATTTAGGGAAAGAAGAAATTAATATTTTGCGTAAAGATTTCAGGAAATATTTTGATAATGATAATGAAGAAACAGTTTCAACAAATTTGGTGAAAGAATAGTATACGTTCGAAGTTTTAGGGAAGCATTTAAACATATAAGACCTTTTTTGAAAGAACAGTGGATAATGACAGGTTTCTATTTCTCTCAAAACTGCTTGAAATTGGGGCTAAAATACCACCGAGTGCATCATCGTGTGAACGAGATTTAGTCAAATGAATATAATAAAAGGGAAGTTGAGGTTATCAATGAATTCCTCAACCTTGCATGACTTATTGATGATACATATGAATTACTCTTCTTTGCCATATTTTGTTTTAGATAAGTCGATTGTTAAGTGGCGTTTTGCAACCAAGAAAAGAAACACTGAAAGCCATATGAAGCCGTTATTTACATGAGTTGTGTTGTGGCGTGCACTTTAAACCAATATTAAAAGGAAGAACATTTCTGTATAATTATGCGTAATGTGCAGTAAGAAATAAAGAATGTAATACTTTGTTTTGTCATCGTTGATAACATTCAGTTTTGTTATTTTTTAAATATCACCTATAATAATATTTATATAAAGCAGACCGATACCTTGGTATCGGTCTGCTTTATACTTGGGGGAGTACTTTTTTTCTATTTTTTTTTGTTGTGACTAGTAGATTTAAGTTGTATATTTGGAGCCCTGCTTATATTTATTTCCAGTTAAAGCCTGAATTATTTTGTGTCGAAACTAAAGGTTTCATTGTAGTAGAATAGATTCGTACACATATTAAAATTCCGTATTGTAAAGGTTGGAATCCATGCAGAATATATATTTGTTAATATTTTTAAGTTTAAAAATCTATGTAAATATAAAGGACTAAACATGACCCGCGCACTGTTAATGACATCAGTGATATTTGGTTTCCAACTTGAATTACAATCAATTTTAATCCTAAATAAGCTATCAGGGTGGTTTTATGGTATTTACTTAAAAGTGAAATTTTTTCCCTACTGGGAGGCATTGGCTATATTACAACATTAGCTTAATTACTTTTTCATATATTAATAAAGAGGCATCTATTAATACAGAAGTTCAACGTGCCATTAAAACTTATGTTACTATGTTAAGAAAACATTAAATATCCATTTGTTCCAGGTACACAAATAATGTCCATACTTTGAAACCTTAAAAAAATTCTAGTAATTGAAAACTTATGATGATTCATAACCTGAACTTTTTTTTTTTTTGGTTGGTCTGTGTAGCTCAGTGGAAGTGACGCTTGCATTCTCTGCGCTAATGCTAAGCCGCCCGAAGATAGACTTAAGTTCAAATCTAGTCGCCGACTGGAGGAACTTTTTCTAAATCTTTCTTCGACCGGTTCCCGATTTAGTCGATCTCTGGCACGGGCAAGCGGGTTTTTTCTCCCGGAAACTCAAGAAAATCGACCGTAGAAAACCCTCATTATTTCAGACAGTAACACATCCTGTTAGGGTACGGTACCAAGAGATGGCAGCACTTGTTTTCCGGTCTCTTCATCGGTAGCCGCCTATAATTAGCGATAGTCATGGGTTAGCTATGTCTGATTAGCTGCCGGTGGAGATTGAACTACCCACTTAGTCTCCAAAAGCTAGATATAGGGAGTAGGCGAGGCTTTTCAACCCTAAGGGAATAAAAGGCGTTAGCTGATTTTTTTTATTATTATTACTTGTTTTTTTCGTATCTAAAAAAGGCAGCCATGTATGAATCAAACTATTTAGGATTCTTCCTAAAAGCTGGTTTTAAATGTTAAAGCCTTTTGGCTTCTTTTCTTTATTAATTATATTTTAGCACCGATTGCGAGTTTGCTTACTATAAGACAATTTTCAGGCATAAAGTTTTGCATAATAATAATAATAATAATAAATACACAGTGCATACAATGTCCCAAGATCCACGACCTGCTCAGATTGACTTTCCTAACCATAATTTTAGATCACGATGGTTAGTCTTATACCTATATATATAAATATAAATATATATATATATAAATATATATAAATATAAATATATATAAATATAAATATATATATATATATAAATATATAAATATATATAAATATATAAATATATATATATATAAATATATATATATATAAATATATATAAATATATATAAATATATATAAATATATATATATATATATATATATATATATATATATATATATATATATATATATATATATATGGTCTCCGATGATAAATCGAAACAGTTGTCAGACCAGTCAAATTTATTTACTTTATTTACTTAAGTTTTGTAGATCTGGAAAACACATATGACAAGGTGCCCAGAGAACAGCTTTTCAAGCCACTACACTTATATGAGCTAAATGGAAGATTATAACCGCTCAATACATAGTCTATATTTAAGTCAGCAGTTAGAATTGAAGGAAATTCAGAAAGAATTTCCTGTATTTCCTGATTTCCTGTGATTCTTGAATTTTTTTTAGAATAATGGTGCTAATGCTTATTTTTTTCAAATATATTTAGTAATTTTTTTTTTTGAAAATTTCTTTATAGATTTAAAATAAAAAATCAACAGCTAGATTTTACCCCTGCCTTGATGTTTTGTAGCTTTCAGTTTTTTCGCTCGCTTTCCATTCCGCAAGTCTTCCGGTACTACGCAACCATCCCATATGTATTGCATTTTTTATGTTATGTTATTTTTTATGTTTAGTTTTTAACTGATTGGACTTTTATGTAAACCCTCGCTCTCTGTTATATGGTTCACAACCTATATGAATCGGAAATATTCAGCTATAATTTATTCATTTAGAGCTTACCATGATATCACTGAGCTATCAGGTAGAGACGCCTGGCACTCTTCTCTTGACCTAAATCAAACCACCCTTCGTGGCCTACTCTTTTAATAACAAATGGCAATCACTGCTCTTTCCTCTCCACTGAATAAGGATGTTTTCTACTTTCCATCACATACTGTGGGTCTGTTTTTTGAGAGTTTATTTTCAGTGTTGAGCCATTATACTCAATATTAAAGGTCACGAGATGAAACGAGATTTATACTGTAGGTTTAAATCTCGTTTAAATGTACTTAACTAAACAATTGTTATTACGCACGTAAATCTGGTAAACAAAGATTACTATGGTTTGGTCAGAATTGTTGCGGCAGTTGCTGATTTATCTCATAGATACCGATACTGCATATTTTTAATATATATTTATTGTTTCTATTTTTAATTGTGTATTTCACTATGTAAAAATAAATTCTCATGTACTTTTATTCCTTAAGGAAATAGGTCGAAACCTTTTAGCTCTAACTTTGGATATCCGCTCTCTGTCATCGCCAGTAATTGAGTTAATTTCTATAAACGCTTTGTGTAAGGATGATGAAAATAAGGCAGATAACTGCCTCCTTCTCATGTTTTTTTTTTTTTTTTTATTTATCTTAACTGATATTATTATGTGATATCTTGAGAGTTCTATGTTCGATTTTTCTGAGTAACTCCGGAGTTAAAAATTTGTCTTTCTTTCAAGAGAGGAGGAGAAAAAATAAAGAAAGAACACAGAATCTCTCCTTTCTAACGTAGCTCTGTACACTATAGAATTTATGCAGATTGTAGAATTTATCCGATATCACACAATAATGTTAGTTAGGATTAAGAACACGAGATGGTAGCAGCTGTCTGCTAGTTTATTACTGTGTTTATAAAGTAATGCTTGTGTTGTATTACGGTTTCCTATGTACCTATGTGTGGGTCGTTGACGATTAATTTTTACAATTCATTTTTTTTTTTTCTAAGCCTATACAACAACAGTATTTTCTTCATTTGACAGGATTGTCATACCATATTATGGAATGGTTATTGCTTCAATTTGAATATCTTGGCGACACATTACTCTTACATCTTACTTCTATTATTCCTTCCACTGAAAAGAATATGCTCTCAGAAGGCGAAACGTTCCCCAAATCATGGTCACCATCACCACTGATTTTCTTGATACACATTTTCTGAACGTTGAACAAAGATATTTTGATGTTTATTCAAAACCGGAAAATGTACTCAATAAATTGCTTCTTCAAGCAGTGTAGGATCGCTACGCGATTGTGACAATTGCTAAGGGCGTCTGTGATAGGATTGTTTACTGCTTATCGAAATTGTTACACTAAAAACAAGCGGGCAGGTACGAATATACCAAGGAGACCAAAAATCTAGCTACGATACTGATTTCCGTTTCTTTTGTGTCTTAAATATTTTTTATTAAAATATTTCAGTTATAATAAATAACATATGAATACTTTCGGATATATTAAACCATGTGGCAGTTGATAAGGTCGGAGGTAGAGATGATATACCTCCATTGGTAGTAAACAGATGCCACTGAAATAGTCCTTTCTGATTCGAAGTGTGAAGGGTTGTACAGTTCATAAAAACTGTTCCTAACGTCAACTGGAGAATTTCTTTGTGCGATTGACAAAGTTAGGAAAAATTAATTAGGAATCGCATTCAGAATATTCTTGAAAGATGTCACTTGCTGAGGCACACGGTGCACTATGGCTTCGTTAAGCGCAGATCAGTTATAACAAATCTTATTACTATTTTTGCGATACCGTCACGAGAGAAATAGACCAAGCAATAGCTACAATGTGTATTTGGATTTTAGAAAACTCTTTGATAGCGTTCCACATCAGAGCTTAGTGATCAAAATGCACTAAATAAGTATCGATAATCACTTAGTGAGATAGGTGAGAAATTAGTTAACCGAGAGGTGAGATGACAGGAGATATCAGGGATACTTTCGATACTTCAGGGATCTAATCCGCTTTTGTTCAGAGTAGTATTCAAAGAGCTAAGTTGTTAGGAGTGGGGTACCACAGGTTTCGGTTAGGACACTTGTTGTTTTTATGACCTAAGTTATTTACATAATGATCTTAATATGATGAAAGGTGGACTGGGAAAAGTGGGGTTTAAAACTTAATGTGAACAAACGTATGTATTTCGATGCCGTAAGACGATAATATTAGCTGGATTAAGTTGAATGGATTTAGGCGTTTTGGTTGATAGAGAATTTAAGTTCGGAAATCATATTGGTAAGACAACTAGTAAAGAACAGCAGATTGTAGAATTAATTAAGAGAAGTTTCATTTGTGGGAGAAAGGAAGAAATCGTATCATTATACCAGGTAGTATTGCATTATGACTTCCCAGCTTTACTCATTAAGATTTTTATTTTGTATTCGATATGTAAGCATCTTGCTTTTAGTATATCTTGTATTACACTAAACATATGTGCACTTTTCTCCGTTATTTTCAAAAACAAACGACACTTTTTATATGATTGCTATGGTACAATTTACGTCAATTAATCTCTACTCTGCTGTATTTTAAAGTGAAAGGGAATAGCTCATTAGTTTTTAATGATTTATGCTACCTTGCTTAAATTAGCACGGCAGAAATTTTAACCGTGATAGAGCTTTACAAGCTGTGAGTTTAAAAAAAGTCTAAATCTGATCTGTAGGGCAACAGAACTAAAACAGTGTGCCTGTCTGATTAGGCGAATGGATAGCATCTCGCTCTCATGGGATTCCATTCCCATGGCACTGATGTTAATGAATGTGTTTAGGTAGCAGATGATTTTAATCGCCAGTGTGAGATCGCCACTACCGCTCTCTTTATTTGGAGAATGAAGAATCTTTGAAACATTTTATATTTTAAGTCTCTAAGAGCAGGTTTCCGTATTATCTAATTCTTAACCAATCTATGGTACTAATGAGCTGTAGGTTTGCAGACGTTCTTGTCAAGGAAGATCTTAAAAACAAACTTCCTGAAAAAAATCCGACAACAACGTTCTTCTGGTTATGCATTTTGTAAAGCTTCTAAAACAGGACGTTGTAGATGAATGAATGATACTTTTGAAATTTTGATTGGTTGTTGGTGATAACTAGTTAGTATATAATTCGTGATGAATGAGTATGATGACTATAATAATAAACGGAAAATTTGCTTCAGTACAACACCCTAATTTTTAAAGCAATGAGTTGAAGTGGCTAGATGCAGTATGGTGTAAATTATCACGAACCTTCACCCCCCCTCTCTCTCTCTCTCTCTCTCTCTCTCTCTCTCACACACACACACACACACACATACACAACATAGAATACACTTACAGTGAAGAATTAGCAAAAGAAAACAAATAGATCAAAATAATTACAGCTAGAGGGTATCATTTCCGAGAAATAGTCGTTGACGCAAAATCCTTCTGACCTTGTAGTATCATTAAGTTTTCACTTTAGTGTCACGCGATATTCTAGTTAACATTGAAAAACGAAATGGTCGTTTAAGATAGGTGTAACTCTTCATCAAGAGAGCATCAAGTTCGCAGGCAAAGCTGGTAATGATTCATGGCAGAAACTACGGATCAGTCACTTGATGTGACGGGAAAAAGTTCCCATCCTTTTTAACGACATGCTTCATTGTGTGCTTTATAAACCTAAAGTATTTGTTAATTTCATGTAATTTGGCTTTTATCTTCCAATAAAATCATTACAGCCTCCGTTGATTGGATTTATTTTTTTTGTTTGTTTTTTTCTTTCTTTCTTTATATATTTTTTTTTCTAATTCCAAGTTTTGATTGGATTTGCTTTATATGTATATAATTCCAACTTTAATGTGGGATCTTAGAAGTTGCATGTTTTAAAGGAATATATACATTTCTTCTCCCAGAAATCAGTGTTTCACGAAGCAGTTACTCTTTGAATAACGAGAAATTCGGTAAATTAAGATGCTTGTCAAAAGGTCTAACACTCGCACAAAGTATCTGTATACACCAGTTATGTTTAATAAACTCAATATGAAGAAAAGAAGACATTCATTGTTTACATACAGTTTTTCATTTGGTCATTATGACTAGTAATCGCTAACAGATAGTTCTTGAATTGATTTGAAATTTAACTTTCATGAAAATTCGCTATTTCTTGACACGCAGTTATTGTCAGGGTATAGCTATTACTGCCGAAAGATAAGCTGGAATTTAGAGGGGAAAATTAAATAAGCTTTTTTTGTCGATTAGGAAACATAGAATGATCTTTTGAGCATTTTTTTAAACCAATATTATCCTTAGAGCTTTTATTCTTGGCTATAAATGCTGGACGATTACCTTACTAAATCTGAGTGTTCATCTTCATTGATTAAATTAAGTAAGTATTGATTCATACATATTAAATATTAATCGATCAGTTAGTTTTTCTTTTTCTATAACAGATATCTTCTGGAAATTTCGGAATGAGGTAAATTTTTCTATGAGATAGAATAAAACCTTCCTTACAACTTTGCTATTTATGACGATCCACTCATACGACGCTTTTCAGTTATGGCCAATGATCGTTTTAACAATATTGCATTCGCTCATACGACAGTTTTAGCGACATGACGCTGTCGTGAATCAACTGATGCACAGCATTCGTGAACCCGTGGTTTATTTACGACGTCGTTGCTTGCTATATCTCGGTGTTTCACTGTGAATTGCGAGTTCGTATAAGCTGTTTATAACTAGTATTATTTTATTTCATTGTTGCTATAGTTCCGGTGAAAAGAAGAATACGCGTAAACCCATTGCATTAAATACTAAGATTAAAACTATTAAATTTAGTGACAATGATGTATCGAACACTGAGATACACTGTAGACTATTTACCTCGCACTACTTGCCGTTGCAATTGTTAAAAAAAAGTGCTATAATACAGTTATCCGTGAACGTGACAATCTTATTACCGAAATGGAAAACTTTGAATGGTTTAGAATGTTGATAAAAAAGTATATTTAGGTCAGTTACGCAAACAAAATTTTTCGTTTGCGTAACTGAGGTAAATATATTTTTTATTTACATCATTTACGTACGTATATGGCTGTTTAAAAACATTATTAAACCATGTACATGTACATACAAGTGAAAAAAAAAAATCTGATTTGTTATATGACGAAATTCGCTATACGACGGCGGTCTAGAACCTAACTTGTCGTAAGACTGAGGTCTGTCTATATTCACTTTTTATGGCGGATGAAAGAAATATTTAGGTACTTTTAAATTTTCCTTAGCCCTTTATCGCGTTTTTTTTTTCACTTTAGAAAAGCTAAAAGCAATAATTTAGTCTTAATCGTGTGTTACCAACAGTTTCTGGTATTAGCTCCAACTATTGTACTTTGCTAACATAAGTTTAATTCAGTAGAGCAATAATAATTAAAAAAAAAAAACATTGAGAATGATATGCAGAATAGGATGGGAAAATCATGTAATATTAGTTAATTAAAAGCATAAATGTTATGATAAAATTTTTATCCCTAGAAATCACAGGAATTACAAAATAGTAATTAACAACGGTTCCACTCTCGAATGCTGAATCATGTGGTAATGTGGGAAAAGGATTACATAAGCCAGTAAATTTTGTGGCTCTAAATCTTGCACGCGTTTGTTTTGTTGTTGCTTTGATACTGTTTAGGATGTGATTCGTGAAACCTTTATAAAGGCTTTTTCACTTGAAGGAGCTTGGAAAGGAGGAATTTTCATTTCGCGAAACCAGCAAGCAGGTAATAAGAACATTTTATTGTTCTCGTAGCCTTGGCTTCTTTCATCGTAATTCCAAACAATCCATTGAAAAATAAGAATCATTTTCTTACCTTCATCCACAATTATATATGAAAAGTGAAATTCATATGCCTTAATTAAAGAATATCTGAAATAATGTTTCGATATGATATATAAGTTTCAGCGTTAGAAAGGATGAAAATGTTTTTGTTTTGCTAGAAATGCACGTTGTGCTAAAGCAGCTTCTAGTGATTTGATATCATTTCTTGCTGAATGAAATTGAATACTAGTTAACTGAAATTCTGTGCTATATAAAGCATTGAAAAGGGAGATTGTGCAGAATTATGAATAATCTGAGCGTTCTAAAAATGCACGTATGAATAGTAGTAGTAGGTTCAGAGATACTTTCAGTCAGTTGCCACTTTAAAAAAAATAAAACAATAAGTCCTCTAGCGTTTTTTGTTCTCCAAAGGGGAATTAAAGGCGTTAGAAGACTTATTGTTTTATTTTTAATACATAGGCAAGGCCATTTAGCCCTAACTTTTGAAGACTACTGGGCAACTAGGATCTGACCTTATCCGATCACTGAACAGCTGGCTGAAGACTATCAGTGATTCTAATTGACATTTGAGAAGGAGAGTACAACAAATAGATGCCGCCACATAGTGGTCCCTAACACTATAAATTATCTGAAAGAGTTGAGTTCTATAGTTGATTTTCTTGAGTTTACGGGATAAAAGATCCGAGTTTTAGTGAGAAAACCTACTTTCCCGTGCCAGAGATTACTAATTCGGCAACCGATCGAAGAAAGACTTAGAAAACGTTTCACTAGACAACCGGTCGAAGAAAGGCTTAGAAAAAGTTCCCCTTAATCGGCGACTAGAATAAGGAAATAAAAAAAAGTCTTCGCCAAGATTTGATATTAACAAGGTACACTGCCTGTCATTCTGAAATTTAAAAGAACAACCACTCGCCAAGAAATTCGAATGACATTCGGCTCTTTTGATGAGTACAACCTCTTCAATGGTTGCATTGAGCTAGTTAGCAAATTAAACGGCGTAGGCAGCAGAGTGAATAGCACTGTACCCTTCCCCCATTAGGCCGTGGGTTTGAATCCCATTATGGCATGGTTGTTTGTGAATTTTAGGTGATAGTGACTTTTATCACACTGTGTGAGACCTTCGCTCTTCTTATTCAAGGCTTGACATAGCTTAAAAAAAAAGTATCGTTTGTTTCCGAAAAAAACAAATTATCTAATCATGCCCGCCCATGATAACAATTGTACGATAGGTTTATAACATTTCGTGGTTGGAATTAACATAAAAATAAGAAATATTGTAAACCTGTTTTTTTATGCAAATAAATAAATAGTTCATTTTCGGGATCCAAACAATATTTTCCATATTGAAAAATCCTGATCCATATTACAGAAGACTTCATTTTATATATTATTATAAACAGAAAATATTTTAAGTCATTTGAAACTACTCACTAAAAGCACTTAATTTAATTCAGGGGCTGGATGCCTCTGTTCAACACATGTTCATATGCTTCCTAATAACTACATCGTATCAAAATAATGTAATTTCGCTGGCAGTTTTGTGCATCGTTAACATACTACATGTAAGACAATATACTTCTGAAACAATAATATGCAAGTTATTTTATTTCTAACTAGTTCCATAATCAGGAAAACGATCGTTTCGGTAGCTTATTCTTATTCCCATTAACTAAATCATTGCAATTATTTTTACACGCTCTGGGAAGACCAAAGGGTGGAGATGGCAACAGATAAGTTTGACCTATATATCTCCGATAGTAATTAAATTCTAATTCAGTTTAGTGTAACTATTGTTTCCCCCTGTGAATCTCGCATGATATGCCCCATTTCACAGACAACAGAAGACTTTACCTGAATGAACTGGAAACTGGGATGCCACATTTCGAAGACTTCATACAGCTTTTCGTTTTTTACCACTTCCAAATGCTTATCACATTAATATATAAACCGAGTCCGATGAACAGCTTCTTCAGTATATGTGTCCTGAGAAGTTAATGGTGGTCTTTCTCTCTGGACTGGGCGAGGCAGGTTACGGATGTACGCGTAGCAGTTGTTTATAAATTACTCCTTGCACGCGAAACAGCTATTCACTTTTTCTTTGCACGATCTTAGATATCACATATTCGAGAAAATATGGAAGAGGATCTAATTAAGATATGAAAGAGCTAGCCTATACAAAATAATATTATATTTATTATTAAAAATTAAAGACTACTTCTTCTTCGTAGCTTTATAATAGTCTGTGGATAAAATTGCAAACCTATGTGTGTGTGTGTGTGTGTGTGTGTGAAAGTTTTAACTCTCAAATTTTAATAATAAAAGCTAGTTAAAGCATCTGATGCTATTAAGATATTTCTCTTACTTCTTTTACATCCCATGCGATTTGCATATTTTGATGTTTTTTTAATTGCATCTGTAAGCGTGTTATATTTATGATTTTTATCCGGAGGATAGGAAAAATTTGCCGGCCTAGTGGTTAGCGTACCCACTCTCCAACTAACAGGGTGCGTGTTCGAATCCCGCTGTGGCATGGATGTTTGCTATTCTTACGTTGTGTACTGCTCTAACCTTTGATATGACAGAGTATGTTTTGCTGTCCTTGCGCCATTAAAGCACAAGGAATAACAAACACGTTGAGCGGTTAGCATTATCAGCAAAGAGTACTCATAAAAGACTAAGAAGATAAATTAAGCGTACGATTAGTTTCTTTACGTATATAAAGTTGTGTGTCGTAATAATACTTTTCGAATAAATTCTATAGCTTTTTATTTATTTGGAGGATGTATGAGTTGCGTAAAATACTTATAAATGTGCAGGGAAAAAACAATATAAAAGAAATATATACTGTACTTTCTTTTTGCTGTAACACAATCTCTAGGCATTCAGTATTTTCTTAAATCTATCCAGCTTCCAGCCTCATGATAAAAAAAAAAAAAAAAAAATTACGAACGTTTAACAGTAAGACCATCCCTTTTTTTCGAATTGCCTATTCTATAATAAGCACTATCTTAAAGAATTCATAAAATATTTATATTATATTACACACTTTATTTCTAGGAACGTAATCCAAATTCATGGCATTGAGCTTGTGAGAACTTAGGGTTCGATTTATGATGGCTCGCCTAACCACGGTCTACAGGGTTAAGTCTTAAAAATGGGGAAGTTACGGCACACACAACATACCATCAGTTATTCCTGATATATAACCTGAAGAAGAGAGGGGAGGATGTAGAATACCATGATGGTTCTATATAATAAAGTTTATATTATAACAGCTTTTATTGACAATAGTTTTCTCTTTTTTTTTTTAATCAACAAATTAGTCTGTTATATATATATATATATATATATATATATGGTCTCCGATATTGTTAGATCTATCGGTTCTCTTACGACACTCAAAAATCTGTGTTTGCTAACATTTCCTTTTCCCTTTGGTTTAAAAATGTGAGAGAATTAGCTCTGTTCATAATGCCAACAGTCAAGTTTGTTTCTCATGTGTTTAACTAATTTTAACTAATAGATCTGAGAGTTGAGTTAGAAATTATTTGAGCACTATCTTGTATATTGCTAATTTAGTGTTTTGGTTAATTTCTCTCTCTTATTCTGTTTTTTGTTACCTTATTTAATTTACCGTCTTCACTAAAACTTATGCTTAAATAGGTGGAATATTTTACTTTTCTACAGATTTTCCATTAAGAATACGGTTGTTGAATTTCTTTTTATTTCTGATTTTCGTATCTAATTTGTTATAGAAATTAATGAATCAATTAACGTGTCCTGGATAACGTCATCTGCATAAAGAAAGGAGCTGAGTAAATATCTCCGATTTTGATATAAGGTTTAATGGCCACTATTACATAAATGTAATCCATATAGATGATAAATAACAGTGGTGATAACATGCACCCTGTCTTATTCCTGATTTTACATCAAATCATCTTTCTTTACTTCCCCCCAATTCAATTTGCTGACTGACAACTTAAATGACTATTGCTCTGTACAGTGTCCCATTTACACCATACAAATGTTAATATTTAACAACTTGTCTCCTTATCGTACGCCTTTTCCAGATCTACATTACTTAAATATAGATCCTTGTTATATTCCCATGATTTCTCAAAAGCAGTTTTCTTACCACAAATTTTCATAGCCTTATATTAAATATGCTTCTTTATTCTTATCTAGGACAGCCATTAGGGAAATGCTTCTATAATACCCACATTCAATTTTATTTCTCATTTTATAGATAGTTAATATGAGCGCGCTGCTCCATATATGAGTTATTCACTGTTTCTTTTTCACATTAAACCTTCCTGGTGTCTTTTTGTCTCTTTTTGGATTCCATATGGTCGCTCTTGTACTCATAGGGTATACAGATTGAAGTCTCTGCAAGAAGTGGTAGCATCGCAGCTACTCTTTCCACACAAAATTAATAAGACAATCACAAACATTCACACCATGGTGGGGAACCTACAACCTTTGGGTTGGAGAGCTGGCACGCTATCCACTCGGCCAACTTCTTTGTAATAACTATAAACATTTACCCTTCGACTCGAAGTTACTGATAGCTTTTTATTATCTCGAGTATTGATATGAACTCCTGATTGCATTCCTCGTGAATATTTTCTTTCACTGTATTCCTACTAATAAGTCATAGCCTTACTTATGAACATTGTTAACAAAGAATGAAGTATGACTTCATTTATTATATGAATGATACACGCACATTGAAAGTAATCTCGAACTTGTATTATTATTTAAGAAAAGAAGCAAAATAAAAAAAAATAAAAAATGTGGATTACTTATGTAATATACTTTTCTTTATTCATATAATTTTCACTCAACATGTCGTGAGCTCTTAAAAGATGCAACAATAACGTAAGTTTATAAAATAATTAAAATGTAGATTTTGAATCGTGAGTTGTAGTAGAGGTTCACAGCTCATTTGTAACTGAATTCCTAGCATTGTTCTTTAAAATGTTTGTTTAAAATTAAAAAAAAAAAAAAGAAATGAAATAATTAGCGCCCATGATAGTGTCAAGCAAAACTAATTCCGTCAACGTGGACCTATCTCGTACATCATCTAATCTGTTCAGATTAATGCATCACAGCTTTTCTCGTATATATATAATCATCCAAGCTTGGTTTGCTTCCTCAGTCTTAAGTAAAAGGCTGGTAATATTCCACTAATTCGAGCCCTACCCAAGGGCCTATGAGTTGGGGAAATATTTTCTGAATATGAATGCTGTGCCGAACAAAGCGGAATTTTGCAGCTGCCGATTTTTAATCCATATAACTCGAGTGCTTCTATGTGTTTTTTCAATGTTTTAGGAATGGCGCCTAAAGCACCTATTATTATGGGAACAACTTTTATTTTCTTTTGCTAGATTCGTTCAACCTCGACTTGCAACTCGCGATACATTGTATTTTTTTCAGTTTCTTTGTCGTTAATCAGACTATCTCCTGGTACTGATATTTCGATAAACTGAACACCCGTTTTCACTTTTTTCAGCCACTGTTATATCGGGTGTATTACATTCCAAGCTTTTGTGAGTAGGGATTTTGAAATCCAGAGTATTTTAGCTTTTTCATTCTCAATCACTTTCTGGTGAACTTTATGCTTCCAATAGTCTTTAGATATTTTAAACCCGTACTTTTTACATAAATGCCAGTGAATTATCTTAGCTACGTTATCATGCCTTTTACGGTACTCAATCTGTGCGATTTTGCTGCACCCACTTATAATGTGGTCTACTGTTTCTTCCTTTTCTTTGCACAATCTACATTTACTGTCTTCTTGAATTTTTTGTATTTTTGCCTTTATAACATTGGCTGACATTAACTTGACCCTTGCCAGGTCAAGTTGCTGTCAGCGCAGTCCTCTATGCTGTGAAGGTATTGTCCATGCAATACCTTATTTTTCCATCTTTCATTTCTCACTTTTACTTGATTGGTTTTGTATTCCAATTTTGTCTCCATGGGTTTAAATAAACCCTCTTTCCTTACCTCAGTTAGAAACTTTTCCACTGTTTTGCTGCAGATAATCATTCAGATTTCGTTTTCTTCTTCAATAACTTGCTTTACTTGTAATAATCCTCTGCCTCTTTTTTTGCGTGATAGATAGGACCAATCAATGTCACTGCGACTATTGAGGAGTAGTATTGTATGTACGTGGTGTACTTTTAATTGCCGATGGCAATGTTTTAATTAGGTCATACAGGGTTGCGCTTTGAACCTATGCTGGTATGACATCATCCCCCTCAAACGGTCTGAACTGGTTTGTGATTGTCTTTTGAGATAAGCTGATGTGACGTTGATCGTTTTTTTTACCATCTTTTCTAACTTAATTTTAATTCCTCCCCTTATCAAAAAGTAATTAAATTCTATCCCCCCTCCCTCGTAATAGGATAACGTGTTTGTACATCAACCAATGGGTCAGAGAGTTACGTCATGGAGGCTTGAATTATTTTTGACCCGAGTCGGGGGCATGTGTTTTTCTCCCACTTCAAAGCTTTTTTGTGTATTTTTTTAATGATGGTTTGACCTGTCTTTTCTCTTTCCTCAGTTTCTTGAAAGCTTTTAGGGTAATATTCTTTTTTATGAGATCTACAATTCCCCCCCCCGACCTTGTTTCAACTGCTTTGTAAGCGTTCTTTTGAAAGCTTTTAGGAGAAGATATCTACACTGAATGAATTATTTTCGTTATTATGGTGTTGTATTTTATCTTTCACAAGCTTTTCCAATATTTTAACAAACATTCTTATAAAAAGTTGATAAAAAACTTATATGGTATTAGTATTTGAGCCAATAGTCAAAGTTAAGTTGCTTGTTAGTTAAGGGTCAAAGAACTTAATCTAAGAATTATTATAAGATTCTACTGAAAAACGTTATTCACCAGAACGCAAACATGATAATTCCCTAAAGGTTCTTTTGAAACCTGAATTTTATTTTTTATTTTTTGATTAATTTGAAACACAAACTGACTTAATCTACACTGACTCATTTGTAATACAACAGCTGTATTTTTATTTGAATTTTAATCTATGATTGTAAGTTTTTTGGCTGTTAATAATTGGTATTCTTTATTTAGAACTAATCAACATTCATTGACCCAATGGGAATATAATATTGCTATTTTTTTATTTAATTTTCACTTTTAATAGGCTTGAATATTATATCATTTCTTATTTTCATGAATATATTATTATTATTATTACTTTAAGTAAAAGGTCCACAGAACTCTTGATATCCAGATAAATATGGAACCAAATTTAGTATCAATTCTGGTGACAATGATGGCTTACGTTGATAGCAGTTGGCTAACCAAGTGCTTAAAGTGATTTACACATTTATTGATTCTGCATAATTCTTATTAATTGTTTGAACGCACATGCACACTGCTTGGTCAGAATATTAGAAATACTTGTTATTGAAACTTTCCAAAATTTAATAATTTAAATTTAACAAGATGTGGCTGCTATCTATTAATGCTTGAAAGATGTGACATTGGAGCTGTTGTTCTCTTAGAGGTAAAACAAGAGTGAACTCCTTTACACATATATTGCGCTTCTGTTCAGTGTAATCTAGAGGACAATCACACTGTGATAATCAAAAATTATAAATTTTCCATTGAATAGTTTACAACAATAAAATTCAACAACAATTTACAACAATAACATTCAGAAATATACCGAACATTAAGTTCATTTGTATTATATTTAATGTAATGTGAATGCAAGCCTATTTTCAGTAAATCTTTATCAATCTTTGGTATAATTACTATTTTTTAAAATAAATGAGTACTATTTTACTTATTATTTTTTTGTCAAGGGGATGATTTCATTATTAATGTTATGATGATGATGAACTGAATTGCATTTAACTAATTATATCAACTGAATGTAATTGTTAGTTATTACCTCTAAGCATTGTAAATTCTCAAAAAATAAAAATAATATTATGTTGCATCTTTAACAAGATTCAAAATAATTAATTAAAAACATTGTTTAGAGATGAGAAGCCATAATAATTATATATTGTACATTTCTTGAAGCATAAAGTTTTTCTATCTTTGTCCTGTGCAAACTAAATGGCATGATGTGTTCATGGTCCTGTAATATTGCTGGATTTTTCTATAATTTAAGTGATTTACACATTTATTGATTCTGCATAATTCTTATTAAAAACATTGTTTGAACACACATGTACACTGCTTGGTCAAAATATTAGAAATACGTACTATTGAAACTTTCCACAATTTAATAATTTAAATTAAACATCATGTGGCTTCTCTCTATTAATGCTTGAAAGAGGGAAAGAAAGCGCTACATTTCTAAAAAAAGTTAGAGAAATCAGCTTAATTTATTACATTAATTTAGAATGCTTGCCTGTATTCTTCGTGTAGCTATCAGCAGTATTTTCAGTTGTAGACGAACCTGTTTCCATTTTCTTTAGTATATCAGAGCAAACACATGCACAAAAATGTTTTCGGAATACTTTTGTTTAATTTCCGAAAGTTATTAAAAAGTGGAGCTGTCCTCTTCTTTCTTTTATAAAGTCTTCAGTTTTAAGTGGAATGAAAAATAAATCTTTCCGTTTCTAAACTGTATGTTTTTCATTTAAACTACATTCAGAAATATACCGAACACGTACAAACAACAAAATTCCAAAACTAAGCGTAAAACGGTTTTAAGAAATAAGGAAACTGACATCCCCTAGCTAGCTTACCACAAATGCTTTCACATGACCTACCTGAGACCTTTAAATAAAATCAAACACGTATGGATACACATCTTTTCACATCCCTCAACTATAGTTAAAATTACAAACTATTAATACACACTTTTATATGAATATAAAAAGCAAAAAACAAAAGGAGATTATTAATTCATATTTTTTCTCGCATTACAAACAGTGAGGGAAGGAAACACTTTCTTACTGTACTCTTCTGTCGGGGACGGGTTGAGTCTTCCATGTTTCCACAACAACAACCTCCAGGAGTGTCGGTTTCTTACGTGGCTAGTGAGCTGTCTATATGTTTGTAATCCGGAGTTGACCTTTATTGATGTTATCCATTTAGTTCTTGGTTTTAATTTTTTTTTCTTTTTAATCTTGCATACAGAGCAAGATTGGGTAACCTTTCTGATGGTATTCTCTCGACATATCCATACCACTCAAGTTGTCTTCTTTTGATCTTTTCTATTAATGAATCTGTATATATATTTTAGATCTTGTCTCAGTTTAATTTGTTTTCTTTTCTGTCCATTTATTTTTCTGAGATTGATATCTCTGTCTTCTTGAGTGTCCCAGTTTCTGTAGCATATAGCACAAAACATATCCCTCTTGACTTTATATATACAATTTAACACTGAAAATTAACTTCTAAACAGCCTGTTTTCATTTAAACTACATTCAGAAGTATATGGAACACGCACAAACAACAAAGTTCAAAATTAAGCGTAAAAAGCTTTGAAAGAAATAAGGAAACACTGACACCCCCCTAGCTATCTAGCTTTCCGCAAATGTTTTTCAAGAGAGCGGACCTACCTGAGATCTCCTCTAATGAACGGGGGAACCGGTTGTAACAGTCTGTTTTCATCTGAACAAGTAAAAACAAGATAATTCTTTCAGAAATATATCGCTTGCCAGACTAAACACAAAAAAGCTTTTTAAGAGACCTAAGGGAAACTGATAATGCATCATGACCTCCCCCCCCCCTCCCTATTTTCATAAGTGAAATAACGGCACATACGTCCTCTCGTAAAGTACGGTGAAATATTTCTACTATTGAAGCTTTGGTGTCCTAACTATTTGTTCTACGGAGTTGGTAAATGAAAGTCAGTTGCAGGTGTGAAGATTAAACTCTTCAAGAAAAACACCCTTACTATTTAGAAAAGGTGTATTGGAGAGCCATATGTCTGTACTGTCGCTAAAAAAATAATACGTATGTTGTGTGTTTATTCCATCAAATTGGTTACAAAAAGAAAAAACCGTTAATAGTAGGAGAAGATGGAATAATCTCCAAACTGTATAAATTTGTTGGAAACATTTCCTCAGAGGTTATTAATTTTTTAATAAACTATATTCAATTCGATAGAAAGGACTTAAGTATACTAATGCAATTATTTAAAAATATATACAAGAAACCTGATTATTTCAGAGAAATTAATTTTATTGAATACATGCTTTAAATAGGAAAACAGACTTCAGAAAACAGACGCTATGCAGCATTTTGATTAAAACTACTTATAGATAAAATATAGACTTTAATTTAGAAAACTGATCCCCGTTTATAGATTATCCATAAACATTTGAATGTTAAAGATGCTAAGCTATTTTAAACCTGGTTTTACTCCATTTCCCAAGTAAGCAAACAGACACATAAGTCAAGTTTGCGCCTGCACGTAGTGCAAGTCTAGGTGACCCGCAAAGTAGTGCAAATCTAGGCAACTCGTGGTAAAGCTGGAATAAGCTCTGATCACTATTCTTAATATTTACCCTTAATGCAAAGCCCATCTCCTTGAGGAGATATATGATGCTATGCATTAAAGGCAAGGAGCCACACAACAGCTCCAATGTCACATCTTTCAAGCATTAATAGATAGGAGCCACATCTTGTTAAATTTAAATTATTAAATTTTGGAAAGTTTCAATAACAAGTATTTCTAATATTCTGACCAAGCAGTGTGCATGTGCGTTCAAACAATTAATAAGAATTATGCAGAATCAATAAATGTGTAAATCACTTTAAGCACTTGGTTAGCCAACTGCTATCAACGTAAGCCATCATTGTCACCAGAATTGATACTAAATTTGGTTCCCTATTTATCTGGATATCAAGAGTTCTGTAGACCTTTTACTTAAAGTAATAATACTAATATATTCATGAAAATAAGAAATGATATAATATTCAAGCCTATTAAAAGTGAAAATCAAATAAAAAATAGCAATATTATATTCCCATTGGGTCAATGAATGTGGATTAGTTCTAAATAAAGAATACCAATTATTAACAGCCAAAGAACTTACAATCATAGATTAAAATTCAAATAAAAATACAGCTATTGTATGTATTACAAATGAGTCAGTGTAGGTTAAGTCAATTTGTGTTTCAACAAATCAAAAAATAAAATTCAGGTTTCAAAAGGACCTTTAGGGAATTATCATGTTTGCTTTCTAGTGAATAACTTTTTTTCAATAGAATCTTATAATAATTCTTGGATTAAGTTCTTTGACCCTTAACTATCAAGCAACTTAACTTTGACTGTTGGCTCAAATACTAATGTCATATAAGTTTTTTATTCACTTTTTATAAGAATGTTTGTTAAAATATTGGAAAAGTTGGTGAAAGGTAAAATCTAACACCATAATAACGAAAATAATTCATTTAGTGTAGATATCTTGTCCTAAAAGCTTTCAAAAGAACGCTTACAAAGCAGTTGAAACAAGGTCGTGGGGGGAGGGGAATTGTAGACCTGAAAATAAAGAATTTTATAGTTCGCCCACCGTTTGTAGATCTCTCCTTGGCATTTTGCCAAGAATAGTCGATTCGTGCTGAAGGGGAGAATGAATGAATGAAGGATGTACGAATTTGTCGCTAACATGCGAAATCACGTGCTTTCTTGTCTGTCGCTGTACTAGCTTGATTTTTGTTGTCGCTTTTTTGCATTATTTTTTATTATTAATTTGTATGATGGATCCAGTACAGTCAAGAAGTTCTGTTGTTGTTTAACAACAAAACTTGTTGACTGTAGTTTCAATAGCTCTTGCAAAAGAATATTGAATAATGTGCTGACATTCTGCGAAAAAGAATCATCTCCTTGTTCCCCTTTCTCAAGTCATAAAACGTGCAAGTGCAATTGCGGGCGTATCGGGGTCGACTGTTAAAAGAATTCGTAGGGAATCAAAAGGTGAAGGTAAGCTAAAATTTAAATCTCCTAAAAAAAGCGCCAGAGAAAGAAAACCATCGAAACCGTAGCTTTGAATGATTTTAATGTAGACGTTATAAGAACTATTCACGAATTTTACGTGGTCGAGAAAAGAGTGCCAACTGTTCCGAAATTGATTCTTGTGCTTAAAGAAAAAATTAATTTTCCTTGGAAAAGAGAATCTTTAAAGAAAATACTTCATGAAATCGGATTTTGTTTTAAAAAAGTCCCAGAATAAAAGGAAACTTATCATGGAGCGAAGTGACATTGTTTTATCTAGAACGCAGTATTTGACAGCAATAAGACGTTTCAGGGAGGAGAAAAGACCGATTGTGTATCTAGATGAAACTTGGATTGATAGTAATTTAACTTATGGAAAATGATGGCAGTCTAAAGAAGAATGTGGAGTGCTACAAACCGGAAATGCCTCGCGGCGCATAATACTTTTGTGTGCGGGTGGAGAAATGTTTTTTTTTTACCGAATTCAAACTTACTATACCAAGTCAATTACCATAGGCAAATGAATTCTACGATCTTCGAAAAGTGGGCAGAAGAAAAACTGATTCCAAACCTTCCTAAAAATGCTGTTGTTATAATTGATAACGCTTCATATCACTCTATTCGATTAAACAAAGTTCCAAATTGGTCTAATAAGCAAGTTCTTATGGATTGGATCTCTCTGCAAATAACATTTCTCATTCCCCAGATATGCGAAAAATTGAATTGCTTAATTTGGTCAAAAGAAACTCGCCCACAACTAAACTATTTAAATTCGACACGATGCTCAAAGAGCATGGATTTCTAGCTTTGAGGCTACCACTATATCATTGCGATATTAATGCTATTGAATGTGTTTGGGCAGAAGTGAAAAGTTTCATTCGCCATCGCAACGTAACTGGAGATCCGGGATTTAATACGAAATGCCCAACAGCGTAAGCTAAACACTGGTAACATAAAGAATTTCGTAACGCTTAGGAGCTTTGCAGAAATATGATCACTCATTTATTAGCGTAAAATGACATGTCGAAACTTTTTAAGCTTTCAGAACAGGCGACTGAAAGTATTACAGTTCAAAACTGGGGAAAATATCTTTCATGTCACCTCATTAGAAAACATGTATTGGGACCGAGACGGAATTATCGAAGAAATATGCGAACCTTTGGTGATCAGTTTAAGTGATAGTGATGGCGATTCGGACACCGATTCAGATGACTATGAAGATTAAAAGGATTTGATAATGGTATTTTTTTCCAACCTTTTTTTGCATGGGTTTGTTAAAAGAGTCACAACAAGTCATAAATAATTAATCGGTTTAGGACATTAAAGTGTCTCAGTTCTCTCAAGTGTAAGTTTAGAATATCTAAGTTCATTTGAAAAAATTTCTGTTTTTCATTATAATTAGTTTTATTTTATAGAAAACTTTCTTCTTAAAAATAAACTTAGTTAAATTTTTATTTTATTTTAAAGTTATGCCATACCTTTTTTAATTTTGTTAATACTCTACGTACATTTTTCCAACTGTTATACAAGCAAAATAGTTACACTTTAAAAACTACGATGTTCGTAAAAGAAAAGCTAAATTTTCCGACCCGTAATAATAAACAAACACATCCCAGAAGACAGATTGATTACCCTATTATCGGAATGGTTTCTCCTTTTTCTGACATGCGCAGAAGTGTCGAGGGACCTCTAATCGGTGGGCGAACTATACCCTAAAAGCTTTCAAGAAACTGAGGAAAGAGAAAAGACAGGTCAAACCATCATATAAAAAATACACAAAAAAAAAAGCTTTCAAGTGAGAGAAAAACACATGCCCCCGACTCGGGTCAAAAATAAGCCAAGCCTCCATGACGTGACTCTCTGTCCATTGGTTGATGTACAAACACGTTATCCTATTACAAGGACGGGGGGGATGGAATTTAATTACTTTTTGATAAGGGGATGAATTCAAATTACGTTAGGAAAAGATGGTGGAAAAAACGATCAACGTCACATCAGCTGATCTCAAAAGACCAATCACAAACCAGTTCAGACTGTTTGAGAGGATGATTTCATACCAGCACAGGCTCAAAGCGCGACCCTCTATGACCTAATTAAAACATTGCCATCGGCAATTAAAAGTGCTGCATACATACAATGCTACTTTGAGGTCATGGTGCATTGTCATTAATTTTCGAGTTTTTCGGTCTAAACCCTCCACCTCTAGCTGGGTCCATTCAACAATGCCTGCTGAATATCTCAGAACAGGTATGTCCCAGGTGTCAATTGCTTTTATCAAATTTCCAGCATTAAGCATTGACTTAAGGAATTTCCTTAGTTGCCTTATTTATTCTGCTCTGGTTTTTTCTTTGATCTTATTGTGCAGATTTCTGATACGTCTAAAATTCCCAAATATTTGTAGCTATCTTCGAATTTTATTGGCTTGATTTTTTCACCATTAAGCAGCGTGATTTCGTTCAGATCTTCAAACTTTCCTCTTGTTATTCCAGCAATTGCGTTTGTCTAAGCCAAAATCCATTGATATATCTTGACTGAATATGTGCACAGTATTAAGCAATGATCCGAGTTCATTCTCTGATTTTGCGTATCCTTTTATACATGGACGATCAACTTCAGATCGTCCATGTATAAAAGGTGAGATATCTTAGCCCTTTTTTGCGCAGTTTGATAACCATGAGCAGTTTTATTTAAAATTCTAGTTAAGGAGATCAATAACAAGATAAAGAAGAGATAACGAGTCTCCTTGAAAAATATCCCTTTTTATGTTTACCTGTCCAATTTCTTCTCTATTCAGAACCAACGTTGTTTTCGAATATTTCATGCTGTATTGCAAAAATGTTTGTACGTTTTCGCTAATACCGAATAGTTCTGTGCATTTTAAACTCCAATTATGAGGCACCGAATCAAACGCTTTTTTATAATCTATCCAAACCAAGCCATATGAAGGTTGGTTTTCTACGTTTGCAATTTTTCAGAATCATTTTATCAAGAAGCACAAAAGACCAATCAGCTATTCGTATTTTGTGCCTCTTGAATTTTTGCTGCTACCTTTTTGTTCAATTGGAAAAAAGAGAATTTGCTTTAAGATAGCTGTATATTTTATCAGCTAGTACGCCTGTGAGTAGCATAAAACTTGTTGGCAGCCAGGTTATTGGTCGGAAGTTTTCTGGATTTGGGCCTTTTTCTTTATCCTTTATGATCAAAAACGTTTTCCCTGCTGTGAGCCACTCTTTGCTTTGTCGTTAAACATCGTTAAATTGGTTAGCAAGTCTTTCGTGTAAGTCTGTCAGATATTTCAACCAGTAACCATGTAATTCATCCTTCCCGGATGTTGACCAATTTTTTATCCTTTTAGCTTGCTTTTGAACCATTTCAGTTGTTATTTTCAGTTGATCCATTTTTCGTTCTTGAGATTCGTTCATAATTTGTTCAGTCCACTTTGCCTTGTTATTGTGCCGCTTAGGGTTGTCCCATTGGTTTTTCCAAAATTTAAGTGTATTGTCTGTCTGTGGTATTTATATTTATATTTTCTTTAAGATTATCATCCCTGTAGCAATCAATTGTCTTGTAAAATTGGTGCTGATACACGAAAATTCGAATTTTGCTTGTACTGTTCAATGCGTGCATTGTATCTTCTTATTTTCATTTTAGCTGCAACTGCAACTATTTTTTCTTCAGTTCCTCTAATACTTCATAGGTCGTGTTCCAGTATTATATCTCTTTATGAGATTATTTCGGATTTTCGTGTTTTTCAGCTTCTTTTCCTTAAGGTTTTTCAAATTGCTCACGTCTGCTCTGAGTTTAAGAATTTTATTCTCTAGTCGATGCTTCCATCTTGATTCCTGAGCCTTACTGCTTTTGGGTTCACTAATCTTATAGCCTAATTCATATGTTACGACGTAGGCTACTGAGTACATAAGTTGATTCGTTTGTCCAATAGTTCCAGTAGGGATAGCCCTTGCAGATTTGTTGGCTTCTTGTAGGAGTTCCTTCAGTTTTTGTTGAGGTACTTGTCTCAATACTGGAAGCGTATATATATATATATATATGAAAGAATGATCATTAACTCGGTTAACATACGTATTTTTTAAAAGAATTGAATGACTAGAACCGATAATTAAATAAAAAGGTTTTAATATAAAAACACGACTAGTTTCGGCTTGTAACAGCCTTCATCAGGTGACATTATAAAAGAAAGAAAAAAGAAAAAACACTAAAACACTGAAGCTTAAATAGACTATTACAAGCCGAAACTAGTCGTGTTTTTATATTAAAACCTTTTTATTTAATTATCGGTTCTAGTCATTCAATTCTTTTAAAAAATATGTAAATTTACCGAGTTAATGATCATTCTTTCATCTATAACCTTCACGACGTGGCTTTTATTATTAATAACAAAAGAAAATTCAACAAGACTCTGAAGAGGACTGGACTAAGCATCAACAGGTTAGTCTTCTTGAAACGTTGCAAATTTCACGCTGTCTTTTCTAAATTTATGTCATTTAAAGAAAACATAACAACTGAACGTGCGAGGAGAATCTATCATAAAGCTAAATTAGACCTACTGTCTGAAAGAATCTCGGATACTAAACGAACTCTCGCTTTTCTTTTCAATAAAAAAAAGAACTATAGCGGAGAAACTGGAAGAATCTCTAGATAATGAAAGTTGGCATACCTTTAATATAAACTGTGAATCTCAACCAGCCACAATACAATATAATAACAAAGTAAATCTTATAAGAAAATTTGAAACATTAAAAAGAATACAAAATAATAGGAACTTCTCAAAACCACACATCAATATTGACAAATTCGTTATCAACAAATCTTCTTATATACTTTCAGATGAAGAAAAAAGCATCTTTAGTAAAGGTCTAAACTTTATTCCTTCCCCAAAATTTATACCAAAGGAGACACTACTTACAAAAATAGAAAAAGCTACTTCTTTTCTCCCTCCACAAGATGCAAAACTTCTACGTATTGAATCAAGCTTTATTATCAATAACGTAAAACCACCTGCAGATAAAATTACTTTAACAGAACGCAAAGCTATTAAAAGTTTAAAAAACAATAGAGATATAATTATCCTTCCTGTGGATAAAGGCAATGCAATAGTCATCCTCAACTCTGAAGATTACCAGAATAAAATGCTTGAATTACTACAAGATGATACCTACTCAATACTCGAGAGAGATCCAACTCGTGAACTTCAAAATCGTACAAACAACTTATTAAAAACAACCACTGAATTATTCCGAAACGTTCGCTTATCCCTACGCTCTCTCCATCCGTTAATTCCTCGCATATATGGTGTTCCTAAAATCCATAAAGAGAACACTCCATTACGCTCCATTGTAGAAGGTATCAATTCTCCGACGTACAACCTTTTAAAATATCTTGCCAAATACCTCAAAAGTTTTTCAGGCAATTCACCATCCTTTATCAAGAATACTACAGATTTTGTTACATACGTCAAGGATATAACAGTTAATGAAGATGAAATCATGGCTAGCTTGGACATAACTTCTCTGTTCACTAATGTCCCAACAGATGAAGTCCTAACATTACTCAAGGACAAGTTATCCAAAAAAAAATGTTAGCCTTGCTTACACATTGCATCAAGTCCGGTTACTTCAGATTTCAAGATACTATATACGAGCAAAATCATGGACTGGCTATGGGTAAGCTTTTATCTCCTG
Source organism: Typopeltis vanoorti (assembly GCF_054136105.1). Classification (NCBI taxonomy): domain Eukaryota; kingdom Metazoa; phylum Arthropoda; class Arachnida; order Uropygi; family Thelyphonidae; genus Typopeltis; species Typopeltis vanoorti. The sequence goes on along the minus strand of NC_143564.1, from coordinate 87,757,283 downwards.
TACTCGCAAATGTTTACTTAGAGGATTTTGAAACCAAGGATATCTCTTCCTTTATTTTAACACCTAAAGTTTGGAAACGCTATGTAGATGATGTCTTCATTATTTGGAGCCATGGCCATGATTCCCTTATGGTTTTCCTCGAACATCTCAATAGCCGACATCAAAGTATTAAGTATACTGCCTTGAAACGGATAATTCCTTTCCTTTTTTTGATGTCAAACTGACTCGCTCTTCTGGTAAATTCAAAATATCGATATACAGAAAGCCCACACATAACAACAGATATCTGCATAGTCAGTCCCATCACTTCCCTCCTCATAAGCTTGGAATAATTTCCACCTTGGGACATAGAGCCTGTTCTCTTCTGGATGACCCAAATGAACTTCTTACAGAAATAAACCATCTCAAAACTTCTTTCAAAGTTAATGGATATTCCAAGAGAATCATTGAAAGATTCCTTCTTAATCCTCCTAGACATCGTTCAGAAGAAACAAATAGATTATTCAAAGGCAATATATCTATTCCTTACATAAGTGCAGTTTCACATAAATTAGCAAAAGTTCTAAGAAAATACAATATCAGAACCTTGTTCATTCCACTTCTAAAGATCCTTTTCTTAATAAGCCACCCAAAACCTTATCATCATCATCTCAAATACCCTAGAGTGTATAAAAATATTGTGTGATTGTGATATTCCTTATTTTGGGCAGACAGACAAATCTGTTGAATTGCGTATGGAAGAACACATGAGGGACATTACTTACAAGAGACAGCGAGCCAGTGCATTATTAAGTCATATCCTTTTCTCGGCTAATCCTAATGATGAAAGCCAAAGTCACAAAGTCTGCTGGAAAAATCTACTAACATCTTCCTTTGCAATGATGAACTAGAGAGAAAAATCGTGGAATCTAGGGAAATCATCTTCAATCCTGTTCATCTAAATAATAACTTGAGCTACAACCTCCCAGATAGTGATAGTCATTCAGCTGTAATCATGTTCTGGCGTTCACGAGATGCTGCTAGCACGTACTTTCCCAATAATACAACAAACGAAAGAACAGCTTTAAATACAACCACAACGATTTAATGTCAATTATGTATAGAGACTCTCTATGATGTTCATAGTTTATTTAAGCTTCAGTGTTTTAGTGTTTTTTCTTTTTTCTTTCTTTTATAATGTCACCTGATGAAGGCTATTACAAGCCGAAACTAGTCGTGTTTTTATATTAAAACCTTTTTCCTTAAATCTCGGTTCTAGTCATGTCATTCAATTCTTTAAAAAAAAAATATATATATATATATATACATATATATATATATATATACTGCTTGGAAAGAAGTCAACGGACACCACAGTGTGAAGAACAAACAGCCACGATTCCTAATTTAATAAGATGGCTTATTAGAACCTCCTTTCGCTGCGATTACTGCAGCAATCCTATGAGGCATACTTTCCACAAGCGTACGTTAGCGATTAATGAGAATTTCGGATCATTCTACCTGTAGGTATGAGGTTCTGCACTGTTATGGGGCGGACGTCCCTTTACCTCACCCGACGCTCTAGTTCATCCCACAGATGTTCAGTAGGTCGAGATCAGGACTCTGTGGAAGTCAGTCAAGTGTAATGATGTTCATGTTCACAAACCGTGCAGTTACAACCGTTTTAGTTATGACATGGTGCACTGTCTTGATGAAAGAGAGAATGGGAGTAAGACAGCTTTCCAAGCACACACGTTTCACTTTACACGATCTTTGCACTACTGAAGACGACTGCATATCGGTTCGGGTGATGTGGGGCTTGCATATTGCAGTGCTTCCATGGAAACCATGTTGTGAGCCTCGGTTCTGAATGTTTTTGTGCAGATTCGTGTTCCAGTCGATGCCTGGAACTCCGCATTCAATGTGTCAGCCGATGAATAGCCGTTTTTACATATTATCTTTCATAGCACCTACTCTCACTTTCAGCGAGTGTGTAGGTCGTCCACTGCGGGTAGCACTTGCAGTTGACTGCCTACTCTTCCATCTCAGTTATAATATCGCTGATGTAATGATGATGTAATGCAGTTTCAAGTGCAGACTGCAGCCTGGTGTGAATGGTTTAATTTTGTTTACGATCTTCGAACTCCATATAAACTTAGCTATATTGCAAAAATGTGTTTTATAAATCTGTACTGCATTGAAGGCTTAAGATGAATATTGCGGTATTGTTGAGCACTCTCAGTGAAGTATGGTAATTATCTAAATTAGAGGGAAAGAAAACTTCCCACTGTCCCTTTAATTTCCTAATTCAAATAATCTGATTTAATTACAAAATAAAGGAGTTTGATAATATCAGGTGACTTGATAAAATATTTTTAAACAAATTAGGAATTTCCTCCAAAGGCATGATGAATAATAAAACGACATTTAATGTTTGAGAATATCTATAGAAGCAAAAGACGAAAATCAGAAAATTTGTTTTTTAAACGAAAGGTGATTTTATATACGACGGATATTTACTTAATATTTATATTAATAATTGCTTAGTAAACATTTGGTTCGGGCAGCCAATGCCGTACCATTCTGCTACAGGTCTTCGTGAAATGTATTTTTTATAAAATCCTATCACAACGTCTCTTTCTAATTCCGTCGGTACCCTTCTCGCAGCCATGTCACACGGACACAGTTGCACTGACTTGGGAGAATCATATTCCTTCAAATTATACAGGCTATAAACATGTGACTTGTTACATGGCACGATGCACCTTGCCCATGGGAGTGTCCGTTGACTTCTTTCCAAGCAGTACATATATACACATACATAGTCTTTCCGTAAGGAACCCACTCTTATGGAGGACTTTTCAGTGAACCTCTCTTTGTTGAGTGATGGCGAGCTCCAACAAGCCCAGACTTCTCGTTCATTGTATTTGATGTATTTCTTATTTTTCGCAAGGAACAGCAGCAGATCTCCCAGATGGGTCAACAGTAGATAAGCCGCTTTTGTGACTGATCTGATAAATACCACGGAAAGCCAGTTAAGGAAGTTTATCTTTCATAGAACCTACAAATGTAGAAAGTGTCCTCACGGGATCGAATAACTTGAATTTCAGGAGTTCTTAGTGCATCTTATCGATCCCACTGACACGATAGATGGATACATGATTAACCTGTTCTTGAGCTGTTTAAGATGAAATCTCTGTTTATGTTCTTGTTGACGAAAGTATGACTGAAACCATTCGATAGAAAATAAAATCTGCTTAAGGGGAGTTTTTATATTGCTATATTTTTGAGATGAACCATGATGAGAAGGTATTAATATAATGTGTGTTTTCTTTTCCGAAAAACTAGAAAGAACTCAGTTCTTTGCTTCATATAATTGCTGAAGAATGAGGGGATATGAAAAAGAAGGAGATATATAGGTTCTTTTCAGTTTCAAGTGCAAACTGCAGCCCAGTATGAATAGTTTAATTTTGTTTGCAATTTTCCAACTCCATATAAACTTAGCTATACTGCAAAAATGTGTTTCATAAATCTGTATTACATTGAAGGCTTAGGATGAATGTTGCGATGTTGTTTAGCATTCTCAGTGAAGTAATTATCTAAATTAAGGGGGAAAAGACTTCCCACTGTCCCTTCGACTTGCAACGTTTAATTTGCTAATTCGAATAACCTGATTTAATTACAAAATAAAAGAGTTTGATAATATCAGGTGGCTTGATAAAATATTTTTAAACAAATTAAGAGTTTCCTCCAAAGACATGATGAATAATAAAACGATATTAAAGCTTTGAGAATATCTATAGAAGTAAAAGACAAGGATAAAAAAATTTTATTTAAAACGAAAGGTGCTTTTATATATGACGGATATTTACTTAATATTAATATTAATAATTGCTTTGTAAACGTTTGGTTGGGACAGCCAATGCCGTACCATTCTGCTACAGGTCTCAGTGGAATGTATTTTTTATGAACCTTCATGAGGCTATGTATTCTAGACAGACATCCATTTTAAGTGCTAATTTTCTTTTTGAATTCAACATTCCTTCATCTGGCAGTTTTTTAATTTGTTAGTCGTGAGTCAGATGATAGGTGGAACAGTCCTTGAGTATCATATTGAACAATTTGTATTATTTCTATGAACTATTATCACTTTCCTGTATGAGCTTTCGCGATGATCAGATTACTCTTCCTTTTTCAGAGAGTTTAAATTTTTAAACTCAAATAGAACAGGATATCTGGAATTATAGCGTAAATGTCTATTAGTGTCTGGAAGAATATTATGCGTGCCTCTATCTCAAAAAAGAAATCCGTCATTAGTATTTTGAAAGTGGCTGCATAATCATGAACTTTAGCTAAAGCCTTTACTTTTTCCTTTTTTTTTTTTTTTTTTTTTTACTAATTTACTGACATCTCCTTAGTAATACCGCCGTTTCTCCTATAACGCGACATATATGTTCCTGAAAAATCACTGCGTTATAGAATTTCTCGTAATAAAATAACGGAGCTTATAGTAAAAATAGGGTTAGGGAATAATACGCAAAACTTGTCTAGTCTCGTAAGTAATACACTAAAAATAAAACGTTATGCTGTTTTAAAGGTGTGCTTATATTTTATAACTATAAGTTATAAAATATAGTTATAAAATATAAGCACATCTTTATGGCATTCGTATAGTGAAGGTATGTAAGTTCTTTTCGTTATGCTGTTTTGTTTTTTTCTCAGTAGTTAAAAATGCTGTTAACAGTTTAACACGAAAAAAAAAAATCGCAAGCGGTAAGTAATACTATTTATTTAAGGCCATCATCAGTAATGATAATAGTTACCGTATTTTTCGGACCATAAGACGCACCTTTTTACATAGAAAAATCGACTTAAAATTGGGGTGCGTCTTATGGTCCGAAGGGAACATTAAAATACGAATCTTTACACTGTACCGAAGCTGTTAGCGAAGTTCAATTACTGGCGCGATATGTTAATAAAATTAGTAAGTACGCCACTAAAGTAGGTACCTAAGTTATCTCTCTGTATGTGGGTGAATCACCGATTTAGCGTCAATAATCATTAGTGTGTAAACATATGTTCTTTCGTGCGGTTCATTTGAATTATTTTTTATAAGTCGTTAAAATTTTTATCTTAAAAGGAAAAAAAATGAGTGTAAAACAAAAAATGCTTTCATATAACGTGAGTTATAAATTAAATGTGATAAATTATGCAAAACAATATGGAAACAGAGCAGCAGGAAGACATTTTGGTCCACCACCAACAGAAAAAATGGTTCGGAGTGGAGAAAACAAGAGGAACAATTAAAACTGCTATGTAAACACAAGAAAGCATTCCGTTCTCACCTAGAAAAATGGCCAGAATTAGAAGTACAAATGAAAAATCGGATAACAAATCATCGAAACATGGGAATATCTGTTTCTACGAAAATGATAATTTTTGAAGCGAAACGATGGGAAACTGCTAATGGAATTTTAGATTTTACCGGATCACCGTCTTAGTGCTTCAGATTTATGAAAAGACACGGGTTATGTATGCCTACAGAAACCACGCTAGTCCAAAAAATGCCGGCTGACTATGAAGCTAAAATTATTACCGAGAGATGAAATTCCTCGTGGCATTATTATCCACGTGCAAGATAAAGGTTGGATGGACGAAACAGGAATGAAATTATGGATACAAAAGATATGGGCAAAACGTCCATGTGCGTTATTTAAAAAGCCTGCGGTGTTAGTGTGGGATCAGTTCAGAGCTCATAAAACAGTATCAACCAAGAAGCTTCTAAAAGAAATGAATACAGAATTAGCTGTCATTCCTGGAGGCCTTACAAGTCAATTACAACCCTTGGATGGATCTATTAATAAATCATTCAAACATTTTATGCGGGAAGAGTGGAACAAATGGATGGCAAGGCCAAATCACGATGTTACAGCAACAGGACGTATGAAACGGCCAACAATTTCAGACGTATGTACTTGGGTGAAAAATTCATGGGAAGCTGTGAAAGAAGAGACGATTATAAAGTCATTTAAGAAATGCGGGATAAGTAATGCGATGGATGGTACCGAAGATGGCGCAGTTTTTGAAGGGAGTGACAACAATAGTTCGGACGAAAGTAATACGAACGGTGCCATTATCGAGACCAGTGATACGAAAGTAATACGAACGGCGACATTAACGAGACGAAACTGAGAGTGAAGATGAACTGAATATTGCTAATACAAATAAATGATTGTAACAATAAATAAAAATTAAGTAAGGATTTGTAAATATCTTTATATAATAAAAAAAAATTTTTCTAAAAATCGTCTCATAAATTTGGGGTGCGTCTTATCGTCCGAAAAATACGGTAATTACAAAGTAGAATGCGAACATGGATTGATTAGAAAAAAGTAAGAACTTTGTGATGTTATACATAAAAATAAAACAACGCAATGGTATAACTGAGGAAATATTGCAATATTGATAATTCATTAGTTATTTAAAAAAAAGTATTGATGTGTGATTAAAATAAGACTTGTCCCGTATCTTAGATAGAGAGAGGCCCTCGTTCCGATTTAAGTTTGGACGGTGAAGTAAGGTCTCAGCGCTTTCTTTAAACAAGCGTCCGAACTTAAATCGATTGTTTGTGAGTAAACGATCTATATTCCTAAAGATGTTGAAAAACTGAGTAAGCAATTTGCGAACATTCCACTAATCATATGTTGAAATGGAACCTCTCTCAAACAAACAGCAAAAAAGCATGGCTTTAACAAAATCACTCGTAGTTTTAAAAACGGTACGTTAGACACATCCTAAAATATTGGGTTTCAATGGTGAAATATATATTCCACTCTCAAAGTTAGATCTATTTCATAAATTTAATAATCAAGAAAGTATAAAAAATAATAAAAAAGCAATTTGCAAATTTTTTTTTTAAAATTCTGACAGCTAAACATTTAAGTAGTTCAGAATTAAATATAAAATTATAATTTTATAATAATTCTAAAATTTATTTTTATAATTATCTAACGATTTTTGTGAAATTCATCACAAAATAATTTAAAATTATCGATTAAAGAATCACTATCACTTTATTATCCATTATATGGCAAGATAATTAAAAAAAAAACCCTATCCCTTAGCATTTTACAAAACGGCTTACAGATGTGCAAAACATTAAAGAATAAATACCTCAATTTATTATCAGCTCAGTTAATATCTTCAAAATACGAAACACCGGAGACTAGAACTTCTTTATCCTCCAATGACACATTTGGAAGAGAATCCAAGTACCCTGAGATCGAACAAATTCGTTATTTTTCTCTTCCCGCCATTTCTAAACATAAGGGAGACGTGGAGGCAACGTCTACGTCTTAATTTTTTAATCTACATTCTGGTTAATTAATCGATAACTAGGAGTACACTGTATCATAAAAAATTAAATTTCAGTTGTTAAAAATTCTTGAACTGTAACTCAAAAATACTGATATGTTTTCATTGCTTTGTCCGTTTAGTACCCCTCCCCACTAGAGGCTAAACCTTCCCAACCTCCGAAGAACTGCCGGTGCTATTTTTCCCGATTTTTTTAAAAAAACAAGAATGCGAGATTTCATAGGAGAAAGATCGAAGGACACCACATTATTGTTATATTTTTAAGATATTATTTTTGATAAAATGTCCGAATAATCGACAAAGCATATTGGGGGCGGGGAGTGTTAAGAATGTATTCTTCTTAACACTCCTTCGATGAAAGAATTTGATATTTTTGGTAATGTGTAATCGTAAATTAAAGTAAAATGAGATAAAAGTGAAACACTAACAGATTATCCACATATGAAATTCTGTATACAGAATCACACATTATATTGCGATTCTGTACACGCCTATGAACCATAAAGCAATATTGTGAAGAATCCTTTGTCTTTAGATTAAGGCTAGTTGCATTAATTCAGTGCAATACTGCATTTGTTAAACTAAGGCTGATCTATGTAAAGAATTTAGAATGTAAAAGGAGTTGTCTTAAATACTTTTTTAGAGTAATAATGCTTGGCGGACCATTCTAGCTTTTCGCGAACCTCGTGTTGGGAAACACGTATCCGTAGTCAGCTGCTTAAATGCTATATGCCAACAGAAAGAATAAAATCATAGAACTCTTGTATATTTGCATATGCATATAATCCTTTATCGGTTTCTAAGCTTTAAGCAGCCAAATGGACTAACGCTTCATGCAATTTATGTATGAATTACAAAAAAAAAAAAATTAAATAAATTAGCATTTGGTACTACGCAATATACTTCTCTGAAATCATCACCAAGAACAATAAATTTTCTACTGAAATGAACTTATTGCCCAATATCTTGCAGTAGTTTATTCACATGAGTGTTCTGTACTGGAGCTGTTTGTACTTCTTCCCATCTGATTAATTTGGTTTTGCTATCGCATTAGCAGTGATAACCTTCAGTGACCTTCATTCTTTCATCTGGTGCATGACAAGCGGAATACTCAGCGATATGCACTCAGAGGGGCTTACTGTTTATATCGGGATAACTTAAAGCTCAGTTACTTATCTGCAACTTTAAAAACTTTTTTTAAATTTTGATTAAGATTATAAAAGTTGGAGAGTGAGTTTTTGAAATCTGAAAAAAATATGAAAGTGTTCATATTAATATATTATTGTTTGAATGCAGATAGCTCGATCTGTTGGAAGATAAGTAAGAAAAATTTCAATTATAGAACTGCTTTTATTCAAATGAAACATTTTTATAGCTTAGCATCCTTGTGCTGACCGAATAATATGAAAGATCTTAATTTTAATGTTTTTCGTCATTTCTTGGATTATATTTATCTCCCATTGCGCTATATATTAATTCTAGAGCAATAATGAGTTATGAAAATGTCTTCTCTTTATTTCAAATCAAAACTTTAGCAGCACATGTCGCAGCTATATCTCATTTTCTAAATGTATTAAATAAGAATGAAATAATATCCCATTATATTATTGACATTGGTCATTCAGTAAGTGTTCCGTGCGCGTGATCTTCCCACAAGAAGAAATACTTTTAATAAAGTACGGGTCAGTATATATATATATGAGATTACCCGCAGTTCGTACTACTGTCAATTTAATATTCTAAGTACATCTGAAAGAAATGAGAAAATGTTTCAAGCAGCATTATTGAAGAAGTTGGGGAAATGAATTTACTGAAGAGTGTTTTTTTTTCAAGAAATAAACCGAATTTTTTCTGTGTCTGAACTAAATAATATATCATGTACTAGTTTATTTAATTCAGTATTACTAGTTTTCTTTAGTAATACTGACGTGCCAGTCACGTAGGCGTTGTATACAAAGAGTATACAACGCCTACGTGACTGGCACGTCTCTAATTCAATATATCAAGCGAAGCTGTGTAGCAGTGAGTAGAAATTGATATGATGTGGCGACTAAATTTACACTCATGAATTGAGGACATCTTTAGATATCCCAAACACGTTTAAGCTTTCATATCATTTGCGTACATTTTGAAAATGAAAATAACGAACACGATGGAAATTAATCGTTTTTCTCATTAAGTAATATTCTTAAATGATTTTTACTGAAATTCATCAAAATAAGTGAAATTCATTATAATGTTTTCCATACACCACTTATTTTCTCTGATAAGAAAATTTTAACTTCATGAATGTTAAAACATAAAAATTACTTTCTTATATCTTTGGTTACATCACCGAAAGATGTAGTTGACTTGCTTGCATTACTCTTCTCTTGCGTAAATAATCACGGCAACTTACCTATTGCAATACTACCCAGCTCACTCTATACCTCTAGTGGCCTTTCGTCAGATAAAGCAAAAATATTCTTATGTGTCCTCCCCCCCCTTTCCAGTTGTGGTCTAGAATTAACACTCATCCTTTATCGTCTCTACATTCTTTTCTACTCGCCTAGCATCTGCCTACAGCATAGAATCAAATTTATGTTCAGCTTGTTCCAACAAAGGGTGATAAAAGTCAGCTATCAAACTATCATCCCGTTTTCCCTTATATCAGCCTATCAGAAGTCATGGAGTAGGTCATCAACAGCTAGCTTCTTCAGCACCTGCATGCTCACCACACCAGCTAATTAATGACCAGCAGTAAGGATTCTACAATTCTCGATCCACAGCAAATTTCCTTGTTTTCACCACTGAACAGAAGCCATGAAAAAACTGTGAAAAAACATTGGAGAAACTCTTTTTCATCACCCTTGACATTTCCAGAACATTTCATAAAATTTCATCAGAGACCTACTTATCAAAGTACCATATTGTTATTTCCTTGTCTTAGAAATTGTTCATAAGTTTCCTCTTCTCCTTTGTGATCTTTTACCACGGTTTTCCTTCCAATACTGGGGTAGCCCAGGATTATGAAATTTCTGTATGCAGAAAATTCACCGAAAGACAGTACATTGAACTTTTGACTCGAGTTTCAAAAGTTGTTCGACTTGCTTTTCGATCAATCTTCGATACGACGGTTGAAAACTTTGCTGAAAATTCACAATTTATTGCAAAATCGCAGTCCATCGAAACTAGAAATAATCGAATTAAGCAATTTATAGAAAAATGAATTGAAAGGAGGTTTCCTAAAAACAGTGATTGATTGAAATCTCAAGTATTTTCAGCACTATTTCAAGAGAGAGAGAGAGAGAGAGAGAGGGAGGCAGAATTAGTTACAGAGTTACAAAAACAGGGATAATAGAAGAAAATGGATCTGCACCATATACCATGCTGCACGAAGAGTATGGGTAAACATATGGACACAAAAAACTAGATCATTTACGCCAGTAAACGACTTATTGACTTTTTTTGACTTATTGAAATGTTCTCGGAGTTTTGAAGTAGTTATCTAAATGAAATGCTCTCGCTTCTGAAGTGATTGCCGACTCTTGTTTAGAAAAGTCTGATCGAGTGGAAACTCGTTGCGAGTTTCCACTCGATGAAACAGTCTCCCTCTAAAGATACTCACTATTGCATTGGCTAAAAAGGCTACGTTGTGTTTTCAGCTTGCGATAGAATAATCTCACTGGATTATCTGACAAAAAGGAATTCGAGTAGAATTAAAACCTTAAATGTATTTATGCTAGCTCTAACCAAAACACTGCTGCGCAAGAAAACGCGTGACTCCCACCGGTAATATGATGGAAGCAGTGGATGCCTATGTCAGAATCCCTCCCAATATTCATAGGCATTGTTCCTAAGTGGTTCCATCTGTTCAGTGAATTGAAGAAACTGCTTCAATTCACTGAATAGATGAATTCAAGAAAAGTATTTTGAAGACTTAAAATAGGACTTTGATTCAAAGAAACGCTTCCACATTTTATGAAACTGGTTTGAAACTAAATCCGCGTCAGAAGAATGTATTGACTTATTTGAAAATCTATAGAAAAATTAGATTAAAATATGAATATATAAAATATTAATTACTTTTTATAAAACTTCTTAAATATCCCACATACTGTAGCAGAGAAAGATACACCGAAGTGTAGCGGTCTGGAGCTTATCACCACTCCTATCACCCACTCCGTTCTTATTGGAATATAATATATTATTATCACACGAATGCAGCCCTATCATACTCGCAGAGTACGTCATTCTGGTACATTTAAAACCGATCAAAACGTTTTATATGATAATGGAGTGTAGTTTTGGAGAGGCTTTGTCGAGACCACTTTCAATGAGAATATAGACTGATGATGTGCGATTGTGTAATGCTGTTTGGTATGGTTGTTTTTCAGGCTTCAAGTTGGTTGTTGGTTGGTTTTTTCTTGGAAAAATGAACACAGTTCACTAGAACACAGTTATTGCGATCTGTTGACTAACGTTGCACTTTACCTGATGAAAGCTGTGTGTGCGTGTGTGTGTGCTAGGGTCCATAAAGTAAACCATTTGTTAGATGTTCTCGTGGAAAGGAGCATAGAAATAGTATTTAAAAATAACCCTTTTATAGTCTAGATTCATAATGATACTTTCATGAATACTAATGACCTAACCAGTGATTTCAAAATATTTTCACATCTGAGAAAATTATTATGCAAGTAATATAATAAGTATAGGCGAGAATATATTTTGTGTGCTGTAGTTGCATGAAAAGAAATCAGTGATAACTGTTCGGTGGCAGTTTCGATTCGATAACTACCTATGCTTTTCGTAGAAACAGCAATAGTGTTTCCGCAAATTCGTGCGTGGTACAAAACTGCTAGTAGAAGAAGGTCGTTAAGTGCATAAGAACAGAGAACTACTTATGGTCAGTAGAATGCATTTGCAACCATTTTAAAAGTGTCGACTTCGAGACGTCAATCGTCAGCTAAGTTTACTGTAATGGCAAAATACCATTTTTAGTGGCTAGGATAAGCATAGATAATAAAAATATACAGTAGTACTTACAATATAAAATAACATAAAACTATATTAACTTCTGGTTTGCATTTAATCATTGTACATTATGAGAGTTTATTGTGATATAAAAACATGCGCCATGAAAATAATGCAATAATGCTTATATTATTCTTTCTCTTAATATCAGTTGCCAGTACATGGCACTGGTCTCTAAGTTTTGTGTTTTGCGGTCTCGTTGCTTTAAAAATCTGATGAAATTCATATTTCTTCTTTTAATACTCATAACAGAGATGTTGAGCGTATCTTAGACCCCCCCCCCAGATTTTTTTGTTACTTCTGGATTCGTTTCCCAATTTTTTTTTTTAAATTATATTGTTCAATGCATTAAGTTTGCATAATACTTTAGTTAGTCGATTTAAGATCTTACTAGGAAAAAATTATTCTGAATTTTCTTAGTTTTAATTGCTCGTTTGCATGGAATAGCCGTTCTATTTAATGTTTCAAAAACAAGTTTCTTGTGGAGATATTTACAGTGACCGGAATACATGTTCTCCAGCAAGAAACGTAGGTAGGTAAAACTAAACTGCATAAACAGCTAAGTACAACTCAATTACAGAAACAATAGAGATACGAACAATCTCAATGACTTTCGTGCATTCCGACGAAATCGTTACAATGTATCGATTTTGCTTGACTGCATGAATCACAGTCGTCGAACCATTCATTCATCTGTTGACTATATCAAGTAAACAAAGTAGCGTGGCGTTTGCTTTCTTGACGTAATTTTATAGAAGTGTATATGCGCAGCCTCCAGTCCTGTTTACTGGCCATGTTTTTATTCTAATAAAAAAAGGAAAAAAAAAACAGTCACTCATTTGAGGTCAGCTCAAAATATTTAAGAGTTAATGTTTGAAACTCTCATTTTCATGTTCTCTCCCCCCCCCCTCCATTTGATGGACTGTTTTTCTATATAACGTTTGGACGTTCATGACATAGCAAAATGGGCCGAAACACAACTAAAATCCAAACTTTAAAGAAAAGCATGAGGAACAAAATAAAGCCTCTGCATTTAACTGTGGTGGAAACTTTGCTGAATCCATGTGTTTTATCATCTCATTTCAGCCAACCACTTGGGATAATATTAGAGGGAATGCTATGCAATGAGATGGGAATATATTCTGAATGGATTTGTAACATATCAGATATAGGTAATTTAAATCGAGACCATCAACTCGGTAGTAGTAGTCCCTTTGCCCGCATTTGTCGTAGCTAATGCGGAGCCCAATCGGGATTAGTTCGTGCTGTCCCTCATTTAAGATAATTAGTTACGGAAGTATATGCTATTAACCAGTATTAAAAAAGTAAATAATAATATATTTATTCATTACATTTTTGCAAAAAATAAACGTATTAGTTTATTTTTTGTTATTAGTTTATTAGTTTATTTTTAGTTTATTTATAAAGAAAATTTCATTATTTTTATTCATCAAAATTTTCAGAAATATTATAAAATTTCTATTTGATTTTATCTGATTTCTATTATTAAATTTCTATTTATAAAGTTCTTACTTCTGAGCCCGATTATGACCAATCCGTCTAATCAGCGTAAGGTCGTCTTGCACAGTACACGAAATTATTAGCAATTTAATCATAAGAGCACATGTTCATCTAGGACTTATTGATGCCAATTGATTGTACTTCCATTGCGCCTAAAGGTAGGCCAGCCAGGTTGAAGTAGAAATTGTCGCATCAAGGCTCTTTAATCGGTCGCTACATCTGCTTAGCAGCCAACAAAAATAACTTTCATCAGTTAACATTGCCTGTTTGATTTGTTCTGATCATACACTGATTCTGTATGCACTACAGTCTATATATATGTAGAAAGTTTTTTACCATGGGTATAATATACGTTAAATATACCAAGCTATTTTAAATATAAACCTGGTTTTAATCCATTTCCCAAGTAAGCAAATAGACAAGTAAGTCAAGTTTGCGCCTGCAAGTAGTGCACGTCTGGGTGACCCGCACGTAGTGCAAGTCTTAGGCAACTTGTGGTGAAGGTGGAATAAGCTCTGATCACTATTCTTAGTACTTACCCTTAATACAAGGCACATCTCCTTGAGGAAATGTATTATGCTATGCATTAAAGGCAAGGGGCCCAGACCGGTTTCAACCTTTATTGAGGTCTCATCAGTGGGAGCCAGGCTTAGAAATACCAAGGTTAAGTAATACAGAGCTTATAAATATTTTACCAAAACAAGTTACCATAAGGTGCTTTGATCTTATTAAATAAAAATCTCAGGATAAGAGATAGATGTAGAAGGTTTTTTACCTTTCTACATATATATTTACTTAAACCTTAGTATTTCTAAGCCTGGATCCCACTGATGAGACACTGATGAGATATACACACACATATATATATATATATATATATATATATATATATATATATATATATATATATATATATATATATATATATATATATATATATATATATATATATATATATATATATATATATACATGAAGTGGAGGAAGCATATGATTGATCCTGAAGAGATAATACCCGTGTGGGGATACCTGTAACCCCCATCGGGCGGGTCCCCTGGTGGCAGATAGGGGAATGCTCGTCATAGTTTACTATGAAGGGTAGGAGGGAAATAAAATACCTCCTGCCAACCAACAGGATATCACTTCTCTCATAGGCCAGTCTGGGGGCCTCGAAGGTGGCAGCCTCATTACCAGACTCAAGTGCTGAAGGCTAATCCCCTACACACCTTAAAATTTCACCCATTAAAAGAAATAACAAAGAGAGCTGAACTGCCTAAATGGTTAACGACAAAGCGAGGAAAAAGGGACATGCGATACGGAACATGGAATATTAAAAGTCTACATGGAAAAGAAAATGAATTAATAGATGAATTTAAAAAATCAAGATTGGATCTGCTAGCAGTCACAGAAACAAAAAAGAAAGGTCAAGGTTGCCAGAAAATGAAAGATGAATATATACTTTTCTGTTCAGGAGTAAATCCAAGAGAATGGGGAAAACAAGGGGTAGCTTGCATAATTAAACCAGATCTCAAAGAATATATTATTAAATGGCAACTAATAAATGAAAGGTTGTTGACAATCACTATAGATTTTAAATCAGATAACCAAGTATTCACTATAATTGTTGCATGGCCCAAATGATAATACTAATAAAGAAATTAAAGATGAATTCTTCGAACTCTTACAAAAAACAATTGAAGAAGTTCAAGAACATATCATCCTACTAGGAGACCTTAATGGCCGGGATGAGGAAACGAATCAAATATTGGGATCACAAGAAGAAATAACCCTGAATGATAATGGAGAAAGAATAATAACTCTTTGCCTTACAAATAATTTAGTAATAGCGAATACTATGTTCAAGTATAAAGAAATCCATAAGTTTACCAGGAAAGCGCCTAGTAGAAATGAAAAATCTATAACTGACTATGCCGTCATAAGCAGATCGTACTGGAAGTATAAAAAAATGCAAGAGTCAATAGAGGTCCTGAAATAGGCAGTGACCACTACTTATTAGTATTGGAAACAATCCATAAAATAAAAGTTGAAAAATGTAGAAAAAGTATCTAGGAAATAAATGTTAAGATAAAGAACTACAAACTAAAGAAAGAAGAAACATCCATTGAGTATAAAAGTAAAATAGAAGAGAAGATGAAAGAAGTAGAAAAAGAGATATATGAAGACCAAGATGTAGAAAACCTATGGTACAGGTTCAAAACACTTCTTCTAGAAACAAGCAAAGAAATTTGTGATGTATCATTAAATAATAAACATAAGAAACATAAAACACCTTGATGGAATGAAGAACTAAAATAAGAAATTAAAAAGAAAAAGCAATTGTGGAAAAGATATATAACATCAAAGCTGCAGGTTGATAGAGAACTATACAACAACCAAAGAAATAAAATTAAAACCTTAGTGAAAGAAGAGAAAAGAAAATGCTGGGAAGACTTCAGACATACTTTAGACCAAATTTTTAAAGGAAACCAAAAACTCTTCTATAATGTTTTAAGAAGAATGAGGTCAGAGAAAGAATGCCCAAGTTTATCAAAAATAAGGATGGAAAGTTACTCACAAATTCTGAAGACATCATGGAAAGATGGAAGAATTATTAATAATTCTTGGAAGAAATACTTCCAAGAATTATTGGAAGATGCAGGACATGGAAAAAATAGAACCCCACGAGCAAGACATTCAAGCAAAATAGAAGATCAAAGTGAGGAAATTCATGCAAATGAACTGTTAGCAGCAATAAATAAAATAAAACTGGGCAAATCAGCAGGCCATGACCAAATAACATCAGAAATGGTAAAGAATTTAGGAAAGAAAGCCATAAAATTTCTTTTACACCTATTCAATGTCGTATGGAAAAAGAAATTATTCCCAAAGACTGGGAAGTAGCAATAATAAACCCTATATTTAAGAAAGGAGACACCGTAAATGTGAAAACCATAGAGGAATTTCTCTTTTAAGCGTTCCAGGAAAATTGTATGCCTGGAAAATTGTATCTCTTCTAAAATTCTATTTTAGAAGAGAGGCTTAGGAACCAAATATAGGATACACTGGACGAAATGTAATTCGGCTTTCGAAAAAATAAAAGCACGCAGGATCTTATCTTCAGTCTTAGACAAATATCAGAGATAAACATTGGAATGTGGAAAAGAACTACATGCATATTTTATAGATTTCGAAAAGGCCTTTGACCGAGTTCCCAGGCACTTAATATGACAAACATTAAAGAAAAACAAGATACAAGATAACTTGCCATACAAAGCCTCTACAAAAGTAACAGAAATTATGTAAGAACCTGTAATAATAGATAAAAAGAATTTGAAACAAATGTAGGAGTGAGGCAAGGCTGTATCCTCAGCCCTCGTCTCTTTAATATAGTAAGGGATGAAATGATGAAATTTTAAAGGCATGCCAAACAAAAACAAAAAGTTCCACCTAAGATACAGGAAACTAAAAGAAACCAGGATTTCACACATGGCTTTTGCAGATGATATAGTGATTCTAGCAATACAGCTGAAGATTTGCAGTACAACATCAACAATTGGTATGAAGAAACAAAGAAAAGCAATATGACCATAAATATAAATAAAACTAAAACAATGCTCATATCTAGAAACCAACCAAAACACATAATAAAAATAGAGAACCATCAACGGGAACAAGTCCACTCCTTTAAATACTTGGAATCATATATACAAGAAGATGATAGACTAGATACAGAAATTAACAACAGGATAACTGGGGTAACAAAGCTATTCTATGCAATGAAAGGCCTATTCCTAGATAAGAAAGAAGTCACTCAGAATACCAAAATGGCAGTGTACCGTTCAGTGTTTCTATCAACATACAGTTGCGAGTCTTGGTGTTTAACAAAAGGAAACACGAATAAACCACAAACAATTGAAATGAAATATCTTAGGAAAGTGGCACAAAAAACAAGACTAGACCGAATAAGAAATCAAAAGTATAAGAGACAGCCTTCAAGTTGCACCTCTGAACCAATTCATAACACAAGCCCAAATGAGGTGGTTTGGACATCTTAATCGAATTGAAGAAGGAAGAATAGCAAAAACTGTATACGAAAGCCAGAAAATAGGGAAAAGAAACATAGGCAGACCCAGGAAAGGTTGGCAAAATGAAATTAAAGAAAAATTAGAAAAGAAGGGAATTAACTGGAAAGAAGCAAAACAACAAGCCTTGGACATGACGGCATGGAAATCTCTTTGGCAAAATCTCGACGCTTAAAAGCACAAGAGATCATAGACGAAGAAGAAGAAGAAGAGATAACGCAGTTCCATTTGGATAGAATATATTCTTAGAATTATCGAACATGGACAAACAGAAACCTCACTAATTACATAATAAGATTTCTCTTCCCTCCTAAAAAGTTGTCTCTAGTGCGCAGTATCATGAAGGAAAATCGTCACTTTAAAAAGTGAATGTTACCTTACAAATATTGATAAACTTTGTCACAACGGGTTTTATTAAACTTTGTTACAAAAATTCATAGGCGTCAAAGATTAGTAGAAACTTTTCCACCAGAGGAATTTCTTCTTCATTTAAGAGGAACCAAACAATGATTACTCAGACCTCTAATGGCATCTTAATGCATATATAAATCATTAGTGTATGTAAGTAATTTGTTTTCAACTCAGTAAGCTATTAATAGATGTTTTGCTGAATTTTTGAATTTGAATTTTTGTTTCTAAACAGTCATACAAACCTTATTATTTTTTTTAATTTTGTGTCGAGTTTGCCCCTTTCAGGAAAATGAATGCAATTGCCTTTTACATTATTTCTATTTGGTATGTTTTTCTGATGCAAAATTTACAGACTCTTACGGCACCTATAAATGATATCATGTCTATTTATTTATTTTACACTGAAATAAATTCGCATTCAATTACACATAAATGGAATAAATGATAAAGAAAGGTGTTTAATTAAAAGCACAGCAAAAGTGCTATGATTTTTAGTCAACAATCTATAGCAGTTTGCTTTCGGAAAGTTCAAAATTCCAGACAGGAAAGTGGACTCACCGCATTTTTTTAAACAGACCAGCGGTATATAAGTATACAAATTCCGTAAATAAATAATCAGGTACACTCGGTGTCCTATCATGTTAACAGATCTTTAATCTTCTCTGTTATAATAAATACTGAACATTCTTGGGCCATATCTTTTGGTGAACTAGAAATGGCATCCCCAGATGTTCATGAGGTTATACAATACAAGACTGATGGACGGTGGTGCTTAGAAAGTAATAGTGCCTGGCATTATTACTGTTCTAAAATAAGATATGATTCATATTTGGTAAAAACCGTTGAAGTCGTGTAAAAATGTGCGAAAAAATACTTTAGGAGCTAAGAGTTAGGTAGAAATTTAGGAAAATTTCTACCTAATAATGCGTCCAATAGTTTAGGACATTGCAACATACTTTATGTAAAATCGATGAATGGTTTTCATAATTTTCACTGAAAAACATACGAAACCATTTAAAACCTTCACAATGCCACCGGCGCATCAGGGATTGAATTTAGGTGTCAGGATCATCATCGCTAAATCGAAATATATTATTATACATTGGCAGATTTTTTTAGAAAATCAGTGATTATTATACAAACGTATCATCAATTCTCTTCGGCAATACTTCTCAAAATTACATTTTGAAAGTTATTTGTTATCATATGCGATTATCAAAATTGTCACATCAATTTTTTTTGGGAAATGAGAAACCCTTAAATAGCATAAAAAATAATACGCCGCACTTTGTGAACTGTGACATAAGTAGTTGCTGTGTATCTGATTTAAGAATCACTGGTATAATGATAAATCATCGATGGATGTTTTTAGCCCTCCACAGTTGAAACCGGAAGTCATTTTTCACTCTGAATGCAAGTGTCCAGGATCCAGCGTTGCATTAGAATGAGCCTCCACTTCTCTAATTTATTTCCTAAGCGTGCCCTTGCTAGTGTTTCTCAGAAACTGTCGTTTTTATTCGACAGGAAATTTTCATTTCCATCACCCACGCGGTTTCCACGGCAGCAGCTTTACTCATTTTGGCATTATGCATTCTAAAAATACCACATGTAACATGCTGTAGTGTTAACGTTGCGCAGTGGGCGGATTCGTTGCTGTAGAAATTTAATGACTGGCTTGATTCAAAAGATTCTAGCATCAGATTATTATTATTATTTGTTATAAATTTCCCCATATTCACTAGAGTTGGTAAATCGAAGCCATTTGGTGCTGCCTATTTTCTTCTGCCATTCCTTTAAAGAAAGAAAGTTAATTGAACCAGGCAGAACAAAATTGATTGGGATGAAACTGTTTCGGAAATTTGAGGAACTTGTGTAAATAAGTAGATCTTGGCTAAAATATGAATTTAAGAATTTAAGTAATTAAAAAAAAAGATAAACTATTTCTATTAATATCCTTTGTCTCCAACTCTGTTTTTCCTTCTTCTTCTTTTCTTTTCCTTTCTTTTCAACGTTTCTGTGATGAGGATGATACTTATAAATAAAGATTTTCATCCTCGTTTTGATGATTTTTGTTACTATATTCAATTTTTATTACTGGTTAATAGCATAGATAATAATAATAATAATAATAATAATAATAATAATAATAATAATAATAATAATAATAATAATAATAATAATAATAATAATAATAATAATAATAGAAATAGTTAAATTAAAGAAATCAGTTGCGCCCCCTATTCCCCCCCAAAAAAAATCATCCTCCCATATAATCCTCCTGCGAACTTCATAGTTTGTGTATGTATATTGAAATAATGTAGAAAATAATCGTTTCTTTCCAGTTTTGTACGATCATCCTGAATGGTGTTCCACATAATTTTAATTATCTAGTATTTGATGTGAATGCAGTTTGACTGTTTTTTTTTTACCATACTTATATATAACCGAACACGTTTTGCCTTTCGTCATTACAGTTTCTGAATTTTTGAAGTTATTCATGATGTGTTTCTTTTTTATTTATTCTCTCTACTATTATCTGTTTTTAAATAGCGAAACGTCTCAATTATTAGTTTATTCTGCAGCACGCACTGAAGAAAAAAAAGAAAGAAAGAAAGAAACACTGAATTTTGGACCGATTGTTCTATGTTAGATTCTCAAGTATGATGACGTGAGCCTCTGATCTCTCGCATTACTGAGGAAGGCCCAATCCTCCCCCAACTTCCCTTTATCTTTATCCCTTTATCTTTATTAAAAAATAAAGATAAATCCCTTTATCTTTATCCCATGGTGACCCAGTCCATATTGGGAGAATATATATGAATGTGAATAAAGGATATTCATATATATCCATGTCAGGATTCGAACCTGTAGCCTTCTGGCTGGCATGTGGATACGCTAACCACCAACCAGACTGGCATATTTACAAGTATCAATTTTCAAGGTTTATGAGAGCCTCCGTACCTCAGTCAGTATAGATAAATCCCTTTGGTCGGAAAGGGCTGGGTTCGATTCCCGTCCAAGATGTGAGAAACCTTTATCTGGTCTCTTTCGACTAAAGGTGAGTTACCCCTGTCTCCGACGAAGGTAGAGGGTTTTTTCTCCCAGAAATTCGGGTTTTTCGTCCCTCAGAACAGGCAAACCGGCCCGTGAACACACTCTGCTACAGTTAAAAATATATCACTCCCATCCCTTCTCCAGCGGTAGGCGCGGCTTGGGGTTGTACCAACAAAGTCGCATCAGTATAACACGCCCACTCTGGATTAGAAGCGGGATAAAACGCGCAGAGGAAGAGATCAGTTTTTAAGATTTATCTAGGAATCTTGTGCGCTAACGAATAGTGCACAAGATTCCTTGCATAGTGTCCAAGTTTTGATAAATATAGAAAAACATTTTTCTTGATTAAAAATGCGGATAAAAATGTTGTGATAAATATAGAAAAACATTTTTCTTTATTAAAAATATGGAAGAAATCGCCTTAATGTTGCATATTGCAACATGTAAGGTGATTTCTTTCGTTAGCCGATGTTTTGTTACATGCTTTGATTCCTAATTGCCTCTAGTATTTCGGTAACTAGAAATTCGGGCAACTTAGTTGTATAAGAGGTATTTACTCTCAACTAACATTTTCATTCATTCGGTTAACGTTTTCATCGTATATAGTAAACATTCAGCTAATTTGCAATTTGCGAAGATTGAATAGCAAACATTATTAAATCACGATCCAATAAATATTCCACGTTTTGAGAAGTTTTAAATCGTTGAATATTTATTTCTTCTTGACTTAAGAGGAAACACACCCACATCCCCTCCCCGTACACACACACACACACACACACACACACACACACACACACACACACACACACACACACACACACACACACACACACACACACACACACACACACACACACACACACACACACACACACACACACCAGGTGTTATATTTCCTTTCACTTCTAATAATGAAGCAAGTGAAGAAATCTACGTAACCTCAGGAACAAAATTACGTTCATTAGGTGAGACAGATTTTAGCAAAAATACAAATCGCACAACATTTAAGTTTCGTTAAAATCAATTTATCGGTCGTCGAGATACGACTGACAGACATAACAAAACGAAGTGCTTTGCCTAAACAGACCAAAGCGTATTTTGCTATAAATAAAATGAATGGCAAAAAATAAATCTCATAAAACGTTATTATACATGGACTTTTGTATCTTCTGATTCTTTTACTGTAATAGAAATAGAGTAATTCTTCGAGAGAAATGACTAATAAATACTATTTTATATTTTGCAATATAAAAAGAGTGGTACGGTAGTACTTATTATTTTCTTCTGTCTTTCACAAAATAATAACAGGAAACAGATACTACCGCACCTCTCTTTATCTGTATAAAACAAGTCGTTATTATCAGGTATCCCGACCCCACCACCACCATAGACCCATACATTTAACTTATCAAAATAAATATCATTCAAGAAAATAGAGGGCTATGATGATTAAGTTTAAAATTTAAAGAAGTTTGCTTTTTATTTCTTTTTTCTTCTTTATTTCAGGATTATTCAAGTTTTGTTAAATGTAGAAAAACATTTTTCTATATTAAAATGCATATTGCAATATGTAAAGAAATTAATAATAATATTAGCAACTATGAAAGGGAGTGAGTTGAGTTGGGGAAATAAATCTGCAGGAGAGGTCTAGATTGAAATATCCCTTTTTCGGTATAATTAACATTTCTTATAAGTTATATTTAAATAAAAATTATACTTTTTTTTCTTCCAGTAGGTTTTTACCCACCTTGTTATATAGCCGATGGCGTCGCTAGATTCAATACTGTAAAGTATGGCCCTTATTCTTAACTTAACTATTAACTAAATAAGAATTATATATAAAATAAAACCAAATTAAATGAATATTTTCTTTGAATGCAGTTTCATCATTCTTGGATTTGTGTAATCATTAATAATCATAGTATTAAATCTATCTTCAGAATATTTACACTCAAAAAGTGTCATAATTATTAATAACAATTATTGTTAATGAATATTGATTCATTAACAATAATTGATTCCATTAATACTTCAAAGATAAATTGTTATCATGCTTATCTAGATGTTGCCAATCATTTTTTAAATACGCATTAAAAATAACTTTTTTTTCCTTCATTCTCTCCTTTTTTATCATACGAACATTATTATAGAAGTACCTACTTACTCTCGTCAAACATTTAAGAAACCTATCAGCCATAGCAATAAACCCTTTAGATAACGACTCCAATCACATTTATATAAAACCACAATGACACACATTATACGGACTGGAAATTGACACCTACCCACAGGTGCATATCTGACATATACACCTCCCTGCCATCTTGTTTTTAGACCTTCCTGTAAGTCCAAATTTTGAATTCCTTCATGTGTCCTTTACCACATCTTATATCGTTTCGCTTATCAAGATGTATACAACATGACATTACTCCTCGTGGCCACACGGGTCTCTCGCACATAGTCAACACCATGCTACCATGCGGTTCTTAACATCTATTACTTCTAAGGCACTCAGTAGCGTGCGACAGTCGGCTTGCTGGTTACCTTGGTTACCCCACAACAATCAGTTAAAAGTAGGCCAAACTACTCCTGGTGGCTGTGACGTTTACGTGCAAGTATGAATGATGGGGCACCATATGTCGGTTAATGATTGCCTCCAGATTGCATTTTAAATCTATCGTTTTGCTTTCCCGCCACAAAGCATCATCCTTTTTTTTTTTTTTTTTTTTTTTTTTTTTTTTTTTTTTTTATCCCGTGGAAAGCTACAGGTTTATTATTAGTTCTCGTTTCATCAGGTATCCCCTGAAGCTTATCAAGTATCAGATATCAACGCAGACAGGCCGCAAGTCTCTAAAAGATAGTTAATTGGATTGTATTTTCTCCTTACATTCATTTTGCAACTGCGTGCCGCCTATCTCTGTGTTATGTGATATGTTTGATCTGGAAGTCTACGAAGCTCGTTTGTTTCGTACATTTAGAGTTATAGTATTCAAATACAAGACTTCTAACATTTCCTCTCTCGCAGTTCTGTTAACTAAAGAAAGACTGCCTCGTACTACGTTATAAGATATTAAAAAGAAATGTTTCTTACAGCGATCCAAGCCGTTTTATTAAAGTTAAGGGATAATAGGAAGGAAAAAGAATAATCATGAAAAATCATAAATAATTATGAAATCATAAAAAATACAGCCAGTATAACAGACTGCGATCTAAAAAATATGTAACTTAATGAACTATTATTTTTTTTTTCTGTCTGTAATAGCATGGACCATCTCTGTTCAATATAACTTTACCTCCTGTATAGTAAAATTGATTCATTAGCAAGCATATATAAGCGGTTGTTATCTTTGTATCAGAAGTGCTGAAAGAATTTGCTATTCTTTTCACTTTCCAGAATGCTTCGAAAAAGTGAAAAATATTTATTTTTCTTTGTTTGTTTCAGCAACTTTCAGTCTCGCCAGTTACATTAGAACTCCAACTGAGATCCATTCCTACTTACCATCTTGCTTGCTCACTCACCTGCGAGACACACCAGTTATCGATCCATTCCTGTCGACAGCGCTAAAAATATTGAAAACTAAGATTAGAAGTAATGAAAGAGTAGGCAGTTCTATCTGTAGAAAAAAAATTATCTGTACTTTTTAGTACATTTATTGTTAGTCGTGTTTTAATTTTCTTAATGGGAAAGAATAGTTGTCGTTATGAATACATGACTGCAGCTGGAGGCATACAAAATTTTATCTTGAGTACATTATTATGCACGGTGTATGTGTAAAGATTTACATACTAAAGAATACTTAAAGGGCATATCAGCAGCATTTTTTTTTCTCCTGCATGCTTCGTGATCGAAAAGCGCAATAATAATGCTTGCATCTCTTTAATATAAAAGCAAGCTTTTCATGGAAGAATCGAGCATAAATAATTACGTTACTGTTATGATCGTATCTCGAAGCTAGGGCACTCATCGTAGGATGCCACCCAAAATTAATCCAACTTTAGTCACTATATGCATAACAAACTTTTTGTTTATTTTAAACAGCTTTCTGAAATGAAAAAAAAAAAAAATCTTGCCTTAAGCTTAGATTATAATCATCTTCCTGTCATGGTATTAGGTCTGTGACCTCTTTCTGCCTCACTCCATCAATTCAAGGGTTTTCCCTTCATCTCTTACCCCCCCCCCCTTGATTTATATTTTTGTATTTTGGTGGTCTATTCGGTGACCTTCTATTCACATATTGAACCCTTTTATTCTTATAATTAGTTATTGTATGCATGGTTGAATCCTGTTATAATTCGTGTAAAAATTCTGTTTCTTGTCTAGTTGAATGTACCCACTCTTCTAAAAACGATCATTTCTGCTGATGTTCTGCATTGGTCTATTTATTCATTGTGAATATTTCATTCCTGTATAATCTAATAACTTTATTTAAAAGAGTGAGCAATCGTAATTTTGTATTTCTTTGTATGAATGTTGAAGGGTGTTTTTCACTTCGTTATTCTATAAATTAAAGATGCCAAGAAATTAAAGTAACCCAGTCGCAAACAAAGTTACATGCAAATTTTGTCTGCTCCCACTGATGTCCTTTTGTGCTGAAGAGGGAAATTCGCTGTAGTGGCTTCCAGTAGGTGGTGCTGCTGAAATGGCTTCTAGAAGGTGGTAATGCTGAAGTGGATGCTTTTCCTTGAGGAAAAGTGTTCAGTGGTGGGGTAGGCCTGCCATTGAGCAGAGCAACCGCTGGGGTTTTTTCTCGATGGCGGGATGCGTCTGTCACTCAGTAGAACCACCACTAAGTTAAAAGATTCTTCGGGTCACTCACTGTTGGGTGATCTGGGAGATCGCCCGAGTATTTGGAGACCTCCTCGCACATAAACAAGCTTGTTCTGAAATGGAAAATTCGTTGAAGTGGTTTCCACCGAGGTGGGTCCGCTGAAATGGATGCTTTTTCCGTGGAGATGAGTGGGGGTGAGCCTGCCATTGGGCGGAGCCACCGCTGAGGATTCTTCTCGGTGGCGGGGTGGACCTGTTAGTGAGTGGAACCACTGCTGAATTATGAGTAAATGATCCTTCGGGTCACTCGGAGACTGGAGAATCCCATTTACTTATGTAGTGTGAAAGGAAATCTTCTGAAGTGGTCTTGCGGCCGCCTCGGTTGATGCCTTTCCTTGGGATATGAGCGGCGTTGCTCGGTGTGGGATGGGCCTACACTGGGAACAGTCCACCGCTGAGGGTTCTGCTCGGCGGCGGAGTAGGCCTGTCACTGAGTAGAACCGCCACTAAGTAATGGGGTAATAATCCTTTGGGCCACTCATTGATTTTAAAAAGTTCGACGTATGTGGGTTCTGCAAAGTGGTTTCGATCACTGCAGTCAATTGATGCTTGCCTATTGCACAGCTCTACTGATGTGGCCTTTACAGGGATCCTAGGTGGATGGATGCTTTTCCCTGGGAGATGAGCAATTTTGCTTGTTGGTAGAGTGAGCCTGTTACTGAGTAGAACCACCGGTGAGTATCTTTGAGTGATCGAAAGTTATGAGCTAAAATGATCCTTCAGGTCACTCATTCAGGTTAGAGTGATCCGAGTGATCATCTAGGTTTTGGAGATCCTTTATACAATTGATCGAAACCTTCCCAAATGCATATTATATATATATACAGTAAAACCCCGTTTTTACGTTCCCGCAATTTAGTTTTCCTGCCATTTACGTCATTTTCCGTTGGTCCCGTCTTAAGTCCTATTCTTACGATATATTGTTTTCCCGCCATTAACAACTTGAGGTGGACGTTATTTCCCGTGATTTGCGTGTTTTTCTTGGGTGGCAATACTGATTTTCGAATCGATTTCTGCGGAAATCTGCGCATTTTTGTTCCCAGATGGAATTGCTTTCGGTTGTAGTTTCGTTTCAGCCATCACGGTGACCTACACGCTTGCAGCAGCAATGTAGTGATGACCGATACCGTGATTTTTCAATCACAGTACGAATTGATATTGCAGAATTTCTGCTACGTAATTTAGCGTGTGAAAGTTGCTTTCAAGTTGCGGTGGTGGATTATCCATGTTAGTAACATGGAGAAAAAAGACAGAAATTGTATTTCGGTAGAAGAAAAGATGGCAATTCTGCAACGTGTAGATTGGCATGCCCTAACACGTCTGCATTTAGCAAAAGATCTTGGACTCTCCGTGTCCACTTTGAACAGGATAGTAAAAAACAGATCAAGCATTGAACTCAATGCAAATCAATTTGGCGCTATGTCAAAAAAAAAAAAAAAACGAAAAGCGAAAACAATCAACAATTAAAGATTTTTTTAAAATAGATAAATGTAAGTGATAGTAAATTCATTTATTTTCAGTTATTAAATTTTGTAATCGAGTATGTAGACTCACATACTAGCAGTAAGTCATCTTTAAGCCTTTTTTTAAATGTTTTTTTACATTTCTTGCTATTTACATTTTTTCCATCAGTCCCCTGAAAAGTGTAAAAAAGGGGTTTTACTGTATATATACTAGGGAGGCTCCGCCCCTCTCCCCTTGGCACCTACGGCGCCCAATCCCCCCGAGTTCCCGGCTGGTAAGCCGGTAAGCTGGTAAGACAAAAAACGTGACATAGAACAGTTTCAAATTTCGGCTTATCTTTTTATATATATATAATGCTATTAAGTAATATAATTAAAAGAACAAAAAAAATAATTAATATACATACACAATCCTTAGCACTTTTCTGTTTTAATGGATTTCAGAACATTACAAGGAAGATTAGTACTGTTTTCTGTGTCTCAATGATATCAATATCTGGGAATAAGTGATAAGTGAAAACAATAATCTTTCATCATTAATTACTATTACTATTCAACTTGTATAATTATGACAATATTCACAATACAATTCAATGCACAGTACAAAGTTACAAAATAAAATTCAAGTATTACTATCGTATTCTGCTGGTACTAACACTTATTATGGCTATTTATTTTATTATGGTTAATAAAACGTTTTCTCATCGCAAGTAGAATATAATATATTTCAAATGGTTTCAAAGTTATGATAAGTAATTGGTTTAGGGTAATGTAAGTTAGTTAATGCAAATATATGTAACCAAGGGTCGTAGCCATACTGGTTACTAGAAAAGTAATTAGCGTAAACAGAAACTGAGAGTCCGGGGACCGCATCTAAAAGGGCTCCCTCGCCAGTTATAATAATAATGTACATGTTGATATTTTAATTCCTAATTGAATGAACCAATTTGTAAATCAATACCTTAATTGGTTATGATATATGAGTTATAATGATCTCTTATACTATACGTTTAAAATAATTGTTAACATTCTTTAATCCCATAAGGTAGTTTCTCAATCTTTTTCTGAATACATATTCTGAGGTTATAGATTTAATTTCATTCGGAAGTTTATTATAGCTGCTCGTTGCAATGTACTCGAAAGATTTATGAAAAATTTCTTTGTTAGCCTTAGGTACTTCCAGCGTGTTTCGACCGCAGCGCAATCCATAGTCTACATTATATACCAAGAAACTTTCAGTGTTTCTTTTTACATATAACAGACAACCATATAGAAAAATAAGTTTTTGAAATGGTAGAATATTATGAACGATATACAGATCATTGGCTGAATGTGCAAAGTCGGTAGTAGTTATGGCTCTAATTATTCTGTTTTGTATTCTTATTAATGGAAGCAGATTGTTATAATAATCCCCAACAGGTAATGCTATATTGCAGTGAAGAATTTACCCAGGAATAGTATAAACATCTTAAGAATGCTGCATTTACAAATTTTTTAACATAATATATTCTGTTAATTATGAACCTAAACTTATTTGTTAAGAAAGTGGTGTGGGAGTTCCACTTCAAATTGCTATCGATATGGAGGCCCAAATATTTGATGGGTTTTGTTTTTTTGATTAAGCTACATTTACAATTTAGAGTATCACTACATTTCCTTTCATGCTATTTTATAGTTATACTGTGATCTAATTTTTCTGTTAATGTAAACTACATATATCTCGTTTTGTCGGTATTAATGTTAAATCCGTTGTTGCTAAACCATATACTTAGTTTCAACATATTATTATTAATCCGAATTGTTAGATTTTCAAGTGTTGTTTCGGTGTATACTAAAGCCGTATCGTTAGCAAAGGATATCATTTTGCAAAAAAGTTTGTATTTACATAGATCATTAACATATATTATGAATAGGATGGGTCCTAGTAACGACCCTTGTGGGACTCCGTATTTTATTATGTTTGTTGTGCTTTTAAATATATCATAGCTGGTATATTGTTTTCTATTATTCAGATAGGATCTGAACCAGTCATTAGTAATTCCCCTAATGCCGTATTTGGACATTTTTAATAACAATAGATCATGATGAACACAGTCGAACGCTTTAGATATATCAAAAAAAAACAACTGTCATGTGCAATTACTTCCTAGATTTACTCTTAAAAACCATATATTCAAAAGAGTCAACATATTATTGAAACCAAAATACGAGGATAACAGTTAACAAATAGTACATATGCGGGATTTACTAATATATTTAATATAATAATAAAAACACAATTTGTTAAATGTTTCGCTGTTCGCTAATCAACTAACAGTTTCGTCATGAAGCTAAACGTACTAGAGAATATACCGAAAAAATCTAAACAATTCTAACATCAGTTTTGAAACGTATAACATCAATAATAACATAGATCTACATTGTATATACCATACAAACTCAATGAAACACAATATATTCGTTCAGGCTTCCAGTTCAGCGACGCATCAAGACATTCCAAGTTGTCTCGTGTGTGTGTGTGTGTGTGCGCGTGCGTGCGTGCGCGCGCACCTGTGTGCGAATTTCTCAATCAACGGCTGCAGTGGAAATCAAGCCAATTAAACATAGATTTGATTTCATAGCTTCCAAAGACAGCAAATAAACCAATAAATAATAACTGGTGTCATCCTCAGATAAGCTCACAAATAAGCTTCGAGGATGAAAGTTGAGAAAATACATCTCATCTCATCCAAGATAAAAAAATAATAAAATAAAATAAATAAATAAATGCATCATATGTAATCAAATGCATGTTATGTACGTATCACATGTAAACAAATGTATGTAATGTTGTATCATATATAATGATAAGTATGTAATGTATGTATCATATGTTATAAATTATTATCAGTATTATTACGAAAAATAATAATAATAATAATAATAATAATAATAATAATAATAATAATAATAATAATAATAATAATAATATTATTATTATTATTATTATTATTATTATTATTATTATTATTATTATCATCGTCATCAGAATACATGAATGTATCATATGTAAACAAATGTATGTAATTCATATTTATGAATTTAGGGACACAAAAACACACGTGTTGACAAGATTATTTTACTGATTAATAATAAAATAGTAACTTGACGTTTCGACCCCTGTATTGAGGTCATTATCAGAATGATACATGTGTATAAGAACCAAGCTACATGCTGTTGCACTCTATACAGGTAAATTACATCTACGTTGTTAACTAATCTTTTTTCTTAGCCTGCCCTCTAGTGATAAAAAATAAATAAATAAAATAAAAACTACAATAAACTCTGCTAAAGTAAACTGTGTACAGTAGTAGTCCCTTGGCGCGTAGATGTGTTTCGTTTCCAATATAAACAGTTAAATCTGCATCTGGCTCGTGATGAGTACTGAAACAAAACCATGAAACTACTGCCATCTATTATTTTTCTCAGATATGTTCTGCAGAAGCTTCAAGGAAGATAGCAAAAATGCCACCCCAAAACAAACAAAACAAATTATTATTACTTCAACTTACGTTTATTGTATATGCACAGAGCTGTCGCCATATTAGATCGCCCTGAGACAAACGATTAAATATCGTCCCTGATGGATTATAAGACAAAAATATAAGGAAATCTCCAATTGCTATTTTTTTATTACAAGAGAAACATTAATGCAAAACGATTACATAATAATATTAATTAAATGTTTTCTCTATACGGTATATTGCACAATAAAACTGTTTATAAGCTCTTCTAAATTTAAACTATAAGCTATGTCTGCCTCTATCGATATAGTTGCTAGACCAACCAATCTCTCTTGGGTCATTGCTGTTCGCAAATAATTTTTAATCAGTTTAAGCTTGGAAAAACTTCTTTCCGCAATTGCTACGCTAATATGAATTTTTAGCGTAGCGGCGGCAC
The DNA here is from genome assembly GCF_054136105.1 of Typopeltis vanoorti. NCBI lineage: Eukaryota > Metazoa > Arthropoda > Arachnida > Uropygi > Thelyphonidae > Typopeltis > Typopeltis vanoorti. The sequence goes on along the minus strand of NC_143564.1, from coordinate 87,725,616 downwards.
CTACTGCAATATGGCTGAACGAGCGCCCTTATTAAGCTCCTCCGTGAGCAGTCTGTCTCTATGCTACACCTATCGACAGTACTGTATATGCATACATAGCCGGTCTGGGTGTAATTCGAGTAATTAGCTTATCCACTCTTTCACCAAAAAGCTGCAGGTTCGAATTCCGCCTTGGGCATGAATGTTTGTTATTGTCTTTAAGCGGGAGATGACTTTCATCCCTCAGTGTGAGATCACCGGCTGGCTTATTTGGGGGCCTGAAGTAGCTTGAACAAATTCCATATTTGATCAATATTATTTTCGACCACTAAATACTTAAATAAGATAACTGAAAATTCAGTTTTAATTGGTCGGAAATTTCCGACCAAATAAAACCGAATTTTCAGTTATCTTATTTAAAGTCCATCTTTGGTTTCCAGAGCAGGGTTTCCGGACTACGTAAAAAGAAGTAAAAATATAAAAATAATGTATGTGTGTATGTAAAAAAGTATATTTGTAATTCTTAGTCCACTCGTGGTACTCATGTACTCTGGGTTTCCACACTTCATGAGTGGGAATCACATAAAAAAAAAGTACATAGCTCAGATTTCATTCAGTGACGTGAAGAAAGACACATTCATTCTCAAACTGGCTTTCGGAAAGATGCTAGCGAATTTTTAATACGTCAACATTAAGAGAGTTACCAAATTGTAAAACTAAACTGTTATAATGAAAGTGCTTTATGTTAGTCTTATAAAATCATTTATAAGAATTTGTTATGATCATCATATCTTGAAGCTGGAACTCATCATTATATATTGTGATATGCGATATGTTAATAGCTTATCAATGACGCTTTCATGTAATATTACACGAACGATATCTATTATATTTTATCGTTAGACATTAACGTTTTTAACCTTTGTAAAATTTAGTTTGCTATATTATTTAAACCTTTCGGTATTTTCTTTATATTCATTCTTGAAGAAGCACACCATGAAGTGCGTCTGTTCTGATCACAAACTTACTACCGCCTCCACGGTAGCCGACGTGTCGAGAACTGCAGTCCGGGATCTCAATGAATTTGCTACGAGGACTCTCAACATACTTCAGCTAAACATCAACGACACTCAAAAAAAAATCGAAGAACTTAAGAACATTTTATACAAAAATAACATCCACATTGCATGCTTACAAGAAACGAAACTAAATCGGAATCTGAAGCTTCAAATCAAAGCTATTCAACATTAAGGAAAGACATAAAAAAACAAACCTGAGCATCTTCTCCACTGGTAGAAAAAATAGACTCAATTATAAACCCCCAAATCAAAATATATAATACCAAAATAGAAAAAAAGAGTCTCCAAAATACTTAGGCTTAACCCTAGATATTGAACTGAAATTTACAACTCATATTAAAAATATATCCACAAATCTCTTAAAAAGCTTAAAGTCTTTTGATTATATTAAGCTGTTTAAGAGATTTATGGATCTCTTAAATTTTTGCACCCAAAGTGGGGTGCAAAACCGAAGACACTCGAAACTACATATATGGTACTCATACGACCCACTATGGAATATGCCTCATCAATCTTGGCTCCAGCTTCTACTAGCTCAAAAGAAAAACTTGACAGAGCACAATCAAGATCAGCAAACATTATCATAGATGTAGTCTCATCCACAAATAATTTAAAAGCTCAACAAGAGTGTGGGCTTCATATACTAGAAGACAGAAGAAAACTCTCCACATTTAAATTCACTAACAGAATCAGTAGCCACCAACAGGATCACATCTCACTCAGGACTTTCGATGCCTGGACAACAAAATCTAGACTAAAGAGATCATCTACGTATAATATGATCATGAAATTAGAAAAGAGGTTGACTTAGAGCACCTATCCATTGAAATAAACAAAGAGCCATTCTTTTCCACTATTCTACCAAAAACACCATGATAAACTTAATCTCCTCGAACTTTGTTCAAAAAAGGATTCATAGCAAGAAAATAAAAGAAAAATACTCGATACTATAATCATTTAAACAATCCAAACCATGTCATTGCCTACACTGATGAATCATCTGACGAAGCGCTTGACCAAGGAGGTTCAGGAGTTTTTATAACTCTACCTGGAGGCGAGGAAATGCATATCAAATCCACAGCTGGCAAAATAGCTTCAAATTTCACTTGTGAATTAACTGCCATACAAACATCTATCAAATTCTATCTCTCAAATCCAGTAATAAACATTACAGAAGGAATAACCATCTACAGTGACTCAAAATCTGCACTTGAGGCATTAAAAAATGGAAACACAAATCTCACACAGGAAATTCATGAAGTACTAACTACCTTAAATTTGAAAAATAAGAACTACACACTGCAATGGAAACCAGCCCATGTAAATATTGAATGCAATGAAAGAGCAGACTAGCCAAAGAAGCAAGATATTTACCTCAAAAACTACTCCCACTGATGCTAACGCCAAAATAAGATTGGTAAATCAAACTATCAAGAAGAAGAATAAAGTCAGTGAAATTAATGAAAATAGAGAAATAACCATGGTCATCACCAGACTAAGGACGGAACACTCTAAAGGTATGAAAATTCAGCCAGACGGTAGTAGGAGCTGTGAAACATGCAAAAACTATCCAGGAATTGAACTAACACCTGTCTATATTATTCTTGTCCAGCAATTGCTGCTGCTCTACGGAAAATTGACAATAACCCTAGAGAAAAGCTCTACTCTACCAAAGTTCAACAGATTACCAAAGCAGTTCTACAGATTCACGGTCATAGCTAGAAGCTCTTCAATGGACTCGACAACAACAACAACAAACACACCTGAAAGTGTAAAACTAGTCGAATTCGTTTTTAAAAATCATGCATTTACGTATGACGGAGATTACTTACGGTTGAACAAGTTACAGAGACTTTGTGATGTTAAATATTTAAAAATATATATATATTCCTACTTACCTACGTATCCTCTTCGTTCCCTGTGGCACATAACGCCGAGATCCATCTTTTCCAGTTAACCTTGTCTATTTTACTAATCGTGTTGAACTCTTGCTCTCTCAATCAGCCATCTTCCTTTCTCTCTATTTTTTTTTGCCAATTACTTCTCTTTTCCTTAATATTTAAGAAAACACTTTCTAAAATATAAAACATATCTAATTCAGTTCCTTGTTTTCTTGTCAGTGTTCATGTTCCTGATATATATAATAACCTGGTCTTTTACATCGCTATTGAGGTCCTTTATTTTCATTTTATTGTAATATTTGGGCGATTTCCATTTCTTATGCAATCTTCTGAAAATAGCATTTAATTTTATCAATCTTGATGTTATATATCCTTGTGAATTCTAACTTCAGTATCAATATGAATTTCTCCTTCTCATCATCAAATTCCTGGCGTGTATCCACAAGGAGAGGGGGAGGGAATGTATTCAGGATATTATGACAGTACTTCATGAATATTATACATCATTATTAAGGCCTATCGATAAGTTTCTTCCGAATTATTCTGGGTCTTTTACCTGCCATCTTGGGGAAAAACCTTCTTTGGCTAACCTTTCCCCTCAAATTCTGTTCACGTGACTATTGAGGAGGTACTAGAGATGTTGCACAAACTGAATACAAATTTGACAATATGGATTGATGGGATATCGACACGGATGTTAAAAGAGTATTCAACTAAGCTGGCTATTCCTTTGACCAGGCTATATAATTTGAATCTCCCAACAGGGAAGATTACACAGGAGTGGAAAGGACGTATGGTATTCTATTGAACAAGAGCGGTGCAAAGATTGATGTATCCAATTATTGACCTATCAGTATCTGTGGAGTGGTGGTGGTGGTGGAGAAGATTTTTTGAAAAGTTGTTTAGGGCATGCATTCATAGATGGGTGGACAGAAAATATCTACTAAGAGAATCTTTACTAAGGTAAGGTAAGGTCATGTTTGAGCAACTTGCTCACATTGTATAATAAGGGAGTTATACAATGGGAATGGATACACCATGATAATTTTGGATTTGGCTAAGGCTTTTGACAGAATACAGCATGAATGACTGTTGAATAAACTGGAAATATGGGTTCGGATTATAAAATATTAGCGTGTATGAGAGAATGGCTGACTGACAGATATCAAAAAGTGGTCTACAGTGAATGTGAGTCTGCAAGATTTAAGGTAACCAGTGGTTACCACAAGAATCACTGCTTGGTCCACTGTTAATATGTACATTAATGATATTGGAAAGGATTTGTCAAGTGACATACAGCTATTGCTGATGATGATGCAAAGATAGGTAGGGTAATCAGGAATTCTGCTGATATGCAGAACAATTTGAATAGGCTGGAATTGTGGGCATGGGAAAATGGATATCATTTCAATGTCAGTAAATGTAAAGTCATTTACTTTAGCTTGATTAGATATCTAGTGTCGTATTATATTGGTGGGATTATGCTAGAAGAAAGTGACAAGGCTAGGGACTTGGAGTGTAAGTAGACAGAAAGTTGAAGTTCAGGGGCCATGTAGCAAAGATTGTAAATACAACTCAAAAGATAATCGCAATGCTGAAACGAACTTCACATGTGAAGATTTGGATTTTGCCTCTTTACAAGGCCTTGATAAGACCTCACTGGAACTATTGTGCGCATGTCTGGTCTCCTGGTTTCCGTTGATTCTTATACAGTGGAGAGAATGCAAATGTGAGTGTTAAAATGATATCAGGATTGTGGAATAATGATTATGAAGGCAGATTGAGTTTGTAGACTGCGGACACTAGCAAACAGGAGAAAGTGGGGTGATATGATTGAGAGGTGCAAGCTTCTGAAAGGCTCATACAGAATTTCAGTTGATGATTTTTTTATATTTTAGAGGGTGTGGGAAAATTACAAAAGAACATCCTTGGAAGCTGAGAGTGAACGCCGCTAAGAAGGTGAGATCTAGATTTTTCTATCACAAAGTGGTGCGCAACTGGAATGGTTGCCATTGGATGTTGTGTGTGCACTTAGCGCGAATGAATTCAAAGACAGGTACGACAGTTGGTGCGGGTAGCATTTGGCCTCCCTTGATGAGCTCCTGAATTCCTGCAGGTCTCTCTTAATAATAATAATAATAATAATAATACAGCCAGAGGATATCTCGGCTCACACACTTCTGAACACTTCTTTAATCTGCTCACACACTTCTGAATGCTTATAATATCTATTCCTTCCTAACATCTTCCTTTTTAATGTGATACTGCATTGACACCGTCTGTTCAGTTCCCTAATCTTTCTCAGGACTCTCTTATCTGTGGTCTCCAGTCTTTGATTAAGAGTTTTATTTCTAATCCAGATCTCGGCTCTGTAAGTTATTATTGGTTTGAACACTGCCTTGTATATAGCTAGTTCAGTGTTTTGACTAATTCTCTCTTATTCCATATACATTTATTCAGTTGACTTCTACCATACCGACTTTGCTAATTCTGTTGGTCTATTTATATATTTAATTTCCCATCTTCACTAAAAATTGTGTCCAATCTGAAATGTTTTTCTTGTTCTATAGATTCTCCATTATGGATGTTGGATGTAGTTGAAGTTTCAGTGTTTCTGCCTATTTTCGTAGTATTTTTCTTTTTATTGCTGATTTTCATATCAATTTATTATTCATATTAATTTATTACATCAATTATCCAGTTGACGAATCCTTATGAACTGTACTTGATTTATTTCGTAGTATAACAACATCTGTATAAAGTAAAACGTCTCACATTTTCATATCAGGTTTAATGCTGCTTTTCTTCATGATGATCCATATAGATGTTGAATAACATTAGAAATAATGTACACTTTGTTTCCCACCTGATGTAACATACAAGCAGCTCTAACTGCTAACTTGTAACTCAAATATATATTATGCAGCTAAAGTGTTTCTGCCTATTTTCGTAGTATTTTTCTTTTTATTGCTGATTTTCATATCAATTTATTATTCATATTAATTTATTACATCAATTATCCAGTTGACGAATCCTTATGAACTGTACTTGATTTATTTCGTAGTATAACAACATCTGTATAAAGTAAAACGTCTCACATTTTCATATCAGGTTTAATGCTGCTTTTCTTCATGATGATCCATATAGATGTTGAATAACATTAGAAATAATGTACACTTTGTTTCCCACCTGATGTAACATACAAGCAGCTCTAACTGCTAACTTGTAACTCAAATATATATTATGCAGCTAAAGTTGTCTTTTTTACACAACATAATTGTATCGTTTTGAATACTCTTTTGTTTTTGTACCTTGTCAAATTGCAAATACAGCTCCTAGTTATAAAGTATTTCCGATTTCTCAATTACTTGTTTGAAAGTGAAAATCTGATCCTGACAATTTCCAAGTCTCCCCTTCCATAAGTTGTCTTTGTTTTTTTCTCAGGTATGCTTGCATAAATCTTACAAGGATGGAAGACTCAGTAGAAAAACTTCCTCTGTAAATTTTCACTTTTCGTTTTATCTAAGTATCTTGTATAGATGGGTGCCATGAGAGCTTTATTCCAATCATCTGAAATCTTCTGACCAGGCATTCTAAGTTTTCCAATGTAGAAATTGTAAGACTGTTAAACCTCCATATTTGAGAATTTCTAGTCAAGTATCGTCTACTCCAAGTTACTCTCCATATTTCAGATTTTTGATGTTTTTTTTCTACTTCTAGTATTGACTCTAGTATTAACTTAGATTTAGATTTATGTACTCCTGATGGCATTCCTCTTGAATGTTTTCGACCACTGCCATTTCATTTCTTGTTTCATTTAGCAATCTTTCAAATTACTTACTCCAAACATCGCCAATATATTTACCTTCAGTTTTCCTGTGATCTGTTTCCTGTCACTTATCATCTATAATTCTTTTTATAATACTCTTCCCTCGATTTCTAAGCTTATTTTCATATTAACTGCAGAATATCAGGCCACTTTCCTGATATTTATTTTCTGTGTTCTCATGAACGTCTTCCCAAGTTTATCTAGTTTATCACATTGTTTTGTTTTGTTATATTTTTCTCTGTATTCTCTCAGAACACGTACCGACTTGCCGCAGGAACTTTCGATAATACGCTTTCTTGTTTTCCTTGAATGCCTCTTTCACTTCCTGGGTGGACTATGGAGGAGTTTTAAGATTTATTACTTTCGTTGGAGACAGCCTCACTACATACCTCTCTGGTAGAATCAGAGCAGCCAAAGTTTTCTTCCCGGTTTTCCACTGAATCTTTACAGTTTTGGTTGTTATTTTCAAACTCTTTCATTTTTTTCTTGAATATTGTTTATGCATTTGAGTCTACAGTTCACTTCTGAAAACTGCACGATTTTGATTCCTTTTAAAAATTTCATACAGCCGCTTTATGAGACTGGCTAACTTACTTCTAAAGTCCTGATAAAGGTTCTTCGCATCCAGTATGGGATTCGAACCCGAGTCTTTCCAACCAGAGGGTTTTTCCGATGCAGGTCGTCGAAATCGACCAAGCTACGATGCCTTATTTTAGATTTATGTTGATAATACTTAATTTTATTGGTCGATAATACACAAAAGAATATACTTTTAATAAAGTATCCGAACTAACGAGAAAAAAAATGAAATTCCTACTTGGTACAACGTTGGAAATCCACTATATTCTGTATTTATACTGAATGTTGATTATACAAACTGCGGCCCACTGATCCAAATTCATATCTGATAGGCAGCACTGCTACTGACTAGTTGTTCCCTTCCAGTTTGTATTCTAATTGAAGGATGCTTATTGAGCCTTTGGTGTTTTTTATTAATAATTCATAAATAATTAATAATAATAATTTGTTAATAATAACCAATATCGTATAACAAGTTTTCCAACATTGTGTCCTTGGAGATATGATACGTTGCAGTTTTAAAGATACGACACAAAAATATTCAAGACAAAGACATTCTTGACTTTCAACTGTTTATCCTCATCTTCTCGACCTATAGTAATTACCTGGAATACAGAGTGGTTATCCCAAAAAATATTGCATTATATTTCTTAATCAACATTATATGAATATGATGTTGCCTTTGCTTAACCCAAATTGTACACACACACACACACACACACACACACACACACACACACACACACACACACACACACACACACACACACACACACACACACACACACACACACACACACACACACACACACACACACACACACACACACACACACACACACACACACACACACGCACGCACGCACGCACGCACGCACGCACGCACGCACTACCATTATTGTATTCTTTTACCAGAATTTCTTCTTTAACATACCGCCAAAATAATGTTCATATAATTGGGATGTCTTGTGGCGTATGCACATGGTCGAGTGTTCACTTTAGTACGCACTATCAAGTTTTTTACTAATGAAAACTAAAATGAAATTTGAGATACTTTAGAAATCTATATCAAGTGTTACCACTCACCTCTCTCCATTGTGTAAGCATCCATAGCTCTCTTGAGATGAACGGCAAAACTGAAACTTCTGTCGTTCTACTGCTTTCTACATAGAATCAGCTGTCAAATGAAAGTGCTTACTGATAGATAAAAGCGGGGCACTCTTATTATAGGTCAAGCAATTTTCCGTTAGGCTCTGTTGGAGGAGCTCATTTTCAATGATTGAATGACCAAGCATGCACATATACGCACGTATAATCACGTAATTAATTATGATTCAGACCATTTCAACAAGGGAAATGCCTTCCAGTAACATAAGAGAAGAAACTGTCGTTATTTATTTTGTATAAGTAAATTCAGCCAGTATTAATCTCTGTTCGATAATTTATTGATATTAAGTTATGTCCAGTTCACTAATTTATTTGATATCCCATTCATTAACCATTTAGTTGCATGATACCTTCTTTATAAAATTCCATATTATTCCACTAAAAATGACTATTATCTTTCAGCTTAATCTACATACAATTTCTCTATAAGTGTAGTTCTAATTCCTCTCTTCTTTAAAGTAGACAAATCGTGAGATCAATTTCGTTTATCATAATTATTCATTCTATAGGTATATCATTCTATTAATATCTTTTGATGCTAATTTTATTTTTTTTAACTTGATATATCACAATAACTTTAAGTTAATTTGTGTAAATTCCAGCTTCAGTCAACTCAGTCTCCCACTCTTTTGACTTCACATTCTCATCTCACTCAAGAAAATTTTTTTCATTATAAACTTGACTTTCCTCAACATACTGACTGCTTATTTGTCGTGTAGCATTTTCTATCCAATATGTGAGTTCTGTCTGTATTCATTCAGTGTGGATAATCATATTGATCTCACTTTGAACCTCAGTGTAACTAAATTGTTAACTACGTATTAATAAGGACAAAGACTATTAATAATGACTGTTTGCTTCTTCGCATTATTCTTTCCATTGTCTCTAGACACATACGCATTTCTTCGAGCAGTCCATACTTCTCCCTCTCTCTCTCTCTCTGTGTGTGTGTGTGTGAGAGAGAGAGAGAGAGAGAGAGAGAGAGAAAATAGTAACGATGAACTTTGCAGAATTCAGAAAACATTTATTGGTAAATAATTATTATTATTGCGGGCAGCTCCAAGGAGTCCTCAGACTCATCGAGGGAGTCCCAACATGTCAAGAACAACTATTCAATACATTCACACAGTATCTATCATACTTCTCCTTGAACTCATTTACAGTCGTGGCACCCACAACAGATTCTGGCAGCTTATTCCACTCATTTACCACTCTCCAAGTAAAAAAACTAGCTCTAACACCCCTGCTAACCACACTCTTACCAAGCTTCCATGGATGGCCCCTAGTTCTCCCACTACCAGTCCTATTCTCAAAAATATCTTCTGAGTTGATCTTATAGAAACCCATCAGTAATTTGAATGTCTCAATCATATCACCCCTTTTCCGCCTATCAACGAATTTCTGCAGCCCACAAATCTTCAACCTGTTCTCATAAGGTTCATTCCATAGTCCTGCTATTATCTTGGTCACTCGTCTCTGGATCCTCTCCACCTCCTCCCCATCGAGAAGAAACCCTGGGGTCCATATCTGGGCACAGTAGTCTAGATGGGGTCTTATCAAGGCTCGATACAGAGGAACAATAACCTGTTTGTCTCTGCTCGTTAAAGTGTTTTTCAGCAACCAAGTGATTTGATGAACTGATTTTGCCACTTTTGAGATGTGTCCCCTAAACTTCAACTCCCTATCCACCAACACTCCCAAATCCCTGGCCTCCTCAATCTCCTTGGAGTACAGTTCCACCAATGTGATATACTGCTGCTAATCGTTTCACCCCAAAAAAGCAAATCCTTACATTTTTCCACATTAAATTGACAATCATTCCCCTTAGTCCAGTCCTCCAAACTATTCAAATCATCCTGCAAAGTTTTGACATCCTGAGCATTCACTATTGCACTACCTAACTTTGTATCATCTGCAAACAGATGCACAGTTCTTCTCAGATCCTTTCCTATATCGTTAATGAACAAGATAAACAGCAGCGGTCTAAGAACAGAACCCTGCAGCACACCGCTAGTCACAGGACTCTACTCCTGAATAAACCACTCTCTGATATCTCTCCATTAACCACCCTCCTATCCATCTCACTAACCCTATATCCATTCTCATATGTGCTGCAGTTTACTGATTAGAATTCCATGTGGTATCCTATCAAATGCTTTAGAAAGGTCCAGTAGAATCACTGTAAACCCGTTACCTTATCCAGTTCGGTGTTATAGAACGTGAGAAAGTTACTGAGGCATGATCTACCCTTCACAAAACCATGCTGTACCCCATAAAGTATCCCATTTTCATCTATCCAATCTTCTATTTTCCTCTTGACTATTTTCTCCAAGACCTTGACAACAATTCCTGATATGATGATCGGCCGGTAATTTTCAACAGCAGTCTTGGAACCTCCTTTATGCAGTGGATCTGTTTTCCTTTCTTTCCACCCCCTTGGGACTAACCCAGACCCGAGACTCAAATTGAACAATGGTCAAAAGAACTGACATTTCTTTAGCCGCTTCTCGTACGACACGAGCTGGTATATCATCCAATCCCGCAGATGAGTTGACATTGAGGTTTTGTAATAGACTATTCACCTCCACTTCATTCACCACAATTCCCGTATAAGCTATTTGTTCTTCCATTTCTGCAATGTCACCACATGGATGATATACTCTTGCAAAGTGCTCACTCAGTAATTCAATTATATCAACTGATTCGGTTACCTCCCTACCATCGGCATTCTTTAAAATCAATCTGCCACATACATTTTTTCTTTTACTTGCAACATATCAAAAAACCTGTTTGGGATTCTCTTTAGTCTGCATGGCTAATATTCTTTCATAATCCGCTTTTGCTTTTCTTACCACACTTGTTACCATTCTGGCCTGGGCTTTATACCGTTCATGTGCCTGCAGGTCACATTTTTCCTTAAATTCCATCCACAGTTGTTTCTGTTTTTTCAGCTCAAGCTTAATAGTTTTATTCATCCATTTAACACCTACTTGATTTATTATTCGGACTCTAGGTATACAGTCAGCTATTGCCTTCTGCAAAATCTTCTTAACCACCTCCCATGCACTATCAACATCTAGCCCTTGCAGTTTTACATGCCATGGTACTGAACCAATCAAACTCCTAAGCTTGTCATACTTACCAGCCCGATAATTCCACATGTACCCTTTCTTAATTGTAAATTCCACACCTTTAGCCACCTCCCAAGCCAAGCCCCTATGATCACTCTCACCAATTGGTGGCAATGTGGCCATATTCGTTACAGCCAGATCCTCAGATGCAATTACTAGGTCAAGCACTCTCTGACCCCTAGTATTTTCCATTACATGCTGTCGCAGATAGTTATCCCTTAATAACCGCATAAAACCCAATTCCTTCCTTCCTCCCGTATGTCCTTTCCTTCACCCAGATAGTTTATCCAGTGGCAATTCATCGAACGAGAATTCGCAGTAAAAGCAAATCCTTGAACAGTTTAACGAATGGCAGAGTATCGAAAAGCCAATTCATCGGATAAACAATTCACCAAACAACAATTTGTTGAACGACAATTTATCGTAAAAAAAAATAATCGAAAAAAATCGAAATTGTCAAATTTGAAAAAAAAAAAAAAAAAAGAAAGAAAGAAAGAAAAAGAAAAAAAAAAGACACATAGCTAAAATTTTGCTAAGGCGATAAAAATCTAGCTGTGCTGCTGATCTCGAAGATCATTAATTTCACTGAATCAGGGTAGAATTATTGCAATTTCGATTTTAAACGTATTGTTCAGTTGCATCCCTGGAAATAATCAGATTGAAACAGCTCGCCGATAATTTTCGATGAGTTCCTTATTCATAATTCATTGAAACATTTTTTTGCTAATTTCTTTTTAAAGTTTTCGGTAACATGTACCAAACATACGTTGGCGATAAGCGACTTTAATAATTATTTTGTTTCATTTTTTATTATTTTTATTGACAATTGACAATTGACATTTATGTCTTTAGGGGTGAAGCAAGATGCTTTTCATATTCCCCGCTATCTGTCGTGGTTACAGTGAGGGTAAAATTTACGAGCAGTTTGCTCGCCCTGAATGGGCATGGAGATTATGTATCGCTATAGGAGGCTAATATAGTTTTTGGTCTTCTATATTTAAATATGTCCGTTGGCTCGTATGCTGCAGCTTGTTGATTATTTTTATTTGTAATGTGCATATAAATTTGTAATATTCATATGCACAGTGCATTTTGGTAATGCAGTGCGTATGCAATTTCGTTTTGTTTAATTTTTCCACAACAGATGCTCTTATGAAAACCAAAGTTAACAGTTTTAATAGTTTATTTGTTCCTAAAAAAATAAAATAAAATAAAATAAAATAAAATAAAAACATTCAATTATATTCAGCCAGAGCAGAGTTATTAATATCAGTTCGAGATATTTTTGTCCAATTTTTCTAAGAAAATGAACTACATGTAACCAAAATGAAATCATACAGACAAGTTATTGTCATTTCTCAAATCACGAACAGTCGCATAGTAACGCTATTGGCATTGAGACATTTGTCACGGACGTCACTGTTAGAAGGCCGTCAGTAATAGGATATTTTGACAGTTATCGAAATTGTCAAACTTGAAAAAAAAAAGAAAAGAAAAGAAAGACAGCTAAAATTTTGCTAAGGCGACAAAAATCTAGCTGTGCTGCTGATCTCGAAGATCATTAATTTCACTGAATCAGGGTAGAATTATTGCAATATCGATTTTAAACGTATTGTTCAGTTGCATCCTTGGAAATAATCAGATTGGAACAGGAACAGCTCAACAAATTTCTATAAGGATTTCAAATACCAAATTTGAGTAAAAATCTACCCTGTAATGCGTTGCAAATGACCGAAGGGAAAAATTAACCTTAAAATGCTTAAGTTTATTGAAACGTACTTAATAAACTATTATCGTCATTAGCTGTGTTTGATCAGCAATGTTAGGATTCTGTGCAATTTGATGTTACCTAGTCAACATTTCATTTCCAATGAACCATCTGGATTAATATCAACGTATATATCAAATTGCAAATTGCTAGCATTCTGATGTGAAGGGCAAAAAGTGAAAGCTGGAAAACATAATATGATCACTCTTAAATTTGATGATGATGTTTTCGAAACACTTAGGGGACACTAGAAAACAAGAGTGCTATATTTCACAATAAACTCTTTTCTAGTTTAGTGTTCTAAGGGATTTTTGAATTTTATATTTATATATAATTTTAATAAATATTTTATGAATTTTATAAATTTATAAATATTTTATATTTATAAATATTTTAATAACTGAACTAGCAGACTTATTGAACCATGAATTCGCAAACAATATCACACAACTCAAAAACGACAATCTACCAGCAATCAACAAAAAACTACCAACACAAAGTCAACAAAAACTATATAATTTCCACTTGTAACAAAACAGGAAATGAAAGAAGCATTCTTACAACTAAAACCAAAGACCACTCCAGAAATAGACAAAATAAGACTCATAGACCTTTTAACACACTTTGAACAAATAAATCCAATACTTTTGAAACTCGTCAACACAATATTCAACACTGGCATTATTCCACAACAACTAAAAACTGCAATAATTACGCCAATTTACAAACATAGTAAAAGCAGAACTACAGACCAATAGCTACCCTACCAGTCATTTCAAAAATTCTAGAAAAAATAATACACCAGACTACAGAACTATCTACAGAAGTACAACATCATCTCACAAAACCAACACGGCTTTCAGAAAACAAAAAGCACCATCACTTTATTAGAAGACATCGCCGACACAATAAATAAAGCTCTCGACAAAAATAAGTACGCCGTCCTTATACTGCTGAACTTAACCAAAGCATTTGATACACTTGAACGTGATATACTACTCACCAAACTATACTCAATAAGAGGAACACTGCATACCTGGTTCAAGAACTATCGCTCAAACAGAACACAAGTAACAAAAATAGGTACATGTCACAGCCGGTGTATACAAATAAAACACGGTATCCCTCAAGGTGCCATATTATCACCCACTCTGTTCAACATATGCATTAACGATGTTCATAACCTGGCCATAAGAAGTCAAATATTTTAGTACGCAGATGACACCGCAGTACTAGCAATCCATACAGACATCAACACGGTTCTCTCCAAAGTACAACAAGACCTAAATGAAATTACAACATACTTCTACCAAAACGTAATTGTAATCACCGGCACCAAAACACAGATGTTAATAATACACAACCCGAGAACCATAAGCCCCGCACCACTATCGATACACTGTCACACATACCGCTGCATTAATAACAAAAAACCTGCCAATGTCCTGAAATCAAACCTGTAACACATACAAAATACCTTGGTCTTTACATAGATTGCCACCTTAAATGGACAAAACATATAGAATACTTACATACCAAACCGCATCATCGCAGCGAAACTCTTCCAAGTAAAAAGACATTATTTCATCTAACATTTAAAAAAAACTTCTATATCACGGTATCTGCGAATCCCTACTCAGATACGGTATAACAGTCTATGTAAACACATCAAACAGCCACCTAACAAAATTAGAAATATTACATAGGAAAATTGTGTCAACAGTGATTTGGACACCTTATACGCAACAAGCAATATCCGACCAGCACATGGCGATACACAGAATCCTGAGCATTAAAATTCTGAAACACTACATAACATTAATAAGGAATTACTTCAACATCATCTATCGAAACAACAGAGACACATATCGTGTAACACGACCTACAACAACTCTCTACATCCCTACACCCTTAAATAACTCATATCTGATGTGAGATCACATCAGATACGCACGTTACTCAACAACCTACCAAGAAATTTAAAACACATAGATAATTACCGAACATTAAAACACGAACTCTGAAAAATATACCAACAAAGTTAATATAGCATTAACACTAATATACACATCACAAATCACCAGCATCCAATGCCTACATCCCATCCATAAACAGTAACAAAAACATAAATAGTGAAGGCTAATCCCACTCTCTTCATAAAAGCTAACCCAAGCTTCGAAGTAGGTGGGATTAATTCGTCTCACTCATCCACACGCAATCCTCATAATCAAAGACTGCAAATTATGTAACAAAACAGTCAGTACGGTGTATAATAATAATAATGAAGATACAGATATAAAAAAAAACAAGTATATGAATTTGTATCCAAAGAAAAAAAAATATTGAAAAGAAATAATGTGCCTTAAACTGCGTACAGTATAATGAACAGAGCATCAAGTGTAATATGTATTAATTGTAAATATGTAAATACTCCTTACAATGAAAATAGAAAAATTGTTATTTTATACATAATGTGCAAACATGCAAAAATGTCTGTAATAATCATATGTATGTAATTTATCTGAGACATTATCGTTTATTATTATTATTATTATTATTATTATTATTATTATTATTATTATCCATTATTCAAAAATTCCGTGTAATCTGTTAATATTAGAAGAACACGTGTTGTAAATATAGATGCAAAAAAATATTATTATCAAAATTTTAATCGAAACGCAATGTAGAAAATGAAATCACATATGCAGCACTTGTGCTGCATATGTGATTAATGTTGAATTTTGTAAAAATTACAAGTCGGAATGTGACTAAAGATGATTATTGTAATTGTGTAAATATTTCAGAAATCAATAAAAAAATTATTAGTAGTAGTATTATTATTACTACTACTACTACTACTAGTAATAGTATTCAGTTTGTTTTGTTATACGTAAACAATTATTCTTTATATATGATAGGACAAAGTGTATTGTGTGAATTTAAGATCATTCTGTTTTTCTAGGTTTGCATATCAAGGCTGTTTATATCTTAAATAATCTTAAGAATAATCTAAATTGATACTGAATATAGTACGATACGTAAGACAATTTTAAAAAATCCTTCAGCATGATACAGAAACCCAAAATACGAATCCAAGAAATGCTGACATTATAAAACCCGATGAGTCACCACGGAGTATTTCATAAAGACTGATGAGAGGACAAACGGTACAGTATAATACCCTCTATCGTTTATCGTTTTTTATTCGTTTATTTTTTTAATAATTTTTATAATACTTTTTTCATCGTTTCCTACTCCTACTCGTAGTGCTTGTTTTTTAATTTTGTCCTGTCATGTCATGTTTGTAATGAGTCAAGTAATGCCACTCCGAACACACACACACACACACACACACACACACACACACACACACACACACACACACACACACACACACACACACACACACACACACACACACACACACACACACACACACACACACACAATGATTTAGAAAACACATTTAAGCTGCCCATTATCACTACACATCACGCAATATGAACGAAAACATGATGTGAATCAATACCTACAGAGAGAGAGAGAGAGATTACTGGTAACACAGCTCAGGCTGTAGTAAAATTTTTAACAGCAAACGCAGGCTTATTATGTTTGTGTCGCGTTAATAGCAGTGTTTCAGAAAATATAAATGGCTGGGCTTTTAGAATGGTCTGATTTTTAATATGGAGTCAGAACTCATTTGAGACTTGGCTATGCAAATTTCTGTTCGTTATTCTTACCTTAGCTCAGTGTTGATGCTTACTAATACGACTCCCGGCAGGACAGTGCAGATGGTTGATTGATTTTCCCTTTCAGTCGTTTCCGAGCGTAGGTGACTTTTGCATTGCCCACAAAGTATTCCTGGTGAGATTTTTACAGAGTTTTACCATTGCTTTCCCAACTCCCCCCCCCCCCAATTTTATCCGGGCTCGGGACCGGAATATGGCTCGGGCGTATTCATGACTGTAATCCATGTGTGTTCACGAGGCCAGCTTGCCTGTTCTGGGGGGGACGAAAAACCAGAGTTTCCGGGTGAAAAGAAACTTTACCTCCGTATGAGACCGGCTAACTCACCTTTAGTCGAAAGAGACCAAATAAAGGTTCCTCACGTCACTGACGGGAATCGAACCCAGGTCTTTCCGACCAAAGGGATTCGTCTATACTGACTGAGCTACGGAAGCTCGTGCAGATGGTGGATAGAGTAAAAAAAAAAGAAAAGAAAAGAAAACTTGGTTCCACACTGGAGAGAAGAATTGGTTCCACAATTCTTCTCTCCGGTTCATCGTAGCATCTAAAAATGTTTTTTGATTTGTTCCAGATCATTGAATGAATGAGAGAATCTTCATTATTAGGGCGGGCAGAATTAAGAACGTGATTAGATATTGCGCTGACTCTCGTTCTGCCCTGTGATGTCTCTCACATGTTCTTCCATGTGCAACTCAAAGGATTTCTCCGTCTGACCAAAATAGGGCAATACCTGGAAAGATTGGACGCTTAAGTGCCTGTTAGGACCACTGATAGGAGAGAACAGGACCAAATTAGGACACATTGCAGTTACACCAAATATGATAAACTCGTGGATACTTTAGGCTGTCATATTTCAGTTTAGGTGTACCGAGTAAGGAACAGAGGAGTAAAAGAAGTGCGGATTTTTAATTTCTTGAGAATTTTAGCTAACTTTTCCAAAATAGCTGATATACTGTAGAGATATCAGCTCTTCAGATACCAGATAAGTAGCTTTCGACAGCCGATTTTTCTGAAAGGATATAATAAGAACACTAATTCTTTGGCGATCTCCTCTTCTTCACTGAGGAGGGAGCGAACTTGTTTACCTAATGTAAAAATTATGCCAAGCTTTTGGGACAGACAGTGATGAGATTGCGCATTAAGGTATCTGTTGGTTGTCTACGAACAGAGATCTTCAGGAACGAGAGAGAGAGAGAGAGAGCCGTTAACTTCAAATTCCGAGATAAATTTTATTCCAGGATGTTGATTGTTGAGTTTAATGATTCTGTCATTCATTCAGTGAACAAATGAGGAAACATTTTTAGATGCTGCGATGAACTGGAAAGAAGAATTGTGGAAACAGCAGAAGAAAGAACGAACCGCTTGATATGTTTCTTGAACAGCTAGAGGATTAGGATGTAGTCCTTAGGAAAGCGGTGTATGGAAGATCGTTCCGAATGCATGAATGGAATGAAAGCCTTTGGTTTGCCTGTGTTTAGAGCTGGAGAGTAAACAGACGGACGTTGACTAGAAGCTGCGTGAGTTTATATTTAAGGGCTTAAATATAAACTCACGGCAAAATGGAACATTGTTCATTGCAGCAACTGTAAGATTCAGAAATGGAAACAGAACGTCTATGAGAAAGTGAATAGAGTGAGTATATGAGAGAAAGAGAGGTCAGCAGTTAACCTGATAAAGCTCTTTTGGATAGTATCAAGCATTTTAGACAGGTCTTTGATACGCCGCCCCGTATGTGAGAACAGCATTCTAAGGGAGGTTCAGTTTTGGGATTTACATGATAGGAGTTGTAGAGATGAGAAATAATGTCTTGAGAACTGACTCTCAAAAATTATTCATTAAAGTAAACAAAGTTTGAAAGAAATATAAATTATAGTTATTAGTGTTTAAATTATTTGTAATTATTCGCATTTCGCGTGATCTGCGTTAATTTTGATTGTTAGTCTTCCAGACACATGTCCGTACTTTGAATCATTTCACGATTCCTTGGAATCTGTGCAATGGTTAATTACATTGAAAAAGATATGCGTGCAAACCTAACTATAAGCGTCAGCGCACACGCCGTAACTGGATCACGCTACTGTGAATCTCTCGCTGTTTCTCTAAAAATGACGTTCACCTTACTGAGAATTGCAAATCATTTCAACCAATAGAGGGCGCATCTTCCATTGAAGAAAACTCGAAATAAGTGGAAATCAAGATTACACAACTGTATAAATATAACTGAACTTTATACGGTGATACCTAGCTTTCTGAGAACCAGCTCATTCGGCGCTTTTCAATTATGACCAATGCCCATTTATGAGATGCTGCAATTGATCATACAACGGTTTTAGTGACACAGGACATCACGTCGCTGAAATCGTTGTAAAACCATTGTCCCCGTGAATCAAAAGATACGCAATTTTCGTGAGCTGTTTGTTTACGGCATCGGTGCTCTCACCATCTGTTTGCGTTTTGGTGTTATAAACTGTTTTTAACTACTATTTTATTTTATTGTTATTAATAATGGTTATATATGGTGGTGAGCTATAAAGGGCTCGTGGGGACTCGCCCGAGCCCTTTGATAAATTTTTCTCAAATTTGCGAACCCCTTGTTCTTTTTGTTTACTTTATTATTTTTTTCAAAAAAAAAAAAAAATTAATAAATAAATAAAATAAACACATGAAAAAAAAAAGTGAAATATATTAAGCGACAAACTCATACGGTAACCTAACAAAGTGATTTTTATTAAATAAAATATAGTTACTGTTACTACCATTTTACAAATAAGAATTCACTTTTGGTAATCGCATATAAATAAATAGGCCTATAAAACAATGTCCCTTGATTGGTATAGTTGATTATTACTTGAAGTATAAAAACAAAGAAAAATATAATACTTCAATATTATTGTGTTTAGATAATATTTATTTATTATTTATAGATTGTTTGTCATAAAAAATTCTATCGCAAATAAAATAAATTTATTTTGTTTATAAAAAATGCGGACTATTTTTTATGTGCGATTATAAAAGATTTTATTCTTATTATATTTTGAAAGTTAAAAAATGTTTTTCTTACGTAAGATAAATTAACACAGATGATTGTGTGCAAATATTTCATGTTTAGATCATGAAATATTGGTTTAAAATGATAGCCTTTACAGGTGACTGTCCCCTCATACGTTTTGATTGGCATTTGTACACAAGCTGTATTAATAAAAGTTTTTGCGTGAAATGCGGCTTTTTTTTGCTCGACGATGCGAGCCCTTTGTTACGATTTCCATAGCTCAACACTGGTTATATATGATGGTTATACAGTATATACATATATATATATATATATACTACTATTTTATTGTTATTAATAATGGTTATATATATATATATATATATATATATATATATATATATATATATATATATATATATATATATATATATATAGATTAAAATGCAGTTGCCGGACGCCTTTCTTCACTACTTCGAAACCACGTAGTCGTTATAGATCAGGCCTCCACAACTGGATTGTTGGGCCAAACTCAACTTGGACCACCTGACCAAGGGTCAGATCGCTTCGGACCTTGAATCTTAGTCTAGTCTACCTCAGCTAAACGTAAGTAAATTTGTTAATAGGTTTACAGTGATTACTAATTAATATGAATATTTAACTTTTTTAGAGCGTTACAATTAAAATTATAATCAAAATTATTTACAAACAGATATAGCTGCAAAATTTCTCAATAAAAACCACTTAATCATAAACACAAAGTCTAGTACTAATTTCACTGAGAATATCACACTTATTCTCAGTGAAATATCAGTGACTGAATGTCACAATGTGACACATTGCATTTCTTTGTTGCCACTATTTTATCAAAGTTTGGTATCATGTTTGAAGTGTCCGTTCTTAATATGGCCTCTAAATTGATATCACTTAAAGCTGAACGCTGTTTGGTTTTGTTCAAGTTCATGACCGAAAATGTTTGTTCACAAGTATATGTACTCCCAAACATACAAAATACCTGGTTGGCAGCATCCAACAAACTTTTAAATTTATCCTGATCCAGAATAGAATAAAACTCTTGTAAAGTACTCTCCCAATGCTTGACCCGATAGTTTTCAGAACACTGGAGATCAGTAACTTCCATCTGGAGTTTGACAGGCAGATTTCCTGCTTCGAGAGAAAATGGATCCTCAATCACTTTCATGCGGACTTCGTCTTCATTACTCAATGCCATTCTTTTCTGAAACTCCTTACTTAGAAGTGATATGTGCTTCTTATATTTTCCACCCACCATTGAATGATATTTTGATGGAATATTCTGTGACAAGGTAAGAAATGTGACATATCCCCCTTAGCAAGTTGATTTTCAAACAAACTTAATTTCATTTTGAATATAAGAGGCGTTAACTGAAAAACAAACTTATTTTTTCCTTGAATGTCAAAATGTGTATCTTCTTGAGATTCAAAAAATTCAACTACTTCATTATTTTAGAGCGACAAAACTTTACCGCTGCTCAACCAACGTACATCACTGTGGTATGGTAGATCCCCGTACTTGGCATCATTTTTCTTCTAGAAATGCTTGAAACATTCTGTGTTTCAAACCCCAAGCTCGAATAAGTTGACCAGAACAAATACTACTTTAATCACATGATCAAACTGCAAAATCTTTGAACATAACACCTGCTGATGAATTAGGCAGTGAAATTTTGTCAATGGTTTACCTGCATACTGTTCAATAAATGTTACAGCACCAACATTTTTTCCACACATAGATATGGCACTATCAATGCAAACTGCTACTAAATTCTTGAAATTTAAGGATAGTTTTTCGGTTACACACATCTTTACATTTTCTGCGATCTCCTTTCCCGTTGTTCTTCCTTTCATTGAACACAAACCAGCAAGCTCCTCTGTCACCTCAAAATTCTTATTAACACCTCTTACATATAAATTAAGGGGATAAAATAAAAATCCCTTATTATTTTACAGCCGGTATGCCAAACTCTGAGATCAAAAACTACGATCTAAGAGTTTCATGCCGAAGAACTATCGGCGAATCCAAGCTTAAGTGAACACCTGGTAGTACAACACCAAGGCAACTCGAAGCAAAGGTGGAGCAAGATCCCTCACTATCCTTGATATTTTCTCTTAATGTAAAACACAGCTCCTAGGAGATGTAATACTGCCTTACATTATGAGGAGAAGTCATTACCCAGACCGGTTTCAACCATTTTTGATGTCTCATCAGTGAGTAGGTAGACCTGGATGATATCAAAGTACTATCAACTATCAACTTTACTGACATAAGGGGTGAAACAAAAGCTATGGGTTTTGATGTGTTTGGACAGAGAGTCTTGATATGGGAGCTGAAAGTCAGTTTTCTGTCCAGTATTACACCAAGATATTTGATCTCAGTTTTCCACGGAATTTTATTGTTGAAAAGGAGAATATCTTCTTTAGAAAGCACTGATCTTCTAGAGAATAGGACGGCTACGCTCTTCAGGGGATTCACTTGGAGTCGCATTTGGAGAAATATTGTTCAATTAGCAGTAGGTTTTCTTGCAGTTTCTTGATGGCTAGGTGAGGCTTTTAAGATCTGGCCAATATCGCTGTATCATCAGCGTATAGATGATTGATTTGAAGATAATGAATTGAAGATAATGGGTTGTAAGAAGATGATTTGCTATTGCTTTAGCTTTATCAGCATCAGTGTGGATGAGACCTGAATCTGTTTGGAGGGAGGGAAGAGGTTTATTTCTGTTTTTAATCTTTCGGATGAGATTCCATATGGAGTGGTTATCAGTAGAGATGGAGGTCAGTTTTTCTTCCCAGAGTTGAGTTCTATGGGCTGCGAGGGCATCTCTCACTGCAGAGTTGAACCTGTTCAAGATCCGTTTGTCTTGCGGCGCCCTGGTGTTGTGGTATCTTTTTCTTGCCTTATTTGTTTCTCTAATCAGATTCATAATATCTTCTGGGAAGTGGTTGGATTTGCGGGTAGTTGCAGGGGTAGTAACTGCTGCACAGGCTGCTTTAATCTGTTCTGTTAGAATTTTGATTTAATGATGGGAACAGGACCAATATATTTTGGAAGTACCTTGGAGAGCCTTTCCCAAGAACTGAATGAGTGAGGGGGGGAGATAATTTTTCAAGGTTTCCCAATTTTAAGCATATTGGGTTATGGTCTAGATGACAGATAGTTAATCGTCATTAAATTGTATTGGAGTCTGATGTGCTGCAATATGGCTATGTCCAACACATCAGCCCGACCATAAGTGTTGTGATGGGTGGGGTCAGCGGGACCTATTATATGAAGGTTGTTGAAACCAGCATAGTTTTGTAGTATCTGTCCATTTTTGTTGGTGGAACGGCTATTCCAGTTTGAATGCTTGGCATTTAAATCACCTGCCACAATGATAGGCTCTCCGGTATCGAATAAGGCGTTCAAATCCGAGAACAGTAATGATTTTTGTGGAGGATGATATGCTGCGAAGATTTTTAATTTGCCGACAGAACTCGTGAGAATCTCAATGCCGGTGACCTCGAAGTTGGTGGTAGGAGGGATGTTTATGGAGTGATGAGAGATGAAATTTTTAATGAAAATTGCAGTGCCTCCTCCTCTGTGGGATAGTCTATCAACTCTGTACAGTTGGTATCCGCAAATTTTGGGGTTGTCTGAACGTCTTAGGTGCGTCTCATTAATAAAAGGACATCTGGCTGATGACTTTGGACGAAATTTTGAAGTTCTAAAATCTTACTCCTCAGGACGTTCGCGTTCCACGCAATGATCTCTGGTTTTAATTTGTTACTGTTCATTAGTGAGCGCTGAAATAATGGCTTGTTAGTCCTTTAGAAATCTGTTAGTAGAACTTTGTGAAGGGTTGAATCTGCTAAAATCCAACAACATATTTGCGAGAGAAGAGGTAATGATAGCTGTCAGATTTGTGTGTGGTGTTGTCTATTCACGGGATGACTGTTTAGGACGAGTTACTTCCGCATATGACCTAGATTACTGTTGCGGAGTTACTCTTTTGGAAACCTCTGGCTTCGTCTGAAGGGTGTCTGACCTTTTATATTGAACTTCAGGAAACTGTGAAGTAGTCTCTGACACAGGTGTGCTGAGTGAGGAAGAAAATGTTTCTGCTTCTGATTTTCTATTTCTTGGATTGTGAGCGCATCCTTTGTAATTGGCAGTGTGAGGACCGCCACAATTGGCACATTTAGCTGGGATAGATTTTGGTTTAGTGCATGTATTTGTTGGGTGGGCGACCCCACATTTTAAACATCTGAATTCAGCCCTGCACATCTTCTGGGCATGGCCAAATCTTTGACATCTGTGGTACTGCCCTGTTGAAGCTCTTTTTCTTAGTGGTTCTAAGTAATTTTTAGTCCACAGATGGATGTCAGATCATATATATATATATATGCTTATAAGCTTGACTGATCTCAATTAGAACCAGTGGTATTAGAGTCTTGTCTTTTTTGGTTATTCTACTGACCTTAACGGATGGCAGGTCTTGGTGGTGTAGATCCGCAACCACTTCTTCTATGGATACGTCTTCCGAGACATCTCTGATTACTACCTTGAGGATTCTTTCTGATCCTAGTGAAAAGGTGTGATACTGTATACCTTTGCCATCCAATTCACCTCACCAGTCAACCTTCGATAATTCATCACTGAGCAAGGCTGTATTTTAATACCTTCTGTGACATTCTTTGCTTGACTGTATAAAATCTTTAAATTGGGCATCATAGTCCTTAGGAACATCCATTTTTTCTTTTCTCGCAGAATAATCGGAGATATCTTTTCCCTCGAGGAGGTAGGAGAATCCGGGTCAGGACCGTCTTCTTCCATTCGATCCGGTTCGGGTAGTTGAGAGGCTGCAGCTTTGCGTTTTTTTTTTGCGACCGCGAACCTCCTGATAATCGCTGTGATCTGCAATAGAATTGTCATCAGCAGTTGTTTCTATTAAAGCTGGTGCTATCTTGATGGATACTGGGAAGAAATTCAGAGAGTTGAGGGTCATCTGAATCAACCTCTTCTATTTGATGAATTACGACTTTACCTGGCCATTTAGTGTGCATGCAAGATAGCCAGTTCTTTGAAATTTAGTTCTTTATATGGTGCCTCCATGATTGGCCCCAAAGTCTGTTCTGTGGGGCAGGACATGCCTTGCCCTTGTCACGATAGCAAATAGACAGTTGCTTATGATTACAAGATATGAAACAATGGCGATACTAACGGCAGTAGGCCTTGTAATTTTAATTGACTTACCTGGATAAACCACTATGGAAAAATAAAGTGTTTGTTTATGGTAGCAAGCAATTAACTACTATTACTAATGAATAAGCATAAATCGCTAAAAACATATCAAATACACAATTCACCATCAATAATACACGAAACACTAACACGCGAGCCGCCATCACGAAAAACCATCATCCATGATATCAAAGTTTAAGTGAAAAGATCTTACATACCTTCACTATACGAATGCCAGAAAGGTGTGCCCATATATTATAACTAAGATAAAAAGCCAAATGGCTATTTTTTCTGGCGAAGTTAATTAAATTAAGGGGATAAAAAGCCCTTATTATTATATAGCCAGTATGCGAAACTCTGAGATCGAAAACTACGATCTAAGAGTTTCATGCTGAAGAACTATCGGTGAATCCAAGCGTAAGTGAACACCTTGTAGTACAACACCAAGGCAACTCGAAGCAAATAAAAAGAGTGAATAAAAAAGAATGTGGACAGGTTTAGCTATTATTCACAAATAAGCAGTTACTGTCCTAAAATAAATGTAATGTAGGAAAAGTGTATCAAGATGTGAAAAATATGACGATGATTTGGGAAAACATGAGTAACACTTGAAATGATTTATAATATTAGATGGTCGGAAAAGGCTGATGTTTTTTTAACTCATTCTTTATAGAGCAGAATTTTGCCGGCTCTGCCAAGAGGCCATTTAGTCCTTTATTTGAAATGTGAACTTAGCTGGGTTCATCTACAAATAGCAGATTTGAAGTTACAAGACAATCTGACGGAAACTGAATAAAATTAATTACGAAACCTTTCATATCTGTGTTGAAAAAGTTGTGAGTAAGAATTAATATACATTTCTTCACCCTGCGGTGCATGTTACATATATTACAACAACAACAAAAAAAAAAAAAAAGAAAGAAACTAATGTAAGATATTAATTTGTTCATCAGTACCAAACTGTGATGTCATCTGACTCCCGTGGGAGTTCTTTATATTGTATATTATTTTAGTGTTGTTATACAATCAAAATTAATAATAATAATTCACCTTGAGAAAACCTGGGTTTATTTTTTACTTGTGACAGATACAATTAAACCTAAGACATCACTACATTATATCTCAGCTGCAAATGTTCGCACTCCAGTTTATCTGTTTTTGGGGGGGGGGGGGAAGAATGTAGAGTAGTGATGGCGAACCTATGACACGCGCGTCAACAGTGACACGCCACGAATTTTTTGAGTGACACTCCAGCATTCACCAACACCCGACAACAATAAATATCAATGAATGATCACTTTGGCGGAAGATTTGATCAATTTAGAAGTTTAGAACAGACAATTAAAATAATTACGTATCCGGATGTAGTAACATACACTACTATAGAATTAAATGATTTCCAATGACTACAAATTGAAGGTTTAGAGCTGCAGTTTTCAGAGTTCCAGGCCAGCATCTGGACTCAAGTGTTTGTCAACCTGAGGTCTCAACTTGAGGATCTGGAAAGAAATCGTCTGCAGAATGAAGAGTGCCCCTACGAACAAGAAATTTTGAATGCTTAGAATCGAATACCGGAAACTTTTAGCATCCTTAAAAATCTACCAATGGCATTACTCAAATTTTTCCCTCTACATACTCTTGCGAAAACCTTATTCTCAGCGTTAAACAAAATTAAAACAGACAAAAGAAACCGACTGACAGATGAAGTTAGTACTGCTTGCTTGCTCGGGCTTGAAGTGTACGAAGTTCCTAGATTGCCTATTTATCTTAATGGATAAATAGACTTATCCATTAAGACTCGGCAATCTAGAGGGAACTCTGATGCTTCATCTCGACTTGGATAAGTAAGCCACGTATGCTCATTATTTACTATTTAAATATATCAGCTACGATGTGCTTCTGTGAATAATATTAATAAGCGAAGTATTCAGTATTAACTTATTATAGGAGAAGTAGAAAACTTTATGTTAATATATAAAGGTTGGTCGATTGATAGTGCCTCTGCTACTAATGTCGCAGCAAAAAGTTAAGCAAATTTGAGCGCGGTTAGTAGTTGGAAGGGAGCAATCGTTCTATGCTGTTGGCACACTCTCCCTCGATGAGTCTTTGGACTCCCTGGAGGTGTTACATAATAATAATAAGTTCATGCTGTGTCTCTGATATTTCACTTATTAGTTACATCTATTGTGATTAGATGGCAGCACCATACAACGTTTCTTCAAACATGCTAATCTCAGATTCCGTAATTTTGCGATTTTGAAAAAATGTCATGTTTTCTCTTCAGAATAACAAAGCTGTACTCGAGTGCATTTTAAACTTATTCTTTAATGCTATAATTTTACTCTTTGCCAATTTGTACATTATGTAACTAAATACTTGCTTTAATTCTAATTTTGTTCTAATCCTAATCTTACTTCGCTGATATTATCTGCTGCATGAGACTTGCTTTGAATAAGTTGTACTCTGTGAATGAGTCAGCACTCGCAGATTGTAAAATTTCGCATGGCGTACTTCTACTAACAAAGTTTGATATGTAAATTTGCTTTATTATGTGTCAGTGTGAAATTTACATGTAATATGTGTAAAATGTTTACACAGTGCCGTTTACACAATGTTTACACATATCATACAAAGAGACCATTTTTCGGTGGTGCAATTCTTTACGCATGATTCAGCCATCACTTTTTAGATTTTTTGTTATCATCTCGAGGGTTTTAAAATCACCATTAACCAAGGTTAACTCCATTGTTTACGTCACTGGAGCAGAAATGCATTTTGGGCTTCATGTAAAGCTGTAGTAATTATTATTGTCCAATATTAGCAAATACTAAAATTGAAATCAAAATCGGTTCTCGACTTCCTTGATGTCGATTGACAGGCAGACAAACTGACG
Source organism: Typopeltis vanoorti (assembly GCF_054136105.1). Classification (NCBI taxonomy): domain Eukaryota; kingdom Metazoa; phylum Arthropoda; class Arachnida; order Uropygi; family Thelyphonidae; genus Typopeltis; species Typopeltis vanoorti. The sequence goes on along the minus strand of NC_143564.1, from coordinate 87,697,291 downwards.
AAGAGATAGACGTTAAAACTAATAGGTGCTGCTCGCTTTCGAAGACGCCGAAAACGATCGGACAACTCTCACTAATGAAGAATGGTCAGGATGAGTATAAATTGCAAACTATCTGAATATTGTTCATGCTTCTGCTTCAGCAACTAGGTTCTGCCGGAACAGCAACACGGTTTTTCCTAAGTCATCAACGATAGACGTCACTTCCATATAGTCTATACAAGATCTATGCTCAGTCATCGCACATCAACCATCCCAAGGGGTTAGAAAGAGGGGAAAATAGTTCCACTGCATAAAGGAGGTTCCAAGACTGCTGTTGTATATTACCGACCGATCAGCCTATCAGAAATCGTTGTCAAGGCCTTGGAAAAAAATAGTCAAGAGGAAAATACAGGATTGGATAGATGAAAATGGGATATTGTATGGGGGACAGCATAGTTTTGTGAAGGGTAGATCATGCCTCAGTGACTTTCTCACGTTTTATAACACAGTGGTGGCTGAACTGGATAAGGGTAATCGGTTTACAGTGATTCTATTGGACCTTGCTAAGGCCTTTGACAGGATACCAAATGGAATTCTAAACTGCAGCGTATGGGGGATGGATATCGGGTTGGTGAGATGGATAGGAGGGTGGTTGATGGAGAGATATCAGAGAGTGGTTTATTCAGGAATAGAATCCAAAAGACGGCCTGTGACTAGTGGTGTGCCGCAGGGTTCTGTTCTTGGACCACTACTGTTCAATTTGTTGATTAACGATATAGGAAAGGATCTGAGAGGAACTGTTTATTTGTTTGCTGATGATGCAAAGTTGGGTAGAGCAATAGGGAATGCACAGGATGTCAAAATTTTGCTGGATGATTTGAATAGTTTGGAGGACTGGGCTAAAGAGAATGGATGTCAATTTAATGTGGCAAAATGTAAGATTATGCATTTTGGGGTGAAAAGATTAGCAGCAGTATATCACATTGGTGGAACTGTACTCCAGGAGATTGACGAGGCCAGGGATTTGGGAGTGTTGGTGGATAGGGAGTTAAAGTTTAGGGGACACATCGCAAAGGTGGCAAAATCAGCTCATCAAATCACTTGGCTTCTGGAAAATACTTTAACAAGCAGAGACAAACAGGTTATTGTTCCTCTGTATCGAGCCTTGATAAGACACCATCTAGATTACTGTGCCCAGATGTGGGTGCCAGGATTTCTTGTGGATGGGGAGGAGGTGGATAGGATCCAGAGACGAGTGACCAAGATGATGGCAGGTCTATGGAATGAACCTTATGAGAACGGGTTGAAGATCTGTGAGTTGCAGAAATTGGTTGATAGACGGAAAAGGGGCGATATGATTGAGACATTCAAATTACTCAAGGGTTTCTATAAGATTTATTCAGAAGATATTTTTGAGAATAGGATTGGTGGTGGACTAGGGGCCATACATGAAAGCTGTGCAAGCGTGTGGTTAGCAGGGGTGTTGGAGCTAGGTTTTTTACTTGGAGAGTGGTGAATGAGTGGAATAAGCTGCCAGAGTGTGTTGTGGGTGCTATGATAGTGAATGAGTTCAAGGCGAGGTATGATAGATACTGTGCAAATGTCGAATAGTTGTTCTTGACATGATGTTAGGGCGTCCCTCGATGAGTCTATCGACTCCGTGGAGTTGCCCGCAATAATAATTTTTTGTTTTTTTTATTGATCTGTTAATATATTTACACATACAATAAACATCTTGAGTGATATTGCAACTTATAGTTTTACAGAATTCAGCACAAAGTGCTACATTTTCTACATTGGATTTCAATAAAAAATTTTTAAAAATACTTTTTGCCTCTGTATTATGTATTTACAACACATGTTCTTCTAATATTTATAATAAGGATTATACAGAGTTTTTGAATATGGAATATACATAATAATAATAATAATAATAATAATAATAATAATAATAATAATAATAATAATAATAATAATAATAATAATTTATTTATTTTATTTATTTATTTATTTTTTTTTTATTTTTTTTATGTCAGATAAATTGCATACATAGATGCTGTAATAATTATATATATATATATATATATAATATTTATAACACATTACAATTGTGAATAACAGATACTTTGCAAGTTAATAATTTTCTTCCTCGAAGCTTAGCAGAGCTTATCTGAGGAAGATAATAGATGATAGAGGGTGGTGGTTTCTTGGTTATGTTCCTATACTGGTCACAAGCCAGGTGTTGATTTTACTGTTTGTTGGTACGTGCTTGGAAGACTTCATCTGCTATTACAGTTTAACTTTTTTTTTTTTTTTTTTTGTGCAGATAGGGTTAGATGTAGACATGGCATGTTTGTTTCTTTGTGTTCTTGTAGCGATGGTTTTTTGAGAGGGGCTTTGTCATAGGTTTGTGTGTTGTGTGTGTGTGCGCGTGTGGGGGGGGAGGGAGAGAAACAGGAATTGCTCTAATTTTCATTCTCGCTATAATATTTATATAGCGCCTGTTTCAGCTCTCTGTATGTTCCTAGGTTTTTGTTGTCGAACGGCAGTTTATTTATCATGTCTGGTACGTAGAAGTTTTGGTTGGCTTTGCCGTAGTGATTGTTGTATTTATATGTTATGTAGTTTGTTGACCGTGGTCTTGTTATTTGATATGTTGTTCTGGTTACTCTATATGTTGGGCTGTAGTAGTGTTTTAACATGACTGTGTAGTGGAATAAGTGTTTCACCTTAAATATTTTGTGTTTTGTCCGTGCTTCCTGCATAAGAGTGGGTTGTTCCCAGAATATCAGTTTTACCATTTTATCTTGCAACCATTGTAGCCTGTTAAGTCTGTAGTCTGCGCAGAATGCGTATGATGTGATTGCAAATCTTAAAATGTTTTCACATAATGCTTTATAGTTTAGTATTTTTATGTGGGTTGGGGCAATGTCTTTTAATCTGTATAGTTTGCTTGCTATTATCCTAAGCTTGGTATGTAGGTAATTTGTATGGCTATTCCAACTTTGATCAGCATCGAAGTGAAGTCCGAGATAGCGTGTTGTTTTCACCTGTGTGATGGTTGTGATTTTAGGTTCTGCGCTTTGTGTATAGGAGGATGGATGTCGGATAGTGAGATATTTAGTTTCTATGGGCAGGATTTGGTGGTTTTTGAATACCATTAGCTTTGTTTTTCCAGGGTTTATATATATGCCATTTTCGGTTAACCAGTTAGTGATTTGATTGATGTCGTGTTGCATATTTGTGTAAGCGATATTTGCATTGTTGTGAATGGATACCATGGCCGTGTCGTCTGCGTACTGGAAGATTTTACTTTTTAGGGGGAGTTCGCTTATGTCGTGTGTGTATATGTTAAATACAGGGTGTTCGGGATAAATTTGACAGTTTCGTAAGGAAAAAGAAAATCTTCTTTGTATCTATTAAATTTAATGAATTGACAAAAAAACATTACAGGCAGAGTTAATTACAATACTATCAACAAGATTTACTCAAAATAACCACCATTAGCATCGATCACAGCTTCAATTCTGCTTCGGAACCTCGAACAAGCTGATGCTACAGTCTCCCTGGGAAGGGCCGCAAAAACTGTTTTAATTTTATCCATTAACTGGGCTTTTGTATTACTGGAAGTGCGATTGGTGTCTTTTTCAACTGCGCCCCATACAAAATAATCCATGGGGTTAAGGTCTGGGGAGTTTGGAGGCCAAACATTTGGACTGGTGAAGTCGTAGAAATTTTCAGACAACCATTTTTGACTTTTCCCAGAGGTGTGGCAAGGGGCCGAATCCTGCTGCCATACATACGGCCTACCATTGGCTACCCTTGTTATCCAGGGCTTGACTACAGTTAGCAACTCCACGAACAAAGCCCGAATTCCAATGCCAGGGTTCTTCAACACCTGTTCCTGCAGATTTGCGAGGAATTCTGCTGTACGAACGCAATCAGATCGTCTGCTAGGGATCTTTCTTCTTGCTACATCCTCGTAGTCACCATTGCAAGTCTCTAGTTCATGCCTGATTGTTTTTACTGTATTCAGGGAGCATTGGGCAGCAGTCGTAATATCCTTATTTTGATGGCGGGCACGAATCATCATGATACAAGTTATTCTCTTCCATGATTCAGGTGGGTTCCAGCTATCCATCCTTTCTGACATCTTGTATATGAATGAAGAAGGGTCCAAACTTTTAAATGAAGAGAAGTGTGTGTTAATACATGTAACTTACGGAAAAATATAATTAATTATAAATATGTCAAATTTATCCCGAACACCCTGTAGAATGGGAGATAGGACAGCTCCTTGCGGTACTCCACAGGTTACATGTACCTCTTTGCTGTATGCTGATCCTATACGTGTGATGTGCTTTCTGTTTTTCGTGTATGCTTTAAACCACTGGAGTAGACGACCTCCGATTCCGATATGGGTTAGTTTCGTTAACAAGGTTTTGTGTGTTAGTGTGTCAAATGCTTTTGTTAGGTCAATGAATACCACTAATATTATTCTGTTTGTATCCAATGCAGCGTTTATTAGATCTGTGAAATCTTCCAGGAGTGTTGCTGTTCCTTTATTTTTTTGAAAGCCATACTGTGTTTTGGGTATGATTTGAAATTTTTCAACGTATGTGGAGAGTTTCTGATGCACGATGCGCTCCATGATTTGGTTGATTACAGACAGCGTGGCAATGGGTCTGTAATTACTTATAATGTTTCTTTTTCCCTGTTTGTGTATGGGTGTAATTAATGCAGTCTTCAGTGTTTCAGGTATGTGTCCCGTTTCGAAGATTTTATTTAACAGTTTTTGTATAACTGGCAGTAGGTTGGTTGAGTGTTTCTTGATGTCTTTTGGTCTGATTCCGTCTATCCCCGGTCCTTTGTTAGGGTTAATTTGTTGAATTGCCAGTGTTAGTTCTTCTTTTGTTACTGTGGGGAACCACATCGACTGGGTTGCTCGTGGATCTAGTGAAGGATGTTCGTTTGTGTGAGGAAAGGTTGTTTCTTGCAGCTTTTGGACAGAGTTCACGAAATGTTGATTAAAGTTGTTTGCCAACTGTTTGAGGGATTTGGGGTCGCAGGCAAAGCTGTGTTTTATTGTTTCTGAGGCAGTGGTTCTGTGTATATTGTCCAGCATTTCATTAATCAGGTGCCAATTTTCCTTTATGTCATTCTGAGCTGTTGTTAATTTGTTGCTGTAATAGTTTCTTTTTGCCATTCTAATCTGTGTTATTAGGAGATTTCGTTTTCTTTTGTATTCAGCTTTTAAAGCGATATTGTTTGGCGATTTCTTAAGTTGTTTCCATAGGGCATCTTTTCTTTGTATGTCTGTTAGTATGTTGTCCAAAATCCATGGATTTTGTTTCGTTTGGGGGCGTATTTTTATTTTTGTTAATGCTTTGTTATATATTTTGTTAAATGCAAGTTTAAGATTATTATATACAGCTTCAGCAGGGTCTAAAGATGCTATCTGCATCCAGTCTGTTTTTCTGATTTCATCGTTTACTATTGTTTCGTTTAGAATGCTATAATACTGTTTGTAGTCTCAGTGATTTTTATGGGTTCTGGTTCAGCGTGTAACTGTAATGCTGTGAAATAATGGTCTGCCAGTTTGCATGTTATGACGGCTGCTGTGTAGCTATTTGGAGGGTCCCTTATATTTATATGATCAATGCAGGATGAGGTTGTTGTGTTTCCGACTATCTCTTCTCGTGTATACGACTGTATGGATGGGGTTATGTTATATGCCGATAATAGGTCCAGGTATTGTTCTGTGTTGTTATTTATGTTCCTAATGTTTATATTAATGTCTCCTATTATTATCAAGTTTTCTGAGGTACCTACTTCCGTGGCTGAAAGCCATCTGTTTAGTTCTTCTAGGAATTTTGTGGTGCTTAAGTTGGGTGGTCTGTATATTGCGTTTAATATCAGGGAGTTTTCTTGTTTGATGTTTTTAATTTCGATGCATATGTTTTCTGCGTATTCTAATTTATAATTTATTTCTGTTACTTCTAGTTTATGTTTGGTAAATATTATTATACCACCGCCTCGTTTTATTTGTCTGCAGTGTTTGTGTTGTTGGAAGTGTGGCATTTGGTAGGTGGATGCCTCTTCGTTTGTCGTGGATACTTCAGTCAATATTAAAATGTCTATTTCGTCTATATCTTCCTTCAGATAAGCTTGCAGGGTCAGCCAGTAGTTTTGAATGCTTCTGATGTTGATGTGGAGAATAGATAGTCCTTTTTTGGGAATTGTCACTTGTTTCCATTCCGTTATTGATTTCAGAATGTGGCAATTATCATGTTCCGGGGTGATTACGTCTGCTTGATGGTCTGTATTCATGTTGGTTGGTGTGCTGTTCCTTCTTTACGAGTTGTCAATATTCCTTTCAATATGGCAGCCTGTTGAGGTCGTCTACAGATTTTATTTCGATTGGTTTTGCGTCTTGTGTCTTTCTAATGAATATTTTGCTGTCTCTTATCCATATAAACTGGTAATTGTTTTCTGTTTTTACTTTCCTTGCTTGGTAGAATATTTTCTGATAGTATGGCGTTAGGTATTCGGACAAGTATATTGGGGTGTTGTCGTGGTCTCCTTTCAGATCCTTGACTACTGGTTTTTTAATCCTGCTAGCTTTTATAAGTGTAGTTTTTGTGGGGCTGTTGGTGAGTCGCACTACGACGGGAGAAGGACGGGTATTATTTTCTCTTTTCCTTTTTTGTGGTAACCGATGCACTGACTCTATGTCTCTTGATTCAATGGGAGAGCCTATTTTTTGGCTTAGTTGTATTACGGTGTCTCTTAGATGTTCCGTAGCTATTTCTGGGAGACTATTTATGAGGAGATCATTTGTGTGCTGCTGTTGGTTTGAGAGTTCGTACTGTTGCTTTAAAGAGTTTAGTTCTTGCCGTAGTTCCGTTGTCTCTTTAATTAAATTATACTGTCTTTCCGTTAGCTCTTTGACGCAGTTTTTAATTTCTCTAACGGTCTGTAATACACCTTCTACCGAGTTATTAATAAATTTAATAAATTCCTCATATTGGTTGAATTTTTCTGTAATTTGTGCGGTACGTTTTTTAAATAGTTCTCCAACCAAATCGATTAAACTGTCTTTTAGGTTTTGTAATCTATTTTCAAGTAATGCATTTAAAGTTAGCTCACCTGGGTTTCCGTTGTTGTTTTCTTTGTTTTTAATTCCTTCTGTTGTTGATAGCTGTTTACTGCCTGCGGTTGTTTTCTGCATGTGTTGTTTTCCGCTAGCGGTCGAAGGCGACATTCCTTTGTTGTCTCTGCAATGGGGACACTTCCACTCGTCACGATTCTTGTTTGATTTTCGCTGCCAGTTAGCCTCAGACAATCCTGAACATAGAAAATGCATGTTTCTCTGGCAGTTTCTACATGTTACGTGGTTTTCTTCCCCCGTTAAGTCTTCTTGGCATTTGTAGCACTTCATACTTCTTGTTTGACGATCTTGCTGTAATTTCTAATATGGCGACTTCCTTTCAATAATAATAATAATAATAATAATAATACGTAAAATTATTCAAATCGTTTGGACGTGTATATTTTAACCGATATGGTGAGGAAGGCGACCTCCTCTAGCAATATTTCTGACACTGTTTAAGAACGATAGATCCACCAGTAACTGGATAGCAAACAACAAAGTTGGAAAAGAGCGATTTTCCCTGTCAAGTAAAACTTCATATCGCAATCATCAGTGGGAAAAGTCTCATTTTGCAAGGATTCACAACGATCCGTCATTGAATATGATCAGGGAACAAACTCGTTCTAACGAAAAAATGTCCATGAAGAGAAAAGTTGGCCAGTGGTGCCCAAGGTTTCCTCTTCTAAAGTGGCCGGATATTCCTTTTCGATTCATGAAAGTAATAGATGGAACAATTACTCGATCAATGTGGCTCGATGGATCAGCATGGCAGATCTATCGACCCACACTCGTGACATGGGCTGCAAGAGCCTCGCGACATGAACTGCATGATAGCAGTCCATGTCACGAGGCTCTCATTGCGCAAGCATGGTTCTCGGAATATATCCAAGCATTTCGTGTGGTCCCCTGAATCCCCTGATTTAAATCCCTCCGAACATTTCTAGGATTATGTAGGGTGCAGCATCCACCGATCGACGCAATATCTCGCTCAGTCGCTGACCTCTGTGACATAACGTCCCGGAGGTCACAACACCTTCCGTGGTCTAGTGGTGCCAATACCAAGATGAATTCAAACAACCAGTCAGCCCACCAACCCTTTAATCAACTGTGGAATCGAATCCCGGGTGTGGACGTTTGTTATTGTCTTTAGATAGTAGATGAATTTCATCGCCCAGTGCTAGACCGACATCACGCTTTTGATTGAATGGATTGAAAAGATGCCATGTTTGTTTTCAATAGGAAGGGTTTCTGGATTATATATATATATATATATATATATATGTTTCACAATCTGCCATTTCACTCCCAGTTTACGTGATACTGGAGGTGTGTGCGACTTACTGTTCATTCGAAGTTGGTGATTGACATGCGCGAGGAGAATTATGACCTAACGGACTTTGAAAAAACCCTGACGTTGAACCCTCGCAGTATCTAGGGAACTGCATGTATTGTAGACTATTCGCGGAGGGCTCTAATTAAAGTAGAGATTAGGTAAAAATTGATAAGAGAAATCACCCCAATGTCATATATGTACACACTGCTTGAAAATATGGACAAGGTAAATTGTGCCATGTAATGAGTCATTTGTTTGTAGCCGGAATAAATTGGAATAATATCATGCTCCCAAGAAGAGTTTGTGTATCGACTTTTATTAGAGCACAAATTAAATTCCTAATTTGAAGGAGAAAACCTTAGAAACGTTTTAGTTATGCAAAGGGCATGACTAAAAATAAAAAATAATTAAAATAATTAAAAAAAAATAGAAATTCATAATGCTGTGCTGTTAGTTTGATTCCTACGACTGGAAATAGAAAACAGATTAGAAAATTAAGGTATCCAACTTCTGTCACTACAGTATAAACAAATATTCGACCTACAATACACCATTATAAATGGTGAAAGGCTAGAAAGAAAGATTTATAAGAGGTTTTGGGATTGCCGAGGCAGATAAGACAATGAGGCGATTTATTATAAACCCTGATGTGTGTGTGTGTGTGTGTGTGTATGCGCGCGCGCGCGCGCGAAAAATCTGAATCACTTCAAATATAAACGTTTATCCTGGGAGAGGGAAGAACACTGAAATGTTTTTCATGCCTTGACTGAATCGAAACCTAATTTGCTGGGAATTGCCTTCCGTTTTTGTTTAACTACAATTTACCTCCCTCCTTCCCCAAGCAAAAATTTCTGTGAATTAACTGAGAGCTTTCATTTCTGGAACTTCGTTTGACTCTAGCATTACTGTTGTAAAGTGTGACAAAGAACACAACTCCACCGGATCTACGACTCATACTGAAGTATCAAAGTTTTTTTTTCTGATTCACCTAACAAGCATAATATATAGCCTCCTAACGTTTCCTTCTGTAGGTATTTAAAACAACCCTTCCTGCGGTGTTTAGCTTATGTATAACCTATTGTAGTAAGCTGTGTTAATAAATCTAATGATTTCATTTTGCTCATTGTGTTTTCATTATTCCCGTTTGTCATTATATACTACTGTCGTTGCCAGTAGCTGAATTGGCATGTACATAACCGTAAGGGCAACGGAATAATAAAATTGTGTGAAGGTATAGGACGAAAGAGTTTAAAAGTCTCGTGTCGAATCTCTCATCTCTATTCACTGAAACATCATTCACACTTAAAAAAAAAAAAAAACATAATTAAGAGTATGTTAAAACGTTCTGCGTTCTCCAACGCAGAGCGTTTAAAAGTAAAGCTCGCATCTTATCACTCTGTGTTCCCATCATGTCGAACAAAGAATTAAATCCTGTATAAGCCGTGAAAATTTTTGAATTGAAGGTGAGTTAGCCAGTGTTATAAGAGAAGGGAAGGGGGAGGGGATAGCAAAGTTTTGTCTCCTGAAGACTCGGATTATTTCATTTCAGAGAACAGCCAACCGGCAGATCACATGCAGTTGACAGGCATTAATATACATGATAGCCTGAGTTGCTGCGGCCATAATTCTAATATTTGTCACGTAGTCACATCTTACCATAGAAACATGAAAGTGTATTACTTCACACTTGTTTAAGTTGTTATTTTTCTGCAGTATCTCGTTTACGTATATTTCATAGAATACGTCTCGTATCCATCTTAACGATTCCTTATTAGATATAGCCTATGTTTAAAAACAATTCATCTTTATGTTATTCTCTTTTACCAGAACAATAATAGTAAAATATCCGATGTTAAAGTACGAAATAGGTGTCTTATTGTACAACATAATGGAATACTATTGGATTCCATTATATAAAATATATAGAAATGTTTTAAATCTGTGTTTCATTATGAGATAGTACATATCAATAGAGTACTTGTAATTACTCCCACTATACCTCTATTATGCTCTGCGAAATTATCCCTCATGAGAAGCTTTGTAGAAAGTATAGGTTCGTATTTATTTGCTAACAGGAGAGAGAGAGAGAGAGAGAGTCATCGATATTTAAATATTCTCATGAAAAACGTTTTTTTTTTTTTTCCCCGTCTCAGCGTTAGAGCAGTAACAGACCATGAATTAACTTTCACCCTTCTTTATTATAGAATTTTATTTCTGGATATTTTTCAAAGATATATGTTTTATTCTTCGCGTTAAAATATATAATAGAATATAAAATAACTACTAATTAAAGTAGCTCTCTCCAAACAATTTTCTCCTCATTCCAGAGAAAAGTCAATAGTAAAAGCAGATGTCGCGACATTTAAAGTAGCGTATCTGGAAAGAACGCTCCACGTTGTTAGATTTCTTGGTAACACCCCTCCCCTCACTTTCTCGCTCTGGCACATCGCCAGGATAAGAAGCGCTGATTATAATATTGATATTTAGCGAAGTTTGCTATTTTTATTTTTAATTTATTAAGCAATACCATGTTAACATTTCCGTTTTTCATTCGTTTACAGTAAAGAATTGTGTACCATACAATGTCTTCAAAATGTTAAATATATTGATAGTAGTGTCTTACAGTTATCCAATATCATGATAAAAATATCATCTCCCCCTCACCTTTTTTGTTCCTTGTTATTCTTTGCGAAGCAATTCGCATCTTTTTGCTATGAAGACGTTTTATTAGTGTTAATATTAATATTAGTGTTCTTTATAGCGCAACTGAAAGAACAACGGGACATTGCGCCCTTCGATTGGAAAACGCTTGAAATTCTCGTCGTAACGAGAAGAATCTTTATATGGGATTTTTCAACTGAAGGTGAGTTAGCTGATCTCATACGGAGGTAGCAGGATTTTTCTCCCAGAAACTCGGGTTTTTCATCCCGCATACATGCAAAGCAGCCATGTTAGACAAAAAAAAAAAAAAAACTATAAGTGGTTAATGAGAGGTAGGTGGCGTTGTGTGTTGATGGTGGTGGTGGTATCGTTGGAGGATTAAGTAGAGCAGATGATGAGTTGTATGGAGTGGGGTAGTGTGCCCTCTCACGATGAGTCCTTGGAGGTGTCACATAATATCTTTCGTTGCTTTTTTTTTTTTTTTACTTCTGACAAACAGTGGAAATTAAAATTTTATTGAGATGAGTATTATTAAAATAGAGCATATGCAAGTGAACCTTGACTTAGTTCTATCAAACTTGGAATTAATTTTTTATTCCAAAACAGCACCTAATCGCTATTTTTTACGACCATTTCTGTACAGTTAATAGGGATCCCTTTTTACAGAATGGCAACTTTTTTTTAGAACTTTGGAGCATCTGGTTTCTCATCCTCTAATAAACTTTTTTTTGTGGCTTGGGTTCAAATAATTGAACCCAAGGCTTGACAATGTACAATAATTTGTTATATGTAAGGTTCCTTCAGGTATATACGTTTCTGTGTGTGTGTGTGTGTGTGTGTGTGTGTCATTAAATCTTATATTTCACATGATAATTTTCAACAGTTTCTTTTTTTTTTGGAGGACGAAAATCAGTACCTGACTCAGGGGGATAAGTTAATTATGTCGGATTAACTTATATAATCATGCCGACTTGGGTGAACTCCGCATTGAAAGAACTATGGTAATAGTAGTCATCTTAATGTAGTTCCTAATGTTAGTGTGGGCCTCGCTTCTGTATATCCTAAGGACTTCACTGGCCTCAATATGCGGGCATCTGGTTTATTATCCTCTAATGAACTTTTTTGTGGCTTGGATTCAAATAATTGAACCCAAGGTTTGAGAGTGTACAATGATTTGTTATATGTAAGGTTCCTTCAGTTATATACGTTTCTATTATACACATATTCCTGTGGATCAGAATATTATATTTATTCTTGTTTATCATCGAAACAAAAGTTTCCGTTGCTAGAGTTTCCTGGTTATGGTACGTAGCTTGCGAAAATAGGTTGATCTCACGGCATGATGATACTTGAAAGCTGATAAAGTTATAAAAAAAAACAATATTTTCAATCGCATATGGCGTTTTCAAAAATGACTCATTATCTACCATGGGAAACAGATTGTGTGCACGTTCGCTTTATGTTTGACTCTTCTCGTGCAGAAACAGCTGTCATCTTTACATTCCAGCGTTGTAATTTCAAAGACGGAAGTGACGTCTTTTGTATATTACGCGCAATCGCCCCTGCAAGAAATGTTTCATGCACGTAACGACAAGCGAAGCGCGGAAAGCTAACAGTATGATATGGCCTGTTTTATGCGTCAGCGCACCTCTTTCTGCTACTCGGTTGCCAGGCAACTGCCATGCGCAACAACAGAAGTGATCGATATAATCTCTTAACAGCAAGTAGGTGTGTGGGCCATATGTAAGCTGAGTGAGCTAGTGTTTACTGAGAATATGGACGTTCTACGATTTCCTTCTCGCTTTAGGATTATATTTATGTTTTGGGTATTCAATGGAGGATTCTGTGAGAACATTGTTCCACTTTTAATGCCGGATGTGCAACCAACAGAGGTAAGTCACGTTTGACTTATTTGTAAAGCGTGCGACTTAGCTGTCGCATGTAAACTTCGTATTTCGAAATGTCAGTGACGTTAGCTTTTAACATATGCTCACGTTTCAGGTACGTTCAATAATTTTTAATGTATACACTAAATTGTAATTATCGTATTACGTTTTATGATTTATTAAAATTACTCGTATGTAATTGATAAACCATTTCATCGAGTAGTTATAAAAATGAATAATATAGATATTAGAATGAGTTACTTATCCCAGTTAGTCAGGTATTTGAAGAAATGCTGTCAAAATTATATTAACGTAGGACAGCATTATCTCCTTTCTCGCCATTTTCAAATCCTATCACTAAAATAATTGTTTTTCCTGGAAATTTTCTATATCGTTATGTGATTATTTAAGAAAAACGCGATAATAATATTGAATGAGTGCTTTGACTAGACTTCTACTTGATAGTGATTTTCGTCTTTAAAATGTAGCAAAGGAAAGGGGAGAAATGGAGTTTATTATAATCTTTTTTTATTATTATTTGGGTTATTTTACTATTGTCTTGTACTGTCACTGTCATATTTTTTTTTCTATTCATGGACTACATAACCTTTTCTCAGGCTCATCAATAGCTATATGCTTCGTGTAACGTGGTAAAATATATAGACATTTGTGGTTTGTAAAAATATTTTAATCGTGGAGCATAAATTTCTCTTTATGTTAATACTTGAGGTCTTTTTTGCGATGTTCATTTGTAGATTAGTTAAGAATTGATATATGCACATTTGTGTTCCCAAATTTCCAACTTATTTTATTACTTTATGCTGTTATGTAAAATTTTTAAAAAAATGTTATTGTAATTCGGGCAACTCTTGGAAAAAAATCAGATTTTATCGCGAAGTTTGTAGGGACGCCAGTATATAGCACTAATATCAGATCATTGCATCACGCACCTGTTGTACGATGTTCTACATGGTTGAACAGTGTTGTTGTTGACACTCTAGACAAATGTCGGACCATGAACTACGAAGGAAAACAGGTCTTCGTTATTAATGTTTTTATTATTTACTCTTGTAAATATTTGTGAATATTGGTCACGCGGACTGGTTGTCGATATTCAGTATTTCAGGCTGTCCCCTCGGCCAATCAGTTTTGCCTTGTTGGTCGAATATTTATTATAATATGTTGAGCCCATACACGAGAGGTTGGTTGGTTAACCTATAATACATTAGTACCGTGTATGCGAAGAGAATTTGGAAACAATGAGCTTGCTCACATTGAATTTGAAGGCCTGTGCATTGTATTCCTTGGAAAAGGCTGTTCCAGAATACAGCGGCAGTAGGAATGAAGGAGGAAGAGAAACTTGTTCTATGAGTATGGAGTTTAACTGAGAAGGGATGTTGGGTGATAGCTGCACGTGCTTCAATGGATTTGATAGAGGGAAGGGGAGGGGTTATTGATGATATTATGAAGAACATTTATTTATAGAATATGCATACAATAGATATAGACGCCTGTGCGAGAGTGGTTGAAGTGCGTTCGTAAGAGATGAGTCGTTAATCAGTCTGACTGCTCTCTTCTGCACTACTTGGAGTGTTTGCAGGAAGCTCTTAGGGGGGAACTCCCCAGACGTACGAGCAGTATTCAGCGAGTTCTGCTGACACTGGTTACACGCTTCCTGCGCAAAACTGGACGAAACTGCGCACAAGATATATATCGACCTTAACTAGCCCTATTTCTGTTCGCTGTGCCTCCCGTCTGTGAAACAGCTCCTGAACTTAGGCAAACGAATAGAAAGCCTCGAACAACACATCCGTGTTATGAACGAAACTATTTCCTCCAAAATACGCGCACTAAAAATCAAGCTCGAATCAACTGACGATCAGCGGCGCAACGCAAGTTCACTCCTCCCCGCGAATGAACTCCGCGAGATAATCGCATCAACGGTGTACGACTCGATGGAGACCAAAAACAAAAAATTCAACTCGGTCATTTTGAACTATCCAAAAGAAAACGGAAAAGCACTAAAAGAAGACAATCAAACTAGCTGAAGAATGCGACATCGATCCTAAAAATATCGTCAGTTGCCATCATTTCGGACTCGTAAACAAAAGAAAGGACGGAACGAACTTTCCACGCCTCGTAAAAGTGAATTCCGACACGCCGAGAAGAACATCAAAACTAATAGCAGCAATCAACAAGTTCAAAGACACTTGTCCTCAGTCGCGCATACGTGTTCGACCAGATCTATCATTTTCACAAAGGGAACAAGGCCGCCATCTTCGAAAACAACTTGCAGAAAAACGTCAAAATGATGACTACAGTTGGACCATAGACTACAGACAAGTTAAATTGGTACAAAAACCAAGAGATGCCATTAGCAGCCACCTTGGTGACCAGTATGCAGGCACTGCATAGGAAACATGCAGAACCCCTGCGGTCAAACATATGACTTAGAACCCTACAAATCCACTTTACCAACAACCGTGGCCTAAACTCCAACCTTAATAGTGTCCACAACCACCTGCAGTCTACCAAATCCACCTACTCTTTCTGGCAGAAACTCGGATCTAACCTCCCTCCAGCACTATTCATCTGAACCTTCCAAACTACACACTCTTTAACTCCTTTCGACCCAAGGGTGGCGTCTGTGCATACATCCGCTCCGACACACCTTGCCAGAGAGCACCCAACCTAGAATCGCCCAACTTTGATCTTCTCTGGATGAAAATATCTCTACCCAACTCAGTCAAATTCATATGCTGTCTCTACCACTCCTCAAATGCAACCAACCACTCTGAGCTATTTAATTTTTCCATAAAGATCGACTTTCTTCAGCCCTACTTTCCCAACAGTGAAATCATCTTCTTAGGAAATTTTAATGTCCACAATACCATCTGGCTTTCCTCCTCCAGCTGTACAGATCTTGCAGGCAGAGATGCTGAAACATTCGCCATCGCACAACTCATTCAGATTCCAACCAGAATACCTGATAACCAAAACCACTCCCCAAATACTCTAGACTTCTTCCTGATCAATGACCCATCGAAATACATAGTGAATGTAGAGGGCCTGCTAGGCAATTCTGACCACAATATAGTATTCATCCCCCCCCTTCACTGCAGCAATGCTTACACAGCCGCTACCATACAAGAGTAGTTTGACATTATAACAGTGCCAAGTGGGACAGCCTCCATAACTTCTATGCCTCATTCCTATGGTTAGACTATTGCTTCCGACCTTCCAACCCAAACACATGCACTGAGCTCATAACCAAAGTAATCTTCACTGGCTTGGAATCATACATTTCCCCACAGTACTCTGACCTGCCATTTCTAACTAAACCTTGGTTTTCCAAAAGATGCGCCAAGGCAATACAAATAAAAAACCAAACATACCATTACTGGCTCAGATCAAGAATCCCATCCTCCTTAGAGCTTATACCCAAGCCCGAAATAAATGCAAAAAACAATCTATGCTTCCAAAACAGAATTTGAAAGAGCAAAAAATCAGGAAATTAGCAGCCTGTCCAAATGGCAGCTGAGCCTTTTGGTCTCTCGCCAAAGCAATCGGCCGTAACTTCTGCCCAACATTATTTCCACCTCTATCATATCCAGACGGCTCCATCGCATCATCTCCTACAGAAAAGGTCAATCTCCGCACGCATAATCGACAATGACAAATGTCCCCCAACCATTCCAGATGCCCAACATACAATGCCCACTATATATTTTGTCAGAAAGAGATCAGCAAAATACTGTCTAAATTAGACAACACAAAAACGGCTTCTGGCCCTGATGGCATTCCTCCAATTGTCCTGAAGGTTTGCGCACCAGAACTGTCTCCTGTCCTGTGTCATTATATATACTCTGGTATCTATCCCACAGCCTGGAAATTGGCCTATATTCAACCCATTCCCAAAAAGGGCGACAAGTCACTGCCGTCCAACTACCGCCCTATCTCGCTCACCTCAGTCCTGTCTAAAGTAATGGAAAAAATCATCAATTCCCAACTCCTAAACTACCCTTTTAAGCTATCTGTCTAATAAATGACCGCCAGTATGGATTCCATCGCTGCCGATCAACAGGAGATCTACTCACATGTGTCACACATCTCTGTCAAATGCCATGAAGAAGTTTGGCGAATCACAAGCGGTTGGACTTAATATTTCTAAGGCGTTTGACCTGGTCTGGCACAAGGGCTTGCTAAGCAAACTGCCATCGTTTGGTCTATCTCAAGCCCTCTGTCATTGGATTGCCAGATTTCTGTCTGGACGCTCACTATGTGTGGTGGTCGATGGCTCCTTATCCTCTCACCACTCAACTAATGCTGGAGTTCCTCAAGGTCCTCTCACCAACCCTCTTCCTATTATATATCAATGACCAACTTCAGCTTACCTCCAACCAATACACATTTTGCAGATGACAGCGCATTGTACTCCTCCCTCTCTTTTGATAAACCTTACTCCACACAACTCACCTCAACCTACAGAACAGCAATCACCACTGCCCTCAATTCAGACATCCAAGCCATCCTCCATTGGGGTTCAGATAAGTTAGTCAACTTCAGTGCAAATAAAACCCAGTACTGTCTCATTTCTCATAAAAAATAATAATAATAAAATAAAATAATCATTTTCTCCCAGTATTATTTTTGACAACACCCAAATTTCCAGACAATCTGAGATTTCTCTTCTTGGAATTACCCTGACATTAAGCATCTCCTGGTATAAACACATAACAACCATTGCATCCTCAGTTTCTAAAAATACTAGGATTTCTCTTTCGCTTCACCCCTGAACAGCTATTAACCTTATACAAATCCGTCCAACCATCGAATACTGCTCCCAATATACGGTGGGGCTCCTCCCAAAAGCTCCCTCACATTGCTTGACTCCATACAGAGGAGAGCTATCAGACTTATTAATGACCCATTTATTACCAACTCAGTCCTCATACTTTCACACAGGCAATCGGTCTCTGCACTATGTGTCTTCTACAAATATTTCCATGGAAAATGTTCATCCGAAATAGCATCAATAATTCCTCCACTTAGTTCTAAGCTCATTGGAACACGTGCAGCTGCTGCTCAACATCCCTACGCAGTGCACCTTGAAACCCACAGAACAAATTTCTTCTCCTTCGTCCCTGCAACCACTATACTATGGAAGAGCCGTCCCCTTGATGTGTTCCCTAGGGAATACAATCTACAGTCATTCAAATCTAATGTGAACAAGTACCTTCTTTCCCAATCCATACACGGTACTAATGTACTATAGGTTGATCCACCAATCTCTCGTGTATGGGCTCAACATAAAAGAAAAATAAAATAAAATAAAATTTCAATAGATGGGCGGATATATGATTTGTGCAGGGTTAATAGCTGACAGAATCTCTGGAAGCTACTGACTGTGGATCCGAATCTCAGTGTGACATGGATGTTATTGAATGTCTTTATGCTGTAGTTGATTTTCATTGTTAGATAGACCACTACCATGCTTACTGGAAGACTGCAATACCATAAGATGAAAAGCCAAACGGCTATTTTTTTTTTCTGGCGAAGTCAATTAAATTAAGGGGATAAAATCCCTTATTATTTTACAGCCAGTATGCGAAATTCTAAGATCGAAAACTACGATCTAAGCATTTCATGCTGACGAACTATCAGCGAATCCAAGCGTAAGTGACCATCTGGTAGTATCACACCAAGGCAACTCGAAACAAAGGGGGAGCAAGCTCCCTTACTATCCTTGATATTATCTCATAATATAAAAACACACAGCTCCTAGGAGATGTAATACTGCTCTACATTATGAGGAGAGGTCACTACCCAATCCGGTTTCAACCTTTTTTGAGGTCTCATCAGTGAGTAGCTAGACCTGGATGATATCAAAGTTTAAGTGAAAGAACTTGCATACCTTCACTATACGAATGCCAGAAAGGTGCGCCCATATATTATATCATCTTATAACTAAGATGAAAAACCAAACGGCTATTTTTTTCTGGCGAAGTTAATTAAATTAAGGGGATATTATTATTTTATAGCCAGTATGTGAAACTCTAAGATCGAAAACTACGAGCTAAGAGTTTCATGCCAACGAACTATCGGCGAATCCAAGCGCAAGTGACCACCTGGTAGTACCACACCATTTGATATCATCCAGGTCTAGCTACTCACTGATGAGACCTCAAAAAAGGTTGAAACCAGTCTGGGTAGTGACCTCTCCTCATAATGTAAAGCAGTATTACATCTCCTAGGAGCTGTTTTTTTTTTTATATTATGAGAAAATATCAAGGATAGTGAGGGAGCTTGCTCCACCTTTGCTTCGAGTTGCCTTGGTGTGGTACTACCAGGTGGTCACTTACGCTTGAATTCGCCGATAGTTCGTCGGCATAAAACTCTTAGATCGTAGTTTTCGATCCTAGAGTTTCGCATACTGGCTGTAAAATGGATTTTATCCCCTTAATTTAACTGTAATACCATATTTT
Organism: Typopeltis vanoorti; assembly: GCF_054136105.1. Classification (NCBI taxonomy): domain Eukaryota; kingdom Metazoa; phylum Arthropoda; class Arachnida; order Uropygi; family Thelyphonidae; genus Typopeltis; species Typopeltis vanoorti. Next base: position 87,677,794 of record NC_143564.1, on the reverse strand, counting down.
TTTTCATAAGTGGGGCTCCCCAATTGTGAAACTCGAACTCTGCCGGCGGTACTAATGTGTTATCGGCTTTAAAACCCTTGCGGGCCGGAATGCTTTAAAAAAAAAAAAAATGATATCTGCGATCTTTCTAGAGGAGTAAGTCCTGCATAAGTATAGAACGCCAACCTGGCGATTTGTGTCTATAGCCTAAAGCAGTGTTTCTCAAACTTCAGATATCGGCGGATCCCTTCGCAAATTTTCATTATTACCAAGTACCCCTAATTAATTAATTAAAAAATTAATTATTTAAAATTAATAAATTAGTTTAAAATTAAAAAATTAAATATCTATTTTATTTGAATTTATATGTTCATGTAAACAAAAAAAAATTTATTTTTAATAGAACAAACTTTATAAAGATATTATAAAGTTTTACTTACTTGAAATAATTCATCATCCAATGAGATGAGTGAAATTGCTTATGGTGAGATAAAATTTCAGCAAAATTTGGCTTTATATTTGCTAATTTCAATCTCAGATGCGGTTCGACATCTATAATGCGATTCCTCTTCTTCGTCTTAATATCTACAAGGGCCGAAAATCCAACTTCGCACAGATATGAACTTGAAAATAGAAAAATGAACCTTAGAGCTTTATCTGTTAATTCAGGAAATTCATTCTGTATTTGTAGCCAAAATGATGATAACGTATTCTCGCTGTATTTATTTTTTAGGAAACCACCAGAAGCTAGTTCTAAAAGTTGTTCTTCTATTGACGATAAACCCTTTAGCATAAATTTGTTTTTATTGAAAGGGTATCTTATCCACTCAATATTAATGTCCAATTCAGAGAAATACTTTTCTAGATTAATTTGTAAGTTTTTTAAATGCTGCATGATAGTAATTTTCACATCATCAATTTGTTCATTTGAACTTGCGAGCAATTCATGAAGCGATGGAAACGCGTCAAATTCTCCATTACCAACCCGCTTTTGCCATAACTTCATTTTTGCCAACGTGGCGTTCACTTTATCTTGGACATGAAATATAGAAATTTCCTTGCCTTGTAAAGATAAATTAAGACTATTTAATACAGTAAATATATCTGTCACTTTTGCTAATTGACTGAGCCATTTCCAATTATGTAAATACGTTTTCAATTCAAACTTTTCATCAAGAAAAACTTGTAGTTCATTCCATTCCGAAGTTCAAATAAACGAGTAAGGACTTCCACGAGAAAGCCAACGAACATCGGTATGGAAAAGAAGTTGTGTATAGTTGCTTCCCATTTCTTTGCAAAGTTGAGAGAAAAGTCTGGCATTTAGAGGACGGCCTTTAATATAATTTATGATTTTTAGCTTCATCAAGAACTTTTCTTAGGTCTGTAGACATCATATGTGCAGCCAAAGCCTCCCTGTGTATGCAGCAGTGTGTCGACTTTGCATTTGGTGCAACAGCTTGAATCCTTGAAACAAGCCCTTTTTTGATCCGACCATGGATTTCACTCCGTCTGTGCTTATTCCAACACAACTTTTCCATTCAAGCTTGTTTTGGTGCATAAAGGTATTCATACTGTTGAATATTTCTTCTCCTGTTGTATGTTCTGGCAAGGGTTGGCAATATAAAAGGTCGTCATGAATTTTTTGATTTTTTTCGTACCTAACGAACACTAGAAGATTTACAAAATTTGTAATGTCGGTGGATTCATCTACCTGCAACGCATAATAACGACTCTTACGTATATCGGATAACAATGTCTGTTTTATATTTTCAGCCATTTCAGTGATTCTTCGATGAACGGCACTATTTGAAAGGCAAATCCGATCAAAAGATCTTTTTACATTATCTCCGATCATAATTTCCGCTATTATTTTTGCTGCAGGCTTGACCAAAGTTTCACCAATTGTTTCCGCTGCACCACCTTTTGCTATTAATAGCGACACACGATATGAAGCTTCTAAAGTCTTCATGTTTTCACCTCCTGACACGATCGACATCACTTTTTGAGATTCTTTTTAGTTTATTTTGAAAACATTCGACAGGTTTATCCTTGCATTCATTGTTTCGATTCAAAATGGCGATTTGAATTACATGGTTTCATGCTTTAATTTTTTTAAGTTTCACCGCAAATTACACCTAATAGAATAGGTTCCTCTTCATTTCCCGTCCATGAAAATCCACATTTCAAGTAATTTATATCGTACTTACGAAGTTTTCTCATCTTCTTCCTAGTTGGTTCTTTAGAGATGTCAGACGACACACTTATCAATTTCACTTGATCCAGATATAGTATCAACATTTTCTTGTTGCTAACAGCTACTTGTATCTACTATGCTCCTCTCTTTTGCGCATTTTAAAAATCCAGTCTTTAACCAGTGATCCATACTTAAGAATTTGAAAGCTAAAAAAATTACCGTATTTAACGAACAGTCCTTCAACAAATGGCTAGCGAAAGCAGAACTCGAAACAGACAGCAATGGTAGACCAGTAGAGATAAAGCAGCTATGAAGACGTTCATATGATTGGTGCGGTATTAACAAAAGATCGCGCTACTAATTGACAAAGGCAAGCCGACTGTTCAGTTGAAATTGCTAATTCTCTTCGACCGAATTCCTTATATAATATCTGAAACACATTCACTATATATTTCTTAGTTTTAACACGTTCACTCAAACAAAACCGTATGTTGCCGGTGCACCATATGATTTTGATTGTCTACTATACAGCATTTTATGTGGGAGGGGTTATGCAATTCATTAGTTAGTGCCGCTTTTATCCCAGTTGTCTTTAATTGCAATGTTTGTTGAGAAACATATTACACAGCCTGCAGATGTCTCTGTACCTTTTTATTCAGTGATACAATAGGAACGTTTTACGATCTCAAACTTAAATTTTATTCCATGCGGTAATGATGCATAGCCGAAAATTGCCGCGAACTCCCGGGGGTCTGCGTACCACAGTTTGAGAAACACTGGCCTAAAGGATAGTCTTATTAATTCTCTCACTTTAAGATTCGAAACAGCAGTCAGTTCCAGTATGATGTTCATTAGTTATTCATTAACCCTATTGGAATTCATTTACTTAATGAGCGAGCTTACATAAAAAATCAGCATAAATCAAATGTAATGTTTTGTTAAGCTCCAGTAAAGTTAGTTTATTTCTGCAGGCCTATTGTTTTGTTTCGACAAGAAACCAATAACTTTAAATAGCTGGTATCATACTGATGACAAAGTATTTTTTAACTGTCTTCCTTGAACTAAAGATGCAGCTGGAGTAAAAGATCTGATATAGCTTGAGAAACATTTTAATGTTTATTCACCTAGAGATAGAACTGAATAAAAGTCCTTGGTTTGACAACGACGATAGCCTGCCCTTCGATATTTTCTACCTAAACGAAATCATGTTACTTGATAGGCCGTTCGATTCGAGCGTCACCGGAAGTACATCATTATGGTGACTGGTACGCCCCTGCGCGAAAGAAGAGAAACTATTGTGCGGATATATATTTTTTAATTTTTGCTGGCTATTTGGTTGGTTATTTGTTTTTCATGCTTTTCTTAAGTGGAGTTGAGTTTAAGTGATTTGGTTGTAAGATTGTTCTCTTTGTGATAGTTGTTTTTGTTACTTTGTGTTCGCGTTATATTAGGAATAATAAATAATAATAAGCTAATGCATTTTATTCAGTTATAGGGAGTAAGCGAGGCATTTTAACCCTATCTAGTTTTGAGAGACTGACTTCAGTTCAGTCTCCACCGGTAGCCAATCATAGATAGCTGGCCCATGACTATCACTAATTATAGGCGGTCACCGATGAAGAGACCGGCCAAAAATATTTCTGCCATCTCTTGGTACCCAATCCTAACAGAATGTGTTACTGTCTGAAATAATGTGGGTTCTACGGACGATTTTCCTGAGTTTCAGGGAGAAAAAAACCCACTTGCCCATGCCAGAGATCGACTAACTCGGGAAACAGTCAAAGAAAAGCTTAGAAAAAGTTCCTCCAGTCTGCGACTAGACTTGAACTATAAGTCTATCTTCGGGCGGCCTAGCACAGAATATGCAAGCACCACTTCCACTGAGCTACACAGGCTTTATATTAGGAATTGCATTTAATTTTTTTATGATAAATATGGCGTGAGAAGTACATGTGTCTTTGCATTTTATAGGGTTTTTTAGGCCACAGGTGTTATTTTGGGTGGAGTATATTCCTATCTCCTCTCCTATTCTTTACATCCATCCCTTAGGATGGGTTGATCCACCCCCCTAATTACAGGTTTACAATGAATTAATTCAGCCTGTAAATGTAGTGTGAGGAGGGCATGAGTGTGTTGGCATTTTGTAGAGTTTTTTTAGGCCACAGGTGTTATTTTGGGGTGGAGCATGTTCCTATCTCCTCTCCTATCCTTCTCATCCGTCCCTTGTGACGGGTTGAGTCCCCCATAATTACGGGCTTACAACGAATTAATGCAACGGGTTCTTCACTCCTCTGCTGCATCCCCTAAGGGAAATATTCATGACTACCGTGTGTGTTCGCTGGGTCGGTTTGCCTGTTCTGGGGGTAAAAAAAATCCTACCTTCCTATGAGACTGGTTAACTCACCTTTCGTCGAGACCAGATAAAGGTTCCTTACGTCACTACAGAGGCTCTGGGACATATTTGCGTATTTCCGAGTTGGCTGGTGTGTTTTTTTAAGTCGGTGTCTTTGAGGTGGGGAAAGTGGGATGGGTGATTACAGGTGGAAGACCGATGAGTAGAGATATTTTTGAGCTGGAGAGGGATAGGTGTGATGTGACGGTCAGGGTCGGTGGAAATGGGTGGTAGAACGGCGTGGCGATGAGCCCAAAGGGTGGATGTTTTTGAGGTGGGGGTATAGCACGAGAGCGACTGTGTAGGCGTTTTAGTTTCTCCAAGGGCTACAGGCCAGAGAGAAAAAATGCCATATAATCATAACAAATATTGCGAAGAAGCGACAAACTTTCTACGACGCCTTTTATGTGTTCATAACTGTTGTTGTTGTTGTTGTTATTATTATTATAGCTGTGTCTCTATAAAGTCAGAAGACTCGTCGCGGGAGACCTACAGTGACACGCGAACCATTATTCACACAGTACTTCTCGTGCTTCTCTTCCTTAAATTCACAGACAAAGCATTCACAACCACCTCTGTCAACGCATTCCACACATTCACTATCCTCCAAGCAAAAAATCTAGTCCTAAGATTTTTGTTCACCACATTCTTACACAATCTCCAAGGATGACCTCGCGTTCTCTCCCTTCCTGAACTGTTCAGAAAAAAGTCATCAGTGTCAGTCCTATAAAACCCCTTTAATAATTTATATGGTATGATATCTCCTCTTATGCCTATCAGCTAGTTTTTGGAGCCCACAGACCTTCAATCTTTCCTCGCAGGTAACATTCCACAGAACTGAAACAATCTTTGTCACTACCTCTGGATCCTCTTCATCACCAAGGATTCCAGGTGACCAGATCTGTGTGCAGTAGTCCAATTGTGGTCTTATTGATGCCTTATAAAGTTGAACAATACCTTCCCTATCCCTACTTGTCAGTGTTCTTCAACAACCACGTAATTAATTTGATGTGCTGTTTTGGCAACCTTTGCAGTATGCTCTCTAAACTTAAGTTCTCTGTAAACAATAATCCCCAAGTTCCTTGCCTCATCAATTTCTTGCAGTTCAGTTCTATTAATATAATATACAGCATGTAATCTCATGCTTTAGCCCATACCGCCAGCATATTTAAGTCATCCTGAAGATCTCTACATCACTTTCATTGACTATTGACTCCGCAGTTTTGCGTCATCAGCAAACAAGTGGATATTTCCTGTTGAATTATTTCCGATATCATTAATGTAAAAAATAAACAAGAGTACCCAGCACCGAGCCATGAGGTACACCACTAGTCACCTCCTTTCTCCTGGACTTGGCTCCTCCATAAACCACTCTTTGATATCTGTCCATCAGCCACCTTGTAATCAAAATCACCAGCTTCGGATCCATTCCCATTTGCTCCAGAGTTCCAAATACGTTTGCAAAATTCAGCAATGTCACCGACTAAGGATTTCCTTTATCCAACTCCACTATTACTTTATTATAGAAAGTAAATTACTAAGGCAAGGCCTACATTTCACAAACCCATGTTGTCCCTTTATAAAGTATTATATTTCTGTCCACCCAGTCCTGAATTCTAATTTCGATATATTTCTCCAAAACCTTAACCACTCTCCTGATATACTGATTGGCCTATAATTTGCTATTTCTATCTTGGAGCCTTCCTTATGAAGTGTAATTATTTCCCCCTCTTTCCATTCTATTGGAAATTGACAAGAAGTGAGGCTTAAATTAAATAGCTTGGTCAGAGAAGGTGCTAATTCTCGTAACACATGCCGATATGGCAGTGTTAGCATTAAGGTTCTGTAATATACCAACTAATTCAGTGACATATCCGGCACTGCAATATCACAACCAAGATGGTACACTTTTGCAAAATGATCACTAAGTAACTCAACTATTTGATTTGCTTCGGTTGCTCCCTTACAATCAACACTTTTTAAAGTCATCTTTTCACAATTATCACTCCTTTTTACTTGCCACATAGCAAAATAACTCTTTAGAATTTCTTTTGGACTCATCAGCTAGCTTCCTCTCATAATTAGCTTTGGCCTTCATTACCATACAGGTCACCCTCTTTGTCTGAACCTTGTACTGCTCATGGGTATGCCGATCACCTTTTTCATTTATACTTCCTCCACAACCTTTTCTTTATCTGCAACTCCTGCTTAACAATACTATTCATCTTACTCCAACTTGATTTCTCTTCCTGACTGGAATACAGCAATATCTTGCAATACCTCGATTAGTGCGTCTAATGATTTCCTTAAAACAGGCGCATTAATCGAATATAATAACCAATGGGAAAAAGTATAATTCGTTCCTCAGATTTCTTTTTTGACCCTTAATTTTTTTTTTATAAAAGAATTAAGGTATGTCTCAGGGCCTAGTTAAAGAAAAGCCATGAAGCTGGAAGACAATAAAACATATTCAGAATATAAATTTCTTATTTTACTTCTTAATAAAGAATTGAGCTAACGTTGTTTGGCGGGCATTTTGTTTCTTTTTTTCATACAACAGATGGTATTGCCGTATTGCCTCTTCTGCAAATTTTACCGCTTCTCTCTTCATCAGGGTCAGCCTCTAAGCATTGCTTCTTAAAAACTTCGATTGTACGAAAAATATTTTCAAATTGTTTCTGTGAAATCTCTTTTATCTGACGATCAGTGGTTAAATTTTCTTCATATTCTTTGGGTCTTCCTGCTGTACATCTAAATTTAGCAGGTCGGAATTACTCAATTCTTTAGAATGAGATTTAATTAACTCTTGGACGTTATCATTGAAGGGAAGAAAGAAATGAAGGACGTACGAATTGGTTGCCAACACGCGAAATCACGTGCTTTATAGATAACATTTTCCAACGTTATACAAGCAAAATAGTTACCACTTTAAAAACTACAATGATCATAAAAGAGAAGTTAATTTTCATGTAATAATAAACAACTCATCCCAGAAGACAGATTGATTACCCTATTATCGGAATGGATTCTCCTTTTTGTGACATGCGCAGAAATGTCGAAGGATCTCGAATCTGTGGGCGTACTATAGCAGATGACATAAATTTTGGCGGTAAAAATTTGGAACATAGTATACATAGAAGTATAGTTCGTCCACCGATTAGAGATCCTTCGAGACGTCTGCGCATCTTAGAAAAAGGAGAATCCGTTCCGATCATAGGGTAATCAGTCCGTATTGCGGGATGAGTTGTTTATTATTACCGGTCGGAAAATTAACTTCTCTTTTATAATTATTGTAGTTAACTATGTTGCTTGTATAACAGTTGGAAAATTTTACCTATAAAGCACGTGATTTCGCGTGTTGGCGACCAATTCGGACGTCCTTCATTTCTTTCTCCCCTTCAGCATGAATCGACTATTCTTGGAAAGACGCGAAGCAGGGACCTACAAACGGTGGGCGAACTGCCATTAAAAATAACTTTGTAAAATGTTTTAAATAGGTAACTAAATTATTTCATTCTGGTGAGTGATTTTTTTTTAAATAGTTAGCCATAAAAAATGTATAGATAGAAACTTTTTAAAATATGTAACATTTATTTTTAAGATGTATATAGGCGCACTAATCGAATTTGGGTATCGAAAAAAAAATGACGCACTAATCGGGGGCTCATTAATTGAGGGATTACTGTACAGTCTCTTACTGCTTTCTTTGATAAACTCCCACCCATCATCAACATTTCTTCCCTTCAAATTCTCATGCCATTGCACTGCTGAAAGAAGTGCTATGGAATGAGAATTTGAATTAATTTCCCTTGTAATTCCACATATACCCTTTCCTAACAGAATATCCAGCACTTCGTCGGCACTGGTTGGCCGAGTGGTTAGCGCATCCTCTCTCCAGCTAAGAGTCTGCAGGTTCGAATCCCGCCAATAAGGGTATGGATGTTTGTGATTGTCCTATTAACCAATTACCATATGTACCGCTGTAACCTGAGTCCTGGCGCAGCGTGACTTTTGATGTCCTTGAGCCGTAAGAAAAAAATCAAATCAAATACAGCACTTCTTACAGTCTCCCAGGTCAAGACCACATGATCGCTTTCCCCAAGTGGAGACTATAACTAAATTAGTTAATGATATGTTCTCCGACGCTATGACCAGATCCACTCTCGAATCTCTTGTCGCTTCGATTACATGCTGTCTCAGGTAGTTATCTCTTAACACCTGTATAAACTCCATTTCCTTCTTCCTTGTGACCATCTTCTCCCAGTTTGTCCCCATAGTTACATCCTCCATAACAATTACTCGACCTTCACTAATCATGCTAATTTGCCAATGCATACCATCTATATTCTCCCTTATACCACCACTGGATTATAGCAGCAACCAGTTACATATTTCATTCTTTCGATCTCTCTCTCACACACACACTAAATAGCCTCAAATGAACTGCCCTTTGCTTACCCGGCATCTTGAGGCACTTCTACCCTTTTTGGCTTGAACTCTTCGTCTACCATTAGCAACACCCCTACCCCCATTCTGTCTACTCTGTCCTCCCTGAAAATACTGTATCCCTCTCATTCTATCCCTATAATGATATCATTCTTAGTCAAGCAAATCTAACTAATTCCTATAATTTTTGGCCAAGTTGTACTAACTAATGCCAGAAATTCTTCACACTTATTCTGAATATTTCTGGCATTAGTATACATCAAATGCGATACTCCCTTCCTCCCAAAACCTCCCTGTGTGTGAATTAGCCAACTGTGTAGTTTATTTTCTGAGAACATTGAATCCCATATTCACAGCGATTATTGACATTAGTACTATTAACAGCTGACTCGATCACCTGCCTCCCTAACAAACTTCATTTCCATGTTTTTGACCATTTACTCTATCAATAAATGTTCTAAACGCCATGCGCCCAATCAGTTTAAGTGCAAATCATCACTCATAAAAAAAATTTCTTCCTCGTATCAAACTCATCCCAGACATTTATAAAATGAATATTCAGTTTCATTTCTTTACAAAAGTTTTTACACAATCTTGACATCATTCCATTTTCTATAATCGCTCTTCTGTTTAATTCGTCGCTGTCAAATCTTGGTAGCACACTTATGATCTTTCCATTCATGCTGTTTACATTCATTGCTATCATTAAGTCTTTTAAAACAGCTTCACATTCATTATTTGTAATCTACAAACCGTTAGCTTTGGTCAGAATATAATAAATGGTATATATATTAGCATATATTATATTTCTTTTCACTTTCATTTCATTTCTTTCCTTTTCGTTCTTCAAACAAGGAACGATTATTCATTGACTTCAAATAATTATACTATATTCATATTTTTTTGTTGTTGTTGCAGGAAAAAAAATTAAAAGTTCTCAAAGTTTATTTCCGCCTTCGCTTCGCTTGGCATTATTTACATTTTGCAAATTTTTTGTGATGTTAATTTTATGAAAACTTAGTCATTTCAGCCATTTCTGTGTCCTGTTGAATACCTCTGTTGCTAAATGGCTGTTTTTAATTTTTAGTATAACTTTATAGTTTATTCACTTGTTAGTTTCAAAAGTTTAGGGATACCAAGAACCGATTCCTCAAATCAAAGAAACTAGACTATATTGTGTGAAAATTATTCAGTACACATATTCGTGTGTGTGGAGGGGGGGGGGGGGTAGGTGATAACCGAAAACTGTTTAATCACTTGCAGTGGAAGAAAAAATGATTCCAGGAAATGGGTGGATCATCTATTTATAAAATAAAAAAAAGTTTCATAGTACTCTTATAAAATTAATATCCAATTTTTACACATTTCGTCAACTAGTAACCTTATTTGAAACTATAAATGCTATCTCATCTACCATCAAAATAAATCGGGAGAAAACATTAATATCTGAAAAAAACATTTCATCTGATGTGCGATCACTGTTCTACTTACCAAAGAGCATGAAGCTTGAAAATGTTCCATGTTTAGTCCCTTGCTCTAGACCAGGGGTGTTCAAGCGGTCGATCGCGGAGCGATTTTTGGTCGATCTCTTGTGTATTCCTCCTTACTTACAAATTTAATTAAATAAAATATTATGTTTTCAGTTTTATCATTATTTTGTATTATTTTTTAATTCGCTTTAAGTGTATTGCTATTGTTTATTTATTTTTCATTAAAATTGTCAAATCAGTAATTTTCTTATAAGTCCGGGTAAATGAATTAATGTGGATCAGTGGAATCAAACAGCGAGCCGAATGAATAAAACTCGATTGTAGCTTAAATATTAAATATTCCAAGGCACATTACATCGATTTTTTACTTAGGTTAAGTCCCATGTGAATATTTAAAAAAAAATAAACTTTGTTTGTCTCGGTATAGTTTGTATTTGATATTTTTGTTAATAACTCTTTTGAAGCTAACTGTACATACAGCTTTAATAAGAATATGTTACATGGCGGCATTAGAAAGATTGTTATTGAAACTTGTATGTATGAGAAAGGCTTATAGGCTCTAAGTGTAAACATCTCCGAAGTCAGTCAGTCAGTCAGAAAGAGTTCAAACAACTTTCCGATGGCCGGCAACTTACAATCCAAAGAAAGCACAGGAGAACAAAAGGCTTGCCGAACTTGAAACTTAAGATGAAAGACTCATACCGATTCTTTGGGGGTTGCCAAACTTCATGTGAGGTCCCAGAGGAGGCCTAATAAAAAGTGACTGAAGCAAGCAGAAGGGGTCCCGGTTCCAGAATTGCTGTCAGAGAGGAGGCCGCCCGGTCCAGAGTCGCCGACAGAAAGACTGCCTGGATCCACGTTGCTTGAAAGAGGTGTTTCCCGCTTCCAGAAAGGAGCTCTCGGTTCGAGACGTCGCTAGAGAGAGACTACTTCTAGGCCGCAGACAAGGTTTCAAATTGCCGAAAGGAAGAGTGCCAATTGCCAGAGAAAAGTTTTCAGGCCAGGTTCATGTCAGACATTCACCAATGTGTTGCGTTTTCATTACAATTTGATGAATCAAACGACTTCACTGATATTGCTCAGTTCACGGTATTTATTCGCATGGTATTTCAAGATTATTCAAATAAAGAACTTTTGAAAATTATACCATTATTGGGAAGGACTAGGGGAGGAGACATTTTTTAGACATTTGAATTTGTGAAACAACACAAACTTCCGCTTTTTAAACTTGTGTCTATTACTACTGATGGTGCTCCTGCAATGATAGGTAATAAATCAGGCTTCATTTCATTATGTAAAAACGATGACAAATATCCAGATTTTTTTAACGTCCCACTGTATTATTCACCAACAAGTAATGTGTAGTAAAAGATTAAACAAAAGTTGTTTTGGATATTACATTTAAAATTGTAAATTCTGTTCGAGGAAAATCCCTACAACGGCGGTTATTTAAATGACAGGCAGATGATGATGATGATAGGGAACTTCTGTTGTACAATAATGTTCGCTGGCTCAGCAGAAGTCGATTTTTAAGATTTCTTCTATTAATTAACGATATAAAAATTTTTCTTGATGAAAAAGGAGATATTTATCCACAATTGAGTGATAAAAGATTGTTACACTTATCATTTTTAGTAGATTTCTGTACGAAAATAAGCAATTTAAATTTTGAGTTACAAGGTAGAGATAAAAATTTAATTGACATGTTAAGTTCAATAAAAGCGTTCCAACAATACTTACTTTTAAAGAAAAATATAAATGACCGCGAATTTATACATCTCCCATATTTATTAAAATTTTTTGAACAAAATCAAGAAATGCTTCGCTATGATTTAAAAGAATTTATTCGTGAAATAGAATTAGTCCAGGAAGAAATAAATTCAAGATTTAAAGATTTTAATAAAACTGAAATGATTGTATCTTTTATCAATAATCCATTTCAAGAAAACTTGAACATCACAGAAATTTCAAATAAAATTAGTGGGCTCTTTGATATAAACCAAGCTGAAGTAGAACTTGAGATAATAAACATTTAGAATAGTTTACATTTAAAATCAATAAACAATGAAGTCATCATGAAGGTATTTTATTGATCATAAATTAGTATAATAATAATATTTGGTTACAGATCAAATTTTGACCGATTTTATTATTAAACTGAACCAACTAGTTTCGCCACACTTTAACTGTTGGCATCTTCGGGGTACTTATAAGTTTAAACAATTTCACAATTATGCGTAACTGCAAAAAAAACTGACTAGAATAATTACAAATAGAATAGTATCGAACGTGAGTAAAACACATATCGCGTGTACAAGGTTAGCTAGCTGTTGCTAAGGTCTTTCTATAGTTTGTATTAAAGTTCATTTCTTCCGTTTTTAAAGTTCTGAGTAGGGTTTTCCATATCTCTGGGAGTATTAGGCCTTGATTTCTGTTAAGGTTGACAGTGAACGGGCGACTGTGGCTGCTTCTTTGAAAATTCTTGAATGGTAATCTTCCTCTATGTAAGGAGAACAGCTTTTGTCCCACTCGATGACATGGTTAGTTGTAGAGAAATGAGACGATAGGTCAGATATATCCTGTCTATTGTTTTTTATATAGCCTTTTGCCTGATTTAGAGGCTTGTCGAAGTCTGTCCGATGTAACTAGAGCCACAAGCTATCATTATTAAACTGAACCAACTAGAAACTAGTTGGTTCAGTTTAATAATAAAATTGATCAACACTTGATCTATAACCAAACAATGAAGTGATTTGGAAGTATGCACATGAAAAATTCCCAATATTAACTGATATTGCGCGAAAAATTCTGTTGTGTTTCGGATCGACATATTTGTCAGAATCCGATTTTTCAAATATGACCGTCATAAAAAATCAATTAAGAATCCAAATTACAAATGATCATTTGGACTGCGATTGGCCACTTCTTCATATCAACTTGACTGAAAATATTGCGAGGTCCAAACAATGCCAAATTTCACATGAACTTTTTTTTTTTTAATCAACCAGCATTTCCTGTAACTTGTGAGTTTGTAATCAACTGTTTTGTTTTTTCTAACTTTGGTTTTCCAAAATAGAGAAATAAATATTTTATTCCAATATATATATATATATATATATATTTTGTATTAAAATATTTGTTGTATTAAAATAATTAAAAGTGATAAATAAATTTTTAAATACACAAAGTTTTTAGTTGTTTATTTGTGCGTAATCAGATATCAGGTTGGGGGAACTTGATCTATATAAGAGAGTAAATCGCCGAATAACTTTTTATAGAAAAGTAGCTCGCGTAGTAAAAAAGGTTGAACACCACTACTCTAGAGCAAGGGGTTACACAATCTTCCGGATTACACAACCTCTATGCCACTTGAGATTCTAAAATGTGCTGTTGATTTACCACATTTCATGGTTGGGATTAAGATAAAATATACTTTCATTTCTTGAATGCGACCCACAGTATTCAGTCTGAAAGTGGGATGGATGGGTCGTTGGGTGGATGTGCGCGCGAGATTAAAGATGATTATTTTACTGTTATCGAAATACTGGGAAGCTTTATATTCCTGCAACAGATAAGATTATTTTGAACTCATACGAAGGTGTGTGTGAGAGAGAGAGAGAGCATTCATGTTAACTGCGTTCGTAAACATAACACCTCACAGTTTAAATGAAGTATTTGGGTATGGCTAATCTGATTGCTTGTTATACAGGATTATCTGCGTGAACACAATGACTTTTTTTTTTTTTTGCTGTTTGAAGTTTGTAGCAGGTATGGAAATACATGGAACAGCTCGAATGGAGTCACGTGGTCAAAAATAGCTGAAACAAGTATCGCTGACAAAGACCAATCAGGATGTCCCACTTCAACGATATGGCTGACATTGGTGGGGGATGGTTAATTGGAGGCTCATTCACCTCTACACAATAAGAGGCCTACTATCGATGAAATGGCAAACATTCACGGTTCTCAACAGACCCACGCTCCATAAAGTTTGTGGTGAGATGCATGGTAAAACAAGTCGTGGAGAGAATATACATACAGGTATTGTGATATCTCAATCGAAATTTTGAGGAAGATGCCTCTTTCTTGTGTGAGGATACGCTAGTGTTTTCACTCCAAAGTTTGAACATGTTTTTTTGTTATTATTTTTTAAGACAGTGTCTGAAATGGTAACATTTGACGGTCTATGTCGAGAGAAAGTTCAAATTCTACGCTATAACGAAGAAGTAAATCTCGCCCTTTCTGTATTTTCATAGCTTAAGGCCCGGGCACTGCAGGAACTGCTGGTTGAGTAATGCGACCTGTTGAGCCTCAATAGGTATAGACGAGCCCTTTGGTTGGAAAGATGCATACTCGGATCTCTCTCTCGTCTTTGATGATAGGAACCTTTTTTATCAGGTGATTTTCAATCAAATAGTGAGTTAGCCGGTCTCGTAGAGAAGTGAGTGTTTTTTTTTTTTTCTTTTGCCCTGGAAACTCTGGTTTTTCGTTCCTAAAACCGGCTCCGTGAACACACATATCCACCTACATAGGATACTAACTGCGAGATGGAAGAGATTAGAGCAGTGGTTCTCAAAGGGTGCGCCCTAGAAGATTTCCGGGTGCGCCATTTGGTATTCCAGAGAAATATGTGTCCAGATATAAAAATAAATATAGTTACTCTATTATATATTTTCATTATGGATATACCGCTCTTTTTGTCAATGCATCATTATTATGTTAATTAACATAATAATGTTTTTTCTTGCAAAGAGAACAAGAATATGGTTTATTCTTGTTGTGTATATTACTTATTTTAAAAGTGTTGGAAATGGATGTTATGTGCATATTACTTATTTTCAGATAAATACACCCAAATAAAATGGATAGATTTCTCAAAAAGAAGCGTGATATTGAAGAATCAGATTCTGGAAGTGAGCAAAAGTTAAGTGCAAGTAAGAAAGCAAAATCGCAGCCTACTCGCAAATATAATGAAAGTTATTTAAGCTTTGGTTTCACTTGGACCGGAAGGGAAGATCATCCTTTGCCGCTATGTTTAGTATGTGGATGTAAAATGGCAAATGAATCATTGCTTCCTAGTAAATTGAGTAAACATTTTAAAACTATACACTCTAATTTATAAGATAAAGCTTAAGTTTTTTCAAGAGATTGTCTGAACAGCAAACAAAATACTTTTAAAATTCTTTTAAAAGTATAATGACTGTTTCTGATAACGCTCGAATCGCTTCTTATCAAGTCTCAGAACTGATAGCAAAAAATATGAAATATCATACTTTAGGTGAGTTACTTATTTTGCCTGCATGCAAAAAAAAAATGGTCATGACAATGCTAGGAAATGAAGCAGCAATGAAAATAAGCAAGATTCTTCTGTTCAACGATACAGTTCACAGGCGTATTATTGAAATGTCTTCTGATATCAAGAAAAATGTATGCAGTAATAAACTTCAGTATTCAAATTTTGCATTGCAAGTTGATGAGTCAACAGACATTACCAACAAGGCGCAACTCTTAGCATTCGTCCGTTTTATTAATGAAGATCAAATAGTAAATCAGTTTCTTTTTTGCAAAGAATTAAGTGTGTCTACAAAAGATGAGAACGTTTTTAACATTTTGAATAGCTATCTTGATAAATGGCAGTTAACGTGGAAGTCGTGTGTAGGCATTTGTACAGGTGGAACCCTTTCCATGGTAGGCTGTGTTAAGGGCCTTGCATCTTTTGTAAAAAAATAAAATGAGAATGTTATCGTAACTCACTGCTTTCTTCATAGGGAGGCCTTGGTGGCAAAAACATTGGGAGAAAAATTAAGAGAAGTTTTAGATCAAGTTGTTCAGATGGTAAACTTTATTAAAATAAGACCTGTCAAATCGCGTTTATTCGAAAAGCTTTGTATCGATATGGATTCACAACACAGACGGCTGCTTTTACACACTGAGATGAGGTGGCTGTCAAGGGGGAAAGTACTTACCCGTGTACACGAGCTACGACAAGAACTTCTTGCGTTTTTTTGAAGAGATGAAACAATTACATTTTTGTTACCTCCTTCGGTGCGAATTTTGGATTGCCAGGTTACAGTATTTGGCCGATATATTTCAGCAGCTCAATATTTTGAATACTAGTATGCAAGGGAAAGAAGAAAATATTCTCACATCCACTGACAAAATGAAAGCGTTTCAGAGAAAACTACAGATTTGGAAAAGAAAAGCTGTTGAAGGTAATTTGGAAATGTTTCCATTGGTAAGTAACACTTGCATAAATGAAACAATAATAGTTGAGCATTTAACAAGTTTAGAAGAAAAATTGAGTTCTTATTTTCCATCACTGAACAATACGATTGGATTAGAAACCCATTTATGGAAACTTCAAGTGATTTTGGTTTAACATTAACAGAAGAACTGGCAGCTATATCCACTGATCATGGATTGATGATTAAACATAAGGAATTGTCTCTTGAAGTCTTTGGGATTTCTATAAAAGAAGAATATGTGTCAATATCTAAAAAAGCTTTGAACATTTTACTACAATTTTCAACATCATATTTATGTGAATTAGGATTTTCTACCCTCACCACAATTAAGTGTAAAAAGAGAGGAACTCTTCAATGTATTGACGAGGAAATGAGAGTTTTTGCCTTTCAAATGTATGCCCAAACATTGAAGCAATCGCTAGGACACATCAGGCTCATGTTTCTCATAAACACAAGAATGAATACACTTAAGATATGTTTCATTTTTTTTATCGCATTATTTTTTTCTGTAATATTTGACTTAATTATTATAACATATTTCTCAGAAATTTGTATATAGTGCGCTTACAATTATTTGTAGGATTTTAAATGCGCCCCGACTTCAAAAAGTTTGAGAACCACTGGATTAGAGCCTAACCATCTTATCTTTCTATCGCAAATTTTGGATCTCTACTTGAAATCCATGACAGTCAGCCTCCTGGATAGAGATGTCACTTGATAGGTCAGAACGATGCAGCTTGTATAACGCAGAGCGACTTCAGTTAGGTTGAAAATTATTACTATTTTTAGTAGTACGAAATGGTAAGAAATAATTGTTTTCGATATTGGTTGAAGTGAACGGTGTGACTTTCACAAACAGGAGGAGGTGGAGATGACAATGTTTTTAAGTTTTTCACTGTTTTCAAAGTTCTTTGGTTAATTGGAATCGACGTTTCAAATTTGAGTTGTGTCCTGTTGAATACCTCTGTCGAATAACAGTGGTTGATCGATATTACTCAATTTAGGATACGAATTAGCAGGTCGAATTTTAAATGCAATGATTCTTGTAAGAAGGATAATCAGTTACTTTTTACAATATTGGCTTTTGATATCATTTGTTTCATTTTTAGTTTCATGGTGTATCAGTTGTTTTACAATAGAGAAGCTAATTACTACGATCGCTGTTGAATGAAAGGCAAACAACCGGAAAAATCCTTTAAAATAATTGCCCCAGGGGTTTTAAATTATTTTCATAAATACTTTTATCAAAGCTATGACAGTTATTGTTTCTTTTGACAGTTATAAATATTGAAAAAATATTTATTTTCCTACAAGCAGCAGTCTGCAATCGTCCAGCCTCTAGACGATTGCAGACAAAAACTTTTTTTTTTTTTTTTTTAACTCGGATCGAGAACAATTCTCCATTTTTAACATCAGTCCCATCCATGGAAGGCTCTGGGCCTATAGCATGTTTAGTACCGTTTAGGGCTACGGGATAAAGAATCTGGAACCCTACTCCACACACTCAGTATATGATTCGGCGATCAGTTCTTGAACCGAACTGAATCAGCCTGTATCTTTTCTAGTTTGCCTTGGATTAGTACAACATACAAAGTTTACAGGATTCTGCAGCACGCGCTTATGTATCCATACTCAGTTTGCCTAGAATTCTTTTTTATGAACTCTTTATGTAAATATAAGAAAGTGTTGAATTGAACACAATGGTTAATGTTGAAGTTGTGGAGATTACTTTTACGCTAGTTTCGAAACTACCCATGAAGCAAGAAACATCTGAGTTGTCTTCCTGTTGGCTTTAATTGTCGTAATACTAAACGATGATGTTTGATGGAATTATTTCATGTCAGCCTCACTAAAAAAAAAAAAACTATGTTCAGAAGAATGAGAATGCTGATGAACATGCCTGTCGATTAAATGATGTTGGTTGATATAAACATTCATGATAGTTCGCCCTGAAATATGTACTCGTAATTTCTGATTGAAATGTGGAAATCTGTTACTGAAATTAAATATACGCTATTTATTACTCTAGTATCATAGTATCTTTGGGCCATTACCATTCAGAGTGCGGAATAAAGTACAAAATTTAAATGTTTGCATGTGAATATATAGCATAAATTATATTTCATCGTTTTATTAGTACATATAATCGGTGTCCAAAAACAAATTAATCGCATTTCGATGTTGCTATAGTATTTCCGTTTTTTTTTTTTTTTTTACCCTGACATCTAACCTTCAAACATTCTGTCAGTCTCGTGCATTGTAGGTGTCAGATGCCACAAGAGAAAGCGAAAGGACTGTAATAGGATTTTAATTTTTCCATGGATTGCTCACGGGATGATTACGCAAGTTTAGTAGTTTACTGTTGGTTTCAACGCAGATTATCGTAACGCGCATGTTCTTTTCCAAGGTCGTCATCTTTCTAGACAGCGAGGTGCAGTTACCAAACAGGTACGTATCACGCGGAGGGAAAAAAAAGGTGGTATGGTATTTAGTAGTGGGAAAGCCAGAAGGAGTGTGGAAAGCGGATCTACAAGTAGTAATGATGAGCTCATTCACGACTGCTTGATAGTAAAAAGTGGCAAACGTTTTCAGTGTCACTTCAGGTCATGCACACGTTTAAAACAATGTCTGAAGACTTGTGAAATAACGCAGACTGTAACTAGACGAAAAGAAATGAACGAGGTTTTTTTTTTTTTTTTTTTTTTTTTTTTACATTGTGTGATGAACAATTTTTGTTTCATTAAATAAAAGCGGTATTTTTTTTTCCTGGTACTAAGGCTAGTATGTATGGGGATGGGGGGAAAGGAAATTATCCTGAAATTTTCAGAAAAAAATTCTTAGTTTCTGACTACATGCTGAAAGAAGACTATTTTTTATTTAAGTAGTTAAACCGCCAAACTGAAGTCTGTGGAGTTATGAAACCCGCGTTGTAGGTTCGGTGTGGCTATTATAAACTGCATCAGCACTATATTTACAAAAGCATCGTTTCTAAAATGCAAAGCTGCATTCTTCATTACTAATACCACCATACATTAGTATCCAAAATCACCAGTACCATAAGGATTACCGTATGCCTTAGCTGCAGAGATGCTTAGTAAGACTAGCCATTTGTGTTATAGGCTAAATTAGGACAGTGTAAGGTGTGTCAAATGAGAGAAGGAAAAATTTAAGGACTTGGAGACTGGCAATGGCAGATAACGCGAGAAAGCGGACTTTTGCAACTGCTGGAATTTTGTATTTATCGGCGAAAAGAGTCAACGAGTGTAGATTGAAAAATCGGGACCTAGAAACTGATGCTACTGTATGTCTACAGCGGGAAATCAAGTGCCAGCCAAAAATCTTTTTCTCTAGATGGGAAAATAGATAATGCTGGAAGGGGGGGGGGGGAGTTTGTGTGGATTGACTCCTTTTTTCCTACCCGGTACATAACGATTCAAATCTCACTGAGTGAATTGCTTGTGAATCTGTTTAGGTAGTAAATGACTTTCATTTGAAATAACTCTGTCCTAGGTCGCTAACGTCAAGTTTCTGGATGATTCAATCCCTACCTCACCCACAGTATTAAATTACAGATTCCCCACCTTTCGTGGGTGGAATTGACTTAAAAAAAAAATAGTGGGTGTACCACAGAAAGTTTTTCCTTCAAGCAAAGTTATCCCTGTAGCTTGGATCTGGAATCCAAAAGGGAGGACTTGGCTAACCAATAAAATAAATATGGAGAATCTTGAGAAGCAAGCTCTCGTGTCTAGAGAATAAAAAAAAAAAAAAAAAGTAAAGTAGGGAATACACATACTTTTGGTCATGCCTGACCCCCTCCCCCAAATCTGCTAAACTCCTTACATCATTCTGAGTTGAACGTTGCGGGTGTTGATTTGCTATCTGAAGTCGGAGTTTTGGGTGTCATGAAGTGAATTGTTGTAATCAGTTGATTTCATGTGTCTGTGTTAGTCTAAACGTTTAATCATTCAAGTTGGATGCCCGAATCTAGCAATTTGTAAAAATATTTATACTTTATGAGTGCAAAGAGAAAATTGAAAGACGTGGGTAGAATTTGCTGTTTAGAAAAAAGCCTTAAGTAAGGGAAGAAAGCCCTTTCTTTTTAAAATTGATATACAGTTGAAAAATGACAAAACAACCTAAGCATGATTATGTGAAATGCTTGTACTTCAATAAGTTGTGAGATATACTGCCACGAAGTTCATTTCTAATGGCAACAGTGTACTATTAAGAATTCGTATGTTGTTTATGTTAAGCTCTTTTACCTAATAAATGTTTTATATTAACGAATTTCCTCCTTAATTCTAGCGACAAAATAATCCCAGATAACATGATTTTATGCTAACCTGCAGAAGGATACTACTGATGCATAACGCAATCAGATAATATAAGGCTAAATTGTTTTCTTAAAACAATTCTTTTGAATCATGTACAAAGATTTGTATATGAACCAGAAGAATCGTAATTAACGACGAAAGTGCGTTTCGTGGTTAACTCTGGCTTAAATTAAGTCTGAATTAAACGTATCGATAAGTTTAGTTAAAAATCTTGAATAACAAAATCATCAGAATTCAACTACCAGAGTGATTTTTTGATGATAAGGGAATTTGTGAATCAATCTAAGTTCGTAAACACACCACACATTTAGTACTTTTGGAGGACTAAGGATTATATAATATAATCTGGAAACTATAGTAGAAACCATACGTGAATTTTTTAAGAAATGTCAAGTCTCCAATAAACAGGATGGTAGTTTCGCGACTGCCGATTAGATTCATTACCACCAACGTGTACGAAGATGGACTTAAAATTGTCTCACTCAAACCAAAATTGAAAGTGCTGTTCAGATTTCAAATCTCAAATTACATTTCATTAAAAATTTGTGTGATGAAAGTCGTTCTGTTTATGTGTAACAGACAAGGCGATCAAGTATTAAACATTTTGTGTAAGGCATCTAAAATGAGATGGTAAAAAAATTGTAACCCCGTACACGGAATAAAATTTCTCAAAGGCATTATTTAAGTACACGTTTACAGTATTTGTCATTCAAAAAAGTGAGTTTCAGTTTAAGCAATAAAGGCGTTGATTTTTGTTTGCTTTTATTAATAGATGTTTGTGAAGTAAAAGCCAGCCTGGCTGGCCGAGTGGTTAACGTCTCTGCTTTCCAGCAAAAGGCTGCGGGTTCGAATCCTCGTGGGCACGGATGTTCGTGATTGTCTGTGAAAATACTAATAGTGGGTAGTAGATGGTGATGCTTAGTTGGTGGAGATGGAGAGTTGTAGAATAGGTGCTCTTCCTCAATGAGTCTTTGGACTCCTTGGAGATGTCACGTAATAAAAATAATAAAACTAGTTGGAAAAATATAAAAATACCTCTCTGAGAATGAAACAAGAAATTGCCGGCTTTTATTAACATTTTATATTCTGTTCTTGGAATTTAATTTGTACTACAACCTCCTTAAATCATATCAATGAAAAAACTATTAATGAATTTCTTACCATCTTAATCTCTTATTTCACGCGGCAGGTTTTACTTCCTTAACATTAGAATGCAAGTGCAGAACTATCTCAATGACTTTAACAGGCTACTAATTTCGTAACCATATTTCGGTTACGAAATCCAATCATGCATGGATTTCGTAACCGAAATACGAGGATAGAATGGTCACTCCTATGCCTCGAATTCCTGGCTGTATTCCTGTGTGTGTGTGTTCACGGGGCCGGTTTGTCTGCTTGCGGGATGAAAAACGCCAGATAACCTGGCGGGAAAACCCTGTTGTCCACGCCCAAGACTGGCTAGCTTGACTATGGCTGAGGAAGATCCTTCAGCTCCTCACGTTATCGACGGGAATCGAACCTAGGACACTCCTTCCCCAGTCATATGGTTGCGAAGCGCAAAGCCACTAGGCTAACCGCACGGACTCATTGTTATTGCTAGAATCCAAAAATCCAAATTTGATGTCTGCGTGTCATAAATAGTACATTTTCGTACAATGAGCCCCACTATAAATAAATTGGCCGATGCGGACCAAAATGAAATATCACATTTTCGGGGATCGTTGATGCTGACTTTCAACAAGTTGAAGACACGAAGGAGATATCCATATTGATGTCGCTTTTTGTGTGAAGACCACGTTAAAATCAACCTTCTTTAGCTCTTTTTTAATTATCGTTGGGTTCGGCGTGTTAGGATTAACATGTGCCTAAAATCTTCAGCTCTCTACCCACTAGCCTAGCTGACAGTGGTATGTATTCTATTATGTTTGTAGTGAGTTCATAGGGCTTCAAAATCTTGCTTTAGCAAACTTGCCTTTCAGTGGAAAACCTTATAAGGTTCCTTTCCTATTGGATCAGGAATCGAACTCAAGTCTTTCCATCGAAAGGGTACTTCTACTGACTTAAATACGGTGTCTCTCTATAACATCAACAGACCACTTAATCAATAAATCTGTAAATAAGAATGAACATTATTGGTAATATGCTGTAAAACCAATTTCTTTCATCATGCTATATATATATATATATATATATATATATATATATATTTCTGTTTATGTAAGTGTTTTATTATTTTAATTATGAAGAAGATGGAGGATAATTGTGGCTTTTTTTTAGTAAACATATGGACAAAATATCTTATGGCCTTTTAAGCCACTTCGAAATAAATTAACATACTCGCCGCTTTACGTTGATTTTGCTTTGTAATGATATCTTTCTATCGTAATTATGATAATCATCACGCTCGTTTATTGCGACATTTTCTGTGTTACGCATGCCTGTTTACTGGATGGGATAAATTAACTCCCAAAGAATTATTTAATATACGACTCATTACTATATCTTTCCTCGCCGATTACTCTACACAGTACTTAAATGAAAATATATATTTTGGCGTTCGTCCAACTTCACCTATTAAATCGAAGAAACAGGTATTCTTCGATTTTGGTGAGGCGAAAGGTATACTTTTTTTCCTTTTTTTTTTCATTTAAGACTGTGTACTGTACCAAGCGAAAATAATAAAATTCCGAAGTTTTTTTGTTTTGTTTTTTACTTTGTATCGTACACGAAAGGCTTGATAGAACTTGAAGAAAACATTAAGTGTAAAATGCTCCTCATTTCAACCTTATTATTTTATCCGAAACCCTATTTTATGAATTTTAAATCGTAATTCCGGATGATTTTAATTTGGTGCTGGGAAGAACGTTTAGAAACTGGACTTGTTTCTTTAATCCACAGATTTTTATAACCACTGAAAGCATATCGTCTTTCCCTTTACTCATTTATTAAATAGGTTTATTATATGTGCATGTAATGATACAGCACTGAATATGAAAAATGACCTCATACATACCATATCCTCATACCATTGTATGATTTTCAAAAATCAAACTTTATGGCATCACAAAACATATTTCGCTTGTGCTCTCTTAGTGTTACGTGCAGAGACAGCTTCTCGCATTTTATGGAACCAGTGGCGAATTGCTGGTCTTGAAATTCACGCTTGCTCTTATCATTCAGGGAATGAGAGGTTGATTGAAGTCTGATTAGCAGAATAATGAATTACTGACCATTTAAAACTATATACTGTATTTAGAAATTTATGCACAGTTAATCACAAATACAACATTTATTTTCAAATGATATTCTATCTTTTTCAATTTAGCTACTTGAATACAAATTTAACCCTACGGTTCTTCTTTATGAACTGGTCAATAACATCGTCATAAAAAGTTGGTTGTAACTTAATTTTCCCAAGCAACACGCACACTTGTAAACGCTGGCTCAAGCTCACTGGCTAGAGCTACTTTGACTGCGTATGGCCCGTGTTTAAGCAACAGGGTGAGATGACGTGGAGGGAGCGGAAATGGCTATGCGTGCGCATGAAATCACAATGTCTGAAGCGAGGACCTGGATGTTCCCACAACCGAGCAAGGCAAGATAGCTTGACTAGAGTCGGCCTTCGATACACAACGCAAAGCTCAATTATTGCCGCGCAAGCTTAAAACGTAATCTGTCTACAAAAATTAAAGCCTAAATGGAATGCTTATAAATGCATGCATTTATTAACAAATAAATATTTCTCAATTAATGAGCTTGCATAGCAAGCATGGAGAATTCGCCACTGTATGGAACAGGCAAAATGTTTTGATATGAAACTACATATTGCTTGAAGCATTGGGACGGATGAAAATTCTTTTAGATTGGGTGGATTCAGATTAATTTCCAGGGCTCTACATACGGAATCTGCTTTCACATTTTCCAAAGCAAACCCGTCTTTCCTCTGTTATTTTCATAAAGGCAACTTCCGTTCATAACTTCTCTCAAAGAATATCGGTTTTTGCTCTTCACAAGAGCTCTGCGCACATTAATTTCAACTCTAATTATTATTATTATTATTATTAAACCTCCATGGAGGCAAGACTTGTCGCGGGAGGTCCCACTGTTGCACACACAGTTTATCATAACGCGCCTTAAATATGTTCACTGTCTCCGCGCTCGCCACACTCTTGGGTGATGCATTCCAATCACTCACCACTCTCCATTAAAAAAAAAAAAAAATACATTAGAAGCTGAGGTCTCGATCATATCCTCTCTCCTCCTTCTCCTATCCATCAATTTCTGCAAATTGCATTTTCTCAATATGTCTTCACATTCAACATTCCAGAAATCACTTTTAGTTCGATTTATTTTCTCAAGAAGAGGCGGAAATATGGCATGAAAAAAAGTAAGTTATGTAACTTACTTTTTTTTATGCTATATTTCCACCTCTTCGTTTTTGATACTTGAATTCAGTTTTCAGCTGTTACCTAGCAGTGTGAATGTGCCTATACAGAATGCAACGCGTCTGGCTCTCTTAATTTCTAGATGACGAATTTCAAGTTAATTACATCGGAGCCCCCAAAGCATTCTTCTTTTCTCCGATATTTCTATTTAAGAAACGGAAACTTTGTCACTCATCAGATTTAAAGATGAATATATTAATGTCGTGATTTTGTTTTTTTTTTTTGGCCTTCCAAATATATATTTACATTCTCGGATTTTGCTGTATTCTTAGCTTACCGCCTTCCTTTTTCTATGTCTAATTAATTGGATAATAAAGCCTTGCTTATTATAACTTTTTGCAAGTTTATAATTTGGCTCCTTGTTCTCCACAGCCGAGGAACTTGAATGTGATTTTTCAAAATATAGGGTACAGTTTCCTTATCTCTTAGAGCGTTTCATGGAGTTGCGAATTCGGAATTTGGTTTTGGGAGGGCGATTGAGATATGTGGGACAGATCTAAAAACACTAGTTAGTAAGTTTTATTAAAATTTATGTTTTGGGTGAATAATTTACCTCATTTAATATAAGTAAGCACAATTTATATACATTTCGTTTCTCTTTTTTTTATTTAATTGAAAATTTACAATATTTTCTTGGGATGAAGCTCTGCCCCTCTGACTTTGCGAAATTAAGGTGCCGTATAATTTTGAGACCCCTAGTAGAGTCGTTAATCTGAATCTCATCCCATAATGATTCGTCACTTTAATCTCTTCTGATGTAAGGAATAATGTAAATTATATATAATTGTTTAAACAGTAATTGTCTTCTTATCTAGGAGGGACAATTTATAACCGCTTACCCTATTATAGAGCTTATCACACCTCGCACTTCCATAAAATATTTTATAAATTTCACGCTCCCTTTCCAGAATAAGTGCAAGTTATTACCAATTTATACACGAAAATCAGCTATATATCTCCCCTTCCTGGAAAACAATTTTCGCCACTGAGGCTTTGAGAACCTCTGTCCGTATATTTTCTTTACCTCAATGGTTCCCAAACTGTGCGCTAGGGCGCCGCGAAATATTCCAATATTTTCACTGAAATGACACTTAGCCCACTCGATTTTAGAATCGGACCATCGGACCATCTAACGGACACTGTACAAGTTTGATTCCAAGATTTGAGAAGTTGTGCAGCGAACAACAGGCTCACCCGTCCCACTAATTACGATTTATTTATTCAATGATTTTTAATTGTTTAAAATATGTTCTTATTTAATACTTTTTACATAAATTGTTTGTGAATTTGAAAAATGTTTCATTTATTATTTTTATTTTTTTAACTTAACCATCCTAACTGTGCACTGCAACTGTTAGGTAGGCCTATGTTCTGATTTTGGGCGTGGTGGGAAAAAAAAAAAAACAATAATCCCGATACACTAAGTGCGCAATGAGCCGAAAAAGTTTGGGAACCACATTAACATTTCTGGCTAGATGGGTGAAGCAAAATTTCTATTCATATTCCCCTTTGTCTTGTAATGAAAGAACTTTGAATGGCGTGTTTGTGAGCTATATCCTCGCCCATTGAGGACAGTAAAGTTAGCTGTGTTCAGCTGAACTTAAGATAGACTTTGGCCTTTTATATTTGTAACTTTCTGCTTCATTCTATTCCGAGGCTTCCTTAATTAACGGGTTTGGATGGTTACTTGTCTTGGTAAAGAACTTCTCAGCTAGATTTAGGAGAAGGGAAGAGATGTAAGGGATATTAACTTCTCTATGGATCTGGGTGTTTCTTATAAACCAAGAGGCATCCAGAATCGTCCTTAGGCACTTATTCTGTAATCTTTGAAGTTTTAGAATGTTTGAATTCGCGGTGTGGCTCCACGCTGGGGATGCGTAAGTGATGACCGGTCGAATTACCATCTTGTAAATTGTTAATTTTGTTTGCGTGTCCAGTTTACTTTGTCTGTTGATCATAGGGTAGAGCTGTGCTGAGACTTTGGATGTCTCTGAGGTAATATAACTAATATGTTTGCTGAATAGGAGTTTACTATCAAGAATCACTCCAAGATATTTAACTTAAGTCTGCCATGGAATCTTTACTCCCAATAAATAAATATCCTCCATGGTATGGATTTTCTTTCTAGTAAACAATATAGCTGAGCTTTTCTGGGGGTTAACTTGGATCCTCCAGTCTGCCATCCACATTTTCTAAAATGTGTATGCTGGTTTGGAGTCTTTTAGTTGCCAGTTTTGGGCTCAGTGATCTTGCTGTCAGTGCAGTATGATCTGCAGATAATGCAATGAATGTTGTTCTTGGGTTCAGAGGGATGACTGCTACATAGATTGAGAACAGGAGAGGTGCCAGAAGAGATCCCTGAGGTACGCCTGCCGAGAACCTGCGTCTGATCGAAACCGTTTCGCCGACCCTGACCTGCATATATCTGTCTTTCAGGCAAGAATGTATTAATTTTATTAACTTGACTGGCAAGTTAAATTTTATCAGTTTATAGAGAAGGCCTTGATGCCATACTTTGTCAAACGCCTTCTCTGCGTCGATGAAGATGGCAGCTGTATTGAGTTTCCAGTTAAAATCTTTGGTAATGATTTCTACCAGCCGGTGCACTTTTTGAGCTGTACTATGGATCTTACGGAAGCCGAACTGTTCATTAGGCAAAATTCCTAACTTATGTGTTTCTGCTTGGATTCTTGAGAGGATCACTTTCTCTGTCACCTTTCCGAGGCTGGACAATATGCTTATGGGTCTGTAGCTTTCAGGAAGGTGAGGATTATTTCCTGGCTTCTTCAATGGCATGATGGTGGCTGTTTTCCATGTAGTAGGGAAATGCTGGAATCTAAAGATGGCATTTGTAATGTTGACGAGATGGACTATGGCCTTTCTTGGAAGTAGTTTTACTATTCTGTTAGTTATGCCATCTGGTCCTGGAGCTTTTTTTACTATTTAGATGGGAAATGATATGTTTGGAGTTAACAGTGTTCTGTCTTAAGGTTGTCCTAACATGACGATGATTCTTGTACATAAGGTTATATTTAGATTTTTATAAGATGGATTGCACTGAGATTCTAGGTTATCTACTAGTGCTTCAGCTTTCTCTTCATCTTTGTGAACTCTCCCTTTCTTGGTTTGTATAGGGGGGTATGAGTTGCTTTTTGGTGCGGATTGCACTTAAGAATTTCCATACAGAATGATCTTCAGTATTGATGTTAGCCAATTTGGTTTCCCATTGATGGTGTCTGTGTTTTTGAAGAGCTTCCCGGACCTGCCTGTTTAGATTGTTCAATACTGTTTTATCTTGTGGGGCTCTGGTATTGTGGTATCTCTTTCTGGCTGTATTTTTTGCTCTGATTAGCTCCATGATTTCTTTAGGGATACGGTTGGTTGGGTGGAAGACGGTGGATTGTCTGACTAATTCTATTGCTTTCTGAATTTGTATGGTTAAGTTATTTACTGCTGTGTCAATCTCTTCTTTTTTTACTGATATTGGGCACCGGACCAATATGATCGGGAAGAACCTTGGCTAACTTGTCACATGGTATGAATGTGTGCAGAGGAGAGAATTGATCTGATGAACTTAGATTAAGCACTATGGGACTGTGGTCAGAAGATAATTCGTTGATTGATTCCAATTTGAATTGGTATCTTAAATTTTTAAAGCTGAAGTGGATGGGCTCGGTAGGGCCGGCCACAACAACAGAGTTGAGCATTACAAAGTTGAAAAGTGTGTGGCCTTTGGTGTTAGTTGATGAGCTGTACCAAGCTGTGTGTTTTGAGTTGCGATCTCCTGCTATTATTATGGAGTCATTTGGACCAAGTATGGAGTCCAGATCTGTTGTCAGCAGAGGAATTCTCAGAGGTTTATAAGCAGCATAGATCTTGAGACTCCCAGCATTGAAGGTATGTGCCTCCACACCGGTCACCTCCAGGTTTACTGTTTGGGGCTTGTCTATTGTATTATGATTCAAATAACTCTTAATATATATGGCTGTGCCTCCATCTCTTGCGCCAATTCTGTCGTTTCTGTACATAGTGTATCCACGGATTTTGGGGTTATTAGGTGGTCTTAGGTGTGTTTCACCAATCAAGATGATATCAGCACTGAGACGAGTTGCAAATTCTTGAAGTTCCAAAACCTTGTTCATCAATCCATTTGCATTCTATGCGATTATCTTAAGAGCTTTTGGTTTGAATTTATTACTCATGACAGATGGCTGTTATAATGTTTTGAGTGCCTTGCAGGAATCTCTCTTTCTGAAAGATGGTGAGGGGCATGTCTTGCTGAATTCATGCAGCATGGTGGCGAGTGAGGCTGTTAAAACGGATGTCATGTTGGAGCTTTCTAGCTCGAGAGATGTAGGTGGCCCAGCATATGTTTTGGTCATGGTTGTTCCTTCCTGTGAGGTTGAAGGCGAGGTGTTTCGGACTGGAGGATGATCTGTTTGGTTGCTTAAAACGTTATGTGGAGGAGCAAGATTGACTTTTTGTTGATCCTCGATTTTTTGGAT
This sequence comes from Typopeltis vanoorti, assembly GCF_054136105.1. NCBI lineage: Eukaryota > Metazoa > Arthropoda > Arachnida > Uropygi > Thelyphonidae > Typopeltis > Typopeltis vanoorti. The sequence goes on along the minus strand of NC_143564.1, from coordinate 87,647,764 downwards.
TGGAAAGGCATCCCTTGTAGTTCGCAGGGTGAGGTCCTCTGCAGTTTGCACAGCATGCTAGAGTTGTGCATGGCTTGGTGCATGTGATGGTCTGGTGTCCCTCGCCACACTTCAAGCACCTGAAGGCTGCCTTACATAATTTTTGGGCATGTTTAAACCGTTGGCATCGATGACACTGACCTGCAGATGCTCTTTTCCTAAGAGGTTCAGTTGAAATCTTGAGTCTGCATACTACTGTCAGTTCATAGATCTGCTTTTGTGTGTTGCTTATTTCCACCAGCACCAAAGGCATTGGTCTTTTATCAGATCTGAGCATCCTACTCACGTTTACTGGGGACAGGCCCTATCTGGAGAGATCAGTGCTCACATCTTCAGGAGTGATACCTTCAGCCATCCCACGTAGAACTACCTTCTGGTTCTTTTCGCTGGGTAAAGTGAAGGTGTGATATGGGACGTTAGCATTTTCCATAAATCTGGTCATCTGTCTGTAATCCATGACAGTAGTGGGTTGTATTTTAACTCCCTCATCTGAGTTTTTGGCCCACGAGAATGAGATGTTTTGTTCTCTGAGGGCTGCCGAGACAGGGATCCGTTTTTCTTATCCCTTAATATGATTGGTATATTTTCTTTAGGACCATTCAGTGCTTCTATCACTGTTGTTTTGGGGTCTTCCACATTGGTGGATATTTTCCTCTTCTTTTTGATCATTTGGAACTCTGTATGTGTTTCCAAGATATGATAACTGATGTCTTGGGATGTAGCATCTTCCATACTTGGGGAGTGTGCAAAATCTGATTGTTTCAGAGTTATGGGCTCTTCACTTATGTCATCCATATTGTCCTCTGTGACCGCTGTGTATGTGGGGAGGGGGGGGGAGAATGTGTCAAAGAGCTTGACTTTTCCTGGCCAATTATCACTCCTCAGCTTTCCTAGTCTGAGGAATTCCATGTATACTTCCTCGAATTTGACATTATTCAGAAGTTTTGCCATGACAATAATTTAGAAATGTGTTAAGACACAGATGGAGAAAGAGTAGAGACTGCTCAGGTGTCCCGAGCAGGTTAAAGATAATCCTGTGGACCTTTGAGGGTCCACTAGCAAATCCCGTAGACACTCTTAGATGTCTACCAACAATAAAATACAACTAGCTTTCCTATGATAGGGAAAAGGAGTGTCACGAAATCACTTGGCCACAGATTGAAATCCTACCTCCCTAAATAAAACCATAAATCCACCACTGGTCCTCGTTGCGGGTGGGGGCCTGCCGTCCATTAGACCTCTTGCATGTTCCATGCAGAGGGGGAGACAGTAGGAAACAAACTGTGTCTGTGCCAGTGCAATGCGCGTTTTGTGAAAAACTTTGTAAACAAACTAATCAGGCTCACTCTAAAATAATACATCCCTTCACATCAAAATAGGTCACCAATTCTAGTTTGGAAACCACTGCTTTAACTCGTATATTAAAGAGGTTTGAGGGGGCACTCATTGTTGCTGTTATGGTATTTGTATTTCGAATTAAAATTACTGTTTATAATTACCAGCCAAATGGTTGTTTGAAACTTGCAACAAGCGTCTTGCTTTTTTAGTACTTGGTCCACTTTTTTAACATATTAGATTGGTTGTACATATGAGAGGAAGAACTCTTAGTGAGCAGGAGGTATATGTAGAATTGAATAAACATGATGTTAAGGCTGTAGGACTTGATGCTAATTTCACTACGTGTTTTGAATGTTCAGCGAATTAGCAGCTTTTACACACTAGTAGTAGGCCGGGCACTTCTGTCAAGATAAGGAATCGTGACGTGATTGGTTGATAAGAAGATTACGTCATTGTGTGTGACATCATGGGTTTGGAATTTTTCTGTTTGGTCATGGGTTTGAAAGTCTTGGAATTTTGGAATGACATCATGTTGTTTGTTTTGTTCACGTATGGCATTGTGGGTGTGGATCGAGATAAGGATTCGTGTTGTGATTGATGGAGCAGTATGCACAAATATAGGGTAGGGTGTATGGGGGGAAGCGACATTCGTGTCGTGGATGTGGTTTTATCAGATGAAGATAAGTGACGTCATTTGTTAGTTGTAAATAAGTGACGTTATTGTTTTGAATGGAAAAGGAAGACTTGTTAGTGGATAAGGATTCCTGTCGTGATTGGTGGGACAGTTGAAACCAACTAGGGGTAGGGTGAATGGGGGAAGCGACGTCAGTGTCATGGATTTATGTGTGCTGTTATGAGCTGTAAATAAGTAAATGGTTTGCGTAGGCATTGTGGGTGAGGTTTCGAGATAAGGAATCGGGACGTTATGTGTTTGGAAATTTCTGGGGAACATATGTCTGTGACATCATGTGTTGTTTTGGTTTGCCTATGGAATTGTGGGGGATCTTTTTGAGATAAGATATCTTTGGAATTTCCCATGGTGCCAAACATTTGTCGTCAAGTTTTATGTTTGGTTGACTATAGATGGCAGTACTAATTTTCCAATATAGTTTGGGATATTTCTTTTCTGTTAAAGGCTATAGGAATTCTTAGAGTAGAGTCGAGATGGCGGCAGCGTTTCGAACTTTTCAGAATAATTTAATTATATGCTGGTGTCCCCTCAAACACACTTTTTTTTTTCTCATATACATAACTCATCCGAATATTTTGATTTGTCTACATTTAAGATCTTAAACTTCATTACTTTTTCTAATTAACGTTATCTTTTTTACAAAATGTTTGGCTATTGGTATTTTTTAGTGAACAGTCAAGAGAAAAACCAAACGGTATTTTTAAAAAAATAAATTAAAATAAACGGAGACTTAAACGGATTACAACAACTTTTGTATAGTCTAGAAATTGTAATGATAATTTAAATTACTTAGTCCTTCCAGGATGGGGCATCTTGGAACCAGCGAGTTTTTCTGAAAACAACAGATATTCCAAATTGTTGATTTTTAACTATATATTCACAGCACAAAACACAAATACAAGTTCTGAAAATGCAGTTGAGTCTTTTTTTCCTTATAGTTACTCAATGTTTGGTTAATTCTTTCGCATTTTGTCTCATACTATGTTTTCCCACGGTTCTGTCCAAAATGATATCATAGAGTTGAAGTCTAAGCGCCGTTTTGTTGAGGCTACGTGTTGCATCCTGTAGTAATATCCCCCAGCGACCAGTAAATTCGGAGTTTTTGATATGGCTCTCTCTCTCTCTCTCTCTCTCTCTCTCTCTCTCTCTCTCTCTCTCTCTCGTGTAACTCAGTGGATGTGGCGTTTGCACACCACCGCGCTTAGCCGCACGAAGGAAGTCTTGGTTTCGAGTCTAGTCGGCGACTAGAGGAAATTTTTCTAAGCCTTTTTTCGACCGGTTCCCGAGTTAGTCGATCTCTGGCACGGGCAAGCAGGTTTTTCCTCCCGGAAACTCGGGTTTTTCGTCCTGTAAACTCAAGAAAATCGACCGTAGAACCCACATTATTTCAGACATTAAATATATTGTGTTAGGGTTAGGCACCATGAGATGGCGGCACATTTGAGCCGTCTCTCTTCACTGCGTACCGCTTAATTAGTGACAGCCTTGGGCCATCTGTCTCTGATTGGGTACCAGTGGAGATTGAACTGCCCACTCAGTCTCCAAAAAGTTAGATAGGGCTAAATGGCCTCGCCTACTCCCGTATATATGGGAATAAAAAAAAGGCGTTAGCTGATTTTTTTTTTTTCTGATATATATATATATATATACATACCAATGCATTTAAAACATTTTATACAGTTCTCAAAGACGCTGAACACTATCATCAAGACTTTAGACCTCCAGGTAGTCAAGGACTCATCGAGGGAGGCCATACCTCATCCGCACCAACTGTCATACCTTCTCTAAAACTCATTCACACTGGATGCACTCGCTCACTGCTTCAACAGGGAAACTGTTCCACTCACGATTATATGAGAGAAAAACCTTGCTCTTACTCCCTTCGTAACTGCACACAAACTTAAACTTTCACGTATGTCCCCTTGTCCTCTCCTGCCTTCCATATAATAATAATAAACTATCAACTAATATCCTATAACTAACGCTCTCTCAAAAGTTGATAGACCTCATTATATATATATATCTTTCTTCTCTCTACCAGTGGCTGCAGTCCACATGTACTCTTATAATCTACATTCCATAATCCCGATATTATCTTTGTAACGCTTCTTTGCAGCATTTCCATAACTTATTTCCCTTTGGAACCCAGGAGGTCAAATATTTGCACAGTAGTCCGGATGCGGTCGTGTCAAGGCCTTGTAAAGAGGCAAAATGACTTCCATATCCTTGCATGTCAAAGTTCGTTTCAACATTGCGATTATCCTCTGAATTTTTGTTATGTGACCTTTTGAATTTCAACTTTCTATCTACCATAACTCCAAGATCTCTAGCCTCGTCAGTTACTCCAAGCATAATTCCACCAATATAATATGCTGCTGGATATCGCCTCATTCCAAAGTGCCTAACTTTATACTTACTAACTTTGAATTTACAGCAATTATCGTTTGCCTTTTACTTCTAGCCTATTCAAATCGTCCTGTAAATTCTGTATATCAGTAGCATCTTTGATTGTCCTGCCTATCTTTCCATGATCAGTAAACAACTGAAGATCTCCAAAACTCTACCATGTTATGTGATTATAAGAGTAATATATTATGGATTTCGTCATTATTCTCGCATAACGCACTAAATTTATTTAGTAACACACTAATTGTGTTGACTGCATTTAGATCTCTTCGCATTGTCAATTCCACGTTATCCATACACTTAATTACAGTTTTGTTGATGAGCACATCTTGATGAACAATAGAATGTAAACGAAAAATTTCATTACAACAGTTTTTATTAAAGACATGTAGTACACTACATGTCTTTCATAAAAGATAGTGTACTAATCTCTTTCACTTTTCATTACTGTTGCAGCATCATCATATCCAACAAATTTAGTTTTTATCAGTGTCAAAGTATCTTGCACATACTACGCTTGAGGACCACTACTCTTGAGCAGCGGACAACGGATTATCTAACTTTTAGCAGTCACGGCTAAATGTGCTGTAGATTTACAATGTTTCGTAAATGAGTTTCACATAGATAATGAAGGTTTTTATGTGATTTTCATTGTATCAGAGAAAATAAACTCATTATGTAAGAACTATGAAATGTAATTTTGTGTTCCTCGTTTCGCTTCTTGGCTATTAATACTTGAATCCATTCCAAGAAATGAATAAAAAAAATGGGGCTTCTTCCTGAATCTTGTTATTCTGGCAACTTCTGGTACATAACTTTCTTGTAGACTCTGTTTCTGTAGTTATTATATTATAATAATATTTTCATTAAAGGAAATCTCCTTTTATCCAGTTCCACTAGCTTTACTCTCATATTTTTAATTTTCATTGTTGAAAACTGATTCTGTTGTAAAATTTATGCCATGTATGTGCAAGTCCTCATTTATATTCCTAACTTGTAAATCAGAATTTTCTGCTTGAAAGTTACTTATTTTGGTTACAGTGTTCTGACGCTGATAGTTTTTGGACTACATCCCTTCCTATATGCAGAATTGCCTATCACGAACATATGGGTTTAGCATAACTTGTTTTACGATCCATTAATTCCCCCCCCCCTCTCCTATAAAATTGGAATACCTCTTTCTGTACTTTCTTGAAATGTCACTAGACAGGAAAAAGTCTTGCTAATGAGCCACTCCCTCCCCCCTGTATTGCAGGATTTCCCAGCATTTCTTTTCTCCAGATTTCGTACGCATATTGATGATTATGTTTTGTATTTCTCCTTCCCACGATTGCAGTTATTGAGACAGTTGATCATAACACACTTCAAACGCCTCGTCTAAATCGACCGAGGCGACTGATATTTATTTATAGTATTATATTCAAATTTAGATACCGTTTTAGACCAGCCATCTCGTGCGTTGAGGTTGTACTAGTTTAGTGTGTTATTAAAGGTTTTGCTATGAATAGCTTGTCGGTTGATTTTCTAATTATTATTTTTTCTTTTTAGTATGCTCTATAAACGGTTAATTTTAGATATTTCACTGATATACGCTGTTTTAGAACATATAGTAAGCAAAACAACTAGCGCTTATTTACTTATTTTTACACGTCGTGAATGTGTCAAATATTTATAAGCTAGAACCCGTAGTATAATCACCATACGAAGTTACCCAAATAATTTAATAAATATCTCACAAATCCATTAAGAATCGCCCACTCACTCTTCTTTACGGTATTGCTGCTTATGGATAATTGTAACCTGACCGTAATGAATGACCACAATATTATAATTATGAAACCATAAGAAAAATCAAAAACGGATTCTGTTCACATTCAGCAGTTTTCTTTAATATGTTAAGGTACCTTTCAGTGTTTTAACTGCCTTTCCCCCCCTCAAAAATAATCGATGTGCCTTTTGAAAATTTGTCATTTATTGTCACCTTTCTAATATTAAACATTTAAACTTTTTCGGATTAAATGCTTAGATCTGTGGCTTTGCATCGTCCTAGATCACAGGTATTCAATGAACTACAAAATTTCTCCATATATGTGGTGAACGAAACAAGGACGACTCCAGGGGGTGGAGAAATGCTTCTTTCTCCCACACCATTTTCAAATAACTCCCGATTTGCAAAATTTTAATTTAAAAAGACACTGAATTATTTTGTTTTAGAATCAAAATGTTTCATGCTAGATTTGAGAACGAATCAACGATATTGCCAAACAATAAACATATATATACCTAGGGAAAACGCTCCGTATTCAGGGTGATATGACAAAATAACTCTGGCACTGTATTCCAAAACTAACTTATGTACATTTTATACTCATAACTGTCAGCTAGATCAAGAATAATAATTACTATTATTAATCCGTGGATATCTCCATAGCGTGCTAAGACTCATCGTGGGAGACCAAAACTATCAGTATCTATCGTACCTTTCCTTGAAACCATTAATACAAGTCAATCACAGCTGACTCCGACATTTCATTCATTCACCATTCTCCAAGAGAAAAATCTAGTCCTCGCGACCTTGCTAACAACACTCTTGTCCAACTTTCTGGAATTGCCTCTTCTTCTGTCCGCTTTAGCCAAGTATTAAATGTATCCTTCGTATTAATCTTATAAGATCCTTTGAGTAACTTAACCCTCCTTATCATATCCTGCCTTTTGTTTTTCGTATATCGCCCAACTTCCGCAATCTACCAACCCTGAGTCTGTCCTCATAGGAAGCATTCCATCGACCACTCACCATATTGATTACTCGCCTTCGGATCCTCTGCACCACTTCCTCATCCCCAAGGAACTCAGATGATGAGACCTGAGCAAAGTAATCCAGATGTGGTAGTATCAAGGAATTATAAAGAGGAAGAATGATAACTCCCTTATCTCTGGTCATAGTGTGTTCTTCAATACCACGTCATCCTGTGACTTACCCTGGCTACTTTAGCAATATGCTGTCTAAACTCCTGGCTTTATCAATTTCGTGGAATATAGTTTCCTCAATGTGGTACACAAATCGTAATCTTTGTGTCCCAAAATGCATAAGCTTACACTTTTCCACATTAAATTGGCATCCATTATGTTTTGTCCACACTGTTTAAATCATCCTGCAAGTTCTCTACATCACCGTAATTAACTATTACCCTACCCAACTTGGCATCATCATCAGTAAACAATCGAATATCTCCCTTCAAATTATTTCCTGTGTCATTTATGTACAAATTAAACAGCAGTGGTCTAAGCACAGTCCTGTAGCAAGCCCCTTGTCACCTGCCTTCTGAATTCTGCTCCTCCACATACCACTTTGATATCTGTCCATCAGCCACCCTTTTATCCATATCACCAGTTTCAAATTTATCCCCATTTGTTGGCGTAGCATACTTCCATGTGTTGTTATCCTGCAAACGCTTTTGCAGGTATAGTTATAATTAGGGATATGAGGGTATTGATTCATCATGCGGTGAAGGATAATGTTACTGTCTTCCATTTCGCAGTTTCTTTTTTAAATGTTTTCCTCTGCAAGTGCTGCTAGAATTCCAGTCATATCCTAAAGCGTTAAGGGATTCTTAGTTAACTTAAGTTTGATATCAGTTACATGCTCCCGTCAGGCTGATGAGATTATGCCCCACTAAATTGCAAAAATCATGAAATAAGCCCATTAAGATAAAGATTTTTTTTTTTTGACTGATGCATTGCAATGTCGTCCGCAATGTTAATTATAACTTTTCGTGTTGTGGGATCATTAAAAACATGCTTTAAAAACAAGGATTCCTGTGATGTATTTACATGCTTGTGTATGTTGTAAGATATACAAACAATACACATAACAACACACAGATAGCCACTTCTGCTTTAATTCCATGTGAAAGTCTTTAAGTAACAGACGAATTTCGTTGCTAGGTGAAAGACCACCATCTTGCTAAATAATTGGAAATACATTTTCAGTCTCAATCCAAATGTATTTAAAATGTATTATTTTTTTTAAGCCTTCGACCAGTTCCCGAGTTTGTTGATCTCTGGTACGGGCAAGCAGGTTTTTTCTCCCAAAAACTCGGGTGTTTCATCCCATAAACTCAAGAAAATTTCAGATAGTAACATATCCTGTTAGGGTTAGGTACCAAGAGATGGCAGCACTTGTTTGCTGGTCTCTTAATCGGTGGCTGCCTATAATTAGTGATAGACATGGACCAGCTCTGATTGGCTACTTGTGGAGAATGCCCACTCAGTCTCCAAAAACTAGATAGTTTAAAGGACTCGCCTACTCCCTTATAGGGAGTAGGCGAGTAGATAAATGCAAAGCACTGGGCATTGACAGAGATATGGCGTTCTGGTTACAGAGAACAGAAGGAAGACGATAAGATGGTAGCTTCTTACGAAGCTACCATCTCATTGCAGATTCATCAGACACATCAAGCGACCATATGAGTTTCTCACTTTTTTAACGTGTGTCAAAACGTGGGTAAGTTTAGAAGCACAGTAAGTTGTGGATTGAGAGTGGCAAACCCATCGTTAATTGAAAAGTCCAAGAAGCAAATAAGTGAAATTCTAATAATCTCCATTATTTTTGAGCATTTTGAGTTAGGACAGTGAGAAAGAGTTTGGATGATTTTAAATCCCTTTTAGCGAAATTGTCCGAATGCTGGATACATGCTTCCATGCTATTCGATGAATGCCATATGAATATGACACCATAATATAAGCGACACCTTGCCAGCCTGGTTGGCCAAATGGTTAGCATACCTTCTCTCCAACGAACAGCCTACAGGCTCGAATCTCGCCATGGGTATGGATTATTATTTTTACAGGCGACTCCAAGGGCTCCTTAGACTAGACTCATTGAGGGAGGTCCTAAACATCATGTCCATCACAACTATTCGACATTCACACAGTATCTATCATGCCTTGAACTCATTCACTGTCATAACCTCCACAACAGACTGGCAGTTTATTCCACTCATTCACCACTCTAAAAGTAAAAAACCCAGCTGTAACACCCTTACTAACCACGCTCTTTCCCAGCTTCCATGGATGTCGCCTAGTCCTCCCACCAATCCTGTTCTCAAAAATATCCTATGAATTAATCCTATAGAAACCCTTCAGCAATTTGAATGTCTCAATCATATCTCCCCTTTTCTGTCTATCAATCAATTTCTGCAACCCACAAATCTTCAACCTGTTTTCATAAGGTTCATTCCATAGACCTGCTATCATCTTGGTCACTTGCCTCTGGATCCTCTCAACCTCCTCCCCTTCAAGAAGAAACCGAGGTGACCATATCTGGACAAAGCATTCAAGATTGGGTCTTATCAAGGCTCCATACAGAAGAACAATAACTTGCTTATCTCTACTCGTCAACATCCAAGTATTCCTCAGCATCCAAGTGATTTGATGATGAGCTGATTTAGCCACTTTTGCGATGTGTCCCCTAAATTTCAACTCCCTGTCCACCAACACTCCCAAGTCCCTGGCCTCATAAATTTCCTCGAGTACAGTTCCACCAATGTGATATTGTTAAATATTTGCCGCTAGGGTCTGTGCCATTGTTATGTATTGCCGTGTGCGCCATTTTTTGTCGTTGCTCTTCCTAAAATAATTTCACTTCCTTTATGAATTTTCCATCTCTACAATAACTATTCGTTATTGTAGAGATGGAAAATTGAGAAGATAAAATTTCCCTGACTCTAATATCTGTATCACTTCTTACGTGTTCATTCTATAAGGAAAGCAAATTCTTTATCTCTAGTCGATTCCTAATTTTACTCACGTGCGTACCCTGACTGTTAAAGGTCATTCCTTGTTAAAAGAAACGAATCCTCTAATTTCTTTCTGGGGCAGTCTCCTCTTCAGATATTGACAAATTCATTTTTAAAGCTGTGCCAGCCAATATCTTAGAATAGAGTGGACTCTTATTCAGGTAGACTTTTCTGGACCTTCGGTGCAAATAGATGAATAAATTTAGTGCTTAAACTCATAAATTAAATGTTCTACTCTGGCTAAGTAAATTCTGGTTTGCAGTCATAACCTCTATAACATGTTATACCTTTCTTTCAATTCCCCCCCCCCCCGCTATGGTTCAGATTAATGAGTGGTAGTTTTGGTTCATATCACAGGCAAAACTCAGGTATAAAAGAAAAAAACATATTTATTGGAATCTAAAGACATAATATACACTTAGACCAATCTCACTTTCAATTAGTTCAAGGACATGCTAAATCAAACTTTTTTCAAACAGATTAATACTCTAATACATGAACAATAAATCCTTCTTTTGAGTTAGAGACTTAACACATAATATACACTTCTACTCAATTTTCTACCTACTATTTTAGTCTTGCATAGTAAGCTAGTCACAATCATCTATAATCATTCCTAACAATTTGTCTTATGGATATCAGCCACTGGTAAATAATCACTTAAAGTTCTCAAATACTGTCCATACTCGATTAATACACTACAGTGACCTTCCCCTTTTACGACTGGGTAATTATACAACAAAGTCTGTACTTTACCATATCTTGGGGCAGGATCTCCAGGTCCGTCTGAACTGTCCTTTGTTTGACTCACCTTTCGATACTTCCATAAGCCCGCGTCCATGTGGTGGGTCACTATGGTCATCAGATTAAACTATGCTCTACACCTGCTGTTTTTTTTCCTCGTCTATTCTCGATCTGTTTCGGGCCATCCTCGTTTCTAGCTCCAGTTCATAATATACGTACGCGATAGTATTCTGTCAGAACTTTCAGCGAAGGCAGCATGTGCCGACATCTCACGCTTCATTACCGGCAGAAATTTAGACATCGAAGGGAAAGGCGCACCCTCCGATATCGAACTATCGCCAAGAAACACCATCAGGAACCACCGGTCCACGAGAGAAGTCAAATCATCATACAGCAAAACAGGCAAAAAAAGCCTTGAGAAAAAGGTGCAAACTCTTTTTATTCTCTCTTCAATTCCCCTCCATTTTAGCACCCTCTTACTGCTTTCTGCGATCTTTTCTCGCCCGCTACTTTCTTCGTCCGCGCAACTTCGACATATCGCGGTATCGCTACCAGCGTCTTCCAGGAAAGGAATATGAGTCGCTTTCCGAGATTGTCAATGCCTCAGGCCCGCCCGTGACCTTTGGACTAATGTTTACATCTAATTTACCCATTCATTGTATACATGATGCATTTCATATAACGCTAATTTATACACGAAGTTCTTTACATGGTATTACAATCCTACTAAAAGGAGGTAATTTTATTTCTATTTACAGTTGGTACTTTATTTCTTCTGCTCGAGTACAAGTTTTTTTCTCTCAGCTGATTTTTCTGACTTGTTACATCCTGAATGAATTGTTTCTTTAATAAAGTGCTTCATTTAGGATGTAACAATATACTGCTGCTAATCTGTTCACCCCAAAATGCATAACCTTACATTTTGCCACATTAAATTGACATCCATTCTCTTTAGCCCAGTCCTCCAAACTATTCAAATCATCCAGCAAAATTTTGACATCCTGTGCACTCACTATTGCTCTACCCAACTTTGCATCATCAGCAAACAAATTAACAGTTCCTCTCAGATCCTTTCCTATATCGTTAATGAACAAATTGAACAGTAGTGGTCCAAGAACAAAACCCTGCGGCACACCACTAGTCACAGGCCGTCTTTTGGACTCTATTCCTGAATAAACCACTCTCTGATATCTCTCCATCAACCACCCTCCTATCCATCTCACCAACCCTATATCCATTCCCATATTTTGTAGTTTACGGATTAGAATTTCATGTGGTATCCTGTTAAACGCCTTTGCCAGGTCCAGCAGTATCACTGTAAACCCATTACCCTTATCCAGCTCAGTGTCACTGTGTTATAAAACCTGAGCAACTTACTGAGGCATGATCTACCCTTCACAAAACCATGCTTTCCCCCGTACAGTATCTCATTTTCATCAATCCATTCCTGTATTTTACCCTTGACTACTTTCTCCAAGACCTTGACAATGACTCCTGATATGCTGATCGGTCGGTAATTTGCAACAGTAGTCTTGGATCCTCCTTTATGCAGTGGAACTATTTTCCCCTCTTTCCAGCCTTAGGGATTAAACCAGACCCGAGACTCAGATTAAACAATAAGGTCAAGGGCACTGACAATTCTTTAGCCACTTCACGTAAGACCCGTGCTGATATACCATCCAATCCCACAGATGTATTCACATTAAGGTTCTGTAATAGACTATTCACTTCCACTTCACCCACCACAATTCCCATATAAACTAATGTTCCTTCAACGTCAACACCTGTGGATGATATACTCTTGCAAAATGCTCGCTCAGTAATTCCAGTATATCGACTGATTCAGTGATCTCCCTACCATCGGCATTCCTTAAATGTTTGTGATTGTTTTCAGGTGGAAGATGAATGTCATTGCCTGATGTGAGACCACCTCCACGCTTATTGGAAGCCTGAGGTGGCTTTAAAAAGTTCCATGTTTGGTCTCCAGAGCAAGATTTCTAGAGTATATATAAAATAAATAAACCTTTTGTGGGTGGGTGAGAGCAACATAAAAAATAAAAAGTGGTGGATATGTGTTAATTCTGGAGCACAAGTTTTTAGAAAACAGTTGGAGGATCACCATCCGAATCAAGAGACTTAATATCAAAATAACCCAGGATTTTTCTGATATCCTTCTAGCGAAAGATCAGAAGGGACTTGCAGTAATTTGATTTTTCTTGGTCGTTAATACGAGAGATTATTTTTATCTTAGGTCGACCAGAAGGCTTGCCTGTCACAGCAGGGAAGTTTTATACATTTGGATTTCAAAGGGTTCTATGAAATTTTGATTTGACTGGCAAGTGGGTTGTTTTTCCTCCTTGAAAATTGAGTTTTTCTTCTTGTAAACGCAAGAAAATCGACCGTAGAATTGGTACTATTTTATACAGTACTTTACATTAGTACAGTACATTAGCTTTAACAGACCCTTAACCGCCAGCGACCTTCCAAAGTGTCCTTGGATTTCGTAATTATGAGTCCAGGACAAGGCGGTAGCCCCTATACCTATAGATTTACTTTGTAAATTGTGCGTGTGTTCTACTGGCCGCTTTGCATGATTGCAGGACGAAAAATCAGATGACAGGATTTTTCCTATGGAAAAATCCTGTCATCCCAGTATGAGACTGGCTAGCCCTTCGGTTGAAAAGCCCTGATAAACTTTCTCTGTGTCCTAGACGGGATTCGAACCCAGAGGTTTCATGTATACCGACTGAGCTACCGAGACTCTACTCAGATAATACTATATTGTGTTATTATTATTATTATTATTATTATTATTATTCCTGATACCTCCAAGGAGTCCGAAGACTCATCGCGGGAGGACATCTTCAACTATCTCTACACCTTACCTCTACTACGAATCAACGCCATCTACCGCCCACCTCCAACACCACCACAACTAGTAATTTTTGTCTGTAAATTGCGTGTGTTCTGAAGGGCCGATTTGTATGTATGCGGGATGAAAAACCCGAGTTTCCGGGAGAAAAAACCCTGCTACCTCCGTATGAGATCGGCTAACTCACCATCGATTGAAATCGACCAGATAAAGATTCCTCCCGTCGCGACGAGAATCGAACTTAGGCCTATTCCAATCGAAGGGCGCAATGTACCATCGTTCTTCCAATTGCGCTACGGAGGCGTTTATGGACCTCAAAATGGCAGTAGTCCTCTACTGTACTCTGCTCACTGGTGCCATTTAAAATCACGAATAGTCTTGGGCTAGCTATTTTGATTGGTTAATGTTATGGATTTTTATTTTTCTGCAGAAGGCGAAATGTTCTGAGTGGTTGAATTTTTAGCCATTTAAGACATTTCGAGTTATACATATAATGGTCTATTTTGGCACACTTGATAACTGGGGCTTGAATAGTGATCGGAGTTTTATGTAGAGCGGGGAATGAAGTTCACATTCCATCAAGGATTATTTAGTTGCTCGGTTTTTGAGCAGTTACTTGGACCAGGAAAACAAACAGTAATGAAACAATGGAAAGGAAGCATGAAAATCCCGTTATAGTGCCAAAGGAAACGAGGCTGAGATTGGCTGGTTGAAGGTTGATCTATAGAATAGGGAGACGTAGGCAGAGTCATGTACAGTGCATTTGGAGGTAGAGGTCCAAGGTGTCGGAAGAATGAGGGATATCTAGTATTCTGGTTGATTAGTAAACAGTCAGTCATTACTGAAAACAAATGATTCGCTTCCTTGACAACATGATGAAAGTAAAGAAGGAAAGTTTAAATTATGAACATTAAAGGCTCTGAGGAAATAATGCAGTCTTCACAGCATTATGTATCACATGTGCAGGGCAACCAATTCCAATTAAATTGTTCACAGTGTTTTCTTGCATTTTGAAGTACAGATTATTCTTTCCCTATCTCTTTTTTCCACCAAAGTTTGTATTTGTATTATCTGCTAATATAGCAATAACCTTTTTCAGGAGATCTAACTTCTGTAACACTTCCAATACATAAGAAAATAAAAGTTCTGAAGTTTTACCACCTAAATTAACGAACTCCAACACCTTCGCACCTTTTTCTGGATGATAGTATCTAATGACCAGAGGCACTAATTTCATGTCAAAGTGGTTTGATGAATCGATTAGTACTGATATAAAACGAACTTCTTTCAGCTCTTCTTCAATTAGCTTTGTCGCTAATGGCGCAATAACATTGGTTATTATTGCCTTGCACTTTGTTTGCGAACGACTGAATTTATCGTTGAAATTTTTTTTCACGATGGTTGTTGTGCAGTCCATGGAGTTAAAGCTGTGGTTATGCACCGCTGTGTGATACGCGAAGGTTGCTTCCTGCACTGCCAGTGATGACTCTTTTTCCCTTTCACTCTTGGTTTTCACAATTAAAAAAATTACTTATACTGCAGTTTGGAAGCCTTACTTCGAACAGCAGCTTTATGCTTTATCATTTTTACGTGGTTGACCAGGGCGCGCCGGCCATGTGTGCAACGCACACAGGCGCCAGAATAGTAAAGGCGCCAAAGAGGAGGAAATACTTAACTTTAAAAAAAAAAACGTTGTTTTTTTTTTATTATTTTTTTATTGGAGGGGGGGATAGGGGCGTCAACTAAAGTTTTGCACACAGGCGCCAGATACTACTGGCGCGCCCGTGGTTGGCTACGTATGACCGACCACCATGCGAAATGCAAAATTAACAGTTACATATAGTACATTCCACATTTTCATCTACACCTTTTTAATGAAAGGAAATTCTCTTCTAATATTATCATTAATGCTGCACTTACGTTTCGGCATTCGGCATATAGGGGTAGAAAACGATAAAAATTTTAACATCGCCATTAGTTACTATTAATTATTATTTGTTAGTTATATTATTTATAATACTAATGATTATTATCATAAATAAATAAAATTTATTATTATCAACATTGTAATAGAAATTGGTACTAAAAACGGATAAACGGATTTTATCCCATTTTTCCCTGACGGATACTTAAAAAAAGCGTGACTTTTGGAATTAACTAAGGACATTTTTATAAAAAAAAAAAAAAACGGAAACCCTATGCTATATGTATGCTTGGGTCTTGTGAAGAGGATTAATAGCGATGAGAGAGTCTAAGCATGCATGAAGTGACTTCACGCATGCTTAGGGTTGTTCAAACCGGGACACAGGACCGGATCGACGAAATTTTGACAAAAAAACTACGCATCTTCATTTTTACAAATATTACAGTAACGAGATTCTTTATTTTATAAAGATAATACAACTCAACTAGAAAAAAAAAAATCGCAGAGACAAATAAAACCTTTTACTGAAAATAAGAACCAACAGGCTTCTCTTCGGCGAAGTAAAATTATTCAAAATCAAGTGGATATTGAATACCATGTTATTTCTTAGCCGAATAAGAAACTCAAAGATAGGAAATCTAATCTAAGAGTGTAGATTAGATTTCCTAATCTAATCTAAACTAATCTGACTCGTAGTAAAGGTGGAGCAAGGTCCGAATCACTGTTCTTAATATTTTCCCATAATGTAAAACACAGCTAATGTGGTATTCAATATCCACTTAATTTTGAATAAAACATTCTTTGTTTTATAAAGATTCTACAATTCAACTAAAAAATCACAGTGATAAATATAAAATATTAGATATTCAAGTTACTTGACTTTATACTTGAATCAAGTATAACACAAATTTAAAGAAAAGAAAATCACAAAAACATGTTTTAAAATTATAACTATAAGAAATAATACAATATGCTTATTTTAACTATTTAAAAATCACAAAACTAATATTAGTTATCCTTTGTTTTAATTAAAATATTACTCTTTCTTTTTGAACTTATCACTAGATTTGGCCATTTTCAATAGAGCCTTGTTATTCAGTAAATAATCATGCATTTGAAGACAATTAAAATCGTAGTTTTCGAGACATTGAAGAATACTATCAACAGTATTTATTGAAAGTCTATTTCTAATCCTCAGTCCATGGGATTTACATTAAGGAAAATATTCTTTCCATGTTACCATTGTGACCAGGTATAGAAAAAACATATTCGCATATTATATAAATCTTTATATTGCTCCGGAAATTCCGTTTCCATTTTTGAAAACATAAATGCCCAGTTTCTAAAGCTATTTTTTTATTCCACTCTGAAGATTTTAATTCTTCCTCTAATATGGTTTTCAATGTGGTGATTAGATTAAATAAGTGTGTCATTTATATCAATATTTTTTGTCTTCAAATATTCAAAACTTTTTTACCCACATCTTCTCACTTTGGAATTTCTTCAAAAGTCATCCATGAAAACACTGAATATTTTTCCAGTGGTATTCTCTACTGTTTTAAATATTGTCGTAGTTTCATAAAATTTTATTTCTTCGTGAAATTCATTGATTTTTTTTTTTTTTGAAATTATTCCACATTATTCATATTTTCTTTATTGTTGTTTTAAATTGAAATGGTGCAAAATTATTTAACTTTTCTATTGCTGTTTTGACACTAGCTTTTATAACTTCGAAAACTTCTATAATCGACTTTTTTCTTCCTTCAATTTTTAATATTTGAAAATGAATACTACTACATGTCGTACCATCATTTTTTATTTTGCTTGAAATGTGGAAAGGCAGCTGGAATAGATGATATTCGATCAGAAATGCTGAAGGATGGTGGTATAAGAGTCTTACAGTGGTTGCACTGCATAGTTCGGAAAGCCTGGACAGAGGGACTAATTCCCGATGATTGGAGTAGAGCTCTCATAGTACCCATATATAAAAAGGGAAGTAAAACTGAAGGTGAGAATTACAGAGGTATTTCCCTACTGAGTGTTCCTGGCAAGATCTATGCAAGTATACTTGAGAAACGGTTGAGAAGAATTGTGGAAGAAAAGCGTGGTGAAGAACAAGCTGGATTCAGGCCAAACAGAGGCTGTAAGGATCAGATCTTCACTTTACGACAAATAGTCGAGAAAGCATGGGAATATAACAAAGATGTGTATTTAAGTTTTGTCGATTTGGAAAAGGCATATGATAAGGTGCCAAGAGAGAAGCTATTCAATACGCTACAGTTATATGGTGTCAATGGGACATTATATCAAGCAATACTTAGTCTTTATTTGAGTTGTAAGTCAGCAGTTAGAATTGAAGGAAATACAAGAAGATGGTTTAATGTTAAATCTGGTGTGAGACAAGGATGTACATTATCCCCTCTGTTATTCATTATCGATATGGATCGCATTATGAAGGAAAGTGGTATTAAACATGATATCAAAATTGGAGATGTTAATGTCAGCTCTTTGCTTTATGCGGATGGTGTTATACTTCTAAATAAATCCGCTACAAATCTGCAAGATTCTCTGACTAAATAGAATAACTGTTGTAATAGATACGGTATGAAGGTCAGCAATAAAAAGACAAAGACAATGAAAATAGGCAGAATCATTGAAAATGTCAACTGTGTTGTGATTGGAGAACCTGTGGAACAAGTGAAACATTTCAGCTACTTAGGCACGATTTTTAGTGAAGATGGTAAATTCAATATAGAAATAGACAACAGAATCAGCAAAGCTGGTATAGTGGGAAGTCAATTGAATAAATTCATATGGAATAAGAGAGAAATTAGTAGGAACACCAAATTAGCTGTATACAATACAGTGTTCAAACCAGTTTTAACTTATGGATCTGAGAGCTGGGGCAGAAGTAAAACACTTGACCAAAGACTAGAGACCGCAGATATGAGAGTCCTGAGAAAGATTAGAGGCGTGAACAGATGGCATCAATGGCAATATCATATTAAAAACGAAGATATTAGGAAAGAACGTGACATTGTCAGCATCCAGGAATGCATTAGTAGAGCTAATCTCAGGTAGTATGGTCACTTAAACAGAATGGGCGAGGAAAGATTAGCAAAATAAGTGTTCTCTGCGAGGTTGGTAGGAAAAACGACCCAGAGAAAGACTGATAGGTGGATTCATAGTGTAGAAAGTGCCTTAGACGATAGAAATATAAGATCTGATAATGTTGGAGTCTTGACATGTAACAGACTGATTTGAAGGAAAATTGTAGATAGGAAGTTAGTAATGATGTAATTTTTTTCATATAGTACTATCATATCCTGTACACCCCTTGAGGATACATGGCAGGAATTTGATGATGATGATGATGATACTATTACATTGGCTATGTAGGAACCAAAGATAGGCCTCACTAAGAGGGTTTTTTAAAAAAAATCTAGTAAAGTCTTTGGTGCTTTTTCCTCCGACAAGAAAAAGGATTTAAGAGCATGAAATAATTTTATAGTTCGCTCGATAGCAGGTAGCAGTGATAACCATCTTATTTTACAATGTGACAGTAATTTTTTATATTCTACATCCACAAAATTGCAAAAATCTGTTAGTCTTTCTGTTCTTACAGTGTATATAGCAAAATAATTAAATAGTTTTAAAATAATCTGTTCAACATCACAAGATAACTGGTCGGCCGCGGTTTGTAATGTATTGTGTAATATGTGGGCTGGACATTCAATTCCTTCAATGTCTGCTCCAATTTCTGTTTTTAGTTTAGTGTACACATTATTAGTACCTTTTTCCTTCTCAGCCCCGATAATTAACATTTGCATTGTCGCCGCCAAATCCAATGCATTTTTTAGTATCGATTTTCAAATCCTTCAGAGTTTGAACACAAAAATTGCCACCATATCTGATGTCTCCCCTTTTAAATTACTCAATTTCAATAATTTTAAGTTTATGCCGGTCTCGGAAAAATACTGAACCATAATTGGGAAAAATGTTTTGATCCTTGTGATTATTAGCATCAGTGCTAATGGAATGAAATGAACAACTTTCAATTTCGTTACAAGTCCTGTGTAGCTCAGTGGAAGTGGCGCTTGCGTCCTCTGCGCTTGGTCGCTTGAAGTCACTTAAGTTCAAGTCTAGTCGCCGACTGGAGGAACTTTTTCTAAGCCTTTCTTCGACCCATTCCCGAGTTAGTCGATCTCTGGCACGGGCTAGCGGGCTTTTCCTCCCGGAAACTCAAGAAAATCGACTGTAGTACCCACATTATTTCAGACACTAAAATATCTTATTAGGGTTAGGTAACAAGAGATGGCAGCACTTGTTTGGCAGTCTCTTCATCGGCGGCTGCTATAATTAGTGATAGACATGGGCCAGCTATCTCTGATTGGCTACCGATGGAGATTGAACTGCCCACTGTCTCTAAAAGCTAGATAGGGTATAAAGGCCTTGCCTACTCCCTATAAAGGGAATGGTCAGTGGCATTCTGGAAGTTTCTCGTAGGTTGTGTTAGACATATTGATTATGAGTAACGAAGAGGTTGTGGAATGGAAGCTAAGTGAATGGTTTTGCAGTGTATATGATGACTGGATTTGTGCTCAAGGTAAGACTTTGATTTAGATGCAATTTAATTGCTATTGCTTCTTTTAGCCTACGCTTGGTACTTGCTGACAGTCCTTTACTGCTGCAGGATATTCTACAAAATTTCTGCTGGCAGAAATTTTGTAGAATATTGTATAGAATATAGAATATTGTAGAATTCTGCAGGTCTAAAGACCTGCAGAATTTTTACTAGCGGCCATACGCAATTAAATCGATATGAGCATGCCTGACCTAGACGTATTCACTGATTTGTTCGATAAAGAGCCGGCTCTTATACTCATAAATCAACTCCAAAAGAAGTTCAAGCTAATATAGCCTATTAGCATGATCGACCCCGACATCATTATCGAGTCACTCGATAAAGGGCTAGCACTCACTTTTGTCAAAAAGCATCTCAAAAAATTTGAACGAGATTGGCCCGGCTACTTAAACTTATATTCTTCACCTGAAGTCGATGTTGAGGAAAATGAAGACTCTCCTCAAATGGAGGAAAAACTCAATCTAGTTGCCTCTACCTCTAATCCTTCTGATCAAGGAGAGATCTACGCTCGTAAGAAGTGAAAAACTATCGTTCAGCCAACAATTGATGTTGGTATGGATGAAGACACTCCCAATTCAGACCCCTCTGCTTCCCCTAATGAAAATGTGCCACCGATTATCCTAAGGGAAAAGCAGAGATGGACAACACTAAGAACCATCATGGCTAACTTACAAATAAGTTATAGATCGACTAAAACTGTAGATGAGGGCATAAAAATTCAGCCTGCCACTGTGGCTGATTAGAGAAATCTTACCAAGGAGCTGGACGCAAGAAGAACACAATATCACACATTTTCCCTTGCCTCCAAAAAAAAATCTGAAAGTGGTCCTACGAGGAGTCTCCGAGGGTATTGACACGGATGAAATAGTTACTGAGCTCAACTTACAGGATCTACCTCCCATAAAGGTCACTTGAATGTTCAGATCAAATAGGACACCTATGCCTCTGGTCTAAGTAGAAATTAATAATATTTACAAAGACATATGCAATCAAAAATCAATCTGTGGACTTAAAATCACCCCAGAACCAATGAGAAAGAGAGCATCTTCTGGACAGTGCCACACGGAGCCGGCTCTAGGGTCTTTGGGGCCCGCATGCAATTTCTATCTAAGCGCTCCTGTAACGATCTGGGAGTGTGTGGTTCTTTTACGATAATAAAAATTTTAATTATTTTAAATTTCTTAAATAAAATTTGACAGAACAGCCACACTTTGGTTCGCTAAATGTAACGAACCGGGGGTGTTGGCTAGGCAGGATAATCGTTAAAAACCAGAATATCAAAAAATTCTCAAAAGTTAAAGCAAATTTCGATAAAGCCACTTCACTTTAATGTTGAATATAATGATACAGGGATTATAGCCTTCTCACTGACCCGAATCGCTAACAACATTAAAATGAATTTTAATTAAAGTTAAAATTTATTTGAACTAAAGTTTAAAAAAATTATTTTATTTTACAAGTTACTAAATTCTTAGTAACTTGTAAAAAATGTTTAATAATTTTTATAAGTGGAACTATCTTTTAGAAAAATAAAAAAACTCAAGATAGATGATAAAATAAGAAAAGAATTCAGAAATAATTAGAACATTTAATATAAGTATTCAAAAAATGACATCTTTACAGAATAACAGAAAATAAATTAAATTACATAATTACTTGAAAATTTTTTATTAAAATTTCAAGGTTTTTGATTTCATATTCACAAAAATTAGAAATAATGGTCAACGTTTAATTCCACACATATATCGTTTTCAAAGCTATTAACGCCAAATAACAAGCCTTTTTTGTGACATACATGTTCTTAAGTAGGTTTTCATCAATTTCAAATTGGAAAAGGAACATTCACCTCTCGCTACCCTAACAGGTAAGGTTAATAGTATTCTTAAAGCAATTGAAAAGAAAGATAAATTATTGGACACAATAAAATTAAGAATATCGAAAGAGCTTTTGAATATTTAAATTATCCTTCCGAAAAATATCCCGGAAAGCGCACAACTCGTCATAGTTCTATTGCATTTACGTCTTTATTATCTTATCGCACTCCTTCAAGAGAATCTCTAAATCGTCACAATTTTTTCGTAAATCTTCGTTATTAATTTGTAATAATCTATACAAGAAATTGAAATTATCATATGTTTTTAGTTGTTCAAAACCTTCTATTAACGAACACATTGCAACGTCTAGAAGTGTATAAAACACATTTACTCTAAATTTATCTTCTGGCGATTGTGGCGTTTCATCATGAAGCTCGTAGTCAAATTGTCGTGTCTTCTTTCGTCGTCGAACTTCCGTACCAGTTTTAAATTCTTGTTCTCCATCCACCTCTTCACTCAGTTATTTTGCCGTTTTTAGAACTTCTTTAAAATTTGTATCTGACCGATACTCTTGTAAGAATATTTTTAAGTTTTCGATAGATTCTAAAGCAAGTGTAATGTTCATATTTTTGTCTTGAAGCATTTTACTCACAGGGTTTATTCTGAAAAGTAAATTATGCCAAGTTATAAGAGAGCAAATACATTTGTAGTCCTTTATTTTAGCACATAATGTTTGTGCTTAATGCTGAGTTTCTTTATTAAAATTTTCATTATTTAAAATTTCAAAAAGTGCATCATAAATTTCTCCTAACTGATATCGTAGAGGGTGGATTGCATTAATTTTACTTTCCCATCGCGTTTCTGATGGCTGTTTCAATGTTAATTTTTTTACGAACTTTATAAGAATTGCCCAACGTTTGTAAGAGAATGAAAAGAAATTTTATATTTCTTGAATAATTGCAAAGAAACTAATTGCATCTGCATTCACTTTGGCTGCATCATTAATGATTAAATTTAGAGTATGAGCAGCACATGGCACGTAAAACGCTCGAGGATTTTTGTTCAAAAGCAAATTTTCGAGCCCATATTTTTTCCCTTTCATATTGCACCATTTTCATACCCTTGACCTCGCATGTCTTCAATGGGAATGTTCCATTTTTCCAGTTGTTCCATTATTGTTGTACATAAACCACGTCCGTTCGAATCTGATAATCTGCAAAACCTAAGAAGTTTCCCCTGATCTTGACAATTCCATTGTAACAGGAAACAAAGCGAATAATAATGGTCATTTGTTCTGTTTTACTTGCATCAGGTGTGCAGTCTAAAATTATGGAATAACATTTAAATTTTCGAATTTATAATAAAATTATATCCCTGATTGCTTTACTTAAAGTTTCCAATATTTCATTTTGACTGTCTTTACTCAAATAGTGTACCTTATTGTATTCGTTGTAGGACCCTTTCAACATGATTTTCCATAACTGGATCAAACATAGCAAACAGCTCGACTAATTTTAAAAAATTGCCGTTATTCCTTTCATATAATTTATCAGATGATCAGCGAAAAGCTAAATTTCGACTACCAAGGAATTTTATAATTTCAATCAAGCGTTATAAAACACTCGTCCAATGTCTTTTCCATTTCATACATGCTTTGAATCTGGAAATTAATAGAAGTTTTTTTGTTTTCAATTTTTATCAAGTTCCTTCCATTTAAAGAAATTTTTCATGTGAGTTAAACTAGTCTCATGTCTATGTAAAGTTGTACTTACATTTCTCCAATCGGTATAACCTTCTACAAGACTCAGTAGGTGATTCAGTTGATTTAGTAGGTGCAACAAGTTTGCAACAAAAGCAAAAAACAGAATTTAAAGTTTTGGAATAAATGAGCCATGTTCTTGGCACGAGCTCCCGTTTTCCATTTTTCTATTATAATACGTGTCGCCAAATTTACGATCATGTGTATCTCTGGGATATATTATATTTTTCTTTTGGACAGACCCCATTTCAATTAAAACAACTTGTAATTTTTCATCAATATTTCCCCATTCACCTGGATCTTCTAAATTTCCAGAGACTAACAATGTGTTAGTTTCGTGGACAACTACAACTAAATCTTGTTGTAGTTGACTAAATCCTAACTATTTTTCACTTAAATCATGTTCAATTGTTGCAATAGTACTTTCATGAAAACTGGATGATGTGCACGGTTCTTCAACTCTCATTTCTGATGTATCAAGTTGGTTACAATCCGCATCAGAATATTTTAATATTTTAACAAATTTATTAAGAGCCCCAGTTTGTTTCTTATTATCTGCTCCTTTCGCAGCATGACGCTTACGATTTTGTGCACCGAATAACTTTTTTTAAATTTTTGATTCCATTTCTATTTTTAAACCCACAAGAAATTATTACAGAACACGACACAGAGACGAAATAATAGTTGGCACTGCGCTACTGTCAGTAGCCTACTGAGATGCGTTCCATATGACTGGTTCACTAGCAACAAATGTTTTGTACGAAAATTTGTTTCTGCGCATAAAAACCGTTCATCGTTTCACTTTAGATAGATTGCTGTAGACACAACATTCTGCAGGCAAGCATTTAGCCTGCTCTAACTGTAAACAGCCGGCTGATCAAAAAGGCAGCAATACACATTTTTTTTTTTTAATTTTTATTCGGTGTATCCGGCCTTATTTATTTTAATATTGATCATTCTAAGAATTTTTTTATTTTTATGATAAAAATTTTGTTTCTTAAAAATTAACTTATGAACCACTCCCAGGCGGTGGCACCTGTATGCCCGCTTCCACCAGCCCTGGTGCCACAGATGCCAAAAATTTAGCCATGCCCAGAAGCTATGCAAAACCCAGTACAGACCTAAAAATGTGGTGAGAATCACCCCACAAACACCTGCACCAAGCCAAATTCCACCCCGGCTAAGTGTGCTAATTGTGGGGTTCCTCACCCTGCTAATTATAGAGGGTGTATACATCACCCCAAAAACAGATGGAACGATCCAAATAATCAATCTACCTCGTCATCTAGTGCGAGAGTTCCTGAAGTTCAGCCTCCTCAGTCCTCCAAGAGTGAGAACATTACAACAGGTGCTCACCCACCATTAATTTGAGCCCCTTAAGAAAATGAATTTTCAACATCAAGCGAGAACATATGCTGATGTGGCCCGCTCCAAACAGATGTACAAACCCAGAACCTGGCTAATCCACATTCAAATCTATCAGCTATTATCACCTCTTCTCTTGCAAGCATGCTGCAGGATTTCAGCAACTCAAATCCATCACTAAGTGTTACAAAACGATTCTTACAGCAAACCCAATCCATATTATCTGCACTCTGATGCATAGGAAAAAAATCGCCCCAGATTCGCTTAGGATTATCGCTTGGAATGCCAACGGTATCAAAAACAAAGTGTTGGAAATCCAGGAATTCAATAATTAACAGATGTAACCCAGATATATCTCTAATCACTGAAACTCACCTGAGTCCTGCTGACAACCAGAAAATCAGAGGGTATCAGATTTACAGAAACGATAGAGGTGGAGGTACAGCCACCCTCATCAAAAACTATATCAACCATCATTCAATAACCAACCCTCCAACCTCAAAATCACATGAATTAATGTCCTCACAAACTCAATTGGAAACTTTAAAATTTTTTTCTGCTTACAACCCTCCATTAAGAACATTGTTGACCTCAGATCTGGATGCCATCCTTGGAGTAAAAGGACTGGTTGTCATCGCTGGAGACTTCAGTGCAAATCATCCTGCCTGGAACGGTAAATCTACCAATAAAAATGGCTGCATCCTTTCCAACTACACTGGATCAAACTATGCTGTTGTGGCTGGACCTACTGAACCAACTCATCTCAATACGTTTGGCACTGCTTACATCCTGGATATAGCTATCCTTCAAGACATTAAACTTCAGTACAGCTTAAATCACTAAACGAGTTATCATTGGATCACAATCCAATTCTACTACAATTGGGAGAACAAGAATACCTGTCTCCTCCCTCTCATTCAGCCATATCGTGGGAGAGATTGTCTAAAGCACTTAGGGATCAAATTGGACCTGTCTCTCACATATGCACAGCAGAAGATGTGGAATCTGCAGTGACTTGCCTCATCCAACAGATTAAGTCCGCTATAACGGTTTGCAAACGGTCTGGTCGTTTGCCTGAGGATATTATGGACCTGATCAGAGAGAAGAACAAAGCTAGGAAGAGATTTCGTAAAACTCGCGCTCCTCAGGACAAAACAGTTCTTAATAGATTGAATGGGGCTGTAAGAGATGCACATAAAACTCATAGAAACCAAGTATGGGATAAAAAGTTAGCATCTATCTTACCTATTAATCACTCTATCTGGGGGTTACTGAGAAACATCGGAAATAAAAACAGATCCCTCCTCCCATAATCTCAAACCAGGGCTTCGTTCACACAGATGTAGATAAGGCAGAAGCCATACTAAAGAATCTAGAGAAGCAGTCAAACCTTCTTATAACAACTTAGATTTTCAATCACTTGTACAAAATTCACAGACAGGTCAGACACGCAATAAATCTCCCAGATACCAGTGCTGACCATATTGCATCCACATCACCTGTTGAATTGTATGATATTATTAGGAAACTTAAGAACAATAAAGCTCCTAGACCAGACTGCATCTCAAACAGGGTGATCAAGCTGCTGCTTCGAAAAGCTGTAGTGCACCTGACCAGTATAATAAATGCAATTTTAAGATTTCACTATTTTCCTTCCACCTGGAAACTAGCTGATGTGGTTCCTATACATAAGCTAGGCAAGGATCCACACCTACCGCAAAATTATCGTCCAATCAGTCATCTCCAATCTGGGTAAAGTTGCGGAGTAGGTCATCCTCTCTCGACTCCAAACCTCAGTAATGACCTAAACATTCTCCCTAAGGAACAGTTTGGTTTTCAGTGACAACATAGTACTACCCAGCAAATACACAGAATTGTGAAATACATCACCACCAGCTATAACTAGTGCCAGTGCACAGGAGCTGTTTTCCAAGACCTATCCAAAGCATTTGACAAAATCTGGTATTTTGGACACCTACACAAACTTATCTCAGCCAGTACCTCATTAAAATGGTTCATCTAATCCATTCATATCTTTAGAATAGATCAATACAAGTCAAAAATCAATGGTTCTACCTAATCCCAGCACCATATCTTCGCTGGAGTGCCACAGGGATCCCTACTAGCTCCATTGCTGTTTTCTGTATACATGTCGGACATCCCGCACAATCCGATGACTTCCATTTTGGCCCTGTATGTGGACGATATAGTAATACTAACATCTCTCCGACCTCATTTCATTACCAGAAAGCTTCAAGAAAACCTTCTAAAGCTGGAGGGGTTGGTTCTCTAAATGGAGATTGGAAGTCAACCGCCTAAAAAGCTCAGCCATTCTTTTCTCGAAAAGGCCAACATCTCCCACAGGAGATGTGTTGCTGTTCAATACTAAAATTCCCTGGCAGACAGAAACAAGATACCTGGGTGTAATTCTCGACAAAAAGCTATCTTTCAACCAACACATCAAGTCTACGTGCGCAAAGGCATCTAAAGCCATAGCTCAGATCTATCTGCTGATTAACAGAAATAGCAAGCTCAGCGACAGAATCAAATTGCAGCTCTACCAGATGACGATTCATCCTATAATCACCTATGCCTCTCCAGCCTGGAGCCACACCTCTAATACTAACATTATCAAAATACAGCGAGTGCAGAACAAGTGCTTGAGAATGATTCTGAACACCCCGTGGTATGTTAGATACAATCAACTCCATAGAGATACAAATATTCCCTATGTTTTCTCTTTTCTGCAATCATTAGCATCCAAGTTTTTCCTAAAGACGTCCACACACCCAACGATTTGGTTCAGCAAGCTGCAGCATACGAGGTAACGGACATATTCAAACATAGAAGACCAAAAGCTATATTAACTCCTATAGCGATGCATAATTTCCATGTCCATTCAGGGCGAGCAAACTGCTTAAAAATTTTACCCTCGCTGTAACCACAACAGATAGCAGGGAATATGAAAAGCATCTTGCTTCACCCCTAAAGACATAAATGTCAATTGTCAATAAAGGGAATAAAAGGCGTTAGCAAATTTTTTTTTTTGTTTGTTTGATTATATTAATCGAACTATGCGCAAGAATCCGATTAATTAAACTCGTTTTTGTTGAAGAATACTGTGTTGCAATTTTTGAATCGTTGAATATTTTCGGTATTAGCCTATTGAGACGGTCTGTAGATGCAAAAGATTGATGTTGTTTAATCACGTGATAAGCGAAATACAATTCTGCTGCCATAATTTTTTCCTCTTCTGAACCATATTGTTTTACAAAATAATTTATAACATTATTATATATACGGCTATTTTGCCTGTTTCTGTTTAGGAGTGCCCCTGTTTAAATGTCATGCCCCTGTATATCGGTAATCCCCCTGACTTATATTTAAATAACTGTTATTACAATGTTTACAAAAACCTTCGTATTCTGTCCTGCCTCTTTTGATAAAAGGATAATTTTCACTATACTTTTCTAAAAATTTGCATTGTCCCTTCGGCATTTTCAGTAGGGCTAAAAATAAATAATATAATTAGAAACGTTATTATTGATTTCAAAGAATATATTTCAAGTACCGGTAATTACTAATGATCAAGTTTTAAAATAGTAATAATAACTTGCATAAGAAAACGAAACACGAAATAAAATATAGTAAATAAATCAACAGTCAACGGAACTAAATGCATCTACCCTGGCTCGCAGTCGAACAGTACTGTTTAAATGTATATGATCACTGTAATTCCCCTCCACACAACGAAACGAGACAGGCGCAAGGTTAAATCTTAATAATATACATAAATACACTGCTAAAAATTTCTGTATACCGTTTCTTATACCAAGCTATCAAATGATTTAAGAGTAACTCTGTATGGATATTCAATTATTAGAAGCATGGTGAGTGAAAAGGTTTATAAGATTTGTTTTCTGGGATGTAAAATGAACAGGACAATTGAAGCATTGGATAAGAGGAATACGTGAGCAAGAGTTGGTAGTATTATCCACAATTGATTTTGTTGGTAACAAGGAGATTGTGAGAAGAGTGAAAGGTACAGTAGTCAGCATGTTGCCCAGGCATGACGATGAGTGAGAAGGCGAGTAAAGATTATGAATCGTATTGGTAGCAGAGTCGTGTGAGGAGAAAGGAGTTTTGAACATGGATGAATTTTAGGGACAGATGGAGCTGTATAAAAGAGATGGGCTATATTTTAATAGATTTGTTGCGAGTCAGCTGGAATACTGTTGCTGCAATAAAAAGTGAAGACTATTCACTTTAGTCATCGCTTTTTTTTTTTATTTATTTTTATTTAGAAGACCTGAGGAAGCCAGAGGTGTTGTGCGAGAGTACAGTAAGAGATTTTGCAAATGGAGAGGTGGGTGAGTGAGTGGCATGAGTGAAGAGAAGGAACATGAGATGGACAGGGAAATGAGGGGTGGGGGGAATCAGGCTGGAAAAGTGTGTGAGAAATGTAGATGATGGCTTCAGGAGTAGATGTGTGAGTGTGCAAGAAAGGATTAATAGTAAAGGATACGAAAGTAACATTTTAGGTTCAGGGAGAGGTGTGATATCAGTAATTATAGAGATGAATGGCCAGGGAAGAGTATGGAAGTCATATCTGAGAAGTGGAGTCAGTGAGAACTGCTATATAACTAAAAATGAGCTAGTGTGCATATTCATGAATGCCAGAAGTATTTGAAATAATGGGAATGAATTTGTAGTGCTGATAGTTCATTTGTTCAAAAATTGTTGGATTAAGTGAGATGTGGTTTGATTAGAATGGCATTTTGAAGGAACAGAGATGGAAGAATGTAATTTTTTGTTAAGGTAGAAAGGAAGTAGTGCTGATGATAGAGAAGTTATGTTCATCTAAGGTGAAGATGTAAGGGTGAGATGGTAGAGAAGCTATGCTCATCTAAGTTTAGATATGCTAGGGTTTAAAGCAGTATGGTGTGAAGTGAAGTTGAAGTAGCATACAAAGATAATATGTTTACCAGGTCTATAACAATACCCTACTAATATGGAAGGCAGTGAGAAGGAAATGTATAAGCATATTGGTTTAATAAAAAAAGTAATCATTATGGGTGATTCAGGAACTAATGTAACAGAGGCAATGACTGGTTGTATTTCAAAGGTCAGGAGACCGAATAAGGTAAGTGTAAAATGAATGACGGAGGAAATGAAGCATACAGTCTGGAAGAGAAAGGCATTGTGGAGGCAGCAGAAGATGAGTTGGCAGTAAGAAGTTACAAGAGAGTACAGAGAGCAAGAAAGGAAATTGAATCATTTGGTAAGATAGCAAAAATACAGTATGAGCAGCAGTTAGGAAAATGAGATCAAAAAAATCCTAGGGAGTGTTTTTTTCTTTTGATATGTGGCCAGTAGAAGGAAGAATGATTGATTGATTATGGGAGGATGATATTGGTCAGTGATAATGGTAGAATGATAACTGCTGAGGAGGATATAGTCGAGGTGTTTAATGAGCAGTTCATTAAAGTATTCCATCCTTGTGATTGTAACATAGTGCAGAACCTGAGTAGGTGGGAGAGTCAGCAAAGGTTGGTCGATTGGTAGAGCCTCTGCTACTAATGGCTTGCAAAATGTTAAGCAAGTTTGAGCGTGGTTAGTAGTTGGAAGGGATCAATCGTTCAATGCTGTTGGCACACTCTCCCTCGATGAGTCTTTGAACTCCCTGGAGGTGTCAAATAATAATAATGATGATTGAGAAGGTATATGAGGATTGTGTAAACTTGATGTCAGTAAGAGAATAGGACTTGATGTTATATCACCACATCTTAAGGAAATGGTCCAGGGAATTAACAACAGTGTTAACTTATTTTTTTAATATGAGTCTTAGTTAGCCCAGGTTCCAAAGGAGTAAACAGATGGTAAAATTGTTTTGTTTCATAAAGGGAGCGATAAAATTGAGGCTTTGAATTATAGGTCAATCTGCTTGTCTGGAGTTGTGGTCAAGGTGATGGAGAAGCTAGTGATCATAGCAGGGTTCATAACAGTAGAATTCTCTTTAATGGACAGCAGGAGTTTGCTAATGAATGAGTGAGGACCGGAAGATAAAGGCATTCATGTTTGGTATTATGGATGGTGTAAACAAGAGGTAGACCATATAGAGAATTGATAGACGACATAAAGGACTGGTGTCAAATGGGTTTACAGAAACTGCAACACTGTGCACTGGACAAAGAAAGGTGGAAGAAGATAGTGAAGGAGGCATCGGATACCAATGGGCAGTGAGCCCATGGTTCATGATGATGAGTTTGCTAAAGAAAGATCATATTTTAGCCATCTGTTTATTTATTGTAGCAAGGTGACAATTACATTGGACAAAGAGGATGCAAATACAGTACTATATTTAGATTTTGCAAAGGCTTTTGATACATTGCCAAATGACGAGCTGGTCATTGACGATAGTTAGTGCATTATATTGGAGATTGGCTGTCTGATAAGTGTCAGCAGGTTGTGTATATGGAAGTGAATCCCAGAAGGGGTATGTTTTGGGATCATTGTTGTTTAATTTGTGTGTAAATGATATTGGAAAGGGCTTAAATGGTAATATACAGTTGTTTGCAGATGATGCAAAGTTGGGAAGAGTTATGAGAAGTAGAGCAGATGTAGCTTTGCAAGAGGACCTAAATAGACTCTGTTTGAGGGGGAAAATGTGTGTGTGGGATATCAGTTTAATGTTGCAAAGTGTAAGGTTTTAAAATTTGGGAAGCAAAGATGGGATTCAGAGTATAGGATTGATGGGAATATTTTAAAGGAGGTGGAGGAGATGAAAGCTTTGGGAGTTATGGTGGATGAGGACTTGAAATTTCATGAACAATTTTGCTAAAATTGTGAGTATAACACAGCAGATTATGGGATTGATGCAGAGAACACTGACACATAAGTAAGGATGTTTTGATTCCATTGTACAAGACTTTGATTTGGCAGCATATGGATTGCTGTGCAGAGATTTGGTCACCAGGTTTTCAAAAGGGATGAGATGTTGGAGAGGGTTCAGAAGCAATTGACTAAGTTAGTTTCTGGTCTCTGGAATATGAGGACAGATTGAGAGAATGCAAATTGCAGAGCCTAGTGGATAGAAGGAAGAGAGGAGACATGATAGAGATATAAATTGGTAAGGGGTAACTACCAGATTAACATAGATGAGATTTTTCATAGAATATCTGGAGATGGGGAGAATGAGAGGCCATCGCTGGAAGCTGAATAATGTGAGTGTGAGCAAGGAGATTTTTTGCATGGAGAGCAGTGAGTGATTGGAGTGCATTGCCTCAGAGCGTGGTGAGTGCAAGGACAGTGAATGTATTTAAGTTGAGGTATGATGAGTTGTGAATGTCAGAGTGGGGCCTCGCACAACGAGTTCTCTTGACTCCCTGGAGGTCTGTTGATAATAATAATGGAGACGTGGTAATATATCCTCAAGTCCTATTTTATTGACATCTAGCTTAGCTCCTCATATCTCGTGCTCACTCACCATTAAGTCTTCTTTCATTTCATTCTCTACAGTTGAGCTTCTGATTTCATACTCAGGATGAAATATCCTGATGAACTGCTCCAGTGGCGGCCGGTGAAAATTTTAAGTGGGGGTGCTGCATATACAAAAAAAAAAAAAAATCTAATCAGTAACGAATTTATTAATAAATAAATTTACATATTAAAAATTGCTTTATTAAAAAATATTTCATCCTCACCACGAACAAACACCAATAATAAAAGTTTCGTATCAATAGCAATGACAAGCGCAAACGAATATCAGCGTTAGATCGCAGTGCATTTGTTTCGTGTAACGATAATTGAAAAAATATAATTTTTTCATATTTTCAACAGTGACACTCGTCAAAATTCAGCCTTGTATCTATAATAAATAAATAATTATGTTATTTTAACAAAATAAAATAATATTGACAAAAAATAGTTCACCACGCACACGCACCAATAATGAACATTTCATATCTCCAGAAATAACGTGCATAAGGATACTAAAAATACACTGCCATTTGGGCAGTGTCTGAATGACATAACGTGCAATGACAAGTGCAAAAGAATATCCGCGTTAGTTCGCAGTGCATTTGTTTCATAATCTTAAGTGTTAATCGAACAATTCCAATTTTTAACTATTCAGTCAATGTCAAAACATAAGCTGTAACCTTTAACATGTTGTAATGCATTTATATAATGTTGTAAGTATTGTTATTATTTATAAACACAAACAAAATTTAATTTTTTCATTTTTTCCTTGGGGGTGCTGCAGTGTCGCAGTGCTTAGTATGGGCCACCACTGAACTGCTCACTGAACACTAGACTTGTCCTCTGTGGCAGTCACCAATCTCCCATTTCATCCATTAGCAGCATCTTACCATAATGATTCTTCTGCGTTCCACACATAAAAAAAAAAAAAAAACTCATGAGGTTTTTCTTGGCCTGATTTGCTAATTTCATCTTGTACTGCACTTTTTTTGTTGTCCCATCCAATTGAGTCATTCTCCTGGATTGCTCTTTATACTCTTCAAGCAACTGATTATTACCATTGTTCATCTTGTGCTGCCTTCAAAGTGCCCTTTTCTTCCAGATTTCATGCCTGATCCCCTTTTATCCATTTCACACCTACCTTATTCAGCCTTTTGATGCTATTATGTATTTCTTTGTCAGTTCCCAAGCAGCATTTATTTCCTTATCGCCTAGCTCTTCATTCCATGCTATAGCTCCAAGCTGTCTCCTAAGCTTGTCATAATCACCAGCCTTGAACTTCCATATATATCCTTTCCTCACAGAAATCTTCATAAGGCTAGCCACAACCCATGTGATCACATCATGATCACTATCACCAAATTGAGGGAAGTGTGAAATCCCACTCACAGTTGCATCCACATTTTCTCAACCTTTCTTCATACTCAACATCCAGAGAAAAGAAACCACATTAATCACCTCTAGAACTTTGCAATATCTCTTCATCTTTTCAAAAACCAAGTGACAAAATCTGTACACAGATTTTGTCACTGAGAAGAAAAAATAAATAAATAAAATAAATAAGCCATCATCATCATCATCTTCCTTATACCCTCTTTTACCTTGCGGTGTCGAGGGTCCATTGATCATCGGACCTCACTCCGTTTTTACAGGATAAGGTGGTCAGCCTTATGCCCCAGTGTATCCTATGGCCTGTAGTGTTGAGTTCTCAAGGCCAGTTTGCCTGTTTTGTGGGATGAAAAACCCCAGAATAAACTGGGGAAAAAACCCTGCTGTCCACACCCAAGACTGGCTAACTTGGCTATGGCTGAGGAAGATCCTTCAGCGCCTCATGTCACCGACGGGAATCGAACCTAGGACACTTCTTCCCCAGGCATATGGTTGCGAAGCGCATAGCCACTAGGCTAACTGTGCAGACTCATTGTTATTGCTAGAATCCAAAAATCCGAATTTGATGTCTACGTGTCATAAATAGTACATTTTCGTACAATGAGCCCCACTATAAATAAATTAGCCAATGCCAATTCTACAAGTCAAAAAAAAAAAAAATAAATAAATTAAATAAGCTAACGCCTTTTTATTCCCGTATAGGGAGTAGGCGAGGCCGTTTTAGCCCTGTTTAACTTTTGGAGACCAAGTGGGCACTTCAATCTCCGCTAGTACCCAATCAGAGATAGCTGGCCCAAGGCTATCACTAATTAAACGGCATGCAGTGAAGAGAGATGGCTCAACAAGTGCTGCCATCTCATGGTCCCTAACACAATATATTTAATGTCTGAAATAAGGTGGGTTCTATGGTCGATTTTCTTGAGTTTACAGGACGAAAAACCTGAGTTTCCAGAAGAAAAAACCTGCTTGCCTGTGCCAGAGATTGACTAACTCGGGAACCGGGTCGAAAAAATCAAATCTTCCTTCGTGCGGTCAGGTGCTGTGGTGTGCAAACACCACATCCACTGAGTTACACAGGCTCTCTTCTACAAGTCAGTGTCCCTTTTTAATTCTTTTAATTTTAGATCCCTATCTACCATCACCCACAGATATCTTATTTCCTCCCTCCTTCACTGTATCCTGACCAATATACTGCACATCTTATCTTTGCTTTCAGAATTTTAAAATCTTAGACCTTGCAATATTAAATCGGCAAGGCCACACCTGTGTCCATTCACTGTCTATTCAATTCCCCTTCTAAGGCCGTAACACCTGATCTACTCAGTTCTTCCCAATTTGCATCATCTGCAAACAACTGA
The DNA here is from genome assembly GCF_054136105.1 of Typopeltis vanoorti. NCBI lineage: Eukaryota > Metazoa > Arthropoda > Arachnida > Uropygi > Thelyphonidae > Typopeltis > Typopeltis vanoorti. The sequence goes on along the minus strand of NC_143564.1, from coordinate 87,612,143 downwards.
ATATTCCCTCCCTAGATTCAAATCTTCCTCAGTATCATTATTATTATGTGACACCTCCAGAGAGTACAAGGACTCGTCATGAGAAGGTACTCTACTCTGCCTCACTAAATACAACTCGCCCTCTACTTCACCCTCACTTACACCCTCTACTTAATTCTCCTACTACTATCAATGCTATTTATTGCCCATCATCACCAACAACGGTATTTTTTGTCTGTAAATTGTGTGTATTCTGAAGGCTGATTTGTCTGTAACATAAGAATTTTTAACATATAAGTTAAAAAGCAGTGGCCCTAAAACAGGCCCTCGAGGCACACCACTTATGCTTGTCTTTTCTGGTATATTGCTCCCCTATACACAACTTGGTGACCCACACTGACGTTTATATGTATACACACAAAACCTAACATACTTTTCCTTAAACTCATTCTGGCATATTGCTCCCATATACACAACTTGCTGATACCTAATTATTATTATTTGGTATCTCCATAGAGTCTGGAGACCCATCGTAGGTGACCCACACTGACATTTATATATACACACACAAAACCTAACATACTTCTCCTTAAACTCATTGACAGTCAGATCACTTGCAATTAATTCTGGCAATCCATTCCACTCAGTCACCACTCTCCACACAAAAAATCTAGTCTGCACACCCTTACTAACCACACTCTTATGCAACTTCCAAGGGTAATGCCCTAATTCTGTGAAAATTTGTCATATATCAAAAAATTTCCTTTGCACTCAATTTTATAAAAACCCTTTTAATATTGTATTGGTTTCTATCATATCCCTTCTTTACCACCTGTCAACTAAACTTTGTAACCCCCACACCTTCAGCCTCTCCTTATGGGGAACATTTTGCAGACTTGTCACCAGCTTGGTCACTTCTCTGAATCCTCTGAACTGCTGCTGCTTATCTGCAAGAAACCCAGATGACCGAAACTATATCAGATAATCAAAATATTGCTGAATCATAGCCTTATAAACAGGAATAACAACTTCCCTATCTTTATTGTTAGCATGTTTTCAATGTCCAAGTAATCTTTTGTGTTATTTTACCAACTTTTGCAACATACTCTCTGAACTTGACCACCATTAACCTCAAGTCCCTAACCTCATTAATTTCCTGCAATTCAGTACCATAAATGTGGTACAGTATACAACCTTTCAATCCGAAGTGCATAACTTTATGTTTGGCAACATTAAATTGAAAATCATTATCCTTTGCCCACAATGCCAATTTATTTAAATCATCCTGTAGGATATCAACATCTCCTTTATCAACTATTGCCTTCCCCAGTTTTTCATCATTAGCAAACAACTGAATATATCCCCTTAAATCTTTCTCTATATCATTGATATACAAATTAGAGTAGTGGTTCTAGTACAAAATTCTGAGATACTCCACTAGTCTCCCTCATTCTCTTAGATTCTGCTCTACCATATATTAATCTCTAGTGTGCCTGTCAGCCACTCCTATCCATACTACTAGCTTCATATCCATTTCCCATTTCCTCCAACTTTTGTAATAGTTTTCCATAGTTTTCTGCCAAATGATTTTGAAAATTCCAGAAATATCATATTGTCGCCATTTCCTTTATCCAGTTTTGCTGTCACTTTAAAATGTGAGTAAATTACTAAGACAACCCCTACTCTTTACAAACCATGCTGCCCACTATAGAGATCATATCCCTATCTGCCCACTGTTGGAGTTTACCTTTCCAATACTTGAATAACAGCTCCTGATATAATAATTGGTTTGTAGTTTGCTACTTCTCTCTTGGAGCCACCTTTATGTAATGGAACTTTCTTACCCCTCTTTCCACTCCTTTTGGAACCCTGTTAGAGATGAGACTTAGATTGAACAACTTCATCAGAGAAAAATGCCAAATCTCTTGTGCATTCATGTAGTACACGGTCTTCACAAAAAAAAACATCATATCCTTCCATCTCTATTCCTGTCAGTAGGTTATCCTCATCCAACTGTGTCTCATTTATTCTAACAATTTTCGAGTGAACAAACTCAATGTGACAATTTCTTACCTTTTGTACACAAAACATACTGTAACAGTTCATTTCTGGATCTGTAACATGTTCTGCTGATACTACTTATTAGACGTGACTTCTCCATTCCTTCCTCTCTCACATTACTCATTCCAGAACTCTCTCCAGACCCAAATGCTGCTCCAGATTTTTTACTTGTCTCTACTCACACGTTCACTATCTCTTCAGGCATCAACCTTTCTCATGATGTACCTCCCCCCCCCCCACCTGACTTCCAGCAATTCTTTGCACTCATTATTCTCTCTTCCAACAGCAGAATCTCCAGATTACTTCAACACCAAAACCATTCAAATAAAGACCATCACTCTTATGCAGTTGCATTCATTCCTCTAACTCATTCCACTCATTCAGAAACTGCTCTCCTTTCTCTTCACATGCTTCCAGTCACATATATTCATAATCTTTGCTCGCTTCCTCATCTCATGATTATCAGGCATGGGTAACACACTAACTACCTTTCGTACATCACTATCATTTTTTATTCTTTTCAATAACCTTTTGACATCCATTCTTACATTCTCCTTGTTTAAAACCAAGTCATTTGTTCTTACTGTTATGACTGCTACCAACTCTTTTGCTCACTTTCTCCTCATATAGAATTCCTCAATCGCTCTATTCATTCTACCTCCAGGAAAATAAATGTACATTCTCTTGTTCTCAACATCCCTAATAATCAAATACCCATATATGACCTCTCGCAAGTCATGCATTACCTCTTTCATACTGCCATCATTCATTTGTCCTCTTCAATCTTCCATACGTATCTACAGTTCTCTTCAATCTGCATGTGTATCTCATCTTCACCAAATCTGCTTTCAAATCTTGTGTTATATTTTCAATATCATTCACTCACCATCTTGCCAGTCCTGCTCATTATATTACCATTAACTGCACCCTGTTTTTCACTATCATTCTCGCATGTTTTTTTTCCCTTTAGTCACACTCCTTTCTTTCAAGTCGCACACTTTCTTGACATCTTTTTTGCTTACTACCATGATCCCTACTCTGATTCAAACAAGCCTCATAATCCATCAGCATGTTGCACTTTTCAACAGTCATTTCTCTTAACTGATCCAAAATAGCATCTGCAGCATCTCTCCACACATACATATCACACTCATGGCACCATACCATTCTCAAAAAATATATATATTCACTTTATTTGTCTTTTGTACTGGCCTATACAATGATGTCCCAGAGAGATAAGAAACACACAATTTAAAATAATACTATCTAAAAAATTTGACTAAACACCACATACCAACAGCAAGACAGTCTAAAAATTACACAATAAGTATTTTATTGTGTGGCAACTTATTTTGCCATAGCAAGGTTCTTCATTTTATCGATGTGTCCTCTAAATTTTAGGTACTTATCCACCATCACTCCTATCTCAACTTCCTTCAATATATCCTCACCAATTGTTTACTCTACATCCCATTTTGTTTTCCAAATTTTAAAACCTTACACTAGAGGCAACCTCACTCTCTGCTCTAGTCAATCTGTGTGTTTTAAGAACTTTGTTATAAGTCGCTATTTACTGAATTGTGTAACCAGTTAAGCATCATAAAAGAACATTGTTATGCTTCAGAACCTTAGTATTTATATGTGTAAGATTATTTTTGAATTTTATTACAGAAAGAAACATATCTGTGTACAGCACTGAAAATGCCAAAGAAGGATTATGAGTACATTGGTAAGCATAAAACATTTATTAAAATGTGCAATATTTAAAAAAAAAAAAAAAAAAAAAAACAGCAGTTATATACATCATGGTCTTATGTAATAGCTGGCTTTCCATAAACATTTTACTAGCCATTAATTTGTCCTGAGCCATGTTGCTTTAGTATTCATCATAAGTTATTGAAATGTGCCCTCATGGGGAGGAGGGATATATAGCATACCATGATAGCACTATATAATTAAGTTTATATTGTTACTAGCTTCTTATCAACTCACTTGGTTGTTGAAAAATACCTTGACGAGCAGTTCATTCGGGTACGAATGAATTGAAAGGTGATAAATTTTTTATGAGAGAGGACTTGAAAGTATTGTTAAAGGTAGCGAAAGAAAAGAGTGACAGAGTTAGAATGGTTAGTCTGTTACTGCGGTATGACAGAGGAGTTTAGAAAGAGGGCCATAATCGCAAATAACATCATGCGCAGGTTATGCAGACGGTGTGGTGTGGAATTCGTGGATGTGTATAATGTACCCGAGCCAGCACTAAGGACAAAAAATGGGAATGGGTCATTTAGAATAACGCATCAACATAGGGGTGGGACTAAGGGATCACTGCATTTCATGTATACTAATGCCAGGAGTATTAGGAACAAGAAGGAAGAATTTTTGGCCTTTATTGGCTCTTCCTGGCCACAGGTTATTGGCCAGGAAGTTAGTGGGATAGAATATAGTTAACATATAGTTAGTGGGATAGAATGTGTAGGTTATAGTGTGTTTAGGAGGGACAGAGAGAATAAAATGGGGGGAGGGGTATTATTGATGATAGCTGATGAACTGCAGCCAAGGAGAATTGAAATTGTATCGCAGGATAGTGAAAGGAACTCATTTGAGGCTATTTGGTGTGAGATTGAGACTGGCAGAATAAAATATACAGTTGGGTGCTGCTATAGACCAGGTGATGGAATAGATGGTGGAGAAGTATGCATAAGGAAATTGATGAAATGAGTGGAAGGAGGGTAATTATTATGGGGGATTTCAACTATGGTAACATTGATTGGAAGGAGGAGAGGACACATGTGAGGAAGGAAAAGGATTTTATTCAATTATTATTATTATTATTATTATTATTATTATGGGTATCTCCATGGAGTCAGTAGACTCATCGCGGGAGACCCAAACTAGCAAAACAATATCTGTCATATCTCTTCTTGAATTCATTTACAGACAAAGAGCTCACAACTAAGTCAGGCAATGAATTCCACTCATTCACCACCCTCCAGGCAAAAAACCTTGTTCTGACACCTTTGTTAACCACACTCTTCTTTAATTTCCAGAGATGGCCTCTTGTTCTTCCATCACTATCACACAGCTGAAACATTTCCCCTGCATCAATCCTATAAAAACCTTTTAGTAATTTGAATGTTTCTATCATATCCCCTCTTCTTCGCCTATCAACCATTTTTGAGGGATAACTATCTGAGACAGCATGTAATTGAAAATACTAGGGGTGTGAGAGTGCTTGACCTGGTAATAGCATCTGAGAATTTGACTGTAATGAATATGACCATGTTGCCACCTATTGGTGAGAGTGATCATAAGGTCTTGACCTGGGAGGTGACTAAAGGTGTGGAATTTTCGATTAAGACAGGTTATATGTGGAATTACCGTGCTGGCAAGTATGACAAGCTTAGGAGATTGCTTAGGAGATCAGTGCCATGGCATGTACAACTGCAAGGGCTGGACGTCGATAGAGCATGGGAAGTGGTCAAGGAGCATTTACAGGAGGTTATGGCTGATTGTATAGCTAGGGTCTGAATAGTAAAACAAGTAGGGGTTAAATGGATGAATAACACCATTAAGCTTGAGCTGCAAAAAAAGAAACAACTGTGGAGGGAATTTAAAGAAAGGGGTGACCTGCACAGACATGAATGGTATAAAGTGCAGGCCAGAAAGGTAACGAGTGTGGTATAAAAAAAGCAAAAGCGGATTATGAAAGGAAACTAGCTATGCAAGCAAAAGAGAATCCCAAACAGTTCTTTCAATTGCTGCAATAAAGAAAAAACTGTACACAGCAAAATGATTTTAAGGAATGACGATGGGAAGGAGGTCACTGAATCAGTCGATATAGTGGAGTTACTGAGCGCGCATTTTGCAAAAGCATATCATCCAGGTGGTGACATTGAAAAAATGAAGGAACCATTAGTTTATATGGGAATAGTGATGAATGAAGTGGAGGTGACTAGTCTATTACAGAACCTTAATGTGTACACATCTGTGGGATTGGATGGTATATCGGCAGGGGTCTTGCGTGAAATGGCTAAGGAATTATCAGTGCCCTTGACCATGTTGTTTAATCTGAGTCTCAGGTCTGGTTTAGTTCCGAAGGTGTGGAAAGAGGGGAAAATAGTTTCACTGCATAAAGGAGGATCCAAGACTACGGTTGCAAATTACCGACCGATCAGCATATCAGGAGTCGTTGTCAAGGTCTTGGAGAAAGTAGTCAAGGGAAAAATACAGGAATGGATTGATGAAAATGAGATACTGTACAGGGGACAGCATGGCTTTGTGAAGGGTAGATCATGCTTCAGTAACTTGCTCAAGTTTTATAACAAGGTGACGGCTGAACTGGATAAGGGCAATGGGTTTACAGTGATACTCCTGGACCTGGCAAAGGCGTTTGACAGGATACCACATGGAATACTAATCCGTAAACTACAACATATGGGAATGGATATAGGGTTGGTGAGATGGATAGGTGATTGGTTGATGGAGAGATATCAAAGAGTAGTTTATTCAGGAGTAGAGTCCAAAAGACAGCCTGTGACTAGTGGTGTGCCGCAGGGTTCTGTTCTTGGACCACTGCTGTTTAATCTGTTCATTAATGATATAGGGAAGGATCTAAATGGAACAACTCATTTGTTCGCTGATGATGCAAAGTTGAGTAGGGCAATAGTGAATGCAGAAGATGTCAAAGTCTTGCAGGATGACTTAGATAGATTGGAGTTCTGGGCTAACGAGAATGGATGTCAATTTAATGTGACAAAATGTAAGGTTATGCATTTTGGGGTGAAAAGATTAGCAGCAGTATACCACATTGGTGGAACTGTACTTCAAGAGATTGATGAGGCCAGGGACTTGGGAGTGTTGGTGGATAGGGAGATGAAGAGTAGGGGGCACATGGCAAAAGTAGCTAAATCAGCTCATCAACTCACTTGGTTGTTGAAAAATACCTTGACGAGCAGAGACAAGCAAGTTATTGTACCTCTGTACTGAGCCTTGATAAGACCTCATCTCGACTACTGTGCCCAGATTTGGTCACCTAGGTTCCTTCTTGATGTGGGGAGGTGGAGAGGATCCAGAGGCGAGTGACTTAAGATGATAGCCGGTCTATGGAATGAACCATATGAGAACAGGTTGAAGATTTGTGGGTTGCAGAAACTAGTTGATAGGCGGAAAAGGGTCGATATGATTGAGACATTCAAATTGCTAAAGGGATTCTATGGGATAAATTCAGAGGATATTTTTGAGATCAGGACTGGTGGTGGGAGAACTAGAGGACACCTATGGAAGCTGGGCAAGAGTGTGGTTAGCAGGGGTGTTAGAGCTGGGTTCTTTACTTTTAGAGTGGTAAATGAGTGGAATAAGCTGCAAGTCTGTTGTGGGTTCTATCACGGTGAAAGAGTTCAAGGCAAGGTATGATAGATACTGTGAGATTGTAATCGCATAGTTGTGTGGATATGATGTTTAGGGCCTCCCTCGATGAGTCTCAGGACTCCTGGAGTCACCCAAAATAATAATAATAATAATTATCAACATTTTGCTTCCAAATTAATGGAATGATGGAGAGTTCAGTGTACAGAAATTCAATGATTTGTTTGTTTTTACACAATCTAAATCATTGAATCTAACATTAGATTCACGGTGAGATATGATATTCATGACTGAGGAAACAGCATGAATTGTGCAGCAGAAAAGTGTTAGAGAGAGAGAATACAATGATAATACAGTTGGTCACAGTTAATGCAGGATATGGAAAAGAGCAACAATAATGAATGACATACTAGTGAGAATGTGTCCAAACAGGCCTGGAATATATGGATGAGGTGTATGCAAGAAATCAGCTGCACTTAAACATGAAAACATCCAAGCATCTGGAGATATTGTTCTTTGGGCATGTGGTGTTAGGGCACGGAAACTAAAGTTTCCAGGATGGATAGTAGCAGGAATAATCTCTTATATGAGGACAGTTGCTTAGGAGATCAGAGCATGTGTGGTATATCTTGATGTCAAATGAAGCCTGGAGGGGGGATAATAGTAGGTATGGGAATATTAATAATGCATTGATATTTCTCTATATGAAAATACTGGGAGTATCTGAAATAAAAGGAATGAAGGGATGGCATTAATAGCCTCAGCATGTCCAAAAATTGGTTTACAGAAGTGTCCTGAGGAATAGAAGGGTAAATAGGGTGGTGCAGTGTTTATAAGTGTTGCATTGTATACACTCAGGGTGGAAAATTAAGAGGGGAAAGGCCATTAGTGGTCTTGAAAGTGTCAGGTGGAAGCAGGCAAGACAGGATTTTATTATTATTATTACACCCTCCGTGGAGTCTGCAGACTCGTCGTGAGAAGTTCATTCATCTGACAACGTATTTATAATATCGCATCTTAAAATCCTTAACACTCCTTGCATTAACAACACATTCTGGTAATGCATTCCATTCACTGACAATTCTCCATGTAAAAAAATCTACTCCTCGCATCCCTCTTCACCACACTCATACATACATAATTTCCAGGGATGACCACTGGTTTTTTTCCTCTCTTGCCTGCTACTCTTTTTGTAATCTCATCTGGATTAATCTGATAAAATTCTCTCACTAACTTCAATGTCTCTATCATATCACCTCTTTTCTTTCTATCCATCAAACTCTGCAATCCACATTTTTTCAACCTCTGTCATTAGCTACCAGTTCAAAGTCCTGATATTGTCTTAGTCACTTGCCTCTGTACCATCTCCAATGTCTCCACACCACACTGAAAACCAGGTGACCAGATTTGAGCACAATAGTCCAAGTGTGGTCTGACCAGTGCTTTATACAGTGGCTTCCTTATCCCTATCTTCTGGTTCCCATCTGCCATACGGCTGCGGGAGGGTAGCTATATGCTACCATTCTAGGGAGAGATGATTATGAGCAAGGTGGTTTCCCGTTGCCTTCCTTGCCGTAAGTATTTATGACTGTAACCTGTGTGTTTACGGGGCCGGTTTGCCTGCTTGCGGGATGAAAAACCCCAGATAAACTGGCGGAAAAAACCCTGCTGCCCACGCCCAAGACCAACTAACTTGGCTATGGCTGAGGAAGATCCTTAAGCTCCTCACGTCGTGGACAGGAATCGAACCTAGGATACTCCTTCCCCAGGCATATGGCTACGAAGCGCAAAGCCACTAGGCTAATCCCTATATTATTATTATTACGTAACAGGTAGTCCAAGGACTCATCGAGGGAGGGCACCTACTTAACAACTCGCTGTCTCCACACTCAATCCACTAACTACAACGAACCGCAACTACCATCATCATTTACACCAACACCATCTACTTCCCATCACCACCACTATTATTTTCACTGAAAACACAAACATCCATGCCCATGGTGGGATTCGAGCCCGCAGCCTTTTGGGTGGAGAGTGGATACACTGATCACTCAGCCAACCAGGCTGGCATATGTTAGAGTACTTCTTATCACAGCAGCACTACGATGTGCAACCTTAGTAACATGCCCTCTAAACTTCCGTCTACTGTCAACCATCACTCCCAAATCTTGAATCTCATTCACTTCCTGCAGTACGGCACCATCGATATAGTACACAGCCTTATATTTCAGCACTCCAAAATACAACACCTTGCACTTATTGATATTAAAACTAAATCCCACTCCTTTGTCCAAGTGAAAAGTCTATTCAAATCTTTCTGAAGAGAATTAACATTTGCAGTGCTACTTATGATTCTTCCCAACTTTGCATCACCAGCAAACAACTGAATATCCCCAGTCAGTCCACATGATATATTGTTTACAAACAAGTTAAACAGCATGGCACTGGTTACCCTCATTTTTTGAGACACTGCTCCATCTTACACAAACTGCTGGTATCATTCAGAGAGCTAATCTCCAATCTATCCAACCAATATACTATTTATTCCCATCCTTGCAGCTTGTACACCAAGTTATCATGTGATAATCTATCAAATGCTTTTGCAAAGTCCAAGAATATCACTGTATATGATTCTCACTTATCTAATACACTTGTTACCTTATCATAAAATGCAAGTAAATTGAAACAGGTCCTACCCATTACAAATCCATGCTAATTCATAAAGAATGCTACATCCATCAACCCAATCCTGTATTCTATTCCTAAATGAATCTCTTCCACACCCTGACCACAACTGCAGTTATACAGACTGGACTATAATTGGAGACTTCTGTTTTAGAACCATGCTTGTGAAGTGGTATTATTTTGCCTTCTTTTCATCCCTTAGGACCCACTGCAAGACTTTTATTAATAAGCAGGTCAAGAGCATAGCCAACTGTGGCACACATTCCTTAAGAAAACGTGGTGATATGTTATCCATTCCCACAGCCTCAACATCTAACCCAACCAACATCTAATACACCTCTGTTTCTTTCACTTCCAGTTCTCCTAATACTTGCCTCTCTTCTATATATTCCACCACATCATTTACACCAGTATGATATATGCTGATAAAATGTTTGTTCAATAATTGCACCATGTCCTTTTTTAGGAGCCATTTGTGCTTTTTCTAGTTTTTTCTAGGAGCCATTTGTGCTTAGTTTCAAAATGTCTGCTTACATTCCAAATTCTACTCACAGATAGATCGCCACACAATTTACAGAGAACTTTATCGCCTCTATCTGTAACACCATATTGTTCAGTCCAGGCATCTTGGAAATTTCTTCCACTTCCTTTCTGTGATAGTTTTTTTAGTCTCAGTTTTTTCTTAGTTTTTTTATTAGTGCTAGCTGCCATTGTAAAAGCGTTTACAAATTAAAAATGAGCACAATTATATACAGCAGTAATTAAGCAGTAATAATTAATAAGAACTAACAATTACTGGAAATGAATTATACACCAGCAACTCAAATTACTTAAGTGGCAGACCATGCAAGACTACCACTACTTCTTTCAGCAGGGTTGCCAGATTTATTACCAGTACGTTCGTAGAAACCTTGTTACGTTTTACTCTCTATGATGCTACTAAATAGCAGCTATTTAGTTCGTTTTGTTGCGATGTCATCGTAAGTTGTTACTATTTGCATTATTTAACAAAATCTACTGAATTTATTGTAACTATAAAAATGTTTTCATTATTTACTCAGAGAAATTCAATATTTAATGCTACGAATTATATTTTCTGTTAAAGTGGGTTTAAATATGTTTAGAACTTGTATTACTCAGTCGAGAGACTTGGAATGCATGCATGAATGAATTTCACACAAACGTCAAATGAAAACTTTAAGTTTATAATATATAAAGCACATATTTATAAGTTTGTATCGTGTAATATTGATAATAATTTTTATAAGTGTTTATAATATCATATGACTATGCAGAAATTATAATGATTAAGAAAGAAAACGTAAACTTAAAATGCTCGTTGTTTATAGGCTAGTTACAAAATAAAATAGAAATAGGCTAACTATAAAATATAATTTTTTCAAAGAACCCAAACCTACCTTAACTGAGAGCGATCTTACACGATTTATCGCAATTTTTCAGCATCCAAGGCGTGTCACCTGATGCCCTCAAGTGTGTCGGTGCTGACACGTGTGTCATAAGTTCACCATCACTGACCTAGGGCATCGGTTCCCAACCAGTGGTACACGTACTGCCGGGGGTACATGCTGGGCCATTCAGGGGTACACAAAAAATAATCATTAATGGCGGAAAAATAAGTAAAGTAAACAAAATGCAAAACATTTGGTTATGGAACAATAAATGTCAGTATTTAAAAACAGGTATTTTAAAAACAAGGGGTACAATTTATAGAAATGGGTTTAAAAGGGGTACACAAGTGGAAAAAGGTTGGGAACCACTGATCTAGGGATTTACAAAATTCAATATACCTGTAATCTATATTACATAGGAGAAACAGGATGCACCATCCCAATTAGGAAAGATGAACACAAACTACATTAAATACCTCCACTATGGCAAAACAACCGTGTCATACCACGCATTCCAAACATGTCACAGAATTGATTGAACCAAGTCTCTACACCACACCAAAACCTGGTATGAAAGAAAATTCAAAGAAGACTTCACAGTCTTCTTTGAATTTTGCTGAAACATCATCCAAATCTGAACAAGAATGATGGATTAATTATTCCAAGAATTTGGAGGACCAGTCTTCAACCCATATAGCATCCAGAACAACCCCAAACAGAAGTTATTTTCTTATCCCCAAATGTTATTTTCTTAATGATAAGTAAAGTAATTATTCTAACACATGTGTTGTGTCTCCATAAATTCTTCACTACGAATGCTGACCATTGCGTAAACTTAAAAGAAAGATATACTAGTCTGTTTATTTCAACTTAACACCACAGAGATTCAAAATCTGCGTATGCACTTTCAACTTCCACACTTTGCAGACATAATTCCTCTGCAATCATTAACAGCACTCCACCTCCTCTTTTCATATTTCTATAATTTTCCAGAAGGAAAAGTATATATCCTTCTATTTCTATTCCGACACCACATCCTCAGACAACCAAGTTTCACTTATTCCGATGATCTTTGGGCATACTGACTCAATCAATGCAACAAACTCGGCTCTCTTGTTTTGAATACTCCTTATATTTGTGTACAAACATAACAATCCCTGTGTCTTTGAGGCCATTCCACCAACATTCTCTATTCTAGCTGCTATACCACACCTCTCTCTTCGGTCTGACCATTCCTGTTTCCCTGATCCTGACTCTGATTTCCATTCCTACCTGTCTCATCCTCATCTTTATGCATTCCATTATCTTGTGCTGCTGCAACCACATCTTCAGCCTCATATCCATCATGTCTGGTGGGATGTTGCTATAAACCAGGGAACACAGAGGATAATGAGTAGCAAATATATAACTTTGGCAAGTGCAGAGCAAGTGTTGAGGGAGATTTTAACTACAGTATAAATTGGGCAGAGGAAACAACATACAGACCAGCAGTAGAAGGATGGAATTTTGAGAGACAAAAGTCTTAGCTGATGGAACACCAGGATTAAGAATTTTGGATTTGGTCTGAACATCAGATGATCTGATTGTAGCTGTGAGATGTCATCCTTGTCCCTGCTTAGCAAGAGTGACTATGTAGCCATGACCTACAGAATGAATATATCTATGGAAATGTCAAGTAGAAAGAAATTTATAGAATTTTATGGCAGGTGACTATAATAATCTTAAAAAGCAACTTGGGCTTGGGGAAGTTTAATGAATGGAAGAATTGGGAGGGAGGGAGGGGGGGGGGGAGAGAGAGAGAGAGAGAGAGAGATCAGCAGTGTATGGGGGCTATTAAAAAATATTTATCAGCAGCAGTGGAAAATTGCATATGTAAAGTAAAAATGATAACATGATTTGGTATATAGTGGATAACTAATCTTCTTCTTCTTCTGCAGCTTCTCCCACTTAAGTGGGGTCACTGTTGATGATGAGTCTCCTCCACATCCTCCTGTCTTGGGCTGTCACCATATCCAAGTTCTTCATCCTCAAGTCCTCTTCTACCAGCTCCCTCCATCTCTTCTTTGGCCACCCACACTTCCTCCTTCCTTGCACATCCATCTGCATGACCCTTCTTCCCACATATAGCATACATCATAGCTGGCCTCACTACTGTCCTATAGATTTTGCCTTTCAGATTGATCGGCACCCTCTTATCGCATAACACTCCAGCCATCTCCCTCCAGTTCCTCCAACCCGCTTGTATCCTGCATCCCACTTCCTTCTCAGCTCCTCCATCTTCTTCCACTGTTGAACCTAAATATCTAAAGTCCATCACCTTCCTGATGACATTTCCTTCCAGCTCCAGATCTATCTCCTGGCTGCCGCCCATTGTGCAACACATATACTCTGTCTTACTTCTGCTCAGTTTCATACCCCTCTCTTCCAGTACTTTTCTCCATCTTTCCAGTTTAGTTCCCGCTTCTTCTCTTGAATCTGCACACAGCAAGATGTCATCTGCATACAACATTGTCTAAGGCGCATCTTCTCTCACCTCCTCCGTCACCACCTCCATCACAATGTTAAACAGAAACGGACTTGATGCTGACCCTTGATGCAAGCCAACTGTTACTTGAAAACTTTCTGTCTGTCCCAGACAGGTCTGAACACTTGTCTTCACATTTCTGTACATCTCCCACACCAACCTGACATATTTCTCTGGAACCTTCTTCTCCCTCAGACACCTCCAGACTTATAACTAATGAAATCAAACAAACTGCACATGAAAAGAAATTGTGGAAAAGTATACAGAAAGACTTGTGGAGTATTTGCATAAGGAATATAAGACTCAATATAGTAAGGAAAACAAAATTGGAATGCAAGAGACTTTCACTGCAATCCATGCAACATCCTAAAGAAGGGTGCACATGTGGACACAAGAATATATTAATTAAAACAAATTTATTACCAAACTTTTAACTTGAGATAGTAGGTCATCTTTAGTGGCATACTAGCATGAAATATTTCACAGATAAGTTTATTTTAATATGTTCTATGTGTATATAACTTTCATTATAGCACAAGTATATTTAAAACATCAACTAAGGAATTCTTTTATTATATGGCCAATAAGCAGAGAAATAACTGGACAAATAACCATATTAGATGGAAATGGGGATGAGTGGCCAACACAGATAACATCGTGGAGTTATTTAATGGTCACTGTATTGAGGTACTGCATGCTGTAAAAGCAGGTTTTATTTCTGCTTGTATTCCTGCTTATTCCCGGTTAAAGGTTTATAACTACATGCGGAAAATTTCAAATGCTTGATATTCAGGAAGGCTATAAAGCATTGGGACTGGATGGTATTTTGCCAAAAGCATGTGCTAAGGATCTGACATCGCCATTTATCTGGCTGTTCATCAAAAGACTAGCTGCTGGGAAAGTGTCCGCCATATGGAAGGAGGGGTAAGACTGCATAAGGATGGTTCTAGAATGGAGACATCAAACTATAGACTAGTTTTGTATTTCTACTGTAGTTGTTAAGATTTTTGAAAAATTGAGAGATATTCTATTAGATTTTCATAGATTTGTTAAGGGGCACTTTTGCTGCAGTAATCTGCAACAAAAATGCATTAAACTTCCATGGAGTCAAGAGACTCATCTCAGGAGATCTGGTATCACACACAATTCATTACACTTTGACTTAAATGCCACTATCTTCTCAACTCTCCAGACTTTTAGGCAAAGCATTCCAATCACCCATTACTCTTTGCAAAAAACCACTCGTCCTCTTGCTCATACCCCCCTTATACAGCTTTTAAGGATGGTCTCTTATTCTCTCTCTCTCTTTTCCATTCTATGAAAAATCTCATCCACATTGATCTGATAATTACCCCTTACCAACTTATGTCTTGATCATGTATCCTCCCTCTTCTATCCACTAGGCTCTGCAGTTTGTATTACCTCAATCTGTCCTCATAGTGAACACTCCTGAGACCTGAAACCACCTTAGTCAGTTGTTTCTGTGCCCTCTCCAACATCTCTTCATCTTTTTGAAAACCAGGATGTTTTATATGTTATTTTATAATAAAGTAATAATAAAAGCAGTTGATGAGGGAAAGGCATATACTGATTTTTTTTGGTATTTTTCAAAAGCATATGGGTTTAGTGAATTAGATTGAAAATTGGCTACCTGACTGATATCAGAGGGTTGTGCATGTCCGAGCAGTATCAAGGAAAAGGAAGGTCACATTCTGGGATGTCACAGGGCTTAGTACTGGGACTTTTTAAGTTTTGTCAGTGATATTGTCGCTGGATTTCAGGGCGATATTTAGTTGTTTGCAGATGGTGGAAAGAATGGGTGGGTATTAATAACACAGTAATCCCTTGATTAATGTAAGTTTGATTACCATGCTTCTTGTATAGATATGGTTAATAAATTGTTACCTAGTCTTCATGAGCATGGTCTCAAATTCAGTTAGTGGGGCGTCAGGCAAGAATTGATTTATTTTTTCAAGTGAAAACATGTAAAGTTGGTCTGCAGAATGAAGAACATGTGTATATATGCACCACTGAAACCACTTCAATTTGTTCCAACTGTCATTGGGTGAACACGTATTGGTTACTTATCTCCTGCTGTTATGCATGTATTTTAAATTGAGAACTTAATATTGTACTTTACTGACTATGGATAAAAAAAATGAAATACACAGTAGTACATGTGCTAAAAAGAAGCCAAACATGATAACATTATAAAAAATTTAAACACTAAAGATTTGAATGTGATGATTTTATGTGCTGTCTAGTCATTTTCATTTAGTCACTTGGTACCCTTGTGAACATATTCTCCATATCTTTCTGCCTTGTCTTTTCTTTCAGCAGCTGTAATTTCATGTGGACAAGTTTTTGTTTTCCTACCAATTCTTCTGCCATCCCCCATCTTATTCGCATGCCCTCCAACATATCTCCCTTTTCCCATGTTTCATCTGCTTCTTAATATGTCCCAAGTACATAAACTTCTGTTTAGCAGTCAATGCCTTATTGGAGCATTTTCTCTTTTATATTCTATAAAAGTCTTATTAGTTATACACTATCACATCCATGCATCACCATTGGAAAGACCATTGCTTTAACAATTCTAACTTTCATAACCTTAGTAACATCTCTTTCATAATTTTTGTCAAGTTTAACACCTTCCTAAAACACCCCATAGCTATCCTAATTTCATCTTTTGTATTGATCCTGATTTCTTATTCTGGATCTGCCACTAAATCATGACTTTCAGCCATCTGTTTTATCTACCTCAATCATGAATTCATCTATATTGACAGAAAACAAAACTTTTAATTTATTAACGTCTAATTTTAGGCTGGATTTTGTGCTTTCCCTCTTAACTAACAGAATCAACCACTCCAGATCCTTACTTAGTTCTGCTGCTATGAGGGTTTTAATTTTTTAATTTTCATATCGTAATTATTTTTATGCTTCCAATCTTAATTCCTGCTAGTTATTTATTTAAGTAGCCTTTCTCATAATGCATTCACTATAAATATTAAAAAGATAGAGTAACAATATACACTCTTGTCCCATTACTTTTCCCACTTGAACACTGACTGTATGAGTTTTCTGTGCTGTATGACACCCAGGAAAACTTTATTATTATTATTACAGGCAACTCTAAGGAGTCCTTAGACTCATCGAGGAAGGCCCTAAATATCACTACATCAAGAAAAACTATTCAGCATTCGCACAGTATCTATCATACTTTGCTTTGAATTCATTTACAGTTATGGCACTCGCAACAAACTCTGGCAGCTTATTCCACTCATTCACCACTCTCCAAGTAAAAAACCTAGTTCTAACATCCTTGCTAACTAATCTCTTGTTCAGTTTCCATGTATGGCCCCTAGTTCTCCCAATCACCAGACATGTTCTGAAAAATTTCCTCTGAATTAATCTTGTAAAAACCCTTTAGTAATTTGAATGTCTCAATCATATTACCCCTTTTCCACCTATCAACCAATTTCTGTAACCCGCAGAGCTTCAACCTGTTCTCGTAAGGTTCGTTCCATAGACCAGCTATCATCTTGGTCACTCTCCTCTGAATCCTCTCCACCTCCTCCCCATCAAGAAGAAACTCAGGGGCCCAGATCTGGGCATAGTAGTCAAGATGGGGTCTTATCAAGGCTCGATAAAGAGGAACAATAACTTGCTTATCTCTGCTCGTCAAAGTATTCTTCAGTGACCAAGTGATCTGATGAGCTGATTTAGCCACTTTTGCTATGTGCCCTCTAAACTTCAACTCCCTATCCACCAACACACCCAAATCTCTGGCTTCGTCAGCCTCCTGGAGTACAGTTCCACCAATGTGATATACTGCTGCTAATTTTTTCACCCCAAAATGCATAACCTTACACTTTGCTACATTAAACTGACATCCATTCTCATTAGCCCAGACTGCCAATCTATCCAAATCATCCTGCAAAATTTTGATATCATGTGCATTCACTATTGCTCTACCCAACTTTGCTTCATCAGCAAATAAATGAGCAGTTCCTCTCAGATCCTTTCCTATATCATTAATAAACAAATTAAATAGCAGTTTCCAAGAACTGGCCTTCTTTTGAACTCCACTTCTGATAAAACTACTCTCTGATATCTCTCTAGCAATCAACCTCCTATCCATCTCACCAATCCTATATCCATCCCCATGTGCTGTAGTTTACTGATTAGAATTCCATGTGGTATCCTGTCAAAGGCCCTAACAAAGTCCAGCAGTATCACTGTAAATCCATTACCTCTATCCAATTCAGCCGTCACTGTATTATAAAACGTGAGCATGATCTACCCTTCACAAAACCATGCTGTCCTCCATACAGTATCCCATTTTCATCTATCCATTCCTGTATTTTGCTCTTGACTAATATCTCCAAAACCTTGACAACAATTCCTGATATACTGATCAGTCAGTAATTTACAATAGCAGTCTTGGAACCTCCTTTATGCAACAGAACTATCTTCCCCGGGGTGCTTAAGGGTCAAAGCTGTATAACTGAGAGGAGACCTCCACATAGCCTTTAAAGGAATGCGGAGAACCGACCAGGGCTTCTGACCTAATGTCCAATCCTCACCTTCTCGTGGTGCACCCTGTTGGGTATCTACTTTGATACTGAACGAACGAGGATGGGCTGGCAATTTGGGATTTAGCCGACCAAATTGTATTCTTATTGGTTAAACCAAAATAAAAAATGATGGTACAACATGACAAAATTTCATGCCGGCTGGGGCGTCACCCGGTTAAACAAGGCCCCCGCTGTTTTCGCCAGGGAACCAGGGCGAACAGCGAAAGTCAGCTACTGGAACAAATCTGAAAACAAACCCCAACTCAACATCACCAGAGTTAAAGATCGGTACTATCAACGTAAGAAGCCTGAATGGCAAAGAAATGGAGCTAGCTGAGGAATTAGATAAGTACCAGATCGACATAATCGGGGTGACTAAAACAAAAAAGACCAAAACTGGTGAGATCTTTCTGAGCAATAAATACAAAATGTTATATTCAGGCAATGACAATCAAGGAAAAGAAGGAGTAGCCATAGTATTCAACACAAAATAAGAGGCTAATCTTCTTGAATGGCAGTCAGTCTCAAGTAGAGTAATGTGGGCAAATATGAGAATGTGGAACTGGACAATGAGACTTATTTGTGCCTATGGTCCCACAGAAGGTTCTACTAAGGTAGAAGTGGAGGAATTTTTTGAGGCTTTAAAAAAAGCAACTGACACAATGGAAAAGGAAAAGTTGGTCCTTGTTGGGGATCTAAATAGTAGAGTAGGAAATGATTGTGAGATATACAAAAATATTTTGGGAAAATTTAGAGAAAAGAGCAAAGCTAATAATAATGGCAAATATCTGTTGGATTTCTGCTCAGGACATGGACTGGTTATTACTAACACCATGTTCCAACATAAAAATGTGCACAAATTCACATGGAGAGAAGAGGCTAGGAATAAGAAAAGTCTCATTGACTATGTTATTGTTGATAGTGATGTTTTCTCCCTGGTGCAGGACACCAGAGTGTACAGAGGATTTGAAATTGGAAGTGATCACTATTTAGTCTTGAGCAGGATAAAATTGAAAAAAAAAAAAATTAAAATTGAATTTCATATTGAAAAGAATAACATGTAAGAAAGTTTTAAAGCGAATAAAAGTTGAGCAGCTCTCAGATGTAAACTGTAGACTAAAATACAGAAATATTATTGAAAAGAAAATGAAAGAGTTTGAGAACAGGAATCAAATCTTGGAGATTCAGTGGCAAACTCTGAAGGAAACATTGATTGATTCTGCCAGAGAGGCATGTGGTGAGGTTGTGTGCAAGGATAAAAAAAATCAGAACTCCCTGGTGGACACAGGAAGTTAAAGAGGCAGTGAAGGAAAAGAAGAAAGCATATCAAAAGTTCCTGGCAAATAAGTCAGCTTTTACTCTTACAGAATACAGAGACAAATGTAAGAAAGCTAAACAGTGTGTAAAACTAGCTAAACAAAAGTCATGGGAGGACTTTGGCAAGAACATAGAAAATAAATATCAAGAAGGTGGCAAAATATTCTGGAGGTTGTTGAAGAAGCTTAGGAATGGAGGAAAGAGTGCTGTAAAAGGAATTAGAGATGATAAAGGTGAAATGAAAACAGGAGAAAAAGATATCCTTGAAGTATGGAGTAATTACTTTGAAAAACTGCTAAATGAAACAAGCAGTGATGACAGCACAGTGATAAAAAAACACTGACCAGGCATGCAGTCAGGAATACATATCCATACTTGAAGTAGAAAGAGCCATCAAAGGCTTGAAATGTGGAAAGGCAGCAGGAGTAGATGATATTCGACCAGAAATGCTGAAGTATGGTGGTATAAGAGTCTTACAGTGGCTGCACTGCATAGTTCAGAAAGCCTGGACAGAGGGACGAATTCCCGATGATTGGAGTAGAGCTCTCATAGTACCCATATATAAAAAGGGAAATAAAACTGAAGGTGAGAATTACAGAGGTATTTCCCTACTGAGTGTTCCTGGCAAGATCTATGCAAGTATACTTGAGAAACGGTTGAGAAGAATTGTGGAAGAAAAGCTTGGTGAAGAACAAGCTGGATTCAGGCCAAATAGAGGCTGTCAGGATCAGATCTTCACTTTACGACAAATAGTCGAGAAAGCATGGGAATATAACAAAGATCTGTATTTAAGTTTTGTCGATTTGGAAAAGGCATATGACAAGGTTCCAAGAGAGAAGCTATTCAATACGCTGCAGTTATATGGTGTCAATGGGGCATTATATCAAGCAATACTTAGTCTTTATTTGAGTTGTGAGTCAGCAGTTAGAATTGAAGGAAGTACAGGAAGATGGTTTAATGTTAAATCTGGTGTGAGACAAGGATATACATTATCCCCTCTGTTATTCATTATCTATATGGATCACATTATGAAAGAATGTGGTATTAAACCTGATATCAAAATTGGAGATGTTAATGTCAGCTCTTTGCTTTATGCGGATGATGTTATACTTCTAAATAAATCTGCTACAAGTCTGCAAGATTCTCTGACTAAATTGAATAGCTGTTGTAATAGATATGGTATGAAGGTCACCAATAAAAAGACAAAGACAATGAAAATAGGCAGAATCATTGAAAATGTCAACTGTGTTGTGAATGGAGAACCTGTGGAACAAGTAAAACATTTCAGCTACTTAGGCACAATTTTTACTGAAGATGGTAAACTAAATATAGAAATAGACAACAGAATCAGCAAAGCTGGTATCGTGGGAAGTCAATTGAATAAATTCATATGGAATAAGAAACAAATTAGTCGGAACACTAAATTAGCTGTATACAAGACTGTGTTCAAACCAATTTTAACTTATGGATCTGAGAGCTGGGTCAGAAGTAAAACACTTGTCCAAAGACTAGAGACCACAGATATGAGAGTCCTGAGAAAGATTAGAGGCGTGAACAGATGACATCAATGGCAATATCATATTAAAAATGAGGATATTAGGAAAGAACTTGACATTGTCAGCATCCAGGAATGCGTTAGCAGAGCTAATCTCAGATGGTATGGTCACTTAAATAGAATGGGAGAGGAAAGATTAGCAAAACAAGTGTTCTCTGCCAGGTTGGCAGGAAAACGACCCAGAGGAAGACCAAGATATAGGTGGATTGATACGGTACAAAGTGCCTTAGATGATAGAAATATAAGATCTGATAATGTTGGAGTCTTGACAAGTAACAGACTGATTTGGAGGAAAATTGTAGATAGGAAGTTAGTAATGATGTAATTTTTTCATGTAGTACTGTCATATCCTGTACACCCCTTGAGGGTACATGGCAGGAATTTGATGATGATGATGATGACTATCTTCCCCTTTTTCCATCCTCTCGGGACTAACCCAGAGCTGAGACTTAAATTAAACAATATGGTCAAGGGAACTGACAATTCCTTTGCAGCTTCACGTAAGACTCGAGCTGGTATACCATCCAATCCCACAGATGTATTTACATTAGGTTCTGTAATATACTATTCACCTCCATTTCATTCCCTTCAATTCCTGTATCAGCCATTCATTCTCTCATTCCTGCAATATCACAGGCTGTATGATATACTCTTGCAAAGTGTTCACTTAGTAATTCCACTATTTCAGCTGATTCAGTTACCTCCCTGCCATCGGCATTCCTTAGAATCATTTTGCCGTATACATTTTTTCTTTTACTTGCAGCATATTGAAAGAACTGTTTGGGATTCACTTTAGCTTGCATTGCTAATTTCTTTTCATAATCTGCTTTTTCTTTTCTTACCATACTAGTTGCCCTTCTGACCTGGCAGTTTGTACTGTCTGTGTGCCTGCAGGTCACCTTTCCTCCTTAAATTTCATCCACAATTGTTTCTTTTTTTTGCAGCTCAAGTTTAATAGTGTTATTCATCCATTTAACTCCCACTTGATTTACTCTCCAGATTCTATGTATGCAGTCAGCCATTACCTCCCTCAAATGCTGCTTAACCACTTCCCATGCACTATCAACATTTGCACTTTATAAACCCTTGCAGTTTAACATGCCATGGCACTGATCCAAGCAATCTCCTAAGCTTGTCATACTTACCAGCCTGGTAATTCCACATGTACCTTGTCTTAATTGAAAATTCCACACATTTAGCCACTTCCCAGGTCACCTTATGATCACTCTTACCAATTGGTGGCAATATGGTCATATTCATAATAGTCAATTTCTCAGATGCAATTACTAGGTTAAGCACTCTCAAACCCCTAGTATATTCCATTACATGCTGTCTCAGGTAGTTATCCCTTAGTAACTGCTTAAAGTTCATTTCCTTCCTCCCATTTTTCCTCTCCTCCCTCCAATCAATGTTACCATAGTTGAAATCTCCCATAATAATTACCTGTCCTCCACTCATTGAGTCTATTTGCCTATGCATACTGTCTCCATCATCTATTCCGTCACATGGTCTATAGCAGCACCCAACAGTAAATTTTGTTCTGCTGACTTCAATCTCACACCAGATAGCCTCAAATGTGCTATTTTCACTATCCTGAAGTTGAACTTCTATTCTCTTTGACTGCTGTTATCAATCAAGCTATCATCAATAACACTCGTCTCCCCATTCTTTTCTCTCTGTCTTTCCTGAACACACTATGCCATCTCATTCTATTCCACTAACTATATCATCTTCTGTTAGCCATGTCTCACTAATGCCAGTACCTGTGGCCAGGAAGAACTAACCAAGGCCCAAAATTCCTCCTCCTTATTCTGAATACTCCTGGCATTAGTGTACATAAAGTGCAGAAATCCCATAGCCCCCCCCCCACACACACACTCCTATTTTGATGCCTTATTAACTATCCCATTTTGGTTTGTTATCTTTCGTCGTAATTCAGGCATATTATACACATTCTTGCACTCAACTGCCTCGCTGATGTCAGCATGTCCACTTAACAGCATCCCCAGCCTCCCTAAAAGCTCTAGTTTCCCTGTTTTTGTACATTCACTTAATTCAGGAATGATTTTTTCAATCTCCAAACACCAAATCCATTCAGATGCAAACCATTCTTACTATATAAGTCCTTTCACCCATCAAACTCACTCTACACATCCACGAACTCCACACCACTCCTCCTGCATAACCTACGCATAGTTATTCACAATTATGACCCTGCTTCTCGACTCTACTCTAATCATACCCCGGTAACAGACTACCTATCTTAACTCTCTCACTCTTTCCTTTTGCTACCGCTAGTAATTCTTTCAAGTCTTCTCTCATAGCAAATTTTTCACATTTTAAATCATTCATTCCAGCTGCTACTATCATTTCTTTCACCTTATGCTTCTGTTCTTTAATAGCCTCACTTACATTATTAATTTTCGTACCCGGAAAGCATGATTTTGTCAAACTCTCATCTATTACACCTTTTACTACTGAATCACCATATAACACTCGCTCCTTAATTTTTCTTTCACTCCCAATCAAGTTCTCATTTATCTTATCATGCGCTTGCTTCTTTTTGTTAGCTGATCCACTCGGTAGACATTTTTGTAATCGCTCCAGCTGCTGCTTCGCCCTATGTATCACTCCATGCAACTGAACTATCTCCCTCATTGCAGCTAACTCGTAATTTTTTTTTATCAGTCAAACCATTCTCTTGCTCTATACTTTTACTTTCACCATCAACTCTATCACTTTTAAACTCGCTCTCTATGCTATCTGACGTTACATCACAATTTTCTATCACACATTCACAATTTTCTATTGCATTCTGACTTTCATCCACTATGTCAATCTCGCGACCTGAGACACACTTCAGATCCTCGCTTTCATGACACTTTCGGCACACTTCCCCACTACTTTCACTCTCAAACCAAGCTCCAGCCGCTCTTGGCAAAGCATACATTCCACAGACCTTACACTGGACGAATTCCCTTTGTTACTATTATTACTGCATCCTCCATGGAGTCGGCAGACTTACTGTTGGAGGTTCATTCAACTGACAACATATTTATCATACCAAATCTTAAAATCCTTAATACTCCTTGCATTAACAACACATTTTGGTAATGCATTCCATTTACTGACAATTCTCCATGTAAAAATTCTACTCCTCACACTTCTCTTCACCCCACTTTTACATAACTTCCAGGGTGTTTTTTCCTCTCGCCTTCTACACTTTTTATAATCCCTTCTGGATTAATCCGATAACATCTTCTCACCAACTTAAATGTCGCTATCATATTATCTCTTTTCCTCCTATCCACCAAACTCTGCAATCCACATTTCTTTAACCTCTCTTCATAGCCAGCATTCAGCCAGCTAGCCTGGCTAGCTGGGTGGTTAGCTTATCTGCCCTCCAGCCAAAAGGCTTCAGGTTTGAATTCTGCTGGGCATGGATGTTTGTGATGTCTGCGAAAATACTACTGGTGGTGGTCAGTGGTAGATGATGCCGGTGTAGTTTTGGTCAGTTGGAGGATTGAGTGGTGGAGACAGAGTTGTGGAGCGGGTGCCCTCCCTCGATGAGTCTTTGGACTCCTTGGAGATGTCAAATAATAATAATAATAATAAAAATATTGTCTTAGCCACTTATCTTGGGATTGTCTGTAATATTTCCATCACATTGAAAATGAGGTGACCAAATTTGATCACATAGTCCAAAGGTGGTCTGATCAGTGCTTTATACAGTCGTACAACCACTTCATTATCCCTAGATGTTAGAGTACTTCTTATGATAGTAGCACTACAATGTGTAGCCTTTGCAACACTTGCAGCATGCCCTCAGTCTGCTGTCAACCATCACTCTCTAATCTCATCCACTTACTCCAGTACAGAACCATCAATATAGTACACAGCCTTATATTTCTGCATTCCAAAATGCAACACCTTGCACTTACTAATATTAAAACTACACCCCCCCCCACTCCTTTGTCTAAGTCAAAAGTCTATTCAAATCTTCCTGAAGGTAATTAACATAACCAGTGCTACTTATAATTGCCCCAACCTTTGCATCATCAGCAAACAAATTAAATAGCAGGGGCTCAAGAACAGAATCCTGGGGTATACAACAGGTTACCCTCATTTTTTGAGACACTGCTCCATCATACACAACTTGCTGGTATCATTCAGAGAGCAAATCTCCAATCCATCTGCCCAGTATACTATCTATTCCTGTCCTTTGCAGCTTGTACACTTCCTTGTCATATGGTAATCTATCAAATGCTTTTGCAAAGTCCAAGAATATCACTGTATATGATTCTCCCTTATCTAACACTCGTTACCTATTATAAAATGCAAGTAAATTTTTAAACAGAAGCTACCCTTTATAAATCCATGCTGACCATCATAAAGAATGTTATGTCCATCAACCCCTAACCAATCTCTCAAACACCTTGATCCCAACTGCAGTTACACAGATTGGTCTATAATTGGAGACTTCTGTTCTAGAACCGTGCTTGTGGAGTGGTACTATTTTGCCTTCTTTCCACTCCTTAGGCCAACTGTGGTACATATTCCTTAAGAATATGTGGTGATATGTCATCCATTCTCCTAATACTTGCCTCTCTTCTATATATTGCACTGCATCATTTAAACCAGTATGATATACACTGATAAATGCTCATTCAATAATTCCACTATATCCTTTGCAACTGTTATTCTGCTTCCATAACTATTCACTAGCATTAACCTGCCATAATTAGTCTTTCTCTTGCTTGCCACATAGCAGAAAATTTCCCCTTGAGTTAACTTTAGCCTGACCAGCTACTTTCTTCTCATACTGCACCTTTTCTTTCTTCACCATGTTTGTCACTTCCTAGCCTGCACTTTTATACACTTCATGGATCCGATCACTACCAACTGTCTTGTAACTCCTCTACAGCATTTTCTTTTCCAGCACAGCTTGCTTAATTTCACTGTTCATCCATTTCACTCCTACTCTATTTACTCGCTTAACCCTTGGTATGCAGTTATACATTGCTTGTGTCAGATACTGCATTATCTCCTTCTTTCATTCTATATTCCTGTAATTCAAGTCTCCATCAGCCTTCTTTTTACATGCCCCCACCAATTTGCCTAAACATTTCACAATTAGCATTCTCTACATTCACTAGCCTATAACATCATGCTATCATATATATTAGCCTATTTAATTTCAGCTTCACACCACACAGATTCAAAATCTGTGCATGTACTATCAACTTCCTCACTTTCTGGATACAATTCTCTGCTGTCATTAACAGCATTTCCCCTCATCTTTTCACATTTCTATCCTTCTGTAAAATTATATATCCCTCCATTTCTATTCCTGACATCGCATCATTCTTGGTTAATCAAGCTTCACTTATTCCATTTATCTTTGGGTATACTGACTCAATCAATGCAACAAACTCGGCTCTGTTGTTTCAAATACTTATGTCTGTCTAGAAAAATAACAATCCTGCATCTTTGAGGCCATTCTACCAGCACCAACATTCTCTATTCTAGCTGCTATATTATACCTCTCTTCAGTCTGACCATTTTCCTGATTCTGATTTTCATTCCTACCTGTCTCATCCTCACCTTTATGTGCATTCCATCACCTTGTGCTGCTGCAACCATATTCAACCTCATATCCATCTTCCTCCCATCATACAATCCATTTAGTTGTGCTATCTTGCTTCACAAGTGGTCTCTGATCATTTACTACATTAACTTCTTGACTCTGTGCCTTCTTAGAAAATAATAGCCTTTCTAAATGCCTAACACTAAACCTATTCAAATGCAATCCATCAACTTTAAACCATTCTAACTTTCCTTCAAATTCACTCCATAGATTTACAAACTGGAATCCCCCTTTGCTTTCATACAATGTCTTGCTATTCATAATCTTTGCTCTCCTTCTCAAGTTCACTATTGTCATATCTGGGTAACATGCTAACAACTTTTTTCAACATCACTATTTTTCTTTACCTGCCGCAACAAGTTTCTCAAGTCCCTATCGACGTTCTTTTTTTCCTCAACTTCGTCATTTGTGCCCACGACTACCACTAATTTTGATGCCAGGAAAGCATTTTTTGTGTACTTTATTAGTCATCACATCTCTAATGATAGTCCCCATACAATGATATGACTATCCTTTAACTCTTTCTTCATAATACTGATTTTCTCATTCTCATCAGCCAATCTCTTTAGATGTTTATTATCCTCTTCCAGATGTTTCATTTCGCTTTTCATTTTTTTTTTTTTTTAAACAAAGAATTCCAACAACACTACTGAAGGACATTTATATCCAAATGGGGGGGGGGGAATCAATACAATTTGTGATAAAAAAAAAAAAAAAAAAAAGCCATGCTATACACTCATTCTTACACTTTTTTAGAACACCTCAGATCTACTGCTATTCACTCATGACTCTAGCATCACTATTTTAGTAGTGATACAGTTATCTGATCAAGAGAATTATATGTTCAGATATTTCCATTGCTCTCATTACATTCCACAGTCTCTTATGATTAACACAATCATCTTTCGTATAATCAATAAAACAGACTTGCTTCCTTTTTGAAATTCTTTTGTCTCATGTTTGTTATCTGGTCTCTAGTTCATAAAACAGTTCTGACATTTCTCTGTCTCTGTTCACATATAGTTCCAGCCTTTTTTGGACTACTTTCAACATAATTTTACTTGCATATGTAATTAAATGGTTCTCTAATACTCTTGTTCTCTAGGATTTTTTATTTTTTTGAAATTGGAATGAATACCCATATTTTCTTCCAAATCTATTGCAAGATTGCAGTTAATGTATTAAAGTACATCTTTCATAGCTGTTCTCAACAATTTCACTGACACTCCAATCAGCTTCATTTTAAGATTTTCTTGTTGGCAGCTGTTCTGTTGCCAATATTCACTTTTCGACTATCATCAGTTTCACAATACACTATCTCCTTTCAATTGTCCTTCAGTCTTTCTTGTACAAATCCTCTACATACTCTTTTTTTTTTCCCCACTTCCATCAAACTTTTCCCAAATTACTTTTTTATTACTCCCAGTCTAGGGATTTCCTTTTAAATAGCTTGATTTATCTTTCTAAATGGATTTTTTGTTCATCCTGTATTGTTCCTTTTCAGTTTCCTTGGACTTTTTAAACCTGTCTCTGAAAATCTGCACTCAACAGTCTAGTTCTTTCTTTTGTTTCCCTGAAGTTTCACTTTTCTTCTGCTGTTTGAATAGCCTTTTTTGACAACTTTTTACACTATTTCTTTCTGATTTAATTGGGTTTTTCTTTGCTTCTTCTATTGTATTACTGTGCATTTTGATTCTTTCCACGGTTCTTCTAATTCTCTTCCTGTCTTATCCAAACTTTTTAACATCTTTGAAATTCCTACTTTAAATGCTTCATATATATGATTTAAATTGAACTTAATACAATCCCTTTATTTCTTCTTAGCTCTTAATTTCTGTCTAACTTTAGCAATCAGTAATTCATGATCCATTCCACAATCTGCACCAGATAGTGTTTTTGCTACTCTGATAGTACTTTTCCACCTTCTGTTGGTAGCAATATAATCTCTCTTAATTCTGAATTCACCATTTGAAGTCCACGTGTACAATCTTTTTGTTGAAAGTAAGTTGAAAGTTTGTGGTAATATCTGAGAGAATATGTGAAATAGTTGCTGATAGAAGTGAAAAGAGTGAGAAAGTAAAGATTGAGAGTCTTCTTCCTTGGTATGATAGGACTGAACTGAGAAGGACCATGATTGTTAATGAGAAGACTGTGCAGAAGGAATGGTGTGCAGCTTGTAGATGTGTGGAGGAATGATTTGATGAAAGAACTTGTCTTTGCCTGATGGACTGCATTTGAAAAATTTTAGAGTAAAATGTTTGGAGGAGTGTTGTTCACTGAGAGGTTGTAAGTGCAAAATTAAGGAAACCAGAAGTAGTGTGGGTTCAGCCACCAGTGAAATACATGAGTATGTGTACATAAATGATTAATGCAATGCAGTTCCAAAACCTAATGGGTAATGACATTACCAACTCTTTGTATCTCAGAGTGGTATGAATATCATTTGGGTTATTAAACCTTCTATCTTTTTTTTTCTTTATTGCTGTTCACTTTCTTCATCGAACCCTTTTTTTACGCTGTATTTTACTTCGAATTCTAATTGTTTTCTGCTGTTACTTTTATGCTATCCTTGATATGATTCCAGATATTTTCAATATTTCTGGTTGCATATTTTTCAATTTCTGTTTTAATTTACATTCGTATTTTCTTCTCTCCTCTGTTATATTTCATTTGTTGATATAACAAATTATATGGGTCTGTTTTAGGTCTATTCTGTTTAACTTGTATATTAATGATATAGGTGAAGATTTGGATGGAGATAAACAGTTATTTGCAGATGATGCAAAGTTGGGACAAACCATGAAGCGTAGTGAAGATGTTGTGGCCTTACAGGAAGACTTGAATAGATTGAGTGATTGGGCATGGAAATGGGGATGTGAGTTCAATGTTGCAAAAAATAAGGTTTTAAAATTTGGAAAACAAAGATAGGATGCAGAATTTATGCTTGGTGAGAATATATTGTTGGAGGTAGAGGAAGTAAGAAATCTGGAGGTGATAGTGGATAAGGATCTAAAATTTAGGGAACACATCACCAAAATTATGAAGACAACACAAAGGCTTCTGGGAATGATGCAGAGGACACTGACGTGTAGAAGTAGGGAGATTCTTGTTCCATTGCATAAGGCTTTGATTAGGCCACACATGGACTATTGTGCCCAGATTTGATCACCAGGTTTTCAGGATGAAGAGATGTTGGAAAGGGTCCAAAGGTGACTGACTAAGGTAGTTTCTGACCTCTGGAATGTTGAGTATGAGGAATGATTGAGAAGATGTAATTTGCAGAGTCTGGTGTAGAGGAGGAAGAGGGGAGATACGATAGCGACCTACAAGTTGGTAAGGGGTTGTTATAAGATCAATGGTGGAGAAGTTCTACAGAGAATAGTGGGAGATCAGAGGAGAACCAGAGGTCATCCCTGGTATCTGTATAAAGAGGGTGTGAGTAGGGGAGTGAGAGGCAGGTTTTTTTCGTGCAGAGTTGTGAATGATTTGCCTGAGAGTATGGTGTCTGCAAGGAGTTTGAGTGTGTTTAAGGCTCGGTATGATGAGATGTGTGTGTGATAAAAGGACCTCCCAGATGAGTCTTGGACTCCAATGAGGTCTTGGGGTGGTAATAATATCATCATCTCAGTTAATTTACATGTGCCAAAAAACATTTACTGTTTATTTTAACTTTAAGAATGGCACCAGTTGGAAAATGGTCACTATTACACTCAACTCCTCTTAAGCTCCATATATTCTGAATACAATTCCTATATCTTTTACTGATTATGATATGGTCTATTTGATAGAATGTATGACCATCAGGTGATTTCCGTGTTTGGTTGTGTATATTCCTCCTCATAAACATAGTGCTGCTTATTATTAAATTTCTGGATGTGACCAAATTGATTAATATTTCTCCATCAATTTCTCCAAATTTTTTAAAATCACCAAATAAAATGATTATATCCTGCCAGGAAATTTTTTATGATTAATTCCAGTTTTTCATAAATTTATCTTTTATTGACTCTTCTGCAGCTTCTGTAGGTCCATGTGCATTAATAAAGGTTATCTTGAACCATTTTGTTTGTATAGCTCACTTATTTTTTCATTAAAAGCTTCAAATTCGATCAGTGATAACCACAACTTTTTTCCTAATGATGAAACCTGTTCCAAATTTATATTTATCAGAGTTGTTTCCACCATAAAGCAGCAAAAGGCTCTCTTTCTTCAAATTTCCTTCTTCTGTCCATCATGTCTCTTGTATTGCTACTACATCCATTTTATATCTGTTTAATTCATGTATGATTTCTTGAAATGCTCCAACTCTGCACAAGCTTCTGACATTCCATGAACCTATTCGTATATAATTATTCCAAGGCCTGGGTTGATATCCATTTAAGTCCACCAAGTGAAGATCACTTAGTACATGTTTCATGACTTCTTAATTTTTTAAGAGATGGGGTTGTCGGTCCCATGCTCAACCTCCAACCTGGAGGAACAGGGCGACTCTTTGTGTGACCCACTCACCTGTGATCTTTGTCCAGCTTGGGAGGCCTTGCTGGTAGCAATGCTGCTGCCAGTATAGCTCACAAGATCATTGTAATGTGCAAGCCCCTTCTACTATGACAAGGTGGAGACACCATTGGGGAGGGGGGGGGATATACATGAATGCCAGAAGTATTACAAATAAAGGAGAGGGGATTTTGGCATGGGTCAGTTTGATTGCAAAAATTGTCAGCATCAGTGAGATGTGGTTGACAGAAAATATTAGTTACAGGAATAAAATGCAAAGGAGTATTGTATTTTTAGAGAGGACAGAGGGAATAAAAGAAGAGGGGTATTGCTGATGACAGCTGAAGAACTTTAATCAGCAGAAATAGAAATTAAGGAGGATTTTAGATCTGATGGAAATAGTTTGAGGCTATCTGGTACAAAACAGAGGTCATTAGGGCAAAATATATTGTTCATTGCTGCTCTAGAAAAGCAGATCCTCAGAAAGATGTGGAAGCCGTGCATTGGCAGATTAGAATAATGAATCCAGGCCAAGCATTCCGTATGGGGAGTATTCAACTATGGGGGATCTAAACTGGAGAGAGGAAAGGGTGAATGTCAAGATGAAAATGGAATTTATACAGTTACTAAGGGATAATTTCTTGTTACTTCCTTATGTAGGAAGTAACAAGAAGAATGATTATGGAAGGATAACTTTAATCAATGCGGTGGAAGAAGCCAAAGAAATAGTTGAGTTATACTCTTGTTAAGTGATACCTGAGTATCTTCCAGGTGGAGATTGTGACGTAACATTTGAGATAGATGAACTGGAGATGCTCAGCACACTGAAATATCAATGTGAATGCAGCAATGGGACTGGATTGCATGTTGGTCTGTGTGTTATGAGAATCTGCAGTAGAACTGACATGCCTCTGATCAAGTTGTTTAATCTAAGCCTCAGTTCTAGCAAGGTTCTAAGGGAATGGAAATAGAGTAAGATAGTTCCTTTATGGATTTTCATTCATTTAGGAGTGGTAGTTAAAATATTGGTAAAGTTGTTAAATATAAAGTGCAGAAATGAATAAATAGGAACATGCTATTCTGTATGGGCAGCACAGCTTTGTAAAAGGTAGTTATTGCTTCAGTAACTTCCATTTTGCAATAGAGAGACAGCAAAAACTCCAGATAACTGCAGTTGAAGTTAGTAAAGAGGTTCTATAAGATTGACACAAAAGAAATTTTTTGATGCATCATGAATAAAGAAAGAACTAGAGGTCACTCCTAGAAGTTGTGTAAGAGTATTGTTAGTAAGGGTGTATGAACTAGATTTTTTATTTGGAGAGTGGAGAATGAGTGGAATTGATTGCCAGAAGTAGTTCTGAGGGCCTGACAGTGAAATAAGTTTAAAAGAGGTATGATAGATATTGTGTGTAAAATTGGTGTGGGTCTCTGCAGAGAGTCTTTTAACTTCATGGAGATACTCATATAATAATAATTAATTGCTCTCAAACATGAAACTCCATCTTTCTCTTGCTTTGTTCTTCAAATGCAAACCAAATTTTTGTGATGCCACCTGTCCTCCCATGCTTGCATTCCAATTACCCACTATCAATAGAAAATCTCTTATCAGTGTTGCATGTAATTTGTTGCAGTTTACTGTAAAACTTCTTCACTTGCATCTGTGGTGAGTGCATACATATGTATGAGTGTGACATTCACTGGATATGCCTTTAATTTTATTTTATTCTGTCAGACAAGTTGTTCAAAATGTATTTTTCATATTGTCTTCTATGACTGTCACTCCATTTCTTCTAAAGCTTTCATATCTAGAGTAACAAATTGTATTCATCATTATCAAATTTACCCTTCTCTGTTCATCTTAGTTCACTAATTCCTAAATTCTTGACCTGAGTTCTTCTCATTTCTTTCTTTACTAGTTAATTTTCCTTTATGTGTAATTCTTGCATTCCATGTCTGTATTTTTGAAATTAACTATCAGAACACAAACTTCCAGAAGGCTTTAAGCTTCTTTTTTTCCCATCACAAATTTTTCTCTGATATTTCTGATCTGAATGTCTAATCTTCTGGCACTATATCTCAGACATTTCTTGGCAAAATGTATAGTGAAGTTGTTTGCTATTTCCTGCTTCTGTGTTTTGTAGTGCATGTTGGCCTTATTGATTACTCCTGTCTGCCATGGGAGATTCTACTATGAGAAACAGCAATTCTTCAGACAGCATAGCCAAGTTTGCCTTAAGTTCATCTCCACACAACATTGAGGTGTGCATCTGATTAGG
This sequence comes from Typopeltis vanoorti, assembly GCF_054136105.1. Lineage (NCBI taxonomy): Eukaryota > Metazoa > Arthropoda > Arachnida > Uropygi > Thelyphonidae > Typopeltis > Typopeltis vanoorti. The sequence continues at coordinate 87,578,249 of NC_143564.1, read as the reverse complement.
AGAGGGAATGTGGTGATAACAAAGTTAAAATAGGCAGCATTTGGGGAATGTTTGTTGAAACCTCAACCTGTAAACAACCAAACCCCAAAGATAATGGAATGGATATCACCAGACAGACAAACCAAGAATATGATAGACTATATTATTGTAAACCAAAGATGGAAATAGAGTATCCTAAATTGCAGATCCTTTGCTGCAGACTGTGGATTAGACCATAAGCTAGTATTAGCAAACCTAACAATAAAGTTAAAATCTGAAAGCACTTTTAGAGTCAAAAGGAGACTGAATGTAAAAAAACTACAAGACCACAATAATCTAAGAAAATATCAACTAGAACTAGATAAAAACCTGAAGGAACTACCAAAACAGAATATAAAGATTGAAGAACATTGGTGCAAATTAAAGGAAATAATATTAAAATCGGCAGAAAATACAATAGGTTACATAGAAAGAGGAAGTAAAAAGGATTGGATCTCGAATGAAGTAAAAAGGTTAAGCAATCAAAGGAAAAGCATGAAATTAAAACAGAAATGAATATAATAGATTAACCAGAGAAATTAGAAAACTAGTTAAAAGAGACGAGAATAATTGGTTAGAAGAAAAATGCAAAATGGCAGAGAAGCTATCAAAAGAAAATAACCTCCGTGGATTATATAAACAAATAGACCAAATTAGCAAGACACGGACAACAAAAATGATAATGATCAAAAACAAAGAGGGACAACTAATTGAAAGTAAAACAAAAAGAATGGCCAGATGAGAAGAATACTTTAGAAACTTATATAATAAAAACAGCTCTCAGGATATTACTAATCCAGCCACTGAAATGGAAGAGGAAACAAATATCTTTACCAAAGAAATAATAGCACACAGCATAGATAAACTTAAAACTAGGAAAGCACCTGGTATTGATCAAATACATGCAGAATTCTTAAAAGCAGGAAAGGAACAACTTTTGGAATCATTATAAACATTACTTGAAAGGATCTACAAAAATGAAGCAATACTCACTGATTGGACCAAATCAGTTATAACTCCTATATACAAAAAAGAAGATAAAACAGAATGCAACAGTGGTTAGCGTATCTGCTCTCCAGCCAAAAGGCTGCGGGTTCGAATCCTGCCATGGGCATGGATGTTTGTGATTGTCTGTGAAAGTACTAGTGGTGGTAGTTGGCGTTGGTATTAGGTGATGAAGGTTGGTGGAATAGTGAAACGAAAAGTTGTAGAGTAGATGCCCTCCCTCGATGAGTCTTTGGACTCTCTGGAGGTGTGATGTAATAATAATAATTACAGAGGCATTAGCCTCCTCAGTATTCCAAGTAAGGTTTTTACGAAAGTACTCCAGAAACAAATTAAGCCATGTACAGAACTAGCATTAGGAGAAGAACAAGCAGGCTTCAGACCAGGATGAAGCAAAATTGATCAACTATTCACCTTAAGACAGCTAATAGAAAAGACACTAGAGTACAACCAAAGTTGGTGTATAAATTTCATACTTTCGTCAGGCATTTGATTCAATCCATAGAAAAGAACTATGGAAAACTATGAAATAGTTTGGAATTCCCAACAAAACCCATAAGAATAGTAAAGAATCTATACGAGAAATCTGAAAGTGCAGTACGAGTGGTGGACATCTTAACCAACTGGTTCTACACAGAGAATGGAGTAAGACAGGGATGCAATCTGTCACCAGACCTGTTCAATCTTACACTGGAAGAATCTACCGGTAAGGCCTTAAACAAAAAAGACTCTGGAATCAAAATATATGGGAAAACTATAACAAATTTAAAATTTGCAGACGACATTGCATTACTTGCAAGCACGGAAGAAGATCTACAATGAATTTCTGATGAAATAAAGGAAGAATGTATAAAATTTAGATTAAACATAAATATACACAAAACAAAAACTATGCAAATATGAAAAAGAAACACCAATCTGAAAATTGAAATTGATAGTAAGAATCTAGAGCATGTAGAAAACTTCACCTACATTGGAGGAGTAATTGAGTACAATGGTGAAATTACAAAAGATATATAAACAGACGAATCAGTCAAGTATCCCAAACTTTTGGATGACTTAATAAAATATGGAAGTCAAGAGACACCAAGCAAGTAACAAAAGTAAGAATCTATGAGACAATGGTCCTCCCAATACTCCTCTATGGAAGTGAATGCTGGAATCTCAAAAAGACTGAAGAGAAAAAATTATTAACTACTGAAATGGGTTGGCTAAGAAGATTACTTGGAGTATCTCTGCTGGATAGACTAAGAAACGAAGACATAAGGAAATGACTAAAACAAGAAATAACAATAATAGACAAAATTCAAGAAAGAAGACTGTGATGGTTTGGCCATGTGACCAGAATGTGAACAGAAAGATTACCAATTAAAATCCTGAATACAACGATGGAAGGTAAAAGATCCAAAGGGCAGCCCAGAATTAGATGGATAGACAAAATAAAAGAGGACCTGAAAACCAAATCACAATAAGCAACACCAAACTGGACATAATTGTTCGGACTCTCCAGGGACAGACAGAAGGGGAAAAAGTTCATTTGGCATCATCCACATAGATGATGGAAGAAAGAAGAAGAAGATAATTAAGTGAATATATGCTGGTTGCTGGTCTCTTGACATTATATGTATATTTTAAATTAAAACTTAATATTAGTCTTCATTGACTAAAGAAAAAATGAAAGAAACAGCACATGCTAAAAAAAGAAAAACAAAAATTGGTTGCAATAATCTGGGAAGACATGCAGTTGGTTGACATGAATTAAAAAAAGATAAGTATTAGTAGTAAGCAAGGATTTTATTGTGTTTATTACATTACCAATGCTGGTTTTTTAATTTGCACTATTGAAATTGACAATCTTTTGTGTGATTGATGTTTTTTGTTAGGATATTATTGAAGTGGAGGTTAACAGAATGAAATATATGGTGGGGTGTTTTTACAGACCCTGGCGGCTTAGTTGCAGGAGATGAAGAAATGCATTGCCAATTTAGCGTTATAGGTACCAAACTAATGATCATTATGGGTGACTTTAATTTTCCAAACATTGATTGGGTAGAAGAGAAATCTCATGATAAGAAAGAAGAGGAATTTATTGAATTGTTGCAGGACAACTTTCTCAGGCAGCATGTGAAAGAAGGAACTCTAGGTCAAAGAGTGTTGGATTTGTTCATAGTGTCAGAAGAGATCTCCGTTAAGAATATGGCTATTTTACCACCAATTAGTGACAGTAACCATGCTTCCTTGGGAAGTATCTGGTTGTATTGATGCTCTAATTAAAACAGGTTACATGCTGAACTACCACTTAGGAGAATACTATCTTTGGTCCCATGATATCAGTTACTGAATGGGAAAAATGTCAGCAATGCATTGGAATCTTTGAAAAAGTGCTTAAATGAAGCAATATCTGAATGTATCCCTAGCAGTGGTGGCCTATATATAAGCACTGCAACGCCTCAAAGGAAAAAATTAAAAATTAAAATTTTGTTTGTGTTTATAAATAATAACAATGCTTACAACATTATATAAATGCAATACAACATGTTAAAGGTTACAGCTTATGTTTCGACAGTGATTGAATAGTTAATAATTGGAATTGTTTGATTAACACTTTAGATTATGAATCTAAAATACACTGCGATCTAACGCAGTGTCGATATTATCACGTTCGACCAATCACAGTCAGACTTGCCGATATTCGTTTGCACTTGTGTTGCACGTTACAAGTCATTCCAACACTGCTCATTTGGGCAGTGTATCGCATGCTTGAGAGTTATTTTTGTGCGATACGAAACTTTTATTATTGGTGTTTGTTCATGGTGAGGGTGAAATATTTTTAATAAAGCAATTTTTTAATATGTAAATTTATTTATTAATAAATTGGTTACTGATTAGGAAAAAAATAATTTTTTTATTTTGTATATGCAGCACCCCCACTTAAAATTTTCACCGGCCGCCACTGATCCCTGGTATTCGAAGAATAAATAGGTTGGGAGTGAAATTGATGTGCTACCTTATTAAGCAAGAGATCCACAAGAAGAAGATGATGATGTGGAAAGAATATCATGAGAATAAAGAGTGAGAGGAGTTATGAAATATATAAAGCTCAGGCCAGAAAAGTAATGAGTATAGTGAGGAAAACTAAATCAGAGTATGAAAAGAAATTGGCCAGCTAAAGTCAATCCAAAAGAATTTTATTATGCTGCAAGCAAAAGAAAGAATGAATGTGGAAGAATAACTTTATTGAATGCAGATGGTACTCGAGTGTCAGAAGCTAATGAGTGTTCATTTAATGCATGCTCACTTTGCTAAGATATATCAACTAGGTGTATGTAACATGGTGCACACTGATATTGCTACATTGGATGAAGAGTTAGAGGTTCATGAAAATGAGGCTGAAGAGCTGTTGCATAACCTGGATAAGAATTTGTCTATAGGGACAGATGGAATATCAGCCAGTTTGCTAAAGGAATGTTCAGCCAAATTGGCTATGCCTTTCACATGTTTGTATAACTTGAGTCTCAGCTCAGGAATGGAAGGAATGTATGATAGTTCCATTGTGCAAAGGTGTTGCAAAAACTGATGTGTCTAACTAACGACCTATCAGTATCTCTGGTGTGGTAGTGAAGATTTTTAGAGAAGTTGGTAAAAACTAGCATACAGAAATGGGTAGACAAGCATTCTACATTCTATACTCTGCAGGGAACAGCATGGGTTTACTAAAGGAAGGTCATGTTTTAACAATTTGCTCATATTTTATAAAAATGTTATGGCAGAGTTGGATAAAGGGAATGGATACACTATGATAACGTTGGATTTTTCTAAGGTATTTGATAGGATACCACACCAAAGGCTGTTGCATAAACTGGAGAATATGGGATTAGAATATAAACTCTTGACTTGGATCAGTGGATGGTTGACAGACAGATATCAAAAAGTGGTATACATTAGGTGTGAATCTGCCAGATTTAAGGTGACCAGTGGTGTACCTTAGGATTCAGTCCTTGAGCCATTATTGTTCAACTTATACATTAATGATATCAGGCAGGATCTAACATCAGATGTGCAATTGTTTGCTGATGATGCGAAGATAGGCAGAGCAATCAGGGATACTACTGATATTCAGCAATTACAAAATGATTTGAATAGACTGGAAATCTGGGCAAACGAAAATGGCTATTAGTTTAATGTTAGTAAGTGTAAAGTTATGCACTTTGGCATGATTAGAATTCCAATGGCATATTATATTAGCTGGGTCATGCTACAAGAAACTGAAAAGGAAAGGGATCTTGGCATATCGGTGGGTAGGAATTTAAAGTTCAAAGGTCACATAGCAAAAGTTGCAAATACAACTCAGAAGATAATTGTGATGTTGAAGCGAACCTTGACATATAAGGAAGTCGTTTTGCCTATTTATAAGACTTTGATAAGAGACCACACCTGGATTATTGTGCACAGATTTGGTCTCCTGAGTTCTAAGGAGATAAAGAAGCTGTAGATAGGATGCAAAGAAGAATTACAAAGATTATATCCGGTTTATGGGATTTAGATTATGAGGACAGATTGCGAGTATGTGGATTGTAGACTCTGGTTAACAGGAGAAAGAGGAGTGATATGATAGAGGTCTATAAACTTTTGAATGGGTGATATAGAATATCAACTGATGAAATTTTTCGTTATATGGAAGGCAGGGAGAGAACAGGGGCAGCATCCATGGAAGTTAAGTTTGTTCATAGTCAAGAAAGGGATAAGAGCTAAGTTTTTCTCCCAGAGAGCAGTGAGTGAGTGGAATAACTTGCCCTTAAAGATAGTGAGTGCATTCAGGAATGAATTTAAGGGAAGGATTGATAGCTGGTCTGGGTGATTTATAGCCTCCCTTGATGAGTCCTTGACTCCCTGGTCTCAAACAACAATAATAATAATAAAGTTATTGTCTCTGTATAGTTTTTTGTGTGAATGGTGTGGTGTTTTGTTAGGATATTATTGTCATGGTATTGTATTGGTCATATTCAACATGGAAGCCATCATGTAACTTATCATCCAGTCCACAACCATTTTAAAGATTACGTTATTCATAGTATAGTTAATGGTTTTCTATCTTGCTATGGATGGGGTATGTATGCATCCCATAGTTTAAAAATGTGACAGATGAAGAACTGGAATTTACGTGTGTGTGAAATGTAGGAAGTGGAAAAGGCTGGGAGACATAAGTTTTTCGATCTTGTGATTTAGCAGCAGCGGTGATGGTGATAATGTTTTGGAAATGGATGAATGTCAATTTGTGAATACCAGTGGTGTGTTGGAGAGTGAAGAGAATGTGAAATATATTACATATGGATTTGACTTCGGACATGTGGTAGATGGAAAGGTTTGTCTGATGACCATTAATGTGCATGTGTGTGTGTGAGTTTAAGTTGAAAGCACGATGTGTGGAGAAAGAAATATAATTGCTGAGAGGGGGATGGACAGAATGAAGAGCGAGTTGAGGAGGGTGAATGAGGAGATTAGGAGGCTTGAAAGGTTGACTCGTGTAAGACCAAGAATAGGTGTGAGAGAAGGGCATGAGAGAGGACAGGTGAGAGAATGGAAGAGACAGGGGATGATGGGAAATTGGAGAAAGTAGAGTGTCGAAGCAAGGAATAGAGAGATGAGAGGAAGGACAGAAAGTGGGAGAGAAAGGAGAGAGCGATTGGAAACAGAAAGAGTTAGGTATGCCAGTGAGAGAAGGATGAAAGAATCTGTTCATAGTATCATGTATGGAAACTCAAAGATTTGCAGTGTGCAAAGTAGAATACTAGAGGAGTGCTTGCTGGGTGGAATGATAGAGAGTGGAGGCATTGGCAGAGAAGAGAAAGAGAAGTGAAAATATAGAGGAAATGGTAAATGGTTGATACAAATGACCTGAGATGTAGTGTGGATCATATAGCATAAGATTTGATGTTAGGGACAGTGAAGTACAAATGTATCAGAGGAAAAATAGTGAGCATATTTCCATGGTATGATAATGCAAAGTTGGAGGAGAAGAACATGAAGAAGCTGCATTCAAACGTATAATTACATTTGAATGCAGAAAGAAGATGCAGGCATTTGGAGGGACTATTTTCCTTTCAGGAAACTAGAATCGCAAGGGTGGAATGTAGTAGGGATGGCTTCATGGAGATAGTGGTTTGAGAAATGAGAGGGTGTACACTCTATTGCAGAGTCAGATGGAGTATAAGGGAAGCAATAATGGCTATAAGAATACTGGCAATGCACTCATTTTTCTGTATATAAATGCCAGGAGCATGAGGAATAAAGGAATGAGTTTGTGGCATTGACTAACTCAAGTTGTTGGTATCAGTGAAACTTGGTTAACTGAGGAGGATGCTCTAACAGGGATAGAAATCAAATGGTATAGCATATTTTGACAGGATAAGGAAGATAGAATGGTGGTGGAGTGTTACTCATGATAAGACATGAATTGTGCCTTCTCAGGTTGGAGAATCTCAGTGAAAAAAAGAATTTGGCTTTGAAAGAAGTATATGGTGCAAGATAGACGTTTATAAGCCAAGGTATTTAGTAGAATGTTGCTACAGGGAACTAATGGGCAGGGATGTGCAGTATACTGCCTTCCCATGGTGTGACCTGATTCCACAAAAGGGGACTCTGGTGTATGCAGTAAGGATTCCTGCTGCAAAAGAGCAAATGCTAAATAGACCATTCATTAGGTGATAAATGGCCTTCATTGTCAGTTAGCACCATCCCTGATTATTGGATGCCTGAAGTAGCAAAGGCTATGTTTGGCCTCCATTTCTCCCTCCTTCCTCCATGTAGTTTGAGTGATGCCATCCCAGGGCATGTCTAACATGATGAGACCTAAACCTGTCTCCATTTTTTTTGGGGGGCGGGGGGGTACATCAGTTAAACAGTGGTAATGCAAGCCAGCCATGAGATAGTATAGGTCCAAATCAGTCAGTAATGAAGGAGGCTTTCTAATCAACTGGTGCATAATTATGCCACCACATACTCTGCCAGGTTGTGCCTGGTGATAGAACCTAAATAATGGTATGTGGGAGGCATTGTTGAGGCCATGGAATGGCAAGGATACTGGTTGCTCTTTATGTGGTATCATTTATGAATATCTCCTCCCACTGCATCTCCCTACTCTTTCCTTTCATCTAACAATAAACCAAAACTGACAGGTAAAGAGTGATGACAGCAACACTCTCAAAATAAATTTTCCACAACAGCCAATTCATCCAAACAAATCAAACATACAATATTCCCAACATACCAGAATTCCTACCAAAAAAAATAATTTTTACATTCACTCTGCTAACATCAGTATCATAAATTCCAACATAAACAACATTTATCACCACTTACCAGATCTCCTCTTAACACAAACACAGATTGCAGCTATGCAGTTCACCTGCAATTTTCCAAATTATACTCTTCATGATGATTCATTTATGCCACAGCAGTGGCACCTTTTGCCTAGTGTGCATTCATTACCATAGAACAGTGGTGTTCAACCTTTTTTACTACGCGAGCTACTTTTCCATAAAAAGTTATTCAGTGATCTACTCTCTTATATAGATCACGTTCCCCCAACCTTCTATCTGATTATGCACAAATAAACAACTAAAAAAAAAAAATACACAACTAAAAACTTTATTTGTGTATTTAAAAATTTATTTATCACTTTTAATTATTTTAATACAACAAATATTTTAATACAACAACAAAAAAAATATTGGAATAAAATATTTATTTCTCTATTTTGGAAAACCAAAGTTAGAAAAAACAACAGATTGATTACAAACTCACAAGTTACAGGAAATGCTGGTTGATTAAAAAAAAAGTTCATGTGAAATTTGGCATTGTTTGGGCCTCTCAATATTTTCATAGTCAAGTTGATATGAAGAAGTCAATCGCAGACAATCATCCATCATTTGTAATTTGGTTTCTTAATTGATTTTTTATGACGGTCATATTTGAAAAAGCGGATTCTGACAAGTATGTCGATCCGAAACACGACAGAATTTTTCGCACAATATCATATAATATTGGGAATTTTTCATGTGCATACTTCCAAATGACTTCATTGTTTATTGATTTTAAATGTAAACTATTCTGAATGTTTATTATCTCAAGATCTTCTTCAGCTTGGTTTATATCAAACAGCCCACTAATTTTATTTGAAATTTCTGTGATGTTCAAGTTTTCTTGAAATGGATTATTGATAAAAGATACAATCATTTCAGTTTTATTAAAATCTTTAAATCTTGAATTTATTTCTTCCTGAACTAATTCTATTTCACGAATAAATTCTTTTAAATCATAGCAAAGCATTTCTTGATTTTGTTCAAAAAATTTTAATAAATATGGGAGATGTCTAAATTTGCGGTCATTTCTATTTTTCTTTAAAAGTAAGTATTGTTGGAAAGTTTTTATTGAACTTAACATGTCAATTAAATTTTTATCTCTACCTTGTAACTCTAAATTTAAATTGCTTATTTGCATACAGAAATCTACTAAAAATGATAAGTGTAACAACCATCTTTTATCACTGAATTGTGGATAAATATCTCCTTTTTCATCAAGAAAAATTTTTATATCATTAATTAATATAAGAAATCTTAAAAATTGACTTCTGCTGAGCCAGCGAACATTATTGTACAACAGAAGTTCCCTATCATCATCTGCCCGTCATTTAAAAAACCGCCGTTGTAGGGATTTTCCTCGAACAGAATTTACAATTTTAAATGTAATATCCAAAACAACTTTTGTGTTTAATCATTTACTACACAGTACTTGTTCGTGAATAATACAGTGGGACGTTAAAAAATCTGGATATTTATCATCGTTTTTACATAATGAAATGAAGCCTGATTTATTACTTATCATTGCAGGAGCACCATCAGTAATAATAGACACAAGTTTAAAAGCGGAAGTTTGTGTTGTTTCACAAATTCATCAAATGCCGAAAAAATGTCTTCTCCCCTAGTCCTTCCCAATAATGGTATAATTTTCAAAAGTTCTTTATTTGAATAATCTTGAAATACCATGCGAATAAATACCATTAACTGAGCAATATCAGTGAAGTTGTTTGATTCATCAAATTGTAATGAAAACGCAACACACTGGTGAATGTCTGACATTAACCTGGCCTGAAAACTTTTCTCTGGCAATTGGCACTCTTGCTTTCGGCAATTTGAAACCTTGTCTGTGGCCTAGAAGTAGTCTCTCTCTCTCTCTCTCTAGCGACATCTCGAACCGAGAAACTCCTTTCTGGAAGCGGGGAAACACCTCTCTCAAGCAACGTGGATCCAGGCAGTCTCTCTGTCGGCGACTCTGGACCGGGCGGCCTCCACTCTGACAGCAATTCTGGAACCGGGACCCCTTCTGCTTGCTTCAGTCCCTTTTTATTAGGCCTCCTCTGGGACCTCACACGAAGTTTGGCAACCCCCAAAGAATCAGTATGAGTCTTTCATCTTAAGTTTCAAGTTCAGCACGCCTTTTGTTCTCCTCTGCTTTCTTTCGATTGTAAGTTGCTGGCCATCGGAAAGTTGTTTGACCTCTTTCTTACTGACTTCGGAGATGTTTGCACTGAGCCTGCAAGCCTTTCTCATATCTTTCTAATGTCGCTATGTACAGCTTTGGCGACAAAAACATTGCCATTGTTTTTAACATCTAACATATTCTTATTAAAGCAGTATATATAGTTAGCTTCAAAAGAGTTATTTACAAAAACATCTAATACAAACAAAGTTTTTTTTTTTACAATATTCACATGGGACTTAACCTAAGTAAAAAATCGATGTAATGTGCTTGGGAATATTTAATATTTAAGCTACAATCGAGTTTTTACACTTTGCTTATAATTGTATTCACTCAGCTCGCTGTTTGATTTCCACTGATCCAAATTAACTCATTTACCCGACTTATAAGAAAATTACAGATTTGACAATTTTAAGAAGAAAAAAATAAACAACAGCAATACTTAAAGCGAATTAAAAATAATACAAAATAATGATAAATAAAATATCATGTTTTCAGTTTTAATTAAATTTGTAAGTAAGGAGGAATACATAAAAGATCGACCAAAAATCGTGCATTGGCATGAAGGCATTCATCTCTCGTTCCATCCAAAATTCTGATACACTTTCCAATACTTGATTTAAAAGGTGATGCATGAAAGCAGTTGAACAAGAAAAACTCAGCTTACTGGAGATGGCTTGCATTAAGTACCAAAGCTTTACTCTGCCTATGCAGAAGTAAGCAGTAAATGTACATCAACTATGAGCAAATCCAACTTTATAAGAACCACTGGCAGTAAACTCATCTTTTGTCCAGTAGAATGACAAATTTAGAATTGCTTGCTTTTGATGTTCTCTGGGTGAAGGTTTCATTGCTCCACTTGGTAACATTCATTTGCTGCATTTACTGGTTTCCAAACTCTGAAAACTGCTCTGACCTCTTCACCTTCCTCTCCACGAAACTGCATCTTCAATGCAGGTATCCAAATACATAGGTCATCTTCGTAGGTGTCCTGCATGTCCAAAACTCCAATTAAGCTTTTGCTATAGCAATGATCTAATGCAAATCGCACACTTATCTACCTACCTAGCCGAATTTCTTATAATTCTCTGCACTTTCCTAATACTGTTGATTTTTATTTTTTAACTAGTTCTCCTTCCAGACACACTGTAGGTTACCTCTCCTCTTGGCAAATCGGACCACAATCTTGTGGAAGTTTTCAGTTTCACAGAATGCCTCCCTCCTCTAACCACACCCAGCCTCTTATCCTTTGGCACTATAAAGGTACCAAGTAGGATGACCTCTGGAACTACTACTCTCCTTTCCATGATGGCTATTATTTCTGTTGTTCTGACCCAGACACCTGTACTGAGTGAGTCACAGAAATCATCAGCACTGGCATGAAGGCATTCATCTCTCATTCCATCCAAAATTCTGATACACTTTCCAATACTTGATTTAAAAGGAGATGCATGAAAGCAGTTGAACAAGAAAAACTCAGCTTACCAGAGGTGGCTTGCATCAAGTCCCAAAGCTTCATACTCTGCCTATGCAGAAGTAAGCAGTAAATGTACATCAACTATGAGCAAATCCAACTTTATAAGACCCACTGGCAGTAAACTCATCTTTTGTCCAAATGGTATCTGTGCCTTCTGGTCCCTCGCAAAAGCCATCAACTTCTGCTCACTTTTTCCTCAGAATGAGTATGGTTTGGAAGGGCTAAGGACATTTCTGTAACAGGCCATTAGGCCTAATAAGTAAAAAGGAAGAAGAAGAATACTATATAGTGCTTCATATATATGATGATGAACAGCATATTTTTCTACCCACTGCAGGGCGAATGCCTCTCCCATTGCAGGAGGTTTGGGTCTACTACTCCCTTGGTGACCCAGTCCATATTGGAGAGTGTATCTATACTTGTGTGAATGAATGTATGAAGGTGGTTAATATTGAACTAAATGAGTGCATTTATTTATTGGAAATGATGACTGCAGTTTAATTCAAATAGATATGTTATTAAAAATTTACTTGTTTTGTGATGAAAAACTTGCATGTTTTTTTGCATGCTTGTGTGTGTGTGAAATTTACTGTTTTCAAGTAAAGTAGCATGGAAGTGCCTGTGCAACAATAATATTATACCCTCCAGATTCCATTTAGGTCTGCATAACAACATACATCCCCTCCCCATCTCCTCGGTGTCTATTTCCACTGTCCCTGCTTCAATCCATTTTGAAAACTCTAGTTTTCTTGCACTAATACTCTTACTTGTCCAAGAAAAACATTCTCTCCAGATGCCTATATCCTTCCTCATTCAAATGTAGTCCATCTCTAGCATGCAGTTCTCTTCTATCCTCAAATGCACTCCAAGCATCTACATAATTCAGGTGTCTCTTTTGAAACATTGTTTTCATGCCATTCATTATTGATGAATGGCATGAAAACTTTTCCCCATCATCTACATTATCATATCTTTATACATTATGAAGAGAAGACGCAGGACCAGAAGGCACAGATACCATTTGGACAAAAGATGAGTTTACTGCCAGTGGGTCTTATAAAGTTGGATTTGCTCATAGTTGATGTACATTTACTGCTTACTTCTGCATAGGCAGAGTATGAAACTTTGGGACTTGATACTTTATGCATGTGGCGGTGAATTTGAGCTGTGTAGAAGAAAGTGATTTTTAATTGGTGATTAGTCCGTTTTTTTCCCGTTTTTCTACGTTTTTGAGTGCTAAATCATTTCTCTGAATACGAGTGTACTTCAGTGGTTGTTTTTTGGAAGTTAGTTGCTGTCGCGATATAATATATTTTGGTTACCTTCGGAATCGAATGCATAACGGTGGCAGACAAAACGAAGCTAAGTTTTCATTACTGTATTTAGTTATATTTTATTTTATTTTATTTAGTGTACTTAAATATTTTGTTTTGCTTGTAATTATTTGTACTTTTTTTCCTATTTATTTAACGGAATTTATTAATTGAATAATTAACGATTACGCTACTCGGCAGTAAGGAATGATGACGGATTCAGCAGCAGTCGCAAGTGGCTTATCGCCAAGTCCTCCACCATTTAAGAACTCAATTATTAGCAATATCATAAGGGACTTTGTGGCATGCAGTACTTGCGGCATGTATGCGTCTCGGGAATTAGATATGTGGCTTGTGAAAGAGAGCAGAGAGTGTATATGCGCAAAATGCAGACAGTTGGAGGAAATAAGTGCATTAGAAATATCGATATCCGACTTTGTTGCTCCAGGAACGGGGAATGAATGTAGAAAGACAAGTAGTGTAATAGGAGAGAATGAAAAAAAGATATATATGAATGAGAAAATAATAATTGATCAACACTTGATCGGTTAACCAAATATTATTATTTACTAATTTATGATCAAGAAAACAACCTTCATGATGAATAGAGTCAATGGTGATACGAAAATCAAGGTACGCCGTTTTGAAATCCTAAAATGTAAAAAGGACAAGGTTACTAAACCATCTCACTTTTTTAAAACGTTGCCGTGATAACTGCATAATTCCTAAGTTTTTTTTACATCTTAAACCTCTTTTCAATACTAGACAAGCTAAAAATATTTATTTCAAGACATCGATGCTCCTCATTCGTGAAAGGTTACATCACACAAGATTTGTGCTTAGTCAAATTGACTCACAATGTTATGAACTGTTCATGGATCTATCCAGCTCTTTAGATGCGGAAATTTGGCAAGTCTTAGATAAAATGATCAACACCAGTTTCACCAAAGTTTTTAACAAAAGCAGACAGACCCAGATTAAAAAATTTAACCACCTCTATACCACCCACAATGAGTCTAAACCTTCTCTACCAGACAACCAAGTTATTCTTAATTTTTCAAACCACATCTTAAAGAAACCTGAAATCGACAGTCTCAAAAAGGGTTTCAACTATGCAATAGCTCCACAACAGATTCCCAAGATAGATTTCATCTGTAGTCTAGAAAAAGGAATCTCATTATTACCGCCTCACACAGCAAATGATCTAAGATTAAAAAGTTGCATAATACTTTCCGCACCCTATTCCACAAAACAAAACTTCTCATCACTGGATAAAAGAACTATTCGTGATTTAAAAAACAACAAAGACATCATAATACTTAAAGCAGATAAAGGAAACAGTACTGTAATACTGAACTCAAAGGACTATGAAGACAAAGTTAACCATCTACTTTCTGACTTGTCTGTTTACCGTCTTTTAACAAAAGATCCAACATTAAAAAATCACAATGATACCAATGAATTACTACGCAATTTATCTAACTGGCCAACAGACTTGATTAAAAAACTAAAATCGATGCATCCTTTAACTCCGAGACTCTATGGAGTTCCAAAAGTGCACAAAGAGGGTATTCCTTTACGCCCAATCGTTGATGCAATCAACTCGCCCACCTACTTATTGTCAAAACATCTCTCGAAACTCCTACAGCAATACATCCACAACTCAGAGAGTTACATCAAAAACTCTGGACATTTCGTAGAAAAGCTAAAAAACATCAAGTATGATGATCTTCTAGCCAGCTTAGATGTCACCTCTCTCTTTACAAACGTTCCCGTAGTAGAGGTCATTAATATCTTAAGTACCTTGTTCCCACGAGATATAACCGTATTGTTTGCTCACTGCCTAAACTCCAATTATTTTTCTTGGAAAAATAAAATCTATCAACAGTTAACAGGCTTGGCAATGGGAAGCCCACTCTCACCTTCATGTGCTGACCTCTTTATGGAAGACTTAGAAAACAAAATCCTATCACAAATTTTTCCTAGACCTAAAATTTGGTTTAGATATGTGGACGATATCTTTATCATATGGAACAATAACAAAGATGACATATATGATTTTCTCAAAAAGATCAACGCTTTCCATCATTCTATTAAATTCACTCTGGAACTTGAAAGAGAAAAACAACTTCCGTTTTTAGACATCTTAATCAAAAAACAAACTGATGGCAGTTTAAATCTATCGGTGTACAGAAAACCGACCAATACAGGTCGCTACCTACATTTTAACTCCTCTCACCACATATCACATAAACTCAGCATTATACACATGTTAAAGAAAAGAGCTATTTGCGTCACAACGGACAACAAGACCCTTCAAGATGAGTTAAAATTTATTTCCAACAATCTGTACTTGAATGGCTATCCAAGAAGACTAGTCAATAAAATCCTTTTCTCTGAACCACCACAAAGAGAACAAGAAGAGATTCAATATATAAAAATGATTGCAATTCCGTATGTAAGTGGCATCTCCAACAAGCTCGCCAATCTCCTCAAACAACACAAAATAAGAGTAGCATTTCAGCCTATAGATACTATTCGTAAACTACTAAGATCTCCAAAAGACAACCATCCTTTCTACAAATATGCTGGAGTCTATAATATCCCATGCTCATGTGGCTCTAATTACATCGGACAGACTTCGAGAAGCCTCGAAATCAGGCAAAAGGAGCACATTGGCTATGTCAAAAACAACAGACAGGACATTTCTGGCCTATCGTCTCATTTCTCCACAACTAACCATGTCATCGAGTGGGATAAAAGCTGTTTCCCTTACTTAGAGGAAGATTACCATTCGAGAATGTTCAAAGAAGCAGCCACAGTCGCCCGTTCTACTGTGAACCTTAACAGAAATCAAGGCATAATACTCCCAGAGATATGGAAAACCCTAATCAGAGCCTTAAAAATGGAAGAAATGAACTTTAATACAAACTGAAGAAGGTTCCTCAGCAACAGCTAGCTGATCTTGTACATGCGATATGTGTTTCACTCACGTTCGATACTATTTTATTTGTAATTATTCTAGTCAGTTTTTATTCTTGTCAGTTTTGCAGTTACGCATAATTGTGAGAGTGTCTAAACCTATATGTAAGTGCCCTGAAGAAGCCAACAGATAAGTGTGGCGAAACTAGTTGGTTCAGTTAATTAATAAAATTGATCAACACTTGATCGGTTAACCAAATATTATTATTTACTAATTTATGATCAAGAAAACAACCTTCATGATGAGAAAATAGTAGTTGATAGTGTGGAAGGTAAGAGTGACTGTGAAAGTTTAGGAGATGGTTTTGTTTGGGAGAATGAATTTAGATTAAGAGTGACTGACCTGCAGAGGGAGATAGATGAGTTGAAAGAGGAGGTGGAATGTCTTGTGAATGAGAGCAGAAGTATGAAAGATAAGATTAGGAGAATGGAAGAGATAAATGCAAGGAGAATCAGAGTAGGAGAAAGAGAGAGAATTTAGGGAGTATGAGTGAGAGGTATAGGGGTGCTAGAAGAGGAGCGAATGGAAACAGTAGAAGAGAGAGAATGAGAGAGAGAGAGAGAGAGAGAGATATGGAAGTGCTAGAAGAGGAGAGAATGGAAACAGTAGGAGAGAGATGTATGGGAGTGCTAGAAGAGAGAATAGCAGTAGAGGAGAGGGAATGAGAGAGACCTATGGGAATGAAAGAAGAGGAGAGAATGGAAATAATAGGAGAGAGGGAATGGTAAGAGGTATAATGTATGGCGACTCAATGATCCGTGTTCAAGATAGGATGCGTGAGGAGTGTTTGCCAGGAGGAACATTAGAAAGGGTGGCTATGGCAATTAAGAGAGGTGAAAGGGTGGATGAGATGATTGTGATGGTAGGAACGAATGACTTGAGTGGTAATGTAAGTTGGGCAGTGAGAGATATGAGGTTTTTGCTTGAGACTGCACGGAAGAAGACAGAGTGTTGCCTAGGTATGATAATGATGAGCTGAGCAGAAGAGTGGTGATATTGAATGGCATAATAGCAAGAATGTGTGACAAGAGAGGACTGGTATATGTGGATGCTTGAAGTGCATTTGAGAAAAGAGAGGAATTGTATGCGAGAGACCGTTTACATTTGAATGAGGAAGAACGTAGGCATCTGGAGAGATTGCTGTTCTGAAAGAGTCAGTGTGTCCCAGGGAGGATGATAGCAGGGGTGGCCTCTTGTGGGAATGGATACTTGGGAGAAGGGAGACGATATCAGGTAACGCTGAGCCCAGTGGAGTCTAGAAGGGATAATGCTGGATATAGAAACAATGGCATTTATATGCTTTATACTAATGCCAGGAGTATCTGGAATAAGGGAGAGGAATTGGTGGCGCAGATAGCATCAGCCTGGCCAAAAATTATTGGGATCACTGAGATGTGGTTGACAGAAGGAGATATAATAACAGGAATAGAAGTCGCTGGGTATACTATTTTTCGTCAGGATAGGATGGGAAAGTGTGGTGGTGGGGTACTGCTTATGATAAGTGATGACCTATGTCCTCCAAGAGTGGAGGCTTTTGGAAGGAAGTGAGACAAATGATTTTGAGAGCATATGGTGTGAGGTAGAGGTAGGCAAGACAGGATATTTAGTGGGGTGTTGCTACAGACCCAGGAGCACGGAGGATGGGGACCAGGAGATGTTTAGACAGCTAAGTTTGGCAAGTGCAAGAAGAATGATTGTTATGAGAGATTTTAACCACAGTAGTATAAATTGGAGAGAGGAAGATGCATGAGGAAGATTTCAATAGTGGAATGGAATTTCTAGAATTCTTGAGGGACAAATGTCTTAGGCAACATGTAACACAGGGAACAAGAGGTTTAAGAGTTTTAGATTTGGTTATAGCATCAGAAGAGTTGATAATAACTGAGACGACATCTCTCCCACCAGTTGGGGAGAGAGACCATATGGTTTTGATTTGGAAAATGAATAGACATGCAGGAGTATCAAAGAGACGGGAACTTATGTGGAATTATAATGCAGGTGATTATAATAGTCTTAGACGTCAACTTCGAGAAGTTTCATGGAGAGAGGAATTGGAAGGCCGGGATATCGTTAGTGCGTGAAATTGTGAAAGAATATTTGTTAGAAGCAATGGTAAGTTGTACACCATGAGTGAAGAAGAGGACACAATTTGGAGTAAAGTGGATGACAAACAATATTAAACAGGAATTGCATGTGAAAAAGAGGCTATGGAAGAGATATAAGGAGACAGGTAAAGAGAGGATGCGTGAAGAATACAAGACACAGGCCAGAAGAGTGACTAGTGTGGTAAGGAAAGCGAAACTGGAATATGAGAGGAGATTGGCCCTAAGATCCAAAGAAAATCCTAGGGAATTTTTTTGGTATGTGGCCAGTAGAAGGAGAAATGACTGTGGAAGAATGATATTGTGGGATAAAAATGGAAATAGAGTGACTGATGCAGAGGACATAGTGCAATTGTTCAATGACCACTTTATTGGAGTATTTCATCCTGGAGGAGTCAGTTTTAATACTAGAGGGATAGGGCAGGTTCAAGGTTTAGAGGTACAGGAGGAGAGTGTTTCAGATACTGAGAACTCTGGATGTCAATAAAGCTTTTGGACTGGATGGTATTTCACTATGAGTTTTGAGAGAATGTGCTAGGGGACTGACAGTGCCTTTAACCTGGCTTTTCAATGAAAGTCTGGCTTCGGCAAAGGTGCCCAGGGAATGGAAGGAAGGTAAGATAGTGCCGTTGCATAAGGGTGGTAACAGACTGGAAGTGCCTAATTATAGACCAGTCTGTGTGTCATCAGTAGTTGTTAAGATCTTGGAGAAAGCAGTGAGGGACCGTATACAGCACTGGGCAGATGAGGGTAATGTTATCTGTAAGAGTCAACATGGATTTGTGAAAGGGCGCTCTTGTTTTATCAATATGCTAGCCTTTTATAATAAAGTTACAAGAACATTAGATGGGGGAAAGGCATATACTGCAATTTTCTTAGACTTAACAAAGGCATTTGACAGGGTGCCACATGATAAGCTGATATTTAAGTTGCAACACATGGGTCTGGATGTCAGATTGGTCAACTGGATTCAGGATTGGCTGTCTGATAGGTATCAGAGAGTTGTGTATGGTGGAGCAGTTTCAAGGGGACAGAAGGTTACAAGTGAGGTCCCACTGGGCTCAGTACTAGGACCGATATTGTTTAACCTTTATATCAATGACATTGCCAGTGGATTGCAAGGGGATATTCAGTTGTTTGCAGATGATACGAAGCTGGGAAGGATTATTAGTAACAGTGCAGATGTGGTAGCCCTGCAGGAGGATTTGAATAAGCTAGATAGATGGGCAGATGAATGGGGGCTTCAGTTTAATGCAGCAAAGTGTAAGGTCTTGAGGTTTGGGAAACATCGATGGGATGCTGCATACTCTATGGGAGGAGTTATACTGGAGGAAGTTGGGGAGACAAGAGATCTGGGGTTGATGATTGATAGAAACCTGAAGTTTAGGGGACATATTGCAAAGGTGGCAAAGGTAACACAGAGGATTGCTGCAATTATGAGAAGGACTCTGACCTGCAGAGATAAGAGTGTTATCATTCTGTTGTATAAGTCTCTGATCAGACCACACTTGGATTATTGTTCTCAGATTTGGTCCCCATGATTTGAAGCGGATAAATTAACTGTGGAAAAGATACAAAGACAGATGACAAAGATGGTCTCAGGACTGTAGAGTTTGGCGGATAGAAGAAGGAGAGGTGATATGATTGAGACTTTTAAACTGTTGAGGTGTGGTTACAGGGTCGACACTGGGGAGTTCTTTCACTTGTTGAACAGCGGGAAGGAGTGATGACAAGAGGTCATCCCTGGACGTTATGAAAGGAAACTGTGAGCAAGAGGGTGAGGAGTGTTTCCTTTGCATGGAGAGTGGTTGAGCCGTGGAATGCATTACCTGATAGAGTGGTGAGGGCAAGAACGGTCAGTGAGTTTAAGGAGTGCTATGATAGACTTTGTGTTTCTTAGAGGGGAACCTCCCCTCGATGAGTCTTGACAGACTTTATATTCTTAGGAAGTACCGCTCACGATGAGTCTTTGGACTCCATGGAGGCCTGAATAATAATAATAATAATAATAATAATTATCATTATATTTATATTTATTATTTACACACGCACACACACACACACTTCTTGTGTGATTACTTCTTGTGTTCAAACGAATTCAAAATTACTTCTTGTGTGAATTTTGGGACACCCAAAATTCACACAAGAAGTAATTTTGATAGAAAACACAGGTTTTTAATTAAAAATTGTAATTTCTTATTGATTCATAAAGTATACAGTATAGGATTATGCATGGAATAGTATATCGGGTAAATGGCCTCCACGGCTTTCCTGGCACATACACACTCTTATGTCGAAATTTTCCCTGACCGTTTTGCATAAATGTGGCTGAATTTCGTTGATACAATGTTCCATTTCCTCCTTCAAGGCGTGGGTGGTATTGGGCTTGTTGGCATAAACCTTAGACTTCAAAAAACTCCAAAGAATAAAAGTCCAATGCTGTTAAGTCACATGATCTGGGCAGCCAATTCTGATCACCAAAATGGGAAATTACACGACCAGGAAATGACTCATGCAGTAATTGAATTGTTTCTCGGGCTGTATGGCATGTGGCACCGTCTTGTTGAAACCACATGTCGTCCACATCCATATCTTGCAATTTAGGCACAAAAAAAATGGATTATCATGTCACGATAGCAGGCTGTATGGCATGTGGCACCGTCTTGTTGAAACCACATGTCGTCCACATCCATATCTTGCAATTTAGGCACAAAAAAAATGGATTATCATGTCGCGATAGCGAGCACCATTAACTGTCATTGCCTTACCAGCTGCATTTTCGAAGAAGAATGGACCGATGATGCCTCCAGCCCAAAATCCGCACCAAACAGTGACACGTTGTGGATCCATTTGTTTCTCAACAATCACTCGTGGATTTTCTGAGCCCCAAATGCGACAATTTTGTCGATTAACGAAGCCATCAAGATGAAAATGAACCGCATCGCTGAAGATGATTTTGTTCGAAAAATAAGCATCCACTTGTTGTTGTTCCATAATCCATTCAACGAACTCTCTTCGCTGTGTGTGGTCATTTTTAATAACCCTGAACTGTCAGCTGTCACGCTGTCTTTTTTTTCCTCATTGGCAATACTTTACTGCACAAATGGTGCTAAATTTAAATCTTGCATGAATTTTGGGACAACATGTGTGTATATATATATGTGTGTATATATATATACATATATATTTATTATATTTATACATTATCATTATCATATACATTATCATACCAGGTGATGGAATAGATGGTGGAGATAGTATGCAAAAACAAATTAATGAAATGAGTGGAAGGAGGGGTAATTATTATGGGGGATTTCAACTATGGTAACATTGATTGGAAGGAGGAGAGTACACATGTGAGGAAGAAAATGGATTTTATTCAATTATTAAGGGATAACTATCTGGGACAGCATGTAATTGAAATTACCATGGGTGTGAGAGTGCTTGATCTGGTAATAGCATCTGAGAATTTGACTGTAATGAATATGACCATGTTGCCACCTATTGGTGAGAGTGATCATAAGGTCTTGACCTGGGAGGTGACTAAAGGTGTGGAATTTTCGATTAAGACAGGTTATATGTGGAATTACCATGCTGGCAAGTATGACAAGCTTAGGAGATTGCTTGGATCAGTGCCATGGCATGTACAACTGCAAGGGCTGGATGTCGATAGAGCATGGGAAGTGGTCAAGGAGCATTTACAGGAGGTTATGGCTGATTGTATACCTAGGGTCCGAATAGTAAAACAAGTAGGGGTTAAATGGATGAATAACACCATTAAGCTTGAGCTGCAAAAAAAAGAAACAACTGTGGAGGGAATTTAAACAAAGAGGTGACCTCTAGGCACACGAACGGTATAAAGTGCAGGCCAGAAGGGTAACGAGTGTGGTAAAAAAAGCAAAAGCGGATTATGAAAGGAAACTAGCTATGCAAGATAAAGAGAATCCCAAACAGTTCTTTCAATATGCTGCAAGCAAGAAAAAAACTGTACATGGCAAAATGATTTTAAGGAATGATGATGGTAAAGACTTCACTGAACCAGTCGATATAGTGGAGTTACTGAGCGCGCATTTTGCAAAAGCATATCATCCAGGTGGTGACAATGAAAAAATGAAGGAACCATTAGTTTATACGGGAATAGTGATGAATGAAGTGGAGGTGACTAGTCTATTACAGAACCTTAATGTGTACACATCTGTGGGATTGGTTGGTATATGACACGGGTCGTGCGTGAAGTGGCTAAAGAATTATCAGTGCCCTTGACCATGTTGTTTAATCTGGGTCTCGGGTCTGGTTTAGTCCCGAAGGTGTGGAAAGAGGGAAAAATAGTTTCACTGCATAAAGGAGGATCCAAGACTACGGTTGCAAATTACTGACCGATCAGCATATCAGGAGTCGTTGTCAAGGTCTTGGAGAAAGTAGTCGAGGGAAAAATACAGGAATGGATTGATGAAAATGAGATACTGTATGGGGAAAGCATGGCTTTGTGAAGGGTAGATCATGCCTCAGTAACTTGCTCAAGCTTTATAACATAGTGACGGCTGAACTGGATAAGGGTAATGGGTTTACAGTGATACTGCTGGACTGGCAAAGGCGTTTGACAGGATACCACATGAAATTCTAATCCGTAAACTAAAACATATGGGAATGGATATAGGGTTGGTGAGATGGATAGGTGGGTGGTTGATGGAGAGATATCAAAGAGTAGTTTATTCAGGAGTAGAGTCCAAAAGACGGCCTGTGACTAGTGGTGTGCCGCAGGGTTCTGTTCTTGGACCACTGCTGTTTAATTTGTTCATTAACGATATAGGGAAGGATCTAAGAGGAACAGTTCATTTGTTTGCTGATAATGCAAAGTTGGGTAGGGCGATAGTGAATGCAGAAGATGTCAAAGTCTTGCAGGACAACTTAGATAGATTGGAGTTCTGGGCTAAGGAGAATGGATGTCAATTTAATGTGACAAAATGTAAGGTTATGCATTTTGGGGTGAAAAGTTAGCAGCAGTATACCACATTGGTGGAACTGTACTCCAAGAGATTGATGAGGCCAGGGACTTGGGAGTGTTGGTGAATAGGGAGATGAAGTTTAGGTTGCACATTGCAAAAGTAGCTAAATCAGCTCATCAACTCACTTGGTTGTTGAAAAATACCTTGACGAGCAGAGACAAGCAAGTTATTGTACCTCTGTACTGAGCCTTGATAAGACCTCATCTCGACTACTGTGCCCAGATTTGGTCACCTAGGTTCCTTCTTGATGTGGGGAGGTGGAGAGGATCCAGAGGCGAGTGACTTAAGATGATAGCCGGTCTATGGAATGAACCATATGAGAACAGGTTGAAGATTTGTGGGTTGCAGAAACTAGTTGATAGGCGGAAAAGGGTCGATATGATTGAGACATTCAAATTGCTAAAGGGATTCTATGGGATAAATTCAGAGGATATTTTTGAGATCAGGACTGGTGGTGGGAGAACTAGGGGACATCTGTTGAAGCTGGGCAAGAGTGTGGTTAGCAGGGGTGTTAGAGCTGGGTTCTTTACTTTTAGAGTGGTAAATGAGTGGAATAAGCTGCCAAAGTCTGTTGTGGGTGCTATGATGGTGAGTGAGTTCAAGGGAAGGTATGATAGATACTGTGAGAATGTTATATAGTTGTGTGGACATGATGTTTAGGGCCTCTCTCGATGAGTCTAAGGGCTCCCTGGAGTCGCTTGCCATAAAAACTCAAGCATAAACCTCAAATCTCTTGCTATCACCTCGCTTAATTGCTATAGTCACTCTCTATCATTCCTCCAGGCAAAGCAATACCCTAGCATTCTATTTCACACTCCACCAATCATTGAATCGCCATACATCACACCTATGACTGCTCTGTTCTTTATATTGCTCACCTGCATCTCTCTCTCTTCTCCTCCTTGCATTACCACTTACCTGTCTTCCTGTCATATGCTCATATCTGGCTCTTGCACTATCTTTCTCTTAATCCCTCTTATCTAGTGGTTCTCCTAATCTCTCTTTCCTATCATTCTGATAACTCTCACTTCCCCCTCTTGTTTGCTTAACATCAGTTATTATTATTATTTATACAGGTACTCCATGAAGTTAAAACTCTTCATGAGAGACCCACACCATCCGTTAACACAATTCCTATCGTACATATATTCAAACTTATTCACTGTGATGGATGGTCACAGCCACCTCTGGCAATCCATCTCCAAGTAAGAACCTAGTCTGCACACCCTTACTAACCACACTCTTAGACAACTTCCAAGTGTGACCCATTGTTTTCTCCCTACTCCCATGTACTGAAAAATTTCTTTTGTATCAATCTTATAGAATCCCTTTTAGTAACTTACAAGTTTCTATTATGTCCCCTCTCCTCTGCTTGTTAGCTAAACTCTGCATGGTGCAGTCTATCTTCATAGGATATATTCCACAGACCTGTCACCATCTCTGAATTCTCTACACCACCTCCCAGTCTCCTAGAAATGCAGGTGACTAAATCTGTGAAAAATAGTCAACATGTGGCCAAATCATAGCCTTATGAAGAGGGATAATAACCTCTCTATCTTTACTTGTCAATGTGTTCTTTAGCATCCAAGTAATCTTCTGAGCTATTTTTCCAACTCTTGCAATGTGTCCTCGGAATTTCCCTAGCCTCATCAATTTCGTGTAAACTAGTACCATCAGTATGATGCGAAGTATGTAATCTTTTCATCACAAAGTGCATTATCTTGCATTTTACAACATTCAGTTGACAACTATTGTCCTTTGCCCACACTGCCAATTTATTTAAATCATCCTGCAAGATATCTATATCACCTTTATCAATTATTACCCTCCTCAGTTTTGCATCATCATCATCAGCAAACAACTAAATATTCCTCCTCAAATCTTCAGTGGTAGCACTATTCCTCTCTAAGATTGCTTTCTTCTGTCTAGAAGAGGGCAATCTGGCTAATTAATGATGCCTTTCTCTGACTCACTCACTTACCCACTTCAGTCCCTTTCCCATCATGTCCAGTTTCTGCATTGTGCCTCTTCTACAGATACTTTCATGGACAGTGCCGCGCTGAATTGTCCACTATTATTCCCCCCCCCCCCACACACACACACTCTGCTCCAAAACCATTAAACAAGAGCCATTGCTAACCAACACCTTTTTACAGTCCATCTTGAAACTCACTTCACTGCCTCCTCTTTCATTCCTTCTACTTCTGTCCTTTTGAACTGTTCAAGCAAAATGTGAACAGATTCCTTCTTTCTTCTATTCCTCTTGGCCACACAGTACTAATGTGCTATAGGTCATGTGTTCTGATGAAAGAAAGAAAAAAAAAAAAAACACCTCCAGTTCATCTACCTCAGTTCTCACATCAGTAACTACAAGGATACCTGGATGATATATCCTTGCAGAGTGATCACTTAGTAACTGAACTATTTCTTCTGCCACTTTTCTACCATCAGCATCGAGTAAAGAAATCTTTCCATAATCATTCTTTCTCTTATTTGCTATATAGCAAAAAACTCTCTTTTCGATTTACTTTGACCTGCTTAGCTAATTTTCTCTCAAAATCTAATTTAGTCTTCCTTACTAAACTAGTTACCCTTCTTGCTTGTGCTTTATGTTACTCATGAGCAACATAAAGCACTTCCTTCCACAATGCTTTCTTTTCCTGCAGTTACTCATCCATTTAATCCCTACTCTGTTTATCTTCCTGACCCTTGGTATGCCTAGGGTCAGAAATAATCCCGAATTTTTCTGAAGGATAGTAGTAGAAGTGAGCGTGAAGATATCTGTCTGCCTGGGTAGGTTTTCTGTAAATTCGGGATTATTTCTACACTTGGACATCGGGCTCATTTGCCTCTTTCTGATGAAGAAGAACTTAACTATGAACTCTATTTCCTTATACTACATTTCAATTAAATGGCTGCTCAATGAAGACTATCAACAAACTACTGTTCAATCCTCTCCCTCACTGCAATGAAGATACTACAATTTTTAAAGGGAACATTTCTATTCCTTACATCAGCTCTGTCACACCAAAATTGGTGATGATTCTAAGAAAATATAACATATGGACTTTCTTCACTACACTTCCAAAGCTACATTCCGTTTTAAGTCAGCCGAAAAGTAGACATAACAACCTCAAATATCCTGGTGTCAACCAGATTTTCTGCAATTGTGGTAAACTGTACTTTGGCCAGTCGGAAAAATCAATTGAACTTTGCATCGAGGAACATCAAAGAGACATCAATTACAAGAGGACACAAGCCAGTGCTTTATCTAGCCATGTTTTGTTTTCTGCAAATTCCAAAGAAAAAGGGCTCCCACATCCAGTTCTCTGGGAAAAGTCAAATAACATTCATCATTGTTATGACTAAATAGAAAGGAAAATAATAGAATTAAAAGAAATAATCCTTAACCCTGTACATATCAACAGTAATCTTAGTTACAACTTGTCAGATTGTCACTGTTCTGCTATCTGGTATTGGCGTGCTTGAGATTTAAACACGCTTATAATACAGTTAGAGAGGATTCTTTTTTAAACTCATCAAGGCTTGAAGCTTAACAGTTATTTGCTAATGCTTTTTTGTACTGTTCAGAGTCAGTTCCTTTACAGTTATCTTGCTGGTTATTTCTATGTTTTTTGCACCTGAAGAAGTCTGTGAAAGATGAACCTAGTCGTGTGAATTAAATCTGCTTTTATTTTTTAATTCTCAGTGTTCTAGTCATTAAATACTAAATAACGTGTGTGTGTGTGTGTGTGTGTGTGTGTGTGTGTGTGTGTGTGTGTGTGTGTGTGTGTGTGTGTGTGTGAGAGAGTATGTATATGAATAGAGAAACAGGAGAGTTATGAAGGACTGGGAATTGTGGCATCAGAGTGGATGATAGCCAGCAGAAACATAAGTTTCCTCTTGTTAGATCAGGTTTTTCATCCTGTAAAGACAGGCAAGCAAGCCAGTAGAATACACACAATCAACAGACATTAAATTTCCTCATAGCTTTAGTTGTTTTGGCCATAATTCAAAACAATCCAATCCTATCTCTATTCTTTGCAGAGCAATTTTATAGTTATTATTTAAAGTATATCTTGGTGGTCCTGTAATTCTTCTTTTCCATTCACTTTTTCTGTTCACTATGTTGATGGTGCCTATCTTCACTGCTGTTGTTCCAGTAGTTGACTATTTCACTATTTGCCCTACAAACAGCAGGTATTACCTGGGTGATGTCTGCAAGGCATTTGATTATATTGTACTATTTATATTATGTGTGGTTTAAGTCATACAGAATAGTAATAAATGAGTTCAATATTCTAGACATTTCATACTCGTATATTTATATTATAGGTATTGTGCACATTGGATAATATATGGGTAACGTGTTTATCTTTTTAAAAAATTGGAAATAAACTGCTTTTATACTGGGTTGATGAGTGTGGATGTTAGCTGAATGTGTATCTGCATCTTTTTGTCTTCTATTTATTATTATTATTATTCAGGCCTCCATGGAGTCAAAAGACTCATCATGGAAGGTTTTTCCTAGAAAACACAGTCTATCACATACAACTCCTTGAATTCATTGATCGTTCATGCTCTCACCACTCTATCAGGTAATGCATTCCATGGTTCAACCACCCTCCATGCAAAGAAACCATCCTCACCCTGTTCCACCAAGCAAAAGAACTCCCCAGTGTCAACCCTGTAACTACCTCTCACCAGTTTAAAAGTCTCAGTCATATCACCTCTCCTTCTATCTACCAAATTCTGCAGTCCATAATCCCTCAACCGATCCTCATAACTAACATTGTACAGTCCTGAAACCATCTTTGTTATCTGCCTCTGTACTTCCACAGTTAATTTATCCCCTTCAAATCCTGGAGACCAAATTTGAGAACAATAATCCAAGTGTGGTCTGGGCTCTATACAAGAAATGATAACTCTTTTATCTCTGCAGGTCAGCGTCCTTATCAGTATTGCTGCAGTCCTCTGAGTTGCCTTCACCACCTTTGCAATATGTTCCCTGAATTTCAGGTTTCTATCAATCATCACCCCCCTTCCCCCAGATCTCTTGTTTCCCTAAATCCTCCAATTGAGTATGCAGCCTCCCTTGATGTATCCCAAACTTCAAAATTTTACATTTT
The DNA here is from genome assembly GCF_054136105.1 of Typopeltis vanoorti. Taxonomy (NCBI): domain Eukaryota; kingdom Metazoa; phylum Arthropoda; class Arachnida; order Uropygi; family Thelyphonidae; genus Typopeltis; species Typopeltis vanoorti. The sequence goes on along the minus strand of NC_143564.1, from coordinate 87,549,679 downwards.
GCTGCATTAAACTGAAACCCCCATTCATTTGCCTATCCATTTCATTGCCTTCCATTGGTATACCCCAGACTTCATATTTAGCTGAATTAAATTGATATATCCCATTAATTTGCCTATCTGTCCAGTTTATTCAAATCCTCTTACAGGGCTGCCACATCTGCTCTGTTACTAATAACCCTTCCCAGCTTCACATCATCTGCAAATAACTGAATATCCCCTTGCAATCCACTGACATTATCATTGATATAAAGGTTAAACAATACGGGTCCCAGTACTGGTCCCCGTGGGACCCCACTTTTAACCTTCTGCCTCTTTCATATTTCCCCACCATGCACAACTCTCTGATACCTATCAGACAGCCAATCCTGAATCCAGTTGACTAACCCAACATCTAAACCCATGTGCTGCAACTTAAATATCAGCTTATCATGTGGCATTCTGTCAAATGCCTTTGCAAAATCCAAAAATATCAGGATATGCCTTTCCCTCATCAACTGCTCTTGTCACGTTACTATAAAAAGCAATCATATTACAAAAGATTTGTCCCTTAATAAATCCATGTTGACTCTCACAGATAACATTACCCTCATCTACCCAATGGTGTATATGGTCCCTCACTAATTTCTCCAAGATCTTAACAACTACTGATGAAACACAAACTGGTCTATAATTTGACACTTCCAGTCTGCTACCACCATTATGCAATGGCACTATCTTATCCTCCTTCTATTCCTTGGGTACCTTTCCCATAACAAGACTTCCATTGAAAAGCCAGGTCAACAGCTGTCAGTTCCTTAACACATCCTCTCAAAACCTGTTGTGAAATTCCATCTAGTTCCACAGCTTTATTGCTTTATAATCAGAAGGGGGTTGAGTTGTATTATAGGGGGTCCATGTGGATTGATAACTGAGTTGGATAAATTTTTTTCTATCAACTGTGTCACCCTAAGATCCCTTTCTTTGCTTCTCTTACTTCCTATTAACTGCAGAAACATTTAAAATGTGAAAATGGCATTTTCATGAGAATTGCTCTTTTGCTGAGAACACTGACAATTGAGATGTGGAAATGGTAGTTCTACTGTATAAAGCCTTGGTCAGACCATATCTGCTACTCTATACAGATTTTCTAACCTGAATTTTGAAAAGATGAAGAAAGTCTGAGTCCAGAGGTAATTAATATAATAACCAATGTGATAAGAGGGGCTGTAGGATGTTAACTGTAAATATAAGCTGAAAGAATATAATCTGCAGAATTTGTTTACTGAAGGAAAAGGAGTGATAACTGAAACATAATTATTCAAGAGAGCTTACCAGGTAGAACTGAGATCAGCCAGCTGTTTTATAAAATAGTACTGAAATAGTGAGGAGTGGGTGTTTTGCATGGAAAGTTAGAGAAATAAGTTGTATGAGAGAGTGGATAGTGAAAAAAATTCTATAAGGTGATGTGACAGTTATGCAAGTTACAATAATATTCTGACAATTAAGTCAAATCTCCTACAGCATATCTTAACTTCATTAGGAGATCCAGTTTAATAATTTTAATAATGGTTTGTGTCACTGTCTAATTTTCCTCATTTCTCTTTCAGTGGAATTTAAGCCAAATGCCACAATGCATACTGCTCATCATATCCTTCTCTTTGGCTGTTCCCTGCCGGGCTACTGGGAACGAGATACTCCACGTGTTGTTTGGGACTGTGGTCAGATGGGTGGTGGGCATTCAGCAAAATATGTACAAGGTCCAACATGTTCTTCTGGATCAGAAACCATATATGCTTGGGGTCGTGATGCACCAAGGTTAATAATGCCAAGTGGTAAGCATATATTGTTTAATTTTGCCATTCTTTAAATTTCAGGTTCATAACTTCAGACATTTTAGAATTTTTTTTTATTTCTAAATTTAGATTCTCTTCTCTAGTTATGAATTTATTTATGTTCTCTTTAAATTTGTAATGATGTCTCATCTTTTTTTAAAGAAGAGGTTTGAACTATCATAAAGCAGCCTGTTAAAATATTATGCTAACTGTATATAAAATTTCTTTTATAACTGGCTTTTAACTTACTAAAAAAGTATTGGAGTAATCTTTACATTAAATAAACTGATATTTTTAACTATAAACCATTCCTTAAACTATATTTGTATGATTTTACTTATAGATTTATTATGTAAGAAACAAAACTTTTGCTTCAATTAACAGCTTCATCAAATTAGAGAACATACAAAAAATTAAACAATTCCAACATCAATTATTTTTTTGAAACATTAATGTAGATTGATCACACGTCATTTGACTCGGCGTGATCTGTTCATTGCTGCACAAAGTCTTTGGGACTGTTTCTATTTCCTATTCAAAGTACTATATTATGAGGCTTTGGTACCTATTAAAAGCCATATCATCTTATTGCCACCAAGAATTCCTTATGTGCCCTTGAAAAAAAGATTGTTATTCTTTGTTTTGCTCAGAAACACACACAAAAAAAGTCTGAACAATTCTAACATCAGTTGTTTTTGAACCATATAATACATTAATAAAAATATAGATCAGTTACATGTGTCATTTTACACAGTGTGATCCAGTGTGCAGACAGTGCGTACAAGTTCTTTAGATGGTTATTGGCATAATTGAGATCTGATAGATTATAATGATGTATGAAAGACTTCCAATTATGAAAAATGAGGCAATGGTTCCTTTTCAAAGTACCATATATCATCTTATAGCTTCCAAAGGATTCCTTATGTGCCCGTAAAAAAAAAAAAAAAAAAAAAAAAAAAAAAAAAAAAAAAAAAGACTGTCATTCTAGATTAGGTAAGATGGAAGACCAATGCATTTCATGCTGTTTGAGAAAAAAATGTGCAGTGAGGCCACTTTTCTTTTTTATACTCCATGTTGTACTTTTTTTTTTTTTTAAATTGATCTCAAAACTTCTTCCAGGATATTTTACAAAAAAACTGTCTTTTGGTGAACAATGAAATTTCTGTAGATTGTGAACAGGAGTGAAAGCAGTTCTAATATGATTTGGCTTAGAAAATGAGCTATATATCTTGAAATTTTCCAGTATATGCTATGGAAAGATTCCTATTAGAATCTGTTTCTGTGGTCATTATGAGTTGATTTCCTTGGAGAAGAGTAACTTAGTAACATTTTTTTCAGTAGCTATTTTGAAGCAATTGGTGGAAAAGAAAATTAACTTCTCCTTTTTTTGTTTCATTTTTTAATTATTCTTGTAGTACTATTCTTTAAGGTTATGATAATTCATAAATTTCATTGAGGATGATGAAAACAGTTGGTTTGAAGATATCTTCCTTATATGCGAATGGCTTCCTATAGAATTCTAAAAAATATTCCTCCGCCTTCTGTTTTTTAGAATATCTAAAAATGGAAGTTTGTTATCCTTCTCAATATCCAAAGTGAACTTAATTTAGGGTGATTATTGTTAATAAAACTAACAAATTCCTCCAGGTCTTTTTCAATACATTTCCAAACAATAAAAACAAGGTCTGCCAGAAGGTGAGATTATAGTCAGACATATTATGAGGTAACAGAGAAAAAAAAAGATAAGTGTTTGTTATAATTTTATTAGTTTTGCTTTAAATTTACAGGGAATCTAAGCTAGACAGAAGATATCATCTGTGGGTGGTTTGCACTTGGGGAATTTGTACTCAAATGTAATATTTTTGTATAGTTTGTTAGTAATCATTGTGCAGCGTTTGAATAATGGCAGCAGCTGCAATTGAGTTTGCCCATGGCTTATTGCCAAGACCTCCACCATTTAAGGACTACATTTTATACAGCCTACTATGGGATTTTGATCTATGTGGTGTTTCTGGCATGTATGCATCCTGGCAGTTAGAAATATGGCAGATGAGAGACCACAGAGTGCATTTCTATAGAAAATGGGAAGAACTTTGTGATTTAGAAATTAACATAATGGACTTTAGCAGTGTTATGTCATGAATGAATGAATATCTACAGAGAGAGAGAGAGAGAGACAAGTAGCATGATCATGGGACAGGAAAACGAGTAGCATGTGAATCAGAATATAAAATTAATGAATGTAGTAGGTTTGAAAGCTAGTGTAGTTTTGGGGTGATGGTGTTGAAAGGGAGGATGAATGTCAAGCGAGAGAGAGATGCACCGGATGAAGTGGAATGTATGAAGAATTAGTTAAGCATGAAAGAAGAGATTAGGAGACAGGAAACAATGAATGGAAAGCCAATCAGCAGGAGTGGGAGAGAGTTATGGGAATGACAGAAGGGGAGAGAATAGGTGAACTAGCAGAAGAGAGGGAGGGAATGAGAGGAAGGCAAGAATCAGGAATGAAGAGAGAGAAATGACAGGTAAGTGGCACAACAAGGAGAATGAGCAAGGGATGCAGAAAAGGTGAGCAAGGAAGGAATAGAGATGTGATGTATGCAGATTCAGTGGTGATCTATGGTGTGAAAGATAGAATTCCAGAGGAGTGTTTGCCTGGAGGAACAACAGACAATGTGACTGTGGCAATTAAGTGAGGTGAAAGAATGGATGAGATGATTGTGATGGTGGGAACAAATGAATTGGGTGGCAAGAGATCTAACGTTCATGCTTGAGGTTGTATGGAAGAAGACAGAGGGAAGATAGCAAGTGTGTTGCCAGTATGATAGTGTTGCCCAGGTATGATAGTGCATAGCTGAGGAGGAGAGAATCAGTAATGAATAGTATGATAGCCAGAATGCATCGAAAGAGAGGCTTGGATTATGTGGATGCTTAAAGGGAATTTGAGAATAGAAAGGAACTGTATGTGAGAGATGACTTGCATTTGAAAGGAAAGATGTTGGCATCTAGAGAGAATGTTGTTTTTCAAACAAGTTAGTGTGTTGATGGAGGGAAACTAGAATTATCAGGGGTGGTCTCTTGAGGGAATAGTCACTTGGGAAAAGGAGGTATACATCATGTCATGCTCAATCCAGTGGAGTCTGGAAGGAATAATGATAGGTATAGAAACAGTAACAGTGCATTGTTTATCCTTTATACTAATACCAGGGGTATCCAGAATAAGAGATGAATTGGTGGTGCTGATAGCCTCAGCCTGTCCAAAGATTATTGGAATCATATAGCATTTTTTCAGCAAGATAGGAAGAGTAAATGTGGTGACTGAGTATTGCTTATAATAAGTGGTGAATCATATCTTCTGAGTGGAGAATTTGGAGGGCAATGGCACTAATGGTTTTGAGAGCATATGCTGTGAGGTGGGGATGGGCAAGACAGAATATTCAGTAGGGTGTTGCTACAAGCCAGGTAGCATAGAGGGTGAAGAGAGACATTGCCTAAGACATTTGAGGGACAAATGTCTTAGACGATGTCTAAGACATTTGTCCCTCAAATGTCTAGGCAACAAGTAGTAGAAGGAACACATGGTTGAAGGGTTTTGGATTTGGTCATAGCATCAGAAGATGTGATTGTAACTGAAATAGCATCTCTGCTCCTGGTTGGAGAGAGTGACCATGTGTTTTTGACTTGAAGGAATAGATATGCAGGTGTATCAAAGAGAAAGAAATGTATATAGAATTATGAGGCAAGTGATTATAATAATCTTAGAAATCAGCTCTGGGCAGTTCCATGGATAGAGCAATTGGAAAGGCGAGATATCATTAGTACTTGGGAACTGGTGAAGAAATATTTATTAGCAGCAGTGGCATGTTGTATACTGCAAATGAAAAAGAGAACACAATTTGGTGTAAAGTGGATGACAAACAATGTCAAATGGGAACAGCAGGTGGAAGAGATGTAAGGAGAGGAGTGGAGAGTAAATGCATGAAGAATACAACTCAGGCCAGGAGAGTGACTAGTCTGGTAATGAAGGCAAATCTGGAATATGAAGAGATTGGCCCTGAGATCCAAAGAAAATCCTAAAGAATTTTTTCACTGACATTGCTGGATAAAAATGGGAATAGAGTGACTGATGCAAAGGATATAGTGGAATTGTTCAGTGAATTAGAGTATATTTCATCTTGGAGTATATTTCATCTTGGAGTATATTGGAGTATATTTCATCTTTGGAGTATATTTCATCTTGGAGAAGTAGTTTTAATAGGGCAGGTTCATTTAGAAGTGCAAGAAGGTAGTGTGCTTCGAATACAGAGTACTCTGGATGTCAATAAAAGACAGGGAACGAGAGAGGTATGGGAATGATAGAAGAGGAGAGAATGGAAACAGTAGAAGAGAGGGAAAGAGAAAGAGGTATGGGAATGATAGAAGAGGAGAGAATGGAAACAGTAGGCGAGAGGGAATGGCAAGAGGTGTAATGTATGGTGACTCAATGATCCCTGGTGTGTAAGATAGGATGTGTGAGGAATGTTTGCCTGGAGGAACAATAGAAAGTGTGGCTATGACAATTAAGAGGGGGCGAAAGGGTGGATGAGATGATTGTGATGGTAGGAACAAATGACTTGAGTGGTAATGTAAATTGGACAGTGAGAAATATGCGATTCTTGCTTAAGGTAGTACGAAAGAAGAGGCAAAGAGGAAAGGTAGTGTGCGTGTTGCCTAGGTATGATTGTGATGAGCTGAGCAGAAGAGCAGTCATATTGAATAACATAATAGCTAGAATGTGTCAGAAGAGAGGATTGAAATATGTGGATGCTTGGACAGCGTTTGAGGACAGAGAGGAATTATATGCGAGAGACTGCTTGCATTTGAATGAGGAAGGACGTAGGCATCTGGAGAGATTGCTATTCTGAATGTTTCCCTGCATTGACACACTGACTCATTCAGAACAGCAATCTCTCCAGATGCCTACATCCTTCCTCATTCAAATGCAAGCGGTCTCTCACATACAATTCCTAGAATGCCCAAGGTGGATGGTAGCAAGGGTGAAAGGGTACTCTTGTGTGAAAGGGTACTTGGGAGATGGGATACAACCTTGGGTAGCGCTGAGCCCAGTGGAGTCTAGAGGGGATAATGCTGGGTATAGAAATAGTGACATTTTTATGCTTTATATTAATGATAGGCATATTCAGAATAAAGGAGAGGAATTGGTGGCACTAATAGCATCAGCCTGGCCAAAGATTATTGGGATCACTGAGATGTGGTTGACAGAAGAGGATATAATAACAAGAATAGAAGTAGCAGGGATGACTTATGTCCTCTAAGAGTGGAGGCTTTGGAAGGCAGTGACACTAATAATTTTGAAAGCATATGGTGTGAGGTAGAGATGGCAAGATGGGATATTTAGTGGGGTGTTGCTACAAACCAAGGAGCACAGAGGGTGGGGACCAAGAGATGTTTAGACAGTTGAGCTTGGCAAGTGCATGAAGAATGATTGTTATGGGAGATTTTAACTACAGCAGTATAAATTGGGGAGAGGAAGATGCATGTAGCAATAAGGGAATGGAATTTCTAGAATTCTTGAGGGACAAATGTCTTAGGTAACATGTAACAGAAGGAACATGAGGTTCAAGGGTTTTGGATTATTTGGTCATAGCATCAGAAGAGCAGATTATAACTCAGATGGCATCTCTCCCACCAGTTGGAGAGAGTGAAAAAATTCATGTGGTTTTGACTTGGAAGTCAAAACCACATGAATAGACATGCAGGAGTATCAAAGAGAGGGGAATATATGTAGAATTATAAGGCAGGTGATTACAATAGTCTCAGACATCAACTTGGGAAGTTTCATGGAGGGAGGAATTGGAAGGCCAGGATATCATTAGTGCTTGGGAAATTGTGAAGGAATATTTGTTAGCAGCAATAGTAAGCTGTATTCCACAAGTGAAGAAGAGGACACAATTTGGTGTAAAGTGGATTAAAATCAATATTAAACAGGAACTGCATGTGAAAAAGGGGCTATGGAAGAGATATAAGGAGACAGGTGAAAAGCAGATGCATGAAGAATATAAGACACAGGCCAGGAGAGTGACTAGTATGGTAAGGAAGGCAAAACTGGAATAAGAGAAGAGATTGGCCCTAAGCTCAAAAGAAAATCCTAGGGAATTTTTTCCCTATGTGGCTAGTAGCAGGAGAAATGATTATGGAAGAATGACACTGTGGGATAAAAATGGGAATATAGTGACTGATGCAGAGGACACATAGTGGAATTGTTCAACGAACACTTTTTTGATGTGTTTCATCCTGGAGGAGTAAATTTTAATACTAGAGGGATAGGGCAGTTCGAGGTTTAGAGGTGCAGGAGGAAAACGTGTTCCAAATACTGAGTACTCTGGATATCAGTAAAGCTGCGAGACTGGATGGTAATTCACCACGATTTCAGTGAAAGTCTGGCTACAGGAAAAGTGCCCAGGTAATGGAAGGAAGGTAAGATAGCGCCATTGCATAAGGGCAGTAGCAGACTGGAAGTAGTGTCTAATTATAGGCCAGTTTGTGTGTCATCGGTAGTTAAGATCTTGGAGAAATTAGTTTGGGACCGTATACAACATTGGGCAGATGAAGGTAATGTTATTTGTGAGGGGGCACTCTTGTTTTAGTAATATGCTAGCCTTTTATAATAATTACAAGAGCAGTAGATGAGGGAAAGGCATATACTGCCATTTTCTTGGATTTATCGAAGGCATTTGACAGGGTGCCACATGATAAGCTGATATTTAATTTGCAGCACATGGGTTTGGATGTCAGGTTGGTCAACTGGATTCAGGATTGGCTGTCCAATAGGTATCAGAGAGTTGTGTATGGTGGGGCAGTTTCAAGGAAGCAGAGGGTTACAAGTGGGGTCCCACAGGGCTCAGTACTAGGACCTATATCGCTTAACCTTTATATCAATGACATTGCCAGTGGATTGCAAGGGGATATTCAGTTGTTTGCGGATGATGTGAAGCCGGGAAGGGTTATTAATAATAGTGCAGATGTGGTAGTCATGCAGGAGGATTTGAATAAGCTAGACAGATGGGCAAATGAATTGGGGTGTTAGTTTAATGCAGCAAAATGTAAGGTCTTGAGATTTGGGACACATCGATGGGACGCTGCATCCTCTATTGGAGGAGGTATACTGGAGGAAGTAGGAGAGAAGAGATCTGGGATAGATGATTGATAGAAACCTGAAATTCAAGGGACATATTGCAAAGGTGGTGAAGGTAACACAAAGGATCGCTGCAATAAGGAGAAGGACACTGACCTGCAGAGATAAAAGAGTTATCATTCTATTGTATAAGACCTTGATCAGACCATACTTAGACTATTGTTCTCAGATTTGGTCCCCAGGATTTGAAGGGGATAAATTAACTGTGGAAAGGGTGCAGAGGTAGATAAAAAAAAAAAAAAAAAAAAAAAAGACAGTTTCAGGACTGTACAATGTTAATTATGAGGATCAGCTGAGGGAATGTGGACTGCAGAGTTTGGTGGATAGAAGGAGAGGTGGTATGATTGAGACTTTTAAACTATTGAGACATGGTTATAGGGTTGACACTGGGGAGTTCTTTCGCTTGGTTGAACAGCGGGAAGGAGTGATAACAAGGGGCCATCCCTGGAAGTTACAAAAGGAAACTGTGAGCAAGAGGGTGAGGAGTGGTTTCTTTGCATGGAGAGTGGTTGAACCGTGGGATGCATTTCCTGATGGGAGTGGTGAGAGCGAGAACTTTGTGTTTCCTAGAAGGGACCTCCCACATTGAGTCTTGATAGACTTGTGTTTCCTAGGAAGGACTTCCTGCAATGAGTCTTTTGACTCCTCGGAGGCCTAAATAATAATAATGGGACAGGATGGGATTTTTCAATGGGTTTTGAGAGAATGTGCTGGTAACTCCATTGATCTGGCTTTTCAACTAGTCTGGATATGAGAAAGGTGCATAAGGAGGTGAAGGAGAATGGAAGTGTCAAACTATAGATCAGTTTGTATTTCACCAGTACTTGTTAAAGTTATGGAGAAATTAGTGAGAAATCATTTACAGCATTGGGAAGATGAGGGTAATGTTATCTATGAGAGTCAGCATGGCTTTGTTAAGGAAGGGTGCTCTTGTTTTAGTAATCAGAATAAAGTAACAAGATCAGTTGATGAGGAAAAGGCATATTCTGTCATTTTTGGATTTTACAAAAGCATTTGACAAAGTGAAGAATGCAGAGGTACATAACAAAAATGATATCTGAATCATATAATGTTATGAGGATAGACTGAGGGAATGTGGATGACTGCAAAGTTTGGTAGATAGCAGAGGTGATATGATTGAGACATTTAAACTGTTGAGAGGTAGTTACAGGGTTGACACTGGCAAGTGCTTTCATTTGGTAGAACAGTGAGAAGGAGCAAGGACAAAGGGTCATCTCTGGAAGTTGCAAAATGATGTCATGAGACAACCCAGGTGAGGAGTGGTTTCTTTCTTTGGAGGGTGGTTAAAGCATGGAACACATTGTCTGATAGGGTGGTGAGAGCACAAATGGTGAATGAGTTCAAGGAGTGGTATGATAGACTTCGTGTTTTCTGGAGTGGGCCTACCACAATCTGTCTTGAGTCTGTGGAGATCCTGAATCATAATAGTAATAATAATCCATGGATCGCCATCATTTGTGTAGCTTTAAAGCAGCTTGTGACAGAACCTCAAATTTTTCTTGTATAAGTGGCAATGAGGAAGATAATGTTTGAAATATTTTATAAATTTCAAAATTAATTGATGTTAAGAGCGCCTCCGTAGCGCAATTGGAAGAACGACGATACATTGCGCCCTTCGATTGGAATAGGCCTAAGTTCGATTCTCGTCGCGACGGGAGGAATCTTTATCTGGTCGATTTCAATCGAAGGTGAGTTAGCCGATCTCATATGGAGGTAGCAGGGTTTTTTCTCCCGGAAACTCGGGTTTTTCATCCCGCATACATACAAATCGGCCCTTCAGAACACACGCAATTTACAGACAAAAATTACTAGTTGTGGTGGTGTTGGAAGTGGGCGGTAGATGGCGTTGATGGAGATGATTCGTAGTAGAGGTTAGGTGTAGAGAGAATTGTAGATGTCCTCCCACGATGAGTCTTCGGACTCCTTGGAGGTATCAGGAATAATAATAATAATAATAATAAGTGTTGAGATTTCTTGTATGTTCTCTAATAAGTTTATCTTCTTAATGAAGCTGTTAGTTAATAACAGCGAAACATGTAGAAAGTTTTTCTTGCCATAATAAATTGAATGAAATCCTACAATCCTGCAGTTTGTTTAATCTACTGTTCTCATAGTCCCATTTCAATTTCTAAACTATTCAGTTTTGATAATGTGTGTGGGTGTGATATATAAGCGCTGTAGCGCAATTAGAAGAATGATAGTATGTTGCGCCGTTTGATTGGAAAAGGCCTAAGTTCGATTCTTGTTGTGATAGGAGGAATCTTTATATGGACTTTAAGTCTATATAAATATTCCTTTATATGGACTTTATGGAAGGTGAGTTAGCCGATCTCATACAGAGGTAGCAGGGTTTTTCTCTCGGAAACTCTGGTTTTTCATCCCGCATACAGGCAAATCGGCCCTTCAGAACACACAATTTACAGACAAAAAAATACTAGTTGTGGTGGTGGTCAGTAGATGATTGGTTGCACAGTGGATGATTGTAGTGGTGAAGATGGAGAGTTGTATGGTGGGTGTCCTCCCATGATGAGTCTACGGACTCCATGGAGGTGTCACGAATAATAATAATATTTTTTTTTTTAATCATCTTCACTTAATGTTTTAGGATTAGTTGTCTTATGCAGCTAAGTAATGTAGCTTAATAGAAATCTCATACAAGCATCTCCTTGGAGCCATGCACACTGTGTTTTTGTTTTCCTTTCCTTGAAGTCATTTTCTGACAAAGCACTCATGACATACTTGCAACCCATCTACTCGTTTACCACTCTTTCTCTCCCTCCACTTATAAAATGTAGTACTGATGCACCCACCATGCTTATTTACTAGGGAGGATCTCTTGTTCTACCCTGTTTAGTGATGTTCTAAAAATTTCCTCTGCATCAACCCTATAGAACCATTTTTATTAACTACTATGTTCTTACCATATTTCCTCTTTTTTTTCTGTCTGTCAAACAGACTTTGTAATGCACTAACATTCACTATCATGATCATTTGTCTCCAGATCCTCTCCACCACTTCCTCATCTCCAAGGATCCTTGGCAACCAAATCTGCACACATTATCCAGATGTGGCTGTATTAAACCCTTTACATAGAAGAATAATAACTTTCTTATCTCTGTGTTAATGGATGGGTGGGAAACTAGTTCAGTGTTAACAAAGCATAAGGTTTTGAAATTTGGACCAGTTGTATGCTATTTTTAGTGGAAATGTTTTGAATTGAGATCAAGGAGATTATGAACTTGGAATAATGGTTGAATGGACAAGAACCCTGAAATTTAAGATCACATTTCAAGAATTATGATGGCAACTTAACTGACATTTAAAGAATTTGGACATGTAGAGGATCCAGAGAAGAGTGAATAAGATTGTATCATATCACTGAAATTGTTTGGTGCATGAAGACATATTGAGGGAATGCCATCTGCTGAACAAGAATGTGAAAAAAAAGTTTTTTTCTGCTGAGTGATGGATGATTGGAATGCATTGGTCAAAAGCGTAGTGAGTGCAGAAATAGTTAACCAGTTTAAGGCATGATTTCATGAGCACTGGGCTTTGATAATGAGGATATCCCACAATATGCCTTTTGGATTCTATGGACATATGTTTATGATAATAACAATAAAACTGGTATAGAAGAAATACAGCCAGTTCTCACTAATAACAAATGCTGCTTTATTAAACTTGCCTGCTGCAACAAACTACTTAAAAGTCCCAACCAAACCTAAAAGAAATTTACAGGTTAAATGAATTTCACTATAGCTAACTATTCACTATGACAAATCTTTTGGCTGTAGTGAAAGTCAACTGTATAATGCTAGCATTTTAGTATGGAGTTGAATGTTGTGATTGAATGCTGTTTTAATATACTGCTTTGTGTGTTGTGCTGTTTCTCTATCAATTATAGCAGTCACCATACCTGTTTAGATATATGCTTCCATTATTTAAAAATATAGCAGGTAAGAGACAGGAGAGTGCATGTTTGCATAAAATGTAGAAAATGGCAGGAGTTGGAAGATTTTGATATCAGTATCTAGAGCATGAGTGGCTGTGATAGTGGTGTGACAGAAACAAGTGTTTACTGGGAAAGAGTTAAGAGTATGTAGTGTGACTGGTTGAGGAGAAGAAGGTGATTGTAAGGTGGCTATGGACTTCATATTAAGAAATAGTGTGACTGGAGATATGGAAGATCTCAAGGATAGTGTTGACTGTGACAGTAAATCTTGAGTGAAGGTAGAATACTTGCAGAGAAAAATAAATGTACTGAGAGAGGAAGTGGAAGTTATGAAAAATGAGTTGACTTATGAAAGGAGAGATTAGAAGACCTGAAAGGATGACTGACATGAGATGAGTTATGAAAATAAGAGAGTGAGCTAATCATTTTCTCTCTCTCTCTCTCATCTCTCTATATGGAAAGAGTACAGGAACAAGGGACAGAGATAAGAGGAAGGCAGATAAGTGAGAGAGAGAGAGTGGGAGAGAGAGCAAGGAAGAGGAGATTGTTGGAAGGGAGAGAGTGAGGGATGCAGGTGAGCATGGAATGAATGGATCTGAGGAAAGTGTTGTATCGAGATTTAATGGTTCATGGTGTCTAGAAGAGCAATAGTGTGTGTGTGTGTGTGTGTGTGTGTGTGTGTGTGTGTGTGTGTGTGTGTGTGTGTGTGTGTGTGTGTGGCACTAAAGTGAGGTGAGAATGTGATTAGATAATGTTGGCTGGTACAAATGATCAAGAGATTTGAGGTTTATATTAGGAACTGTGTAGCAGCAAAATGTGAGGGAAGATGGTGATTGTATGCAAGAGATGGATTGCATTTGAACCTAGACGAGCAGGTACCTGGAGAGAATTTTTTTTTTTCTTCAAGTTCAGTGTGTTGAAGGCAGGAAAATAGTGTTGGTAAGTTAGCAGGGGTGGCCTCTTGAGGAACTAGTCACTTGGGAGAATGTATGGTATATGCAGAGTCAAATGGAGTCTGGAAGGAATTATAATAGGTATAGACATGTTGGCAATATAGCAATGTTTTTTTTTTCTTTATACAAAAGGAAGTGACTTGGCAGCATTGATAGCCTGAGTCTGTCCAATGATTATTGGAATCAATGAAACATGTTTGACAGTAGATGATTTCCTGACAGGAATAGAAGTAGACAGGTATAGCATATTTTGATAGATAGGGTAAATGGGTGATGGAGTGTTATGATAAGTTGAGGCTGAGATGTACAGAAGTATCAAGGAGAAAGGAATTTATGTGGAATTATCAGGCAGGCAGGCAGGTTACTATCAAAATCTTAGAAATCAGCTAGGGGCAGTTCCATGGATGGAAGAATTGCAAGGGAGAGAATGAGCAGTATATAGGAGTTAGTGAAGAAATGTTTATCAACAGCATTGCAAATTGCATTCCCCATGTAAAAAAGACAACATGATTTGGTGTAAAGTAAATGACTAACAATATCAAATGGGAACTGCAGATGAAAAGGAGGTATGGAAAAATATAAGAGGGATAGAGAGCAGTTGCATGAGGAATATAAGACTCAAGCCAGGAAAGTGATCAGCATGGTAAGAGCAGCAAAACATGTATTATGAGAAGAAATTAGCCCTGGGATTCAAGGAAAACATTAACCCGGTGTTAGTAAGGTGGCAGTGTCACAGTTATTTCTTTCTATATCTTTGGGGTCTGTGACACCCCACCTTACTAATGCCAGGTTAAGGAATTTTTTTTATTGTGGCCAGTAAGAAGAGAAACTATTAAAGCCAGTGACCCTGTTAGACAGAAAAGGAGGTCTAGCAACCAATGATTATGACTTAGTGCAGCTGTTTTATGAACACTTTATTGGGAATTCATCTTGGAAAGCAGGTTTTATTCCTGGAAGGATAGAGAGTGCATAAAGAGAATGTTTTAAATATAGGTACACCACTGGTTTTCTGGCATTGTTGGTTTCAGAGTCTTGCCAGATTAGCCATTTTGCTGAACCAATACACATAATGATAATTTATCAGTACTCCTCTGACCCCATGGATTATAGCTTTTGCATTTCTATAAAACATCACAGACTGCTAGAAACTTAACTGTTAACTGTACACTACATGTGAATTGAATTATTAAATGAAATGCATTAATATAAGTGATGCAGTACAAGTGGATATGGACTTGAGCTTTTGCTTGAGACTGCCATCACCACTGTGAACTGACCCTTGCTTAGAAGCCTTAGTTAGGGTTAAATGTAAGCAAAATAAGTTAAGAATCACTTAAAATCACCATGAAGTGGAGATATATAATTAAGCAAGTGTAAACACAAGCAACACCATTTATGGGGACCAGTAAACTAGATAGTCACACATGGTGTTGCTTGGTGGTTACAGGAATTTCAAGTGTGCTCTCATAACTTTGTCTAGACCATCTAATTGCTGGAAAATCAGTGATGCATTTGTACTAAGTTCCCTGAAAGGCAGTTGGACTAGACCATAAAGGGTGGTAGAATGCAGGCATGAAACTATAGACAAGTTTATGTTTCTTCAATAATATGATTTTGGAGAAATTAGTGAGGAATCATACAGAGTTGGACAGATGAGAGTAATATCTATGAAGGTCAGCATGGATTTGTTAAGGGGTGCTGTTATTTCAGTAATTTGCTTACCTTTTTATAATAATGATGAGGGGAAAGGCATATATTGTCATTTTTATATATTGATTTGTTTATTATTTATTTATTTATTTTGCAAGAGCATTCAGTAGATTGTTGCATGAATTTGATATTTAAGTTGCAACACATGGGGCTAGGTATTAGGTTATTGGATTAGAAACTGGCTGTCTGATAGATATCCAAGCTGTGTATGGGGGGAGCAGTTTAAAGGTCACAAGTGGAGTTCTACAAGGATCAGTACTGTGAACTTTGCATTTTAACCTTTATGCCAATAATATTGTCCCTGGGTCATAGGAAGTATTCAGTTATTTGCAGTCAATGTGATGCTTGGAAGAGTTATTAGTAATCATGCTGATGTGGGTAGCCCTTCAGGAGGATTTAAATAAATGGATTATAAATGAATGGGGATATCAGTTTAATGAAAATAAATGTAAGGTCTTGAAATTTGGGATCCTATGATGGGAGGTTACATACTTACTGGTGTATCTCTAATAGAGAAGGAGGAGGCAAGGGTTGGAATGATAGTTTATTTATAGAAATTTGAAGTTTACAAAATATATTGCAAAGATGAAGGTAACTGGACTGCTGCAATGCTGAAGGGACTTTGTCCGGTAGAGATAAGAATGGTGATTCCATTGTATCAAGACACACTGTTGTGTCGGAAAAAGTGCTGATTCACTATTGGTGAGTCATCCTGCTTCTGACCCAACATATGGTAACGATTAGATTTAAGGATAAGGACATACTTATGCCTCCAGAAGAAAAGCTAAAAAGATAGTGTACATATGCTCACTCAGAAGTATCTAACCATCTTTAGTTGTAGATATTAAGTGATTTTTAGAAGCCCATAATTAAAGTTGATAATGTCTGTGTAAAATTTAACAAGGGAAAATTATGTATCAGTACTGAAATGTTATTATTAGATGTATATAAGATGATATATGTATTAGAGCCATGTCAAAACAGTTTGGAGTTGTGGTAACCAATCGGCCGCCGCTATGAGCATGACATAGTCATCGAGAGAGGGCATTCACATTGACAATATAAGGTCCGGTGCGAGATTGAATTGCCTCTTATTTTCTGTTCCTGCGTTCCTGATCCAAGTCCTGGATAGGGATCCTTACCGCCGGCACCCAGCAACAATCTCCCGGTTGCTGTATGTGCCGTGCTGAGTATAGTCACTGAAGGAATGAGGTTGGAATTCCAGTAAAGAGCCGTTGGTTAGTTATGCCAACATGTAGTCAGCGAAAGGTGAACCTTTCGAAAATGATAGAAGTAAGTCGCAGATGCCATGAGAATACATGGTGAGAAAACACGGAAGCGTAATCAAGGAAGTCTCGGCAACTCCATGAAAAGACAAGAATGATAATGTACAAGCTTTCAAGCTTTCATACTCATTTTGAATAGTAACTAAAGAAGGAATAGGAACCAAGGAATTGAGGAGCTCCACACGTTTAACTTTCATATAATGCCTAAAGGACTGTTTTGGACTAATTTGTCTATGTCTTATAAGCTAGTGCCACTCTAAGCTTATGCTGAGAAAGAAACCAAACCTTCAAACTGTTTATTTGGAAGAAACATTTATGACATTATGTTAGAAATTAGCTTGAATATTAACTAAATTAGGGGGAGGATAAAGCCTGAGCATAAATAAGAATATTATCCCATCTTAAAATTACAAGACAGAATACGTCTGATATGCTCTACACAAACTATGCGCATGTGTTGTTTTTATATGTGGGAACTGAGTAACTCTGTGTGAATTTAACCGAGTCTGAACATAGTAACACAAAAGAAAGTGTGGGATTGTTAGAATAAATTTAGAAGTAGATATTTTGGATATCTTAACATAAAGGGGGGGGGGGTTCAGACTCTTTAGTACTGAAATTACTATTTAAAGTGTATACATGTAAGTGTTTAAAATAAATGTATTTCTTTAACCCAAAGTTCATGAGTCTGTCGTTTTCTGAGATTTGAATTGTTATGTTATGTAATTTTCCACTTATTAAACTTTCGGACCTGCATAAGTAAAGGAGGAATCCATTGCTATAAGAAAAGGGGGGGGGACCACGACTGCAAATCACGTGATCCCTTTAATATTTTGAGTTGTTTAATTGCGTATCAGAATTCAGTTGCCGGCTGGCACAGTCGTTTTAAACAATTATGAATTTGTCGGCAACGGAATAGCTGATGTCCTAAAGTGATAGATAATAGAAACTGTAGAATATATATTAACATAAAAGGGACGAAGACAAGATGTAACAACATATGGGTCTTGGATCATGCCACATATGGATTATTGTGCTCAGATCTGATCACAGGGATTTGAAGAGGTTAAATTAACCTTGGTATAAAACAGATGACAAAAATGATATCAGAACTGTAGAATATTGTTATGAGAATAGACTGAGGGCATACAAACTACATAGTTTGGTTGATAGAAGACAAAGGGATGACATGATTGAGACATTTCAACTGTTGAGAGATATTTACAGAATTAATACTGGGGAGATTTTTCATATGGCTTTTGCAACTTTCATCGTTGGAAAGTTGCAAAAGGAGGTGGTGAGTAGTAGGAGGGTGAGAAATGGCTTTTTTTTTTTGCATAGAGGAAGGTTGGATCATGAAATTCATTGCCAGATAGGATGGTGAATGTCCAGACAGTGAATGGTTTAAAGGCGTTATGATAGACTTTGTGTTGTCTAAGATGTGCTTCCTGCAATGAGTCTTGTGACTTCTTGGAGGTCTGGAAGAATAATAATAATTCATTTTACTACAACTCCTTAAATACTATTAGATCATCAGCTGCTTTGCTATTTGTTAAAGGTTAACTGGAAAATTAAGCGAATACTACTCTAAGAAATTTTTCAATAAGCTTGTGAATACTCTATAAATGAAGTACTCGCATGGAATTTTTTTTGAAATTCCTTCAGTGCTGCAAGAAGTAGAGTTGTGGTGGTGGTCTCATAATAACATTCATTTTTTATTCATCATTCAACAATAAAATTCATCTGAAAACATTACAAACATCTATGCCTGCAATGAAATTTGAATTCGAATCTATTGGTTACAGAGAACAAGCTATAGCCACTTGGCAACCATGCTGACTTATCCATAATGGATTGTTGTGAAACTAGACTATTGCTTTCTCTTTATGATCCAGATTGGTGAATATTTACTTATTAGGTGTAGTGTTTAACTTGGATAAACTCCTCATTAGTTATAGTATATAGTTATGACTCTGTGTGATAATCATGATCATTAATTATAAAGTCGTAGATTTAATAGCAAAATTTTGTCTTTACTTGTTCAGCAAAAGATGGTTTATATGCATAGGATATCAAATGGAATTATTTAAAAAAATTGGAATCTTTTGCATTACCTGACATTCACTTAATTCATCAAAGCCACTGTGTTCTTTTCTTTAACAAGTATATTGCTTTAGTAAATTAATTTTTGTTATTCTAGGGGTTGGTTTCAAGGTAGGAGGAGATAGTGGCATAAATTATCTCGTGCTACAAGTCCATTATGCCAACATTGATCATTTTACAAGTAAGTGGTTAATAACTAATTAAATAGTAATTGCTGCTATATATGTTTGATCTGTCTTGATAAGAATGTGTTGTTTTTTGGTATGAAAAAATGCTATTTATCCACCTCATTGGAAATCTTGCTACTACTGTTAGAGGGGAGGGATTAAGTAACCAGCCATCAAATTATTATTATTATTATTATTATTCCTGATACCTCCAAGGAGTCCGAAGACTCATCGCGGGAGGACATCTTCAACTGTCTCTACACCTTACCTCTACTACGAATCAACGCCATCTACCGCCCACCTCCAACACCACCACAACTAGTAATTTTTGTCTGTAAATTGCGTGTGTTCTGAAGGGCCGATTTGTATGTATGCGGGATGAAAAACCCGAGTTTCCGGGAGAAAAAACCCTGCTACCTCCGTATGAGATCGGCTAACTCACCATCGATTGAAATCGACCAGATAAAGATTCCTCCCGTCGCGACGAGAATCGAACTTAGGCCAATTCCAATCGAAGGGCGCAATGTACCGTCGTTCTTCCAATTGCGCTACGGAGGCGCTTAAATCTTGTAAACAGGCTTAGGTGTTGGATGTTATTCATCTATTTTTTTATGGGATTGAAAATATAAAAAAATGGGATTAAAAAACAGTAAATAATAAAAAATCATTTATTGACTAGATTATATTTTACACAATTTCAAACTAACATCTTCAAAGCTTGTTATAAAGAGTAAGTGAAACAGTTGAAATTGTAATAGACAAAAGAACTGAAGTACTAATTTGGCATCTTCTAATGTACAGAAGTTATTTCAGTTGTCATGTTGAAGTTTTTAATATTGGGTCCACACATGAGAGGTTGGTTGGTCAACCTATAGTTCTGTGTATGGAAATAGATTTGGGAAAGGAGGAACTTGTTCACATTAGATTTGAAGGTCTGTGCATTGTATTTCTTGGAAAACACATGGGAAGGGAAGCTCCTTCAAAGTCTAGCAGCAGTTGGAATGGAGAAGATAGAGAAACTTGGAATCATAAAAACTTATGGAGGCTCCCCAACAGTGAAGGTGTGTTGGGTGATAGATGCATGTTCTTTTAGGCTTACACGGTGATCCGAATGCATTTTTGAAAATTATGGAGACAACTACCATGTTTGAATAAAAACTTTAGTTTAATATAACTAAAATCTACATTCGACGTTTCGACCTTTATGTCAAGGTCATCTTCTGGAGCATACAACTATACACAGGAAACAAGCTATACTACAATCAAACTGGTTTGTTAAAGACACTGACCAACTGCTACAACAATTGTTGGCCTGACCTCTGGTGAGAAAAAATATATATATATATATATATATATATATATATATATATAAAATAAAAAAAATAAATAAATATAATAATAAAAAAATAAATAAAAAATTATACATCAACGCTAGAGTCCTATTATTAGTGTTGTCTACTATATTGTACATATATTAACATCATTCCAGCCAATTGGTATGGAATAGTTTCCAATACTTGCCAACAATTGTTGTAGCAGTTGGTCAGTGTCTTTAACAAACCAGTTTGATTGTAGTATAGCTTGTTTCCTGTGTATAGTTGTATGCTCCAGAAGATGACCTTGACATAAAGGTCGAAACATCCAATGTAGATTTTAGTTATATTAAACTAAAGTTTTTATTCAAACAGATAGATGCATATGTTTCAATGGATTTGGTAGAAAGCAGGGGGAAATTATTGATACTAGTTCCAATGAACATTTACCATGGAAATATTTATAGAAGATGCATGCAGTAGATACTAAATGGCTGTATGAGATCATTGATGAGTTATTAATCAGCCTGATTACTATCTTATTCCTCACAAAAAAAAACCACATTCTCAAGCCTTATCTTTAAAAACACCCAAATCTCTAGGCAAGATGAGATTTCTCTCCTTGGAATTAGTTTAGTTTGACATCAAGACTCTCTTGGCATAGATGCATTACAACCACTGCCTCCTTGGCATCCAAAAATTGAGGATTCCTCTTTCACTCAAAGCATTACTTTAATGTGAATAACTATTAACCCTGTACAAATCACAAATCTTCCCAACCATCGAGTACTGCTCATACATCTGGGACAGTGTCCCAAGAGCTCCCTAAAAATACTATTGTGTCAAGTATTTTTAGGGAGCTCTTGGGACACTGTCCCAGATGTATGAGCAGTACTCGATGGTTGGGAAGATTTGTGATTTGTACAGGGTTAATAGTTATTCACATTAAAGTAATGCTTTGAGTGAAAGAGGAATCCTCAATTTTTGGATGCCAAGGAGGCAGTGGTTGTAATGCATCTATGCCAAGAGAGTCTTGATGTCAAACTAAACTAATTCCAAGGAGAGAAATCTCATCTTGCCTAGAGATTTGGGTGTTTTTAAAGATAAGGCTTGAGAATGTGGTTTTTTTTTGTGAGGAATAAGGCAGAAGTGTGTTTTTCAGGAACAAGAAGTTGACAAGGTTACCTATGCCCTTGGTGGTTTACATGGAGCAAACAACCTCTTTACAGAGGTTGTTTGTTCTGTGGAATGTGGTGGTTTGTTTGATGTAAGGTTTGTCAAGTGAGAAAGAGAAATGAGCAGGTGAAACTGTGAATTGGATTGATGGTGACCTGCTCTAGTTGACCATTATTCCAATACACAGTTTTGTCGACTGTATAGAAGAGAGGGTGGGTGAGGTTCTGAGAGGACAGAACCTTGCAGAGCTCAGCATTAGCTGCACAGTTAGAAGATAGGGAATATCATACACAATATGCATCCAGTGAAAAAACTGCCAACCCGGTCAGAAGTCACGGGACAGACTAAAAGATGGAAGTTAACTTAATAGGCCCTTGTGCCAGATCAGGTTTGAAAGCCTTGGAGATATCAAGTGCAATCACTTGGGATTTGCCAAACTTTTCCATGGTACTTATCTAGAGGTGGATGACATAGGTGAGCAGATTATGAGCCACTTATGTATGAGCGCCACATCTGCACCACTTATGAGCAGATAAGTGGTACAAGATGATAAATAGCATCTTGGGTGGAAAAGAGTACCAACTTTAATGGCAAATGAGGAGGCCATGGATGTGATATGTTTGTTTCAGGAAAGACAAGTGGTGCAAGTCAGTCCAAGAAGAGAAATCTGTTCTTGCATAGATATCTGAGCAAGGGAAACTAAAGTGAGTTGTTTTTTGTGAAACATCTCACTTGAAAAAGTGAGTTAGCAAATTTTCAACTTTAAAAAAATTTGAAATTTCCTAACTCAACTCGGAAATGGCAAGGAGATCAGATTTAAGCCATTGCTTCTGGAAGATCTTGAATCCTGGAATGTTTAAGCTACAACATTTGTAAAAAGAAGATGAGTGCACTGCCATCAGCCAAAATATGGTTAGGAAATGATTAGCGAGGGAAGATCATTATGTATAGAAGTAGGGCCGGCCATCTTGGGGGTGCAGTGGGTGCAATGCACCCGGGCCCCACGATCAAGTGGGCACAGTCGGTACACATTTGCGAAAACGTATTATATTTCTAATGTGTTTTTTTTTTGTTTTCCTGTGCCAAAATCATTTGCAGGTAAGAGATTTTACAATACGTTTATTTTGAATCCTTTAATTTTTACCTTTGAAATATATTTTAAGGCCCCAAAATGTTTCTTGCACCCAGGCCCCTTTATAGAGAAGGCTGGCCCTGTATAGAAGGAACAGAATGGGGAAAAGCATGGAGCTCTGAGGTACTCCAGAATTGGTGGAGATATCTGAGAAGAGAAGAAAACATTCACATGACATATACTGAATGATCAGAGAGAAGCTTTTGATGCAGTTGCAAAAGATGGAAGGCAGATAATAAGATGGTAAATTGGATTCTTTTTCAGACCTTATTAAATGACCTGGATGTCAAGAGTGGCCACACAATTTTCTCCCAACTTTTCATGGCATGTGTCCAAAGGAGTTGACTATGAAATCAATTTATGGGCTTTTATACGGTGAAGAAGTTGGCCATTGCTGGCATACTTGTTTACTAGAAAACTGAGGTAAGTGCAATGGGATACTAGCTAGTAAAGACGATATGACTGGAGTTTATTCAGGAGTACTATTGTTCTTATAATGATAGGTGATTTGTGTTTCTTCAGGCAACTGATGTAACATTTTGCTACAGTAATTACTTGAAGAGACTACAGAAATAGTATCACTGTAAAGCAGAATCAGTACTGCCAGACTTAAATCAAAATGACAGTAACCAGAGGTAGTGCACTGAAAGTGTATTTCAGATGCCAAGTACTGGTTTTTGAAATATTCAGGTTTTTGTTTCACTGTGAGAATAACAATAATTAAAGAAGGTCATGGTTCTGATGAATATGATGAAATAGCAACAGCTATAAAAGAAATGCAAAAAAGCTTATGAGGTATGATTGCAGAAACAAACACCAGAATCATTGGAGGCTTACAGAACTAAAAGACATGTTGTAAAATATATTGTAAGAAAAGCTCACCAAGATTCCCGTGATAGATTTATTAGTAATATCGAAAATGATTTACATGGCCACCAAAACACCATTCATAAATTAATTAATAAATCAGATTAAATCATTTTCTTGAATAAAGCAGAAAAAGATGTAGCAGAAATTTCAGGAATATCAAAGGAGGAAGGATACAAACTTTACAAACAACTATGGTACAATCCATCCCTTAATAAAGAAGAAATTGAAAATACTACCAGAATAGATTTATCGGAAATAGTGGAATTGGAAGAAGTTTTATTAAAAAAAAAAAAAAAGGAAAAGATGAATTTTTAATGGAACTTGTGCCCATTATCACAATTACTTATGCATATATTCACAAGAGTATAGTAATTTTATTGCTGCAAATATTTCAACCAGAAACTAACTAGTCATTAGTGTATCAGCATGATCATGAGGTGAAGTTACGACAAAGAATGTTAATCCTATTTAAAGAGCTGAGCATTTGCTAGATGTCCCTAGTGGGTGGTTACAATAAATAAGATTACAGTTAAGGCCTAAATTTAAAATTAAGTGATTTGAAATAAAATTTAATTACATAATGAAATGACAGCATTATATTAAGAAACTAATTAAATCAAAAATTAAAATAGAGGTAACATTATTGCTTGCCATTTATTTATCTGGATGAGACTCTCCCAAATCTTGTCAACAGGGAGAGACAGTCATTCCAATTCAAATTTGGGCAGTATAGAAGTGCTTCAGCACTCTCTTTAAATAACTGCTCAAACCCAAACCTACAAACCCTATATCCTAGTCTACTTTGTTATTTTCCTAAATTATTTAGTAATAATGCATAACCAATGTCTAAGCCTTTCCACTAGAATTACGATAATCCATGGAGATTCTACCGCACATAAAGCCCGCCATTACGGTAAAATGAAGTTGAAGCTATCAAGACATCTTAATCATCTCGCATTCCTAAAACGCTGCCGGGATAACCAGGTAATTCCTAACTGTGTTAAATTGAAGCACCGGTTCTCTTCGCAAAAGGCTCTTCCCATTTATTATTGTGCCAGCCAAGCATTGCTCAGGGAACAAATCGCTACTACTCGCCATTACCTGAGTGATGCTAACTTAGCTATCCAGGCACTCGAAGATGACTTTTCACGCACCTTAAGCCACGAAATGTGGTCTATTTTGCATGACATCTCGTGCACTGCAGCAGAGAAAGAGTTTAAAAAAGTACCAGATCGACACATCAAAAAATTTGAAAATTTAATAAAGAAGAACGCAACTTCCTACCGAAATGGTAGTCAACCTTTCATCGTTTATTGCAAAACCTGAAGCACTCGACGCCCTCTCATGTGGCTACAACTTCGCCATTGCGCCCAGAAGAATACCTGCAGAGGATATTATGATACAAGTTGAGAGCGGGATATGACACCTTCCTAACCACGTTGCCAACGATATCAGACTGGATGTGGCTTGTGTTCTAACCAAAGCAAAACCACCTAAAGCCAACATGCCCATTAAAGAAATTAAATCTCTACGGAATTAAAGAAAAACAAGGAAATAATAATCACCAAAGAGGATAAAGGGAAAGCCACAGTATTGCTTAACCAAAAGGATTATACAGGTAAGCTAAACGCTCTATTGTTAGATCGGGCTACTTACCTCCCTATCGAGTATAATCCCACCAACTCACAAATTAGAAAACTCCACAGGCTCTTTAAGAAGGTCACTTCTTGGCCTGTGGAAATCACTAACAAATTAAAACCATTTAACTCCATACCCGCCCCCCCCCTGTATTTATGGACTCCCAAAAATACATAAGGAAAATGTGCCATTATGTCCCATAGTGGATGGCATTGATTCCCCCACATACAAACTAGCTAACATTTGGCCAAAGCTCTCACACACTATACTGGCAACACACCTTCATACATAAAAAAAACTCAGCCCACTTCAAAGCCAGCATAGAAAACCTTATACTCAAACACACTGACATAATGGTCAGTTTTGATGTCTCCTCCTTATTCACAAATGTCCCACTCAAAGAATCCTTGGAGCTAATCCAAGCCAAATTTCCTCCCGATATCACAGCCCTATTTCAGATCACAATGAACTCGTGCTATTTTGTTTGGCAAGGAAAATTCTACAAACAAATAGAGGGGACAGCCATGGATTCTCCACTCTCCCCACCCTTGGCCAACTTTTATATAGAGACTTTTGAAGAGAAAGCCTTAAACTCTGCCCCACAAAAACCAACCATTTGGCTTCGATATATAGATGATGTGTTTGCTATTTGGCCACATGGCTCCGATGCACTCCTCTCCTTCCTAACACACTTAAACAACCAACACCCCCAGAATCAAATTCACCTTGGAAGAAGAAAAAAACAACTGCCTTCCTTTCTTAGACACACTAGTCACCCGCCAGCCTGATGGAACCTTGGTTTTCTCAGTCTACAGAAAATCCACCCATACAGGCAGATACATTCACCAAACCAACAATCCCACCACTCTTCCTCACAACAATATGGTGTCATTAAGACACTACACAACAGGGCTAAAACTTATCTGTTCAAATGACAATGCCCTAACCACAGAACTAAACCACATTCTCAACACTTTCTCAGCCAATGGCTATCCTCCCAAAATAATCCAAAAAATATTGAAACCAATAAACCACAATTCCCCCTTCACAACAAGGATTACTCTAAATCCATCACCATACCCTATATCAGAGGCATCCCTGAAAAAATTACAAAAATCCTAAAAAAACACTGCTTAACTTCTTGTTACAGACCATATAAGAAATTGGCATCCCTTATCCGCTCCACTAAAGACCAACCTCCCCCCCCCCCCCCCTAGACCTACCTGGTGTATACCAGGTGCCTTGCAGCTGTAAGCTGTCCTACTTTGGCCAAACAGGCAGAACAGCCAATATCAGAATTACAGAACACAAGGACTACATCCAGTTCCACCAATACAGCCACTCTGGTCTTGCAGACCATGCTCTGGATACCCGCCATAGAATACGGTGGAAGAAAGCCATGATCATTCACTGTAGTAAATACAAGTATGAAAGGCTTTTCATGGAATCAGCCTCAGCCCTAATAAACAATCCAAACCTCAACAAATTTGGCTTCATGAGACTGCCTCAAATTTGGAAAACCTACATCAGAAGACCTCAGCCCAGTCACCCAAGAATACCAACATTTCCCACTAGGGGGCACCAATAGGACTTTAGGAGAAAGAATAGCTTCCTGCTTCGTCCTCATTTACTGTTTGCTGTGCCTGTGTGCAAGTGTCTTGCTCACAAGTTCCAGTTGAAAATGGCAACGTGATGTTGCCGAAATATTGGATTTGTATTAAAAAGTTATTTTAATATATATATCCTAGTCTACGTTGTTATTTCCCTAAACTATTTAGTAATAATGCATAACCAACGTCTAAGCCTTTCCACTAGAATTACCAAACCTACACTGATGTAAAAGGCAAGTATTGGACCATAGGATATCATGGTCAATGTCCACTCCATGCTGAGCAGGGCCAGATTTTTTCAGGTTTATTGTTGTTAATATAAGTCCTAGGGAGTTCTTTTGATATGTAGCCAGCAAAAGAAAGAATGATTATGGAAGGATGACATTGATTGGAGAAAATGGTATAAAGACAGCTGTTGCAGAATGTGTGATGGAGATACTTAATGAGCAGTTCATAAAGATCTTTCAATCTTGTGAATGTGACTTCATGGAGAGATTGAGAGCAGTTGATGATGGGGAGCAGAGACTGACTGTATATGAGCAAGAGGTGTTTGGGGAGTTGAGTAAACTAGATGTAAATAAGGCTGTGGGACTTGATAATATATCACTGCGTATTCCTAAAGAATGTGCCAGGGAGTTGACACCTGTCTTGACATATTTGTTTAATACGAGTCTTGCACTCAGTCAAGTTTCTAAGGAGTGAAAGGAGGGCAAGTTGTGCCACTTCATAAAGGAGGTGATCAAACTCAAGCATCAAATTGTAGGCCTATCTGTGTGTCAGGTGTTGTGGTTAAGTTGTTGGAGAAGCTTGTGATTTCGCAAAAGCTTTTGATAGAGTACCTCATGATAAGTTGACAGTGAAACTAGAGCAGATGGGGTTGGATATTAGATTAGTGCATTGGATTGGAGACTGGCTATCTGATAGGTATCGACAAGTTGTGTATGGGGGTGCGATATCCAGGAAAAGGAAAGTCACTAGTGGAGTGCCTCAGGGGTCTGTTTTAGGGCCATTACTATTTAACTTGTATATTAATGATATTGGCGAAGATTTGGATGGAGATATTCAGTTATTTGCAGATGATGCAAAGTTGGGACGAATCATAGAGAGTAGTGAAGATGTTGTGGCCTTGCAAGAAGACTTGAATAAATTGAGTGATTGGGCACGGAAATGGGGATGTGAGTTCAATGTTGCAAAATGTAAGGTTTTAAAATTTGGAAAACAAAGATGGGATGCAGTATTTATGCTTGGTGAGAATATATTGTTGGAGGTAGAGGAAGTAAGAGATCTGGGGGTGATAGTGGATAAGGATCTAAAATTTAGGGGACACATCGCCAAAATTGTGAAGACAACACAAAGGCTTCTGGGAATGATGCAGAGGACACTGATGTGTAGAAGTAGGGAGATTCTTGCTTCATTGCATAAGGCTTTGATTAGGCCACACATGGACTATTGTGCCCAGATTTGGTCACCAGGTTTTCAGAAGGATGAAGAGATGTTGGAAAGGGTCTAAAGGCGACTGATTAAGGTAGTTTCTGACCCTGGAATGTTGAGGATGAGGAAAGATTGAGAAGATGTAATTTGCAGAGTCTGGTGTAGAGGAGGAAGAGGGGAGATATGATAGAGACCTACAAGTTGGTAAGGGGTTGTTATAAGATCGATGGTGGAGAAGTTCTACAGAGAATAGTGGGAGATCAGGGGAGAACCAGAGGTCATCCCTGGTATCTGTATAAAGAGGGTGTGAGTAGGGGAGTGAGAGGCGGGTTTTTTTCGTGCAGAGTTGTGAATGATTGGAATGATTTGCCTGAGAGTATGGTGTCTGCAAGATGTTTGAGTGTGTTTAAGGCTCGGTGTGATGAGATGTGTGTGTGTGATAAAAAGACCTCCCAGATGAGTCTTTGACTCCATGAGGTCTTGGGGTAATAATATAAGATTGGTGTTCTTGTAGTCATTTTTCAAAGAATGTCCTGTTTGTGCAAAATATAAGTGGAGGCACTCATATTGAACTTGCTAAACACCAGGGGAAGGAAGAGAAAAGGAGTGCTGTTTATCTGTGGATGGTAATCAAGAGGAGATTTTGCTGATAGGGAAAGATAGGAGCTAAATTATATCTTTTCGAGATCTTAGTAGTCGTCTCAAAGATGCCTGCAATATATGGGACAGGGACTTGGCATACAGGTTCAGCGATTTTGGCGATGGGCTTGTAAGAGTTCAAGATGCTTTTAAACTTCCTTGAGGTGAAACCATTCTGTAGTAAGGTGCAGTGGATGGTGGTCAATTCTTGTTGAAGAGCTTGGGAATTAGAGCAGATAACATGTGCTCTGTTAAACAAAGATTTGAAAATGCCTATTTTTGAGATGGATGATGTGCTGAAGTTTGCTGTCTGCAGTGGCTTGTGAAGGTAGGTTTACGGTGAATTGAAGTAGCAGGTATTTCAAAAGAGGTACAGGAAAGGAGGATATCCAGGAAGACTAATTGTCCATCCTTTTCTTTTTCCATAGTAAGTTGATGTGTGGGTGTGGGCTGTTGATTTTGGTAAAATAAGTAGAGATTCTTATGAGTCTGGTCAGATGGCAAACACATCATCCACATATCGAACCCAAAAAGAAAGTTCAGGTTGTACTGAAAAGAATAGAGGTACTTCAAGGATTCTTCAAGATGCTCTAAGTAGAAATTATAAAGTGCAGACAACAAGGGGCTTCTCATGGCAGTTCCTTCAATTTGTTTGTAGAACTGTTTCCTGCATTTGAAATATCCTGAGTGCATGACAAAATGGAACAGTTTAACTTTGTCAACTGGAGGAAACTCATCTGATAACAGTTAAAGAGTGTCAGCCAGAGGTACAATAGTAAATAAGGACTGGATATCAAGACTAATCATAAGGCCTGTAGGTTGAAGGGGTTAAGTTTTTTTTATTTCTGTCAAAAAATCTGATGAATTCTTCACAGAGATTTGTGTAGCCAATGCAGGAGCTCAAAAGGCAAGCTAGGAATTTGGATGAGCAATAGGTGGGGGAATGGGTCTGTTGAACTCCTCATGTATTTTTGAAAGGCCATAAAAACTTGAACATCTACCAAAATGTGTCTTCAGTGTCATCCCAACTAATCACTTTGTTAAGTAAGGAATTAAGTTTGTTAATTTGGCTATTGATAGGGTTCTGAGGAATCTCTTGGCAAGTGGATTGATCTTGTAACAAGAGAGAAATTTTTTTCTTGTACTCAATGGTGTTCCATGATAACTACATCTTTACCCTTGTCTGCTTTAGTTATGGTGAGGTGATTATGTCTCAATGATTTTAGGACCTTGATGTTAGCTAGTGATAAGTTTGGGGGAGGAAGTTTAGCTTTGAGTGACACTGAGGAGACTTCAAGTTGGAGTTTATTAGCATTATCACTTAAGAGGGTGGTCAGGTTCTTCTCAATGTTATGTAGGAAATCCAGATATGGAATTCTTTTAGGAACTATAGCAAAATCATATCCTGTAGAACTGAAGTTTCTACAGGAGTGAGAGAATGTCTAGATATGTTGACAACCCATCTGTTTATGAGGACTGTTCGATAAATCTATGCAAAGTTGAAGAGATGGCACCACCAGTACGTATCAAGGTTATTTTTAGTTGCTGACAACTGTTGGAGGATCACACACTAAGTTTCAGTTAGATAGATCCATTGTTCTGTGTTTTGGCATTCATTTGAATCGATCAAGTACCGTGATTTGTGAAAAATGGATGACCTAACCTAAACATTACTTTTTGAAAGGCAAAATGTCTCAGGAAACCAAAGCTAAGCTTGATAAACATTATGGTGAGTCTGCACCTTCCATTAGAATGGTTTATAAGTGGTTTAGTAACTTTTGAAGCAGCCATATGAGCACAAGTGACACTGAACATTCTGTGAACATTTACATGTGAGAAAAATATCTGCAAGATGAGTGCCACATTTGCTTACACTGGATCAAAAGCGTCAATGTGTGAACTGTTGCAAGGACAGCTTGAAGGCTGTTTCAATGGAATCCAGAGTAATTTTTGCTTCATTTTGTAACAGTGGACGAAATATAGATTCATCACTACCAGCCTGAGACAAAAGAACAGTCAAAACAACGGGTTGCAAGTGGGGAATCTGCACCAAAGAAAGCAAAAACCGTTCCTTCAGCAGGAAAGGTTATGGCATAATCTTCATAGACTTCTTGGAAAGGGCAAAACAATTACTGGAGTGTATTATGCATCTTTACTTGATAGTTTAAATAATTGAAATAAAGGAAAACGACCACGCTTGGCAAAAAAGATTATTTTTCACCACGACAACGCACCCACTCACTCTGCTACAATTATGACCCCAAAATTGTTCATTTTATGCTACGAAGTCCTTTCGCATCCCTCACACTCTTCAGATTTGGTTCCCTATCTGTTTCCAAACATGAAAAAATGGCTGGAAGGAAAGAGATTTTTATCAAACGATGAGGTGATTGCTGAAACAAATGCCTATTTTGAAGAGTTGGACAAATCATACTATATGGACAGGATCAAAAAACTCTAGCATCATTGGACTAAGTGTATAGACCTCAAAGGAGACTATGTTGAAAAATAAAAAATGTTTGTCCCCAAAAAATTATATTTTCTTCATTTTTGCACGGACTTATCGAACAATCCTCGTATTGCCGGGATTACCTTGGTTGATGTTTGCTTTTGCGATTGAGAATAATTTTTAATTATTATTTATAGAAAAACAATGCTATGTCATTTCATTATGTAATTCAATTTAAGCCTTAATTATAATCTTATTTATTGTAACCACCCATTAGGTGACATCCGGTACATGGCTTAGCTCTATAAATAGAATTAACATTCTTTGTTGTATCTTCACCTTGTAATTGTTAAATTGTGAATGAAACTATGTTGTGTAATTTATTTTTTTTCATTCACATTTAACATTGCTTATTATGTATTAATCATAATTTGTATAAAGATTATTTATTGTTCCTTAATTAAGGATTACTATTTAAATATTTATTCTAAACTTAACCTACTATTAAGTTATTAAATAATAATATGTGTAGAAATTTATGATAACTAAAATATATATGTAAAGTAACGAAAAGTGTATTATAAATAATTGTATACGTAATGAAAGAGCTGATTAAGTAGCTCAAATATTCTGTTTATTCTTATTTGTGAAAATTTAATGTTATGTAATCACTTATGTAAGAATAGAGCGTTGTATTACATTAGCGAAATGTTTACGTTCATGCGTTGTCATGGAGACGCATGAAATAAACAAGCACGAGTCGAAGAGTGCGTGACCTTGGAACCAGAAAGGAGAAAGGGAAGGCAATAAGAATTTTATAGAAAAAAAAGAAAAGAGTTTTGCGGAGCCTGAAGGAAGGTAGGATACAAGCAAAAAAAATTATAAATTCTTTAGGGCAGAAATTCATGAGAATAGTGTTTTGAAGTGAACAAAAATGTAGTGAATCATATACTCAGCTGCAAGTGAAATCAGCTGTTGTTGTAGAGGAAAATTGATGTCGTAATCGGATAAATAAAGAACTGGACATTCAATGGGAAATTCTGATTAGTTCCAGTTAGTCTAGGATTACGTCTTAATTCTATGTTGCCCTGAGAAGAATTATAATGAATTTAACAAGTTGGAGAAAAGTAAACAAGGAAAGATATCAGTACCTTATTGCTGTTGTTTAGAGTAGTGAACCGCGATTAACAGTAGTTCAGTTAAAGCGTTGGAGAATTTTATTTAATGTGTTCCGCTAGCTTAAATAAGTTAATTCATAAGTGTGCTCGCAATAAATTGATGTATTGAAGATTGTATCTGGTAAGAGTAGTCATACATGTTTGTTTATTCTAACATTAACTATAACGTATCTTCGAAGTTCAAGGTCCGAAATAAGATTGCTTGGAATATTGTCTACCTTGATTAATGCCTGCTGTGAATTTAAACATTAAGTACAATGGATAGATATGTGCAGACTGATCAAATGAGAAGTTTTGTTTTATTAACTTGAGTTCAGAAAGCTTGTAATTTTGAAAGCTGTGAATTGTATGTTAAAGTTTAGAACATTGAATTGGAATGAGTGACTTAGCAAGATGTATTAAGTTATTTGTATTGTTCCATTTAAAAGTAGAATTCTTGTATTTGTTATATATCATATATTAAATGTTTTATTTTGTTAATCTAAATATTGTGTTTGCCTGAACTCCCTTTTATTGCACCGTTCATAAAAAATTCGAATCTTGCGGGTGCCCCAAGTAGAATAATAGTAAATGATTCGGCCTAATGAGAAGACTGCTAACTTAATTAAGAATTGATCCTACTATTTTATATAGGCTAATCTAAAAATAGGGTGGCGCAGTATAATTATAAATTTCCCCACTTTTGGATCGGTGATCAATTTGCGATTAAGTATTATATTGATAAGAGTGACTTGAACCAAGATGGCGGATTTAGAACATAACATGAAAATAAAACGTCACGACATAATCTATTGATGTACTGATGATGACCAGTTAGTTTCTGGTTAAAATATTTGCAGTAATAAAATTACTATATTCTTGTGAAAGTGTCTGTATAATAATAGCAGGAACAGATGGAATTACTTCAGAGTTAATTAAGTACAGGGATATTCCTCTTTTAAGGTAAACTCTTGAATTTGTTACATAGCTGCTGGATTACCAGCAGTATACCTCAAGGATGGGCTAAAATGTCAGTTTTCAAGAAGGGAGATAGAAGTTAGAGGTATTGGCTTATTAAATACTGTATGCCATATAAATTATATTGTAAGTTTTGCCACTATTACTGATAGGCTGATATTAATATTGAACTATTGCTATGATTGACATATAATATGCTATTGCTGATATTCATATTAAACTAATCATAGAAAAAAAAAAAAAGATGAGAATTATTTATTTTACAGACTCACCTGGCATATATAGGTTATGAAAAAAACCTTTGATCAAGTTAATAGACAAAAATTATGGAATATAATAGAAGACTGAGGCTATCTAAAACAGATTAAATGCAATTAAGGATCTAATAACAATACAACCACAATCATAAATATTAAAGAGTACATAGCAGAAAAATAGAAACTAATCAGGGAGTCTGGTAAGGATGTAGCCTTCCTTCTACCTTATTTAACATATATGTAGATGAACTAATAAGAAAGTGGAAATCTGTAGTAAATTCCAAGAATAAACATCATACAACAGTAAATGCAGACTCATTGCAGGAGGTCCCTTTGTCATACACACAGCTCATCATACTGTACCTTAAATACATTCAAATTGTCTGCAGACACCACTCTCTCGGACAAAGCATTCCAATCATTCACAATTCTTCATGCAAAAAAACCCCCTGCTTCTCACTCCTTTGCATGAAGAATTGTGAATGATTGGAATGCTTTGTCCGAGAGAGTGGTGTCTGCAGACAATTTATGCTAAAGAGGATTTTCATAAAATGGTGGGAGATGGGGAGAGGTCATCCCTCATTATATAGTTTCCAGGGATGACCTCTCCCCATCTCCCACCATTTTATGAAAATCCTCTTTAGCATTAATTCTATAACAATCCCTTAACAACTTGTATGTTGGTAAGGGATTGTTATAGGATGTCTGTATCCTGTCACTCCTCTTCCTCCTATACACTAGACTCTGTAAATTGCATATTTTCAACCTTTCTTCATGCTCAACATTCCAGAGACAAGAAACTGCCTTATCAATCACCTCTGAACCCTTTACAATATCTCTTCATCCTTTTGAAACCCTGGTAACCAAATCTGTGCACAGTATTCCATATGTATCTAAATTTTAGATACTTATCTACCATCACCCCAAGATCTCTTATTTCCTCACCTCTATCAGTATATCCCACCAAGTGTAAACTTCACATCCCATCTTTGCTTTCCAAGTTTTAAAACTTTACATTTTGCAGTATTGAACCAGATCCCATCCTTTGCTCATACACTCAATCTATTCAAGTCTTCTTGTAAGGCCACAGCATTTTCTCTACTCCTTTTGCAGACGATCAAGTATCAAGTAGCCATGCAAAAATCGGAAGAGGATGACCTTCAGAGGAGTAAATCCCCCATACAAACTAAAACAATAATTGAAAACCAAACTCTAAAACAAGTA
The DNA here is from genome assembly GCF_054136105.1 of Typopeltis vanoorti. Taxonomy (NCBI): domain Eukaryota; kingdom Metazoa; phylum Arthropoda; class Arachnida; order Uropygi; family Thelyphonidae; genus Typopeltis; species Typopeltis vanoorti. The sequence continues at coordinate 87,514,607 of NC_143564.1, read as the reverse complement.
ACATATTAGATAAGTTGTACCATTTTCAAGTGATCTGTGGTAATATAAGAAAAACAAAACAAGAAAAGAAACAGTTAAATTAAATTAAGGGGATATTAGATCCCACATTGTTTTAAAACCGAATAAGAAACTCAAAGATTGGATTCGGAGAGTTTCATGCCGAATATAGTATAAAAAACTATAAAAGTATCAGCGAATACCGTCAGCTAAATGCAAGTAGTCCTAGAACGTAGTACAAACACGGGCAACTCGTTGCAAAGGTGGGGAAAGTTCTGATCGCTATTCATGGTATTTTCCATAATGTAAAAACACATTTCCTAGGAAATGTATGCTGTTATTGTATTATGGTGGGAGGTCACTACCCAGACCGGCTTCAGCCTTTATTGAGGCTTCATCAGTGAGCAGCTAGACCAAATTAATACCAAAGGGTATAGCGAAAAGAACTTATATACTCTGCTATACGAGATGTCCAAAAGGTGCACCCATAAAGTTACTTAAATATAAAGAGCCAACAGACTTCATTTTGGCAATATAAACATTTAATTAAATTAAGGGGATATTAGATCCCACATTGTTTTAAAACCGCATAAGAAACTCAACTTGCATTTAGCTCACGCTAGTATTCACCGATACTTTTATAGTTTTTTATACTATATTCGGCATGAAGCTCTCTGATTCCAATCTTTGAGTTTCTTATTTGGTTTTAAAACAATGTGGGAACTAATATCCCCTTAATTTAATTAATGTTTATATCGCTAAATTGAAGCCTGTTGGCTCTTTATATTTAAGTAACTTAATGGGTGCACCTTTTGGACAACTCGTATAGCAGAGTATATAAGTTCTTTTTGCTATACCCTTTGGTATTAATTTGGTCTAGCTACTCACTGATGAAGCCTCAATAAAGGCTGAAACTGGCCTGGGTAGTGACCTCCCACCATAATGTAATAACAGCATACATTTCCTAGGAAATGTGTTTTTACATTATGGAAAATACCAAGAATAGCGATTAGAACTTTACCCACCTTTGCAACACGTTGCCCGTGTTTGTACTACATTCTATGACTACTTGTATTTAGCTCACACTAGTATTCGCTGATACTTTTATAGTTTTTTTATACTATATTCGGCATGAAACTCTCTGATTCCAATCTTTGAGTTTCTTATTCGGTTTTAAAACAATGTGATGTGATCTAATATCCCCTTAATTTAATTAATATTTATATCGCCGAAATGAAGCCTGTTGGCTCTTTTATATTTAAGAAACAGTTAAAATTTTACAAAGTCGTGGTAATGCCAACAGTATGATATGGTTCAGAAAGTTGGATAGAGATGACAATAGAATACAAGCAACTGAAATGAAATTTAGAAGTTAAAGGATATACAAGAATGAACAGAATAAGGAAGGAATTAAAAATACAGGCAATAAATGATAAAAAAAAATACCAAAGGAAGTAATAAAATACAAACCTAAAGGGAAAAGAGATATAGGAAAACCTATGAAAAGAATGAAAATTTAGTCCTTTATATTCTGAAACAGGCTTTTAGCCTATATCTTGAAAGAAGTAGCAGGTCATGGTTCTGCATTACTGAACTATGATTTGGTCACTGGTTAATCATACGATCAGAAACCAAATATCTAATAATTGCATTATTTTATTTACTACTAATTATTAAAATAAAATTTTTAACAATTTTCTTGTAAAAATTCTAAATCATAAACATAAAACATTTTATTATTTTCAGATGGACACACAGATGATTCTGGTGTTATTCTGAAAATGCTCCCCAGTACGACTGATAAGTAAGTTTAACTACTACTACCAAGCTCATTTTTAAATGTAAATTTTTTCTAAAAAAATTTTCTTACTATTTTGATGGAATTATATTATGATTGAACAAAATCATTCCCGTAATCTACTAGTGAATTATGGGAATGATTTTGTTGGATAGAAGGGGAAAACAGAATATGAAGAAGGATATCAGAAAATGATTGAGTTGAAGGATGTGTTGATAGTCGATGTGCTGTCCAGATATGACCATGATGAATTGAAATGGCAGGATCTCAACTCATTATTAGGGTGGAGGGAGATTAGCAACAACTGGAGATAAGCATATAAAAGTGGAAATATGTGAAAGGAGTAAGTAGAATAATGAAGTAGGTGGCAGATCAGGCTGCAGAAGCAGTTGTGGATTTACAACTACTTCACAACAAAACAGGGAGTGGAAAGGAAATCAAAGTAAGGAGAGTGGATGCTGAAGGCAAATAGTGTATGCATTTGTTGGAGAGGGAAAGAGACAGTGATCAACATAAAAGTAGGATGACCTATGACATATAGAGAATATTTGGATCTGAGGAAAACAAGACAGGTTCTGATAGAGTAAAGACCAAGGTCATGGTGGAAAAGTTAGATGAGAGAATAGCATGGGTAGGACTAGTTATAGATCCAAAAATGAATTACTGTGTGTTATTTAATGACACCAAGAGTATCAGAAATAAGAGGGAGAGAATAGTTATGTTGAGATGATTTGTTGCAACCAATAATTGCTCAGCAATTATTGGTTGAAGTGGAACATGGTTGTATAAAGATGATATACTGAGAGAAACGGGGGGGGAATTATTATTATTACTACCCCAAGACCTCATGGAGTCAAATACTCACCTGGGAGGCCCTTTTATCTCTCACACACACACACACAACTATCATACCGTGTCTTAAACACACTCAAACTCCTTGCAGACACCACACTTTCAGGCAAGGTATTCCAAACATTTACAACTCTACATGAAAAAATCCTGCCTCTCACTCCCCTACTCACACCCTCTTTATACAGTTTCCAGGGATGACCTCTGGTTCTCCCCTGATCTCCCACTATTTTCTGGATAGGTCTCTCTCATATCTCCCCTTTTCCTCCTGTCCACCACTCTGCAAATTACATCTTCTCAATCTTTTCTCATACTCAACATTCCAGAGGTCAGAAACTATCTTAGTCAGTCACCTTTGGACCCCTCTCCAACATCTCTTCATCCTTCTGAAAACCCGGTGACCAAATCTGGGCACAATAGTTAATGTGTGGCCTAATCAAAGCCTTATACAATGGAATCTCCCTACTTCTACATGTCAGTGTCCTCCGCATCACTCCCAGAAGTCTTTGTGTTGTCTTCACAATTTTGGCTATATGTCCCGTAAATTATAGATCCTTATCCACTATCACTCCCAGACCTCTTATTTCCTCCACCTCCAACAATATATCCTCACCAAGCATAAATTCTGCATCCCATCTTTGTTTTCCAAATTTTAAAACCTTACATTTTACAGCACTGAACTCACATCCCCATTTCCATGCCCAATCACTCAATTTATTCAAGTCTTCTTGTAAGGCTACAACAACTTCCCTACTCTTCATGGTTCATCCCAACTTTGCATCATCTGCAAACAACTGAATATCTCCATCCAAATCTTCACCAATATCATTAATATACAAGTTAAACAGTAATGGCCCTAAAACAGACCCCTGAGGCACTTCACTAGTGACTTTCCTTTTCCTGGATATCGCTCCCCATACACAACTTGTTGATACCTATCAGATAGCCAGTTTCCAATCCAATGTACTAATCTAATATCCAACCCCATCTGCTCTAGTTTGACTGTCAACTTATCACGAGGTATATATTACTATTTATCCTTCTCCTCTGTCCAAGGAAGCAGTCACTTTATTGTAATAAGTAAGTAGATTACTAAAACATGACCTCCCTTTAGCAAATCCATGCTGTCCATCAAAGATAATACCATTGTTGTCAACCTAGGATCCAAGTTCTCACAAGCTTCTCCAACAACTTAACCACAACACCTGACACAGATATGCCTATAATTTGATGCTTGAGTTCGATCACCTCCTTTATGAAGTGGCACAATCTTGCCCTCCTTCCACTCTTTAGGAACTTGACCAAGTGCAAGACTCGTATTAAAAAAATATGTCAAGGCAGGTGTCAACTCTCTGGCACATTCCTTCAGAATACGCGGTGATTTATTATCAAGTCCCACAGCCTTATTTACATCTAGTTTACTCAACTCCCCAACCTCTTGCTCACTTACAGTCAGTCTCTCCTCCCCATCATCAACTGCTCTTAATCTCTCCATGAAGTCACATTCACAAGATTGAAAGAACGTTATGAACTGCTCATTAAGTATCTCTGCCACACATTCCACAACTGCTGTCTTTATACCATTTTTTTCGATCAATGTCATCCTTCCATAATCATTCTTTCTTTTGCTGGCTACATATCAAAAGAACTCCTTAGGATTGTTTTTAGCTTCATTAGCTAACTGCTGTTCATACCTCTCTTTAGCTACCCTCACCAACCAAGTCACTCTCCTTGCCTAGTCTTTGTAGACCTCATGGAATTGGTTATTATTTCCACTTCTCTTATGCTGCCTCCACAATGCTCTTTTTCTCTGTATCGCATGCTTAATCTCTTTATTTATCCATCTCACACCTACCTCATTTAACCTTCTCACCCTTGGAATACATTTAGACATTGCATCTGCCAGACAGTTTTTGAAAATCCCCTAAGCTGCATTGATCTCTTTTCCAGCTCACTCCTCATTTCATGCTACACTCCAAGCTGTCTCCTGAGCTCTTCATAATCCCTTTTCTCACAGAAGTCCTCACACTGCTGGCAACCACCCAGGTAATCACCTCATGGTCACTCTCACTAATTGGTGGATGATTTGACACCTCATTTATAATTACATCCTCTGATGAGATGACCAAATCCAAGACCCTCAATCCTCATGTGCCCTCTGTTACATACTGTCTGAGGTAGTTATCCCTCAAAAACTCAAGGGAATATGTGTATGAAGATAGGAAAAGGGCTGGAGGTGAAGGAGAGTGGAATCTTCGATAATGGCAGAGAAATTGTCTTTGCAATCAGGAAATAGTGGTGGCAGTATGTGGTGTGTATCAGTCTACTTATCATTCCAAAGTGGAGAGTAGACAGGATGAAATATTCCTTGGGATGTTATAGATTGAAATAATGACAGGAAATGCCTAGAAAAATTAATTTGAACAAGAGGAGGGTAATCATTATGAATGATGGAATGAAGAGATTACATCTGATTTGAATCACAACTCTTCAAGTGGCATGGGTAGGATTGGTTATAGACCTAAAAGTGAATTGCTATGTTTATTTACAAATGCCAGGAGTATCAGAAATAATGAGAGATGAAATGGTTTCATTGATTGAGTTTATTTGTTCAAAAATTGTTGGAATGAGTGAAACATGGTTGAATAAGGATGATGCCCTGATGGAAATGGAAGAGCATGATGATTTTTTGTGAGAATAGAAAGGACAAAAAAGGAGTGTGTGTGTATAGGGAGTGCTGTTGATGATAGCAGGCAAATTATGTCTGCACAAATTGGAGATGTGAGATGTAAATAGTAGCAATAATTTAGAGTGGTGATGAAGAAATGTATAAGTAAATTCAATTAGTGAACAAGGGATGGGTGATTATTGTGTGTGATTTTAACCCTTTGACATATAAATTATTTATAAACTCTAAATTCGTTTGAAATTGACGCGAACTTCGTAATGTCTGCAATACATCAAAATCAATTTCGGTGCAATAAACAAAAGACGTGTCACAGACGTCTTTGTATGTTAACACGTTAATTATGGCAATATAGATTAGAATGAAGAGATAGCATTGAATGAATAGCATGAATTTCTTGAGAGACCTATCTTAGGCAGTATGTGAAGGAGGAGGCATGCATGGTTCGAGAGTTTTAGATCTGAACATTTCATCAGAGGATGTGATTGTGAGTGGAGTATTGTGCTTTTTTACAGATGATGAGAGTGATCATAGGTGATCACCTGGGTTGTGGCTAGCCATATGAATACTTCTGTGTGGAATTGGATATATGTGAAATTACAAGGCTGGTGATTATTAAAATCTTAGGGGAGAGCTTGGAGCTATACCATGGAATTAGATGTTAAGTAGGAGGAAGATAAATGCTGTGTGGAAACTTACCTAAAGGTATTTAACAACAGTGATGTGCAAAAGTATTCCCAAGGTCAAAAGACTGAATTTGCTGGAAACTATAAGGAGGGTGTGAGCAGAGGAATGAGGAGAAGGTTTTATGCATGGAGAGTGGTTGGTGAGTGAAATGCATTGCCTGAATCTGTTGTGAATGTAGACATTGAATCAGTTTAAGGCACGGTTGGATGAGCACTATGTGTAATAGTGTGTACCTCCCACGATGAGTCTGTTACTCCATGGAGGTCAGATGTAAACAATAATATCAACACTTGTCTTAATGGAATGCCTGTTTAATAAGTGCCTTACATCAGCACAGGTTACAAGAGAGTGGAAAAAAAGTAAAAATTGTTCCACTGCATAAAAGGTGGCTACAAATTATAGCCAATCTGTATATCTAAAGTTGTGGTTAAGGTACTAGAGAGATTGGTGAGAACTTGGATACAGAAATGGGTTGATAACAGCAGTATTCTCTGTGGTTATCAGCATGGGTTTGTTAAAGGGAGATCATGTTTTACTAACTTATGTACTAATAACAAGGTGATAAATATCTTAGACAGAGGAGATGCATATACGAGGGTGGTCTGAAAAGTTCTCATCCCAACAATGAAAAAAAAAAAAACAAATTTATAATTTCAAAATTATAAATTAATTTTGAAATTAATTTATAATTTTTATTTTTCAACATAATTTCTCTTAAGACTAATACATTTATTCCAGTGATGCTCCAGTGCCATTATCCTATCCCTGCAGTGGTTCTCAGTAGGATCTGCAAAATACCCTTCTATAGCTGCAATCATCTCTTGATTCGAGGAAAAATGCTGACCAGCAAGGAAGAGTTTTAGTTTTGGGAAGAGATAGAAATCAGAGGGAGCTAAATGTGGGGAATAGGGTGGATGCTCCAACAATTCATAGTGCAGATCCCTTAATTTTCCCATTGCCAAAATACCTTTTGTGAGCAGGTGTGCATTCTCCTGATGAAAGATAATTTTTTTCTTCTGTAAACTGGATTTTTTTCTCACAAATTTTTTCGTATAGTTTGGTTAAAAGATCGGAATAATATTCCCCGGTTATTGTTTTATCCTTTTCAAGATAATTAATAAACAAAATGCCTTTAGCATATCAAAACACCGATGCCATGACCTTTCCTGCTGATGGAGCTGGCTTTGTCTTCTTTGGCACTGAACAACTGGCTTCTGTCCACTGTTTTATTATTATTATTACAGGTGACATCAAGGAGTCCTTAGACTCATCGAGGGAGGCCCTAAACATCATGTCCATCACAACTATTTGACATTCGCACAGTATCTATCATACCTTGCCTTGAACTCATTCACTGTCATAGCACCCACAACAGACTCTGGCAGCTTATTCCACTCATTTACCACTCTAAAAGTAAAGAACCCAGCTCTAACACCCCTGCTAACCACACTCTTGCCCAGCTTCCATAGGTGTCCCCTAGTTCTCCCACCACCAGTCCTGATCTCAAAAATATCCTCTGAATTAATCCTATAGAATCCCTTTAGCAATTTGAATGTCTCAATCATATCTCCCCTTTTCCGCCTATCAATCAATTTCTGCAACCCAGAAATCTTCAACCTGTTTTCATAAGGTTCATTCCATAGACCTGCTATCATCTTGGTCACTCACCTCTGGATCCTAGACTGCTGTTTGGTTTCTGGTGTGTAATGGTGAATCCAAGTCTCCTCGACAGTAATAAATCAATGCACAAAATCAGTTTTATTCTTGTTAAAACTCTCCAAGCACTATTCAGAGATTTTCATGCAAGTGCGTTTTTGATCTGCTGCGAGTTACACAACACCCATCTTGCACAAAGCTTTTTTTATTTGCAATTCTTCATGCAAAATATATCCTACACATTCTTTTGAGATGCCTATAGTCTCAGCAATTCCACGCACCTTGACTCGCCGGTCATCCAATACCATATCATGCACTTGATTAATGATTTCTGATGATGTCGCACTTTTTGGACATCCTTTGCATGGATCATCTTCAAGGCCACGTTTAAAGTAGGCAGTCATTTCTTAATTGTTGAAAATGAATGAGAAGAGTGCCCATAAACTTTTATGTACTTCGAATGAATTTCTTTTGGCATTAAACCTTTTTTTTTTACAAAGAATTTTATAACTGCACAATACTTAATTTTATCCATTTCAAGGGATACAGACAACACTTTTGCTTCAGACAGCTGTATAAAACAAACTACTTGATAGAATGACTTGCAATTTCACATAGATGTTTATGCCAATAGTGTTGTCATCTATGGTTGAGGCTGAGAATGTTTCAGACCATCCCTTGTATAGCGGTATACTTTGATTTTGCAAAAGCTTTTGATAGACTACTACATGACAAGCTGTTAAATAAACGGAAATGATTGTGATCAGATAACAGACTACTGAGTTGGAACTGTAACTGGCTGTCAGGTAGGTATCAGAAAATTTTATATGGGAGGGGTGTGTGTGCAGTATCCTTAAAGAGGTAAGTCATTAGTGGTATGCCTGAGGGGGTGGGGGTCTGTATTGGGTCATTGTTCTTTGGTTTGTATATTAATGATATTGGGATGGGTTTCACTGGTGACATGCAATTTTTTGCAGATGATGCAAAATTGGGGTGATCAATGCAGAATCTATTATTATTACATCGGGTATTATTATTGAAATACTATTAATTTAATGTCTCATGCAAGCAAGATTTTATTAAAAATCATTCTATATAGGATTGAATTCAAAGTTGAGGCAGAGATGGCTAAGGAACAAGCAGGTTTTAGGAAAGGTAAGGTACCAGAAATTAGATCTTCTGTCTTAGACAGATAATGGAAAAGTATAAAGAATTTAGACTCGCTATGGTAATGTGTTTCAGAGACTACTCTAAAGCTTTTGAATGTGTTCAGCATGTGAAACTGTGGGAAGTAATGAAAAGAATGGGTTTAGGAAGTTTTTCTACTTGGTTATACTAAAAATTAAAGATGCCAAGAAATTATATTCTTGGTTTAATCCTTTATCCAAGTGAAAGCAAACAAAGTTTGCACCTGAATTATTTTCAGGACTGGGCAACTCGTATAAAGAGGCTAATGACTTCACATCACTTGCCTTAGTATACCCCATAATGCAAAGCACATATCCTTATGGACATGTATAATGCTTTACATTATGGGAAGGGTTACTACGGTTTTGACCTTTGTTGAGGTCTCATTAGTGGGAACCAGACTAAGAGGTTGACAATTGACATTTATGTCTTTAGGGGTGAAGCAAGATGCTTTTCATATTCCCCGCTATCTGTTGTGTTTGCAGTGAAGGTAAAATTTATGAGCAGAATGCTCGCCCTGATTGGGCATGGAGATTATGCATCACTAAAGGAGGCTAATATAGCTTTTGGTCTTCTATATTTGAATATGTCTGTTGGATTGTATGCTGTAGCTTGTTGAACCAAATCGTTGGGATGTGTGGACGTCTTTAGGAAAAACTTGGTTGCTAAGGATCGTAGAAAAGAGAAAATATAGGGAATATTTGTGTCTCTGTGGAGTTGAGTGTTTCTAACATACCACGGGGCGTTCAAAATCATTCTCAGGCACTTGTTCTGCACTCGCTGTATTTTGATGATGTTAGCATTAGAGGTGTGGCTCCAGGCCGGAGAGGCATAGGTGATTATAGGACGAATCGTCAACTGGTATAGCTGCAATTTGATTCTGTTGCTGAGCTTGCTATTTCTATTAATTAGCGGATAGATCTGTGCTATGGCTTTAGATGCCTTTGTGCATGCAGACTTGGTGTGTTGATTGAAAGATAGCTTTTTGTCGAGAATTACACCCAGGTAATTTGTTTCTGACTTCCAGGGAATTTTAGTATTGAATAGTAACAAATCTCCTACAGGAAACATTGGCCTTTTTGAGAAAAGAACGGCTGAGCTTTTCTGGGGGTTGACTTCCAATCTCCACTTAGATAACCAACCCTCCAGCTTTAGAATGTTTTCTTGAAGCTTTCTGGTAATGAAAAGGGGTCTGAGAGATCTGGACAGTATTGCCGTATCGTCTGCATATAGGGCCAAAATGGAAGTCATCGGATTGTGTGGGATGTCTGACATGTATACAGAGAACAGCAATGGAGCCAGTAGAGATCCCTGCGGCACTCCAGCAAAGATGTGGCGCTGGGAGGATGTAGAACCGTTGATTTTTACTTGCATTGATCTATTTTGAAGATATGTGGATTAAATGAACCATTTTAGGTGAGATGCCGGCTGAGATAAGCTTGTGCAGGAGTCCAAAATGCCAGATTTTGTCAAATGCTTTGGATAAGTCTAGGAAAACAGCACCTGTGCACTGCCGCCAGTTGTAGCTGGTTGTGATGTATTCAACAATTCTGTGGATTTGCTGGGTAGTACTATGGCGTTGCCTAAAACCAAACTGTTCTTTTGGAAGGATGTTTAGGTCATTTATTGAGGTCTGAAGTCGTGAGAGGATGACCGTCTCTGCAACCTTACCCAGATTTGAGATGAGACTGATTGGACGATAATTTTGGGGTAGGTGTGAGTCTTTGCCTGGCTTATGTATGGGAATTACGTCAGCCAGTTTCCAGGTGGAAGGAAAATAGTGAAATCTTAAAATTGCATTTATTATACTGGTCAGGTACACTACTGCCCTCCGGGGCAGAAGTTTAATCACACGATTAGTAATGCCGTCTGGTCCAGGAGCTTTTTTGTTCTTTAGATTTTTAATAATGTCATATATCTCAGCAGGTGATGTTGATGCAATATGGTCAGTGCTGGTGATCGGAAGTTTGAGTGAGTGTCTGACCTTGCTGTGAATCTTATGTATGTGGTGAAAGTCAAGGTTTCCATACGAAGGCTTACATTGCTCTTCCAAGCTGTGCGCTATAACCTCTGCTTTGTCCACATCCGTGTGAGCAAGGCCCTGATCAGTTAATATTGGGGGAAGGGATCTGCCTTTGTTTTTGGTATTTTTCAGTAGTCCCCAGATGGAGTGATCACTAGGTGAAATGGAGGATAACTTTTCATCCCATACATAGTCTGTGAGCTTTCAGTGCATCTCTTACTGCCCCATTTAGTCTATTTAGATTTGTTTTGTCTTGTGGTGCACACGTGTTACGGAATCTTTTTCGAGCTCTGTTTTTATCTCTGATTAAGTTCATGACATCTTCAGGCAAGCGATCTGGCTTGCGGGCAGATTTGTAGGAGGAAGCTACCTTTATAGCAGAATTAATTTGTTGTGTGAGATTTGTAACTGCAGTTTCTACTTCTTCTTTTGTGCGTATGTGAGGAACAGGTCCAATATAATCCTTGAGTGCTGCTGACAGTCTTTTCCATACAATGTAGGAGTGAGAAGGAGGACACAGGAATTCCTGATTTCCTAGCTGCAGTAGAATTGGATTGCGATCGGATGATAGTTCATCCATAGATATGATACTGTACTGAAGTTTAATATCCTGCAGGATAGCTATATCCAGGATGTCAGCAGTGCCGAACGTACTGAGATGAGTTGGTTCGGTGGGGCCTGCCACAACAGCGTTGCTTGATCCTAAGTAATTGAAAAGGATGCAACCATTCTTGTTTGTGGTTGAACAATTCCACGCAGGATGCTTGGAATTCAGATCCCCGGCAATAATGGTGGGCCCTCTGATGCCTAAGATGGCATTTAGATCTGAGTGAAGTAGAGATTTTTGGGGAGGGTTGTAAGCTGAGTAGATTTTCAGTTTGCCAGTGGAGCTGGTGACTACTTCCACTCCTGTGATCTCAAGGTTAGTGGTTGAAGGAATGCTCACAGAGTGGTGCTTAACGTAGTTTTTAATGAAGATGGCAGTGCCACCGCCTCTGTAGAGTAGTCTATCATTTCTGTATAGGTGATAGCCCCTTATTGTAGGATTGTCTGAGGGTCTTAGATGAGTTTCGCTGATTAGAATAACATCTGGCTGATACCTAGATGTGAAGGCACGGAGTTCCAGGATTTTGTTTTTGAGGCCATTTGTGTTCCAAGCAACTATTTGAAGAGATGCTGGAATGAGTTTGTTACTATTCATTTATGAGAGCTGTGAGGATGACCTGTGTTTCACGAAGAAATCTTTTAGTGGAGGTTTCAGTAGGGTTTGATAGGCTGAAATTTTGTAGCATGTTTGCTAGTGAGGCCGTGATAATAGCTGTTAGGTTTTTAGGTACTCTTGATTGATTTTGTTCTGGAATTGGCCTAATTGTACGGGTCACATCGGCATAACTTCTTGTTTGCTTTTGGTTGGAGGTCTCCGACTGTGGTCGCTGAGTCTCCGGTTTTGATGTCTGGGCCGCTGGTGTTCTTGTACTGATTGCCTCCATCCGTCTGTTCTTTGGGTGTTGAGTACATCCTTTGTAGTTCGCCGGATGAGGGCCACTGCAGTTGGCACATTTGGCCGAGGTGGTCCTTGGCTTAGTGCAGGTATTGGTTGGGTGAGTGTCTCCACATTTTAAACATCTGTATTCTGCTCTGCATAGATTCTGGGCATGGCCAAACTTTTGGCACCTGTGGCACTGCCCAGAAGATGATCTTTTACGGAGTGGTTCCAGTGTGACGATGAGACCACAGACTGTTTTTAAGTTGTAGATATCCTTATATATTTTGTGAATCTCAACAAGGACTAATGGCATGGGAGTTTTGTCTGCTTTGTACATTCTTCTCACTTTGACTGGTGGCAGATCCTAAGAATTTAGGTCAGCAGCGATTTCTGCTGTGTCAATGTCTTCACAGACACCACGAAGGACTACTTTTAAATTTTTTTCCGAACTGAGCGCAAAGGTATGATACTGAATGCCTCTGTCGTCCAGTTCCTTGGTCAACCTTCTATAGTCTGTCACTGTTGCTGGCTGAATCTTTATGCCTTCATCCATGTTTTTGGCCTTAATGAAACCAATATGCAGATTGGACATTGTGGATCGTAAAGCTGCCCACTTTTGTTTTTCTCTAAGGATGACCGGAGGCACCTTTTCTTTGGGAGAAGTAGCGTCATCCGAACCCTGAGAATCCTGTTCCATTACAGTATTGTCATTGTGCGGTTCTTCTGTTGTTCTTCGCTTTTTGCGAGCACGCACTTCTACAAAGTCTGAAGGAGTAGAAGGCATTGACTCTAAATGATCTTCAGCGACAACTTTGCGAGCACGCACTTCTACAAAGTCTGAAGGAGTAGAAGGCATAGACTCTAAATGATCTTCAGTGACAGCGTCTGAGACACATTCGGGGGGAAACGTGTCATACAGTTTAACTTTTCCCGGCCAATTATCACTCAGTAGCTTTCCCAGTCTGAGGAATTCCCTGTAAACTTCTTCGAATTTGGTCTCATTCAGAAGTTTTTCCATTTCAAGAATTAAAATGTGTTGAGACACAGATGGAGAAAGAGTAGAGATCCCTCAGGTGCCCCGAGCAGGCAAAGATAATCCTGTGGACTTTTGAGGGTCCACTAGCAAATCCCGTAGACACTTTTAGGTGTCTACCAGCAATAAAATGTTACTCTATATATATATATCCCGTAGATCAAATCGATCTACCAGCATCGGTAGCAAATATTTCACCTTAAAAAACCTCAGAAAATGAAGAACACTTACCTCTGTATATATATCATTTATCATTCAAAAACTATCGCCACTAATTAACAACACAATGACTCATAATTCTATCATCAATAATACACGACACAAAACACTAACACACGGGCCGCCATTTTTTTTTTTTTCAGTCTTCGACTAAGAGGTGATACAAAGGTTAAAATAATGTAGAAGCCATATATGAGTAGCCAAAAGGTGTCACCGTATTATTAAAATACTCTGGATTAGAGAGATAGTTGTTGGAAGTTTTTCCACTTGGTTATACTATAAATTAAAGATGCCAAGAAATTATATTCTTGTTTTAATCCTTTATCCACGTGTAAACAAAGTTTGTGCCTGAACTATTTTCAGGACTGGGTGACTCATATAAAGAAGCTAATGACTTCACGTTTCTTGCTTTAGTATCCTATAATGCATGGGATATTAACAGATGTTAATAAGTTTTACCTTAGGCAGTATGTAACAGAGGGCACATGATGATCAAGAACCTTGGATTTGTTTAGTGCATCAGAGGATGTTTATAAATGAGGTCTCTGAATCGGCATCCTCATTTGGCTGATGCATCCATGAGGTAATCACTGTGTATCCAGCCACACAAGGACTTCTGTGAGAAAAAGATATTTGCAGAACTGCAGGACAGGTGATTATGGAAAAATTAGGATATAGCTTGGGACAAAAGTATGGAATAATGAATTAGATGACAAAAATTAGTGGCACTGGTTAAGAAATAATTAATAGAATCAATGTCTGAACATATTCCAAAAGTCAGAAGATTAAGTTGGATAGGAGGTAAAAATGGATGATTGGCAAGATTAATCAAGTAGTTTAGATGATGGGTACTAGAAGGTAGAAGGAAATAAACAGTTACATGTGTAAACATAGAGCAGCTAGGAAGGTGACTTGGTTGGTATGGAAGGCAAAAAGGGGCAACATAAACCGTAATTAGCACCAGTCAAGCAAGAAAAAAATCCATGATAGTTCTTTTACTGTGTGGTCAGTAGAAGAATAAATGCTTATGGATGATATCAGTTGATGGAAATGGTAGATAGATGGCTGCAATAGAGGATGTAGTTGATTTGTTTAATGAGCATTTCATCATGATATTTAATCCTATTGTGATTTCATGCAGAGAATGCCGAAGAAGTTAGTGGCAAGTAAGCAGGAGGTACATAAGGAATTAAATGAGCTTTATGTTAATAAGGCAATATGAAATGGATGTATTGCTTCATGTTTTAAGGGAATGTTTCAGGGGGTTAATGGCAACCTAAATGGCTTAACAAGTGGCCAGCCTTACAACAGGGAGGATCTGAAAGGAGTGGACCAAGTCCTTTCACTTCACAAGTAAGGTGTTCAAACCTAGGGGCTTGAAATTATAGTTCAGTCTGTATGTATAATTCTTTTGGAGTTGATTTAAAGGAAGGGAGAGTTGTTTTGTTTGGTGAGGACTACAATCCAGATTTGAGTTGATAACTTAAGAATTCTCTGAGGGTATGTATGTTAAGTATGCTTATACTCATAAATGTTAAGTAGTGGTAAGCGTTTATCAGTCTTTTTTTTTTTTTTTTAAATCACTTCTGCCCATAAGAGGTTACAGAAAATACACCAAACTAATGCCATGTGTGGGCACCGCAACAGAATGATAGTGATTGAATAAAGAAATAAGGAAGATATATATATATAAAATAAGTTTAATGACTATTACTGAGAGAAAAGATGGCAAGATATATTTAACAAGATACTACTAGTTTACTAGTTTCGTTAATAAATTTCTCTCGGTAATAGTCATTAAACTTATTTTATAATATTCCAACCGAGTAAAAATGAATTCTCCTAATATATATATATATATATATATATATACACACACACACACACACACACACACACACACACACACACACACACACACACACACACACACACACACACACCAGGGGTAGCCACAATGTTGCTCGCAAGCTAAATGCGGCTCTTCATAATCTACCAGGAAAAAGTTAACAAAACAAGAAGAGAGAGAGGAGAAACAGGGTTAATAAAATTATTGCAATAAAAAAAATTGAATTCGAAACACATTAAATGAAGTTTACTTTGAACAATTAGAATAATTTTCAAGTTGAAACACAATAATTTTAGTTATTCATTAGTAGAGGCCTTCCTTGTATTCATTTTCTTAGTAAACTCCTTAATATTATGTTTTTTTATATAATGAAACCTGTAGTGAATTTATCACTAAAAAAACATGCATATTAACCACAGTGATAACTTTTGATATGTAAATATTTATGTATTAAAAGTTATCACTATGGTTAGTATGTGTGTTTTTTAGCGATCCTTAATATTAAGTGTATAATTAGTCAAAACAGTTCTTATAAACTCATCACGACCTTGCCATGTACACACTCACTACTCCTGTACTATTGCATTGGTCAAAGGTTGCGGCTCTTCTAAGTCTTACGGAATTATTTTGGCTCCAAAAGGACATGTAGTTGGCCACTCCCTGGTATATACATTTGTATATATTTAGATTTTGTAAAGGTCTTTGATAGATTATAATATGACAAGCTAGTATAGGAATGGATGACACATTACAAGCAGCTAATATCCTATCCAGCTCACTAAAGTATCAACAAGTTAGGTATGAGAGAGCAATTTCTCAGCACTGGAAAATAACTATTGGTGTATTTTGGAACCATTATTGCTTTACTTATAAATTAATGATATTAATATAGATTTACTTGGTGATTTGCAGTTGTCTGCAGGTAAGAGCTTTGATAATGACTGGAATGGGCTTTGTCATGGAAATAATGATGAGGAGAGAAAGATTTTGGGTTTGTGTTTGTCTGGTTCAGACCCATCAAATGTGTGCAAAGATGCCTACATATGTAAGGCATTAGAGAAGAATAGAGATCTACAAGTTGTCCAACTGTGTCAGGCAGACTGCAGACAAGACAATACAAAAGAACAAACAGGTAGATTGTTATGTCTGTACAAAAATGCTATCAGTATCAGAAACAAAGGGATAGAGTTTGTTGCCTTAGTCAATATGTTGTGACCTCAGATTGTCGGTATTAGTGAGACATCGCTATGAGAATCGGACCTACTAACTGGTATCGAGTGTCAAGGGTACAGTATTTTTAGGAAGGATAGAGAGGAGGAGACGTGCTGCTAATGATATCGGATGACTTGAATCCAGTTAAGAGTTGAGACCTATGATTGTAATACTACTACTACTAACAATATTTCATGTGGCAGTGAGTTTGAAGCCATCTGGTGTGAGGTGGAATCTAACAAGATCAATTACATAGTGGGGTGTTGTTACAGACCTGGTGGATTGGTTGCTAGTGGTGAAGAAATACATTACCAAATAGAAAAGATAAGTGCGGAAAGAGTAATCATAATGGGAGACTTTAATTATCCAAATATTGATTGGATAGCAGTAGAATCACATGAGAAGAATGAAAATGCATTTATTGAGCTCTTGTGGGACAGCTTCCTCAAGCAGCATGTAACAGAAAGAACTCAAGGGCAAAGAGTATTAGATTTGATTATAGTGTCAGAGGGCATTTCAGTTAAAGACGTAACTATTCTGCCTCTGGTTGGTGACAGTGATCATGCAGTACTCACTTGAGAAGTCACTAAGTTTATGAATGTTTCACTAAGAAAAGGTTACATGCTGAACTGCAAAGTAGGAAATTATGACCAACTGAGGAGTATACTAAGTTCAGTGGATTGGGATCGGTTGCTGGATGGAAAGAATATTGACAGTGCATGTGAAGCATTTAAACAACACTTGAATAATGCGATATCAGAATGTTTCCTGAGAGTTCGAAGAATAAATAGAGTAGGAGTCAAATGGATGTGCAATCTTATTAAGCAAGAGATTCGTAAGAAAAGGACAATGTGGAAGGGATACTGTGTGCATAAGGATGACGTCTGTTATGAACATTATAAGCAGCAGACTAGAACAGTCACAACTGTTGTACAGAAAGCAAAGTCTGAGTATGAAAAGAAACTGGCTCTGCATGCTAAAGACCACCCATGAGAATTCTATCGATATGCTGCAAGTGAAAGAATGAATATGAAAGAATAACTCGTCTAAATCCAGATAGCGTGAGGGTTACAGATGAAGAACAGGTTGTTCAGTTAATGAGTGCCCATTTTGTTTAAAGCTATCAACCTTTATAATATAAAGCTACGCAACACTGAGTTCACTGTTACCTCTTCTAGATGAAGAAATGCAGGTATATGAGGATGAGGTATTAGAGTATAAATTGAATAAGAATTCAGCAATAGGGACTGATGGGATATCAGCACGTATGCTAAAAGAGTGCTCAGCTGAACTGGCCATTCCTTTGACCAGGCTGTTTAATATGAGTCTCAGAACAATGAAGATTCTGCAGGAATGGAAGGAATGTATGGTAATTCCGCACAAGGGTGGTGCAAAGACTAATGTATCCAACTATCGACTAATTAGTATTTCTGCAGTGGTGATGAAGATTTTGGAAAAATTGGTTAGGGCTCACATTCAGAAATGGGTTGATAGTGAATCTCTACTTTGCAATAAACAGCATGAATTTACTAAGGGAAGGTCATGTTTTAGCAACTTGCTCACATTCTGTAACAATGTTACCATTGAACTAGACAAGGGGAATTGATACACTATGATACTTTTGGATTTTGCTAAGGCAGTCTGCCATGCAGAATTCAGCATGGCAGACTGCTGCACAAATTGGAGAAAATGGGTTTGGATTATAGAATATTAGCATGGATAAGAGGATGGCTGACTGACAGATATCAAAAAGTGATATAGGGATGTGAGTCTGCAAGATTTAAGGTAACTAGTGGTGTACACAAGGATCACTGCTTGGTCCACTGTTATTCAATCTGTACATTAATGATATTTGGAAGGATTTAACAAGCAACATACAGCTATTTGCTGATGATGCAAAAAAGGTAGATAATCTGGAATGCTGCTAATATGCAGTATGATTTGAATAGGGTCTGGAATTGTGGCCATGGGAAAATGGGTGTCAATTCAATGTCCGTAAATGTAAAGTTATTCACTTCGGCGTGATTAGATATCCATTGTCGTATTATATTAATGGGATTAGGCTAGTAGAAACTGATGAGGCTAGGGACCATGGAGTGTTAATTGATAAGAAGTTGAAGTTCAGGGGTCATGTTGCAAAGATTGCAAATACAACTCAAAAGATAATTGCAATGCTAAAACGAACGTTCACATGTAAAAATAAGGATGTTATTTTGCCTCTTTACAAGGCCTTGATAAGATCTCACTTGGACTGTTGTACACAGATCTGGTTTCTGTTGTGATTCTGATATTGGAGAGTACAAAGGAGAGTGTTAAAAATGATATCAGGATTGTGGAATACTGATTATGAAGACAGATTGAGAATTGTAAAGTACAGACACTAGCAAACAGGAGAAAGAGGGGAGATACGATGAGACTTACAAACTTCTGAAAGGGTCATATAGGATTTCAATTGATGGAGGATGGGGAAAGGATGAGAGGGCATCCTTGGAAGCTGAGAATGAAGGCTGCTAAGAAGGGGGTGAAGGCTAGATTATTCTCTCAAAGGGTAGTGCATGATTGGAATGGATTGCCATTGGATGTTGTGGGTGCAAGCAGTGTGAATGAATTTGAGAATAAGTATGATAGCTAGTGTGTGTAGTATGTGGCCACCCTCGATGAGTCTCTGACTCCCTGGAGGTCTCGCTTAATAATAATAAGTGAAGCAGATGTTGTGGCTCTACGAGGAGGAGTTGAATAGACCGTATGGACATGAGCTGGACTAAAAGTTCAATGTTGCAAAGTGTGAGATTCTGAAAGTAAACGGGTGAAGTATATTATTATTATTAACATCAGGCCTCCATGAAGTCAAATGAGACATCAGGAGGTCTATACTTTCATGCAAAGAGATCATTTAATGTGGAGGAGATTTTTCATAGAGTAGTGGGTAGAACAGACAAAGGTAGAACACGAAGCCATCCCTGGAAGCTCTATGAGGAGGTTGTGAGAAAGGGAGTGAAGAGCAGGTTCTTTGCATGGAGAGTGGTTTGTGAGTGGAAAGTATATCATGAAAGCATGGTGAGTGTAGAAACTGAATAGGTTTAAGGCAATGCATTCCACTCCCAGTCCCAAGAACCTGCTCTTCCATTTCTCACGCCCTCCTTATACAGCTTCCAGGGATGGCCTCTTGTTGTACCCTCTATTCTCCGAAAAATCTCCTTCACATTAATCAGTCAAAACTCCTTGCCACTCATGTTGCTTGGTGGAAAAACAGATGTCTATAGCTAATAACTAACCAAAGTTATTTAGCTAATTATATTAATAAGCCAATATTTTGCCTGGGCAACTTCATGGGCACAAAGATATATATTGAGCACATGCATGCCCAAGCTCTAGTAGAAAGGCAAACATAGACTGATTGTAAAAGATGGGTTCCTACAGTCTTAACTGGCTCCCTCTGTGGGTGTGGTGATGAATACTTGCTGAAGGTCTCAAAATGATGGTCTCCCAGATTTGTGGCAATGTGATAGGGAATGAATTTATTTAAGTTTGGCAGATTACATGATTAGTATCTCTGATTTAAATCTGTTTCTCTATAGAATGGAGATCTAGTGATCAGTGTCCTAGTCATGGTCTGCTATTTCTGAATGAATGTAGTATAGATGGACATGTTCTTCTTACAGATATTGGCAGTTCTTTTCATTTATCCAAAGTGTTTAAGCTTATAAATACTTAAGGTGGTGAATGTACCTTACCTTTTAATGTAGGGTACATCCACCACCTATCACATTACCACCCTTTCCAGTAGTATGGTGTTATCAAAACCTTAGTAAACAGAGCTAGAACCATTTCACCACATTAGTCTCTCCACCAAAATCAATTGCATTCAGGACACATTTTTAGACAATGGCTTCCCCTTAACAAAATCAACAGAGCTACTGCCCAACTGCTATCTTATCTGCTCCACTAATAATCCTTTCCACCATCAGGACCATCCTAGGTTCTGCAGTATCCCTGGATCTTGTAAACTTAAATACTTCAGACAAATTAGAAGAACTGCTAATATCCATCTAGAACAGAGGTTGGTAACTGGCGGCTCCAAAGCTGCATGTGGCTCTTGGCTGAACAAAGTGCGGCTCTTTTATATTGAATTAAAAGATACATAATTAATACAATCAACTAAATATTGTTTTTTGATACGGCCTGTTCGTGGTGCTAGGTTTACTATGCATGTGATGTGTGTGTGCATAACACACATCACATGCATAGTAAACATAGAAATTTTATGACATGAACAACTGCAACTACAGTACGTTACATTTGAAATACCACTAAATGTTAATCCCTGCTTAAGGTAACTAGCGCCACGGCGAAAATTTGAACTAATTGATCTCAAACACCACGGTTTTTAGATACATACGGATTTTAACTGTCAAAATAAATATTCTGTTAGTTAACTTATTTATTGTGGTACCAAACTGGTGTTCAATTTAGTGTCAGGTAATGTTATGAACAAATTAATTTTTATTATGTTGAATTTGTGTTTTTACTTGCAGGTAAATTTGGGGATAATAAACCTCCTAATATGAGTTCAAGAAAAAGAAAAATAAATGAAGAAAACAGAGGATTCAATAAAATGTGGATAGAGAAATTTGCATTTATAGAAGTAAATGGAAATTTGCAATGTTTAATTTGCCATTTATGACTTCAAAATAACAAATCAAGTAATGTCGAACGACATTTTCAAGGAAAACATTTAGGCTTCAGTAAAAAATATCCTGAAGGTGATAACTAAAAAAAAAGCTATTGAAGAATTACAAAAGAAAACATTACTTCAGCAAAGAAATTTGTCAACTTGGACTAAATCTTCGTCGAATACTACTGAAGCAAGTTTTTTATTATCCCTTGAAATAGCAAAAAGCGGAAAAACCTTTTACCGATGGTGAATTTCTAAAAAATTGCATGTATAATGTCTCTGAAATTCTATTTAAGGATATGAAAAATAAGGACGAGATACATAAAAGAATTACCTCTTTCGGCTAGAACTGTCAAGGAACGGATTGTAACAATTTCTGCAGAAGTTTCAAATATGCAAATTATGGATATTAATTCTAACGATTTTATATCTATTGCAGTTGATAAATCCAATGATATTTCCGATATGGCAAAATGCTACGTGATGGTTAAATATATCACATTTTCCAGTATTTGAGAAGAACTTCTTGATCTGATAACACTTAAAGGACACACTACAGGTCAAGATATTTCAGAAAACCTTATAACAAGATAAATATTAATAATATATTATGCATTGCGACCAATGGCACGCCTTCTATGATTGCAAAAAATAAGCGGTTTATTAAATTATTCTCCACTCATATTCCACATGGAGTTATTTCATTTCATTGCATTTTGCATCAAGAAGCTTTAGTTGCAAATTCTTTGGGATTATTACCACAACTAAAAAGAGTGATGGATGTTGTTGTGCCAATGATCAATTTCATTCGATTTCAGGTGTTGAATCACAGACTTTTTTTGACACATTTTTAGAGGAACTAGGTGGTCAATATAAAGATTTAGTGACATTTACATCTGTACGATGGTTATCAAGAGGAGAAGCATTAAAAAGTTTTTTTCAGTGCTTAAAAGAAGTAATAGTTTTCTTAACCACTAAAAATTATAACGTAAATCACGTGAAACTTCTCAGTAATCCTGAATGGATACAAAATTTGTTTTTTACTTGATATGACAGAACATTTTAATAAGCTAAATTTAAAGTTGCAAGGGAAGGGAAACGCAGCCTTACAATTACTAGAGGAAGTCCTTACCTTTGAACAGAAACTAAGAGTGTTTTTCGAAGATGTTACTGAAGAAAATTTTATATATTTTGAAAATCTAAAAAAATTATAGATTGAATTTAAATCAAGAAAAAGTTGATTGCAAAATATTCGCTGAAATGATTACTGTAATTTTAGATTCACTTACAAGCAAATTTCAGGATTTTAAAAAAACATCATGAGATGATGAAATTTATATTACATCCATTAAATTGCAATTTAAAATTAATAGATATTGAAGCTTTTCCCAGAATATCAATTGCGGAACTACAAATGGAGCTTCTGGAAATTCAGAAGCTCCAAAGCATCTGGGTACAAAAACTTCAGGAAATGGTAGCACAAATTGAAGAAAATGAGGAAACTATGGAAAAAACACCACAGGAAATTATATTTAAATGTTGGAATTCTTTCCCAACTAATTATTCAAATGCCAGGCGACTTGCTTTTGGGGTTTTGACTCTTTTCGGTTCAACGTACAATTGCAAACAATTTTTCTCTTCAATGAATTACATTAAATAAAAGTATAGGAACAAATTGACTGATGAAAGTTTGAAAGCAGAATTACTATTACTTTAATAGTAATTCTGTTTGAAAGCAGAATTACTATTAAAGTGCACGACATACAATCCAGATTTAAGTAAATTGGCGGAAAAGATGCAAAATCAAAAGTCTCATTAGTGAAGTTTAAATTAAAACAATCTAATAGATATTTGATTAAAACAATCTAATAGATATTTGATTAAAACAATCAAATATCTATTAAAAATACATAATATTGTATTTTTGTTCGGACTAATCCTTTTTGCAATACAAATTCTAACTTTTTTGCAATATTATACTTACTTAAATGTTTTGTGATTAAAAACTTAATCAAACTTAATGTTGTTTTATTTATTGAACATATAAAAAATTTATATGCAAACATAAAAGTGGTATTTGATATCTGGAAGTACTGAATTAAAAACAAATTTACCTAAGTTTGAACTAACTGCAACTTTGAGTCACCAGGATAAATCGAATTGAAGTTGCAGCTCCCAAAATTTTGTTTTAATTAATTTTTTTGGTGGAATGGCTCTTTGGTTCAAAAAGGTTCCCGACCCCTGATCTAGAACATCGGTTCCCAACTGGTGGTATACATGCTGGGCCATTCAGGGTTACATGGAAAATAATCAGTAATGGTAGAAAACAAGTAAACTATTTTACATTATGATAGGCACTGAACAAAAGTGTAGTATTTAAAAACAATTACGGTATTTTAAAAACAAGGGGTACAATTTATAGAAATGGGTTTAAAAGGGGTATATTATTATTATTATTATTATTATTTTGACACCTCCAGGGAGTCCAAAGACTCATCGAGGGAGAGTGTGCCGACAGCATCGAACGATTGGCCCCCTTCCAACTACTAACCGCGCTCAAACTTACTTAACTGAGCCATTAGTAGCAGAGGCTCTACCAATCGACCAACCTTTGCCGGCTATGCAAGTTGAAAAAGGTTGGGAACCACTTATCTAGAAGAAAGCAGAAATATATCCTTCATCTGCACTGCAGTTCAGGGATAGAAGAGCATAGTATGGATAGAGATCACTGGATCCAATGGGGGGGGGGGGGGGGACCTCCCTTTTATACAGCAACAGATTTAAGTTAGAATCTGTTACATCACTTCAACACTCTCTAAACTTAAGCAAATTTAGCCACATCACATTTACCACAAATCTGAGAGACCACAGCAAGTGTCCATCACAGCATCCATAGAGGGCTCCACTTAGGATTGTAGGAGCTCACCTTTTACAATAAGTCTTTGTTTGCCTTCCTACTATTGTGCCTGCGTGCCCATGAAGATACTTTCTGACTAATCCAATATCTCCTTATGACCAAGGTGAAATATTTGCTTATTATTCTAATAGTTAAATAAATTTAATTATTAACTTAAGATGTCTTTTTTTTTTTTTCCACCAAACAACATGAGTGATAATAATAAACATCCAAATATTCAGATTAGTAACCCCTTACAAACTTATACATCTCAGTCATATCCCATATAGGCCTGAAATTCTTAGTGAACCGTCTCTGGATCCTTTCTAATCTATCCTCATCCCTTTGAAAACCAGGTAATCAAATCTCTGCACACAGTAGTCCATATATATCCTGATTAATGCCTTATTACAAAGGAACCATAACCTGTTTGCTTCTGCATGTTAAAGTCCTTCTCATCTTCCAATGCAGTCCCTGAACTTCAAACTTCTGCCCACCATGATTCCCAGTTCTCTCATCTCTTCCACTTCCGGTAAAATTTCTCCATTAATTGTATATTTACATCCCAACCTTGCCTACCAAATTCGAGACCTTTGCACCATTAAGTGGATAGCTCCACTTGTTTGTTTACCCACAAATACAGTCTATTAATATTCCTCTGCAAGGCCACAACATTTGCTCTGCTCCTCATAATTACCAACTCTGCATCATTAGGAAATGTCTCTAGTTAAGCCTGTTCTGATATTATTAACATACAGGTTAGACAATAATGGTCCCAAGACAGACTCTGCAGTACTTGGCTAGTGACCCTCCTCTTTTGGGATAACCCTCCCCCCACCCATATATAACCCACTGATACCTGACAGGCAATTCCCTATCCAAATGGTCTGTTTTAATTTAATTATGATATAAGCTTGTTGTGCGATGATCTATCAAAATATACCACTATATACGCATCTATTATCTGGTGAAACCATCACCTTGTATGTAGCACATATGCAGATTGCTAAAACATGACCTCCCCTAACAAATTCATGCTGTCCATCATAGACAGTACTGCTATTATCAACCCGGTTCTGAACCCTAGTCCTCAACTTCAAACACATAGTTTGGCCTATAACTTGTAGCCTCAGTCTTATTTTCCCCCTCCTTTGGAAGTGGAACAATTTTTCCTACTTTTCACTCCTTTGCTATTTGCCTGGTTACAGGACTAATGTTAAACAGGTCTGCCAAGGGTTCCATTAACTCCTGATCTTTCCTTCCAAATGCACAGTGATATATTGTCCAGTCCTACTGCCTTACTAACACCAAGTTTATTTAATTGGGATGAGCTGAAGGAGGTATAGGAAATAAAGAACTTGAATTTTAGGGAGCACATTGCAAAAACCATGAGGAGAAAACTCAACAGGTAATTATAGTGATAGTTACAAATAAAAGCATTACAGTTTTGCATAAAATGTCTAAACATTATTAAATAGATGTATTGTAGCATTATTATGAAGTAGATAACTATTAGCACACATGACAATTAAAAAAAAAAATATTACTCCTATATATTAGGTTGTTGCAAATGAAATGGCCGTTGAATGACTGTCGGGTTTCTACTAGTTGCTGAAGAAAGCAAGCACTGAGGGATATGCAAATTTTTATGTCATGTGACAGCGTCACACGTGGATGATGCAATTGTAGTATTTGTTTTGTTCAACGAGCATTAAATGTTGAATACTACCGACATCAAGTCAATCATGGAACCCAGTCAATTAAGGATGCTATACCTTTAAGAGTTCAAATTGGGAAATTCTGCAGCGGCTGCAATAAAAAACATCAATAAAGCATTTGGTGGAGGAACAACTAATGAGAGATCCACTTACCGTTGGTTTGTAAAATTTCGCTCAGGAGATTTGAGGCTACAAACCGAACCCCGTGGCCATCGTCCTTCCTCCATTGATTCGAACGAATTAAAGGATTTAATCAAATCAGATCCATGAAAAACTGTATGAGAGATCGCCCAGACATTAAATGTACACTTCTCAACTGTTTGACAGCACTTGGCAATAATAGGAAAAGTAAGGAAGCTCGACAGGTGGGTGCTTCACAGACTCACTGATGAAAACAAAGCACGGCATTTGGAAGTGTGCTCATCTCTCTTAAGAACTAAAGAAGAAAGGTTCCTGCAATGAATTGTGACTGTGGATGAGAAGTGGATATTCTACGACAATCGTACACGTTCTTCGCAGTGGTTGGGAGTGTCCTGAAAGACACTCCAGGAATGGACTCCAAAGGCACCTCTGCATCCAATGAAGATGTTTACTGTATGGTGGTCTTCTGCTGGTGTTATTCACTACTCATTCCTTCCACGAGGTGAAACGATAAATGCAGCTCGATATTGTACAGATATGCTGCAAATGCATGACAAATTGTGCCTTAAGCAACCAGCACTTGTGAATAGAAATGGAATCCTATTGCTTCAGGATAACGCCCGACCACATATGGCAATGTCAACCATACAGCAAATCAACAATTTGGGATACAAAATTGTGCCTCATCCTCCGTACTCTCCTGACATTTCCCAACAGATTATTTTTTCCGGCACTTGAGCCATTTTTTGTCCAAGAAATGCTTTGCCAACGACGCATCAATTTATTGGGCAGTGGAGGACTTCATCACTTCCAGAGACACTGATTTTTACAAATGTGGTATAAATGACCTTGCCAAAATGATGTTGGCAAAAATGCATTGATGCTACTGGAGTTTACTTTGATTAAACAGGTTTTTTTCTTTTTCAATCGTCCTTAAAATCGGCCATTTCATTTGCAACAACCCAATATTTCTTTCTTGTTACAAAAACATTCTCAAGGAGAATAAAAGATTGGTTAATGAAAAAATTCAAAACTGACATAAGTCATATGGTATGGGATTTACTTCTCATGTCTCATTTACAGATGAATAAATAGCAAAACACACAGAGTTTAAAGGAAACAAACATTAATTTTTGCATTTCAGGATACAATCAAAGAGAATCTCATTCAAAGTTTTGTGAAGTAATCATGATTAACTCTTCATAATATTTTTTTGTTTATATTTTGTTGTATATTGAACTGTGAAAACTAAACATTGTTTCCATTGAACTCTGATAGTGTCTACTGTTTACTCAGCTGTGAATGAGACATGAGTAGTAAACACATGCCGCAAATCATGTCAGCTTTGAATATTGTTGTTAACCAATCTTTTATTCTCACTGATGATGTCTTTGTAACACAAGGAAGAAATATATGAGTAAAATGTGTTCTATACATATTTTGTTTACATGTGCTTGCTGTTATTTAATTCATAATAAATAATATTTATGTTCTGTTCCCATAAAGCCAGTTAGTAGTACCCTCTTCAGAGGTCCACTGCACTCACTATGGGTCACTATTGGACAGCTGATGCAGTTATATATATGTTATGATTAAAGTGATAAATCCGGTTATTATTAATAACTACCAGTTAAAGTGAATAATTTACGAGAATTAATCACTTTAACCAGTTAAAGTGAATAATTCCTAGAGGAGTCTGGTACATGTAATAAAAACATGTTTATAGGTTTCATATATAGGTTTTCATTTTCAATAGAAATTATAACAGCTTAGTTTAGGGTTAGGTTAGTTTATAATGAAAAAAGTAAGGAAAGTACTTCTTTTGCACTCAATGAAATCAGAAATCATTATAAACTAACCTGGATGTCACATATCGAACCAGAGTGTAGTCGTAGTTTGTCGTGGGCAGATTAATGGGATGAAAGATAAACGTTGTTGTGGGCCGAGCTTAATGATTGCAGGCAGATAAATGGGAATAACAAATAAAAGTTGTTGTGGGCTGAAAAGATGAATGGGGATAATAGATAAATCAGAGAGGAACTGATCAGTGTTTTTCTCCATTGATTAGGAAAGAGGTACAGCAACAACGTTTATCTATTATCCCCATTCATCTGCCCACAACAACTTTTATTTGTTATTCCTATTTATCTGCCCACGACAAATTACGACTACACTCTGGTTCGACATGCAACATCCAGGTTAGTTTCGGTTAGGATATAATGATTTCTGATTTCATTGAGTGCAAAGAATTACTTTCCTTACTTTTTTCATTATAAACTAACCTAA
The DNA here is from genome assembly GCF_054136105.1 of Typopeltis vanoorti. Taxonomy (NCBI): domain Eukaryota; kingdom Metazoa; phylum Arthropoda; class Arachnida; order Uropygi; family Thelyphonidae; genus Typopeltis; species Typopeltis vanoorti. The sequence goes on along the minus strand of NC_143564.1, from coordinate 87,486,208 downwards.
CCTAAGCTGTTATAATTTCTATTGAGAATGAATACCTATATACAGGACTGGCGCATAGTATTTTTCTTGTGTGTGTGATTAATGTTCAGTGCCTTTCCTAAAATGTTTTTTTTTTTTAATAAAGTGTGAATAAAACGAACAGGAAATGAAAAACAAATGAAAACTGCTTTACGGTATAATGTTACCTACGGATTAGTCCTGCTTATATAAATGTTTTTTTACACAGAACTGAACAATTAATAAGTTGTTGAAAATTTATTTATCACTAGGTTAGACTATAATAGATTTAGTTTAATCCTTTATCCCAGTGAGAGCAAACAAAGTTTGCGCCTGAAAATATCTTCAGGACTAAATATATAGTGTTGTACTATCTTATCCAGTAAGTAGTGCAACACCAAGGCAACTCGTGGCAAAGGTGGAGCAAGCTACCAGGCACTTGGTGTTGGTGTTGGTGTTGCAGGCCTTGGTGTTGCACTACTTACTGGATAAGATAGTACAACACTATATATTTAGTCCTGAAGATATTTTCAGGCGCAAACTTTGTTTGCTCTCACTGGGATAAAGGATTAAACTAAATCTATTATAGTCTAACCTAGTGATAAATAAATTTTCAACATCTTTCTCTAAATCCAGAGTAATTTTTAAAAAAGGTGATAAACCTTTTGGCAACTCCCATAGGCACAGATGACTTGCTACTGCTTCTGCCTGGTATCTCCAGCTCTGGGCCTGGCTCCCACTGAAGAGACCTCAATAAAGGTCGAAACTAGTCTGGGTAGATGGCCAATCCCTTTAATGCATAACAGTATACATATCCACATAGGAAATGTGTTTTGCATTATGGGAGATACTGGGTTAGAAGTGCCTGGTAGCTTGCTCCACCTTTGCCACGAGTTGCCTTGGTGTTGCACTACTTACTGGATAAGATAGTACAACACTATATATTTAGTCCTGAAGATATTTTCAGGCGCAAACTTTGTTTGCTCTCACTGGGATAAAGGATTAAACTAAATCTATTATAATTAATAAGTTGATTTATGATACATCAAAAAAAAAAAAAAAAGAACTATTTTAGGTATATTTTCGTAAATTTTAATCAAAAATTAGAGTGATATAATTGGGTCCAGGATACAATTCCAGAATTTATTTGTTCATTTCCGGGAAGATCTGAAGGGGCCCGAATGGAAGAAGACGTACATTCCTAATTATATGTACCATTCATTGTTCGTTTAAACTCTTATCACATATTTTTTGACATCATTTAGGCGCCTTTTCTTCTGCGGCGCCGTGTATATTGCACACTTCGCACATGCCACCAGTCGGGCCTGCCTATATACAAAACCTATAAACATGTTTTTATTACATTTACCAGACTCCTCTAGAAATTATTCACTTTAACCGGTTAAAGTGACTAATTCTAATTATTCACTTTAACAGGTTATTATTAATAATAACCAGATTTATCACTTTAACCGTAACATATATATAACCACCCCTATGAATTATCAACTTCCCTCCTCATGGCATGGCCTGTTTCCACAAAAGAGTCTCTGACATACCTAGCAAACATTCCAACTGCATAAGGATACCTTCCTAGTTGGAAGAAATACTACCTAGACTCACTAGGTGGTAGATAACTTTCTTACCTATTCAAACACCACCACCACTCTGCTTATTGGTGGCCTCAAGTGGCTAATACTATGTTTGGTCTCCAGAGCAGAGTCCCAGCTTCTGTCCTCTCTCTTCTCGATGCATTGAACAATACTCTTCATGGACATATCCAACATACTTAAAGACCCAAAATCTCCACCATTTCTCAGTTAAAATGGTGGTGCCAGCTGCCAGACAGTATGTGGGGCCCAAACTTGTTAGTAATGAGTCAGGAGGCTTAGTGCATAATACTGTGATCATACACCATCTTCTTTCCAAAGGAACTGTGCTTTTTCATAGGTTGCTGTTTTCCATGTTACCATCATGCTGACTTGCGAGATTTATGAGAGTAGATATAGTTCTGGTGGTCACTAATCCTCTTCCCCATGGAATGGTCAGAATATGAAATGACTTGCACAGAGGATTTGATAAATTCCAGATAAGACAGAGGTGGGATCCTATCCTTGGTGGCAGACAAAAGCACCAGAAAAAAAAGGAGAGGGGGGTTACAGATGTAGAGGTGAAATAAAATTTTCTCAGAATCCTTTGGACCATCTTGGAAATACCTGAAATGTATGCAATAGGAATTCTCTCCAAAGTGGTATCTTGAAGAGTTCTTCTATCAGTGTTAACGATTCATTAGGTTATATAATGATTATATCCATTTTTGATGGCTAGAAGCTCTTATTATAATGCACTATCAGAGGGACAAATGGCATGAGCATGCTGAGTAGTTTCATGATAGCATCACTCCTCTAGTAAGGAAGATTTATGAATCTTTTTTTTATATATGCTCTCTGATAAATGTTGGTTTCTAATAAACTAAGCTGGAAAGAGCCAGAGGAGGTTTGAGTGTTGAAATTGTCTTAAAATAGCAATCTCTTTCTCCACATTAAGCTTAATACACTGATAAATGCTATTAATTTTGTGAAAGAACATAAAGTCAGATTCAGAATGAGACCGAATAGCAGAAGTCATCAACAAAGAACTCGAGGTGATAGTTGAGATTGAGTAGCCGAAAATAGCATGCCTTCTAGATGTTCTGATTAGTAGTTAAGTAAAGGAATTGACAAAGGGTTTCCAATGGCTATGCATACAATCTTGTTTGCTTGTTGCTCCAGCTGAAATAACTGGAGCACATGATGAATTTGAATCTTAACTATATCAGGAGGAAAGTCTTGGGATAACGAATGCAAACTGTCAGCCAAGAAGATGTTTGTAAACAATGATGGTACATCAGATCTAAATTAAATCTGTAAGTTTTAGAGTAATGTCTCCTTGATTGCCAGAAGGAAATGAATAGAAATTTTGATGAACAACATACTGATAGAGCATTTAATAATCATAAAAAAACTTGGCAATTTTTTAGGTTGTAACATCAGTGCACTTAACAGCAGGTCTCAGTGGGCAGCTCTTTGTGTTGACCTTTGGTAAGCCATAAAACAAGTTCTTCCACAGTAAGTATGTGATTTTTTTTTAATGATATTCCTATCTCAGCTGATGACCTTATTTTAGTATAAAGTTCACATTCTTAATCCAACTGAAATTTAGCAGGATTATGACTTATTTCTTGATAGATGGATCTATTTATAGAATAATGTTTTTTTAAAAAAAATATAATTTGATCTGTCCACAATTACTGTGGCCTTCCTGTCAAATATGCATTATGTTTTTGTGACAGAATGAAGAAATGTTGAATGGAAGAAGACTGGCCTTAAACAAAATGGCAACCCCCCCCCCTAATTAGGGTCTATATTAAAATTTTTATTAACCATATGATAGCTTTAATAGCTTCTTGTCATATGGTTATTACACTAGAATGCATTTATTTTACATTTTTCATGTAAAATAAATGCATGTGTCTTTATGCATGACTAATGTCCGATTTAAATATTTTGGGTAACCAGGTGGATAGCATTGGTGCCTTGCAAACCACCAATGCTAGTGAGGTTGCTATCCTGACTTACCAGAAAACTTCATAGTGGGCTGCGAAACGTTTTGGCCACTGTAGCAGGTTTTCTGACTTTGCCATTCTCTTGGTTTACCCATAGGACTAATATATGCTGTAGGGAGAATTTCCATAAATAAAAAATAAGCAATGGGCACGCAACCTACCGACCACTGAAACTAAGCCAAAATATTCATACACTAGTAAAATTCAAAGCTGTTCCACTTCTCAGGATTTATATATATATATTTTTGAACATTTAGTGTAGATGCAGTTTAGGATATCAGGTCTAACTGTAAATAAATAAGAGTACACTGCAGATGGATTCCAGAATTGTCTGCAGTGAATTATCAAAACCATGGTATCTATGGTATCAACAGACTCATTGTGGAAGGTCTCATTCAACAAGCTGGATACCTCTCCATTTCTTCTTCCATTTTAGGCAGTCTTGTGCATCTCTCCACCATAAATGTCCATAACATCTTATCTTATCATTCCATGCCCAGCAGCATTTGTTGCCTTTTATTACTAAGTCAATATCTGTTACCTTTGTTTGCTTTCTTATCCAAGTATTATTCTTTTTTATCTAACCAGGTTATTCCCAGAATGGCTCTTTCCATGTTTCTTTGTGTTGTTTTGTAGTCTGACTCCAGGTTTCACAACCATAGATCGTTGTTGGGAGTACACACTGGTTGTAGATCTTTCTTTTTTTAAATGCATTTTGGTAAATTGCTTTTAAATATCTCTCTATAGTGGTTTAAATTTCCATCCTGCTCTTATTCTAGCTGAAATTTCATTATCAAGTTTATGGTTGCTTGTAACGATTTGTCCTAGATAAATATCTAATTTGCTATTTCAATTTGTTTTCCTGAAGTATTTCCACTACATTATTTTTGATTTATTCATATTTATTTGTAGCCCTATATCTAGACTTACGTCATTTAATTCAATAATCGCATGTTCTAGTTCTTTTGGTGATGTTGCTATAAGAATGATATCATCAGTGAATCGTACATTTCTTGAAATATTCTTCATCAATATTCAGCCCTCTTTTCAATTTTCTCGTAGCATATTCAAGGACTGCAGCAAAATTTTGGTAAGCATATCTATCATACTGAACCTTAAATTTGTCACTCTGAGAATTCAGTGTACATTCTGGCAGTACATCCCACTCATCCATGTAAAAATTGACTACTCACTTCCCTTTCATCAGTATTCTCCTTATCATAGTAACAATGCTTTGGTAGTCTCTGCAACACTGCAATATGTTCTCTAAACTTAGACCATTATTGATCACCCCAGATTTTAAATTTCATCCACTTCATTTCCTATGGTACACAGTTTTATACCTCTACCCTCCAAAGTGCAATACATTGTACTTATTAGCATTAAAACTGCACCCCCACTCACTTGGCTGAGCTAAAAGTTTATTGAGATCATCCTGAAGGGACTTAATACCAGCATCACTCCTTACAACTCATCCCAACTTTGCATCATCAGCAAACAACTGAAGATTACCACAGTCAACCTGCATAAAATATCAACAAATATGTTTAACAGTTGTTCAACAAATGTGTTTGAGATAGCTCTATAGCACAACACACTGGTTCAGAGAGCTAATCCATCTGCTCAATCATATTCATCATCATCTCCTCCAGGATTTACACCAACCTGTCATGTGACAATATATCAAATGCTTTTGTAAAGTTCAAGGCTGTTTATCACCTTATATGAAACTTACTTATCCAACACATTCATTACCTTATCATAACATGTAAGTAGATCCTGCTGGTCATCCAGCCCATGCCTGTCACAAATCCATCATAAAGAATCCTATGCCCATCAACCCAATCCTGTATTCTATCCCTAACAAATCTCGAATACCTAACTACAACTAGTTTTTTATACACACACACACACACACACACTAGTTTTCATTGTAACCTTCTGTCAGAACCAGGCTTGTGCAGTGGACTATTTTGCTTTCTTTTCACTTCTTAGGAACCCTTCCCACTACATGACTTATTTAAACAACCAGATCAATGCACTTCAGATAGTTGGTTAATTGATTATATAATTGTTATCCATTCCCCAGAGTTGTTATCCATTCATCTAGACCAATCAACACTTGACACAATTCTAGTAATTTCACCTCTGATCCCTCTATCACTGGCCTCTCTTTATTGCCACAGTCTTTCTTAGTGCTACCATAGCCATCTACCAGTGTCGCCCTAATTTTTCTTCCTCTTAGTTGCTATACATAGCTGAAGAATGCCTTTAAATTTTCTGCCTGACTAACCAGTTTCCTCCCATATTGCACTCTCTCTTTCTTCACCGTGATCAACTTTCAAGCTTACATTTCATGCTCCTCATGCATCTGATCACTACTGAATATCTTGTATCTCCTCCTAACATCTTCCTTTTCCACACTGCCTGCATGATTTTACTACTCATCTTTATCATTCCTACTCTGTTAGTTTGGCTCTTACTTGGTAGATGCATCATATTCAATCCCCAGACTATGTCGGCCTCTTTTCTCTGCAGCTCAACCATTCACGGCATTGATGCCAGTCGACTGTGGAGGGTCTCATAATTAACTGCCTTATAAATCCACATATATCAGTTGACTCTCCTTTGTTTGATCACCTCACAAACCAATATCTCATGATCACTCTTGCCAATAGTCTCTGAAAAATTAAAATAGGGCTAAGTGTGCTATTTTAATTGTGATATATTTAAGTGTGAATGATACCTCATTCACAACCACATCCTGTCTGAATATCATCAATTCCAATGCACTAAAACCTTCATTACATGCTACTTAAAATAATTATCCCTCAAAAATCTCAACAAATTCACTTTCCTTGTTTTCGTACACTATTTCCTTTTTCCAATAATTAATATTCTTATAATTAAATTATATAGATAAACACACTGCTTGGAAAGAAATGAATGGGCAAGGTTTATTGTGCCAAGTAACGAGTCATGTTTGTAGCCAGTATAAATTGGAGGAATATGCTGCTCACAATTCAGTGCAGTTGTGTCTGGGTGAAATGATGATAGAAGGGAATTGATAGAGTTTGGAAGAGGAGTTGTGATAGGATATCTTGGTGCAGGCCTATCTGTTTCACAAATTACTGACAAAATGGGTGATCCCAGGTCAACAATCAGTGATATACTGAGATGGAAGTACAGGGAGTCAACTGCAAGTGGTACCTGCAGTGGATGACCACTACACTCGCCGAACATGACCATAGGGTGCTATGAAGAATAATATGTAAAACCTCCATTCGTTGACTGATATGTTGAATGCGGAGATCCTGGCATTAGCTGGAACACGAATCTGCATAAAAACATTCAGAACCGAGGCTCACAACACAGATTTCCATAGCAGGATTGCAATATGCCTGCCCCACATTACTGCAGCATCACCTTCAGTGGTGCAAAGAATCTGTACAGTGGTATGTGGGAGCTTGGAAAACTGTGTTATGGAGTGCAGTAAAGAGTAAGGTAAAGAGTGCAACAAATCATGTTACACTCTTTACCAAGCAGATGTGTGAATGTGGGGGATGCCCAGTGAACATCTCTTACCAGAGATGTTCACTGGTGAGAGATGTTCCTAACCCTCAGTGCCTAATCCCCAACTATGAAATTTGGAGGTTCTGTTTTTCCTGGTTTGGCCTCGGACCTCTGTTTGTGGTGCCACAAACACTGAACTAAGAGAGGTATCTGAACATTCTAGACAATGTGGTGTTTTCTACTTTGTGGCATTTCTAAAGAACTGACTATTGTCTCTTTCTGCAAGACAATGCACCGTGTTATAAGGTTGCTGCTGTAACTGCATGGTTTTTGTAGATGAACATCATCACCACAATTGGCTAGCCTCCAGAGCCCTGATCTCAACCCCCTATTGAACATCTGTGGGATGAACTGGAGTGTCAGGGGAGGTCAAGGGACATCCACCCCACAGTTCAGGACCTCATTACATGCCTACAGGAAGAATGGTCCAAAATTCTCATTGACCATTATCATATGCTTGTGGAAATTGTCCCGTAGGATTGCGGCAGTCATCACAGTGAAAGGAGGTCCTACATATATTAAGGTGGGCACTATGACTGTTTGTTCCTCACACTATAGTGTCAGTTGATTTCTTTCCAAGCAATGTGTTTATCTTCTATTCGGTGCTTCTATGTTTACAATAAAAACAAGTCAAAGAACTACTGTGCTAGGGAAAAAGGAATAAAAAAAGAGTATCGTGGCTGTGACTCATGAATGCTGACCATCTTGAGAATGCAAGTATGCGACATACAAGTAGTAATAATGGCATGGTTTGCATTAGTTACATATACTGTAACAACATTTATGACTGGGAAAAGAGGAGCATTTAAGTATAGTGTGAGTGGCTATTCAATTGTCTAGAGCAAGTTAACACAAAAACAATATTTGTGGATCAAGATCAATATCATGTGGGGATAAGCAGAACCAGTTGGTTAAAAACTTTTTGAAGCAGTTGTTACGCTGTGCCTGATGCATCTTGTGGTGATCATCTTACCATGAGGAATGGCAAGTGCTATTTCTTACTTCTATACTGAAAAGTGAAGAGTTGTAACCTGGATGATCCTGCATATTATCAACACAGTGGTATCTAACTTTCATAGCTTGATCTAGTACAGATATTCAGAAATGATACTTTTCAATGGCTTGTGATTATATTAAGAATATAAAGTGTATAATATATGAATATATACGAGGGTGGTCTGAAAAGTTCTCGGCCTCGATCATAGATGGCAACACTATTGGCAAGATTTTTTTTTTCTAAGTTGGTACATCTGTCATAAGCATCCATGTGAAATTGCAAGTCATTCTCTCAAGTAATCTGTTTCATACAGCTGTCTGAAGCAAAAGTGTTGTCTGTATTCCTTGAAAATATTGAGTATCGTGCGGTTATAAAATTCTTCATAAAAGCAGGTTTAATGCCAAAAGAAATTCATTCGAAGTTCATAAACGTTTATAGGCACTCTTCTTATTCATTTTCAACAATTAAGAAATGACTGCAGACTTTAAACGTGGCCATACATTCTTGAAGATGATCCAAGCAAAGGATGTCCAAAAAGTGTAACACCAGCAGAAATCGTTGATCAAATGCACAATATGGTATTGGATGACCGGCAAGTCAAAGTGCATGGAATTGCTGAGACTATAGGCATCTCAAAAGAATGTGTAGGATATATTTTGCATGAAGAATTGCATATGAAAAAGCTTTGTGCAAGATGGTTGCTGCGCTTGCTCACAGCAGATCAAAAATGAACTTGCATGAAAATCTCTGAACAGTGCTTGGAGCATTTTAACAAGAATGAAACTGATTTTGTGCATCGATTTATTACTATGGAGGAGACTTGGATTCACCATTACACACTAGAATCCAAACAGCAGTCAAAAACAGTGGACAGAAGCCGGTTGTTCAGTGCCAAACAAGACAAAGCCAGTTCCATCAGTAGGAAAGGTCATGGCATCTGTGTTTTGGGATGCTAAAGGCATTTTGTTTATGAATTATCTTGAAAATGATAAAACAATAACCGGGGAATATTAACCAGACTAGACGAAAAAATTTGCGAGAAAAGACCTGGTTTTCAGAAGAAAAAATTCATCTTTCATCAGGACAATGCACCTGTCCACAAAGGCATTTTGCCTATGGGAAAATTAAGGTATCTGCACTATAAATTGTTGGAACATCCACCCTATTCCCTAGATTTGGCTCCCTCTGAGTTTTAGTTTTGGGAAAAGATAGAAGTCACTGGTCACTTCACTGGTCAGCATTTTTCTTAGAATCAAAAGGCGATTGCAGCTGTAGAGGGGTATTATGGAGATCTTACTGAGAACCATTGCAGGGACGGGATAATGGCACTAGAGCATCGCTATAATAAATTTATTAGTCTTAAGGGAGATTATGTTGAAACAATAAAAATAATTTTATTATTATTATTATTATTATTACTACGGGCTACTCCAGGGAGTCCTTAGACTCATCGAGGGAGGCCCTAAACATCATGTTCACACAACTGTTCGACATTCTCACAGTATCTATCATACCTTGCCTTGAACTCGCTCACTGTCATGGCACCCACAACAGGCTCTGGCAGCTTATTCCACTCATTTACCACTCTAAAAGTAAAGAACCCAGCTCTAACACCCCTGCTAACCACGCTCTTGCCCAGCTTCCATGGGTGTCCCCTAGTTCTCCCACCACCAGTCCTGATCTCAAAAATATCCTCTGAATTAATCTTATAGAATCCTTTTAGAAATTTGAATGTCTCAATCATATCTCCCCTTTTCCGCCTATCAACTAGTTTCTGCAACCCACAAATCTTCAACCTGTTCTCATATGGTCCATTCCATAGACCTGCTATCATCTTAGTCACTCGCCTCTGGATCCTCTCCACCTCCTCCCCATCAAGAAGGAACCGAGGTGACCAAATCTGGGCACAGTAGTCGAGATGAGGTCTTATCAGGACTCGGTACAGAGGTACAATAACTTGCTTGTCTCTGCTCGTCAAGGTATTTTTCAACAACCAAGTGAGTTGATGAGCTGATTTAGCTACTTTCGCAATGTGCCCCCTAAACTTCATCTCCCTATCCACCAATGTGGTATACTTTTCATAACCTTACATTTTGTCACATTAAATTGACATCCATTCTCCTTAGTCCAGAACTCCAATCGATCTAAGTCATCTTGCAAGACTTTGACATCTTCTGCATTCACTATCACCCTACCCAACTTTGCATCATCAGCGAACAAATGAACTGTCCCACTTAGACCCTTCCCTATATCGTTAATGAACAGATTAAACAGCAGTGGTCCAAGAACAGAATCCTGTGGCACACCACTAGTCACAGGCCGTCTTTTGGACTCTACTCCTGAATAAACTACTCTTTGATATCTCTCCATCAACCACCCAGCTATCCATCTCACCAACCCTATATCCATTCCCATATGTTGTAGTTTACGGATTAGAATTCCATGTGGTATCCTGTCAAACGCCTTTGCCAGGTCCAGCAGTATCACTGTAAACCCATTGCCCTTATCCAGTTCAGCCGTCACCTTGTTATAAAACTTGAGCAAGTTACTGAAGCATGATCTACCCTTCACAAAGCCATGCTGTCCTCTGTACAGTATCTCATTTTCATCAATCCATTCCTGTATTTTTCCCTTGACTACTTTCTCCATGACCCTGACAACGACTCCTGATATGCTGATCAGTTGGTAATTTGCAACCATAGTCTTGGATCCTCCTTTATGCAGTGAAACTATTTTCCCCTCTTTCCACACCTTCGGGACTAAGCCAGACCCGAGACTCAGATTAAACAACATGGTCAAGGGCACTGATAATTCCTTAGCCACTTCATGCAAGACCCATGCCGGTATACCATCCAATCCCACAGATGTCTTCACATTAAGGTTCTGTAATAGACTATTCACCTCCACTTCATTCATCACAATTCCCGTATAAACTAATGGTTCCTTCATTTTTTCAACGTCACCACTTGGATGATATACTTTTGCAAAGTGCGCATTCAGTAACTCCACTATATCGACTGGTTCAGTGAAGTCTTTACCATCGTCATTCCTTAAAATCATTTTGCCATGTACAGTTTTTTTCTTGCTTGCAGCATATTGAAAGAACTGTTTGGGATTCTCTTTTGCTTGCATAGCTAGTTTCCTTTCATAATCCGCTTTTGCTTTTTTTACCACACTCGTTACCTTTCTGGCCTGCACTTTATACCGTTCGTGTACCTGCAGGTCACCCCTTTCTTTAAATTCCCTCCATAGTTGTTTCTTTTTTTGCAGCTCAAGCTTAATGGTGTTATTCATCCATTTAACCCCTACTTGTTTCACTATTCGGACCTTAGGTATACAATCAGCCATAACCTCCTGTAAATGCTCTTTGACCACTTCCCATGCTCTATCGACGTTCAGCCCTTGCAGTTGTACATGCCATGGCACTGATCCAAGCAATCTCCTAAGCTTGTCATACTTGCCAGCACGGTAATTCCACATATACCCTGTCTTAATCACAAATTGCACACCTTTAGCCACCTCCCAGGTCAAGACCTTATGATCACTCTCACCAATAGGTGGCAACATGGTCATATTCATTACAGTCAAATTTTGAGATGCAATTACCAGGTCAAGCACTCTCACACCCCTAGTATTTTCAATTACATGCTTTTGAAATTATAAATTCGTTTTTTCATTGTTAGACCAAGAACTTTTTAGACCACCATCGTATAACATAATATAATAGAAAATGTAGTATATCAAAACGACAAAACATAAAAATAAAAAAATGTGCCTACCCCCCCCTCTCTTAATCTTCATAACTGAAGTAACTTTCTATGTAGGCTACTTATTTTCACATTTTTTAAAAAAAAAATTTTCCTCTTTCAGAATAACAAAGAGAGCTGGTGTATTTCTTCTAGGAACAGCTGGATTTATCCCAGCTAGAAGAACAGGTAATATTCAATAACAAAAATGTATGTGAGTGCATGTTGTACAAGATGAAATTCTGTAAAGTTCATCTGCAGCAAAACAAGATATTTTCTTGACACTTTTTATGTTAGTAACCTTAACTGGAATTATCTGCAGTGAATTTGTTCCTGCAGGCACCACAGTCATTATCATTTAGGAGTAATGCAACTTGTTAGGAAAGAACTGTTCCACAACAATGTGCCTTTCCACTGTGTGCTGCAATATCCCCCCCCCCACACACACACCCATTCGCCAAATTTGGCTCCCACAGACTTTTCTCTCTTCCCAAAGATGAAGTGTGCCTTGAAAGGGAAGCCCTTCAGTAATGTTGAGGATATCCAACACTGTATAACAGATGGAAACACCTGTATAACAGATCATAATCTCCCTCCAACTCCATGGAGTTGGAGGGAGATTATGAGGAATCTGTGTAATTGACAATTTCAAATATAGTTCCTTGTTTTGATATAATAATTGTTGTCTCATTACTTAACATGCACACTGAGCTCCATAGCTCAGTCAGTATAGACGAAGCACTTAGCTCGGAAAGACCTGGTTCAATTCCCATCCGTGACATGAGGAAACTTTATCTGGTCTCTTTCGATGAAAGGTGAGTTAGCCATTCTCATACTGAGGTAGGGGTTGTTTTCATCCATAAACTCTTGTTTTTTCATCCCCCAGAACAGGCAAACCGGTCCTGTTAACACACACGGATTACAGTCAGGAATACTTAAGAAACAGTCCCTCCCAGGATTGAGATGGTGCCATATCTCCCTGTAAAAGGAATTCATGGACATTGTATCATCATATGAAATAAATAAAAAAATAAAATGGGCACACTATGTAGCTTCAAAGGAATTTCTAAGCATGATAATGTTGAACATTGGAACCAAATGAGGAACAGATATATTTGCATTTTCCATCACCAGATTATATAAATATGCCAGAATAAGATATAGAAATTCTTATTTTTAAAATTTATTCAACAGGAAACCTACCAAAAGAATTGAAAATAGTAATAGTAATTCCTAGTGGGGGGGTTAAAGAAAACTCCAAAAATTAAGAAATGAAATCATTCTGAATTCATGTTGCAAAATGTATATCAGAATATTAAATTTAAAAAAAAATACAAAATATTTGGAACGCTTTATTCTGGAAGTACCGAATGGTTGGAGATAAAGGTTGTTCATGTATAGTTCCAACTTTCTGTATAAAATTCATAACAGAGAATAATACAAACACATATCATATTTATATATTTTGAAAAAAAAAAAGAAACATCTTATTTAATATATAAGAAAAGCAAATGGCATTCTAAAAGCTGTCATATGCATATATGAGGATAACAAGAATATAATGGAGATGCCATATAATAATTCCCAGAGATAACTTTTTGTGTATGTACACAAAAGCCAGGAGTATTAGAAACAAAGGAGTAGTTTGTTGCCTTGGTGAATAACTCTGGGTCCTCATGTTATAGCATTAGGTAACTGAGACTGGCTTTCAGAAGTAGATTTCAATGTAAAGGGTACAGTATTTTTTAAGAGGAATAGACAAGATAGGAGAAAGGGAGGGTGCTGATATTGATGTAGGATGATTCAAGTCCAGTCAGGGTAGAAAACTGACAGCAATACTAGTGGATTCTGGCAAGATCAAATACATAGTAGGATGTTGTTACAGACCTGATGGATCAGTTGCTGGTGAAGACGAATGCATTATCAAATTAACCTGGTGGGTGTAAATTAATAATCATCATGTGTGGCTTTCTCTAATTATCCCAACATTGAGTAGCTGAAATCTCTTAATAAGAATGAAATCAAATTTACGGAGTTGTTGTGAGACAATTTCCTCAAGCAGCATGTGACAGAAGAAACTCAAGGTCAGCGAATGTTAGATATGTTATCATGAGGAGGTTGGGGTAGTTAAGGATGTGACTGTTCCATTTCTAGTTGGTGACCTTTCATGCTGTACTGATCTGGGAAGTGGCTAAGTTTATGGATATTTCATTCAGAATGGTTACATGATAAACTGCAGGAAATTGATACTAAGGAGTATATTAGATTCTGGCATAATATTGGTCAATAGACAGGAAGAATATAAATAGTGCATGGGATGCATTTAAAAATTTACTTAAATTATACAACATAGGAATGTATCCCTAGAATTCAAAGTTTAAATAGGATAGCAGTGAAATGAATGTGCAATCATACTAAGTAAGAGACTCTTAAGAAACAAAACAGATGATATGATAGGAATACCATGTGCATAAGGATGTCAGTTATGAAAATTATAAGGTGCAGGCTAGAAGAATTAAAAGTACTGAATGGCAAGCTAAGTTGATATATGAAAAGCAACTTGCTCCACAAGGCTAAAGACAAACTCAAAAGAATTCTATTGCTATGCTGTAAGTAAAATAAGGAAGGAATGTGAAAGAATAACTACTGAATGAAGATTGTTGATAGATTCAGAAGAGATTGTTTGAATATGGCTATGGAGAGAAGTTGAAGAAATATGGATTGCAGAGTTTGGTGGATAGCAGATATGATAGAGATGTTTAAGTTAGTGAGAGCATTTTATCAGATTAATCCAGAGGAGATTATAAAAAAAGTAGAAGGTGAGGGGGGAAGAACCAGAGGGCATTCCTGGAAGTTATGTAAAAGTGTGGTGAAGAAGAGTGTAAGGAGTAGATTTTTTTTATATGGAGAATTGTCAGTGAATGGAATGCATTACCAGAATGTGTTGTTAATGAAAGATGTGTTAAGGACTTTAAGATTCTATAGGATAAATATGTTGTCAGTTGAATGAATCTCCCATGATGAGTCTGTCAACACCATGGAGGGTGCAATAATAATAATATTGACTATCCATTTTGCTAAGAGCGTTAACATGATGTAGGTAACATTGTACTCAATGCTACCTCTTCACTGGATGAAGAAACTCAGGTGTATGAGGAGGAGATACTAGACCCGTTGCATAAACCGAATAAGAATTCAGCAATAGAGGCTGATGGGATATCAATCAGCACAGATGCTAGAAGTGTTCAACTAAATTGGTTATGCCTTTCACCAGACTATAATTTGAGCTCAAGAATAGGCAAGATTCCATAGAAGCAGACAGAATGTAAGAAAATGCTCAAGGGTGGTGCAAAGACTGATCTATTTTACTATCAACTTATCAGTACTTTTTCTAGTAGCAAGGCTTATACGTTGGTCATACATAACTGGTAATTAGTTTACAGAATTAACAATGCATATAAAGTATATTAATTAAAGGTAACTAATAAATAACTTCTATATTTCGGCAACGTCACGTTGCCATCTTCAGGAACATAAAGATATGGTATGTGCACGCAGGCACTAACAAAAGCAAATGAGGAAGAAAGCAAGAAACTAATATTGTTCCTAAAGTCCTAATGGTGCCTTCTGGCAGGCTAATTTGGTTGTCTTGGAAGTTGGGCTGAAGTTCTCAAAATGTAAGTCTCCCAAATTTGGGGTAGTTTCATGCACTCAAATTTGTTGAGGTTAGGAACGTTTTTTAGAGCTGCTGATGATTCCTCGAATAATCTTTCGTATTTAAACTTGCTGCAGTGTATTATTTTTGTTTTCTTCCAACGAATTCTATGGTAGGTATCTAAGGCATGGTCTGCCAGCCCAGAGCAGCTGTACTGGTGAAACCGGATGTAGTCTTTGTGTTCTGAAATCCTGATATTTGTTGTTCTGCCTGTTTGGCCAAAGTAGGACAATTTGCAGCTGCAAGGGACCTGTATACACCAGGTAGGTCTAGGGGAAGTGGTTGGTCTTTAGTAGAGCAGATAAGGGATGCCAACTTTTTATATGGTCTGTAACAAGAAGTAAGGTCATATTTTCTGAGAATATTGGTTATTTTCTCAGAGGTGCCCTGGATGCAGGGGATGGTGATAGATTTGGTGTAATCTTTATTGTGGAGGGGGTGAGGGGATTGTGGTGTACTGGTTTTAGTATTTTTTTGGGGTTATAGCCATTGGCTAAGAAAGTGTTGTGGATGTGGTTTAGTTCAGTAGTTAGGGCCTTGTCATCTGAGCAGATTAATTTTGCCCTGTTATATAGTGTTTTTATAACCCCATATTGTTGTGAGGGGGGGGGGATTGCTGGTGAATGCATCTGCCAGTATTGGTGGGTTTTCTATAAACAGAGAAAACCAAAGATCCATCAAGCTGGCGGGTGTTTAAGTGTCTAGGAAGGGGAGGGTGTTGTTTTTTTCTTTTTCTAAGGTGAACTGGACTCTGGGGTGTTGGTTGTTTAAGTGTGTTAGGAAGGAGTGGAGTGAGTCTGAGCCATGTGGCCAAATAGCGAACACATCATCCACGTAACGAAGCCAAATAGTGGGTTTTTGTGGGGCGGAGTTTAAGGCTTTCTCTTCAAAGGTCTCCATAAAGAAATTGGCCAAGGGTGGGGAAAGTGGTGAACCCATGGCTGTCCCCACTATCTGTTTGTAGAACTTTCCTTGCCAAACAAAATAGCCTGAGTTCATTGTGAACTGAAATAGGGCTGAGATATTGGGAGGAAACTTGGCTTGGATGAGCTCTAGGGTTTCTTTGAGTGGGACATTAGTGAATAGGGAGGAGACGTCAAAACTGACCATTATGTCAGTGTGTCGGAGTGAGAGGTTTTTTATACTGGCTTTAAAGTTTTTTTATGTGTGATGGTGTGTTGCCAGTATAGTGTGTGAGCGTTTTGGCTAAATGTTTGGCTAATTTATATGTGGGGAAATCAATGCCATCCACTATGGGACGTAATGGCACATTTTGTTTATGTATTTTTGGGAGTCCATATAATCGGTGGGGGGGGGGGGTCTAGAGTTATAAGGTTTTAGTTTGTTAGTGACTTCCACAGGCCAAGAAGTGACTTTCTTAAGCAGTCTGTGGAGAGTTCTAATCTGAGAGCTGGTAGGATTATATTCAATAGGGAGGTAAGTAGTACGGTCTAGTACGAAAGCAATAAGCTTACCTTTGTAGTCCTTTTGATTTAGCACCACAGTGGCATTTCCCTTATCCGTTTTGGTGATTACTTTTTTTTTGTTATTCTTCATTTCTTGTAGGGCTGCATATTCATCTTTGGATAAGTTGGTTTTTGGAGGCTTTAGAACTCTCCACAGACTCCTTAAAAAAGTCACTTCTTGGCCTGTGGAAGTCACTAACAAACTAAAACCTTATAACTCTAGACTCCTCCCCCCCCCCACCGATTATATGGACTCCCAAAAATACATAAACAAAATGTGCCATTACGTCCCATAGTGGATGGAATTGATTTCCCCACATATAAATTAGCCAAACATTTAGCCAAAACACTCACACACTAAACTGGCAACACACCATCACACATAAAAAAAACTCAGCCCACTTTAAAGCCAGTATAGAAAACCTCTCACTCAAAGAAACCCTAGAGCTCATCCAAGCAAAGTTTCCTCCCGATATCTCAGCCCTATTTCAGTTCACAATGAACTCAGGCTATTTCGTTTGGCAAGGAAAGTTCTATAAACAGATAGAGGGGACAGCCATGGATTCACCACTTTCCCCACCCTTGGCCAATTTCTTTATGGAGACCTTTGAAGAGAAAGCCTTAAACTCCGCCCCACAAAAACCCACTTTTTGGCTTCGTTACGTTGATGATGTGTTCGCTATTTGGCCACATGGCTCAGACTCACTCCTTCCTAACACACTTAAACAACCAACATCCCAGAGTCCAGTTCACCTTAGAAAAAGAGGAAAACAACACCTTCCCCTTCCTAGACACTTTAATCACCTGCCAGCTTGATGGATTTTTAGTTTTCTCTGTTTACAGAAAACCCACCCATACTGGCAGATACATTCACCAGCAATTCCCCCCCCCCCCCTCACAACAATATGGCGTTATAAAAACACTATATAACAGGACAAAATTAATCTGCTCAGATGAAAAGGCCCTAACTACTGAACTAAACCACATCCACAACACTTTCTTAGCCAATAGCTATAACCCCCAAAAAACCCAAAAAATACTAAAACCAGTAAACCACAACCCTCCCCCCCCCTCCACAATAAAGATTACTCCAAATCTATCACCATCCCCTGCATCCAGGGCACCTCTGAGAAAATAACCAATATCTTCAGAAAATATGACCTTACTTCTTGTTACAGACCATATAAAAAGTTGGCATCCCTTATCTGCTCTACTAAAGACCAACCACTTCCCCTAGACCTACCTGGTGTATACAGGTCCCTTGCAGCTGCAAATTGTCCTACTTTGGCCAAACAGGCAGAACAACAAATATCAGGATTTCAGAACACAAAGACTACATCCGGTTTCACCAGTACAGCTGCTCTGGGCTGGCAGACCATGCCTTAGATACCTACCATAGAATTCGTTGGAAGAAAACAAAAATAATACACTGCAGCAAGTTTAAATATGAAAGATTATTCGAGGAATCATCAGCAGCTCTAAAAAATGTTCCTAACCTCAACAAATTTGGGTGCATGAAACTACCCCAAATTTGGGAGACTTACATTTTGAGAACTTCAGCCCAACTTCCAAGATAACCAAATTAGCCTGCCAGAAGGCACCATTAGGACTTTAGGAACAATATTAGTTTCTTGCTTTCTTCCTCATTTGCTTTTGTTAGTGCCTGCGTGCACATACCATATCTTTATGTTCCTGAAGATGGCAACATGACGTTGCCGAAATATAGAAGTTATTTATTAAAGTTACCTTTAATTAATATACTTTATATGCATTGTTAATTCCGTAAACTAATTACCAGTTATATCAGTACTTTTGGAGTAGAAATGAAGATTTTAGAAAAGTTGGTAAGAACTCGCATACAGAAATGGATTATCAGTGAATCTGTACTTTGCAAAGAACAACATGGGAAGTTATGCTAGAGTAATTTACTTACATTTCATAATGATATTAAGATTGAGTTAGACAAGGGGGGAAATGGAAATTCCACGATACTTTTTGGACTTTGTGAAGGCTTTTAACAGGATACAGTTTCCAAAGCTGAACTTGCATCATCAGCACACAACTGAAGATTCCCATTCAATCCACATGAAATATATCTTTAACAAATAAGTTAAAAAGTAAGGGCCTAAGAACAGAATGCTGAGGCATGCCGCCATCCTCTTCATTTTCTGAGACACTATTCCATAATATTGCTAATACTGTTGAGATCCAGTCTCCAGGCCATCTAACTAGTCTGTTATCTTATTCCATCTTCTTCAACATATACATCAGTTGTCATGTGGCAATCTTAAAGAATATCATTGCATATGAATTTACCTTATTCACCGCTTTTGTTGCCTCATCCTAAAATGCAAGCACATTGTTGCTAAAACAAGACTTATCCTTAACAAAACCATGTTGACTGTGGGGGAATCCTATTCTGTATAACTGCAGCTCTAACCAGCGCATCTGTATAACTGCAGCTCTAGCCAGAGCTGCAGTTATACAGATGTGCCTATATTGTTGATTGTTGATACAGATGTGCCATTATGTTGAATGATGCCTTTACAAAGTCTTGTAATATCATGGTATATCTTTCCCTTTGTCCAACTCTGTTTGCACTTTATCATAAATTGTAAGTATATTGCTAAAACAAGACCTATTTAACACAGTGGATGGGGATGTTATTAAATTACTTGATGGTGAGTGAATAAGAAGAATGTCTAAAAACGATAATTTGTTTTCTCTTTCAATTTCCATAGTGAATTTGATAAGAGGATGTGAAGTTTTTATAATACGTTGGTAAGTTATCTATATTGTGAAGCCACACTGCAAAAATGTCATCTATTTATCTAACCCAAAATGAAGGTTAAGGGTATATAGATGAAAAAAAGATGTCTTCTAAATGCTCTAAATAAAAGTTGGCTAAAGCAGGGGAGAGTAGACTTCTTACCATCAGGTAATTTAACAACATCAGTTTATAGAAAACCCACTTTCACTGAACGTTACATTCTTCAACAATCTGCACATCATCCTTCTCAGAAGACAGGAATCGTAAAGTGTTTAATTTGACAAGCTAAGACTAATTGTTCAACTCTCCATCATTTACAGGAAGAACTCTCAACTATCAAACAATATATGAAATTAAATGGCTTCTCTGAAAGGACTACATAACATCTGTTTAACTCCTAGAAACTTAATCCAAACAACAAGGAATCAATAAGTCAAGTTCCACTCCATACATCTCCAGAATTTCAGAACCAATTTGAAGAAATATGATTTAGTAACAACTTTTATTTCTATTAAATAAACTCTTAATCCATTTCCCCTCTTCTAAAGATAAACGCTCTTCCAGGTGTATACTGAGTTCCATGTGACTACCATTTTTCCTATTTTGGAAAACTGGACTCAATAGAAAAAAGAATATAAGAACATTAATCATATATTTTTCACAAAACATCTGACAAGTCTGGATTAGCTCAACATGGAATAAAGGCAGACCACAACATTCTTTAGTCTGAAACATGCCTTATACATAAAAATTTGAACATCCATTTAAGGAGAGTGCTGAGACCATGCTTCACCACCCTAACATGAATTGGAACGACTGCCTATCCTTATCAGAAATATGGAAAAGTTTGATTTGAATAACACATCATTAAAGCTTTTTTTTTTTTTTTTTTTTTTTTTAAGATCAAGAATGATATTTTATAAAGGCATAAGGTCTTAAGAAACCAACTGGATACTACATTTATCTAATGATCTGTTGAGTGTGATATAAGTTTATATATATATATATTTTTTTAAAAATATTGAATGACTAGAAACCGAGAAAAATGAAAACAAAGTTTAATAGCACAACTAGTTTCAGCTTGTATCAGTAAAACATAGAGGAAATAACTGTAAACAACACGGAAGTTATTGTACATATATATTCAAGGTAGAAATGTTGAAGTCTGCACATTCAAAACTGTTCTCTCGTTGGCTTCATTGTTGGGTGTATGCATGTGTATAGCATCTCGCAAATGACAGTATTTGATTGTAGCACAATGACAGTCTGAAAGGGTGTAACTCAGGTGTTGTTGAGATGTAGGGGATTGAGAATGATTTCTTTTCATTCTATTATCTTTCTTTCTAATTCATCCTGATCAGACTTGTCCTATACGACTGTATGGCTAAGGTTTTCTTCATTAGAATTGGCCGAGAACAGAACATGACTAGACAAAGCATTGGCTCACATTCTCCTGTAACTGACGTCTCTCTTATGTTCTTCACTGTGTAACTTGATCGATTTCTCTGTTTGGCCAAAGTATGATATATCACAGTTGCACCAAATCTGGTAAACACTGGGATATTTAAGGTTGTGATGTTTAAGTTTCTGACGGCATATTTCACTATATATCTGATATGATCCTGTGGCTTCCTCTCTTTGAGAGGGTTGCAGCTGATTACTAGGGAGATAATCATGGAAGGTGGTTTCTCATTTGCCTTCCTTGCCATATTTCTATGACTGTAGCCTGTGTGTTCACAGGTCTGGTTTGCCTGCTTGCAGGATGAAAAATGCCAGATACTGGCAGAAAAGAGTTAGCCGGTTAATCAGCCATAGCCAAGTTAGCCGGTCTTGGCGTATGCCCAAGACCGGCTAACTTGGCTATGGCTGAGGAAGATCCTTCAGCTCCTCACGTCACCAACAGGAATCGAGCCTAGGACACTCTTTCCCCAGGCATATGGTTGCGAAGTGCAAAGCCACTAGGCTAACCGTGCAGACTCTCACACACACACACACACACACACATAGTGTGTGGGTGTGTATATATATATATATATATCTGGTATATTAACTCAGAATTGGGATATGTTCATATTTTTATAAACTGAATTAGATCCGAGAGTTAGAACAAACAGTTAAATTTATTCACAATGCAACATGTTTTGTCGAAAGGCCAACTTCTTCAGGCATTAAGAAACACAGAAAGCAAATAAAAAACACTATAAAAAAGAAACATTGTGTCACTGAAATTTAACTACAGTTAACTTTGAACTGGAGCTACAGTCCATGTTAAAGTATAATTATATATAATTCACTATATATATATATATATATAGTGAATCTGATCAAGTGTAAGCGATGTGGGAGAGTGAGATAAGAGAGATTGAAGAGGTGGTTGTGAATGAAGAAGTGAGCAGCAGAAGTATAGAAAATGAGAGAACAGGTGTGCAAAAGAGAAAGGGAAATAGGGAGGCTCAGGGGGGACAGAGGAACACAGCATGAGAAAGGTAGATACTCCAAGAGGATGTGATTGCATGGATTAGCTCAACATGGAATAGAGGCATACCACAAAATTCTTTGGTCTGAAACACACCTCATACATAGATGTTGGTACAAATTTGAAATTTGGGATCAAGGGAAAATTCGAAGATGAATAAGGAGAAAAAGAAATGGCTCGAGTTAAGCATGGAGAAGTCACGTCAAATAAGTGGTGTCAATGGAACCAGCTATAGATCTAGGAATAAGCTGCTATGTTTGCTTGTATATAAATGCTAGGAAGTGTAAGAAACAAGGCAAATGAAATGGTTGCATTAATCGAGTCTGTTCACAGAAAAATTGTTGGAATAAGTGAGACATGGTTGGATGAGTACCACATCCTGACAAGAATAGAGATGGAAGGGTATGATGTGTTTTGTGAGAATAGAAAGGGTAAAAGAGAAGGGGAATGCTATTGATGATAGAGAAAGAGCTACCTCCATACAAAGTAGAGATGCAAGGGGAAATAGTGCCAGTGGTTTTGAGCAGTATGGTGTGAGATAGAGGTGAATAGAATGAAATACTTAGTTGGATGATGTTATAGACATTGGTAATGTGGAGGGTAGTAACTATGAAATGTATAAACAAATCAGCCAAGCAAATAAGAAAAGGGTGATTATTATGGGTGATTTCAAACTGTGGCAATACAGACTGGGATGATGAGATAGCAACTGGAAGTAAAGAAAATGAGTTTCTTGAGTTTTTGAGGGACAACTACCTCAGGCAGTATGCAACAGAGGGCATACGAGGATTGAAGATCTTGGATTTGATCATCTCATCAGAGGATGTAATTATAAATGAGATGTCAAATCACTCTCTAGTTGGTGATAGTGACCATGAGGTGATTACATGGGTGGTTGCCAGCAATGTGAGGACATCTATGAGAAAAGGGTATATGTGGAACTACAAGGCTGGTGATTATGAAGAGCACAGGAGATGGCTTGCAGGTGTAGCATGGAACGAGGAGTTAGCCAGAAAAGAGATCAACACAGCTTGGAGAATATTCAAGAACTATCTAGTAGTAGTAATGTCTAAATGTATTCCAAGGGTGGTCAGAAGGTTAAATAAGGTAGGTGTGAAATGGATGAATGAAGAGGTTAAGCATGTGATATAGAGAAAAAAGGCATTGTACAGACAGCATAAGAAAAGTGGTAATAACCAATTCCTTGAGGATTACAAAGACTGGGTGAGGAGGGTGACTTGGTTGATAAGGGTAGCAAAATGGAAGTATGAGCAGCAGTTAGCTAATGAAGCCAAAATGAATCCTAGGGAGTTCTTTCAATATGTAGCCAGCAAAAAAAAAAAAGAACGATTATGGAAAGATGACACTGATTGGAGAAAATGGTATGAGGACAACTACTGCGGAAGATGTGGTGGTAATACTTATGAGCATGAGCATTTCATAAAAGTCTTTCATTCTTGTGAATGTGACATCATGGAGAGATTGAGAGCAGTTGAGATGGGGAAGAGAGACTGACTGTAAGTGAGCAAGAGGTGGATGGGGAATTGAGCAAACTTGATGTTATTAAGGCTGTCAGACTTGATAATATATCACCACATATTCTGAAGGAATGTGCCAGGGAGTTGATATCTGCCTTGACATATTTTTTTAATATGGGTTGCACTGGGTCAAGTTCCAAAGGAGTGGAAGGAGAGCAAGATTGTCCTGCTTCATAAGGGCGGTGATAGAACTCGGGTATCAAATTATAGGCTTATCTGTGTGTCAGGTGTTGTGGTTAAGTTGTTGGAGAAGCTGGTGAGAACTAGGATCCATAATTGGGTTGACATCAATGGTATTATCTTTGATGGACAGCATGGATTTGCTGAAGGGAGGTCAGGTTTTAGTAATCTACTTATTTATTACAATAAGGTGACAATTTCTTTGGACAGAGGAGAGAGATATACAGTAGTATACTTAGATTTTGCAAAGGCTTTTTATAGATTCTTCTTCATCCCTTAGGAGTTGAAAGTTTATTTTTCACTTGGGTAGACTGTAATAAATTTAGTTTAATCCTTTATCCAAGTGTGAGTAAACAAAGTTTGTGCTTGAAAATATCTTCAGGACTGGGTAAGGTAGTACAACACCATGCAACTTGCAGCAAAGATGGACCAAGCTAACATCACTCCTATCTCAGTATCTCCCATAATGCAAAACACATCTCCTTGTGAATATGTATAATGTTATGCATTAAGGGAAGGGCCACTACCCAGACTAGTTTTGACCTTTATTGAGGTCTCTTCAGTAGGAGCCAGGCCCAGAGGTGGAGATACTAGTCCTGAAGATATTTTCAGGACTAGTATATACATGAAATGTTTTTCTTTCTTTTGCTGCTTTGGAACATTTATGGTAATTAAAGCCAGTCCAGTGCTTAATGTCTTCAAACCACATTCTTCTGGATCTACCTCTTTCCCCCTTTTTCCATCCAGTTTCCCTTCTAATATTAATTTCTGAATACCCTCTTGTCTAGTTAGATGTCCAAAATATTTAAGTTTTTGTTCTTTAATTATTTTCACTAATGTTCTTTTCATTTTTGCTTTCTTTAAAACATCTTTGTTTTTCATTTTCTCTGTCCATGGTATTTTTAACATTTTTCTGATGGTCCACATTTTGAAAGCTTCTAATTTTTTGCTTCTTTATTTAGAGTTCAAGTTTCACTGTTGTAGAGAAGACTTGACCAGTCATAGCATTTTATTAATCTTTTTCTCATGTCTATATTAATGTCTCTGTATGTTAGAACAGTTTTCATATCAATAAAGGCTTTTCTTTCTATCTCTATTCTTCTTTTTATTTCTTTAAGGGAATTTCCTCTATCTGTAAACATTTGTCCCAAATATATAAAAGACTGAATCTGTTCAATTTTCTTTTTGTTAACAGTTATGTTTAGTTTCTTATTTATTGGTTCTTTTGATATAATCATGCACTTTGTTTTCTTTAAGTTAATAATTAATCCCATGTCTAAGCTTCTCTTGTACATTTCTGTGACTAAGTTTTGAAGATCATCTTCAAATTCAGCTATAAGGACTGTGTCATTTGCATATCTGAAGTTGTTGAAGTTCCTACCCCTGACTTTAAAACCTTCAGTTCTGAAATATTTTTAAAAACTTGCTCACTATATATATTATACAGTAAGGGTGATAAGACACATCCTTGTTTTACTCCTTTTTTGATTTCAAAGTTGTCAGAATATGCATTTTTATATCTCGCTGAGGCCATTTGATTCCAGTATATATTTGCAATTATACGTAGATCTTTTCCTTTTAACACATTATTCTCTAGGATATGTATTAATTTCTTGTGATCTATTGAATCAAATGCTTTGGTGTAATCAATAAAACAAAGATATATACTTTTCTGATTATCGAGGCTTTTTTTCACATAATGTTTTCAAATTGAAAATTCCTTCTGTTGTACCTTTTGTCTTTTTGAAAACCTGATTGAGTATCTTCTATTTCTACTGACAAAGTGCTTTTTATTCTTTTTGATAGATTACCACATGGTAAGTTGATAGTCAAACTACAGCGGATGGGGTTGGATATTAGATTAGTGCATTGGATCAGAGACTGGCTATCTAATAGGTATCAGCAGGTTGTGTATGGGGTAGCAATATCCAGGAAGAGGAAAGTCACTAGTGGTGTGCCTCTGGGATCTGTTTTAGGGCCATTGCTGTTTTAACTTGTATGTTAATGATATTGGAGAAGATTTGGATGGGGATATTTGGTTGTTTGCAGATGATGCAAAGTTGGGACGAACTATGAAGAGTAGAGAAGATGTTGTTGGCCTTACAAGAAGACTTGAATAAATTGTGTGAATGGGGATGCGAGTTCAATGTTGCAAAATGTAAGGTTTTAAAATTTGGGAAACAAAGATGGGATGTAGAATTTATACTTGGTGAAGATATATTATTGGAGGTAGAGGAAATAAGGGATCTTGGGCTGATAGTGGATAAGGATCTGAAATTTAGGGAACACATTGCAAAAATTGTGATGACAACACAAAGAATTCTGGGAATGATCTGGAGGACACTGACTTGTAGAAGTAAGGAGATTCTTGTTCCATTGTATAAGGCTTTGATTAGACCACACATGGACTACTGTGCCCAAATTTGGTCACCTGGTTTTCAAAAGGATGAAGAGATGTTGGAAAGGGTCCAGAGGTGACATTACTAAAGTAGTTTCTGATCTCTGGAATGTCGAACATGAGGAAAGGTTGAGAAGATGCAATCTACAGAGTCTAGTGGATAGGAGGAAAAGGAGTGATATGATAGAGACCTACAAGTTAATAAGGGATTGTTATAGGATCAATGTTGGAGAGGTTTTACAGCAAACGGTGGGAGATCAGAGGAGAACCAGAGGTCATCCCTGGAAACTGTATAAGGAGGGTGTGAGCAGGGGAGTGAGAAGCAGGTTTTTTTCATGGAGAGTTGTGAATGATTGGAATGCCTTGCCTGATAGTGTGTTGTCTCCAGAGAATTTGAGTGTGTTTAAAAGCATGGTATGATGAGCTGTGTGTATGACAAAAGGACCTCCTAGATGAGTCTTTGACTCCATGAGGTCTTGGGATAGTAAATGTGTGTGTGTGGGGGGGGCACTTTATTTTGCACTGTTATGATTAATGCTTTCTTCAGTGAAAGCATAATGCTGTTGGCAATTTAACATTGCAGCTCATTCTATTTCGAATAAATCAATTGTTTGCATTCTACCTTGTAACAACTGTTTTTTAAGCCACTGATAATGGTCTGTTAATTTCTGACTGAAACATATGGCAGTATATTTAATAAATAATACTTTTACCTTGTGTTTTTGTGTATATATTGTATAAAACTATGGCACAAGTTTTTCTACAAACAAAAATTCATGGAGATCTGATGATAATAATTAACTGTTTTTCTTGTTAATCTATTTGTGGTAACATAACCTAATAATTTATGTACTCCCCCAAAGAAGCTTATATGGGACTAGTAAAATTATTAAATAACAACAGAACTTATGTGGTAGTATATTGCAACTCTTACTAAATAAAATGTTACCACAAAAATCTCCATTAAATGAATATTTTTTATGATGTTGCACAGAATATATGGAAACTGCTTGCCAAATTCAAGAACATCTCATCCTGCATCCATTTGCATTTAGAACCCATACTCATGGTTTAGGTAAGTAAATCATTTAAATTTATTTTAGTATTTTAATTTTACCTACTCACAGTATGTAACTTTAAATTAATAAAGCACATTAAAATATGATAAATCTGATCTTTTCCTTTGTTACATGGTGATATGCATTCATTATGGCAAAATGAATGCTGATCACCATGTAAAATAGCAAGGTCATTATCAGGAGTATGCTCAATAAAAATAATAGAACAAAATGTTTTTCATGAATATTTTTTAAAGTGTTTTAATTAAGTATAATATTTTTTTTTTGTCTCCAAAGCTGAATATTTAATGTTAATAGGCTTCTGTAATGCAAATTCAGAGTATCCAGTAGAAATTGATCTACCGCTCAACAGATTCACAGAAAATGCAAATTACTTATGCCTATAAAAACACTGGTTGCAACCACATCAATTCACTCCTGTTTTTTAGCTTGCTCACTAGGGTAGCTACATCATGGCAAATCATTAATTATTTAGATGATTGTTTGAGATGGCAGGCTGTTGGATTACTTGAAGCAGCAGGTGAAGGCAGCATATTGGCTTAATGAGTTACAAAGTGTTGTCTTGGTACTATGGATGCAGGAACAATTACAAGAAGAATTGACCAAGGCCATCCGAGGGATATGTCGGCCAGAACAGACTGCTGTCTGGTGCTTATGGCAAAGACCCTGGAACCCTACAGTGTCCTGTCACCAACATTTAGGGTACTGCTGCCACAGTTGAAAACATTCCTAACCAAGCTGTTGAGAAGGCTTAGTTCAAGTAGACTCTACACAAGAAAGCCAGTGGTTTGGCATGCGGTTGCAACCTGTGTTTTTATAGGCATAAGCAATTTTAATTTTCTGTTGATCTGCTGAGTGGTAGATCAATTTCTACTCGATACTCTGAATTTGCATTCCAGAAGTCTATTAGATCAAATATTAACCACCACAGCTTACTGAAAGTAGTGCCATCAGTATGTGATGTACCTGA
Source organism: Typopeltis vanoorti (assembly GCF_054136105.1). Taxonomy (NCBI): domain Eukaryota; kingdom Metazoa; phylum Arthropoda; class Arachnida; order Uropygi; family Thelyphonidae; genus Typopeltis; species Typopeltis vanoorti. The sequence continues at coordinate 87,457,699 of NC_143564.1, read as the reverse complement.
TAAATTGGGTACAGTTCTGTTCTCTAATTTCCATTTTAGCCTACAAATGGAATCTAGACACTGTGTGATCTGGAGAGAAAACAAGGAGTGTGGTATCATTCCTGAACATCAAAAAAAGGAATATATGTGGGGAACCTTATAGACACCTTCATAGTGTGCATGGTCCACCACCATCAGGCCTGTTTAGCCATTAGAGATGGATCATATATCATACTGATGATTAATAGCTGCACTCCTTTTCATGTTTTTGATAGGGATACTGTATCTGTGCAGAGGTACTGAGAACAGATCTTCAAATCCTGTGCGTGCGTTGCTGTAGCCAGAATGATTACCCTGACTTCAATCTGATCAAACAGGTGTGGAATACATTTGGGCATTTCACTGCACACTGATAGCCACCACTTCAGTCACTTGATGAGTCTGCTCATGTGGAAAAATTGGATTTTTTGCTACTGCAGAACCTCATAGACACCGTCATATTATGCATGATCCACCACCATCAGGCCTGCTTAGTCATTAGAGAAGGATCATATGCCATACTGATGTTAATGTGACCATATTAACATATTAGGTTCTAGAATACATTGTGATTGGTCAGTCAGCGCACTTGTAAAATTGGTATTTTTATTTGTTTTATTGCATTTTTCCCTTAGAAAATTAATATTTTCCAGTATTGCACATTTTAGTGCTTTTATAACATATTTTTGTTAAGATATTGCAATATTAAATATAATTTAAAATGATGCCAAAATGAACAAGAAACATAACACTCAGAAGAGCAGCAAAGTCCAGAATAAGAAGGCTTGCCCCACTAAGGAGGATATTAAAGAGGTTATTGAAAATGAATTAATCTCCAAAATGCAAAGTAAAGCAGATTATTAGAGAGAGAGAGAGAGAGAGAGATGATGATGATGATGCAGGAATTACAGAGAGTTGAGCAGCATTCTATGAACATAGTGAAGAAAAGAAAATTAAGCAACAGAATCAGAAACAACAAAGCACAGAATCAGGTAACTTAGTAAATAATGAAAATCACATAAGCAATGTTGATTGTAAAAAGAAGGATATTTGGTATGGTGACTATCATAAAACATGCTGTTGATGAGTGAGTTATAACTTCAAATTTTTCTAGAGCAAAAATTAAATACAGCGCATACAATTTGAAAAACAGAAAAATAAACAAGATTGTAATTGTAGTAGGTACTAATGACATAACTAACTATAAGTTCAGTATGAGAGAGGAAATGAAGGGATTGTTAGAAGAAGCGAGAGTGAAGAGTGAGAAAGTGAAAATCGTAAGTATATTACCTCAATATGATAAAAATGAATTAAGAAGAAAGGCTACAATGGCAAACGATTAGATGCATAGGCTGTGTAGAAGGAATGGATGTGAGTTTTTTGATGTGTTGGAAGGTTATGTGCTGAACTACAAAGCAGGAAATTATGACCAACAGAGGAGCATACTGAGTTCAACACAATAATATCAGTTACTGAATGAGAAGTATATCGAAGAATATTTTAAATGCTTCCCACGACAGTGTGTGGGAAGCATTTAAAAAATATTTAAATGATGTAATATCAGAATGTGTTCCAAGAGTTCAAAAAATAGGAGTAAAATGGATGTGTAATTTTATAAAGCGAGAGATTCATAAGTAAAGGATGATGAAGGAATGCCATTTGTATAAGGATGATGTCATTTACTAAAATTATAAGCAGCAGGACAGAAGAGTCAACTGTTGTGTGGAAAACGAAGTCTGAATATGAAAAGAAACTGGCTTTGCAAGCTAAAGATAATCCCAAACAATTCTATCAATATGCTGCAAGTTAAAGAATAACTCTACTGAATGCAGATGATGTGAGAGTGACAGATGTAGAAGAGGTTGTTTAACACGTTCGCTGCCAACTACGAGTATACTTGTAGTGGGTAAACCTGCTTCACAAGCCAGCTACGAGTATACTCGTAGGACGCTTACCGCCGGGAACGAGATTATTGTAGTGACCTTGAAGAAGTGAAAATGCTTGGCTTGTGGGGCTAGCTTCAAAACTGTGTATTCCCATAGAACGTATATGCTCTGTACAAGCCAACTACGAGTATACTCGTAGGACGTTTACCTCCGGTAACGAGATTATCGTACTGACCTTGAAGAAGGAAAACTGCTCGGCGTAGGGGAACAGATCATGCCAAAGTAACGTGGCAGCGAACGTGTTAACTAATGAGTGTCCATATTGCTAAAAGCTATCAACTTGGATGAAGAAACTCAGATGTATGAGTGGGATGTATTAGAGCTGTACCACAAACTGAATAAGAATTCAGCAATAGGGACTGATGGGATATAAGTATGGGTGCTAAAAGAGTGTTCAGTTGAACTCACTATTCCTTTAACCATGCTATATAATTTGAGTCTCAGAACAGGGAAGATTCTGCAGGAGCAGAAAGAACATATGGTAATCCCATTGCACAAGGTGCAGTGCGAAGACTGATGTATCCAACTTTCGATCTATTAGTATCTCTGAAGTGGTGGTGAAGATGTTGGAAAAGTTGGTTAGGGTTTGTACTCAGAAATGGGTTAACAGAGAATCTCTACTTTGCAATGAAAAGCATGGATTTACTAAAGGAAGGCTATGTTTTAGCAACTTGCTCACATTCTGTAATAATGTTACCATTGAGCTAGACAAGGGGAATGGATATGCCATGATAATTTTGGATTTTTATTATTATTATTTGACACCTCCAGAGAGTCCATAGACTCATTGAGGGAGGGCACCTGCTCTACAGCTCTCTCCACCACTCAATTCACCAACAGCATCTAAACGGCCAACCACCACCACCACTGGTTTTTCCACAGACAATCGCAAACATCCATGCCCACAACGGGATTCGAACCCGCAGCCTTTTGGCTGGAGAGTGGATACGCTAACCACTTGGCCAGCCAGGCTGGCAAGGCTTTTGACAGAATATAGCATGGAAAACTGTTGCATAAATTGGAGACTTTGGATTAGAAAATATTAGCGTGGATAGGAGGATGGCTGACTGACATATATCAAAAAGTCATATGTAGGGAAGGGGGGGGGGGGGTTCTGCAAGATGAAGGTAACCAGTGCTGGACTAAAAGGATCAGTCCTTGGTCCACTGTTATGCAATCTGTACATTAATGACATGTGAAGGATTTGACAGGTGATATACAGCTATTTGCTGATGATGCAAAGATAGATAGGGTAATCAGGAATGTTGCTGATATGCAATACTTGCAGAATGATTTGAATAGGCTGGAATTGTGCGAATGGGAAAATGGATGTCAATAAATGTAAAGTCATGCACTTTGGCATGATTAGATATCCAATGTCGTATTGGTGGGATTATGCTAGAAGAAACTGATCAAGCTAGGGATCTTGGAGAGATAGGAAGTTAAAGTTCAGGGACCATGTAGCAAAGATTGCAAATACAACTCAAAAGATAATTGCAATGCTAAAACGAACGTTCACATGTAAAAATAAGGATGTTATTTTGCCTCTTTACAAGGCCTTGATAAGATCTCACTTGGACTGTTGTACACAGATCTGGTTTCTGTTGTGATTCTGATATTGGAGAGTACAAAGGAGAGTGTTAAAAATGATATCAGGATTGTGGAATACTGATTATGAAGACAGATTGAGAATTGTAAAGTGCAGACACTAGCAAACAAGACACAAGCCCATCATCCATGTCAAAAAACAGGAATTATAAAATGCCTCATCAGAAGAGCCAAAACTAATTGTTCTACTTTTGATTATCTACAGAAAGAACTTTCTACTATCCAACAACACATGAAACTCAATGGCTTTTCTGAAAAAAGTACTCAATGTCTTCTCAATTCTTATAATCCTCCACAAAACAACAAAGTTTCAACACGTCGAGTGCCTATTCCTTATATCTCCGGTATTTCAGAACCTATCGCAAGAATTTTAAAGAAATATGATTTAACAACTACGTATTCACCTATTAACAAATTGTCTTCTCATTTTCCTTCTCCTAAAGACAAACGCTCAACTTTATCTCTTCCTGGAGTTTATTAAATTCCGTGCAACTGTGAGCTCTCTTATTTTGGACAAACTGGACGTTCTCTTGAAAAAAGAATCCGAGAACATCAATCATCCATTCTTCACAACAAACCTGAAAAGTCTGGATTGGCTCAACATGGGATTGAAACTGACCACAGCATCCTTTGGTCCAAGACTCGCCTCTTACATAGATCCCGTTATAGGTTTGAACGTTTGTTCAAGGAAAGCGTGGAGGCCTTGCTCCATCACCCCAACCTGAATCATAATGACTGTATATCTATATCAAAAATCTGGGAAAGTCTAATCAAGATTACTGATTAATTAATTATTATTTTTTAATAGCAAATTTAATCATGTTTCTACTTCAAAATATTCCGTTTCATACTTAGTGATATAACATCACGCGGCATGTTCTAATTTTAACTATCTATTGTTAGTATTCTAGCTTGTATTTTTTAAACTGTTCTTGTAATACCACTGACGGTCTGCTATTTCCAGACCGAAATATTTGGTTAAATAAATATCTTTCTTGTGATTACGTGATTATATCATTCAATGATGATTTGTCACCTGGTTTTCATGGTAATAAAGATTTATTAGGAAAGGTCCAGAAAAGGTCAACTATGGTGGTGATTCATCTTTGGAATGTAGGGATATGAGAGCAGATTGAGGGAATGAAATTTGCAAAGCCTTCTAAATAGGAATAGAAGGATATTGAGTCTTACAAGTTGATATGAGATTGTTTCCTGGTTAATGTGGATGAAATTTTTTATGGAATGTTGGGGAGAGAGAACAAGGGGGCCATCCCTGGAAACTACATAAGAAGGGTGTGAACAAGGGACTGAGGAGCAGGTTCTTTGCATAGAGAGTGGTTGGTGAGTAGTATGTGTTACCTAGCAATGTGGTGAATGCAGACACATTGAATGAGTTAAAAGTATAGTATGATAAGTTTTGTTTGTGATGGTATGTACCTCCTGTGATGAGGCTTTTGACTCCATTATAGGCCTGGTGTTAATAACAATGAAACTTTGTTATAGCAGTTTTGAATGAAAATCTGAATAACAGATATTACAGTGAGCCATACATTTCTCTTTTTTCCAGGAAAAGTGGTATCAGCTTTTGTGAAAAAGCCAAATAATGATTGGTATATAATCGGGAAGCATAATCCATTAGAACCGCAAGTAAGTATTCAAAAAAAAAAAAAAAAAAATTCCCTTTTAATCTGATAATTTTGATGCACAATATTATTACTGTTTTCTGTTATTGTTTAAGCTTAGATTAAACTTATTGTTCATGCTTTTGTTAATCTCAGGAAGTGCTTATCTATTATTTCCACTCAGACCATTTCAACTTAACAAATTATTTCTCTAATTTAGTGTGTTTTAAATTACACAAGAACAAACATTCCCAGGCATTGGGCCTTCTCTAGCATACCATTCATCATTCAAACTTTTGTCTTGCTATCAGTCAATCTCTTTGTATTTATATTTCTTCTCTATTCATTTATTCCAACTATTATACTTATTTTTTATTAATATTGTGACCTTCTCACAAATCTACATTTCATAGTGTTTCAAGAAAGGAAGCTGCTGACATAATAGTTTTATTTTATATATCACAGGATCATTATACATTATATTCTTCACTTTGGAAGACGTGATATTAGCAGGTGTTTTTTTTTTTTTTTCTTCCAAATTCATATTTTTCACTCTTTGTCTACCAGATGGCAAGTGTAAGAACACAGTAGTTGTAATGGTTGCATCAAGTTAATTTTATTTAGATTTATTGTGTAATGTTATTAATAATTTTAGACTGAATGTTGCTGTGTGATCGCTTTGATGACTGGTATGCAGTGTTTGACATTTTTTTAATTGTGTATTATTTTAAATTGTGTATTTCTTGTTCAGTGCACTGAGACAAAATGGCAGTGATGGTGATCACTGAAGATGTTTATGTGGAGAGGTAGAATAAGAGGTGATTATATCCACACTCACAGGAAGCATGACACTGGATTATGAAGCATATTTGAATCAGAGTAGGGAACATGGAGTAGTAAGTGAAACTGATGGTGAGAGAGAGTGAGTGAGATTGGTAAGAAAAGCATGTGAGACTGACACTGAATAAGACAGTGCACCTGACAGTAATATAATATGCAAGATTGTTGGCAAAAAGAATGTGATTAAGGGTAAGATGACAGGCAATACTGACTGTAACACTGAGAGTTCAGCTGATAACAGGAGTAAATGATATTCAGAAAGTGAATAAAGAGTTAAGACTCATTTGTGTGGAGTGAAATTAAGAGAACTGTAGATATTCATGAAAGATGGTCATATGAAAAGGTAGTGAATGATTTTAATTATGATAATACAGACTGGGATGAAGAAATAGCATCCAAAAGTAAGCAATATGTAACAGAAGGCATTTTAGGCATTTGCAAGTAGTGCTGCTGTATGGAGATTTAATTAGTAAATGTATAATGAATGAAGAGATGCACAGGGTTTGTTTTCCTGGAGGTAGAATGAGCAGAATCATTGCAGTATTGGTTATGAGGAATAAGCACAAAAAATAAAAATAAAATAAATAAAATAAAATAAAGTTGATAGTGGTAGTAAGAACAAATAATTTGGTTGAAAACAAGGAGAATGTGAGAATGGATATCAGGAGGTTTGCCAAGGAGAGTAAGTGATAATTGTTTGGTTATTTATTTCGTATCCAAACACAAGTAGTACAGTAGTAAGTAAGTCGTACAACATGATTTACAACAAATTAGGATACATTACAATGAGATTAGCTTAGATTTAGTAGGTTAATTATACAGGGAATAATAATTAAATATGAAAAAAAGGAAACTTTACAGAACTTATATACAATAAACATGGTCAGATGTTCCTCCAGTATCTTGCACAATCAACTGCTCTTTCTGTGCAGGATATAAGGTCCTCTTTTGCACAAGGCGATGGAAAAAAGGGACAAGAAAGAAGGTGTTCTATGGACTGGGTTGTCCCACATTCACAATTGTCTGAGCCAGTGAGGTAGCCCCATTTGATGAGGTTTTGTTTGCAGCGTCCGGAGCCTGTTTAGGCTTTTCCAAGTATTCTAGTCCAAGTGCGCACCATGTGGAAGATGTTCGGCTGTTGGAATACCAGTATTATTTTCAGAAAACGCAGTTGGTGTGTTGCTCAGATATCACAGTAATTAGTTGAGATGGCAAGCAAAGATCATTAATAGCATGTTAGTAGAGATGTGTGAAGAGAAAGGAGTGCAGTTTGTGATTGTCTGAGATGAGTTTGAGGATGAATAGAGCTATATAAGAGTGATGGACTGCATTTAATGGTTTTGGAAGGGAGAGTGATGACTGTGGAGAACAGATCTGAGGAAGTAAGTGATGTAGATCAGAAGATTAAGGTAGGAGTTATTACAGGAGTGCTTCAGAATGAGAAGGTGAGTAGCCTGAGTGAGGAGACTGAGAGAATAGAAGTGCAAGACAGATGGAAGGGGGAATGTCAGAGTAGGCAGCCAGACCCAATGAGAAGGATGGATGCTGGAAGCAGAGGTGAATTTGTGAGCATACAAGGAAGTAATGAGATGACTTAAGATGTAGGGGAACATTTGAGTTTGGAGAGGTTGACCAGATTTTTCAGGTTTATTATGGATGATGTAATACTAGTGTTCCTCCAGTCATTTTTCATCCTGTTTGTTCAAAGTCAAAGGGCAATCACAATGGTAAACACTTGTCTGGGGGGAGCTCTTTGATGTTATGGAAGTTGACTAGGAAGGAGATTTTATTAATAGGAAAAATATTTTCCTATTAATAAAATGGAGGAGGAGAGCCTGTGTAGCTCAGTGGATGTGGCGTTTGCCAACCACGGCGCTTGGCCGCACGAAGGAAGACTTGGTTTCGAGTCTAGTCGGCGACTAGAGGAAATTTTTCTACGCCTTTTTTCGACCGGTTCCCGAGTTAGTCGATCTTTGGCACGGGCAAGCAGGTTTTTCGTCCTGTAAACTCAAGAAAATCGACCGTAGAACCCACATTATTTCAGACATTAAATATATTGTGTTAGGGTTAGGGACCACGAGATGGCGGCACATTTGGGCCATCTATCTCTGATTGGTACCAGTGGAGATTGAACTGCCCACTCAGTCTCCAAAAGTTAGATAGGGCTAAATGGCCTCGCCTACTCCCCGTAAACGGGAATAAAAAGGCGTTAGCTGATTTTTTTTTTTTTTTTAAATGGAGGAGTTGAGTCTAGGAGAATGCAAGTGACTAGCGGTGTACCACTTTGTACATCAGCGACACAGGAAATTATCTGATGGGAAATAATTAGTTGTTTGCTGATGATGCAAAACTGGGAATTGTGGGAATTAAATTTTATCTTTGATGAATTTCAGAAATTGATTCAGAGATTCCCACAATGTATGGAATGAAACTTGCCACATAGGTCAGGGTTCCTAATGACTGTCTTGTGTTACAGATGCATTGAATCTTCTTTGAGGTGAAGCCATTCTGCAGCACTATGCTTTAGATAGTGTAAGTTTGAGATCTTGGGATTGGAGCAGACAACCATGGTCTATGAAGTAAGGATTTGATTATGCTAATTTTTGAGTAGCATGACGGGCTAAATTTTTATAATGGTATGAATATTGTTTTACAAGGATTCGAAATTGTTAGCACACTATATGGGGCACGAGAGAGAGGAGGATGTCCATGAAGGCTGATTTTCTGCCCTTTTTTTCACAATGAAGTTGATCCATAGATGTAGGCTGTTAATTTTGGTTAGGAAGGCAGCTTTGGTTGCATAATGCAGAATAAAGAGTTTGAAGATGTTCCAAGTAGAAAGAGGACTCCCATTAGAAGTACCTCTGATCTGCTTGTAGAGTTTGAACAGTTTGACTATGTCTGGAGGGAACTCCTGTGAAAAACACTGGAGAGTGTCAGAAAGAGAGACGCTAGTAAATAATACTCAAAACTAAATGAAGTCAGTAGGCCTTAAGGATAAGTTTTTATTTTTTGTCAATAATTCTGATGAATTTTTCATAGGTAAGTGCAAGTAGGCTATATGGGCACATAAGAGATGAGATAGAAATATATTATTTATTTTATTATAAAGGTGGCTTCAAGATAGAAGTAGCAAATTATAGGCCAATCAACATCTTGGAAGTGGCCGTTAAGGCTAGAGGTATTAGAGAAATTAGTAAAAGACAGAATGTGAAAAAGACAGAATGTGAAAAGACAGAAATTAGTAAAAGACAGGACCAAGTGGAGAGGTTCTTTTATAAAGAACAACATGGTTGTGTGAAGGTCTTGACCTTAGTAATTTGCTTACTTTTTATAATAATGTTACATCCACCTTGGATAAGGAGAATGGCTAATTAATGATACTGCAAAGACATGTGACAGGATTCCACAGACAGCCGTGTTGCATAAATTAGAGCAAATAGGAAGTTAGTGATTTGGGATTAGAAGGTAGCTGATGGAATAGATATCAAAGAGTGGTTTATGGAGGAGTCTAGGAGAATGCAAGCGACTAGTGGTGTACCACTTTGTACATCAGTGACACAGGAAATTATTTGATTTCCTGTGTCACTGATGAAATAATTAGTTGTTTGCTGATGATGCAAAACTGGGAAGAGTGATGGTAAATTAAGGTGATATAGAGATTCTGTAGGATGACTTAAATAGCCTAGTAGTATGGGCAAAGATGAATGATTGTCAATTTAATGTGGCCAAGTGTTAGGTGATGCACTTTTGGAAGTAGAGATTGCAAGCTGTGTACTATATTAACAGAACTGAGTTTCTAGAAAATTATGAGGTCAGGGACTTGGTGGTGATTGGACAGAGAGTTGAAATTGAGAAGATAGATTGCAAAGGTAGCCAAAACAGCACATCAGATTACGTGGTTGTTGAAGAAAATACTAAGAGACATCGATAGAGAAGTTATTTTTGCCCTTGATAAGGTTTTAATAAGGCACATCTGGATTACTGTGTGGAGATCTTCATCCATGGGGATGAAGAAGTGGTGGAGAGGATCAGGAAGCAAGAGACAATGATTGTGCAGGCTTATGGAATCCTCCCTATGAGAACAGATTGAAGGTCTGTGAGCTTCAAAAACTAGTTGATAGGAAAAAAGAGGAGACATAATAAAAGCATGTAAGTTATTAAAGGGATTTTATAGGATTTACACTGAAGACTCTTTTTTGGTATGTTGGAGGGGTCGCCCTTGGAAATTGCATAAAAGTGTGGTTAACAAGGATGCCAGGACTATACTTTTTGTTTGAAGTGTGGTGAATGAATGGAATGGGTTGCCAGAGGTGACAACCTCTGGGGTTACCTCTCCTTAAACTCATTCACTGATGAAGCACCCACAATGAATGAGTTTAAGGAGAGGTATGATGAATATTGTGTGAATAATGGATCTCCTGCAATGAGTCTTCTGACTATATGAGATACCTGAATAATAATAATTATTTTTATTGTACCTTACCATCTGTCATACGGTGTCATTCTAGCATGTGGCTTGTATCTGTAGAAGAGAAAAAATCTGTTCGTATTGCTCTACCTTTTGAATTGCTTGTGCACTGATGATCTGTTAGACTGAAATTGAAATATTAATAAATGTTTATTAATTTCTTGTGTTCATGAGTTTTATGGTAATCCCTGGGAAGCCATTTCAATACATGGCAAGCACAAGAAAGAATGATTATGGACCAGTGATATTGGTTAATGAAATGGTAGAATGATTAGGAGGATAATCACTAGGAAGATATAGTTAATGTTGCATGGGCAATTCATAAAGGTAAATGTAGATGTTACATCATGCAGAACTTAGTAGTAGGGAAGGGAGGAACTACTCATAGGAAGTGAGCAGGAGGTATATGAAGAATTGAATAATCTTGATGTAAACAAGACTTGTAAGCAGTAAGCAGTGGTGAGCTATAAGGGGCTTGCGGGGACCCTTTGTTAAATTTTTCTCAAATTTGCGAGCCCCTTCTTGTTTACTTTTTATTTAAAAAAAGAAATATAATTTTTTTGAAATATATTAAGCCACAAACTTGTATGGGAACCTAACAAAAATTATTCTATTCGGCAGTGTTTAGATTATTTGGAATTATTGTTTCAACTCCTCTATAACGAATGCACCCTCTATAACTCCTCTATAATGAAAGTTTGAAAATAAATAAAGATAGCATGCTCTATCTTTACCCTTCTCCCTTCTGGTAGCCAATCGTATGGTAAAACCAGTAGACAATCAAATGTTCGTAAAACTGTCATCAGAGGGTTGTTCCACTGGATATTAGTTCTGTGTTCGTCAGTACACTGATGTATAACAATTGTTTGTGTTTAAAATTTAAAAATAATAATAAATTTAAAACTGTATATTCAGCAAATTTTATTTTTATAATTGTAAAAGTATATTTGCATAAAAAGTTATCCAAATATAATGAATCATTCGCCCATAATAAAATCATAAGAATAAATGAAGAATGTAGCAAATCTATACTACCAAATTTAATTGACAAACTAAATGGAAAAGAAATTTTGATAATTTTAAAAATGTTTAATTCTGTTTATAATTTGGTTAAGAGAAACCGACCTATGTCTGATTTGCCAGATTTCATCAAGCTGCAAATTAAAAATGGTACTGCTCTAGGATTATCATTACATTCTAGATTCTCAGGAAATAGAATAGTTGAACATATTTCTAAATACTAGTATCAAGAACATCTTCAGTATGATTTTCAAATTAAACAACAGGAACAGAAACTGGTATATTCTACAATGAAACGTGTGAAGTATGCATATATGATATGTGCATATACTGTAACCAAGGAGAATTGAAGTTGTATTGCAGGATAGTGAAAGGAGCTCATTTGAGGCTATTGGTGTGAGATTGAGACTGGCAGAATAAAATATACAGTTGGGTGCTGCTATAGACCAGGTGATGGAATAGATGGTGGAGATAGTATGCATAAACAAATTGATGAAATGAGTGGAAGGAGGGTAATTATTATGGGGGATTTTAATTATGGTAACATTGATTGGAAGGAGGAGAGGACACATGTGAGGAAGGAAATGGATTTTATCAATTATTAAGGGATAACTATCTGAGACAGCATGTAATTGAAAATACTAGGGGTATGAGAGTGCTTGACCTGGTAATAGCATCTCACAATTTGACTGTAATGAATATGACCATGTTGCCACCTATTGGTGAGAGTGATCATAAGGTCTTGACCTGGGAGGTGGCTAAAGGTGTGGAATTTTCGATTAAGACAGGGTATATGTGGAATTACCGTGCTGGCAAGTATGACAAGCTTAAGGAGATTGCTTGGATCAGTGCCATGGCATGTACAACTGCAAGGGCTGGACGTCGATAGAGCATGGGAAGTGGTCAAGGAGCATTTACAGGAGGTTATGGCTGATTGTATAGCTAGGGTCTGAATAGTAAAACAAGTAGGGGTTAAATGGATGAATAACACCATTAAGCTTGAGCTGCAAAAAAAGAAACAACTGTGGAGGGAATTTAAAGATTTAAATTTAAATCATTTTGAAATATTTATGGATAAATTATATGATTTTTATCGTCAATCACCAAAAAATCAACGAGAATTAAATATGATTGCAGAAGACCTTGGTATCGAAATTTTAAAGATTGGCCATGTGTTTGAAGCACGATGGGCAGCTTGCAGTTTACGAACAGCTCTTGGTGTGTGGAGAAATTATCCAGCTTTATGCATTTTGCATCGAACGATAAATATAAGGACTTTTTAAACTGACTTCTCAATTCTGTAGGTTCTTGTGAATCTAAAATTAATACCATGTTAAAATCAAAAGAATTTGAAAGGAATAGTAAGTGAAAGCAAATCACATTTCAGAAACTACAGCGAGAAACATTGCTAAACCCTCTTATAATGTCTTTAAAGGATAGATTAATGCAGCAAAGAAATTTATGTGTCCGTGGTTAGAAAGAAAAAAGAGAATAAGATCTTGACATTTTATTTTGAAATATGAAATTAAAATTAATGATTTTAGAGATTTAGTTGAAATGGCTTTGACTGGAAAGTTACAAAACGAATGGCAACAATTGCAGTTTACAGCGCTGAAGCCGAACGAGCTTTTAGTGTAATGAATAATATCATAACAACGAAGAGATCTTCTCCCACTATAACATATTTCGGATTTAATGACAATATGTATAAATGGGAAACCCTTGAATGAATTTAATCCGAATCCCTATGTCAAATATTTTCTAGAAAATCATCACTCGCTGTAGATCCTCCTAGAAGAACACGAGATGTGAGGGAGGGAGGAAATAAGGTGTGGCAGCTGTTGTCATAAGTATTTCCTTAAAGAAATTGTTTGTAAATGTTAACCTGCAAAGGAGAGAGTTTTTTTCTTGGTAAATGTACACCAAATAGTGAGTTTTTTTTTTTTTTTTTTCATGTAAAATCGTCTCATCGTCTCGAAAGTGATTTTATTAAATAAAATATTATAGTTACTGTTACTACCATTTTACAAATAAGAATTCACTTTTGGTAATCGCATATAAATAAATAGAACTATAAAATAATGCCCCTTGATTGGTACCATTGATTATCACCTGAAGTATAAAAACAAAAGAGAAATATAAAGTATTTCAACATTATTGTGTTTTAGATAATATTTATGTATTATTTATAGATTGTTTGTCATAAAAACTTCTATCGTAAACAAAACAAATTTATTTTGTTTATAAACACCCCCACAAACATCCCGCTGTGGGCATGGATGTTTGTGATTGCCTGTGGAAATGCTAGTGGTGGCGGTAGATGCCGTTGGTGTAGTTTTTTTGTTGTTGTTGTTCGACGATGTGAGCCCTTTGTTAAAATTTTCATAGGTCACCACTGTTTGTCAGTCTTGTATATGGTATATCACTCAAAACACATGGTATATCACCATGTGTTTTGAGGGTGTTTCAGAGAGTTAACAGTTTTTCAATATAATTTATATTTTTCAATATAAATCTTAAACTGGGCCAAGTTCTAAAGGGAAAATGGTGGAGCAGGTGGAAAGAGGACAAAATTGGTCTTCTTCATTAAAGCTTTGAATTATTAGCCAGTCTATTTGTCTGGAGTGATGGTTAAAGGGTCAGAGAGAGATCAGCGGCAACCAAGATTCAGAGTTTGGTTGACAACAGCAATACTTTCTTTGATGGACATTATGAGTTTGCTAAAGGATGATCATGTTTTAGCAGTCTACTTAGTTATTATGACAACTGATGAATTCATTGGAGAAGATCTACACCCAGTGGTATATTTAGATTTTGCAAAGACCTCTGATATACTGTCACATGACAAGCAGATAATTAAATTCAAATGAATGGTGTTGGATTGTAGATTGGCTATCTGATAAGTATTATTATTAAACAAGACCTCATGGAGTCAAAGACTCATCTGGGAGGTCCTTTTATTACACACACATCTCATCATACCATGTCTTAAACACACTCAAACTCCTTGCAGACACCACACTCTCAGGCAAGGCATTCCAATCATTCGCAACTCTGCACGAAAAAAACCTGCCTCTCGCTCCCCTACTCACACCCTCTTTATACAGTTTCCAGGGATGACCTCTGGTTCTCCCCTGATCTCCCACTATTCTCTGTAGAACTTCTCCACCATTGATCTTATAACAACCCCTTACCAACTTGTAGGTCTCTATCATATCTCACCTCTTCCTTCTCTCCACCAGACTCTTCAAATTACATCTTCTCAATCTTTCCTCATACTCAACATTCCAGACGTCAGAAACTACCTTAGTCAGTCGCCTTTGGACCCTTTCCAACATCTCTTCATCCTTATGAAAACCAGGTGACCAAATCTGGGCACAGTAGTCCATGTGTGGCCTAATCAAAGCCTCATACAATGAAACAAGAATCTCCCTACTTCTACATGTCAGTGTCCTCCGCATCATTCCCAGAAGTCTTTGTGTTGTCTTCACAATTTTGGCGATGTGTCCCCTAAATTTTAGATTCTTATCCACTATCACCAACAATATATCCTCACCAAGCATAAATTCTGCATCCCATCTTTGTTTTCCAAATTTTAAAACCTTACATTTTACAGCATTGAACTCACATCCCCATTTGCTTGCCCAAACACTCAATTTATTCAAGTCTTCTTGCAAAGCCACAACATCTTCACTACTCTTTATGGTTCGTCCCAACTTTGCATCATCTGCAAACAACTGAATATCTCCATCGAAATCTTCGCCAATGTCATTAATAAACAAGTTAAATAGTAATAGCCCTAAAACAGACCCCTGCACTCCAATAGTGACTT
Organism: Typopeltis vanoorti; assembly: GCF_054136105.1. Classification (NCBI taxonomy): domain Eukaryota; kingdom Metazoa; phylum Arthropoda; class Arachnida; order Uropygi; family Thelyphonidae; genus Typopeltis; species Typopeltis vanoorti. The sequence continues at coordinate 87,442,342 of NC_143564.1, read as the reverse complement.
TCCTTTTCCTGGATATCGCACCCCCATACACAACTTGTTGATACCTATCAGATAGCCAGTCTCCAATCCAATGCACTAATCTAATATCCAACCCCATCTGCTCTAGTTTGACTGTCAACTTATCATGAGGTACTCTATCAAAAGCTTTTGCGAAATCCAAGTATATTACTGTGTATCCTTCACCTCTGTTCAAGGAAGCAGTCACTTTATTGTAATAAGTAAGTAGATTACTAAAACATGACCTCCTTTTAGCAAATCCATGCTGTCCATCAAAGATTATACCATTGTTGTCAACCCAACTCTGGATCCTAGTTCTCACAAGCTTCTCCAACAACTTAACCACAACACCTGACACAGAGATGGGCCTATAGTTTGATGCTTGAGTTCGATCACCTCCTTTATGAAGTGGCACAATCTTGCCCTCCTTCCACTCTTTAGGAACTTGACCAAATGCAAGACTCATATTTAAAATATATGTCAAGGCAGGTGTCAACTCTCTGGCACATTCCTTCAGAATACGCGGTGATATATTATCAAGTCCCACAGCCTTATTTGTATCTAGTTTACTCAACTCCCCAAACACCTCTTGCTCACTTACAGTCAGTCTCTCCTCCCCATCATCAACTGTTCTCAATCTCTCCATGAAGTCACATTCACAATATTGAAAGATCTTTATGAACTGCTCATTAAGTATCTCCACCACACATTCTGCAACAGCTGTCTTTATACGATTTTCTCCAGTCAATGTCATCCTTCCATAATCATTCTTTCTTTTGCTGGCTACATATTGAAAGAACTCCTTAGGATTCTTTTGGTCTTCATTAGCTAACTGCTGTTCATACCTCTCTTTAGCTACTCTCACCAACCAAGTCACTCTCCTTGCCTAGTCTTTGTAGACTTCATGGAATTGGTTATTTCCACTTCTCTTATGCTGCCTCCACAATGCCCTTTTTCTGTGTATTGCATGCTTAATCTCTTTATTCTATAATAAAATTAGTTTAATCCTTTATCCAGGTGTGAGCAAGCAAAGTTTGCACCCGAAAGTATCTTCACGACTGGGGTAAGGTGGTACAACACCATGGCAACTCGTTGCAAAGGTGGAGCAAGCTACCAACACTCCTATCTCAGTATCTCCTATAATGCAAAACACATCTCCTTGTGGATATGTCTAACGTTATGCATTAAGGGAAGGGCCACTACCCAGACTAGTTTCAACCTTTATTGAGGTCTCTTCAGTGGGAGCCAGGCCCAAGTGGAGATGCCAGGCAGAAGCATTAGCAGGTCATCTCTACCTATAGGAGTTGCCAAATGGTGTGCCACCCTTATTAATAAATTACTCTGGATTTAGAGAAAGATGTTGAAAGTTTATTTTTCACTTGGTTAGAGTATAATAAACCTTACCCCAGTCCTGAAGATACTTTCAGGCGCAAACTTTGTTTGCTCACACTTGGATAAAGGATTAAACTAATTTTATTATACTCTAACCAAGTGAAAAATAAACTTTCAAAATCTCTTTATTCATCCATCTCACACCTACCTTATTTAACCTTCTCACCCATGGAATACATTTAGACATTGCATCTACTAAATAGTTTTTGAAAATCCCCCAAGCTGCATTGATCTCTTTTCCAGCTAACTCCTCATTCCATGCTACACCTGCAAGCTGTCTCCTGAGCTCTTCATAATCGCCCCTGTTGTAGTTCCACATATACCCTTTTTTCACAGGGGTCCTTGCACTGCTGGCAGCCACCCAGGTAATCACCTCATGGTCACTTTCACCAATTGGTGGATGATTTGACACCTCATTTATAATTACATCCTCTGATGAGATGACCAAATCCAAGACCCTTAATCCTCGTGTGCCCTCTGTTACATACTGTCTGAGGTAGTTATCCCTCAAAAACTCAAGAAACTCATTTTCTTTACTTCCAGTTGCTATCTCTTCATTCCAGTCTATATTGATATAATTAAAATCACCCATAATGATCACCCTTTTCTTATTTGCTTGGCTTATTTGACTATACATTTCACTATCACCACCATCCACATTACCAGAGAACAGGTACAATATCCCACCAAGTATTTGATTCTATTCACATCTATCTCACACCATACTGCCTCAAAACCACTGGCCCTATTTCCCTCTTACATCTCTACCTTGTATGGACATAACTCTTTCTCTATCATCAATAGCACTCCCCCACCCTTTTTACCCCTTCTATCTTCACAAAACACATCATACCTTTCCATCTCTATTCCTGTCAGGATGTCGTCCTCATCTAACCATGTCTCACTTTTTCCGACAATCTTTGGGTGAACATACGCAATTAGTGCAACCATTTCATCCGCCTTGTTTCTCATACTTCTAGCATTGGTATACAAACACGACAGCTCATTTCTGGATCTATACAGCTAGTTCCACTGATACCACTCACTCGATGTGATCTCTCCATACTGGACTGGGGCCATTTCCCTTTCTGCATCTTCATTTCAGAACCATTTTCAAGTCCATCTGTTTCCTCTTGATCCCTGGTCATCCCATTTCTTTCCTGCCTACACATGCTCTCACCTCCTCTTGGAGCATCCACCTTTCTCACGCTGTGTACCCCTGTCCACCCTGAGCCTCCCCGTTTCCCTGCTCCTCTTGCACACCCATTCTCTCATTTTCTATACTCATACCACTCACTTCCCCATTCATATCCACTTCTTCAATCTCTCAGTAAGTTGGATATCCAAGTTGATATCCCAGATAGGGAATTCATTAATGGTATGTCCCAAGGTTCTATTTTGGAGCATTGCTATTTAACTTGCATGTTAATGATATTTAGCAAGGTTTGAATGGCAACATGCTGTTGTTTGCAGATGATGCAAAGCTGTAAAGAACTATATGAAGTAGAGAAGATGGTGTGGCCTTATATGAAAACTTGAATAGACTGAGTGAATGAGCAAGTGAGCATGATCACCTGTTCAGTGGTGGATTTGCTTTCTTTACTCATACCATAATTAAATAATTATCAAAATTTTATTTTACATTTACTATTAATATACTATTAATTTTTGTTTCTATTTTGTCCATTTTGTTTTTCAGATGTTTTATCCAGTTAAAAATAAGACGTTGGAAATTAAAAAAGGCGACATATTGGTAAGAAACATCTTCTATACCAATAATTTTAACATAAGTAGGATTTAGAAATATTATTCAGTTAAATGTGCAATATTTAATATAATGTCTCTGAAGATAATATCATAATGAAAATAGTATTCTATTCATGCCTACTTCCTGACTGTATATGTTGGCTGAAACGTATGTTGTATTCATTATACCACAGCCCTTAGAATAAGTGCTATTTTATTCTGATGATGAATTTAGGAATTAGAAGGAAACAAGAGAACAGGTGTTTTGGAATATTAAATAATCTTGATGCATTCAGACAATGTGACTGGATTAGATTGCAGTAAGGAGCTGAATCATATATGGATCTAACCAGCAGCTGCTCATGTTTGTACCTGATTAAAGTGGAAGGGGGTTGGGAGATGGTGGTAGTGGTGGCCATTTCAGTGGAGCAGCATCTCTAAAAGACAATTCAGAAACATAGCTTTGAGAAAACAATTGGAGGGAATTACTGAGAGAGGGAATGGGTCATCGATTAAGCAAATAGTAATCATCTGGGAATGCAATTCGTTTATTAGATCTAATTGGATCATATGAACACAATAATGACTTCAGTTGTGTGCCTCATCAAAAATTTCCTTCAGATTTTGCATCATGAGTTCTTTTGTAGTTTGTATATACAGGTTCTGATACAAGGATTTCATCTCATTAAAGAGCTTCTTCTCAGAATGAGACTGGACAAGCTCTCTCAGATCTTCTGATCTTTCTCTCCTGAAAGTTAAGATTTGCTCCAAGCTGTATTTAATTCTTCAGTGGCTTCAAATTCTTCAAAATCAGGCACAATTTGGGCTGCAGGTATTTCCATGCCTGACACAATATCTGTTACAATTCATATTGCTGGCTTAGTTGGCCGAGTGGTTAATGTATCTGCTCATCAACTAACACACTACAGGTTTAAATACTATCTTTAAAGATGAGCATGAATGTTTGTAGTTGTCTTTAAAGATGGGAGATGAATTTCATCACCTGGTGTTAGTTTACAACCTTGCTTATTGGAGGCCTGAAGTGGCTTGAAAAAGTTCCATGTTTCTTTACTAAAATAAAGAGCCAAAGGCTTCATTTCAGTAATGCAAAATTATATAAATTAAGTGGATATTAAATCCAACATCATTTCAAAGCCAAATACAGAAACTATAAAAGTTTCTGTATTTGGTTTATATAGTTAATTTATATAATTCCATGTTTCGCCTCTAGAGCAAGGGGTTTCCAGACTATGTAAAAATCAATACATAAATGGAAAAAGAAATCCTCACTCAGCCATGATATGAATGTATTATAGGTTCACAGAAAAAACTTTTTGTGGGTGGGAGCTACATAAAAAAAAAAAAAAAATACACAGTTCTCACCTGAAAGCTGAGATTTGATCTAAGCAGTGCTTAATTCTTAAGTTTCTTTTTTGCTCATTGGAATCAGTTCTTTCAAAATCAGGAACAATTTGGGCCTCAAAAATTTTCTCTGCCTGACAACAATACCTGTAGTATTTCTTATGTTATAATTCATACAGAATTCTTTTAATGTTGGTTTGCCACAAAACACTGTTCAAATTAAAACTTACAGTACTTCATCTTAAAAGTGGTGATGCCATTCTCATCTATTGATTGAATAAATGAAGTTGTGTTCAGGGATAAAAATGTCACTTTCATGAATCCTGAGGAATACTGTTAGTCTAAACCAGTGCTTCTCAAACTTATGGAGGCCAAGGCCCCCTTTGGAAAAAAATTTAAATATTTCACGACCCTCATCGGAAAAAAAAAAATCATAATACAGATATATTATTATAATATTTGTTGTATTTATATTTACAATTTAGATTAAAGAATTTGCGTTTGTAAGCTTTTTGTGCTTCTTATCAATACCTTTGAAATGAAACTTATATGAATAAGGATATATTTACTAATATTCATTAAGCACCGAAATATGCAGGAAGCAAATTTGTGAACCAACACCAATGTGTGATTTTTAACATTAAGAAATAATAAATAATAAAAATTAAATACATTTCTTTTAAGATTAAAAAAAATCTACTTAGTCTTAAAACATTTCAAATTTGTTTTCATTATTGCATGGCCCCCCTCAACAAAACTTATGGCCCCCAAGGGGGGGCCAAGGCCCACAGTTTGGGAAGCACTGGTCTAAACTATGAAAATGATGCATTGACAACAAGAAGCATTTTCTTGGCAAAGTTGTTCATTCTTAGTCTAAGATATTGCTTTACTGCTGACTTAAAATAATTTACAGACCAATTCTGAAAATTTCAGGAGTCACCCACACCTTTGTGATTATTACTCCTAAAAATAACTGGAAGTAGAGATTTAATCATATTGTTCCTTATCTCTCATTCTGTTACTTGATCTCAGAATGTTTTATAAAAAATGGCTTCATTGAAATCTCCCAAGGCATTTGATCCCAACATCAACATTAGGAAATCTTTCGATACTTTTTGTCCTGCAGCCTTTGTTCATCTTTTTCACATCTATCTGCAAACCATTCAGAGTTTATTTTCAAGCAGTACAGTTTCTTCCCTTAGCTTAACTACTTTTATGGAGCTTTCCAGATGCTGAGAATCCACATTAAGGAATAATGGCTTTCACTGTTGACTATGATGTAGGTCTGTCAGTACTCTGAGTGCAACTGCTTGCATGAGTGTCATGCACAACACATGACTACAGAATTTTTATCGATCTACTTTTGGTGCTAATTGCATGAGACCACAAAACATCGACCAAACTGAAGAATTGTTCTTTTATTTTTTATTTGTATTTTTATATTTATGTCTCTAAATAATAGTAAAAAGAAAATCTCTAATTTGTAAATAGGCAAAAAAATAGTAAAAATTTGGTGGGTTTGGAAAAATACATTTAGTATGAATTTAATACAGTTAACCCTAGAAGAATGCAGGTACACTTATACGTGTTTTTTTTTTTTTTTAAATAAATATATTGGAAATTTTTTTAGAGATTTCAACAATTTGAAAAAACTCGCAGACAAACCATGTAACTTAGAAATATCGAAAAAGTTAAGAAAAAGTTAGGTATGTTATTAATGCATAAAATCTATGTAGATACTAGTCTATTTTATCATTGACTACCATAAAATATACACATATCTATCATACAGTTAAAATTTATCAAAATTTATGCACACAAACACTTACAGACTGTACATGGCCATTCGCAGTCAAGAGAAATTTAAACAAACATAAAGATGTAGTATTAAATCATAACTGTTATGAATGTTTTAAATAATTAGTCAACATAAAATAAAAAATTTATAATGATGCATTCATTCGTTAGTGTATAGGCTAGGCTACTGCAAAGCAATCATATTGCTGCTGCTTCGTTATCAATGCATGAATCATTATATCTGTAAATAAATATGAGTAATTTCTTTTTCACATTATCTTTTCATTTTTGATGTCTAGTGTTAGTAATATGTACACCATCTACAATGTTTTGTATCATATAAAGCAATATTTATGTAGGCAGTGACAGACATAAGATTCATTTTGTAAACAGACGAAGTAAGCTTACATATCAATAAATAGAGTACAGTACTCTAAATTTATTTTCACTTCCTTATGATTTTGTTTCATAACATTTTCTTTTCTCTAGCTTACTTTATTTTAAGAATTATTATATTTAATTAATGTAATAATGAATTAATTCTTGTATAGTATATAATACATACATACCATACAAAATATGTGTATGTCAATTAACTGTTTGTTATCAGTAAGGCTTCTGGTCAACAGTAGGCTATTAATAGTTAAGTTTTTGGGGAGTCAAAAGTTATATATGAATTTTCAAACAACGTGGGGAGTGGGTGACCCTAACCCCTGTGTTGTTTAAGGGTCAACTGTATTTATTTTATAGTGTGACATCTTGGATTCAATCCTTTGTTCTACTACCAAGTATATACTTATTGCTAATCAGCATTATCAATCACATATTTACAATTAAATAAAAAAAAAATCATGGTCAAGTGCTTTTTTTAATATATTCCAAAAAAAAAATCTTAGTAATAGAGATGTCACTCACTGTACTGGGAGGAGTTATAAAGAGTGAATTTGATTCAGTTCTGAAAGAGGAAGATGTGAATACTTTTTGATATATATGTGAGGGGCATATATTCCGAGTGTGCTAGGGATGTGGTGCACACCCACAGAATAGCAAAGTCGCTGATATATTTTTTTTTATTCGGGTTAAAGACTCCCTTAACTGTTTACTGGTTTTGCATGATTCTTAAAATTAAATGCAATATACTCATGCTTCATGAAGAGGACGTTTTTCAACGCATAAACATTGCATTGCATTTGTGTTAATAGCCCAGGTGTGCAGTCACAAATATGGACACCTTTGAGCCCTTTGTACAAATGGTGCAACAGGTCAAATTCATAGTGTTCCAGTGGTTTTAAACTGCCGAGAAGGCAAGGCAGTAGCACCCAAAAATCAGTGGCTGATTGGTTATATCATCCAGTCCAATTGAATGTTGTCATTTGTCAATAGTTGCTGTTTTTTTTTTTCTGAGTTTCATCTGTTTTGCATGCAAGAAGTGTGAACTGATGTGTTTAGGACACCAATATGAAGTTTTTAACATATAATTTTCTATCAATAATTTATAACTTTTTTTGCCCATATTAACACTGGGAAACAGTGTTGATGATCTACTGAATGTCCCGTTTTCTGCTAGAGCATCTGTGGATTGTATAGTTGAAGGGAGTCGGAACTTGTGTATAAATAAGTAAAACTAGTTATTTCAGCTTTTCTTTGGCTCGAATTGGAAAAATAATTTCCAAGTGATTATCCGATTTATGTGCATAATATATTGCTGTATTTAAAAATTGAATCAAAATTCAAATTATCTGTGTCTCACTCCAGAATTTTTATTATTATTACTGCACCCTCCATGGAGTCAGCAGACTCATTGTGAGGGGTTCATTTAACTGACATGTTTATCATACTGAATCTTAAAATACTTAACAATCCTTGCATTAACAACACCTTCTGGTAAAGCACCCTATTCACTGAGAGTTCTCCATGTAAAAAATCTACTCTTTACACCTTCTTCACCACACTTTTTTCAACCCCTCTCCATAGCCAGCAGTCCAAAGCTAATATTGTCTTAGTCACTCTACTCTGGACCCTCTGCAATGTCTCCATATCACACTGAAAACCAGGTGACCAGATTTGAGCACAATAGTCCAAGTGTGGTCTTTGCAACACTAGTAATATGCCCTTTGTACTTCAGTCTGCTGTCAATCATCAGTCGCAAATTTCTAATCTCATCCACTTCCTGCAGTATGGCACCATCGATATAGTACACAGCCTAATATTTCTCCACTCCAAAATGCAACACCTTGCACTTACTGATATTAAAACTACAATCCCACTCCTCTGTCCATGTCAAAAGTCCATTCGAATCTTCCTGAAAGGAATTAACATTAGCAGTGCCACTTATAATTCTTCCCAACTTTGCATCATCAGCAAACAACTGAAGATCCCCAGTCAGCCCACATGATTAACATTTGTCAATGATAATCTAAGATCACCATGAAACATAAACCTTTTGTGCTTCTCACATAAATGGTGCATGTGAATCATAGCTATTGTTCACTTGACTTTTATGCTTTCCATATTTAAAATTACATTAATTGATAAATTAAAGTATTCTAATTTATCCTACAATTAATTGCATTGGGTTCAATTAAGATGAATACTGAGTTATGTACTCTTAAAACGTTCATACATCCATAAAAATGCAATCATGTGGTCAAATTGACATGTATTTTGTAATGCGGGTTGCATAAGACACACAGCAGCACATCTAACCTAAATTGTAGGAAGTAGACAATAAAGATAGAATGCTATGTACTCAATTACTAGAGGTAACAGTGGGGGGAAATGATCAATCACATAGATTTCAGTGCCATTACTACCTGCACATGCCTGCAGAACTGTCTTACTGATACATCCTCAAATAGGGGAAGTTCTGCATATTTGCAGTGAGTGAGCAAGCTTCACATGTTTCTTTATATAGCTGTTCAATGAGAAACTGACTTTTGTAAAGGACTGTTGTCGTGGTCCAATGAATTCTATGTCTATTCTGGTAGGCACCTGGATAACTGAGATGTGGAAGCTTGTCCTTTCGAAAAGTGAGAAAGGTGGAGATTTTTCTGAATTGACTTGACATATCACAATGTGTTTTGAAGGAATGTTCCAGGGAGTTAATAACAGTGTTAATATACCTCATTAATATGAATCTTAGATTGGACCAAGTTCTAAAAGGTTAGAAAGAGGACAAACTTGTTCCGCTTCATAAGGGAGGAGACAGGACCAAGAATTCAAATGATTAGCCAATTTGTTTCTCTGGAATCATGGTTAAAGTGTCAGCAATATTAGTGGCGACCAAGATTCAGGGTTGGATTGACGACAACAACATTCTCTTTTAGCAATCTACTTACTTATTATAACAAGCAACAAATTCATTGTGCAAAAAGATGCACACAGTGGTATATTTAGATTTTTGCAAAGGCCTTTGATAAAATGCTACGTGTCAAGCTGATAATTAAATTGAATTGGATGGGGCTGAATAGTCGACTAGTGCTCTGGATTTGAGATTGGCTGTCTGATAGGTATCAACAAGTTGTGGTTGGTGACATGATATCTAATAAAGTAAAGTTACTAGAGCTGTAACCAAGGGCCTGTTTTTGTAACCACCATTTAATTTGTATGTTAATGATATTAAGAAAGGTTTAAATGGTGATATGGAGTTGAGTGCAGACAATGCAAAGTTAGAAAGTGATATGAGGAATAGAACAGATGTATCCTTGCAAAAGGACATGAAAAGATTTGGTGAATGAACAAATGCGGCAGTGAGGTTACCAGTTCAGAGGTTCCAATTTGACCACATGAGTTAAAAACTCAGGAAGCAAAGTTAGGATACAGAGTTTAAGATTGAATGAGATAAATTAGAGAAGGTAGAGGAGATGAAGGTCCTGGAGGGTGACGATGGATATAGACCTAATATTTTTTTGGAAACTCCTTGCTAAAACTCTGAGGACACACAGGAGATTATTCAAATATTTGATTTTGTAATACATTCTGGTTATTTTTCCTTTAAAAACATATCAATAAATCAAAGGAACAGCAATGGGCAATCCTATTTCTCCTTCTATCACCAACTTCTTTATGGAGCACTTTGAACAACATATTTTCAACAACATTTCACCTAAACCTACTCACTGGTTCAGATATGTGACATTTTTGCTATCTGGAATGGCTCTTCTTATGAATTACAACAGTTTCTTTCTCAATTAAATGCACTTCATCCAAGGATCCAATTCACCCTAGAGGAAGAAGTAAATAAGCAGTTACCCTTAGATCTTTTAATTCTTTGCCAACCAGATGGTAACCTACATTTCTCAGTTTTTTTGGAAGAAGACTCATACAGACCATTATACCTATGCTGAATCTCATCACCATCCCAGTCAAAAGGCTGGAACTAGTAAAATGCTGGTTCCTTGAGCCCACTCCTTATATTCTTCAGATGAACTATTACGGAATGAATTACAAGATATTATTTCCACTTTTTTATCTAATGGTTATAAGAATTCTTTCATCAAAAGAGCTATGAACAGTTTTGGTATCTCTACCTCTTCAAATACAGAAGAAATCACTCATATTCATATCCCTTATGTGCAAAACATTAGTGAACACACACCGAAAATTTTAAAACCACTAAGTAAAGTACTATCTCCCACAAAGGAGATAGATGCAGACCATTGGATCCATTTAAGTTAGGAGAGAGTGAAGTAAAAGCTTCACATGTTTCTTTATATAGCTGTTCCATGAGAAACTGACTTTTGTAAAGGATTTGTGGAGCAATTAAAACTAGACATAGAATTCATTGGAACACAATAACAGTCCTTTACAAAAAGGACTGTTGTCATGGAACAGCTGTATAAAGAAACATGTGAAGCTTTTACTTCACTCTCCTAACTTAGACGTAGACCATTGGATCCGTTTATCTCCTTTGTGGGAGATAGTACTTTTTAAATCAGCTAATCTTTCCTAACTTCATTTTATTTAATCGTATATGTGTGTATTTTAATTAGTTAAGAAATTTAATGACCTTTTTTAGTTATCTTACATTAGCTACTTAGGTGGTGCCTTTTGGAATTGTCAGTTATTGTTCAATTACTTTTTACATGAACTGAAGATGTCTTTGATACTTAGGCGAAAATTATACTAATGAAATAATATTTTACTTGAGTTTATTCCAGGATTATAATTTATTTAAATATGCCTACTCATGGTATATCCTTATTGAAACAAACAATGGCATCCAAAATATCACAAGGAACTTCATGCAGTGCAGTGTCTGGAAAATATACTTCTCGCCTTTCCAAAGCAAAAGTGGTGAGAGAGTTCTGAAAATGTTATGAAAGTGAGTGTCAGAAGTTTGGATCAGGTTGTCAGGATTCAGAGAGAGAGTAAAAGTGACAATCAAAAGAATAGTAGTAGTATTAAGGATGTGAAGAATGAAGAATTGGCCTTAATGTGGAAGATAGTGAGCTTACATGGAGTACTACTCCATGTGAGCGTGAATGCAGAAATGTCTGGAGAGTGGTTTAGTTGAGAAACAGAAAGAAAGAAAAAGTGTGAGAAAAGATAAAGGAATGTTTGACTAAACAAGAAAGAAAAAGTAGGACAGTCTTATACAGTGATTCCATTATAAAAGGTGTGCTTGACGAGATAGTGATGAAATAGCTTCAGCTTCAAAGATTTCACAATGTTAGAGGCTATGAGAATGCACAGAGGTAAAGTGAAAGAGTTGAGAAGGTTGGAATGAATGATTGGAATGGAGACAAGTATTGTCTGAGGGAGAATATCAAAGAGTTACTGAAAGTAGCAAAAGAGAAGAGTGAGAGGTGGAGGATTAAGGTAATGAATCTGTTGCCGCAGTATGACAGAGTAGAGTTGAGAAGGAGAGCTACGTTAGTGGATGATTCAAAGTGTAGGTTATACTGACTTGAGAAACTACTGAAAGTTGTGGAAGAGAAATTGAGGATGAACAAGCTGCGTTCAGGTCAAATAAGGATTGTTTTTCAGATTTTATATATATATATATATATGTTAAGAATACCAAGCAATTTTTTAAACCTGGTTTTACTCCATTTTCCAAGTAAGCAAACAGACAAATAAGTCAAGTTTGCGCCTGCAAGTGATGCAAGTCTAGCTGATCCTACAGGTAGTGCAAGACCAAGGCAACTCGTGGTAAAGGTGGCATGAGCTCTGATCACTAATCTTTATATTTACCCTTAATGGCAAAACACATCTCCAAGAAGGAGATGCATGATGTTTTGTATTAAAGGCAAGAGGCCACTACCCAGCGCAAACTTGACTTATTTGTCTGTTTGCTTACTTGGGAAATGGAGAAAAACCAGGTTTAAAAATTTGCTTGGAATTCTTAACATTTATTATACCCAAGGTAAAAATACTTTCTCTCTCTCTCTCTCTCTATATATATATATATTAGGAGAATTCATTTTTACTCGGTTGGAATATTATAAAATAAGTTTAATGACTATTACCGAGAGAAAAAAGATGGCAAGATATATTTAAAAAGATACTACTAGTTTCGTTACAAGAACATCGTCAGGTATCATACTCAAAGAAGTATATAAAAAATTACAGAGACTTAAAATTGTACTAACAGAACAAGTGAAAAACAGTAGCATGTTTGAAAAAATGCAAGTATGAGTTCCATACAAACGAATACTACGCACTGTCGCGAGTGCGCCAGTACTGGCGCACTTGCGACAGTGCGTAGTATTCGTTTGTATGGAACTCATACTTGCATTTTTTCAAACATGCTACTGTTTTTCACTTGTTCTGTTAGTACAATTTTAAGTCTCTGTAATTTTTTATATACTTCTTTGAGTATGATACCTGACGATGTTCTTGTAACGAAACTAGCAAACTAGTAGTATCTTGTTAAATATATCTTGCCATCTTTTTTCTCTCGGTAATAGTCATTAAACTTATTTTATATATATATATATATATATATATATATATATATATGTGTATGTTAAAGATACCAAGCTATTTTAAACCTGGTTTTACTCCGTTTCCCAAGTAAGCTAACAGACAATTAAGTCTAGTTTGCGCCTGCACATAATGCAAGTCTAGCTGACCCGGCAGGGTGCAAGACCAAGGTAACTCACGGTAAAAGTAGAATAAGCTCTGATCACTAATCTTAATATTTACCCATAATGCAAAGCACATCTCCTGGAGGAGATGTATGATACTTTGTATTAAAGGCAAGGGGCCACTGCCCAGACCAGTTTCGACCTTTATTGAGGTCTCATCAGTGGGAGCCAGGCTAGAAATACCAAGATTTTAGTAATACAGAGCTTAATAAGTATTTTACCAGAACGAGTTACCATAAGGTGTTTTAACCTTATTCATTCGGGTATGAATGAATTGAAAGGTGATAAATTTTTTATGAGAGAGGACTTGAAAGTATTGTTAAAGGTAGCGAAAGAAAAGAGTGACAGAGTTAGAATGGTTAGTCTGTTGCCACGGTATGACAGAGAGGAGTTTAGAAGGAGGGCCATAATCGCAAATGACATTATGTGCAGGTTATGCAGACGGTGTGGTGTGGAATTCGTGGACGTATGGAATGAGTTTGAAGGGCGAAAGGACTTATACAAGATGGATGGCCTGCATTTGAATGGACTTGGTGTGCGGAGACTGGAAAGAGTGTTGCTGAATGAAGTGAAAATGGATGTGCAAAACCAGGGAAACTAGAACTACCAAGGAGGGGGGGGGGAAATGGATATGCAGACATCAGTGAGACAGATCAGTGTAAGAATGTATATAATGTACCCGAGCCAGCACTAAGGATAATAAAATGGGAATGGGTCATTTAGAATAACGCATCAACATAGGGGTGGGACTAAGGGATAACTGCATTTCATGTATACTAATGCCAGGAGTATTAGGAACAAGAAGGAAGAATTTTTGGCCTTGATTGGCTCTTCCTGGCCACAGGTTATTGGCATTAGTGAAACATGGCTGACGGAAGATGATATAGTTAGTGGGATAGAATGTGTAGGTTATAGTATGTTTAGGAGGGACAGAGAGAATAAAATGGGGGAAGAGGGGTGTTATTGATGATAGCTGATGAACTGCAGCCAAGGAGAATTGAAGTTGTATCGCAGGATAGTGAAAGGAGCTCATTTGAGGCTATTTGGTGTGAGATTGAGACTGGCAGAATAAAATATACAGTTGGGTGCTGCTATAGACCAGGTGATGGAATAGATGGTGGAGATAGTATGCATAGAGAAATTGATGAAATGAGTGGAAGGAGGGTAATTATTATGGGGGATTTCAACTATGATAACATTGATTGGAAGGAGGAGAGGACACATGTGAGGAAGGAAAAGGATTTTATTCAATTATTAAGGGATAACTATCTGAGACAGCATGTAATTGAAAATACTAGGGGTGTGAGAGTGCTTGACCTGGTAATAGCATCTGAGAATTTGACTGTAATGAATATGACCATGTTGCCACCTATTGGTGAGAGTGATCATAAGGTCTTGACCTGGGAGGTGACTAAAGGTGTGGAATTTTCGATTAAGACAGGGTATATGTGGAATTACCGTGCTGGCAAGTATGACAAGCTTAGGAGATTGCTTGGATCAGTGCCATGGCATGTACAACTGCAAGGGCTGGATGTCGATAGAGCATGGGAAGTGGTCAAAGAGCATTTACAGGATGTTATGGCTGATTGTATAGCTAAGGTCTGAATAGTAAAACAAGTAGGGGTTAAATGGATGAATAACGCCATTAAGCTTGAGCTGCAAAAAAAGAAACAACTGTGGAGGGAATTTAAAGAAAGGGGTGACCTGCAGGTACACGAACGGTATAAAGTGCAGGCCAGAAAGGTAACGAGTGTGGTAAAAAAAGCAAAAGCGGATTATGAAAGGAAACTAGCTATGCAAGCAAAAGAGAATTCCAAACAGTTCTTTCAATATGCTGCAAGTAAGAAAAAAAACTGTACACGGCAATGATTTTTAGGAATGACGATGGTAAGGAGGTCACTGAATCAGTCGATATAGTGGAGTTACTGAGCACGTACTTTGCAAAAGTATATCATCCAGGTGGTGACATTGAAAAAATGAAGGAACCATTAGTTTATACGGGAATAGTGATGAATGAAGTGGAGGTGACTAGTCTATTACAGAACCTTAAGGTGAACACATCTGTGGGATTGGATGATATACTGGCATGGGTCTTGCGTGAAGCAGCTAAGGAATTATCAGTGCCCTTGACCATGTTGTTTAATCTGAGTCTCAGGTCTGGTTTAGTCCCGAAGGTGTGGAAAGAAGGGAAAATAGTTTCACTGCATAAAGGAGGATCCAAGACTACGGTTGCAAATTACCGACCGATCAGCATATCAGGAGTCGTTGTCAAGGTCTTGGAGAAAGCAGTCAAGGGAAAAATACAAGAATGGATTGATGAAAATGAGATACTGTTCAGGGGACAGCATGGCTTTGTGAAGGGTAGATCATGCTTCAGTAACTTGCTCAAGTTTTATAACAAGGTGACGGCTGAACTGGATAAGGGCAATGGGTTTACAGTGATACTGCTGGACCTGGCAAAGGCGTTTGACAGGATACCACATGGAATACTAATCCGTAAACTAAAACATATGGGAATGGATATAGGGTTGGGCAGATGGATAGGTGATTGGTTGATGGAGAGATATCAAAGAGTAGTTTATTCAGGAGTAGAGTCCAAAAGACGGCCTGTGACTAGTGGTGTGCCGCAGGGTTCTGTTCTTGGACCACTGCTGTTTAATTTGTTCATTAACGATATAGGGAAGGATCTAAGAGGAACAGTTCATTTGTTTGCTGATAATGCAAAGTTGGGTAGGGCGATAGTGAATGCAGAAGATGTCAAAGTCTTGCAGGACAACTTAGATAGATTGGAGTTCTGGGCTAAGGAGAATGGATGTCAATTTAATGTGACAAAATGTAAGGTTATGCATTTTGGGGTGAAAAGATTAGCAGCGGTATACCACATTGGTGGAACTGTACTCCAAGAGATTGATGAGGCCAGGGACTTGGGAGTGTTGGTGGATAGGGAGATGAAGTTTAGGGGGCACATTGCAAAAGTAGCTAAATCAGCTCATCAACTCACTTGGTTGTTGAAAAATACCTTGACGAGCAGAGACATGCAATTTATTGTACCTCTGTACCGAGCCCTGATGAGACCTCATCTCGACTACTGTGCCCAGATTTGGTCACCTCGGTTCCTTCTTAATGGGGAGGAGGTGGAGAGGATCCAGAGGCGAGTGACTAAGATGATAGCAGGTCTATGGAATGGACCATATGAGAACAGGTTGAAGATTTGTGGGTTGCAGAAACTAGTTGATAGGCGGAAAAGGGGAGATATGATTGACACATTCAAATTGCTAAAGGGATTCTATAGGATTAATTCAGAGGATATTTTTGAGATCAGGACTGGTGGTGGGAGAACTAGGGGACACCTATGGAAGCTGGGCAAGAGTGTGGTTAGCAGGGGTGTTAGAGCTGGGTTCTTTACTTTTAGAGTGGTAAATGAGTGGAATAAGCTGCCAGAGTCTGTTGTGGGTGCTATGACTGTGAACGAGTTCAAGGCAAGGTATGATAGATACTGTGAGAATGTAATCACATAGTTGTGTGGACATGATGTTTAGGGCCTCCCTTGATGAGTCTAAGGACTCCTGGAGTCGCCCGAAATAATAATAAATAAAAATCTCAGGAGGAGATATAAATGTAGAAAGTATTTTACCTTGGGTATAATAAATGTTAAAAGATACCAAGCTATTTTAAACCTGGTTTTACTCCATTTCCCAAGTAAGCAAACAGACAATTAAGTCTAGTTTGCACCTGCACATAATGCAAGTCTAGCTGACCCTGCAGGTAGTGCAAGATCAAGGTAACTCATGGTAAAAGTAGAATAAGCTCTGATTGCTAATCTTTATATTTACCCATAATGCAAAGCACATCTCCTGGAGGAGATGTATGATGCTTTGTATTAAAGGTAAGGGGCCACTACCCAGACCGGTTTCAACCTTTATTGAGGTTTCATCAAAATTCTTATTAAGCTCTGTATTACTAAAATCTTGGTATTTCTAGCCTGGCTCCCACTGATGAGACCTCAATAAAGGTTCGAAACCAGTCTGGGTAGTGGCCCCTTGCCTTTAATACAAAGCATCATACATCCCCTCCAGGAGATGTGCTTTGCATTATGGGTAAATATTAAGATTAGTGATTAGAGCTTATTCTACTTTTACCATGAGTTACTTGGTCTTGCACTACCTGCAGGGTCAGCTAGACTTGCATTATGTGCAGGCGCAAACTAGACTTAATTGTCTGTTTGCTTACTTGGGAAATGGAGTAAAACCAGGTTTAAAATAGCTTGGTATCTTTAACATTTATTATACCCAAGGTAAAATACTTTCTATATATATATATATATATATATATATAGCTTATGTCAGCTGTTGGAATTTGAAGATGGTTTAATACAAAATCATGTGTAAGAGGTGAACATTATCATCTCAATTATTCATCTATTAATAAATCATCATAAAATAAATCTACTATGAGTTTTGGGATTCTTTAACTAAATTGAATAATTGTTATGAAAATTAGCAACAAAAAAGATAAACTATGAAAATAGGTAAAAACTTGGAAAACAACTGCATTTTTCAGCTATTGTAAAGATGACCAATTAAAAGCCAGAGGTGGTTGTGAGTGTTTTGTCAATGAATGAGTTTGATAGGTACTGCGTGAATAATAGGTCTCCTGCAACGAATCTTCTGACTCTAGGGAAAGATACCCATATGATAATAAATATAGAAATAGATAATAGAGTAAGCAAAACTGGTATGATGATAAGCCAGTTGAATAAATTTATTTGAAATAACAGAGAAATTATTCAACACACCGAACTAGCTGTATACAAGACGGTATTCAAACCAATTTTAACTTAGCAATGAGACAACTCGGGGAAATGAACAGATGGCATCAATGGCAGGATCATATTAAAAATGAAGATGTTAAAAAATTTGATAGTTAGCATGTCACTAGAATGTGTGAGTAGAGCTAATCAAAGGAGTGATAAGGTCACCTAAATAGGATGGAGAGGGAGAGAAGAGTGGAAATATAGAGAAAAAAGCTTTCCAAAAGATGTCAAGACTGAAAAGTTCATTTAAAAAGACTAAGATATAAGTCAATTGATGCAGTCAGTAATGTCTTGTTAGATGATATGAGACACCTGACAAATAAGATTAATTTGAAGAAAATCGTTGATAGGAAGATAGTAATAAAATAAACTTAATGGTGTAGTATGGGCCTATGGCCTACAGAAGATTCTCCTAAGGAAGAAGTGATTGAAATTTTAGAGTTATTAGACCAGGCAGCTGACATAAAGAAAATGGAAAAGGTAATCCTTGTTGGAAATCTAAATATCAGAGTAGGAAATGAATGCTACCAGGCATATAGAAAAATTTTGGCAAGACTAATAGTGATGGTAAGTACCAGCTAAATTTCTGCTCAGATACAGGCTAGTCATTACTAACATGGTGTTAGTAATGACTAGTGCATAAGTTCATTTGGAGAGAAGACACAAAAAAAAGAAAAGCCTCTTGGACTATGATATTGTTGATAGTGATATCTTCCTGTTGGTTCAGGATATAATAGTATGCAGAGGGTTTGAAATTAGTCATCACTTAGTTTTAAGGAGGATGAAAATGAATATCACATTGAAAATAACAATATGTAAGAAAGTTTTAAAAGAACTTAAAGTTGAGCAAAATGGTGAAAGTGATCATGTGTTTTTGACATGGGGAGTGCTTGTTGATAATGCTAAATTAGGAAGAGCAATGTCAGGAAGTTCTGATGTGTTGTTGTTACAAGAGCATTTGAATAGGTAGGTGCTTTGGGCTGAAGAATGGGGGATGTCATTACTAAGTGTAAAGTTATGCAGTTTGGCCAGGGAAGACAGAATGAAGTTTACCACATTGGAGGAACTTTGCTTCAGAAGGTGGCATAAGTAAGGGATCTTGGTAGATAGGGAACTGCAGTTAAGGGGACACATTGTGAAAGCTGTAAGGTTTACCCAAAATATTGCTGCTATAATGCAGAGAATGCTGACACATATGGATAAGGAGGTAATAGTTCCACTCTATAAGGTGTAATTAGGCCTCATTTGAACTTCTGTGTACAGATCTCTCACTTGGCTGTACTGGTAATAAGGAAACATACGGAGAGAGCGTGCAGAGGCAAATAACTGTCTCAGGACTTTGGAATATTGAGTATGAGGTCAAATTGAGAGAATCTGGTCTTCAGAGCTTGACAGATAGGTAAAGGAGGGGTAATATGATAAAGACTTATAAGCTGGTAAAAGGAGCCTACCAAATAGTACAGGGGAATTGTTGCATAGGATAATGGGTAATGCAAGAACAAACTCATCCCTGCAAACTGTACAAAGATCATGTGAGTAAAGAGGTAAAAAATATAATTTTTGCTTGGTAGGTAGTGAACAAGTGGAATGCATTGTCAGAGTGGGTAGTGAGTGCTCCAACATTAAATACATGCAAGGCAAGGTATACTAGTTATTGTGATCTGTGAATATTCTATGTATCTCCCTCCTTCAGACTTAATGCAGGCTTCTAAGTTTGGACATTATATGAGCGGTATAGCATTGGGCACTTCCAAAAGGAAGTGTGCTTTGCATTATGGAATACTAAAGCAACTAATGTGAAGTTATCAGTCTCTCCATACAAGTAGCCCAGTCATGAAGATATGTCACATGCAAACTTTGTTTGCTGACACTTGCATAAAGGATTAAACATGTTTTTTTGGCATATGTATTTATTATGTAATACATGATCTCTATTTGAGTTGTAAGTCAGTGAATTGAAGGAGGTGCAGGAAGATGGTTTAATATTAAATCAGTTGTGAGATAAAAGTGTATATTATCTCCACTGTTATTCATCATCTACATTGTTCACTTTATGAAGGAAAGTGGCATTAAATCTGGTATCAAAATAGATGCTAATCTCAGCTCTTTATGCAGATGTCATACTTCTAAAAAATACAGTACAAGTCTACAGGATTCCCTAACTAAATTGAATAATTGCTGTAATAAACTTGGTATGAAAATCAG
Organism: Typopeltis vanoorti; assembly: GCF_054136105.1. Classification (NCBI taxonomy): domain Eukaryota; kingdom Metazoa; phylum Arthropoda; class Arachnida; order Uropygi; family Thelyphonidae; genus Typopeltis; species Typopeltis vanoorti. The sequence continues at coordinate 87,421,939 of NC_143564.1, read as the reverse complement.
CAATAAATAGACAGACTATGAAAATAGGCAGGAACATTGTAAACACTAACTACAATTGAGAACTTATAGAACAAGTAAAATATTTCTTCATCTATTTAAGCACATATATACGAGTAAATATAAATATCAACAAGATGAAATACATGGTCATCAGCAAACATCCAACCTCATCAATGAAACTGAAACTCAATGGGAAAACTATCAATCAAGTATCACGGTATAAATATCTTGGTTGCTCGCTTAATGAAAGGTGTAATCCTGAAATAGATATAAAGACAAGGATTGAAGTTGAGTGGCAGTCTTTCATGAAAACGAGAACATTATTCTGCAATAAATATCTAAACATAGAAGTCAGATGCAGAATGCTGAAATGTTACATCTGGTCCATTTTGCTCTATGGAGTTGACACATGGACATTGAAGGCAGCAATCATGAAGAAAATTGAAGCCTTTGAGATGTGGCTGTATAGACAAATGCTAAAGATATCATGGGCAGAAAAAATAACCAATGAGTCTTAAAATCCATTGGCAAAGCCAGAGATCTCATACAAACAATCAAGAAATGGAATCAGCTTCTACAAATCATTTTGGCAGGAAGAATCGATGGCAAAGGAGCCAGAGGAAGAAAAAGAATATCTCGGTTTGACAGAAAAGAGCAGCATACAACTGCTTAGATCAATGCAAGAATGTAGTTTGTTCACCAAGATGGTCACTGACCTTCGATAGAAAATTCACCATAAGAAGAAGATTTAACCACAATTCAATTTTTAGTGAAGATGGCATAGATGTGGAAATAGATGACAGAATTAGCAAAGCTAGTATGTTAGGAAGGCAACTGAATAAATGTATATGGGTAAAAACACTAAACTGTTTCAACACTATATACAGGACAGTGTTGAAACAGTTGACTTATGGATCTGAGAGTTTGGTTAGAATTAAAACACTTGATCACAGATTAGAAACCATAGATAAGAGTTTTAAGAAAAATATTTAAGGAGTGATCCTGTCCTGTCAGGTGTCTTCTCCCTCCAGGAGATTGACTACTATGTGTCTCCACCATGTCCTATTCTGCACCTCTCTGCTGCATTCCTCATATGAGAGATAGGTCCAGTCTTCTATATTTTTCATCCACCCCAGTCTTTGTCTTCCTCTTTCCCTCAACAGTTCCTTCAAGAAGTGTCCTTTGTAGGCAGTTATGTCTCAGAATATGTCCAAAATATCTGACTTTTCTCTTTTTAATTTCTTTCATCAGGCTCCTATTGACACCTTCCATCTCTAGTACCTCTTCATTTGTCTTTTTTTCTTTCCATGATATTCTCATAATTCTTCGTAGCATCCACATTTCAAAGGCTTCCAGTTTTTTCACACTCAGATTGGAGAGTGTCCATGTCTCTACTCCATATAATAATGTAGACCATATGTAGCATTTGGAGATTCTTAGTCTTGTTTTCAGATTTAATTCTCTAGGTGTTAGTAGATTTTTCATACTGTTGAAAGTTGACCTTGCGATTTCAATCCTTTTTCTAATTTCATTTTCTGTCCTGCCATTCTCTGTGATCAAGTGTCTGAGGCATATGTATTTTTGCACCTGTTCTAATTTATTTCATTTTATATCGATGCATATTTTTGGTATTTTCTTTTCTCTTGAAATTATCATGATTTTTGTCTTTTTAAAGTTGAAACTGAGACCATACTGTTCGCTATACTTGAGGGTTTCATCTATAAGAGTTTTGAGGTCACATTTGTTTTCAGCTAGAAGAACCATGTCATCTGCATATCTTAGGTTATTAATATTTCTTCCCCCTACAGTGATTCCTTTGAGGTTACTAATTTTATTAAATATTTCTTCTGTGTATAGGTTAAAGAGAATCGGAGAAAAGACACAGCCTTGTCTCACACCTTTCTGAACTGGGAATTCTTCTGAGGTCTATTTATTCTCAAAGATGCAGTCTGTTCCCAGTAAAGATTAGTTAATAGCCTAATGTCTTTTCCATCCATGCCTATTTTTGGAAGGATTTCAATTAATTGTTCTTGTTGGACATTGAATGCCTTTTTGTACTCTAGGAAGCAGAGGTACACATCTTTTTGTTTTTCTAGATATCCTTTCTTTGATGGTTTTGACGTTGAAACTACCTTCTCTTGTATCTACATTTTCCTTGAAGCCGCTTTGTGTATCATTTATTTCTATGTTTATTTTTCTTTTATTTCTTTCAAGAATAATATATAGGAGGACTTTTGATACTTGACTGATGCGACTGATTGTCCTAAACTCTTCACATCTTGTAGCTTTTGTTTTTTTGGGAATTGGAACGAAAATTGAGTGATTAATATCTTTGGGTAGAAATTCAGTCTCGTATATTTTATTGCATAATTTTGTTAGAAATTTCAGTCCTCCTTCATCGAGAGCCCTCAACCATTCTGCCAAGATGTTATCTATTCCTGTAGCTTTGTGGTTTTAGTTTACTGACGGCATTTTCAACTTCACAGAGTAAAATGGATGGTCCTTCTAAATCAGTCTGTTCAGGAATATAATTTCTTTGTTGTTCATATAATTTCCTTGTGTATTCAATCCATCTTTCCATGATTTCTTTTTTATCCATTAGAATATGTCTCTTGAGTCTCTAATGACACTTGCATGGTTTGCTGTATTTGTCCTGCTTGTCATTTCTCTGATCTTTTCATGCATTTCTCTGCTTCTGTGTTTTCTATCAAGGTTTTCTATATCTATACATTTATATTTAATCCATTCCTCTTTGGCTTTCCTGCATTCTTTTTTTATTTCTTTATTCATGCTTTTATATTCAGGTTTGTTCTTTAACTTTTTTCTTTGTTCCATCAACATCAGTATTTTTTCATTCATCCAAGGTTTATTCCTTTTCTTTTTTAATTGTGGGAGTGTATTTTTGGCTGCTTCATTGATGCTATTCTTGAATGTTTGCCAGTTCATGTTAATTTCATCAATTGCCATTCTATTTTCTGTGCGAGTTGTGGTGTCAGACTTGTTAAGGGATTTTGTGAATTCTTTTATAAAGCAGTCTTTAACTTCTTGGTTGTTAAGTGAGTCAGAATTATAAGTTTCTCTTATGAATGGTTGGCTTGGTATCTTAAGTTTTATTTTGATTTTTGCAATCACTGGGTTGTGGTCCAATACTATGTCTGTTCCAGGATATGTTTTTGTTTGTGTTATTGCATTTTGTTTATTATTATTATTATTATTATTATTATATAATAATAATAATTATTATTATTATATAGTCAATTTGGTTTCTATAGATGTCCCCAGGGCTTGTCCAGGTATATAGTCTTCTGGGAGGATGTTTAAACAGTGTGTTGGCAATTATTAGGTCATTGGTTTCACAGAATTGAATTAATCTTTCACCTCTTTCATTTCTGATTCCAAGCCCTTGGTTTCCCATGCAAAATGAGAATTTTTCTGAGCCCACTTTTGCATTTAGGTCGCATAAGGAATGATCAGATGGTATCAATGACAGCAGTGACAGAATCATTTAAAAAATTATGTTAGAAAATAACTTGTCATTACTAGCATTCAGGAATGTGCGATACAGCTATTCTCGGGGTATGGTTACTTAAATAGAATGGAAAGATGAGCAAAACAAGGTATTTTCTTTCCTTTTTTTTTTCTTTTTTGTCAGGATGGCTGGAAAAAAGTGGTTTAAAAGGAAGACCAAGATCCAGATGGATATTGATGCAGTAAGAAGTGCCTTAGAAGTCAAAATATAAGATTTCTACAACATTGGAGTCATGACAGATAACTGATTAATTTGGTGGAAAATTGTAGTGGATGTGAGTGTGATGCGACTTCAAGATGCACAATTTGTTGGGAATGTGTTAAAAGTAATTTAAGTAATGTTGAGGTACTCTGATCATTGGAAACTTTATGCAAGTTATCAGATAAATTTTATTAGCATGACATTACTTAAGTATTATTTTTCCTATTTTATGTCACAAGTAACATCTTATCTATTTCTAGGCTGCTCGTTGCACAATGTATAACTTCAGAAATCAGGCAACTATTGTTGGGTATGTAAATCTTTTAATGTGTTTCATATCATAGAAGGTAAACAATGTTCAAGCTATAAATACAGAAGGGCAAAAGACACAATGGATAGATATAATTAGGAAATGTTAATATTTTTCCAGAGATTATTTTATTTCTTTTAACTTTGTACTACATTAAGAATTAGTGGGGGAGTAAAAATAAAAATGTGGAATCCTCAGTCCACCCATAGTACTACAGTGCAACTGGCTTACAATATTTCATAATTTTTTTTTTCCCACTAATTCTTAAAGAAGATATTCTTCAAATTATTAACAAAAATACACTTACAACTGATCCTGCCAACTCCTTCTCCAAACAAAGAATTCAGTCCTTGTGTCCCCCCCCTTCCTGTCATGCATGAAAAATTTATTCTGCATCAATCCTGTAAAATACCTTTAAAAACTTAAATGTTCATTACATTCCAAATCTGTCAGTACAGTATCCCGCAAACATTTAATCTTTCCTCACGAGGACCATTCCATTCTGCCTTGGTGCCTCTGGATTCTCTTCACTGTTTACACATCCCCCAAGGGACAGGCAATCAGCTCTGTACTCTTTCCTCTGATTGTTAGTATGTTCTTTAATATCCAGGTAACCTAATGAACTATTTTGACTGCAGAATTCTTAAGAAATACAATTTAATGGCTACATTTATTCCTTTCAACAAATTATCATGATTTCTATCTTCTAACCATTCCCTCTGGCTCTTCCTAGCATCTACCAAAGTTCTTTGTTACTGTCACTGTTCTTACTCCAGACAAACTGGATGGTCAGTGGAAAAGAGAATACAAGAACACCAGTCTTACATCAGCAACAGGAAATTATTATCATCAGACTTACATGGAATTAAGACTTATCGCATCACATGTACAACTCATCATACCTTGACTTAAATGCATTCACTGTCTCTGCATCCACTCTACTCTCCATGCAAAAAATCTATTCCTCATTCCCTTGTTCAACCCTTCTTATACAGTTCCAAGGATGGCCTCTTGTTTTCCCACTGTTTCCAGACATTCTATGAAAAATCTCATCCACCCAACTTATCTCTCAATCATGTCCCTGCTCCTCCTATCCACTAGGCTCTGCAACTTGCATTCTCTCAATCTGTCCTCATACTCCACATTATAGAAAACAGAAACTGACTTAGTCAATTGTCTCTGAACTGTCTTCAATAATTCATCATCCTTTTGAAAACCAGGTGACCAAATCTGTGGACATTATTAATCCATTTGCAGCTTGATCAGTCTTGTACAATGGAATGAAAACATCCTTCCTTCTACATGTCAGTATTGCTTGCATCATTCCCATAATCTGCTGTTATCCTCGCAATTTTAGCAAAATATCCACAAAATTTCAAGTCCCTATCCTCCTCCAATCACCTCCAAATCTTCCATCTTCTCCATTACCCAATACTCTGTATCCCATCTTTACTTTCCAAATTTTAAAACCTTACACTTTGCTACATTAAACTGATATCCTCACACACTTGCCCATTCAGACAGTCTATTTACCTCCTCGTGCAAAGCTACAACATATGCTCTACTTCTCATAACTATCCCCTAATTTGTATCACCTGCAAAAAACTGAATATCACAATTTAAATCCTTTCCAATTTTATTTACATACAAATTAAATAAGAATGGCCTCAAAACACTCCTGGGGAACACCACTAGTGACCTTCCTCTTCTGGGATAGCACTCCCACATACACAACCTGAACCTATCAGACAGCTAATTTCCAATCTAATGCACTCATTTACTGTCTAATCCCATCTGTTCCAGTTTTGGCAATCTATAGAAAGCCTTTGCAAAATTTAGACTTTACAGAATCCCCTGGTCTTATGTTATTATGGACAGATTAGTTGTTCTGCACAAATTTATCTTGAAAAACATCAAGAAGTATCTAACACACACAATGCATAACTGCATACCAAAAGTTAAGCGAATAAATAGAGTAGGAGTTAGCTGGATGAATGGTAAAATCAAGCAAGCAGTGTTACGAAAGAAGTTATGGAGGAAGTACAAGACAGTTTGCAGTGAGAAGATGCATGAAGAATATAAAGTGCAAGCCAGAAAAGTGACAAGTATGGTTAAAAAAGAAAAAGTAGAATATGAAAGAGGATTGGCCAGTCAGGTCAATGTTAATCCAAAAGAATTTTTTTATGAATATTTCTATGTTGCAAGCAAGAGGAAAAATAATTATGGCAGGTTGATGCTGGTGGATAGCTATGGTAGAAAAATAACCATAGTAAATGATATAGTGAAATTATTTAATGAACACTTCATCAGTGTATATCATAGTAGTGTGAATGATGCTATGCAACATGAAGAAAGGCAAGAATTAGGATAACTGAAGGTGAAAGAATCGGAGGTGTATCAAGTGTTGCTTGGGTTGGATGTTAATAAGGCTGTGGGAATGGATGACATATCACCACGTATTTTTAAAGAATGTGCAACATCAGACAGCTAATCTGCAGTTAGACACCACCCTTGTCCTGGTTATTTAAATAGAGAGTCTTGCAGTAGGTCAGGTTCCTAAGAAGTGGAAAGAAGGCAAAATAATACCTCTCCACAAGCATGGTTCGAGAGCAGAAGTTTCCAATTATAGACTGGTCTATATATCTGCAGATGTGATCAAAGTGTTTGGAAAAATTAGTTAGAAATATAATACAGGAGTGGGTTGATGAACATAGGATTCTCTTTGATAGTCAGCATGAGTTTGTGAGGGTAGGTCTTGTTTTAGTAATCTGCTTGTTTTATGATAGGTGACGAAACTCTTCTTTATTAAAAAAAAAAATTCATATGCATAGCCACTTCCCAGGTCAAAACTGAATGATTGCTCTTGCTGATTGGCAGCAATATATATCCATTTTGGATCATATACAAATCTTTAGACATAGTCATTGCTCCTGATTAAACTACAGTCTGGTATCTCACCAACAACTCTGCCTTCTTATCCACATCACCAGCTTCATGTCTGTAACCATATGCTGTAATCGATATATAAGAATTCCTTGTAGTATTCTGCTAAATGCCTTTGTGAGGTTCCAAACTGTCACCATGTGTAGCCATTACCTTTGCTCAATTCTTCTGTTTATTCATTGTTTATTATAAAAAAGTGAGTAAATTACTGAAGTATGACCTACCCTTCACAAAGCCATCTTATCACCCCATACAGTATCCCATTCCTGAATTTTGTCTCTAACTAACTTCTCCAATCCCTTAACCATCGCTCTTCAAACCTAATTGATCAATAATTTGCTCCTTCTGCCTTGGAACCTCCTTTATACAGTGGTACTATTTTTGCCTCTTTCCATTCGCTTGGATCTCTATCCAAGCTGATACTCAGAATAAACAATCTAGTCAAAGGCATTACCAATTACCTAGCACATCCTCATAATGCAAGAGCAGATAGCCTGTCCAAACCCATAGCAGTATTCACATCCAGATTCTGTAATATCCTATGTACCTCAACTCCTTCTACCCCTAGGTCCACATTAACCATTGTCATATCTATTACAGTAATATCTACATCTGGATGATACACTTTTGCAAAATGATCATTCAATAATTCAACTATTTTATCTGTTTTGGTCACCTCCCTACCATCTGGATTCATCAAAATTATTCTAGTATGGTCATTCGTCCTTTTACTTGCTCCATATTGAAAAAACTCTTTTGGATTACTCTCAACTCACTCAGCTAATCTCCTCTCGTACTCTGATTTTGCCTTATTTAACATACCACTCTTCTGGCCTGTGATTTATACTGATCATGGGCTTTCTGGTCACCTTTCTCTTTGAATCTCTTCCACATGCTTCTCTTTCTTTTTAACTCCTGCTTAATGTTGCAACTCATTCATTTAATTCCTAATTTGTTAATTCTCTTAACTCTTGGTAAGCAGTCAGCTACCTGTACCTTCAAAACATCACTTCGTCACTTCCCATACACTACTAACATCTTTTCCCTAAGGTATATCCCCCCACTATACCATTCTAAGCAATTTTCTGAGTTTCCTGTAGTTTACAGGTCTGTAATTCCACTGAAACTCTTCTTTACTAAAAAAAAATTCATAGGTATAGCCACTTCCCAGGTCAAAACTGAATGATTGCTCTTGCTGATTGGCAGCAATATATCCATTTTAGATTATATACAAATCTTCAGACATAGTCACAAAGTCCAGTATTCTTGATCTCCCTACTAGTACCTTCAATTACATGCCATGTTAGGTAATTGTTCCTAAGAAAGCTGAATAAATTCCATTTCCTTCTGCAAAAATAACCTTCCCTCCTTCCGGTTTATATCACCATAATTAAAGTCACCCATAATAATTATTTGCCTTCCACTTATTCAGTTTATTTGCTGATACATATCACCCACATCATTCTTTGCATTTCCTGGCCTATAGCAGCAGCCAACCAAATACGAGGGTGGTGTGAATAGTTCTCGGCCCAACAAGGAAAAAATGAATTTATAATTTCAAAATTATTTTTATTTTTCGACATAATCTCCCTTAAGACTAATACATTTATTCCAGCGATGTTCTAGTGCCATTATCCTGCCCCTGTAGTGGTTCTCAGTAAGATCTGCAAAATACCACTCTACAGCTGCAATCACCTCTTGATTCGAAGAAAAATGCTGACCAGCAAGGAAGAATTTTAGTTTTGGGAAGAGACAGAAGTCAGAGGGAGCCAAATGTGGGGAATAGGGTGGATATTCCAACAATTTCATAGTGCAGATCCCTTAGTTTTCCCATTGCCAAAACGCCTTTGTGGGCAGGTGCATTGTCCTGATGAAAGATGATTTTTTCTTCTGCAAACTGGGTCTTTTCTCAAGAATTTTTTCATCTTCTGTTTAAAAGATTGGAATAATATTCATCGGTTATTGTTTTACCCTTTTCAAGATAATTAATAAACAAAATGCTTTTAGCATCCGAAAACACCAATGCCATGACCTTTCCTGCTGATGGAACCGACTTTGTCTTCTTTGGTGCTGAACAACCGGCTTCTGTCCACTGTTTTGACTGCTGTTTGGATTCTGGTGTGTAATGGTGAATCAAAGTCTCATCCATAGTAATAAATCTATGCACAAAATCGGTTTTATTCTTGTTAAAATGCTCCAAGCACTGTTCAGAGATTTTCATGTGAGTGCATTTCTGATCTGCTGTGAGCAAGTGCTGCACTCATCTTGGGCAAAGCTTTTCCATTTGCAATTCTTCATGCAAAATATATCCTACACATTCTTTTGAAATGCCTATAGTCTCAGCAATTTCATGCACTTTGACGTGCTGTCATGCAATACATTATCGTGCACTTGATCAATGATTTCTGGTGTTGTTACACTTTTTTGGACGTCTTTCAAATGGATCATTTTCAAGGCTAGTATGGCCATGTTTAAACTCGACAGCCCATTTCTTAATTGTTGAAAACAAAGGAGAAGAGTGCACATAAACTTTTTATGAACTTCGAATGAATTTCTTTTGACGTTAAACCTTCTTTCACAAAGAATTTTATAATTGCATGATACTCAATTTTATCCATTTCAAGGGATACGGACAACACTTTTGACTCAGACAGCTGTATAAAACAAACTACTTGATAGAATGACTTGCAATTTCACATGGATGCTTAAGACAGATGTACCAACTTAGAAAAAAAAATCTTGCTGATAGTGTTGCCATCTATGGTCAAGGCCAAGAACTTTTCAGACCACCCTCGTACTTTGTCCTGTTACTCTGTATCCATATGGCCTCCAATGTGCTGCTTTCCATCTTATTGACCTTATGTTATACTTCCACCCTTCTAGGCTGCAACTCATCTAACAGTATCAGTTATATTATCTCTCTTGCTCTCTCTCCCAATCCTATTTGATCTGTATGCCCTAAAAATACTATAACCTTCATTTTCTATTGTGAAGCATAAATTCAGGAAAACTTAGGCAGTTAGGGTGGCACTCATGAGGCGAGCGAGTGTGAGAATGACCAGTAACAGGAACTAACCAATGCCAAAAATTCCTCATCCTTGTTTCTAATACTTCTGGAATTTAGTATCATCATCACATCATTTATTTATAATTTTACAATTATAAATAGGGAAGCCAATCAAAACAAATAAGTAGTCTGTGTACATTAAGACAGGACTTGGTGGTTGTTATGACGTTAAGGAAAATCAGCAGGCTTCTCTGTCATATGCTAATTGATGGGGGGGGGGGAACAGGGAGAATATTGCTGGTGTATTTCCAATATGGAGTTCAGGATCTGCCTCTTTTTCCATCTGTAGGGGGTGTATAGGACCAGAGCATCAAAGGGTACAGAGGGTGGATGTCTAAGTTGGCGGCTGAGCCATTTTATTTGGTTTCTTTGAACAGTGCTGACTAGAGGATCTTGCTGGATTTCATCTAATAATATAGTAGAGTTGGGAATGTGGTCTTACCAGGAGTAATCCAGGATATTTCTTAGGCAAGTAGTTCCAAAGTTATTTATAATATTGGTCGCTGCTTTTGTTGAGATGTTTAGGTCTGGTACCCACACAGAAAGATAGACTGGCTGGTGTACTTGTAAAGATGAATCTTCGTCTCCTTTGAGATGAGGCTCGACATCCATACTTTATTAAGGCTTCTGTGGAACTGCAGTGCTTTCTTCTTGTTTTAATGTCTGTTAAGGAATCTGAGATGTGCGATCCAAGGATCCAATTTTTTGGGAGTTTATTTTTAGTCCAAATATTTCTGTGGTTCTCCTAAGGCTGTTGAAGTGGTTTTGGGCATCTGTAATGTTGGAGTCAATGAGGACTATATCATCTGCAAAGCTCAGGTCTTTTAGTATACATAAATAATATAATCCTCATACCCATAATAACCTAATGCTTTGTACCCACAATCCCATTCTTATTTACTACCTCAGGGAACTAAAGTTAGCTTTTTTTTTTTCTCCCATCACACACCAGTTTGCTTTATTGGTGCTTGCATGCACCTGCTTTCTCCCTAACAACTCTAGTTTTCCTGATTTTGCACATTCAATCCTACTACAGTCAGCAGCACTTTTTTCTACGCTCCTAACACCATATCCATTCAAGTGCAAACTATCTGCCTTATATAAGTCTTTTCAGCCACCAAACTTACTCCACACATCCAGAAACTGAACTCCATTCCTCCTACACATCAAGTCATTTGCAATTATGTCCCTTTTGTGCAACTTGCCTGTCATATCATGGCAACAGACTATCTTTCTCTCTTACTCTTCTCTTTTGATACAAGTCAGTGACTCTTTTATGTCTTCTCTCATATCATACTTTTCTCCTTTCAGATCATTTATACTGCTAAAAAAATCAATTCTTTCTCTGTATCCTAATAGCATCAATAAGGACATTAATCTTTGCACACCTGGGAAACATGATTTCATCATTCACTCACAAAGCACTCCTCTAAGAATGGAATCTCCATACAAAATTCTCTCTGCTTCATCCTATGAAAGACATAAGCAAGCTATCGCTCTCATTATATCTAACTCTTCATTGTATGCACCATTCATGCTATTATTTTTCTTACACTAGCATTCATTTTAGACAAATTATGGACTCTACAACCATGTTAGAAATAATAATTTTAATTTCCTGAGAATTAACAAACTTGATTTTATTTGCCATATTGAAAGAAGCATAAGATTTCTCCCAACCACCACAGCAGATAAAATATGTTTGGAAACCTCAAACATTTTAAATTATAAGAAAACAATAACTAGCAACCTAACAAAATCTGAATTAGCAGCAGTGAAATCACTAAAATTAAATCCAGACATGATAATTACTAGAGCCGATAAAGGCAGTGCCACAGTTATTTTAAATAGATCAATGTATTTAAAAAAAAAATGAATGTAATAGTCTCAGACAACTGTAATAGTTTATTAAAACCCCACATAAACCACAGTTTATGTGGGGTTTTTCCTCCTGCAAGCAAACAGCAAACCGGCCCTGAGAAGACTACCGAAACGGTAGTCAACCTTTCATCGTTTAATGTAAAACCCGAAGCACTCGACGCCCTCGCACATGGCCACAGCTTCGCCATCGCGCCCAGAAGAATACCTGCTGAAGATATTATGATAAGAATTGAATGCGGGATACGACACCTTCCAAACCACGTCGCCAACGATATTCGACTGGATGTAGCTTGTGTTCTGACCAAAGCAAAACCACCAAAGGCCAACATGCCCAGTAAGGAAATTAAATCTCTACTAGAATTAAAGAAAAACAAGAAATAATAATCACTAAAGCTGATAAAGGGAACGGCACAGTATTGCTTAACCAAAAGGATTACACAGGTAAGCTGAAAGCTTTATTGTTAGATCGGGCTACTTACCTCCCTATAGAGTACAATCCCACCAACTCACAAATTAGAAAACTCCACAGGCTCCTTAAGAAGGTCACTTCTTGGCCTGTGGAAATCACTAACAAATTAAAACCATATAACTCCATACTCCCCCCTCCCCTGTATCTATGGACTCCCAAAAATTCACAAGGAAAATGTACCATTACGTCCCATAGTGGATGCCATTGATTCCCCCACATACAAACTAGCTAAACATTTGGCCAAAGCTCTCTCGCACTATACTGGTAACACACCTTCATACAGAAAAAACTCAGCCCACTTCAAAGCCAGCATAGAAAACTTTACACTCAAACACAGACATAATGGTCAGTTTTGATGTCTCCTCCTTATTCACAAATGTCAAAGAATCCTTAGAGCTAATCCAAGCCAAATTTCCTCCCGATATCACAGTCCCTTTTTTAGTTCACAATGAACTCAGGCTATTTCGTTTGGCAAGGAAAATTCTACAAACAAATAGAGGGGACCGCCATGGGTTCTCCACTCTCCCACCCTTGGCCAACTTTTACATACAAACTAGCTAAACATTTGGCCAAAGCTCTCTCGCACTATACTGGTAACACACCTTCATACAGAAAAAACTCAGCCCACTTCAAAGCCAGCATAGAAAACTTTACACTCAAACACAGACATAATGGTCAGTTTTGATGTCTCCTCCTTATTCACAAATGTCAAAGAATCCTTAGAGCTAATCCAAGCCAAATTTCCTCCCGATATCACAGTCCCTTTTTCAGTTCACAATGAACTCAGGCTATTTCGTTTGGCAAGGAAAATTCTACAAACAAATAGAGGGGACCGCCATGGGTTCTCCACTCTCCCACCCTTGGCCAACTTTTACATACAAACTAGCTAAACATTTGGCCAAAGCTCTCTCGCACTATACTGGTAACACACCTTCATACAGAAAAAACTCAGCCCACTTCAAAGCCAGCATAGAAAACTTTACACTCAAACACAGACATAATGGTCAGTTTTGATGTCTCCTCCTTATTCACAAATGTCAAAGAATCCTTAGAGCTAATCCAAGCCAAATTTCCTCCCGATATCACAGTCCCTTTTTCAGTTCACAATGAACTCAGGCTATTTCGTTTGGCAAGGAAAATTCTACAAACAAATAGAGGGGACCGCCATGGGTTCTCCACTCTCCCACCCTTGGCCAACTTTTACATGGAGACTTTTGAAGAGAAAGCCTCCTTAAACTCTGCCCCACAAAAACCAACCATTTGGCTTTGCTATGTTGATGATGTGTTCACTATTTGGCCACATGGCTCCGATGCACTCCTCTCCTTCCTAACACATAAACAACCAACACCCCAGAATCAAAACCACCCTGGAAGAGGAAAAAAACAACTGCCTTCCTTTCTTAAACACACTAGTCACCCACCAGCCTGATGGAACCTTGGTTTTCTCAGTCTATAGAAAACCCACTCATACTGGCAGATACATTCACCAACAATCCCATCACCCCTCCTCACAACAATATGGAGTCATTAAGATACTACACAACAGGGCTAAACTTATCTGTTCAAATGACAATGCCCTAACATCAGAACTAAACCACATTCTCAACACTTTCTCAGCCAATGGCTACTTCCCCAAAAAAATCCAAAAAATATTGAAACCAGTAAACCACAATCCCCCTCCCCTCACAACAAGGATTACTCTAAATCCATCACTATATCCGAGGCACCTCGGGAAAAAATTACAAAAATCCTTAAAAAAAACATGACGTAACTTCTTGTTATAGACCATATAAAAAATTGGCATCCCTTATCTGCTCTACTCTACTAAAGACCCCCCCCCCCCCAGACCTACCTGGTGTATACCATGTCCCTTGCAGCTGTAAGCTGTCCTACTTTGGCCAAACAGGCAGGACAGCCAATATCAGAATTTCAGAACACAAGGACTACATCCGGTTTCACCAATACAGCCACTCTGGTCTTGCTGACCATGCGTTGGATACCTGCCATAGAATACAGTGGAAGAAAGCCACGATAGTACACCATAGTAAATACAAATATGAAAGGCTTTTCATGGAATCAGCTTCAGCTCTAAGAAACAATCCAAACCTCAACAAATTTGGCTGCATGAGACTGCTTCAAATTTGGGAACCTACATCAGAAGACCTTCAGCCCCCATCGCCCAAGAATACCAACATTGCCTGCTAGGGGGCACCATCAGGAGAAATAATAGCTTCCTGCTTTTTCCTCATTTACTGTTTGTTGTGGCTGCCTGCACGTCTTGTTCTTAAGTTTCTTGAAAATGGCAACGTGACGTTGCCGAAATATTGAAGTATATTAAAATTTATTTTAATGTATATCCTAGTTGACGTTGTAATTTCCTTAAATTACTTAGTAAAAAATGTATAGCCAACGTCTAAGCCTTTCCACGAGAATTTAGACTATGATGTCTCACATAACATACTTTGGCCTGAGCATGCTTAAAAGTTATTAAATTTGATACAGTGGGACGTCTACAAAATATACCCCATGCTCTGTGTTGATCTCTTTTTTTTGGCTGCCTGGTACTCTGGATCCACCAAGGCTTTGGACAGAGGGGAAATTGAGGCTGTTGCTGCCTGGACAACACAGTCTGTTACATACTTTACTGCTACATTGATAGTTGTTTGAATGACTGTATCAGAATTAAATTTTGCAAGATGGGAAAACGTATTCCAGTCAGCCTGTTTCATTTTTCATATGGGAATCTGTGTAGGAGAATATGGTTCATGTGAAGACAATGTGCAATATTTGCAAATCTCTCTCTCCTGACAGGTTTTTTTTGCCAGCCTGTTTGGCCAAGTGGTTAGCCTACCTGTTTTCCAACCAACAGGCTGCAGATTTGAATCCCGTCGTGGGCATGCATGTTTGCAATTGTCTTAAAGGTGGGAGATGAAGTTTCGGGAGATTCTGCCATTTTGAATAATGAAGGGTGACGTTTTCCCTATTGTCTTTTCACCTGTTTTGTGGATGATCAGAAACACTGGCACATTTATACTGTATTACATATCTTTCGTTTCTTACTCTTGTTACCAAATGCTGTATCTAAGGTATCATTACTTGGTTGGGACCTTGTTAGGGCCCACAAAACATTTTGAGAATGAAAAATTCATGCTCAGGGGATTTTTTTGTTTGGCACCAGAGCTCCCACCACCCACAGAGCCACACATAGATGTCCACTGACCAGCAAGCAATGACTGCATTCAGGAGTGGAATGCCAGGGCTACCCTGGATGCTTATACCAGCACCACAGCAAACCTTGGTACCAACCATGGGGAGATGAGAGATTTACTGTAACACTGTTGACCTTTGCAGGCAATCTCACTAGCTGAACCAGAAGCCAAAATAGTGCAAAAGTATCAGGATCTCCCTTTTCAAGTGTCCATGAGTCACACTGCACAGCAGCAGGGCATTGGATCCTAGTAATGTGGTTTGAAAGAAAGGATAGTGAAAAAGACTCAGAAGTAGAGTAAAGAATATGGGAAGAAAAGCAAAGAAATAATTAAAAGAGCTAGTACCATCACTTGGAGTCCCCTCCATCACAAACAAATGCTCCACAGGGACAAACAGGACAAACTGTTTATTGGGATGTTGCTACAGACCAATACATTGGATGAAGAGCAGGAGATGCTTAGGCAGTTCAATGTGGCAAGTACTAAATTTGAGTGATTATTGTGAGTTTAAATTTTAACTACAGGAGCAGAATAAATTGGAAAGAAAATACAGCATATAGTAATAAGAGAAGAGAATTTCTGGAATTCTTGAGAGATAAATGTCTTAGGGAATGGGGGGGGGGGGGTCAAGAGTTCTGGATTTGTTCCTAGAATCAGAGGAACATATCATAGTCTTCACTTGGAAGGTGAACAGCCATGCAGAAGTGTCAAGGAGAATGGAACTTATGTAGACTCATAAGATAGGTAATTATAACACTCTTAGATTATAATACTTTTAAACTTTTGGACATTTCAAAGGTGGAAGATTTGGAAAAGCAAGATCACCAGCCAGTGCATAATTGGAGCCAGTGAAAAAATATTTACCAACAGCAATGGCAAGTTGCATACTTTAAGGAAAAGAATAACATGTTTTGGTGTAAAATGGATATGGCTAACAAAATCAAACAGAACTGCAGATGAAAACAGTTATGGAAAAAGTATAAAGAGAGAGAAGTGTAGAGCAGTTGCATGAGAACTATAACTCTAGCCAGGAAAATAATTAGTATAATAAGGTAGACAAAACTGGAATGCAAATAGAAAATAGCTAGTGATCCAAGGAAAAATCATTAGGATACTGGAGCTGTTCAATGATCACTTTATTTGGGGTACTTTGTCCTGATAAAGCATGCTTTATTACTGGAGGGATGGGGAGGTTCAAGGTTTAGAAGTGCATGAGGAGAATCTGGAAGTGGGACCAGATGGGGTTTCACCATATTTTAAGAGAATGGGGTAAAGAACTGACAGCTCCATTGACCAGGCTATTCAATAAAAGTCCAGCTACAGGGAAAGTGCCCAGTGAGTGGAAAGAGAGTAAGACAATGCCATTGCACAATAATGGTGATGGAATACAGGCATTAATAGACCAGTTTGGATTTATTGCATAGTTAAGATTTTGGAGAAATTAGTGAGACTATATACAAAATTGAATAGATGAGGGTAATGTTATCTTTGAACATCAGCATGGACTTCAGGACTTTTTGGACACCCTCTGTCCAAAAAGAAACCAAACTTTAGATAGAAAATAATACACAGGCCAATTATAATTATTCAAACAATATACTCTCCTTCAGCTTCAATACAGCATTTGGCATGGTCAATTAATTTGTTAAAATGTTTTTTATATCGGTTTTTGGGATACTGTTGAGGGCCGTGGTTACTGCCACTTGTTACGAGCCCTCAAGTGGCAGTAACAAGCTTTCCTAACAAGTGGCAGTTACGTTGTTACTGCCACTTGTTAGGAAAGCGATACGACACCACATTTTCAGTGGTGTCGTATCGCTTTCCTTTCATCAGAAAATGAAGTCGGGGGAAGAGAAAGAAGTCACAGAGTGCTAAATCAGGTGAATATGGTGAGTGATCCAACACACAAACTTGATTTTGCTCAAAAACTGTCTCACAATGGTCGAATGATGAGATGGTGCATTATCATGCAAAAGTGACCAGCTGCCTGCATCACGATATTCATGCTGTACGTGACGAATTCTCACTATCAATCGCTTCAAAACTTCGAGATAAAACTCACCGTTGACCGTTTGGCCAGGCAGAATGAATTCTTTGTGAATAATGCACTAGGAATCGTAGAAACAAATTAGCATTGTCTTTACTTTTGACTTCTACAAGAGACTTTTTTTTGGAAGCCTCTCTTCTGGGGGTCTCCACTCATCACTCTGGTGCTTTGTTTTGGGCTCATACTCAAAACACCATGTTTCGTCACCAGTAGCAATTGTTTCAAGGAAGTTTGAGTCCTTACGAGTGGTTTTAATGAGGTGCTTGCAGTGTTCAATTCGATACATTTTTTGGTCGTCAGTCAACTTGTGGAGAACAAATTGCGAATTCAATTTACGAAGGCCCAAATTCTCGGTTAAAATATTGTGCACAGTTGATTTTGGAATCCCCAATTCATCTTCAATGAATCGCATGGACGATTTCAGTTTTTTTTTATGAAATTATGCACTTTTTTGGATGTTAACTTTGCTCAGTCCAGTTTTTGGACCGCCAGGCTTTGTCATCCTCAAGCATCTCACGAACATTTTCAAATCACTTAAACCACTCGTAAACTTGAGCACGGGATAAGCATTCATCACTTTATGCTTTTTGAAGCATTTTGGTAAAACTTTTACCAAGTTTAACACAAAAATCAATCGCAGCTCTCTGTTTGAAACTCATTTTCCGACCGTTCGTCAAAACACACTGTCACTCTTGGCACTATACCTCGGCTTCTAATGAAACATATGTCATAAACAGTTGATACAGCACTAATGAAGGTTGCTGCTTTCGACAACAAACAGATTCAACAGGTGGCTCCGCTAGTTTCTTCTATTTTCGAAAAGTTCGGTTTCTTTTTGGAAATCGAAAAAAGAGGGTGTATATATCACCATTTTCTTGGATTTTGCAAAGGCATTTGACAGCATGCGACATTAGCACAATTAGTTGCCCTCCCCCTCCTCTCAAGCCTAAAGTATGGTTGATATATACAGGGTGGTTTAAAATTCCACGTACAAACTTTGAGGGGAGGTATAGAACATCAAAATCAACCATATTCACATAGGAAAGCATGAGCAGAAATGCCACCTGAAGTGATAGGTGGCGCTGTTTGGCAGCACTCCACAGGCATTACCACAGGCTCTCTTTAACTTTTTATATTTTCTCAACACTACCCATCCTCGAATTAGTTTCACTGTGGAAGAGTAAAAAAGAAGGGGCTGTAACATTCTTGAATACTTAGTCACAAGGGAAGCATATAGGTACCTCGTGTTCAGTTTACCATAAGCTACACACACAGGCCATTTATATGCCGCTTCAAACCACCATCGTACCCCAGAAATTTGAAATCTTCAAAACATTTTCATTCTTCCAACAAATCAACACTGCACCTGGAACAAGGCTCTACTCCCATCCTTTCACCAAAATAGATAAAGCAAAACAAAAAAAAAAATCATTAATCATTTCCAAACTAGACTATACATACACTATATCTTTACTTTGCATCAAAAGTACAACAGATAAATCGAGGTTCTCTCCTAAAGCATCACAGAATCAGGAGAATATACAAATCTTTAAACAAAGTATCTACTCTCCTGAGACAAATCAAGGATCACCAGAACACTCTCTCCTTCTACAGCATTCTTTATCAGTGTGGAACTTGGTATTTTAGACAGACAGGATGAATTACCTTGGTCAGGAAATAAGAACATGCAAATATATATCTGGAATGGACAATCAAAAAGTGGACTTTCACAACGTGCCCTGGAGAAAGACCACTTCATCAGATGGAAGATAGCCAGGCTACTTACCAAATCACAGTTTAAATTGGAGAGATTGTTCCTAGGCATAAGCTCTACAGAATCTGGGTAACTATAACAGAACTGACAATATGATATTGAATAGATTTTGGTGCACTATCCTATCTATCTGTCATTATTGATAACAGGAATCGCCACAAAGAGTGCAACTGTCAGCATCCCTATATGTGGCTGTCCTTATTATCTAAGTCATTTTGTTTTGTGTTTTCACTGAGTGTGTATTGTTGAAGTGCCTCTGATAATGGTAGCTTGAGCTAGTGAAATCTCGGCTTGTAAATAATTACTTTTATTCAGCCAATTATTTGTCTAGTATCTTTTTGTAGTTTTCTTTTCCAGAAATTTCAACAGGAACTAAATGTGAGGTCTTGAAATTTGAGATTCACTGATGGGAAGCTGCATTCTCTTTTGGTGGATCTATACTAGAGGAAGCAAAGGAACCTTGGGGGGGGGGGGTGATGGTTTATAGAAATTTGAAGTTTAGGGGACATATCATGAAGGTAACCCAGAGGACTGCTGCAATACTGAGAAGGATGTTGAATAGCTGAGATATAGTGGTGATTTCATTGTATAATGCCCTGATCTGGTCACTGGGATTTAAAGGGGATAAATTAACCGTGAAGAGGTGGATAGCAAGAATGATATCAGAAGTGTATAGTTTTAGTTATGAGGATAGACTGAGGACATGAAAATTGTAGAATTTGGTGAACCAAAGATGAAGAGGTGATATGATTGAGACATTTAAACTGTTGAGAAGTAGTTACAGGATTGACACTGGAGAGATCTTTGTGGAAGAGCAAGGACAAATAAAGTTTGTCCACACAACTTCCAAAAAAAGTTTTGGAAGTTGTGTGGAAGAGGATGAGATATGACCGTTTTGCATGAAGGGTAGTCAGATCATGAAATGTGTTGCTTGATGGGGTGGTGAGAATTTGAACAGTGAAAGCTTAAAGAAATAAGATACTTTGTGTTATCTAAGATAGGCTTGCTACTGTGAGTCTTGTGACTTAGTGAAGGTTCCTGAATAATAATAAATGGAAAGTTCCACACTTTTGAATTGAAAGTATGCTAGAAAGGAAGTTCAGAGTGATGATGAACAGTTAAGTTCTTCTGAGGACACACTGCAAAGTTGGGAATGAAATCCCACAGTATCGCTAATATGATGAGATTGTGAATATCTTGAAAGAGCAAAATGTAAAATTTCCCTTGACACCAGCAACAATCCATGCATTTTGTTTCCCCTTCCCAAAAAAAAAACCTCCCTTGGAGATAGAGCAAACTACTGTGGTCATACAGGAGAAAATGGACACTTCTTAAATCGTATAATCATAATCTCACAGCTGTCTGGGACAATCTGTACTTAATTTAATATCCACCTTAAGGATAAAAAAACAACTCAAGGAAGCTGTAAAAATGGCTGTCAACTTGGAAAGGACTTTGCTACAAGCTTGACATACTTCATGGAAGGCATAATAATTATCTGTTATGCAGCAAAATTGTGAAATACAAGTAAGTGAATGTTTGAATGTTCACTGTTAGAAATGGTTTGCAAATCTGGGTTGTGATACTTATGTCTAACAGCTACTAGGATAGTAGCTGTTAGACTCCTTAGGTAGTCATTTGAAATACATTGAAATTTTCAAGAAAATTTACTTTATCTATTGTTCCTTTTTTTTTTTATATTCATTCGACATGCAGGATGTTTAACCATCATAACTTGTTAGTGCTCTATATGGACAGTAGGTTAAAAAGAGAAGAAAACCTACTTATTGAATTCTAGTTATCTAAAATGTCCTCAGCATTCAAAAATCATGTGATGCAACCTGTACTGTAAATTCTATTTTAATACAGGGAAATAGAGAATTAAATAGTTATATCTTCAATCTTAAGTATGACAATAAAAATATAAGTTTGGCATATATGAATTTTTCCTTATATCTAGATTGAAGATCAAATAGGACCTTAGGTCCTGAGTGTTCAGATTTAATTTGACTTCACAAGTTTATTAAATTAATCAAATTGCTTCTGGTTAAATCTGATATGTTCATATCACATGCATTCTGATATGTTCTTTATACATACTTTTATAATATGCTAAGTTTGAAGTCACCGATTTAAAAGAAAACTAATATACTATGTGAAAAAATATATAATTTATTGCACAAAATTTGTGGTCATTGTGTTATGACTGTATTATTGTAATTTGTAAATACCAAGGTAAATTAAATTAATGAACAGTTAAATGTATCATTCAATTATAGAATTAATTTCTTCAATTAAGAAGGTGATATAGAAACACAATGCATTTTTTATATTCATTATAAAGTTTTATCAATCCATATGATTTTACTTAACTCCAGAAGAATCATTTGTATCTTACAGGAAAAAGTACCATTCCTGTACTATTTATGCAGATAACCTAATTTATGCACTTTTTTCTCTCTGCCACTGTATGCATGTTATGCTACTGTCTGTACATTGCTACACACGTACAGTTTGCATATCACATCACCTCATATCTGTTAGTTCAAAATTTATTGCTGATTTGAAGGCTAACTTTAAAAACAGAGGTGCATAAATGTTGGTTCAATACACTTCCAATGCTATCATTTCGATACATACATAATTTATTATAGGTTTAATTTGCACCCTTAATAAACATGTCAGTAACACTAGCAAAAGAAAGTCACAATAATGAGGATATGCTGGCATATAAAAAGAGATGTGCTGTTATCAATTTGGATAGAAAGTTAAAAATCATACAAAAACTCAAGTCTGATTTTAAGATTGACATTATACATGAATTTAAATTAAGTGAGTCAACAACAAGAACAATCTTTAAAGATAAGGTTAAAATATTACTCCTTTCTTTGCAAAGAAAATCACCCATTCTGAGAGTTGGAAAAATTGCACTGCACAGATCAAAGATTTAAGTTAAAAGTTAAAACTGATACCTGTCAATACACAAATAATAATGAATAAGATTCTCAGTCTGTTTTTAAAAAAAAAAAAAAAATCAATCAAGTATGAAAAAGTGGTAACTCTCACCTCCCCCCCCTTCGCTCAGAAATTTGCTTTACACGGAACATCCCCTACTCATAAAACGGGGAGGGGGGATGCTTTCCAAGTGAGGTAACAGGAAGTTTGTAATACAAACTTCCTGTTATCTCACATCTCTATTTCTAGAATATCACATCTATTTGCTATAATTTGCAAATATTTGATGTTTTTGGTAATATTTCTTTACATAAATCACTCTGAGATATTATTTTCTGTTATAGGCCAACTGGCAAAGATGAAATGTGCAACTTTTATATGATGTACTATGTTGATGGTGATCATATACTTAATGAAAAATATTGCTTCTCTGCTGGACCTCCTTCATATCACTGGATTGTTGATGAACAGATTGGGGAAGTTCCTGACTGGGTAAATGAATCAGCTAGTACCTTAGATGATGACATCAATTCAGTCAACAAATAATGACTACTCCCACCCTCCTTTCTTCCTAGTTTTCAAACAAAGTTTATTTATATAATTTACATCTACAATTTTGAGAAGAATACAGAATTATTATTAATGAAAAACATGTAAACAGTTCAAAATGTCTTTTTGAAAAATATTCTTTGTTGATGCTTTAACTCAAAATCTTGTTAAAATAATACAGTACATAAACTGGAAAAAACACTATTTCAAAAATAAAAAGTTGTGCAAAAATTCATGGTGTACTGCCAAGTGATAAATATCACACTACACTGTGTGAAAGAATATTTGTTTGGAGAAGGGATAACTATGGGAAATCCACTGAAATAAAAGAAAACATGTGACCATAGAAAAGATATTTTACTAAGAATATAACTACAAAATTATAGATATTTCAGTTTGTGTATCACAAACTATTTTCAGTTTAGAAGAATAAAGAGTGGAAAATTCAACAAATTAAAACTACAAGCTATAAAAAAATGGTTATTTTCTCATATGCAGTTATAAACTATTACAGTCAATTTCTTAAATTTTTTTTTTCTAATGAAATAGTTGCTATTAATAATTTTCCACATTTTGAGTATAGATAGTCCGACATTGAGGTTAAAGTTGGGATGATGTAGATCTTCAACACTCTCTCTATGAGGGACATTCAAATTAGTAGATGCTTCTATGTAAAACTTGACATCATTCTAAAAGATCCTCCCTCGAGGTGTTATGTAATAATAATATAAAATTGGTGTTCTGAAATACTTTATAAAATGGAATTGTCCATTTGTCCAAATCAGGATAAGCTGCAGTTATATGTAATTTAATAGATGCCAGGTAGCAACAATGGAGGAATTTTATTTTTAAGAGAAGGAAAAAGTAGGATGACTTGGTTGATAGGTTTCTATGTGGCCATAGGCTGAAATTTTTTAAGGACATGACACATGCTCAAAAGTGCTCTTAACGTATGGGGGGGGGGTAAAAATCCTGTGTGAGGAATCTCTTCTTGTAGTATTTGGAAAGAAATGATTGAAACTTTGGTTGATGATTTTTGGGTTGTATTTGTTGAGAGCAGAGGTTTGTTTGCTAGATATTTCTTGCTGAACATTTGTGAGGAACTGATGTTGGCTCTTGATAGCAGTGATATTGCACCATATTTTTGTGAAGAATGATATGCTGATGTTTGAATATAACAACCAGAAAAAGTAGACTGATGGTATACAGATGTGGTGGAAAGGTTTTTGTTTGACAAGAATATCTAGAAATAATACGTTAAATTTGATTCTAGGATGTAAGTCATTATTTTTTTTGCAGAAAGACATGTATTTCTTGATGTGTGCGATATCAAACAGCAAATATGTTCATAACAAATCCACCAAAGCAAAGGTTTAGGATTTAGGGCAGATTGTATTTGCTAAAGTCAGAGACCACGACGAGCCTATAGCAGTTCCTTCAATTTGTTTATAGTTTCACTTTCTGAGTGAAGTATCAGAAATTCATCATCTTAATTTACGCTCATGCATAGACCTACACTTTTTACCGTGTAGGCATTCGGAACCGAAATCCTATGGAATAGGTTGGTTACTCCTTATTCCTGGAGGTATCCTATGACTGTAGCCTGTATGTTCATGGGGCCGGTTTGCCTGCTTGCAGGATGAAAAACTTCAGATAACTGGGGGGGGGGGGGGACCTTGCTGCCCATGCCCAAGAGCAGCTAACTTGACTATGGTTGAGGAAGATCCTTGAGCTCCTCATGTCATCGACGGGAATTGAACCTAGGACACTCCTTCCCCAGGCATATGGTTGCGATGCGCATAGTCACCAGGCTAACCACACAGACCCGAAATTCATAACAAACTTAAAAGTTGACAATGTCAACTGGAAATTTAGATATGCAAAGCTACCATTCAAAGGAACATTGCAAAGAATGAGTTAATATCTAAACTGATAATCATTTCACATTAGAGGAAATGAGATTTAAGTTTAACTTTCAAGATATATTTGGCAGTTTGATAAAAGAATGGGAATGGACTATGAGGGAAATCAGCAGGTTGGGCTAGTACTAGGAGATTTTGCAAGTAGAACTCCCTATGACATCACAATTAGCCTAAAGGAATCATCCTGATTTATGTAGTTTAGGCAGTCTATATATCCTCAGCAGTCGGGCACGATTAGTCCTGAATTTTTAAACAATCTGATCCAAGGAGATATTATCTAGCAAAGTATTGAGCTTGTGGATCTCTGCTAATAATGGTGTAGGTAATATGATTGCAGAGGAGAATATCCATCTTTCATTTGTATGAAGTAGTTTAGAACATTGTGCAGTTGCCTTTATTCTTTTAATGGTAAGATTTTATTAAATTACAAAGGACTTTTAATTCAGAAATTTGAATATTATTATTACTACCCCCCAAGACCTCATGGAGTCAAAGATAACTGGGGAGGACCTCTTTCTGAGAGGACCTCTCAGAAAGACTCATCTGAGAGGTCCTCTCATCACACACACCTCATCAAACAATGTATTAAACACATTCTCAAACTCCTTGCAGACATCACACTCTCAGGCAAGGCATTCCAATCATTCACAACTCTGCACAAAAAAAACCTGCCTCTCACTCCCCTACTCACACCCTCTTTATACAGTTTCCAGGGATGACCTCTGGTTCTCCCCTGATCTCCCACTATTCTCTGCAGAACTTCTCCACCATTGATCCTATAACAACCCCTTACCAACTTGTAGGTCTCTATCATATCTCCCCTCTTCCTCCTGTCCACCAGACTCTGCAAATTACATCTTCTCAATCTTTCCTCATACTCGATATTCCAGAGGTAAGAAACTACCTTAGTCAGTCGCCTTTGGACCCTTTCCAACATCTCCTCATCCTTCTGAAAACCCGGTGACCAAATCTGGGCACAATAGTCCATGTGTGGCCAAATCAAAGCCTTATACAATGAAACAAGAATCTCCCTACTTCTACACATCAGTGTCCTCCGCAACATTTCCAGAAGCCTTTGTGTTGTCTTCACAATTTTGGCTATGTGTCCCCTAAATTTCAGATCCTTATCCACTATCACTCCCAGATCTCTTATTTCCTCTACTTCCAACAATATATTCTCACCAAGCATAAATTCTGCATCCCATCTTTGTTTTCCAAATTTTAAAACCTTACATTTTGCAACATTGAACTCACATCCCCATTTGCTTGCCCAATCACTCAATTTATTCAAGTCTTCTTGCAAGGCCACAACATCTTCACTACTCTTTATGGTTCGTCCCAACTTTGCATCATCTGCAAACAACTGAATATCTCCATCCAAATCTTCACCTATATCATTAATATACAAGTTAAACAGCAATGGACCTAAAACAGACCCCTTAGGCACTCCACTAGTGACTTTCCTTTTCCTGGATCTCTCCCCCATATCGCTCCCCCATACACAACTTGTTGATACCTATCAGATGGCCAGTCTCCAATCCAATGCAATAATCTAATATTCAACCCCCATCTGCTCTAGTTTGACTGTCAACCTATCATGAGGTACTCTATCAAAAACCTTTGCGAAATCCAAGTTTATTACTGTGTATCCTTTTCCTCTGTCCAAGGAAGCAGTCACTTTATTTTGCGCATCAATTTATTACTATGGATGAGACTTGGATTCACCAGTACACACCAGAATCCAAAAAGCAGTCAAAACAGTGGACAAAAGTCAGTTGTTCAGTGCCAAAGAAGATGAAGTCATGGCATCAGTGTTTTGGGAAGTTAAAGGCATTTTGTTTATTAATTATCTTGAAAAAGGTAAAACAATAACCAGGGAATATTATTCTGATCTTTTAACCAAATTGGATGAAAAAATTCGTGAGAAAAGACCCGGTTTGCAGAAGAAAAAAATCTTTCATCAGGACAATGCACCTGCCCACAAAAGTGTTTTGGCAATGGGAAAATTAAGGGATCTGCACTATGAATTGTTGGAGCATCCACCCTATTTCCCACATTTGGCTCCCTCTGATTTCTATCTCTTCCCAAAACTAAAAATCTTCAATCGCTGGTCAGCGTTTTTCTTTGAATCAAGAGGTGATTGCAGCTGTAGAGCGGTATTTTGCAGATCTTACTGAGGACCACTACAGAACGTGATAATGGCGCTGGAGCATCACTGGAATAAATTCATTAGTCTTAAGGGAGATCATGTTGAAAAATAAAAATCATTTTAAATTATAAATTCTTTTTTTCATTGTTAGGCCGAGAACTTTTCAGACCACCCACATATTTCTACTTGAACTATATATTTTCTCCAACTTTTAAAAGAGCAAAGAACTACAATATATGAAATAACATATGGATACTTCCAGACTCAGGCAGGAGATGGTGCATAGTGGTCAAAATTGTCCATTTGCTGTAAAAAATTCTTAATTTAGTAGGTTTTTAATTTTTACAGTTATTTTTGTTCAGGAACACCCCTTTTTATAATGTCATTGGCTTTTTACTCAATTTTTTAGGGCATTACTAATGTTTTAAAGACAGATACATCAAGAATATATGGGAAGAATACTTTTGGACATACCTTTGTAGGATGCTCCTGATTGTCTTTTTATTCAGTGACATCCCGTATGGCGATATATATTTGTATGACTGAAAGGAGGGAGGGTGTTGGAGATGGGGAAGAATTGCAGGTGAGGCATGCAAATTTTAAAACCCAGGTTTTATGAGTGGGCTGAGAATTCTTTGGAAAGAAGGTGAAAAATAGAAATTTTTTTGGGGGAAAGGAGTATAGAATACAATGGAACAAGATTAGGGATGGAATAATAATAATTATTATTATTATTCCGGGCAACTCCAAGGAGTCGACAGACTCATCAAGGGAGGCCCTAATATCTTGTCAAGAACAACTATTCAACATTCACACAGTATCTATCATACCTCGCCTTGAACTCATTCACGGTCATAGCACCCACAACAGACTCTGGCAGCTTATTCCACTCATTCACCACTCTCCAAGTAAAAAACCTAGCTCTAACACCCCTGCTAACCACATTCTTGCCCAGCTTCCATGTATGGTCCCTAGTCCTCCCACCACCAGTCCTATTCTCAAAAATATCTTCTGGATTAATCTTATAGAAACCCTTCAGTAATTTGAATGTCTCAATCATATCACCCCTTTTCTGCCTATCGACCAATTTTTGCAACCCACCAATCTTCAACCTGTTCTCATAACGTTCATTCCACAGATCTGCTATCATCTTTTTCACTCGTCTCTGGATCCTCTCCACCTCCTCCCCATCAAGAAGAAACTCTAGCGCCCATATCTGGGCACAGTAGTCTAGATGGGCGTCTTATCAAGACTCGATACAGAGGAACAATAACTTGTTTGTCTCTGCTTGTTAAAGTATTTTTCAGAAGCCAAATGATTTGATGAGCCGATTTAGCCACTTTTGCAATGTGCCCCCTAAACTTCAATTCCCTATCCACCAACACTCCCAAATCCCTGGCCTCATCAATCTCTTGGAGTACAGTTCCACCAATGTGATATACTGCTGCTAATCTTTTCACCCCAAAATGCATAACCTTACACTTTGCCACATTAAATTGACATCCATTTTCCCTAGCCCAGTCCTCCAACCTATCCAAATCATCCTGCAAAATTTTGACATCTTGGGCACTCACAATTGCTCTACCCAACTTTGCATCATCAGCAAACAAGTGAACACTTTCTCTCAGATCCTTTCCTATATCATTGATGAACAAATTGAAAAGTAGTGGTCCAAGAACAGAACCCTGCAGCACACACTAGTCACAAGCCGTCTTTTGGACTCAACTCCTGAATAAACCACTCTATGGTATCTCACCATCAACCTCCCTCCTATCCATCTCACCAACCCTATATCCATCCCCATCTGCTCCAGTTTACCGATTAGCGTTCCATGTGGTATCCTGTCAAAGGCCTTAGCAAGGTCCAGTAGAATCACTGTAAACCCATTACCCTTATCCAGTTCAGCCGTCACTGTGTTATAAAACGTGAGCAAGTTACTGAGGCATGATCTACCTTTCACAAAACCATGTTGTCCCCCATACAATATCCCATTTCATCTATCCAATCCTGTATTCTTTTCTTGACTAATTTCTCCAAGACCTTGACAATGATTCCTGATATGCTAATCGGTCGGTAATTTACAACAGCAGTCTCTTGGAACCTCCTTTATGCAGTGGAACTATTTTCCCCTCTTTCCATCCCCTCGGGACTAACCCAGACCCAAGACTTAAATTAAACAAAATGGTCAAGGGTACTGACAATTCTTTAGCCGCTTCATGTATACGACACGAGCTGGTATACCATCCAATCCCACAGATGAATTGACATTGAGGTTTTGTAATAGACTACTCACCTCCACTTCATTCACCACAATTCCCATATAATCTATTGCTTCATTCATTTCTGCAATGTTACCACCTGGATGATATATTCTTGCAAAGTGCTCGCTCAGTAACTCAACTATATCAACTGATTCGGTTACCTCCCTACCATTGGCATTCTTTAAAATCATTCTGCCATATACATTTTTTCTTTTACTTGCAACATATTGAAAAAACTGTTTAGGATTCTCTTTAGCCTGCATGGCCAATGTTCTTTCGTAATCCTTTTTTGCTTTTCTTACCACACTCATTACCGTTCATGTGCCTGCCAGTCATCTTTCTCTTTAAATTCCCTCCATAGTTGTTTTTTTGCAGCTCAAGCTTAATGGTGTTATTCATCCATTTAACACCTACTTGATTTATTATTCGGACTCTAGGTATACAGTCAGCCATTGCTTCATGCAAACACTTCTTAATCACCTCCCATGCACTGTCAACTTCTAGCCCTTGCAGTTGTACATGCCATGGCACTGAATCAATCAAACTCCTAAGCTTGTCATACTTACCAGCCTGATAATTCCACATGTACCCTGTCTTAATTGTAAATTCCACAGCTTTAGCCACCTCCCAAGTCAAGACATTATGATCACTCTCATCAATTGGTGGCAATGTGGTCATATTAGTTATAGCCAAATCCTCAGATGCAATTACTTGGTCAAGCACTCTCTGACCCCTAGTATTTTCCATTACATGCTGTCATAGATAGTTATCCCTTAATAACTGCATAAAATCCATTTCCTTCCTCCCGTGTGTCCTCTCGTCACTCCAATCAATGCTACCATAGTTGAAATGTCCCATAATAATTACTCTCCTTCCACTCATTTTTTCTATTTGCTTGTGCATACTATCTCCACCATCTTTTCCATTACCTGGTCTACAGCAGCACCCAATTGTATATTTTGTTCTGCTCTATGTATCGCTCCACTCGCTCAACAGTGCAATCTCACTCATTGCATCTATCTCATCTTTTTTATTATCTGTTAAGATTAATTTGCTCTTTATTAATACCATCATTCACACTTTCTACATTCATGCCCTCGCAGTTCTCTGGTACAACCTCGCAATTTCTTATCATAATAGGGCGTGACGTATTTTGATAGTGCATCGTCTTCGGAGCTCTTATGCAAAGTGGAGGCTATGTCATGTTGGCTTGGTGTTTTTATCTTGGGTGCATTTGTGTTGTTTACTATTGGTCAGAATCATGACCTATTTATGTTTTGAAGCTTCCAACTCTCAGAGATTATATAGGGGCGATGAACGTTTGAGTTTTTGTGACATTTTATGGCTATCGTTTCCGATATTCTAAGCATTGTTTCATTTTCCTGTATGTATATTATTATAGCTTTGTCGATTTGTGGGGTATGTTTCTGTTCAAGAGCGTGGATTCTGCTATTTCTGTTTTTCTTTTGGATATTTCGTTTCTTATTGTTTAAATGTTCTGGAATTGGTATGTTGCAGTCACAGAAGTGTTCTTGTAATCTTGCCCATAAAGATCTGATCATGGAACCTGTGTAGGCGACATCACAGTCTTGTTAGCAAGGAAATTTGTAAACTACATTGTGTGGTGTTCTAGTATTTCTTTGTATGTGTGAGATTTTGTAGGTTTTAGAATGTTGCCAATTTTTGGTTCGTGGTGAACACCAACTTATATTCGATGAATTTAAAAATGTATTTGTAGGCTTTGTGTGTTTTCTGGATGTATGGCAGTTTGATGATTTTTTTTGTGTTGGGAAACTTGTTTTGGTTGTTAAAAATGAATGTGTATTTAGAGGAGTAACAAAAAACTTTTTCCAGAAATAATACCTATAATTAATTTCATAGATTTCCAAAATCACTTTATTTTTGTGGTATACAGATCATAGTGGTGAGCACTAGGAATAAGTTGAAATTTGTTATATAAGCACTAGAGAATAAGTTGAAATTGTTATAACTATTAATATATTTTTTATTACAGAATATTAAAATATATCTAGCAGCTGTAATAGCAGTTTTTTTTTTAATTAACGTAAATTCAAGATTTAAATTTTTTCTTAATGAACTGTTTCTGAGAAAACCAGATCAGATGGCATTGATATTTTATAAACTGTCCTCATTAGGTGTTCTTGAGTACATTATTACATTATAACTCATTACATTATTTTTGGTTGGATGTAGGTACATGTTTGTGAGTCCTTATTGCTTTTACTGCCATCACTCCCATTGGCATTGCACTGTCACTCTTTAACTGTACTACAGTTACCCAGAGGCATCAGTATATAGTTGTCACAATGTACGGAGTCGATACATTGCTGGCATTTGTTCTATAGATGGGAATGCATATATTTTTTTTTTTTTCTGAAAATATTAATTGGGCACACATTTGTTCTCTTCATTAAAAAAAAAAGTTCTGAGGAAGTTTATATTTTTTTAAAAGTCTTTATAAATAAGTAAGCCGGCCTGGTTGGCTGAGTGGTTAGCGTATGTGCTCTCCAGCCAAAAGGCTGTGGGTTCGAATCACACTGTGGGCATGGATGTTTGTGATTTTCTGTGAAAAATAGTAGTGGTGGTGGTGGAGGAGGACAATAGATGACATTGGTGTAGATGCAGTTCACTGTAGTTGGTGGATTGAGTGGTGAAGATGGTAAGTTATAGAATAAGTGCCCTCCCTTGATGAGTCTTTGGACTCCCTGGAGGTGTCAAGTAATAATAATAATATAATAATAATAAATGCAGGCTGTAGACATACTTAAAAATTAGTTTTATCAGAATGTTAAAATTAGAGGTTTTGATGGGGAAATGACTTTTATCATCTAGTGTGAGACCACTAGCCTTCTTGTTGGCAGTCTGAAGTGGCTCAAAAAGTACCAGTTCAGTCTCTAGAGTAAAGTTACTGAATTATCTCTGGCTAATCCTCAGTGCTTGAACATATGATGGATTTACAACATTTCACTGATAGAATTCCCTTTAACAAGAAAAATAAAAATAGTGTGCCTCCTACGATGAGTCCTGGACTCCTTGTGGGTGTCATAATAATAAATTGGGACAGGCTTAAGTATAGGTACTAATGTCAAGAGTGTATATTCTCAAAAGACCTGTAAATGTATACATTAACATGATGAGGAGAATCCTTATATAGGCTTTTTCAGTTGAAGGTGAGTTAGCTGATCTCATACGGTGGTAGCAGGGTTTTTCTCCCAGAAACTCGAGTTTTTCATCCCGTGTACAGACAAATCGGCCTTCAGAAACCGCAATTTACAGACAAAAAAATACTATTGTTGTTGGTGATGATGGGCGATAGATGGCGTTGATGATAATAGTGTCGTAGTTGGAGAATTAAGTAGTAGTGGAGAGGATGAGATGTATTTAGTGAAGTAGAGTGGTTTGCCCTCCCACGATGAGTCCTTGGACTCCCTGGAGGTGTCACGTGGTAATAATAATAATTATAGCCTTAAAAATTTAACCTTTCATATTTGTGATTATTACTGTTGCATGAGCAACTCCATAGAGTTTGAAAACTCACTGCAGGAGGCCCATTCTAACCACTGTTAAAAGGCATTGTATTAACAGTGCTTGTTGTACATTTTAAAATGTATTCACTGACAAACATTCAAATCTTCAAATGAAAAATCTAGCTCCATGCCCTTTCTAAGTACACTGTTGTGCAACTTCCAGAGTGAACTACTAAATTATATAATACAATATAAAGTTATATTGTAATAGAAATATATTTTTATAAAGATGATCTGCTGTGTTCTTTCCTATCCTGTCATTGAAAAATTTCTTCTCCTATAAAACCTCTTTAGTAAGTTATGTTTTTATCATATTTCCTCTTTTACACACTATCAGCCAAATTTTGCTGATAGTGTAAAAAGTCTTCATAGTTAGCATTCCAGAAACCTGCTACCATCTTGGTCACTTCTCTCTCTCTCTCTCTGGTTTGCTCTACCACTTCTTCATCCCCAAGAAACATATGTGACTTGTCAGTGTTTTTAACTTGCACACTAATATTTTTTGTCAGTGTGTTTCTCAACATTCAAAGGATCCTTTGAGTTATTCTCACATTTGCAGCATGTCTTCTGAATTTCAACTCTTTACTATCCTCCCAAAACTTGGTTGCATCAGTTTTCTTGATGTGACTTGCAATATCTCAATATCTTCACAGTATATTCTTAATTAAAAGAACATCAAATGGGTATGCAAAAAAAAAGTTAAAACTTTATTTTCCAGTAGATAAATTATTTTAATCACCAGTGCAGCAGCAGTTAGTCAGTTTTTTTTGGGGGGGGGAGGGGGGTTGAAACCAGTGAAGTCATCTTCATTAGATGATATATGCATTTATATTATCTTTTTTTAAAAAAATCGTGAAAATAAGTAATTAAGGAATGATCCATTACAATAATCAAACACTGTACTTTTATGTAGATTTGATCACACCATTCTTGATTTTAAAATAATTTTACACTGAGTTTTTTTATGGATCTTCTTCAGAGCATACAAAACTTTTGTATGACCCTATAGAAGCCAAACAGCCCAGATGGTGAAACTTGTTGGCATAATTTATCATTAAATTCATTGGTCCATAAAAAAAACCCAGTGTAATATTATTCTAAAATTAAGTTAATGGCCAAAAAAATATACTCACAATGAATACCATTCTTGGTTTATTTGACTGATATAACAAGGATCAAATGAGAATGAACTGAAGGTATTTAGGATATTAAGAAATCAGTATGAATATAGCCATGGGATGAGATACCAGCTCATGTGTTATGGGCAAGGCCAAGAAAAATGGAAGTGTTCTGACCAAGCAGTTTCAAGTTCCAGCACTAGCAGAATCACAAGGAAGTGCAAAGAAGACAAGGTAGTCTTCTAAGCACAGAGGTAGACGGAATGAAATAAGGAGTTGATTTGATATGGTTGGTGCTAGACAGTGAACAGATGTTGACCAGCAGCAACTTGTGTGTGTGCAGTGGAAGTATCCATGAAAATATATGTAGAAGAGGCAAAGACGGAAACAACACATCTACAAGATAAATGAGTGGTCTTCAGGAATGGTGTCAATAATACAGAGGATAATAGAGTTTTAACTGTATTATCCTCTTCTTTTTGCACACCATTATGTTGCTAGGCTATGCAAAGGGTGTGCCACATGGCTTTGAACTTGGCTATATTGATACATTATATCAATAGGATATTGCATAAAACCCTAGTATATAAATAAATAGGAACAAATGGAAATGGACATGAAGCTGGTGACATGAATAACAGATGAAGAGGCATCAGGCAGTAGTGTATGGTGGAGATGAATGCCCTTTCATTCAGTTCCACTATGTGCTACTCCATTAGTAGTGTGCCATATGGCTTTAAACTTGCAGCATGTCTTTGAATGGTCCACTGCCATTCAATGCGTACTTGAATGACTTGAGGGAGGGAATATCTAATTGCTTACTAATGATGATGAAATGAGGAGTGAAATAGCTAATAAAGATGATGTTGAGATCTTGAGGGATGATTTGAATAGACTGACAGTATGAACTAAAGATTATGGTTATCAGTTTATTATGGCAAAGTGTAAGGTTAAGTACTTTGGGACTGAAGAGATTGCAAGCTATGCATTATTGTTATTTTTTGGACATCTCCATGGAGTCAGACTCATCACAGGAGGAGGCTCACTCTAACCATTGTTCACACAATACTTATATCTCTCTTTGACCTCATTCACTTACAAAAAACTCATAACCATGTCTGGCAACCCATTCCACCATATTCATGAGGCTATATTGATACATTATATTATACATTATCAATATAATGATACACTTTATATTATACTGATGGTAATCTGCTTCAGGAAACTGAAGGTATCTGGGAGTGATGGTGGAGGGGAGCTGTAATTCATAGATCATATCACAAAAGTGGCAGAACAGTTCGAAGGATATCTTTGATGCTAAGAAACATACTGACAAGCAGGAATATGAAAGTTAGGCAACCAAATTTGGTTGCCTGACTTTCTGGTTTGGTTGCCTATGGTCTAGTGACCAAGCATGGAACTTTTTCAAGCAACTTCAGTCCTCCAATAAGTGGGGAGCTGATCTCACATCTGGCAATGATACTCACTTCCTACCCTTTTACAATCGCAAATATCCATACTCACAGTGGCAGGATTGGAACCTGTAGCCTGTTGGTTGCAGTGAGTATGCTATCTAATTAACACACTTTAATAGTACTACTTGAGTAGTACTATTAAAGTGTGTTAAACCTGCTTTATTTTATTACTAGTAAATGTTTACACTGCTGGGGGGGGGGGGGAGATGCAGTTATTATCTTATAAAGGGCTTATGTTGCATTTTCTTATTTTTTGCTGTTTTGGTATTATTTATATTACTTTGGTTATGATACATACTTAAAATCTTAGAAATGAAAAAAACACCACCATTTACAAAAAAACGCTGTCTATCATGTTATGTCCTCTTTGCTTTATCTGCTATTTATAGTGTGATCTTGTGATCACTTCTTGAGATATTCCATTCTAATGGAAAGAAATATTCCAATGAATATAATGAAAGATTTTCATCAGAGTGAAGAGAAAGGACAGTTTGAGGAATTGTAAAAGATGAAATTAATTTATTTAGAATATTAAGTGCTCTAGATATCAATATTATTATTATTACAGGTATCTCCATGGAGTCAATAGACTCATCGCAGGAGACCCAAACTATCAAAACAATATCTATCATATCTCTTCTTGAATTCATTTACAGAAGAAGAACTCACAACTGAGTCAGGCAATGCATTCTACTCATTCACCACCCTCCAGGCAAAAAACCTCATAACCTGATGCAATAACAAACTTGAACAATTCAACTATATCAGACGGAAATTTTTGAGTAAGTAATTCTATTGTTTCTTTATGGGGAATGTTAATGAAGAGGGAGACAATATCGAAACTGATTAACAAGTCAGTTTTTGATAGTTGAATGTCTTTAATTTTTGTGTGAAACTCAGTAGAATTTTTGATTAATTTTTGTTATTGCATCAGGTTACTTCACCTGGAAAGGTCAAATTTACAAGCAAGAGGAAGGAACAGCAATGGGATATCCTTTATTACCAAACCTAGCAAATTTGTTTCTAGAACACCTTGAGGAAAAAATATTCACTTTTGAACCCAAACCAAAAATTTGGCTAAGATATGTCGACGACGTATTTGCAGTATGGAATCATCCCGAACCTGAATTACAACTGTTTCTAGATAAAATTAACCTTCTTCATCATCGCATCAACTTTACGTTAGAAAAAGAATCTCCACAGGGTATCTCTTTTTTGGATTTACACATCAAAAGAAAAGAAGACGGTTCAATCGCCACTTCCGTCTTTCGCAAGCCTACATTCTCAGGTCGCTACATTCACAATTCTTCTGCTCATCATCCATCTCAGAAATCTGGCATTATTAAATCACTAGTTTCCAGAGCACACAAATTCTGCTCCTCTGAAGAATCTTTAAACCAGGAATTATAAGTTATCAAAAATACAGCCATCCTAAATGGATATAATCCCAAAACAACTCAAAAAATCATCAGTCACTTCTGCATACATCAAACCAGACAGGAAGAAGTGCATAGGATTCCCATACCTTACGTTAAAGGCATCTCAGAACGTCTTTCTAAAATTATGAAGAAATACAATTTTGCCACTACTTACAAACCTATCAACCAAATTTACAACTTGTTACCTTCTTCTAAGGACAAACTCTCACCCTTAATGTTACCTGGTGTTTATGAGATTCCAGGCTCATGCAAATTATCTTACTTTGGACAGACAGGTAGGTCTGTTCAGAAACGCATCTCGGAACATCAAGACCACATTCGTCTTCTTAAACCGCAGAAATCTGGCCTCTCTCAACACGGAATTGAAAATCCAAACCATAGGATCCATTGGGAAAAGGCTAAACTTTTACATAGATCTTTATTTAAACATGAATGTTTATACAAAGAAAGTTCTGAAGCCCTACTACACAGACCAAACCTAAACCGCAACGACGTTCTTACTATTCCTAAAGTATGGGAAATTATCATACAAAACTGTGTTAAATAATTAACGTTGTTTTTTTTTTTTGTACTACTTTAGCACGTTATGCACGTTTTCATGAGATTCTATTGTAATCATGCGCCCTAACTGTA
The DNA here is from genome assembly GCF_054136105.1 of Typopeltis vanoorti. Lineage (NCBI taxonomy): Eukaryota > Metazoa > Arthropoda > Arachnida > Uropygi > Thelyphonidae > Typopeltis > Typopeltis vanoorti. Next base: position 87,384,457 of record NC_143564.1, on the reverse strand, counting down.
TGTTATTCCTAATTTTTGTTTAAATACTGTACTGATGATGTCTTAAGATACTTAGGATGAAATATTTACAATTAAATAATTTTCACTGTGGTTTATACGTGTGTTTCTTTTAATGATGATCGCCCCACAGGTTTCGTTATTTAAAAAAGCCTACCTTGTTTGTCTTCCTAACCATGGGGACACATTCTGATATTGCTTTTCTCAGATACCTGCAGTTTTATCCCATGAACTGCTAACATCTTTCCCCTGTAATATGTTCTGCCCATGGGATGGCTGTAAGCTCACTCCAAAGCTTGTTATAATTGCCTAACCTGTAGTTCCATATATACCCCTTCTTAAGAGAGAAATCCACAAATTTTGCAACCTCCCAAGTCTATACCACATGATCGCTCTCACCAATTGGAGGTAACAAGGACATCTTACTTATGCATATGTCCTCTGAACCAATGACCAGGTCCAACACTCTCACACTACATGTCCCTTCAGTTATGTGCTGTTTCAAGTAATTATCTCTTAGAAGATGTACGAATTCCATTTCCTTTTTGCCACGTGATATTTCCTCCTTCCAATTGATATCACCATAATTAAAATCGCCCATAATAATCACTAACCCTGTACTCACTGCACTAATTTGCTGATGCATGAATTCAATATCACTTCCTGTACCCCCCCCTGACCTATAACAGCAACCAACTATATATTTGGTTGCGTTGGTCACTATTTCACACCAGACCACCTCAAATGAACTATCATTCACATGTCTATCCTCTTGATATACTACTTTCTTTGTTTGGCTGCAACTCATCAGCTATCATCAACAGAACTCTCCCCCCCCCCCCGGTCTATTGGAATCGAATGTGATGGGTATAGTATTTTCAAGGAGGATAGAGAAGATAGCTTCTCTATCCTCCTTGAAAATACTATACCCATCACATTCAATTCCAGTAACCACATCTTCTGCTGACAGCCAAGTTTCACTAATGCCTACAACTTTTGGTGAGACTGCACTGGCTAATGCCAAAAATTCTTCCCTCTTGTTTGGAATGCTTCTTGCATTAGTATACAAAAATTGCAGATTCCCTATAGTTCTTGTGCCAGCTTTAGAACTGATATACATGTCACTAATTTCAGTAGTCCCACGCCAATTTTTATCCACTCTATTCTGCAATTTATTCCGCGAATAAGGATCAACAAATATACAATCACTGCATAAGTTTCTCCCTCTTACACTCAACCTTTTCAATATTAGTTTCCTCTGCCCAATTATTTCAACTTGTTCAGAAAACAGTAACTTCTTCAATTGCTTATGACCTTCCATGTTCAGATGCAACCCATCTCTTGCATACAGGCTGTCTTTTGCCTTCAAACACACTCCAGACATCAACATATTTCAGACCTCTTTTTTGCACATTCTTGCAATCATATCATTCATTATCATTGCTCATATACTTAACTCATAATTGTCAAAACGAGGCAGCACACACACACACACTATCCTCCCTTTGACACTTTTCTTCTTCACAATATCTAACAATGTTCTTAAATTTTTTGTTACCCAATTAATACTACCACTCAGGTCATTTGTACCCACCATAACTATCATCTTTTCTGCATCATGCCCTTTCTTTATCGCTAAAGCCACTCTCTCTCTCTCTATCATTCCACCAGCCAAGCACTCCTCAGGCATACTGCTCTCCATACCCTTAATCATAGAATCACCATATATTGTACCACTCATAACTTCATTCAAGTACAAACAAACATCACTCACAGCCTCATTTTCTACGCTATTCAGCATGACTCTCCCGGTTTCATTACTTTCCCTCAATGCTCTTTTACTTACTTCCTCACTCTCACGACATCTCGTTTATTCTAGACCTCTTGTGCTTTCATTCTGTTGACTCCCAATCACTCCCATACTATTTATTACTTCATCTATCACCAAAGACTCTCCCATACTTAATCCTGTTCTAGTTACTTCAGCTAAAAGTAATCTCCATAGTCCTAATTTCTCTATCCAACACATTTAACTCAGTTTTAATTTCCAGAACTTCCTTACTGAGCACTTCCAATTCCTCTTGCAGAAGATGAAGGTCACTTTTCATTTTCACGAACTCCTGCCGTCTGCTTCCATTCCTAATTGCTCCAGTCTATCCTGATACTTCTCACATACATCGATGTTTTTCATTCTTCTCATTTAGCCAAACAGTCCACAGATCCTTCGTATTCTTCGCCACATACATATAGCAGTTTCTGCAACGCATCCATTGCAAAAAATCCAAGGCAGAGCCAGACTTTCGTATAGAAGTCCTCCGAGCCACTGACGTAGTCTCTTGTTGGATGCCATCTTTAGATGCTGAAGTAGTGAAACAAACAAGCAGCAGTGAAAACACAATATATACAACAGAGTTTCAAACAATAACACCACTGAAGGACACTGGTATACAATTGAAGCACAACTGCAGCACAATTTGAGACAAAAAAGCCTCACTATACTTTAATTTAAAAACAAGATAAGAGATTACATTACATGTATTAAGAAAGTCATTCAGTATTTAGGATATTAACTGTGTACTACGCAACTGGCAGAGCCACTGAAGTTGTTAACTAATGAAATTCTGATAGTAGTACCATTGCATAAAGGTACTAAAATGGAAGTAGCAATGATGACTTTATTAATAGGTAAGATTTTCAAAATATTGGTAAGGGTTCACATACAGGAATGGCCGGATGATGATAAAATTCTTTATAGAAGTCGCAATGGACTTGCTTCAGTAATATGGTCACTTTTGCATAATAAGGTTACAGAAAAAATAGACAATATTTCTGGATTTTGAAAAAAGCATTTAACAAGTTGCTGCATGAACAAATTGATATTTCAGCTGTAGTAAATGAGTTTAGATAACATTCATTTTTTTGTGCTCCCACTCACAAAAGGTTATTATAGTACATTCCTACCGTTGGCAGGCTAAGAATTTTTTTTTTCCATTTTTATTAATTTTATATATTTTTAAGTATCTTTTAAGCAGTCCAGAAATCCTGCTGTAGATATTTTTTTTTTATTTATTATATTTTTTGACATAATCTGGAAACTGTTCAAGAAACCAAACATGGAACTTTTTCAAAAACACTTCAAGCTTCCAATAGACAGGTCTCACACTGGGCGATGAAATTCATATCCCAACTAAAGACAATCACGAACTTCTATGCCCATGGCTGGATTCAAACCTACACATATAGGAATTCACAAACTGTGAATGAATTGCAGGGAGATCTGCAGTTGTTTGCACATAATTCAAAGCAGAGAAGAGTTACTATAAATGTCACTGATGTTGTGTCAAATCTTCTTGGGGAAGATCCCGAACAGACTGAAAATGTTCTTATAGTCTACATCTATAAGATGTAGACAAGAAAGTTTATTATTAATCTAAATAACAATATTTTAACCTATGTAGTTGACAGTTTAAAAAAAATAGAAATAATAATGGATTCATATGCAAGAAACAAAGCACGGCCACAATAAAATAGATATTATTATCATCATTATTATCATCTGACCTCCATGGAGTCAGAAACTCGCTGTGGGAGGTACACACTATTGCACACAGTGCTCATCCAACCATGCCTTAAACTGATTCAATGTGTCTATATTCAATACACACACACATAGGCAATGCATTCCACTCACCAACCACTCTGTATGCAAAGAAGCTTCTCCTCTGCTCACACCCTCCAGCAAAGGCCTCTTGTTCTATACCCCCCTCTCCTATTCTATGAAAAATCTCTTCCATGTCAACTTGATAACAACCCCTGACTAGTTTATATGTTTCAATCATATCCCTTCCTCTCCTATCAACGAGGCTTTACAACTTACATTCTCTCAATCTGTCCTCATACTCCGTATTTCAAAGACCACTGACCAACTTTGTGAATCTTCTCTGAACTCATTCCAACATATCCTCATCACCATGAAAACCTGGCGACCAAATCTGTGCACAATAATCCATTTGAGGCTGATTAAGGCCTTATACAATGGCATCATAACCTTTATATTTCTGCATGTCAGGGTCCTCTGCATCATTGCCATTATCTGAAGTGACATCTTCACAACTTGTGCAATGTGGCCCCTGAATTTCAGGTCCTTGTCCACCCTCACTCCTAGATCTCTCATCTTCTCTACGTCCTTTAAAGTTTCACTACCAAGTGTATACTTTGCATTCCATTGTTGCTTACCAAATCTCAAAACCGTACACTTTGCAACATTGAACTGATCGTTCCACTTACTTGCTCATTTATGCAATCTATTCAAGTAAAGCCATAACATCTGCTTGACTCTGCATTGCTCTCCCCAGTTTTGCATCATCTGCAAACAGCTACATATCACTAGTTAAACCCATCCCAATATCATTAACATACAAACTGAACAACAATGGTCCCAAAACTGATCCCCTAGTGACCTTCCTCTTTCAGGATACTGCACTCCATATACAACTTTCTGATACCTATCTGACAGCCAATCACTGATCCAATTCAGGTGTGTTATCTAATAGTCTGCCGTGTAGCAGTCTATCAAAAGCTTTTGCAAAATCCAAGTACACCATTGTATATGCATCTTCCCTGTCCAAGATATTTGTCACCTTGTTATAGTACATAAGTTAGTAAAACATGACCTCCCTTTAACATACCTATGCTGATAACCACAGAGAATACTGCTGTTATCAACACGTTTCTGTATCCTACTTCTCACCAATCTCTCCAGTACTTTCAACTCCAGATATACAGATTGGCCAGATATAATTTTAAGCTACAGCCTTATCACCGCCTTTATACAGTGGGATAATTTTACCCTCCTTCCACACCTTTGGAAACTATGCTGTAATAAGACATTTATTAAAAAGGCATGCCAATGCTAATTCCCTGGAACATTCCCTTAAGATGTGTGGTGATATGTCATTGAATCCTATCGCCTTATTGATAAACCTCCTGCTTGCTCACAATTAGTCCATCCTCTCTTATGTCCTCTACACTTAAATTCCTTATGATTCCACTCTAATCAGGATGAAATCCTTATAAATTGATCACTAAATACTTCAACAATGTCTTCTGCAGCAGTTTCTATTTTCGTCCATTAAGATCGTCTTACCATGATCATTTTTTCTTCTACTTACCACATATCTAAAAAAAAACTCTGGGGTTTTTCTTCACCTGATTTGCCAATTTTTGCTCATATTGCACACTTTAATTTTCCTTATTGAGTCACTCTCCTGGCTTCTTCTTTATACTCTTCATGTAACTGATTTTTACCATTATTTGTCTTGTATTTCCTCCAAAGTACCTTCTTCTTCTTCTTCTTCCAGATTTCATGCTTAAGCTCCTTATTCATCCATTTTACACATACCCTATTTAACCTTTGGAATACATTCACACATTGATGCTGTTATGTATTTCTTTCAGTTCTCAAGTGCCATTTATTTCTTTACTGCTCAACTCCTTGTTCCAGCCTATAGCTCCAAGCTGTCTCCTAAGCTTGTCATAATCACCAGCATTATAATTCCTCATATATTCTTTCCTTACAAAAGTCTGCATATGGCTAGCCATAACACAGGTGATCACTTCACGATCACTGTCACCAACTGGAGGACAGCATGAAACCCTACTCACAATTGCATCCACTGATGAAATTATCAGATCTAAAACTCTCGATCTTTGCTTTCCCTCCTTTACATGCTACCTGAGATAGTTATCTCTCAAGAACTCGAGAAATTCATTTTCCTTATTCCCAAATGCTATCTCTTCATTCCAATCTCTACCACCATAATTAATATGAAATCAATACATAAAATAAAATGTCAAATACAAAAAAAAAAATATATATATATATATATATATATATATATTAATATAGTTTAAATGACTATAACACAGAGAATAAAAAAGAATAAGGTTTAATCGTGAAACACTACTAGTTTCGTTGAAAAAAATCAACTTCTTCAGGTGTCAAATACAAAGAATTATATAAAAAATAACAGAAACATTATAAAATAACAACAACAGATCTAATATAAAAAACTGTAGTACAGTTTAAAAAGGAAAACATGCTAAAGTTCCAATTGAAGTTAACTACGTGTGTGAGCTATCTCAAGAGCGCCAATACTGAACAGTAGAAATGTGGGCATCAGATAAATTGTAGCCGAGGCTGTTATTCATATGGGTTGAATCAAGAGATATTTCTTTAGATTCAAGTATCCTTCTCTCAAGTTCATCATAACAAGTATGTATATTGGATGTTTGAGACCAGTCTATGAGATGTTGGCCTTCGTCGGAGTTTACAGAGATTAGAATGTGGCTTGAGAGAGCACTGGCTCGGGTCCTATTGTAGGATATGTCTCTTTTGTGTTCAATACGTAAAAGGACAGATTTAGCAGTCTGACTGTAGTATGGTTTGCCACATTCACAAATGATCTTGTAAACTCCTGGATACTGAAGAGAGAGAGAGAGAGAGATGTTTTACTTTAGGTCTACTAAGTATGGAGCAAAGTTTAGGAAAAGTAGTAAAATATGTTTTAATGTTGAATGTCTTAAGAACTTTTGCCAGTTTGGGAGAGAGGGAGCTGATGTAAGGCAAAGATATATATGCTCTTGGGGAAGAAGAATCTTCAATAGTAGGTAAACGATGGTGAGAGATAAATTTTTCAATGTTCTTAAGAGTGAAGCCATTGTTGAGAAATCCTTTTTAGTAAATTAAGTTTCATTTTTATTCTCTGTTTCGTCTGTTAATAAAGATCTAGCTCAATGTTGCCAGGGTTGAAATAATACCAAATTTCTGCAGAGGATAGTGATGGGAGGAAGCATGAAGGTATCTGTCTGTGTGGGCTTTCTAAAAATTGAGATTTTGATATTTTCAGAACTTCTTGTAAGTTTTAAGTCCAAAAAAGCAAGACAGTTGTTGGATTCTAGTTATTATTATTATTATTATTATTACGGGTATCTCCATGGAGTCAGTAGACTCATCGCGGGAGACCCAAGCTAGCAAAACAATATCTGTCATATCTCTTCTTGAATTCATTTACAGATGAAGAGCTCACAACAAAGTCAGGCAATGAATTCCACTCATTCACCACCCTCCAGGCAAAAAACCTTGTTCTGACACCTTTGTTAACCACACTCTTCTTTAATTTCCAGAGATGACCTCTTGTTCTTCCATCACTATCACACAGCTGAAACATTTCCCCTGCATCAATCCTATAAAAACCTTTTAGTAATTTGAATGTTTCTATCATATCCCCTCTTCTTTGCCTATCAACCAATCTCTGCAATCCATCAATGTAGGGAGCATTTTTTATATCACTCACCAACTTGGTCACTCTTCTCTGAACCCTCTCCACAGCCTCCTCATCTCCAAGGAATCCAGGTGACCAGACCTGAGCACAGTAATCCAAATGTGGAAGTATCAATGCTTTATAAAGGGGAATAATAACCTCTTTATCTCTGGATGTCAGTGTGTTCCTCAACAACCAAGTAATCCTATGTGCAATCTTGGACACCTTAGCAATGTGTCCTCTGAACTTCATCTCCTTATCTACCAATACCCCTAAGTCCCTAGCCTCATCAATCTCTTGGAGTACCTTTCCATCTATATAGTACACAGCTGGTAATCTTTTAATCCCAAAATGCAAGACTTTACACTTTTCCACATTGAACTGACATCCATTTTCTTTTGCCCATTTTACCAGCTTATTTAAATCCTCCTGCATAGGTGAAAGTTGTTAAGATGATCTAGGAAAAATATTGAGGTTGTTTAAACCATGTTCCCAAATGAGGAAAACATCATCTATAAAACAGAACCAGATTTTGGGTTTAAGTGTTGAGGGATTAATCGCCTTTTCTTTGAAGTCTGCAAGAAATATATTAGCAAGTACCGGAGAGAGCAGACTACCCATAGCTAATCCTGAGTTCTGTTTCAAGATCTTATCCTCAAATTTGAAGTATCCTGAATTAACACAGTGAGGAAGTAAAGAAAAGAATTTCTTGGATAATTTGCTCTTGAGAAGATTGAGAACTTCTTGGGTAGGAACATTCGCGAAGAGAGAAACTACAGGGTTAGCCTAAAAGAAAGAGACACTTTCAAAGTTTTACAGAAAGAAGAGTTTTAATAGCATGGCTGAAATACTTACATGGCTAGTACATCCTGAAGTTTACATGGATAAGTTACAGGTGTTCTATGTGTGACCCTTTTGTAACACAACAAATATCAATGCGATAGTCCAGTTCTTCCCAAGCACTTCTCAGCATGTCCATGTCAACAGTCACAGCAGCTACTGTGTTGCGTTGTTTAAGATCGTCCACACTTGTAGGGAGGAACAAAAACTCTGTCCTTTATGTATCCCCATAAGAAGTAGTCGCAGGGTGTTAAATCTGGACTTCTTAGTGGCCAACATGTAAGAGCCATGTTCTGGGCGGTTGAACGTCCAATCCAACGCCAAGGCAAATTTTCATCCAGGTAATTTCTAACTTCAAGGTGCCAGTGCGGCATAGCGCCATCTTGGACATATATGAAATTGTCATTGTCTTGTAGTTGAGGCATCAGCCACTCACATAACATGTCTAGGTAGGTTATTCCACGCACTGTTTTTTCCGCAAAAGAATGGTCCATACACCTTTTTACGGGATACAGTGCAAAAAACGTTCACTTTGGGTAAATCCCTCACATGCTCCACTACAGCTCTCAGGTTTTCAGTTCCCCATATCCGAATGTTGTGTTTGTTCACTGTACCACTAATGTATATAAAGTTGATTCGTCACCAAAAATTAGCCGGTCAAAGAAATCATCACTTTCTTCACTCCGTTGCTGCATGTCCATACAGAATGAGTGACGGAGGATTTTGTCGTTTTCATCGAGGTTCTGCAATAATTGCAACCAGTAAAGGAACATTCGTAAACGTTTACGCAAGATATTCCACACAGTCTTTTGTGGAACTTGAAGTTGTGTTTATTAAATATACTGCCATATGTTTCAGTCGGAAATTAACAGACCATTGTCAGTGGCTTAAAAAACAGTTGTTACAAGGTAGAATGCAAACAATTGATTTATTCGAAATAGAATGAGCTGCAATGTTAAATTGCCAACAGCATTAATCATAACAGTGCAAAATAAAGTGCCCCCCCCCCACACATTACTATCTCAAGACCTCATGAAGTCAAAGACTCATCTAGGAGGTCATTTTTTCATACACACACACAGCTCACCGCAGCTTAAACACACTCAAATTGTCTGCAGACACCACGCTCTCTGGCAAGGCATTCCAATTCACAACTCTGCATGCAAAAAAACCTGCTTCTCACTCCCCTGCTCACATCCTACTTAAACAGCTTCCAGGGATGACCTCCAGTTCTCCCACCGTTTTCTGTAAAACCTCTCCAACATTGATCCTATAATAACCCCTTACTAATTTATAGGTCTCTATCATATCATTCCCTCTTCCTCCTATCCACTAGACTGTGTAAATTGCATCTCAACCATTCCTCATATTCGACATTCCAGAGATCAGAAACTATCTTAGTCAGTTGCCTATGGACTCTTTCCAACATCTCTTCTTCCTTTTGAAAACAAAGTGACCAAATCTGTGCACAGTAGTCCATGTGTGGAACTATTGTGCACAGATACAATAGAACAAGAATCTCCTTAATGATGTGGAGGACACTCGCTTGTAGAAGTGAGTGTCCTCCACATCATTCCCAGAATTCTTTGTGTTGGCCTCATAATTTTAGCAGTGTGTCCCCTAAATTTCAGATCCATATCCACTATCACCCCAAGATCCCTTATTTCCTCAACCTCCAACAATATATCTCCACCAAGTATAAATTCTACATCCCATCACAAATTTTAAAACCTTACATTTTGCAACACTGAACTCATATCCCCATTTACACAATTTATTCAAGTCTTTTTGTAAGGCCACAACATCTTCTCTATTCTTCATAGTTCATCCCCATCCAAATGTTCGTCAATATCATTAACATACAGGTAGATCAGCAATGGCCCTAAAACAGACCCCTGAAGCACACTAGTGACACAGATAGGCCTATAATTTGATGATCGAGTTCTATCATCTCCCTTATGAAGCAACACAATCTTGCCCTCCTTTCACTTCTTTGGAACTCGACCCAGTGCAAGACTTGTATAAAAAAAAATATGTGAAGGCAGATGCCAACTCGCTGGCACATTGCTTCAGAATATGGGGTGATATATTATGAAGTTCCCACAGCCTTATTAACATCAAGTTTGATCATTCCCCATATGCCTCTTGCTCACATCAGTCAGTCTCTCCTCCCCATCATCAACTTGTCACATTCACAAGAATGAAAGTAACCTTTATGAACTGCTCATTAAGTATCTGCAATATATCTTCTGAAGTAGTTGTCCTTACCATTTTCTCCAATCAATGTCATTTTTCCATAATCATTTTTTTTTTGCTGGCTACATATTGAAAGAACTCTCTAGGATTCTTTTTGGCTTCATTAACTAACTACTGCTCATACTTCACTTTTGCTACCCTTACCAACCAAGTCACCCTCCTTGCCTGGTCTTGGTAATCTTCGTGGAATTGGTTATTACCACTTCTCTTATGCTGCCTATACAATGCCTTTTTTCTGTGTATCACATGCTTAATCTCTTCATTCATCCATTTCACATCTACCTTATTTAACCTTCTGATCTTTGGAATACATTTAGACATTGCTACTACTAGATAGTTCTTGAATATCCACCAAGCTGATCCACAATATCCACCAAGATCTCTTTTTCAGCTAATGCCTCATTCCATGCTACACCTGCAAGCCATCTCCTGTGCTCTTCTTAATCACCAGCCTTGTAGTTTCACATATACCCTTTTCTCACAGATGTCCTCACATTGCTGGCAACCACCCAGGTAATCACTTCATGGTCACTATCACCAACTAGAGAGTGATTTGACACCTCATTTATAATTACATCCTCTGAGATGATCAAATCCAAGACCCTCAATCCTCGTATGCCCTCTGTTACATACTGTCTGAGGTAGTTGTCCCTCATAAACTCAAACTCATTTTCTTTACTTCCAGTTGATTTTGAGTGGAACCTGTGCATAGTAATTAAACAATAAAGTAACACGTAAAAACCACAGTGAAAGCTTTAATTAGTAAAAAGACAGATATTTCATACTAAAATTAATAGTACATCTTCAGTGTCTGTAACAGTAATAGGAATGGAATACAGGCAAACGTTCAGTGGATCACCAATTAAAATACAATTGTTACTGCATGCTAGGAAATAATAGAAATAACAAATTTAATCTATTAAGATGAATGGTTTTTTACATAAGATAAAAGTCTTCCAGTTCTTTGAGAGAGATATACAGTCATTTCTATTTAAATTTGGTCAGTGTCAGCTTTTATATATATATATATATATATATATATATATGACTTTTATATTAGTCAGCTTTATCCCACTGGACACTATGACTAGAGTCAATACTTTGCTGCACCGGACCAGACTTCAGAGGTTTGTTATAATCAATATAATATTGATGTTCTTTTATTCTTTTTTCCAAAGAACGGCCAGTTTGTCCAAAATTTCCGATGGCCCATTATCCACCACTGAAACCAGTGCTTTAGCATAGGGCCTTGATTTTGCTGTTTTTCCTTCATGCATTCCTTATCTTGATTTCTTACATAATATAGAACGCAATTTGTCAGGACTTCCTAGCAAAGATGCCAACAAACTACATTTTGAAGTTGTGACTTCGTTATTCAAAAGCAAATTACCTCCATGCAATTTATCAAATGCTGAAATTAAAGGTCTAACTTCTTTAAGAAAAGATAATACAATATCCATTTCTAAGGCCGATAAAGGAAAAGCTATTGTAATTATGAATAAGACTGACTATGAGACAAAAGTATCCAGCCTATTAGAAGACACCATGACCTACCAATTTGTGAATTAGTAATCCTACTAATTCACAAATTAAACAGCTAAATAAATTACTTTATGAGGTTATAAGTTGGTATCCAAATTACGTGGATACAATACGCACCTACTTTGGAAGAACTCCTTGTCTTTATGGACTCCCAAAAATCAACGAAAAAGGCTGTCCTGTACGACCTATCGTAAATTGCATTGACTCTCCAACTTATCGGATTGCAAAAGTATTATCACGTTCCTTAAGTGTGCTCTCACTGGTCATTCCAGATCCTATATAAAAAACTCAACAGATTTTCTTGAAAAAATCAAGGATATAAAAATTACAGATTCTGAAATATTAGTCAGTTTTGACATCATTTCTCTGTTCACCAATATCCCATTAACCGACACAGTCAATTCGTTATGTGAAGATTACCTTCCAGATACCGCAAAGATATTAGAATATGTCATCCACTCAGGTTATTTCAGTTGGAAAAACAAAATCTACAAACAACTTGAAGGTACTGCCATGGGTAGCCCTCTGTCTCCACCTTTGGCAAACTACTATTTGAAACAATTTGAAGGTACTATGTTCTCATCCATTCATCCTCAACCATCCCTTTGGTACCGTTACGTCGATGATGATTTTTGCTGTTTGGCCACACACGGAAGATGAACTTTCCACTTTTCTACAATGGATAAATAACCTTCACCCATGCATCCAATTCACTATGGAAAAAGAAAACTCTGGTACTTGTCCATTTTTGGATATCCTCCTTACTAGAAGGTCTTCTGGTACCTTATCTACAAGCATCTTTCGAAAACCCACTTTTACTGGCAGATACATTCGCAAAATGTCTGCACACCACATATCTCAAAAATTTGGCATTCTTAAATCTCTAATTCATAGAGCACATAAAGTTTGCTCTTCCCCAATAATCTTACAAGAACTTTCCATCATTAAAAAGTTAATGGAATCAAATGATTACAACTCCAGTCAAATCCAACAGATACTTGACTTATGTTCCAACACCTACAGTTTTTCTTCAACAATCTGCAGAGTTCCTATTCCGTACATTCCAGGAATCTCAGAACCTATAGGTAGAATTCTGAAAAAGTATCAACTGATTCCAACATATATTTCTATCAACAAAATTTCTTCTTTATTACCTTCTACAAAGGATAAACTGTCTTCTCTATCTTTGGCTGGCGTTTACCAAATACATTGCGAATATGATGTCTCTTATTTTGGACAAACTGGCCGTTCTTTGGAAAAAAGAATAAAAGAACATCAATATTATATTGATTATAACAAACCTGACTGTATGTCTCTCTCAAAGATCTGGGAGACTTTTATCTTATGTAAAAAACCATTCATCTTAATAGATTAAATTTGTTATTTCTATTATTTCCTAGCATGCAGTAACAATTGTATTTTAATTGGTGATCCACCAAACATTTGCCTGTATTCCATTCCTATTACTGTTACAGACACTGAAGATGTACTATTAATTTTAGTATGAAATATCTGTCTTTTTACTAATTAAAGATTTCACTGTGGTTTTTACTTTTTTACTTTATTATTTATTTACTTCAGTTGCTATCTCATCATCCCAGTCTGTATTGCCATAGTTAAAATCACCCATAGAAATCACCCTTTTCTTGTTTGTTTGGCTGATTTGTTTATACATTTCATAGTCACTACTCTCCACATTACCAAGTCTATAACAACATCCAGGTAAGTATTTAATTTTATTCACCTCTATCTCACACCATACTTCCTCAAAACCACTATTTCCCTCTTGCATCTCCTCTTTGTATGGACTTAACTCTTTCTCTATCATCAATAGCACTCTTTCCCTTTTTATCCTCAGAGAAACATCTCATACCCTTCCATCTCTATTCCTGTCAGGATGTCATCCTCATCCAACCATGTTTCACTTATTCCAACAATTTTTGTGTGAACAGACTCAATTAATGCAACCATTTCATTTGCCGTTTCTTACAGTTCTAGAATTTGTATACAAACATAGCAGCTTATTTAAACATAAAGAGCCAACAGACTTTGTTTTGGCGATATAAACGCCAAAATGAAGCCTGTTGGCTCTTTATATTTAAGTAACTTAATGGGTGCACCTTTTGGACAACTCATATAGCAGAGTATATAAGTTCTTTTTGCTATACCCTTTGGTATTAATTTGGTCTAGCTGCTCACTGATGAAGCCTCAATAAAGGCTGAAACCAGTCTGGGTAGTGACCTCCTACGATAATGTAATAACAGCATACATTTCCTAGGAAATGTGTTTTTACATTATGGAAAATAAAGAATAGCGATCAAAACTTTACCCACCTTTGCAACAATTGCCCGTGTTTGTACTACATTCTACGACTACTTGCATTTAGCTCACGCTAGTATTCGCCGATACTTTTATAGTTTTTTATACTATATTTGGCATGAAACTCTGATTCCAATCTTTGAGTTTCTTATTCGGTTTTTAAAACAATGTGGGATCTAATATCCCCTTAATTTAATAGCAGCTTATTCCTAGATCTACAGCTAGTTCCACTGACACCACTTATTTGATGTGACTTCTCCATGCTTAACTTGAGCCATTTCTTTTTCTCCTTATTGATCTTTGAACCTGCTTCAGATCATCCCATTCCCTTTTTGATAGATAGGATGCATTCACATCCTCTTGGGGCATCTACCTTTCTCACACTGTGTTCCTCTGTCCACCCTGAGCCTCCCCATTTCCCTGTCTCTTACAGACTTGTTCTTTCATTCTCATACTCATGCCACTCACTTCTTCATTCACACCCACCGCTTCAAACTCTCTTGTTCTTCTACATCATTTACCACTTGATCAGATTCATTCTCTGTACTCACTTCTCTACCTTCCAGAGGCAGTCTCTCCAAGTGACTCACACCACACATTAACAAACTGCACTCCTTTCTCCTCACAAATTTCTGCTAACATATCATTCATAATCCTTGCTCTTTGCCTCTGTCATACTTGAGCAATATGTTACTACCTTTCCTATCACACTATTCTCTTTTATCAGTCTCAACAACCTCTTGATATCCAATCTGACGTGTTCTTTGTCAAGTCATTTGTACCTATTACACCTACCAACTCTTTTGCTCACTTACTTCTCATATTTAATGCCTCAATCACTCTACTCATTCTACCTCCAGTAAAACATACTTTATGCATCCTCTCATCCAGCACACCTTTAATAAATGAATCACCATACAACACCACTCGCAGATCTTTTGTTACCTCTTTTATACCAACATTATTTGTTTTCATCATTTTCACTCTTCCGTACATATCTCGAATTCTCTTAACTTCATTCTGCATCCATTTCATCTCTTGCCTCATCTTAGCCAATTATTCTTTCAAATCTTGCATCACTTTTTCACTGTCATTCGTTCTTTCGAATTTTCAAACTTACAAACCTTGCATCACACTTTCACTCTCATTCATTCTTTTGAACGTTCGAACCTTGCATCATACACGCTTGTTCAAATTCAACGCTGCTCATCACTTTAACTGCACTTTACTTTAACTTATGCCGCATTCGCATCACTTTTTTCTTTCTTACCATTGATTGTTCAGATCGCTCATTCTCTTTTTCAAAACTTTTTTAGCATTTTTTTTTTGCTGCTCTTTTACATCGTCCTTTTCTATCAGACAAGCACTTATCCTTCTTGCAGCATTCTTGCTACTAACATTTTCAGTTATCAACATATTAGCACTCATCAAGTCCTCATTCAGCTCACACTTCAAACACCCCCTCCTTCCATCCATCCATCCATCTTAAATATCCACAATTTATCTATATAATCAAACAAGTACATATAGTACACCTGGCATTTCACAAAATGACTGAAATCGAAATTGAATTTCTGCATGGACAAAGCCGCCACCATCTTTCCTTTACCCGTTACTATACTGAGCTCTAAATTTAAAGAATTTGTAAATAAACTTAAACAAAAAATCCCCCACACTAATAACACTGCAAGCGCACAACTTTTATAGTAACTCTTACTCATGCAAACACACTTATATACTATTAATTATTTCAAAAATCTTATCTCAAACGGGAACCCTCTTTAGACACCACTACTTCTTTTGACACTAATGTCAACTGTAGTCAAGCAATATCAATATCACAGAACTGCAT
This sequence comes from Typopeltis vanoorti, assembly GCF_054136105.1. Classification (NCBI taxonomy): domain Eukaryota; kingdom Metazoa; phylum Arthropoda; class Arachnida; order Uropygi; family Thelyphonidae; genus Typopeltis; species Typopeltis vanoorti. The sequence continues at coordinate 87,368,328 of NC_143564.1, read as the reverse complement.
TGATGAACTGTGAGGAAAAAGACTGACAGGATATTGGAATTTGTTAGGATATATCTGGTACAACAGTATACCAAGTGTTATTCAAATAAAGTGGGAAGGAAATGGATGAACTGTGAAAATGGACAAACTATAAGGTAGTAATTATCAGGTTAATGAGATGTATAGAATACTGACTAAAAAAGTGACAGACTTAAGGAAAAGTGCATTATGAGAAGAGACTAATTGGGTTGGGCAAAGGAAATTCAAGTGGATTCTTCCATGTAGCAAACAATAATTATGGATAAAGGTGTAGGGGAATTATTTAATGAGCAATTTTGTCAATGCATATCATACAGGCATGAATAATACTATGCCATCTAGAAGGGAGCTAAATTATAAAATTTAGCTCCCTTCTATAAAGAATGAAAGTGAAAGAAGATACACAAAAATTAAGTCATGGGAGAAAAGGGAAGATATTCCTAGCAGTTAATGCAGTTTAAATACACACATACATTAAAACTGAATTTTTCCCCTTTTGGTTTATTAGTTGACCATAAATAAAAGATATACACAAATTGTCAACAAGTTTCACCAGCTATTCTGCCTGGCTTCTTCAGGACAAGTATGATGGTACAATAATGTTTACTAGTAAAAAAGAAGAATGGAGTAATACAGTCGAATCAATTAAAATTAAACTGACACATAACATAAGCATGGAGCGGTCATTGTTTATTGAGCATGTTGTATAGTTTTTAGGGAAATGAAATTCTGGTAAGTTAAGTGAATTTATTAGGCTTTTTCAGATGTCTTTCAGAATCATTCCTTGATTTCTGTTTATATTTTCTCCTGAACGGAGTACAACTGCAGCTTCTTTGAAGTTTCTACATCGAAAATGTTCTTCTATATAAGGCATGGAGCAGTTATCACAAAGCAGATCACAGCAGAAATGTTGTTAATAAATAAAACTATTTACTTATTATTTCCTATATTTTGGCATCATCAGAGATTAAATACACTTGTATTAGACACGTGCATGCAGGCACATTTCAGTAACAAAAATGAAAAAACATAAGAGATACAGGAAGACTTAAAGTCCTACAATTACGCCACCTATTGGCTTCAATTGGGTGTTCTAAATCATTGGGCTGACTGTCTGCAGATGAGGAGGGATGGGGAGGTTGGATACAACCATATTTGTTTAGGTTGGGATAGTTGGTAAGAGTGGCAGCTGATTCAAGGAAAAGCCTCTCGAACTTAAATTTGTTTCAATGAAGAAGGGTGGCTTTTTTCCACCAGATCCTGTGCTGGGTATCCAGGGCATGGTCAGTTAATCCTGAGCAGCTGTAGTGATGGAATCCTGGTGCTCTGATATATGGATGTTGGCTATCCTACTTGTTTGTCCATAATAAGAGAGGTTGTAGCTGCAGGGTACCTGATAAACTCCAGATTGTAGCTAGTCTTTGGGGAAGTGGGCTGTTAGCTTTTTTTGTGTGGTTTATAGGTGGTCACAAGATTATGCAGGTTAATATCTTGGCCACCTTTCCTGAGATGCCATGAATATATGGGCTAGTGAAAGATTTGCTGTAATCTATGTTTGGGAGGGGGGGAGAGACAGTGTGGGTGCATGGTATTAAAATTCTTTGTATTTGGTGGGAGGTGTAGCCATTGGCTAAAAAAAGTGTTTTTTATGTGGGTGAGTTCTGTGTTGAATGCATTGTTATCTATGGACTAAGGTTTTCATAGTTCCAAATTGTTGAGAGTAGGGTGGGATGTGACTGTTGATGGATGTGTCTACCTGAGTGTGTGGATTTTCTGTAGACTGTGAAGGTCAGGGATTCATTTGGCTGTTTTGTAACTAGGGTGTCTAGGAAGGGCAGCCTGTTGTTACTTTCTATTTTTGTCATGAATTGGCTCCTTCAATGTTGGCTGTTCAAATGGGAAAGAAAAGTGTGTAAAGTGTTCTGGCCATGCCAAGTCAGCTGTAACCTTGCTTATTATGGAAAAACAGGACAATCAACATCTATATATCAGAGCATCAGGATTACATCTGATCCTACAGCTACGGCCACTCAAGATTAGCAGAGCATACCCTGGATACCCAACACAGGATCCGGTAGAAAAAAGCCACCTTGCTCCACTGAAGGAAATTAAGTTAGAGAGGCTTTTCCTCGAATCAGTTGTAGCTCTTACCAACTATCCCAACTTAAACAAATATGGTTGTATCAGACTCTCCCTCATCTGTAGACAGTCAGCCCAATGACCAAGAATACCCAACTGAAGCCAATAGGTGGTACAATTGTAGGACTTTAGGTCTTCCTCTACCTTTCATTTTTTTTCATCTATTTTACTGAAGTGTGCCTATGTGAATGTGTCTAACACAACTGAATTTAATCCCTGATAATGCTGATTTGACTATGGCAAAATATAGGAAATAATTTTATTTATTAACAAATGTTGCTAATTTCCTTAAATAATTAATACACAATGCTGGAAAATCAACAAAAAAGCCTAAACACTAGGATCACACTTACCTTCTAAAATTTTACAATTGGCAGACTGTTCCAGAAAGAAAGAAATGTACATGAAATGTAAATAATATGACTAAATAAAGCTGATGTTGAAAGTGACAAAAATATTCTAGTCACATAACTTGTGAATTATGTTGCTGTTGTTGAAAGTTTTTTTACTTGGTTATACTATAAATTTAAGATGCCAAGAAATTATATTCTTAGTTTAATCCTTTATCCAAGTTCTAGCAAATAAAGTTTGCATATGAAGTATCTTCACAACTGGGATATTTGTATATACAAGTAGTGTTATATGTATAAATTAAAGCTACCAAGAAATTGTATACTTGGTTTAATCCTTTATCCAAGTGTAAGCAAACAAATTTGTGCATGAACTATTTTCAGGACTGGGGCAACTCGTATAAAGAAGCTGATAACTTCATATCACTTGCCTTAGTATTCCATAATGTAAAGCACATCTCCTTGCAGACATGTATAATGCTATACATTATGGGAAGGTCACTACCCAGAGTGGTTTCGACCTTTATTTGAGGTCTCATTAGTGGGAGCCAGACCCAGAGGTGATAATAAGGTTGAAGTAATGCAGAAGTCATATTATTATTATGTGACACTTCCAGGGAGTTCAAAGACTCGTTGAGGGAGGGCACCTACTCTACAACTCTCCATCTCCACTGCATTCATCTACACCAATGCCATCTACTACCAATCACCACCACTAGTATTTTCACAGACAATCACAAACATCCATGGCAGGATTTGAACCACAGCCTTTTGGCTGGAGAGCGGATATGCTGACCACTCAGACTACCAGGCTGGCAATTTTCATATACGACTTCTCATTACTTCAATCTTATTATCACCTCTGGGTCTGGCTCCCACTGATGAGACTTCAATAAAGGTCGAAACTGGTCTGGGTAGTGACCCTTCCCATAATGCATAGCATTATACATGTCTGCAAGGAGATGTGATTTGCATTATGGAATACTAAGGCAAGTGATGTGCAGTCATAAGTATTTTCATAGTCAAGGTCATATAAGCAGCATTTGGAAATGAACTTAGCTCCATTAACATCATCTTACCATGATAGTTAAATTAAAGATACCAAGAAATGATATTCTTTGTTTAATCCTTTATCCAAGTACAGGCAAACAAAGTTTGCATATGAAGTATCTTTACGACTCGGCTACTTGTATATACAACACATATAACACTATTGAAGTTTTTCCACTTGGTTATACTATAGATTAAAGCTACCAAGATTATATACTTGACTTAATCCTTTATCCAAGTGTAAGCAAACAAATTAATATTGATCTTTAATTGACCATGATTTATAAACATCTAATACCAACAAGTTTTGCTGATGGGACTGTCTGGCTTCTTCAGGGCTTATAATGGTAAGAGAAAAAAACTCAAAATGGCTAGTACAGAGAAAATGGAGTAACACTTCGTATAAATTAAACATTAAAACAGAACGCGTAACATTACAAGCATGGAGCATGTTGTGTTGGTCACTGTTATGAGAGCACGTTCTGTAGTTTTGAGTGAAATTAAATTCTGGCAGACTCGGTCATCTTATTAAGGTTCTCCATTGTTAAGATTTTCTTCAGAACGGAGGACTACAATGGCTTCTTTGATATTTCTACAACAGAAATCTTCTTCTAGGTAAGGCATGGAGCTGCTATCCCAATCAATGGTACGTTAGTAATCGCGAAATGATGGGCTAGCTCCATGCCTTACCTAGATTTCCATTGTAGAAATTTCAAAGCCATTGTAGTCCTCCGTTCTGGAGAAAATCTTAACAGAAACCAGGGAATAATAATAGCTGACATATGGAAAATCTTAAGATCACTTAGTCTGCGCCAGAATTTAATTTCGCTCAAAACTACAGAACGTGCTCTCATATAGTTTTTTTCTCAATAGTTTTTACTTATTGATGGGGCCCTTATCAACAGCTATTTATAGCCTAAGTTTAAATCGATAGTTGAATAATTTAGCATCAGTCATTAATCACACTTACCTATTATTACATATTTTTGAAGGATTTACAGTTATAAAACTTGCATTGCAATTACCTCAGATATTTTAAAGTGTAGTTGTGCATATCATTTCAAGTGTTTCATTTTGATATACTGTCTTTTGTGATCTTTAATTTATAAATTTTCTGAATGTACATGTATTAATTGGTTATTAATATCACATTTGCATTTTCTGGAACAAAATCTACTGAAGTTAGAATGAAAATAAATAAATTGTTAACTAAATTATTTACAAGCTGACATTTCACCATCCCAAGCTAGCATTATCAAAAGCATTTTAACTGATACGCACCCAGCAGCAAAGACTTAGAATGAAATGAATAGGGCAGGGTGCCTGTGCCAAAATTTGTTTAGGATCATATCATCAGTTCTATTGCAGCTAAATCGATTCTGTAGAACTTGATTCCATTAAACCCCATTATGAGAACTTGATATGTTTCCAGGAAATCACATGGAATGTTTTTAAGAACATTCTATGTGATTATTCAAACTTTACAGAAGCCAGGTAACTGTAATAGATAAAATGGTGTGATCCTACATAAAATTTGGGGCATGCCTAATCTTCCCACCAGCATTAATTGCAGATGATTATCATGAAGAGTGTCACTGTCATTCTCCATGGACATGACTGCCATGTTCTCAAGGACGTTTCATAGTCGGTCTTTGCTGGGTGTGTATTGTAAAAGAGTTTGATAATGCTAGCTTGAGCTGGCAAAATTTCAGCATGTAAATAATTAATTTTGTTAGTAAGTTATTTATTTCTTCCACTTTCATGTAGTTTCTGTTTCTGAAACTTCTGACATGAATCAATGCAACAGCTACAGAAATGTAATTATTATTGAAATAAAATTTATAATTTTTTTCTTGCTTATATTTGGCTTTCTTTAGAAATTTTCATTTACTCTCATAAAGTACAAAGCAGTGCATGAGTTATAAATATCAAATAATCACTAAAGCAAAGGGGATTAAAAACATAATAGAGAATTGTCTTTTGGCAAAATTTCTATGCTCATGATGATGAACGATTGTCATTAGATTCCCTATCCCCATCTGACTTTCAGTTAATATCGCTATACTACTTCTCTCTTTCGCCAAAAAATGTTAGGACTAAAACCAAAAGTATAATTCTCTAAATTAGCCAGAAAATTCTTATGCAATTTATATACTGATTATTATTATTATTATTATGCAAGACCCCATGGAGCCAAAGACTCATCTAGGAGGTCCTTTTATCATACACACAGCTCATCATACCGTGCTTTAAACACACTTAAATTCTCTGCATACACCACCCTCTCAGGCAAGGCATTCCAATCATTCACAACTCTGCATGAAAAAAACCTGCTTCTCACACCCTCTTTATACAGTTTCCAGGGATGACCTCTGGTTCTCCCCTGATCTCCCACTATTTTCTGTAGAACCTCTCCAGCATTAATCCTATAACAACCCCTTAAAAACTTGTAGGTCTCTATCATATCTCCCCTCTTCCTCCTGTCCACCAGACTCTGCAAGTTGCATCTTCTCAATCTTTCCTAATACTCGACATTCCAGAGGTTAGAAATTACCTTAGTCAGTTCCTCTGAACCTTTTCCAACATCTCTGAAAACCAGGTGACCAAATCTGGGCACAATAGTCCATCTGTGGTCTGATCAAAGCCTTATACAATGGAACAAGAATCTCCCTATGTCTACAAGTCAGTGTCCTTTGCATCATTCCCAGAAGCCTTTGTGTTGTCTTCACAAATTTGGCTATGTGTTCCCTAAATTTAAGATCCTTATCCACTATCACCCCCAGATCTCTTTTCTCCTCCTCTGACAATATATATCCTCACCAAGCATAAATTCTGCAACCCATTTTTGTTTTCCATTAAAACCTTACATTTTGCAACATTGAACTCCCATTCCCGTGTGCCCAATCACTCAATTTATTCAAGTCTTCTTGCAAGGCCACAACATCTTCTCTACTCTTATCACCTTATTTTAGAAAAGAGACAATAATGCAGATGCTGAATTAATTTCCTTATTACATCTTATATTTTGTCAAAAGCAAACTAGAACTTTAGGAAATAATACACAGTAGTATAGTTATGTATGTGAAGGACTATGTGATTCAGTGACAATGAAGTAAGAAAAAGAAGTAAAGCCTACTTCGTGGTGGGCATGATTAGGCACTTTCAGCCATCATGTTGAAGGTCTAAAATAAGAGATTCTTAGCTTTATACGTCCAGATTTTAAAACTGAGGCTGGAAAAATTTCTTTAAAGCAGAGGTTGATTCAAGAAAGAATCTTTAATATTTACTTTTGTGCAGTAAGTTATTTCATTATGGTTTCTGTGACAGGCATCAATATAGCCTAGTTAGCAAAACCTGAGTGGCATAGTTTTGAAACTAGATGTGATCTCTCTCTCTCTCTGTTCAGAAATCCTTTTTCGGTCTGGCTGTAATAAGCAATTTATAACTGCAGTGTAATTGAACTCCTGGAATATCTAAGGACTCAAAATTTTAGGAGAGTAATACACAAAAGATAGTAATTTTTTTTATATAGTGTAAAAGCAAGTAACAATTTTTTTTTTTTTTTTTTTTTTTTTTTTTTTTTTTTTTTGTCTCTAGTAACCATTTCAGATGCTCTGTGAAGAATGGAATAGCTGCAACTTTAGTCTGTTTAGAAGGAGTGTGTGTGTCGGGGGATCAGTGATCCTTTTTCATAATGACTGTGCATTATGGAATTGTGAAGCAATGTGAAATCAATAGCCTCTATATTCAAATACCCCATTTATGAAGATACCTTACATGCAAACTTTTACTTATGCTTAAAAACAAGATTATTCTTTTTATTATTATTATTATATAAGCACCCCCATGAGTCCAAAGACTTATATTAGGACAGCCATACTATCCACATAGTATCTATTGTACCTCAACCCATTAACAGACAAAGCATTTACAACTAACTCTGGCAACCCATTCCATTCATTCACCACTCTAAGTGAAAAATCTAGTTCTCAACCTTACTAACCACACTCATACTCAACTTCCTGAGATGACCTCTTCTACACCCCCCCCCCCTCTAGCCAAGTGCTAAAATCTTTCCTCTGCATCAAACCCTTTAAGTAACTTAAATGTTAATATCATATCCCTTTCTTTTTTGCTTATCAACCAACTTTTGCAAAACAGAAATCCTCAATCTATTCTCATATGGATCATTTCACAGAAAACTAACCATTTCGGTCACTTGTCTCAGGATCCCCTCCACTGCTTCCTCATACCCAAGAAACCCAGGCAACCAGACCTGAGCATCAATGCAGATGTGGACATATCAAGGCTTATAAAGAAGAATTAGAACTTCCTTATCTCTACCTTGGAAATCTTAGCAATATGTCCTCTAAACTTCAACTCTCTATCTACCCATCCCCAAATCCCTATCTCCATTAGTTTCCTGGAGTGATTCATCAATGGGGTACTGAGAGTACCCCATTTACTTATCTCAAAATACATCTTTACACTTCTCTACATTAAACTGACAGCCATTATCTTTTGCCAATGCTGTCAGCCTATTTCAATCACATTGCATGAAATATGAATGAGAGTTTGATGGAAGTGGTTGAAAGTAGTCATGTGCATGATGAGATGCCAGTATGGAAAGAAAATGCACAATTATGTGGACTGCTTCACAGGACAAAATATGAGGTTGACCAACTAGAGAAATGATCGGCATGTATATACAGCAGGAGGGAGAATGAAAGAAACAGTGAATGGGAAAAGCCTAAAAGTGTAAGAAACTGGACAAAAAAAAAAAAAAAAAAAAAATAGAGATAGTACTGTATGGAGATTCGATGATAAGAGGTATAGTGAAAGTAATGGAAGCATGTTTCCAGGGTGCAGTGAAATGGGATGTTAATGAAGCTGTAAGTTTGCAGAAGAAAGAAGTGAGTGAGCTACTTGTTTTGTAAGGCACAAATGATTTGAAAGACAAAAATATGCAATGAGAGAGGATATGAAAGAGTTGCTAGAAGAAGCAAAAATGAATAGTAAGAATGCAAAGATTGTGAGTCTGCTGCCTAGGTGTGATTGGATGGAATTGAGAAGGGCCATGATTGTCAATGAGAAGATTCTGCAGGATTTGATGGACTTGAGGACCTGTATATGCTTGATAGACTGCACTTAAATGGTTTTAGAGTTAGATGCATGAAGAAAATGTTTATGTGGAACTACAAATGAGTGTGAGTGCAGGAATCATTGTGTGGAAATAGCAACCCCTGGGCAAGATAAGTATGAGAGTAGGAATGATTGTGAAGAGCTGGGTGCAGTTTCTAAGGTTTGAATGGGCAGGTAATGACATTATGTAAGGGTAACTGTGGGCCCAAGGGTGTATTGAAATGCACGTACACTGTGTGAAGTATCAAAACTGAAGGAGAGGAGTTTTGGGCATAGGTCATTAGTGACTGTATAAATGGCATTTATACAGTTACTAAGGGATAATTACCTGAAACAGAATGTGATGGAGGGGACCAGGGGTTTGACAGTGTTGGATCTGGTAACAGCATCAGAAGAACTATCTATAACTATAGCAGCAACCCTACCTGCAATCAGGGAAAGTAACCATAGTCTTGTCCTGAGAGGTTGCTCAACATGTGGAAATTAGTCGAGAAATGGTTTATGTGGAACTACAAAGCTGGCAATTACTGACAAACTTAGGAGGCATGAAGCAGTAACTGCTATAAAAAAAAAAAAACTACATGTAATGAATGTAATTAGTGCATGGGAAGTGGTCAAGGATTGTTTGAGCATCATTGTTTGTTTATCAGACTGCATAAACAGAAGTTTATGCAGGTCAGGAAGGTAAACAGAGTGGGGATTAAACGGATGAGTAACTGCAGGAAAAAGAAAGCATTGTGGAAGGAATATAAACCAAAAGGGATCAGCATGCTCATGAGCAATATAAAACACATGCAAGAATGGTAAATAGTATACTATGGAAGGCTAAATTAGATTTTCAGAGAAAATTAGCTAAGCAGGCCAAAGTAAATCCAAGAGTTTTTTTTTTTTTGCTAAGGGAAAGATGGTAGGAAAGTGGCAGAAGAAATAGATCAGTTACTAAATGATCACTCTGCAGGGATATATCATTCAGGTGGTGACTTTGCAGTTATTATTATTATTATGATTCAGCATCCATTGAGTCACAAGACTCATTGTGGGAGGCCCATTCTAGAAAACACAGTCTATCATACCACTCCTTGAACTCAATAACTTCATGAACCATGGAATGCATTCCACTCTTTCAGGCAATGCATTCCATGGTTCAATCACTCCTCCATGCAAAGAAACCACTCCTCGCCCTCTTGCTCACAACTTCCTTTCATAACTTCCAAGGATAGCCCCTTGTCCTCATTCCTTCCCCCTGTTCCACCAAACAAAAGAACTCCTGGGTGTCAACCCTGAAACTACCCAACAGTTTAAAAGTCTCAATCATATTACCTCTTCTCTCTACCAAATTTGTAGTCCATATTCCCTCAGACTATCTTCATAACTAACATTGTAAAGTCCTGATACCATCTTTGTTATCCACCTCTGCACTCTTTCCATGGTTAATTTATCCCCTTGAAATCCTGAGGACCAAATATGAGCACAAGTGTGGTCTGATCAGCAGCTTTGAATGACAACTGTTATCTCTGCATGTCAGCATCCTTTTCAGTATTGCAGCAATCCTCTGGGTTACCTTCACCACTTTTGTAACATGTTCCCTGAATTTCAGGTTTCTATCAATCATCACCTACAGATCCCTTACCTCCCCACTTCCTCGAACAACATATGCAGCCTCCCATCAATGTATTACAAACTGCAAGACTTTACATTTAACTGCATTAAACTAAAATCCACATTTGTCTGCCAATCCATCACATTTATTAAAATCCTCTTGCAGGGTTACTAATAACCCTTTCCATTTGACATAAACTGCAAACAACTGAATATCCCCTGCAATCCATTGACAATTTCATTGATATAAAGGTTAAACAATACAGATCCCAGTATTGAGTCCTGTGGGGGCTCAATATTGACCCAGTATTGACCCATTTGTAACCTTCTGTCTCCTTGATATTGCCTCACCATACACAACTCTCTGATACCCATCAGAGAGTTGTGTATGGTGTAAGTTCTGAAACTAGTTCACCAACTTGACATCTAAATCCATGTGTTGCAACTTGATAAGCTGATGTTTATCAAGTCAAATGCCTTTGTATGTGGTTGATGAGGAAAAGGCAGAATATGCCTTTTCCTCATAAACCACTCTTGTCACTTTATTATAAAAGGCATTGATATTACTAAAACAAGAGCACCCCTTAACAAATCCATGCTGACTCTCACAGATAACATTACCCTCATCTTCCCAATGTTGTAAATAACCCTCACTGTTTTCTCTGAGATATTAACAACTACTGATGAAATACAAACTGTTCTATAGTTTGACACTTCCAGTCTGCTACCACCCTTATGCAATGGCACTATCTTATCCTCCTTCCAAATCAGCTCCTTAGGTAACTTGCCCATAGCCAGACTTTCAGTGAAAAACCAAGTCAACGGAGTTGTCTGTTCTTTAGCACATTCTCTGAGAACTCATGCTGGAATCCAATCCAGTCCCATTGCTTTATTGACATCCAGATTGCTCAGTATTTGAAACACACTTTCTTCTTGCACTTCTAAACCTTGAACCTGCCCTATTTCTCTAGTATTAAAACCTACTTCTTAACAACTCCACTATGTCCTTCGCATCAGTCCCTCTATTCCCATTGTTGGATGAAACTGTCATTCTTCCACAATCATTTCTCCTACTACTGGCCACACAGTGAAAAAATTCCACAGGATTTTCTTTGGATCTCAGGGCCAATCTTTTCTCATATTCCAGTTTTGCTTTCCTTACCATACTAGTCACTATCCTGGCCTGAGTCTTATATTCTTCATGCATCTGCTTTCCATCCCTCTTTATATCTCTTCCATAACCTTTTTTTAACCTACAGTTCCTGTTTGTCATCCACTTTACACCAAATTGCATTCTCTTTATTACTCGCAGTATACAGCTTGCTATTGCTGCTTAAAAATATGCCTTCACACATTCCTAAGCACTGATGATATCTCACCCTTCCAATTCCTTCCCCATGAAACTGCCCCAAGTTGATATCTAAGACTATTATAATCACCTGCATTCTAATTCCACATACATTCCTTTCTCTTTTATACTCCTGCATGTCTATTTATCTTCTAAGTCAAAACCACATGGTTGCTCTCTCCAAATGGGACCAGAGATGCCATCTCAGTTATAATCAGCTCTTCTGATGCTATACCAAATCTAAAACTTTTGAACCTCATGTTCCTTCTACTACATGTTACCTAAGACATTTGTTGCTCAAGAATTCCAGAAATTCCTTTCCCTTATTACTATGTACAGTTTCCTCTTCCCAATTTATAGTGTTGTAGTTAAAATTTCCGATAACAATCATTCTTCTTGCACTTGTCAAGCTCAACTACCTAAACATCTCTTGCTCTTCACCCTCTGTGCTACCTGACATGTAGTAACACTCACAAAATCTCCTGTCCTGCCCACGTCTACATTACATCATATGCTCTCAAAACTATCAGTGTCATTACCCTCCAAATCCTTCACTCTGAGAGGACATGTCATCACTTATCATAAGCAGTACTCCAGCACTATGTTTTCCCTTCCTATCCTGTTGAAATATGCTATACCCTGCCACATTGTACTTCTTTTCCTATCTGTATGTTATCTTTCATCAACCACATCTCAGAGATCTCAATAATCTTTGGATAGGTTGATGATGGTATCAGCATCACCAATTCATCTCCTTTATTCGAGATACTCCTGGCATTAGTATAAAAAAAATCAAGGCATTGTCACTATTTCTATACGTATCATTATCCCCTCCAAACTCCACTGGATTCAGCATTATCCGATGTATTCCCCCTTCTCCTAAGCACCTATTCCCACAAGAGGTCACCCCTGCTACCATTCACCCTTATAATTCTAGTTTCTCTCTATTGACACCCTGACTTGTTCAGAGAACAGCATTCTTTCCAGATGCCTACAATACTTGCTCATTCAAATGCAAGCCATCTCTTGTATATACAGTTCCTGTCTGTCCTCAAATGTCCTTCAAACATACACATATTCCAAGCCTCTCTTTTGACACATTCTGGCTGTTATACTATTTATTATTGATGCTCTTCTTTGCAGCTCTGCATTATCATTCCTGGGCAACACACACATTCTTCTCTCTCTTTGTCTTCTTTCGTACAACCTCAAGCATGAACCTCAGATCTCTTGCCAACCAATTTACACTGCCTCTCAAGTCATTCGTGCTGACCATCGCAATCATCTCATCCACCCTTTCACCTTGCTTAATTGCTACAGTCACACTATCTATTGTTCCTCCGGTTTCAGGGCAGTTTGTCCAATTATTTTCGTCCAATCAAAATCTTGTCCAATTCTTCATGTTAGTCCAAGGAGTTATAAGTAACTTGTAATCATTAATAATAGTCAGTTGACACAAAAGAGAAGGGTGCAAGACCATATGAATGGTCCACCCACACACATTAGGTTAGGTTAGTTAGTTGACACATTGGTTATTCTGGTTAGTCAGTTGACACAAAAGAGAAGGGCAGAAGACAATATGCATGGTCCACCATCACATGTTAGGTTAGGTTAGTCAGTTGACACATTGGTTGGACAGGTTAGTCAGCTGGCATAGTAGTAGTAGGTTAGTCAGTTGACATCGATGGGAAAAATTGAGACTGGACAAAATGTCCGACTGGGCGAGGCGAGATCGGACGAAATGTCCAACTGGGCGAGGCGAGATCGGACAATGTCCGACCAGACGAGTGTTCCATTGGACAAACTTATAAAAGGACAAAAAAATCTTGGACCATCTGCCCTCAAACCGTTTCTCCTGACAAACACTGCTCAGGCATTCTATCTTGCAGACCATGGATCATCGAATCTCCATATATCACATCTCTTACCACTCTGTTTCTTCCTTACTCATCTGCATTCCTCACTCTCTCTCTCCCCTCTAACACTTTCTTTCTTTGTTTCCTCCATTTACCCATTGTTCTGTCATCTCTCCATCCCTGGCTCCAGCACCCGCTCACATTTTTCTCATTCCCTCTCTTTTACTGGTTCTCCTATTCTCTCCAATCATTCCCATAGCGCTCTCTCTCTCTCTCACTCCTACTCTGATTCGCTTGCATTCATTGTTTCTAGTCCCCCTAATCTCTTTTATGCTTCTCGACTCATACCTGAGACATTCCACTTCCTCTTTCAAAACTTCACAGTGTTTCAAATTTGCCATATTCCCTACTTTTATTTTTTCATCCATTCTGCTTGTCATCTTAACCCTCAATCACACTAATCGACTCAGTTGATATTTTCTTGTTTCTGATGAAATGTTGCTGAGGTCTGTTATACTAATGTCTAGTGAGGTGACAGTGTAATTAAAGGAAATGGCTACACCATGATACTGCTGTACTTTGCAAAGCCGTTTGGCAGAATACCATGTGAAAAACTATTACATTACAGCAAATGGGAAGGAACATGTGGCTGGTAGCATGGATGGGGTAGCTGATAGATATCAGATGGTGGTATATGGTAGAGTGAAATCAAGGTGAATGAGAGCGACTAGTGAAGAGCCCCAGGGGCCTATATTAGGACCACTGCTCTTTAATTTGTACATTAACGATACAGCAGATGATATCATTATTATTACCCAAGACCTCATAGAGTCAAAGACTCACCTGGAAGGTCCCCTCATCACACACCTCATCATATCTTAAACACACTCAAACTCCATGCAGACATCACACTCTCAGGCAAGGCATTTCAATCGTTCACAACTCTGCACGAAAAAACCTGCCTCTCATTCCCCTACTCACACCCTCTTTATACAGTTTCCAGGGATGACCTCTGGTTCTCCCCTGATCCCCCACTATTCTCTGTAGAACTTCTCCACCATTGATCCTATAACAACCACTTACCAACTTGTAGGTCTCTATCATATCTCCCCTCTTCCTCCTGTCCACCAGACTCTGCAAATTACATCTTCTCAATCTTTCCTCATACTCGATATTCCAGAGGTAAGAAACTACCTTAGTCAGTCGCCTTTGGACCCTTTCCAACATCTCCTCATCCTTCTGAAAACCCAGTGACCAAATCTGGGCATAATAGTCCATGTGTGGCCTAATCAAAGCCTTATACAATGAAACAAGAATCTCCCTACTTCTACACGTCAGTGTCCTCCACATCATTTCCAGAAGCCTTTGTGTTGTCTTTACAATTTTGGCGATGTGTCCCCTAAATTTTAGATCCTTATCCACTATCATCCCCAGATCTCTTAATTCCTCTACCTCCAACATTATATTCTCACCAAGCATAAATTCTGCATCCCATCTTTGTTTTCCAAATTTTAAAACCTTACATTTTGCAACATTGAACTCGCATCCCCATTTCCGTGCCCAATCACTCAAGTCTTCTTGTAAGGCCACAACATCTTCACTACTCTTTATGGTTCGTCCCAACTTTGCATCATCTGCAAACAACTGAATATCTCCATCCAAATCTTCGCTAATATCATTAATATATGAGTTAAACAGTAATGGCCCTAAAACAGATCCCTGAGGCACTCCACTAGTGACTTTCCTTTTCCTGGATATTGCACCCTCATACACAACTTGTTGATACCTATCAGATAGCCAGTCTCCAATCCAATGCACTAATCTAATATCCAACCCCATCTGCTCTAGTTTGACTGTCAACTTATCATGAGGTACTCTATCAAAAGCCTTGGTGAAATCCAAGTATATTACTGTGTATCCTTTTCCTCTGTCCAAGGAAGCAGTCACTTTATTGTAATAAGTAAGTAGATTACTAAAACATGACATCCCTTTAGCAAATCCATGCTGTCCATCAAAGATAATACCATTGTTGTCAACCCAACTCTGGATCCTAGTTCTCACAAGCTTCTCCAACAACTTAACCACAACACCTGACACACAGATAGGCCTATAGTTTGATGCTTGAGTTCAATCGCCACTTTATGAAGTGGCACAATCTTGCCCTTCTTCCATTCCTTAGGAACTTGACTGAGTTCAAGACTCATATTAAAAAAATATGTCAAGGCAGGTGTCAACTCCCTTGCACATTCCTTCAGGTGATATATTATCAAGTCCCACAGCCTTATTTACATCTAGTTTACTCAACTTCCCAAGATGAGTGGGAATATTCGGTTGTTTGCTGGTTAGGTTAGTTAGTTAGTTGACATATTGGTTATTCTGGTTAGTCAGTTGACACAAAAGAGAAGGGCGGAAGAAAATATGCATGGTCCACATAACTAATTGACAGACTTCCATGTGGTATTCTGTCAAGCAGATTTGAAAAATCCAGCAATATATCACGTAGTCATTCCCTTTATCCAACTCAGCTGTCACTATTATATTATAAAAAGTTAGATTATTAACAATACTACCGGCCAAGACGTCACAGTTATCATGGATGCGAAGTGTATATTAAAATTGTAATACCGTTGATATTACATTCAAATATATGATGGATACGAAGCTAATGAGGATGCGCAGTTGATCCATAATGGCCGGTAAGGTGGGTAAGCATGGCCAACCCTTCACAATGCTATGCTGCCCCTCATAGTGTATTATTTGTTTATCTACTCATTCCTGAATTCTCTCTTCAAAGACTCTGGAGACACTGATCAATCTATAATTTGCTTCTGGTTAGTCTCCTTCATACAAAGGAATTATTTTGGCCTCTTTCCACTCCCTTGGGACTTGGCCAGAGCTGACTTTAGTTAAACAGCATAGTCAGAGGGATTGCCTCTATATATTAAAAGTGCACATTTTACAAGAATGTTAAAGTTCCCTTCCACATTCTTGTAAAATGGGTGCTGGTATTGCATCTAATCCCATAGCTGTATTGCCATTTTTGAAGTATACTAAGTACCTCTAATTCATCAACTGTGCTCATATCAGTCCCTGTCATATTGGTCTCAGTATCCTTACTTGGATGACATACCCCTGCATCACTCAGTAACTTAACTACCATCAGAATTCGTTAAAGTTATCTTTTCAATCCTTCCATAGTTAGAATGACTTTTACTAGCCACATAACTAATTCTGGGATTTCCTTTGTTCTGCTAATCTGATATCTTCCAATTTTGATTCTGTTTTCCTTACCATACTGGTGTTGCGTTTTGCCTTATATACCCTATACAACATTTTCATTTTTACCAGGTCCTGCTTAATGATATTACTTATCCAACTCATACCTGATTAATATTCCTAATATTTCTTTCTCCATATTCCCAACATTACTACATTCTGATATCTAATAATTTTAGTATATAGAACCTGTAACATCCCATTGAATCCTCAACCACTTTTACATCCTGAATTAACTATCCCATTTGTTATTGCAGCTTGAGAGACTAGATTCAGATTTTTTTGGTCATTCCAGCACTCGTTTTATGGCTACCTACACACACACACCTGCATCCACTCTAATTGCTTTCTTGATTTTGTGCTTTCACACGCTCAGTGAACAAAGTTTTCTCTAGATACCTAGCTTGGAATCCATATCAGCATTACATTATATAAATCCTCTCATCCATCACATTCAAAACATATGTCCAGAAATTCTGCATCATTTCTTCTGCACAACACAGGTTGTGCAGAAGAAATCAGTTCCCTCCTCCTCAGTTTGCCTCTACTCTAGCACAGCAGGAGGCTTACCATCTTTACTCTCTTGCTCTTCTTTTTTGCTTCTTCCAGTAACTCCTTCACATCCTCCCTCATACAATACCTCTCAGGTCATTAATGCTAGCCACAACAAATTCTTTCACCTTTTTTGTAATCTGATGGCATCATTAATATTATTCATTTTCACACCAGAGAAACAAGATTTTGTCACACTTTCATTAAGTATTTCTACAATTGTAGAATCTCCACACAAAATTTTCTTCTTATCCTCTTTCTCTCATTTTTTCATAAGATCTTATTTTCTGATCTATTGCTTTTTTTTTTCTCTCTCTCTCTCTTCTTAGCTCTACTAATCTCTTGATGTTAATTAAATTTTTCTGTTTGTACTGTGGAACTACACATAATTGCAATATTTCCATATTGAGGTCCTCTTCATTTTCCTGACCTTCCACCAGCACAAGTTCAATGCTATCTCAGATATTAACATTTTCTAGTCGACTGTCAACTCCTATCTGATTCTTCATTCCCTCCACCCAAATAGTAATCACTCTCAAAATATTTCCTGCATGCTTGCATACCAGTTTCACTCTCCTTTTTCAAATCTTTCAACTTTTGTAATGAATCCATCTCACACATCCTCCACTGAACAAAATCATGCAAATTCAACTTGCCCAAAAAGGATGTCTCAAATACCATTGCCTTACTACACACTGGCACCATACCAACAATACCTACTTTAAGTAAAACTTGTATATTTGCTTAAATCTAAATACCTCAGTCTATAACATACACCCATGTAAATCAGAAAACTACAATGAATTAACTTAAGTCATTTCTTCAAAATTTACTTCATAACATTATCTTTCAGCAGTGTTCATGACATAGACTATATGGCTATTTCTTGTCTGTTATAATTTACATCCTGCAGAATCTACATTACTTGTATTAACTCTTGTTACCCCTCCAAGTTCTGTATCATCTGACAAACTGAATACTCCTCTTCAAATCATTCCCTATATCATTAATATAGAAATAAAACCATACTGTTACAGAGCCTTGAGGCACCCCACTCTTATTCTCTTGGATTCTACTGACATATCTTACTCTCTGATGCCTGCCTGTGACCCCCCCTCCCCCATTTTACTTATATAATAGTTTTCCATGCAATATTCTGTCATATGCCTTTGCAAAGTCCAGCAGTATCATAGTGCAGCCTTTTCCCTTATCCAACTCGAATGTCTATAAAATATGAGTAAATTACTAAGGCATGACCTGTCCCCCTACCTACCTTTCTTAAAGATATGCCATCCATCATAGAGTATCATATCATGTGGTTTTAGTTTGCCAGTAACTTCCACATGACACAAGTAGCTTTTCGGAAAAGCCTGCAAACAATTAAATTTAAAATTTAAATGTAGATTTAAATCTAGTGTTCTACTCATTCACCAGTGGCTAGCTTATAGGAATAATCAAAGTGATTTAGGATTATAGTAGCATTATCCTCAGCTGTTTTTGCAAATAGTGAAAGATCTGAAAAGTGTAGAAAGGCTTATATGTTCGTCATACATGCTGTTTAATTTTGACGGTATATATCAGAACACAGGATTATAAGTAAATAATTATTTATTGACTTATTGCTGCTATTTCACTGGTGTTATAACCAGCATCTTAAGAGCACAAAAAACACAGTTTGTCACAGTACACAAGACTACAACAAGATGGTTTAACAAATGGACTAGTTTAACGAAATTGTAGCAACAACACAAAGACTAAAGTCCTAATTAGGTGTCTCTATCTTTAAAAAAAAAAAATTGTAGCAACAACACAAAGACTAAAGTCCTAAAAAAAACAGAGAGAGAGAAAGCAGGTACTAGTTACGTCTTAAGATAACTGTCTCCCAAATCTTAGGCAAATTTATACAGCCATATTTGTTGAGATTCGGAGTATGTTTTGAGGCTTATGTTGCTTCTAAGAACAATCTTTGTCTTGTAAAAGCTTTTGTGCAGTACTTTTTTCTTCCAGTTGATCCTATGTGCAGGGGTATCCAAAGCATGGTCTGCTAGGCCCGACTTGCCATAGTGATAGTGCCAGATGCATCTTTTATGTTCACTGATGTGGATGTCCACAGTTCTTCCTGTTTGACCATAGTAGGCTTGATCACATGAGCAGGGTACTTCGTGGACTCCTGGATGTGATAAAGGAGGGATGCTGTCCTTGGGTGAACGGATGAGAGTTGCTAATTTGACACACGGTCTGAATACAGTGCATAGTCGATGTTTATTGAGAATTCTAGATATGTTTTCCGATGTGCCTTTAATGTATGGAATGGTGACTGTTTTGTTGTAGTTCTCCATTGTGGATAGTGGGAAGGGTTTCTCAGGAGCATTTAGTATTTTGTTTATCTTATGGGGATTATAGCTATTGACCAAGAAGGTATGGCATAAGTGAGCCAGTAAAGCATTGTCATTGGAACAGATTGCTCTCGCTCTGTGGGTTAGTGTTTTTAAGATACCATACTGTTGAGAAGGGTGATGGTTTGTTTGTTTGTGTAACTATCTCCCTGTATGTGTGGGTTTTCTAAAAACTGAGAATGATAAGGAACCATCTAGAAGATGTGTGATCAGTGTATCCAGGAAGGGCAGACAGTTATTAGTTTCCAGTTCCATTGTAAAATGGATTTTTGGATGTTAGCTATTTAAATGTGCATTTAAAACCTTCTCATGTATGATGTGTATACCTTCTCATGTAGACCGTCAAAATTAAACACCATGATCTGAAAAGTGATGCACTGTCCTTATTGCTATGTGGGCAACTCCAAGGAATTAGACCCAATGAAAGAGAGAGAGAGGGCACTAAACACTATGCCAAGAAATAACCAACATTTGCACACATACTTCACCTTGAACTCATTTACCGACATGGCACCTACACCAGACTCGAACAACCTGTTCTACTCATTCACCACTCTCTAAGCAAAAAAACTAGTCCTTACAACCTTGCTCAATTTCTGACCTGTAGTTATCCTCTCACCATACCTGTATCGAAAAATTTACTCTGTATCTATCCTATAAAAATCATTCAACCAATTTCTGCAACCCACAAATCCTCATAAGAAGCATTCCATAGAACTCATCCCTAAGAAACTCATGTGATCAGATCTGTGCACAGGCTTAATAAAGAGGTATACTAATGTGCTTATCAAGTTTTTCTTCAATAACCAGTTAAGCTTATGAGCTGTTTATTGAAGCAAACCTTGATATACCCTCTGAATTTCAACTCCTTATCCAACAACATCCCTGAATCCCTGGCTTCATCAATTTCCTGGAGAACAGTTCCATCGTGGTATACAGCTGGTAATCATTTTACCCCAAAATGCATAACCTTACACTTTGCCACATTAAGCTGACGTCTATTCTCCTTTTCCCATATTTCCGGTCTATTTAAATCCTCCTGCAAAATTTCAACATCTTTATTGACTATTGTTTTACCCAATTTGGCATTAGCTGAATATATCTCCTAGATTGTTTCGTATATCATTAATGTACAAAATAAATGGTAGTGGCCCAAGTTCTGTAACATCCAACTAGTCACAGCCCTTCTAATGAACTTGACTCCAGAATACACTACTGTCTGGCTCCATCACCCATTATCTTATATTAACTACTTCATATTATTATTGTCATCAGGTCTCCATGGAGTTGAGACCCATCACATTGCACATACTCTATCATACCATGACTTAAATGCAATCAGTGTCTTGGTAATCATCACACTTTCAGGCAATGGATTCCAGTTGCCAACCACTCTCCACAAAAAAAAAACTTCTCCTCACCCCTTCCTTATACAGCTTCTAGGAATGGTGTCTTGTTCTGCCTATCTTCACCCACTATTTGAAAAAATCTTATCCATATTAATCTGGCAATAGCCTCTTACCAACTTATGTGTCTTGATCAAGCCCTTCTTCTCCGTCTATCTACTAGACTTTGCAGATTGCATTCCCTCAATCAGTCCCATACTCAACATTCTCTTCCTACATTTCTCACCAAATCTATATGCATTTTTTTAAAAAATTCATGTGGGGTTCCTCCTGTTCCCTGACTGCTCCTTAGGGCTGGTTGAGCCCTCTTAACAAGGGATTAAGTACTATATCCTTTGACTGTAACCTGTGTGTATACAAGGGGCCAGTTTGCCTCTTGCAGGATGAAAAACTCCAGATAAACTAGGTGGGGAAACCCTGCTGTCTACGCCCAAGATCGGCCAACTTGGCTATGGCTGAGAAAGATCCTTAAGCTCCTCACGTCATCGACGGGAACTGAACCTAGGACACCCCTTCCCCAGGCATATGGTTGTGAAGCACATAGCCACTAGGCTAACTGCAGACTATATGCAGTAATTCATGTGATCTTATCAAAGCCTTATACAATGGAATCATAAATATTAAATTAGTATTTATTATTATTATTAAAGGACACCTCCAGGGAGTCCAAAGACTCATCAAGAGAGAGTGTGCCAACAGCATCGAACAATTGAAAACCCCTCCAACTACTAACAGCGCTCAAACTTGCTTAACTTTTTTCGTGAGCCATTAGTAGCAGAGACTCTAATATGAATATTAAAATTAATAAATAATATTATTAAAAACTATTTTTGATGGTTACTGTGGTTTCGTGTAATTTATTGTTTATAGAAGTGCTTCCAAGACTTATGGATGTAAAGCCCCCCCCCCGTGGAAAAATTAAAATATTTCTCAGCCCCCATTGAAAAAAGAAAATCGTAATATAGACATATTATAATATTTATTGTATTTATATTCAATACAAAACATACACAGCAAATATTGCAAAAATCAAATGCAAATATTACATTACCTGAGTAGTTTTAGCATCTTACATACACATTTGACATGGCACACTTAGTCTTAAAACATTTTAAATTTGTTTTTATTATTTCACGACCCCCCAAACAAAACTAACGCCCCCGAAGGGGGTCACAGCCCAGTTTGGGAAGCATTGGTTTATAGTCATGCCACAGGTAAAGGTTGTCGTTGTCATCTGTTTTTATACATTTTTTGCTTTATTTAAACCCTGATGAAGAACCCACGAGTTTCAGTGTGAGTGAAACTAGTCAGATATTATGTTTCTAAATAAATGACTAATAATAATATATATAAAAAAAAACATTTTAATCCTCAATTCAAAGCCTTAGGATGTAGATGATACATAGCTCTTGGGAAGGATGAGAAAGGGATGTTTAAAAAGGTAGAAAGTGGTAAAATGTTTTGTTGTTCTTCATCTTACCAACTCACTTATGAAGAAGTAGAAAAAATTTGTCCACTTTCTACCCCTTTCGAACTTGGGCCAATCTCGAACTCATGTTAAAGAGATATGTTAAAACTGTTGTTTAATTCCCCTGGAACATTCCTTCAAGACATGTGGCAATATACCATTAAATCCTACATCCTTATTGACACTGTTTATTCAATTTCTCATATACCTCCTGCTCAGTGACATCAATGGCTCCTCCTCCTTTTCCCACTGCTCATATTCTGCATGATGTTATATTCACAAGGATGAAATACCTTGCTCGTGACTTGCCCATCTCTTCTGTTATCATTTTACCATTCACTAATCAATATCATCTTTCCATAATTGTTCTTTCTTCTACTGCCCGCGTGTAGAGAAAACTTCCTAGGATTTCTTTTAGTCTCATTAGTTAGCTGCTACAGTGCTTTGGCTAAAGATGCAAAAGTGCTTCTCAACTGCCCTTTTGCTATCCCTTACAAAGCAAGTCATCCTCTTTACTCACTTGCTCTGTTCTCCTGTAACTGACTATTAAAACTCATCTTGTGCTGCCTCCATAATGCCTTCCTCCAAACTCTATGCTTCATCTCTTCATTCAACCCTTTCACACCTACCTTATTTAACTGTATGTCCTTTGGAGTGCAATCAGACAATGCCAGAGTTTCTGCGCAAATCCCAAGCAGCAGCAGCACTGATCTCCTTTGAATCAATTTTATAAAACTCTTTTAATATTTTAAAAGTTTCTATCATATCCCCTCTTTTTCACCTGTCAACTAAACTTTGTAACCCACACACACCTTCAAACTATCCTCATAGGTAACATTTCACAGACCTGTCAGCAGCTTGGTAACTTCTCTATGAATTCTCTCTACCACCTCTGATCTACCAGCACAGTAATCAAAATGCTGGTCAATCATAGCCTTATACAAGGGTGGTCTGAAAAGTTCTCGGACTCGACCATAGATGGCAATACTATCAGCAAGACTTTTTTTTTTGTAAGTTGGTACATCTGTCATAAGCATCCATGTGAAATTACAAGTCATTCTATCAAGTAGTTTGTTTTATGTTTTATACAGCTGTCTGAAGGCAAAAGTGTTGTCTGTATGCCTTGAAATGGATAATTGAGTATTGTGCAGTTATAAAATTCTTTGTAAAAGAAGGTTTAATGGTAAAAGAAATTCATTCGAAGTTCATAAAAGTTTATGGGCACTCATCTCCTTCATTTTCGACACTTAAGAAATAGTCTGCCAAGATTAAATGTAGCCATACCAGCCCGGAAGATAATCCACATGAAGGATGTCCAAAAAGTGTAACAACACCAGAAATAATTGATCAAGTGCATGATGTGGTATTGGATGACTGGTGAGTCATCCACTACCATACCATGTATATCTTCGACTCAGTATGTATATTAATATAGTATGAGTAAACTGACAAAAATTGAATATAATCCCAAAATTTATAAATAATAATAATAGTAATACTATTGTATTTGTAGGAGGACCTTTTCCACTTTCTCAATAAGTAAAAATGGCTGCTATACATAAAAAATATAATATATTAAATCGTAAAAGAATCAGAAGTGAATGCATTTTTTTTAGTGTTTTTACTTATGTTAAGTAACCACATGAAGATGTTGTTAGCCATATAGACAGTGAAACATGTTGAGGAAATACATCTAGTATAAATAAACATTGCATATGAGTTAAAAACTGATTATTTATTATTCTAGCACATCTACTTGTAGTGAATCACATGCAAATACATCACCTTGACAGGCAGACGTATCCACCAAACTCTGTAATCCACATTTCTTCAACCTCTCTCTCTCTCTCTCTCCACAGCTAGTATTCCGAAGTCCCGATATTGTCTTAGTCACTTGTCTCTGGACCCCTCTCCAATGTCTCCACATCACATTGAAAACCAGGTGACCAGATCTGACCACAATAGTCCAAGTGTGGTCTGACCAGTGCCTTATACAGTGGCACAACCACTTCCTTATTCTTACATGTCAGAGTACTTCTTATCATAGCAGCACTACAATGTGCAGCCTTTGTAACACTAGCAATATGCCCTCTAAACTTCAGTCTACTGTCAACCATCACTCCCAAATCTCTAATCTCACCCACTTCCTACAGTAAGGCACCATTGATATAGTACACATCCTTATATTTCTGCACTCCAAAATGCAACACCTTGCACTTATTGATATTAAAACTACAACCCCACTCTTCTGTCCAAGTAAAAAGTCTATTCAAAATCCTCCTGAAGGAAATTAACATCAGCAGTGCTACTTATAATTCTTCCTAACTTTGCATCACCAGCAAATAACTGAAGATCCTCAGTCAGTCCACATGACAGGATGTAACTTAGACTGTTTTGGAAAACAATTGCATTATTCGTGGACCTCTCTGCTGCCTATGACACAGTATGGAGAGAGGGGTCTTATTTTAAAATTCTTAGAACTATCCCATCTCCAAAACTAGCCAACCTAATTAATCAAATACTAGCAGACAGATGGATACAAGTATCTCTCAATGAATCCAAAAGTAAATTCTTTAAGATTAAAAATGGCTTATCTCAGGGGTCAGTTCTTGCCCCATTGCTTTTCAACTTATATATTAATGCTATCCCAGTGACAACATCATGGAGATTCATGTATGCTGACGATATTGTCATTGTAACTCAACACTCTACATTCCAAAAAGCCAAGAACATCTTAACTGAAGATCTGGCTGTACATGATAAATACTTTAGACGAGGGCGATTACAACCTAACCTGAACAAAACCAAGGGTAGTATCCTTTCATTTAAGTAATATCCAGGCCAACTATATCCCAAAAGTTTACTTCAGAAATAACCTGGTGAAATACAATAATTATCCAAAATACTTAGGAGTTACCCTACACCGAAGTTTGACATTTAAATATCATCTAGAAAATATCGCTGGAAAATTAAAAACTCGTAATAATATAATACATAAACTTGCTGGTACTTCTTGGAGTGCTGATGCCAACACACTGTGTATTACTGCACTGTCTTTAGTTTATTCCAGCAGAGTACTGTGCTCCTGTGTGGCTGAACAGCACACATGCTTCTTTAGTCAACGTCCAGTTGAATCACACTATGAGGATAATCTCTGGTGCTCTATGATCTGCTACTGGCTCCCAACTCTCAGTAATGTAGCAACTCTCTTACTTCGAAGGACCCAAGCCTTAAGCAAATTATGGACAAAAATAATTGGAAACAATTCCTTGCCTATCCACCAAGACATTTCCTTCCGCAACCTCACAAAGAATGAAATCCACGCCCCCTGCCTGGAGGAGTGCAATACAAATGAATCACCAGAACTTCGACCTACGTGCATCATGGGAAGAGTATTGGCTTCAACATACCTCCAATCTTCAAATTCCCATTTCAAATCCAACACCTTGTCTGGAGGGCTTCAATCTCCCTAGACATGTATGGACCACTTTAAATCGGATCAAAACAGGACATGGGAGATGCAAGCATCTCTTGCATAAATGGAACTAGTCCGATACTCTGAACTGTGAATGTGGAAGCAGGATCCAGACTATCAATCACATTGTACTTGAGTTCCCTATCTACTCATTCTCAGGCACTAAAGAGGACTTTTTAAACTGACTCCAGAATCCCTGGAGTGGATCTGGGATTTAAGGATTAAGCTCTGATTCCTGACTCTTAATTTTTAATGTTTAATCATATCAACCTATTGTACCCCTCTAATATGATTTTTAGAATTGTTTTTATATTGTTTTATGTAATATCCTGAGACCTGTACATCATATGTTAAATAAAGTAAGTCCACATGACATATCTTTACAAGCAATTTAAACAGAAGGGGCCCAAGAACAGAACCCTGGGGAATGCCACTGGTTACCCTCCTTTTTATGAGACAGTGCTCCATCATACACAACCTGTTGACATCGTTCAGAGAGCCAATCTCTCATCCATCTAACCAATATACCCATCCTCTGCAGCTTGTACACAAACTTATCATGTGGTAATCTATCAAATGATTTTGCAAAGTCTAAGAATATCATTGTATATGATTCTCCCTTACCTAACACACTCGTCACCTTATAAAATGCAAGTAAATTCAGGTCTTATCCTTTACAGATCCATCCTGACCATCATAAAGAATGCTATGTCCAACCCAATCCTGTATTCTATTCCTTACCAATCTCCCCAACGCCTTGACCACAACCACAGTTGTGCAGCCTGGTCTATAGTTGGAGACTTCTGTCCTAGAACAATGTTTGTGGAGTTGTACTATTTTGCCTTCTTTCCACTCCTTAAGAACCCTATCCACTGCAAAACTTTCATTAAATAACCAGGTCAGAAGCATAGCCAACTGTGGTGCATATTCCTTAAGAATACGTGGTGATATGTTATCCATTCCCCACAGCCTTATTAATATCTAACCCAACCAACATTTGATACACCTGTTTCTTTCACTTCCAATTCTCCTAATGCTTGCCTCTCTTCTATATATTCCACTGCATCATTTACACCAGTATGATATATATGCTGATAAAGTGCTCGTTCAATAATTCCACTATATCCTTTGCAGCTGTTAGTCTGCTGCCATTACTATTCACCAGTGTTAATCTGCTATAATTATTCTTCCTCTTGCTTGCCATGTAGCAGAAAAATTCCCTTGAGTTAACCTTGGCATGACCAGCCAATTTCCTCCCATATTGCACCTTTTCTTTCTTCACTATGTTCATTACCTTCCTAGCCTGCACTTTTATATTCTTCATGGGTCCGATCATCACCAACTGCCTTGTTACCTCCTCCAACAACATTTTCTTTTCCAGCACAGCTTGTTTAATTTCACTGTTCATCCATTTCACTCCTACTCTACTTACTCACTTAACCCTTGGTATGCAGTATCTGACATTGCTTAACCCTTGGTATGCAGTATCTGACATTGCTTTTGTCAGATATTGCCTTATGAGTTTCCATGCATTGTTAACATCTTTTCCACTCAGCTCATCTATCCAACATACTAATGCTAACTGACTACAGAGCTTCCTATAATCACCTGCTTTATGCTTCCATATGTATCCATTTTTGGCAGTAACCTTTTCTTGTTTCATCACTTCACAAACAAGTACCTCATGATCACTCTCACCAACTGGCGGCAGTGCCAACACTTCATTAACAACTACATCTTGTGAAGTTATCACCAAATCCAAAACATTAAAGCCTCTAGTTGCTTTGATAACATACTGCTTAAGATACTTATCTCTCAGAAATTCCACAAACTTGCTCTCCTTGTTCCCATACAGCATCTTCTCCTTCTAGCCTATAATACCTGTAATTGAAATCTCCCATCAGGATCGCCTTCTTTTTTACATGCCCAACTAATTTGCCTAAACATTTCACAATCAGTATTCTCTGCATTCCCTGGCCAATAACAGCATTCTATCAGATATACTAACCTGTTTATTTCAACTTCACACCACACAGATTCAAAATCTGTGCATGCACTATCAACTTCCACACTTTGCAGGCACAATTCCTCTGCAATCATTAACAGCATTCCCCCCTCCTCTTTTCACATTTTTATCCTTCCGGAAAATTATATATCCTTCTAATTCTATTCCCGACATCACATCCTCCTCAGACAACCAAGTTTCGCTTATTCAAATTGGGCACACTGTCTCCATTCGAAACAATCATAGAATAATTGTTTTGAATGTTCCTTACATTTGTGTATAAACATAACAATCACTGTATTTGAGGCTATTCTACCAGCACCAACATTCTCTTGCAGATATAACTCTATAATCCCTGCATTTTTGCAAATCAAAGAAAATATACATTCTGCAAAAGCATGGAATATATATATATACAAGCACGAGTTTTTCTCTTTTGCAAAATGAAATACAAAAAACTAGATCAGACTTACTCTCAACTGAACAAAATGTATATCACCTATATTGTACTCTAGCTAATTCAAAGTGAATGAATATCCAGCTTTCTGTCTTTGTGATATAAGTAATATCTTATATCACAAATATTAATTCCTATAGAATCAGCAAAAAGAAAGCAAAATGAGGATTTTGTATTAAGTCAAGTCTACCATATATAGCCAAGAATGATTGCTGATGTGAAACAAGATTTAGATTATGATATTGTTTTGAAGATGGCAGTTCAATTTTATGATGTGATAACTAAATGTATCTTATAGTTTACTTATTCGGAGATTTCCAGATATTCTAACATATTTGATCTTTGTTATTACTACGATAACAAGCCAAAAGGCTATTTTACCGGCGACATAAGTTAAGTTTAAGGGAGATGGTAAATCCCGTATTATTCTACAGCTGGGTACAAAACTCTGATCGAAATCCTAGAGTTTCATGCCGAAAAAACTATCGGCGAGTCCAAGTGTAAGTAATCACTTGGGTAGTACAACACCAGGGAAACTCGGAGCAAAGGTGGAGCAAGTTCCGTCACTATTTGATATATTTATAAATATATATAAATATTTGATCTTTATTTTGTTTTAGTAAACATTCACTAGCTGAGCAAAAATGTTAAGAATTTTATTTAATCTTACAATTATGGAAAACTTGGATATGGATGAGCTAGTCCAAAATCTACACTGCAAACTATCTGATATTTGATATATTTATAAATATATATAAATATTTGATCTTTATTTTGTTTTAGTAAACATTCACTAGCTGAGTAAAAAGGTTAAGAATTTTATTTAATCTGAACAATTATGGAAAACTTTGATATGGATGAGCTAGTCCAAAATCTACACTGCAAATGGGCACTTGATCTTTTTAAAAAGCTGCTGAAGAGGTTTGAGGAGGTTGAGTGGCCAAGATACTTTAACCTATATTCATTAACAGCTGATATTGAATTGGTGAAACAGGTACAGAGAATGAAAACATAAATATAGTAGTCTCTCCACCAAAGGTGTTCCACCAGTTGGAAACACAAGATGAACATGAGAGCAAAAAAGTGCAAGACTGAGGATGTTCACAAGGACAATGAAACTCCAGAAAAAGATATTCCAAACACTAATAATGAGAAAGTTTCTCCAGTCATTCTGTGTGACAAGGACAGGTGAACTTTGATCACCCCGATTATCAAGGAACAAAATATCACATACTCCTGGGCAAAAAAAAAACGAAACAGATGAGGGTTTAAAAATTCAGCCCACTACAGTCGCTGATTACTATAACCAAACTTATGGATGGTTTGAACTTGCAGTACCATACTTTTGCCCTAAGTAGCGAGAGACAAGCTGATCATAGATCCACTCAAGTAAATCCTAATAAACAGGGAGGGAAATCTGTAGCCAAATAAAACTTATGTAGATGTGGTATGTTCAACGAAAACATCACACCTTGAACAAACTAATCAAAACTTAATTGCAGTCATAATTGCTTCATTGGCTACATGATTTTAGTAAATCTAGCCCAATTCTACAAAAATATTTCTCAAAGGGACCCACTCATTCTAACTGCACTCATCAATGCATAGAAACAAAATCCTAACAAACTCACTGCTGATCGCTGCTTGGAATGCCAATGGCCTCACTAACAAAATTCTTGAACTGCAAGAATTCTCCATCAGATATAATCCAGAAATAATGCTAATTAGAGAGACACATTTTTGCCCAGCAACAATCCAAAATTAAGATGATATATACATACAGAAATGGTTGATTTGATGCTAGAGGTGGTGGCACTACCATTTATATTATAAACTATCTCAGAAATTATGCTACAGCAAACCCCCAAACCAAAAACTCAGAAATTACAGGAATTGAAGTTCATACAACAATACTGAAAAACTTAAAATCTATGCAGCCTACTACTCACCTAGTAAAACTTTAGTGATATCAGATCTAGACACACAGATTCTATCATTATCAGGTGGTAGAATGCCAAACATCCAGCATGAAACAGCAAAATGACCAATAGAAATGGTCATGTATTAAATAATTATATGATTTTCAATTACACTGCAGTAGCCAGTCCCACTGAACCTACTCATTATGGTCCTTTTGACAGTCCAGATGTTTTGGACATTGCTATCCTAAAGTAATCCCCCAAACATATTGGTCCAGTGCCTACGATAAGAAAAAAGGATGCGATAGATGAAGCAATAGCCAACTTCAACAAAGCATTAGCAGCAGTCACCAAGACCAGATCTCCTTATAAGTCTGACTCCCAGATGACATCATGAATTTAATCAGAGAAAAGGATAGTCTGTCACAACACACAAGATCAAAAAAATCCTTAACAAAATTAACAACCAAATTAGAGAAGTTCTCAACAATTTAAGAAATCAAGAGTGGGAAAACAAGCTTACATCTCTTAGTTCCCAACAACCACTCAATATGGATATTTCTGAAAACTCTTTGAATCAAACATAAATCCCCCCCCCCCATCCATGCAGGCCAAACATTGTATTCTATTTACAGATGCAGATAAAGCTGAAGCTCTTATCTGCAATCTTGAAGAGCAGTGCAGTCCAGTACATGAAAGCATAAATATCAACCTTATTTACAAGGTTCATCAATGTGTTAGATGCAGCTTAAGACAACCCAAAAACAACTTGGAACTGATTCGCCCTACTTCTCCAGCATCATCAAACATCTCAACAATAAAAAGGCACCAGGTCCGGATGGTGTCACAAACAAAGTCATCAAACTGTTCTCATGCAAAGTGGTAATGCACCTTGTAAATATCATAAACACAATGTTAAGATTACAGTAATTTCTGCAAACGTTATTCTGAAACATAAGCCATGAAAAGATCTGAAAAGTTTCCTCAAAATTATCAGCCCATCAGTTTACTTCTAATTTAGAGAAAGTTGCAGAAAAAATTATCCTATCCAGATCGCAAGAAACAACAAATAAATTAAACATCATACCAAAATGAACAATTTGGTTTCCAATGCAACCATAGTACAATTCAGCAAATTTGTATACTAGTTGAATATATTACTACAGGATACAACTGGAAACAGCACTCAGGTGCCTCATTCCTGGACATTGCAAAGGCTTTCAACAAAAGCAGGCACCAAGGTCTTCCTATATAAGCTTATCAGAGCAAATATACCAATAAGTATGATATGTTTAATTAAATCATACCTCATCAACAGAAAAATACAGGTCAAGATTAATGGCAAAAATTTTACCCAGCACAAAATATCAGCTGGAGTTCCACAAGGTTCCTTATTGGCTCTGCTTTCATTCTCTATCTACATGACAGATATCCCACAAAACCCTATGATGCAGACGATACTAAAATGTTAATAAGATCTCTTCATCCTTGCCTGGTAACTAAAAGACTCCGAATTAACATCTCCAATTTGGAAAAATGGTTCTCCAAATGGAGACTTCAAGTAAACCCACAAAAAAAGCACAGTCATACTTTACACCAGAAGGCTAACATCTCCCAAAGGAGATATCCAGTTGTTTAATACAGCTTAAAGCTCACAAACTAATCATAGCAGTATTATTTTCTACACAGATAAAGGGGAATATGAAAAGCATGTGCTTCACCCAGCATATCAGCAGCATTGTTGTTTGTTGATGGATGACAAACTGACACTGACTTAATCTGGAACAATTCTCTAAGTTTAGCAGCCCTTTATTATTTAGTACCAAAGAGATGAAACAGGATGCATCAGTGAGTCCTCCAGTGCAGATTGTTAAAAATCAAGTAACAGATGCACAAGTTAGACTTCTGAGATAATGGTTAATTTATTTACACCAATGCAGTTGTATAAATGGACTAGATGAATGTTGTAAAATTTAAAATTTTGCACTTTTGAGTAACATAATTAAAGTTGTGATTTTTATGAGAAGCTTTTTTACTTTAGGTGAAAAGATATGCCTTAAGTGAAAAGACAACGATTTGTCCTTGCTGTCAACAATCATGGATAAGTAAAAAAAGTAAGGGTATTGGAAGATGAGGACAATGAACTACATGGGCAATTTAGCTTAGTTGGGGGAATGTGAGCATTCTGACTAGAAAGGTAACAGACAAGTGGTGGGGTTATATATAGAACTACATAGCTTGCAATTATGATAAACTTACAGACTTGATGCAGTGCCTCAAGCCAGTGTACTGTGGCATTACAGAAACTGCAAAGTAAACAAGTCAGCAGTGCAGGAATCAGTCAGTCATTGAATGTCCGAATGAAGTGATACTAGACTGCATTACTAGAAATCAGCCAGAGGATAATATCTGGTTAAACAGATAAGCACAACCCACTGATAAAATAAATAAAAAATGACATGAAGGTAAATTAGGGAGAAGCAACATGTTGACATAATTTTTGAATCCATCTTTTGATTATGAAAAGAAGTTGGCCAAGCAGACCAAACAAAATCCTAGATTTCCTGTGTTACATGTAGCAAGCAAAAGGAAAAAATATCACAGTAAAATAAGTTTAGTGAACAATGGTGGTGGTAGGACATTCCGTAACTTCCAGGGATGGCCTCTTGTCATCACTCCTCCTCACTGTTCAACCAAGTGAAAGACCTCCCCAGTGTACCCTGTAACCACCTCTCAACAGTTTAAAAGTCTCAATCATATCACCTCTCCTTCTTCTATCCGCCAAACTCTGTAGTCCACATTCCCTCAGCCGATTCTCATAACTATCCTTGTACAGTCCTGAGACCATCTTTGTCATCCGTCTTTGTATCTTTTCCACAGTTAATTTATCCCCTTCAAATCCTGGGGACCAAATCTGAGAACAATAATCCAAGTGTGGTCTGATCAGAGACTTATACAACGGAATGATAACTCTCTTATCTCTGCAGGTCAGTGTCCTTCTCATAATTGCAGCAATCCTCTGTGTTGCCTTCACCACCTTTGCAATATGTCCTCTAAACTTCAGGTTTCTATCAAATAATCAACCTCAGATCTCTTGTCTACCCAACTTCCTCCAGTATAACTCCTCCCATAGAGTATGCAGCATCCCATCGATGTTTCCCAAACCTCAAGACCTTACATTTTGCTGCATTAAACTGACATCCCCATTCATTTGCCCATCTAGCTAGCTTCTTCAAATCCTCTTGCAGGGCTACCACATCTGCACTATTACTAATAACCCTTCCTAGCTTCACATCATCCGCAAACAACTGAATATCCTCTTGCAATGCACTGGCAATGTCATTGATATAAAGGTTAAACAATATAGGTCCTAGTACTGAGCCCTATGGAACCCCACTTGTAACCTTCTGTCTCCTTGAAACTGCTCCACCATACACAACTCTCTGATACCTATCAGACAGCCAATCCTGAATCCAGTTGACCAATCTGACATCCAGACCCATGTGTTGCAACTTAAATATCAGCTTATCATGTGGCACCCTGTCAAATGCCTTTGCTAAGTCTAAGAAAATTGCAGTATATGCCTTTCCCCTCATCTAATGTTCTTGTAACTTTATTATAAAAGGCTAGCATATTGCTAAAACAAGAGCACCCTTTCACAAATCCATGTTGACTCTCACAGATAACATTACCCTCATCTGCTCAGTGCTGTATACAGTCTCTCACTACTTTCTCCAAGATCTTAATAACTACTGATGACACACAGACTGGTCTATAATTAGGCACTTCCAGTCTGTTACCACCCTTATGCAATGGCACTATCTTACCTTCCTTCCATTCCCTGGGCACCTTTGCCAAAGCCAGACTTTCATTGAAAAGTCAGGTTAAAGGTACTGTCAGTTCCCTAGCACATTCTCTCAAAACTCGTGGTGAAATACCATCCAGTCCCACAGCTTTACTGACATCCAGAGTTCTCAGTATCTGAAACACACTCTCCTCCTGTACCTCTAAACCTTGAACCTGTCCTATCCCTCTAGCATTAAAACTGACTCCTCTAGGATGAAATACTCAACAATAAAGTGGTCATTGAACAATTCCACTATGTCCTCTGCATCAGTCACTCTATTCCCATTTTTATCCCACAATATCATTCTTCCACAGTCATTTCTCCTCCTACTGGCAACATAGCTAAAAAATTCCCTAGAATTTTCTTTGGATCTTAGGGCCAATCTCCTCTCATATTCCAGTTTCGCTTTCCTTATCACACTAGTCACTCTTCTGGCCTGTGTCTTATATTCTTCATGCATCTGCTCTTCACCTGTCTTCTTATATCTCTTCCATAGCCTCTTTTTCACATGCAATTCCTGTTTAATATTGTTTGTCATCCACTTTACTCCAAATTGTGTCCTCTTCTTCACTCGTGGTATACAACTTACCATTGCTGCTAACAAATATTCTTTCACAATTTCCCACGCACTAACGATATCCCGGCCTTCCAATTCCTCCCTCCATGAAACTTCCCCAAGTTGACGTCTAAGACTATTATAATCACCTGCATTATAATTCCACATAAGTTCCCGTCTCTTTGATACTCCTACATGTCTATTCATTTTCCAAGTCAAAACCATATGGTCACTCTCTCCAACTGGTGGGAGAGATGTCATCTCAGTTATTATCAACTCTTCTGATGCTATAACCAAATCTAAAACTCTTGAACCTCTTGTTCTCTCTATTACATAAACCGATTAGTATTCTGGGGTAGTGATTAATGACTTGGAGAAGTTTTCACCCATTCCTGTAAAAATAGGTGATGTATAACCTCCATAAAGGACAACAAGAAAGGTTTTGTCTTAGGTAGTATGCTTACATTTTCTGACAAAGTAATTACTGAATTGGACAAAGGACAAACTTTGCAAAGGTATTTGACAGAAAACATGAAAATCAATATATAAAACTGATATGGATGTGGATAAAAAAATTGGTTGATTGTATAGGCGAGTGGTGCACTGACATATTAGAAAGTAGTGTATGGAAGGATGGAATGTAAGAGTGTGAAAGTAACTAGTGGCATATACAGGATGGTTTGGAGACTAATATTTGATTTGCAGATAATATCGAAGAGGATAAGGAATGATAATGATATAATATCTCTGCAGAATGACTTGATATGAGCTAAATCTGATAATGACATGACAGAGACAAGTACCATGTTATGCATGGTGGACAGAGGACATTAAGTATTATATCAATGGAAATGCACTGCAAGTTTTTCATGAGATTGGAGAGTGACAAGTGATAGTGGACAGAGAACTCAAAGGAAGCGATGTTGCTAAGGTAAGAAAAAATTGTACTTTCATTTCAAGTAAAATTATTTATTATTATACAGGCACTTCCATGGAGTCCAAAGACTCATCACAGTAGACCCAATCTATCATACTTTTCCAGTCTCATACGGAGGTGAAGGTTTTTTCATCCCTCAAAACAGGCAAACCAGCCTTATGAACACACACACACATCTACAGACATAAATACATTCCCCCAACATCACACTCTGTGACAAGTCAAGTTGGGATCGCTTAGTCACCTCATGTAAAATAGCAGACGCTGCACCAGACGAGATACAACGTGAGGAAGAAGAAGTCAGTCTACAAATGAAGCACTTATGATTTTCAACCTCAAGCACTGAATGATGTATTCTGTTGTTTTAAGATACAGAGCCTGGGGGAAGAACCTACTCCTAGGTGTACCTCATGCAGCAGAAGAAGAAAGTCCCAAATGGTATTTTACCATGAGTTTTGAGAGAATGTGCTAGGGAACTGACAGTGCCTTTGACCTGGCTTTTCAATGAAAGTCTGACTGCAGGAAAGGTGTCCATGGAATGGAAGGAAGGTAAGATACTTCCATTCCATAAGGGTGGTAGCAGACTGGAAGTGTCTAATTATAGGCCAGTTTGTGTGTCATCAGTAGTTAGTAAGATCTTGGATAAAGTAGTGAGAGACTGTATACAGCATTGGGCAGATGAGGGTAATGCTATCTGTGAGAGTCAACATGGATTTGTGAAGGGGCACTCTTGTTTTAGCAATATGCTAGCCTTTTATAATAAAATTATAAGAGCATTAGATGAGGGAAAGGCATATACTGCCATTTTCCTAGACTTAGCAAAGGCATTCGACAGAGTGCCACATGATAAGCTGATATTCAAGTTGCAGCACATGGGTCTGGATGTCAGGTTGGTCAACTGGATTCAGGATTGGCTGTCCGATAGGTATATCAGACAGCCATATAGAGTTGTGTATGGTGAAGCAATATCAAAGAGGCAGAAGGTTACAAGTGGGATTCCACAGGGCTCAGTACTGGGACCTATATTGTTTAACCTTTATATCAATGACATTGTTCGTGGATTGCAAGGGGATATTCAGTTGTTTGCGAATGATGTGAAGCTAGGAAGGGTTATTAGTAATAGTGCAGTTGTGGTAGCCCTGCAAGAGGATTTGAATAAGCTAGATAGATGGGCAAATGAATGGGGGTGTCAGTTTAATGCAGCAAAATGTAAGGTTCTTGAGGTTAGGGAAACATCGATGGGATGTTGCATACTCTAGAGGAGGAGTTAAACTGGAGGAAGTAGGGGAGACAAGAGATCTGGGGTTGATGATTGTTAGAAACCTGAAATTTGGGGGACATATTGCAAAGGTAGTGAAGGTAACACAGAGGATTGCTGCAATAATGAGAAGGACACTGACCTGCAGAGATAAAAGGGTTATCATTCTGTTATATAAGACAGTACTTCCCAAACTTCTGGATGTCAGGCCCCCCTTTGCAAAAATTAAAATATTTCACGGCCCCCTTCGAAAAAAAATTGTAATAGAGAGATATATTATTATAATATTTCTTGTATTTATATTCAATACAAAACATACACAGCGAATATTGCAAAAATCAAATGCATATATTACATTTTTTGCCTCTTACCGTTTGGTTCTGAAGACGATGCAGACTGTTCTGGTAAAATATGAAATACTGTCCTTTTTTTTTTTGAGTCTGTTTCTGCTTCTTCTGATTGTCCGCAGGAATTTTTTTTTATTTTTTATCAGCCACTTATCCATCTCAGGGTTAAATTTTTTAACGCAGAATAGATCAAATAATATCACCACTTACCGATACTGGCATACCACAGACTGATAACATGAAATTAGTGAATATTACCTGAATAAGGGAATTCCTGGACCAGGAACATTTTTCACTTTTGTGACTTTTCTCTCTTTAAGGTAATTAACCCTAACGCAAAACAGACAGCAAAGGCAGGTTATTAAAACGTGCATATGATTGGTGTGGTATTAACAAAAGATCGTGCAACTGAAAGATAAAAGCATAGCTGACAATTGAGTTGAAATGCTAACTCTCTTCATTCGAATTCCATATGTGAAACTGCCATAAACATTCATTATATATATATATATTACTTAGTTTTAACACTTTTACGAATTTTAACACGTTCGATTGAATTTTATTGCTGCCTTGGGAAATCGAACTCACACACATCTAATTAATAACAATAGTTTTTAGTTAGATACTGTGTTTGCCCATGCAACATATGGTTTTGTTTCAGTCTATATAGCATAGTTTCTGTATGAGGGGACATGTGATTCATTAATTAGTGTGTTTTTATCCCAGCTGTCTCTAATTGCACTATTTGTTGAGAAATATATTACACAGACTCCTCATACCTTATTCACTGGCATAATAAAAGTAATTGTTTTTATTGCCTCTGCAGTATAGTGGCTGTTAGGGAGGGCTTGTTGTTTACCACTGCAAGCAAGTTACTATCTCCTCACATGAACTTGTTTTAGCTTTTTTCATGTGTGAAGTATATGCGAAACTTTTATTGGTAACAGAAAATTAGCTCGGATGACAATGATAATATAAAACGCGTTTTGATATGTATATAAAGTAACTATCAACAGTCCCTGATTACAAACGCGTGACGAAAGGGACAGGAAGATTTGGAGCCTCCCTGGAGAGCATTCGAAGTAAATACAATTAACCACTGCTCTGAAATGAGACATATGAATAAGCAATATTTACTAATATTCATTAAGCGCCAAAATACGCAGGAAGCAAAGTTTGTGAACCAACACCAATGTGTGAATTTTTCCATTAAAATATAAAAAATAACAAAAAAGAAATAATAAATAATAAAAGTTAAATATGTTTCTTTTAAAATAAAAAAATCTACTTAGTCTTAAAACATTTTAAATTTGTTTTCATTATTTCACGGCCTCCCTCAACAAAACTTATGGCCCCCAAGGGGGCCGCAGCCCACAGTTTGGGAAGCGCTGATATAAGACTGATCAGACCACACTTAGACTATTATTTTCAGATCTGGTCCCCAGGATCTGAAGGGGATAAATTAACTGTGGAAAGGGTACAAAGGCGGATAACAAAGATGGTGTCAGGACTGTGCAATGTTAGTTATGAGGATTGGCTGAGGGGGTGTGGACTGCAGAGTTTGGTGGATAGAAGAAGGAGAAGTGATATGATTGAGACTTTTAAACTGTTGAGAGGTGGTTACAGGGTTGACACTGGGGAGTTCTTTCACTTGGTTAAACAGCAGGAAGGAGTCATGACAATGGGCCATCCCTAGAAGTTACGAAAGGAAACTGTGAGAAAGAGGGTGAGGAGTGGTTTCTTTGCATGGAGGGTGGTTGAACCATGGAATGCATTGCCTGATAGAGTGGTGAGAGCGAGAATGGTCAATGCGTTTAAGGAGTGGTATGATAGACTTTGTGTTTCCTAGGAGGGACCTCCCTTGATGAGTCTTGATAGACTTATGTTTCTTAGAAAAGATTTCCCATGATATGAGAGTCTTTTGACTCCATGGAGGCCTGAATAATAATAAAGAACTGCTACCAATAAAGAATAAAAAGCCATGGATAAACGGAATCCCATTCCATAGAAGGGACCACTACAATTTAACACTTTTTCTAACAGTGATTTCACTTCAAAACCTAGCATGATTGTCTCTTATAATGAATAACACTGCATTTAACTATGTAGGCACATGGAATGTTTGAAAGCTAAAAATTCGAATGAATTTTCTTACCACTGTCTGCTGGGAGATGGCAAGGTACAGAATGACATCTTGAGAATTACAGAGACATATGGAAAGGAGAAGGTAATTTCAAAAGGCAGGATGGTGAGCTAGTTGATTACTCAAAGCACCCACAAGGTAGCTGCAGTACTGTGGAAAGTTTGGGCAAGACCCTTTCTTGGTTACAAGTCCATAAATACCAGGATAATTTTTGTTAGACTTAAGATCCATCCCATCAGTCATGGTAGTTTATGCACTTTATACAGATAGGCCTGAGGAGATCTATGAAAACCTAGTCTCTTTTGGACTGTCTACAAAGAAGAGATGTTTTCTTCATTTTAGCATTTATTGCAAAAAAGTGGGAAAGAGTATGATAATTAGGCTTAAATGTAGCTGATTTAGTCTGGAGAAACATAATGTAAAAATTCGATGCAACAAGAATAAATTTTGTATAACGAACGCATCGAGTTTTTACAGTTAGGCAGAACCCAGAACACCTGTAAATAGTATTTTCTCTTAACATTTAGTATTGTATGTAACATGTGTACAGTCCAACGGGAATTAGCTATCTCTTTGAACAAAAGATGTAAAACTTTCAAGGC
Organism: Typopeltis vanoorti; assembly: GCF_054136105.1. Taxonomy (NCBI): domain Eukaryota; kingdom Metazoa; phylum Arthropoda; class Arachnida; order Uropygi; family Thelyphonidae; genus Typopeltis; species Typopeltis vanoorti. The sequence continues at coordinate 87,328,182 of NC_143564.1, read as the reverse complement.
TAAGGGAAACGCTCTACAGTCAGAACGCCATTTGAAATTTTGTTTACAAGTTCAACCCTAAGTGACCTCAAGGTCAATGCAAAGGGGGGGGGGGGGGGGGGCACAGCAAAAATTCAAACGGATGTTCCGCTGGTTGACTTAATGAGATTAGAACATGAAGATAGAGAAGAAAGGGCTTGTTGAAGGTTCCAGAACCAGGAATCATATAACAACATAAGGGGTTCGCGTAAGTGCATGCAAGGAGTGCACAGGGTTTAGAAAACTGAACCCAGGGTCTCGGAACTAATGGAATATAAGATGGGACTTCCAGTGACACAGGGGAGTTTTTACACAGAGTTAGAGGGAGAAAAATGCCACAAGCTGTCATTTGCCCAGAATCGTAGATGACCAGGGACGAAACAGCTGAGGAGCAGCCGAATTTGTCTATTAGTTGTTCTGCTTATCTAAGTCTGTGAAGGCCCTGACAATCCGCGACCCTTCGCCAGTGTATTACCACACCGATGAATCGTCACCAACATCCTGCGAGTTGCCAGTACCTGATGAATTGCCGGTATCCCAATGATCTGAAGGAGGAAAGATCCAAAACCCAAGACAAAGAAAAGGAAACATAGGAAGTCGCAGCCAGCGGAATTGGAGAATGCAACCCAACAGAAGACAGCCCATGTGAGTTAAAATATTGTTTTTTTTAGACTGTGTGATGCTATAAGAATAGGTTACAGAACTGGAAAAATACATGTAAGAGGGACATTAATAGTCAGAGTAACTTTTAGAGACTTGTTCTGTCTGGATTTTGATGATTGCATCTAAGAATGAGTATAGCTAATTCCTAGGAAATATTTTGGGTTATGAATTTTTGTCTAACGCCTGTATATAATCATGTATGGTTTTTCTTAACTAAGTTTACAAATTATTATATTAATCGTAACATGTCCTTAACGCCGATTATTCAAGTATTGAGAAGTTCTTTTGATGACAATTCTTTAAGCTAGATAGATAACATGATTGTGCCTTGTATTAATTGAAGAGAGATATATTATTATTATTATTATTATTATTCCTGATACCTCCAAGGAGTCCGAAGACTCATCGCGGGAGGACATCTTCAACTGTCTCTACACCTTACCTCTACTACGAATCAACGCCATCTACCGCCCACCTCCAACACCACCACAACTAGTAATTTTTGTCTGTAAATTGCGTGTGTTCTGAAGGGCCGATTTGTATGTATGCGGGATGAAAAACCCGAGTTTCCGGGAGAAAAAACCCTGCTACCTCCGTATGAGATCGGCTAACTCACCATCGATTGAAATCGACCAGATAAAGATTCCTCCCGTCGCGACGAGAATCGAACTTAGGCCTATTCCAATCGAAGGGCGCAATGTACCGTCGTTCTTCCAATTGCGCTACGGAGGCGCTTAATATGCAAGTATTGAGAAGTTTGTTGATGATATTCTTCAAGCTAGATAGATAACATGATGTGTGCCTTGTATTAATTGAAGTAGAGATATATGCAAGCTTCTTTATAGAGTTTTTTTTTGAGAATTACAGTGGATCACCCTCTGTCTTATAGTGTAAAATATATGCCTGTTTGTTGACTATTAAATCCTATGTTGCATTTTAATGAAGTATTTTTGCCTGATCTTATTTTTAATTGCAATGTATTGATCCTAAATAAAAATCGAACCTAAGCGGGAAACGTTGATGATATAAATAGTAAGTGAGAAAAGGGCCAGGACTGCAAAGTAAATTGATAACTTGGGGACGATAAAGAGATTTTGTTGTGAAAGATTTAATAACCTACTAGAAGTACTATATTTCTTGCACCATATCGAGGCATGGATGGTGTAGTCAAAAATCTAAATAAATATTTCTGTTGCTCTTGGGTAGAAGGAGTATAGAACACAGAAGGTAGGAATCTAGAGTATTAAAGGGGAACGTATAAAAATAAGTACTGAGAATATTACATCGCAGCATCGACAGGATATATAATAGGAAACACAACCAAGACATTACAATAACACCTATGACCAAAGATTGTTGGAATTTGTCCATGCCACTGGTGTAGGAACACTAGGTACTGGGGCATTTTGCCAAATGTGCTGTCATCAGGATATTTTACCACTTATTGAAACTGCAACATTAAAACAAAAAAAAAATAGTTACAAATTTGCCAAGGGCACAACATAAACCTAGCTAAACTATTGGCCCATCATAACATATCAGGAATTACTAATATTTGATGCTAGAATCACTCACAATGTACTGGATCCGTCAAGTGGCACCATATTTCTTACATAACATGATATATAGGAACGTAAGACATGATAATTAATAAACAACATAAAGCAGATATAACTTACATATGTATATTTTTATTAGTATAAAATTTCCACCCTAGTATCAAGAACATTTTCAGTATGATTTTCAAATTAAACAACAGGAACAGAAACCAGTATATTCTACAATGAAACGTGTGAAGTGTGCATATATGATATGTGCATATACTGCAACCAAGGAGAACTGAAGTTGTATTGCAGGATAGTGAAAGGAGCTCATTTGAGGCTATTTGGTGTGAGATTGAGACTGGCAGAATAAAATATACAGTTGGGTGCTGCTATAGACCAGGTGATGGAATAGATGGTGAAGATAGTATGCATAAACAAATTGATGAAATGAGTGGAAGGAGGGTAATTATTATGGGGGATTTTAATTATGGTAATATTGATTGGAAGGAGGAGAGGACACGTGTGAGGAAGGAAATGGATTTTATTCAATTATTAAGGGATAACTATCTGAGACAGCATGTAATTGAAAATACTAGGGGTGTGAGAGTGCTTGACCTGGTAATAGCATCTCACAATTTGACTGTAATGAATATGACCATGTTGCCACCTATTGGTGAGAGTGATCATAAGGTCTTGACCTGGGAGGTGGCTAAAGGTGTGGAATTTTCGATTAAGACAGGGTATATGTGGAATTACCGTGCTGGCAAGTATGACAAGCTTAGGAGATTGCTTGGATCAGTGCCATGGCATGTACAACTGCAAGGGCTGGACGTCGATAGAGCATGGGAAGTGGTCAAGGAGCATTTACAGGAGGTTATGGCTGATTGTATAGCTAGGGTCTGAATAGTAAAACAAGTAGGGGTTAAATGGATGAATAACACCATTAAGCTTGAGCTGCAAAAAAAGAAACAACTGTGGAGTGAATTTAAAGAAAGCGGTGACCTGCAGGCACATGAACAGTATAAAGTGCAGGCCAGAAGGGTAATGAGTGTAGTAAAAAAAGCAAAAGCTGATTATGAAAGGAAACTAGCTATGCAAGCAAAAGAGAATCCCAAACAGTTCTTTCAATATGCTGCAAGCAAGAAAAAAACTGTACATGGCAAAATGATTTTAAGGAATGACGATGGTAAGGAGGTCACTGAACCAGTCGATATAGTGGAGTTACTGAGCACGTACTTTGCAAAAGTATATCATCCAGGTGGAGACATTGAAAAAATGAAGGAGCCATTAGTTTATACGGGAATTGTGATGAATGAAGTGGAGGTGAATAGTCTATTACAGAACCTTAATGTGAATACATCTGTGGAATTGGATGGTATACCGGCACGGGTCTTGCATGAATCGGCTAAGGAATTATCAGTGCCCTTGACCATGTTGTTTAATCTGAGTCTCAGGTCTGGTTTAGTCCCGAAGGCGTGGAAAGAGGGGAAAATAGTTTCACTGCATAAAGGAGGATCCAAGACTATGGTTGCAAATTACAGACTGATCAGTATATCAGGAGTTGTTGTCAAGGTCTTGGAGAAAGTAGTCAAGAGAAAAATACAGGAATGGATTGATGAAAATGAGATACTGTATTATACAGGGGACAGCATGGCTTTGTAAAGGGTAGATCATGCCTGAGTAACTTGCTCAAGTTTTATAACAAGGTGATGGCTGAACTGGATAACGGAAATGGGTTTACAGTGATACTGCTGGACCTGGCAAAGGCGTTTGACAGGATACCACATGGAATTCTAATCCATAAACTACAACATATGGGAATGGATATAGGGTTGGTGAGATGGATAGGTGGGTGGTTGATGGAGAGATATCAAAGAGTGGTTTATTCAGGAGTGGAGTCCAAAAGACGGCCTGTGACTAGTAGGGTGCCGCAGGGTTCTGTTCTTGGACCACTGCTGTTTAATCTGTTCATTAACGATATAGCAGTGGTCCAAGAACAGAACCCTGCGCATTGAGAAAGTAGCTAAATCAGCTCATCAACTCACTTGGTTGTTGAAAAATACCTTAACGAGCATAGACAAGCAAGTTATTGTATCTCTGTACCAAGCCTTGATAAGACCTCATCTTGACTACTGTGCCCAGATTTGGTCACCTCGGTTCCTTCTTGATGGGGAGGAGGTGGAGAGGATCCAGAGGCGAGTGACTAAGATGATAGCAGGTCTATGGAATGAACCATATGAGAACAGGTTGAAGAGTTGTGGGTTGCAGAAACTGGTTGATAGGCGGAAAAGGGGAGATATGATTGAGACATTCAAATTGCTAAAAGGATTCTATAAGATTAATTCAGAGGATAATTTTGAGATCAGGACTGGTGGTGAGAGAACTAGGGGACACCTATGGAAGCTGGGCAAGAGTGTGGTTAGCAGTGGTGTTAGAGCTGGGTTCTTTACTTTTAGAGTGGTAAATGAGTGGAATAAGCTGCCAGAGTCTGTTGTGGGTGCTATGACAGTGAGCGAGTTCAAGGCAAGGTATTATAGATACTGTGAGAATGTCGTATAGTTGTATGGACATGATGTTTAGGGCCTCCCTCGATGAGTCTAAGGACTCCCTGGAGTAGCCCGAAAATAATAATAATAATAATGATGATGATGTAGAGCATCATGGTCTAATTAAGATTCTAGTAATATTTTTACTAGAATTTTACTATTTAACAAGATTTAATAAATAAAATAAATTTAAGTTAATGCTGGAATTTGTGAAGAACTATTTCCCAATAAGAATGATGAGTCCACTGTTTCTATTTAAAATTTGGTTGATGTCGCAAGGTCTCACAACTCTCTTTGTATAAACATTCCAAAAGATTACTTTTATGGAGAACCTTATTTTCCAAGAAATCTTATACTAATAAATAAATATATATATATATATACAAGTTAAATCTGTTTTATGCTGTTTACAGATTTCTTACATTCTGGCACTGCTATTGTAAAAGAGAAGCATTTATGATGTGGACATTTGTCCAAAGGCAGACTGTGATACAGACCATCAACTATGAGAGCCAAAGTAAGACTGAAACCTCCCAAAGTAGTTCCATTCCAGTAGACACCTCTAAGTAGTCTCCGGAGCTTTCACTGACAAAACATCAAAATAGCTGGATGCTCTTTTGGATGGTGAAGAACAACAGACTCCTGAAATGCTTTGGAAGTTAGAGACAGTACAGGATATAGCCAAAAAACATCTTGGAATGGCTAGAACAATAGTCACACATGTATTGAAAAAAAAAATGGAAAAAAGTTGAGCATTCTGGAAGCTGTTTTTTCAGTAGTCACTTCTGAATGTGGAACCCGAAGAAATATGATGGGGAAAGGATAGCTGTTTCTGAGATGTGGTGTTACAGGATACTGGTTAAGGATTATACACACTGAAAGGTGAACAAATAGAAGGCTCTGAAGGTAAAGTTCTAGGGAAAAAGGGGAAGTGATAGAGCCTCAGTCAGATGGATGGTGGTTGGTCTTCAAAGAGTTAAAACCTCAAAACCCGGCATTAAATCATGTGGCACATCACTGAGATGCCGTGAAGTGCCACATCATTTCAATGAACATTGGCAGATGCCATATGTGCATCTGCTAATGTTCATTGAAATTATGGATAGAGGCAAGACTTATCTTCTTCTTCTGGAATGAGACAGAGAAATGATATTTCAGTATTAAATAGAAAAAGATGCACTTGAGGAACTTTAATGATCATTGAAGCATATGGAAGATACTTCTGGCCATTAGAATTTTTTTTTTTTTACCCTGGCCATTTACATTTTTTTATTTACCCTGACATTTGGACATGCTTCACTGGAACAGGTGAATTTTTATGAAGAAAAGCAATTTGTTCCTGAATTTCGTTTGAGAAAGTCTAGGAGGGAAAATTAGAATTTCCTTTCAAATAGAAATATCATTTAATTTTGAGGTTCAAAGGCTAGGTAAGGAAACATTTTGATACGTGGTATATTGAAAATATTTCATGCATGAGAGTTGTATTTGGTTTTCATAGTGATTATTATTATTATTATATGGGTATCTCCATGGAGTCAGAAGACTCATCGCAGGAGACCCAAACTATCAAAACAATATCTATCATACCTCTTATTATTAAAAACAACACATAAGTCCACAGTAATAACTTTAATTAATAATTAAAGTTATTACTGTGGACTTACCTGTTGTTTTTTAATAATTATACTATGCCACAGGTTCCTCTAAAAATAAGTATCATACCTCTTCTTGAACTCATTTACAGACAAAGCACTCACAACTGAGTCAGGCAATGCATTCCATTCATTCACCACTCTCCAAGAAAAAATCTAGTTCTCACACCCTTGTTAACCACACTTTTCCTTAATTTCCAGGGATGATCTCTTGTTCTTCCATCACTATCACACAGCTGAATTATTTCCCTTGCATCAATCTTATAAAAACCTTTAAGTAATTTAAATGTTTCCATCATATCTCCTCTTCTCCGCCTATCAACCAACCTCTGTAATCCACAAGCTCTCAATCTATCAATGTAGGGAGCATTTTTTACACCACTCACAAACTTAGCCACTCTCCTCTGAGCCCTCTCCACCAATTCCTCATCTCCAAGGAATCCAGGTGACCAGACTTGAGCACAGTAATCCAATGTGGAAGTATCAATGCCTTATAAAGAGGGATAATAACTTCTATCTCTGGATGTTAGTGTGTTCTTCAATAACCAAGTAATCTTATGTGCTATCGTGGACACCTTAGCAATGTGTCATGTGAACTTCAACTCCCTATCCACTAATACTCCCAAGTCCCTAGTACCATTCCATCAATGTGGTACACAAGTGGTAATCTTTTAATCCCAAAATGCATAACTTTACACTTTTCCACATTAAACTGATGTTCATTACCCTTTGCCCATCATCATCCTTTGGTTGATGATGGGCAAAGGGTAATGTCCCTGACTTCTATGTTCTCCAACTGGGTGGTATTGGAGTATCTTTATTGGGGGTAGTCTTGAACTGTCCATTCTTTCAGTATTCATATATTTTCTCCAATACTGAGTCTATTTTTAGTTCCCAGTCCTAGAAAATACAGCCTGCTGTCCTTTGTAGGAATTTAATTTTTCTAGTTTTTATTCTTTTTTTCTTCTGCAGTTTTTATTGTTCACAATTTGCTTCTGTACAGTAGAGAAGATCATGCCAAAAGTTTTATAAATTCTCATCCATGCATGCTTTTGAGTTTGGTAAGGTTCGAAAATGTTACTGATCATACCGTTATCTTTAAGGGTGAAATTTTGATATCAGTGTAAGATACAGCATTTAAGGTATTTAAAGCAGTTAATTTATTCTAAAATTTTATTTTAGAACAAATTAACTTGTTCTGATGATTTTACTTCTGAATGGATATGGTACTTAAAAAGTTGTGATTTTGGTTTTGTCTATTGTTTGGAATTATCAACAATTATGGAGTATATGGATTTTCAGAGTTCATCTTCACTTCCTGCTATGATTATTTGGTCATCTGCAAATAAAAAGGTATTAAGTATACAGTACTTCCCCCCCCCCCTTTATAGTAACACATCAACAACAATAACTAATAATAAAATAGAACAGTTATAACAACATACTGTAATAAAAGTTATCTGAATGTGAATGGAATCTTAGCAACCTCAGCATAAGTTTCTTTTATTATTATTATTTATTTATTTATTATTTTATGAAATCGAGAACTTTCGCCTTTTTCACTTAAAAGGAAACATTTTATGGCTTCTTTTTGGCATAGCCGAATTGCAGCATCACTACTCGTGCTTTGGAGCCATTATTAAGTAAAACAAGGGTTACTTGAACACAAGCACTGCGATACTGCGACAGTCAATCTGATAACCGAGAACAACTCAGAATGGCAAGCAATTTAAAACTTATCAATTGTCTATTATTAAAAGAAAAAACATATGGCTTCATTTTGGTGATGTAAAACCACATAGGCAAAATGGATATGAGATCCAACATTATTTCAAAGCCGAATGTTTGTAGAAATTATGAAATTACTCCTCGGCATCCCAAGTTGCCTTAGCTACTTAATTCAAGTAGTGCAAGCTAAGGCAACTCAGGATGCCAGGGATTGCATTCTCATAAGTTCTCAGCTCAGATTACGAAAGTTTTATAGTTTCTACAAACATTCAGCTTTGAAATAATGTTGGATTTTTAATATCCACTTTGCCGACGTAATTATAAATTGTTTATTTCTGGAATTTTCCATTTAATATTTTCAGATCAAGGTTGACCGTAAATGGGGAGAAGGGCTATGGTAGTTCCATGATCCAGTTTAAATGCTGGTTTTATATTTTTCTTCCATTTCTTTACTATTGCATCTATATTATAGTAGTGACATTGGACATCCTTAGTGGACTCCCATGTTTATTGATTTACATTCTATATAACTTTTCATTGATTCTCACAGCTATTTGGTTGTTTTGATACAAGTTACTTTTTTATACACATTCCAAACAGTGATTTGGAATGTGTTAGCTTCTTGAGTATGGTTCACACTTTTTTTGGATTATGAATTCTTTGAAATTTTGTACATTTATTACTATCATTAAATCATAGTCATCATATATTAACTAGAAGAGAAGTTATTTTATTTTTGCTATTTGCTCAGTAAGGAAAAAACTTACATCACCATCCAGGAATGAATGTTTCCCTTACCACTCAATATAAAACAAGGAATAAATAAAAAAAATCCTAAAGAATCCAAACTTCCACCAAATTAAGAAAGGAAGGAATGTTCTACAAGATTTCTAGAGCAGGTTATTAATATGGGACAGAGGCAAGTTCTGGTCTTCAAGTAGCAAAATTCCACTATAATCATTCTCAGATAATTACTTTATTCTAAATCCTCAGAAATATTTCTTAAAAAATTTATTCACATCTTCAATTTTCAGTAACTTGCCTTTTTTTTTTTTTTTAAACCATTGAACAAAGAGAAAAAATCATCCAGAAGTTTCAAATCTGTATTTCCTTATACACCTTGAAGGTGGCATTAAAAGCTAAAATTAGAGAAGCCAAGATAAGATCTGAAGAATATCTTAACTTCTATCAGCTTTTATTAGTTTCTGCAATAAAGAAACATTAAAAAAACTGGAATTAATTGCCTGAGAACTGCAAAAGAAAAGAGATCTTTCTTTTCAATTTTCAAAGAAAAAAAAATGCTACCACCCAACTGGGTGACAACATTTTTCACCATTTCATTTCTAGTACATCTGTCATCTACTAAGTGTTTGACCTATAAATGTTCTTAGGATCCTTTTCTTCTTCCTTTTGGTTTTCCCAGAGGAAGATTATTGTGAAGAGTAAAGCAGTATGTCAAATTAGATGGCCATATGGAACTGAATTCCACGGTGACATCCCAAGCTGAGTGGTAATTTATTAATACAGCAGGAAAGTACAGCTATTAAATCAACATCAGACAATGACAGGACTAGACCAAAACATTTGGATTGAGTGAGGAGATATCAGGTTAGCCATGGATAGCTGTAGTTTACACAGTGGTATGTCTCTTGTTAATTTATTGCAGCTTTTTGTGTGATATTCAAATGATAATTTTGACATGTTAATATAAATGCAGTTTTCCTTTTCTTGAGACAAACTACTTTATCTTTGTGACTAGCTTATGGAAGCAGTTGGCTTGGCCAATTGCTAGGTACACATTTAGTCTGAATTACTTGAACAGACAGATCAACCTGCACTACTATTACTTCTTCCTCTTGTGCCTTATCTCATCTATTTGGGGTCAGCCTTTTTACATGATCCCAAACTGACTTGTCGCAGAGCCTGATTTGTCACAAAAATATCAGCCAGAGTTGGGGGTTATTTTTGTGTCTGTAGAAGTGTGTGTTCACAAGGCCGCTTTGTCTGTGTTGAGGGACGAAAAAAACCTTCCACCTCCATATGAGTCATCACTGACGGGAATCAAACCCAGGTCTTTCTGACCAAAGGGCTTCGTCTATACCGACTGAGCTATGGTCTACAAATCACCTGCACTAAGGCTGTTAATTCACCCATAAGTCCATCATGCTCAAGTCTTCTCACAGTTCATTCTCCTGAAATTTGGCACTCTGATTTATGTGACAACATTAATAAAATATCGAAACAACTTTTTCATTACATGAGAGGATTTAAGATATATATGAAATTATTTTAGCGTTTTCATTTAGAAAAAAAAAGGTGAAATAAAACTGAATTTCTTCATACTTTATTTTGTTAAGTTGAAATCACACATTATTTCCTGCTTTCATAGTTAAAGCCACCCATTATCATCACTCTCCTGTTGCTCAACAGATCTCATCTGTCTAAACATTTCAGAATCATCTCCTTCTGTGTTTTCTGGTATGTGGCAATACCCTTCTAAGTATCTAAAATTTGTGCTTATATCAACCTCACACTGAATGGCCTCAGAGCTGTTATCATTATTGCTTTCTTCAAGTTCTGCATGGATAGGACACAACTCTTCTGAAACATCAATAATATCCAACTCTCCTATCTTTTCTGCCTTTTTTGAAAAATGCTATAACCATTATATTCTATTCTTGTGAATACATCATCCTTCATTAACCACATCTTACTAACATAAATGATTTGTAGACAGACTAACTGTATTAAGTCCACAAACTCTGCACCCTTATTCCTAATGCTCCTTGCATTGGCACGTCACTACTATTTTCCCCCTGGTCCTTATTTCCTTCTCACGATTTCTTGCCCCATCATTTGAGTCCTTTGACTCTGTTGCTTCCAGTGAGGCCATCCTTATATAGTCTTCCTTTGTTCTTTATCTCACACCAGTTCTGGTATCTTGCATTCACAATCCCATCATCTAGTTTTCATTTCCCTGACTGGCTACACATTCTATTCCTCTCACTCAAATGTAGACCATCTGCAGCAAACAACTCTCTCCTCTGTTGAAATATATAACATACATTCACATGCTGAAATCCTTTCTTCCTGCACATTCTAGATATCATTCATAATCACTTATCTTCTCCTTAGCTCTCTACTATCGTGGCAACACACTCACAATTCTCCCTCTCTCACTTTTCAGTTTCACTATCTCTAGCAACACTCACTAATCCCTTTCTACCTCATTTATGCTTCCTCACAAATCATTTGTTCCTACCAGCACAGTCAGCTTCACTGATTTTCCTGTCCTCTTCACAGCCACAATCACTCTTCCTATTGTTGCTCCACTCATATTTTTGACATTCTTGATTTTCCCATCTTTTATTACAAAGTACCTACACACCACTATACTACTTTCATCATTTTATTGCAATCATTCATCTTTGGCTCATCTGCTACTGGCACCTACAACTACTAGTCGCTTCTATAAATGTTCTCACTCTGCACACATCACAATTCATTCCTCATCTTACCAATTATTTTCAAATTATCCTCACTCATGGCTGCATCTTCCACTTTCATCTTTACCATTCTTCCTTTATTTGATCTAAATTAAAGATGCCAAGAAATTATATTTTTGGTCTCATCCTTTATCCAAGTGTAAGCAAACAAAGATTGATTGTGAAGTAACTTCATGACTAGACTACTTGTATATAGAGGCCAATGACTTCACATCAATTGCTTTGGTATCCCATAATGCAAAGCACATATCTTTATGGACCAGTATAATGCTATGCATTAAGGGTTAGGCCACTACCCAACCGATTTCGACCTCTCATGAGTGGGAGCCAGACCCAAAAGTGACACCAAGGTTGAAATAATGCAGAAGTTATATTTCCATATACAAGTAGTCAAAAGGTGTCACATCTTATTACTAAAACACTCTGGATTAGAGATAGATGTTAAAGGTTTTCTCACTTGGTTATGCTATAAATTAAAGATGTGATCCTTTATCCAAGTGTAAAGGATGATAAAGGATGCAACCAAGAATATAATTTCTTGACATTTTTAATTTATAGTATGACTAAGTGAAAAAACTTTCAACGTCTATCTCTAATCCAAAGTGTTTTAGTAATAAGATGTTACACCATTTGACTACTTGTATATGGAAATATGACTTCTGCAGTACTTCAACCTCAGTATCACTTCTGGGTCTGACTCCCACTATGAGACCTCAAAAATACTGACTACAAGATATTTTTCTACATTATCAATAACAGGCTCAAAGTGGGAATGAGATATATAATTAAAAACACTCAGGTTTATGGAGTTTCAAGCTGAGCAGTAGAAATCTGTTTCTGCTACGTGATCTAATCTGCTTAGTTAATACAAAAAAACAGTCAATGGCAGTACTATCAGTATAATTTATTCAAGTTTGATAATGTCCAACTTCCCTTTCTGTTTCAAATCCTCCAGCAAATTCGTGTAGATAACAAGCTGCTATCTGTTATCAAATGCGCCTATGCCAATTCAACTACCTGCATCCTAGTTAATGGGTTTCTGTCAGAAACCCATTTCGCAAAGGTTAAAATTCTAAAAGGAGTCAAACAAGGTTGTCCTCTTGGTCCACTGCTCTTTGCATTAGTTCTTCTTGAGCCTCTCTTACAGGAAGTTGACAATACACGTTGTGTGAGGAATAAAAGTTCCTTCAACTATGAAGGAAAATAAGGTATCAGCATATGCTGATGATGGTGGGCACCTTGAAGGATAATGATTACATATATATCTTTTTTTTTTGGTATTTTGGAAAAATTTAGCAAGATCAGTGGATTAACTACTAATGTAGACAAGACAAAATTAAAAGTTTTTGGAAAGTGAGATCTTAGAGGCATTCCTTTTGGACTAACTCCTAAGAGAGAATCCCTCATTATACTTGGAATTTCCATCTCCACTTACCCAATATTACCAGTTCAAGAACTTTGAAACCTTAGAAGACTGGAAAATGGGGCCACTTTCCTTTTCTTCTGAAGCTATAGTACTCAAAACCATAATTTTTCCTACTCAGTTGTACATAATAAATATTACAGACATCATAGGAGCTGAAGAAAAGCAATTATATAGTAAGCTTGTGCAATTTTTTTGATCCAGCTGATACCAAGAAGTTAAAAACGAATTTCTTCAACTATCAAAGAAGCATGGAGGATTTGGGCTTTCGGTCTTAAAATTCTGCTATTTAAGCAATGCAGCTTCAAAAATCCATAAAACATTGCAGCAATCATACATGTGCAGAAATTTCCCTGTAATATCTGGGTTTTCAACTTTCCCTGTTTGGAGTAAATGATTATAAAGGTCCAAAAGCTGAGATTGTTTCTGAATAGTACAACACTTTGTGCTTAACTCTAAGACTGCTACAACAATTTGGTAATGACATTCTTTTGATTAAAAAAAAGTAAAATTTGGTATAAAAAAATCTTTAATCTCTTTTGCACCAAACTTCCAGTTGGGTGCTGACAACAATATTAGTTTCATAACTTATTGAAGTTCCAAGGATATCCTAACAGGAGGGATCTTGCTTGGAGAATTTCATATGGCCACCTTCCAGTCAATAAAATCAAATGGAGGTACTTGAGCATCTTAGATCCAATTTGTGACATCAGTTACTGATTGAAACAGTAGAACATTCATTCTACAGCTGCCCTCTTGCCCTGCATATTTGGAATAAATGATGTAATGTGTTGGGCATTCCATTACTTACAACAGAACAGGTTATTTTTTTTGCAGTACCCACCACCTGTCAGCAATGGAAAGAAAATTTTGATTTTTATAATGAATGAATTAAAATACCATTTAGGGAAGGTTATAAAGAAAGATAGACTTGAAAACCAGCAATATGATAACCAAATGCTTTATATTATTGTATTGTGGAAATTTTATTGTTCAGCCAGACAAGTTTTGCATTTAGAAAGAAGCATTCTAGGAGGTAGCAAATTTCTGACTAAATGGTGCAGACCATCCACATTATGCACTATTCACCAGGGGGAGATAAAATTCTGTCTATTCTTGCTATGAGAGGTTTTTTAAATAGTTCTACCCTCTTAATTCAATGTCTTATAATCAATTACAGTGGTGACTGGAGAGTAATCCCAGGCAGAGAAGGTCAACTCAAGGCAGTTAACTCAGATAAGGCTAACCACCTGGGTATCAGTCATCTTTATGCTTTAGTTTCAATTGATCTTTTGGTTGTTCATCTATATGAGATTAGTGAAAAAGGAAAACTTATGAGGATATAAAAAGAACTGAGGCCTTTTCTCTATCTCTTATACTATCTATCTGTCTGTCTCCTATCTCCTAATACTATCAGGCTCTCTTGCACTCCTATACTAACTACTCTAGACCTATGATGAGCACCCCTTTACTTTTTCACCTCAATAAAGGTCGAAACCAGTCTGGGAAATGGCCCTTCCCTTATTGCATAGCATTACATTTGTCCATAAGGATAGGTGCTTTGCATTATGGGATACTTTGACTCTGTTCCACTGTCTCATATCTTTCTCTATTTTACTTTCTGCTGTGTTGTTCACCACATTTGTGCTGCATCTGCTATTCAAAACGTCTGCTTGTTTTCACTTACTTTCATTTACCTGCTTTTTCACAACTTTGTTACTACTCACTCTTGTAACATTCTTGCTGCTTTCACTGTCAGTCACTGATATATCTCTGTGCATCAACTCTGCATTCGAGTTGCATTTTGCACACAGACCATGACATTCAAGAAAATGAACTGCATACTTCATCTCTGTTTATGGAGATACATAAACAAATGGTTAATTTAAAATATAACTGACATGAAAATTAATAAACTTTTGGTGTGTGATAACAAAGATGTCAACATAACTGCAGCTGAGTTCACCAGATGGGATCTGGTTGCTTGCAATTATGAGAAATACATGAATGCTACATTGTGATAATGAGAATAAATGATCAAAGTGGTAGCACAAATAAAATGTGATTTGTGCATATGCGTTTTAGATTTCAGAACAGGACCAGAAAATTTGTAGGAGAGAAGTTACATGGCTATATACTTGATCTATATGCTTCTGAAAAATACTTTAACAAGCAGAGACAAACAAGTCATTGTTCCTCTGTATCGAGCCTTGATAAGACCCCATCTAGACTACTGTGCCCAGATATGGGCACCAGGGTTTCTTCTTGATGTGGAAGAGGTGGAGAGGATCCAGAGACGAGTGACCAAGATGATAGCAGGTCTGTGGAATGAACCTTATGAGAACAGGTTGAAGATTTGTTGAACATTTGTGGGTTGCAAAAATTGGTCGATAGGCAGAAAAGGGGTGATATGATTGAGACATTCAAATTACTGAAGGGTTTCTATAAGATTAATCCAGAAGATATTTTTGAGAATAGGACTGGTGGTGAGAGGACTAGGGCCATACATGGAAGCTGGGCAAGAATGTGGTTAGCAGGGGTGTTAGAGCTAGGTTTTTTACTTGGAGAGTGGTGAATGAGTGGAATAAGCTGCCAGAGTCTGATGTGGGTGCTATGACTGTGAACGAGTTCAAGGCGAGGTATGATAGATACTGTGTGAATGTTGAATAGTTGTTCTTGACATGATGTTAGGGCCTCCCTCGATGAGTCTGTAGACTACTTGGAGTTGCCCGGAATAATAATAATAATTATGTTTGATCGCTATGTTATATTGTTCGTACAAAGCATAAAAAGATCTGTCTTTTTTTACGACTATACCTCTTGTGATAAAATTAAAATTTATTCGAGGCAAGCTCGATCCTTACTAGATTATATCTGAATAACAAATTAATGGTTTTAAAGCTATATGGAATTGTGACATGAGATGCTGAAATGCAATATTTAAATAAACATAAAACTCTCACATATTCCGACAGTGATGTTACATACAACTTTGTGTTAAGTGGAAGTTGAAAATAATAGATGATGACTTTGATTAATATGTAGTTTAATATATAATTATGAGTACATTGCTGATTTTGATTTTTTTTTCTGCTGATGAATAAAACTGCAAGAAATTTCAGCATGAATGTAATAGACTAAACTGAACAAGGCAAAAATATCAAACATTTTTACAAAAAAAAGTTTTAGGTTAAGAAGCTGTAGATATAAATGCTGCTCTTCTAATCTAAGAAGCTTCTTAAGCATTTCTTTCATTTTAGAGCACCATAAAATGATAATTCCTGCGAGAGAGAGAGAGGAGAAAAAGAATAAATGAAAAACAAAAAGCTACTGTGCTATAATTTTCAACTATTATTTTTTTCCTTTCCATGAGCACAGGCTAATTAAATGAATTTTATACACAGAAAGGTTAAACAAAAGGATGATCCTGCTTCAGATAAACCTCACCAGTTTTTGTTCGATTGTGAAACTACACATCCACCTTGAGATATAGGTTAACGTTTGTATGATAAAAGCATTGTCAAGTCTTAAGTGTATGCCTTCTAAAATGATTTTATTTTTTTCACAAATATTTCTGCAATTCATTATCAGCGGTAGATAACTCCATGACTCAATTGGCTAAAGTTATCACTTATATGAAAATTAATAAACTTTTGGTGTGTGATAACAAAGATGTCAACATAACTGTAGCTGAGTTCACCAGATAGGATCTGATTGCTTGCAATTATGAGAAATACATGAATGCCACATTGTGATAATGAGAATAAAAGATCAAGGTGGTCTAGAATTTTCATGATATTTCTATAGGAAGGTTTCTGTTTTTCTGACTGACGTTAGGAATTGTATCTTGTGAATTTCATGTACATGAACACTGCCATGCCAGTTGTTTAGTTTAATTATTAAAGGCCATAGCCAAGGCATATGTGATTCTTGGTATTAGAGATTGTGGAAGTACAGCAATCGAATTATACTTTTTCCTATGGGAAAAAGTATAATTCTGGAAAAAGTATAATTCGTTCCTCAAATTTCTTTTTTGACCCTTAATTTTTTTTTATAAAAAGAATTAGGGTATAACTCAGGGCATGGTTAAAGGAAAACTATGAAGCTGAAAAACAATAAAACATATTCAGAATATAAATTTATTATTATTCGTGACACCTCCAAGGAGTCCGAAGACTCATCGCAGGAGGACACCTACTATACAACTGTCTCCACCACTACACCAAACCTCTACTACCAATCATCCCCATCAACGCCATCTACCACCCACCACCACAACTAGTATTTTTTGTCTGTACACGGGATGAAAACCCGAGTTTCTGGGAGAAAACTTATTCTTAACAAAGAACTGAGCAAATGTAGTTTGGCAGGTATTCTGCTTCTTTTTTCATACACAACTGACGGTATGGCACTGTTGCATCTTCTACTACTACTGCAAATTTTACTGCTTCTTTTTTTCATACACAACTGACGGTATGGCACTGTTGCATCTTCTACTACTACTGCAAATTTTACTGCTTCTCTTTTCATCAGGGTCAGCCTCTAAGCATTGCTGCTTAAAAACTCCGATTGTATGAAAAAATTATTTCAAATTGTTTCTGTGAAATCTCTTTGGGCTTGTCAGTGATTAAATTTTCTTCTTATTCTTCAGGATCTTCCTGCTCTGCATCTAAATTTAGCTGGTCAGAAACACTCAAATTCTCAGAATGAGATTTAATTAACTTAGATTCATTTGAAAAGCCTCTAAAATCATTTGCACAATGTGGAAGAATGTACTTCCAAATGGCTCGCATATTGCTTGCAGTAATTTCACTTGACTTTGTGACTTTATAACCAGGCTGAGATTTCTCTGATTTGACCAGAAAAGTCTTGGAAAGCATTCACTTTCAAAAAAGGCCGGTTTCATCAACATTAAATATTTGTTGGTCACAACAGCCCCCCCTCCCCCCTTCTTCCACAATTTTCTTCAAAATCTCTGGATAATTTGCAGCCAGCTCCTTGTCTGCACTTGCAGCTTCGCCTGTAATTTGAACATTATCTAGGCTATTTCTCTTTTTGAAATGCTCAAACCACCCCTCGCTAGCATGGAATTCTTCATTGATAGCCCTTTCTTTCAAGATTGCAAAGAGAATTAATGCTTTTGATTTAATAAGGTCATTGCTTAGAGGGATCTGTTTTTGGTTACAATCTTCGATCTACATAGAAAGAAGTCTCTCTAATTCAATCATTATAATACTTTGATTTCGAGTGGTCTGCATGCATGATGAATTTGAAGCAGCTTTACCTTTCTCTTTGTATTCAGCAGCTTTGCTTAAAATTGCTCTTGAATCACCTTGTTCATTTTTCTTTATTATTTCAAGTATTTCTTCCAATGAGATTACTTTTCGAATCATTTTCACACTTGCACTTTTTTGCTCACTAATTCTTTTACTCACGATGAAAGGTTGGGAAAATACTTTAAAATAAAAAAAAAAAAGTAAGGAAAACAATTGCAAAGGAGGCACGAGATATCATCAGAATGTCATGTGATTAGCAGACTACATAAATTTTGGCAGTAAATTTGGAACATAGCATACATGGAAATAGTGTAGTATGCCATTAAATGTAAAATGTTTTAAATCGGTAAGTAAATTATGTCATCTTATATAATGTATAGATAGAAAATAGAAAAATTTTAAAATCTGTAACATTTATTTTTAATAAATCGCGCTAGGCCGCACGAAGGAAGTCTTGGTTTCGAGTCTAGTCGGCGACTAGAGGAAATTTTTCTAAGCCTTTTTTCGACCGGTTCCCGAGTTAGTCGATCTCTGGCACGGGCAAGCAGGTTTTTCCTCCGGAAACTCGGGTTTTTCGTCCTGTAAACTCAAGAAAATCGACCGTAGAACCCACATTATTTCAGACATTAAAATATATTGTGTTAGGGTTAGAGACCACGAGATGGCGGCACATTTGAGCCGTCTCTCTTCACTGCGTACCGCTTAATTAGTGATAGCCTTGGGCCATCTGTCTCTGATTGGGTACCAGTGGAGATTGAACTGCCCACTCAGTCTCCAAAAAAGTTAGATAGGGCTAAATGGCCTCGCCTACTCCCGTATATACGGGAATAAAAAGGCGTTAGCTGATTTTTTTTTTTTTTTTTTTTTTTTTTTTTAATATGTATATAGGCACACTAATTGAATTTGGGTATAGAAAAAAAATGACGCACTAATTGGGGGCGCATTAATCGATGGATTGCTGTATGTTGCTTTTATTGACTCTGAGAACAAGTTAGCTAACAAGGTCTGCAGGTCCATGGGACTGAAGACAGAGTAGCAGTTCTTAGTGGTAGAAACCATTTTTACCTTTTGATATTAGTAATAGTAATATGCTGACCTTAAAGGATCACATTTGTTATTCTCTGAAACTAGAAACAGTAGTATACTCTTAAGGTTTTGTTCAAGTTAGTGATAATTTTGTTATAAGGACAGTTATAATAAACACATAACAAAAGCACAGCGACTGTACTTGCTTTTGTTATTTATTAATAAAGCTCCTTATATGTTTATTAATAAAACTTGTTACACAAATTTAATGACTATTTAAGCTTTAGTTTAGATGAAAACAAAGTTCATGTTGCTCCTGTATGATTCTATACAACTAGACAGCCAACTTAATATTTTACAGAGCTCCTCTAAATTTCCTTTCAAACATGATTAAGGCATAGGTTATATATAGTTAAGTATTAATCAGCATTTATGTTGGAATGGAGGAATCATTGATATATATATATATATATGGAAAGTATATAATAAGCCTGTGGAAAGTATGAAATAATCCCATAGGCTTACTGCAGAGATCGCAATGAAAGGAGGGCCTATTATAGGAATTGTTTTTTTTTTTTTTAATTTTCATTAAAGTTTATAATAATATTCTAGCTAACCACCTTCAAAGTACTCTCCATGTAAGTCAATGCTCTTGTCCCAACATTTTTTCCACTGCTGGAAACAGGTCTGCAGCTGTTCAACTGAAATATTGTTTATGGCCTCTAGTGACTTTTCTTTCACTTTGTCCACATCAACAAATCGCTTGCCCTTTCATGGTTTTCTTTATCTGTGGGAATAAAAAAAGCTACATGGAGAGAGATCATGATTCGCATGATTTTTTTATCCTCTGTGAGCAAATGAGGCACAAATTTAGTAGACACACATTTCATTTGCAAATCTTTGTTAAAATTCACTGGTGAATTTCATGACAAATTTGTCTCTTCAGAAACTTGCTCAATGGTCTTTCAACGATCTTCATTGATTGCCTGGCAAACGTTTTCAACATTTTCATCATTTCTGCTTGTGGGATGTCAGCCAGATCATGGTTGGTCTTCAACTGACATGTCCCCATTTTTGAAACAGGAAAACCACTCGTAGACCTGCATTTTTCATATATGGTTGTCCTTAAAGGCTTGCCCAAGCATAAGAATAGTTTCAGCTGCAGTTCTACCCAAAAGAACAAAATTTCCTGCACACTCTGTTCCTTATGGTCAACCATCACAAAATTGCCGAACTTGCTTCTAAGCAAGAAGAAAAAAGCAGCCAGAACAACAAACCAGTTCACACAAAATGATACCACTTGCCAGACTGACGTGGAAAGCTACACACCCATGATTCTTAGCAGCATCATCCCTAACTAGAAAATGCACGTGTCAAGTTCAGATTCCAGTTTATTTTGGGTACCCCCCCATGTATGTTTGTGTATATATATATATATATATATATATATATATATATATAGACATATATCTCTCTCAATTCAACCACTGTAATTTGAATGCTCATTAATTCCTTAATCATGTCTCTGAAATTAGCCCTTTAAGGAAGATTATTTAGGGATGGCTCTGTAAAATAATAACCTTACAATTTAGCTGTATAAATTTAATACCATTAGATATTAAATTTATTTTAATCAATTTTCTTAGTATTGTTATTTCTGTTATTTTGTGGACATATGGCACATTTAATTATTCAGACATAAGGGCTGTTCGATAAGTCTATGCAAAGTCGAAGAGATGGAGCCACCAGTACATATCGAGGTTCTTTTTAGTTGCTGGCAACTGTTGGGGGGGGGATCACACACTAAGTTTCAGTCAGTCAGATAAATCTATTACTCTGTGCTTGGTGTTCATTTGAATCCATCAAGTACCGTAATTTGTGAAAAATGGATGAGAAAGAATTTCATGAGTGATTAAACATTACTTTTTGAAAGGCAAAATGGCGCAGGAAACCAAAGCTACACTTGATAAACATTATAGTGAGTCTGCACCTTCGATTAGAATGGTTTATAAGTAGTTTAGTAACTTTCAAAGAGGCCATATGAGCACAAGTGACGCTGAACATTCTGGATGCCCTGTTGAGGTCACTACTCCAGAAATTATTGGAAAAAATCCATGATATGGTTATGGATGATAGAAGAGTGAAGGTGCGTGAAATTTCTAAGGCTGTCGGTGTCTCAAATGACCATGTGCATAATATTTTACATGAACATTTACATGTGAGAAAATTATCCACAAGATGGGTGCTGCATTTGCTCACACTGGATCAAAAGGGTCAACGTGTGAACTGTTGCAAGGACAGCTTGAAACTGTTTCAACGGAATCCAGAGGAATTTTTGAGTTGTTTCTTAACAGTGCACGAAACATGGATTCATCACTACCAGCCTGAGACAAGGAACAGTCAAAACAATGGGTTGCAAGCAGGGAATCTGCACCAAAGAAAGCGAAAACCGTTCCTTCGGGAGGAAAGGTTATGGCCACTGTCTTATGGGATGCTCGTAGCATAATCTTCATAGACTTCTTGGAAAAGGGCAAAACAATCACCAGAGTGTATTATGCATCTTTGCTGGATCGTTTAAATAATGAAATAAAGGAAAAACGACCACGCTTGACAAAAAAGAAGATTCTTTTTCACTACAACAGCACACCCGCTCACTCTTCTGCAATTGTGACCGCAAAATTGTTCGACTTACGCTATGGAGTCCTTTTGCATCCCCCACTCTCCAGATTATGCTTCCTTGGACTGCTATTTGTTTCCAAACATGAAAAAATGGCTGGCAGGAAAGAGATTTTCATCAAATGATGAGGTGATTGCCGAAACAACTGCCTATTTTGAAGAGTTGGACAAATCATACTATATGGACAGGATCAAAAAACTTTAGCATTGTTGGACTAAGTGTATAGACCTCAAAGGAGGGTATGTTGAAAAATAAAAATGTTTGTCCCAAAAAAATTATGTTTCCTACATTTTTGCACTGACTTATCAAACAACCCTCATAAGTAACTTCTCTCTACTAAAAATACTTTTTTTTTTCTGAAATAGTACCACTTCATGGCATGAACCACTAATGACATCAATTTATCTGAATTACACATTCTATTGGCTTTTATTTATTTCACAGAAATAAATGGCAGGAAAAAAAAGTTATTCTCATAAGTGGATTTTTTTTTTCCTTGTTTCTTTCATATATATTTAAGTATCATCAGTTTTTCATTTGGAATTTCTTGCATTTGAAACTGAAGAAGTGAAACAGATATTCCTACTGATTTTTTTTTAACTAAAAAATGAAGGGATTATAAAGAACAATGACCATCATTTATATCTTGATTTGTATTTCATTCAAGATGACATATGACTTCTGCTCCATTGCCATAAGAAATGGAGGCATAAAAAATGAAATAATTGCAACAACTCATTGGCTGCTCACTCACCTTCATAATGGTGTATTAACAGTTATCTTTACAGAAACCTACATGCATGCACATACTGTCTGTTATGCTCATGAGCAGGGTGTAGAAGCATACTTGGGTCATTCCCGTGATCAGTTTATCTAGCCACATTCTTACCACAATTTCTTATTATGGTCCATAAATTCAGGTTTCTTTTCTTCTATTCTAGATTAAGTTTCCAGTACTTGAATCCAAATTCATGTCCTCGGTGTTTCTCTAAGGGTCTACTCCTGGCCAAAATCTATATATAATAGGCTCACTATAAACTCGGATGTTTTTTATCTGACTACTATTATATTCTCAGACTGGTTTGACTGAGTTATGTGGGAAGATAAAACTCATTTCTGTAAAAGCACTTTTATTTAGGGATGTTCTTCATGTTACTCATAGTAAATCTGTTTCCAGAGTATATCTCTGAAAATATAATTCACACTCTCCATGTACCTCCCCAAAAATTCTCTGGTACACCCTGTTTCTACAGGATGCAGAGTACAACTGGCCCAATTTGGACAAAATAATATAGGTGAATTGGTGGTCTCGAAGAATATAAGAAATACACAATAACTGCTCAAGTATGGGCTATTATGTTCATGAGCAGTCACACTACAAGAGAGATCAAGGAGAAAGAAGGAATCTGCTGTGTTCTTCGGCATTTGTGGAAAAAACAGTGATAAAGCCTATTCCAAAAACACAGTCAGCTGAAGGGAAGTTAACTGATCTCATATAGAGGTGGCAGAATTTTTTCCATCCTGGAAAAACTGCAAAACAGGCAAATGAGCCAGAGAACACATGCAATTAATAGACAAAAATATTAAGCAGTGGGTAGGAGATGGACTGTGGAGGTTTATATGATACTGTACAGAAGGGAGGGGGGGGGGAGTTTAGCATAATGAATTACAGTGGAACCTCAGTTGTCGAATGCCTCTCATTTCGAACAAATCTGTTCCCGAACATATTTTCCAAACCAAAAATGCACCAGTTTCTAACAGGATCTCGGTTCCTGAACAGGCAAACCAGCAACATGATCCCTAGGCTGAGATGTACGGAGGGAGAGCATCACTTACGCCACAGCCTCCTCTCAATCCAGACACCCGCTCGAATTTGCAGTGCCTTTTCTTGATTTTCTTTGTGTTTTGCTGGGTTTTTTTTTATAAAGTATTATTAAATAAGTCATCATGGGACCGAGAAGAATAATGATAGCAGCAAAGTGAAAAGAAAAGTTGTTAGAACCACAATAGAGGTGAAAAGAGAAATCTTATTGAAACACGAAAATGACGTTCGTGTCTCGGATCTTGCTATGCAGTTCGGTATGGCCATATCAATGATCCGTACAATACTCAAAAATAAAGAGGCAATCAAGGGAGCTGATGCTGCAAAACGAGTTAAAGTTCTTACTAAACAAAGATCTCAGACAACTGAAGAAGTGGAAAAATTGTTGCTGATTTGGATAAATGAGAAACAGTTAGCTTGGGTAACCACGCAATTTTTTTATTCATTGGGTCCATGAGGTCTTTGCCCCAAATGTGAGAAAATACCTTCAATATAAAACTTTGCCATTAAAATGCCTTCTTGTGATGGACAATGCTCCTGCTCACCCTCTAGGCTTGGAGGACGAGTTGGTGAAGGAGTATGATTTTATCACAGTGAAGTTCCTATCCCTTAACACGACTCCTCTAATCCAGCCCATGGACCAGCAGGTCATTTCAAGCTTTAAGAAACTCTACACCAGAGCACTATTTCAAAGGTGTTTTGAAAAAGTGCTCTGGTGTAGAGTTTTTATTTAGTTTTTAATTAACACTCAGAGAATTCTGGAAAAAACACTTCAATATCCTCCATTGCTTAATATTCTTGACAAAGCCTGGGTGCAAGTGACTTACAGGACCATAAACTCGGCCTGGTGAAATTGTGGCCAGACTGTAGCAGACAGAGACATTCAGGGCTTTGAGGCTGAGTATGTTGCTGCTGCTGTTGTGTATCTGGGCAAAAGCATGGGCTTGGAAGTTGGCAATGCTGATGTGGAGGACCACAGGAATAAGCTCAATACGGAAGAACTGGAACACCTTCAGAAGCAGCAGCACACGACGGTGACTGAAGAAATGTCTTCAGAGACAGAGGAGGATTCCTGGTTCTTTGATCAAAGAAATGTATGTGAAATGGGATGAGGTGCAAAGTTTTGTGGAAAGAGATCACCCTTTTTTGTCTATATTTTATCTATTTATTGTGTTTATTCTTTTTATGTAGGATTTTATGCATTTTCATTATTTTTGTATACGATTTTATGCATGAAGTACTGTTGTAAAGGTTTAAATAAGCAATCATCTGGGGTTCAGGAAGGGATTATTCCATTTTACATTAATTCTTATGGGAAAATGATTTCAGTTTTCAAACAAATCAGTTAGGAACGAATTATGTTTGACAACCGAGGTTCCACTATATTCTGGGACTACATGGAAGTGTCATATGATGATAATAAATAAAGCAACAGAAATCTTAAAGGCTATTTTCTGAGTTCGATGAAACAATTAAACATGTAATACAAATAGCTATGTTGCATCAATGTGAGCCAAGTTTTTTAGAACCTTGAACGCTTTCTTCATCTCATAGTTAAAAACACACATCATGCTTGCAAGGATTGTATTCAATTTTATTTATTTTTTTGTCAGTTATGATTTTGAAAATTTCAGCTGCATAACTGCAGATTTACTCCTTTTATGTGTTGCAAAACCATAGAAATGGTGCGACTCACAATTTAACATTGAAATTGTGAGTTTAAGTGCTTACCCATGGGAGATTTCTTTTCATTGCATCTGATATAAATTGCACATAAAAAAAAAAGCTATGGAATGTATGGTGTATAGAATAGTTGTGTAAAGAAGTTAACTGTCTTTAACCAAGGAGTTACTACAAACTGCGATTGGTCATCAGTCAGGTTGTGTGATTACATGATTAAAACATCTGCAATTAACTTATGTCTATCATTAGAAGATGGTAATCGAACCATATTAACTGACAAAAAGTATAAGATTGCAGGAAAAAAAGAAATAAGTTTATTCTATCAGTTTTTGTGCATCAGTGGATTCTCTCGACCAAAAGCTCAAGGGCATTCAGTTGTAGAGGTTTGTGCCAAAGCATTAGAATACTGAATATTGGTTTCCACAGAGGTACACAGAAATCAAACATCCCTCCATATAGTGCTAAGAGTTTGACAGTGCAGCTATCTTTGACTGGTAGCACAAATGCGGGAAAGCTGTAATATGAATGATGAATTTTGACACACACACTCTCTTTAAATCAGATGTAAATGTTTAGGTATAGCAACTCCAGGAGAATGCTATTTATTATATAGAATCAATTCCTTCTAAGTGTGGTTGTTGTTGGTGTGGAGATACTTCTCATGGCTTGATTTACTGCCCCTTTTTATTCAGTTCAGAAAACTGAGCATTCTAGACAATTCTGATATTGTGTGCTGCGGCAAGATGGTTTGAAGAAATAGAAGTGCAAAGGTTACTCAGGCTAACACAGAATCCTGGTCTAAACCCTAAAGGGCATCTCTGGAAAGTATCCAACTTCACCATATCATGAAATGATTATTTTGCCAGAGCAATAGGACTAACATATCTGTGTTTTATTCATCAACATTTTGCATGGAAAGTCTTTTCAGGTAAGTAGAATCTATAACGCAGCTAAATGTAGGCAGATGGTATTTATTACTATTATCATCTAAGATCTCCAGGAGTCAGGGACTAATCACATCCCTGATGTTTGTATGAAGCTACACATCATACAAACCAGCTGTTATACCACCCTTAGCTCTTTCCCTTTCTTAACTGCAAACAAACTTAACTTCCATAGATGCTCCCATGTTCTCCCCCCAGCTACCATATAGTGAAAATTTCATCAGACGATATCCTATAAAACCCATTCAGAAGTTTGTAGACCTCTATCATATCACCCCTCTTTCTCCTGTTAACTGGAGTCTGTAGACCATTTACAATCTGTCCTCATATTCTAAATTCCATAGTCCAGATATAATCTCTGTAACTCTTCTTTGCACCCTTTCCATAGCTTCTTTATCACTTTGGAATCCAGGAAACCAAATCGGCATACAGTAGTCTCGGTTTGGTCTTATTAAGGACTTGTAAAGAGGCAAAATGACTTCCTTATTTCTTACATTTAAGGTTTGCTTCAACATTGCAATTATTCTCTAAGTTTTGCAATTTTTGCTTTGTGACCTAGGAATTTCAAATACCTATCCATTATTAGTATTATTACTAGACACATCGAGGGAGGGCACCTGCTCTATAACTCAGTCTCCACCATTCAATAATCACCAACTGACAGCAACTACACCAACACCATCTAGCGCCAACCACCACTAGTATTTCCACAGACAATCACAAACATCCATGCCCATGGCAGGAATCGAACCCGCAGCCTTTCGGCTGGAGAGCGGATATGCTATCCACTCGGCCAACCAGGCCAGGTTCCCTAGCCTCATCAGTTTCTTGTAGCATAATCCTACTATATATAATAAAATATGCCATTGGAAATCTTCTCACGCCAAATGACATAACTTTACACTTACTAACATTAAACTGACAGTAATTTTCATTTGCCCAAATTTCCCATCATTCTGTAAGTGATGGATATCAGTAGCATCCCTGACTTCTCTGCCTGTCTTTGTATCATTACCCAACAAATGCACATCTATTAGACCCTTCCTAATGTCATTAATGTATAGATTGAACAACAATGGCCTAAAGACTTAATCCTAGGATACACTACTGGTCACCTTAAATCTGACAGATTCAAACCCACTTTACACTACTTCTTGATATCTGTCTGTCACCCATCTACTTATCCAAGAATTTAAATTCAAAATCCATATTCTCCAGTTTATGGAATAGCATTTCACATGCTATTCTATCAAATGCCTTAGCAAAATGAAACAGCATCATAGCATATCCATTCCCATTATCCAAATCAACCATAACACTGTTATAAAATACGAGCAAATTGCTAAAACATGATCTTCCTTTACCATGATGTTTCTTGCAGAACATAGCTTGTCCTGTCTACTCATTTCTGTATGTGAGCTCTTACCAACTTCTCTAAAATTTTCAACACTACAAGAGAGAGATACTAACAGGTTGGTAGTCAGACACAACTGAACCACCGTTTCACAATAGAACTATCGTATTTATCTTCCATTCTGATAATATCTTTCCTGAGCTAAGACTCAAGTTATAGAAACATGCCTTTAATATACATGTTAATATTTCATCTTTTCCTATTGCCAAATTCTTATCCAGGTCATGCAATATCTCTTCCACCTCATTCTCATGCACCTCTAACTGTTCATTCAATGTAGCAGAGCAGTGCACACCATATTTCATACACCTTGTTGATATATCTTAGCAAAGTGAGTACTCATTAATTGAACAATCTCATTAGCTTCTGACACTAGAGTACCATCAGCATTCAGTAAAGTTATTCTTCCACATTCATTCTTTTAGGCTTGCACGGTGATACGAATGCATTTTTGGAAATTATGGAGACAACTACCATGTTTGAATAAAAACTTTAGTTTTAATATTACTAAAATTTTACAATTTGACGTTTCGACCTTTATGTCAAGGTCATCTTCTGGAGTGTACAAATATACGCAAGAAACAAGCTATACTACAATAATACTGGTTCGTTAAAGACACTGACTAACCGCTACCACAATTGTTGGCCTGACCTTTGGTGAAAAAAAAAAAAAAAAAAAAAAATTATACATCAACGCTAGAGTCCTATTATTTGTGTTGTCTACTATATACATATATTAACATCATTCCAGCCAGTTGGAGTGGGATGGTTTCTAATACTAGCGGATTGGCTAGAGTCCTGACTTATGTTGAATCTTTCATATTAGGTTGGCTGAATGTGTGCCATCCAGATCCTTGGAATTTTCATACCATCTTTATTGTTGATATTTGAGTGGTTTATCAGGATTTCGCATGATTCTTTAAATTTTCTTTCGTACCATGTTTTTGTGCGGTGTACGGAGCAGGTGCTTTTCCAGTTGATTTGGTGCATGGTCTGAGAGGTCTGCTTCACCATAATGGTTATATTTAATGTGTCTAATGTGTTCTTTCTTGCGTATAGGGAATGTCGGTCCTGTTTCACCAATGTACGGTAAGTTACAGGTGCAGCGGATGCAATAGACTCCAGGATGTGCTAATGGGAGGAGAGGATCCTTAGAGGAGCTGAATATGGTTTTAAGTTTAGTGGGGGGTTTAAAGGTGACATTGAGGTTATAATGTTGTAGGATTCTGTTGATTTTTTCTGATAACCCTTTAATGTATGGGATGGCTATGGTTTTACTGTAATCTAGATTCGTTTTTGTTGTTTTATAGAGTATTTTATTGACAGTATTTTTGTTATAGCCATTGTTTATGAATGTGTCACTAATGATTTTTAGTTCTTGTTTCAGGGCTTGCTGGTTAGAGCAAATAGTTGTGGCTCTGTTTTTAAGGGTGTTAATGACTCCATATTTTTGTGATGGGTGGTGGTATGAATTCGCATGTATGTATTGGCCAGTGTCGGTTTTTGGTAGACCGTGAAGGATAGACTGCCTGAAGGAAGATGTGTAACTAGTGTGTCTAGGAACGGGAGCGAATTTTGGTTTTCGATTTCGATGGTAAATTGTATGCGTTCGTGTTGTTTGTTTAGGTGGCTGAGGAATGTGTTTTGTCGCCCGTGCGGCCAGATCGCGAACACGTCGTCAACGTATCTGAGCCAGATTGTCGGTCGAAGCGTGGCGGAATCAAGAGCCCTTTGCTCAAAGGTTTCCATGTAGAAGTTCGCGATTGGGGGGGGATAATGGTGAGCCCATGGCTGTACCTTCCTTTTGTAGGTAGAATTTGTTTTGCCACACGAAGTAACCGGACTTTAGTACGTGGGTAAAGAGGGCCGTAATGTCGGGCGGAAATTTGTTCTGTAGTAGGAGAATTGTGTCATTGATGGGGACATTAGTGAAAAGGGGCAGAAACGTCAAAACTGACTAATAAGTCGTCTTTGTCGAGTGTTATGTTTTTGATTTTGTTTATAAAGTGTTGTGTGTTTTTTATTTAGGAGGGGGAATGACCTACCAACTCCTTGAGTGTTGCCGCTAATTTCTTGGCTAGGTGGTAATTGGACTGTCTATTCCTTCTACTATTGGTTGAAGGGGCACATTTTGTTTGTGTATTTTCGGAACCCCATATATTCTGGGGGGGGGGGGGCGTAGTGGGGTTTGAGTTTTTTTACTGTGTCTGGTGGCCAAGAAGTGACGGACTTTAGTAGTTTTTCTGTTTTGTCCTTTATCCTTTTTGTTGGGTTATAATTTACCATTTTATATGTGTTGTTATCGGCTACTAGTTGGTTCATTTGCAGTATGTATGTTGACCTGTCAAGGACAACAGTGGCACTGCCTTTATCAGCTTTCGTTATTATTATGTTTTGTTTGGCTTTTAATGATTTAATTGCTGCTAATTCTGTTTTAGTCAGGTTGTTCTGTATGGTTTTCTTGGTATTTAGGACATTACTGGTTTCTAGTCGTATTTTGTCTGCTATGTTGTTAGGTAGGGATCTGATGCCTCTTTCAATATAGTAGATAAAAACCAATTTGTTTACCTTTTTCAGCGCTATTGCGTAGTTCAGTCCTTTATTCAGCAGTGTGAATAAAGGACACAACGGCGAACTCACGCTGCTGAATAAAGGACTGAACTACGCAATAGCGCCGAAAAAGGTAAACAAATTGGATTTTATCTACCAATTGAAAGAGGCATCAGATCCCTACCTAACAACATAGCAGACAAAATACGACTAGAAACCAGTAATGTCCTAAATACCAAGAAAACCATACAGAACAACCTGACTAAAACAGAATTAGCAGCAATTAAATCATTAAAAGCCAAACAAAACATAATAATAACGAAAGCTGATAAAGGCAGTGCCACTGTTGTCCTAGACAGGTCAACATACATACTGCAAATGAACCAACTAGTAGCCGATAACAACACATATAAAATGGTAAATTATAACCCAACAAAAAGGATAAAGGACAAAACAGAAAAACTACTAAAGTCCGTCACTTCTTGGCCACCAGACACAGTTAAAAAATTCAAACCCCAGTACGCCCCCCCCCCCAGAATATATGGGGTTCCGAAAATACACAAACAAAATGTGCCCCTTCGACCAATAGTAGAAGGAATAGACAGTCCCAATTACCACCTAGCCAAGAAATTAGCGGCAACACTCAAGGAGTTGGTAGGTCATTCCCCCTCCTACATAAAAAACACACAACACTTTATAAACAAAATCAAAAACATAACACTCGACAAAGACGACTTATTAGTCAGTTTTGACGTTTCTGCCCTTTTCACTAATGTCCCCATCAATGACACAATTCTCCTACTACAGAACAAATTTCCGCCCGACATTACGGCCCTCTTTGCCCACGTACTAAAGTCCGGTTACTTCGTGTGGCAAAACAAATTCTACCTACAAAAGGAAGGTACAGCCATGGGCTCACCATTATCCCCCCCCAATCGCGAACTTCTACATGGAAACCTTTGAGCAAAGGGCTCTTGATTCCGCCACGCTTCGACCGACAATCTGGCTCAGATACGTTGAGGACGTGTTCGCGATCTGGCCGCACGGGTGACAAAACACATTCCTCAGCCACCTAAACAAACAACACGAACGCATACAATTTACCATCGAAATCGAAAACCAAAATTCGCTCCCGTTCCTAGACACACTAGTTACACGTCTTCCTTCAGGCAGTCTATCCTTCACGGTCTACCGAAAACCGACACACATGGGCCAATACATACATGCGAATTCATACCACCACCCAGCACAAAAATATGGAGTCATAAACACCCTTAAAAACAGAGCCACAACTATTTGCTCTAACCAGCAAGCCCTGAAACAAGAACTAAAAATCATTAGTGACACATTCATAAACAATGGCTATAACAAAAATACTGTCAATAAAATACTCTATAAAACCACAACAAAAACGAATCTAGATTACAGTAAAACCATAGCCATCCCATACATTAAAGAGTTATCAGAAAAAATCAACAGAATCCTACAATATTATAACCTCAATGCCACCTTTAAACCCCCCACTAAACTTAAAACCATATTCAGCTCCTCTAAGGATCCTCTCCTCCCATTAGCACATCCTGGAGTCTATTGCATCCGCTGCACCTGTAACTTACCGTACATTGGTGAAACAGGACGGACAATCCCTATACGCAAGAAAGAACACATTAGACACATTAAATATAACCATTATGGTGAAGCAGGCCTCTCAGACCATGCACTTAACACCTTACACCAAATCAACTGGAAAAGCACCTGCTCCGTACACCGCACAAAAACATGGTACAAAAGAAAATTTAAAGAATCATGCGAAATCCTGATAAACCACCCAAATATCAACAATAAAGATGGTATAAAATTCCAAGGATCTGGATGGCACACATTCAGCCAACCTAATATGAAAGACTCAACATAAGCCAGGACTCTAGCCAATCCGCTAGTATTAGAAACCATCCCACTCCAACTGGCTGGAATGATGTTAATATATGTATATAGTAGACAACACAAATAATAGGACTCTAGCGTTGATGTATAATTTTTTTTTTTTTTCACCAGAGGTCAGGCCAACAATTGTGGTAGCGGTTAGTCAGTGTCTTTAACGAACTATGATTATAGTAGCTTGTTTCTTGTGTATATTTGTACGCTCCAGAAGATGACCTTGACATAAA
This sequence comes from Typopeltis vanoorti, assembly GCF_054136105.1. Taxonomy (NCBI): domain Eukaryota; kingdom Metazoa; phylum Arthropoda; class Arachnida; order Uropygi; family Thelyphonidae; genus Typopeltis; species Typopeltis vanoorti. The sequence continues at coordinate 87,295,542 of NC_143564.1, read as the reverse complement.
GGTCGAAACGTCGAATTGTAAAATTTTAGTAATATTAAACTAAAGTTTTTATTCAAACACGGTAGTTGTCTCCATAATTTCCAAAAATGCATTCTTTGTTTTACTTGTGGCATAATAATAAGTCTCCTGGATTGCCTTTAAGCCAATTTCTTTTCACACTTTGATTTAGCTTTCCACATAATACTTGTTACTTTTTGGGCTTGCACTTTATATATTTCATACTGCCTCTCAAAATATTCTTTCCACATAGTCCTTTTATGGATCTCTTGCTTAATAAGGTTGCACATCCACTTCATTCTCACGCGATTTATTATTTGAACTTTAGGGATTCATTCAGTAATTGATACCATGGTATCAAAGACAGTATTCTCCTAAATTGATCATAATTTCTAGCTTTGTAGTTCAACATGTAACCTGTTCTAATTTGAATAGCAACATAATTAGCTACTTCCAAGGAAAGTGCAGCATGATCACTGTCACCAACCCAGTGGTAAAATAGTCATATTTATAACAGAGAGATTCAGAAAGTTGTCTTACAACTACTCAATAAATTCTGCTTCATTCTTATCATGAGATTTCTCTTCTACCCAATCATTGTTTGAATAATTAAAGTCATCTAATAATGGGTGAGTTTAGTACCCATCAGGGTAAATTAGTAATGCATTTCATCATCCTCTGCAACTGAACCTAAGTCTGTAGCAACAACACCCCACCATATATTTCATCCTGTTAGCTAGATATTCCATCATACCATTATCGTTTTCATGCATTTCTACCTTAACTGGACTCAAGTTGTCTGATATCATTGGTAGTACCCCCCCCTCCTCTCCTATCATTCCTAAAAATACTATACCCTGTATAATTGATCCCAGTTACTATCCCTAATTCTGATAGCTAAGTTTCACTAATGTCAATAATCTTAAGCCATGGTGTATTCAATAATTCTAACAAAATCAACGCCTTTGTTTCTGATGCCACTGCTATTTGCATATAGACATAATAAATTACCACCAGGCCTTTTCTTATATAAAATTAGATATGCAATCTGCTTGGCCTTGTTGTAGAACTTTCTCTTTTCCATCCCTAGACACACAAAAGGTTCAAAGCCATTCATATCTTTATTATATTTGCATACCATAGCTGAACTTTCACACAAATTTCCCCTTTCCTCCCATAATTGATTTTGTTTCTCTGCATTAGGTCTCATCCCAATAAGCACTTTTTCCAGGCTTCTGATGCCAAATCCATTCAAGTGCAAGCTGTTCCTCTTATACAAGTATTTTCTGCCATCAAACACGCTCCACACATCTAAAAACTCATATCCATTTCTTTTCCACAGTCTGCACATTCAATCATTTGCTATCACATTGCCCTTCATCTTAATTTGGTACTGTTATATCTAGGAAGAAAACCTACAATATTTACTCTTTCACATTTCTTTCTTGCTTCTTCCAAAAGACCTCTCATATCCTCTGTCATACTATATTTGTCACTATTTAACTTATTACTTCCTATCAGACTTACCATCTTCTTTACTTTCGTTTACTGTTTTTTGATCATGTTTGTCATATCTTTAATTTTTCCCCCTAGAAAACTAGTAGTGACTCCCTCGGCAGGTGCAAATTTTATGATCGAATCAGCATACCATATCAGCTCTTTATTTCTTAGATTTTAACTGACTTACTCTCTTGTTGTTATTATGATTCCCAAGGTTCAGTGCTTTCCTGCCTCTTCTTGATCTGATCCTTTTTATCTTGTCTAGGTTTCGTGAAATGTTTTTCCACATTTTTCTAATTCTCTGTTTGATTTTCTAATAATTTATATTAATCGAGATATTTCCAAAGTCAGATTATCCTCGGATATATTTTCGTCATCACTGCAGCAATACTTTTGCTCATCAGGACAAAGGCTCTCTTCAGTAGTAACAACTTTAACTTGTGCTTTAGACAATGCTCTGTTGTGTCAAGTTTTGAGTGCCATTCTTAAAACTATTAAAAACTAACAATATTTCTACACTTAAGTTACTAAATGCACTATAAAATACAATAAAAATTACAATAACATACTAAAGATATATTAATTAAACTAAGAAAATACTCTATAAATCAACAAAAGTCACCATCTTTCATGGGCTTTGTAACAGCATGTCTTTTCACCAGATAACCTCGCACTAAACCAAAAATTATGTATTTATTGAGGTTTGTGAAGTATTTAGAACCATTCACATTATTTTTTTATATACGTTTGCCACTTTTTCACTATATAATTTAAGGAAATTACAACATACTAGGATATACATTAAAATAAATTTTAATATATTTCAATATTTCGGCAACGTCATGTTGCCATTTTCAAGAACTTAAGAACAAGACACGTGCACGCAGGCACAACAAAACAGTAAATGAGGAAGAAGTCTGAAGCTATTATTTCTCCTAAAGTCCTGATGGTGTCCTCTAGCGGGCAATGTTGGTATTCTTGGGCAATTGGGCTGAAGGTATTCTGATGTAGGTTTCCCAAATTTGAGGAAGTCTCATGCAGCCAAATTTGTTGAGGTTTGGATCGTTTCTTAGGGCTGAAGTTGATTCCATGAAAAGCCTTTCATATCTGTATTTGCTACGGTGTATTATCCTGGCTTTCTTCCACCGTATTCTATAGCAGGTATCCAGCGCATGGTCAGCAAGACTAGAGTGGCTGTATTGGTGAAACCAGATGTAGTCCCTGTGTTCTGAAATTCTGATATTTGCTGTCCTGCCTGTTTGGCCAAAGTAGGACAGCTTACAGCTGCAAGGGACCTGGTATATACCAGGTAGGTCTAGGGGGGGGGGGGAGGTTGGTCTTTAGTAGAGTAGAGCAGATAAGGGATGCTAATTTTTTATATAGTTTGTAACAAGAAGTTAAGTTATGTTTTTTTAGGATTTTTGTGATTTTTTCCGAGATGCCTCGGATAAAGGGTATGGTGATGGATTTAGAGTAATCCTTGTTGTGAAGGAGGGGGGGGGTTGTGGTTTACTGGTTTCAATATTTTTTGGATTTTTTTTGGGGGGTGGGGAGTAGCCATTAGCTGAGAAAGTGTTGAGAATGTGGTTTAGTTCTGCGGTTAGGGCATTGTCATTCGAGCAGATAAGTTTAGCCCTGTTGTGTAGTGTCTTAATGACTCCATATTGTTGTGAGGAGGGGGGGATTGTTAGTGAATGTATCTGCCTGTATGGGTGGGTTTTCTATATACTGAGAAAACAACGGTTTCATCAGGCTATTATCAGGTGACTAGTGTGTCTAAGAAAGGAATGCAGTTGTTTTTTTCCTCTTCCAGGGTGAATTTGATTCTGGGGTGTTGGTTGTTAAGAAGGAGAGGAGTGCATCGGAGCCATGTGGCCAAATAGCAAATACATCATCTACATAGCAAAGCCAAATGGGCAGTTTTTGTGGGGCAGAGTTTAAGCCAGAAGAATACCTGCTGAGGATATCATGATACAGATTGAACGCAGGATTCGACACCTTCCAAGCCATGTCGCCAACGATATTAGACTGGATGTAGCTTGTGTTCTGACCAAAGCTAAACCACCTAAAACCAACATGCCCAGTAAAGAAATTAAATCTCTATTAGAATTAAAAAAAAAAAGAAAATAATAATCACCAAAGCTGACAAAGGGAATGCCACAGTATTGCTTAACCAAAAAGATTACACAGGTAAGCTGAAATCTCTATTGTTAGATAGGGCCACTTACCTCCCTATTGAGTACAATCCCACGAACTCTCAAATTAGAAAACTCCACAGGGTCCTTAAGAAGGTCACTTCTTGGCCTGTGGAAATCACTAACAAATTAAAACCATATAACTCCATACTTCCCCCTCCCCTGTATCTATGGGCTCCCAAAAATTCACAAGGAAAATGTACCATTACATCCCATAGTGGATGCCATTGATTCCCCCACATACAAACTAGCTAAACATTTGGCCAAAGCTCTCTCACACTATATTGGTAACACACCTTCATAAAGAAAAAACTCAGCCCACTTCAAAGCCAGCATAGAAAACCTTACACTCAAACACACTGACATAATGGTCAGTTTTGATATCTCCTCCTTATTCACAAATGTCCCACTCAAAGAATCCTTAGAGCTAATCCAAGCTTAATTTCCTCCTGATATCACAGCCCTATTTCAGTTCACAATGAACTCAGGCTATTTTGTTTGGCAAGGAAAATTCTACAAACAAATAGAGGGGACAGCCATGGGTTCTCCACTCTCCCCACCCTTGGCCAACTTTTATATGGAGACTTTTGAAGAGAAAGCCTTAAACTCTGCCCCACAAAAACCAACCATTTGGCTTCGATATATAGATGATGTGTTTGCTATTTGGCCACATGGCTCCGATGCACTCCTCTCCTTCCTAACACACTTAAACAACCAACACCCCAGAATCAAATTCACCTTGGAAGAAGAAAAAAACAACTGCCTTCCTTTCTTAGACACACTAGTCACCCGCCAGCCTGATGGAACCTTGGTTTTCTCAGTCTACAGAAAACCCACCCATACAGGTAGATACATTCTTCACCAACAATCCCACCACCCTTCCTCACAACAATATGGTGTCATTAAGACATTACACAACAGGGCTAAACTTATCTGTTCAAATGACAATGCCCTAACCACAGAACTAAACCACATTCTCAACACTTTCTCAGCCAATGGCTACCCCTCCCCCCCAAAAAATATAGAAACCAATAAACCACAACCACCCCCCCTACAACAAGGATTACTCTAAATCCATCACCATACCCTATATCCGAGGCACCTCGGAAAAAATCACAAAAATCCTAAAAAAACATAACTTCTTGTTACAAACCAAATAAAAAATTGGCATCCCTGATCTGCTCTACTAAAGACTAACCTCCCCCCCAGACCTACCTGTGTATACCAGGTCCCTTGCAGCTGTAAGCTGTCCTACTTTGGCCAAACAGGCAGGACAGCAAATATCAGAATTTCAGAACACAAGGACTACATCCAGTTTCACCAATACAGCCACTTTGGTCTTGCTGACCATGCGCTGGAAGAAAGCCAGGATAATACACCATAGCAAATACAGATATGAAAGGCTTTTCATGGAATCAACTTCAGCCCTAAGAAACGATCCAAATCTCAACAAATTTGGCTGCATGAGACTTCCTCAAATTTGGGAAACCCACATCAGAAGACCTTCAGCCCAATTGCCCAAGAATACCAAAACTGCCTGCTAGAGGGCACCATCAGGACTTTAGGAGAAATAATAGCTTCAGACTTCTTCCTCGTTTACTGTTTTGTTGTGCCTGCATGCACATGTCTTGTTCTTAAGTTCTTGAAAATGGCAATGTGACGTTGCCGAAATATTGAAATATATTAAAATTTATTTTAATGTATATCCTAGTATGTTGTAATTTCCTTAAATTATATAGTGAAAATGCATAACCAACGTCTAAGCCTTTCCACGTGAAATAAGTTTGCCACAAGAAGCAAAGTGAAGTAAAAAAAGCATCCATATTTTCTGTCCTTTTTTTTTTCTTGCCTAAAGAGACAGTGGCCCACTTCACTGTTTTCTCAAGGGGGAGATCATTCTGAGAAAACAGGAGTTTCATGTGTATAAGTCACCAAAGAAATAAATGGCAGTGGTCATAAACTCAGCAGCCCTTCTGACTGTATATTATTGTTAAACTTCTTTAATTACATGTATTTGCATGTTTCTTGCTTGGGAAATAGACACAAAACCTTGTGAGTGGAAGAATTTGTAATCTTATTTCAGGTAAGGCAAAGCTATATATATATAGAGAGAGAGGGGAGGAAAAGAAATCCTAGATGCTGAGAAACATCATCTGAAGCATGCAGTTGAGAGATCTAAAAGAATGATGTCCAGAGCTTGAACTCATGTGCCATTTTGATGTTTATTTTCTGTGTAATCTCTAAAGATATTTAAACAAATATATATAAGAACATTTTACATGGTATGCTTATCATCTATCATATCTTTATCTAACTGGTAAATATTAGAAAGTGGAAAGTCCAGCTGATCTTTCAAGTACTTTTATAAAGGGTAGAGTATAACATTTCATGACGATCTAACATAATATTTCATGACTGGGACTGATCAAGAAATTTGTTTCCCAAAGTGGGATGTTATTTGTTATGTTCTCTGATTTGAACATTTCTTACATTTCAGTCTTCTAATGTATTCCTATCACTCACATTTATATTTATATCCTTAGCGATATTTTGCTTTTTTTTCTTTCTCAACTTCTCCAACTCTCCTCTAAGCATCTTATAAACTGCTAGCTTGATCTTTTGGCTGATTTCTCTCTTATTCTATATAAATGTATTCAATTAACTTTCCACCACATTAGCATTCTATTACCCCTTTCCATTCTTTAATTTGCTGCCACCTTGAAAACTCATGCCTAAATACCTAAAATTGTAATACCTGATCTCTAAGTTCTCTGGTGAGAATGCAGTTAATGTTTTGTTTTCCTCACTTATTTAACCTCTTTATTGCTGATTTCCATATTTACTTTGTCATACCAATCATTTCATTTAGTTATATAAGTCCGCCTTAAACATGATTCAACAATGAATAATCCTCCTATATCTCCCTCAATTCTAACTGCTCACTAACATCTTATGTATAAGCTATAAAGTGATCTCTTTCATTTACACCATATATGTGGAGTCTGAAAAGTTCTCAGCCTTGACCATAGATGGCAACACTATCAGCATGATTTTTTTTTCTAAGTTGGTGCATCTGTCATAAGCATCCATGTGAAATTGCAAATCATTCTATTTTGTTTTATACAGCTATCTGAAACAAAAATGTTGATTCCTCGAAATGGATAAAATTCTTTGTCAAAGAAGGTTTAAGACCAAAAGAAATTCATTCAAATTTACGGGCACTCTTCCTCCTTCGTTTTCGACAATTAAGAAATGGGCTGCCAAGTTTAAGCATAAGCTGTATCAGCTTTGAAGATGATCCACGTGAAGGACGTCCAAAAAGTGTACAAAAAGTAACAACACCAGAAATCATTGATCAGTGGCACAATATGGTATTGGTGACCAGCGAGTCAAAGTGCATGAAATTGCTGAGACTATAGTCATTTCAAAAGAACATCTAGGGTATATTTTGCATGAAGAATTGCAAATGAAAAAGCTTTGCGCAAGATGGGTGCCACGCTTGCTCACAGCAGATCAAAAACGTACTTGCATGAAAATCTCTGAACAGTGCTTGAAGCAAGAATAAAACTGATTTTGTGCATCGATTTATTACTATGGATGAGTCTTGGATTCACCATTGCACACCAGAATTCAAACAGCAGTCAAAATAATGGACAGAAGCCGGTTGTTCAGTGCCAAAGTCAGTTCCATCAGCAGGAAAGGTCATGGCACAATGTTTTGGGGTGATAAAGGCAGTTTGTTTATTAATTATCTTGAAAAGGGTAAAACAATAACCAGGGAATATTATTCCGATCTTTTAACCAGACTAGATGAAAAAATTCGTGAGAAAAGACCCGGTTTGCAGAAGAAAAACATCATCTTTAATCAGGACAATGCACCTGCCCACAAAAGTGTTTTGGCAATGGGAAAATTAAGGGATCTGCACTATGAATTGTTGGAACATCCACCCTATTCCCTGCATTTGGCTCCCTCAGACTGCTATCTCTCCTCTCAAAACTAAAACTCTTCCTCGCTGGTCAGCATTTTTCTTCGAATCAAGAGGTGGTTGTAGCTGTAGAGAAGTATTTTGCAGATCTTACGATGGGATAATGGTTCTGGAGCATCACTGGAATAAATGTATTAGTCTTAAGGGAGATTATGTTGAAAAATAAAAATAATTTTGAAATTATAAATTCATTTTTTCATTGTTAGGCCGTGAACTTTTCAGTTCACCCTCGTAGATTTGGTGTTTTCAACAGCTTTTTCCCCATGTTAAATTTTTCAAGATCAGCAAAGCATAAATCCACATGCATCCATGATTTCTTGCTTATTTGTTTATGATAAAATCTAGAGTCTGTAATCCATTATTTGACCTATTCCACACAGAAATTCTTTCTGGAACTCAGTAATCAAATTCCTTTATAATTGTAACACTGTTTTATTTCCCTTGCAGACTGGTATGACAAGGACTCTACTACAATACTGGATTCAACCTTATGATCAAACCTTCTGATCTATTAATATTATTGTCTGAGACCCAGGGAGTCAAGAAAGGCTATACATCACTCAAACTAGCTATCATACCTTTTCTTAAACTCGTTCACATTAGATGTACTCTACTTGAAGAGGCAAACTGTTCCACTCACTCACTGCTCTGTGACAGAAAAATCTAGTTCTTACTCCTTTCTTAACAGTGAACAAACTTAACTTCCATGCATGTCCAATGTTCTCTCCCCACCTTCTGTATAATGAAAATTTTCATCAGATGATATCCTATAACACCCATTCAGAAGCTTATAGACCTCTATCATATCACTTCTTTCTCTCCTGTTTACCAGTGTCTGCAGTCCATATTCTCAATCTGTCCTCATAATCTACATTCCATAATCCCGATATTGTCTTTGTAACTCTTATTTGCACCCTTTCAACAGCTTCTTTATCCCCTTGTAACTCAGGAGACCAAATCTGCACATAGTAGACCAGGTAGAGGTGTATCAAGGCCTTGCAAAGAGACAAAATGACTTCCTTACCCTTGTGTGTCAAGGTTTGCTTCAACATAGCAATTATCCTCTGAGTTGTATTTGCAACTTTTGCTATGTGACCTTTGAATTTCAAATTACTATCCACCATAATGCTAGTATCCCTAGTTTCATCTGTTTCCTGTAGCATAACCACTAATATAATATGCTGTTGGAAATCTCATCATGCCAAAGTGCATTAGTGCATTTGCAAACAATTAAACATCTTCTGTTAGATACTTCCTGATATCATTAAGGTATAGATTGAACAACAATGGTCTCAGGACTGATCCCTGGAGTACACCACTGGTCACGATAAATCTGCCACACTGATACCCACTGTATACCACTTTTTGATATCATCCTTATTATAAGGTAATGTATCCTTATATTACCAACTTCTCTAAAAATCTTCACCACCACTCTTGAGATACTGCTAGGTCAGTAGATACACATCATTTTTGCACCTATGCAGTATAAACTGCTACAAAACATACATGACACCATATTTCAGGTTGAATATCATGTAATTATCATGCTCTGAATGACCTTTCACATTTCTGATATCTGCTGCATTCCTACCAATGTAGTGTTTTCATTTCACTTCATTTAATAATTTTTCAAATAATTAATTAGAATATCTTCAGTTTTTGTTGCCCAGATAATCCAAATTTTAATCAACCAACAATATGAATGCACAATAGGTTTACCTTTCTTGGGTGAGATTGTTATAAAACTTTTTTCTTTTTTTTTACTACATATGATTCAGAATGTAATTATAATATGAACTTGATGCCAAGCTTCTTTAATGATCAACAAAAATTCCTTTATTACTCAGTGTAATTTTCTAGATGTCTGATATTTATGTATGTTTGTATTTTATGGCGACCTCACAGATGAAAAGTTGCAAATACATATACAGCAAACAGTACCATAATTAGGCTAATCAGTGATTGATATAGCCTTCTCAATGCTTCTGTTATTGATTTGTATATAATGGGTATAATATTATTGAACCATATAGTATTTATTTGTTATGCATTCTTTCTGGGTAGTTCAAAACTTCTTATGAATTTGAATATCCAATAAAAATTATATTATTCAATGCAAGAAATGCTAGTTTGTATGGAATGATCCCTTATGTGGTCTGAGTTAAATGATCCCTTATGTGGTCTGAGTTAAATGATCCCAGAGATTCAAATTTTCTTCCTGCAAAAAGACAATAAAAACAAATACAAGCAAGTAATATAAAATGTTTACTCATGATCTTCCTGCCAGCAATTAAGTCAATTAATTATGTAATTTTATGTAATAGTATTTGAATTTAAAAATCCAATATTCTGAAGGGTTTTTATAAGATTAATTCAGAAGATATTTTTGAGAATAGGACTGGTGGTGGGAGGACTAGGGTCTATACATGGAAGCTGGGCAAGAATGTGGTTAGCAAGGGTGTTAGAGCTAGGTTTTTTACTTGGAGAGTGGTGAATGAATGGAATAAGCTGCCAGAGTCTGTTGTGGGTGCCATGACTGTGAATGAGTTCAAGGCGAGGTATGATAGATACTGTGTGAATGTCGAATAGCTGTTCTTGACATGATGTTAGGGCCTCCTTCGATGAGTATATTGACTCCTTGGAGTTGCCTGTGATAATAATAATACATACATACATACATACACACACACAACTCAAGAGAATGAGTTTTTGGTATAAAAGTGAAAGTAAAGATTCAAATCCACCAACAGCTTATCAAATAGCAATTTAATAAAAGAACAACAAAATCTTAATATTTAAATTTATCCATATTCTTAATATACCTATGATTCATAAATTGATTCTGTGAAAACGAGCTTCCTTTTATGATCTTATACATTAAATATATATGCATACATATATTGTGTGTACATAAAGTTAACTTTTACTGTAGCAAACTTGTGAGGGGTAAGTAATTTTACTTGAGCACTGGTTAGAATTTTTTAGTAGTATATTATAATCAGTATGTTCAGCAAATCTGTTCTGCATTGAAGTGGCTGTATGTTATTTAGCATTAGCATGAACTTTTACTGCACACTCCTAAAAATATGTACTACTCTATATGTAGTTGTGGGTTTTTTTTTTTTATGCGACTTCTACCCATGAAAGGAATGTGAACCTCTATTACATTAATATTAGAGGTGGGTGCAGAAAAGAAATGCCTTTTCTCCAATTTCTTATTCATGCAAAAAATAAAAAACAGTAAGTCAGGGTATCAGTAATTTGTCCACAATAGAGAATATGAATGCAGTGAAATCCATTTAAGGTGACCATGGCCAGAATGCCCCCCAAATTAATATTTCAAAGTAACTAATAAATACATCCCGTACAAAATACAAACAAATGGCATTAAATTAATTAAACATAATGTTAATTCCAGGAATCACAGTCTACAGTCAGTATGGGAAACAGAAAAGATAAAGATTATTTTTAAAACCACATTAAGGTGCATATATATTGTGTGTGTGGGTGTATGTATGCAGACACACATATGGTACTCACTCAATTATCCATCAACCACATTAAGGTGCATATATATATACAGGGTGTTCGGGATAAATTTGACAGTTTCGTAAGGAAAAAGAAAATCTTCTTTGTATCTATTAAATTTAATGAACTGACAAAAAAACATTACAGGCAGAGTTAATTACAATACTATCAACAAGATTTACTCAAAATAACCACCATTAGCATCGATCACAGCTTCAATTCTGCTTCGGAACCTCGAACAAGCTGATGCTACAGTCTCCCTGGGAAGGGCCGCAAAAACTGTTTTAATTTTATCCATTAACTGGGCTTTTGTATTACTGGAAGTGCGATTGGTGTCTTTTTCAACTGCGCCCCATACAAAATAATCCATGGGGTTAAGGTCTGGGGAGTTTGGAGGCCAAACATTTGGACTGGTGAAGTCGTAGAAATTTTCAGACAACCATTTTTGACTTTTCCCAGAGGTGTGGCAAGGGGCCGAATCCTGCTGCCATACATACGGCCTACCATTGGCTACCCTTGTTATCCAGGGCTTGACTACAGTTAGCAACTCCACGAACAAAGCCCGAATTCCAATGCCAGGGTTCTTCAACACCTGTTCCTGCAGATTTGCGAGGAATTCTGCTGTACGAACGCAATCAGATCGTCTGCTAGGGATCTTTCTTCTTGCTACATCCTCGTAGTCACCATTGCAAGTCTCTAGTTCATGCCTGATTGTTTTTACTGTATTCAGGGAGCATTGGGCAGCAGTCGTAATATCCTTATTTTGATAGCGGGCATGAATCATCATGATACAAGTTATTCTCTTCCATGATTCAGGTGGGTTCCAGCTATCCATCCTTTCTGACATCTTGTATATGAATGAAGAAGGGTCCAAACTTTTAAATGAAGAGAAGTGTGTGTTAATACATGTAACTTACGGAAAAATATAATTAATTATAAATATGTCAAATTTATCCCGAACACCCTGTATATATATATATATTGTGTGTGTGTGTACACAGACACACATGGTACTCACTCAATTATCCACCAATCACATTAAGGTGCATATATATTGGGTATGTATACAGACACACATATAGTACTCACCCAATTATCCACCAAAAGCTGCAGGGAAATATAAAGGTCTGAATTACTGAAGGTACAATTATATGATGCCGTAAAGTCATTTGAGGGACAAATCTATTTAACCCATTTAAGGGTAGGTTAACTGAGAGATCACCCTTTGCTTTTTTATGGATTATCTATTTTGCACGTGAATGTCCAGAAATTCCGGATGCAATTTCTCAGCTATATCCTTTGTGTCCCATGGAACAAAGCTGAAATCCTTTTTCTCTAGATACCTGTCTTATGCCACTAATTCTGCTTACCTCAAGCTCTCCCAACCAGCCACTGAAAGATCATTGTATTCATTTTTCCCTTTCACCCCCCTTTTTCTTTTATATAATTCATTGTTTATGAGGGCAAAAATATTTGTAACATCACATGCAATTATTTTGCCTAAAAGTTATTTAATTTAGCTGCCTGCTTTTTGTTTTTTTTTAGTAATTTCTATTTATATCTTTGATCCATATAATAATATGGCCTTTAACATTGCTATTAAAGATCCTTATGTTATTCATCCAAATATTATTATAATATCTGGATGATCTCCATGTATTATTCAATTTTCTGAAAGCAGTATTTGTTTCTGTCAATCTTTGAATTGTATTTGCATCTTCAATATTCATTAGCTTCCAAGTTAAAATTATTAACTTGAAGAAGTTATAATTCTACTGCATGTTGATCAATTTAAGAACTTTTGTTTTCATCATATTTAAGGTCAACCTTTTCAGCTGTTTTATAGTGTTTTTGATTTTGCTTCTATATCAGTATATTTTGATGATATCAAAACTACGTTGATCGATAATCTAGACCTTCCAGCTGTAATATTGGATTAAATTCAATTTTGCTTATACCTGTAACTTTTCTCATAGACTAATCAATATCTATGGTAAACAGTAATCCAGGCATTACACAACCCCATCTCACACCAGTCCTTATCTCAGACCATTATGATGTTTGCTGTGCAATAACATAACTTTTACTTATTTCATATATTTTTTTCTCTGTCTCTGAAAGCAATATTTGTTTCTGTCCACCTTCGCATTATATTTGACACATCTGTCAGGAATCCCATAGCTTCTAATAATTATTTATAATGTTTCTTTATCAATAGCTTTGGCAAAATCTATAAAAATTTAAGGATAATTGGCTTCTAAATTCTATACATTGTTCAATTATGTTCCTTAAGGTAAAAAAATGTGTGCACAGTACTCCTGCCTTAATTTCTTTTCTTTCTTTCTTTTTAAAATCCTATTTAACAAAATTTTAGAGAAAATTTTTGTAGGTACTGACAGTAAACTAAATCCCCTCCAATTTTCACATGTTGATTATGTCCATTGTCTGGGTATCTTTCCAGTCTCCAGCACATTGTTAAGGATCAATTTATTATTATTATTATGGGTATCTCCATGGAGTCAGTAGACTCATCATGGGAGACCCAAACTATCAAAACAATATCTATCATATCTGTTCTTGAATTCATTTACAGATGAAGAACTCACAACTGAGTCAGGCAATGCATTTTACTCGTTCACCACCCTCCAGGCGAAAAAACTCGTTCTCACACCCTTATTAACCACACTTCTCCTTAATTTCCAGGGATAACCTCTTGTTCTTCCATCACTATCACACAGCTGAAACATTTCCCCTGCATCAATCTTATAAAAACCTTTTTGTAATTTAAATGTTTCCATCATATCCCCTCTTCTCCACCTATCAACCAACCTCTGCAATCCACAAGCTCTCAATCTATCAATGTAGGGAGCATTTTTTACATCACTCACCAACTTAGTCACTCTCCTCTAAACCCTCTCCACAACCTCATCTCCAAGGAATCCAGGTGACCAGATCTGAGCACAGTAATCCAAATGTGGAAGTATCAATGTCTTATAAAGGGGAATAATAACCTTTTTATCTCTGGGTGTTAGTGTGTTCCTCAATAACCAAGTAATCCTATGTGCAATCTTGGACACCTTAGCAATGTGTCCCCTGAACTTCATCTCCCTATCCACCAACACCTCTAAGTCTCTAGTCTTCTCATCAATCTCTTGGAGTACCATTCCATCAATGTAGTACACAGCTGGTAATCTTTCAATCCCAAAATGCATAACTACACTTTTCCACATTCAACTGACATCCATTACCTTTTGCCCATTTTGCCAGCTTATTTAAATCATCCTGCAAACTCTCAACCTCTGCTTGATTTTTTATTGCATTACCCAATTTTACATCACCAGGAAACAACTGAATATCTCCCTTTAAGCCATTTCCTATATCATTTATGTACAAATTAAACAATAACAGCCCAAGCACAGAGCCCTGAGGCACACCACTGGTCACCTGCTTCATCCTGGACTCTGCTCCTCCATACACCACCGTTTGGTATCTCTCCTCGAGCCGTTCTCTTATCCATATCACCAGTCTAGTATCCATCCCCATCTGCTCCAATTTGCGCAACAGTATTCCATGGTGTATCCTGTCAAAAGCCTTAGCAAAATCCAGAAGTACCACTGTGTAGCCATTTCCTTTGTTCAACTCAGATGTCATTCTATTATAAAAAGTTAATAAATTGCTAAGGCAGGATCGACCTTTAACAAAACCATGTTATCCCCTATAGAATATCATATCCTGATCCACCCATTCTTGAATTCTGTCTTTAACCAACTTTTCCAATACTTTTACCACCCCTCCCGAGATGGTGATTGGTCTGCAATTAACTACCGCACTTTTAGAGCCACCTTTATGCAAAGGAACTACTTTGCCTTCCTTCCACTCCCCCCAGAGTTCAAACTGAAGTTAAATAAACAAGTAAGAGACGTTGACCATTCCTTTGCACATTCACGCAACTCCAGAGCTGATATTCCATCTAAACCTACAGCAGTGTTTGCATGTAAATTTTGTAAATACCTCTGATTTCTTAACTTCAATTCTCACAATAGTTATTGCTACAAGTACAGAGATATTCTCACTTGGGTGATAGACTTGAAAAGTGATCACTCAAGTAACTCTACTATTACATCTGAATTGGTCACCTCGATACCATCAGCAACCACTAAGGTTATCCTTCCGAAGTCATTCTTCCTTTTACTTGCCACATAGCATAAGAACTCTTTGGGATTACCTTTGATCTCCTTGGCTAAGGTCTTCTCATAATCTGATTTAGCTTTTCTTACTATGCTGGTAACCTTCCTAGCTTGAGCCTTGTACTGCTCACGAGTGTACTGATTGCCTTCCTCCTTGTAAATTCTCCATAACATTTTCTTTTTTTTGCAGATCAAGCTTGATACTACTACTCATCCATCTAATGCCTACCTTGTTTGTCTTCCTGACCATGGGGACACAATCTGATATTGCCTTCCTCAGATACCCACTTATTTTATCCTATGTATTGCTAACATCTTTCCCCGGCAATATGTTCTGCAACAGCAATTTCATTAGGTCGTTTAAGCATTTCTATTGCTATGTTATTGTTGCCACATGCTTTTCCATTTTCATCATCTCTATTACATTCATTATTTCATTTTTAGAAAGTGGTTTTGTAAAATTCGATGCAGTAGGAATTTTTTTTTCTTAACTTTGCATTGACTTTTACAGAGGTCACAAACATTGTATATAGAAAGATATTGTAATTTAACACTGATTGTGGAATTTTGTATACAAGGTTTATATTAACTGTAGTTATAATTTTGTGATTTGAAAAACCATGCAAGTAGATATTGAAACAGAAGGAATGTTAAACTGTATATTTCAAGGGAAATGCCTGAGAAAGCGGCCCGTCATTTGAAGTGGTTCCAATTTCAAAGAAATTGGTTAAAAGCTTTGTCTATAAAAGGTAAAGTGCCTTCAATTGTTCGAGCTTAACCTAATGCATGTCTCAAGGACAGTGCAACAAGAGGTAGCGAATATCTAAAGATGGGCCGCGGTTTGTAAATAAGATTGTTTTTGTGTGGTCTGTGGGAAAAAGAAGTAATCAACTCTGAAGGTCACATCCCCTTTTGTGCAGAATGTTAGGAGTTCTCAACCCTTAATCCAGGGATCGCAAGAGGAAGTATAAGAAAGGATCAAGAAAAACTCGACGGGTATCCAGAGGCAGATGCTGGTATGCAGAGCCAGAAACGAGGAAGGAAGCAGGTATGCAGAAATGCAGTCTCCTCTCATAGTGTCTTGATATCCAGCATCACAGACATGGGTCCATTGGACGTCCGGAGAGAAGTAGGGAGATGTTGAAGGAGAAGTTGAACCGTAACATGCATCAAGCCCTGGGAATTCTTCACAATACAACGCCGCTAAAGGAAAGAAGCCTGCACGAATGTTGAGGCCCAGGACAGAAAAGCAGTTAGTATCGGTGAGATATGCTCCAAGCCCTGAAAACACTTCAAGATGCGATGCCGCTAAATAAAAAGAAGCTCGCACGAGTGTTGAGGCCCAGGGTGGAAAAGAAGTCTATGGAATCAGATAAGAGATGAAAGAGCCAGTTCAGATATGTGTCAAGATAAGAACTGTGAGGAAAATCTTTTGGGTATGTTAACATTGTGGAAGATTGACTGATATTCAGCTGGACATTTACAAAATTAATTTGTGATTATATGTTCTGGACTAAGAGGCTAAAGAAAAATTGGTATAATTTAGATATGAGAAACTTGTTGTTTGAAGTATATATATATATATATATATTGCATGAACAAATTAGTATTGGGATGAGATTATAGATTGGTGTATGATAATGTTGCTGCATGTTTTAATGTGTGTATAATGTATGAGATATAATTCTTAGCTTTTAATTTTCTGAAGAGCCAATTCATTTATGAAACTGTATTATTGCATCCTAGTTTAATAAATATGTTTATGTTAAAGAATGTGTATTCACTGATCCTTATTTCAATGCACTGTTTCTAAATAAATACGAACCTGTGAGCGAAGGTAAATAAGAGTAGCCATGACTGTCACTAACGCTTGAGATAGATCTAGAGTGATACTGCAGGTAATCTTAATTATATTTAATACCCATAAAGGGGAATCTTGGTGGCGCAGTCGTAACATTAAAGAAATTTTCCAAGGTTCCCAAGGTATCAGAAATTATATAACCTGTAGCAAATTTAAGAAAAAGTGTAAAGCGTAAATATAGAGTATAAAGAGAAAGTAAAGTAAATAGAGCATAAAGTAAAATAAATAATAGCGTAATATTACAAAGGAGCAAAGAGACATATGTTTGCAGTTCTAGTGAAATATTACATTCTATGCTTATTAGGAGGTTCTTCCATTATTGAACTTCTAATTATGTTATTGGTTTTCTACATTTAAAATCTTAAAGAGTTCTTTCCATCTTCCAACAATATTATCCTTTTCACGTTTAATTGCAAACCATTCTTATCTCTTATAGCATTTACTTGTTACTCTTCTTAAGGGTATAATTTCCTTGTCACTTCATACAATGTATCCTAATTCTGTAGTCTTTGTGCTTTTTCCACACTGTCCATATTCCTTCTCTTGCAGATTTTTAACTAACTTGTCTATTTCTCTATAACTGTTCAAATGCATTTCTTCAGCTCTGATATTTAGCATTTTGCCACCTCATTATATACCACTCTAAAAATTGTCTTCCAATCATGTTTCAAAAATAGATTTTAAAATTGATTTTTAATCATAATCACATAGAAAAGATTTCCTTTATTTCATTCATTTTTAATTTAGACATGTGCCTTATCCTTCCCAAATGCAGTTTTAAGTTTGGATGTTAGTAATGGTCAGAACCTACATCAACTCCTTGTCTTATTTTAACAACTAAGAGCAATTACCCTTGATTGCAATACCATTCACTATGATGCATCCTAACTTAAGCCCCTGCAATATCTCACTAGTAACTTTTCTCTTCCAATGCTTCCATCCACCACAACTAACTGAGAACTAACAGGTCACCAGTCTACTCTCCAACCAACACACTAATCTATTATCTGTTCCCATTTAAATAACTATTACTAAATCTTTACCTCTTCTGTCCAAAGATTGGTTGATTTTCTCCCTAGATAGTGATTTATAATATAGATGCCTTGCCTAGCATATTGTTAAAGATTACTTGCTCTTTGACAGCATCAATCTGTTTAATTGTCTTAAGCATTTCTATTGCTATATTATCAATGCTGCAGCCTTTCCACTTTACATCTTCTCTATCATATTCATCATTACATGTTTAGATATCGGTTCTAATGTAGTATTCAAATCTATGCTTAAAGGGGGGTTCTTTATTTATTGAACTTATTTTGTCAGTTATTTTTTCTATCTTTAAAATCTCATCAAAGTGTTATTTCCATCTTCTAACAAGCTTAACCTCTTCAGTTAACAGCAAATCATAACCATTTTTATCACTTACAGCATTTACTTGCTTCTTTTCTTTAGGACATATTTTCCTTGTCACCTTATACAATTTTCTGACACGTTCTAATGCTGTAGACTTTTGTGATTCTTCTACAATAATTCCTTTTATCTTCTCTTGAAGATCTTTTAACTTATCATTCTATATAATTGCTTAAATGGTGAATGTGGCAAATTTATTCCTTGACATTTAGCATTTTCAAACATTTTAATTTTATGCTTTTCATCTATGAGTTTCCAG
This sequence comes from Typopeltis vanoorti, assembly GCF_054136105.1. Lineage (NCBI taxonomy): Eukaryota > Metazoa > Arthropoda > Arachnida > Uropygi > Thelyphonidae > Typopeltis > Typopeltis vanoorti. The sequence goes on along the minus strand of NC_143564.1, from coordinate 87,276,620 downwards.
GTCTTGTTTGCTAACCAACCTTTGTTCTTTTAACCTTTCTTAGCAGCCAAGTCTCTTTTCTACCTCATTTTTTTTTTTTTCCTAAAAATTTTCTATTTTCTTTCAGTCATGTCTCCCATAGTTCCCTCAGACACCTAAAAATTTCTCTAAACAATGCTATCTTTACAATTACTAACTACACAAATCTGAAATCCACTGAATCTTAGAATGCTCATCGCATGTTTGGGGTAATAATGCTTCAAAAATGCTCTTAAGAAAAACATCTTCATAGGTTGGATTTGTTTAACCACCTGTCCAACACATAGCACTATATATTGCAGTGGTGACATTGCAGAAACGAATAAACCAGTAGATTATACGGGAATTGTGGTGAATGAAGAGGAGGTGAGTAGTCTATTGCATAACCTCAATGTCAATACATCTGGGATTGGATGGTATACCAGCTCGTGTAGTACGAGAAGCAGCTAAAGAATTGTCAGTACCCTTGACCATTTTGTTTAATTTGAGTCTCGAGTCTGGGTTAGTCCCGAGCGGGTGGAAGGAGGAGAAAATAGTTCCACTGCATAAAGGTGGTTCCAAGACTGCTGTTGTAAATTACCGACCGATTAGCATATCAGGAATCATTGTCAAGGTCTTAGAAAAATTAGTCAAGAAAAGAATACAGGATTGGATAGATGAAAATGGGATATTGTATGGGGGACAACATGGTTTTGTGAAAAGTAGATCATGCCTCAGCAACTTGCTCACGTTTTATAACACAGTGACGGCTGAACTGGATAGGGATAGTGGGTTTACAGTGATACTACTGGACCTTGCCAAGACCTTTGATAGGATACCACATGGAACCCTAATCAGTAAACTGGAGCAGATGGGGATGGATATAGGTTTGGTGAGATGGATAGGAGGGTGGTTGAAGGAGAGATACCAGAGAGTGGTTTATTCAGGAGTGGAGTCAAAAAGACATCTTGTGGCTAGTGGAGTGCCACAGGGCTCTGTTCTTGGACCACTGCTTTTCAAGTTGTTCATCAATGATATTGGAAAGGATTTGAGAGGAAGTGTTCACTTGTTTGCTGATGATGCAAAGTTGGGTAGAGCAATTGTGAGTGCACAGGATGTCAAAATTTTACAGGATGATTTGGATAGTTTGGAGGACTGGGCTAGGAAAAATGGATGTCAGTTTAATGTGGCAAAGTGTAAGGTTATGCACTTTGGGGTGAAAAGAATAGCAGCAGTATATTGCATTGGTGGAACCATACTCCAGGAGATTGATGAGGCCAGGGATTTGGGAGTGCTGGTGGATAGGGAGTTGAAGTTTAGGGGGCACATTGCACAAGTGACTAAAACAGCTCACCAAATCACTTGGGTTCTGAAAAATACTTTAACATGCAGAGACAAACAAGTTGTTGTTCCTCTGTATCGAGCCTTGATAAGACCCCACCTGGACTTCTGTGCCCAGCTATGGGCACCAGGGTTTCTTCGTGATGGGGAGGAAGTGGAGAGGGTCCAGAGACGAGTGACCAAAATGATAGTAGGTCTGTGGAATGAACCTTATGAGAATAGGTTGAAGATTTGTGGGTTGCAGAAATTGGACGATAGGCAAAGGAGGGGTGATATGATTGAGACATTCAAATTACTGAAGGGTTTTTATAAGATTGATCCAGAAGATATTTTTGAAAATATGACTGGTGGTGGGAGGACTAGGGGCCATGCATGGAAGCTGGGCAAGAGTGTGGTTGATAAGGGCGTTAGAGCTAGGTTTTTTACTTGGAGAGTGGTGAATGAGTGGAATAAGCTTCCAGAGTCTGTTGTGGGTGCTACGACCGTGAATGAGTTCATGTTGAATAGTTGTTCCAGACATGATGTTAGGGCCTCCCTCGATGAGTCTGTCGACTCCTTGGAGTTTCCCGGAACAATAATAATAATAATAATATTCTGCAGTTTATATACACGCGGACAAAGAAATCAGCGCACCAAGAAGGAAGCATAGGATTCAACTGAAATTTTATTGGTGTAATGATACAGGTGAGTGATGCACATGATGGCAAAAACAGAGCTGAAGGACAATTACAAAGGGATCTGTGGTATGCAATCCAGTCATCATGAATAGCGCGTTGCACTGCCTCTTTCAGCCTTACATGCTGCAATATGGTACGGCATGGTGGCGAACAGACGCCTGATGTTGTCCTGCAGCAGACTGGCCCACACGTGTTGGACGCTGTGCTCCAAATCCCAGATATTGCGGCACGGTAAGAGCTGGCGTTTCAGCTGCTCCCAAACATGCTTGATAGGGGACAAGTCCAGGGAGCGGGCAGGCCATGGAAGTGTCTGTACATGACATAGGCAGGCCTGGGTAACCCGAGCCATGTGTTGACGGGAATTATCCTGCTGGTATAGCGCTCCTGGTATCCCAGCTAGGAATGGGAGAACGTGGGGCTGTAGGATGTCATCCACATACCGCTGCCCCGTCAATGCGGCATGTACCACTACAAGGGGTGATCGGCTATCATAGGCTATGGCAGTGCGGGAGGTGTGGTGCTCGATAGAGAGGTCGGGATTGTGTCCTGACCAGGGGTCTTCCACACCCGGACACAATGATCATCTGTCCCCAAGACAAAGCGGCACTCATCGCTTAAGACCACACATCGTCAGTCTGTGGCATTCCACGTCGCTCTCGCCTGGCACCACTGCAAATGGAGTCGACGATGTTGCGGTGTTAATGGGAGCACATGTAAGGGGTGCTGGAATCATAGATTCACCTCTGCGAGGCACCAGGAAATGGTTTGTGGGCACAGAGGAGCCCCTACATCTGCCTGTATAGTGGACCGGGTCACCGTGGGATCCCTCCGTGCTTGCTGCATGATCCTCTCTAGCATTGGTCCTCCTGATCCGACCGGTTCCGTTCCGCCGTGCCGGAATGTGTCCACAGCTCCCAACACTGTCGGACGGTATGGTCAGAACGGTTCATGTGCATGCCTATGCGGTGCACTGACCACCCTCCAGTTTTCAGGCAGAAGTTGCTTAAATCGATGTCTCTGGCATCTACAGGGTGTTCGGGATAAATTTGACATATTTATAATTAATTATATTTTTCCGTAAGTTACATGTATTAACACACACTTCTCTTCATTTAAAAGTTTGGACCCTTCTTCATTCATATACAAGATGTCAGAAAGGATGGATAGCTGGAACCCACCTGAATCATGGAAGAGAATAACTTGTATCATGATGATTTGTGCCCGCCATCAAAATAAGGATATTACGACTGCTGCCCAATGCTCCCTGAATACAGTAAAAACAATCAGGCATGAACTAGAGACTTGCAATGGTGACTATGAGGATGTAGCAAGAAGAAAGATCCCTAGCAGACGATCTGATTGCGTTCGTACAGCAGAATTCCTCGCAAATTTGCAGGAACAGGTGTTGAAGAACCCTGGCATTGGAATTCGGGCTTTGTTCGTGGAGTTGCTAACTGTAGTCAAGCCCTGGATAACAAGGGTAGCCAATGGTAGGCCGTATGTATGGCAGCAGGATTCGGCCCCTTGCCACACCTCTGGGAAAAGTCAAAAATGGTTGTCTGAAAATTTCTACGACTTCACCAGTCCAAATGTTTGGCCTCCAAACTCCCCAGACCTTAACCCCATGGATTATTTTGTATGGGGCGCAGTTGAAAAAGACACCAATCGCACTTCCAGTAATACAAAAGCCCAGTTAATGGATAAAATTAAAACAGTTTTTGCGGCCCTTCCCAGGGAGACTGTAGCATCAGCTTGTTCGAGGTTCCGAAGCAGAATTGAAGCTGTGATCGATGCTAATGGTGGTTATTTTAAGTAAATCTTGTTGATAGTATTGTAATTAACTCTGCCTGTAATGTTTTTTTGTCAATTCATTAAATTTAATAGATACAAAGAAGATTTTCTTTTTCCTTACAAAACTGTCAAATTTATCCCGAACACCCTGTACCTGGCATTATTGTCACTCTGTATGCTAGCTTGCGTCGGCCAGTGCGTTTCACTTTAATCGGCTATTGACTACACGGCAGCTTTATAAGGCTGCCGGTTCATGCTTACAGCGCCACTGCAGGGTGTGTGTGCATGCGTAATCGTACCAAACTAAGATCATTTGCATACCACCCCACACTCTAGCTATTTGCTTAGTTTCGCCGTTGTTTTCTTCCAGGTGTGCTAATTTCTTTGTCCATGTGTGTATTATTAAAAAAACTTCTGTGGTCAGATATCACACCTAAATGATGACAAGTGTGCAATGTCATGGTAAGTCCTGCCCCTCTTCTGCCAAAACAGATTAGTCTCTTCCATTTCTTTGCCACTGTCATGAAGTCATATTTTGCATGTTTCATTTATCTTGGATGGCAACAAGTAACTTACAAACAAAAATTTGGTCTCAACTGCTCCTGTCCTGTAGATTGACATTAAGTGTCCAAATTAATAGTCAATAAATCTTGCTACCCCCACATCACTTTTTGTTGTCTGTCAGTTAGCCAACCTCTTATCCATATTAATATAATGATAATTATATTACCATCAGACCTCCATGGAGTCAAGGGACTCATCGCAGAAGGTTCCATTATCACATGCACAGCTCATCATTATTTCGCTTAAATGTATTCACTGACTCTGCACTCACCACACTTTCAGGCAAGGCATTCCAATTACCACCACACTCCATGCAAAAAACCTACTCCTCATCCCGTTACTCACACCCTCCTTATACAGCTTCCAGAGATGCCCTCTTGTTCTCCCCCTTGTCTCCAGAGAAGCCATGAAAAATCTCATCCCCATTAATCTGGTAAATATCCCTTACCAACTTATATATATCAGTCACATCCACCTCCCCTTTCTATCCACTAGGTTCTGCAATTTGCATTCTCTCAATCTGTGCTCATATTCACATTCCAGAAACCTGAAATTGATAGCCAATTGCCTCTGAACCCTCTCCAACAACCCATCATTTGTTTGAAAGCCAGGCAACCAAATCTGCACACAGCAATCTATATGCAATTTGATCAAAGACATGACAATGGAACCATAACATCCTTTCTTTACTTCTATATGTTAATGTTTGCGCATCATTGCCATTTAGTGAAATTTCAGATCCTTATCCACCATTACCCCTATCTCCTCTAAGACATCACCACAAATCTTATACTCTGCATCTCATCATTGTTTGCCAGATTTTAAAACTTACATCTTTGCTACATTGAAATGACATCCTCACACACTCGGCCATTCACACAGTCTATTCAAGTCCTCTTGTAAGCCTATAAGATCTGCTCTACTTCTCATAGATATCCCCAACTTTGTATAATCTGCAAACAACTGTATATCACCATTCAAGCCATTTTGAATGTCATTTACATAAAAATTAAATAACGACCCCAAAACACCATTAGTGACTTTCCTCTTCTGGTGTATGTCCCTGTACACAACCTGCTGATACCTATTTGACAGCCAATCTCCAACCCAACTCACTAATGTACCATCCAACCCCACTGTTCCAATTTAATCACCAGCTTGTCATGTAACAATCTATCGAAGGCCTTTGCAATATCTAAATATTCTACTATGTATGCTTCCCCCTTTTCCAATACATTTGTCACCTTATTATAATAAGTAAACAAACTGCTAAAACATAATCTTCCTTTAGTAAATCCATGCTGTCCATCAAAGAGAATTCTGCTGCTGTCACTCCAGTTCTGAACCCTGGTCCTCACTAGCTTCTCTAACACCCTGACCAGAACTTCAGACAAGCAGATGGGCCTATCAGACTCATCATACCCTTCATGAAATAATTTTGGCCTCTTAATTTCTGTAAAATTATGGAGACTACCACCATGTTAGGAATAATTACTTTAATTTCCTGAGGTTTCAATCTTCATATTAAGGTCATCATCTGGAGTATACATATATGCACAAAACAAGCTCTATTTCAAACAGTAAGCCAAAGTGACAATGACCTGATCAACTACTGGACTGACTTCTACTGAAAAAACTACATCAAAGCTATATTCTGTTTATAACATCATCAGAGAAATTCATATAGATAATTTTAATACAGCAAAAGTGGTGACCTAATCCATAATTTAAGAGTGTTGTTATATTAGAGTTAGGGTTCTAGGTTGCTTACAGTCCTAATTATAATGAACTCTTAGACCAAAAGGCTAAGTGCATAGAATATGTGCCATCCATATTCTTGGGATTTTTAGACAACCATTACTGTTAAGATTAGGAATGGTTGATAAGAATTTCATAGGCCTCCTTATTATGCTCATACCATGTTTTAGTGTGATGTAAACAACAGGTGCCTTTCCAGTCAATTCTATGTAGAGCATTCAGGGCATGATCAGAAAGGCCAGCTTCACCAGTTATTAAAATTAATGTGCCATTTATGTTCCTCTTTTCAAATAGGAATTGTGTACCGTTTCACCTATATAGGGCAAATTACAGGTGCAATGAATATGGTATACTCCAGGGTGGGCCAGTTGATGAGTTGAATAAGTTCTTTAATTTTGCAGGAGGTTTAAAGGTGGCATTAAGGCTGTAGTATTCTGTTTATTTTATCTGATATACCTTTGATGTATGGAATGGTTACAGTTTTATTATAATCTAGTTTATTTTTAAGTGGAGTCTTATGAAGAATTTTGTTGATATTTTTGCTATGGCTACCATTTTTCAGGAAGGTATTGATGATAACTTTTAATTCACGTTTAAGTGCTTGTTCACTGGAGCAAATCTTCAAAGCCCTGTTTTTTAATGTGTGTTAACGACACCTAATTTTTGTTCTGGGTGGTGGTAAGAGTTTGTATCTGTATATTGACCAGTATGTGTAAGGCTTACAATAAGTTTCAAAAGAGTATACCACGAGTAGACATATCGATACAAAATTAATAACAGAAAACTCACGTACAAAGATTATTTAATAGTATATAGTATAATTTTTGCCTGTGTGTCACAGGCATCTTCAGTACATATTAAGCTCAAAGTAAACAATAACTGACATTTCCAAAAAGCGCCACCTAAGTAGCTGGTGTAAGATAACTAAAAAGGTCAATAAATTTCCTTAAAAAAAAAAAAAAACTCTATACAATAAAAAGTTATCTTACACCAGCTACTTAGGTGGTGCTTTTTGGAATTGTCAGTTATTGTTTAATTTGAGCTTAATATGTATTGAAGATGCCTGTGACACACAGGCAAAAATTATACTGTTAAATAATCTTTGTTCGTGAGTTTTCTGTTATTAATTTTGTATTGTTACAATAAACAGTAAAGGAAAGATTGCCAGAAGGAAGACATGTGACAAGTGTATCTAGAAAGGGAAATGAGTTCTGACTTTCAACTTCAATTGTGAATTGTGTGCATTTATGTTGTTTGTTTAGGTGGCTGAGGAAAGTGTTGAAGGCTAGCAGCCAAGGGATTAGATAATGAAAATATCAATGTATCTAAGCCAGACTTTGAGTTTTAAAGTAAAGGAATCTAGAGCATGTTGCTCAAAAGCTTCCATAAAAAAGTTAGCAATTGGGGAGGAGGATATAATGGCGAGTGAGTAGCTGTGCCTTTTTTTTTTGTAGGTAAAAAATATTTTGCTACACAAAATAGCCAGAACACAGTACCTGGGTAAAAAGTGGTGTGATATTGGGCAGGAATTTGTCCTGTAAAAAAATAATTGTGCTACTAATAAGGGCATTCGTGAAAAGGGCAGAGACATCAAAACTGGCTGAAAATTAATTTTTTCTAGTGTGATATCTTTAATTTTGTTCCCAAACTGTTGTGTGTTTTTAATATATTAGGGGGAATGACCTACCAACTCCTTAAGTGTTGACGCCAGTTTCTTGGCTAGATAATAATTTGAGGTTGTCGATACCTTCAACTATCAGCCGAAGCAGTACATTCTGCTTGTGAAAACCATGAATTCTAGGGGAACGAGCATAGTGCAGAAGTAGTTTTTTTAACTGTATCCATGGGCCAGGATGTGACTGATTTAATTCTTCTGTTTTCTTTTTAATCTGATTAGTTGGGTTATAGTTCACAAGTTGATATGTGCTGTTTTCCGAGACTAATTGATTTTTTCTAGATAAGTTGTTCAGGTTTAAAATAATCGTGGCATTGTTTTTATCAGCTCTAGTGACTACAATGTCTTGACATGCTTTTAAAGCAAGTCAGAACATTGTAATCTCAGCTGCTAATTCAGATTTGGTTAAGTTGCTATTTATTGATCTTTCCCTCTGTCCACTCGTTTGGAACGTGGGCCAACCTAAGACTTAAATTTAAGATTAAAAATGTAATTTAAGCTATAATTAAATGTAATTAAAGTAAATGTAAATATAAATGTAATTAAAGCTATTGTTAACTCCCTGGAACATTTCCTCAAGACACACCATCAAGTTCTATGGCCTTATTGACGAAGTTTTTACTCAATTCTTCATATACTTCCTGCTCATTTACCATCAGTGGTTCTTCTCCCTTTTCAGTTCTCATTATGTTACATTCAAAATGATGGAATACCGAACTACTTATTTAACACCTTTACTATATCCTCCTCGGTGGTTATCATTCTACCATTATCAGTGACCGACATCATCCTCCCATAACCATTTTTCCTTCTACTGGCCACATATCAAAAAAAATCCCTAGGATTTCTCTTAGCTTCATTTGCTGCTAACTGCTACTCATACTGCACTTTGCTGCCTTTACCAAGTGAGTCCTTGCTTGCTCTTATTGCCACTCTTCTTGTACTGCTCCTCAAATGCTTTTTTTTTTCCAGACTGCATGCTTTTACCTCTTCAGTCATCCATTTTACAACTACCTTATTTAATCTCCTGATCTTTGGAATATACTCAGTCATTACCTCATCCAATGATATAGCTGCAAGCCACCTACTAAGTTTGACATAATCACCTGCCTTATAATTCCATATAACTTTTTTACAAAAGTCTTGATATGGCTGGCCACCACTCAAGTGATCACTTACACCAACTGGAGGAGGATTTGATACTTCATTTACAATAATATCCTATGATAAGATAATTAAATCCAAGATTCCTGATCTTTGAATATCATCTGTTACATACTGCATAAGATAGATGTCCCTCAAAAACTGAAGAAATTCATTGTCTTTGGTTCCAGATGCTGTCTCTTCATCCAAGTCTATATTACAATAATTGAAATTGAAATATATAATTAGATAAGATTGGATAATATATTAGCTAACATGGTAAATAACAGTACAGGGTGCTGCCCAGTGGAAGAGCATTCAATGTGGTTTTGACAAGGGGAGTGGCTAGGCAAGTACAAGCTTCACAGAGCAAGAGAAATGTGTGGAATTACAAAGCAGGAGACCATAATAAATTAAGGAAACAGACTGGTGATATTCAGTGGCCTGATTAATTGGATGGGAGAGAAATCAGCAGTGCTTAGGACTTGGTTTGGAATCAATTACTTATAGTTATGTCACATTGTATTCCTAAGGTTTGGAGGATACATAAAGTAGGGGTAACATGGGATGAATCATAAAATTATGCAGGAGCTTCTAAGAAAGAGGACTTCATGAAGGAGATATAAAGAACAGGGTATCCTCAGCATCATGAAGAATATAAGGCACAGGCTAGGATGAGCATAATAAGGAAAGAGAAACTGGCATATGAAAAGAGATTGGCTGAAGCAGTGAAGCAAAACCCCCAGAGACTTCTGCAGTTATGCTGCTAGCAGAAGAATGGGGAGAATATAGACAACTGACTTTAACTATTAGAGATGGAACACAAGTCACATTTGCTGAAGATATAGTGGAAATGTTCAATGAGTATTTCATTAGTGTATTTTTTTAGGGTAATTAAAAGTGGTGTTGAATAGCAATAGGAAAGAGGACAGAAGACCGACAGTTCAAGAACTGGGAGAATATTTACAATATTAAGTGACCTTCATGTTAATAAGGTTGTGGGACTGAATGGAATATCACGATGTATACTATGGCAATGTGTAAAAGAGCTGGTAGTGATCTTGGCTTGGTTGTTCAACAGAAGCCTGGAAACAGGAACAATCCCAGAAGAATGGAAGGAGAGAAAAATAGTGCCTTGCATAAGGGAGAAGCGAAGTCAGTAGTAGTGTTAAACTATTGGCCAGTGTGTATATCAGGCATAGTGGTGAAGATGTTAGGCTGGTTAAATCACCTGAATTGATGAGAATGTCTTTCAGAAAGAGGAGGTCATGCTTTAGTAACTTGGTTATATTTTATAATATGGTGTCCAGTACCCTGGTCAGGATAGAGATATTAAAATTGTGAGATATATAATGACTATCCATCCACAATTAGGAAGTGGATGGATAGTCATTTGGCAGCTTGGTTACAGGGATGGTTGACTGATAAGTGCCAGCAAGCTGTGTATGGAGATTTAGTGACTCAAAAAAGGAAGGTGATGAGTGGAGTACCACATGGTCTGTTTTGGAATCACTGCAGTTTAACTTATACATCAATGATATAGTTCACAGTGTGAAAGGAGATATCTAGCTGTTTGCTAATGATGTTAAAGTAGGAAGAACTCAGAAAGTTCTGTGTTGTTGTTACAAGACATTTTGATCTGGTTGGTGCTTTCAGCTGAATGGAATGTCATTTCAGTGTTACTAATTGTAAAGTTGTACAGTTTGGCCAGAGGAAGATGGAATGAAGTTTACCATATTGGAGAAAACTTTGTTTCAGGAGGCAAGGGATGTGGGGATGTTGGTGAATATGGAAACTGAAATTCAGGGAACATGTTGAGAAAGTTGTAAGGGTTACCCAGAAAATTGCTGCTATAATGTGAAAAACAATGACATGTACAGATAAGGAGGTGATAATTGTACTTGATAAGATGCTAATTAAGTCTCATTTGGATTTCTGTGCATAGATCTGGCCACCTGGTTATATTGGTGATAGGGAAATAATGGAGAGAGTGCAAAGGCAAATAACTATGACTATCTCAGGACATTGTAACATTAAGTATGAAGACAGACTGAGGGAATGTGGTGTTCAGAGCTTGGCAAAGAAGAGGAGGGATGATATCAAGACGTAAAGTTGGTAAGAGGAGCTTATCAAACAGATATAGGGAAATTATTACATAGGATAATGTGTTATGTGAGAACAAGAGGTCATCTCTAGAAACAGTACAAAGGTCATGTAAGTAAGGAAGCGAAAAGGAGATTTTTTCCTTGGCAGGTGGCTAATGATTGGAATGCATTGCCAGAGTAGCTGGTGAGGGCTTCAATACTGATGACAGTTATTGTGGTGTGTGAGTGTTCGACCTCCTGTGATGAGTCTTCTGACTCCATGGAGGCTTGGAAGTAATACCAGTACTAATATTTTATAATCCAATCCCATATTCTCCAATTTATGCAAAAGTTTTTCATGGTTGTATTTGGTTAAAAGCCTTAGTAAAGTACAAAAAAGTATCATGGTGTATCCATTTCCTTTGTCTAACTCAACAGTAACATTATAGAATGTGAGCAAATTGCTCAAACATGATCTTCCCTTAGTAATCCCATGCTATTCATCATTCCCTGTCAGTAGTCAGGAGTAGAGATTCCCTGCCAACCCATTTCTGTATGCAAGCCCCCAACCACTCTTTTCCAAAATCTTCATTACCATTCTAGAGATGCTGACAGGTGGGCAGCTGGATAAATACTTTGCACCATCCTTGTACAATGGGATTATCATACATTATTTACACTCCTATGAAATCTTTCTTGTTTTGACACACATTATATAACCAGGTCAAAGGAATACCCAATTCAGCTGAACTTTCTTTTAGTGTCTGATGATTTCCCATCAGTTCCTACTGCCCAATTCTTATTCAGTTTGTGCAGCAGCCTTAGTGCCTCATCATAATACACCTGAGTTTCTTCAACCAGTGTAGAGGTAGCAGTAAGCTCAATGTTGCATACGCCAGACTGATAGCCTTTAGCAAAATGGGCACTCATTAGTTGAACAATATGCTTCAGCATCTGTCACCTGTCTGCATTCAACAGAGCTAGTCTTTCATATTCTTTTATTTTTTTTTTTACTAGCAGCATAACAAGAGAATTCTTTTGTGTTGTCTTTAGCCTGCAGAGCCAGTTTCTTTTTATACTCAGGCTTAGCTTCCAGTACAACAATTGTAACTATTCTGGTCTGCTCCTTATAATTTCAATGACTGATATCATCCTTATGCATACAGTATTCCTTCCACAATCCCTTGCTCAATAAGATTATACATCATTTCACTAATACCATATTTATTCTTCAAACTCTAGAGACACATTCTGATATTGAATCATTTTAGTATTTTTTAAATACTCTTTTCTATGCACTGCTGATATCCTTCCCATCCAGCAAATAATACCATAGGGCAGAATCCAGCATACTCCTCACTAGTCATAATCTCTTACTTGGTAGTTCAGCATGTAGCCTTTTTTGAATGGAACGCCAAAAACTTATCCCTCTTCCCAAGTCATTACCTCATGATTGATCACTGTCTCCAACTAGAGGCAGAATAGTTATGGCTTTAACTGGACACCCAGCCTCCCCCCGACACAACAGCCAGGGCTAACTCTCTGACCTTGGGTTCTTTCTATCACATAGTGTTTGATAAGGTTACCTTTCAATAGCTCAATACATTATTTCATTCTTCTCATGAGATTTCTCTGCTACCCAATGAATGTCTGGATAGTTAAAGTCCCCCATTATGATTACAGATTTAACATCCATCATCTTCATTTGGTAGCAATTTGTCATCCCTAGCAACCAAGCCACCAGGTCTGTAACAACAATCTATGTTTTTTTTTTGTTTTGTTATCTTGTTAGATTCCACTTCATTCCAGATGGCTTCAAACTCACTGCCACAGTATTGCAAACACTGATCTGAACTCTAACTAAATTCGAATCATCCAATACCATTATCAGCACCCCTCCCCACTCCTGTCTGTATTTCCTAAAAGTACTGTACCCTTCACATTTGTTACTAGTTAGTATGTTTCAACTAATGCCTACAAATCTAAGGTCCTGACTGATGTATTCGCCAAGACAACAAACTCTACCTCTTTGTTTCCCTAACTTATCTTCATCTTTTTCTTTGTATACTCTTCTCTGTGGTCTGAGTAACACAGTTGGACAACTTGCCGATCACTGTTCTTAGCTAGTGGCTTTAGTTATGTAGACATCCTTGCACATGCTTGATAAGTCCGAACAAGATGAACAGAAAATCGATTTTCTCATAATTTCAATGATAGTGCAAATTCTCATCATTAACACAGTTAATTAACATTGTTGCTATTACACAGATTTACACCATTCCTTCCATTATAATCTAGTTTCCCTGTGTTAGGCTTCATGCTAATTACTGTATTTTTCGATAGATAACGAGTGCGTTATTTATCGAAAAATGAACATGAGCGGTATACATTTGAAAGGTATGGGAGGTAAATCAAATGTAATAACAAAACTAAGATAGAAGTATTACTTAATATTTATTGAACATTACACTATTCAAATCCAAAAAATTCTTCATCAGACTCAATATTGAAAGAATCAATTGCGTCAAAAATTTCGTTTGGTATTTCTTCAGCTTCATAATCATTGTCACTGGACACCACTGCATTCTCTTGTGCTTTAATGAAACCATTTCTAACACAGTTTTCACTTACAGCAGCCCAACTTTCTACAATCCACATAACTATATCTTTATATGATGTTCTTTTCATCTACCCTGTTTTGTTATATTCATGGATGCCATTCATCATCCAGTCTTAACACTTAGCCTCCCAAATTGTCTTTGAATGGTTTATTTACTGCAAGATCAAACGGTTGGAGTTTTTTGTTTAACCACCTGGAATGATGGCCAATCTGGAGTACTTACAATTGTTTTAACTTCTGCTGTCATGTGTGCCCTACACGAATCCAACACTAACAAAGATTTTGGGTTGAAAAATGCCATTTTTCTCTTTCAGCACACATTCTCCAACCAAAATTTCATAACCTCGGAATTTATCCAACCTTTATCATTAGCAGTAACAACAATATCTTTGGAATCACAACCTTTTGGAACAGTCTTGCTTTTGAAAATCACCATTGGTGGCAGTTTTGGAACCATCAGCAGTTACGCAGAGACCACACTAAAGTTAAGACCTTTTGTGCCCTGTTGTAGCAACTGAAACCTCTTTTGTTCCCTTCAGATTAATAGTCCTAGAACTAGGCATGTCAAACATACAGAAACCTCATCCATATTCCCAAAGTGACAAGCATCAACCCCACACGTTTTCTCTCAGAAACAAACGAAATTTAACTACTTTCGCTTCCCAGTCGCATTGCAAATTTTGTCCAACACTAGTGGAGGAGTGCACACTTAAATTTTTCTCTTCATAAATCCAAAAACCCAAGATAGGTAGGCCTTAAAATCCTTTATATTATCATTTTGCACAATTCTTTTCGATTCCTGCAACACACGGACAGTAGATATTCTCATACCTTTAGCTCTTTCACTAACAACCCAATCAAACAGTTTTTTCCTATGGTTGGCCACAAGCACCTTCTAAACCTCATAGCACGTTTCCTCATATGTAAACATTTCAGGACTGTTTCAGCCTTTTATCATTCACGAACACTACTTTCTCTAACACTGAACAATCTACCAGCTTCATGATTCCCTTTTTCCTTTGCTACTTCTACCACTTCAAGCTTGAACTTGCATTGTGTAGGATTTTCTCCAAGAAGTACTTCTGTCTTCCTTGGGTAATTCAGATCTAATAACAATGCAACTAGTTACAAGAGAACGATTGCTAGCAACGCACGTGCTTTTATAGAATTCCTGTCTGTACTTCCTAACTCTACTACTAGTTGGTGCATGCACGTTATCTATGCATCAAAAGAAGTGATGAAAATGTTGGGGTGCTCGTTACCTATCGAAAAATATAGCAATAATTTCTAAAGACTCCTGATACCAAACATATTCAAGTGTACACCATCTCTCCCTCTCTCTTATACAAATCCATTCTTCACTCGGGCTCACTCACCACACCCCTCAAAAAATTGCATCTTTCCTTTTATGCAGTTTATGCACTGAATCATGTCATCATAGCCCTTCTTCTTAATTGATTTCTATCATATCAAGGTAATATACTTACGATTGTTACTTTCTCACACTGAACTTATCACTAGTTAAGTCTGGTGGTAAGGCTTATAAGTTGGTTACTCGTAACTGTATTTTTTTAAGGAACTTACAACATGAACTAATTTTAACTCAAATAAAATTAATTAATACTTCCTATATTTCAGCAGTCAAATTGTCATCATCAGAGAACAAAATATAAGGAGATACATACACACAGACACTAAGTAATGAAAATGAAGCGTCAACTGAGAATAGGTCTAAAATCCTAAATAATGCTCTTTAGTGGGCTAAATTAGGCTTCCTTGGCTGTTGGGTTGAAGTAAGGAGGATGAGAGCTTCCAAAATTTGGAGCAGTTTCACGAAACCAAATTTGATGAGCATAGGGTAGTTTCTTAAGGCAGAAGTAGATTCAAGGAAAAGTATTTTGTATTTATATTTGCTGCAATGCAATGGAGTGGCTTTCTTCCAGAGTATTCTATGGCAGGGTCTAAAGCATGGTCAGCATGTCCTGAGTGGATGTAGTGATGGAAATGGATATAGTTCTTGTGTTCAGCAATTCTGATGATGGTTGTTCTGCCTGTTTGGCCATAGTAAAATAGTTTATAACTACAAGGGACCTAATAAACACCTGGTATGTAGGGATTGTGGCATCTTTGGTGGAATGGAATATTAATTTTTTTATATTTAAATTTTTTTTTTTTAGGTTTTTGGATGTACTTCACATTAGAAAAAGAAAATGACAGCAGTCTCTCCCTTCCTAGACACTTAAATTTCAGACCCTGATGGATCCTTGGCATTCTCTGTTTATAAACCCCCCACACACACACCAGTCGATACATTCACAAAGAGTCACATCACTCCCCACTCTCAACAGTATGGAATTATTAAAACTTTATATAACAGGGCTAAATTAATTAGTTCAGATAACAGTGCCCTCTCCAATGAACTCTGCCACCTTCACAAAACCTTCTTAGTCAATGGCTATAATTCTTACCATATCCAAAAAATATTTTAACCCCAAACTCACACACACCCTCTTCACACTCCAGAACAGAGACCACACCAAAGCCATCACTATTCCATATATCCAAGGCACATCCAAAAAACTAACAAAAATCTTTACAAAAAAGCACAACCTTTCCAACCACTTACAGAACATATATCAACATCCCTTATCGACTGTACCAAAGACTAGCGACTTTGGTACAGTCCATCACAGTTGTACACTATCTTACTATGGCCAAACAGCTAACATCAATATTATTATTATTACCTGACACTCCAAGGAGTCCAAGGACTCATCGGGGGAGGGCACCTACCTACAACTCCCACTCACAATCCATCAACAAACTGCAACGACCATCATCATATACACCAATGTCCACCATTAGTATTTTCACAGACAATCACAAACATCCATGCCCATGGCAGGATTCGAACCCACAGCCGTTTGGCTGGAGAGCGGATATGCTAACCACTCGACCAACCAGGCTGTTCCCATTACTACATACTCAGAACTTGCTGATCATGCTTTGGACACCTGCCATAGAATACACCAGAAGAAAGCCACTTTATTCCATTGCAACAAATACAAATACAAAAGACTTTTCCTTGAATCTGCTTCTGCCTTATGAAAATACCCTAACCTCAACAAATTTGGTTGCATGAAACCCCCAAATCTGGGAAGCACTCATCCTCTATTCTTCAGTCTAATTTAAATCACTTGAAGGCATTATTTAGGACTTCAGGCCTACTTTTCAGTTGACATTGTTTAGATTATCTGTATAAAGAAATTTTTACTCCGAGTGTTTATTAATTACACAAGGATTCAATTCTGATTGGTGAAGTGACT
The DNA here is from genome assembly GCF_054136105.1 of Typopeltis vanoorti. Taxonomy (NCBI): domain Eukaryota; kingdom Metazoa; phylum Arthropoda; class Arachnida; order Uropygi; family Thelyphonidae; genus Typopeltis; species Typopeltis vanoorti. Next base: position 87,259,644 of record NC_143564.1, on the reverse strand, counting down.
TTTAACTATTTCTTCTAGAATCCAGAAAATCACTGACTCAAGACCAAAATAAATATATACATCTAATGAAACTAAAACAATATATATACACTTCAAATAAAATTACATAACTACAAACTTAACTGGATCCAAGGCATTCTAAAATAAATCTACCTTTAGATATTTTATTATCGAAAAATATTAAAATCGTTCATTCTCTGACTCATTCTACTATTGATTATTTGACATACTTGATCATGTCTGCCAGACTAAACACATTGTTTTCACAACAAAATGTTCAGAGTCAGTTTCCTTGTTAGGTCCTTTGAGGCTGAGTGGCTGGTTTCCTAAACCTGTATGCACAAATAAACGATCCTGAGAGTGAGGAGGAGGATGCAGAGGGTGAAAATACAAATGTCTCTCCACCTAAGGAGTCCCGATGGATGGGATCTCAGGATTAACACTCCAGCAAGAGACGTAGAACCGATGATGACCACATGGAGAAGGACTCATCTGCACAAGATGTCCCAAGCAACAGGAAAAAGGTACCCCCCCCCCCCTCTAGCAATTCTAAGAGATAAAGAAAAGTGGATCTCAGTCTCATTGATCTTCCAGAAATAAAACATCGCCTACTCCTGGGCCAAAAATACAGATGAAGGGGTAAAAATCCAACCTACTACTGTTGCTGATTACAGACAGATGATCAAAATGATGGACAATTCTAAACTTCATTACCACACCTTCGCTCTAAGTAGTGAAAGAAATCTAAAGGTGGTGCTCTGTGGAGTTGCCGAGGGCATCACACTGATCAGATCACTGCTGACCTCACCAACCAGTGTCTGATCACAATCAAGGTAAGCAAGATGTATAGAACATATAAAAAAACCAATGCCACTAGAGCTGGTAGAAATTAACAACACCCAAAAACATATTTATGAGCTAACCGCAGTCTGTCTCAGGATCACCACAGAACCACTCAGAAAAAGAGCTTCAGCAGGGTAATGCCATGCAATGATATGGTAATGACAGCAGGGTAATGACCTGCAAGATGCCAGAGATTTGGCCATGCCCAAAAGTTATGCAAACAGGAATACAGGAACCACATCAGCCAGATGCATCAACTGTGGCAGGCCTCATCCTGCCAATTATAAAGATTGCAGCCTCCGTCCAAAATATCATGGGGCAGTAAGAACCATCCCCCTCCCCACTCAATGCCACTTGAAGCAACCAGAGTGATCATCTGCCAATACAAAGTAATCCAAACCTGATAACTCAAGAAAGAATCCAATCTCCAATCAAAACACATGCAAAAGCAGTGCAATCAAAGAGTACAGCTCCTAATGACCAAAAGATTCCCAACCTAGCAGCAATCTTGACTGCCTCGCTAGCCACCATACTCCATGAATTCAGTAAAACCAGTCCATCACCATGTTCCATAAAGAGATTCCTGCAAGGAACCCATTCCATTCTGACAGTCCTCAGTCATGAGAACCTGAGAGTACAAAATCCAACTGAACTCCCTCCTGATTGCTGCCTGGAATGCTAACGGTCTTGTCAACAAGATCCTGGAGTTACAACAGGTCGCACACAGACACAATCCTGACATAATTTTAATCAATGAAATGCACCTCCGACCTGCAAATAACCCAAAGCTAAGAGGATACTCCATGTACTGAACAGACAGACTTGGCACCAGAGGCAGAGGTATTGCCATCTACATCAAAACCTATCTAAAGCACAATGCCATAACCAACCCACAAACCATCAACCTGGAGGTAACCAGGCTGATGATTTGTGCACACAAACAATGCTGGCAGACTCAAGATATATGTAGTCTACAACTCACCAAGCAACCCCTTACTGATGTCAGACTTGGATGCCATCCTTAGCTGAACAGACTCCACCATCATAGCAGGAGACTTAAAATGCCAAGCACACAGAATGGTTCAGCTCCACTATCAACAGAAACAGTCACACACTAAACAACTAAACAACACACAACTCAGTTGCAGGAGTAGGACCCACCAAACCCACTCATCACAGCCCCATGGCAGATCACACGTACTAGATATTGTTATCTTCAGAAACATCGGATATCGATATCAACTAGAGACGATCAACGAGCTATTATCAGACCACAACCCCATCCTGCTTAAACTCAGCACTCACTCAAGATCAACTCTTCCCCCCCCTCCCCACACACTTCTTCATAGCATGGGACAAGTTATCTAAAATTCTCCCAGAACATATCGGCCCAGCACCCATCATCCACAAAAAAGAAGAGATAGATGAAGCTGTGAATAACTTAACAAATCAAATCAACAAAGTGCTAGCAGCAGTCACCAACACTACAATCACCCACATGACCAGTCAGCTTCCAGAAGACATCATGGACCTAATTAGAACAAAAAAAAATAGAGCCCGAAAGAGATACCACAACACGAGTCCCACAAGACAAAAAAAAATCCTAAACAACATGAATAGTCAAGTCAGAGAAGCACTTCAAAACAACAGAAATCAGGAATGGGAAAACAAACTAACAGCACTCAACTCAGAGGATCATACAATCTGGGAACCCTTCATACCAAACATAAGTCACTCCCCCCTCCATGCATGCCAAACACGGAACTGCACACTGATATGGAAAAGCCGAAGCTCTTGTGGACAATCTGGAAAAACAGTGTACACCATCATATGAAAACATAAACATTAACCTCATCTACAAAGTTCATCAACAGGTTAAATGCACCTTAAGGCTGTCTAAGAACAACTCAGAACGCATCACCCCCCACTACTCCAGCAGAAATAATGATCATCATAAAGCATCTCAACAATAAAAAAAAGCCCCAGGTCCAGATGGCATCAACAAAATTATAAAGCTGCTTCCATGAAACGCTATAGCGCATAACAACATAACAAATGCAATATTAAGAATGCAGAACTTTCCCACTGCATGGAAAATCGCCGACATCATACCCATAAAGAAGCCTGGCAGTAACCCCCAGCTCCCCCAAAGTTACTGACCCATCAGTCTACTATCCAACCTAGGAAAAGTCACAGAAAGAGTCATCCTCTCAAGATTACAAGAAACAACAGATAAACTAGGAATCATACAAATGAACAATTTGGCTTCTGAAGAAAGAACAGCTCAGCAAATCCACCAAATAGTAGAATACATAACAACATGATATAAGTGGAATTTGCACACTGGTGTAGTATTCCTAGACGTTGCTAAGGCCTTTGACAAGATCTGGCACCAAGGACTTATGTATAAACTCATAAAAGCAAATATGCCAATAAATCTAATAAGATTAATAAAAGCATATCTCTGCAAAAGAACCATGCAGATAAAAATCAACGGAACAATCTCAACCAGGTGCAAAATCCTAGCAGGAGTTCCACAGGGCTCCCTCCTGTTCGCAGACATTCAACAAAAATCCAAGAACAACCATCACAGCCCTATACGCAGACGACATGGCAATTCTAGACTAAATTTAACATACGTGAAACACAGTAGTAGGTTTTTTATTACGTAAATATTTCGCCCTAGGTATCTTAGGACATAATCAATACAGTATGGCAATACTAGGAATGACAACAGAAAGGGCGCGTACATACAAAGGAATCCAAATTGAGTGCAGTGGCGCGTTGCGGCCTGAACTTAAATTAAATTACATTGAATTAAATTACTTAAATTAAATTAAAATTAATTACAGTTATTATTTTACACAATTTTGTATGACAATTTCCCATACTTTAGGGATGGCAAGAACATCATTGCAGTTTAGATTTGGTCCGTGGAGTAGGGCTTCAGCACTTTCTTTATATAAGCGTTCATATTTATATGAAGATCTGTGTAGAAGTTTTGTCTTTTTCCAATGGATCTTGTGGTTTGGGTTTTCAACTCCATGTTGAGCGAGGCCTGATTTATGTGGTTTGATGAGGCGGATATGGTCTTGATGTTCCGAAATGCATTTAAAAACTGATCTGCCTGTCTGTCCAAAATAAGAGAGTTTACAGGAGCATGGAACCTCGTATACACCAGGTAGTAGCATAGGTGAAAGTTTGTCTTTAGGCGAGGGTAACAAGTTTTGGATCTGGTTGATGGGTTTGTAGATGGCAGCAAGATTATGTTTCTTCATAATTTTCGAGAGCCATTCGGAGATGCCTTTGATATAAGGTATGGGAATCCTATGGGGTTGTTCTTGTCTAGGTTGAAGTGCAGAGAAATTGCTGATGATTTTTTGAGTTGTTTTGAGATTGTAACCATTTAGAGTGGCTGTGTCTTTGATTATTTCCAATTCTTGGTTTAGAGAATCCTCGGAGGAGCATAATCTGTGTGCTCTGGTTACCAATGATTTAATGATGCCAAATTTTTGAGAGGGATGACGAGCTGAAGTATTGTGAATGTAGTGGCCTGAAAATGTCGGTTTGCGATAGACAGAGGTGGAGATGGAACCATCTTCTTTTCTTTGGATGTGTAAATCCAGAAAGGGGATGCCTTGTGGGGATTCTCTTTCTAATGTAAATCTGATGTGAGGATGAAGGAGGTTGATTTTTTCTAAAAACTGAAGTAGCTCTTGTTCGGAATGACTCCAGACTGCGAAGATATCATCGACATATCGAAGCCAGAGTTTTGGTTTGGGTTTGAATGCCAGGATTTTTTCTTCTAGATGTTCTATAAACAGATCTGCCAAGTTAGGTGACAAGGGAGACCCCATTGCTGTTCCCTCCTCTTACCTGTAGATTTTTCCTTTCCATGTGAAGTAACCAGAAGTGATAACAAATTTGAAAAGTTCAACAATGTCCGATGGAAATTTTTGATTTAATAGGTCATGTATATAATCATGGCAATTCTAGTACGATCTCTCTGTCCCCACTTGGCAATCTGACGACTCCAGGACAGTATCACTACACTGGAGAAATGGTTCTCCAGCTGGAAGATCCAATTAAACCCCCAAAAAGCACAGCCATACTATTCTCCAGAAGAAAAGCCTCCATCAATGATGACATCCAGCTCTTCGGAAAAAAGATTCCATGGCAGACAGAAACCAAATATCTTGGAGTACAATTCAACAAAAAAACTCCAGTTTAAGTCACATCAAACTCATAGGTGCTAAGACATCCAAAGCCATAGCTCAATTCTACCCCATGATCAACCACCACAGCAAACTAGATACAAGCTACTATTATACCATGTGGCGATATGCCTTGTAATCACATATGCCTCTCCAGCATGAGGCCATACCTCAAAATCAAATATTCTAAAATTGCAGCAAATACAGAATAAGCGCCTGTGGATGATACTGGACACCCCATGGTTTATTAGAAACAGCCAGATCCACTGAGAGACTAGAATCCCATACATCTTTCCGCTCCTTCATGACCTAGCTGAAAAGTTGTTCTCCAAGGCAAGCACACACCCAAACCCACCCACTAGTCAGACAAGCTGCCAACTACAATTAATCCAACCACTGCAAACACAAAAGATCCAAGACAATTCTGCTTCCTGTTGAACACAACTCCACAACTCAAAGGGCAAGCAGAAAGCTCACAATCCCCCCCCACCCCAAATTTCCTCACACAATTAAGGGGGAATATGAAAAGCATAATTGCTTTACCCATCTAGTCAGTAATGTTCTTGTTAGTTCAATTTGACCCGCAATTTACTAATTTTTGTACCAGAGAAAAAAGTTTTTTCTACTACTTCATAAACAATAGATCTAAGTAGAGCTCTTTAAGTTAAGTCACTTTACAGTTTCAAGTTTCTCCAATTGTCTATTGAAAACCACAGTAATCTGGTGCCCTTAAGACAGAAGATGACATTTTCATTCAGCATTTCCTTGAGCAATCAATTAGAACACCGACTGCAATATCTTCTTTTATTTACAAAATACTTGTTGACAGTCTCAACTCCTCCAGTTTAAAGACCCACAGTTCTACGATTCGTTTTTGGAATCTTCTATTAATATTCTCCCAAATGTCATGTAAAACGCAGACTGGAGAATTTGGTTCTTAAGAACAAAATTCTCCAGTCTGCATTCTTAAAACTTCCATTAGCTCTCTCTCTCGTTTTTCTCATTATGCTGATACCAAACACACACACAGTCAGCACTGTCCATCACCCATGAAACTCCTCAGCACGCATGCACACTCCATGTAAATGGCAAGAAGTTACATATAATGGCTGATACACTGCTTCTATTAGCATAAATAGAATGTCTAAACAAACCACCACAAATACCTCAAGACTTAATTTCAAATTACAATAAAAAAATTGGAAATGACACAACTATCAAAATCTAGCAAGTACATCAATTTTTCAAATGTTTTACATTTCGTTTTGACAATAATAATATCAATAACATGCACATCTCAAGTTTCATAACAATGCTGACATGTGTTATGAAACCAAAACTAATAACATACTAACAGAAAAATAATTGTAAAAAGACTCATAATTATAAATTATGATTATTTTTACAAAGTGCATTATCATAATTATTTAGTGTGGTGCCTGTATCTTCCAATATTTTGATCCCTGACAATGGCAATTTGACTTTGCCGAAATATTGGAAATAATTAAATTTATTTTGGTTAACATCATAATAGTCTATATTGTAATTTCCTTAAAAAATGCAGTCATTCATACCTACTAGAGTTGCAATCTCTTTTGCTTTGCTTTTTTGTTTTTCAATTGCATGTGCTAGATTTTTAATTTTGCTCTGCAAAAATTAGAAGTTATAGCCATGTCATCAATGGCATGTTAATAACAGTCACCATACTGATTAATATCCTTCTTTTTACACAGTCAATTTACCTATCTGATTTTTGTTCAATAACTTACTTGATTCAGTGCTCTGTGTTTTCCTCATTTTGCTGCTTACCTTTTCTAATCTTCTATGTTTCTTTAAATGCCTATCGACTGTTTGCAATTCCCATGTGTTTCCTCTCTCTCTCTCTCTCTCTCTCTCATAATCTGTTTAAATTTTGTAATTTTGGAGGGTAAATCATTTTTCAGTATCCTTAAGTTTGTTTTTAATGGGATAAACTTTCTTGTTCTTGACTTTGCTGTTCTTGTTAGCATTCCATTTTTTATTTTTTGGCTCCATTCTTTGTTTAATATTGCAATTTTTTGTGATTTTTTGACTCCATTCTACAGCTTTATTTAATATTGCAATATCTCAATAAAAATATGTTATGAAAACACTAAATATGATTAAAACACGAAAACCTGCAGTACTATAAAACACTAAGGGGGGAAAAAACACAATAAAATAGATAACCATCAATTTTTCATGAATGCTAAATACACTGACTAATCCCAACATAGCCTCAAATCCAAATCCTAGATCTTGTTATTATACTGACTAATGTGATAAAATGTATAAGAGGTTGTTTTGACTAATAAAAATAAATGCAATCAAACATGCTTAAAATATTAATAATGTAAAGATATATTTTATTCTTCAAATTTAAATATAGACCTGTAACTGAGAAAAGCATTTTACTATTTCAGTAGGAGATGAAGAATAATCAAAGTATCTTGAGTTTATACATTGGAACTCTGTGTTTAAAATAAGCTAGTTAAGTTCTATGCTGATTAGATCTGATGCTTCTGATTTGTTGTTGTATGATTTTATAACTTTATATATAAAATATGTTTTATAATTTTATAAAGAAATTTCTACTGTTAACACCTCTCAATTACTTTAACAAATATCAGTAACTAAAAGATATTTACTTGTATCTCAGTGTTATAAACTTTTTAGATAAAAATTTAGTCTACTAACATTTATGGTTTCAAGATTCTAATTACTAGTTAAGAAATTTGTATAACTGAGTTTAAAAAAAAAAATTATATAAATTCTCTCGACTAATTTCTTTCACATTAGAAAGCTGAACAAAATTAACATCACAGCACTTTGCAATTGAGCAACAGGCATTTTGGGAAAAAAATAGATGAAGCTATTTCCCCATGAAAATTATCTCGTTGTTTGCACATGTGTGAAGGGAAATCATTCCTTCATAACTACATTAACTACTTGTGTATCCTTCTATGAAAAAAGTGTGAATTTTGTTCACTAAAACTTATAATTGCACAAAACATGTGTGGGAAAGGATGTGTTTTATAATATATATATATATACACATATATGCATGGGGGAAAAAAAGCCATTTCGATGAACTTAGTATAGTGAAGTATTTTAATACACAGAACTTAACACAAAAAATAAAATAAATAACAAACAAAAATAACTTAGATACAAATAAGCATTAGGGATCTCAACAATTATAATATTAGCACTATTATAATATTTTCCAAACTGTTTTTAAGGATTACTGACTAGTACAAACTTCCACTTTAAATGAAATCCACTACCTTACATGTTAGATATCCTATCCTATGCTATTTCAATAAAAAGTAAAGTTTATTTGTATATGTATAGTAGTAATGAATTAGAGTGTAGTCATGAAAAGAAACAAGAAGAATTTGCAGATTTAATTTGAAAAGTAATTTTATATAAAATTTGTATCATTTTGCTTTCCTGCTTAAAGCATGTAACACCTACATAAACAATTTAAAGATTATGTATAGTTTATTAAAAAAAAAAAAACATGATGCAACCATGTATTATTTACACCATTCTTTAATACATAACCTGAGATAACCAGATAAATTCATTCTTCAAACAGAGTAGGTCGAAATATTCAATTTCTAATTTCTTCAGAGACTAATTAAAGAAACCTGAAAACCCTTCTATGTAAAATTTCCAGTATGAAAAACTTAAAATGCCATTTTAAGCTAATTATTAAAAACATTTGTAAATAAACATCTATGCTGTTTTTCACTTTTGTGACATTATAGGAAAAAAATGAAATGATGCACCACACAAACTATCATAAATAATTTTAATCTTTGTCTTTATTTTATCTGTCCATAAATTTAGCTGTTCAACTGGTGTTTCATCATAACTGGATGTTGATACTCTAAAAGTATTAAACTGTAATGAGCATTTTTTTTTAGTAAAACTAGTTATTTAACTTTTTTTTTTTTTTTGGTCATATATAAATCAATAACTATTAACTTGTAACAAAGTTCTGCAACATATTTGAAAACTTTGCATCAATAATTATGCAGTCTAAAATAATGAAATAAAATCATTCGATTTTTTAGCATACAGTAAAAAAGTATCACTTAAACAGGGCACAAATTAGAACTTTGTACTTGGGTTTGTCTGTATATCACACAGATGATGAATGTCTTAATTAACAAATAAAAAATATTAATATACTTTTGTTGAGTCAACACAGGAAGAAGTATTCACAAATGTCTGAGGTCAAAAAAAAGGAACATGGAAAGATTATGGGGAGCGCAACCTTTACAACTTAGTAACTGTACTAGTGCCATATATTCTGCTCTGCAAAGGACTAAACCTGTCAAAGGAAAGACTGCAGTGAAGTTCTCCAGCTCTTGTTTGCTGTGTGGTTATGTTCTCGAGAGAAGCCCCTCAAGTAAGCAAGAGAAACGATGATAAATCTGCTTTGCAAGCACACACACACTCTCTGGATACAGCGCTGTGACAAGCACGGTGTTTCTGAGTCAGATCACACTGTGTGACTCTCAGGTGGCCTTCCACCAGAAGAATGCGTGTTCCAAGTGGACGAGGGTTTGCCAGTAACAATCACAGAGCACTAAGGCTTCAGTCACGGGCAGGCACACTGCTTCCCTCTGCAATGAGATGAAGCTTTCCAGTTTTAGAGAATACTAACCAAGTCCTGCTATGCCATTTTATTAACAATTGTCTGATGTAAAGTGGACAACTGTGATGTCCACTTGTCTAGTGCATTATACCTTGCAGCCCCTTGGGTCTTTTTGTCCAGTTCTAAAACTTGGTTAACTTGGTCAATTCTTCCCTGAATGGTACTGTAGATAGCAGAGTAGATTTTAAAAAAAAATAATAAAAAAAATAAAATAATTAATATGACATTCAAAGAAATAACATCTATAACAAAAGTACTTAATTATTTTTTTTTTAAAAATTACTTCCTTTTAATTAAAATAAGCATTCAAAATGAATCAAATGTAAAGGAAAGTGGGATACTTTAAATTCTAAGATACCTTGGCACACTATGTGAAAATGAATTTATATGACACAGTAAAATATTTACTCATACTTAAACATCAACTATTTCACACAGAATTACTCCAGTCGTTTTCCATAAAACAATAACTAAATACCAGTTTATTACATAATCAATACAATATACAATGCTAGTTTATTATACAATTCTGACTTGAGTCAGAATGTATAGTAGCAAGCTAACCGTTCAAGGCAGGTGTGTATGCTAAAGATGGCATACATAACAAAAAAAAATCCATTTGTGTAGAAACTTAAAAGAACAAAGTTTACAATTTTTTTCTTGCCTATCACTAAAAAGAGAATACTGCTCTCCTTTCTTTACCTATGCAGCTCCTTTGTGTCTTTTGGAAAACTGGCTACTCTATTTTAAAAAGGATCAATGAGCACGAAAGCTAAATCCATTATGGTGAATTGTACATATTCAGTTTGGCTCAGCATGGTAGTTACACTAAACACAGGATCTTATTGAAATGCATGAAATTCGTCAGCAGAAATCATTTTAAGCATATACGCCAAGAAGAATTCTGAGGCCATATTACATTCAACCTAATTTGAATCAGAAAGACTATTCACCCATGTAGAGGAGATTTTTGTCCCAAAGAGCTAAAATAATAAAATAATTGTAAGTTGTTTTATCATTATTATTATTATTAACTAGGTCCTGTGTTTATGCTTCATTCTATCAGGTTTTCAACAGAACAAGATTCCTTGCTTCTCATTTCAATTGTGAGAGAGAGAGATACGGGCACCACACGGCAGATCAACTGTTATTATGCAAGCTCCTTCAGGAAGTCAAGGAATCATCAAGGGGAAAGGCCTCTTAATGATTCCTTGTCATCTTTCATGTCACACAATGCTTAAATATCTAAAGTTCTTTCTCATAAAAAAAACTAGTCTTTCACATACTTCTTAAATCACATAATCTTCTTTAGTATCCCCCAAGTTCATTGCCTATCTATCATGAAACATTCTCACTTGTTTTAATTAGTGTTTAGTCATGGTTTCACTGAAGATGGAGTGATTCTGTTTGATATATTCGAGTTGTAAGTATCAATAAATATTTTACATGTCTCTAGCATGATGTGCAAGACTTTGTTAAACCAGCCGAGTTTAATATAAGACATTCAATTCATGAACTGTCAAGTAGTGTTACGATTCATTCTGCTCATAAACAGAGTATTGTTTAAAATTCTTCCTGGAACTAGGTTTAGGCTACTCAAATGTATTTTATCTTTTCAGATATACAATGTCATAAGAATAGAACAGTCACTCCAGAATTATTTCATTCTAACTACAATAAACAATAAGTTGGGGGGAGGGGTGCTGTTAAATTTCTATTATAATATTTCTATTAAATGCCTGTGTCTACTGTCCATTCATAAAACAACAGCAGTCCAGAAGAATTGACTAATGCTAAAAAATGTTTGTAGTTAGCTTGTAAGGTAGTTAAGTGTATTTTTTTCTATCTCATCAACATATTATACATAAGAAGAGATATCTTAGAGGTACATATCTTACTGTGAATAACATACATTTCCAGTAACATGCCACTAGTTTCCAGTGAAGTCACAAACTCTCATTAACAATCAGAGGGAATGTCACAAAAAATAAATACAAGAAAATGTTTTGGAACATGATTCAAAAGCTAAATAAGACACCAGGGATGAAGAACAAGTAAATGAATCAAATTTAAATTAAAGATACCAAGAAATTATATTCTTGGCTTAATCCTTTATCCAAGTGTAAGCAAAGTTTATGCATGAAGTATCTTCACAACAGGATACTAAGGCAACTGATCTTAAGTAATTAGCCTCTTTATACAAGAGTCTAGCTGTGAAGACACTTCATGAGCAAACTTTGTTTGCTTACACTTGGATAAAGGATTAAACCATGAATATAATTTCTTGGAATCTTTAATTTATATTTTTTATTTATTTTACATATTATTATTATATGAAATGAATATCATAATAATATAATATAATAATAATAATATTAATTTATATATAACATATATATTGAAAAAAATAAAAAATAAATAATTATGCATTGCTACTTTCATTCCATCTCTTTCTTAATCACACACATATTTTTTTCCTTTTATTTCTATATTCACACATCTTATTCTACATTCTTAGTTTCATTGAGTTTTCTCATTCTATAAATTTTTTTTTTTCAATGCACATATTCACCAGAAGTCATCGCCACTTCTTTTAGTTCTGAATGTCATCTTTATCAGATTCCACAATAAGGATCTGCACATTAAATGCTTCTCACAACAGTGCTAAAATTTTTCTTATGTTTCCTGTATTCCTATCCCATAATAAGGAGTTTCACATCCTTATAGTTTCTTCCACAGGTGTACTCATTTCCTTTGCTGTTGACCATCCTGGAATCAGTATACAACTAGATAATCTGCTTTAAAACATCCCAATATTATTGACATGCAAATCAGTGATCCAAGCAAAGAGATCTCACAATACTTCTATTCTATTACACTTTGCTAACTCTGATGTTTATCATCTACCCTTTTATCCATATCACTGGTTTCATACTATTCCCATTTCTTTCAATTCACATAATCTTCTGTATTCAATCCTGCCAAATGCCTTTAGTGTCCAGCAATTCATGATGTAGCAATTCATTTCCATTATCAAAATTAATAATTTTATCACAGAAAGTGAGTCAATATCCTAGCAAGCCTCCTTTGCATAGCTGATACTGTCCATGGTTATCATATCCCTGTCCACCAATTCCTGAATTCTGGCCTTATCACTTTTCTAACATCTTAGAAACAGCAACCTCAAAGGCACAATGACCAGTATATACTTTACTACTGCCTCAGAATCTGAGTTCAACAAACTCATCTAGTCTTTTTCCACACCCTAGATGCCCTGTCAGTGCTGACATTTATTTCTATAAACCACCTGATTACAGAAATAAGCAGTTTTTTTGCACTTTCTAGTGCAAAAGAACTAGTGATCCATATGGAACAATCCCATTTAATCCCACTACTATACTGATATCGAGTTCCATATACAGTAGAATCTGGTTAGCTGGGCTGTCAGTTAATTGGAGCAACCCTTTATTTGGGAGAAATCTTAAAGAACAAAACCAAATTGAGAAAATTGACAGAGTTTTCTTTGCTTATCTGGAACAGAATGCTGTTTTAATGGGACAAGAGACTACAGCACTTGAGATTACCTCTTTAAGGTAATTGTTTGTAAACCGTTGGTGGTTTATGGTTTACTGGGCACAAGTAAACTCAGGATGGGAGATCTATTATTTACACAATACCTATCATACTGGTTCTTAAACTCATTCACTGACGAAGCACCCACAACCACTTATGGAAACCAGTTCTACCCATTCATCACCCTCCTAGCAAAAAATCTAGTGCCTTGCTAACCACACTCTTATAAAATTTCCAGTGGTGATCCCTTGTTCTCTCCTTTCCTGCCAAGTACAGAAAAAGGTCTTTAGTATCAATCCTATAAAACCCCTTTAATAACCTATATGAATCTATCATGTCTCCTTTTTGCCTATCAGCCAGATTCTAAGCCCACAGACTATCAATCTATTTTCATAAGGAGCATTCCATAGAAATGACACAACCTTTGTCACTCGCCTCTAGATAACTCTCCACCGCCACTTCTTCATTTCCACAGAACCAGGGTGTCCAGATCTGTGTTCAGTAATCCAGATGTGGCCTTATGAAAGCCTTATCAAGGAGAAGAATAACCTCTCTATCCATGCTTGTCAATATGTTCTTCAACAACCATGTAATCTGATGTGCTGTTTTGGTTACCTTCATAATATGCCCTCTAAATTCAACTCCCTGTCCACTATTACCCTCAAGTCTCTAGCCTTATCAAGTTTCTTACAGTTTAGTTCCATCAATATAGCACATATATTACACAACTTATCTCTTCCCAAAGTGAATTACCTTACACTTGGCCACATTAAACTGGCAGCCGTTTACATTTACCCATACTGGAGTCTATTTAAGCATATCTGCAAGATCTCTACATCACCTTTGTTTACCATTATTTTTCCCAGTTTAGAATCATCTGCAAACTGAATTTTCCTGACAAATCATTTCCTATATCATTTATATACAAATTAAACAACGAGGACCAAGTACTGAGCTTTGTAGTATGGCAGTGGGCATTTGCCTTATCCTGGACTCAATTCCTCCATAAACCGCTGTTTGGTATCTGTCCATAAGCCACTCTCTAAACCAAATCACCAGATTCATATCCATGCCTATATGCTCCAATTTATGTAACAGTTCTATGTGGAATCTTGTCAAATGCCTTTGGAAGGTGTAGAAATAGCACTGAGTAGCCATTTTCCTTATTCAACTCCATTGATACTTTATAAAAAGTAAGCAAATTACCAAGGTGAGACCTGCCCTTCACAAAACCATGTTGTCATTTATAAAGTATCATATTCCTATCCACCTGGTCCTGAATTCTGCCTTTTAGCAAATTTCTCCAATACCTTAACCAATTCTGTGATGCTGGTTGGCCTAGAAATTACTACTTGTCTTGGGGGCCACCTTGATGCAGCAGGACTATTTTGCCTTCTTCTCATTCTATTGGCACCTTCCGAGTAGTGGGGCTTAAATTAAACAGCTTTGCCAGAGAAGCTGATAATATCCTTGTACATTTTTGTAATGCATGGCCAATATGATATCCCAAACCTCTCATTGAGGTTCTGAATATTTTAAGCATCGCCATTTCTTCAAACTCTATTTTCACATCCATCAATGTCATATCTGGAATTGCAACATTACCACCTAGATGGTACCCCCGGCTCTGCAAAATGCTCACTCAGAAATGCAACTATTTGGTTTAGTTCTGTTACTTCCCTACCATCAGCACTTTTTAAAGTCATCCTTCCACAATTATTCCTTCTCCTACTTGCCACACAGCAAAAGAACTCTTTAGGATTTCTTTTGACCTCATTAGCTGGCTTTCTCTCATAATTAGCTTTTACCTGTACCTTACAGGTCATCCTATTTGCTTGTGCCTTGTACTACTCATGGGCATGCTGACCACCTTTTCCTTAATATTACCTCTCCAACTTCTTGTTTAATGATGCTATTCATCTACTATCTGATTCATCCCTCTGACTCTGAGTATACAGTATGATACTGCTTTGTTTAAACACCCCTTGACAATCTCTCATGCACCACCATATCTCCCCTTCAAATTCTCATGCCATGGCACTGCTGAAAGGTGACTCCTCAACATGTCATAATCAACAGCTTTGAATTCCACATATACTCCTTCTTAACAGAAAAGTATGCATGTCTGGCAAACTCCCAGGTTAAGACTATATGATCACTTCCTCCAAGCATAGGCAGTGTAGCTAGATTGGTTACTGTTAGGTTCTCTGATGTTAAGTCTTGTTGAATAAGAGCTCGAAAGAGGTGAAGCAGAGTGTGAAGGATGTTCTTTTCTGGAACTGATAAGAAGTAAGATTTTTTAGAAACTATTTATTTATTAATATCTTTGCAAAACTTGGATTACTCTTAGCCTTGGGTCAGGATGGGTACATACAGCAAGTGAGTACACAAACGGTCTTCTGGCATGAAAATTTAAACTCGTTTGCAAGTGTTCAGTTGGCAAGTTGGTCAGTGTTTGCTGCAACTATCGTTCTATGACTCCCATATTGGAAGAATGACAAAAAGTGGTCAAGTCATCCACACAGAAGGCACTACATATAGGAGGAAGGTGCTGCATTACTGAGTTTACTTCAAATAGCAAGATACTTAAAACTGACTTTATGTTGTGAGACGACTCCTTCTCGGAAGAGCTAGTAAGCTTGGAAGAAAGTAGATCCAGTAATGGTATACAGACATTTGGTCAATATACCAAAGGTCTGTATACCAAACCACCAATATCAGTGATATGCTTTTTTTCATGTCAAAGAAAACCAATACTAAATGCCCATTTTTAAGGAAAGTATCTCTAATGGATTTTCCAGTTGAATGAGATGATCTCATGTTGAATGATATTTTCAGAGCTAAGATGCAACTGATAAAAGGTTATTGCTCTCTTTCCCCACATCTTGCACAGACAACTAATTAGATCTTTGAACAGCAATTTGTTAGTTTATGGATCTTTGCCTATAATCTGGTAATGTGTTCTTATAGCATGTTCTATTAAAAAGGCAAAACAGTTATCCATGAAAGATGGTGACAGATAGAGCACAACAAATATGCTCACCTACTTGCATGTGCCAAACAGATTTTGCCAGCTGGTGAGAATCTGGAGACTGGATAAAATTGATTTTTTTTTTTTTTTAACAAAAATACAACTTCTAAATGGAATATTTTTTTAACTTTAAGAAAACAGAAGAATATGTGCCACATAAAGCCCATTCTAGGAACAGAAATGCATGTATTACATTTTTTAATGTTTTTGCTCTTTTTTTTGTTATTTTTACTCACTTTAATTCTTCAAGTGATTCTAATACAAAGGAAATCCTCTCCAATGATAATACGGTAATATGGTAATATGATAATACGGTTTTGCATAATTTTTCAAGCCCTGGTGATAGATATTTGAACAATCATAAGAGAAGTCATCTGGTCTTAGAGCAGTTAGCCAACAATGTAGGAATGCACCTTTCAGTTCTTGTTTTTGAAAGGTCTATTGTTAAAGTTCTGAGCTATTGAAGTGAATAGAATTGAAAGTGCTTCTGCAATGCTTTTAAGGAGCAGGAATTTGGAAGAGTAAGAGAAATTTTTCAGATTAAACTCTTCCCAAGAGTATCTACAACTGCTTTAGCATCAGCAACTTCTTTATACATCCACTGTGACCCAGAATTGAAAGGTGATATATCTGCTCTTCATTTTCTGGATTTTATCCATTATCACTTTGAGGCTGGTTAATCTGGTTACAGAAGATATATGCATTGAATCAAAAAAAAAAAAAAAAAAAAAAAAAAAAAAAAATTGGTATTACACTGTGGCATGGTTTATGTATTTCAGTTGTAGCAGCATGTAATATAATACTATATTGTACTGTGATTCACTGCATCTTCGAAAGAAATAAGCTGACTGTCAAAGAATCAAATTCTACTGCTAAGAAGTAAAAAGTAAATCAGTCATTTTACTCTCTTTTCTAACATGATACTACCAATGATGGCGTATATGACTGTCTATGTAAAAGATTGGAAAGTTATTGTAGTATGCTTTTTCTTTGCTTCTTATATGTAACATTCTGCTCTGCCTTGATCTTTTGAACAACTTTCTTTCCATATTTAGCATGATTTCAAATATGTTGGATATTCTCCCTCACAATTACCACTAAATCTTTTAATTCAAAACAAATTTCCTCACCAGGAATATCAAGGAGATCATACTCTAATATTACTTTAATGGAAGATTAAGTTTTATGGGGGGGGGGGGGTAATGTGATTGGTATCCTCTTGACTGATGTTATAAGAAGGATTTACTCTGAGTGTTTTATCCCAAGACGTTTCCATTCCATAAAATTTCTCCTAAATAGAGTTTCTTAACCAATCTTGAGGATCCTACCAACCCTTTTAACTGTTCTGGATTTAAAAAAAAAAATGAAAAATACATGGGCGAACAAAGTGGAACGATTAAATTCCCATCATGTCCATTTGTTTCTTTTAAACCACTATCATCAGTGACAAACGAAACTGGGAAATTCAAGAAACAACATAGCCACATAGTGAATGATATCTTATTTTCACATGCAGTCGCAAGGAAGTCTGGCAAATATAATATTATTAGCTTCTGAAATAGACATGCGAGTGTAAAAACTAAAGAAATATAATTACAGATAAAAATTGGTCAAAGCTTGGACATGGATAATCTATAACTGAGTTTAGGATGATCTATAAGGAATTCAGCATGTTCTTTAAAAAGGCATTCAAATTTGTGGTCCCCACAAATTTGAATGCCTTTTTAAAGTTAAATTATTGCATAGTAAGTCCCTTACTATGCAATAATTTAACATGATCCCAGAGGATCCTATGACTAGTATCAGTAATTGCATGTGCAGCAAGGGATTTATGATGTTTTCTGGATTCAGAAAGGTATTCAGAAATACACTTAGTGACAGAACAACCTGTTTGATTAAAATAAATAACTTGCACTTACATGCAATCAAACACACTCCAGATAGCAGTAAAGGTTGTAACTCTAGCCTTAGCTGATGAACAACAAGGAGTTGATTTGATTAATACGTTTAAACATGATAGAAAGATGAAAAGAATACAAGAAACAAAATCAGAAAAGCGTTTAAGGGAAGTGATTCTGTGGGAGACATCTCTTCTTGAAGAAGAAGAAAATTGGCTGAAGATTTTCTCAATAATTTTTGAGTTGTGGCCATTGAGAGAGGCAATTATTTAACAGTAGAAATTTCTTTCTGAAGTGTTTCAAATGAGGAACAGACCATATGGGTTCATGACAGTAAGCATTTAATAATACCATATTTCTGTGAGGAGTGATGATCAAATGTGCAGTGAACATAACAGATGGATGACTGCTTAACAACAGAACTAAAATAGATAAGGAACCATCTATTTCTTTCTTTAGAAAGATATCAAGCAAGGATACAGATTTGATTCTGTGAGGAGGCCATTTATTTTTTTGTAGGAAGATATCTAATTCTTGATGTGATTTCTTTGAGATGGGAAAACATCATTAATGTAGCAAAACCAAACAAAAGTAGAGATTTTTTCTTTAAGATGTTCTAAGTTTGCCAAAAAAAAAAAATTGGAAAACTCATATCAGTACCCTCTATATGTCTGTAAAACATTTCATTCCAGCTGAAATAACTGCAGTTTATGACAAACTTAAATGGGTCAACAAAATCCAAACGAAATTTAGAACACAGTTATAAGGCTGTCATTTAGTGAAAAGAAAGTTAATATCAAAAATGACCGTTCAATTCCAAAGAGCCAAGCTTTAAATCCCTAATTATTGAAATAAAATCAGAGGTATTTCTTATGAAAGAGAAGCCATTAAAGGGAGAAGATTAGAGAGAAATTATATATTTAGGACTTTCTATAGAGTTAGCAATCAATTGCAGATGATATCCAAACTTATAAAGTTTAGGAAGGCCATAAATCGTGGGTGCTTAAGGATCAAAGCTGTATAACTGAGAGGAGACCTCCACATAGCCTTAAAAGGAATGCGGAGAACCGACCAGGGCTTCTGACCTAATGTCCAATCCTCACCTTCTCGTGGTGCACCCTGTTGAGTATCTACCTGGATACTGAATGGACGAGGATGGGCTGGCAATTTCGGATTTAGCCAACCAAATTGTATTCTTATTGGCTTAAACCAAAATACAAAATTATGGTACAACATGACAAAATTTCATGCTGGTTGGGGCGTCACCTGGTTAAACAAGACCCCAGTTGTTTTTGCCAGGGAACCAAGGCAAACAGCAAAAAGTCAGCTACTGGAACAAATCTGAAAACACACCCCAACTCAACATCACCCAGAGTTAAAAATTGGTACTATCAACATAAGAAGCCTGAATGGCAAAGAAATGGAGCTAGCTGAGGAATTAGATAAGTACCAGATTGACATAATAGGGGACTGAAACAAAAAACACAAAATCTGGTGAGATCTTTCTGAGAAATAAACACAAAATGTTATATTCAGGGAATGACAATCAAGGAAAAGAAGGAGTAGCCATAAATATGAGGCTAATCTTCTTGAATGGTAGGCAGTCTCAAGTAGAATGATGTGGGCAAATATCAGAATGGGGAACTGGACAATGAGACTTATTTGTGCCTATGGTCCCACAGAAGGTTCTACTAAGGTAGAAGTGGAGAAATTTTTTGAGGCTTTAGAGAAAGCAACTGATACAATGAAAAAGAAAAAGTTGGTCCTTGTTAGGGATTTAAATAGCAGAGTAGGAATTGACTGTCAGACATAATATTTTGGGAAAATTTGAAGAAATGAGCAAAGCTAATAATAATGGCAAATACTTGTTGGATTTCTGCTCGGGACATGGACTGATTATTACTAACACCATGTTCCAACATAAAAATGTGCACAAATTCACATGGAGAGAAGAGGAAAGAAATAAGAAAAGTCTCATCGACTATGTTATTGTCGATAGTGATGTTTTCTCCCTGGTGCAGGACACTAGAGTGTACAGAGGATTTGAAATTGGAAGTGATAACTATTTAGTCTTGAGCAGGATAAAATTGAATTTCATATTGAAAAGAATTACATGTAAGAAAGTTTTAAAGAGAATAAAAGTTGAGCAGCTCTCATATGTGAACTGTAGGCTAAAATACACAAAGATTATTGAAGAAAAAATGAAAGAGTTTGAGAACAGGAACCACACCTTGGAGATTCAGTGGCAAGCCTTGAAGAAAACCCTGGTTGATTCAGCCAGAGAGGCATGTGGTGAGGTTGTCTGCAAGGATAGAAAAATCAGAACTCCATGGTGGATACAGGAAATTAAATAGGCAGTGAAGGAAAAGAAGAAAGCACATCAAAAGTTCCTGGAAAATAAGTCAGCTTGTGCTCTTAGAGAATACAGAGACAAATGTAAGAAAGCTAAACACTGTGTAAAACTGGCTAAACACAAAAGTCATGGTAGGATTTTGGCAAGAACATAAAAAATAAATATCAAGAACGTGGCAAAATATTCTGGATGTAGAAATAGAGGAAAGAGTGCCGTAAAAGGACTTAGAGATGATAAAGGTGACATGAAAACGGGAGAAAAAGATATCCTTGAAGTATGGAGTAATTACTTCGAAAAATTGCTAAATGAAATAAGCAGTGATAGCACAGTGGTAAAAAACAATCAACAGTGTGTTTTACCACAGTCAGGAACAAATATCCATACTTGAAGTAGAAAAAGCTATCAAAGGCTTGAAATGTGGAAAGGCAGCAGGAGTAGATAATATTTGACCAGAAACTGAAGTATGGTGACTAAAAGAAACACACATATTAACCACAGTGAAAATTATTTAATTGTAAACATTGTGTAAAACTGGCTAAACAAAAGTCATAGTAGACAATTAAATAATTTTCACTGTGGTTAATACCTGTGTTTCTTTTAGTTATGAACTCACCACAGGTTTCGTTATTTAAAAAAGAAGTATGGTGGTATAAAAGTCTTACAGTGGCTGCACTGCATAGTTCAAAAGTCCTGGACAGAGGGACGAATTCCCGATGATTGGAGTAGAGCTCTCATAGTACCCATATATAAAAAGGGAAATAAAACTGAATGTGAGAATTACAGAGGTATTTCCCTATTGAGTGTTCCTGGCAAAATTTATGCAAGTATACTTGAGAAATGGTTGAGAAGAATTGTGGAAGAAAAGCTTGGTGAAGAACAAGCTGGATTCAGGCCAAATAGAGGCTGTCAGGATCAGATCTTAACTTTATGACAAATAGTCGAGAAAGCATGGGAATATAACAAAGATCTGTATTTAAGTTTTGTCGATCTGGAAAAGGCATATGACAGGGTGTCAAGAGAGAAGCTATGGTGTCAATGGGGCATTATATTAAGCAATACTTAGTCTTTATTTGAGTTGTAAGTCAGCAGTTAGAATTGAAGGAAGTACAGGAACATGGTTTAATGTTAAATCTGGTGTGAGACAAGGATGTACATTATCCCCTCTGTTATTCATTATCTATATGGATCATGTTATGAAGGAAAGTGGTATTAAACCTAATATAAAAATTGGAGATGTTAATGTGAGCTCTTTACTTTATGTGGACGATGTTATACTTCTAAATAAATCCACTACAAGTCTGCAAGATTCCCTGTCTAAATTGAATAACTGTTGTAATAGATATGGTATGAAGGTCAGTAATAAAAAGACAAAGACGATGAAAACAGACAGAATCGTTGAAAATGTCAACTGCATTGTGAACGGAGAACCTGTGGAACAAGCAAAACATTTCAGCTACTTAGGCACGATTTTTAGTGAAGATGGAAATTAAATATGGAAATATATAACAGAATCAACAAAGCTGGTATGGTAGGAAGTCAACTGAATAAATTTTTATGGAATAAGAGAGAATTAGTCAAAACACTAAATTAGTTGTATACAAAACGTTGTTCAATCCAATTTTAACTTATGGATCTGAGAGCTGGGTCAGAAGTAAAACACTTGACCAAAGACTAGAGACTGCAGATATGAGAGTCCTGAGAAAGATTAGAGGCGTAAACAGATGGCATCAATGGCAATATCATATTAAAAATGAGGATAATAGGAAAGAACTTGACATTGCCAGCGTCCAGTAATGCATTAGCAGAGCTAATCTCAGGTGGTATGGTCACTTAAACAGAATGGGAGAGGAAAGATTAGCAAAACAAGTGTTCTCTGTCAGGTTGGCAGGAAAAAGACCCAGAGGAAGACCAAGATATAGGTGGATTGATAAGGTACAAAGTGCCTTAGACGATAGAAATATAAGATTTGATAATGTTGGAGTCTTGACAAGTAACAGGCTAATTTGGAGGAAAATTGTAGATAGGAAGTTAGTAATGATGTAAATTTCTCATGTAGTACTATCATATCCTGTACACCCCTTGAGATACATGGCAGGAATTTGATGATGATGATAAATCCTGGGAGGTCTTGCTTGATAGGTGCTAAGCCTTTGAACAGTGGGAAAGTTTTAGTCTCATATCAGTCCCATGTTTAGCCAATGGTTGAAACATAGTGGCTGATTTTATGCACAACAACTATACACTCTTGTGTTGAGATATACAACATAGGGCAAAATATTATACATGTTATACTGAAATTAAATGAATTATGTAAAATAACTTTTTAATTAATAAGACTTTTAATATACTGTATTTACTCTAATATAACTTGCCCTCGCATATATCTCGTACCCCTGATTTTACTTTACGAAAAAAGAAATTAAAAAGTTTCGTATATACCTCACACACAAAAAAGTTTAAAACTTTAAGAAATAAATAGTGAATGTTATGGAAGTTTCAGATAATTTGGAATTCGGTTGAAGAGAATCAGCATTTCAATTTGGCAATCGTCGGCCATAAGATTTTGAAGATAAAGTGATGGATTTTCATTGCAACATAATTCAACTTAGGAAGAGCAATAACTATATGTTATCACAAACAGTCAATGGCAATCAAACACCCCTCAATTTCAACATGCTGCACCAAACAACAATGACAACAGAAAACGAAATGATGAAAAAAGTGTGATAATGCGCACAACTGGAAGTGAAAAATTGCAATGCACAATCACTCTCTCAATTATTGCAGATGGAAGAAAGTTGCCTCCTTACGTAATATTCAAAAGAAAAACAATGTTGAAGGGGAAATTTCTCCTTGGAATTCACATAAGAGTTAGCAAAAAAGGTGGATAGACACCATGATTCAAGATTCGATTAGAACAGTTTGGGACAAACAGACAGGGGCTTATTTTGACACCTGGCTCTCCTCATGTGGGACAGTTTTTGGGGACCCTTAGAACCTGAATTAGTAAAACAACTTTCAAATGTGAAGACCAATGTGACCATTATTCCTGGTGGTCTCACAACTCTTGGATCTATCGGTCAACAAATCATTCAAGAACTATGTATGAAAATTCTACATGGAGTGAATGGCAGCCAGTGGCTATGGCCTGACTCTGGCAGGGAAGATTAAGAGACCATCATTAGAACTGTTATGCATCTGGATTTTGAGAGCTTAAGACACGTGATTTCAGTAATTTGGTGATGATAAAACAACCCTGTCTTATTTCTTGGAGGAAAGATCTTACATCAGTCTCCTTACTTTTGATAATATTCTGGCATTAGCTTCGGAAAAAACTTCATTTTCTTTAAAATGTTATGTACTGCCTGAAAAACACCTTATATTATTAAAACTTTATAAATAACAAATTAAACTGGCCTGAACTTAGAATACTGTTCTCACATTTTGGGTAGTACATTCAATACCTCCAGAATGCTTGACTGTATCCAGAAGAGGTCAATCTTCTTTACAGATGATCCCACTCTGGCAATCTCCCTTCAAATGTTTTCTGATAGATGCTCTGGTTCTGTATTATATCTTTTTTTTATGCATCTCTTTATGGGCATTGTTCAACGGAATTGGCTACTACCAAACATTCCCCTGTTTTCCTGTAATCATGTAAGAACACAAGTAGAGTTGTGAAATGAACTTCAACATCTGCCAAAGGACCATTGCCTGGCTTATTGGAGACCTGAAGTGGAATGAGAAAGTTCCATGTTTGGTTGCTAGAGCAGGGTTTCTGAACTACGTAATTAGCAAGAAATAGAAAAAATCCTTAGCCTACCCATAGAATAACGGATTACAGTTTTAACTTTTTGGGTTGAGTTAAAAAAACACTTCTCCACAAATGGAACTGTTCTGTTATATAAGTTTGTGATTTCTCATGGGTGGATTTGGGATATATATATTAAAAAATTGTTTGCAGCAGAATCAGATTGTATTCCTACAGTAAGGAGCATAAACAGTAGGGATGGAATGATGAATCATGGAATTATGCAATTACAGAGAAAGATGCTATGAATCAGATAAAAAGAACAAGGTGCTTCCTGCCCCAGGGACATATAAGGCACAAGCCAAGAATGTAATGAGAGCAGTCAGGGAAGAGGAATTTTCATTTATGAAAGGAGACAGGCTGATGCATCAAAACAAAATCCTATAGAATTCTATGGTTATGTGGCCAGTAGAAGAAAAGGTGAAGATAGAAGACTAACTGCCAGAGATGGCATATGAGTCACATCTGCTGATATTTTAATAGTGGAAATGTTCAAAGAGTATTTTGTCAGTGTATTTCAAGTTGGGAGGTGGAAGTAGTGTAATGAGAAAGAAAACAATACACATCAGTTCAAGAAAGTGAAGTGTTTGAAATTTTAGATATGCTTGATGTAATTAAGGCTGTGGGAGTAGATGGGATATAACCATGGATAAGGGAATGTGCAGAGAAGCTGAGAGTGTCCTTGATTTTGTTGTTCAACAAGTGTGACAGAAGAAACAGTCCCAGAGGAGTGGAAAAAGGAGGAAAGACATGCCACTACATAAGGGAAAAGTCCAAATCATATTAGGCTGGTTAATCATAGAATACAAACTGGGATTGATTGCATTTTATAAGGGGTGGCAAGCATACTGGATGGAGGAGATATATATATGGTAACTTTTTCTCAATTTTGCGACGAGTACTCGACAAACTACTGCTGAAATTGAGCAGGAAAGGAAGTTTAGCAGATAGGAGACAACAAGCTGTGTATAGCAATGCAATTGCTTAAAAGAGACAAGTAAAAATAAAAGTAGGATACCACAGGATTATGCCATCTACCCATCAATGATATAATTCAAGGTTTGAGAAGACATTCAGTTGCATGTTGATAATGATAAACTGGAAAGAGATATTTCAGGAGGCTTTGATGTAGTGTTGTTACAAGAGGCATTTTTACAAAAACAAATCCAATCGTATTATGTTTTGTGGAATCACAATAAATTTTTAAAGCTATATACACAGTTATAATATACATTGCATACACCAGTTAACATTTGAAAAGAAATGCTGAAAAATTAGCAATACCAACTTATGACACACAGAAAATGCTCTGTTATATGGACTGATCATATCTGATTACAGGAATAGATGATTGGCCAGCAAGTTGTATGAGGGTGAAAAGTACAGTAAGAGTAAGGTGACAATCGAGGTACTGCAAGGTATATTATAGGCCTGGTGTTTTCAATCTATGTATCGATAATATAATTCATCTGGTGATGTTACAAGAGGATATGAATAAGTTAGTGCTTTAGGTATGGGATAATAAATAGGGATGGCAGTAAATCATGCACTTTAGCCATAGAAGATAGAATAATACAAGTATTAAATTTTTGGGATTCAATATGAGTAGATTTGCAAGAAAATAACCAGGTTTTTAACTCATATGCAATTGCTTATTTAAACTAAATATATTTCCTCTTCAGGTTTCACTGTCTAGATGAATAACAGCATCATCGAGAGGTTACTTAACATAAATAAAAAACAGCAAAAAATTAAAAAGTTTTCCAACAGCAGTTTATATCTATATTTGAAAAGACTGGAATGATAGTCTAATCACAAGTATCATTAGGCATGTTACATGCAGTCTCTCCATTGTTGTGTCAACTCTGTATGTGATTGCTGGCATAGGATAGGTCTTTAATTTTACACATGTTAATCAATGATTTCCAGATGTCATAAAGGATCATTCTTTAATTTCTATTTAGTGTGCCTTTTGAATGAATGACCTCAGAGGACTAGGATTCATTGAACAACCTATCGAAGTAATTCTCTTCTAAGTAGGGCATGGAGGATATGTGCTATGAGTCAGCTTTTTTCCTTCCCATTTGTTTTCAATGTCACCTACATATTCTTTGTTGTGGATTTCGAAACTTCTCCCAGTCTGACCTACATATATCTTCCCTCAAGTGCATGGAATCTTGTATATACCTGCATGCTTATGAAATGGAACTTTGTCTTTAGAGAAGCGAAAAAAGCTTTATAAGGTATTGAATGGTTTGAATGCCATTCTGATGTTGACTGCCTTTAATATTTGGATTATTTTTCTTGATACATTACCAATACATGGAACAGATATTGTGCCTTTGTAATTAATTTCTATATTATCACAGGTTTACAGTCTATATTATCACAGGTTTAGCACAGACTTTAAATTAAGATCGAAGATAAGAACTTCTGGTTGCCATAGGATGAAGACAATTAAGTGGTTTCGCTTAAAAGAAGAGAGTGTGAGGAATCGTTTTAGGGAGAGAGTGTTAGAGAGGATTTCGGATGGACTGGAAAGTGTACAAGATTGGTGGAAACATAATTCAAAAGTAATCCTGAGCTGTGCAATCAAGGTGCTTGGTGAGACATCTGGAAAGATTAGAGAGCAGAAGGAGGGTTGGTGGTGGAATAATGATGTACAAGTGGCAGTGACAGCTAAGAGGAAGACAAAGCAGAAGTGGGATGAGTCAAAAGTGGAAGAGAACAGAGAGGTGTACAAACAGAGAAAGCAAGAAGCCAAGAGAGTTGTGGCACAGGCGAAGACCATGGCATATCAAGATCTGTATGATCAATTAGAAACAAAGGAAGGACAGAGAAAAATTTACCAACTAGCGAAATGTAGAAATAAAGCAGCTAAGGACATCTTACATGTGAGGCAGATCAAAGATGCTGAAGGAAGAGTATTATGGAGGGATGTGGACATAAGAAACAGATGGAAAATATACTTTGAGGGACTTCTGAATGAGGAAAATGCAAGGACTCACAGAGGAGATGGGCAGCCTTCTGAGGGGATGGTGCAGAACATCAGTAGAATGGAAGTGACGGAGGCCATGAAGAGGATGAAGAATGGAAAAGCGGTGGGCCCCGACAGAATTCCAGTGGAGGAATGGAAGGCACTGGGGGAAGAGGGAATTGACCTGCTGTGGGACCCGTTCATGAAAGTTTGCCAACAGGAAAATATACCCGAGGAATGGAGGGAGAGTACTCTTGTTCCCATCTACAAGGGTAAAGGGGATGCACAAGACTGTAAAAATTACAGAGGAATAAAGTTGATGTCCCACACAATGAAGATCCTAGAAAGGGTTCTTGATGGTAGATTGAGGGAGGAGGTGGAGATTGCAAAGGAACAATTTGGCTTCATGCCTGGTAGATCAACAACAGATGGTATCTTTGGGTTACGACAGATGATGGAAAAATATCGAGAGAAACAAAGGGAGCTACATCTGGTATTTATTGATCTGGAGAAAGCATACGATAGAGTGCCAAGGCAAGAAGTCTGGAGGTGTCTGAGGGAGAAGAAGGTGCCGGAGAAATATGTCAGGTTGGTGCAGGAAATGTACAGAAATGTGAAGACAAGTGTTCGGACCTGTTTGGGACAGACAGAAAGTTTTCAAGTAACAGTTGGCTTGCATCAAGGGTCAGCATTAAGTCCGTTTCTGTTTAATATTGTGATGGAGGTGGTAACAGAGGAGGTGAGAGAAGATGCACCTTGGACAATGTTGTATGCAGATGACATCTTGCTCTGTGTAGATTCAAGAGAAGAAGCGGAAACTAAACTGGAAAGATGGAGAAAAGTACTGGAAGAGAGAGGTATGAGACTGAGCAGAAGTAAGACAGAGTATATGTGTTGCGCAGTGGGCGGTGGCCAGGAGACAGACCTGGAGCTGGAAGGAAATGTCATCAGGAAGGTGAGAGACTTTAGATACTTAGATTCGACAGTGGAAGAAGATGGAGGAGGTGAGAAGGAAGTGGGATGCAGGATACAAGCAGGTTGGAGGAACTGGAGGGAGATGGCTGGAGTGTTATGTGATAAGAGGGTGCCGATCAATCTGAAAGGCAACATTTATAGGACAGTAGTGAGGCCAGCTATGACATATGCTATAGAAACTGTGGCCCTGAGGAAAAATAACATTAGCAGGATGGAAGTAGCAGAGATGAGAATGCTTAGGTGGATGTGCGGTGTGACCAGAAAGGATCATCTGAGAAATGACTATGTCAGGGGAACAGTGAAAGTTACGAACTTAGGAGCGAAAATACAGGAGGCAAGGTTGAGATGGTTTGGTCATGTGATGAGGAGGGAGGACGAATATGTGGGAAGAAGGGTCATGCAGATGGATGTGCAAGGAAGGCGGAAGCGTGGGTGGCCAAAGAAGAGATGGAGGGAGCTGGTAGAAGAGGACTTGAAGATGAAGAACTTGGATGTGGTGACAGCCCGAGACAGGAAGGTGTGGAGGAGACTCATAAGAAACAGTGACCCCACTTAAGTGGGAGAAGCTGCAGAAGAAGAAGAAGAAGAAGATTATCACAGGTGTTTTTTTCAGAAAATATGTTTCTCTAGTACCTTTTTTTTTTTAGTATCCATCTTGGAGGAACTGATGAAACAGGATTTGAAGTTCTTGCTTGTTTTTGTTTGATGCCATCATTTTTTAGTACATTTAAAGCTCTAATTTTTGAGGTTTTGATTATGCCTGATTTCTATTGAGAGTGATGGAATAAGCTTGGTTGTAAGATACCTGCCTGTGTGGGTTGCTTTCCTATAGAATTCTAATGATAATCTTCCAGTGATATTTTTATTGACAAGGATGTTGAATGGAAATGTTTCACTCTTATCTACTTCTAAAGTGAATTTTATTTTTGGATGTCGATTATTAAAAAAATATAGAAAATCTTCTAGGTCTTTATGGTGTGTTTCCAGATAATAAAGATTTCATCCACATAGTGCCACCATACATATGGTTTTAAGGTTGCCTGTTCTATTTTCTATATTTTCTGAATAATTGACGTCCAAAAATAAAATTCACGTTAAAGTAGAAAAGAATGAAAAATTACCACATTCCTAGACATCCTTGTCAACAAAAACATCACTAGAAGTCAATAGGAAAGAAACTCACACAGATAGGTACCTACAGCCAAGCTCATTCCATCATCCTCAAAAAAAAAGGCATAATCAAAACCTTGAAATATAGAGCTTTAAATATACTAAAAAATGATGGAAGGAAACATCAGTTCCTTCCAAATGGATACTTAAAAAAGTACTAAAGAATCTTCTATTTTATGACGAACACCAAGTGATAACACAGAAATTAATTACAAAGGCATGGTAACTGTTCCATGTGTTGTCAATGCATCAAGAAAAACAGCCAAAATATTAAAGGCGATCAACATCAGAATGCCATTCAAACCAGTCAACACCTTACCAAGATTTCTACACTCCCCTAAAGACAAAGTTCCATTTTATAAACAAACTTTTATAAAATGGAATGTTTATAAACTAGAGAATAGAATCTTGTATACAAGATTCCGTGCTCTTGTGGGAAGATACATGTAGGTCAGACTTCAAAATCCACAACAAAAAAATAGGCAATGTTGAAAACAAACAGGAAGAAAAAGTAGACTCATAGCACACATCCTCAAAGAACATTACATGGTAAATAAATTGGGAAGCATCTTCCATGCCCTACTTAGAAGAGAATTACTTCAATAGGTTGATGAGATCATC
Organism: Typopeltis vanoorti; assembly: GCF_054136105.1. Taxonomy (NCBI): domain Eukaryota; kingdom Metazoa; phylum Arthropoda; class Arachnida; order Uropygi; family Thelyphonidae; genus Typopeltis; species Typopeltis vanoorti. The sequence goes on along the minus strand of NC_143564.1, from coordinate 87,229,491 downwards.
CACTCAAAAGGCACACTAAATAGAAATTGAGGAATGATCCATCATGACATCTGGAGATTATTTGCATGTGTAAAATTAAAGACCTGTCCTATGCGAGTAATCACATACAGAGTTTACACCACATAACATGCTTAATGATACTCATGATTAGACTATCATTCCAGTTTTTTTTTTTCCCAACTATAGATAACTGCTCTATTGATTTAATTTTTTATCATCATCATCAAATTCCTGCCATGTACCCTCAAGGGGTGTACATCCTCTTTTTTATTTATGTTAAGTAACCTCTGGATGATACTGTTAGTCATATAGACAGCAAAACATGTAGAGGAAATACATCTAGTATAAATAAACAATTGCATAAAAGTTAAAAACCTGGTTATTATCAATCAGTACATGTATTACATTGAAGGGACTTCACTCCAGGAGGAGAAAAAGACAAGGCAAGGTATCTGGGAGTACTGGAAAATAGAAAGCTGAAGTTCAGGGGAAACAGTAAAAAAACTTGTCAAGTTATCCATCAAAGTGTTGTCATCACGAGAACACACAAATAAAGGTAAGTGGTGAAAACCTGTGTAATGCACTAATCAGGGCACACATCTACATTTCTATACATAAATCTAGTCTTTCCAATATCTAGGTGATAAGAAAACATTTGAAAAAGAGTGGAGAGGCGAGTGCAAAAGACAGAGGGGCTATAGAATATTCAATACAAGAAGTGATCAAGGAAATGTACTCTGGAGAGCTTTAGCTTTCTGATTGGAGGACAAGATTTTATATGATGGATACATAAAAGTGGGCGAGGAAAGCCTATAAGATAGACAAAAGGAAAACACCACTTACTGTAACAGGTGGTAGGAGAATAAGGGGTAATCTGTAGAAACTGACCACATCATGCAAGTAAGAAAGTGAAATTCTTCATGGTCAGTGAAAAATTAGTGGAACTGTTATCAGGATGGGTGATGAATGCTTCAGTGATTAATATTTTCAAGGTTAGGTACAATCTTTGTGGCCTGTGGAGCTGGGAATCCATATTGAGGTTTAGAATTCATACGAACTATTGTTCTCAATAAGCTTTCATATCTAAAAAATATTATTTCCTCTAAAGATTTTTTTATATCATATTATTCTCCTTTGTGTATAGTGTAAGAAAAATTTTGCTACATTGGTGATAATGATATCTTCCTGTTGGTGCAGAACAAGCATGTATAGGAGGTAGTAGAAATAGGAAATGATTTGGAACAGGATAAAAATGAACTTCATACTGAAAACTAAAATATGTTTTAAAAGCAATCAAAATCGAGCAGCTTTCAGAGGTGACTGTAAAACAGTATTCCATGGGGGAAAAAAGAAAAGAAACAAGTGAGAGTGATAAACTGCAATACCAACCACTGACTGATTCAGCAAAAAATCAAGAGGCAGTCACAAAAATTTGACTGCCTCTTGAAAGTTTCTAACACTTAAGTCAGCAGGTGTCCTGAGATAATACAAATAATAATGTAAGAGAGGTAAGCTATGTATAAAAGTAGCTAAACAAGAGTCTTGGAAAGACTGAGATAAGAAGGTGGAAGATAAATATCATGAAAGTGGTAAAATGCTTTGGAGACTAGCTTGGAAATGAAGGAAAGAGTACTGCAGAAGGAATCCTGAGATGCCAAAATTGACAAAGAATGATGATAAAGTATTCTAGATGTTTCATCACAATCAAATTCCTGGTACTTATCCTTAAAGGATGTAGAGGGTACTATGTACTGTACCACATCTTGACTGAAGTTATGGTTTCAGACACAAGAGGAAAATTGATGTATAGTATATTTGGATCAATAGTGTTGGCAAGATTGAGATTTGATATACTAGTGGGTAGATGGATAATTGTAAAAGCAAATATCCCTGCATATCTTTCAAAATGATCAGTGGGTCTGGAGAAGAGAAGCCAGATTCAACTGTGCCAATCCAAAAACAGCACATTCTTAATTTGGCATTCTCTGACATGGGATAAATACTTTACATATTACTAATGTTGGAATTTTAAAGCTGAAGGGTACAAAAATGAAAAGAAAGGCCTAAATATACAAAAGATAAAAGTAATATTTCTTCAAGTTTTTTTCTTAAATTTTCTTTTATCTCTTATCAAAGATCCATTTCAATTTATCTTTTAAAAATTAAATTAATAATATGGACATTATGAGTACTAACAAACACCATTAAGCACACAAGTCAAAGAAGTTGAATCATTCCCTTAATGGAACAGGATAATTGCTTATGTTCTCAAGCAAAACAAATATTATGCCTTCCCTCATCTCTTGTGAAATTTGCTTTTCAATGATTTAAAAGCCAGTAATATTTTCTGGTGAAAGAAAAATTCATAACAAACATAGAAAAATTATAAGCTACACACAATATGTAAATAGAGAGAGAGAGAAAAGAAGTCTTGTCTAAATGTACATCGCCATCCACCAACCACTCCATGGATTGGTCTATAATTAAAATGTGTTATTTAGAAAAAAAATTTTACACACTTCACCTCAAAAAATCAAGCGAGATTAAACATAAGGAACTTTATGGGCATAATTTTGCATGTGTGGAAATTGATAATCAGAGTCTATAACATTTTCAACTATTTCCAATAACTGACAGCAAGCAATGTGAAAAGTAGAGACAGCTGACAGATGAAAGTTGTATAATGTATGACATGAACCACTTCATATCTGACTGCCAATGGCTCATGTTCTGCATTATATGAATTTTTACATTTTCTTTTCTTGAAGGTTAATTATAAACAAGATATTGGGAATTCAATTTACGCACCGAATGATATGAATCCATTTATTATTATTAATTAGGTTTGTCATAAAACCTTCATAGTTATGATTTCTGAAAAGCATGTTTAATTGATCATATCCATTTGCAAGAACAGGCAGTTATAACCAAAAACAAATATTTTGTTGAACTAAAAATATGAGAAGGAACAATAGTCTTACTTGTCAAGAATACAAGACACTAGCAAATTCTCTACTTCACTGACATCAATATTCAATTCCTAAATAAATTTAAAATCAGATTAGTGATTCCACGAAACAATAACTGAGATTAAATAACTGAACTTAATGTTACAAAATTAAAGACAATATATAAATATTATTTTACAGTTCATTAAGATGAATTACTAATTCAAATCTTTGGTAAACTGGTTTTCTATATTTGATTAAATTTCAAACAGATTTTTTTCTTTTGTTATTCCTCCCCATGTAGGTAGAGTGAATAGTTTACGATAAAGAACTTCTTGTACCACAACATTCTATCAATGGTGCTTTGGTTGAGGCTTTTCAATTTGAAATTTGTGATTTTTAGCATATAGTTTTACTGTATATATATATGTTCAATTTTTCTATTTTTATCTGTACAAACCCAACCCATACAAAATGTATGTATAGTGGTGTTTGTTGTAGTGAGAATCAAATGTGTATGTGAAAAACAACATCTATGTAGAATGTTATGCCCAAAGAACATAGCATTTTTGTTTTAATTTTAATTAAAAATTACTGTTCCACTTAATAATTTCACATCATCTACAATTACACAGACTATTCCTAAATAGCTAATTTGTAGAATGCCTTAGATGAATTAGTTATTATAACTGGCAAACAATATTTTTATCATCATCATCAAATTCCTGATATGTACCATCAGGGGATGGTACAGGATAATATTACGATAGTGCTACATGAAAAAGTTACATCAGATCAACAATTTTACAAATTAATCAGTTATTTGTTAAGATTCCAATATTATCAGATTTTATATTTCTGTGTTCTAAGGGGCACATTTTACACTATCAATCGATCTAGACCTTGGTCTTACTCTGGGTCTTTTTCCGCCATACTGGCAAAATATACTTGCTCTGCTAACCTTTCTTCTCCCATTTTGTTTAAGTGACCATGCTAACACATTCCTGAATGTTAACAATGCCAAGTTTCCTCCTAATACCTTCATTTTTAATACAATAATACTGTCATTGATGAAATCTGTTCACTCCACTAAACTTTCTCACAGGTTTCATATTTGTAGCCTCCAGTCTTTAATAAGGCTTTATTTCTAACCCAGATCTCAGATCCATAAGGTAAAATTGGCCTGAACATGATTCAAATATAGCTGGTTTAGTGATTTGATTAATTTTTCTCTTATTCCATATAAATTTATTCAGGTGACTTCTTACTATAGCAGCTTTGCTAATTCTTTATATAGCAGTAACTCTTGTTATACACAAGGGGTGGCATTCTCGAGAATCACCACACATATCGAAAACCTGTAAAATGGGAGCCTTATAACGTAGGATGATAATAATGGTTGCATTCTTATATGAGAGAGAGAGAGAGATTCCAATTGTTCATGATTAATTTAATCAAAAATGCATGTAAGTTTCATACATATTGAGACATAAGAGTAAAAGTAGTTCTTTAATTTCACGATTGACATATTGTACTACATCTTAATCACATATTTAGCTGGCAAGCTGAAGTTAAAGGCTAATAGGAGACTAAAGACTCATTTTTCAATAATCTCTCAATGATAACCTGACTTGCAGTTTTCAACTTCTGCTTGTAACTTCTCGGTATGTAACCTCCTTTTTCTAACTTTGCTTTGAAGAGAAATTCATGAAATTCTGCAGTGGCACTGCAATCAGAAGCTGCAGCCTTGCCAGTCATGTCGAGACTGTGGAATGAATAGTGAATCGTATACAGATTACACCACCCACAACTTCCAGTAAAAGATGTTAGTTGCTTTTCATCTTTCATCAGACCTTTGTACAAATCTTCCACCTTCTCTAATATGATTGGTTCCAGAAAAAGGAATGTTCTGCCAGTTCTGATGCTTAATCCATATAGCCAGCAATGTTTCCATTTTCTCAATTGCATGGCATCGAGATTTCATTACTCTGATCACTCTGAGATTCGTGGATGATTGAGTGCTCATGCAAATGTATTAGCATTAGCACTGTTGAATCAATCAGTCCCATGGCCCTTCGAATGTCAATGCTACATTCACCTCTATCAAACTGATTCAAATTCCAACTTTGAAAGAAATTCCAAGAATGAGATTTCCTAAGCCTTTTCTTCACTTGTTCTTTATTTACATTCTTCTTTTCATGCTTAATTTCCTTACTTTTCCTCACCAGAGATTTTGCTCAAAGGGCACAGAAGTTATTTATAGATAAAAACAATACCACATAGACCAATAAGAGCAGTAAGGACACAAAATGGACACTGGACAAAGGTAGGAAATAAGGTGCACACACGGGGATGCTTCCACATATTAGAAACAGCAATAGTCATTATGTATCCTAATAATGAAACCATATATACAAGGTGTGTTCAAAAAAAGACCGAACTTTTGCTATAAAGACTTGATTGCTCATTTTACAACATTTTAAGCATTGTCCTCTTCAAAGTAGTCTCCTATACTGGCAATACACCATTTCCAATGTTTCTGCCATTGTTGGAATGCTTCCTGGAATGCACTTTTTGTGATTGTGTGCAGTTCTCTTATCGCATTTTTCTGAATCTCTTCTATGGTTTGGAAACAATGCCCTTTCAAAGTGGTTTTAAGTTTGGGAAACAGGAAAAAGTCTGTTGGGCTAAGTCTGGAGAATAGGGTGGATGGGGCACAATGTCTGTCTGATATTTTGTCATATAACTGCGGATGAGGAGCGATGCATAAGCTGGTGCACTGTCGTGGTGCAACATCCAAGTTTGGTTTTCCCACAATTCAGGTCTCTTTCTTACCACGGCATCTCTCAAATGTGCTAAAACTTCCTGGTACAGTTCTTTGTTTGCCATCTGACCACATGATATAAATTCATAATGGACAATGCCTTTCCAATCAAAAAAACACAACCAACATCACCTTGTTCTTTGACTGACTCATCCACTAATGCTTAAACCACTCATAGCATTATGTTTGGCTCATACAGTCCTATCCATATGCTTGGTTAAGCAATTGAAATGTCTCAAGAAATTTTTGATGCTGATCCAGATATGGAATGAAGCTTCAAAGTCTGCTGAAATCTTAATAAAGCTATCGCCAGCTATCAGAAATTGCATGACAAAATGAAAAAAGTCGAGAAGTATTCAAACATCTTTACTTAATTTTTAATTTTTTTTTTTTTTTTGCAAAAAAAGTAGCTCAATCAAATGTTTAGACATTAAATAAAAATTTAAAACAATTAACTTCTGATGATTTTCCTCCAGAATAGCTTATACAGTAATATTTTTTTTCAGATTTATGCTAACTGATGGATGAATTAATTATTCTTATTGTTTATTGCATTTGCTTAATTTTGCTTAGCATGCATTAATTGATGGATTAATTAATCACATTAAGCGAGGTTTTTCTGTATTTCCAATATTTAATTTGCATCTTCATTAAAAAGTATGCTTAAATTACTGAAATGTTTACTTGTTCTTTGGTTCTCTAGGATGCAGAAAATTTATTTATCACTAGTTTAGACTATAATAGATTTAGTTTAATCCTTAGGCACAGATGACTTGCTACTGCTTCTGCCTGGTATCTCCAGCTCTGGGCCTGGCTCCCACTGAAGAGACCTCAATAAAGGTCGAAACTAGTCTGGGTAGATGGCCAATCCCTTTAATGCATAACAGTATACATATCCACATAGGAAATGTGTTTTGCATTATGGGAGATACTGGGTTAGAAGTGCCTGGTAGCTTGCTCCACCTTTGCCACGAGTTGCCTTGGTGTTGCACTACTTACTGGATAAGATAGTACAACACTATATTTAGTCCTGAAGATATTTTCAGGCGCAAACTTTGTTTGCTCTCACTGGGATAAAGGATTAAACTAAATCTATTATACTCTAGGATGCAGTTGATAATTTTGATGTTTCTGCTATTTTCATAAAAAATTTATTACAGCTGATATTCAATTTAGTCAGGGAATCCTGCAGACTTCAACTGGATTTATTTAGAAGTATAATATCATCAACAGAAGAAATAGCTAAGATTTCGCAATTTTGATATCAGGTTTAATGCCACTTTCCTTTATAATGCGATACATATAAATCATGAATAACAACAGAGTTAATATGCAACATTTCACATCTGATTTAACAGAAAACCATCTTCCTGTACCTCATCAATTCTAACTTTTGAATTACAACTCAAATATAGACTATGTACCATCCAATATAATGTCCCATTTACACTATATAACTATAGCATTTTGAACAACTTTTCTCTTGGCACCTTTTTATATGGCTTTTACAGATCCACGAAACTTAAATACAGATTTTAGTTATATTCCTGTTATATCCTCAACTGTTTGTCTTAAGAGTGAAAATCTGATCAGGACAATCTCTATTTGACCTGTACCTAACTTGTTCTTCTCAGAGCTTCCCTTCCACAACTTACACCCTCTGTCCAAAAAGAAACCGAACTTTTGACAGAAAATAAAATACAGGCCAATTATAATTATTCAAATAATTTATTTCAATCAATATACTTTCCCTGAGCTTTAATACAGCGTTTGGCACGGTCAATTATTCGTTAAATTAGTTTTTTATATCGGTTTTTGGGGTACTGTTGAGGGTCATGGTTACTGCCACTAGAACGTTTTCAATGGTGTCGTATCGCTTTCCTTTCATCAGCAAATGAAGTCGGGGGAAGAGAAAGAAGTCACAGGGTGTTAAATCAGATGAATGTGTCGTGTGATCCAACACACAAACTTGGTTTTTGCTCACAAACTGTCTCACAATGTTCGAACGATGAGATGGTGCATTATCGTGCAAAAGTGGCCAGCTGCCTGCATCACGAATTATCGCTTCAAAACTTCAAGATAAAACTTAACATTGACCATTTGGCCAAGCGGAACGAATTCTTTTTGGTAATGCCCTTGGAATCGTAGAAACAAATCAGCACTGTCTTTACTTTTAACTTCTCCAAGCGACTTTTTTTCGGATACCCCTCATCTGGTGGTCTCCACTCAGCACTTTGTTTCGGGCTTATACTCAAAACACCACGTTTCATCACCAGTAACGATCGTTTCAAACAAGTTTGAGTCCTTACTAGTGGTTTTAACGAGGTCCTTGCAGTGTTCAATTCGATACATTTTTTGGTCATCGGTCGGCTTGTGGGGAACAAATCACGAATTCAATTTACGAAGGCCCAAAATCTCAGTCAAAATGTTGTGCACAGTTGATGTTGGAATCCCCAATTCATATTCAATCAATCTCACGGACAATTTCGGGTTTTCTTTGATGAAATCAAGGAAATTTTCTTTGATGAAATCTTCACTTTTTTGATGTTAACTTCGCTCAGTCCAGTTTTTGGACTTCCCGGCTTTTTGTCATCCTCAAGCGTCTCACGACCACTTTGAAATCGCTTAACCCACTCGTAAACTTGAGTACGGGATAAGCATTCATCACTGTATGCTTTTTTGAAGCATTTGATGTGTTTCAGTAAAACGTTTACCAAGTTTAACACAAAAGTATTTCAGCTCTCTGAAACTCATTTTCCAACCGTTCGTCAAAACACACTGTCACCCTTGGCGCTATAACTTGGCTTCTAATGAAACAAATGTCATAAACAGCTGACACAACACTAAAGAAGAGTGCCACTTTCGACAACAAAAGATACAACAGGTGGCGACACTAGTTTCTTCTATTTTCGAAAAGATTGGTTTCTTTTTGGACAGAGGGTGTGCTTAACTTTTTTCTCAAGTATACTTGCATCAATCTACCAGAACCAGTCAGCAGAGAAATTCCTCTAAAATTCTCATATTTAGTTTTATTTCCCTTTTTAGAGATGAGTATTAGGAGATCTGTGCTTAATCATTCAGAAATTGACCATATGACCAGGCCTTCTGAATTATGCAGAGTAGCCACTGTGAATCTTTTATATCTCCATATTTGAGCATTTTGAGTCAAATATTATCTATTCCAGCTGCCTCTCCACATTTTAGGCTTTTGACTTGAAATCTAAAAAATACCTTTATCTTCTGTTTTCATGTCACCTTTATGGTACTTCTATCCATTTCTAAGCTTTTTCAATAGCCTCTAGAATAATTTACCACCTTCCAGATATTTATTTTCTATTTTACACACAGCTTCAATTTCTCACATCTTTCTATGTATTCTTTAAGAATACAAGCTGGCTTAATTTCCAGAAACTTCTAATACATGTTCTTCTTTTCCTTAATTGCTTTTTTTTTTTTTTTTTACTTTGTGAATCCACTATGGTTTGGATTTTTCTAGCCTTGCAGACAACTTGACCATATGTCTCTTTGGCTGAGTCAATCAACATGTTCTTCAAGGTGCCACTGACTCTCCCAAAGTTTAGTTCTGGTTATCAAATTCTTTCATTTTTTTTTCTTCAATAATATTTGTCTATTTAAGTCTGTGGTTAACATCTGAAAGTTGCTCAACTTTTGTTTGTTTCAAAACTTTCTTATATATTTTTCTTTTTAATATAACAATCAATTTTATCCTGTTCAACACTAAATGGTGATCACTTCCAATTTCAAATCCTTTGTATAATCTTGTGTACTGAACTAGCATGAAGATATCACAATAAACAATAATATATTCAATAATACTCTCCACCCCCCTTGTATCTTCTCTCCCTGTCAATTTGTTAACATTTTTATGTTGGAACATGGAGTTAGCTATAACTAATAACTAGTCCATGTCCTAAACAGAAATCCAGCAGGCACTCACCATTATTATTAGCTCGGTGCTTTTGTTTCAATATTCCTAAAACATTTCTAAATGTCTGGTAATAGTTTCCTACTGCTGTTTAGATTTCCAATGATGACCAACTTTTCCTGTTTTATTGTCAGTTGCCTTCTCTAATGCCTTGAAAAATTCCTCAACTTCTTCCTTAATAGAACCTTCTTTGGGACCATATGCATTAAATAATTCATTGTCCAGTTTCACCATTCTGATATTTATACAGATCATTCTACATGATACTCCCTGCCATTCAAGAGGATTATCGTTATATTTAGTGTTGAATACTATAGCTGCTACTCCTTATTTTCACTGCCTGAACATAACATCTTATATTTGTCGCTCAGCTAAATTGCACCTGCTTTTGTCTTCTCCGTTTCAGTAATGTCTATCATGTCAATCTGATATTTCTTCAATTCTTCTGCTACTTCCATTTCTTTTCCAATGACACTTCTTAAGTTGAATGTGCCAATCTTCAGCTCTGTGATGTTGAGTTCGGATTTGCTCCAGTAGCTGATTTCCTGCAGTTTGCCCTAGTTCCCTGACCAAATCAAAGGGGGAACTTGTTTAACAGGGCGACACCTCAGCTAGCATGAAATTATTATATCATGCTGTACCATCCTTTTGGATTTTAGTTTAAACCAATAAGAATATTTTGTTGGCTAAATCCTAAATTGCCAGCCCAACCTTGTTTGTTAAGTATTCAGGTATATACACCTACTAAATGCATACACCACAAACTACAAGATTTGAAGGATTGAACATCAGGTCTGAATTCCTTAAAAGGCAAGACAGGAGTCTTCTCCCAGTTATCCAGCTTTGACACTTAACGACTCCACTGATACCATGTGTGTGTGCACGCGCATGCAGGCCCGGCTGGTGGTGTGTGCAAAATGTGAAATATACACAGGCGCTGCAGAAGAAAAGGCACCTAAAAGATGTCAAAAAATATGAGATAAGAGTTTAAATAAACAACGAATGGTACATATAATTATGAATGTACGTCGTCTTCCATTCGGGCCACTTCAGATCTTCCCAGAAACGAACAAATAAATTCTGAAATTGTATCCTGGACCCGATTATATCACTGTAATTTTTGATTAAAATTTACGAAAATATAAGTTGCTAAGGGAGAGAGAACATTTTCTAAATTACAATTAATAAAGCACTACCTGCAATCAAGCATGGGTCAAGAAAAACTAAATGGTTTGGCACTAATTTCAATAGAAAATAATATTGCTCAGTCTATCAACATTGATTTACTGCGACAGGATTTCGCTAAAATGAAAGCCAGACGAGTCCCTTTTAGCAAAATTAATGTAAAGAATATTTGAATAAATCTCTTAATTTTATATTCTATTTTATATTATTTTGAAAATTTATATAACTTGAAAAAATTTGTATAAGCAGGACTAATCCATAGGTAACATTATACTGTAAAGCGGTTTCATTTGTTTTTCATTTCCTGTTCGTTTTATTCACACTTTATTAAAAAAAAAACTTTTTTTGGAAAGGTGCCGAACATTAATCGCACATGCAAGAAAAATACTATGCACTGGTCCTGTATGTGTGTATGAGAGTGAGTGAATGTCAAAATAACTTCTTTCTTGTACCCAAAACTTCCCATATCAGTATGATATGATTACTGTCACCAAAATGGTCACATCCTTAAATAAGTCACCTTCTGAGCGCTATGACAAATCAAACACTCTTTGTCCTCAAGTTGCTTCTTTCACATGTTGCTTGAGAAAGCTGTCATTTTCTCTGCTTCCCAGTATATATTCAGATAATTTAAGTTACCCATAACAATCAGTCATTTAACACTCATCCAAGTAATTTAGAGATGCATCCCAAGCAAATGAACCTCGAGGTCTGAAGCAACATTCCACCATGTATATCATCCTGTTAACTTCCACTTCACACCATATAGCCTCAAACTCAGTGCTACAAAGGATATTATTACGCTAATTGCTTTCTTGTGTTTCTATCTTAAATGGACTTGAGTCATCTGATATCATTAGAAGTACCCTCCTATCTCCTCTGTTATTCCTAAAAAATACTATTTTCTGCACATGATTCCAGTATGACATTCTTACTCTGAGAGTAAGATATCACTAATGCCAACAATTTTAGGCCACAACACATTCACCAAAGCAACAAAATCTCAACTACTTTGTTTCTAACTCTCCTGGCATTTGTGTATAGACAAGACTAGTTACCTCCTCATTTTTTCTTATATAGTCTACTTGGCCTAGCTGGGCAACTTTTTGTTTTCCTTTCCCACACATACACACTCAAGATACCCAAACCCAAATTGTAGTCTTTCCATTTATCAGATTCATAACCATGTTCATTGATATTCTTATCACTATTACATATACAAATCTTAGCTACACTTACATATACATCATCAGGATTCCTCCCAACATGATCGAGTTCCCCTGACTCTGCATTATTCCAATGAATAATTTCTCTAGGCACCTGATGCCAAATCCATTCAAGTGCACACCATCCCTCTTATACAAATGTTTTCTGCCATCAAACTCACTCCACATATTCAAAAACTGTCATACCAATTTTTTCTACATAGCCTGAGCATTGAATCATTTGCAATCACTGTGCTCCTCCTTAACTCATTTCTATTGTATCTCAGTAATTAAGCTAACCATAAGTATTTGTGTATGTACACATAAAAAATAAAATAAAAAAACATTAAAAAGTACATTTTAAAAAAAAAAAGGATGTTAGAATATGAAGTAGAAGGGTGTGAATATATACAAGTCAAACTATACATCATTGTGAACCTGTTATGTATATATTGTTTTGACATAGTGATGGTAAGTCAATATGGTTTACCTACTTATTTGATATGCATTTCCAGCACTAAGATAGTCAGTCTTGGACTGCGAGGTTGATTTATCCCCCTAAGGGCTCAACTGTTCCCTCATGAACATAAAACAACCTTGAACACATTTGAAAGTAGCATCATGCATACTGTTACATGTACATGAATTTCTGTAATTTGTGAAGTTGATGCTATTAATAGATGCCTTAAATGGACTTATGCTACCTAAGAGAGGGTTGATGATGATAATTTAGGCATGGCCACCATTGAAAACAGCCTTACTATTATTAGAATGTATAATATCTATAAGGAATTATAAAGCAATATTTTGTTTTATTTATTCCTCTCTCCCCTATTTGTTACTCATTTTAGGGTGGCTAACTAAGAAGTGGAAAATTTCATTTTTCTTTGTAGCATGTCAGACCAAGGAATAAATGGAAAGGGTCCAATAGTCCATGCAGTGCGTGAATGAAAAAGAGAGAGAGAAAGTTGCTCACAAGAGGTCAGGGTAATACTAATTATTATTATGCCGTGTAGAAGATATATACTCAGCTTCCTACATCAGAGAGGGAGGGGGGATATAGGAAGGAGCTGGATTACATAATCTAGAAAATGAAATTGAAGATGGTTCTGTCACTGTTCTATGTCACAGAAAAGTTAAGTAGGTATCTAACATTTAAAGGATATTACATTTTTGATAGCAGAGGATTTCATGTAGAAATGTGTCCACAAATGAACAGTCAGTAACAAATAACAAATAAAAGAATAACAAATAAATATTAGATGCAACAACATCCTTCCTTTGATAAGAACCACTGAAAATATTTAAAATTCATTATAATAACCAATTCTCGCTCTCTTTCTCATTTCTTTCTGACAGTAAACAGTGATGATGGTGATAGCTCATTGTTCTAAAAGTTATGAGTTCGAGTGAAAAATTTTGAGATTTCTAACATGCTGACTACAAGAAAGGGGGAAAAAAAGAAGAGAGGGGGGATGTTATAACATCTGAACAAAATATGCTCCCATATAAATCAGTTTTATTTCTATAAAAAACTTTAAATAAAAACTTCCTGTATTTTGTCCATATAGATTTTCATATATGAAAAAATCCTTAATATATAAAAATATTCTGAAACATCAAGAATCAAAGTCATTCAAGAAAGAGCAACTGTTAGATAGCTCAATATAGTAAACAGAACTAAAATGAATGTGGACATTAGAATTAAAACAATGGTGTTACTTGAGACAACCTGAACTATTCAAAAGATAATTTATGTCATACTCATCTGCATAAACATACTTTAAGATATTTTCACCAGAACAAAACAGCAGATATGTTCCACTCTAAGTTTAAGAAAAGATGTGAAACTCAAAATGGTTAGGCAACACTGAATTAAGGATTTGTTAGTAGGATAATTACTTCTCTAAGTACATACTGCAGAGAAAATATTGACAATACTATCTGCAGCATACATAGTACACAGTAAAAGTAAGGTAAAACTGATATACCTGAACTATATTAATTAGTGAGTTAACTATAATTTTTGAAAGAAAACTGCAAAATATTGTATACGTGTGATGTGATGGGTATTTAAAAATGAGTAAAACAGTTTTTATGGCACCTCTGAATTAGCACAATCATGTCATCTTAAATTTCAGTATGAATAAAAAAACGGGCTGCTTTTTTCACAATTATAATAAAATGGCATTTTGTATAAATGAATATTTCATACTTTAAAATCTAATCATTTCATTATAAAACATTTACAAATGTTAAAAATGCAAAATACACAGATTCAAGAACATGTAAACTAACCTTTGAAATAAACGGTATGTGGATACGGGTGTAAGGCTTTATTAACTTGATCAAAACTTGTGTCCTGATATTCCTAAGCAGGTCTGTAAATGGGAATAAAAATGTACATAAATTATTTAACATATTTAAGGTTTGTAATCTTATCCATTTGATAATACATTATAACCTCAGTAAATGATCCACTGAATTAATTGCCTAATTGTAAATTGACAATTAGGCTATTAAACCCCTCCACAATTCTATCAACATGATAGAATTGGAAGGATTGAATATACTTTACTGTAGGAGAGAGGCTTTAAAAATATTAATGGCAAATTAATGTTAATTAAATAAATTAATATTATAAACCTTATAACATCATTTAAATTGAAAAATTAGTACAATGGAAGGTACATTAACATTTTTAATGGTATAAAATTTCAACCGAGTATCAGGGGCATCTTGATATATTGAAGAAATAATATGATGAAATTAAAATACAGCAGAGCACTAGTAACAAACCTCGCTAACGAAAACATCTACTAGATGTGAATAAAGTAGTAGAGAATGGTCTCTGAAGTCCTAATGACATTTTAATATATATATATATATATATATATATATATAAACAGCAGGGGGGGTGGGGGGGTTGCTTAACAGTAAATGACAGTTTCATGCTGAATGAGGTGTTGCCTAGTTAAACACAGACTACATTCTTTTCATTAGGGAACCAGGGTGAACAGAGCAAACACAGCTACTGGAACATATCCCAACTCAACATCAGCAGAGTTCAAGATTGGTACTATCAATGTAAGAAGCATCAATGAAAAAGAAATGAAACTACCAGAAGAACTGGATAAGTACCAGGTCAGCATAACAGGCATGACTGAAACAAAGAAGACAAAAACAGGTGAGATCTTTCTGAATAACAAATACAAAATGTTATATTCAGGCAATAACAATTAGGGAAAAGATGGAGTAGCTAAAGTATTCAACACTAAATACAAGGAAAATCTTGAATAGCAGGCAATATCGAGCAGAGTGACGTAGGCACATATTAGAATGGGGAAATGGACAATCAAAATTATTTGCACTTATGGTCCCATATCTTTCTCTAATCCAGAGGTTCCACAAAAAAGAAATGGAAAAAAATTGATTGAGGAATTAGAGAAGGCAGCTGACACAATGAAAGAGGAAAAAGTTGATTAAAGGTATGTGCCTGCTGGACTTCTGCTCAGGACATGGACTAGTTATAAATAACATCATGTTCCAACGTAAAATTGTGCACGAATTCACATAGAGAGAAGATACAAGAAGACTCACTATGTTATTTTTGATAGTGATGATTTCCCACTCATTCAGGACACAAGAGTATATACACAGGATTTGAAACTGCAAGTGATCACCATTTAGTTTTGAATAAGATCAAATTTAATATTATATTGAAAAGAAAAGTGTGTAAGAAAGTTTTAAAACAAATCAAAGTTGAGTAGCTTTCAGATGTGAACTATAGACTCAAATACAAAAACATCACTGAAGACAAAATGAAACAATTTGAAACAATGAAAAAAAAAAAACCCAAATCTTGGTAATTCAGTGGCAAATCCTGAAGAAAACATTGACTGATTCAGCCACAGAAGCATGTGGTGAGGTTGTCTGTAAGGATAGAAAGATCTGAACTCCATGGTGGTCTCAGGAAGTTAAAAAAGCAGTGAAGGAAAAGAAAAAAAACATATTAAGAGTTCCTGGCAAGTAAATGAGCTTGTGTTCTTAGTTAGAGAATACAGAAAATGTAAAACAGTGCAGCATTGTGTAAAACTAGCGGAATAAAAGGCATGGGAAGACTTCGGTGAGAATAGAGAAAATAAATATCAGGAAGGTGGCAAAATATTCTGGAGGATATTGAAAAAACTTAGAAAGGAAAGAGTACTGTAAAAGAAATCAGGGATGATGGAGGTGACATGAAAACTATAGATGAAGATATTCTAGATGTCTGAAGTAATTACTTTGAAAGACTATTAAATGAAACAAACAGCGTCAGCACAGTGGTGGAAAACTCCCAACAGAAATGCATATCCATACTTTCCGTAAAAATATGCCATCGAAACCTGAAATGTGGAAAGGCAGCTAATACACACACACACATATATATATGTGTATGGGAATAAATTTTTAACTTGGGTATATTGTATATTATATTAGGATAACCAAGCAATTTTATATGCTTGGTTATTTTAGCACCTAATCCCAAGTATGCAAACAA
Source organism: Typopeltis vanoorti (assembly GCF_054136105.1). Taxonomy (NCBI): domain Eukaryota; kingdom Metazoa; phylum Arthropoda; class Arachnida; order Uropygi; family Thelyphonidae; genus Typopeltis; species Typopeltis vanoorti. Next base: position 87,212,843 of record NC_143564.1, on the reverse strand, counting down.
TTAAGTTTGCGCCTGAAACAAAGTTCAAGTCTAAAGATGGTACAACACCAGGGCAACTCATTGTAAAGGTGGGTAAAGCTTTGATCACTATTCTTAGTATTTTCCCATAATGTAAAGCACATCTAGTGAGATGTGCTTTACATTATGGGAAAATACTAAGAATAGTGATCAAAGCTTTACCCAAGTTAAAAATTTATTCCCATCAATATCTCCTCCAGAGATTTTTATTAAAACTTAATACACCTTGTTGCAACTTATATAGGTAAAGTTGATAAGGCTTTGTATTACTAAAACCTTGGTATTTAGGGTCTAGCTACTCACTGAGGAGACCTCAAAAAAGGTTGAAACCGGTCTGGGTAGTGACCCCACCCATAATGCATTGCAGTATACATCTTCTAGTGAGATGTGCTTTACATTATGGGAAAATACTAAGAATAGTGATCAAAGCTTTACCCACCTTTACAATGAGTTGCCCTGGTGTTGTACCATCTTTTAGACTTGAACTTTGTTTCAGGCACAAACTTAATTGTTTGCATACTTGGGATTAGGTGCTAAAATAACCAAGCATATAAAATTGCTTGGTTATCCTTATATATATATATATATATATATATATATATATATATATATATATATCTGATCCACACATGAAAGGCCAACAAGACCTATAAGCTGTTGGAAGTTTTTTTCGACTTTGTTAGACTATAAATTATATATTTAGTTTAATCCTTTATCCAAGTGTAAGCAAACAAAGTTTGCACCTGAAGTATCTTCAGGATTGGGGCAACTCGTCAAAAGTGGACTGAGTTCTCATCTCTTTCCTTAGTATCCCATAATGCAAAGCACATCTCCTTGTATGATGCTATGCATTATGGGAAGGGTCACTATCCAGACCGGTTTCGACCTTTCTTGAGGTCTCTTCAGTGGGAGCCAACCCCAGAGGTTACACCAAGGTTGAAGCAATGCAACACCTTTTAGCAATTGGCATAGGGAAATATGACTTCCCATATGCCAGTTGCCAAAAGGTGTCATACCTTTTTATTAAATTACTCTGGATTAGAGAAAGATGTTGGAAATTTTTTCACTTGGTTAGACTATAAATTATATATTTAGTTTAAGCCTTTGTCCAAGTGTAAGCAAACAAAGTTTGCGCCTGAAGTATCTTCAGGACTAGGGCAACTTGTGGCAAAGGTGAACTGATTTCAGAGTAATTTAATAATAAGGTGCGACAGCGACACATTTTGGCAACTGGCATATGGAAATATGACTTCTACATTGCTCAACCATGGTATCACCTCTGGGTCTGGCTACCACTGAAGAGACCTCAATAAAAATCGAAACCAGTCTGGGTAGTGACCCTTCGCATAATGCATAGCATTATACATGTCCGCAAGGATATGTGCTTTGCATTATGGGATACTAAGGAAAGTGATGAGAACTCTGGCCACCTTTGCCATGAATTGCTCCAGTCCTGAAGATACTTCAGGCACAAACTTTGTTTGCTTACACTTGGATAAAGGATTCAACTAAATATATAATTTATAGTCTAACCAAGTAGGGAAAAAACTTCCAACATCTTTCTCTAATCCAGAGTAATTTAATAATAATGTGTGACACCTTTTGGCAACTGGTATATGGAAATAAGACTTCTGCATTGTTTCAACCTTGGTATCACCTCTGGGTCTCGCACCCACTGAAGAGACCTCAATAAAGGTCGAAACCGGTCTGGATAGTGACCCTTTCCATAATGTATAGCATTATACATGTCTGTGTTGGATCCTACTTCTAAATCTTTACCTTGGATCCGACATTTAGTTATTATGATGTTCTTAAACAAAATAGAAGGTTGCTAGTTGATTTCTAACTCAAATATAGAGAAAATTTATATTTATAGACTGCGCCACTCTATATCTGAATTAGTTCAAGAATTGAAGAAAGACCAACTCACAAGTATCCTCTTTTATATGATGTTATTATATATACTGGCCGAGTATATTTAACTTACTTAATTTTTCCCGCTTTGGTTCGAATATTTTTATGAATGGTGCAGTAAAAAAGATTCAGGCAAAATTCAACTTTTGATTAACAAAAACAAATATTTAATTTTAAAATCATAAATTTCACACTTAACTTCAAATCAGTAATTAAGATATCACAAACTCTTCAGCTTCTCCGATAAGTACAATCATACAAACTCTGACAAGATAAATCTGATACTTCTATATTACAGTCTTCTCACAGTTTCTTAAGTTCCAAGATACAATAAAAATTTCAGTAATTTTTCTTCACAAACAAACAAACACTTTTAATTTTATGCTTCTTTTAATTCTCCGTGATAGTTACTGTTAACATCAGGGAATTCTAAGATGAAACTCACACACTTCTCTGAACAGAAATATTAAAGTTGGAATAATCTTACCGTTAATCTTCTTCATTCATCAACATACACACAAACACTTTTTATAACTGTAAACACTTTTAACAATAAACAGCACTCATTAAAATAAATCTTCTAGCATTAACTGAATTAATTTACAGGCACAATACATATAATGAGATGTTCTTGTATGAAGCACTACTGATTACTCTTGAATTAGGGCAATACACAATAATTCTTTAACTTGGGGTTTTATATGTACAGATGTTCATTCCTCCGGCATTCAAATAATTCTTTAGGCACTATAATTCTAAACACTGCTATCATTAAGCACAACCCTGTTGCCTCTATTTATTCTCTAGTTACTTCTTACTATGCTTCACATTTCAGTGTGTCCTTGAAAGGTCGGCCCTGAAAATAAATCTCAACTAAAATATCACTAGTCATTCAGTAGTCACTCAGCTATCTTCCGTTGCTTTGTTATTCAGAAACTTATTAGCTAACTGCTTCTCAACTTGTAGACTTTATTTAGTTGCTTGAGTGACTTGCCGACTCACTATTATCGCACTGTGATTGCCGAATGCCCGATTCCAACCTAATGCCAATCCTTCTCTCATAAATCTCTAATTCTCCTAATGCTTTTTTTTCCAGCATTCCTCCTTTTTATATCCATTTTTCCCGCCTAAATTCTTCTCGAGATCTCTTTAACTTTCCAGTAAACTTTCAGCATTTTCAATAAACCTCCTCTTCACGTTCTGTTCCAATTCTCGCACTTGCTTACTTACATGCGTCTCCATGACAACAAAACAAAACATAAATAAAATTGAGCTATTACATAACGTTAAACTTTTACAAACAGGAATAAATAGAGAATATTTACATTTCAAATAATGCGTAGTTAAAATATTGAATACAAATTCTTATAACATTATCATAGTAATAATTAAAATAGCTTAATAATATTTAATACAGTATTTTCATTATTAATACATATATCTTGATTAAATAATTAAATATTAGACAAAATTAAAGTAGTTATATGAATATTAAATTATAAAATAAGTTATTTACATTAAATAATTTTTACAAGTCTAGTGTGATGGAAGATCATGTTGGATTCTGAAGCAAATAATAATTACTCTAATCTCTACATAATCAGAATCCAACATCTGCAAGGAGATGTGCTTTGCATTATTGCCCCAGTCCTGAAGATAATTCAAGCACAAACTTTGTTTGCTTACACTTGGATAAAAGATTAAATTAAATACAGTGGTATCTCGCTAATCCGAACTGCTTTTAAATGTAATTTTCCAAAATTATGACTTTACCACATCAATAAAAAATATGTTTGAAGAATGTAGCAGTCTCAGTTGCTACTGCTTGGGAAGTCGTCAAACCTGAAGCAATTTGAGCGTCAAGGAAAAAACTGTGGCCTTCTGGAATTTACCAAGATAATTACAGTGATACACAAAAAGAGGAAATTCAAAACTTGCATAATTTGGTTAAAAATATAAATCCAGATGTTGAAATTTCACAAATAGATGTTACGGAATGGATTACAGGTAGAACCGAAAGTGAATTCAAAATCAAATCAGATGCTGAAATTATAAATATGACACTACAGAATGAATTAGAAGATGATAATGACGATAAAGAACTCGAAGAAAAAAAGCAAAACATGAAGAGGCAGTTGACAGTTTAATACGTGTATAGAATGGCCTAAGCAGAATGACAAGCTATTCCACAAAATTTTATTGCTAATGCAGTTCCGAGAAGAAGCATTTGAAAAACATTTAGCTTCCAAGAAGCAAAAGAAAATCAGTGACTTTTTTACAAAGAAATAAAAAAACTTATTTTTTTGTGTTGTGTACAAGAAAGTGATATTTTTATGCAAATTAAGTTATGTACTGAACTACAATTTTATTAAATCAGAATCCTCAACAACACAGGTACACACAAACTAAATATTTTACTAAAATAAACTTGTGTATTGTATTATTTTTTAAGTTTTACATTACAGTAGCTTTTTTTCTATCAGTTACTTCATTTATTTACAGAATTAAATTGATGTGCCATTAGAATCTGATTATTTTTGTCTAGTTATTGTTGTCTCTTGGGGGAAAATTCGATAATCCGAACTTTTCGTTGATCCGAACGAGCACGGTTTTTATTAGTTCGGATTAGCGAGATACCACTATATCATTTAAAGACCTATAAGCACATTAGTGCTGTGTGTGGGCAAGAGGAATAGAAGAGTCTGTTCACATTTTGCTTGAACAGCTAAGGGTTGTAATCTTTGAGGAAGGCATGGAGAGACTGTTCCAAAGGACAGAAGTAGATGGAATGAGAGGAGTCGGTTAAATTGGTTTGGTGAGTTTCAAGATGGAGGTTAGCAGTGGTTCTTGTTTTAATGATTTGGAGTAGCGGCCAATTCAACAGAGTACTGTCCAGTGATGTGACAGTATCTGCAGAAGAGGCACAAGCAGAAACCGAACATCTGTGAGAGAGGGATTGAAGTGGGTTTGTGAGAGAGGTATCATTAATTAGCTGGATTGCCATTTTCTGGATAGAATTGAGCAATCTTAGAGGATTTTGGTGCACATCCCAAATAGGAGCAACATTCCATGGCTGGGCGGATTTGGGTTTTGTATAGAGGTAGCAGGGTGTATGGAGAGGTAGCACTTTAGTCGATGTCAGCCACTGATCTCGGGCTCTGGTCCTCATACACATTCAACTCTCACTTGTGACTCCAAGAAATTAGTAAGTGCACACCAGCAGCCGTACCCCGGTGAGCCAATTTAGCTGGTGGGCTAAACTAAGTGAGGATATCAGCAATATAGAATGCTGTATAGGGAATGTCAACCTTTATGTGCATGAAGTCTGGAACAACCAAGATGGCAGAAGAATCAACATTGACTGATCAGTGGCACCAAGGGCATGACAGCAAGATGTGTGGCTATTGAGGCATGTTCCTGGCATCTAAGGAACTTGTGGCCAGTCATCATGGAAGAGATTGGAGCCTCACATGTATTTATCCATAGTCAACCATGAAACAAACCATGTCACAATATGAAGTTAGAGATGTGGTCGAGACCCTTGCAACCATCCGCTCTTACAGCTACAGGGAAGAACTTGAAAATGGAAATTGTAAGACAAAAACTACTAAGGAAGTATATGAAGATGATATCCTAAATCTTCCAAGGAGGATATTCTCAGATGCCCTTTGTCCGAAAACCCAGAGCAATCTCCTGAAAATAATGTGGAATGTCAGGACACTCTATGAGGCAGGCAAATTAGACAACTTAATCCAGGAATTAGAAGTGATGAAGGCGATATTGCAGGTATCAGTGAAGTCAGGTGGACAGATACAGGCATAATAAGAAGAAAAAATCATACTATTATCTACTCTAGCAGTGACTTACACCTTAACAGAGTAGCACTTGTTCTAAGTAATAGAACTGCAAAATCTCTACATGGATATCGGCCCATAAATAACAGAATGATAACAGCCAAAGTAACTGCACAACCATTCAACTTGTATATTATCCAAGCATATGCAGCAACCCAAGACCACCTGGACGAAAAGTTGGAAGTTTTATGAAGACATCCAAACTGCAATTTCTAGTGCCAAGTCAGATGATATTATTATAATTATGGGCAACCTAAATGCAAAAGTGGATTCAAAAAAATTTCATTTTGCATGGGAAACCAAGGACTTGGAATCAGAAATGAAAGAGGTGAAAGATTGATTCTATTCTGTGAAACTAATGACCTAATAATTGCAAACACTATTTAAACATCCTCCTAGAAGATTATATACGTGGAAAAGCGCTGGGGACATCTATAGAAACCAAATTGACTATGTAATAATAAGCAAAAGATTCGAAAATACAATAACACAAACAAAATCATAACCCGGAGAAGCATAGGATTGGACGACAAACCCAGTGATTGCAAAAATCAAAATGAAACTTAAGATACCAAACATCAATGACACAATTCTCCTACAACAGAACAAATTTTCGCCCAACATTACGGCCCTCTTTGCCCACGTACTAAAGTCCGGTTTCTTCGTGTGGCAAAACAAATTCTACCTACAAAAAGAAGGTACAGCCATGGGCTCACCACTATCCCCCCCAATCGCTAACTTCTACATGGAAACCTTTGAGCAAAGAGCTCTTGATTCCGCCATGCTACGACCGACAGTCTGGCTCAGATACGTTGACGACGTGTTCACGTCGTCAACGTATCTGGCCGCACGGGCGACAAACGCTAAACATATTCCTCAGCCACCTAAACAAACAACATGAACGCATACAATTTACCATCGAAATCGAAAACCAAAATTCGCTCCCGTTCCTAGACACACTAGTTACACATCTTCCTTCAGGCAGTCTATCCTTCACGGTCTACCAAAAACCGACACTGGCCAATACATACATGCGAATTCATACCACCACCCATCACAAAAATATGGAGTCATTAACACCCTTAAAAACAGAGCCACAACTATTTGCTCTAACGAGCAGGCACTGAAACAAGAACTAAAAATCATTAGTGACATATTCATAAATAATGGCTATAACAAAAATACTGTCAATAAAATACTCTATAAAACTACAACAAAAACGAATCTAGATTACAGTAAAACCATAACCATCCCATACATTAAAGGGTTATCAGAAAAAATCAACAGAATCCTACAACATTATAACCTCAATGCCACCTTTAAACCACCCACTAAACTTAAAACCATATTCAGCTCCTCTAAGGATCCTCTCCTCCCATTAGCACATCCTGGAGTCTATTGCATCTGCTGCACCTGTAACTTACCATACATTGGTGAAACAGGACGGACAATCCCTATATGCAAGAAAGAACACATTAGACACATTAAATATAACCATTATGGTGAAGCAGGCCTCTCAGACCACGCACTTAACACCTTACACCAAATCAACTGGAAAAGCACCTGCTCCTTACATCGCACAAAAACCTGGTACGAAAGAAAATTTAAGGAATCCTGCGAAATCCCGATAAACCACCCAAATATCAATAACAAAGATGGCATGAAAATTCCAAGGATCTGGATGGCACACATTCAGCCTTCCTAATATGAAAGATTCAACATAAGTCAGGACTCTACCCAATCCGCTAGTATTAGAAACCATCCCACTCCAACTGGCTGGAATGATGTTAATATATGTATATAGTAGACAACACAAATAATAGGACTCTAGCGTTGATGTATAATTTTCTTTTTTTTTAATTTAAAATTTTTTATTTTTTATTTTATTTTATTTTTTTCCACCAGAGGTCAGGCCAACAACTGTGATAATGGTTGGTCAGTGTCTTTAACGAACCAGTTTGATTGTAGTATAGCTTGTTTCTTGTGTATATTTGTACGCTCCAGAATATAACCTTGACATAAAGGTTGAAACGTGAAATTGTAGATTTTAGTTATATTAATAACTAAAGTTTTTATTCAAACACAGTAGTTGTCTCCATAATTTTCAAAAATGCATTCGGATCACCGTGCAAGCCTAAAAGAAAGGATACCAAGCCAACCATTCATAAGAAAAACTTATGATTTGGACTCACTTAACTGAGAAGTTAAAGACTGCTTTATAAAAGAATTTACAAAATCCTTTGTAAATTCTTTTATAAATGACACCATAACTCACACAGAAAATAGAAGACCAATTGATGAAATTAACATGGAATGGCAAATATTCAAAACTAGCATCAATGAAGCAGCCGAAAACTTCTATAATTAAAAAAGAAAAAGCAAGAGACCATATTCTAACAGATAAAAAAAGAAATCATGGAAAGATGGATTGAATATACAAGAAAATTATATGAGCAACAACGAAATAATATTCCCGAGCACACAGATTCAGAAGAACCATCCATTTTACTTTGTGACGTTGAAAATGTCACCAGAAAACTAAAATCACAAAAAGTGTGGAAAAACATTCAAAAATGGCATCAACGAAGCAGCTAAATATACACTCCCACAATTAAAAAAGAAAAGGAATGAACCTTGAATAAATGAAAAAAAAATATTCAAATTGATGGAACAAAGAAAAAAGTTAAGGAACAAACCTAAATATAAAAGTATGAATAAAAAAATAAAATAAATGCAGGAAAGTCAAAGAGGAATGGATTAGAAATAAATGTTTAGACATAGAAAACCTTGATACAAAGCACAAAAGCTGAGAAGTGTATGAAAAGATCAGAGAAATGACAAGTAGGACATATACAATAAATCACGCAAGTGTCATTAGAGAGTCAAGAGACCATATTCTAATAGATAAAAAAGAAATCATGGAAAGATGGATTGAATACACAAGGAAATTATACGAGCAACAAAGAAATAATATTCCCAAACAGGCAGATTTAGAATCACCATCCATTTTACTTCGTGAAGTTGAAAATGCCATCAGAAAACTAAAATCACATAAAGCTGCAGGAGTAGATAATATCTTGGCAGAAAGATTATTTATTAGCATAATGTAGCATATTCCTGAACAGACTGATTTAGAAGGACCATCCATTTTACTCTGTGAAGTTGAAAATGCCGTCAGTAAACTAAAACCACAAAGCTGCAGGAATAGATAACATCTTGGCAGAATGGTTGAGGGCTCTCGATGGAGGAGGACTGAAATTTCTAACAAAATTATGCAATAAGATATACGAGACTGGATTTCTACCCAAAGATATTAATCACTCAATTTTTGTTCCAATTGCCAAAAACAAAAGCTACAAGATGTGAAGAGTTCAGGACAATTAGTCTCATCAGTCAAGTATCAAAAGTCCTTTTATATATTATTTCTGAAAGAAGTAAAAGAAAAATAAACATAGAAATAAATGATATACAAAGTGCCTTCAAGGAAAATGTAGATACAAGAGAAGGTATTTTCTGTGCCAAAATCATCACAGAAAGATATCTAGAAAAACAAAAAGATGCATACCTCTGCTTCATAGATTACAAAAAGGCATTCAACATTCAAATGGCCAATTAATTGAAATCCTTTCAAAAATAGGCATGGACGGAAAAGACATTATGCTAATAAATAATCTTTACCAGGAACAGGCTACATCTTTTAAAATAAATGGAGAGACCTCAAAAGAATTCTCAGTTCAGAAAGGTGTGAGACAAGGCTGTGTATTGTTTGTGTTTCTCTTTAGCCTATACACAGAAGATATATTTAATAAAATTGGTAACCTCAAAGGAATCACTGTAGGGGGCAGAAATATTAATAACCTAAGATATGCAGATGACATGGTTCTTCTAGCTGAAAACAAATATGACCTCAAGATTCTTCTAGATGAATCCCTCAAGTGCAGTGAACAGTGTGGCTTCAGTTTCAACTTTAAAAAGACAAAAATCATGATAATTTGAAGAGAAAAGGAAATACCAAAAATATGCATTAATATAAAAAGGAAATAAATTAGAACAGGTGCAAACATGCATCTTGGGGCACTTGATCACAGAGAATGGCAAGATAGAAGATGAAATTAGAAGGATTGAAATTGCAAGGTCAACTTTCAATAATATGAAAAATCTATTGATATCTAGAGAATTAAATCTGAAAACAAGACTAAGAATCTCCAAATGTTACATATGGTCCACATTATTATACAGAGTACAGATGTGGACACTATCTGAGTGTGAAAAAACTGCAGGCCTTTGAAATGTGGATACTGCAAAGAATTATGAGGATATCACGGAAATACAAAATGACAAACAAAGAGGTACTAGAGTTGGTAGGTGAAAACAGAAGCCTGATAAAAGAAATTAAAAAGAGAAAAGTCAGCTATTTCGGACATATTCTTAGTAACTGCTTACAAAGGACACTTCTCGAAGGAATTCTTGAGAGAAAGAGAAGGAGAGGAAGACAAAGACTAGAGTGGATGAAAAATATAGAAGACTGGACTATCTCTCATACGAGGAATGCAGCAGAGGAGCAGAGTAAGACATGGTGAATACACATGGTAGTCGATCTTCTGGAGGGAGAAGATACCTGACAGGACAGGATTGAGTTAGCAGCTGTCAGGGTGTGAAGCAATGTCTTGTGCAAAAAAGTACACCAAGTTTTGGCAGCTGCAGAAGCAATAGTTGAAATATGGTTGTGCCAGGAAAAGATCAGAGGTGTAGGTCAGTCCAAAAAGAGAAATCTGATTGTGTTTGAATATCTCAGTATTACTGAAGGTAAGGGGGAGAGAGAGATGCAAGCTCTTTCTTATGAGAGATCAAGCAGAACTGAGTTTTGGTGGCATTGAAGTTTACAAGGTTGACCTTGCCCCACTGGGATACAGCTTGGAGATCTGTGTTCAGGTTCCTGGTAGATCTTGAGGATTCTAATACTTGAGCACTACAAGGTTTGTCGAAAGTAAAGGAGAAACTGAGTGTACTGTTGTCAGCAAAGCTATGGATAGGATTGGAAGTCTGTGAGAGCAGGTCATTTATATACAAGAGAGTGGGTGAAAGAACAGAACCTTGGGATACTCCTGCACTGGTGGGGAAATCTGAGGAGAGTAAACCATCCACCATGACATGAAGTGAGGAAGTTGAGGTGATCCGGTTGCAGAGTAAGGAAGGCAGACCATATGATGGCAGTTCGTTAAGTAGGCCCCTTGTGCCAAACCTGATCAAATGCCTTTGAAATATTGAGGGCAACCATGTAAGTTTCTCTAAATTTCTCCATGGCCTGAGTCCAGAGGTGGGTAGTGAAAGTAAGAAGATCAGTTTTAGATCACGAGTGACAGAATCCATACTGCTGGTCACTAATTAGTTCATGTTTCTAGGTGGTTCAAGAGGTAGTTGTTGACAACCTTCTCCATAACTTTTAAAAGAATAGAAGTGAGAGAGCAATTGGATGGTAGTTCACTGGTTTACTTTTATCACCTTTCTTTGGGATGGGCTAGATCTGTTTCCATGTTATAGGGTAGATGCCAGTTGAATGACAGATTGAAGAGGCGACACAGGATAGGTGTTAGTTCTGGGGCACAATTTTTTAATACAATAGGTGGGATGCTATCAGGACCAGATGCCTTGTTTATGTTCAGGTTATTAAGAATTCTTGGGATTTCTTTTTGTCAGAAGACTATCGAAGACATGAAGGGTATCATTCTTTGTGGAGTGGAGGGAACTTTTCCCAGGTCATCAATGCAAGAACTGGAAGAAACGAGTGATACCAATAAGGTGACCCTGTCTTTTGGTGAGGTGACTACAATACCACTGGGATGCAAGAGTGGTGGAAACCTGGAAGGGGAAGCAGAAGTTGCACCCAATGGCCTTTCCAAGGGACCAGAAGGAGTGACTGTCATTCAGGTAGGAGGAGAGTTTGCAGCATTTAGCCCTTTCCAAGGCTTACTTGGAGTTGATGCTTTTGCAACTGTTGTGAGCTGCAGTATAGACAAAGGGGCAGCTGGAGTTTTGGTCTTGAGCCAATTGAGATAAACAGAAGTTTTTTTCTTTTACAGCACTGGCACACTTTTATGAGAACTAAGACTTGGATGGTGGCTCATAATTAGGAGTGGAATAGGGATGAAAGCCTTCATTCCTGTGAAGAATTTCTGTTATTCAGTATGAATAGGTGTTTGGATCAGAAGAACCGAAGTAGTTAGACCATGGGGAAGAATAGAAGTCACAGAGGTCCTCCCAGTTGGCACCCTTGTAGTGTTAAAGGACACAAGATTGTGAGCTGGTAGGTGAAAGTTGTTCTGTGGCAAAAAAACTTATATGAGGTTGTGGTCCAAGTTTCTAAGAGGAGGACCAACAAACACAGTATACCTGGAAGGGTGGGAGGCTGATTAAGAAAAGGTCAAGTGTGTTGGCAAATTGAAGAGGGTTGTCTGGTATTCTGGTAGGGAAACTGATGATTTGAGATAGGTCATTGCTGATAGTAAACACCTCAGCATCCCTGCCTGTTTGATTAGTGAAAGTGGAGAAGGGGAGTCCATATGAGTTGTGGACAATGAAGTCCCCAAGAAGGATGACCTCACTATTGGGGTATTTAGACTGCAGAAAGTCGAGCTTTTGGAGAGCAATAGAGGAAGTATATGAAAAGGACAAGTTGATTTGGTAGAGAAATTTTGAGCCAAAGCAGATCAAACAATAGGGATTCAAGGATTTGCGGTCTCTGGCATAGTATGTCGGTTCTGACGAATGCACAAGTACCACCCTTTTGGCATAAAGAGCTGTGTAATTTGGACAATTGAGATGAAATTGAGATGAATACTCATTATACAGTGGCTGTTGAGATTGCCAGCTGGGGTTCTGAAAGGAATAGTAGTTCTGGTTTAGGTCTGTAGGTGGTGGTGGTGCACATCATTTATATTGCTGTTTAGGTCATGGTTGTTGCTGAAGGTTATGTGGAAACTTTATTTATTTATTTCTGATAAGAATTAGTGTTGGTGGGTTGTGTGATTGGATTTCTGTTGTCTTTTGGGATTTTTTTTTTTTTTTTTGGTTGGATTTTTATTTTGTTTTTGTTTTTTTAAAAAAAAAAAAAAAAAAAAAAACTTTTGTGGGAGAGAATTTTTGAGATCCACAGTAGAAATGCTCAAATATGGAAGTATAAAAGTTTCACAGTGGCTGCACTGCATAATTCAGAAGGTCTGGTTAGAAAGTCGAACTCTGGATGACTGGAGTAGAGCTCTGATAGTACCCATAAATAAAAAAGGGAAATAAAACTGAATGTGAGAATTGCAGAGGTATTTCCTTATGGAGCGTTCCTTGTAAGATTTCATGCAAGTATACTTGAGAAATAGCTAAGAAAAATTCTGGGGAAGCTTAGTGAAGACCAAGCTGGATTCAGTCCAAATAGAGGTTGTCAGAATCAGATTTTCACTTTAAGACAAATAGTCGAGAAATCTTGGAAATATAAAAAGATTCGTATTTAAGTTTCTTGGACCTGGAGCAAGCATATGACAAAGTGCCCAGAGGACATTTTGTTGTATGGTGTAAATGGGACATTTTATCGAGCAGTGCATAGTCTCTATTTAAGCTGTAAGTCAGCAGTTAGAATTGAAGGAGGTACAGGAAGATGGTTTGATGTTGAATCAAGTGTGTGATAAAGGTGCACATTATCTACACTCTTACTCATTATCTATAAGGATCATGTTATGAAGGAAAGTGGCATTAAATCTGATATCTAAATTGGCAATGTTAATCTTAGCTCTTGACTTTATGTAGATGGTGTTATACTTCAGAATAAATCCAGTACAATGCTGCAAGATTCTCTGAGTAAATTGAATAACTATTGTAATAATTTTGTTATGAAAATCAGTAATAAAAAGACCAAGAAAATAGTTAGAAACATTGACTCTATCCTGAATGGTGAACCTATAGAACAAATAAACATTTCAGCTATTTAGGCACAATTTTTAGTGAAGATTGTAAATTAAATATGGAAATAGACAACAGAATTAGTAGTAAAGCTGGTATAGTAGGAAGCCAGATGAATAAATTTATATGGAAAGAAATTGCCATTGTTAGCATTAAGGAATGTGTTAGTAAATGCCAATCTCAGGTGGTATGGTCACTTAAACAGAATGGGAGAGGAAAGATTAGTAAAGCAAGTGTTTTTTGTGAGGTGGGCAGGAAAATGACACAGAGGAAAATCAAGATGTAGATGGATTGATACAGTAAAAAGTGCCCTAAAAGAGAAAAATATAAGATCTGATAATGTTGGAGCCATGCCAGATTACAGATTAATTTTGAGTAAAATTATTGGTCAGAAGTTAGTAATGGTGTAACTTTTTCATGTTGTCTTATCATAATTATCCTGTATACCCCAAAGGTTCATATAAGGAATTTGATGATGATGAAAATATCTAACAAGAGCTGAGTGAAGAACAATTTTCTATAAAGAAGATAACATAAGCCTATCAGATGTATTCAGATTAGGGCAAGGTTTCAGTTTTTTTTTTTAAGAGCTTTCATGTAGAACTCTAGTCTTTTCTGCAGAAGGAGGAGAAGGTATGTTCAGGAGGTCTAGATTATTCTGGCTTGTGGAATCTATATCCAGACATTAATCAAAATGAACAGCCACAGAGAATTTTACAAATAGGGCTAAAGAGGAAAGTTTGTCTTTTGCAAAGGTCAGAAAGGAAGAAAATTTATTAACTTGTGATGCTTATTTTCATGGATTTTATTAGTATTTTGGGATCTTCTATCACAAATGCAGTTCTTCTGACTGACTCCTGTTATGTAATGTGCACCCCAGTGATTTTCATAAGCATAAAAAAATGGACTGCGGTATAATATAGTCGAGTTTTTGTTTCTTTGTATAAAAATACCTGGCAAATGCACTGCATTTTTGTTACAAATGCACATTAGTATTATTGTCTTCAGAGAAATATTCTGAACAGGAATCAATTGCCCACAATAATTACTATTATCCTACTGTGTCCTAAAGTACTCAAGTAATTTTAAATTCACAATTGTTTTAAACTTAATACTCTGATTTTCATTTCATTAGAAACCCTGTTTAAACATGTTCCACATTCTGTAAATAAAGGCTAGAGTCCTAAAGTTCAGACTCACTGTATGCCATGTGGGATAATTTGCAGATATCAATTAATCATCTTATTGTGGTATGCACAAAGGAGTCCTATGAGCATCCTTTAGATTAGGAGTTTAGAAGCATCTACTAAGATTTAAAAAAAAAAAAAAAGCTCATTGTCAACCTACTATGATGTTTAAAGCAGGATGACCTGTTGGTGATGGTTTATTGCATTTCTTAAAAGAGGGGGAAAAACTCATTATTCCTGAACATGGATGTCACCTGTCACTATGTTTCTGGATGCCATCTTTCATAATACATTAGAACTCAACACACACAAGTTTAGGCTGGCCTGGTTGGCCGAGTGGATAGTGTATCTGCTCTACAGCCAAAAGGCTGTGGGTTCGAATCCCGTCGTGGGTATGGATGTTTGCGATTCTCCGTGTAAATACCAGTGATGGTCGGCAGTAGATGGCGTTGGTGTAGTTGCAGTCAGTTAGTGATTGAATAGGTGAGACGGAGTTGTAGAGCAGGTGCCCTCCCTCGATGAGTCCTTGGACTCTCTGGAGGTGTCAAATAATAATAATAATAAAAGTATCTGCTCTCTAGCCAAAAGGCTGTGTGTTCATCACAATCACAAACACCTGCTATGGGCATGGATGTTTGTGATTGTCTGTAGAAATACTAGTGGTGATGGTGGGCGGTAGATGGCATTGGTGTAGTTGTGGTTCATTGTATAATAAATTTAGTTTAATCCTTTATCCAAGCGTGTGCAGACAAAGTTTGCACCTGAAAGTATCTTCCCATAATGCAAAACACATCTCCTTGCGGATATGTATAATGTTATGCATTAAGGGAAGGACCACTACCCAGACTAGTTTCGACCTTTATTGAGGTCTCTTCAGTGGGAGCCAGGCCCAAGTGGAGATACCATAGCATGCTCCACCTTTGCTAGGAGTCGCCCGGTGTTGTACCACTTTACCCCAGTCCTGAAGATACTTTCAGGTGCAAACTTTGTTTGCACACACTTGGATAAAGGATTAAACTAAATTTATTCTAGCCTGACCAAGTGAAAAATAAACTTTCAACATCTTTCTCTAAATCCAGAGTAATTTAATAAAAAGATGGCACACCGTTTGGCAGCTCCTATAGGAGGAGATGACCTTGCTAATGCTTCTGCCTTGGTATCTCCACTTGGGCCTGGCTCCCACTGAAGAGACCTCAATAAAGGTCAAAACTAGTCTGGGTAGTGGCCCTTCCCTTAATGCATAACATTATACATATCTGCATGGAGATGTGTTTTGCATTATGGGAGATATTCAGATAGGAGTGTTGGTAGCTTGCTCCACCTTTGCTAGGAGTCGCCCCGTGTTGTACCACTTTACCCCAGTCCTGAAGATACTTTCAGGCGCAAACTTTGTTTGTGCACACACTTGGATAAAGGATTAAATTAAATTTATTATAGTCTGACCAAGTGAAAAATAAACTTTCAACGTGGTTCGTTGGAGTTGGTGGAGACGGAGAGTTGTGTAGTGGATGCCCTCCCTTGATGAGTCTTTGGACTCCCTGAAGGTGTCACATAATAATAATAATAATAATATTTTGGCCTTTCTGGTGAATATTTACTCCAGCTGTCTTTCAACATTCCAGGTTTATGATCACTTTCCCCTTAATTGCATTCTTACAACTGTTCTATCACTTGTTACTTCATTTAAAACATTTTCTTCAGATTTTGCCAGTCTTTATATAACATTTTGTTTCCTGTTTTCAATTTTTCAGCCAATCATATCTGTATATTTAAATTGACAGTTCACAAAGGAGAAATTGCCAACTTAGATTGTTTTGAAAACTTGAGCTGTGAGAGTATGTAAGCTGCTTAATAATAAATAACTTACATCTTTTTTTTTTTTTTTTTTTGTTAATGTTAGGTCTCAGGAGAAAGGAAGAAGATGAATATATTACTCTCAGCATAGCTAAGATATACTGCATGATTACACTGACTGAAACAAACCCTCAGCAACCAAATCCTCTGCCTAGACATGCACATTGCTTGGGTCCATTAGCAATACTCAAGAAAGAAAAGAGACTATACAAATGAAGGGACTCAGGCAAATGCTCAGAAGTGTAAAAATATTCAAAGAACTGATGTTATGGTCACTGTAGCGTAGAGCATGATGAACTTCATACTAAGTCCAGCTGATCTACTACACCTTCACATCCATGTGTCCATTCGTAGCACTGGATGTGTGCCAGCCAAAAGACATTAAAACACTAAAGTGAACTAACCTAAGAGTCAAAGTGTGTCCATCTATGCTCCTCAGAGGAAAGGCTAAGATTCAAGGTACCACTCTACATATTTGAATCTGGAAGTGGGAAAAAAATGTTTGGACTCTTTAGAGAAAGGAAATAGTTTAACCCTACCCCCACCCACAATTCTTTCTATGTGCAATATGAGTGATGTTTCAAAGTTACATAAGAAATAAATGAGAAACTCAACATTTCTTCTTTTCAAAGGTTACAGCTTTAAAGCAGTTATTCTGCATGCCAAAATGAATATAATGGAGGCTTCCAGACAGGGTAGCACAAAACTTTACTGTTATTATTTGCAGGTGTATTCTCAAAGCAAAGTATCATGGCAGGGCTTATCTCCTTACAACTAGTTATATAAGGGAATAAGCCCTGCCATCACTACAATTTACATAGTCAGTAGAAATTCTCCTTGTGTATGGCATAAAGAATCCACTACTGTACATTCCAAATAACTTCGAATTTTAACTCAAACGACAACCATGAAAAGTCAAGCAAGGAGAATCACATTGCATATGGAAAAAAGCAAACCTCCCAAAGCTTTCCAGATTCACTTCAGAAATATGTGGTCTCAATTTCAATCTCATTTCCATCCCCAATCTGCAAAATCACACTTCTTCTAACAGAAACTCAAATTTCAGCTTTCTCAAACATTACTAATCTCAGTTTTCTAAATGATATACTTTTATAACTCTTTTTCATCTCAAAAAGGTGGCAATTGAGCATATGTTCACTCTGATATATCCTGCCAGAGATTTTCCACCATAAAATCTCCACTTTTTTGTTTATCTTCTTTTCCTATAAATCTTTCTGCCTCGTTATATAAAATTCATTTGCTGTTTTCATCGCTCTACTAATGCTACCAAGGATGATTTTAATTTCCTCTCTTTATGAGGCGTGTTTGAAAAGTTTGCAGCCTGACACAGAAACAAACTACAGATTAGTTTCTGTGTCGGACCACTGCAAATGTGAATGTTGTGATGACACCTTTTTCTTGGCGTTTCTTTATCTCATGAATTTTTTCATCTTTTGTTGTTGGAAAGTTAGTGTAGTACTTCCAGCTATTATTTCCATGGAATCCCAGAAGACCGATGCCATGATTTTGCTACTTGATGGAACTATCTTTGCCTTTTTCAAAGATTTGGGATGCTTCCATTGCTGACTGTTCTTTCATCTCCTGTTTGCAGTGGTGGGTCCAAATCCCATCAGTAGTGACAAGTCTCAGAAAATCTGATGTAAGATGTTGGTATACTCTTTTGAAATTTGACATCAAGTGTGATAGCTCTGATTGGGTTTGTCACCTTTGATAAATTCTTCAGTTAGGATATAGCATACCCATTCAGTTGAGATGCCCACCTAAACAATCTTATGCACCTGTCCACATCCATTAGTAGTCTCAAGACCACTAATTTGGTGGTCTTTCAACACCACAGCATGTGAATTTTATCACTATCGATAGTTCCTTCATTTGTTGCTGCAAGTTGTTATCCACTGTAAAGGCAATCTCCAAGCTCTCTCTGCCAAACTTAAACAGAGCAGACCACTTTATTACCATCAAAAACAAAGTAGTTCCTCTTACAATATTATTCATGTTGGTTTTAATTTCAGTTGGAGTTATACCTTTGCTTATGAAATATTTGATGAAGTGCAATAAGCAATATTTTCTGTTAAAAAAAATCAACTCACTTATTTTGATGAGCTATCAAACAAGAACTACTTGACAGATGATTATGACATTTCTCATATGTTCATACTAAAGACAAAAGATTAAAATGCTGAATGCAATAAACATGTTTGTAATTTAAGTGCAAACTCAATGTCAGGCCATGAACTTTTTAATCTCCCCCTCATAAATGCTGATTTTCTCTAGCCCAACTTTCTTGAGAGTGAAGTTATCTTCCATGGAGATTTTAATGTTCACAACTTCAATCCAACTGCATTGATCCAGCTGATAGAGATAAAGTATTTGCTACCACCAGTTATCTCTTTTAAATTGTTTATTATTTAGTATAAATGTTTATACTAAAGCCCAAAACAGTTGAAATCAAACTGTGAACACAACCAAAATTGATTTTGGATGGGGTCAAAGGAAACTTTCACTGTGTTGAAATGGCAGTCATGCCTTTTGGTTTCTTGCCAAAGTTACTGGCCATCACTTTTGTCCAATCCTGAACTGTTTTTTACATGACTCATGAAAAAGGCCAATTTCCTAGATAAGCTTAGTAAATGTGCTCCTACCATTCCAAAACACATAATACCAAAGAGTTTCCCAATCTTGATGGCATTTCTCTGACTAATCTGAAAGCTGGTGCTCCAAAACTGACTCTGTTCAATGTTGCCTTATTATTTTCTCCTATTCCACTGGTTTTTATCGAACAGCTTAGAAATTAGTTACTACTCAATGCATTCTTAAGAAGGCCACGAATTTTTGGCAATTTTTTTTTCCAGTAAAGTAGTGAGGAAGATCCCACACTCAACTTATGAGCTATCTGGAAAAATTCTCAACTAATAAATAATTGCAAGTTTTTATTAGTTGAGAATTTTCCTGCTGCTATTAATCACCAATGGATTTTCTTGCTTGTCACCACATTTGAACAGATGCAATGGAAAAGTGTGGGGGAAACTCATTACTCTTCATATCTTTAAGGCATTCTGGCAGAAAGGTCCATTATGAGATATGTACTTTAATGCTTTCATGCATAGCACATGAAATATGAGTGGCCTCAAAACAAAATCTTTTTTCTCCCTTTTCATCTGTGCACTACTGTTTAATATACAGTGATGTAACATCAGAGGTATATTTCTTGTATTATCACATACACAACAAACAAGCCTTTTCTGAATTTATTAAGTGTGTAAAATAGCAAAGTGATAGAATTTCTGATGCAAAATGTCAGTGCTAATGAAATTTATTGCCCAATGAAATTTGAATCCCTGAGTGCAAAGTAACTGTAAATGTGTGGTAGTTATAAAACAATTGTAAATATCCTTCATATCCAATGCACATCATTGGACATGAAGAAAAAGAAACAATAACAACAAAGTTGGCATTAATGACTAACACCAAAATGGGCTGCCAAAAAATCTGTGCAATTAATCAGTGAGACAAATAAATCAGAAATTAACAACACTGAATTAGCATTAATCAAATAATTTATTGTATCCCAAAGAAACTGACATGAAATAATAAATAAGTATGTACACAATTGATACTGAGTCAAGTGAACACAGAAATGAAACAGACAAGACTTAAATTTGTCATCAATTTCTTCAGGATTAATCAAAAGGAAATAATACTTTTTTTCATAAAACTATCACTGGGGAGAGAACTGGGTCCATCATGATGAACCTAAAATGAAAATTCAGTAAATGCAATATCACAAATCTAGCATGGTGAGGGTAAAAAAAAAAAAAAAAAACTTCCGCACGAAAAGGCAGTCCTTGGGATAGTAAAGGTGTCCCAAAGTCTAGGTCTGATTCATCCCACAGTGCCAGTTCTGCTTACCAAAAGTCTCATCCTTCTGTCAGGACTTCAAGTCAAGCAAGCTTCTCACCCATTCATACCTTGAAAGTAGGTTGAGGTCATTTCAGCTTCAAGGAATCCATAATTTATTAAAATGAATGCTGGTCGCCATATATTGTAACTTTAAAAGAAAGGATTAAATAATGTTTTATCACTTAAGTTAGCAATAGTCTAGTTATAATATAATTATAACTGGTATATTACAATAATCTGTTACAATAACAATTTTTCTATGTAATAATCCCCAAACACTGAAGTGTTTTCACTTGGTTAGACTATAAATTATATATTTAGTTTAATCCTTTATCCAAATGTAAGCAAACAAAGCTTGCACCTGAAGTATCTTCAGGACTGGGGCAACTCGTTGCATAGGTGGAGCAAGCTAACATCACTCCTATCTCAGTATCTCCCATAATGCAAAACACATCTCCTTGCAGATATGTATAATGCTATGCATTAAGGGAAGGGCTACAACCCAGACCAGTTTCAACCTTTATTGAGGTCTCATCAGTGGGAGCCAGACCCAGTGGTGGTGATACCAAGGTGGAAGTAATCGATAAGTCATATTTACCTATATGAGTTGCCAAAAGGTATCAAACCTTATTATTAAATTACTCTGGATTAGAGAAAGATGTTAAAAGTTTTTTCACTTGGTTAGACTATAAATTATATATTTAGTTTAATCCTTTATCCAAGTGTAAGCAAACAAAGTTTGCACCTGAAGTATCTTCAGAACTGGGGAAAAAACATTCAACATCTTTTATGACATTTTCCTGATTTGGAGTCATGGCTGGGAATCTCTCCTGAACTTCCTAGAACATCTAAATAATCAACATTCGAACATAAAATTTATGGCTGAATTTGAATGGCTATTCACAAAAAAAAATTGACAAATTCCTATTAAATCCACCCGCTCGCCATAATGAAGAGACCAACAGCGTGAAAGGTAACATTTCTATAGCATACATAAGCTCTGTCTCACCCAAATTGGCCAAGGGTCTTAGGAAATAAAACATAAGATCTTTATTTACACCCCTTCTGAAAATTCGCTCCTTACTGAGCCATCCAAAACCTTGACATCACAACCTTAAATATCCTGGTGTTTATCATATTTTGTTGCAATTGTGATATACCATAATTTGGCCAAAAAGAGAAATCGATCAAGTTATGCATTGAAGAACATAAGAGAGACGTCAGTTACGGGAGAACGCGAGCCAGTGCTCTATTGAGTCACGTTCTGTTCTCAGCCAATTCTAATAACATTTTCCGTTGCTACGATGAATTAGGGAGGAAGATAATAGAATCTAAAGAAATCATTCTCAACCCCTACACATCTCAACAACCACCTGAGTTACAACCTTTCAAACTGTCTTTGTGCAACGATCCGATACTGGCATTCACGAGATGCTATACGCATGTATATGCCCAACAATGAAGCCAATGAGAGAACAGTTTTGAATGTGCAGACTTCAACGCTCCAATGCTGAAATATATATACACTAAATTTTCGTGGTGTTTATAGTTATTTCCTCTATGTTTTTACTGGTTATTTCTTTTTTAATGTGCACCTGAAGAAGGTTGATACAAGCTGAAACTAGGTGTGCTATTAAACTTTGTTTTTACTTTTCTCGGTTTCTAGTCATTCAATTTTTTTAAAAATGTATATCAACTGAGTAAATCAATCTTCCTACATATATATATATATATAAGCAGGGAATATAAATGATATCTGCTTTGTCTTTGATTTAAAATCTCATAATCTCACACTCAATATATAGTCTAACTGGCACAGTCATAAAATAAATAAATTTGTTAGACTAAATTTACCACACTAACAAATAAATCTGTTAGCATGAGAAATAGGATATAGTAGAAATAGACAGATGGTGACAGCCAATAGTTAAGGTAGTCGTCTAGTCCCAAATATTAAGTAAACAGCAAACAAAGACAAAGCAGGGTGATAGAAACACAGAACATAATTTTATAACACATTATCTATGTCGCACATCGAAAGAGTGCACTCATGAATACATGTTTCCAGTTCTCTGAAACTTTTTTTTAATTTTCCATCAGGGCTGCTCACTGCTTTACTTTTCCATGAGTGTAGTGAAGATTCTTAATTAAAGCATTAACGAATGTAAGAAATTCAGCATAAAACTGATAAAAGACTTTGTAACAAAACACAAAGAAAAGCATTTTGTTTATTTAATTTTCTTATAAACAGTTCAAGATATAGCAGAAAAATTTACAAGATATTAAAATGTACTAATTGCAGTCCTATTAAGCATACCTATGAAGGCACACACATAGTTTTGTGAAAAACTCGATGTAGCTTAAAAAATTTCAAAGCACTTTAAATCCATTTTTTACATAGGTTAAGTCCCATGAGAACTGTAAATAACCTTGTTTGTTTCTATGTATATTTTGCAAAATATTAATGTAGTTAACCCTGTGGGAAGTGAATGTATTTACTGTTTTAATGTCAAAAACAAGGGCAATGCTTTCCCAGGGGAACTTTGTATATAGTTATGTATAAGAGCGCAGGAAAAGTTGTTTACTAGTTTTGTATATAAGAGTTGCTTACTGCGCTAACACCTTTAAAGATAGTATCTAAGAGTTCCGCTAGGTTTAGAGAAGTTTCCGCAGCCCCGCAAGGAGAAGCAAAGCATCAAAGAGATCCGCTAGTTTTAGAGACAAGTTTCCGTGCCCAGCAAAATGCGATCAAAAGATTGCACGGAGGAGAACAAAGAGCGGGTTAAACTAAAAAGAAGACGAAAGAGTCATGCCAAATTCTTTGGGGTTTACTATCCTTAATGCAAGGTCGCGAGATCGCAAAATAAAAGGAGACTGAGAGGAGCATAAGGGGCTTCCTAGTTCCAGTGGCTGCCAAATAGGAGCTTCCAGGCCAGAGAGAGAGAGAGAGAGAGAGAGAGAGAGAGAGAGAGAGAGAGAGGGGGGGGGGACTTCCAGAAGGAAAGCGTCCAGACACCAGAGAGAGGGATCCCGTTTGAGAGTTGGTGGCAAGTTCAGTTTCTTGGAGGTGGCAGTTCGAGCTATTGGAGATGGCAGTCATCCAGGTATTTTCAGAGAGCCAAAGCAGAGGGGAAAAGGCGATGTAAATTACCCGAGGCAGTTTCGCTCGGAAGTTTTTCTTTTCACCGTGGGAGAACAACCTTTTGCTGGAGCTGAATGAGTACCGCAGTCCACAGGCCGCTATTTTCCCGATGAGATATTACTGAAGCCAGACATTCCTGAGGAAGCTCAAGATTGAGATAAAAGAATTGCGTTAGAACTTTTTTATCGCACATTCAGTCTTTTGACTGAATGTGCGATACTGAGCCTCTGTAAGTTTCATACTTTTGTACAATTCCTCTTATAGTATGTTATAGAAAAACTTTTAAGAATTTGGTTAATAGCAGTAAGAAGTGTCATTAAGAGAATCGATTGGCATATTGGAAGTTGATATAAAAATTGTAAAGATAACTTAACAGAGAGTTAGCTAACCTCTTTGCAAGTAAACTAGAAGTTAATAAATTGAATTTTGTAAGCAGAGAGTAAATAAGATTGTGAGTTAAAGAAATTAATTAGTGTTAAAGTAAAAAGGTTCTAATTTATGCTAAAGATTTTATAAATAGATAGAGAAAGCAATCTCCCTATTGTTTAATTCATATATAATTTGTAAATAAATATGTTTTAATTATTTGTTAAACGAGTGCTGCCTGATCTTTTATTTTACAACTGCACTGTTCTTAAATAAATCGAACTTGTGAGTGGGAAATAATTTAAGGCAATAAAAACGCAGTTCGGTTACTTATGAACCACGACTGTTAAAGTAAACATTGACAAAAGAAACTTCGCTCGTGAGAGAGAGGGAAATCTACTGGAAGTTTTATTTAGTCTTATGCCAATTAAATGATATATTGGTGGCACAGTCTGACAAATAAATTTCCAGTATTCATAGGCATTCGACTAGTAAATACGGATGGTGGATAATCATAGTATGCAGTAGAGTAAAATGAGAAAGGATAAGAGAGAAAAAGCGCATTAGAGTAAAGCTATAAAGAACAATGCCGCAGACAGCAAAAGATATTATTACAGTCTATGATTTTAGTATAATGATACATATTTAAATTAACAGATAATATTTATCAAATCCAAGATTAAAATTATAGCCAACTCTCACTACTATAACAAACTACTGAAGAGCCTGATACAAAATTCAATAGGTGCAATGTTATGCTAGAAAAAAAATTATAGCAAATTATTCACTATAACAAACTTTTCTTGTGGTTCTTATGAGTTTGCTATAATGAAAGCCAACTGTACAATAGATTCCATGTGATAACTAGAGGGATACCTCCATACAGCTGCACATGAATGTATAGAGAACCAACTGGGACTTCTGATCTAATGTCCATTCCTCACTTTTCCAGTATGTTCCCTATTATTAGGGAACATACTGGAAAAGTGTATTTATAAAATAAAAATAAAAAGTGTGTTTATAATATAAAAATATATATATTATTAGGAATCCATTTGGAATAGCGGAAAAGTCAGCAATTTGGAACATTGCCAACAAAAAATATTTTGTATTAGCTTCAACCACTTATAAATATGATGGTCAACATGATCAAATGTTGCACTGACTAGGACTTGCTCATTGAGGTTTACGTCAGAGAATTAGGACAAATAGAAAAATCAATTACTGTAACCACCCCAAATTCAACACAATTGAAGATAAACATTCAACAATTAGAAATATCAATAGAAAAAAAGGTGAAGATAGCAAAGGAATTACCATGTAACAATCAATATTACTGACACAAAGAAGACAAGAAAAGTATGTGAACAAATTTTACAACAGAAAATTGGACGAAGACATTTTTATGCCTAGGATCTCACAAAAGATTCTGATAAGAAGCAGAGGACTTTCAGTCATTAGAGAGAGAACAGCTGATAGGAAAAAAGTTCTTGTTGTGGACCTAAAAGGGACTATTCTTAAATCTCAGGCATATGGAAGGTTTGAGGAAAATTTGTAGAAAAGAGAAAGGATAATAATGATGATGGCAAGTATGTGCTAGATTATTTTGCTTAGAACATGAATGAGCCATTATCATCATCTTTTCTAACATACAAATGCGATGGGAATAAATTCATGTGGAGAGAACACACATAAAACAATAAAAATCTTACTGAATCTTACTGTTTTGTTTTGAGCGTGATCGCTTCATACTGGTTCAAGATACAAGTGTATGGGAGTTTTGAAATGGCAAGTGGCCATTATCCAGTGTTGAGCAAGAAAATGTGTTCTGAAGTTTGAACTGAATCAAGACTCAAACAACTGTCAACGAACTATACACAAATAATCAAATATTGGGGGGGGGGGATCATAGAAATACAAAAAGGAGCTGTTAGTTTTGTAAGGTGGAAACACATAAGATAATTTGCCAAGAGAAGAGCTCTTCAAAATAAGTGGTGCAAACAGGACATTGTAAACAGCAATAACTTTTCCAATTTGGAGGGTAGCAATCATGGTATGCAAGGGTCTTCCTCAGCCATCCTTTTAATCTCATAACAACTCTATTTACTTAACTGTTTCTTTAAATCATCAACCCAAGAAGTTGGTTTACTAGAAGATTTTCTTCTAATTTTCCCCCTGCTCATCCTCTTAATATATGTCCTGCCATCTTGCATTTTCACTTCATAAGGTCTTTTATTAGCACTCTTTTGGTTCCCATTGACTTCAATATCACTCTTTATTATTTCCCCCCCCCCTTCCTTCCAAGAAACCTTTAGTACTTGCTTATAGCACCACATCTCAAAGGCCTGTAATTTCCTGATTATAGATTTTCTATATGTCCACATCTCACATCGAAGATGTACGTGAGTGGCTAAAACTGAAGAGGGCATAAGATGGCCTGGTGTAAAATCAGGTTTAAGCTAAGGGTGAATGCTCTTTCTACTATTATTTATAATTTGTGTGGATAATTACATATGAAGTGGATTAAAACTAATGCCAAAATCAAAGATGCTGATTTTGATACTAGCTCAGATATTTACTTTGCAGATAATGTTATAGTCTCAAAACCATGACAAGTTTAAGATATGCTAACCACTCAACCAATCAGGCCGGCTTTTTCACTTTAGCTAAGAAACATTAGAGGCTGCAGGTTCAAATCCCACTGTGGGCATGATTGTTTGCGATTGTCTGTGAAAATGACATTGGTGTAGATCAGGGGTCGGCAACCTTTTCAGGCTCGCAGGCTGCATTCAACTTTTATTTTTAATAATCGGACCGCAAGCATTTAATTAAGAGAAAATAGTGAGTGAAAAAAATACTTAAATTATCAATTTTTATTATATCAATCTTAAAACACACAGAAATATTTAAAATATGAGATATGAAAGAAGCATGAGAAAAAAAAAAGTCACAACCAAAAGCCTCATAGCCACAATGCTATTTTATAAGAAACCTTAAGAGTTTGATAAAAAAAAAAAAAAAGCCAAAACACTAAACTAGCATCTATGCTCAAACAGTTCAGAATGTGTTATTGAATTTTAATACATGGATGAGAAGATGGGGTTAGAAATATGACATATGCTAAAAAAACTAGAGACCATGAATAAGAGTTCTGAGAAGAACTAGGAGAGTGAACAATGGCATCAATGGTGCAGAATCACATAAAAAATAAGATACTGGCAGAAAATGCATTCTAATCTAAAGCAGTGGGGTCACTTATATAGAATGGGTGTGGGAGGGGCAAGCAAGAGTTTGATGTGGAAAGACATCAAACTGAAAGTGAAAGACAAGATTTTATGTTGAAAGTTTTTCCACTTGGTTATATTATAAATTAAAGATATCAAGAAATTATATTCTTGGTTTCATCCTTTATCCAAGTGTAAGTAAACGAAGTTCGTGCATGAAGTAATTTCATGACTGGACAACTCGTATATACAGGCTAATGACTTCACATCAATTGCCTTAGTATCCCATAATGCAATGCACACATTCTTACAGACATATATAATACTATGCATTATGGCCTTTCCCATAATGTGAACCCAAAAGT
This sequence comes from Typopeltis vanoorti, assembly GCF_054136105.1. Lineage (NCBI taxonomy): Eukaryota > Metazoa > Arthropoda > Arachnida > Uropygi > Thelyphonidae > Typopeltis > Typopeltis vanoorti. Next base: position 87,185,051 of record NC_143564.1, on the reverse strand, counting down.
GATACCAAGGTTGAAATAATGCAGTCATATTTCAATTCTGTTTGCTTACACTTGGATAAAGGACAAAATCAAGAATATAATTTCTTGGCATTTTTAATTTATATTTTAAGCAAGTGGAAAAACTTTCAATAGCTATCTATAATCTATAGTACTAAGGTGTGACACCTTTTGGCTACTTGTATATGGAAATATGGCTTCTGCATTACTTCAACCTTGGTATCACTTCTAGGTCTAGATCTCACTGATGAGAACTCAGTAAAGATCGGATACTGAAAGAGTGTTTGCTCTCTTAAGATTTCTGCTCTGGGAGAGTCTTTGAGCATCCAGGGATTGGTGTTTTCTGGCAAGGCCTCTAACAGTCTTCCCTGAAATGTGAGTGGTTTCACTAAGTGGTTGTCACTGAATAGAAGTCCACGCAGCTAGCCCAGTGGCTATGCGCTTCGCAACCATATGCCTGGGGAAGGGGCGTTCTGGGTTCGATTCCCGTCGCTGATGTGAGGAGCTTAAGTATCTTCCTCAGCCATAGCCAAGTTAGCTGGTCTTCGGTGTGGACAGCAGGGTCCCCCCCCCCCCAGTTTATCTGGGGTTTTTCATCCCGCAAGCAGGCAAACCAGCCCCGTGAACACATGGACCTACAGCCATAATTACTTAACCCCCCCCCCAGGATGGGGCTCAACTTGCCCCAATAGGGACGGGGGGAGAAAAGGGAGGAAACTCCATATGAATAAAAAAAAAAAACAGTAGAATCACCGCTGAGTTAAGCGATCCTTTGGGTTATTCATTGAATTTAAAGTGATCTGGGAGATTGCCTAGTTTTTGGAGCAGACCCTTTACTTATATAGTGGTTGAAACTGATCTGGATAGTGGCCCTTCCCATAATGCAAGCATTATACATGTCTGTAAGGATATGTGCATTGCATTATTGGATACTAAGGCAAGTGATGTGAAATCATTAGCCTCCATACGAGTTTCCGGGTCATGAAGTTACTTTGTGTACTTACGCTTGGATACAACACCAGGGCAACTCGTTGCAAAGGTGGAGCAAGATACCAACACTCCTATCTCAGTATCTCCTATAATGCAAAACACATCTCCTTGCGGATATGTCTAATGTTATGCATTATTTTCTCTAAATCCAGAGTAAATTATTAAAAAAAGGGTGGCACACCAATTGGCAATTCCTATAGGTAGAGATGACCTGCCAATGCTTCTGCCTGATATCTCCACTTGGGCCTGGCTCCCACTGAAGCGACCTCAATAAAGGTCGAAACTAGTCACCCCCCCTCCTCCACACATACACACACACAAGCAATCCATATGTAAAATCTTATGCCAGGACTGATCAATTAAATAGATTATGGATATAATTAAATAATCTTAGGAAAGATTTAGAGGCACCATCTCAAATGTGTAAATAGCATTCCAAAGTTGTTTCTTTATAAACTTTATACAGTGTTAGCAGTTGTAAATATGAGTAATAAAAATTATAGTAGTTTTTTGGAAACTGAAAAAGCTACGGGTTTGCTTCAGGAGAAGATGAAGGCGTAAGTTAGCCAAGAAATCTACTCCTGTTTGAAGATCTGAAGATTATCAAGAATAATGATGTCAGAATTTTTTATTTTATTTTTTTTTGAAAGGGAAGGGGTGGGATGAGATCAGATTAGCAGAGCTATGGATAGGATTTAAGGTCAGTGAACAAATTTATGAACAAAAGGAAAAGAGTTTGTGACAGAGTACGAGTACCCCCCCCCCCAACTGTAAATTAACTCACTCGCTAAACAGCAAGTACCTTTACATCCCTATCAGCTTGAACGGCGGAAAATTGGAGAAGGGACGCTAGACTACAGTGCAGATACGGAATTCCCCAATGAAGATGACCTAATGACGTTAAATGAGTGGGTAATTTGACTGCAGAAAATCAAGCTTTAGTGATAGGTTATCATACGGTCATACTTGTGAGAATATGTAAAACAATAAGACAGCAAATAAGCACAGTGAAGATTAGTAATAATTCTGTGTTAGAGAAGAGGAAAAAACCGTGGACTAAAGGTATTCCCTGATATGGGATATTTGTTCCGGTGAAGGCACACATCAAAAAGAATTGTACACCCTCTGTCCAAAAAGAAACTGAACCTGGGATAGAAAATAAAACACAAACCAATTATAATTATCAAAATCATTTATTTCAATCAATACACTCTCCCTCAGCTTTGATACAGCATTTGGCATGGTCAATTTATTCGTTAAATGAGTTTTTTATATCGATTTTTGGGAGACTGTTGAGGGTCGTGGTTACTGCCACTTGAACGTTTTCAATGATGTGGTATCGCTTTCCTTTCATCAGCAAATGAAGTTGGGGGAAGAGAAAGAAGTCACAGGGTGCTAAATCAGGTGAATACGGCGAGTGATCCAACACACAAACTTGGTTTTTGCTCAAAAACTGTCTCAATGTTCAAATGATGAGATGGTGCATTATTGTGCAAAAGTGACCAGCTGCCTGCATCACGATATATACATGACTTACACACCAAATTCTCGCTATCAATTGCTTCAAAACTTTGAGATAAAACTCACCATTGACCGTTTGGCCAGGCGGAATGAATTCTTTGTGGATAATGTCCTTGGAATCATAGAAACAAATCAGCATTGTCTTTACTTTTGACTTCTTCAAGTAACTTTTTTCGGATGCCCCTCTTCTGGTGGTCTCCACTCAGCACTCTGGCGATTTGTTTCGGGCTCATACTCAAAACACCACGTTTTGCCACTAGTAACAATTGTTTCAAGCAAGTTCGAGTCCTTACGAGTGGTTTTAATGAGGTCCTTGCAGTGTTCAATTCGATACATTTTTTGGTTGTTGGTCAACTTGTGGAGAACAAATCACAAATTCAATTTACGAAGGCCCAAACTCTCGGCCAAAATGTTGTGCACAGTTGATTTTGAAATCCCCAATTTATCTTCAATCAATCTCATGGACGATTTCGGGTTTTCTTTGATGAAATCATGCACTTTTGGATGTTAACTTCACTCAGTCCAGTTTTTGGACGGCCCAGCTTTTCGTCATCCTCAAGCACCTCACGACCACTTTGAAATCGCTTAAACCACTCATAAACTTGAGTGTGGGATAAGCATTCATCACTGTATGCTTTTTGAAGCATTTGAGTGTTTCGGTAAAATGTTTACCACAAAAGTCAATCGCAGCTCTCTGTTTGAAACTCATTTTCCGATAGTTCGTGAAAACATACTGTTGTTACACCTGATATCTTGAGAATATGGAATTCTCAGCTATCATGGTGTAACATGAAGAATAAATAAAATAAATTAGAAAGCCTGCATAAAAGATAATAGTTGAATTAATTAAAAGAAAAAGAAAGATTCTTGCACCCAATAAAATATATATAAAATAAAGGTTTTTGTTAAACTAACTAACAAAAGAAAGAATATATTAATATTGTGATATGATTTAAATGAGAAAAGTTAAATAAGACAGAAAAGGATTAGTCATAAGAGATGGTATGTGAGAAGCTAGAGATTAAGTTATTAAGTAAATTCATAGAAAAATTTTGAAAGGGGATTAAATTAGAGGCTTGCAAAAGAAAAACAACAGATTATCGCTCAGGGCCAATTCCCGGATTGAGACATCGTTATGGGCTCGCCGATCAAATGACGTTTGGCAGAAAAACGCCACCGTAATTGGTCGGTGAAGTAAAAACAAGTAGGGGACGGAAAAAAAGAAGTTAGAAAAAGTGCCGTTAGGAGAACAGGTATAAAAGGGTTTGAAACCCCCCCCCCCCCCACCACCACCACCACCACCACCACCAGGCTTTTTTGGTTTTGGTTTTGATTCCATTCCAGGAGAGTCCTTCGCGAGCTCTTTCGTAGGGATTTCACACGGTTTTCCTGAGTGGAGATTGGGGTTATATCTCTTTCATCACAACATGGAAACAAAAGTGAGCGGAATTTTGGTTCCGTATTTCCTAAGTAAGAAGCGAAGAATGCCATAAAGTCAAAGAAAGGGAAACATATTCTTTGTGCTTCGACTTCAGTGACAACTACGAGAATGGGAAAGAAGTAAAGAAATCAATGTCCACGTGGTGAGTTGCACAGCCGATATATAGATGATTCAAAAAGTGTTCGGAGTTACAAAAAGTTAAGCCAGCGTAAGCCTAGTTCAATTCCAAAAAGAACGTAGGAGAAGCAGATTATCGGTGAAGTTATATCAAGATAGTTCAACCAGAAGAAGGTAAAGGTCCATATGAAAAACCTAAGAAAGAAAGGTACTGTAAAATATATCTAATGTTAACTGAAATTTGTCTGTGATAAGTATCATTATTCTAATATGGAACTGTTGAAGTGACCACGGAAAATTTATACTAGGACTTTAGTATCTGACAGAATATATTAAAAGTAAGCTGGCTAGTGTTAATGTTATGCAAAGAAATTAAGTGTCCTGAGAATTCTGCATGTCTATTGTAATGTATAGGAAAGTTGAAATGCCACAGTTGTGTTTTAATGCAGAAAAAGGTTTAGTTAATCTACTTATGTTTGAATAGTTGAATAGTGTGAATTAAGTAATTACGTGTCCTAAGGAATTTTGCATGTCTATTATAATGTATAGGAAGATTAAATGTCATAGTTATGTGTTAGTGCAGTAAAGGGCTTAGTTAATCTACTTAAGTTTGAATAGTTAAATAGTGTGAATTATTCTTATTTGTCCATGTCAAATGAATTTGTGTGTTGAACTGTTATGGCGGCATGATCGTAATACCCATTATAGGATCATAGCCTAATTACTTGTAATAAGCAAATGTTAGTTTGTAAGTATTTAGTTTAGCATTAAATTGAGTAATCATAAAAATTGAATTGTACCATGTTAGGGAATTTAATAAACCTTTGTTCAATGATAAAAGAGTTGTCTGAAATTGCTGTCCAACACCACTTGAAAAATTACGAACCTAATCACGCAGGAAATTAATGTTAAGAAACGAGATAAAGTGTCACGACTGCAACATAGTTACACTTTCAGACATATTTGAGTTCTTTCTCCTTGTTTCTGTATATAATATCTTAAACTAAATATCCCAAAAGGCGCAGTATAAATACAAATATTAAGGATACTAAGGGGAGAAATAACTTAGATATTAGTATAAGTTTTGGTGATATCTCGTGTGTAGATAGTAGAAGAACATAGATAAAAATGGAATTGTTAGATAGAATAAAAATCGTAAAATGGGACGCAACATAAATGGCGCAGCCGGTAGGATATAAAGTATAAGAAAGTTAATAGAATAGAATAAGAAGAAAAGGTCACAACACTGTCACTCTTGGCACTATAACTCTGCTTCTAATGAAACAAATGTCATAAACAGTTCACACAACACTAATGAAGGTTGCCACATTTGACAAGATAAAACAGGTGGCACCACTAGTTTCTTCAATTTTTGAAAAGATCGGTTTCTTTTTGGACACAGGGTGTATAAGTGCTGTTTGGCAGTTCAGGTGGGCAATAGCTGCTGAGGTCACCAGCTGAAGTTCTGTTAGGAATGATGTCTGGTTTGGAAGACTACAGGTGGGTGTCATTTAAATTATTGTTAAAGCTATGAATGTTGGAGAAGCTGATATTGGGACCCCCCCCCCCCCTTTAACGTTTATAGGGTTATTTGGTTGGATTTTTGTCTTTTTTTTTTTTTTACTAATTTGAATAAATGATGACCTGAAAACAAATACTGATCTCTTAGAACTTGAGAGAAATGAGGAACGACAGTTATCTTTTAATTTGAAGTTAAACTAAAAGTTATGAACTTTGTGTAGGTAACAGCTCATTTTAAAAACTCTTTATCCATAAATTAAAAAATGAAGTATATGCTGATTGAGAATTTTTGATTTTTTTTAATCCAGATTTTTCATTTCAATAGCAGTCTGCACATATATAGTTCAATATGAAGATTTCAGGTAACTAACATTAAACTATTGTAAAATTATGAAATGTAAACATTATACATTTTAATAATAACTATAAAAATGGAGGGAAAATTCATCTAAAAAACTTTATGGTATTTAACGGCATGACATAAATTATGCCTTTTCACTTTCGTACTCTTCTTTCTTATATGTCACCCATTTTTGTTTACGTTTGTGCTTTTTCAAGTAGCTTTTTTGTGTGTTATGTTTTCCAGCCAATCGTTTATGTTAATTTGTCAATATACATTCCTGACATTTCTGTATTTACAATTCTTTAAATTGATAATATTAGGTTAGCTTATTGTAGTTTTTGTTTTAAACAGGTGTGTGATTGACTGACATATTTAGTTTGTAAGTAAACTTTGTATTTTTTTATTTTGTTTTGTTGTTTTACTACAATTTTGTCAGTATGGCACCAATGTGTGGTAGAACAATGGTAGCAAAGACCATGTTGTCAGGTGATTTGAATTTGTGGGAATTTGGGCAGTGCAGTGTGTGAAACGTTGAGAAAATGAAAGGATATGTGGAAGAAAATTGAAACTTGAGAGAGAGAGAGTGCATTAAATGTTTCAAAAGTGAGTACTTATTATATGACAAGATGGAGCAAATATTAGTAGAGTGGACAGTAATGATAGTAGGATGTAAAATGATGTTATTAATGTTCAACATGCAGTCAAGAAAATAGAGGAGAATGAAATGGATATTGATAATGAAATAGTGTGCATGAATATTATTCTTGATGAGACAATGAAAAAACTGAAAAATTGCAAAAGCGGAAAGAGCTTAGCAGGGCTGAGAAGATAAAGAAGTGGGAAGTCTGAAGTAGTAATAAAGACTGAGTGAACAAAAAAAGAAAAACAAGTTAAGGAGAAAGTTATTTATGGAGATTCACTGATCAGGGGAGTACAGGTAATCATCGTATAACGCGGTACTTATACAATGTGGTCTACAAATTGTAGCATCCCTTGTTCAACGCAGTTTTGATATAACACAGTCTACAATTTCTAGTAACCCTTTATTTTTTTTTTTTCATATTTTTCACTGTGGGACTTAAAAATCAAATTTTATCTTCGTTAAATTTGTGTCTGCCGTATCACGCAAGTAGTTATAAGTATCGAATTTAGTTTTATTTCATCACTGAATAAGGTACTGTATAGAGGCTTTTGCAGTCTGTGTCATTCTCAACAAATAGTGCAATTAGAGACAGATGGAATAAAAACAGGGCTAAGTAATAAATCACATGTCCCCTCTCACAGAAACTATGCTGTATAGACTTAAGCAAAACCACATGTTGCACTGAAACACAGTATCTAACTAAAAACTACTGTCCAATTTTTCAATTATGAAATAAGTGTTTGTTTTATTGCATTTGAAATTCTCGATGTCATTATGACAGATCACAAAGGCTGACTTAAAATAAAAGACTACCAAGAATTGAAACATGCCATATAATGAATTTGCGAGTTCGCCTGCCACCTCAAACACAAACAAGAAGCCATAAAATTCAACCAAGGGTTGAAAAGTTTGTGAGTTGAGCCAGTCAGTAATGAGAAGTTCCATCGGAACGATAAATGACACCCTGTTGTGAATGTGTTAAAACTAATAGTGAATGTTGTTATGACAGTTTCAGATGTTACGGAATTCGATTAAAGAGAATTAGCATTTCAATTCAACACTTGTCAGTTGCTTTTGTCTTTGGGTCTTGCTATCTTTTGTTAATACTGCACCAATCATATGCACGTCTTTATAGCTGCTGTCTTGTGTAAAACAAAATTCAGCTTGTACGTATTGTAACAATTAAAAAAAAACTTGAATAATTTATAAGAGTATAAAAGGATATCACCTGTAAATCGTTAACATGCCAGCAAAATTCTCAGACGTGCCACCTCTGGCACGGGTGCCATAGGTTCGCCATCTAGGGTTTACTGTATAATGTATTTATTGTTGAAAATTGTCTTCATTTTCTGCCAGGAAAGCGCATTTAAAATCATAAGTGTGTTAATCTCAAGCTGAGCAGCTTATTTTCTGGTGAGTTACATACATATGAGAATTATACAAATGATATCCAAGAGATTTCAAGTGGTGACGACCTCCGGCCACTTAAAGAACATCTATGAAATGTTATTTCTGAAGACAGTGATGACGATTAAAATACGCTTTTTTTATTGTGTCTAAAACATTTATGCATTATGTGCAATGAAATTTATGTACAATTTGTAAATTTTATAATTAAAAATTTATATTTATAAAAATATAAATTTTATATTTTATAAATTTTATAATTTATGTTTATAAAAATTATATAAACAAAACTTATAATTTTGTTTATATAATTAAAAAAAAAACGATTTAGGAACCTAACCCTACTTTTTCTATGTGATCTAAGTCTCATATAATGCGATTTATATAACGCGGCATTTCTGTGGAACCTAACATCCGCGTTATCCGAGGGTTACCTGTACTTTATGAAAAAATCATGTTTCCCTGGCAGAAAAATTCATGATATTAGTCACAACATCCAGATGCAAAAAAAAAAAAAAAAAAAAAAAGGTAACTCAAAAGAAATGACTGCCTTGGTTGGCACAGATGATTTGTGAAGCAAGAAGTTACAGTTACAAAGCAAAACTGAAGAGGAGGAGGATTGCTAGTTAACGAGTCTATATGTAGGTTGTGCAGAAAGAATGATGTAGGATTTATGGATCTCTGGTCATTAACTGATGGAAAGAAAGATTTGAATTATGCTAATGGACTGCATCTAAATGGTTTTTGGGTTATGTTTCTAAAGAGAGCTTTCTTCACCAAGTATGTTCAAATTCACAAATTCAAGAAAACTTAAGCAAATAGAGTGGTTGCTGGTGAGTTTGTGTGAAGACACTCGTGAGGTGAATGAGTGTGAGAATGACCAAGTGTGGAATATAGTCTCTCAAGCAAAAATATTGAATAGGGTAGTTAATTCAGGAAGTAAAGGTCTAAAGGGATGCTGCAGTTTCTATATACTAATGGTAGAAGTATCAGAAACAAGAGGGAGGAGTTTTTGGCATTGGTTAGTGCAACCTCACCAAAAGTTATACAGACATTAGTGTGACTTGGCTAACAGCAGATGATGCAATACAGGGATTGAATGTGAAGAGTTCAGTATTTTCAGGGAAAATAGAGAAGATAGGATGAGGGAAGGGGTACTGTTGATGATAGCGGATAAATTGCAGCCAAAAAGAATAGGAAATAGGCAGGAAGGCAGCTGTTCATTTGAAGCAGTCTGGTGTGAGGGCAAGGCAAAATACACAGTTGGTCGTTGCTATAGGCCAGGGGGGTTCCACAAATTATCCTGAAGACATGCATTGCAAAAAAAAAAAAAAAGTACAGTTCGGGTGATTATTATGGGGAAATTCAATTATAGAGATATCAACTGGAAGGAAGAAAGATCACATGGCAAGAAGGAAAAGAAATTTATTCACCTACTGAGAGATAATTACTCAAGGCAGTGGTTGAGTGATGTGAGAGTATTGGACCTGGTCACAGGATCAGAAGAGCTATCCATAACCAAGGTGACCACACTGCCTACAATTGGTGAAAGTGACCATGTGATCTTGACTTGGCAGACTGTACAACATAGGGTATATTCTGTCAAGAAGGGGCATATGTGGAACTACAAGGCAGGTGATTATGACAAGCTTAGGAAGAAGCTTAAATCTGCCATGGCATAAAAACACTGCAGGTAAGGGTGTTAGTAGTGCATGGGAGATAGTTAAGGTCAGCTAGAGGAAGCAATATTAAATTGTTTACCTAAGATAAGGAGGATTAATCAGTAGGAGTTAGATGGATGAGTAATATTATTAAGCATGAGCTGCAGAAGAAGAAATGTTCTGGAGGGTATATAAAGAGAAAGGTGACCAGCAAACTCATGAACAGAACAAGGCTCAGGCAAGAAAGGTGGCCAGCATGGCAAGGAAGGCAAAATCAGATTATAAGAAGAATCTAGCTGAGCAGGAAAAAGAAAATCCTAAAGAGTTCTTTCATTAAGTGGCAAGAATGAGGAAGAATGACCATGGAAGATTAACCTTAATGAGTGATGATAGTCACGAGGTGACAGAAGCAGGTAAAATAGTTGGGTTACTAAGTTCAGGAAGTAAAGGCCTAAAGGAATGCTGCAGTTTCTATATACTAATGGCAGAAGTATCAGAAACAAGAGGGAGGAGTTTGTGGCATTATTCACTGCTTTTGCAGTGAATAATGCCACAAACAAAGAATCTCAATGTAAATACAGCTGTGGAATTAGATGGGATATCAGCTCAGGTTTTGTGAGAATGTGGAAGGGAACTGGCAATGCCTTTGACTAGGCTCTTTAACCTGAAAAATTGGTCAAAAAGAGAATGTGATATGACACTGTGTGAGGGACAACATGGTTTTGTGAATGGTCGGTAATGCCTTAGTACTTTACTATCTTTTTATAATAGAGTAACAGCAAAGTCGGATAAAGGAAATAGCAATACTATGATTCTGCTGGATTTTGCAAAGGCATTTGACAGAATACCATATGGAACTCAGTTATCCAAACTGGAGCAAATGGGGATGGATATGACAATGGTTATGTGAATAAGAGGGTGGCTTCAAATAATGTACAGAGGGTAGTATCAAGGCAAAAGCAGTGAATAATGCCACACGGTTCAGGTTCAGTGCTGGGACCACTAGTGTTTAATTTGTACATAAATGATATAGGAAATAATCTGAAAGGAAATATTCAGTTGTTTGCTGATGATGCAAAATTAGGTAGAGGAATAGTTAATCAAGGTGATGTGGAGAGCCTGGAGGACAATTTAAATAGACTTCAGCATGGGCAAAATTTAATGGGTGTCAGTTTAATGTGGAGAAATGTCAAGTTATGTGTTTTGGAATAAACAGACTACAAAGATGTGTACCACATTGTATTCCAGGAAACAGGTGAAGCTAGAGACTTGGGGATGGTGGTAGACAGAGTTAAAGTTTAGAGGACATGCTGCTAAGGTAGCCCATAAGATTACTTGGCTATTGAAGAACACATTAACAAGTAGAGATAAGGAAGTTGTTATTCCTCTTTATAAGGCCTTGATATATCCACATCTGAATTACTGTGCTCAAATTTGGTCTCCTTGATTTCTTGGGAATGAGGAAGCAGTGGAGAGGATTCAGAAGCGAGTGACCAAGATGGTGAGTGATCTGTGGATTATTCTCTATGAAGATTGATTGAGGGTGTGTGGATTGCAGAAGTTGGTTGATAGAAGAAAAAGAAGGTATATGATAGAAATATTTATATTTAAGTTGCTTAAAGGGCTTTATAGGATTAATGCAGGGGAAATGTTTCAGCACTTGGATGAAGTTGCCAGAATAAGAGGTCATCCTTGGAAGTTGAATAAAAGTGTGTTTAGGAGGGATGTGTGGACAACATTTTTTTTGCTTGGAGAATTGTGAATGAGTGGAATGGATTGCCAAAGTCAATTGTGAGTGCTTTGTCTGTTAACAAACAAGAACTGGGTTCAAGAAGAGGTATGATAGATTGTGTGGATAGTTTGGGTCTCCCATGATGAGTCTTTTGACCTCCATGGAGGCACTCGTAGAATAATAATATATACATACACAAGTGGTTCCACTGTAAATATTAGAGTACTAACAAGTAATAGACTAATTTTGAGGAAAATTTAAAATGTAAACTGGATCATGCAATACTGTTCATAATAGCCAGGGTATATATATATATATATATATATATATATATATATATATATATATCAGGATATTTTTTAAATCATCAGGGAAGACTGATGATTAAAAAAAAAAACAAAACAGAAATTCTGCACTGGAGACCAAACAAAACTTGTTCAAGCCACTTCAGGTCTCCAATAAGCAGGGCACTGGTCTAACATCGGTTATGTAATTCATCTACCACCTAAAGACAATTGTATTTTCTAAATTCTAAATGTAAGAAAAACACCATTACAGAATGTGCTGAGTGCATTCACTACATCACTGGAAAATGCTACATCAACTGCAGGTGATATTAAACAGATATGCAGCAACGCTTTTATAAATACATACAAAGAAATCTTGATCATCACATTATTTGATTCAAGCACTGATGGACATCTAAAGGCTGATGTGACAGAATTATGTGGAATTGGTTTTCTATCTGTCACTCAAAATAATTTACATTAAGTAGACTAATGACTATGAAATTTTGCCAGTCTCAGATGTGATGGAGTGGTTGACAATGCTACACAATGAATAATGTAATCAGATTTATTTGGTAAAACACAATAATGACTGAAACTAAATTCTGAGTACTTTATGGACAAGAAGTTTTAAAAGTTTCAAGCAAAAAAATGAATCTATTGGAGGGAGGGGGGGGGGGTTGTGTGGCTACGCAGTCAGTGAAAAGTAAATCTCTAATCCCCAGAATATGGATTACATTTTTCAGTTCTTCAGCATTTGGAAAATCAAGGTTTACCTTTTTACCTTACATACACACTTAACATTACAAAAACAGTTTGACATGCTATGGATGGGCAATTTATTTTAATAGATTTAAGTTGGGATTCTGAAATCCCTTATATCTAAGAATTTCATATATAAAAACTAACTCATTGAGATTAATATTATAACCTGTTTGAAAAGAATCACTGAACACAATTGCAAATAAAGTTTTTACCTTCTATATGCTCCCTTATGAAAGGATCATCCATGATGTTTTTCCTGTTTGTTTTTAAAATTTTTTCAAAATCATTAATGTCGTTATTTTGATAGGCACTATAAAGAAAAATTAAATATACAATTCCATTAAAGAAACATACTGATTGATGAAAATAAAAGATAGGTGACATTATATGGGCAACAAAAATTGTGCAACAAATACTGAATTATGTAGAATATTAGCTACTAAATATATCTCAGGAAGCACGAGATGATTAGTTAATATACTGATAAAGAAGAGCACTGAATATCTCATGCATTTTATATATTATAAATGAAAAAGAAATTTAAGTATGTATTAAGAATTGAGCTAATCGTAAAAGTACCAAAATCTATCTTCCCTCTCAGTTTAAATAGTAGATGTTATAATAATGCACATATGAAGAATATTAACACTAATTCAGAAATCTACCAACTTTGCTATAAATGACTGGGTTTGCACAGGGTTAGTAATTTAAAAATATATAGAGTAAAAAATCACTCTATATATTTTTTTTTTATAAGTTAATATAAAGAAAGATCTTGTCTACTGATCGGAATATATTACCAAAATAAGAATAGATATTTCATCAATAATGAAATTTAATAATCTAATTCTCAAGGATTGACAAATATCTTGAAATAAACAAGTCTGAATTACACAAGCATTTCTGACATTACAAATAATGACAAATATTTGTGACAAATATAATTTTGTCATATTTTTGTCAAAATATATATCTGTCATATTTTGACAAATATGACAAAACTATCATATTTGTTGAAAATAGTGTAGCAGTTATCTGCTCCTTTTGTAGAATGTCATTGCCAAAAAACTAAGAAGGGGGGACATCAAGAATGCTAACCTCAAGCTTGATTTCATTCGATCAGGTTTAATTGCTACACAAAGTTAAGTGAAAATGTACCTTGTAACTAGCAATTACTTTCTTGTGAGACAAGCCTTTTTTCTGATACAGTCGATGATCTATAGAAAATGTATTATAACAAACTCACTCACTATAAAAAATAAATAGAGAAATAAAATAAAAATTTAGACCACAGCTCACAAAGATAATGCTATTCTAAAGGAAATTCAGTATCAAATGATTCAGCATAAACATTTCTAGTGGTATCTCTACAAATTTCTTGGGAGTCAACTGTTCAGATTTCCAATCAGCAAAAAATCATTACCATCCCATTCATCCAGGGAAACTGAAAAGTAGCAAGAGTTTTTATATGACATCTCAACTACTTTCACACATCAAATACCGGATACTTATAATAAATTTAGTTTCATCCTTTATCCAAGTGTAAGCAAACAAAGTTTGTGTCTGAAGTATCTTCAGGACTGAGGCAACTCATGGTAAAGGTGAACCAAGCTCTCATCACTCCTTGTCTCAGTATATTCCATAATGCAAAGCACATCTCCTTGCAGACATGTATAATGCTATGCATTAAGGGAAGGGCAACTACCCAGACCGGTTTCGACCTTTATTGAGGTTTTGTCAGTGGGAGCCAGACCCAGAAGTGGTGATACTAAGGCAGAAGTAATGGAGAAGTCATTTTTACCTACACGAGTTGCCAAAAGGTGTACCACCTTATTATTAAATTACTCTGGGTTTAGAGAAAATGTTGGAAGTTTTTGTCCACTTGGTTAGACTATAATAAATTTAGTTTAATCCTCAGTCCTGAAGATACTTCAGGCGCAAACTTTGTTTGCTTACACTTGGATAAAGGATTAAACTAAATTAAACTATCTGCCTTAACTTTGCAAAATTGTGGCAGACTATTGTGAGAACATCAAACTAATATTCAAAACTGCCTTTTTTTCATAGAGGATACCAACTAAGGCTGTCAAAAGTGCTTACCTTTTGCTTTGTGTGTAAAAACACATTTTATCTTCAAGTTTGTGTGGATGGATTGGTGACCAAGGAACAAGGAAGGGCAAAATAAATATTGTTAATTATCCCAAAATGCTTTTTTTTTTTTTTTGCATTAAGCCACAAAATTGGATTTTTAGACCAACCTATACCATATAACTGATATTGTATTGACAACTTTCTAAATTAGGCCAATCAGGCAACGGATTCTTTAAGATTTTTGTTTTTTATGTGGAAGCCTTAATACATACTAAACAAGTGATTCTATAGTAATATAGTAGTATATTACTATAGAATAATATAGTATAATATATATATATATATATATATATATAGAATAATATAGTAATATTTCATATTCAGTTCTATACGCTACAATGAGAATATCCTTAGTCTCAAAAGTTAGCTCAATTATCAGAAAGGCTAAACACTATCCTCTGGAACAATGATTACCTCCTTCACAGAAGTTAGTTTTAAATATACTTTCTTTTCAAAGAAAGTTTAGATAAACTGTTACATCGTCCAAATTTATACAGGAATGATTGCCTTTCTATCCAAATGTCCAGGAAATTCTCATTCCTGCAATATCAGAAATGACTATCTTTTTTTTTTATATGATCTTCTAGCAGAGTACTATATAAAGCTATTGCTGTGCATTTTGGCTCTCTCTTTCTCTCTCTCTTCTTGTGCTTGTTTGTTCTGCAGTGAACCACAGAGAACGAATTATCAATAAAGTACTGTGACTAATGTGTTTCACCCTTGATTACTACAGAATTAAGTTTACATTATTACAACCATCTTCTCAACAATATCTTCTGAATTAATTTGTTATTCCTTCTAATGTTGTCGCAACTTACATTTTGATCTTCTAAAGCATTATTAATTGCATCAATTCACTAGATCTTGCTCTGTGTCATTGTCCTGCCAATCTGGTTTCAACCACACTTGTTTTTGCTAACCTTACCTTTCCCACAGCATTTTTGTGATCACAGTGCAGTAGTCTACTGTTTATCTGACCTTGATAACAACGATCCTTCAATTAACTGATCCATGCATGCCAACCAACTTATGGTAGAGTACCATGTAATTGTACTCCACTTATTCAATCCTTCAATTATCAGAAAGTCAAATTGCTTTCCCACAGTTGTCAGATAAATGGTAGATTGCTGTACCTCAGATTACCTTTGCTCACTCATTTTTGAATAACAATTATGTCAACTTACTTTCTAATATCTTCATTTTTGACATGATTCTGGTGAAGCCACCGTTAACGTTAATTTGTCAATATACATTCCTGACATTTCATTTCTTCTGTTTTCTGTAATTTCTTTTCTTTATATTTATAATTGTATTTACAATTGTATTTACAATTCTTTAAATTGACACTATTAGGTTAGCTTATTGCAGTTTTTGTTTTAAACCTGCTTAACTATATATATATATATATATATATATATATATATATATATATATTGTTGAAATTAGGATTTACTCGGGATGTATACATTTATAAAAATGTATACATCGGGGTTGGGATATGTTCATTTTTAATATTAACTGACTTAAAACCCGAGAATTATAACAAAATGAGATTTATTTGAAAACACAACATGTTTCATCGAGATTGACTTCATCAGGCATTAAGAACATAGAAAGATATTAAAAGACACTGAAAATAACATTGAGACATTCTAAAGCTATACAATTATAAAGTTATAATATTCGACTGTGAATTACAGTTATTATGAACTTGAGGCTATAGTCCGTGTTAAAGTTCTATTGTTATACACTTGTGCGTGTGTGGAACCACGCGATCTCCAGTATCTGATAGTAGAGCTGAAAGAGTCAGGCAAATTATAGCTGAGATTATTGTTCATATGAAGCGGGTCCAGGGTGATTTCTTTTGACTCCACAATGTGGCGTTCCACCTCATCATGGCAAATGTGTAGGTTTTTTTAAATCAAGCCATCTTTCATGCAGCTCAATAAATTGTGACTGCAAACTTATAACTTAAATATATGCTATGTATTGCTCTTAATGTCCCATTTACACTGTAAATGAATGCTGATCACCATACAACACTAAAAGAAAGGCTGCTGAAAAAAAAATTTTTTTTTGGTATTCATTTCCAGTTCTGCTGTTTATGCTTTCAATAAAGCCAACTTTTCCTTTTTTTATTTCAGCAGCCTTCTCTCGTGACTGAGAAAATTTTTTTACATTCTTTCCTAGTAGAACCATTTGTTACATCGCAAGCACAAATAAGTGCCAATGTCCCATTCCTTACCATTATTCTAGTTACTACTACTTGCCATTCAAGATAAATCCTTGTGTTTAGTATTGAATACTGTAAGTAGTCCTGTAAAAATAGTCATAATTTATAATTATGAATCCTTTTACAATTGCTTCTTTATCTATTTCATTATTTTTGGTTTCTTAACTATGCATAATTAGCACTTGCAATGTGCTCAGTATTGATATGTATGTTAAAATAAAATGTAAAGAATAAAAGGGAAGATAAATGGAAGAAGAGGACAAGGAAGATGAAGAAAATCTTGGCTCGCAAACATCAGACAGTGGACTGGCATGAGCTCTGAGGGACTGTTTAGAGTGGATGCCAAGATTTGCCAAGGTGGTCGCCGACCTCTGAAGAAGAAGACTGGATATCTGATAGTCATAATAATTTGAATGTTCTTTATTGTAATTCACAACTGTTAAGTGTTGTGATATCTGTCATTCATCATAAAGACAGTCTCTTTTCGCCAACAACAATAACATGTCAGCCATTACTAGCTTCTCGGCTGCTGCTTGGTGGCACAAGGAGATTGACTGATGACTGACAGCTGACAGAGAGAGAGCATTCATACCTAGGTAATGGAAGAAACTAAGAGAAGAAAAAGAACGGAAGTTTGAGAATGCAGACCAGAGAATTTTGATTTAGGAAGTTTTTAAGGAAACTTGACAGTCAGAATAAATTAATAGAGGATTCCAAAAAGGAAATCTGAGCAAGGTAAATCCTTTGAGAAAACGGATACTATCAACAAGTGAACAGTAAATAAAAGGAGATATGAAGTGGATGTTCTATTTTAATGCTTGTGGAAACACAAAAATGGAAAGTTTCATCTTCTGTCTTCAAGACACCAGTGATGTTTATTATTTTATTGGAAAAAGCAATGTAATTAGAGGAATCTGAAACTGTAAAGTGACCTGAAGAATTTTACTTTGATACAGTGTTTATAAAGTAGTTAAAGAAACTTTTTCTCTGGTAACAAATTAGTAATTTGTGTTTCTTTTAATAGAATTGCCTGAGGTAAGAATATTTATACTCCAGTGAAATAGTGAGGATGAATTGAAAAATATATGCTAAATACGCAAACATTACACAGTCCTGTCGAAGTTAAGAATTTTTTAGATTTTGAGGAAGACCTCAAAGAACTGACTTTGAACATTTGTTTGTAGGAATTTGTTGTGAAAAACAACATATTCAAGTCTAGTAGACTGATTTGGTACATGTTAAACAAAGCAGTTATTGAATGAGTCAGTCAGAGAATTATCCTTTAAAGATAAAGGAGATCACTAAAGTATAGTTTCTATATAGAAAGCCCTGGATCCAAACAGTTTATAGTTATTAATTTAATTTTAATTACAATGTATATATAGTATTTTAGTTTCATTAAATGTATATTTTTTATTTGGTCTCAAGTCAATCATTTCCTGGGTTCTAAAAGGAATAGAGTTAAAAGTCACTACACCAGTTGGATTGAACTGTTGTATATTTATTTACCACTTGGTGTAAAAAACAGTTTCTTTACAGAGATATAAATGGGCAGCTGACAAGATTTTTAACATAACTGGAGCAGCTGACATGACAAATTAACACTTTCTTTCTCTGATCATTATTGTCTGAATATAACACATTATTTGGAAGAATCTAATCCCTCCAACCCCCCCTTCCACTAATACCATTATGTCAGTGTGGTACTCCGAAAAATTGTCTGTTAATTCTACTTCTTTCCCACTCATACCTATTTTAAATTGTGCTGATATTGGGCCTGAGTTTTTTCCAGTAACTGAAATTTTCAGTGTTTGCTTTGTTCCCCGAAGAAAATCCTGATGCCTTGTTTAACCAGGTGATGCCCCAACTGAAATGAAATTCCATCATACCATCATTCTGTTTTGCTTTAAGACAATACAGAATATAATGTGGTTAACAAAATCTCAAACTGCCAGACCATCCTTGTTTGTTTAGCATCCATGTAGATACCTAGGGCACATTACAAGACAATGAGGAATGGACATTACATCTGAAGCCCCCAAGAAGTTCTCCCATTCCTTAAAACACTATGTGGCAATCTCCTTTCAAGGAAATTTAAAGACATCTAAATTTGTTTAAAATGCATATCACACCTTCTGTGGCATATAATTAGATGAAAAAAAGAAAAAAACTGAGATTGTTACTATGAGATTACAGCACTTCCCTGCAAAAACTCAAAAGCAGACTTAAATTTATAGCTTTAATACACTTAAACTTTGAATATATATATATATATACATTGATACTGTTTTGTGATAGAAGCATGGCAGCAGGCATATATATATATATATATATATACTGCTTTATTGCTCAAAAGGTTAAACATCTTTACATAATTTGTCTACAGACAAATTTTAATGTTAGTAGAATTATTAAAATTAGAATGAGCAAAAAGATACCTTCATGCCGATAAAATTTTAAGCTATTATGTCAAAACAATATTTTATCATAAAGAAAATGATGCAGCAGTGATTATGAATTCACAACAGAAAACAGGCAAGGCTGCTTTAGCCTCCTGCATAAGTGCCTCATGATAAGTCACCAATGTAGAACAGCTATCAAGCAACAAGAATCAGCAAAATATACATATCTCTTAACATGGAACTAATATTGTAAGCATTTTTCTGCAGATTATATTAAATACGCATGAAGTAAATGGGAAGCATTCTCTCACGTGTACTATAGATAGACATATACTGACCATCATTACCAAATTGCTCTTTGCTGCTTCTGATATCTGTCTGTTGTAACATCATTTGTGCAGTTGCAAAGAAGAAAAATAAGAAGAATGCTATATTATTTTTTGAGCAGAACAAAATCATGAAGAAAAAAATATGTTAAGAGGAGTGATAAAGGGTAGGAACCATGCAAAAAGAGAATGGAAAGTTGTCAAAGATGCTCTTAAAAATAAAAAGGAAGAAACATTGATTTTTCACTATTACCTAAAGTCCTTCTTAATGAACTCATTTACCTTTATTGGTAAATGTGATCTGAATTTTGTGGTTGCTAATTAAAAAGAAAGCAATATAATTGTTTATGGAAACTGTGTTCTTTTTATTCATCTTCAGGCAGTTGAAGTTGTGAGAATCATTAATACATTTGGTTCCTGCTAACTAAAGATTTCATATATTTACAATAAGGTCAAGGATGGTGTGTCACTGTTCTTTATGAGGAACTGTGTGTAGGGATATGAGTTGCTGCTGCTAGCTTCTAGTTCCAATGGAAAAAATCTCCATAGTTAAGACTACTCAAACATATTTTCAAGTACAGGGGAAAGATTAGTCAATTTATCTTAAACTACTGATACTTATAATTTTTAACTGAATATACTCATTTAATTTTTTTCTCTATAAACATTCTATAACTGCAGCACAGATAAGTGATTTGTTTCAGTATATATTTCAAGATACTGATAGGTATTGATAGTATTATCTTTATGACTGTGTAAATGAGATTGTCTTTCTTTTGATGGTTTGGAAGGTGTATGTTGCATAAATAGCGTTTCGGACAGTGACACTGCAAGCAAGAACAATGGTAGACAGGATGTCAATTGTTTGGGGCAGGGGTTGACATGATGGATTTCATGTGATGATGTACTTGTGTGTACTACATACTCTTTACCAAGGGAGAATGGACTGTGGTATGAAATTGAGAGTGGAGAGAAGGTGTGTTGGTATATAATGAAATATATAATGAAAGGCATGAAATCAAGAGTGTAGTAGAAAACAGAGTTGAAGAATTGAGCAATAGAGAAATGAATGAAATATGAATGAGAGTATGAAAGATGTAGTTAAAAGGTAATAGTAAGGCAGTGTGAGAGGATGATAGGCAAACTGACTATGAGACAGCAAGCATTAAAGGCAACAAGAAAGATTGAGTGACCAACAAGGTGCAAAGCATGAATGCCAGTGAAAGTAATTCAAGACATGAAAGCAGAGTTGGTGAAGATATAAACAAAATGCAGAGTGAAATGAGGAGAATTAAAGTTATGCATGGAAGAATGGAATGAAGGATGGCCATGTGAAGAGAAAATGAAATGATCTGAAAGTGGCTCTGTATGAAGATTTAATCATTACAGATTTGTTAAATGAAATGGTGCATAATATTTGTTTCCTGAGATAGAATGAGCAGAGTGACTGAAGGACTGGATATGAGTAACTGAGCAACAAATTGGTACTAAATGGCTGGTAACAAAGGAGAATGTGAGAATGGATATCAGAAGGTTGTTGAGAAGCATAAAAAATAGGAAAGGTAGTGTGTTTCCCGGGTATAATAGTGATGAGTAGAGACAGCGAATGAAGATTATGAATGTGTGCAAGCAGAATTGTGAGAAAAAGAAGTGTTTTTTGCGAATGTGTGGAATGAATTTAATAGATGGATGTATAAGACATATGAACTTGATTTAAATAGACTTGGTGTAAGTCAGCTGGAGAAACCGTTGCTGGAAGGGAGAGAAATAACTGCAGTGAAGAGAACATTTGATGAATCAAGAGCTGGATACTAGGATGTGACAGAGAAAGATTGTGAAAGGAGAAGTAAGTGGTAGGAGTTAAGGGAGCAAGATAAGTAACACAAGCAAAATGAGGAAAATAAAAGGGGGAGGAGGTTTCAAGAGGGTAGGGAAACATAAGGAAAGTGTGGATATATATATATATATATATATAGCATCTTGGTAATGCAACTGGAAAATGACAGTATACTGCACCCTTTGATTGCAGCCATCAGAATACACAATTTAAATAAAAAAATACTGCTGGTGGTTGTGAAGGGTAACAGATGGCATTGATGGTAGCTGTATGCAGTAGGAGAGATGGTGAGATTGGTGTAGTGGAGTGGAGTGGAGTAGGGTGCTTTTTGCGATGAGTCCTTGGAGATATCATGTAATAGTATTTGTTTATGAATGCCAGAAGTATCCAAAATAAGGAAAACTAAATTCTTATGTTGATCGAGTTTAGTCACCAAAAACTGTCAGAATAAGTGAGATGTAGTTGGATGAGAATGGCATCGTGACAGAAGTAGAGATTATTATTATTATTATATGGGCACCACCATGGAGTCCAAAGACTCATCGAAAAAGCACTCACAATTGACTCAGGCAACCCATTCCACTCATTCATCATTTTCCAAGCAAAAAAAAAAAAAAAAAAAAAAAAAAAAAAATCTAGTCCTAACACCCCTGCTGACCACACCTGTATTCAACTTCGAGGGATGATCTCCCCCCCCCCGTTCTGGTCCCTCTAGCTAAGTGCTGAAACATTTCCCCTGCATCCTTCCTAAATAATCTTAACTTAAAATGATTCTATCATATCCCCTCTTTTTCGCCTATCAACCAACTTCTGCAATTTAACCTTCAATCTGTCATCATATGGAACATTCTAAAGGCCACTCACCTCTAAATACTCTCCATCGCTTTCTCATTCCTAAAAAAAAACATGGGGGACCAGTTTTGATCACAGTAATCCAGATGTGGGCATATCAAGGCCTCATAAAGAGGAATAACAACTAACTTCATATTAAGATCATCATCTAGAATATATACAAATATATAGGACAAGCTGAGTTACATTACATACAGTAAGCTAGAGAAACAATGACTTGATCACATTAAAAGATTTATATTCAAAGAGTTATTTATAAAACGGTTGTAAAGTCCATAATTTCTAAAATAAATGCTGATCACCGTGCAACACTAAAAGAAAGGAATAACAACTAACCTCTCTCTACTTATTAACGTGTTCTTCAATAGCCAAGTAATCTTATGGACTACCTTAGCAATCTTAGCAATATGTCCTCTAAACTTTAACTCTCTGTATACCACAACCCCTAAATCTCTAGCTTCGTCTATTTCTAAGAGTACAGTGCCAGCAATATGATACACAGCTTGTAATCTATTTATCCCAAAATGCATAACTTGACATTTGTTCACAGTAAACTGACACTCATTAACTTTTGCCCATACTGACAGCCTATTTAAATCTTCTTGCAAGCTCTCCACATCACTTTGATTAACTAATTTCTACTCTACCTAATTTCATATCATCAGCAAACAACTGAATATTTCCTTTCAGATCATTTCCAATATCATTTATGTACAAATTAAACAGCAATGGACTCTGCACTGAACCTTTCCCTCAAAGAACTTGTGGTGTGCCACAAGTTTCAGTGTGGGAAACTTGTGGAACACCACAAGTCACCTGTTTTTGCCTTGATTCCGCCTCTCCATAAACCACTTTTTGATATCTGTTCAGCAGCCACCCCTCTTATCCACTTAACCAGTGTCATATCCATCCCTATTTGTTCCAATTTGTGTAACAGTGTTCCATGTGGTATTCTGTCAAATGCCATTGCAAATCATCACATAGCCATTTCCTTCATCTAAGTCAGCTGTTACTCTATTATAAAAAGTTAGTAAATTACTAAGGCATGCCCGACCCTTCACAAAGTCATGTTGACCCTCATACAGCATCATATTTTTATTCACCCATTCTTGAATTCTCATTTTTACCAATTTTTCTAGTACTTTTAGCACATGCCTGAGATACTGATTGGTCTATAACACATATGGGCAACCCCCGGCCCGCGAGCCAGATTTGGCCCTAATCTATTTCAGCGAAGTTTGCCTGATTCATGGTGGGAGAAAACATGGTGTGTTCTACTAACTCACATTAAGCTGACATCATATGACTTGCACAAAACACACTATGCTTTTTTCCGACAAAGGTCTCTTTCTCACTTTGACTAGTGGCCAGTTCGGTACTTGCGTTGGTGTTGTGCTTTGTTCAGTGCCTGCATTGATGTTATGTTCTGTTTGATGCCTGCATTGATGTTGGGTTCTGTTCAATGCCTGCGATGTAGAAGACAGTTTTGTTTGACAGTTCTGAATATCGCTTATAATTTGGGACAATGTCAGGGGTTATTGCAAAAATAGAAAAGTAGGTGCAGAGAATCAATTTCAAGACAACTGGATGGAGGATTATTATTTTATTCTGAAGAAAGGTTTGCCTGTATGTTTACTGTACAAAGAATCCGTATCCGTCAACAAAGAATACAACTTGAAGAGACACTTTACTTCGAGACATGCAGATCATCCAAAAATTGATGGACAACTACGAAAAGATGAAATACAGAAGTAGAAGAACTTGGATACCCAACAGCAAATGTTCAACAAGTAAAGAACACAGCACAACAGCATTGTCAAAGCCAGCTTTATGGTAAGCGAAAAAATCACTAAGCATTCTAAGTCATTTGGCGAAGGAGAATTTATTAAAGAATGTCTGCTGGATGTTGCAAGTATAATATGTCCTGAAAAGAAAAAAGACCGAGAATATTTGTTTGTCGAGACGTACTGTTGTCCGATGAATAGAAATTATGGCTGATAATATCAATGAAAGTTTAAAAGAGAAGATTGCTAAATTGGAAGCATTTTCAATTGCTTTGGATGACAGCACTGATGCCTCCGATACAGCACAACTAGCAATATTTATTCAAGGAGTTGATGTGGATATCAACATCACAGAAGAATTATTGGCACTTCAGCCATTAAAAGGAACAACTACCGGTGAAGATATATTTGAAACAGTCAACACAGCCTTCGAGAGATTTGGGCTTAAATGGAGTTCACTATCTGGCATATGCACTGATGGAGCCCCTGCAATGGTTGGTGCACAGAAGAAATTTATTGGAATAGTTCATGAAAGAGCAATAGAACTACAGATCCATCTGGAAAATTTAACAAATTTTCGCTGCATTATCCACCAACAAAATCTGTGTGCAAAATCGATTAAATTCACAAATGTTACGGAAGTTGTAATAGCCAGTATTAACTTTATTGAGTCACGTGCACTCAATCACCACCAATTTAAGGAGTATTTGGCAGACCTATTTTTGGATTATGAAGATGTGTCTTATTATTGTGAAGTGAGATGGTTGAGTAAAGGTAAAATGTTAAAACGATTTTATGATCTGAGACAAGACATTGCAGATTTTATGGACATAAAAGGAAACAAAATCAACCAAGTAAAAGATGATGAGTGGGTGTGTGATTTAGCATTCTTGTGGATATCACCGGATACCTAAACGAACTGAATCTTAAATTGCAAAAACAAGGACAATTGGTTCATGAACTGCATGGACATGTCAAAGCTTTTTTTGTAATAAACTAAGATTGTTGGAAAGTCAGATAAGAGCTAAAAATTGTTATCATTTTCCTACTCTAGCAACTCATAAAAATATCCTTTATAATTGTTATGGAGATGAACTGAAGGCACTAATAGAGCAATTTGATACAAGGTTTCCCAACTTCAAAAACAAAGACTCCACATTCGCTATATTTGCTCATCCGATGGATGCTGATGTAAATAATGTGCCAGAAAACTTACAGGTGGAACTTATTGAGCTTCAGGCAGATTTATTGCTAAAATCACAATTTAACAATATTGCTTTGACGGATTTTTATAAATTTTATTTGGTGGAAGAAAAATATACAAATTTACGCACCTTTTTCAAGAAACATCATTTGTCTTTTCAGCAGCACATTTGTGTGAACAGTTTTTTTCGAGGATGAAATACAATAAATCAAAAATTCGGAGAAGAGTAATGGATGAAAACTTCAAAAATTCTATGCGATTATCCTTAAGTAATATTAATGTCAATATTGATAGTCTCGTAGTTGAAGTACAAGGCCAATCTTCACATTAAATGGTTATGTCGTTCATTATATTATAAAATTTATGAAGAGCTTTATACCAAAGAATTCTATTATAAATAAATGAAATATGAAGTAGCAACTTGTTTTAATTAATTTAATATTAATTTCTTTTATTTAATAATTTGGTCCAGCTCTTGACTCAGAGACAGAATGATAATTTGGCCCCCGAACTAGGAAAGGTTGCCCATGCCTGGTCTATAATTTGCTAATGTAGTCTTAGAATCTCACTTATTCAAAGGAATCATTTTTCCCTTTCCACTCTATTGGAACTCTACCAGAGCTGAGAATTAAATTAAATAGTTTAGTCAAAGGCATTGACAGTTCCCTTGCACATTCTCGCAAAACCCTAACTGATATCCCATCTAATCTCGCAGGTGTATTTACATTGAGATTCTGCAATATCCTAAGAACCTCCATTTCATTCACCTCTGTTCCCACATTAGTGTCTGTCACATAGGTTAAAGCAGTAACCTCACTAAGAAGATATATGCTTGCAAAGTGGTCACTCAGTAACTGAACTATTTTATCCACTTCTGTCTCCTCATGACCATCATCACTCATTAAGGTTAATCTTCCATAGCTATTCTTCCTCTTACTTGCCACATAACAAAAGAACTCTTTGGGATTTCCTTTCTTGCTCGGCTATTCTTCTCATAATCTGATTTTACCTTCCTTGTCATGCCAGTCACCTTTCTTGCCAGAAAGCTCAGGCAGCTGAGGCAAAGAAAGACAGCTCAGGCAAGAAGCCTTCTTGGTTATAACTCCATTAATGATAGGATACTTTCTATTAGACTTACGGCTCAGCCTAGCAATATATTAATTGTGGTAGTTTATGCACCCCACATGGATAGGTCTAAAGAAGAGAGTGAGGAATTCTATGAAAACTTATAAACGGTTTTGGATGCCTACCAAGGGGAGACATACTTTACATCTTAGGGGACTTAAATGTAAAAGTGGGAAAGACTATGAGAGTCAGGCCAGAGAGTGGCATGTTTGGTCTGGGTGAACATAACACTCGTGGTGAAAGACTGTTGGAATTTGCCAGTGCTAACAGATTAGTTATTACCAATATCTCCTTCCAGAAACATCCACGATGGACCTATTCTTGGATATCAAACATTGATAGGTCAAGGCACCAGATTGATTACATCCTGGCTCTCCAGCGGTAGAAGACAAGCATCTCTGATGTGCATACTTGTCCTGGAGCAGATTGTGGTACAGACCATTAGCTAGTAAGAGCCAAATTAAGACTAAGACTCCTAAAACTTCTAGGTCATGCACATCAAACTAGAATGGATGTTAAAGCATTTCCTAGTGGATTCACAGAAGAAACATTCGGCTCGGTTGGATGACTTTTTGGAGACCAATGAGGAGAACTCACCAGAAATGCTTTGGAAAGGAGTCAAGGTGATAATACAGGATGCAGCGAAGAAGTATCTTAGCTCAATAAGAAGACCAAGAGATCCATAGATATCAGATTCAACATGGGAACTAATCAAAAGAAGGAGGTTGGAAAAACAAAGAGACACAGGGCCCGAAGAATATAAGAGACTACATAGAGAAGTCAGAAGAGTCATCAAGCAAGACAAGGAAAAGTTCTATACTAATAAATGTGAAGAGATAGAATTCCAGATGAGGAGGCATAATTATAAAAGGATGTTTTATTTAGTTCATGACTCAAAGCACAAGTTTAAGCCTAAACTGAATGTCATCAAAGACAGGAATGGAGCATTACTAACAGAAGAGTTGGAAATTAAAAACAGATGGAAAGAATACTGTGAAGTACTGTACAGCAGAGTGGATAAAGAAAATGTGGAGCCCTCTCACCAGGAAAGTTTTGATTTGGAACCTCCTCCACTTAGGCATGAAGTTGAAAGAGCAGTTAAGCAGCTTAACAGCAATAAGGCCCCAGGTGCAGATGAAATCCCAGCAGAGTTAAGGCCACAGGGATAAGAGTGTTTCTAGATTAATTGCAAGGATATGGAAGACAGGATCATGGCCTAGAGACTGGAAGAAGTCGGTTTTCATACCACTACATAAGAAATATATGAAAGCATGCAAGAACTATAGAACTATTAGTTTAATATCTGATGCAATCAAAATTTTATTGAAGATCATGCTAAATAGGATTGAAGCTAAAGTTGAGGCAGAGATGCCTGAGGAACAAGCAGGTTTTAGGAAAGGTAAGGGCACCAGAGTTCTTAGACAGATTACAGAAAAATATAAAGAATTCAGACTCCCTCTGGTAATGTGTTTCTTAGACTACTCTAAAGCTTTTGACTGTGTTGAACATGCGAAACTGTGGGAAGTGATGAAAAGAATGGGTTTTCCTCAACACATTACCAACTAGTACAGGGAGCAAAAAAGCCATGGTAAGAACAGGTGTTGGATTGATTGACTGGCTTGAAGTTGGAAAAGGAGTTAGGCAAGGATGTTTATTTTCTCCTCACTTGTTTAGTATATATGCGGAGGACATCATGCACGAAGCATTGGATGAGCTCAAGACAGGAATTAGGATAGGAGGTAGATTGATCAGTAATCTGAGGAATGCTGATGAGACAGTACTCCTTTTGTAATGACATGGAAGAACTAGGACTAATTCTTGACAAATTTAACGAGATCAGTAATAACAGAAGACTTCAACTCAATCCTAGCAAGACAAAGATTATGGTTCTCAAAGGAAATACAAACAGGGAGGCTCTTGAGAAACAAGTGTACCTTAATGGAGAAAGAATTGAGGGTCAGCAAGTTTGACTACCTGGGATCCATTATTAACGTGAAGAATTGTTGTTCAGAAGACATCAGAAGGAGGTTAGGAATAGCTAAAACATAAAACAACAGTCAGAGACCTATCTAAAATCTGGAGGGATGGATCTATCTCCATGGGAACAAAGTTGAGGATTTTGAATGCAGCTGTTTTTCCAACAGCAACTTATGGATGTGAGACTTGGAACCTAAAAAAATCAGATTAGAAACAGATATCTGCTTTTGAGATGTGCTGTTACAGAAGGCTGTTGAGGATATCATATATTGAAAGGCATACAAATGAATGAGTGTTAGAGAAGATCAGGTAGAACTTTTAGGCTCCTTAAGGATATTGACAGAAGAAAGTTAAAATATTTTGGACACATTGAAAGGATGGAAGGGGGACTTCTCAGAACAGTAATAGAAGGTAAAGTTCCTAGAAAAAGAGGAAGGGGTAGACCATCAATGAGATGGATGGGTGGTGTGTTCGGAGTGACTGATCTTCAGAGAGTTGAGGCCTGCAGAAAAGCAAGCAACAGGACTACATGCCGAGGCCTGGTGCGGCACATCACCAAACATCGGAGTGACCATACGGCATCTGTAGATGCCCAGTGAACATAGATAGATATAATTCCTACCCGATTAACCCTCCTTACCCTAGGTACACAATTTAATACTACTTCCTCTATAAGACCCTTAACTATATCCCATGTTCTACTAACATCCTTACCCTGTTTTATGCCATGGTACAGATGTAAGCTTGTTCCTAAGCATGTCATAATCACCTGATTTATAGTTGTCTCATACCCCCTTCTCGATAGAATATTCCTCATGTTTTAAATCTCCCAAGTCAAGACTGAACGGTCACTTTCACAAATTGGAGGCAATGTTGTCACCTTGGTTATGGATATCTCTTCTGATCCTATGACCAGGTCTAATACTCTCCTACCCCTGGTCCCCTCAATCACATGCTGCCTTAAGTAATTATCACTCAGCAGGTGTCTCCTATTCTTTTTGGTTGCAATTCATCTGCTATCATCAACAGTATTCCTCCCCCCCATCCTATCTTCCCTGCAAATAATAAACCCTTCACATTATATCCTGGCAAACAAAGCAGATGATGTAACTACATCATCTGCTGTTAGCCAAGTCTCACTAATGCCTATAACTTTTGCCGAGGTTGCACTAACCAATGCCAAAAACTCCTCCCTCTTGTTCCTGATATTTCTGTCATTAGTATATAGAAACGGCAACATCCCTTTGTTCCCCTACCTGCCTACCTTTATGTCTGAACTATCATATTCAACATTTTTGCTTGAGAGACTAGATTCCTCACTTGGTCATATCACACCCACTCACTTGCTTCTACCCTAATTGCTTAAGTTTCCCTGAATTTGCATGTCAGCATGCTCAGTGAACAAAACTCTCTCCAGACACCTAACACAAAAACCATTCAGATGCAGTCCATCCACACTTTGTACAAATCTTTCTTTCTGTCAAACAGAGACTACAGATCTACAAATTCTATATCATTCCTTTTGCACAATCTATGTATAGACTCATTGGCTATCAATGCCTTGCTCCTCAGTTTGCCTCTATAATAGCATGGTAGGAGACTTACGATCTTTACTTTCTTGCTCTTCAGTTTCGCCTCTTCTAACAACTCCTTTACATCTTCCCTCATAGAATTCTCACCTCTCAAATCAATGGTACCAATCAAGCAATTATTTTCTTTGACTCACCTTTTTTGCATTTGGATGGCGTGAATTACCTTCACTTTTCAAATTCCATCAGTTACTCAATAGCCAATATCCTAAGATAAAATATACCTACAAGCTAGAATTCTAATGGTTCACTCTTTTCTAGATCTTCAACTAACTAAGGAAATTGGTAAATTAAACGTGTCTATATTTCAAAAACTTACACATACTGATAAATATCTACATGCCTCTTCCCATCATTACATGACTTAAAAATTGGACATTATTTCAACATTAAGAGCAAGAAAAAAATGCAATATACGTTTGCAGATAATATTTTGTGGATGGGAGCAAAGCCCACCACCTCATTGCTGACAAAGATGAGCTAGTTAAGCTAGTGAAATTTTCAAAAAACACCTTTCTACAAAATTGATATGATGACCACATTCTCAAAACTTCTTAACCAACAGGCCATTTGAGGTATTTCCAATGATGAGGAAATCAAAAGATATTATTACTTGGTTTGCTTACACTTGATAATGGATATTCAACCAAGAATATAATTTCTTGGTATAGTATAACCAAGTGGAAAAACTTCTAACATCTATCTCTAATCCAGATTATTTTAATAATAAGGTGTGATGCCTTTTGGCTACTCGTAAATGGAAATATGACTTCTGATATGACATATTACTTCAACCTCGGTATCACTTCTGTGCCTGGCTCCCACTGATGACATCTCGGATTTCGGCAAGATAAGTACTTTCGTTTTCACTTTGATTTCATTTTACTGTTGCTAGTGGTGGCTTTGCCTCCACTAGCACTGGTGTCTTTTTTTAAAATAAAGATTGCTGGTAGTGCAGTTAATATCTGCACTACTAAAAGTTTTTTTGTTTCTCTCTCTCTCTCACAATCAACACAGCCATTTTAGTTTTTTTACCTTACCTGAGATAATAATACCAATTCCTCCAAAGGTGCAACTCTAAGAATTGAAATTCCAGGATGTAATGAAGCGAGATGTGTGACTACGGTTTTAAAAGAGATAGTTGGTACTAACAAGATTTATTCTTTCATCCCATATGGCAGAGGGAAATATTTAATTGTAGTTAAAGATGTGAAAACAAGGGATAAACTATAAAACAGGGTTTTACTTTTGAAGGCAGCACAGTTATTCCTGTTATGGTCGGGAGCCAGGTTAAAACACTAAAAATCAAAAGATTTCCAAGGAATGTATAGAGAACAGTGACGAAATTCTCAAAATGGAGTAAGATTAGTAACATATGAAAGGGTTTATCAAGTGAAGATTCAAACTGGTTTTCTGGTGATGTCACCTTCACAATGGATACGAAGACGCCCATACCAAATTTTGTCACCATTGGCGCAATCCGATGTTGACAAAATGTTATGGTAAACTATCCCGGAGTACAAAGGCAATGCCTGAGTTGTTGTTCATACGATCAATTCGTTGGCAACTGCCCCAAATCTAAATGTTATAAATGCAAGGAGACTGGACATATCGCTAATCAGTGTCTCAAACCCTGTCAGAAATGTCAAAAAAGGTGCATTAACACCTGTCCTTTTAGAACTTTCGCTCACAGATTGGGATTATCGGTGTTCTAAATGCCAATTAAAACACCAAATATATCAGAGAGGCATAACGAAAAGTTCCCAGAGCTTCCAATTCAGTCCAGTAAAGACAGCACTTTTAAACAAACTACACTTGGAAAAATCAAAAAAAAGTGCATAACCATATCAGCTAGAAATCAGCTCGAAAATTCCAGAATACCAGAATCTCAGCAGCCACTTTCCCAGTCAAGTATGCAAGAAATAACACCAGTTGAAATTACCAATAATGAACCTAGCAAAACAACTGAACATATACAAGACGAAATGCAAAATCATGAAACTGTACAAGAAGAAACTGGAAAAGAAGCAGAAAAGCAAGTAAGACAACTGAAAGAACTTGATATGCAGACAAGATCATAAAAAAGGAAAGATGAATTAACAAAAAAAAATTAAAAAAAGGAACTACATCTAAACGAAAAAGAAGTAATAAAAAATGCAAAAATAGAAAAAGTTGTGGATTGTCAAATAAAAATCTTCATGCTCAAGAGTTTTCATTTGTTTATGGACCATGAAGAACCATCTGATACTAATAAAGGAAAAGCAAGAGATACAATTAAAGAAAAAATAATAAAATTTATTGATTCAAAGTTTTCTCAATATGATTATCATCTACATGAAAAGAAAATAACTAGCTTCCAAATCAAGAACAACAGGCATGAAATTGAAATGGAAAGCAACTGTAAAAAACTGGAAGACAGTTTACAAAAAAAGCAGGCTACACAATTGCTCCTTCACAGATTGAAGACTTCATCAGGTTCATCCAAAATCTAGAAGTCAAAGACTTACCACTGACACTTCGCTAATCATAGCATTTCCTTTCTGCATTGCCTCATTAAATGTGCGAGGATTCCATAGGCAAATTAAACAAGAAACTACATGGAAACTTATGCTATGCCATAATGTCAGGTTTTTATTTCTCCAAGAAACATACTTCTGTAGATATAAAATCTTTAACAGACAGATATCCACTTCTTTCTTACTGGCGCTTTGGAAGATTTAACATGGCTAGAGTAAGAGTTTTTATTCTTTCCCTCCTCCTTGGGTCATTCTGTAGTATCCAAAGGGATGCAGAAA
Organism: Typopeltis vanoorti; assembly: GCF_054136105.1. Classification (NCBI taxonomy): domain Eukaryota; kingdom Metazoa; phylum Arthropoda; class Arachnida; order Uropygi; family Thelyphonidae; genus Typopeltis; species Typopeltis vanoorti. Next base: position 87,152,351 of record NC_143564.1, on the reverse strand, counting down.
GAAGAATCTTAACAACAGACTGAAAATACTGTGGATGTGTAATAAGGTTTATAAATGTTTATGCTCTGTCCAATGGAACAGTTAGACGGAAAATTTTCCAGGAATTGAAGCCATATTTATACAAAGTCCACTACATCATGGCAGCTGAAGAATGGAATTGCATTGAAAACCACACATTAGACAAAATAGGAGGACACCCCAGGAGTGGAAAAGTGGGATATGCACAGTTAAAAACATATCTCAATAATGCTCAACCAATAGACATACTTAATCACAATCCTTATATCCAGATTTACACTTACATGAATCAAAGTATTGGTACCTGTCTTGATTGAATTTATATCTCTTCTTGCCTTATAAATAGGATAATTCAGATAAAACATCTTGACATCAACATGTCAGATCATAATTCGTTTATACTTAAGTTCCACTGAATGGAAAAAGTAGAGATCTCTTCTGGACCATGGAGACTTCCACCAAATTTTCCGTTCATCTTTTTAACTAAATTCCTGATCCTCTGTTCAACTTGGAATAATGTTACCTGGAATTGGAATATGTGGTTAAAATTCAAACAAATAGTAAAGCAGAACATGATGGAATGGGGAAAGGAACAGACTTTCTTCAAAAAAAAAAAAGTTGAAAGACATGTATAAAGAGAGAAGCTGGTTCGTAACAAACCAACGCAATGGTATAGAATGTAGCAACATCATTAGAAACATTAACATAGAGATAGAACTGGAAAGACAGAAACATTTTAAAATAAGAATACAGCAGCACTTAGCAGATAGCCCCTTCAGCTGCATTCTTCAAAAGACAATTCACTAAATTCTGCAAGGAAAGGACTATCACTCAAATCTGCATTGATGGTGAAGACATGTCCACCACTCAAGACATCCTTAACTCCTTTCAAAAACACTACAAAAATCTGTTTGAAGACAATAGTACTGTTGGAAATTATAACTCTTGGAGCATTAATAGCCTTCCTGTTCACATCCAAGATGGACTTGACAGATCCATTACAGCACCTGAAGTTACCACAGCCTATAAAGAATGCCAGACAAGAAAATCCCCAGGACCTGATGATGGTCTAAGGATATAGGGATATAACTGCACTGCGAGGCCTGGGATTTTAATCTAGTTACACTATTTAATTCTTTTCTTTTGTCAGGACACATACCAAGTGAATTTGTAGTAAGCCATACCATCCTCATTCCAAAACCTAATAGAGATCACACCATGATCAGCAGCTAGAGACCTATTTCTCTATCTAATACTGACTACAAGATATTTTTCCACATTATCAATAACAGGCTCAAAGTGGGAATGAGATACATAATTAAAAGCACACAGGTGTATGGAGTTGCAGGCTGAGCAGTAGAATTTAATCTGTTTCTACAATGTGATCTAATCCACTTAGTTAATATGAAAAGCAATCAATGACATTGCTATCCGTAGACCTTACTCAAGCATTTGATAATGTCTGGCATCACTTTCTGTTTCACATCCTCCAGCAAATTGGTGTAGGTAAAAAGCTGCTGTCTGTTATCAAAGGAGGAGTTCAACCTTTGATAACAGAACGTATGCCAGTTCTACTACTCAACTCCTGGTTAATGGGTTCCTGACAGACCCACTTAAAATTCGAAAAGGAGTCAAGCAAGGCAGCCCTCTTAGTCTACTGCTCTTTGCATTAGTTCTTGAACCATTCTTACAGAAACCCAACAATACATATGCTGTGCGAGGAATAACAGTTCCTTCAACTATGAAGGAAAAGAAGGTATTAGCATATGCCAATGATGTAATGGCATATTAAAGGATAATGATTCCATATATATCTTTGTGGTATTATGGAAAAATTCTGCAAGATCAGTGGATTAACTACTAATGCAGATAAGACAAAATTAAAAGTTTTTGGGAAGTGGGATCCTGGAGGTATTCCATTTGGGCTCACCCATAAGAGAGACCCCCACATTATATCTTGGAATTCTCTTCTCCACTTACTCAATATTACCAGTCCAAGAACTTTGAAACCTTAGACTGGAAAATAGGGCTACTTTCCTTTTCTTCTAAAGTCATAGTATTCAAAACCATAATTTTTCCTACTCAGTTATAAATGATAAATATTACAGACATCACAGAAGCTGAAGAAAAGCAATTATATAATAAGCCTGCGCAATTTTTTTGGTCTAGCCGATACCAAGAAGTTAAAAAGAAATTTCTTCAACTATCAAAGAAGCATGGAGGATTTGAGCTTCCAGTCTTAAAATTCTGCTATTCAAGCAATACAGCTTCAAAAATCCATAAAATATTGCAGACCTTCTCCTGTACTACCTGGGTTTTTATCTTCCCCTTTTTGGAGTAAATGATTATAAAGATCTAAAAGCTGAGATTGTTCCTGAATACTACAACACTCTGTACTTACCTCTAAGACTACTACCACACTCTGGCATTGACATTCTTTCCATTAGAAAAAGTAAAATTTGATATAAAGAAATCTTTAATCTCTTTTGATGCAAATTTTCACAGTTTGGTACTGACAACAACACTTTGTTTCATAACTCATTGAAGTTCCAAGGATATCCTAAAAGAAGGGATCTTGCTTAGAATTGCATATGGCTGTCTTCCAGTCAATACCATCAAATGCAGGTTCTTTAACATTAAAGATCCAACCTGTGAGCGAATGGAAACAGCAGAGCACGCATTCTACAGCTGCCTTCCAGCCCTACGTATTTGGAACAGATTATGTAATGTGTTGGGCATTCCATTACTTACAACAGAACAGGTTTTTTTTTTTTTTTTTTTTTTTTTTTTTTTTTTTGCAGTACGCACTACCTGTCAGCAATGGGAAGAGAATTTTGATTTTCATAATCAATGAATTAAAATACCTTTTATGGAAGGTTAGAAAGAAACATGGATTTGAAATAATAATAAATTTAGTTTAATCCTTTATCTAAGTGTGAGCAAACAAAGTTTGCGCCTGAAAGTATCTTCAGGACTGGGGTAAGGTGGTACAAAACTCATTGCAGAGGTGGAGCAAGCTAACATCACTCCTATCTCAGTATCTCCCATAATGCAAAACACATCTCCTTGCAGATATGTATAATGTTATGCATTAAGGGAAGGGCCACTACCCAGACTAGTTTTGACCTTTATTGAGGTCTCTTCAGTGGGAGCCAGGCGCAAGTGGAGATACCAGGCAGAAGCATTAGCAAGGTCATCTCTAACTATAGGAGTTGCCAAACGGTGTGCCACCTTTTTATTAAATTACTCTGGATTTAGAGAAAGATGTTGAAAGTTTATTTTCAACAAACTTTCAACATGGATTTGAAAACCAGCAATATGACGTCCAAATGCTTTATAATATTGTATTGTGGAACTTCTATTGTTCAGTCAGATTTTTGTACTATTTTTGTAATGCTACTTAGAAAGAAGCATTCTAGGAGAGATTAAATTTTTGACTAGGTGGTGTAGACCACCCACATTATGCAATATTCACCAGGGGGAGATAAAATTCTGTCTTTTTGTTATGAGAGATTTTTTAAATAGTTCCATCATCTTAATTTACTGTGGCCTTATAGTCATTTGTAAGGATGACTGGAGAGCAATCCTGGGCATGGAAGGCCAACTCAAGGCAGTTAACTCAGAAAAGGTTAACTGCCTAGGTATCAGTCATCATTGTGCTTTAGTTTCAATTGGTCTTTTGATCGTTAATCTATATGAGATTGGTGAAAAAGGAAAACTGATAGCCTTTGGCTATATGATGATATAAAAGAAATTGAGGCCTTTTTTCTCTCTCTCACACATACTATCTCTGTCTTTTCTTACTCCTAATGCCATCAGGCTTTCCTGCACCCCTATACTAACTACTCTAGGCCTATGATGAGCACCCCTTTATTTTTCATCTCAATAAAGGTTGAAATTGGCCTGGATAGTGACTCTTCCCATAATGCATAGCATTATATGTATCTGTAAGGATATGTGCTTTGCATTATGGGATACTAAGAGAAGTGATGTGAAGTATTAGCTTCTATATATGAGTTAAAAATATTTTTTTAAATTTTATTTAATTGTAAAATATAATTAAAATATATATATTTATTTATTTAATTTAAGTCTGCCTGTGGACCACCTGCCCCATCGTCGCATACCACAGGTTTAAGTAGTAAAGGACGGTTGAGTTCTAGGAGCAGTTCTAATACACAACTAATGAAAATTATATAATGTGAATTTTGGCAATTTTAAGTATTAGTTTAATTTTATATTATTACTAAAATCATTGCATATAAAGACATAAGTCAACAGTCATGAATATATTAGGGAATTGTTACCTCACTAGATTTGTCATAGCTAAAATTTCAGGGTCATTTTTATATGGCTTGGCTTCTTGGGAGTCAAATGGATTTATTCCTGACTTCATCAACATATTGGCTAATACCAAATACTTCAGACATGTTGTCCTCCTTGAAAAAAATAAAAAAACTACTAAGTTACACAATGCATGCACTTAAAATTAACAACTTCTTCTGTTCTCTATATAATAAGATTATTTTGCAACAAACAGTATATTTCCATGGCATTATTGCTATGGAATGGCTAATATTTGCTTGCATCTGTGTAAAGTAGTCAGTGTATGTCTGCTGTATGCAGGTTATCATCAATAAAATGACTAGAGTTTTATTATTTAGCATAAATTTATTTTCTAAGAAATAAGCAATATTAGCATGGTGATAAATGTTGAAGCTCTAATTATTATATTTTGATAACCCGCTACAATTAATTTCATGTATATTATAAATTATATTACAGTAAAAATTTTAAAAAAATGTGTAAGTAGCAAAAATAAAATCAAGCTATTCTATGTCCTTTTTACATATGAATTCCTAATTTGCAGTAGAACTATAATTACAGTTAATCAAGTAGTGTATATGCTACAGCATATAGACCTAATAATGACATTGTAAAAATAAAGATTCTAAAGGTAGTCTCACATCTCCAGAGTAACCAAAGTTAACAATCAGTCTTTCGACACTGTGTCAATTTTAGTGAATTGTATTCAGCTCATGGCAACTTATGGGTGTTATACATTGAATGGATAGTGTATGTATATCATTCCTGCATGCACGCACGCACGCACGCGCGCGCGCACACACACACACACACACACAACTGCAGGCCTATAAGCAAATAAATGCCACATGTATGTATGTAGCAAGGGTCAAGAGCAAAGCATGGTGGTGGTTTTTCCCTTCAGTTGTTTCCAGCCCCTAAGTGACTTTATAGGCATTGCCCACAAAATATTCCTGGTGAGATTTTTACATGGTAGTTCACCATTACTTTTCCCCAACTCCCCCCCCCCCCCCCCCCATTTTATCTGGGCTCGGGACCAGCATATAGCTGGGATGTATTCATGAGTGTAATCCAAGTGTGTTCACGGAGCTGATTTGCCTGTTCTGGGAAAAGAAAAGCCTGTGTTTTTAGGTGAAAAAACCCCATACCTCTGTATGAGACCTGGACAACTCACCTTTCATTGAAAGAGAGCAGATAAAGGTTCCTCACGTCACTGACGGGAATAGAACTCAGGTCTTTCCAACCAAAGGGTTTCATCTATACTGACTGAGCTACGGAGGCTCCAAGAGCAAAGTAGTCTGTTGATATATTCTTTTGTGAAGAACTGTAGGTTATAATCATTGAGGAACACAACACTTCACAATAAACTCTGTTCCACAGAACCAAAGCAGATGAAGAAAAAATGAATGAGATTATCAAGTTCAGTGGGTCAGAGTTCAGATGTGACAGGATGTTCCTTGTGTTACTATAGGTGCAGTGGCAATATGGAGCATGATGAATGCCAGTTCTGCTGAACAGTGCTCATGGAAATATCTGTGTAAGACATAATTGTAAAAATTGCCAATCTATGAGAGAGAAATTGAATGAGCTCTTCTGAAAGGCACCAAGAATTCCTGTGCATCTCAATCCTTTCTTGTTCCACACCAACTTCTGTACCCATCATTTCTCATACAATGTCTCCCTGTCCACACAGACTTCCCCTGTTTCCCCATCTAGCTTGTGTTCCTTTTCTCTCACTAACATCACTCATGCCATTCACAAACTCTCCTACAGTAGCTTATTGCTCTCCCACATCACCTCCTATTCAGTGTAGTCATTACTCTCTCTTCCAGTCTCTCCAGCTTACTTGCACCAAATACAGTCATACCCCGACTTATGCAAATCCGGAGTTACGCGGTTTCTTATATGTACGTATTCCCATCCCGCTTCACGCCTCACCACTAGTCATATCTTTCAGGCGCCGGCTGCATTCGTCAGTGTCACACATGCTGTGAACAAGCACTGACATGTTTCGGGCAGTCTCCATTCATGCATGATTTTTATAGTCTAGAAACCTTGCGCTTGTTTAATGTTATGTTGTTGATAAAAATTTTATCACATAAAAGAAGAAGCAAGTCCTATTCTTCTACAGCTAGCAAGAAAAGAAAAACATTGACTTTGGAAACAAAACTTAATATTATTAAGGATTTTGAAGGCAGAATGAAAATTTGTGAGCTAGCAAAGAAGTTCGATCTACAGGAATCCACAGTAAGAACAATCATGAAAGAAAGGTTTACAGATTTTGGAGGACAGATTCCAACGAGGAACGAACTGTAGCCACAAGGCAAAAGGCAAGGAATAAAAAAATCATTAGCTTGCTATGAAGAAATTTTGCGTGACAAGAAAAAGACATTATGCCGTCAGATGAAAAACTACAATTATGATTATATTTCTTAAAAAATATAGGTGTTTTTGTAAACCTTTGGTCACAATTGTATGTTTGTATATATAAATTACATGCAAAATTATACCCAGAGTTACGCGAATTCGACTTATGCATTTTTTGTTGGTCCCACCTACCACGTAACTTCGGGGTTTTATTGTATATTTAAAAACATTTTGTCTCTCTTACAGAGCTTAATCCACCCCACAAATTCATCCTGCACATTCACAAAATGCAGTCCTTTCTCCTTACACAGTTCTGTCTGCATGCCATTCATAAACTTTGCTCCCCATCTCCACTCATCACTGTCATACCTGGGCAACATAATAGGCTGACTACCTTTCCTACCACAGCGTTATCTTTTACTCTCCTCAACGACTACCTAATATCAACTTCACTACCATTACCAACTCTTTTGCTTGCTTACTCTGCATATCACATACTACCTCCGCATCTTTTCATTCACTGCATATTTAATAATTGAATCCCCATACAGAGCCACTGCTGAATCATTCGCTACCTCTTTCACTTAACCATCTTTCATTCCAATCTTCCTCACTCTTCTGTGCATGTCCATAATTTTTCCCATTTCACTCCACATTTCCTTTATCTCTTGCCTCATCTTCAACAATTCTGCTTTCACTTTGATTTTTATCAGAGCAAGTGAAACAATCATGTCTTTAAGTACCTTCTCTCTGGCATTCGCACTCTGATTTCGTTCCACGCCCTCTATCTTACAGTTAGTTGCCTATCTTTCTTGCATGCTACTTTACCATTACCTTCAACCACCTCTTTCACACTCTCATTCATTTTTTTTTTCACAACTGCTGACTGCTTCAATTCCATTCATTCTCCACAACAATGTTGATTTCACACTTTTCACCATTAACATTCATCACATAATTTTCCTGCTTCCCACGTGTCTTGCATTTCTTGCACTCATTCAGGAACTTCCAACACACCCTTGCTTTCATACCATAATCCATTCTTCCTTGGGAAAGAATACACACACACACACACACACACAGTGCACAATATATGCACAAAACCTATTACTGTATAAGCACCTATTACTGTATATACAGTAATAGGTGGCACCTATATACAGTCCAGTCCACATGTGCTGAACTGACTCCTCTCAACCTATTTCATTCCATTTACCTTTTGTGCTTTAAGACAGTTCCCACCCACACCAACCAATTATATTCTTGTTCAATCCCTGACCCAAGTGCAAGTAAGTGATGTGTGTGTGTGTGAGTGAGTGATAAAAATCAGACTAGGTGAAACAATCAAGATTCCATCACCTAATCATACAAGGACACCAAGTTAAGATTTTACAATCATGCCATTTTGAATTCTGTCTATAGAAGGCTTCCTGCTGCTGTGCATGCATACACATGCATAGCTTATATCCTTGTGCTTGTGAAAAGGACCAAGGTGAAATATTCACTAATAATAGCTTTAAAATTTTCACTATTTTCTCCCTGATATCTGTTTCTTCAGTAAGCAAAATACATGAGTGGTAATTAGTTTATAAGTATCTATAACATGGTCTTTTTTTCCTGGAGTGTCTCTAACTTTTTAAGTCCACTAATAAAGTTCTGGATTTTTCTATTAGACAGTATAAGTTGCAGACAACTTATACTGCAAGAATTCCTGGATAAATCAATCACGTTTTCTTCAGGTTTTGCTAATGGGTCTCTAAGGGTTGGTTCTTGTTTTCAAATGCTTTAATTTTTTTTATCTCCAATAATGTCTGCATATTTGAGACTGTTTACTGCTAAAAGAGGTCCAACCCTGGTTCTTTTTGAAACTTTTGTACATATTTTTGAATATGATAATCATTTATATCTATCCTATTTCAAGGCAAATGGCAATCATTCCTCTTTAAAATCTCCTGTATTACTCTTGTGTGCTGAAATGAAGATATCGTTATCAACAATAACACAGTCAATAAGACTTTTTCTTGCCGCTTTCTCTCCAAGTGAATTTCTGCACAGCTTGAAGATGGAATTATTGAGTAGTCAGTCCATGTCCTGAACAGAAATCTTGCAGGCATTTACCATTATTATTGGCTTTGTTCTTTTCTCCAAAGTTTCTAAGAAATATTTCTACATGACAAGTACTAAATTCCTACTATTCTGTAAAAATTCGATGTTGCCAAAATAAATTATCTAAAAACATTGACTTTTTATAGTAGGAATTCATCTAAATTTTCTTGTAAAAATGTAGATTTTAGTTCTCTATGTAAAGCTATCTGTATAAAGAGCAAAATAAACCCAAAGGGAATTAACTCGCTCATTGTTTAAGAAGGGATATAGAAGTATTGAAACCAAGATCATCGCCCGAAATTCGGCATGTCTTTTGAAGATTGGTTGCAAGACCCATCAAAGGTGACCTTCAAGGTCAATAATGAAAGGGCGCAGCACGAATCAAAAAGAAAGGCCCGCAGGCAAGATTTAGGCAGTAAAGGGAGGAAGTAAGATTGCCGGCGAATTTTCGAGAAACATTATACAGGGTTCTCCAAACTACTAGCAAGACTCGCATGGGGATGCTAGGGGTACCAAAAACTTAATCAAAGGTGCAAGGACTCTGGTGTTTAAAAGGGTTGGTTCGGAGATGTGAAGGGCTTCCTTTTCTTCATCCTGAGTGAACCATTCATGAGAGAGGACCCCAAGGTGTAAGTTCCGAGGGGAGCATGGAGAGACCCATCCACCAAAGTCGTTCCAGTCACAGCCGAAGATATCCGGAGGCGATAGTTGAGAAATCTTGCCGTAAAGGTCTTGTAGTCGAATAAGTGTGACCAGACCTATGCAGAAATCCTTTGCCGGGAAGTTCAAGACACCGGAACGCCTACCCTATATCCCGCCTGCTGCTACGACTATTCATCGGTGCCCGGTGTCGCTTCGAAGAGAATTCCAAAACATGGAACGGAGGAGAGAAACTCCACTCAAGCGCCGGAATAAGGAAAGAAGGACGGAAGACATACAAGATAGGAAGAGACCCATTTGAGCCTACATATTCATTTATTGTTTATGAATTAAGAAAGAATTCCCTATCGCACTGTTAAATTGTCTAGTTTAAAGAGATAGTATTTAGAGCAAATGTGTGTAATCGCAAAATGAATGAAGCATGAGTGCAGTTAATTTCCCTTGGAGAAAATGTTGAGCTGTTGAAATTTCTTTAATAAATTATAGGTGTACTTACGATTGAATTACACATGTAAGATAGGAAGAGACCCATGTGAGTCTATACATTCATTTATTGTTTGAAAATTAAGAAAGAATTCCCTATCAAACTGCAAAATTGTCTAATTTAAGGAGATAGTATTTAGAGTGTTAATATTTCTCGTAAATGTGTGTAATCGCAAATAAGTGAAGCATGAGTGCAGTTAATTTCCCTTGGAGAAAAGATTGAGCTATTGAAATTTCTTTAATTGATTATATGTGTACTTATGATTGAATATTGTAATAGTGTATGTTCCTGCTATCGTATCATTGGAATGTTTGAAACTCAATGAGGTGGGTTGTATAAATATAATTGCCTAGATTATGATTAAATGTTTGAAAGGAATGAGATTCTGAGAGATATATTTGTATACATGTATGTTGTATTTTGATTGATGCTAAATTAGGAATGTCAAGTGCAACTAACGATTTCATGTTATAGGTATAACTTCCTGATATTTGTATTATAAAGTATGCTTGTTGAAGGTCCAACTAAGTAAGTGCGAGAGAATTTAATAGAAACCAAGTTGAGTGATTGAGAAAGACTAAGAATTACCTTTCATAAATGAATCATGTGATCATAGGTGATATGTATAATTATTTGTTCAGAAATTAAACTTGTTGTTATTGTTGATAAAAAAATAGTTGTCTGATTCAATCTTTTTGCAATGCACTGATTCAAAAAAAAAAAACTATTTTGGACCTGATGGCAGAACCCCAATGATTAGTATTCTAGTAGTAAGACTTATACGTTGGTTAGACATAACTGGTAATTAATTTACGGAATTAACAACGCATATGAAGTATATTAATTAAAGATACTTTAATGAATCACTTCTATATTTCGGCAATGTCACATTGCCATCTTCGGGAACATAAAGATATGGTATGTGCACTAAGGAACTAACAAAGCAAATGAGGAAGAAAGTAATAAACTAATTCTGTTCCTAAAGTCCTAATGGTGCCCTCTTGCGGGCTAATTTGGTGTCTTGGCAGTTGGGCTGAAGTTCTCATAATGAAAGTCTCCCAGATTTGGGGCAGTTTCATGCACCCAAATTTGTTGAGGTTAGGAACGTTTTTTAGAGCTGCTGAAGATTCTTTGAATAATCTTTCGTATTTAAACTTGCTGCGATGGATTATTTTTGTTTTCTTCCAACGTATTTTATGGTGGGTATCTAAGGCATGGTCTGCCAACCCAGAGCGGCTGTACTGGTGAAACCGGATGTAGTCTTGGTGTTCTGAAATCCTGATATTTGTTGTTCTGCCTGTTTGGCCAAAGTAGGACGTAATCACCAAAGCTGATAAGGGAAGCGCCACTGTGGTACTCAATCAAAAAGACTACAAAGGTAAGCTAAATTCTTTAATACGAGACCGTACTACTTACCTCCCCATTGAATATAATCCGACCAACTCTCAGATTAGAACTATCCACAGACTCCTTAAGAAAGTCACTTCTTGGCCTGTGGAAGTCACCAACAAACTTAAAAATTATAACTGTAGACCCCCCCCGATTATATGGACTCCCAAAAATACATAAACAAAATGTGCCATTGCGTCCCATAGTGGATGGCATTGATTCCCCCACATATAAAATAGCCAAACATTTAGCCAAAACGCTCACACACTACACTGGCAACACACCATCACACATAAAAAAACTCAGCCCACTTTAAAGCCAGTATAGAAAACCTCACACTCCAATACACTGACATAATGGTCAGTTTTGACGTCTCCTCCCTATTCACTAATGTCCCACTCAAAGAAACCCTTGAGCTCATCCAAGCCAAGTTTCCTCCCGATATCTCAGCCCTATTTCAGTTCACAATGAACTCAGGCTATTTCGTTTGGCAAGGAAAGTTCTACAAACAGATAGTGGGGACAGCCATGGGTTCACCACTTTCCCCACCCTTGGCCAATTTCTTTATGGAGACATTTGAAGAGAAAGCCTTAAACTCCGCCCCACAAAAACCCACCATTTGGCTTCGTTATGTGGATGATGTGTTTGCTATTTGGCCACATGGCTCAGACACACTCCACTCCTTCCTAACACACTTAAACAACCAACATCCCAGCATCCAGTTCACCTTAGAAAAAGAGGAAAACAACACCCTCCCCTTCCTAGACACTTTAATCACCCGCCAGCTTGATGGATCTTTGGTTTTCTCTGTTTACAGAAAACCCACCCACACTGGCAGATACATTCACCAGCAATCCCACCACCCCCCCTCACAACAATATGGGGTGATGAAAACACTATATAACAGGGCAAAATTAATCTGCTCAGATGACAAGGCCCTGACTATTGAACTAAACCACATCCTCAACACTTTCTTAGCCAATGGCTATAACCCCAAAAAAATCCAAAAAATACTAAAACCTATAAACCACAACCCCCCTCCACAATAAAGACTACACCAAGTCTATCACTATCCCCTACATCCAGGGCACCTCTGAAAAAATAACTAATATCCTCAAAAAATATGACCTTACTTCCTGTTACAGACCATATAAAAAGTTGGCATCCCTTATCCGCTCTACCAAAGACAAACACTTCCCCTAGACCTACCTGGTGTATACCAGGTCCCTTGCAGCTGCAAATTGTCCTACTTTGGCCAAACAGGCAGAACAACAAATATCAGGATTTCAGAACACCAAGACTACATCCGGTTTCACCAGTACAGCCGCTCTGGGTTGGCAGACCATGCCTTAGATACCCACCATAAAATACGTTGGAAGAAAACAAAAATAATCCATCGCAGCAAGTTTAAATACGAAAGATTATTCAAAGAATCTTCAGCAGCTCTAAAAAACGTTCCTAACCTCAACAAATTTGGGTGCATGAAACTGCCCCAAATTTGGGAGACTTTCATTATGAGAACTTCAGCCCAACTGCCAAGACTACCAAATTAGCCCGCAAGAGGGCACCATTAGGACTTTAGGAACAGAATTAGTTTATTACTTTCTTCCTCATTTGCTTTGTTAGTGCACATACCATATCTTTATGTTCCCGAAGATGGCAATGTGACATTGCCGAAATATAGAAGTGATTCATTAAAGTATCTTTAATTAATATACTTCATATGCGTTGTTAATTCCGTAAATTAATTACCAGTTATACCAATGATTAGTAGTGATTTATGAGTAAATTTTGATGACTGCAAATCTTGGCTAAAATAGGATATAAGTGATTAATTGATCTACTAGGGTATATTCCCCTTTTGCCTATAGGAGAATTTCAGAGGCGCAGTCTTCAATCAAATAAATATCTGGAGATCCCAGCCAAGAAAAATTATACTTAAGGTAGAACAATAAAGAAGGGAAATAATAGAAAACGAATATTAAGTTAAAGAAATGAATATAAGCTTATATATAGGCAACAGAGGTCCCATATATTACAATTCCATTTAAGTCTGCAGCTTGTTTTTATCGTCAGTTGCCTCCTCTAATGACTCACAAAATCCCCACATCCCTGACACACACCATCTAAGGAAGATGTGGAGGAATTTTTAGAATTTTCTCTAAGATCATAAGGCACAAAGACTCATCATTCAATTCCAAATACTGAAATTGGCTAGCAAAACCACTGACAATTACCTGAAATTTCAGAGGTTAATCTTCGCATTTAGCATAATGTTATAGCTACCCCTTCCTTTTTCTGATCAAATTGCCTGAAATATAGCATCTTATAATTTTTATTTAGAAGAATCGCACCTGGTTTAATCTTATTCATCTCAATAACTCCAATTATATCAACATTGTAAATAAACATAGCACTTCTCTGAGTCTTCTAGTTTCTTCTTTACCATTCATACTTTTTAATATCAATGGTACTTATATTCAGTTCTGCTGACACTGGGTGAGTTTCTGAAGTAGAAATTAATATGCAGTTATTATGTAGTATCTCATATATATTTGCAGATTTTTTTTTCAAGTTTCTTGAATCTATAAGACAGATTCTATAAGTTCTTAAATCTGTAACACATTTTGTATATAATGATGCCAGAAGCATCAAGAATAAGGGTGAGGAGTTTATAGAATGGGTTAACTTAACATGGGCAAAAATTAAACATGAGTGAACCATTTGGTTAACAGACAAGAATACACTTACTGGGATACAACATAAAAGTTGTATTAGATACTATTAGATGATAACTCTCGTAGACAGGCTCATACGTTGGTTATGCATTATTAAATCACTTAAGGAGAACAACGTAGAGATACGAATATAAATTAATTACACTTTAATAAATATTTCCGATATTTCGGCAACGTCACGTTGCCATCTTCAAAAGGAACTTACAAAAAAAGGCACATGCACGTAGGCATTACAACACAGTAACTGAGAATGAAGAGATGAAGCTATTGTTCTCCTAAAAGTCCTGATGGTGCCCTCTAGTGGGCTGAGTATGTGTTCTTGGCCGTTGGGCTGAAGGTCTGCTGATGTGAGCCTCACAAATTTGGGGCAGCCGCATACAACCAAATTTGTTGAGGTTTGGAGAGTTTCTTAGGGCTGAGGCTGATTCCATAAATAGTCTTTCGAATTTGTATTTGCTATGGTGTATTACTGTAGCTTTCTTCCACCGTATTCCATGGTGTGCATCCAGAGCATGGTCTGCAAGACCAGAATGGCTGTACTTGCGAAAACAGATGTAGTCCTTGTGTTCAGAAATACTGATATTCGCTGTCCTGCCTGTTTGGCGAAAGTAAGACAGTTTACAGCTGCAAGGGATGTAGTATACACCAGGTAGGTCTAGGGGAAGTGGTTGGTCGTTAGTGGAGCGGATAAGGGATGTTTAGGGCCATGTCATTATAACAGATTAGTTTAGTCCTCTTGTATAGTGTTTTCACCACTCCATATTGTTGTGAGGGGGGAGGTGATGATTGTTGGTGAATGTATCTGCCTGTATGGGTGGGTTTTCTATTAACTGAGAAAACCAAGGTTCCATCAGGCGGGCGACTAGTGCGTCTGGGAAAGGGAGGCTGTTGTTTTCCTCTTTTTCCAGGGTCAACTTGATTCTGGGGTGTTGGTTATTTAAGTGTGTTAAGAAGGAGAGGAGTGTTTCAGAGCCATGTGGCCAAATAGCGAACACATTATCAACGTAGCGAAGCCATATGGTTGGTTTTTGTGGGGCTAAGGCTTTTCTTCAAAGGTCTCCATAAAGAAATTGGCCAAGGGTGGGGAGAGTGGTGAACCCATGGCTGTCCCCTCTATTTGTTTGTAGAATTTTCCCTGCCAAATGAAATAGCCCGAGTTCGTTGTGAACTGAAAGAGGGCTGAGATATCGGGAGAAAATTTAGCTTGGATTAGCTCTAAAGTTTCCTTGAGTGGGACATTTGTGAATAAGGAAGAGACGTCAAAGCTGACCATGTAAACACTATACAACAGGGCTAATCTGTTCTAACGACATGGCCCTAAACACTGAACTAAATCACATCCTCAACACTTTCTCAGCCAATGGCTATCCCCCCCAAAAAATCCAAAAAATATTAAAACCTACAAACCACAGCCCCCCCCACAACAAGGATTACTGTAAATCCATCACCATCGGAAAAAGTTACCAAAATCTTAAAAAAAACATGACCTGATCTCCTGTTACAGGCCATACAGAAAATTGGCATCCCTTATCCGCTCCACTAAAGACCAACCACTTCCCCTAGACCTACCTGGTGTATACCAGGTCCCTTGCAGCTGCAAACTGTCTTACTTTGGCCAAACAGGCAGGACAGCGAATATCAGAATTTCTGAACACAAGGACTACATCTGTTTTCACAAGTACAGCCATTCTGGTCTTGCAGACCATGCTCTGGATACATGCCACAGAATACAGTGGAAGAAAGCTACAGTAATACACCGTAGCAAATACAAATTCGAAAGACTATTTATGGAATCAGCCTCAGCCCTAAGAAACTCTCCAAACCTCAACAAATTTGGTTGTATGTGACTGCCCCCAAATTTGGGAGGCTTATATCAGCAGACCTTCAGCCCAATGGCCAAGAACACCTACTTAGGCCTACTAGAGGACACCATCAGGACTTTCAGGAGAACAATAGCTTCATTCTCAGTTACTGTGTTGTAGTGTCTACGTGCACGTGCCTTTTTTTGTAAGTTCCTTTTGAAGATGGCAATGTGACGTTTCCGAAATATCAGAAATATTTATGAAAGCATAATTTAATTTATATTTGTCTCTACATTGTTCAATTCCTTAAGTGATTTAATAATATTAGATGATAACATCATTTAATAATCTTCTAAAAGAAGAACTGTAACCAACAAGAGCAGATTGGATGTAGGGTTGAGATATGTAGTACATCTGAAGCTATCTGATGTGAGATAAAAATCTACAACACAAAATGTACAGTTAATTTCTGCTTTAGGATGGTGGGACAAGGGGGGGGGGGGGGCAGATATAGATGACATGCATCAGCAGGTTAGCTCAAATGAGTAGAGCATGGGTAATTATTATAGAGGACTTCAACAACAGACACAGAAAGAAAGGAAGACAGAAAAAAGGAAGAAATTTATGCCGCTTGTTGTTGTTGTATGCCATCCAGTCGTTTTCGACTCAGTGATCTTGTGAACAAAGGCGCTCCACATTTCGTTCGGCCTCGTCTTTTCTTTCAGCAATTGTAAGTTCAAGTTCGTCCAACTTTTTTGCAGTCTTCTCTTTTTGATACTCTCAATATTCCCCAACATAACTGCCTTTCCAATGATTCATCTGCTTACGCAATATGCCCAAAGTAGATTAACTTCTTTTTAGCAATCATTGCCTCCAAAGATCATTCTGACTTTATACTTTCATTTTCTTTCTTCTTAATGATCCAGCTTTCACATCCATAGATCACTACTGGAAATACCATTGCTTTGACAATTCTAACTTTTGTGACCTTACTAACACTTCTATCTTTCATAATTTTTGTTGGGTTTAACACGGCTATCATTCTTTTAATTTCATCTTCACATTTACTATCGTTTATGAAGCTACTGAGAAGTATTTACTTAAAATAGCATGTGATGGAGAGGACCTAGGGTGTGTGAGTCAGATCTGATGAAAATATAAGATTTTTCCAAATGTTACATGTAGTCTTCACATATAGAGGTGGTTAAGCATGTGGAATTTTCAGTAAAGAAAGGATATATGCATAGCCAGTGATGATGACAAACTCAGAGCTGCTTGGAGCAATGCTATGGCATATGAGTCCGCCAGGCGGAGTAGGTGAATAAGCTATTTCAAATTTGTGATCTCCAATTTACCGTTATTGTGAGTATTTTTCCATCGAAATTAACCAGCAAACGGAAACCCAACAGCTGTTATTACCAAACAGCGGAATACTTCAGTACAAACTATAAGTACCTATAGTGTATTAATCCAACTATTCTTCCAATTCTAAATCAGCCATGATGCCTACCATATGCAGCAAAGATGGAGGCATCAAAAGCCAACGACGAACGAACACCACGTGTCCCGCCAGCTCAGTGTCTTCGACTGCCACCAACATACCTACTACGTGCCACAGCTGCAAAACTGGTGTCACAAACAGAAAAAAGGTCATATTCTGCAAGTTCTGTTGCCACTGGTTGCACGCTTCCTGTGCGAAAATTGACGAAGCTACGCAAAAGCTACTTATCGAACTTAACCAGCCATTCTTCTGTTTACTGTTCCTCTCTTCGGTAAAACAACTACTGAACATAGGTAAACGTGTCGAAAACCTCGAACAGCACATCAGTGCTTTAAATGAAACTTTTACCTCCAAAATACGGGCAGTCGAAACTAAGCTAGAACAAATTGAAAACCAGCACAATGCAAGCTCCACTCCGCCAGTAAAAGAACTTTGTGATCTAATCGCAGCAACGGTAAACGACTTGATGGAGGCTAAAACAACAACAAAAAAAAAAAAAACCTCAATGCCATCATTTTGAATTTCCCAACAGAAAACGGAAAATCATTACAAGAGGACATCAACAAACTCGCTGAAGAATGCGACATCGATCCTAAGAATATCGTCAGGTGCTACCGTTTCGGGCCTATAAATAAAAGGAAGAACGGTACAAACTTCCTGTGCCTAGTAAAAGTGACTTGCGACATGCCAACAACCTCACCAGAAATAATAACAGCGATCAACAACAAGTTCAAAGACACCTGCCCCCAAATCGTGCATATGTGCACAACCTGACCTATCATTTGCATAAAAGGAAAAAAGATGCCAGCTTGAAGACAACTCGAAGAAAAACGTCAAAACGGTGATAACAACTGGACCATCGACTACAGACAAGATAAACTGGTGAAAAAACCAAGTGATGCCACTAGCAGCCACCAAGGAGACCAGCATACAGGCATCGCATAGGAAACGTGCAAGACCCATGCGATCCAACACACAAACCCTACACATCCACTTCACCAACATCCGTGGCCTAAACTCCAACCTGAATAGTGTCCACTACCACCTACAGTCTACCAAACCCCACCTACTCTTCCTGGCAGAAACACAAATCTCACCTCCCCACAACACTACTTATCTCAACCTTCCAAACTACTCACTCTTCAACAACTTTCGTTCCAAGAGTGGTGTCTACACATACATCTGCTCTGACATACCTTGCCAGAGAGCACCCAACCTAAAATCACCCAACTTTGGCCTCCTTTGGTTGAAAATATCCCTTTCCCACTCAGTTCAATTCATCTGCTGTCTCTATCGCTCCCCCCAACACAACCAATCACCCTGAGCACTTTAATTTCCTCTCCTTAAAAATTGACTTTCTCCAATCCCACTTTCCCAACAGCAAAATCATCCTCCTAGGAGATGTTAATGTCCACAACACTAGCTGGCTTTTCTCCTCCAGCTGTACAGATCTTGCGGACAGAGATGCCGACACATTTGCCATCACTAATGACCTTACACAACTTGTCCAGATGCCAACCAGAATACCATATAACCCAAACCACTCCCCAAACACTCTAGATCTCTTCCTCACCAATAACCCCCTCCAAATACATAGTGAAAGTAGTGAGCCCCATGGCAATTCTGACCACAACCTAGTGCTCATTTCCTCCCCCATGCAAAACATTTACACAGACACTCCCACACGAGAGTAGTTTGGCACTATAACAGTGCCAAGTGGGACAGCCTCCGCAACTTTTATGCCGCATTCCCATGGTTGGACTATTGCTTCCGGCCTTCCAACCCAAACATATGCACTGAGCTTATTACCAAAGTAATCCTCATTGGCATAAATACATACATTCCACACAGTACCCTGGTTCTCCAAAAGATGTGCCAAGGCTGTAGAGATGAAACACCAGGTCATACCACAACTGGCTGAAATCAAGAACCCCATCCTCCTTCAAAGCTTACACCGAAGCCCGTAATAAATGCAAAAAAACAATCAACACTTCCAAAACAGAATTTGAAAGAGCAAAGAGCAGGAAACTAGCAGCCTGTCCAAATGGCAGCCGAGCCTTTTGGTCTCTCGCCAAAGCAATTGGCCGTAATTTCTGCTCAACACTATTCCCACCCCTATTACACTGCTATGGCTCTACTGCATCATCACCCACAGAAAAGGCCAATCTTCTGACCTCATACTTTGCTTCAAATGCATGCATAACTGACAATGGTAAATGTCCCCCAACCATTCCAGACACCCAACATACAATGCCCCCCTATATCCTTTTGCCAGGATGAGATCAGAAAAATACTGTCCAAATTAGACACAAAAAAGTCTTCTGGCCCTGATGGCATTCCCCAATTGTTCTGAAAGTTTGCGCTCCAGAACTGACCCCTATGTCATCTATATATATACTCTCCTATTCCACTGGAATCTAACCCATAAACTGGAAATTGGCCTATATTCAGCCCATCCCCAAGAAGGGTGACAAGTCACTGCCATCTACTGTCCTATCTCCCTTACCTCAGTCCTGTCGAAGGCAATGGAAAAAATCATCAATTCCCATCTCCTACACCATCTTGAAGACACTCACCAAATAAATGACTGCCAGTGTGGATTCCGCCACTGCCGATCAACAGGAGATCTACCCACATAGATCACCCATCTCTGGACAAAGGCTATGGAGAGGTTTGGTGAATCTCAAGTGGTTGCACTAGATATCTCCAAAGCCTTTGACCAGGTCTGGCACAAAAGCCTACTAGGCAAACTACCATCATTCGGTCTGACCCACGGCTTCTGTAGGTGGATCGACAGACGGCTCCCTATCCTCTCACCACTCAATTAATGCTGGGATTCCCACAAGGTTCTGTCCTCTTCCTGCTATATATCAATGACCTACTGCAATTGACCTCCAACCCAATACACAGTTTTGGGTTGGAGGACGACAGCACACTACACTCTTTGTTTGCATTTGATAAACCTTACCCTAAACAACTCACCTCAACCTACAGAATATCAACAGAACAACCTACCACCGCGACCCTCAACTCCAATCTCCAAGCCATCCTCCAATGGGGTTCAGATAACCTCATAAATTTCAATGCAATAAAACCCAGTTCTGTACTATTTCCCATAAAAAAGAACCATTTTTTCCCAATATCCTTTTTAATGATACCCAAATCTCCAGACAATTTGAGATCTCACTCCTTGGAATCACCCTTACATCAAACCTCTCCTGGCAGAAACATATCGTAAACATTGCATCCTCAGCCTCAAAAAAACTAGCATTCCTCTTTCGCTCAAGACGTTACTTCACCAAGAATAGCTATTAACATTATACAAGTCACAAATCCTCCCAACTATTGAATACTGCTCTCACATATGGGGTGGGGCCCCAAAAAGCTCTCTCAAAATGCTCGACTCAATACAGAGGAGAGCAATTAGACTTATCAATGATCCATCCCTTACCAACTCCCTCCTCCCCTCTTTCACACAGACATATGGTCTCTGCAGTATGTATATTCTACAAATATTTCCATGAGAAATGCTCACTGGAAATATCATCAATAATTCCTCTGCTCAGTACTAAACTCATTGGAACACGTACAGCTGCTGCACAGCATCCCTTCACAGTTCACCTAGAAACAAACAGGACAAGTTTCTTTTCCTCTTCCTTCATCCCTGCAACTGCTGCACTGTGGAACAGTCTCCCAAGGAATACAATTTAAAGTCATTCAAGATCAAGGAATGCTTGAGGAAAGCAGTATCAGATTGCATACCTACCATTAGAAGGATAACGAGGTGGTAGTAATATGGATGAAAAGCAACATCAACTAGTTGCGGGGGAAGGGGGGGGAGCCACGTGGGAAATATAAAAGAGAAATACAGTAAATTATCAGCATCGTAAGGAATGTAAAAGCGGATGAAGAGGAAATTAGCAGAATTCCCAAAGAGGTCTTTCAGCTGTGCCATGATAAAGTACCTGAAAGAACTCTTTACTTGACTCTCTATCTAGAGAGCAAAAGAATAATTATGGAAGGATAACTTCAGTGAATAAATATGGTGTGATGGGACAAGAACTGACTGAGATGGAGGTATACGAACTGAAGGTTTAGGATATTAAGAAATCTTAATGCGAGATCGTGTATCTGTGTGTTACAAGAGTGGGGGGGGGGGGGGTTCCATTAGGTAAAGGAGGCTCCAAGTAAATCAGAAAATGACAGACTGATTATTATCTCAGGTAATGGAAAATTTGGCTAAGGGCAGATTCAGGAATAGGTGGAGAAGAATATAATACTCTATGGGTGGCAGTATTCTAGGTTTCTAATGGGTTTGAAGTCTTGTCATAAAATTTACTACCTTTCAACATTAAAGTGACAGATAAGAAAAATGGTCACACTGTGATAGTGTTAGATTTTGCAAAGGAATGTGACGGGTTATTGCATGGAATCCTATTACATAAATTGGAGCAAGTAAGGATATACATGGTAAAGAGTATGGCTGGAGGACAGACATCTGAGAGTAGTGTATTGTGGAAAAAAATCAAGAAGGGAGAATGAGTGGTGCATTTCAAGGTTCTGTACTTCTGAAGTATATGGTTTAATTTGTACATTAATAGCAATGGAATGATTTTGATATCCAACTGTTTGCCAATAATGCTAAAAATGCAGAGACTTTGCATGATGATTTAAATACACTGACAATTTTGGGAAACAGTCATCAAATGAGTATAAGATGTGCATTACGTAGATGGAACTGGATGGCAAGAAACTGATGAGGCTAGTTGAGGGAATATTATAGACAAAGAACCAAGTTCAAAGGAAATAAGAGCTCAAAGGATCACCTGAATTTACTTTTGGTAGGATGGTATGAAACAAAGTAGTGTCCAGAGTATATTTGGTCACACATTTCATCTATTAACAAATCAAAACTTTTCAAAAACTTGTCTAATAATAATAAATATGGCATAATATACTTCAGAAATGATTTAGGATACTGTAGAAATAATTATTTATTAATACTTTTTTTGGTCTCACAATTTGAGGCTTCATCAAAAAAAGTATTAGATTATGTTACTACTCACTGTTCATTACATATTGTAACTAGTACTGTTCAATTTCTTTACAGAAAATAGTTATGAATTACACAAAGCACTGAAACTAATTACTATTATAACAGCTATATTATAATTACTAATAGCTATTATTGTTTGCATTGAAATACCATATCCATTTGCTACATCTGCCATATGTGATAGCTAATTGGTAAAGACAGCTGGTTGTAATCACTGGTATCTTTTTTTAAAGCTTTTTTTTTAAAAAAAAAAAACTAATAAATGTGCCATTTACCGTAAAACCATTCCCATTTTTTTTTTCTTTTAGATATCTGACAGTGAGTGTTTTGCTCAATTTTTGTTCATTTTTATCTTGTCTTGTTTCATCCTATGTGAAATATCATCCTCTCAGTCATTCACAACTTTGTGTAGTTTGTGTTTGACATTACAACAATGTCAAGTAGAAAGATCTCTGTGAATTTTACTCCTCTTCCCATGGTCAGATTCAGAATCAAATAATTGTTGCAATCTTATTACAGAAATTATCCATGTTGGGATGGAGGTTTTTATCTTCACTTTGTTTGAAATTCCAACCCTATATCCAAAGTCATAGTTTTCCAAAAAGTGTGCAAGGGCAGTCAAAATAAATAAATAACAAAATAAAAATTGCTTATTGGGAGTGGCTTCAAATAAGAACTTAACTGCAATACTTGCAAAACCATCAATAAAAAAGCTAAGTCTGACTTTGATAGGAAAAAACTTAGAAAACGCGCCACCTGTATTAATGGAAACTGTGTCATCTGGTCTCTCGCAAGAGCTGTTGTGTGTAACTTTTGTCCATCTGTACTTCCACCTTTTTCTCAACCAAATGGTAGCACTGCAACATCACCCAAAAGTAAGACTAACCACTTAGTACCATTCTTGAAATTCAACTCCTACATAGATGAAGGCAAATCACCTTCTTCACCTGGAACAGTGCATCACATAACTCCTGTAACCTTCCATCAGAAAGACAGCAGATGAATCATTAACAACATGGATACCAAAAAGGTTTCCAGAACTGAGGGAATCCCACCACTTGTGCTCAAGAGATATACTCCTGAAATAATATCTGTTGCTATTCACTCTATGGCATCAAAGCAATCTCACATACAACCAATTTCTAAAAAAGGTGATAAGTGGCTACCATTCAACAATCAACCTACAGCTCTCACATCAGTGTTGTCCATGGTATGTAAAAGGTCATCAATGATCGACTTCTTTAAACTAAACATATTTGGTCATTTATAATTAAAATACAATTTTATTTAATGCTGACCATAAAAACAAAACTTATATTATAGTCTACCAGTTTTGCCAGCAGACTGTCGCTTTTTCAAGGCGTTTATGAAAAGACATAAAAACTAGTAAATGAAAGGAACATAAAAAATGTTGTAAACCAAATAGTAGCTAAGGTCACACGTTCGGATGACAGAGAGGACTTATTGTTCTTATTCATTATCACGCATGCGTGTTTGTTGTAAACGTGTAATGTGATTACTGGCTAGCTATAGTTCAGCTTGATTAAGAGAGAGGATAAGGTTTTTCCACGAACTGCTTAGAATTACACCTTGCTTTCTGTTGAGGTTTCCGCCGGTTATTGACACTATTGTGGCTTCCTTGAATAAACGATGTCTGTAGTCGTCATCAAGATATGGCATGGAGCTGTTTTGCCACTCTATCATGTGGTTAAACGTACAGAAATGATGTGCTAAGCCGGAAGAGATACTTCCGTTGTGGTTTACATCACCATGTTCTTTTTGTCTGATTTTTAAACTGCGTGAAGTTTGTCCTATGTAGGCAAGACCACAGGAGCAGGGAATGTAATATACTCCTGGATATTTGTAGAAAGGTACCTTATCTTTTGGGGATCCTAAAACTTGTCTGATGCTGGTGGTTGGTTTGAAGACCACTCTGATGTTGTAGGCTCTTAGTATTCTTGCTATTTGATAAGAAATTGACTTGATGAAAGGGATCACTACAGTAGAAATGTGCTGGGAGTGTGATTCCTCTTGTCTGGAGTTGTCACTGTATAGATATTTTTTATGATGTTTTGAGGATATCCATTTTGTGATAATGTGTTGGCTATTAGTGAGAGTTCAGTCTGAGTATCCTCCTCTTCTGATGTAAACTTTCTGGCCCTATATTTCAACATGTGGATAATGCTCAGTTTGTGTGTCTTGTGATGGTTTGAAGTATAATGAAGATATCTTCCAGTATCTGTGAGCTTTCTGTAAATAGATAATTTGACACTGTTTGATTGTTTCTTTATCAAAATGTCTAAAAAATGCAGTTGGTTGTTGTTTTCCAGTTCCAGAGTGAATTTTATCTTGTTATGCATTGAGTTGATTTTATCCACAAAAGATTTTCGGTTTTCTAAGCTGTCTTGCCATATAATGAAGATATCGTCAACATATGTACATGGTCTTGGGAAGATTGTGGAGAGAATTTCTTTTTCAAGTTTTTCCATGAAAAGGTCTGCACAAAATGGTGATAGTGGGCTTCCCATTGCTAGGCCTTCTAATTGTTGGTATATGGTGTTGTTAACCTTGAAGACATTAGATTGAAGGCAGTGTCTAAACATCTGTGTGATGTCTAGAGGAAAAAGATCTTGGATGATGTTTATTACCTCTTCTACTGGTACATTGGTGAAAAGGGATACAACATCTAGACTGGCTAGCATGTCTGTTGGTGCAATCTTAATGGCTTGGAGTTTATTTACAAAATTATTTACAAGGCCTTCTAATTGTTGGTATATGGTGTTGTTAACCTTGAAGACATTAGATTGAAGGCAGTGTCTAAACATCTGTGTGATGTCTAGAGGAAAAAGATCTTGGATGATGTTTATTACCTCTTCTACTGGTACACTGGTGAAAAGGGATACAACATCTAGACTGGCTAGCATGTCTGTTGGTGCAATCTTAATGGCTTGGAGTTTATTTACAAAATGTTGACTATTCTTGATATAGGATTCTGTTGATCTTATTTTATTATTTAATAAGTTTGAAGATGCTTTGCCAAAAGGTAGGTTGGTGATGATCTTCCATCAACGATTGAATAGAGAGGTATATCCTGTTTATGTATTTTAGGTGTCCCATATAGTCTTGGAGTGATAGGATGTGAGGATTTTAGTGTTCTCTTCACTTCTTCTGGCCAAAAGTTACAATTTTTGATTAGTTGGTTTGTTTCATTATGATTTTTTATTGTGGGGTCTCTGTCTAGGATCTTATAAGTGGAGTTGTCTGAAAGTGAAACGTTTAACTTATAATAATCTTTAGAGTTAAGGATAACTGTAGAATTTCCCTTATCAGCCTTTGTAATAATGATATCTTTGTTTTTCTTCAAGTTGAGGATTGCCTTTCTATCATAAGGAGACGTTTTGAGAACAGGTTGTTTGGCTTTGGCTAGGATTATCGTACTTTTGAATCTAATAGTGTTGGCTACGTTTTGCAGAAGAGGAGGATACTCAGACTGAACTCACACTAATAGCCAACACATTATCACAAAATGGATATCCTCAAAACATCATAAAAAATATCTATACAGTGACAACCCCAGACAAGAAGAATCACACTCCCAGCACATTTCTACTATAGTGATCCTTTTCATTAAGTCAATTTCTTATCAAATAGCAAGAATACTAAGAGCCTACAACATCAGAGTGGTCTTCAAACCAACCACCAGCATCAGACAAGTTTTAGGATTCCCAAAAGATAAGGTACCTTTCTACAAATATCCAGGAGTATATTACATTCCCTGCTCCTGTGGTCTTGCCTACATAGGACAAACTTCACGGAGTTTAGAAATTAGACAAAAAGAATATGTTGGTGATGTAAACCACAACGGAAGTATCTCTTCCGGCTTAGCACATCATTTCTGTACGTCTAACCACACGATAGAGTGGCAAAACAGCTCCATGCCATATCTTGATGATGACTACAGACATCGTTTATTCAAGGAAGCCACAATAGAGTCAATAACCGGCGGAAACCTCAACAGAAATCAAGGTGTAATTCTAAACAGTTCGTGGAAAAACCTTATCCTCTCTCTTATCAAGCTGAACTACAGCTAGCCAGTAATCACATTACACGTTTACAACAAACACGCATGCATGATAATGAATAAGAACAATAAGTCCTCTCTGTCACGCGAACGTGTAACCTTAGCTACTAGTTGGTTTACAACGTTTTTTATGTTCCTTTCAATTTGCATTTACTAGTTTTTATGTCTTTTCATAAACGCCTTGAAAAAGCCAGACAGTCTGCTGGCGAAACTGGTAGACTATAATATAAGTTTGTTTTTATGGTCAGCATTAAATAAAATTGTATTTTGATCATCTGCTTTATTTGGAGAACTGTCAACTAATCAATGACCGTCAATATGGATTTTAACAATCAAGCAGATCTCCTGGCCTACATCACTGACCCCGGGACACATGCCATGAAAACGTTTGGAGAAACCGGTTCTGCTGCAATTGACATATCCATGCATTAAATAGGATCTGACATTGAGAGTTTCTCAGCGAACTGCCATCTTATGGTCCGCCTTCTTCACTTTGTAGGTGGATTGCCAGTTCAGTTTTCTCCTGGTTGGTCACCAGGCATAATGGTCAAAGGAATTCTATTTAGATTTTTCTGTTAATGAAGATATTCCTCGGAGTTCGGTTATTTCAACAAATCCTCTTCCTTATATACACATATGATCTTCTCTCATTGACATTAAATCTTATCCACAGATTTTCTAGTGATAGCACTCTCCAGTCATCCTACTCATACAATTAACCTTGCAGTGCAAAAACATAAGCTTCAAGATCATCTACGAAAAATATCCTAACACTGATCTTCAAACTATTCTGTGCACCAACAATAATAACCAGGTCATCTTCAATGCTTCCAAAACACAGTTCTGTCTGTTTTCTCACAAAAAAGAACATGGTTCTTTTTCACTTACTTTTTGATAATGCTCACCTTAACAGTCAAGAATCTCTCTCTCTTCCTGGACTGACTCTCACATGCAGTATTTCCAGGCATATTCACATGACTTGTATAGCATCTTCAGCTTAACTTGGCATAAATTTCATCCAAGACATTCTCTCTTTCTTGGTTACAAAATTTCTTTAAAAATCCAGAAGAAAGCAGTTTGATGACACCCCCCACCCACACACACTCTCTTAGAGACTCTTCAACTTTTGTTTTATAGATGGTCAGGTTCTGCATATGCAGTATTTCCATGGTCAATGTTCAACACAACTACCATCCATTAAGTCTTCCCCCTCCCCATTTCTACTAAACCTACAGGAACATAAGCAGCTGCTGCTCAACATATTGTTTACAGTTGAACACAGACTCACTGAACTTGTTACTTTTATTCCATCTATCTCAGTTGTGTGAAACAGACTCCCCCATGAAGTATTTCCTAAGGACTACAACTTCTAGATGTTCAAGAATATCAACAGATTACTATGTTCTTGAAATGCAACTTGCACACCATTTATTTGCTTAAAACCTTGTGGCTTCATCATATGTAGGAGTGATATATATATATATATATATATGTATGTGTGTGTGTGTGTGTGTGTGTGTGTGTGTGTGTGCACGCACTTATATATATATATATATATATATATGCATGTCTTCCTTATTATTCTTTATATTCTTTATATATATATATATATATATATTCTATATATATGTGTGTGTGTGTATATATATATGCACATGCACACACACCGTCTATTTTTTTATTTTATTTATTTATTTTTTTTTTTAATTTCATGCATATAACAGACAATTAGGAAGAAAACTAACAGTCCACTGAATGGGATCTGGTGTTTGTATATTAATGCCTTGTATATCTGACATGAAACATGGTATGAAGAGACGTTGCATAAGAGATTGACAAGTTCACTAAAGTTTGATGGCCAGTTATCATATATTCCATATCATTTACCAAATTAAAGATGAATATTTAGTGCTGTTAAATGACATGGAACCTACAAATATTAGCATTAGTGAGATTTGGCTAATAGAATGAAATACCTCACAGGAACAGAATATGAGAGATACAGGGTATTTAAAAAGGATGGGGGGGGGAATAATCACTGCAGATGAATTAAATCCAATCAGAGTAGAGATCCTGAATGGCAGAGGTTCTAGCATAAATAATATTGGCACTGAATTTGAGATTTTGGTATGAAGTAGAAATGAAATTAACAGGAAACAAACAGGCTCATTTGAAGAGAACTGTAAACAGCATAGGCAATAGAGACAATAAATCTTATTGATACAAGTAAGACTATCAATTATGGATGATTTTAACCATTCTATGCATAAGGCAGGTGGTTAATATACACTGTGAAGGTCATACCATGCAAAAAAAAAAAAAAAAAGATTACAGCAGTACTAAAAATAGTAACAAATAGTAATAAAGTGATAAATAAGTAAATAATATGATAATATGTACTGTACAAAAAAAGCAAATTAGAAAAAAATTATAAATTTCATTATCTACACAAAAAAAACAGAATTCATAGTCAACTGTGATTAAATGAGGTGCTTAAGGGTCAAAGCTGTATAACTGAGAGGAGACCTCCACATAGCCTTTAAAGGAATGCAGAGAACCGACCAGGGCTTCTGACCTAATGTCCAATCCTCACCTTCTTGTGGTGCACCCTGTTGGGTATCTACTTTGATACTGAACGAACGAGGATGGGCTGGCAATTTGGGATTTAGCCGACCAAATTGTATTCTTATTGGTTAAACCAAAATAAAAAATGATGGTACAACATGACAAAATTTCATGCCGGATGGGGCGTTGCCCGGTTAAACAAGGCCCCCGTTGTTTTCGCCAGGGAACCAGAGCGAACAGCGAAAAGTCAGCTACTGGAACAAATCTGAAAACAAACCCCAACTCAACATCACCAGAGTTAAAGATCGGTACTATCAACGTAAGAAGCCTGAATGGCAAAGAAATGGAGCTAGCTGAGGAATTAGATAAGTACCAGATCGACATAATAGGGGTGACTGAAACAAAAAAGACCAAAACTGGTGAGATCTTTCTGAGCAATAAATACAAAATGTTATATTCAGGTAATGACAATCAAGGAAAAGAAGGAGTAGCCATAGTATTCAACACAAAATACGAGGCTAATCTCTTCTTGAATGGCAGTCAGTCTCAAGTAGAGTAATGTGGGCAAATATGAGAATGGGGAACTGGACAATGAGACTTATTTGTGCCTATGGTCCCACAGAAGGTTCTACTAAGGTAGAAGTGGAGGAATTTTTTGAGGCTTTAGAAAAAGCAACTGACACAATGAAAAAGAAAAAGTTGGTCCTTGTTGGGGATCTAAATAGCAGAGTAGGAAATGATTGTCAGACATACAAAAATATTTTGGGAAAATTTGGAGAAAAGAGCAAAGCTAATAATAATGGCAAATATCTGTTGGATTTCTGCTCAGGACATGGACTGGTTATTACTAACACCATGTTCCAACATAAAAATGTGCACAAATTCACATGGAGAGAAGAGGAAAGAAATAAGAAGAAAAGTCTCATCGACTATGTTATTGTCGATAGTGATGTTTTCTCCCTGGTGCAGGACACCAGAGTGTACAGAGGATTTGAAATTGGAAGTGATCACTGTTTAGTCTTGAGCAGGATAAAATTGAATTTCTTATCGAAAAGAATAACATGTAAGAAAGTTTTAAAGCGAATAAAAGTTGAGCAGCTCTCAGATGTAAACTGCAGACTAAACTACACAAATATTATTTAAAAAAAAAAAAAAATGAGAGTTTGAGAACAGCAACCAAACCTTTGAGATTCAGTGGCAAGCCTTGAAGAAAACACTGATTGATTCAGCCAGAGAGGCATGTGGTGAGGTTGTCTGCAAGGATAGAAAAATCAGAACTCCATGGTGGACACAGGAAGTTAAAGAGGCAATGAAGGAAAAGAAGAAAGCATATCAAAAGTTCCTGGCAAATAAGTCAGCTTGTGCTCTTAGAGAATACAGAGACAAATGTAAGAAAGCTAAACAGTGTGTAAAACTAGCTAAACAAAAGTCATGGGAGGACTTTGGCAAGAATATAGAAAATAAATATCAAGAAGGTGGCAAAATAATTTGGAGGTTGTTGAAGAAGCTTAGAAATGGAGGAAAGAGTGCTGTAAAATGAGTTAGAGATGATAAAGGTGACATGAAAACAGGAGAAAAAGATATCCTTGAAGTATGGAGTAATTACTTTGAAAAACTGCTAAATGAAACAAGCAGTGATGACAGCACAGTGATAAAAAACACTGACCAGGCATGCAGTCAGGAATACATATCCATACTTGAAGTAGAAAAAGCCATCAAATGCTTGAAATGTGGAAAGGTAGCAGGAGTAGATGATATTCGACCAGAAATGCTGAAGTATGGTGGTATAAGAATCTTACAGTGGCTGCACTGCATAGTTCAGAAAGCCTGAACAGAGGGACGAATTCCCAATGATTGGAGTAGAGCTCTCATAGTACCCATATATAAAAAGGGAAATAAAACTGAATGTGAGAATTACAGAGGTATTTCCCTACTGAGTGTTCCTGGCAAGATCTATGCAAGTATACTTGAGAAACGGTTGAGAAGAATTGTGGAAGAAAAGCTTGGTGAAGAACAAGCTGGATTCAGGCCAAATAGAGGCTGTCAGGATCAGATCTTCACTTTACGACAAATAGCCGAGAAAGCATGGGAATACAACAAAGATCTATATTTAAGTTTTGTCGATTTGGAAAAGGCATATGACAAGGTGCCAAGAGAGAAGCATTCAATATGCTGCAGTTATATGGTGTCAATGGGGTTATATCAAGCAATACTTAGTCTTTATTTGAGTTGTAAGTCAGCAGTTAGAATTGAAGGAAGTACAGGAAGATGGTTTAATGTTAAATCTGGTGTGAGACAACGATGTACATTATCCCCTCTGTTATTCATTATCTATATGGATCACATTATGAAGGAATGTGGTATTAAACCTGATATCCAAATTGGAGATGTTAATGTCAGCTCTTTGCTTTATGCGGATGATGTTATACTTCTAAATAAATCCGCTACAAGTCTGCAAGATTCTCTGACTAAATTGAATAGCTGTTGTAATAGATATGGTATGAAGGTCAGCAATAAAAAGGAAAAGACAATGAAAATAGGCAGAATCATTGAAAATGTTAACTGTGTTGTGAATGGAGAACCTGTGGAACAAGTAAAACATTTGAGCTACTTAGGCATGATTTTTACTTAAGATGGTAAATTAAATATAGAAATAGACAACAGAATCAGCAAAGCTGGTATGGTGGGAAGTCAATTGAATAAATTCATATGGAATAAGAAAGAAATTAGTCGGAACACTAAATTAGCTGTATACAAGACAGTGTTCAAACCAGTTTTAACTTATGGATCTGAGAGCTGGGTCAGAAGTAAAACACTTGACCAAAGACTAGAGACCGCAGATATGAGAGTCCTGAGAAAGATTAGAGGTGTGAACAGATGGCATCAATGGCAATATCATATTAAAAATGAGGATATTAGGAAAGAACTTGACATTGTCAGCATCCAGGAATGCGTTAGCAGAGCTAATCTCCGGTGGTATGGTCACTTAAATAGAATGGGAGAGGAAAGATTAGCAAAACAAGTGTTCTCTGCCAGGTTGGTAGGAAAACGACCCAGAGGAAGACCAAGATATAGGTGGATTGATACGGTACAAAGTGCCTTAGACAATAGAAATATAAGATCTGATAATGTTGGAGTCTTGACAAGTAACAGACTGATTTGGAGGAAAATTGTAGATAGGAAGTTAGTAATGATGTAATTTTTTCATGTAGTACTGTCATATCCTGTACACCCCTTGAGGGTACATAGCAGGAATTTGATGATGATGTGATTTAATAAATTCTTTGTAAAAAGTTAAAAACATCTGCCTGAGTGTATATGGTTTAGCTAGATTAGTAAAATTTCATTCCTCTCTCATGTGAAGTGCTGGCACTTAACCAGAATATGACAAAATATTGAGATGTCTCGCATTTTTCACATACAGGAGGGCCCTCAGTAAATAAGATTGTATAAGATGACTGTGACCTATGCAAAGCCTAGTAAGAACAACTTCCTCTTTTTTGTTTCTACGTTGAGACTGCCAATGCTTAATCAAGCTTAATTTCATGTAATTTGTTTGTCAGTGCTTCCTACCAATGGATAATTAGCTCTGATCTTATAAGATGTCTGAAGAAGTCTATATGAGATCTTCAAATATGTATATGTATATGAGATTTTCATGGGAAAAGTGTTAAGTTGATTTAGCAACTGCATTTCCTTTAATTCCAATGTGGCTGGGAATCCAGCATAACTGAACATCAATATTAAAGGTCTTCATTTTGTACAACAGCTCTAGCGGCTCACAATGCAGTGGATGTGGATTATACACGGGAGACAAGATGTTCTGTAAAGAACTCATGTATAAATTACACTTTAATATAAGATGATCAACTTCATTCTCATTTAACTCAGAATCTGGTGGTAAATAAATGTAACATAAATGTAATAAGAAACTCCAGAGATACATGAAATGCTACTGCTCACATTAGATGGCCCACAATGCAGTGGATGTGGATTATACACGGGAGACAAGATGTTCTGTAAAGAACTCATGTATAAATTACACTTTAATATAAGATGATCAACTTCATTCTCATTTAACTCAGAATCTGGTGGTAAATAAATGTAACATAAATGTAATAAGAAACTCCAGAGATACATGAAATGCTACTGCTTCCAGAGCAGTATTAAGCTAGTTATATTGGAAAGGAGTATGATTGCCCACTAGGAAAGCCACTCCACCATAAGTTGGGCCATCTCTAGTTCTCTCCTCTCGAACAATAGTAAAATAGCTTAAGGTTATATCCACACTGGGTTTTAAATAGGTTTCCTGTAGACAGAAACAGAAAAGTTTGTGTTTCTTCAGGAGAACACTGATATCATCAATATTATAGCAAAACCCATCACAGTTCCACTGCAGAACTGTTCCTATTGCTTTGGCATTGAATGCTTGTCAAGATATTAAGGGTTTACCTTTGTCAGACTTATATTTATCTATTAATTTAGGGAAGTATAGATAGGCAGTGTCTATCTCTTCTTCTGGAAAAATGTTTAATATGTCATCTGATGTGTCAGAATCATTTGGTGAGTTTACTTTTGTCGATACAAAAATACTTTTTTTTAATGGGGATGTCATGATTGTATATTTTTTATGGTGAGATCTTGCCATAATTTTCTTTGACAAACGAGTTCTCATCAAATGGAATCATTTTTGGAGTTGTTTCTGGAGTAAGACCTTCGGTGGCATGACTGACAAATTCCACAGAGAAGCATTCATGATCATAAAGTTTGGATATGGGAAAATTATCAGATGGTGGAACTGACATACAGATTTCAGTTGCTATTGATATTTTCTCCTTTTCAGCATAAGAAGATGTCAGAATAGGTGTGCAGTGGTGACTAGCTTCTTCTCTGCATCTTAATATGATATATTTGTTTTATCTGATGTCAGAATAGGTGTGCAGTGGTGACTAGCTTCTTCTCTGAGTCCTAATATGACATATTTGTTTTATCTGATGTATTTCTTTTTCATCCTTCCACCTATGGCATGCAAGGGAGTAAACAGGATGATCTCCACGACAGTTGACATATTTAGCTTTCTTTGCAGAGCAAGATTTATTATCATGCACTTTTCCGCCACATTGGGCACAGGTAGTACAGCCACAACATGCAGGTGGGGCAAGCCTGTATTTTTGACCACTGTATTTCAGTGGATTGGAAATGTAAAGCCTAACATGACAATTAAGATAACCTACTTTTACAGATATTGGAGGTTGACGTTAAAAATATGTTCAGAGCATCCAGGCCACGTGGATGAGCCAAATAGACCCAAATAGTGGGTCTATTTGGCTATCAGAGTTTAGATCTCATTAAATGTTTCCATGAAGAAATTAACTTTGGGGGGGGGGGGGGTCCCCTCTATTTGTTTGTAATGATATAATATATTAGACTATGTTGTAATTTCCTTGAAAAATACAGTTATGAGTAGCCAATGTATAAGCCTTACCACCAGACTTACTATAATCCACAAAGACTCCATAGCACTCAAGGCCATTATATTAAGCTGAAATTAAAGCTTTTCGATATCAACTGAACAGATTAGCTTTTCTAAAAAGCTGAGAGAATAATAATAATGTCATCTCTGATGGTGTTAAACTGACACACCAGTTTATTCACCAAAGGCTCCCTCACATATACAGATGCACTAGCTTATTGCCTTTTACATGAACAGATTGACAATACTCACATTCTACCTAACAAAGCTATTTGTGTGATGGAAGAGCTCTCTGCAATGCTGCCCTTTGGACGATCCTTCAGATGTCTCTAATGCATCAGCTGCAAAAAGAATTTCTAAAAATAAAAAGTAGGCATATCAACAAATTTGCTAAACTTCTAAACAGCTCTCTTGTCAAGCCTCAACAATGTCAAGTAAAAACTGTAATAAACTTATCTTCCTTCACCTTCAAACCTGAAGCAGCAATTAATGCATTATCTCATCAAAATTATGCTCTTGCACCTATAAAAATTCCTACAGAAGAAATTATGATTCAGATTGAATGTGGGATTCTCAGCCTTCCTATCTATACTGCCAACAATATCAGACTGGCTGTTGCTAATACAAGCAAAACCTTCAAAAAGTAACTGCCAATATACAGGGTGTTCGGGATAAATTTGACAGTTTCGTAAGGAAAAAGAAAATCTTCTTTGTATCTATTAAATTTAATGAATTGACAAAAAAACATTACAGGCAGAGTTAATTACAATACTATCAACAAGATTTACTCAAAATAACCACCATTAGCATCGATCACAGCTTCAATTCTGCTTCGGAACCTCGAACAAGCTGATGCTACAGTCTCCCTGGGAAGGGCCGCAAAAACTGTTTTAATTTTATCCATTAACTGGGCTTTTGTATTACTGGAAGTGCGATTGGTGTCTTTTTCAACTGCGCCCCATACAAAATAATCCATGGGGTTAAGGTCTGGGGAGTTTGGAGGCCAAACATTTCGACTGGTGAAGTCGTAGAAATTTTCAGACAACCATTTTTGACTTTTCCCAGAGGTGTGGCAAGGGGCCGAATCCTGCTGCCATACATACGGCCTACCATTGGCTACCCTTGTTATCCAGGGCTTGACTACAGTTAGCAACTCCACGAACAAAGCCCGAATTCCAATGCCAGGGTTCTTCAACACCTGTTCCTGCAGATTTGCGAGGAATTCTGCTGTACGAACGCAATCAGATCGTCTGCTAGGGATCTTTCTTCTTGCTACATCCTCGTAGTCACCATTGCAAGTCTCTAGTTCATGCCTGATTGTTTTTACTGTATTCAGGGAGCATTGGGCAGCAGTCGTAATATCCTTATTTTGATGGCGGGCACGAATCATCATGATACAAGTTATTCTCTTCCATGATTCAGGTGGGTTCCAGCTATCCATCCTTTCTGACATCTTGTATATGAATGAAGAAGGGTCCAAACTTTTAAATGAAGAGAAGTGTGTGTTAATACATGTAACTTACGGAAAAATATAATTAATTATAAATATGTCAAATTTATCCCGAACACCCTGTATATAATATGAAGCACTAGTGGAAATCAACAAGAATAATAAAATAGTAGTTACTAAATCTAATAAGCGTTAGATCACTTCAGACTTCTTAAAAAGGTTACCTCCTTGCCTGTTGAAGTTACTAACAAACTAAAATCATATAATTCTAGATCTCCCCCACCCCATATATAATGCCTACCTAAATTTCATAAACAGAATGTACCATTACACCCAACTGTTGATGCCACTGATTCACCCACATACAAATTATCCAAATATTTAACAAAATGCTTTCCCAATATGCTGACAACCCCCCCCCCCCCACACACACACACATACACAAAAAACTCAGCTCACTTTGATTCCAGTATAGAAAACCTTATGATCAGTTTTGAAGTCTCCTCTCCGTTCACTAATATCCCATTTAAAGACACTTTAGACCTTATTCAAATTGAACTTACTCCCAAATGATATTTCAGCCTTAAGTTCACTGTGAACTTTGGCTATTTTGTTTGGAAAGGAAAATCCTAGGAAATTAGGTCAGGTCGATTGGTAGAGCCTCTGCTACTAATGGCTCACGAAAAAAGTTAAGCAAGTTTGAGCGCGGTTAGTAGTTGGAAGGAGAGATCTTTTGATGCTGTTGGCACACTCTCCCTCGATGAGGGTTTGGACTCTCTGGAGGTGTCACATAATAATAATAATAATAATAATAATAATAATAATAATAGAAGGGACAGCTATGGCTCTTCACCCCCCCCCCCTGAAAGCTCATTTCTTCATGAAAACATTTGAAGAGAAAGCTCTAAACTCTACCTCATATACACCTGCTGTTTGGCCATGTTTTGTCATATTATTATATAATCAAAAAGATTTATAATAATAAAAAAAAAACCTCAGAACACAGTTTCGATATTGACAGTACTTTGTCTGATCATTCATTTCCATAATAACATGCTCTAAAAATATTCAAATATTATCATTTCATTTTTATTGATATTCACGGTATTATAGCAGTAATATATTAATTTTTGAGTAAAAATTAATATTTTTACTCAAATTAATCAACAAGGCCCTTGAGTTATTTAAAATTAAAAATGGTAATTTTAAATAAAACCATTCAAAATGTTTTAAACATAACAAAAAAATGCAAATATAATAATAAAAATTTTTAAAAAGCTATCAATAAAAGGATTTATTTTATAGTAAAAAAGTTCTATGTGCTTTATATGATTGTGTCACATACCTCCTGAAAAAAAAGCCAGAGTTATGCTGAAAGCAACTAAGGTTATTAGGCAAATGTATGCATGTATGTATGCATGTCTGTTAATTGCAAGTGAATACACTTCTGTCTGTCTAGCACAATGCCTAAAAGGAGGAGGAAATCCTCACTTGTATTCACTAAAGCACTTGTGTGGTGTACACACCTATTTTCTGAGATATTTAACAAATGCATTTGCTCAGAATAAAATTCCCATTTGACAAATCAAAATCACATGGTTAATATAACTTCATTTTCTATTTGAATTAAAAATTCATTGCCAGCCATATAAATAAAAGCTTATTCTATAAAAGTAACTCCTCACTGAATGCATTTCTCTTTCATTTTTATAAGAGGAATAATGTACAAAATTATAAGACTGATATCAATCTTTGAAATTCCAATATGATTTAGACAGATTAGCTACAGCCAACTAAGGCTACGAGGCAAGTAAATTATGTCTGCAAATTGCAAGTGTTCTTCTAGCCACTTTGCCTGTTTTGCAGGATGACTAACTTGTTGGGAGAAAAAAAAACCTGAAAGGGCACTTATAAAAGATTCTTCACATCCTAGATGGGTTTGAACCTAGGTCTTTCCAAATAAAGAGCATCGCTAACACTGACTGAGATAGAGCAAATTAATCAACTTAATGGTTTACAGGAGTGTATTTGCAAATTAAATTATGACAATTGAACTGTAGTTTTAGAAAGTTTTTTCACTTCATTACAAGTTAAATTTGCCAAGAAATTATATTCTTGTTCAATCCTTTATCCTAGTTTAAGTAAACAAATTTTGCATGGGAAGTATTCTCATAACTAGGTTACTTGTATATAGAGGCTAATGACTTCACATTAATTGCCTTAGTATCCCATAATGCAAAGCACACCATTTCAGGAGTGTATAATGATTGAGTACCTTGGAAGTTGGATAACAAATGACAAGAGATCTAACTATGAAATTAAGAACAGAATTAAAAAGGCAAAAGAAGCATTTTTCCAAATATATCACATACGAGGAAACAGAAATCTGAACAAAAAGTTAAAAGTAGGAATCCTCAAAACAATGATCTGGAGTGTGGGGACATATGGATGTGAGTCCTGGATGATCAATAAGGAGATGACTGACCAATTGAATGCATTTGAAATGTGGTGCTTGAGAAAAATGGATCATATCAGATGAATTGAAAGAGTGAGCAAAGGCTAATATCCAAAGAAGAAAATAGCATTTGCAAGACATCTGATGAGGGGGGGTCTTCTGAAGATCTCCCCAGAATAGTATTGCAGAGGATGGTGGAGGGAAGGAAAGAGGAAGACCCCAACTGGAATGGAAAGACGACATCAAAAACTGGATGGGCAATAGTATTCCAGAAGCAAAAGATAGAGAGGAATGGAAGAGAACTGTTCATCAGCTGCAACCCTCTGAAAAGAGGAGGTCACAGGATTAAATCAGATAATGATATGCATTTCTGGGAAGAACCATTAATAAGACATGATACATTTTCACTACTTGTATATGAGAAATATATCACTTCTGCATTAATTCAACAGTGGTGTCTCTTTTGGGTCTGGTCCCACCGATGAGACCTCAATAAAGATTGAAACCAGCCTAGGTTTCAATGACCTTCCCATAATGCATAATATTATATGCACTCAAATGAATGCATGCTATGCATTACAGGATACTAAGGCAATTAATGTGAAGTCATTATCCTCTATATGCAAGCAGAAACAGCCAAATCATGAAGATATACTTCACATGCAAATTGTTTGCTTATGCTTGGATAAAGGATTAAACAAAAATATAATTTCTTAGCAAGTTTAATTAGACTGGAGTTAAAAAAAATAGCTAAATTCTTGCTACATTTTGAAGTATATGGATAATGGGAAGTGGTTCACATAGCACCTCTAATTAAAAAAGATGGAGAATGATATAGGGCAAAATTTTAACAACAGAAAGGACATACCTTGGGCTACCAGACTCATCATAATTTTTAAATGCTTCAAAGAAGTCTGTATGAGCCTTTTCATATTCTCCTTCACGAAGATGCATTTTTCCACCACATTCTAAAACAAACGGTGTACAATTTGATTACTGACCGTCACATAAAAGACAATGAAATAACTATACACATTAATTTGGAAAAGGAGAAAAGTGCTTAATACAAAACATTTATATAACAAGGTATAAAATTAATATATAACCATATTTGAATAAGATTATATATATATATATATATATATATTTACAATTAATAATTATACTGACTAGAACCTGAGGAGTATAATAAAAAAAACTTTAATGAATCACAACTAGTTTCATCGTAGTTCCGACTTCTTCAGCTGAGTAAGAAATAACTAAAAACTTACAAAAACTAATATGGTAAAAAAATGGACTTTTCAGTTTAACACAAAAGAGTTGGAAGAATAGCAACGGTCATATTTGAATCAGAGACTGCGTGGCATTATTAGCATGAGTTGTTGTTGAGTGATAGCTGATTTTAGAGCGCCAGTATTGGATTACTGCACTATGGGAATCAGGCAAACTGTAACTTAGATTGCTGTTCATGTGTGAAGGATCCAGGACTATTTCTTTAGATTCTACAATGCGTCATTCAAACTCATCA
Organism: Typopeltis vanoorti; assembly: GCF_054136105.1. Lineage (NCBI taxonomy): Eukaryota > Metazoa > Arthropoda > Arachnida > Uropygi > Thelyphonidae > Typopeltis > Typopeltis vanoorti. Next base: position 87,112,352 of record NC_143564.1, on the reverse strand, counting down.
TTGCATATATATAAATTGGTCGTGCGATCCCAATCGATTTGGTGTTGACGCTCTTCAAGATTAGAGTTGGTGGAGAAAAGAACATGACTGGAGAGGGCGCTCACTCGGGTTCTTTTGTAGGAGATGTCACGTCTGTGTTCCTCAAGATGTAGTGAAATAGATTTATCTGTCTAACCGAAATAAGGTCTACCAGTCACACACAACTTTATAAAAACCTGGAAAATGTAGCTGGTTGTGTTTTGGTTTTGAGCAGCTCAGAAAGGAACGAAGCTTTGGTAGAATGGTATAGTTGGTTTTTATATTGAATTTCTTCAAAATTCTAGCAAGTTTTGGAGTCAAAGGGCTTATATATGGCGACTGGATGTGGGCGATCGGGTTGGATTCCTCTTCTTGTTGAGGTTTTAGACGTCTCAAACGTTTAGTGATGTTACGAAAAGAATATCCATTATTTAAGAAGGTACATTTCAGGAAGTTCAGTTCTGTTAGAAGGTTGTCTTCAGTAGAAGAAAGACATCTTGCTCGATGGGTGAGAGTGGAGATAATGTCAAGTTTCTGTGGAAGAAAGTGATGAGAAAAGGCATGTAAGTATCTATCAGTGTGGGTGGTTTTTCGAAAGATCGAAAATTTAAGACAGTCAGGCAATCTATTGATCTTAAGATACAAAAAGGGAAGAACAGCATTAATCTCAAGCTCAGATGTAAATTTGATGTTCTGGTGTTGGTTATTTAAATGTTCTAGGAAGTTTTGAAGTACCTCTAAACCATGTTCCCAGATCAGGAAGACATCATCTATGTATCATAACTACAGTTTAGGTTTTAATGTAGCACTGGAAATAGCTCTCTCTTCTTTCTCTTTTTTTCCTCGTAGCAGAAATAGCCAGAATTAATGCAATGTGTAAGAAGAGTGAACTTCATTTGTAGGTACATTCGTAAAAAGAGACACGATGTCAAAGCTCACCATTCTGTCAGTCTTTGAGATTTAAGTTTGTTATTTTTGAGATGAAATCCTCAGAATTTCTGATAAAGGAGGAGGAATTGCCAACTAGATGTTTTAAAGAAGATGCAAGATATTTTGACAGATTATAAGTAGGTACAATTGGTCTTAAAGGAGTGTCAGCCTTGTGTATCTTAGGTAGGCCATACAAACGAGGATGGAGAGATGGGAGAGCTAGTCTTGTGTGTCGAGGAAGTTCTGATGTAGATTTCAGAAGTTTGTTTGTACGGTTATGAAGCCCTCTTGTTGGATCACTTTCTAAGATAGAATAGGTATCAGAATTTAATAAGTCAATGATCTTCGAACGGTAGTCAGATTTTTCTAAGATTACGGGCGCGTTGCCTTTATCAGCAGGTAAGATGATAATTTCTTTGTTATTACGAAGAAGGTAGATTGCTTTTCTTTCAGCTGAAGATAGATTATCTGTAGGACAACAACTGTTGTTTATAGTGAAGATAGCATCGATTCTAAGTAGATTCGCTGTTTGTTTAGGTAACTGAGAGGCAGCTTTTTTTCAACTTTTGTAAGAAAGAGTTCTTTAGGAATGGCGGTCGGAGAAGGAACGAAGTTAAGACCTTTTGATAGCATGCAAAGTTCTGCTGAAGAAAGCATGTATGAGGATTTGTTAATCACAACATTAAGTTTTGTGAATTGCTATGAGGATGACGAGCTTGCCCCTGTTTAAGATGATTGAATTTTCTGATGAGAATTAGTTTGTTGGTGTGTTGAGCTCTAGAAACACAGAGAGAGCTTATGTTTTTAATATCATTCCAGGAACTGTAGTCTAAAGATGAACTTAAGTTATTTTCTAAAGAATCTCTTTTTGAGAAGGATGAAGCTAAAATGCATTTAGTGTCTGTGATCCTTTCATTCAACAGATCAAGTTTAGCTTTACGGTAGATATTATACGCACGTTTAGTGCGAATCTATTCTTTGAAATCTAAAAACTTGGGGATGACTGAGTGGAACTTGCATCTTTTTAAAGAGACTAACCTGTTAATGAAAAGATCAATCTTTATCAGTGTTTTTTGATATTTTTATACGATGTATGTTGACCTCATCAGCAGGTAGATATATGTTGTTACTAGAGTTGACTCAGGATGTATACATTTAGAATTAATAATTATACTGACTAGAACCTGGGGAGTATAATAAAAAACTTTAATGAATCACAACTAGTTTCATCGGAGTTCTGACTTCTTCAGGTGATATATATATATATATAAAGTGATAAGCTTTTTATGTAACGTTTAGTGTCACGTTTTTTGAAACGTTTTGAAACTCAGGGGCTACCCTGAGTGTCGAGTCTTCAAAATTGGAGTCATCAGAATTCAAGGAGAACTGGCCTACCAGCCCAGAACTTTGGAGAGGGGGGGGCACTGTAGGCATGGGGTGGGGCGAACCCCCTTTTTGAGCTATCAGAATTCAAGGAGAACCAGCATACCAGTCCAGAACTCGGGTGGGGGGGGCATAGGCGTCAGGGGATGGAGGCCCCCTTTTGAAGACTCAACACTCAGCGGCTACTCTGAGTGTCGAGTCTTCAAAATTCGAGTCATCAGAATTCAAGGAGAATTGGCCTACCAGTCTGGAACACGGGGGGGGGGGGTGGGGGGGGGGGGGGGGCACCAGGGGGAAGAGTCCCCTAGTGTATATATATATATAATGTTAAAAGTGCCGATACCATCCCTACAATTATGGCTTTCCAAGATAGTAAAAGATGTGACTGAATTCAATTACAGTCTGAGGAGAGTGAAGGTCTACTGGCAGCCAGTTCAAGTGGAGCAGCATGCAGCATTCACAGAAAGGCATAACACAGAAACAGAGCATCTAAGGGAAAGCCACTGAAAAGAGTTAATGAAAGAAAGGTCACCTATTAAGTAAAGACAAAATCCAGCATTATGATGCTGGATCTTTTTAGTGCCCAGATGCGAGAACAAATTTTTAGATTGTGTGGTTCTCTGGCACTGATGGAAAAATCAAATGAAAGGAAACCATCTACCACATCTTGCTAATGCATGACCAGAGAGAAAACTAGCATTCCACTCACAAAGGGTAGGATGGAAAACATAAGATGATACAGCTTGGAAAGAAGTTCACAATTCTAGGCTTGAGTTGAGATTTATAAAGTATTAGGAGTTAAGCGGAAGAGAAGTAATGTTTAGAACATAAAATAATAAGTTTTTTTTTTTTTTTTTTTTTTGTGTGCAAAGAAACTGAGCATGATATGTTTTTGGAGAAGGATAGGCTAGATGCAAAAATCAGTGTGCATAGAGAGTAAGGCATGATCTTTCTTCCAGGAAATAAGCAGAATTGTGTTTTGTAAGCATTAAATTTTACTAAATTATGAACACTACACTTGAGAATGACTAAAAGATCAATGTTAAAGGCACTGGCCATAGGAGATTTTGAAGCTTGAGGTTATCTGAGTAATACAAGGCTTTGTGAATAACAAGGAGGAATGCATGTACTGTTATCAGCAAAGCTGTGAATAGGACAGGATGTAAGCAAGAGAAGCTCAGTAATGTACAGAAGAGTGATATGTGAAACTGGTGCTTTGTGGTACTCTAACACTGATGGAAAAAATCAGATGAAAGGAAACCATCTACCACAGAGGTATGTATGACCAGAGAGAAAACTAGCATTCCACCCACAAAGGGTAGGATAGAAAACATAATATGATACCAGCTTGGAAAGAATAAGAGAAACCATGAGAAGATCTCCAAATCTTTTCATGGTCTGTGTCTAAAGATGGGTAAAGTTAGCAAGGTCTTGCTATTCTTGTTCTACAGCAAGACCTTGTTAACTTTACCCATACTGGAAACAGTAGAGCAGAAGTTTTGCACCAGCAATGACAAGGGATAAAGGGTCAACTGCTGTTTGAACAGGAGGAAAGTTTAGTGCATTTGGCTATCACAAAATCTGCTTTAGATTTGACAATTTTTTCAGATGCTATGGGCTGTAGTGTAAGCTGAGTGAGAGGCTGGAGGCTTTAGCTATTAAATGTGTCTAGCACATTTTTAGCTTGGACTGCTTTGACACATTTGTTGGAAAACCAAAGCTTAGAAAGGACTGGAGATTTTGGGTGGAATTAGGAATAAAGGCATTAATTCTAGCAAGAATAATTTCAGTTATTAGATCTGTACAAATGCTTGGATCATGAGAGCAGAAGCAATAATCATACTATGGAAATCTCAAAGATCAACTCAAATGGCAAACTGTGGTGTCACAGGAGATGAAACCGAGATTGGCTAGGAAAAGAACAATTCGTAGAAAAAGAAACATATAATAATTATGGTCAGAATTATTAAGAGGAGAGCTAATGTCAGTGTTGTATTTGAAGAGAGAGAGCTGGTTAATAAAAGGTTCAGGGTGTTGAAATAATGATGAGGATTATCTGGTAGTCCAGTAGGTTGGTGAATAATTTGTGTTCAATCATTATTGACAGCAAAATATTCAGCTTCTCTTCCTACCTGGTCTGTGAAATTAAAGAAGAGAAATCATTCAAAATTGTATGTTCATCAGAATTAGGAGACAAGTAAAGGCAACAAATGAAGACAACAAAATGAGTCAAAAAATTCTTGAACAGATCATATATAAAGGAATTTACACATTTGATAACCTTTGGCATAGTATATCAGACCTAACAAAAGTGCAAGTTCCATCCTTCTTATGGAAGACATGTTCATACGGTTAGCCTAGTGGCTGTGCGCTTCGCAACCATATGCCTGGGGAAGGAGTGTCCTAGGTTCGAATCCCGTTGCCGATGTGAGGAGCTTAAGGATCTTCCTCAGCCATAGCCAAGTTAGCCAGTCTTGGGCGTGGACCGCAGGGTCCCCCCCCCCCCCAGTTTATCTGGGGTTTATCATCCTGCAAGCAGGCAAACTGACCCTGTGAACACACGAATCTAGCCATAAATACTTAATCCCCCATGAGGGGGCTCAACTTGCCCCAATAGGGACAGGGGAGAAAAAGGGAGGAAACTCCATACAAATAAATAAATAAATAAATGGAAGACATCACACAACATACTGTAGAAAGTTTAGGTGTGCTGTAATTGAAGAGAATGAAAATCGAGGCTCAATGATAATTAACAGATCAGGTTTAGTGTCTGCAAGTGGTGGTGCATATTGCTAACATTGGCATTAAGATTCTAGATATTAGTAAATTCTAATATTAGTAAATTCCCCCCCCACACACACACACACGAAGTTTTGTGTATGAGACTACAGAATATAGCTTATGAGAAACAGATTAAGAATTTGCAATCATCATTGACAGCAAAATATTCAGCTTCTTTTCCTACCTGGTCTGTGAAATTAAAGAAGAGAAATCATTCAAAATTGTATGTTCATCAGAATTAGGAGACAAGTAAAGGCAACAAAATGAGTCAGAAAATTCTTGATCAGATCATATATAAAGGAGTTTACACATTTGACCTCCATGGAGTCAGAGGCTCATCATGGGAGGTACTCACTATTGCATACAATGCTCAATGTGTCCACATCCACAACACACTCAGGCAATGCATTCCACTCACCAACCGCTCCCCATGCAAAGAACCTGTTTCTCATGCCTTTGCTCACACCCTCCTTATACAGTTTCCAGCAATGGCTTCTTGTTCTACTCCACTCTCCCATTCTAAGAAAAATCTCTTCTATGTCTACCTGATAACAACCCCTGATCAGCTTATATGTCTCAACCATATCCCCCTCCCCTTCTTCCTCCTATTCACGAGGCTCTGCAACTTATATTCTCTCAATCCTTACTCAAAATTCCAAAGACCACTGACTACCATATCAGAAGTATCAGAAATAAAAAAGCCACTTTATTTCTGATACTTCTGGCATTTGCAAACAAACACAACAGTTCATTTTTAGGTCTATAATGATTTCCCCACTACATCTGCCAAATCACCTTTATCATCATAATAAATTTAGTTAAATCCTTTATCCAAGTGTAAGCAAACAAAATTTGTGCCCGAAGTATCTTCAGGACTGAGGCAACTCGTGGACCAAGCTCTCAATCACTCCTTGTCTCAGTATCTCCCATAATGCAAAGCACATCTCCTTGTGGAATGTATAATGCTATGCATTAAGGGAAGGGCCACTACCCAGACTGGTTTCGACCTTTATTGAGGTCTCATCAGTGAGAGCCAGACCCGAAAGTGGTGATACTAAAGCAGAAGCAATGGAGAGGTCACTGAGGAGACCCCAATAAAGGTCGAAACCAGTCTGGGTAGTGGCCCTTCCCTTAACGTATAGTATTATGCATGTCCACAAGGAGATGGGCTTTGCATTATGGGAGATACTGAGACAAAGAGTGATTGAGAGCTTGGTCCACGAGTTGCCTCAGTCCTGAAGATACTTCGGGCACAAATTTTGTTTGCTTACACTTTGATAAAGGATTAAACTAAATTTATTATAGTCTAACCAAGTGGAAAATAAACTTCCAACATCTTTCTCTAAATCCAGAGTAATTTAATAATAAGGTGGTACACCTTTTGGCAACTCATATAGGTAAATATGACCTCTCCATTGCTTCTGCCTTAGTATCACCACTTCTGGGTCTGTCTCCCACTGATGAGACCTCAATAAATGTCGAAACCAGTTTGGGTAGTGGCCCTTCTCTTAATGCATAGCATTATAATGTCCACAAGGAGATGTGCTTTGCACTATGGGAGATAATGAGACAAGGAATGATGAGAGCTTAGTCCACCTTTACCACGAGTTGCCTCAGTCCTGAAGATACTTCAGGCACAAAATTTGTTTGCTTACACTTGGATAAAGGATTAAACTAAACTTATTATAGTCTAACCCAGTGGAAATAAACTTCCACCTTTATCACCGCTAGCTACATATACCTGCTCAGTCTCCACTTCTCCCCTCACATTGCACTATACTCCATCTTCAAACACACATTCACTGCCACTTTCAACATTCACTCTTTCTCTATGCCATGTCTCATTATCTCCCATAGTGCAAAGCACATCTCCTTGCTCTCTCTTCCTCTCTCACACTACTACCGTTTCCACTGCCAAGCACTGCTGTCTCTTCAGTACTACTCTCCTGATTTTTCTCTTTATCTCTTCCTTCTGATATCTCGCACGCATCACACACTGTACTTCCACACACTATACTTTCATCCAGCACACTAACTCCAAAGCCATTTAAATGCAACCCATCACACCTGTATAATTTCATTCTTTTCTCAAACACATGCCATACATCCTAACAGCTCCACCAAAATACCATTCATGATTTTGGCTCTTCATCGCAACTCATCATCATCATACCTAGGTAACACACTGACAACCTTTGCTACTACACTGTTATCTTTCAATCTTCTCAATAGCCTCCTGATATGACAGAACCTACAAACATCTGAAAAGATCATACAGGATACCAGTGGAAGGAATTGTTCATTTTATGGAGGGCAGAGAGAGGACAAGAGGGCATTCATAGAAGTTAAGAATGAATGCAATTAAGAAAAGAGTGAGAATTAGATCTTTCTCTCATAGAGCAGTGAATGATTGGATTGGAATGGCTTGCCTTTGGAGGTAGTGAGTGCAGATAGTGTAAAAGAATTCAAGAGAAGATGGCAAGTGGTATGAGTGATATGGGACTTCCCTTTGAAGAGTCCCTGACTCGCCCTTGTAGTAGTAATAACACAGTCCAACACAATTTTTGCGGACTTTTATATTGAGACTAGATTTTTACTAATTTGGGTGTGCTGATTTCAAATATCAAACCCATTATTCTCTATCACGTCAGGTTTTTCCTCTATGGCATTTTCTTTTTGTTAATTTGTTTTTGATAGTTATAAGGAGGCAGTACTATTTAGAGGATCAAAAAAATCGATTTTTTAATATTATTTTCTGAAAGTATGTACTTTTAAAAATCTGGTCCTAACTTTTTATCAAGAAATTTAAATAATTCCTAAAGATATAGCCTATTATTCAAAGCAGTGCGCAGATCAGAATCTGAGCACTCACCACTCTCGCTTGTTAGTAAACGAATAAATGCATAAGAACCTGCAATGATACATACTGGAGCTTTGAATGTGAGAGGCTGATAATTAGATACATAACTACTTAACAATATTCATTAAAAATTACAAGAATATTTATAAAAAAATAACATTTTACTTACTCATGAGTTTCAGGGAATAAATTTTTGTTTATAGCAATTTCTGCTTTGATCTTTGTAATTGCACGCTTTTTTGTTTCCAAGAAAATTATTTGCAACCATCGTAAATAAAGTCCAGGCCTCTTTCTCAATTTCATTCATAGAGTTGATGAAATTTGGGTCTCTCATTAAAGTTCTAATTTGCGGTCCATCAAATACACCGGCTTTAATTTTTTCATAACTAAGTCGTGGAAATTTTTCACATATGTATTGGAAACAGTCACCTTGAAAATCTAAAGCTTTAACATACTGCTTCATAAGACCTAGTTTGATGTGTAGAGGTGGAAAAATGATTTTTTTCTCTGTCGATTAAAGGCTGATTTATAACATTCTGTTCTCCAACATTTAAGGATATTCTAAGAGGCCAATGTTTCTGACTCCAGTGTTGGTTTCTAGCTCGACTATCCCAGAAGCATAGAAAACACGGAAACTTTGTATATCCTCTTTGAAAGCCAAGTAAAAAGTTCACCATTTTAAGATCCACACAGATAATCCAGTTATGGTCTGTATATTTTAATAACTTCAGAACCTTTTTAATGTCCTCATATGTTTTCTTTAAGTGGACTGAATAGCCAATAGGAATTGAGCCATATACATTCCCATTGTGTAGTAAGACACACTTGAGACTTCTGCTTGAACTGTCGATAAATAAACGCCACTCATTTGGATGATATTGTACAACACTCATTTCAGTTAGTAAACCTGACACATTGTTACAGTAAACAAACCCACACTCATGTTTAAAATATTGTACAAGATTACTTCCCTGCTATGATAAAAAGTTATCTTCGTGTCTTGCTCCAGTAAGTTTTTTCATTTAATCTTGAAGCTAACAATTCCGATGATTCCTTTGACAGGCCCAAATCTCTTACTAAGTCATTCAATTCTGCTTAAGTAAAACATTGCGGTCCAGAACTAGAAATTAAATTTTCATTGTCTAAATCAACATCCGGGTCTTGCTCCTCAAGAACATCTGGCATATCCCGATCATGCTCGTTCTCAAGTAAAGGAAGTCCTTTATAAATTGGCACGGCTATTTCATTGGAATGAGCAACTGGTCGAATTGAGATTTGGATACACAATTTTTTCTTATTCTTCTTATTATAACCAGAAGTCTGAACTAAACAAAACTAGCAATCATCTACGTGATTTTTCGGTTCACGCCAAATCATTGGAATGCCAAAAGCTAATTTTTGGCGTTTTCCCTTGCTCCACTGTCGTAAATTTTCTACACGACTTACACACTTTATTTGGAGCCCATGACTTGTCCTGATCTGCAATTTTTACGTCAAAGTATGCAAAGTACACTTTCTTAACAAAATCAGTGATATTTGTCCTTTGACTGGGAACAGTAAAGCTGCCACAAATGTAGCAGAAGAAATCTACACTGTTGACACAATTTCGAGTAGTAGACATGATGTATTTTCTTCACTGCCGACTAACATGCAATTAACAAGACAAAAAAAGCGCTCATCATACTTTCACGATCGATTAACGATTGACTGATTTCGATCGTTCTTTGTCCGCTATGATGCATATAGCATTCATATGTTTTAGGCAGTTGTCATCTCCTACTTTTCATCACCTAAATGTATTAAGTCGGTTATCGGCCTCTCTCGCATTCAAAGCGGCAGTACGTGCCGTTGCAGGTTCTTACGCATTTATTCGTTTACTAACAAGCGAGAGCGGTGAGCGCTCAGATTCTGATCTGCGCACTGCTTTGAATAATAGGCTATATCTTCGGGAATTTTTCGAATGTCTTGATAAAAATTTAGGAACAGATTTTTAAAAGTACATACTTTTAGAAAATAATATTAAAAAATCGATTTTTTTGATCCTCTAAATAGTACTGCCTCCAAAAAACTAACAAAAACTTACACATTAGCAAAAGGAAAATGCCATAGAGGAAAAACCTGACGTGATAGAGAAAAATGGGTTTGATATTTGAAATCAGCACACCCAAATTAGTAAAAAACAAGTGTCAGATCATAATCAGCAGGAAAAATTTTTATGTTGGCCAGTGTAATAATTCAACTAATTGAACACTAATAATCATGCGGAGATTCTGTGGTTAAGAAGTTCAATCGAATTATTCCGGTTTTGTAACCACATTTTTATTAAAAAAGACTGTTTTTTAAAACTAAACAAGTACTAAAAATCAAACCTGACAAGTTTCGTTATCAGACTAACATCTTCACGGGTAAAGAGAACTAACAGTTTAAAGCACAAACTACAAGAAATTACGAAAAAACAAGTTCATTTGTTGGTATTATGAACATCAAAAAAGTTCATTAAAAAAATGAATAACAGGTCTATACAACCGTTAATACACGTTAGCTGGAAACAACGCTATTTGATTTCGTGTTCTGTGGTTCCCTTTCACTCTGTCCGAGATCTGAACCGGGTAAATTTTTAATAAACACTGACCAAACTTGATTTAAAATCAAACCTTGATTTTTGTTGCATTGCGTAGCAATTTTAATCATATATGCTGCCTCTTTGAATTTTCTTGTGAAATAGTTTTTATCAATGTAGGACATGTTTGTTCTGTTGTAAAACTCGATTATAGCTTAAAAATACCAAAGCGCTTTACATCGATCAAGTAAAGCACTTTGGTATTTTTAAGCTATAATCGAGTTCTCATGAGACTTGACCGGCTTACGGTCAAGTCTCATGAGAACTGTTACAAAAATAACCTTGTTTGTCTCTATGTATTTTATGTTAAAGATTAATGTAAATAACCCTATGGGAACCGATTGTATTTACTGTTTTAACTAAAGTTTATAGAATGTCAAAAACAAAGGCAATGCTTTGCCTTTGTTTTTGTAATCACTTTAAACAAGTACTAAAACAAAGGCAATGCTTTGCCTTTGTTTTTGAATCGGAAGTTTTGTATAATAGCTATGTATAAGAGCAAAAGAAAGTTGTTTACGATGAAATGTATGAGAAAGTTGTTTGTAAGCTCTGCACATGAAAACCTTCAAAGCTAGTTTTAGAGAAGTTTCCGCTGCCCGACAAGACAAGGATAATATCAAAGATGTCCACTAGTTTTAGAGAAGTTTCCACTGCCTGACAAGACAAGGAAAAAAGAGAGCATGGAGCAGAAAAAAGAATGGGCCAGCTTTAACAAAAGGATTAAGGAGAACTGCCAATTTCTTCGGGGTTTACAATCCTTGGTGCAAGATGCAGAGAAGAGAAAATAAAAGGGGACTGAGCCGATCATCGTGAGGAGAGTCTAGGTCCAGTTGCTGACAGAGGGGGAGTCCAGATCTAGTTGCCGAGAGAGCAGAGGCAAAGCGCTGTTACCGAAGAAAGCCAGAGAAAAATTGGGAGAATAGCCAATGCCAAGTGCCGGTCGGATGTCCTAGGGTTGTGGAAAGTCAACGGAAGCCAAAAGCCGCAGAACAATCTTCAAGCCTGAATGCAAAAACTTCTTGTCTGAACTTTTGAGCACCGGGAAGATTGCAGTCCAAGACACACCAAATATTCTGATGAAGCGACCCCCGAAACAAGACTCTCCATACAGAAACCTAAGGCCTGTGATGATAGAAAAACCATAGTGACTTTGATGAAGGACCTATGGAAGATGTCATGACAAGGGGCCTCCATAAGTGTGTCCAATCTCTAATGTACATTCTTTTTTTAATCTAGGAGATATGTCATAGATGGACTGATAAGAAATATCTATAAGAGTCCTCTGATTTGTTAACCGGAATATAAATTGCAAGATAACTTGCCATAACTAGCTAATCTCTAGAGTCCTCTGAAGTGTTGTTAACTGGAATATTAATTGTAAGATAACTTGCCATAGCTAGCTAATCCCTTTATGAGTAAATTAGTCCTGGCAATTTATTTTTTTTAAGCAGAGAAGTAACAGAGTAATTATATATATTGTATAGTCATTTAAATTTCAAAAGAGAAAGTTTGTTTCTATATACCAAAGGCATAAAGGATAGGTAGAGAAGAGTAATCTTCCTATCACTTATTTAATATACTTTATTTTTAATGTAAATAAATAAAATGTGTTCTAATTATATGTCAATAGAGTGCAGCCCAATTGTTTATTTTACAATGCACTGTTCCTAAAAAAATTATCGGACTTGTGAGCGGGAAACCAAGTGAGATAGCCGAAGCATATAGTTAAGTGCAAATAGACCACGACTGTTTGTGTAAAATTTTACTGAAGGAATTTGTGTTAGAGAAAATGAGAGAGAAATCAACCAGTCGTATTACCAGTTTTATGCCAATTAAATGATATTAGTGGCGCAGTCTCAATAAAATAAACTTTCTAGTATCATTAGGCATAAAACTTGTAGTGTGAAAGGTAGATAAACATAGTATGCAATAATATAAGCAAGAAAGGTTACAAAAGAGAAAGCATGCACTGTTAATTAGAATAACGGTATTTCAAAAGCGCAGTAACCAAGCGGGCTTTATAAATCAGAAGTAATAGCAACTTATTATTACACTGACCCAGAGTACATCATGACCAGTAGAAGCTGAGTGAAATGCCAAGACAGACTTATGTTCTCTCTTTTTTTTTTTTGTACGTCCTTTTGATGTTCGCTCATGCAGATTTCTCCCGGTCTCCCCGTCTGGCCTACATAGCAGATGCCACAGGCAGGAACAGTGAATATTATAAATCCTTAGTTTTTTTTCATTGGGTGATGTGGAGGTTTCGGAGAATGAAGAGACGTTGATATTTTTTCAAGTGGCAGGAAAGTCACTTTTATGTTGTACTTGTAGAGAAGTTTGGCTAATTTATCTGTTACATTCTTGATATAAAGAAGGATGACTGCAGTCTTGTTTATTTGAGTTTCTTGTAGGTGCTGTATTGAGAATTTTTTTAATTGTCTTAGTTTTGAAACCATTCAGTTTTAGGGTCTGTGTTAAGTATCATATTTCTTCTTTCCACTTTTCTTCTGTACTGGGGATGCTGTATGCTTTTTCCCTTAAGGTTTTTACGAGGCCTATTTTTTGCTTGGGGTGGTGGTGGTGTTAGGTAACATGAAGGAATTTTCCTGTGTTTGTTGGCTTTCTATAAATGGAGAACGATAATGTTTTTTCTTTCATTTGTTTCTACAAGAATGTCTAGGAAAGGAACTTTTATTTTCTTCTAGTTCCAGAGTAAATTTTATGTTAGGATGTAAGTTATTAAGATAGTCCTTAAATGCAGTCAGTTCTAGTGCTGTTCCTGGCCAAATGATGAAGGTATCGTCCACATAGCGCAGCCAAAATTTTGGTTTGATGTGCCAGTTTTGTAGAGCATTATTTTCAAATTTTTCCATATAGAGGTTTGCTAGAGCTGGTGAGAGGCCCATTGCTAGTCCTTTTTGTTCCCAGAATTTGTCTTGGATATTTTCAATTATATTTTATATTTTCAATAAAAAAAGTAACTTTTTTATTGAACACTTCTCAGCTTTTCTAAGTTCAAGTGGTTCCTTTTTTTTTCCTTTTCTAATTTTTAAACTTCTCTCTATGGCTTATACCAAAAACCCATTCATACCTATTCTTAATTTGCATTCCTCTGCACTTTAACATATTATTCTTTCTATGAGAGAGATACTAAACTTGCATATACAGTATTCTGAATGAGGTCTAACCACCATTTTGCCAATTATTTATCATAACGTGTATGTATCATATCAACTTATCTAAAGAAATAATATTTACTTTACATCATCTATTTTTAATTCAGATACAGGTCTCAGAAAAACAAGGGACATTAATGGCCTGGTGATGCACAACATTCAGCATATCAGCCAAGCCAGGTTCCATGTATATGATTCAAAGTATAAATAAAACCAAAAGAAATAATTTATTGAATAATGTTCTTCTGGTATAGAAACAATGCAAACTGTAAATAAAAAAAAAAAAAAAAAAAGAAACTAATGTCCTATCAAAGAGCCCTCTAGGAATGGATAAAAACTAAAAAAAAAAAAAAAGTTAATTCAAAGAAGTCAGTCTAAATCTGGTCTTAGAATAAGTTACTCCGAAATCTTTGGCAAATTAATGCAGTCATATTTGTTGAGGTTAGGAGAGCATGTGATGATGATGAAACCAAAAATAGTCTCTCAGACCTAGCTACTTCTATACATGGAGATTATATTTATGAATAACTTTAGCTATCTTTTCAGATATACCTCAGATATATGGAAAGGGATAGTTTTATATTGTGTGTTGATTGTGTGTATGGGGGGGGAGATGTGCAGAATGTCTACTTATAGACATCTTAACTGAATCTGTAATCTTTTTTAATGGTATCTCAATTTGTGGACTTAACTACTACTGTCCATCTCAACTCTTCAAACTATATTCAGCATTTTTCCTTCTGTCATAAGGATGGAACTTATGCATCTGTCAAATCGAATATTCCTTTCAGAGAAAAACAAATCTTCAATTCCCCTTTTTATAATCTGCTATGCCTCAAAATCTACATTCCACATTCAGTTGGTTTCATTTGCTCTTTTTTCTCTCTATTCCTCTCAAATTTCTGATATAATTATTCCCATTATTTGTCTGCGACTCTGAAAAGCCAAAGTGTAGGTGACTTGTGGCCCACTCAAATCACAGTTAAGCCCTCCTAGTTCCTTAACATGACTGATGACTCCTCATTAATGTTTCCATCAACCTCTCACATACATCTGCAGAGGGTACTACTGTAACATCTGAACTACTGTAACAAAGCTGACCTACTAACATCGTGTTTGCTTTTTATGTCTGTATTTGCTATGATAAAGCACAGTAATTCTCCCCCAACCCCACCATCTAATCCTGTGCAAGGTATCCAAGGCATGGTCGGCTAGACTTGAATGACCATAGTTGTGGCAGGAGGATGAACTTCTTGTGTTCACCCAGGTGGATGTCGGCAAATCTCCCAGTCTAACCATAAATATAATAAGTTGCAAGAAAACAAAACTTTGTAAACAGAGAGATGAGGAAATCGATCCTAAGAGAGCAAATAAAGTAAAACTGGCTTCAAACGAGGTTTGAAAGCAGTGCAGAGATTACATTCCTTTATAAAGTACTGGCTATTTTTATGAGGTGTCCTGGATACAGGGAATAGTAATAGCATTACTGCCATAAGAAGAAGAATAGCATTATTGTAATCAATATATTGAGAAGGATGTGAGGAGATGCAAAAATTTTTTTTTTTTTTAAATCTTTATGGAACTGCTACCATAGGCCAGAAGATTTAGTGAATAAAGGAGAGTTCAGCTGTAAGTGAAGCTTGGTTGGAAGAGAAGCTGCAAGCTCTGTTGACAAGGGTTTTAATTATACCAAATTACTGAAGTGAAGGATGATGGGAAAGTGTGTATGTATGTATGTATCTACCTACCTGTGTAGGTGGGTTTTCTCTACTGAGAAAGAAAGGGAAGATGTGTGATTAGAGGATCTAGAAAAGGCCGCTATTGTTATTTTCTTTATCTATAGTTAACTACACACTACAGGGTGTTCGGGATAAATTTGACAGTTTCGTAAGGAAAAAGAAAATCTTCTTTGTATCTATTAAATTTAATGAATTGACAAAAAAACATTACAGGCAGAGTTAATTACAATACTATCAACAAGATTTACTCAAAATAACCACCATTAGCATCGATCACAGCTTCAATTCTGCTTCGGAACCTCGAACAAGCTGATGCTACAGTCTCCCTGGGAAGGGCCGCAAAAACTGTTTTAATTTTATCCATTAACTGGGCTTTTGTATTACTGGAAGTGCGATTGGTGTCTTTTTCAACTGCGCCCCATACAAAATAATCCATGGGGTTAAGGTCTGGGGAGTTTGGAGGCCAAACATTTCGACTGGTGAAGTCGTAGAAATTTTCAGACAACCATTTTTGACTTTTCCCAGAGGTGTGGCAAGGGGCCGAATCTTGCTGCCATACATATGGCCTACCATTGGCTACCCTTGTTATCCAGGGCTTGACTACAGTTAGCAACTCCACGAACAAAGCCCGAATTCCAATGCCAGGGTTCTTCAACACCTGTTCCTGCAGATTTGCGAGGAATTCTGCTGTACGAACGCAATCAGATCGTCTGCTAGGAATCTTTCTTCTTGCTACATCCTCGTAGTCACCATTGCAAGTCTCTAGTTCATGCCTGATTGTTTTTACTGTATTCAGGGAGCATTGGGCAGCAGTCGTAATATCCTTATTTTGATGGCGGGCACGAATCATCATGATACAAGTTATTCTCTTCCATGATTCAGGTGGGTTCCAGCTATCCATCCTTTCTGACATCTTGTATATGAATGAAGAAGGGTCCAAACTTTTAAATGAAGAGAAGTGTGTGTTAATACATGTAACTTACGGAAAAATATAATTAATTATAAATATGTCAAATTTATCCCGAACACCCTGTATGTCCAAAAAGAAACAGAACTTTTCGAAAATAGAAGAAACTAGTGGCACCACCTGTTGTGTCTTTTTGTTGTCTAAAGCGGCAACCTTCCTTAGTGTTGTGTCAACTGTTTATAACATTTGTTTCATTAGAAGCCGAGTTAAAGTGCCAAGAGATACAATGTGTTTTGACAAATGGTCGGTCGTCACAATATTCATGCTGTACGCAATGAATTCTCGCTATCATCATTTCAAACCTTCGAGATAAAACTCACCACTGACTGTTTGGCAAGGTAGAATGAATTCTTTGTAGATAATGCACTTGGAATCATAGAAACAAATCAGCGTTGTCTTTACTTTTGATTTCTCCAAGCGACTTTTTTTTGGATGCCCCTCTTCTCTCCTCTTCTCTATTCAGCACTCTGGTGCTTTGTTTTGAGCTCATACTCAAAACACCACGTTTTGTCACCAGTAACGATCATTTCAAGGAAGTTTGAGTCCTTACAAGCGGTTTTAAAGAGGTCTTTGCAGTGTTCAATTCAATACATTTTTTGGTAGTCGGTCAACTTGTGGAGAACAAATTGCAAATTCAATTTACGAGAGCCCAAACTCTCGGTCAAAATGTTGTGCATAGTTGATTTTGGAATCCCCAATTCATCTTCAATCAATCTCACTGATGATTACGGGTTTTCTTTGATGAAATCATGCTTTTTGGATGTTAAATTTGCTCATTCCAGTTTTTGGATGGCCCGGCTTTTCATCGTCCTCAAGCATCTCACAACCACTTTGAAATCACTTAAACCATTCGTAAACTTGAGTACGGGATAAGCATTCATCACTGTATGCTTTTTGAAGCATTTGAAGCATTTCGGTAAAAACCTTTACCAAGTTTAACACAAAAGTCAATCACAGCTCTCTGTTTGAAACTCATTTTCTGACCATTCGTCAAAACACACACTGTCACTCTTGGCACTATAACTCGGCTTCTAATGAAACAAATGTCATAAACAGTTGACACAGCACAAATGAAGGTTGCCGCTTTTGACAACAAAAAGATACAACAGGTGGTGCACTAGTTTCTTCTATTTTCAAAAAGTTTGGTTTCTTTTTGGACAGAGGGTGTAGAATCTGGAGTGCTGGCCATTCAGGTGGAGGAGGAGGAAAGTCTAATGTGCCTGAACCACCAGACACATCAAAATTCAGAATCAGTAATTTAAAAATCCATCGTAATCTAAATGTGACTGTATTGAACTTGCCAAGATTTGTGATACTTAATCCATAGGCCTCCCATCCAACAGCCCAAAGAGGACATCCATTGTGGCTTAAAATATTCTAATTTCTTCCACTAGCTGTGTGCATTTTTGTGTGCACTACTGCAATTTTAATACTGTATTC
The DNA here is from genome assembly GCF_054136105.1 of Typopeltis vanoorti. Lineage (NCBI taxonomy): Eukaryota > Metazoa > Arthropoda > Arachnida > Uropygi > Thelyphonidae > Typopeltis > Typopeltis vanoorti. The sequence continues at coordinate 87,094,438 of NC_143564.1, read as the reverse complement.
CTGAAAGTGTCTGTGACAGACAAAATATCACAACAATTAAACCTTGTTTAATTATTTCTCTGGGCTGTATTCATTCCATTTAATTGAATTATGAGTGTAAATCAGCACTTAAGCATAAATACTGCCAATGCTTTCTCAAACTCTTTCCAAGAGTATTTGCAACTGCTTTCAGATCAGCAATTGTACATTCATTGTGTTCCAGGATGAAAATTGGTGAGTAGGTGGAATATCTGCCCTTCATTTTATGGATTTTGTTCCAGGGTGCTTTTGTGCTAGGTGATCTGGTTTAGAACAGCGCTTCCCAAACTGTGGGCTGTGACCCCTTGGGGGGGGGGGGGTATGTTGGGGGGGGGGGGCATGAAATAATGTGAACAAATTTAAAATGATTTAACACTAAGCAGTTCTTTTTTTTAATCTTAAAAAAGAAATGTATTTAATTTTTATTATTTCTTTTTTGTTATTTTTATATTTTAATGGAAAAAAATCACACACTGGTGGTTCACAAATTTTGCTTCCTGTGTATTTTGGCACTTAATATTAATAAATACATGCTTATTCATATAAGTTTCATTTCAAAGCAGAAATCTAAGAATTGCAGTTTCAGATATTTTGATATTGGTGTAGCAGTATTGAAACACATCCATCACATTAAATTGTTATTAAACTTATTTTATCTCTTTCTTTTAAGGTTACACGGTGATCAGCATTCATATTTGTTAAATTAGGGACACAAAACACACGTGTTGAAAATTTTCAACACGTGTGTTTTTTGTGTCCCTAATTAGACAAATATGAAAACTTATTTTATGTTTTTAATTCTTTCTTTATTACTAATTGTTTTACGTTTCATATGCATGTACTGCAAATGTACAATAACAATATATCTATCTATATAAAAATAGGAGATAATGTGCATGTCAAATGTGTATGTAAAATGCTAAAAATGTAATATTTGCATTTGATTTTTGCAATATTCGCTGTGTATGTTTTGTATTGAATATAAATACAATAAATATAATAATATATGTCTATATTACGATTTTTTTTGAGGGGGCCGTGAAATATTTTAATTTTTCCAAAGGGGGACCCGACATCCAGAAGTTTGGGAAGCACTGGTTTAGAAGACTAAATGGATCCAACAGTCCTGGCTCAAACAGCAAATGCATTATGCTTGAGTAGGAGCATATTTGAAAGCAATTTTGTTTGTTATGGAATATCTGTGGAAGATACTCCATGCGCTTTGGCTGCTATGATTCAACATTCCACCATGGTATATGGAAAAATGCAAACCAACTCAGTGTTATGGATATTGCAGTTGTGATGAATAACACACCAACATGATTCCCCGATTCAAAAACATGGAACGATGCATTGAATACACAAGGAAATTATACGAACAACAAAGAAATGATATTCCTGAACAGACTGATTTAGAAGGACCATCCACTTTACTCTGTGAAGTTGAAAATGCCATCAGAAAACTAAAACCACATAAAGCTGCAGGAATAGATAACATCTTGGCAGAATGGTTCAGGGCTCTCGATGAAGGAGGACTGAAATTTCTAACAAAATTATGCAATAAAATATACGAGACTGAATTTCTACCCAAAGATATTAATCACTCAATTTTCGTTCCAATTCCCAAAAAAACAAAAGCTACAAGATGTGAAGAGTTTAGGACAATCAGTCGCATCAGTCAAGTATCAAAAGTCCTCCTATATATTATTCTTGAAAGAAATAAAAGAAAAATAAACATAGAAATAAATGATACACAAAGTGGCTTCAAGGAAAATGTAGAATACAAGAGAAGGTAGTTTCAACGTCAGAACCATCATAGAAAGGATATCTAGAAAAAACAAAAAGATATGTACCTCTGCTTTATAGAGTACAAAAAAGGCATTCAATGTCCAACAAGAACAATTGATTGAAATCCTTCCAAAAAATAGGCATGGATGGAAAAGACATTAGGCTATTAACTAATCTTTACTGGAACAGACTGCATCTTTGAGAATAAATAGACCTCAGAAGAATTCCCAGTTCAGAAAGGTGTGAGACAAGGCTGTGTCTTTTCTCCGATTCTCTTTAACCTATACACAGAAGAAATATTTAATAAAATTAGTAACTTCAAAGGAATCACTGTGGGGGGGGGGGGCAGAAATATTAATAACCTAAGATATGCAGATGACGGTTCTTCTAGCTGAAAACAAATATTACCTCAAAACTCTTATAGATGAAACTCTCGAGTACAGCAAACAGTATGGCCTCGGTTTCAACTTTTAAAAAGACAAAAATCATGATAATTTCAAGAGAAAAAGGAAATACGAAAAATATGCATCAATATAAAAGGAAATAAATTAGAACAGATGCAAACATATATATACCTCGGGACACTTGATCACAGAGAATGGCAGGACAGAAGATGACATTAGAAAAAGGATTGAAATTGCAAGGTCAACTTTCAACGGTATGAAAAAATCTACTAACATCTAGAGAATTAAATCTGAAAACAAGACCAAGAATCTCCAAATGCTACATATGGTCTACATTATTATATGGAGTAGAATCTGAGTGCGAAAAAAACTGGAGGCCTTTGAAATGTAGATGCTGCGAAGAATTACGAGGATATCATGGAAAGACAAATGAAGAGGTATTAGACATGGTAAGCTTAAACAGGAGCCTGATGAAAGAAATTAAAAAGAGAAAAGTCAACTATTTTGGACGTATTCTGAGACATAATCTGCCTACAAAGGACACTTCTCGAATGAACTGTTGAGGGAAAGAGAGAGAGAGAGAGAGAGAGAGAGAGAGAGAGAGAGAGAGAGGAAGACAAAGACTGGAGTGGATGAAAAATATAGAAGACTGGACCTCTCTCTCTCCTCATATGAGGAATGCAGCCAGAGAGGTGCAGAATAGGACATGGTGGAGACACATAGTAGTCAATCTCCTGGAAGGAGAAGACACCTGACAGGACAGGATTTTAGTCTACAGTTCATATCTGAGAGCTGCTCAACTTTTTATTCACTTTAAAACTTTCGTATATGTTCTTCTTTTCAATATGAAATTCAATTTTATCCTGCTCTTCCAAATTTCGAACCCTCTGTACACTCTAGTGTCCAGAGAGAAAACATGACTATCAACAATAACATAGTCAATGAGACTTTTCTTATTCCTTGTCTCTTCTCTTCATGTGAATTTGTGCACATTTTTATGTTGGAACATGGTGTTAGTAATAACCAGTCCATGTCCTGAGTAGAAATCTGTTTCAATATATATATATATATACAGGGTGTTCGGGATAAATTTGACATATTTATAATTAATTATATTTTTCCGTAAGTTACATGTATTAACACACACTTCTCTTCATTTAAAAAGTTTGGACCCTTCTTCATTCATATACAAGATGTCAGAAAGGATGGATAGCTGGAACCCACCTGAATCATGGAAGAGAATAACTTGTATCATGATGATTCGTGCCCGCCATCAAAATAAGGATATTACGACTGCTGCCCAATGCTCCCTGAATACAGTAAAAAACAATCAGGCATGAACTAGAGACTTGCAATGGTGACTACGAGGATGTAGCACAGAAGAAAGATCCCTAGCAGACGATCTGATTGCGTTCGTACAGCAGAATTCCTCGCAAATCTGCAGGAATAGGTGTTGAAGAAACCCTGGCATTGGAATTCGGGCTTTGTTCGTGGAGTTGCTAACTGTAGTCAAGCCCTGGATAACAAGGGTAGCCAATGGTAGGCCGTATGTATGGCAGCAGGATTCGGCCCCTTGCCACACCTCTGGGAAAAGTCAAAAATGGGTTGTCTGAAAATTTCTACGACTTCACCAGTCCAAATGTTTGGCCTCCAAACTCCCCAGACCTTAACCCCATGGATTATTTTGTATGGGGCGCAGTTGAAAAAGACACCAATCGCACTTCCAGTAATACAAAAGCCCAGTTAATGGATAAAAATTAAAACAGTTTTTGCGGGCCCTTCCCAGGGAGACTGTAGCATCAGCTTGTTCGAGGTTCCGAAGCAGAATTGAAGCTTGTGATCGATGCTAATGGTGGTTATTTTGAGTAAATCTTGTTGATAGTATTGTAATTAACCTCTGCCTGTAATGTTTTTTTTGTCAATTCATTAAATTTAATAGATACAAAGAAGATTTTCTTTTTCCTTACGAAACTGTCAAATTTATCCCGAACACCCCTGTATATGTAGAAAGTATTTTTACCTTGGGTATAATACTAAGGGTGTCCAAGATTGCACATAGGATTACTTGGTTGTTGAGGAACACACTGACATCCAGAGATAAAGAGGTTATTATTCCCCTTCTTAAAGCATTGATACTTCCACATTTGGATTACTGTGCTCAGGTCTGGTCACCTGGATTCCTTGGAGATGAGGAGGCTGTGGAGAGGGTTCAGAGAAGAGTGACCAAGTTGGTGAGTGATATAAAAAATGCTCCCTACATTGATAGATTGAGAGCTTGTGGATTGCAGAGATTAGTTGATAGGCGAAGAAGAGATATGATAGAAACATTCAAATTACTGAAAGGTTTTTAGAGGATTGATGCAGGGGAAATGTTTCAGCTGTGTGATAGTGATGGAAGAACAAGAGATCATCTCTGGAAATTAAAGAAGAGTGTGGTTAACAAAGGTGTCAGAACAAGGTTTTTTGCCTGGAGGGTGGTGAATGAGTGGAATTCATTGCCCTGACTTAGTTGTGAGCTCTTCGTCTGTAAAATGAATTCAAGAACAGATATGACAGATATTGTTTTGCTAGTTTGGGTCTCCCGCGATGAATCTACTGACTCCATGGAGATATCCGTAATAATAATAATAATAAATGTTAAAAATAGTTTCTACATCTATCTCTCATCCTGAGATTTTTATTTAATAAGGTTAAAACACCTTATGGTAACTTGTTCTGGTAAAATACTTATAAGCTCTGTATTACTAAAATCTTGGTATTTTCTAGCCTGGCTCCCACTGATGAGACCTCAATAAAGGTCGCAACTGGTCTGGGTAGCAGCCCCTTGCCTTTAATACATAGCATCATACATCTCCTGCAGGAGATGTGCTTTGCATTAAGGGTAAATATTAAGAATAGTGATCAGAGCTTATCCACCTTTACGAGTTGCCTCGACTTGCACTACGTGTGGGATCACCTAGACTTGCAATACTTGTAGGCCGCAAACTTGACTTACTTGTCTGTTTGCTTACTTGGGAAATGGAGTAAAACCAGATTTAAAATAGCTTGGTATCTTTAACACACACACACACACACACGTGTGTGTGTGTGTGTGTGTGTGCACGCGTGTTAAAAAGAAAAACTTAGTTTTCATACATGTGGCACAGTGAAACACTAAATACTTGTACATAGGTCTGGGAAAAGAACCTGTAAAAAGTTTAATGGGAATACATGTAAAACATAAGGGAAACATATACACACACACACAACATTTCTTAAAAAAAAAAAAAAAAAAAAAGGAGGGGGGCCACATTCATTTTAATCTGATCTACTCTTGTAAGAAGCAGACTAAATCATAGTATTCAGGGATTGTGTAATTGTGAAATCGTTGGTATGGTCATGAGAAGGACTCCAGAAATATAATTTAAATCTACTAGCTACAAAAAAACTTTACTTGCCCAAGGTTTCGGTCTACTTTACAATGTTTTTGAAAAATTAATGCTATGATGATAAAACAAAGTAATACATTCTACGTGTAGATGCTTAAGTACTGTGAGGACATCGTGTTGGAGGCTTAATGGATTGTATACAGCACTCAGAAAGTAATACATTCTTTAATTCTCATTATACACAAATACACTTTCCTTTAATGTGGCTTTAAAATATACACTACCAACAGCTCATCACAGTTCAAGTTTTGTATTTTCCTTAATTTACTGTTCATAATTAAGGGTGAATTTATATAAATTAAAAGGAAATACAAATAATAAAACTCATGAAAATAGGAGTGTAGGTAACACTTGCTGTGGAGCCAGACTCACTTTTCATGACATTCTTAGTCATATGTTCTGATCAATGACTTGTCTTTACAAGATAATTGTATTTTTTAAATAACAGTATCAAAAAGAATTCTTATTATGTAAAACATTTAAGCATTTAATTACACTATGATAACTGTTGTTGTGAGCTGTGAAAATAAGCTTAAGATAATTCTATACTACAATTGCACACCTATTTAAGGGGTAGAAGTATTGGAAGAATAATATGTATAGATGTTCTACAGCAGGGATTGGCAAAATGTGGCTCACCAGCCACATGCAGATCATTCAGCATGTAACTATGGCTCTAAACTTTTAGTCTATATGTATGAAGTGCATACTACAAACACTTCTGAGTTTAGTTTGCATATCACTAGCAGAGCACATATATGGTAAGATATTAAATGTTAACCAATTGCAGCTGTGGCAAGTATAAAATAGTTAAAATGGGAACAATATAATACTAGTGTGTAAGTAGTGTTTGTAATAGACGTGAATGTCTGTGAGCAAATATTTTCGAACATGAACTATTTTAAAAATAAAGCCTGAAACCATAATACAAGTCTCTCAGGATGTTTAAAGATGAAAATAACAGCATAATCATCTGATGGCACAAGACTCAAGTTCTGCAGAAAAAGTCACAAATTCATATCTAACTGGATGTTTGTTCAATTTTTTTTCAGAACATGTGTTAATAAATTTCAAAATATAATTTTAAAAAAAAAAAATAAAACAAACATCTTCCCACTTTTCCATTGCTTAAACTCACCTCCCTTTCTCCCAAGCTTGAGCTGAGGTGTGGCTCTTCAAATTCATTTATTTTTAACTAGTTTAAATAATAAGGCTCTTCACTCAAAGGCTGTCAAGCCCCTGTACTACAGTATTTAATTAGATTATGCCTTTATGTTTATAATCACTGGTTTATTTTGTTAACAAAATCATGTGAGAAAAGCACATTATTTTTTTTTTTTTAAATAATAGATTGTCTATTACATATATTGTGTTCATGGTATATGCATGTGATTTTAATACTGAACTAATTGAATACACTGATTTGATTATAAAATTTAGTTGTTGGAAATGATATCTTTAATTTGATAAGAAAAACTTAATTGTTTTCTAGCACAAACAGTAAATCTCTCACACATGAAGATATGTGAGAGATTTACTGTTTTCCTCATTTACTCATTTCCCCTATATATCAATGACCTTATCTAACTTCAAATGCTATTCATAGGTTTGCTGATCACAGTACTCTGTATTATGCTTCTTCTTTCAGGAAACTTTGTGTACTGAAATTATTCAAATTTCAAAATCTTCTATAACCGAATATTGATCTGGCCACTTCTCTCATGCACTCTGGAACAGTCTCCCACCACGTGTTTCCCAAAGAATACAATCCACAGCTTTTCAAGTCAAATGTGAACAAGTTCCTTACGGTACTAGTGTACTAGAGGTTTAACAGTCTCTCGTGGATGGGTTCTTCATAAAATTAGTTGTAAGAATTGATGAATGCAAGGAAGATGGTTTAATGTTCAATGAAGTATAGGGTAGGGTTGTATGCTATCCCTACTGCAATTTGGTGTGCATGTAGACCATGCTATTAAGGAAAGTGATATTAAACCTGATATTCCAACAGGAGATATGAATCTTAGTTCTTTACTCTAGGCACAGTTGACATGATCCTCTTAAATATATCTACTGTAAGTCTTTAGAAATATTTAGCCAAATTAAGTAAGTGGCATGAGAAATTTGATATGAAAATCAGAAATAAAGAAACTATAAAAATGACTAGACAGCATTCTCAGCAGTGAACCAATAAAACAGATTGCATGTCTGAATTATTCAGGCACAATTTTTAGTGAAGATGGCAAATTAAATATGGAAATGGAAAACAGCATAAGTGAAGCTGGTATGGTGAAAAGCTAGATGTAAAAATGAATATGGAATAAAAAAGAAATCAATCAAAAGACTTAAGTTAGTAGTATAGAAAGTGTTCAAACCAATTTTAATACATGGACTGGAGAGTAAAACAGCTGGTGTTCACACAGTTTTGATGAGAATGAGAGGACTAAACAGGTGGCATCAATGAGAATCAAAAGAAGACTGAAATATAAGAACTGATCATAATAGAAACTAGAAAAATGAAGAGCCAAAAGGCTTCAGTTTGGCAATGCAAAATTATAGAAGTGGATATCAGATCCAGCATTATTTCAAAGCCAGTAGAAACTAAGAGAGTTTTGTAAAAATAGGCTGGCCAGAGAGCTTATGGGAATACACTAACCAACATTCACGAGTTGTCTTAGTGTGGACAACTTAGAAAACATAGGTGCCACCCAAGCATCTACATATTCGCTTTCTCTTAGTCCATTTTGATAAGGTTTCACTGGCCTGACAGCTGTTTAAAACTGGTTGGTTCTCCTCAGAGACCAAGCAGAAACTTAAGAGAGCAAAAACTCTCATTCAGTATTAATGAACTTGGAATGTCAGAGAGGTGTATTTTTTGTAAGCAAACTTACGAAATGGTGCATGAAAGTATTTACTAAAATAAAGAGCCCAAAGGCTTCAGTTCGGCAATGCAACATTATTTAAGTAAAGTGGATATTAGATCCAGCATTATTTCAAAGCCGAATGTAGAAACGTTCTGTAAAAATAAGTTGATCTGAGAGCTTACGGGAATACACTCACCGCCCAAGCTTCTATATATTTGCTTTCTATTAGTCTATTTTGATAAGGTGTCCCTGGTCTGACAGCTGTTTCGAACTAACTGGTTCTCCTCAGAGATCAGGCAGTGAAAAGGCCAGTGAAATCTTATCAAAATGGACTAATAGAAAGCTATCATATAGACACTTGGGAGGTGCCTATGTTTTCTAAGTGACCCACGCTAAGGCAATTTGTGAATGCTGCTGGGTGTATTCCTATAAGCTCTCTGGTCAACTTATTTTTATGAAACTTGCATAGTTTTTACATTCGGCTTTGAAATAATGCTAGATCTAATATCCACTCTACTTATATAGTCATGAAGTATTAAAGTGTCATAATATCTAGTACACCAAATCAAGGTGGGGTGGGTCGTGTGTATGCACATGTGTGTAAGAAAATATTTTATCTTTTTTTTTTTTTTAAATTTACATTTTAATTAAATTTAGATTAAGTTGAATTTAATTTTTTAATTGCATGAAATTTTTTTTTATGTTTCTGTACATATGCATGTATGGGAAAATTCAATCTTTTTTTCATAATGCTTCTAACTTCCACTATCCACAATAATCTGAATTTGACAGTTGAAGCATCACATTGACTCTTCTGAGTGAATGTGATGCTTGACTCAGAAGATGCTTGACACTGCATATGTAGCTTCTTAGAATATGTACCGATTTGCATACTGAACAAATGAAACTACATTAAAGGATACTTATGTTGTCCAAAAGATATGAAGAATCATGGAGGAACAGATCTTCTTCCTCCTGTTCATTCCTAGCCTATTTGCTACCTAAAATTTCTTGTAATTTTTCCCATTAGTCAGTAGAGACCTAAATTTCTATGTCTAATTAATCAAATCTTTGGGACTAGTCAATGTATGGTAGCATGGCTCCAAATCAGTTTAACTCAACAGTAATGATTCAACTGTACCTGTTCCCTGTTGATACAGACTCCTCTCTCTCCTAACTTTTCTTAATATACATGTAGTTCTTGTAGCAGAGTTGGAAAAATAATGAGACATGCTTCTTCTAACTGGAAAAGCATTGGCTTCAATTCTCATCAATAATGTATTATATGGGCTTTCCCAACTGAAGGTGAGTTTGATGGTTTCATACCCACTAATTTTGTAAGTTCAGCAAAACAAACTGGCCAGAGAGTACATGCAATTTAGATAAATATTGTATAGAGCAGCATTTCTCAACCTTTCTAAGGCCAAGGACCAGTAAAATGCTGAAAACAATTCTACAGACCACTAAGTTACAAAGGTGTAGCTGGGAGGGGGAGGATCTGCCCCGGGTGGCACTTTTTTTGGCGTTTAATATATCTTGCCTTACTGTCTATAAAACAGCAACTGAGTGATGAAATAGACTTCGACAATGTCATCAACGATTTTGTAAATAGAAAAGCAAGAAAAATAACATTTTAGAATGTTGGAATTAAAGTTTTACTTCAAAAATAAACGAAGTGTTTTTAATTTATTTTCCTATATGTCATTTTGACTTTTCATAATTTTTTTTTTTAAAAACCTAAGTAGGAATTACCAACATTTCAGAAAAACTGTGCCATTTATAACATAATAAATCTAAAAGCATGTTTCGAATACATATGGAAACCTAATTAATTAAATTGGAAGTAAATGATTTAAAGTATATCATCATTGAACAAAGTTTTAATTTTTATTAAACAAATAAATAGTATGATCTAATTATGTTACTACTTACTTTTAATGAGATGGTTGAGCTTCTCAGCACTTGCAGAGTTGCTGGATATCTGGCTCAATATTGGTCAAGTTCAGTCGAAGATCAGCACACATGAAGATGATTTCTGTATTTTGTTTTTATTTGAAGGAGCAATAAAAATCCTTTCTCACTAAGATAGGTTGTAGAGAACTGCATGACGATTTTCAATGCTTCTTCAGATAATTCGGGAAATTCACTTCTCACTGAAAGTGAGATCCAAAATTGAGCCAAACCAAGATCACAGAATTGCATTTTTTAAGTCTGCTGTCACTCGAAAGCTCAATTAACTGTTATTTTTTCAATAACGAAAGGTCGTTCTCGTGACTGCAAGCCTGAAATGGATCATGAACATACAGAAATTTCTTATAAAAGTTACTCTGAAAACATGTTTCAAAATTCTGTTTCAGATTTTTGAGGTGGTCACAAACCCTTTCCAGAAACTCAGAATCAACAAAAATATAATTTTCCACTAAAAAGGATTCCAATGTTGGAAAAGGTGCAAATTGTCTGTCTTTTACATAATTAATCCATAAAACCAGTTTTTTCTCGAATGCCTTTATTTTGTCGTAGGCATCAAGAACAGTTAAAGAATTTCCCTGAAGAGAGAGATTTAGTTCATTTAATTTCGAAAAAATGTCTGAAAGATAGGATAGTGTTGATAACCATGCTTCGTCAACAAGGAGTGATCCAAAATCAGAATTACCTTCATTTACAAATAATAAAGCTACGTGCCTTAATTGAAATAACCTTGTTAGTACTTTGCCCTTGGAAAGCCAGCGAATTTCAGAATGAAGCAAAAGTTGTGTATATTCACTGCCCATTTCATCGCAGAGTACTGAAAATAACCTGTTATTTAATGGTCGAGCTTTAATAAAATTAACTAGCTTTACAGTGTTATATAGCACAGTTTTAGTTTTAAATTCTGGTGGCATTCCTTTGGAGGCTAACACTTTCCTATGTATGAAACAATGTACCCAATTCATATCCGGAGCTACTTCCTTGACCATAGAAACAAACCCCACTATGCCTGCCTGTAAGGGCAGGAGCACCATCCGAACAGAAGCCTATTCAATTTTCCTACTGGATCCCTTTGTGTATTATGTAATTATTGAGAGTGTGAAATATTTCTTCTCCAGTTGTTCGGGATGACAAAGTTCTACAAAACAGAATATCATCATGAATGTTGTTATCATGCGCATATCTTACGTAGCATATTAACTGTGCATCACTTGTAACATCAGTAGTCTCATCTATTTACGCATAATAAGAGCTCTTCTTAACTCTTTCAATTAACTGAGATTCTAACGTCACCTGCTATATCATTAATTCTGCGACCGACAGAGTCATTTGAAAGAGGAACCAACATCTTTTAGTAACTTGTTGCCAAACATCGTTTTTACCACATATTTTATAGCTGGAAATAGCAAATTTTCCTCAATAGAATGAGGTTTCCCTGTTTTTGCTATGCACAAACTTAAGAGATAGGATGCTTCCAGTGCTTTGCTATTAATGGAACCCCTCTGAAACTATATCTTTCCCATGATTTAATGTCCTTAAGCTTCACTGAAAAAATTCAATTGGCTTATTTTTCATATCACAATGTTTTGTTTCTAAATGTCGGAGTTTCGCAGGTTTTATGCACTCGTTTGACAACATTTCATAACACAAAACACATTGAGGTTTCTGTTCACTTTCATCTCCACACCAAGTAAACCCACATTCCAAATATGAACTGTTATATTTCCTACTGTATTTTTTTTCTTTGAAGTGCTTGTTTCTTCTTCTTTAATAGTATCAGATTTACTCGCCATTACAACTTGTATCACAATTAGGGTTAGCATCACCTGTTTCATTTGCCCTTCTTTTCAAAGTCCTAGTTCTAAGCCACTTTTCCATTAATAAAAAATGTTTCCAAAAATATATATAAATATATAATACTGGGGTTAACTCAGGACACACTTTGTCCAAGTATCACTTAGCACTTCTCAAGATATACTGAGCCTTGATTGAAGGAGGGAAACCTTCAATAATAAAAATCAATAAACAACAAGCCATTGGTTGAAATGTGGATAACACATGTTCACTTCAAATTTGACAAAACAGCAAGGGAAGGCAGAAGCAATAAAACTATATTATTGTTCGCTTCACCCCTCTTTTATTATTGTCATTCTGCTGCTACAAATTTAGCGGCAGAATGACGAATAATAAAAAAGGGTGAAGTGAACAACAATATAGTTTTATTGCTTCCACCTATGAACATTCTAACAATATTTGTTGTTTTTTTAAGTCTCCATTTGATTTCAATAATTTTTACTTATTTATTCAATTTTATCTTCTTGAATGGCACTCAGTCTCAAGTAGAGTAATGTGGGCAAATATGAGAATGGGGAACTGGACAATGAGACTTATTTGTGCCTATGGTCCCACAGAAGGTTCTACTAAGGTAGAAGTGGAGGAATTTTTTGAGGCTTTAGAAAAAGCAATTGACACAATGAAAAAGGAAAAGTTGGTCCTTGTTGGGGATCTGAATAGCAGAGTAGGAAATGATTGTGAGACATACAAAAATATTTTGGGAAAATTTGGAGAAAAGAGCAAAGCTAATAATAATGGCAAATATCTGTTGGATTTCTGCTCAGGACATGGACTTGTTATTACTAACACCATGTTCCAACATAAAAATGTGCACAAATTCACATGGAGAGAAGAGGCTAGGAATAAGAAAAGTCTCATTGACTATGTTATTGTTGATAGTGATGTTTTCTCCCTGGTGCAGGACACCAGAGTGTACAGAGGATTTGAAATTGGAAGTGATCACTATTTAGTCTTGAGCAGGATAAAATTGAATTTCATATTGAAAAGAATAACATGTAAGAAAGTTTTAAAGCGAATAAAAGTTGAGCAGCTCTCAGATGTGAACTGTAGACTAAAATACACAAAGATTATTGAAGAAAAAATGAAAGAGTTTGAGAACAGGAATCAAACCTTGGAGATTCAGTGGCAAACTCTGAAGAAAACATTGATTGATTCTGCCAGAGAGGCATGTGGTGAGGTTGTGTGCAAGGATAAAAAAATCAGAACTCCCTGGTGGACACAGGAAGTTAAAGAGGCAGTGAAGGAAAAGAAGAAAGCATATCAAAAGTTCCTGGCAAATAAGTCAGCTTTTACTCTTACAGAATACAGAGACAAATGTAAGAAAGCTAAACAGTGTGTAAAACTAGCTAAACAAAAGTCATGGGAGGACTTTGGCAAGAATATAGAAAATAAATATCAAGAAGGTGGCAAAATATTCTGGAGGTTGTTGAAGAAGCTTAGGAATGGAGGAAAGAGTGCTGTAAAAGGAATTAGAGATGATAAAGGTGACATGAAAACAGGAGAAAAAGATATCCTTGAAGTATGGAGTAATTACTTTGAAAAACTGCTAAATGAAACAAGCAGTGATGACAGCACAGTGATAAAAAACACTGACCAGGCATGCAGTCAGGATTACATATCCATACTTGAAGTAGAAAAAGCCATCAAAGGCTTGAAATGTGGAAAGGCAGCAGGAGTAGATGATATTCGACCAGAAATGCTGAAGTATGGTGGTATAAGAGTCTTACAGTGGCTGCACTGCATAGTTCAGAAAGCCTGGACAGAGGGACGAATTCCTGATGATTGGAGTAGAGCTCTCATAGTACCCATATATAAAAAGGGAAATAAAACTGAATGTGAGAATTACAGAGGTATTTCCCTAATGAGTGTTCCTGGCAAGATCTATGCAAGTATACTTGAGAAACGGTTGAGAAGAATTGTGGAAGAAAAGCTTGGTGAAGAACAAGCTGGATTCAGGCCAAATAGAGGCTGTCAGGATCAGATCTTCACTTTACGACAAATAGTCGAGAAAGCATGGGAATATAACAAAGATCTGCATTTAAGTTTTGTCGATTTGGAAAAGGCATATGACAAGGTGCCAAGAGAGAAGCTATTCAATACGCTGCAGTTATATGGTGTCAATGGGGCATTATATCAAGCAATACTTAGTCTTTATTTGAGTTGTGAGTCAGCAGTTAGAATTGAAGGAAGTACAGGAAGATGGTTTAATGTTAAATCTGGTGTGAGACAAGGATGTACATTATCCCCTCTGTTATTCATTATCTGTATGGATCACATTATGAAGGAATGTGGTATTAAACCTGATATCAAAATTGGAGATGTTAATGTCAGCTCTTTGCTTTATGCGGATGATGTTATACTTCTAAATAAATCCGCTATAAGTCTGCAAGATTCTCTGACTAAATTGAATAGCTGTTGTAATAGATATGGTATGAAGGTCAGCAATAAAAAGACAAAGACAATGAAAATAGGCAGAATCATTGAAAATGTCAACTGTGTTGTGAATGGAGAACCTGTGGAACAAGTAAAACATTTCAGCTACTTAGGCACGATTTTTACTGAAGATGGTAAATTAAATATAGAAATAGACAACAAAATCAGCAAAGCTGGTATGGTGGGAAGTCAATTGAATAAATTCATATGGAATAAAAAAGAAATTAGTCAGAACACTAAATTAGCTGTATACAAGACAGTGTTCAAACCAGTTTTAACTTATGGATCTGAGAGCTGGGTCAGAAGTAAAACACTTGACCAAAGACTAGAGACCGCAGATATGAGAGTCCTGAGAAAGATTAGAGGCGTGAACAGATGGCATCAATGGCAATATCATGTTAAAAATGAGGATATTAGGAAAGAACTTGACATTGTCAGCATCCAGGAATGCGTTAGCAGAGCTAATCTCAGATGGTATGGTCACTTAAATAGAATGGGAGAGGAAAGATTAGCAAAACAAGTGTTCTCTGCCAGGTTGGCAGGAAAACGACCCAGAGGAAGACCAAGATATAGGTGGATTGATACGGTACAAAGTGCCTTAGACGATAGAAATATAAGATCTGATAATGTTGGAGTCTTGACAAGTAACAGACTGATTTGGAGGAAAATTGTAGATAGGAAGTTAGTAATGATGTAATTTTTTCATGTAGTACTGTCATATCCTGTACACCCCTTGAGGGTACATGGCAGGAATTTGATGATGATGATGATTATTCAATTTTAATTTGTTTAGATAATTAAAAAAATATTTAATTAATTAATTTAAGTCGACCACCTGTCCCATCGTCGCTGCCCACAGGTTGAGAAACACTTGTATAGAGTATTCCTGAAGCCACACACACACACACACAAGCATAACATAAACTGTAGCTGTACTTAGTCTTCAAACTAGCTTACTAGAGCTTAGTTCCACTTCTGATCTTGATTAGAGCACTACATTAATAACAGAAATGCAATGACAAAGTTGCTGTCTTTTGCTAATGGCTGTTTAAAATTTATAAATAACAAAGTTCATGTTTAAATATATTATTAAATTATTATTTTTTGTTGTTGTTTGAGGGGGGGGGGGGAACTGAATTACACACAAAGTAGAAACTGGACTAGACTACTAAAACAACGTGTGGAAGAGTTGCCACCCTTAAGAAGATGGAAAATAGGAAGGCCTAGGTAAAGATTTCCTTATGACTCAAATAGCAAATAAAGGTCACAATAGGGGTACTGCAGGATGTTAATGAGGAAGTAGTGCTGATCACAAGAGAAGGAAGATCGAAGTTCTCCACACCTACTACTCCATTAACTCAAGTATTCTTTCCTAATTCATGTAAACACTGGAGTGACTCAGAAATCATATTCCAATGTTCAGTGTTCTGTAATGTTCAAAGGATCACAATCCAGAAAAGATACAGTAATTATTTATATGGTTATTTAGCCTATTTTTGTGCTTCTATACAGTAACTGACATAGGATGGCAAAAGATAATGTATCTTCTTATAGAATGCGTTCAAGTATTAAGTCAAATCCACATAATAAGCAGCCCAGTCTTACCAAGTGAAGATGGTCAAGTGTTCATTACTCTATGCTCTGAGTTTTCTATATTCACTCAGATTATTCATGATACTTTTGATGATCCTTTGCATCATGATAATAATACTAGTTCCATGATATATGAAGATACATCGAGGATGCGGGTCAGAAATTCCTAAGGTGTCTTTTAGGGATATTCCCTAGAAAACACTTAATTTTTCTATACTAGTTGGTGAAAATGTTAAAATGATAACAAGTGCAGAGGATATAGTCGAGATGTTTAATGAGCATTTCATAAAGGCATTTAATTCTTGTGAATGTGACATCATGCAAAAGAACACAGTGGGAAGGAAGGAGAAGGGAGCATTCATGGTGAGTGAACAGGAGGTATATCACAAATTGAGTCAACTTGGAGGTTAATAAGGCAGCAGGACTTGATAATATGCTAATTCTGGAACATGCTTTGAAAGAATGTTCCAGAATTAGCAGCACATCTTTGTCATACCTTTCTAACAGGAACCTTGCACTGGGCCAAGTTTCAAAGGAGTGGAAAGAGGGTAAAGTCGTTGCACTTCATAAGGGAGGTCATAAAAACTTTCCAACCATAGTTGATGCTTACACTATGACATCAATATTTTAGTAGTTCCTAGCAGTAAATGAGTTCACTATAATGGTGGTTGCTTTAATGAGAGTTAGTTGTAAAAATTTTTGTTTTGTGTAGCAATAAAAATTGATTCCCCGCACCCCTCAAGAATGCAAAATTACTGTTTCTAATTATAAAAGGAATTTAAAAACATTTTGAAAGATAATAGAACTGTATGAATGCATACTTTATGACCAAACAAAATTAAGTTTGATGGGGGGGGGGGGGGGGGGATTTCTCTCCATTTATGAAGTATTCTATTTAATTGCAGTTTCTCAATGATGGATTTTTCTTGTTTTTTCTTTGAACTTATTATGCCATTTTCTATATTACTGTGCATCACTTAACGTAAGAATGAAATCGAGCTATGAAATTTAATACTAAATTAAATTGGGTGCTTAAGGGTCAAAGCTGTATAACTGAGAGGAGACATCCACATAGCCTTTAAAGGAATGAGGAGAACTGACCAGGGGTTCTGACTTAATGTCCAATCCTCACCTTCTCATGGTGCACCTTGTTGCGTATCTAGATACCTGGATACTGAACGAACGAGGATAGGTTAGCAATTTTGGATTTAGCCAATCAAATTGTATTCTTATTGGCTTAAACCAAAATACAAAA
Source organism: Typopeltis vanoorti (assembly GCF_054136105.1). NCBI lineage: Eukaryota > Metazoa > Arthropoda > Arachnida > Uropygi > Thelyphonidae > Typopeltis > Typopeltis vanoorti. The sequence continues at coordinate 87,076,836 of NC_143564.1, read as the reverse complement.
TGATGGTAGAACATGACAAAATTTCATGCCAGCTGGGGCGTCACCAGTTAAACAAGCTTGGTGAAGAACAAGATGGATTCAGGCCAAATAGAGGCTGTCAGGATCAGATCTTCACTTTATGACAAATAGTTGAGAAATCATGGGAATATAACAAAGATCTGTTTTTAAGTTTTGTCGATCTGGAAAAGGCATGACACGGTACCAAGAGAGAAGCTATTCAATATGCTACAGTTATATGGTGTCAGTGGGGCATTATATCAAGCAATACTTAGTCTTTATTTGAGTTGTAAGTCAGCAGTTAGAACTGAAAGAAGTACAGGAAGGTGGTTTAATATTAAATCTGGTGCAAGACAACGATGTACTTTATCCCCTCTGTTATTCGTTATCTATATGGATCACATTATGAAGGAAAGTGGTATTAAACCTGATATTCAAAATTGCAGATGTTAATCTCAACTCTTTGCTTTATGCAGATGATGTTATACTTCTAAATAAATCTGCTAAAAGTCTGCAAGATTCCCTGACTAAATTGAATAACTGCTGTAATAGATATGGTATGAAGGTCAGTAATAAAAAGACAAACACAATGAAAATAGGCAGAATCGTTGAAAATGTCAACTGCATTGTGAACAGGGAACCCATGGAACAAGTAAAACATTTCACCTACTTAGGCACGATTTTTAGTGAAGATGGTAAATTAAATATGGAAATAGACAACAGAATCAACAAAGCTGGTATGGTAGGAAGTCAATTGAATAAATTCATATGGAATAAGAGAGAAATTAGTCAAAACACTAAATTAGCTGTATACAAAACAGTGTTCAATCCAATTTTAACTTATGGATCTGAGAGCTGGGTCAGAAGTAAAACACTAAGACTAGAGACCACAGATATGAGGGTCCTGAGAAAGATTAGAGGCATGAACATATGGATTAGAGGCATGATCAATGGCAATATCATATTAAAAACGAGGATATTAGGAAAGAACTTGACATTGTCAGCATCCAGGAATGCGTGAGCAGAGCAAATCTCAGGTGGTATGGTCACTTAAACAGAATGGGCAAAGAAAGATTAGCAAAACAAGTGTTCTCTGCCAGGTTGGCAGGAAAACGACCCAGAGGAAGACCAAGATATACGTGGATTGATATGGTACAAAGTGCCTTAGACGACAGAAATATAAGATCAGATAATGTTGGAGTTTTGACAAGTAACAGACTGATTTGGAAGAAAATAGGAAGTTAGTAATGTTGTAAATTTTTCATGTAGTACTATCATATCTTGTATGATGCACCCCTTGAGGGTACATGGCAGGAATTAGAATGAATTTAATACTAATTCCGAAGCATGTCATTCAGTTAATGAATTGCACTAATTAACTGGCATTATCAGCAGTGGTATTAGTAATTCCCATAGGTAACATGCATCTCCACTTTCTATAATTAACCACTGAATGTTTGATGAAAGGTAAGTTTTTAGTGACAATCTCCAAACAAGTGATGTTTGACGGTACATTTTGTAAAACATGTCTATTGTGTGTCTAAGTTTCTGCGACGTTCTTAACCTCACACACACACAGGTTGGGGAGAGATTGATAGAGGAATTAACTGTGGTAAATTCATTGAAAAAAAAAAGAAGAAGAAGAAAGCAAACACATAATCACATAAGATATTTTGCTTTGTGAATCATAATCTTCTAGATGAATTTGGAAAGAAATGGTTGGCAATAAGGGTAATATTGCCAACCATTTCTCTTGGACTGTAGCCAATAAGAAAAGGAGTTTGCTTGATAGTAAAAATTCCTTGCTGAAGAGACATTTATGTATGTGGGCTCTTGACAGTAATCACTTGATTATGCCATACGTTTGTGAAGGATGATGTTTGATGAATATAACAACAAGCACAAGGTAGCATATAATATAACAACAAGCACATAATAGATATGGTGTGAGGGATCTTTCTTCTGACTTAACTGGAATGTCTAGAAAGGATAAGTTCCATTTGATTATTTTTCCATAATAAGATTAACAACATCCAGTGATGGATAAAATTCACCATAGAACTCAAAAGAAATAACTTATTTTTTCTTGTCTTGTATGTCTTTTTTCTGGCAGTTTTAAATTTCTCTATTGATATTAAAGCCAAGAAATAAAAGGTGACTTCATTCTCAAGTCGGCAGTTTAGTATAATCAAAATGCTTGCCAACTGAGCTTGTATTTGTAACTAGAAATAGCTTACATGTGAAATGAATCATATTTAAAGATCTGTTCTAATACAAAATATTTACTATTAACAAATTCAACAATTATAAATCTAAGCAACCCTATAGTAAATAAAACTAAACTGACTTATGATAAAAAACATAAGATTATTATTTCAGACATTAAAGATCTTTTGGAAATGTAGCTCATATTTTATTAAAATTCCAGTTTTCTGTTTCCTTCTCTCAGTCAAGAAAACTTATCACCTTATTTCTCTTCAAAGTACAATCAATTCACACTACAGAAAGCAAACTGCTATAAAATTTGCTCACCATAAAAATTACTGAAAAGCTCAGACAAAAGCTGCATGGGTACAGTGTTATGCTAAATAAAATGCAATATAGCAAACAATTCACTATTACAACCTGTTTTGTGGTTCTTGTAAGTTTGTTGATTTAAGAGTCAACTGCCCATATACTCATCTGATGGGTGTTTACAGTATTCCACATTCATATGGGCTCAAACATCAGTCAGAGTGGCAGTTCTAAGATTAAGTATGGAGAACATATGAATTACATCCACTTTCATAAACTTGGTAATAGTGGACTAGATTATGGCATTAACACAAATCACTAAATTAAATGCATCATATGATGCCAATTAATTGTCTAAAAATATTTAAACAAGGTTATTTAAAGAATCACGGTAAGGACTTTTCACATCAGCCAAATCTCAATAAGATTGGTTTTATACCCATTTCTTCCTTTTGAGAAGTAATTATTCAAAAGACTATAGTAAATAATTAATTTTCTGTCACTGTAAATTATTAACTTCAGCAACAAACACTGCTATAAAATTTGCTCACTATACCAAACTACTGAAAAGCTTTGACATCATAATGCTACATGGATACAATGATATGCTAAACAAAATTCAATATAACAAGGAAATGGTAACATTTTTCCCAAACTGCCAGTCTATTAACAGAGATGTCACTTCCATCAAAAAAGTGAAGTTTTATACTTGATTCAAATCATTAACTGTTACTTTGCCCAGTATGTCTCTGACAACGCTAGTGTAACACTAGAGAAATATAAGCTATAAGTTTCTTAATAAATTCTAATTTTTCCATTTCTAATGCAATAAATTTAATTCAATCTTTTTCTGTTATCTACTGAAGTCCCCCCCTCCCAACAGACTGTCACTATCTGCATCTCTGACTTTAAATCCCTCTCCACCACTTCCACATCAAGAAATGCCCAAATCTGTGTAATACAGATGTGGTTAATCTGTGATACCTCATCTGGAGGTTATAAAAAAAGGATAACTTCCTTTCCTTACTTCGCAGTGTATCTCAACATACAACTGATCATTTGAGTTATTCTACCTACTTTTGTAATATGTCCTCTAAACTTCAAACTCTGTCTGCATTTCCCTGTTTCCCCTCTCCAGAAAAAAATGCTGGTCACATTAGAATGATAAATGCATGTAAACACAAGAAAGATATTTAATTAACCAAATATTTCGGTCTGGAAATAGCAGACCATCTTCAGTGGTATTACTAGAACAGTTTTAAAAAAAAAAAGCTAGAATACTAACAAGAGATCGTTAAAAATAGAACACGCCGCGTGATGTTATATCACTAAGTATTAAGTATAAAATGGAACATTTTGAAGTAGAGACATGATTGAAAAAAAAAAAAAAAATTAATGAGTAATCTTGATTAGACTTTCCCAGATTTTTGATATAGATATATAGTCATTACGATTCAGGTTGGGACAAATCATAATGACTGTATATCTATATCAAAAATCTGGGAAAGTCTAATCAAGATTACTCATTAATTTTTTTTTTTTCCCCCCAATTATGTCTCTACTTCAAAATGTTCGTTTTATACTTAATACTTAGTGATATAACATTATGCAGCGTGTTCTATTTTTAACAATCTATTGTTAGTATTCTAGCTTATATATTTTTTTAAAAACTGTTCTTGTAATACCACTGAAGATGGTCTGCTATTTCCAGACCGAAATATTTAGTTAATTAAATATCTTTCTTGTGTTTACATGCATTTATCATTCAGTCTGTCTTATGTCACAAGTATTCTTAAAACAGCAAACTGGTCACATTAATTTGTTTCAGGATACTTGCGGCGTGTTCTATTTTTAACGATCTATTGTTAGTATTCTAGCTTGTATTTTTTTTTAAAAACTGTTCTTGTAATACCACTGAAGATGGTCTGTTATTTCTAGACTGAAATATTTAGTTAATTAAATATCTTTCTTGTGTTTAGTGCATTTATCATTCAGTCTTATGTCACAAGTATCCTTAAAACAGCAAACTGGTCACAGTAATTTGTTTCAGCCCAATTCCATTTTTACCAAAATTCATCTTACACTTAAGAAATTCTTATTCCCCAGCCCATCCATATATGTGTCTCACCAGGTGCACAATTAAAACCTAGGATTAAGTAATGAGTACTTGGCAATATTATAGATCCATTTTTTTTAAATAGCCAAATAAACAAACTTAAAAGTTTTGAAGTTTCCCTGAGAGCTTATGAGCATTTAATTAATTGTATGCTGCCTGACTTATACTACTTCATAAAAAAGTGATTATATGAGCTGCTGGTCATATGAACTGTGTGTCTTTTTAAGCAGTGTAAGCCAAGACAACTCTGATTCTGAAGATTACATTCTCATAAGTTCTCTGATAAATTTCAAAATGTTTAATTTTGGCTAATAAAATAAATAAATTAATTAAATTAAATAATGAAAATGGGACCCTGGATCTATAACATCCTCAGTAATCCATTACATAAATTGTGCCAAACTGAAACTTTTAAGTTCTATATTCTGTTACCCAGGATTAAGATGAAGCATTATTAGTCTATACTGAAGCCTGCAATATCAGCAAATACAATTACTAATGAATACAGGTCAGACTTTGAAAACCTGCAGAAACTCACTGATTGTACAAATGGCAGTCATACCTTTTAGTCCTTGCAAGGTCATTTGGGCACAATGCCTATTCATGCATTCCCACCTCTTTCTCACTCAGATGAGAGCATTGTACCAAATTTAAAGACAAAACTGACCACTTTCAGACGTATATTTTTCTTACAACTTCTTCATAAGCGATCAAGACAAATCTCCACTAACTATTTCACAAAGACAGTGTTTAACCTGGTATGCTCCAAAAGACAGAAGAATCTTCAACAAACTAGATTCCTTAAGTACAATCGAAGTGGGAATACTATCAGGACGAAGCCAAAAGACTTCTGGCCCTGATGGCACCCACCCTAATTGCACTAAAGAGATGCATTCCTGAATTAACATCTCTACACCCTAATATATTTAATGCCATCAAACTTCACAGCATAGAAGCACGCTCATATTCAGCCAATTCAAAAAGGGGAAAATCTGCAATCAAACTATTGATCTCACCTCAGTACTCTACAACTTGCATGGGATACTATCCAAAGTCATGACTAGAATCTGGGTACTCCCTATATGGGAGTGATGATCCCTGAGTTCTTCAACCCCACCGCATGTCCTAGCTCTTTAAATTAAAAAAAAAAAAAAAACATTAAAAACCACCAAAATTTAAACTATCAGTAATGTGCACACCACTTCCAGATATCCAAAACCAAATATGTTATTCATCACTGAACCACAACTAGCATCCTCTGCAACATCTCGCCAGCTTTCCTTATTACTAAAAAACACACGTACTAACCACAGCGATAAGTTTTAATACGTAAATATTTCATCCCATGTATCTTGGGACATCCTCAGTACAGTAATTCAAACAATACTAGGAATAACATACAGTTAAGGCGCATGATTACAATGGAATCTCAATATGCATGCAGTAACGTGTTATAGAAGTAAATTAAAATATAACTGGAAAAAAAAAAAAAAATAAATAATTAATAACATATATAAAGAGACTATTTTACACAATTACATTTTACATAAAATAGACTATTTTATTTTGTGTAAAATAGTCTCTTTATATATATATATATATTTTTTTTAAATTTTTTTATATTTTTTTCAGTTATATTTTAATTTACTTCTATAACACGTTACTGCACGCATATTGAGATTACATTGTAATCATGCGCCCTAACTTTATGTTATTCCTAGTATTGTTTGAATTACTGTACTGAGGATGTACCAAGATACTTGGGATGAAATATTTACGTATTAAAACTTATCACTATGGTTAGTACAAGTGTTTTTTAGTGATGAAGTCACCACAGGTTTCATTATATAAAAATTTCCTTATTACATCTTCCATAATGCCCGTACCATCGTAACTGTGATCTCCCAACATGTAGAAGCAGTGGTTGAGTATTGAGGGTTTCCCATGCAGAGCTTCTGACTCTGTTGAGTCTCATCAAGCCCTGCAACCCCTCAAAGGAACCTCATTTATATATGAGGAACCCCAAATATATATATTAAAAAAAAAAAAACTTGCTCTCTAATATCATGGAAATGGTCATGAAACATCAACATCACCTGGAGAACAGCCAGTTAATCTGTGACCACCAGTATGGATTTTGCTATTCGTGATTCACAGCAGATTTTGTTGCTTATATCAGTCACCTCTGGATGCATATCACTGAAAGGTTTGGAGAAACCTCTGCCTGATCTGTATTTTACCCTTAAAAATTGGATCACTAGTTTTCTTGTGAAATGTTTGCTAATGTAATAGTGTAACGGTCAAAAAAAAATTTTTTTTTTTTCACATTTCTCTACCAATGTAGAAATTCCTGAGAAGCTCACCCAACTTCTTCATAAACAACCTTCTCTTACTAACCTCTAAATCTGTCCATAGTTTAGTCACCGAGTACTCTTGATTCCTCCTACCATGGCAAACCTTGCAGTTTTTACACATCCCAAACTTAAAGAATTTCTACAACCAGTGATCTCCCAATATCAGGTGATGACAACCTAGTTATCTACAGCAAAGTGCTTCTAAAACATAATTATTAATTTTTATTTTATTTTATTTTTTTGTGTGTGAGAAGGGGGAAAAAAATCATATTTCTCTTCTTGGACTGACACAATAATAATCTTTCCTGACACAAATATACATCACTTCTATAACATCCCTCGCCTTCACTTCTCACCTGTCTAGTTATTACTAATTCTGTACAAATTCTGAATCCACCCAACCTTGGAATACTGTTCTCACATTTGGAGAGAGTCCCTCAAATACCTGACTAAAAATTCTTTATGTCCAAAAGAGGGCAGTGTGGCAACTGACAGTTCCTCTCTAACACTCTCTTCAGCTGAGTTCTCAAAGATGATTGGTTCTCCACTGTCTTTTTACAGCTTATACGGCTCGCATGCATTTTACATCCCGTCTACATTGTCCTTTGGAATAACGATATCTGCACCAAATACTCGGTGCAGATATCGATCTGCATCCTCTCATGTAAACAGGAGGGGAGAAAAATATATATAAAAATAATTAAAAAAATTAACACAACCCAAGATACACACACACACACACACACACACACACACACACACACACACACACACACACACACACACACACACACACACACGTGTGTGTGTGTGTTTTAAAAGACAAGCCTCATAAACTCAAGGACCTAAAAGCCTGCTCAAGAGGGTGCAGATCATCCAGAGCAGGCTTTTAACAAACATCCATGCTCACTCTGGGATTCAGACCCACAACCTATTGGTTGGAGAATGGGTATGCTATCCACTCAGACAACTGGGCTGAGTGGATAGCATACCCTACATGGAGGAAAGTTATTTGAGATTATGACTAAAACAACAATAGGCTATAAAACCAGTGTTGTTTGTTAAGCGCATGTGCTCTCCTGACCAGTTTGCCTACTATCATCATCATCATCATTTATTTATAATTTTACAATCATAAATAGGGAAACCAACCAAAACAAATAAGTAGTGTGTTTTGGTTGGTTTTATTCCTATCTTAGTGTCTGTGTACACTAAGATAGGACTTAGAGGTTCTTATGCTGTGAAGGAAAACCAGGCTTCTCAGTTATATGATAATTGATGGATGTCTGATGTGGAGTTCGGGGCCTGAATCTTTTTTCCATGAGTAGGGGTATAGGACCAGAGGATCAAAAGGTGCAGAGGGTGGATGTGCTGACTAGAGGATCTTGCTGGGTTTCATCTAATATAGTATAGAGTTGGGAATGTGGTCTTGCCAGGAGTAATCCAGGATATTTCTTAGACAAGTAGTTCCAAAGCTATTTATAATATTGGTTGCTGCTTTGTCTACTATGTAGGATGAAAAACCCTGCAACCTCCATGTGAAACTAACTTACTTTCAGATGGCTCTCATGAAGATTCTTCACATTCTGGGTGAAATTCAAAAAACATTTGGTTCTTCAAATCTGACCGAATTATAGTACTGCTCCCACATGGATGAATTTGATATAATAATAAAAAAAAGAGTAAAAATTAATGACTTTTTACACATTAACACTCATACTTTATGAGAGAAAATAATAAAAAAAAGAGAGAGAGAGAAAATCAATCTTTTCATGGTGGTGCCTATAAATTACTTGTAGTGACAAAGGTTTAAACATCTAACTTCATGCAACAAGTACAAAAATATTACTTAGAGAATTTGACAAATCTTATGTTCCACTATAACATGAGATTTTGCAGTGTGAATATGGCATTTTCATTATACAAAACATCTTTTCAATTCTGTGTAGTAATTATTATTATTATCATCATTATTATAGACCACCAGGGAGTCAAGGGCTCATCAAGGGAGGCTATGCATCACCCACACCAGCTTTCATACCTTCTCTTAAACTTATTCACATGCCTTAAATTGATTCTCACTAGGCAAACTGTTTCACTAACTCTCAGTTCTGTGAGAGAAAAATCTAGCTCTCAGTTCTCATCGCTTTCTTATGACACACAAATTTAACTTCCATGTATTCCCCCTTGTCTTCTACCTACCATATGATAAAAAATTTTATCAACTGATATCCTATAATGCCCTTTCAGAAGTTTATGGACCCTGATCATATCAACCTTTTCTTTTCCTTTCTACCAGTGTTTGCATAGGTGCTCTATATCAATCCTTGCAATTTAAGTAAATCACATAATACCGAGATCATTTTAACTATTTAAAGAGCTTTTTAAGCCTTTCTACAGTACTTTAATCTTTTTAGAACCCTAGGAGACCAATATATGCACAGTAATCCAGGCGCAGTCATATCGAGATCTTGTAAAGAGGCAAAATATCTTTCATATCCTTACATAACAATGTATATGTCAAGTCACAATTATTCTCAGTTGTATTTGAAATTTTTGCTACATGACCCATGAACTTCAACTTCCTATCCACCATAACCCCAAGATCTCTAGCCTCTAAATTAAAGATGCCAATGAATTCTATTTTTGGTTTGATCCTTTATCTAAGCGTAAGCAAACAAAGTTTGTACATGAAATCAGAGTTAGCCTCTGTCTACAAGTAGCCCAATTGTGAAATGATTGCCTCAGTATCCCATAATGCAGTACACATACTTTATAGACATGTGCACTCCATAATGCAGTGCACATACTTTATAGACATGTATAATGCCAGGCATTATGGGAATAGCCACTACCCAGATTGGCTTCGATCTTTGAGATAGCAGTTATCAGTGGGAGCCAGACTCAGAAGTGATGCCAAGGTTGAAGAAAAGCAGAAGTCATATTTCCATATACAAGTAGCCAAAAGGTGTTACGCCTTATTATTAAAAGACTCTGGATTAGAGATAAATATTGAATTTTTTTTTTTCACTTGGTTATACTATAAATTAAAGATACAAAGAAATTTATTTTTGTTTCATCCTTAGTGTAAGCAAACAAAGTCTGCACATGAAGTCACTTAACAACTGGGTTACTTGTATATGTTACTGTGCATTGCATTAATGAATATTATGGCTTTTAGGACTTTTAGGATTTAGGCTATTAGGATACTAATAATGAAGTCATCAGCTTCTATATATACAAGTAACTCACTCATGGTACTAGAGTACCATCTGCATTCAGTAGTTATTCTTCTGCATTCATTCTTTTACTTACAGCTTAACATTAAAATTCTTTTGGGTTGCTTTTGGTCCGTAGCCAATTTCTTTTCATACTCCAGAGCTTTGCATACAATACTAACTTTTCTGGCCTGAGCTTCATATATTCACAAACTTCTATATCTTATTCTCACAATATTTCTTCCACATGATCTTCTTATGAATCTCTTGCTTAATAAGATTACACATCTATTTCACTCCATCCTATTTGTTCTTCAAATCTAGGGACACATTCAGATACTGTATTATATAAGCAAAGCTTAAATAATACATTATCTTTCAAATATTGTTTACATAATACAGTAATACTTAAATAATACAGTAGCTTTCAAATAATGTTTTCAAAACTTCTCATACACTGCTGATATCATTCCCATTCAGTAACTAATACCATAAGACCAAAGATAGTATTCACCTTAGTTGGTCATAATTTCCAGCATTGTAGTTCAGCATGTAACCTGTCCTATTTGGAACATCCACATAGTTGTCTACTTCCCACATCAATATGAAAAGTTATGATATGGAAAGTTACATCTTTAACTGAGATGCCCTCTGACACTGTGATCAAATTTAACACTCTTTGTCTTCAGGTTGCTTCTTTCATATGCTGCTTGAGAAAGTTGTCTTGCAACAGCTTAATAAATTCTCCTTCATTCTTATCAGAAGCTTTCTCTGCTACCCAATCAATATTCAGACAATTTCAGCAATCTATAATAATTACTTGTTTAGTATCCATCAGGGTAATTTTGTGATGCATTTGTTCATTTCTTGCAACTGAACTGCCAGGTCTGTAGCAACATCACACCATATATTTAATCCTGTTAGCCTTCACTTCGCATTCCTCACTGTCATATAGGACATTATCACCACACGAGGAAATCTATACCTCAAATGCAGGATACTGCAAAATGGAATTCCAGGCTAGTTTAAAAGTTTACAACACACTTTCATGGATGATTTCTGTATCAATTTAGTCATAAGACTTCTGTCAAACATGTTTATACAGACCTCAAGAACACCTTTATGGAATGGCTTTTTTTCTTTTTTTTTTTTTACAGCCTTCAAATAAACAAAACTGCACTATATGGCATCCTTTTGTTTTTTTTAACCCTCACCAATGATGAAAACAGATCATATTTACAAAAAAAAAGCAATATCCTTTCCTTGCTCTATAAAAAGAACTTTTTGTTTTGTATCATTCTTTCTGTTGTCCTTCATCACTCTTTCTTTACTTTTATACAATTATCAACTGTTCTCATTGCAGAAGATCAGAAACTCTTTGGTCTCCACCGACATATCAGGATTGTGTAACATGAAGTTACAGTAGTAAGGTACACACAATTTGCAGCGAACAATTTCGTCATTTCCGAATAATATGCCACAATTAAGTACTTAACTCTGAGATATTTAGAACATTAACTTAATGATTTCAATATCATAAAATTACTGAGTTTATTTTTCTAAGATCCCATGAGAGGCTGATTGTTGTTGAAACCTGTAAACTAAATTTTGTTTTCCATCAGATTATTAAGTTTACAGCCTTTTTAACTGTCTGTAATAAGCAAACATATAAGTTGCTTCAAACTTATAAGAAACTTCATTTACTTGACTACTTCTTTCACTATTAAACCTAGATGTTTGTAGTAGAGTTATTTTCAAGACCATCCTGACATCTCCTTTATCTTCCTCTGTTTCTCTTTCATTTTGGTGTCTAGTTCTTTACTTTCTTTGCTCACCTGTTATTGTGCATTCTTTCTATTCTTTTGTTTGTTGAATCCAATCATTTATTGGCTGTATTTTACAATTTGCTCTGATTTGTTAGTTTCTGATTTTGTTTAACACTACTACATCTTCAATTTTTTTATATTTTTATCTCAATGGTTTTACTCTTCTAATTTTTTCCAAAGTTTCTCTATTTTTTTCATATTAGCCAGGCTGACAACCATTATAAATTCTTATTTTTGTTTAAGTTCTTATTCTTCCTGATGAGGCTGTTGAGAAATATTCTGCTAGCATTTATTGATTATTCTTTTACCTCCTTTTGTGTGAAGTTATTTTATCTTATTAACTTGTTCAATTATTTTCTCTGATTTGTAATTTAGGTCTATGAATTCTCTAGCAACTGTCATGGTTTAGTTTTTCTGATATTTCATATATTTCTTTTCTGGATATATTTATTACAGAATGTATTTAGAAATCTTTGTAAATCATATTCATTTTCTGCTTCTTCTTCAGCTTACTGAACTCCTAAGGCTCTTTGCTACAAGTACTAACTTCTTCCATTCCTTTCTGTATTGAGCTCTTTCAGTTCATTCCAGGATTCCAATCTCAGCTATGTCTTTTTGGATGTTATCCTCCCAGTGCCACCATGGTCTTCTTCTTGGCTGCTTTCCATCAGGTCTCATCTTGAATAGGTGTTTAGCCATTCTCTCCTCACCCATTCTTTCCATATGTCCTAGACATCTCAATCTGCAAGCTCTGATTTCATCTGCTAGAAGTGGAGATCTATAGAGGAGTTCATATACACTGATCAAAACAATTAGGGGATATTTTAGTTTCTGATAAAATAGAAATCAAACTCCCACTTGATGTTGGGATCATTCACAAACAAACTGTGGATTATTTCTTGTTTCACTTTCAGTGGAACAAGAAATAATCCACGTCGGTTATCTGGCTGCAGACTGAACCTGGACTCGTCACTAAAAATTACATAAGCCCAATCCTCATTTGTCCAACTGCGGTCTTCTGTGCCCAAATTCTTCTGGCTCTTTTGTGATTTGAAGTAAGTGGAATGCAAACTATTGGTCTTCGAGCATATAAACCTATGGCATGATGATGATTTCGTACTGTCTGTGTCAATACCAGCCTCCCTGTTGCTGCAGCGAGTTCGCTTCGAAGTTGTGCTGCGTTAAATGTACAATTTCTTCTGGAAAGTAATGACAAATACTGATCATTTCTTGGAATTGTTGTTGATGAGCAACCTTGACCTTGTCTTCGGCAAACATTTCCCATCTCCAGAAAGCGATTCCAAAGTCGCAAAATTATGCTTTGAGATATGACACACTTGAGCGACAACTTGCTGCTTTTGTCCAGCTTCTAATCAACTGATGGCTCCAAGGCTATGGATTCTGGGATATCATTTGCTCTGCCATTTTTAACAAAATAATGGGTGGTAGGCGACACAAGTTTGCAACTGAAGTGATAATTATGCACTGTGGAAGTGAGCACAACAAGCCATGCTTTTATATCCCCCACATGCTAATACGGCTAAGACACGTTTCGACAAGTCTTAACATAATTCTGAATGCAGTTGCATGTCTGTTGTATATTAAGAACATTTTAAAATAAATGTATTACATTTGTAAATTATTTTTATAACTTTATAATTTATAAGAAAACCAAAATATTCCCTAATCGTTTTGGGAAGTGTAGTTCTTGGTTGTATCTTCTCCATTCCGTTGTGTTTACCTCCTAAAGGTTCATGGTCTTTTCTGAAGATTTTATTTTCAAAGATCCACAAAGCATCTTGATCTGTTATACTCCAGATTTCTGCTGCATATAAAACAATAGGTCTAATAATTGTCATGTATATTTCTGTTTAACTCTATGACAAACTTTTGGAATGCAATTTCCAAAAATGAAATTTCTGCCTTGACCAATAAATGGTGTAGTGAATATAACATCTATTGTATTCCATGTATATTATATGTACTCCATACTTTTCCATTGTTTACTGCTTTTATTATTTCGGTATCCGGAGAGTTCATCGAAAAACAGTTTACCGAAAGACAATTCATTGAAGACAATTCATCAAACAACAATTCACCGAAAATCAGTTTATTGAACAACAATTAATCGAAAAAGCAATTCATCGAAAGACAATTCCCCGAAAAAGCAATTCACCGATGAGCAGTTAATCGAAAAGACAATTGATCGAAATATCGCAATTCATCGAACATACAGTTCACCAAAAAATGAATTATAAGGCATGTGGGGGCGAAAATGTGTGTGCAATTTTTTTTTTTTTTTGGTTTGTTTTGGATTATTTTGAGAGGTATATATCTTTTTATTATCCTACTATTTATAACTTCTATTTATCCTACTTCGTTTGGAAAGCGATTTTTTGGTGGGGCATACTGGTTGCAGTGAATGATATCCACTGAGTTGGGTATAGTTGAGATGTTAAAAGAATTTCATAAAGGGATTTCATCCTCGTGAAATTTTTTAGCTCATATTCTAACTGTTGATGAAACATGGCTTCGTCACTATGACCCAGAGAACAAACAACAGTCAATGGAGTGGAGACACAAAGGTTCTCCATGGCCAAAGAAGTTTCGAACCAAACAGTCAGCAGGGAAAGTTCTTGCCATTGTCTTTTGGATATGGATGGTGTAATCCTTACCTTACCTCAAGAAAGGTGAAACTGTTACAGCAGCTCTGAAGAAATTGAAGGAGGTACTGAAGGAAAATCGGTTTGAGAAACTAGGCAGAGGCGTGTTGCTTTTGCAGGACAATGCACCTGCTTATGAAATCCAACAGACAATATACGACTTGGGATTTCAATATCTACCTCAAACACATATTCACTAGGACTGGCCCCAGGGCCGGCCCTAGAAATTTTGTCGCCACGTGCAGTAGCATATTTTTCTGCCCCTTCCCCTTAAAAAAAACTCTTTTACTTAATTATTTATACACAAATATAAATATACGCAAAAGAAGAAATCCATCGGAATCAAATCGGGATTGCGCGGTGGCCACAAGCAGTGGGATACGCACAGTTGCCATAATGTGGAGTTGCTCCATCGTGTTGGAAAATGAGGCCTTACACATTCTCAATCTGGGGAAACACAAATTTCTCTAGCATATTTAGGTATGCCACTCTCGTAATCGTCTCCTCATGGAAAATATGGCTCAACAATGAAATCATGCATGATCGCATTGTTGAGCCATATTTTTTGAACCAACTCGACAATTCCAAAACAGAAAAATCAACTTTAAGAAACATCTCATCTCTGGAAAATGGAAGACTACAAGAAAACTTGGCGTGAATGTATAAAAAAAGTCCTCCATCCTAAACTTATTTTCTACAAAACTGCAGAAACCGAGAAGAGAAAAATTCTACAGCTCATTTAATGAAACTGCTGAAAAGGACTTCAGCATCCTACGTTTATCAAGGATGTTAAGCGCCTTGATCAGGGTGTTTAACCTGAAGGTGAGTTAGCCTGTCTCATACGAGGATGGAAGGTTTTGTGCACAAATTCACATGGAGAGAAGAGGCAAGGAATAAGAAAAGTCTTATTGACTATGTTATTGTTGATAGTGATGTTTTCACCCTTGTGCAGGACACTAGAGTGTACAGAGGATTTGAAAGTGATCACCATTTAGTCTTGAGCAGGATAAAATTGAATTTCATACTGCTGGCCTGGTGGGTCCAGTGGTTAGCTTATCCCAAAACAGAAAAATCAACTTTAAGAAACATCTCATCTCTGGAAAATGGAAGACTACAAGAAAACTTGGCGTGAATGTATAAAAAAAGTCCTCCATCCTAAACTTATTTTCTACAAAACTGCAGAAACCGAGAAGAGAAAAATTCTACAGCTCATTTAATGAAACTGCTGAAAAGGACTTCAGCATCCTACGTTTATCAAGGATGTTAAGCGCCTTGATCAGGGTGTTTAACCTGAAGGTGAGTTAGCCTGTCTCATACGAGGATGGAAGGTTTTGTGCACAAATTCACATGGAGAGAAGAGGCAAGGAATAAGAAAAGTCTTATTGACTATGTTATTGTTGATAGTGATGTTTTCACCCTTGTGCAGGACACTAGAGTGTACAGAGGATTTGAAAGTGATCACCATTTAGTCTTGAGCAGGATAAAATTGAATTTCATACTGCTGGCCTGGTGGGTCCAGTGGTTAGCTTATCCGCTCCAGCCAAAAGACTGTGGGTTTGAATCACGCTGTGGGCATGGATATTTGTGATTGCCTGTGAAAATGCTAGTGATGGAATTGGTGGGTGGTAGATGGCATTGGTGGAGATAGAGAGTTGTAGAGTAGGTGCCCTCCTCAATGAGAGTTTGGACACCCTGGAGGTATTATGTAATAATAATATTGAAAAGAAGAACGTGTAAAAAAGTTTTAAAGCGAATAAAAGTTGAGCAGTTCTCAGATGTGAAGGTTTTTTTTTTCTTGCCGAAAAACAAGCAAACCGAATTGGAAAAACACGCAGGGATTTAAGGCCAGTTGCTTCTTCCTTAATTCAAAACAACTCAACCCAATTCCAATTTCCTTTTGAAGGATGCCAGTGATCTGCCGACCACTGGCATTCTTCAAAAGTCGAATAAGACTTCCAACAGCTGCTCATCTAAATATAACACCAGATGAGCATGCTTCTAAAAGGTTTACAGGTTTGTTTTTTAAGACTCTGTATTCATTATTCCTTATTTTATTATTTTCCTTTCCTAGAGAATATTTTAACCTTTTATTTATTTTTTAACAAACTGCACCGATCACCTCCTCAAAACCCAGAAATATACCCACACATATACTCCCTCAGTATTCTTAGCCTATTCCTCCCCTTATTAACAGCAATTACTTGTTTTCGAGGTTATTCGGGAGATAAGTGCATGTGGCACTCCTGTCGTTGAGGAATAACAGAAACAGGAGTAAATAAGTGAAACGTGATTGAAAAATCTTCAGGAATGAATTTTTTTTCAAGTTTTCCAATATTTTTACTCTGAATTCCTGTATATTTTATTATTATATTGTGAAAAATATTTACATCAAAGAATCAATTTATTATTATTAGTAGTAGTAGTTGTAATATTAATGATTAATACTATTTTCCCTCATCCTCCTCAATATAATGATTATTGGTATTGCAATGCTGCTTTACTAAGGAATAATTACAGAACAATATCGATTCTTGTTTTTCTTGTCCGATTTGCCTATTTCCAGGAGGAAAAGCCTAGTCATCTCAGTATTAGGCCTACTAACTTACGTTCAGTAAATTTATTTATTTATTACATTTATTAATGAAAAAATTTTATTTGGATTCCGTATTTGAAACTTTTACAAAAAAATGTCGAACCCTTCCAGTTTTCAGTTCAGCTATATTCGGGGCTACAAAGAATAGTGTCGAAATTATGTATACAATAACTCGCAGACTTAGCAGAATTCGCAGAAGTTTTCAGAACAAGAAGCTGAATGCACGGTTCAGTTTTAGTTCGTAATGGATCACTTATATCATGATATTTCCGTAAAGAAGTTCCTAAATGATATTAGCAATTTCGCTCTGGCTGGATGAAATTTAAAGAAATTTTTAATTTCAATCGACTAGACTTATTGTGACAAAATTTGGTAGAATGAATTTCTTAGCCTATTCCTCCCCTTATTAACTGCAATTACATGTTTTCGAGGTTATTCGGGAGATAAGTGCATGTGGTACTCCTGTCTTCTCTACAGATAAATCTCTAACTGTACAATGAAGCAGGATGTACACTTACATTAAATGCTCTAAAATGCAAGAAAATAATTATTACGTTTCAATGACCACTTAAATATGTTGTCTGTATCATGAGTAACGTTCCGCATTGTTACTGAAGATTTTTAAACAATACTTTGCAAGAAAAATGACTTTTCGATGAATTATGAAAGAATTCATCGAAAAATATTCGATGAATTGTTTTTTCGATGAATTGCATTTTCAACGAATTGTTGTCCGATGAATTGTCATTCGAGGAATTGCCTTTTCGACGAATTGCCATTCGTTAAATTGTCGTTTGGCGAATTGTTTATTTGCCGAATTGCTTTTTCGATGAATTGTCTTTCGATTAACTGTTTTTCGATGAATTTGCCTGTAACCATTATTTCATCCAACACTAAATTAAATAAGGTGAGACTTAATGAGCCACCTTGTCTAATTCTTTGGTTATTTTTATTTCTTGCAGTCTGTTCTTTCTTCTGTATTTATTATAAACTCATTTTGTACATTCTTAATTAGTTCTGCAATCTGTTTTGGTATTTTTCTTATTTTTAATGTGGTTATTATGTTTTAACTGTATTCTATCAAACTCTTTAGCGAAATCAATAAAACACATGTAAAGAGGCTCATCATATCCTGTTCATTTCTTTCTTATTTGTATTAATGTAAATATTTCATCTATTGTTGGTATATTTTTTATTTCATTTTATTTTTAATTCCTTGTTGCTCATCAGATAATGCAACCAAATTATTTATTATTTTTGCAATTATTTTAACGTTATGCCAAAGCAAATTTATTCTTCTGTGGTTCTCAGGATTAATCCTGGCCCTTTTTTTTTTTTTTTTTTTTTTTCGAAATTCTTCTTTCACCAGTCAATTTGGTATTTTTCTTTATTTCTTTAAATACTGTATTGGGAATATCAAATATTGCTTTTGCTAATTGTTTCCCTACATATTTTTATAGTTCATTTTGTTTATTATTTAATCTAGCTATCTGTTGAGAGTCGTCCCCTAACGAACAATTGTAATTTAACTAATTACAATTGTTTGTTAGGGATCTCTCTCCCTCCCCCCATGCACACACAATATCTTTTTCTGTTATGACAGAATAAGGTTTATTATTTTCTGTGTATAGATTTTGAAAATAATCTTTCCATTTATTTCCATAATTGTTTCCCTACATATTTTTATAGTTCATTTTGTTTATTATTTAATCTAGCTATCTGTTGAGAGTCGTCCCCTAACGAACAATTGTAATTTAACTAATTACAATTGTTTGTTAGGGATCTCTCTCCCTCCCCCCATGCACACACAATATCTTTTTCTGTTATGACAGAATAAGGTTTATTATTTTCTGTGTATAGATTTTGAAAATAATCTTTCCATTTATTCAATCCAATAAGTTTTACACTTTTCTTTCTTTTGAGCTTGTAATTTATTCTCCAAATGTAATTATTCACAAGACATTTGACTTTGACATAATAAACAAATATTATTCTAACAGGTAGTTTAAAAACATAACAAGCATAACAATCTTAATATACTTAATATACTTTAATAGGTATATTCTTAATATACCTATCCCAAATGAATAATTAATCAAAAACATATTTACAGATAAATTACATAAAGATTTAATTTATCTGTATTTTTTAAGTAAATTTAGCCACTTACACAAGTCTTCCCCTTCACAAACCTGTACTGGCCCCTATATTCATCCATTCCCGAGTTCTGCCTTGACCAAACCCTCTTGAGTTGCCAATCAGTCTATTTGCTAATCTGCCTTTGAGCTACCTTTATGTATTAGAATTATTTTTAACCATTTTTTATACTCTCTTGAAATCATGCCAGAGTTGTTAAACAGCCTGGTCAGAAACACATGTAATTTTCTTGGTAATCTGATCAGGCCAACATATTACACATTCTCATAATACATAGGATATTATGACTCCCAATCCCATGACAGTATCTGCATTAATATTTTGCAATATCTTAGTTCATTTATCTATTCTCACATAGGTCCATATCACATCAGAAAATGAAATATATCCAGATAAAGTGATCAATCAGTGACTGACTACTACTTTGATAACCTCCCCAGTTAGCCTACTATAATCACCATTTCTTTTACTTCCCTTATAGCAAACAAGACATATTTGGAATTTCCTCTAGCCTGCTCAGCTAGAATTTTTACACCTGTACCCTGTACTGCTTATGAATCAGTTCATTACCTTTTTCTTTATATTCCCTCCACAACATTATTTTTCTAAGCTCCTGCTAATGCAGCTAACTCATCAATTTGACACTCCTGTGATAAAGTTGTTAATAATTCTGATGGATACAGCGTAGTTTCTGATGGATAATAGGTGGATACAGCGAGTCAGCCATATTTTTACAATGCGTAGTTTCTGACGTTGTTGAAGTGCGCATGCTCCCGGAGTGAACTTGATGTTTGATTGACAGCTGACAAGGAAAGCGTTGCGTATCCAAGTTACAGTGGTAAACAAGAGAGCGTTCGGAAAGTTTTTTAGAACACTGGCCGAGGGATATTCAAGTTGGGAGGAACTTGATTTTTTGTGTGCGGCAGTTAAAAGGAAATTTTATATTGTATTCCGAAAAAGGAATAGTGGAAATAATATGTTTCAAGAAGGAATAAGTACAGAAGAAAAAGGAAATCTTGAAACTAAGTTTTTATAAACTGGCCGAGGAATATTGAAGTTGGAAGGAACTTGATTTTTTTTTTGTGTGTGGCAGTCAAAAGGAAATTTCATATTGTATTCCGAAAAAGGAATAGTGGAAATAATATGTTTCAAGAAGGAATAAGTAAAGAAAAGGGAAATCTTGAAACTAAGTTTTTATAAACTGGCCAAGATATATTCAAGTAGGAAGGAACTTGATTTTGTTTTGTGTGAGGCAGTAAAAGGGAATTTTAAAGGGTTTTCATCAAATATTAACAATGGCGCAGTCGACAGGATAATTCATCAAATATTAACGGTGGCGTAGTCGACAGGATAATTCATCAAATATTAACAGTGGCGCAGTGGACTACAGGATAATTGGTTATGACTAAACTATTTTAGAATCCAAAAGGCAAATCTTGACTCAAATCAAAAAAAAAATGGCTACAGAAAATAGTAATATTAGTAGTAAAGTTCCTTCAGTTAATGATGAAGAATTTTTTAGGTTAATAAATCCAACCTTAGTAATACCTTCTTTCTCAGGTGATAGTAGTGAAAGCATAGAAACATTTTTTAGGTATGCAGAAAAAATTAAAGATTTAGGAAATTGGTCAGATTTTCACTTGTTAATTATACTTCGTAATAAATTGTTGGGAAAAGCCAAAACATTTTTAAATACATCTCCTTTACTACGAGATACTGACAATTATGCAACCTTTAAAAGTTTGCTAATATCAGAATTTTCAAATGTAAAAGAATTAGGGCCAAACATTTGGAAGATTCAACAGTGTATCCAAGGTAATAAGGAATCTGTTTCTGAATATTATCATAGATTGTGGACCATTGCTCATGGATTTAATATTTCATCTGAAGAGAAATCCTCTTTAAAATGGTTGCTCTTTAATCAATTTAGGCTTGGCCTCAAGGATAATTTAAAAGAAACAGCGTATAAGAAAAAAGTTAGAAACCTTGAACAATGTTTTGAGCTTGTTAAAGAAAAGGAAGAAAGATTAAGAGATATTTTTCATTCCTCAAGCAATAAGCAAGTAAATTCTTTTCAGCATAATCAAACTCATTCTTCTAGCATTGTGGGTACTGATAAAATGAGAGAAGAAAAGCTTCAAAAAAGTAAAGTTGCAAATAAAAGGAAAAAGTCTAAGGAAACTTCAGTGAATTTTACTAAAGATATTCCAGAATCTGATTCCAGGGTAAAATTACATGATTTGGAAAAATATGAGGAACTGAAAACATTTCTGAGTGAAGAAATAGAAAGACAACAGAGACCCATAATACAAGGACAAGAACTTCTGTTTAAGATGATGTCGGATTTATCAATGTCGAAAAATCTTACAGATAATCAATCTTTTTCTTGTAAATCTGATGACATTGATAGGAATAAAGCATCTCATAGAAGATACATTCCAAAATGTTTTAGATGTAATAAACAGGGTCATTTTGCTAAAGATTGTTATGTTAGAGATAGATCTTGTTTTCAAAATAAGAAATCAGAGAATAAAAGTAAATCTGGAATTAGTTATTATTCCAATATTATACTGGCAAGGACAGAAATGTCAAACTATTCACTAAACATGGGTAAAGCCAAAGACAGCTATAACCATAAAAGAAAGTTTGATGTAGCATTAGCTCCTTATGCTAATGAAAGTAATCCTTTAACAGTATTACAAGGATTTATTGAAGATGTACCTTGTGATATCTTACTTGACACAGGTGCACACATTTCACTCATTTCTTATAGCTTATTTAACAAAATTAAATCTCTAATTCCAAATGATATTTCAGTTTTAAACAATCCAATTAAGTTAAAAGGAATATTTGAATCTGAAATTTCAGCTTATAAGCAAATCAATGTCTTTATTTCAATTCCTTGTTTTCCATTAAAAGTTTCTCATTCATTAATTGTTCTTCCAGAATCTTCAAATCCAAATGTACAAATAATATTTGGAATTGATTTTCTGAAACGTCATGGGTTTGTGTGTAATTTTATTGATAATACAGTATCATTGTGTGGAATAGAATGCTGTTTGGATAGGAAATCAGGTGACAGTGGAAAATTAGAGCAGTCTCCTGAAGTTTTTCTAGATACTAATGATAATGATCAAGTATTTAATATTGAAACTCTAAAGAATAAAGATCCTAGTATACAAATTTGGGAAAAGGATAAGATTATCCAAGCTCAGAAGGATGATCTCATACTAAAAACTATTTATGAAGCAGTATTGAAAGAGGAAACTCAACTAGATACATTTTTAAATCTGGAAAACTTGTATTTAGATAAAGATGGGTTACTCTTATCTAGACAAATGGAAGATGGAAAGTTGAAGGTGAAAATATTGGCACCAACTGAAATGATTCCTTGGATTATGTATACTTTCCATGATTCTGACTTAGCAGGACACCAAGGGTTTTCTAGAACTTTGGAAAGAATAAAGGATCGTTACATCTGGAAAGGTATGAAGAGTGATATACTCACGTATGTCAAGTCATGCCATAAGTGCCAAATAAGATCCCCTTTTAGAGGAAAAGCTCCTTTACAACCATTTCCAATTCCAACTAGACCATTTCAAGCTGTTGCTATTGATGTAGTAGGTCCTCTACCAATTACTAAAAAAGGAAATAGGTATATTCTAGTAATCATAGACATGCTAACTAGATTTCCTGAAGCAGTATCAATGAAAGACCAATCTGAAAAACTATTGCAAGAAAGTTTTTGAATATGATAGTTTGTAGATATGGAACTCCTCAGACCTTACTTTCAGATCAAGGAGCAAATTTCACATCTGAACTATTATTACAGTTATGTAAATTGCTTAATGTTAAGAAGATTTTTACAACACCTTATCATCCGCAATGTAATGGTATGTGTGAAAGACTAAATAGAAACATAAAGCAAATACTTTCAAAGTTGGCAAACACCAAAATGAATGATTGGGATACACATATCTCTCAAACATTATTTGCATGTAGGTCTGCTTTTCATTCTGCTATCAAGGAAAAACCATCTTTTGCATTATATGGTTTTGACCCAGTTTTTCCTAATGAACTTGTTTCAGTTATTCCAAATACAGGATACAGTGATATAAATGAATATTTAGAATTAGTAATAGATAAGTTTTCCACTACTCATAGACTAGTAGGTGAGATAAGTAAATTAAGTGCTCAGAAAACTAGACAATATATAAATCGTTTTAGAAAATATAAATCTTTTGTACCAGGTGATTTGGTATTGTTAGATGATAAATCTAGTATTAAAAGAGTTGGGAAATTAGGAAAGAAAGCCTTAGGTCCATTTATAATTTTAGACAATTTTTCTCCTGTGAATTTTAGAATTCAAGATGTCAATAATCCTAGTAAAATTTTAAATGTACATTCTGATAGATTAAAAAGGTACTTTTTGGGAAATAAAAATTTAGTTACTTTAGGTGATAATATGAATAAAATATTGAAGGATGAATGTAGTTTTCCTAATACTAATTGTGAATCTTATTCAAAGTTAAATAATAGGAAAGGGAATAGATCTAATATTCATAATTCAAATATGCAGCGAAAGAAAAAATTAAACTTTGGTAAAGTGAACCAAAATACAATAAATTTTAGAATTCCCAAGACACACATTTCAGATGATATACAATGTAGGAATAATGATAATCAAATTGATTCTAACATTGATGAAAGTATAGCGGAATTTTATAGGTTGATAAATATAGGATTAAATAAGAAAAGGGAAGTTAAAGATACCTCAAATTTAGTTAGTAAGGATAAGGAATCCCAGAAACTTATAAAATCTCAAAAACCTGTAGAAACTGATTCTGATAGTGATGATTCTATAGATTTAGGACATCATTCAAGTAGTTTAAATGAAGTGTTTGAAAGGTATAAAAATGAAATTTTTAAGTATACTAATTTGGAAGAAGAAAGTTCAGAATTATCTCTAGTGTCAGATGATTCTGAAACTAGTGATTCAGAAGATATACATAATGATTAGATAATTAGATTAGATCTTAAAATATAACGATTTAGAAATAAATATTAAAAGTTTGTTTAGATGTAGGTTAAATATTTTAAAAAAATTTTTTTTTAAAAAAAAAATTTTTTTTTCCACAGAAAAATGAAACTGATGTAAAAATAATCATATTAAAAAATTCTGAATATTTTTACGTATTAATTTTGCTTGTTAATTTTTGTTTTCATACACGCAGTGTCTGCACTTGTGATGTGCTCGTTATGAAAATATTATGTTAGAAGTAATATGTAAAGAAGTAAAAATATTGAAGTACTTACTTCATTGATTATTTGTATTATTTATAAGAAAGTTTGTTGTATTTTTAAATGTTGAATTTTGTGTTTGTGAAAGACTTTCTTCAGCGCTGGTGGATACAGCGAGTCAGCCATATTTTTACAATGCATAGTTTCTGACGTTGTTGAAGTGCGCATGCTCCCGGAGTGAACTTGATGTTTGATTGACAGCTGACAAGAAAAGCGTTGCGTATCCAAGTTACAGTGGTAAACAAGAGAGCATTCGGAAAGTTTTTAGAACACTGGCCGAGGAATATTCAAGTTGGGAGGAACTTGATTTTTTTGTGTGCGGCAGTCAAAAGGAAATTTCATAATGTATTCCGAAAAAGGAATAGTGGAAATAATATGTTTCAAGAAGGAATAAGCAAAGAATAAAAAGGAAATCTTGAAACTAAGTTTTTATAAACTGGCCAAGATATATTCAAGTAGGAAGGAACTTGATTTTTTGTGTGCGGCAGTCAAAAGGAAATTTCATATTGTATTCCGAAAAAGGAATAGTGGAAATAATATGTTTCAAGAAGGAATAAGTACAGAAGAAAAAGGAAATCTTGAAACTAAGTCTTTATAAACTGGCCGAGGAATATTCAAGTTGGGAGGAACTTGATTTTTTGTGTGCGGCAGTCAAAAGGAAATTTCATATTGTATTCCGAAAAAGGAATAGTGGAAATAATATGTTTCAAGAAGGAATAAGTAAAGAAAAGGGAAATCTTGAAACTAAGTTTTTATAAACTGGCCAAGATATATTCAAGTAGGAAGGAGCTTGATTTTGTTTTGTGTGAGGCAGTAAAAAGGAATTTTAAAGGGATCCTGAAAATGAAGTACAGAACCTTGTAACTTCTGGAAAAGAGCCTTAACAGGAAAAGAAAAAGACTATGAACATTTTTTTTGATTGTGAAAGAAAAAGTGTTTTGTCTTAAGAGTAAGTGTATATTTTTTTAATAAGGCCTTGGATCCATATAATCTGTAATTGTAGTTATGTATTTTTACTAGAAGTATATATATATATATATATTGTTTTAAGTTTTATTAAATGTGTTTATTTTGTACTTGGTGTTGAGTCAATGATTAGTTGGATTCTGAAAGAGTGAGTTAAAGTCATTGCACCAATTGGAGTGAACTCTTTGTGCAAATATAATAACATATAGGGACACTCGGAGTCAAAAATAATTGTTAGTAAATGAAATATTATTTATAATACACATTATAAATAACAATGGCGCCGCCTAAAGGATAATTCATCAAATATTAACAAAGTAATGTGGATTTTTTTTGGCTAGCTTAGTTTGTAAAAGTTTCTTCCCCCCCCCCCCCCCCCACCCCACCCACCCAAAGTCCTATAATGCATCACTACAGTATGATACCAGAACTTTGAAAGTGCAACTTTATCTTGGTTATTCTGACAGGAACTTAGCTTGCAATAATTCAGAAGACAATATGTAAAAATAAAAATTAACTGCTTGGCAATACTATAGCATATGAAATTCACTGTCCACTTACTATTTTTGATTTCATTATTATTATTTATTTTATTTTTTTTTAATATCAACCCAGACACAAGAGGTAACAAAACCAAGCACATAACAGTTGATGTGTAGACAAAAAACATTACATAAAATGCGTTACTTCCTGAATTAAATGTACTACTATGCATGCAATTAAGGAATGGTTAAACCACTACAATAAAAGAAAAAATAAACTTACCTCTGATTACACCCATTATTAAAGGATGTGGTATTGCTGACTTAATGTGAAGTGACTGTTCATAAAGTTTCTGCAAAATTATATCATCGTATTAGGAAACACCAAGATGTTTTAACTAAAGATAATAGTATAATTTCCAATTTAATGGAACAAAAGTATACAGGTACGATATAAAGTAACTTGCATTCAAATAGGAAAAACTGGGTTCAAGGATATCTGGTGAAAAGACAAGCTGTTAGGAAGCTCCTGAAAGATTGTTGATTCTGTTGATTCATTGAGTGTTTTCTTAGAATGGTGTATTTTTTTAGTATATTAGTGTATTTACTATATTATAGCATTTAATAACATAATTATAGAAATATTATTAGTTTTTACTGTTCTTAAGAATGGCATCGAAAACTCATCACAATAGGGCAGTCTAAAACTAAAATTAAAGTTGTTACTACTGAGGCAAACCTTTGTCTCAAATGAGCAAAAGTGTTGGTGCATTGATGATGATAATATATCCAAGGATAATCTTACGTTCAAAATATCTTGATTAATAGAAATTATTAGAAAATATGGAAAAACGTTTAACAAAACTTAGACAAGATAAGAAAAAGGATCAGAACAAGAAGAGGCAAGAAAGCACTAAACTTGGTAATCATAATAATAATATAACAACAAGGTAGGTCAATTAAAATCTAAGGGGGGGGGTGGGGGGGGGGGAATAAAAAAAGATGATATGTATGCTGGTTCAATCAGAAAATTTGCACTTGCTGAGAAAAAAAAAAAAGTAAAGGAGATGGGAGTTCTTGTAGGAACTAATAATTTAAGTAATGACAAAGGATATGAAAGGTCTGTTGGTAGAGGTGAGAAAGAAATGTGAAAGAATAAAAATTGTAGGTTTTGTTAAATAGTGTTAATTTTATTAAAAAATGTGTTATCAAGTCCTCAATTATATCTTGTCTTCTGCGCCTTTGTAAAACTTATAGTTATCTCGTTTAAACCTTTCTTCTTAACCTTTACTATTCTTCTGACTTATGGCCGAAAATAATATAAAGCTCATGTGTGCAAGACTTACAGAACAAAGAAATCGCCTCTGGCTGGAGCCAATCTCTTTGTCTGACCTACTGGTGTTTATTCTCAACTGAATTTGTAAAATTTATTTAGTTTCTAGCTGTGCCACCAAATTCGTGGGTGGGAGATGAATCTCCCTCCAAAGAATAACACACAGTAAACCACATGGAAATTTTCTCTCTTAATTCTAAGTAATCTATCAACTTAAATTTCCTGTTATGCATTTGTAACAATATCTAGCTTTAAGGCTCACACAGATTCGAATTTATGAGTAGTGCAGTGGAAAAAGAAATCAGGCAAGTTATTTAAACAAGAAAACAATTTATTTAACATCAATGAAATGTACAATGGGTCAATTTTAAGTATTAATAAATTAGCTTCTATGCTTCAAATCACAACTAATTACTACGTTTACAATTTAGATCCTTATCATAATCAATTCTAGTAAGACCCGTGTCTATAATTTTCTCTCGTTAAACTTAGTAAAGCTCAGATCAATTTTTTACATAACATTCTGCAGGTTTAGGCAAGAGCTATAACATTAAATACTCGACGTTTCACCTTAAATTTCAGCCAGACCTTCTGTCACATATAACAAAATACTTCAATTATCAGCATAAGGCCTAAAGTCCTCAAGTATCACTATAAAACAAGTCCCTTAATTAAATCACCATCACAATCTTTTTCTCTAGCTAAACAATGAAAGATCTTACTTGAACAGAGGTCTGTACTTCTCTGAATGATCCATAAAATCAATTCTTTCTGTTACCATTCGACTTTAGCATTGAACTTGGGAAACTCTTCTGGGTTTTGAGAGATCCTTCTTTATCATCAGCGGACATCAGGAACTTGGCGGCATGGAAACTTAGCATCTGATTTCTTCTAAAACAGCTTATCTTAGTCACATTGGTCACTCAGCAATTTTCTATCTGGAACACAGGTCTCTGATGGCGATTACGATTTATCACCGACGATGTTAGCAAAACTCCACTGCCATAGCGTACATCGTAACTTCAGGTCAGAACCCCATGTCACCTCGAAACTTCTCGCTGACTCAAGAACGGGAACACACACCGGATCGACTCAAACTCGTACTCCAAGAAAAAGGCAAGACAAGACCCGTTTTGAAGTAGCGAACTGCTATTTATACTGTCCTGATGACCTTCGTTTTTGCTTATGTCATTGTCCCCAGGGTACTTTGGTGGTTTGCACCCATCACCCTCGTCAATCAGTGCAATTAGTCGCGAAACCTCTGCGCACTATTGACCCTCGAGGTTTGCAGTTGCCCCAGGTCATTATTTAATACTTTAATCCGTCTGGAATTACTAGTGACTAAGAGGTTTATTAAGACACAATTAATCTTACACTTATTTTTCTGTTCTTTTACAAAATCCTTTGAGGTGACAATATTCAGTAATATACAAAAATTATTTCCAAATTAAAAACTATGGAAATATCTCTATTAACCCACAAGTAACTTTTTAGGGAATTTTTGTTTACCAGTAAAATTGGTATATAAGAGGTTTTTGAACAAAGTTCCTCGTATACACGATTTTACAGTTTGCTACCCACACACAACAGTACCAAGTTAAGGAAAGCAATGATAGTGAATGATTCTATGCAGAAAATGATTCCTAGAAGAAATGGATGCGAGTTTTAAGATGTGTAGTGTGTTCGATGGGAAAAAAGACTTGCATAAGAGGAAGAGTCTACACTTGAATTCATTTGGAATCAGGAGCCTGCAACAATTACTTATTGTGATGAGACCTAATGCAGCGAGTACGGGAAACTAGATAATCTAGGGAGGAATGGAAAAAATGTGTGTGAAAATTCAACTATGGTATGCATCTGGCATAGGGGTGGAAATATGTGCCTTGGGTCAGACTTTCTGAGTATGTCTGGGGGGAAAAAGAGAAAGTTTTACAAAAAAAAAAAAAAAAAAAAAAAAAAAAAAAAAAAAAAGGCCAAATATATTGCATATCTAATTATAAGAATTAATCTAATTATAATTATATATAATATGGGGCAATATATCAAGCAATACTTAGTCTTTATTTGAGTTGTAAGTCAGCAGTTAGAATTGAAGGAAGTACAGGAAGATGGTTTAATGTTAAATCTGGTGTGAGACAAGGATGTACCTTATCCCCTCTGTTATTCATTATCTATATGGATGACATTATGAAGGAATGTGGTATTAAACCTGATATCAAAATTGGAGATGTTAATGTCAGCTCTTTGCTTTATGCGGATGATGTTATACTTCTAAATAAATCCGCTACAAGTCTGCAAGATTCTCTGACTAAATTGAATAGCTGTTGTAATAGACATGGTATGAAGGTCAGCAATAAAAAGACAAAGACAATGAAAATAGGTAGAATCATTGAAAATGTCAACTGTGTTGTGAATGGAGAACCTGTGGAACAAGTGAAACATTTCAGCTACTTAGGCACGATTTTTACTGAAGATGGTAAATTAAATATAGAAATAGACAACAGAATCAGCAAAGCTGGTATGGTGGGAAGTCAATTGAATAAATTCATATGGAATAAGAGAGAAATTAGTTGGAACACTAAATTAGCTGTATACAAGACAGTGTTCAAACCAGTTTTAACTTATGGATCTGAGAGCTGGGTCAGAAGTAAAACACTTGACCAAAGACTAGAGACCGCAGATATGAGAGTCCTGAGAAAGATTAGAGGCGTGAACAGATGGCATCAATGGCAATATCACATTAAAAATGAGGATATTAGGAAAAAACTTGACATTGTCAGCATCCAGGAATGCATTAGCAGAGCTAATCTCAGGTGGTATGGTCACCTAAATAGAATGGGAGAGGAAAGATTAGCAAAACAAGTGTTCTCTGCCAGGTTGGCAGGAAAACGACCCAGAGGAAGACCAAGATATAGGTGGATTGATACGGTACAAAGTGCCTTAGACGACAGAAATATAAGTTCTGATAATGTTGGAGTCTTGACAAGTAACAGACTGATTTGGAGGAAAACTGTAGATAGGAAGTTAGTAATGATGTAAATTTTTCATGTAGTACTGTCATATCCTGTACACCCCTTGAGGGTCCATGGCAGGAATTTGATGATGATGATGAATTATAAGAATAGGCTAGGTAGTAATTTGTTATGTCTATACAC
The DNA here is from genome assembly GCF_054136105.1 of Typopeltis vanoorti. NCBI lineage: Eukaryota > Metazoa > Arthropoda > Arachnida > Uropygi > Thelyphonidae > Typopeltis > Typopeltis vanoorti. The sequence goes on along the minus strand of NC_143564.1, from coordinate 87,046,161 downwards.
AAATGCCAGGAGCATCAAAAAGGAGTTGAGCGAGTGTTTTGTTGAATAAGATACGGCCTAAAATTGTTGGCATTAGTAAACCTTGGATATAAGAATCAGATATGGTAATTGGGATCAAGTGTAATGGATATACAGGTAACCCTTGTATAACGCGGTACTTATACAACGCGATTTCGATATAACACCGTTTACAAATTGTAGTAACCACTTATCTTTTCTTATATTTTTCACACGGTGAGACTTAACAATTAAATTTCATCTTCATTAAATTTGTGTCTGCCTGTATCGTGGATGTAGTTATAAATAGCGAATTTATATCAGGGGAAATACCCTTTAGCACTCATGTACATCAATTGTCTACTATATAAAGTGTTTATTATTGAAAATTATCTTCGTTTTCTGCCAGGAAAGGTCATTAAAAATCATAAGTGTGTTAATCTCAAGCTGAGCACTTTATTTTTTGATGAGTTACATAGAATATGTAATGCTTTTTTTATGTAAAAAATTTATTTTTATAGTTAAAGGGCTTTTGTGATGGTTAAAAACGAAATTAGCGAATTTAATTGATGGGGAAATATATTTAAATTAAGAGAAACTGGTACAATTAATAGATGACATCCAACTAAACAGCAGGGAAAGTTCTGCCAAAGATTCTGATTGGGATGAATCCATGAAAGAATTCAGTTTAAAGAATTAGCAGAAGGATTGGACTTGGCAAGAAAGTTAGGAAATTATTTTACGGATAATGATCCCTCAATGGAGCGCTCTGGAAAATTCACGAGACAATTGGATATTTGTTTAGTTGTACATTATGAACTTAATAAAAAATTGCAGCATAGTGGTGGTAAGCAAAGTCTTATTACCGACTTCTTGATAACTAAACCAGCTGAAGTATGCAATGAGAATTATACAAATGATGTCCAAGAGACTTCAAGTGATGAAGACATCCGGCCACTCATAAATAAAGAACATCTACGAAATGTTAGTTTTGAAGAGGTGTGATGATGATGATGATTAAAATATGCACTTTATTTTATTTAGCCTAAAACATTTATGCATTATTTGCAATGAAGTTTACATAAAATTTGTAATTTTATAAGCTTATACTATGCATTTGTTTCATAGTTTATGTTTTCTTAACTTACATGAATTACCTGAATTAAATAAAAATATTTTTTTGTTGGGTATGTAGTTATTTATATAATAAAAAAAAAAAAAAAAAAGATTTCGGAACATAACCCTACTTTTTCAATGTGATCCAAGTCTCGCATAATGCGATTTATATAACACGGCATTTCTATGGAACCTAACATCCGCGTTATACAAGGGTCACCTGTAGTATATTTAGGAATGACAGAAGAGATAGGAGAGGAGGGGAATATTACTAATGATATCAGACAACTTAAGTCCAATTAGAATAGAAATGCAAGAAAACAATGATATCAACAATGTCCCCTGAATGCTTAGATTCAGACTATCTGGTGCGAAGTGGAAGCTAACAGAATGAAACATATGGTGGGATGTTTCTACAGACCTTACACTTCTGTTGCAGGGGACAATGAAATGTATCAACTAATGGATCTTATGGATACTAAACGAATGATCATTATGGGTGACTAATTATCCAAACATTGACCGGGTAGAAGAGAAATCTCATAAGAATGAAGAGGAATTTATTGAATTATTGTGAGACAACTTTCTCAAATAGCATGTGAAAAAAAGAACTCGAGGTCAAAGAGTGTTAGATTTGTTCACTGCATTAAAAGGGGTCTCTGTTAAGAATAATTCTTGTTGGCATGATCACTACCACCAGTTGGTGATAGTAATCATGCTATGCTTTCTTGGGAAGTAGCTAATCATATTGATGTTCCCATTAGAACAGATAACATGTTGAACTACAAAGCTGGAAATTATGATCAACATAGGAGAATACTATACTATCTTTGGTCCCATGGTATCAGATACTGAATAGGAAAAATGTTAGCAATGCATGGAAATCTTTGAAAAAGTGCTTAAATGAGGTGGTATCTGAATATAGACCTATGTTTGAAGAATAAATAGGTTGGGAGTGAAATGGATGTGCAACTTATTAAACAAGAGATGCACAAGAAGAAGATGATGATATGGAAAGAATATCTTGAGAATAACAGTGAGAGGAGTTACGAAATGAATAAAGCACAGGCCAGAAAAGTAATGAGTATTGTGCAGAAAGCTAAATCAGCTTATGAAAAGAAACTGGCTATGCAGGCTAAAGGCAATCCCAGAGAATTTTATCATTATGCTGCAAGCAAAAGAAAGAATGATTGTGGAAGAATAACTTTACTGAATGAAGTGGTACTCTAGTGGCGGAAGCTAATGAGATTATTCAATTGATGAGTGCTCACTTTGCTATATATATCAACCAGGTGTATGTAACATGGTGCACAGTGCAGCTACTACTACATTGGATGAGAGCTAGAGGTGCATAAGACTGAGGAGCTGTCGCATAACCTCGATAAGAATTTGGCAATAGGGACAGATGGAATATCAGCTCGTTTGATAAAGGAATGTTCGACTGAATTGGCTAGGCCTTTCTCATGTTTGTGTAACCTTAGTCTCAGCTCAGGAATGATACCACATGAATGGGAGGAATGTATGATAGTTCCATTCTACATGGGTTGTGTAAAAACTGATGTGTCTATCTACCTACCTATCATTATCTCTGGTGTGGTAGTGAAAATTTTAGAGAAGTTGGTAAGAACTCACAGAAAAATGGGTAGACAAGCAAGATATACTCTGCAAGGAGCAGCATGGGCTTACTAAAAGAAGATCATGCTTTAACAATTTGCTCATCTTTTATAAAAATATTACGGCTGAGTTGGATAAAGGGAATAGATACACTATGATTTTGCTAATGCATTGAGAAGATACCACATGAAAGGCAGTTGCATAAACTGGAGAATATGGGACTGGAATATAAACTCTTGGCTAGGATCAGTGGATGGTTGATAGACAGATATCAAAAAATGGGTGTTAATCTGCCAGATTTAAGATGAGCCGTAGTGTCCCTCAGGGCTCAGTCTTTGGGTCATTGTTGTTCAATCTATACATTAATGACATTAGGAAGGGTCTAACAGGAGATGTACAACTGTTTGCCAATGATTTGAAGATAGGCAAGGTAATTAGGGATGCTAACGATATCCAGCACTTAAAAAATAATTTTAATAGGTTGGAAATTTGGACAAATGAAAATAGCTATCAGTTTAATGTTAGTAAGTTATGCACTTTGGCATGATGAGATTTCCAGTGGCATATTATATTAGCGTGATTATGCTACAAGAAACTGATGAATCTAGGGTTCTTGGCATCATGGTGGATAGGAATTTGAAGTTCAAAGGTCACAACAAAAGTTGCAAACACAACTCAGAGGACAACTGCAACGTTGAAGCAAACTGTGACATGTAAGGAGGACAAGAAAGTCATTTTACCTCTTTATAACACCTTCATAAGATCACACCCAAATTTTTGTATGCAGATTTGGTCTCCTGGATTCCGTGGGTGCAAAGAAGAGTCACAAAGATTAGATCTGGATTTTGATCATGAGGATAGACTGTGAGTGCATGGATTATAGATCTGATTAATAGGAGAAAGAGGAGTGATTATAGAGGTCTATAAGCTTCTGAATGGGAGTTATAGGATATCGTCTGATGAAATTTTTCACATGGAAGGTGGGGGGAAGGGGGGAGGTTGTGATTGTTCGTAGGTCAAGAAATGGGTAAGAGCTAGGTTTTTCTCTCACAGAGAGGTGAGTGAGTAGAATAGTTTGCTTTTTGGGATAGTGAATGAATCTAGTGTGAATGAATGTAAGAGAAGGTATGACAGCTAGTTTGGGTGATTTATAGCCTCTCTTGAGTCCTGACTCCCTGGAGGTCTCAAATAATAATAAGAATAAAAAAAATGTACAGACAACAAAAAGCATAATGTATAATAAATGCCTATAATAATAATAATAATAATAATAATAATGTATAATAAATGCATTATATTATACCATATAATGTATAATAAATATATTACCAAAATACAGTAAAAATGGAACACTAGGAAATTGATATAGTAATAATCTCCTATGTTTATCTAGAGAAACATAGGAGGTTATTACTATTATATGTAGAATTCAACTTGGCTGGATATCCTTTGGAAAAACATTGTGAAGTACTCAAAGGAAACATCCCAATTTGCCTTAAAAGAAAAATATTTGACAGTTTTATATTTCTGGTCATGACATATAGAAGTGAAACTATGACTAAAAAATTAACCAAAGCTGAAAGATTACCCAGAGGAAAATGGAAAGATTATTACTCAGTATTCCATTCTAGATAGAAAGCGCAGTACATGTAGAGCTCACACAAGGGTGAGAGACATAACAGCCATTAAAAGATCTGAACGTCAGGTTCATATTGCAAGAAGTAACACTCAAAAATGGGCAAGTTGATACCAGAATAGTATTCTAGAGATGGAAAGAGAGTTACCGGAAGACTAGAGAGATGGTGGGAGGATTAGATTAAAGAGATGGCTGAAACTGTGGCACAGGCCAATTTTAACTTATGTACTTTTGTTTTGCCTATAGAAAGGCTCAAGATAAGAATGAATGAAGGACTTTGGTAAGGTCTTCATCCAGCAGTGAACAGAAAACAGCTGCTGATGATGATGACGAATGTTTTTCTCATAAAATAATTAGTTTGAAATATAAGGTTGCATTTCTGTTCCCAAGAAGTGCTTCTTTAACTCAGACCATACTAACTTTGATACTGGAACGGTCACTTCATTTAGTATCCAATCTCTGCCTATGTAATACCACCCAAGCTGAATGAAGACTTGTTATATCTGAAGATAATTTTAACTAAATTTTTAAGAATTAACAAAATTAAGCAGCGGTGAATAAATAATAATGACTGGTATATAACAATTCCCCTGGGGTGCAATTCTAGCTCGCCTCCTCATGGTGCACCCTGGGTCATGCTAAAGAGCTAGAGCGACTGGCAGCCAGACCATTGTGCAATCTCCTGACCATACTTACACATGGAAACTCAAAACCTTCACAATGGTTCTTCTTCGAACTAGCTAATAAGGAATATTGGACATAATATCGTATCTTCCAGTTAAATGTTGTGGGTGCATCAAAATGTCAATGTCTTTCTAAACTTCTACGAGAAAAAAACGATCTACTTCTCATGCAAGAATCATATATCTAAACTGAAGATCAAGTTAAATCTAGAACAGTAATTCCTGGCTACAACATTCTCGGGATTACTTACAGTCGTAGCAACGGCAATATAACATATATCCGAAATGGTACTGAGAATGCTGTGCTGATATCTTTTTCGACTGATGACGAAATCCATAAGTTAGCTGTTAAAATAGAAGACATTACAATTGTGAATGTATATAAACCACCTGCAACTGTTTGGCCAAATGATGGTCTACAGACATACTCCCACCCAACGGTGTGTACTCTGGGGACTTCAACAGTCATCATACTTCTTGGAAATACGATCTGAATGATCAAAACCGGGAAATATTAGCTGAATGGGCAGATCAACACTGTCTTCACTTGGTTTTTGATGCCAAGGAAAAAAGCACCTTTAAATCAAGAGCCTGGAATAAGGAATATAACCCAGATTTGACATTCATCTCAACTGATAATGAAAATTTATCCATATTCTTGAGGCTTTTTCAAATAGCCAGCACCGTCCCGTCTTTATGGAATTAGGAACCCAAATTCCAGTGATAACATCATTTCCTAGACCAAGATGAAATTTCCAAAAAGTCGACTGGGAAAACTTCACTGCGGATCTAGATGCACACCTTAGAAGAATTCCCCCAACTTACAAAAAGTATACACGGTTCACTAGAGTAGTTATAGCGGTGGCAAAAATACACATTCCTTGAGGCTACCAAAAAGAATACGTGCCTGAATGGACCAATGAAAGCGAATCCCTGTATCGGGAATTCCTTGAAAGTAAGGATCCTGAGATAGAAGAACTGCTCCATAGTCTCAACGCTGCTCGTAGGGAAAAGTGGATTCAAAAAAATAACTGAAAACATAGATTTCAAACACTCTAGTAGAAAAGCCTGGTCGCTACCTAAGAAGCTTGGTTCAAACACCTCTGTACCAAAGAAATCTCCTCTTGTCAATCCGAATCAGATAACTGCTCATATTGTTTCGCTTTCTAGAGCTCCGACAGATAAAGAACATACTAAAGAGGTAAAAGGCAAACTAAAGGCTATGAAGTCTGTAACTCGAAAGAATCGTCAATTCTCTTTGCCTTTTTTCCCCGTGAGGAAATATCCTCGACGCTTCAAAATATCAGAGTGGGGAAGGCTCCTGGATTTGACAATGTTCATAATGAATTCCTGACGCACTGTGGACCTTATGCAAGATCGTGGCTGGCTAAGTTCTTTAACGATATACTTGAAAGTGGCTGCATTCCTAAAGAATTTAAAAGGACAAAAATCATTGCTGTGTTAAAACCAGGTAAGCCAACAGACAGAACTGAAAGCTATCGCCCCATAGCCCTTTTAAGTGCAACCTACAAATTGTTGGAGAGACTAATATTGAGCAGGATCAGTGATAAAATTTTGGAACGTGTTCCAATAGAACAAGCAGGGTTCAGAAGAGATCACAGCTGCACAGATCAAGTTCTCAGCTTAACAACCTACATTGAAGCAGAATTTCAAAGATGCCTGAAGACTACTGCAGTCTTTATTGACTTAACAGCGGCTTATGATACTGTTTGGAGGGAGGAACTCATATATAAATTTCTTAAGGTCATCCCATGTAAAATATTGGGTCATCTCCTAAACAACTTACTGAGTGATCGATATTTCAGGGTAGTCACCGGAGGAAGCATCAGTAAACAAAGAGTGCTTAAGAATGGATTACCTCAGGGCTCAGTGCTCACACCACTGCTTTTTAGCCTTCACATCGCAGATATTCCTGAAACAGCCAGCAGGAAGTTTACTTATGCAGATGATCTAGCTTTGGCGATCAGCGACAAGTCTATCAAAAGAACTGAAGAAATATTGACAAATGATCTGTTGGCTTTATGGCAGTTCTATAAAAAATGGAGATTAACACCAAATTCTGATAAAACCGAATGTTCTTGCTTTCACCTGAACAATAGTCTTGTAAATCAAAAACCAGAGATATATGCCGATGGAACATTAATTTTGTTTAATCCGACACCTAAATATCTGGGAATAACTCTGACATATAAACAGCATATGATTAATATCGCTGCTAAAGTTCGCGCCAGAAATAACAGTTCAGAAGCTTTGTGGTACTATATGGGGCTCAAGTGCCACAATTCTGCAGTGCACTGCAATTGTTCTAGTTTACAGTGCAGTAGAGTAGAGTGCTCCTGTCTGGCTCAATAGTTACCATGTCAATAAACTAGATACTCAACTTAACTCCACTCTGCACTTAATAACAGGTTGCATTAGGAGTACACCCTTACAATGGCTCCCCACTTTGAGCCATATTGCTACTCTGAAACTGCAACAACAGGAAGCCTTGCTTCGTGAATATAAAAGAATTTTAAATAACCATTATCTCCCAATACATGAATTTATTCCAGAAGCTTTATTCAATAGACTAAAATCCAGAAGACCTGCCATAAAAACCGTCCGTAATCTTCTTAGCCAGAATGACAGTATGGTGAGTAGGTGGGATGTGCTGTGGTCCCAAGTAGCATCACCTGAAGTTCGCAATTACATAAACATCTTCCAAAAACCATCTGGATTTGACCTTATAAGGAATATATGGACGACGGCTAATAGGATTCATACAGGCCATGGTGTATGTGGAGATTACTTTTAAAGTGGGGTAAGATACCAAATCCTCACTGTCCCTGTGGAGCTGAGACCCAAACCATTTACCATATAGTATAGGAATGCGAGCTGACAGTATATCCAGGTGACTTTAAGGATATCTTTGACCTATCCCCAGAGGCAATCAACTGGATCAAAAACCTAAATGTTAAAATATGACTAATCTTCTGTCTGATGCTTGTCATAAATTTCATATTTGTATTTGCCTGAATGTAGACTTTTTTTTTTAAATCATATATGTGTATCTTATCTATACTCATGTCTATTAATATCTTATTGTCTTTTAACCATGTGTACAAGCCATACGATAAATAAATAAATGACTGGTGATCAAAACACATAGCATAAAAAGAAATAAAAAAATTAATGAATAGGAGAAAGCTATGCCTTTATTTTATAATGGAATATGGTATCTTATAATAATAATAATAATAACATTTTATACTTCAGCAGTCCATTTTTGAATAATGATGACAAAAAACAGTTCATTATTAAATAAAAACCAAGGTAACTCAGTGAAATAATCTAGAGGTGCACTACTCAGAAAGGAGAATGTTAATATTCATTTTATTTGAGCATCCTCTTCCACTCCTCCAATATGGGATAATAATGATAAACTGGAATTATACTTCAATATTTATCATGAATGTATATGTTTCTATTGCCAAATCAGAAGCTCCTGACTCCCTGGTAATAATAATATACTTGAATTGATTGTTGTTTCAGTATTCTGATAAGGTCAGTCGAGAAAAATCACCATAGCTGGCTTTCATCAGAATCTCCACTTTCCTTTGCTAAAGCTCAAAACAGTTGCAAACAAAAAAATCATACATCCAAACACATCATGACAGTGAAAAACAAGCCGGAAACTTGTCTAATCTGGAAACTTTACAAGCTTAATTGGCCAAGAGATGCATCATACCTACTTTTTTCCCCTTTGGATGTTGGTAGAAGTTAAGTGGTATGTGGTTTTTGTTGCCCAGTTTGAGACAACCAACTTGCTTAATACTGGAAGCTTGAAAATTTCAATGTTTTAGTCTGCAGAGGTAGAGAAATTAGATTATGTAATTGTCAGCCCACTCATAAAATATTTACAACCTTTTGGATAGAATTCATGCTTTCTGTCTTAGAAAGCATGAATATCATTTTCCTTTCCTCGTGATATAATTTTCAATCCTTGTGATGCCCTCTGGATACCTCACAGTTGTAAGACTAAAATTTAACAGGCCAGAATGAATGCACATTCATTAAGATATCATCTTTTGCTCATTTGGCTAATTATTATTTTGAACATTTTTGCTCTCTTTTATTCATCCTCAGCCTTTATATTTTGGACCCACTACATAAATGACATTTTGCAAATTTGGTCACATTCAAAAGCACATTCATCCTCTTCTTAGAAAACATTAAAAACCTTCATTCTTAGATCAAATTTACTAAGGAAAAAGAAAATTCCAGTAGTTTAGCATTCTAAGACATTATGCTGACCAGAATGGCAACTGAAAATGGGCACCATTAAGACATAATTTAACAAAGTTCATATTGTTTGTTGTTCTGGTTCATCATTATAAGAATTCAGAGCTATTAAATGTCATGCAACTAAATGGGCTTAACCTTCTAACATATTACAGTTACAACAGCATTACCTCTCCAAACTCCACCAAACACAGGATTCCCATTCTTTATGTTTGTGAAATCTCTGAAGCTCAAAATATTGTATATCAATATATCCATATTGCATATATTGATATGCAATGATCATTGATATTTGATATGCATATCAATATATATGCAGATCAGGCCATTCAATGAAGAAGAGATTTAGAAGGGTTAGGAAAACAAATGGCCGAAGACTAGTGAACGCATACGAGAGATCTGAAAAAATATTTGGAGAGTGAACAGTGGCAATCTCATTAATCATCAATGGCAATGATCATTGCATATCAATGTAAAATAGTTCAGTGGCTGGGTGCAGAACAAGCACATCAACATGCAGAAAAACTGCTGTAAAATGAGATGACAAGCTATATATATATATATATATATATATATATATATATATATATATATATTGGTATATGATGAGCCAGTTAAATACATTTACATGGAATAAGACAAAAATTATCCAAAAAATTTACTCAGAGAGAGAGATATAAGCTAATGTTTAAATCAATTTCAAATTGTGAATCAGAGAGATGGGTTAGGAAAACAAATGGCTAATGACTAGTAAACAGATATGAGAGATCTGAAAAAATATTCAGAGATTGAACAGTGGCAATCTCATCAATCATCAATGATCATTGCATATCAATGTAAAGTAGTTCATTGGCTGGGTGCAAAACAAGCACATCAACATGCAGAAAAACTGCTGTAAAGTGAGATGACAAGATATTACATCCTCAATACAAATTTCATACAATAATATTCTAAAACACACTGGATGCTAACCTTGAGCTTTTTGTTATTCTTCTGCGCTGTATACATTTGAATTTCTAAGGCATAAATTTCTAATAGCTGTGTTCCTTTTTTGAGATCATCAGAACCATCATCTGTCTGAAAATAAATTTCAATATTAATACTATGAGCATCAATTCTTTACAGAACTTTTTTCATTTTTACAATATGCAATTATATCAATTATATAATCAAAAAGTAATCAAGAAATGCAAAATGAAATGCTGAAATAACCATCAAAAATTAAAATGAACATTAATTTCTCAGGTAGTAATTCTTGTACTTGCATTCTTTATAGATTTACAAGTGTTTCTCAATCTAAAGAATGAGCTTTGCTAGCTTTCATTATTAAAAAACATGTTACGATAATATGAACAATAATTTAAAATGTAACCTTTAAAAACTTAATATTTTAAAATACATTTTTTACAATAATTTCAAGAATAAATTTTTCACAGTATGGATAACAAACTATTTTATCTCTTTACAGAAGAAGCAAAACATTAAATGTTCCTACTATTCCACTCAAATTTTTAATGCAAAAGTAAATACAGTTGACTCCCACCTACAGCTCTCATGGAGAACATAGGAACCTTTGTAGTAGTGGCTGCTTTGCTAGTGCAGTTCTTTTAGTACAATACTGTACCTACCTATGTGAGCTGTTTTTGGGACTTTTACTACATGGAACATTAGAAGCATAGCACATGAAGAAGAAGAATTAGATAAAATTTTAAATGATGAAAATATAGAAATTGCCGTTCTTACAGAAACAAAAAAGAAACTTAAAGGAACAAAAGAAACAGCTAACTATAATATCATATATAGTGGAGTGGACAAACAAATACATGCAAAAGCTGGTGTAATGGTTTGGATCCATAAATCAATTAAAGCAAAAATAACTCATTATACATACTGGAATGAAAGAATATTAGAAATGCGATTAAAATTAAATAAAGAAAATTTAACAGTTATTGGAGTGTATGCCCCTTAAGAAGGAAAAGAAGAAGAAAATGATTACTTTTACGAAGAGTTACAAAGAATATATGAAAAATTAAATAAAATAGGAATGAAAATAATCATTTTCATTCCTATTCTGGATATTCCATGTTCTTGTGACCTTAATTACATAAAGCAAACTCCGAGAAGTTTAGAAAAAAGACAAAAGGAGCATATTGAAGAAGTCAATAACAACAGCGAGTACAGTTCAGGCTAGGCATTCCATTTCTCCCATACTCACCACAACATTGAACGGGATAAGAGCTCCATGCCATATATAGAAGACTACAGATAGAAACATTAATATACAAAAATTTGGAGAACCAACAGTAAACAAAAATGGAAAGCGACTCATTGATTATACAATATATAATAATTTAAAAATAATGAATACATTTTACAAACATAAAAATATACATAAATATATGTGGTGTGCAAGAGGACAAAAATCAATAATAGACTACTTTATAGCAAATGAAAAACAGCAAACCTCTTCCTGGATGTTCAAATTAGAAGAGGGCTGGAAATTGACACAGATCACTATTTAGTACAGGCAAAACTAAGATTTCTGCCAAACTGGCTACAAAAAATACAACAAAATAAACAAACTAGAGAAACAAAATCTAATTACAAAGTAAGAAACTAAATGATTCAAGTATAAGAAATTTATACCAACAGAGGATTAATAACTACTTAGAAAAATACAAGAAAATGAAGACATTGAGAAAGAATGGAATAATATATAAGAAATTATCACATCAGCAGCATTCACTAATTCTTAGTATTTCCCATAATGTAAAACACATCTCACTAGGGGATGCATACTGTTATACATTATGGGTGGGGGGTCACTACCCAGACCGGTTACAACCTTTTTTTGAGGTCTCCTCAGTGAGTAGCTAGACCCTGAAATTCCAAGGTTTTTAGTAATACAGAGCCTTATCAACTTTACCTATACAAGTTGCTACAATGTGTTTTTACTTTGAATAATTTTTTAATTTCAGGGTCTAGCTACTCACTGAGGATACATCAAAAAAAAAGGTTGAAACCGGTCTGGGTAGTGACCCCCCCCCCCATCCATAATGTATAACAGTATACACCTCCTAGTGAGATGTGTTTTACATTATGGGAAATACTAAGAATAGTGATCAGAGCTTTACTCACCTTTACCACGAGTTGCCCTGGTGTTGCACTACCTTTAGACTTGAACTACGTTCAGACGCAAACTTAACTGTTTTGCTTACTTGGGAGAAGGAGTAAAAAACCAAGGTTATAAAATTACTTGGTATCCTTAATATATATTATCCCCAAGGAAAAAAAACTTTTCATATCTTTATCTCATCCAGAGTTTCTTATTCAAAGTAGTAGCCAACTTGTATAGGAGTAGCTAGACCCTGAAAAACCTTGGTATTTCAGGGTCTAGCTACTCACTGAGGAGATCTCAAAAAAAGATTGAAACCGGTCTAGGTGGTGACCCCCCCCCCCACACACACACCCATAATGTATAACAGTATACACCTCCTAGTGAGATGTGTTTTACATTATGGGAAATACTAAGAATAGTTATCAGAGCTTTACCCACCTTTACCACAAGTTGCACTACCTTTAGACTTGAACTACTTTCAAGTGCAAACTTAACTGTTCTGCTTACTTGGAGAAGGAGTAAAAAACTCCTCCAAGTTTATAAAATTACTTGGTATCCTTAATATATATTATCCCCAAGGTAAAAAACTTTTCACATATATAGTATTTATATATATATATATATATCTCAGGGTACCCTGTAACCCCTAGAGAGCGCGTCCCCTGGGTGGCGGATAGGGGAGCCCACCATGTGTGTGTGTGTGTATATATATATATGGTGGGGTGGTCCGAATATACTGAATAAGGACTCGTGGACCAACAGGGCCATAAGGGACAATCATCTTGATTGTAAGGGAAGCGGCACTCCCATGGACCCCTAGCTGGATCTATCCTCTCCTTCTTCTACTTTGAGGAAGACCCACTTACTTTAATCTTTCCTATAAGGCCTTACCAGCCAACTCTTCTTACTTTATGACCCTTGTGCTATTAGAGTACTCGAGGGCCATGGGGTCTTTTCATTTCTGGCCTTACAACTATGTCCTCTCTATAAACCTTACTATATTTCTTCTATAATCTACCCTTTCCCCTTCAATATACCCTATTCCTCCTATGGGTTTAAATTCGGAAGAAGGCGAGTTCAGAAGCCTTAAGGTAGCAGCCCTACCACTGAACTATTCCATCGTCAGGCTAGTCCCCTGACATGGAGAACATAACCATACTTGTAAGCTGACAGAAAAAGATAATCGGATTGAATCTATGGGAAACGACCCTGGAATGGAAAAGGGAAAACGAAAATGGAAACGACAAAATATAATACACATAGCAAACTGGAATGTAAGAGGAATAGCATATAAAGAAATAGAATTAGACCAGTTATTAAATGAAAGAAATTTTAAAGTAGCAATAATCACTGAAACAAAAAAGAAATTAAAAGGAACTATGAGAACTGAAAATTTTAATGTGATATACAGTGGAGTCGACAGAGACCAAAGAGCACAAGCAGGAGTCATGATTTGGATTCATAACTCCCTTTCAAAACAGTTAAAACATTATAAATTATGGAATGAAAGAATAATAGAAGCTAGAATAAAAATAGATAGAGGCTATTTAACAATAATTGGTTTATATGCCCCAGAAGAAGGAAGAGAACAGAATAATATTGATTTTTATAATCAACTACAAAACATATATAATAAAATAACTAAAAATGATTACATAATTTTAGCAGGAGACTTAAATGCAAGAATTGGAAACACGAAAATTAATAATAATATAGGAATACATGGAGAACACACTCTAAACAGAAATGGTAAAAAATTGATTGACTTTGTAGTTTATAATAACCTAAAAATAATGAATTCCTTCTATAAACATAAAGACATACATAAATATACTTGGGTAGCAAGAGGATGAAAATCAATATTAGATTACTTCATATTAAATGAAAAGACATCAAAATTTTCACTAGATGTTAGAGTTCACAGAGGATATGAAATAAGCAGTGACCACTTCCTTGTTAAAATAAAATTAAGATTACCACCTAAATGGTTACAAGTAACAAGAACAGAAAGAAAAATTGAAACATTTGTTTATAAAACTAGACTATTGAATGACACAAATGTACAATGGCTATATGAACAAAGAATTAACCAGTATCTAGATAAAATAAAACAAAATGAAGAAATAGAAATAGAATGGCTTAATATAAAAACGATACTAAATGCAGCAGCAAATGAAAGCTTAGGAAAGACCAAAAAAATCAATAAAAGAAAAAAACTGAAGATCTGGGATGATACAATCAAAGAAATAATCAAAAAGAAAAAAGAAGCCTGTCACAAATGGTTAAGCAGTAAAAGATTAGAAGATGAAATAGAATATAAAAGAATAAGAGCCATAGCTAAAAGAGAAGTCAGAAAAAGACAGAGAATCATGGAATAAATTTGTTTCTAATTTAGAACATGATTTATATAAAATAAGACCCAATGTATATAAGATTTTGAAACACCTAAATGCAGATACCAAAGAAAACATAAAATTAAACACTGAATTGAAATTAGAAGAATTTCTAAATTACTACACAGAACTGTGGACAGACAAATATTTTAAAAAAGACAACTGGCAAACAATTAACGAAAATGAAAAGGAAATAACTGAAGAAGAATTAGAAATCAGCCTGAAAGAAACAAGAAACGGAAAATCACCTGGAGAAGATAAGCTAGGTTCAGAACTATATAAATACGCAGGAACAAGATTCAAAGGAAGACTCTTACTATTTTTAAATAAAATTTACTCAACTGGTATCCCCCCAATAGAATGGAAAAAAGCAATTGTGATTCCTATCTTTAAGAAAGGTAATAGAGATGATCCTAAAAACTATAGAGGTATCAGTATACTAAATTCATGTTACAAAATATACAGCAGAATCTTAAATAACAAACTAATGAAATATTCCGAAAACTTTATTCTAGAGGTACAAAATGGATTTAGAAAAGGATGTTCATGTATAGACCCAGCCTTCTGCCTAAAATTAATAATAGAGAAAAGAAGAGAATATAATTTAGAAACACATATTGCATTTATTGACTTTGAAAAAGCATTTGACAAAGTTAAAAGAAACATATTATTTAACATATTAAAAGAAAGACAAATACCAAATAATATCCTAAAAGCTGTCACAAGTATATGTGAAAATAACCAAATACAAATAAGATTAAATCACGAGCTATCATATACAAGAGAGATAAACCAAGGGGTCCGACAGGGATGTCCCCTCTCAGCAACTCTTTTTAATATCTACTTAAATGAAATAATAATAAAATGGAGTAAAAATTTACATCAAGGAATTAAACTTTCACCTACAGTTAACTTAAACACTCTCCTCTTTGCAGACGACCAAATAATAATTACAAATTCTGAAGATAACTTACAGAAAGCTATTTTAAATCTAAATGAGATATCCAAAGATTATGGTATGATAATATCAATCGAAAAGTCAAAAACTATGGCCTTTAAAGGACAAGATCCAGCAAGAACTAAAATAGTATTAGATAACAAGATCTTAGAACAGGTGAATTCATTTAACTACCTAGGATGTATGATCACTTATGAAAATGAAAAAGATATAAACATAAAAATTGCAAAATATTTAAAAATAACAGGAGTAATTAACTCTATATTTAAACCAAACCTAGTTCAAAAACAAACCAGGCTAAAAGTATACAATACATTAGCCCTACTGGTCTTAATGTATGGAAGCGAAATCTGGACAATAAAACAAAAAGACAAACAAAGATTAACAACAGCAGAAATGAAGTTTATGAGAAAAACTGCAAAGTATACCCTATTTGATCACAAAAGAAACGAAGATATTATGAAAGAATTAAACCAAGAACCAGTAATTGAAAAAATTTAAAAATATAAACATAGATGGATGGAACACGTTCAAAGAATGAAAACAGAAAGATTACCAAAACAAGCCATTAGGAAAAAGAAAACCAGGATGTCCTCCTAAACGATTCAACGATGACTTCTAAGGCCGGAACAGGCCATACTAGGCCTAAATAATCCTTGATACGTATGATGATGATGATGATGATATATATATAAAGATGCCAAGAAATTATATTCTTCATTTTAATCCTTTATCCAAGTAAGCAAAACAATGTTTTGCAAGTGAAGTATCTTCACGAATGAGCTTCTTCTATACAGAGGCTAATTACTTCGTATCAATTGCATTAGTATGTATTCCATAATGCAAAGCACAAACCCTTTCAGATGTGTATAATGCTATATAGCATATATACACACAAGGGGGGGGGGGGGGGGGCTGAAAAAGTTCTGATAACACTTAGAATAAAAGTTTTTCCACTTGGATATATGTCAAGAAATTATAATCTTGGTTTAATCCTTTATCCAAGTGTAAACAAACAAAGTTTGCATGTGAAGTAACTTCACAACTGACAACTCGTATATAGAGACTAATGACTTCACATCATTAAATTAGTATCCCATAATGCAAAGCACATATCCTTACCAACATGTATAATGCTATGCATTATGGGAAGTATTCAAGATTTCTTGGCATATAAAATTTATAGTATAACCAAATGGGAAAAACTTCCAACATCTATCTCTAATTCAGAATATTTTAGTAATAAGTTGCAACACCTTTTGGCTACTTGGATATGGAAATATGACTTGTGCATCAACATTGGTATCACTTCTGGGTCTGGTTCTCACTGATAAGATCTCAAATAAAGATCAAAACCGGTTTGGGTAGTGATCCTTCCCATAATGCTTAGTATTATAAATGCCTGTAAGGATATGCACTTTGCATTATGGGATACTAAGGCAAGTGATGTGAAGTCATTACCCTTTTTATGTACGAGCTTCCAGTCATGAAGTTACTTCACGCGCAAACTTTGTTTGCATACACTTGGATAAAGGATTAAACAAAAAATATAATTTCATGGCATCTTTAATTTATAACCTAGAACAGAAACGGTATTAAAGCAACTGATATAACCATAAGAAAGAACATATCTTAATACCCTTTAACACCAATTTTTCATCAAAATTTTTCTTTTTATTTTTATTTATTTTTCTTTTAAGATATATAAGAAGACATGTCAGAGGTTTTGAAGAAATGTGAAGACACAGAAGTGCAGGCCATCATTAGGTTTTTCATGGTTCAAAAAATTCTGCACCTGAGATTTACCAAACTCTGTGAGAGAACTTCAGGGGTCTGCCCCAGCATATCAAACAGTTGCCAGATGGATGGCCGAGATTTACAAAGTGTTTAAAACTAGATTTAAATTTAAATTCAAAACTAGGCATCCTGAGACAACAGATGCCCTCAGGAGGAGTTTCCACAGTGATCACACCTGATTACGTTGATGCAGTATATGCCATGATCATCTTTGATGATAGACAAATACCAGCCAAAAACATTGCAAAGACTATGGGTATATCCAAGGAACAAGTTCAGATCATTATCCACCAACATCTGGCATGAAGATGTTCTCAGCAAAGTGGATCCCCAAATGTTTGAATGCCAACCAAAAGAGATTGAAGTCAGGCTGGATATGGTTGGGATTAAAGCATATAAGGCCAGTGTATTACATCTGTTAATTTTATATGTGCTCTGTGCTCTTCTGGTCAGTTTGCCTTGTTTTGCAGGAGGAAACATTCTGCCACTTCCTTAAGAGACTGGCTAATTCACCTCCAATTGAAAGATCTTCATAAAGGTTATGAACATCCTAGATGAAATTCAAACCCATGTCTTTATGACCAAATGTCACTACATTAGTAAATGAGATATGGAGGCTTGATGCAGAGTATACTATTTTAGAAGACCCATGCAATAGTTGATCAAATCAGGGACTTAACAAAGACATATGGAAAAAGCAAGTTATATAAAACTACACTGTGCTTTTGCAATGCCTGATATCCTTTAAGAAGGATATCAGGTGTAACAATTAAATTCATGGCCTCATATACTACACTTTGAGTCATATAAAAACAATCAAGCCAGTAGCTAACAACTATGGAGGAGTTTGCACGTGCATGCTGGTTGCTTTTCGTGGAAAAATGAGTGAATGGAATATATTACACATCAAGTTTTGTGCTAAGTTAGGCAAAAGTGCAAGTGAAACTTTACATGTGTTAACAGTGCTTTATGGTGATGATGATGATGCCATGAAAAAGTCTAGTGTATCTGAATGATATAAGAGGTTTAAGGAGGGGTAGGAAGATGGGAAAGATAGCAAAAGAACTGGTTGGCCAAAAACTCATCAAACATATGAAAATATGGAAAGTGTGAGGCAATAAGTTCATTCCAACAGACAATTAAGCGTATGAAAGACATGCATTTAATGGCATTTACCAAAATCTTCCTTGCAAAGGAAGATTTTGATAAATGATTTGTGAATGAACAATTTCTGCAAAGATGGTTCTCAAATTCTGAGTGCAGATCAAAATGTAAAGGCAACTTGATCACTGTTCTCCTCTTTTTTCATAATTGGTTCTATTTTATAGTTATTACTGGTGAAGAAACCCGATGCTTTTGGTAAGACCATAAAACAAAATGCCAAAGCACATAGTGGAAAACATTTTCACCAATGCCAAAGAATTGAGCGAATGTCATGTTTGACATTCGCTCAATTCTCATAAGGGTATTATGAGAATTGAGAATATCAATTCGCTCATAAGGGTACAGTACAGTTCACTTTGAATTCATTAAACAAGTGAATCAACATTGTTATTTAGAAGTGCTGACAAGGTTACATGACATTATTTGTAAGCAAAGACCTGAACTTTGATCAAACAATTGCATCATTCGCTACAATCGTGTCCATGCATAACAGCTGCTTGCGACTTTGTGGCTTAAATAAAAATTTAAAAAAAAAAAAATCATCCTGTATTTACCACCTTTCAATTTTTGCTGCACAAGGAAATCACTTCAAAGGTGATAAAAGCCACTAGTCTAAAAGTAAGTAAATATAGTTTTTACATGTGTATTCAGAGAATTTAATTGTGACACCTTGTACAAAAAATTCTAAGCATTTGCTTGAACCCTATTAATTCTTGAAGCCACAAGCAATATTTGCTTAATTTTCTAGTACAAATATTATAAAATAAAATTTATCACTGTATTACCAGAATGTTCATTTCATTATAAGTGGATATAAAAAAATTTAAATGGAACTTATGATCAATATCCAGAAACAAATGTAGAACATTTACCAAAAAATGGAAAGTAGTCTATATATGCTAAAACTCTGACTTACTATAGTGTACCAATGCACTAAATAAATTTCAACTTTTACCAAGGAAGCTGTTCCTGGAATCCCAGCTGTAAATCTGGTTTGTCAGTGCTTGTGATTAATGTGAATATTTCACTGAGCTGAAAAGACTCTCAAACTCTCAAATCAAAAGGGGATTATTAAGTATTTTCTAATGGATTATGAATACAGGTGACTCACTTCAAAAGACTTGATACTGCATCTGAACATATTTGAAGCTTATTATTTCACGACACTTTGGAGATAACTTCAAAGATGGTCTTTTAAAGTAAGTCAGATGTGTTTGATCACTAAAAGAATCCTATTTATATATGCATATATTTTAATTAGTGACTATTTCTAGTTCCTATAAAAGAGCAAAACTTGAGCATGATAACTAAAGCAACTGATGGAGATATTTAACAAGGGCCAACACCAGCTTCTACAATGACCATGTTAATTCAGATATCCTTAATTAACATGGTCTTAATTAATTTCAAAACTTAAATTTGCCAGCCTAGTTGTCTCAGTGGTTAGCGTATCGGCTCTCCAGCCAAAAGGATGCAGGTTTGAATCCCACTGTGGGCATGGATATTTGTGATTATCTGTGAAAATACTAGTGGTGATGGTAAGCGACAGATGGCATTGGTGGGTTGAGTGGTAGAAATAGAGTTGCAGAGTAGGTGCCCTCCCCCGATGAGTCTTTGGATTCCCTGGAGATGTCGTATAATAATAATAACTTAGCATCAATCCAAAATGCAATACTATAAAATTGTAAATGGTTAGTTACCTATGTCCAGTTTAAGATAAAATCTTTTTGTGTAATATTGTAAGTTTACTTTAGCAACAAAGTTTACTCACAGAAATATTACTAGTATAGTTGACTCTCACTATAGCAAAAACTAATATAACAAACTTATTCTCTGTAACTAACTACTGACCATAGTCCTACAGACACAATGGTATGAAGAAAATTCACTATAATGAACTATTCCTGTGATCTATCTGATTTTATAATAGTAATATTAACCTCAATATGAGGTTCATAAGTAAAAAAACAGTCAACAATCTCAAATTAGTTATCTGAGCAGCTGGTTTTTAAGAGCCAAGTTACCTTTTCATATAATAATATGCTCCATATTGTTGCCGACAACACCCTTCTGATATGATTGTTGAGCTGGCTGAATTAAATCAATTAAAAAGGGGCAGCCACAGCAATAATCAGAAAGATTTCATTAACACTTCTTATATGATCAGTTTCTCAGCTCTCTAACTAGTGTAGTAACAAAATTTTACCTACATAGTATAAATCCTGTTTATGTACATACACAAAATTACACATTCCTGTCCAAGAAACTTAATTTTACTAAAGAATATTATTTTCAAGGATAATGGTTGTTTATTTTACAGATCTATGAAAATGATTCACTTTCTAATAAATTCAAATGACTAATTTTCTAATACCTGACAAGATTGATGAAGCTGCTTCAAGATTTTTGCCAATTTATTGTATTCACTTCTGTCAAAGTATAACTTTCCTAACTTAGTGTTAGTTTTGAACCATAACCTGTCATTCTTGGCATCTTTCAAGGCTTCTAAAGTTGTTTCGTAGAATTCTTGAAGTAACTCCATTTGCTGAAAGATCAAAAGACACTCTTTTACAAGTGAAAGAGATGATGCCAGTACATTATAAACTATGCCAAAGAAAAAAATAACTAAATAAACCTGAGAACAATTTTTGAAGTTTTCTAAGTTTGCTAAATTTATTATTCAGTTTCAAAATAAAAAATTATTAAAAATTAATAATAAAAACTTCTGCACACTTCTATAAGTAACAAAACAGATAAAAACAGAAAATCTAATAGAGAGATTTTGTGGAATATATATACAATGCAAGGAGGAATGAAGTGAAACTTGAGTAACCTCCTTCGATTACAATGCTGTTTCCCACTGTAAATATGGGCTAAAAAGTTATCAATTTATCGAAAATTATATATTAAAAACTTGTTGACCATGTCAGTTCACACTTCACACACACAAAACAGATGAAACTCAGAAAACAAAAACAGCAACATGACAACATCCAACTGGATTGGTTGACATAATAACCAATCACAGCCTCTAGGAGCTATTACCTCAGAGCTCACCCTGCCTGCCTTCTGTCTGAGCAGTTTAAAACTATTAGACCACTAAGAATTTGACTCGCTGCACCATCTGTATTTATTTATTTTGTATTTATTTTGAAAGCACACCTGGGCTATTAATGCGAATGTGATGCAATGTTTATGTGTCGAAAAGCGTCCTCTTAGTGAAGCATTAGTCTATTATTTACTTTTAGGAATCACACTAAGTCTGGAAACAATTAGGGGAGTCTTTAATGGGAATAAATGCAAAAATATAATATCGGTGGCAATGCTATTCGGTGGATAAGTACCACATACCTAGCACACCTGGAATATACATTATATATAATATATTCGCCCCTGATATATATATATATATATATATATATATATATATACACACATACATATACACACACACACACGCACACATACATATGGTTGATCCTTGAAGAACGTGGGTTTGAACAGCACAGATCCACTTATGCATGGTTTACTATGAAACAATTTATCGGAAAAGTTTTCAGAAATTTGCGACAATTTGAAAAAACTCCAGATGAACGCACGTAGCTTAGGAATATCGAAAAAATTAAGGAAACGTTAGGCGTGTTATGAATGTATAAAATATATGTAGTTACTAGTCTATTTTATCATTTACTACCATAAAGTATACACAAATCTATTATAAAAGGTTAAAATTTATCAAAACTTACGCACACAAACACTTACAGACGATACATGACCATTTGCAGTCAAGAGAACCGTAAACATAAAGATGCAGTGTTAAATCATAACTGCATAAAATTAATGGTTATTAATTAGTTAAATTAATTAGCATAAAATAAAATATTTATAATGATTCATTCGTGTATAGGCTAGGCTAATACAAAGCAGTCGTATTGTTTGCACTAGTCTACCATAAAGAAATCATATTTCATATTGCTGTTTCTTCATTAGCACTGCATGAATTGTTATCCTGTAAATAAATATGAATTTCTTTTTCACATTATCTTTTCATTTTTGATGTCTAGTGTCAGTAATACATATAACATCTACAATGTTTTGTATCATATAAGACAATATTGATATAGGTACTAATAGACATACTAATGATCTTGTATGTCTTATGGTATCGATAAATACAGTACTCTGGATGTATTTTCACTTCCTTATGATTTTCTTTAATAACATATTCTTTTCTCTAGTTTACTTCATTGTAAGAATATAGTATATATACATATCATATAAAATGTGTTAATCAATTGTTTATGTTAGTGGTAAGGCCTCCAGTCAACAGTAGGCTATTATAAGTTTTTCGGAAGTCAAAAGTTATATGTTGATTTTCGAACAATGCAGAGGTCAGCACCCCTAACCCTCACGTTGTTCAAGGGTCAACTCTGTGTGTGTGTGTGTGTGTGTGTGTGTGTTTCTGAAACATATTAAATCACTAGAAGCCAAGAGATCAATATAGAAACACTATTTTATTTTTAAATAAAATGCACAACTAATTTTGTCTTCTTAGAAAACTTCATCGGGTGCATAACATGAGAGAAATACCAACAAACATTGCAAGAGAAAATCTATACATTAAAATACTAACGTATTAACATTTGAAGCCATTCTGTGTATCTCCTCACTGTTGGGAGTGTACATGTGTTCAAGATCTCGTGAATGCCAAAGTTGGATAGCAGTGCAACAATCCAAGAGATTATAACTTAAGTTCGTCTTGAAATGTACTGGACCGAGGACAATTTCTTTAGATTCTAGAATTTTTCTTCCCAGTTCATCATAGTATCGAGAGATGTTTTTCAATTTGTTCAACATGACTGGGTGAGTGATAGAGTTTTCATCATTAGTATCAGCAGAATTGAGGACATGGTTAGACAGAGCACTAGCTCTAATTCTACCATATGAGATGCCTCTCTTATGTTCTCATAGACCAACTCAATGGATTATTCAGTCTGGTCAAAATAAGCATGTTGAAGTTGCACCAAACATGGTAAATGCTGGGACATTTTAAGTTATGTTTTTGTTTGGGCTTACTGATTAAGGAACGAAGCTTGGGTAGAGGAGTAAAAGAATGTGTGTGTGAGTGAGTGAAACGCTGCTCCGTAGTAAACATCGTTTAATTAGTATTCTATTTAAAAAATGTGTCATTGTAATTCTTGAAGTGTAGCCTGTAACTCGCTCTACCAGCTCTATGAAAGTTAACCTCTGCAAGCAGTTTTAAAAAAATTGCCTATCTAACCTGCTGTTATTCAACGGTCACCATTGGGCTAGCATACAAGGTGAGCAGCTAGAACAAAAAAAAAAAAAAAAAGATTAACTTTTTTAGCACTAAACTCTATCTAACATGATGAGAATCCACTGCAAAGTTTGTGAAGAGACATGTATTGAAGTTACATCTGTTATGAAGTGTGAAGATAAGTGCAAAACTAGTTATTTTTATTGTGCTGGTCTCAGCAAAAGCCAATTTAAAAAGCTCACCAAAGACAGGAAACAAAACTGGAAATGCGTTTTGTGCAAATTTGGTGAACAACGAAGACCTGCTCAGTGTTTCAATTCTTTGTTCCGTGAGGGACGCCATTCCAGTGCTAGCCAACACCCGCCAGCAACTTCTCCCAGGGGTGATGACTCGTGCATTCCAGAGATTAGTAACACAGACAATATATGTATAGCATATTTAATGGGATTAATAAAATAATTAAAAAAAGACATCAACGACTTCAGAAGTTCAACTGAATTTACCTCGAACAAAATAAATGACTTTCTGACTATCATTACTGGCCTGACACAAGAAGTTAAGGAACTTAAAACAAAGAACTCTGAACTAGAAAATGCAAATATGGAGCTGCGTAGGAAGCTGAAAATAATTCATGAAACAGTGGATGACTTGAGTCAACAGGCAATTAGTTCAAATCTAGAAATTGTTGGTGTTCCTCATGAGCCACGTGAAAATATGCATGAAAGAGCTGCACGTAAAATCAAGATCAGCTATAATGAAGATGATATTGAAGCTATACATCATGTTCCTAGTGGGCAGAAAAACAGACCAATGTCTATCATTTAAAAGTAAAACAATCAGAGACAAATGGCTGGACGGAAACAAAAGTATGAAATATAGAGTACAACTGATATATGTGACAATTTTAAGGATAGTAAAATATATTTAAACAAGCACTTGACTGGAAACCTAAAACACCTACTATTTATTGCCAAGAAATGTAAAGAAGTCCACTACAAATATCTCTTGGTAAAACAGGGCAAACTTTTCGAGAAGAGAAGATACATCAAAAATATGGCGAATCAGATTTGAAGATGTCGTCTAAACGCCAAGAAAACAGCGAGAGTAATAACTAATTATGAACAATAGCAGATGAGAATAACTGTGATGTCACTTTTTATAAATGTGTAATTTATTATTGATTCAGCAGAATTAAGAAACTTTTTATCCTCAGACACTAAGTACCTTGAATATTTTGCATATAAATATAAGTATTCGAGATAAATTAGAGCACATTGAATTACTACTAGACAATTTAAACTGGTGGCTAAATGTTCTGATATTAACAGAAATCTGGGTTAAAGATGAAGAAATTGATTTGTACCATTTAAGGGGATTTAAAAATCAATGTAGAAATTAAAACAAATCTGGAGGTGTAATTATCTTTGTTCGAAATTCCATATCTGTTAATAACATTACTAACATAAAAATGAAAACAGCTGAAAATGTCAATTTATATTTAGAACATCATAATATATATATAATGGCTGTATATAGGTTGCATTGTTACACAGAGTCCAACTGTATACAAGAACTCGAGTGTAGTCTAGATGAGATCAGAAGTGACAACGTTCTCATAATTAGGGATATGAATATTGACTTGCTGAGGAATAGCGGCTCCTCGCAAGATTATCTAGATCTACTTGCCATGCATGGACTCGAACAATATACTAATGTCCCCCACAAGAGAATTCAATGATGGCAGAACATGTCTAAATCATGTATTCGGGAGAACTTTATGTGGAAACAAAATCCAAGCAGCAGTTCTGCGCCAACCTCTCACGGATCACTTTCCAAATGGTATTAAAGTGCATTTGCAAGTACAGCACAGAGATAGTACAACCAAAAACATTCTACACAACAATTGACTCCAGGGTATTGAAACGTAACTTGAGCACTGTCTCCTGTGAAGAGATAACGTCGGAAACAAATATTGATACCTTGTATCATAAATTTATTGCAATAATAAACAATAAAATACAAGACTTAAAGTTAAAATAGACAAAATGAAAGAAACAAAGCTCTGAATTATACAGGAAATCAGACACTACATAAAAATTAGGGATAAAGTGTATAAAAAGTTTAAAAAATACTCGCACAATCAATATTATGAACACAGTTTCAAGTACTATAGAAATCTAATACACCATAAATTAAAAGAAAGTAAAAACGAACAATACAGAAATGAATTTCTAAAATGAAATCTAATAAAAAGAAATGAAATCTAATACACCATAAATTAAAAGAAAGTAAAAACGAATACTACAGAAATGAATTTCGAAAATGCCAAGGAAAACCCAGAAAACAATAGAAGTTTTTGAATAAATTAATTGGCAAAGATATACATAAACCTCCCCATACTTAAAGATATCGATAGGAATAGAGAAAATGGAGACAGAGGATTAACTGAAGAATTCAATAGTCACTTTGTCACAGTCAGTGAGAGCATTCTGAAAAATGCTATAAACCACTGCTCAGATTTGCACTCCCAAGAGAACTGATAACTCCATATATCTTTTCCCCACTTGTGGAAATGAAATCAAGTGTTATAGCTAACCTAAAAACAACCAAAACTTCTGGATAAGATAGTATTAACACAAGCATGTACATTATGGAACCCCTAATGTACATTTTTAACTTATCACTGATGACAGGCATGTTTCCATCATATTTTAAGAAAGCTGTAGTTGTACCTATTTACAAAAAGGGAAACAAAAATAACTTGAAAAATTACAGACCGATCTCCCTTCTACCGGTCTTTTCGAAAATATTAGAGAAATTGGTAAAAATTATAGTCTCATGAAATTTTTGGACAAAAACAACTTCTTTTCAAAGAATCAATTTGGGTTCAGGCAAAAATTTAGCACAGAACATGCTTTAATGAACTTCACAAATACAGTTTATACCTCCCTTGATGAACATAAGCATTAGCAGTATTTCTAGATATACACAAAGCTTTTGACTCTGTATCACATGAAATTTTAATAAAAAAATTAGAAGTCATAGGATCATAAGGTACTGCCCTAAAGTGGTTCAAAAATTACTTAAATGGCAGATCACAAATTGTAAAAATAAACAACAGCTATAGGAGCTCCAAAACAGAAGACTGTGGTGTACCACAAGGATCTTTCTTAGGACCAATTTTATTTAATATTTATATCAATGACTTCTGCAATCTTGAACCAACAGTAAAATAAATACTTTTGCAGATGATACAGTACTAATTTTCTCTACAGACACAGCCGAACAAATGCAAACCATAATGAATGCTGATCTTTTAAAAGTAACAAATTGGTTCCAGTCAAACAAACTCAGTCTGAATGTCTCAAAAATTAAATACATAAATTTTATATTGTTGTAGAAATACAGCAGGCAAAATGAACTTCACTGCACAATTAAATTTGTATGATTGGAATTGCAGGACAAATTCAAATTGCAACTGCAAGGAAACAGAAAAAGTCAGTGTAATAACTTACATGGGGTTAAAAATTGATAGTAATTTAAGCTGGAAACCACATATTACCAATGTCGTAAATAAAGTAACGATTATATTAAACAGGCTTTACTACATAAACAGATTTTTAAATTTAAAAATGCTAAAAATATTATATTCTGCCTAAATTCAAAGCACACACTACAATATTGTATATTAAGTTGGGGAGGAATCTATCACACTAAGCTGAAACTTTAGTCTCGACTCAGAATAAGGATACTGCAATGTGTAATAAATAAACCATACTAAACATACTATCCCTTAGATATTTATATGCCTATAGGGTACTATTATTCATAAAAAAAAGACAATGAATATGTAAATATCAAACAAGATGCTTATGCTTTCCTTAGTAGAAAGCATAAGCATCTTGTTAAGGGCCTAAAATATATAGTTCCTAAAGAAAATAAAGAAGCAATACACAAACATTATACTTATTTAGCACCAAAAATATTCAACACGCTACCTTTAACAATAAGAAACGAAACTAATCCAAAACAAATACAAAACTCGAATAAAAGAATATTTATTTTCACACAGAAATGAGGAAGCTCTGCTCAGAATAATAATATAAATGATTGGTTTTTGCATATTGGTATTAAAAAGATCCTATTGCAGGTGTAAAATGTAAAAAATTTAAATGCTATTTAACTACTTTGTTTTATTTTTTCCCTAAATGTTATGCAACTTTCTCAGTACATATTAGCATGTCTCCTGTGATTTTATTATGTTATTATATTATAGTAATATATGATATTATATATATGTAATATATGAGTAATATATGATATTATATATATGTAATATATGAGTAATATATGATATGATATATTATATGGCTGTACATATGTGTATATAATGAAAATGCATAACCTTTTTGTAACTTTATGCATATCATAATTTGGACGAGCTGTTGCTCTTAGGTTACACATATGATTGTTCAACATTTTGTACTATAATACAAAGCTTACAAATAAAATGCCAAAGTCTGGATGTTAAATATTTTGAGAACTTTAGCTAACTTAAGTGAAACAGAACTGATATACGGTAGAGATATGTAGATTTTTGAGGAGGTGGATTGAATAATAGCTTTCTAACTTGTTTAATTTGAATAACCATTTGGCTGCAAGGTTGTATGAAGAAAGTTCTTGGTTGATGCCCTTTTCTTCACAGAGGAAGGAGCGAATATGTAAAATTTTAAAGAGGAAGATATACCTCTTCCTCTTTAAAATTTTTACCATTCGTTTGAAAAATCTATGCTGAAATATTGTCTCCATGGCTGATGCCAAGTGGATCTGTATTGTGTCACTGAAATAAGAGATCTGTTGAAAATCCAGCGTGGGAGAAAAGAAAATTCATTATGCCTATTTTATTCTACACTATATTAATCTTAGATACAGGAAAACCTCACTTAACACAATTAATTAATCCATGAATTCATGCACACTAAGCGAAAGCGTGTTAAGCAAATACAATAAACAATAGGAACAATTATAATTCATCCATCAGTTAACGTAAATTTGGGGAGGAAAATTACAGTACAAGCTATATTAGAGAATAAAATCATCAAAGATTATAAAAATCAATTGCTTAAATTTTTCTTTAATGTCTAAACATTTGATTGAGCTACTTTTTTACAAAAAAATTAAGTAAAGATGTTTGAATTGTGCTTGACATTTTCATCTTGTCATGCAATTTGCGATAGCCGGCAATTGCTTCATGAAGATTTCAGTGGATTTCGAAGCTTTATCCTACATCAGGATCAGCATCAAATAAAATTTCCTTAGCATACTCAATATGATTGAAAACTAGTTCAAATTCTTTTGCAGTTAGTTTCTTAGTAGTAACATTCTCTTCTTGTTCGAACTCCTTATCTTCTTCTTCATAGGCATGCTGTTCTTCTATTTGAAGATCATTCTCGCTTAACTTCTGAATGGGAATCGAGCAAGTTTCTCATTACTTCTTATCCAGTTCATTAAATCCAAGTTCTTTTCCAATTGTGCTGATTTCTTCAATAATGTTAGATCTTGGATTTTGTGCACTAAAACAGGCTCGAGTTTAAAGTCCATGCATGGCCTCCTAATAAAAGCATAAAAATAAAAAACAATCTTTAGATACTTTGTATCCTAGTTGAGATACTTCAGTTTTAGCTAGGAAAGTTTTTGTTGGCATATGCTTCCAAAAGAGACCAGTTGCGTTGACACTGAATATTTGCCGATCATTATAAAAATTATAAATTATCCTTTGCAATTCTTCAGGAAACTTGACAGCAGAATCTTTATCAGGACTAGCAGATTCACCAGTTATTCTTACATTATTGAGTACAGCTGAATTTTAAAATGATCAAACCATCCTAATTTAAACTCACAGTAAAGCTTTCACATTCCTCTTGAAATTTGGTCTCTTTTAATGAGGTAAACATATTGAGAGCTTTTGCTTGAATATTCCATGTACTAAGGGGTATTCTTTTTTGGTTATAATCCTCAATCCAGAGTGATAGAAGACGCTCCATTTCAATAGTTAAATGGCTTCTATTTTGGGTGATCTGCATGCTTAAAGAACCAGTAGTGACTTTTCTTGTTCTTTGTATTCTTTGCTCTTATTTAATATAGTCCAAACTGTAGACGTGCTGTATCCCAGGTCTCACACAGCCATTGTATTACTAGGGCCACTTTCATGTCTCTTAATGACTTCCAGCTTTTCTGCTCGCTGCAGATAGGCAACAAAAAATTTCGCATAACGTAAAAAAATTGATTAAATGATTAATCACTAGGTTAAAGCAGGTTTCACTTAATCACGCTAACTGATTATCGTGCATATCGAATTCACATTAAGTGAGGTTTTCCTGTATATTGATTAGAGATTTTTCCTTCCCAGTAAACTCAGGCATTACTCCTTGTGCGAGCAGGTGAATCAGCTGCCTACACAAAGCAAAAACTATAGTAAAATAATCACTAGCAAAATCTACTTTTCAGATCCAATTTAATTATCAAAACATGTCACCAGACCTAACATACAAAAATGGAAGATGATATTGTATCAAATCAGAATAAAATTACACTAAACAGTAAAAAAGTTATTCAAATATTTTCTGAGATTTTGCATCTTTCTGCTATTGTTCGTTTGGAAGTGCATATTAGTGAATAGAGATACTGGAGAACTGACTCCAAGACAAATATTTTCATTTTTTTCTATTTCCCCCCCCCCCCCCACTAGTGGCATGCATGGAATGCGGAGCACATCTCAAAACTAAATAGTGATTTGAAAAATTACTGGATTTTGTGCAACTAATGAAGAATACTTCATCAAGTGACCAGATGTTTGCCAGCAATTTCATGCCACTACATATTAAGACCCTCTCTTAGAGAGTGGTTTGTGTTAGGTGATTCTCTTCAGAAAAGTCCAGCAAACTGAATTCATTGAATCCTCCCTCTCCTTTAGAATAAATGCTGATATTTTAAACCGTTTTAAGTACCAGCTAAGCAAAAATATAAAAATTCAAAACAGCATTTTTATATTTTATGTAAAGCAAATTCACTTATCACAAGATAAACATGTCAGTCTTCAAAACATTTTGCTTTTGACCAGAACTCTATGCAATGAACCCAAATTCCTGTAAGGAATAGATATTATATGAAATGTAAAATTTGATTATTAATATTAACTAACATACTTCACAGACATGAAATTAGTATATACATGATTATGCTAAGGCAAAATAAAGCATTTAATACAAATAATTTCATGATGAGTATCTCATCATATCAGAATGAACACACACACAGATACAAAGTGCTTTCTTTCTACTGCTCAGATCAATCACGTGATAAAAAAAAACAGTAAACATAACCATTAATATAGCTATAAAACTATAAACAAACCAATTGGCAACAGAACACGAGTCATTACAGGATGTGAAAGTGTATGTATAAAGTTTAAAAATAAAAAAATGTGTTAAAATAAAAATTAAATTATAATATTTGCATAAAATAGTGCATAGAGAATATATACAATCGACAGATTATTCATGTAAAGGGAAAATAACTATATGTAAAAGAAAAAAATAATAATATCCATCCAACCTCTGAATATACAATATATATACATACATATTCAGAGGTTTAGTTATTTTCCTCCCTTGCATTACATTATTTTAATATTTTTTTAAAAAAAAATATGCTTTTATATGCTTATAATTTAGATTACTGTTAATGCAGGAATCTAAATTAAATCTATTGCCAACTGGTTATGTTTATAGTTCATTTATAGATCTTAATGGCTATGTTAACTGTTTCCCAAAGGTTCCTAATAGCATCTTGGGACTGGCTAGAGAACAGCAGAAAGAAGGCATTCTATAAAGTCTTTCATCATTCCATTCTCACTTCATGACTGCTTATTCTTTGTGTGTGTGTTCCCTCTAATAATATGAAATAAAACCATAAAATAAGTATTTTATATGAAATGCTTTATTTCATCTTTACATAATTTACATGGTTAGTTCATCAAGAAATATAAAAATGCTGCTTTTAGATTTTATTTTTATTGCTGATTTTCACACCATATCTGTAATTAATTTGGCTAAGCATTCTTAAAATCTCAGAAAAGATTTACTAAAGTGGATAAGTTCATCTGCACAAGGTAAAGGACAAGCTCAGTACCTATTTAAATATCAGATTTATATATGTCTTAATGATAGTTCATACAATTATAAAGAACAGTGTGTCATATAACTCGACCAATCTAATTAATTAGCATCAAACAATCTTCCAATACATGCTTCACAATTCTAATTGAATTTAAAGTTTCATATAAATTATACATCACAATGTATAAAGTTCCATTAACACCATATAACTGTTGCATTTTGGACAATTTCTCTCCCATATTAGCATATTATTATTATTAATATTATCTAACACATCCAGGGAGTCGAGGACTTATACAGGGAGGCAGTAAATTACCCAACCCATCTATCATACCTTCCATTAAATTCATTTACACTAGATGCACTCACTAACCCTAATTATTCCACTCACACACTGCTCTCTGAGAGAAAATCCTAGCTGTTACATCTGTCTTGACTGAGAACAACCTTAACTTCCATGGATGCCCCATATTCTCTCCCTGCCCTCCATATAATGAAAAATTTCATCATTTGAAATGCTATAACACCCATTCAAAAGTTTATAGACCTGTATCATATCACCCCTCTTTCTCCTGTTAACCAGAGTCTGCAATCCACATACTCGCAATCTGTCCTCATAATCTGGATATAACCTTTGTAACTCTTCTTTGCACTCTATCCAAAGCTTCTTTATCCCCTTGGAACCTGGGAGACCAAATCTGCACACAGTAATCCAGGTGTGGTCTTATCAAAAGCCTTATAAAGAGGCAAAATTACTTCCTTATCCTTACATGTTAAAGTTCACTTCAAAATAGCAATTATCCTCTGAGTTGTATTTGCAAATTTTGCTATGTGTGTGACCTTTAAACTTTAAATTCTCATCTACCAATACACCAAGATTCCTTGCCTC
Source organism: Typopeltis vanoorti (assembly GCF_054136105.1). Lineage (NCBI taxonomy): Eukaryota > Metazoa > Arthropoda > Arachnida > Uropygi > Thelyphonidae > Typopeltis > Typopeltis vanoorti. Next base: position 87,013,039 of record NC_143564.1, on the reverse strand, counting down.
TTCCGTTCTTCTAGCATAACCGCATTAATATAATATGCCGCTGGAACTCTAATCACGCCAAAGTGCATAACTTTACACTTACTAACATTAAACTTACAGCCATTTTCGTTTGTCCAGATTTCCAGTCTATTCGAATCATTTTGTAATTGCTGAATATCAGTAACATTCCCTGATTGTCCTGTCTATCTTTGCATCATCAATAAACAATTGCAAATCTGATGACAGATCCTGCTTGATGTAATGAATGTACAGATTGAACAACAATGGCCCAAGGGCTGAACCCTGAGGTACACCACTGTTTATCATAAATCTGGCAGATTCACACCCAATGTATACCACTTATGATATTAGGATATTGATAATGTCTGTCAACCATCCACTGATCCTAGCCAAGAGTTTATATTCCAATCCCATATTCTCCAGTTTATGCAATTGCCTTTCATGTGGTATCTTCTCAATGCATTAGCAAAATCATATTGTATCTATTCCCTTTATCCAACTCAGCCATAATATTGTTATAAAATATGAGCAAATTGTTAAAACATGACCATCTTTTAGTAACCCCATGCTGCTCCTTGCAGAGTGCATCTTGCTTTTCTACCCACTTTTCTATGAGTTCTTGCCAACTTCTCTAAAATTTTCACTACCACACCAGAGATACTGATTAGGTAGATAGACACATCAGTTTTTACACAGCCCTTGTAGAATGGAACTATCATACATTCCTCCCATGTATGATATTAGTCTCAGCTCAGGTATCATTCCTGAGCTGAGACTAAGGTTACACAAACATGCGAAAGACCTAGCCAATTCAATCGAATTCCTTTATCAAACGAGCTGATATTCCATCTGTCCCTATTGCCAAATTCTTATCGCGGTTATACGACAGCTCCTCAGTCTTATGCACCTCTAGCTCTTATCCAATGTAGTAGTAGCTGCACTGTGCACCATGTTACATACACCTGGTTGATATATATAGCAAAGTGAGCACTCATCAATTGAATAATCTCATTAGCTTCCGCCACTAGAGTACCACTTCATTCAGTAAAGTTATTCTTCCACAATCATTCTTTCTTTTGCTTGCAGCATAATGATAAAATTCTCTGGGATTGCCTTTAGCCTACATAGCCAGTTTCTTTTCATAGGCTGATTTAGCTTTCTGCACAATACTCATTACTTTTCTGGCCTGTGCTTTATTTATTTCGTAACTCCTCTCACTGTTATTCTCAAGATATTCTTTCCATATCATCATCTTCTTCTTGTGCATCTCTTGTTTAATAAGGTTGCACATCCATTTCACTCCCAACCTATTTATTCTTCAAACATAGGTCTATATTCAGATACCACCTCATTTAAGCACTTTTTCAAAGATTTCCATGCATTGCTAACATTTTTCCTATTCAGTATCTGATACCATGGGACCAAAGATAGTATAGTATTCTCCTATGTTGATCATAATTTCCAGCTTTGTAGTTCAACATGTTATCTGTTCTAATGGGAACATCAATATGATTAGCTACTTCCCAAGAAAGCATAGCATGATTACTATCACCAACTGGTGGTAGTGATCATGCCAACAAGAATTATTCTTAACAGAGACCCCTTTTAATGCAGTGAACAAATCTAACACTCTTTGACCTCGAGTTCTTTCTTTCACATGCTACTTGAGAAAGTTGTCTCACAAAAATTCAATAAATTCCTCTTCATTCTTATAATGAGATTTCTCTTCTACCCAGTCAATGTTTGGATAATTAAAGTCACCCATAATGATCATTCGTTTAGTATCCATAAGATCCATTTGGTGATGCATTTCATTGTCCTCTGCAACAGAAGTGTGAGGTCTGTAGAAACATCCCACCATATGTTTCATTCTGTTAGCCTCCACTTCACACCAGATAGCCTGAAACTAAGCTCTTACATGGGAAATTGTTGCCATCATTGTTTTCTTGCATTTCTATTCTAACTGGAATTAAGTTGTCTGATATCATTAGTAGTATCCCCCACTCCTCTTCTATCATTCCTAAATATAGTATATACATTACACTTGATCCCAATACCATATCTGATTCGTTATATTATCATATAATGAAAAATTTCATCATTTGAAATGCTATAACACCCATTCAAAAGTTTATAGTTCTCTATCATATCACCCCTCTTTTCTCCTGTTAACCAGAGTCTGTAATCCACATACTCGCAATCTGTCCTCATAATCTAAATCTCATAATTCGGATATAATCTTCGTAACTCTTCTTTGCACCCTTTCAACAGCTTCTTTATCTCCTTGGAACCAGGGAGACCAAATTTGCACAGAGTACTCCAGGTGTGGTCTTATCAAAGTCTTATAAAGAGGCAAAATTACTTCCTTATCCTTACATGTCAAGATTCGCTTCAACATAGCAATTATCCTCCGAGTTGTATTTGCAACTTTTGCTATGTGACCTTTGAACTTTTTGAACTTCTTATCCACCAAGATCCCTTGCCTCTTCAGTTTCTTCTAGCATAACCTCGCTGATATAATATGCCACTGGCACTCTAATCACACCAAAGTGCATAACTTTACACTTACTAACATTAAACTGACAACCATTTTCGTATGCCCAGATTTCCAGTCTATTCAAATCATTTTGTAATTGCTGAATATCAGTAGCATCCCTGATTGCCCTGTTTATCTTCGCATCATCAGCAAACAATTGCAAATCTGATGATAGACCCTGCTTGATGCCATTAATGTATAGATTGAACAAGAAAGGCACAAGGAACTGAATAGATTTAAGGTATCCACTGGTTACCTTAAATCTATCAGATTCACACCCACTGTATACCACTTGTTGATATCTGTCTGTCAACCATCCTTAACAAGTCAACAGATTATATTCCACTCCCATATTCTCCAGTTTACGCAACAGCCTATCGTGTGGTATCCAACCAAATGCCATAGAAAAATCTAACATTGTCATAGTGTATAAATTCCCTTTATCCAACTCGGCCATAAAATTGTTATAAAATATGAGCAAATTGCTAAAACATGACCTTCCTTTAGTAAACCCATGCTGCTCCTTGCAGATATATCTTGTTTGTCTATCCATTTCTGTATGCGAGTTCTTACCAACTTCTCTAAAATCTTCAGTACCACACCAGACATACTAATAGGTCTGTAGTAATACACATCAGTTTTTACACCACCCTTGTGCAATGGAACTATCATACATTCCTTCCATTCCTGAGCTGAGACTCAAGTTATACAAATGTGTGAAAGGCCTAGTCAATTCAGCCTTTGGTAAACTGGCTGATATTCCATCTGTCCCTATTGACAAATTCTTATCCAGGTTATGCAAGAGCTCTTCAATCTCATTTTCATGAACCTCTAACTCTTCATCCAATGTAGCAGTAGCACTGTGCACCATGCTACATACACCTGGTTGATATATCTTAGAAAAGTGAGCACTCCTTAACTGAACAATCTCCTTAGCTTCCAACACTTGTGTATAATCTGCATTCAATAAAGTTATTCTTCCACATGCATTCTTTCTTTTGCTTTCGGCATAACGATAAAATTCTTTTGGATTGCCTTTAGCTTACATGGCCAATTTCTTTTCATTCTCCGTTTTAGATTTTCTCCCAATACTCGTTACTTTTCTGGCCTGAGCTTTATATATTTCATAACTCCTCTCACTCTTATTTTCATTATATTCTTTCCACATTGTTGTTTTCTTGTGGATATCTTGCTTAATAAGGCTGCACATCCATTTCACTCCCAACCTATTTATTCTTCAAACAGTAGGGATACATTGAGATACTGCCTCATTCAAGCACTTTTTCAAAGATCCTATGCATTACTGATATTTTTTCCATTCAGTAACTGATACCATAGGACCAAAGATAGTATTCTTCTAAGTTGATCATAATTTCCAGCTTTGTAGTTCAGTACATACCTGTTTTAGTTGGAGCTTCAATACAAGTAGATACTTCCAAGAAAGGCATATTATCATATGCCTTTTGAGATCTGCAAAACTTAAATACATGTACTCTTTATAATCCAATGATTTCTTAACTATTTTTCTTGAAGCAAAAATCTGGACTTGAAAATTCCCTATCATAAATCAATTTGTTCTTCCCTTAGAAAATTGTTTATCAAGTTTTCTTCCTCTTTTCTTAAGTATACTAATATAAATCTTGCACTGTATAGGAATTTTACTCTACGTTTTATCTCTCTCTTTAGAGATCGATACTATGACCAAGCTTTCTGAATTAATGCAGTATAAGAGCTGTAAAACTTTTACAGAAAGCATTCCTAGTTGAATACTTTCTACTTCATCTGAGTTTTCACATCAGATTTGTGATTGCTTTTCTCTACCACAGAAATGAATGCAAGAGTACTGTCACCATTTATCTCATTTAATAGTTCTAAGTAATAATTACAAAGTAATGCCAGCCTGATTGGCCAAATGGATAGTACTTACACTCTTCAACTACTGGAGCCACAGACTCCATGTCATACTAATACCATGTTTACTGGATGCCTGAAGTGGCTTAAGAAAAAAAAAATTCCACGTTTGGTTTCTAGAGAGGATTTTCTGATTATCTAACCCTTTGCAAGAGACACTAATGTACAACTTGCAAGAGACACTAATATACAACTAGTTCACGAACTTTAGTGGATAGGATTCACATTAGAAAATAAAATTACTCTACATACCCAAAAATATCCTTATCTTCATTTTGTCATATTTGTCATCTATGACTTAATTTTTAAGCTTTTTCAATATCCCCAAGCATGTTTGCATCTCTCAGTTTGTGTATCTTCTATACTCTTCATAAAGCACTCTTTTCTCATGACTGATGTTTAGCTACAAAGAGCTTCTCTATTTTTGATATGCACGCTACTAAAAACAAAGAGCTTTGCTTTCTTAAATTTTTGCTGATTTAGTGTCAGGAAATTTCAGTTCGATGTCTTCTTTTCCACTGGAGGTTGGACTTTTCCCTTAAGTCCACCAATGAAGTGTCACTTATTTTATCCTTACGCCCTGATACAGGCATACCCCTGTCATACAACATTTTTTTAAGTTCCAAACCAACATCGTATAACAAATTTCACAGTACAGCGAATCACTGTTTTTTTCACTTGTAGATGCAAATAACCGTTTAATAATGTTTTAAGCAGTCGTGTGTGTGTGTGTGTGTGTGTGTGTGTGTGTGTGTGTGTGTGTGTGTGTGTGTGTGTGTGTGTGTGTGTGTGTGTGTGTGTGTGTGTGTGTGTGAGAGCATGTAAATGACTTAAGTAAATTATTAATTTACATAAAGCAAATGAAACATTTTAAATAATTTTTGCAAACATAAGTTATTCTGAATAGTTTAGTTTAAGGGAACACACCAACTAGACTTATCATTAATCTACACCAGGGGTGTCAACTAATGTTTGCATAAGATCTACATCGTCCATACAGATATACCTGCAATCTACCTTTTTCAAAACTGGAGTATAAGGTATAAGATTTCTAATTTATGTTTAGACAAAGAAAAAATTATCATAATATTATTTATTATTACAATATATTATTATAATTATCGTAATATTAATTAGTTATAATGCTTAAAAGAATATTGCAGTTTTTTAACCACACTGATTAAAATAAACATTTCATTTTGAACTTCCTGATGAACCAGCATTACCTATTCTACACTGCGATGAGTTCACAATTTTTTTCATAATTTGGTGTGTAATTAGTCAAGGCATTTCTCAAACATTACTCCAAATGATTGAATGTTAATGTGGTACGATATTTTGACTTAATAATGTTCATTTGTGAAAATGCTGATTCACACAAGTATGTCGAACCAAAACAAGCATAAATATTTTCCACACATTTTCTTAAGTTGGGATACTTGTATTCTGGTAAATATTTCCAAAATCTCTCTTCGTGTGCCCTTGCTTTGACGTAAACATCATTTCTTATTGTTATTGTTTCTTCTTCTAGCAATGCATATCAAAAATAGAGGAAAAGTTTTCTGCTATTACTTCTGGCTTTATGTTGGTATCAAATGGAAAACACGTGAAGAGAATTACATTCTCAAGTTTCTTGAAATCCAGAAAGCAATTGTCAAATTCTGCAATTACTTTCCAAATTTCACCAATATATTTATTTCCGTTGAAATTAGCAAAAGCAGAACTACTTAACTGTGTGGTCATATTCGAAAAATTACATAAATTGTTATTTTCAAGCTTCGCTATCAGTTGATTCGATTTTTCTTTAAAAGCATTGATAGAACTAATCATATAAAAAATTATTTTTCCGGGAACCTGAAGTTCTAGGTTTAATTCATTTAATTTACTGGTTATAATTTGCCGGTCAAAAAAAAAAAAAAAAAAAACGCCAAATATCATCTTTTAACTGTTCGTATTCGTCGCCCCTATCGGCAAGAAATTGTTTAATTTTTTCAATTAAATCCCTAAATCTTGGAAGAAATTTGCCCCGACTTAACCACCTGACATCAGTATGCATAAGCAGCTCAGAAGGTCCATCATTATCACTTTCTTCCATTTGCAACTTAAAAAGGCGTCTTTGCAGAGTTTTTGCCCGAAATGAATTGGAAATCTTGAAAGCTATGTTCATAATTTCTTTCATATTTAAAACTTTAGCACACAGCACTTGTTGATGTATAATACAATAATACTGTAAAAAATTAGGAAAATCTTCATCACACCTACATAGCATGATAAAATCTTTGCGATGACCTGTTAAAGCTGGTGCTCCGTCTGTGGTAATTGACACTAGTTTATTATTATTATTATTATTCCTGACACCTCTAAGGAGTCCAAAGACTCATCGCGGAGGACACTTACAACTGTATCAACCACTACACCAAACCTCTACTATGAATCATCTCCATCAACCGCCCACCTCCACCACAACTGGTATTCTATGTCTGTAAATTGCGTGTGTTCTGAAGGGCCGATTTGTCTATATGCGGGATGAAAAACCCTGCTACCTCCGTATGAGATCGGCTAACTCACCTTCGATTGAAAATTGTCCAGATAAAGATTCCTCCTGTCACGACGAGAATCGAACTTAGGCCTATTCCAATCAAAGAGCGCAATTTACCGTTGTTCTTCCAATTGCGCTACAGAAGCGCTTATAAAAAGGCAGTTGAATGGTCTTGCTGTAACTCTTAAAAAACTCTTCACCACGTGTCTGCCCCTTTAACAGAATGATAGTAAGTAATTCTTCTTTAGTAGAAAAGTCTTTAAAAACCATTCTAATAAAAAATAATCATTTGGGCAATGTCAACTGAATCAGTAGATTCGTCCAACTGAAGTGAAAAGGCCTGACAATCCTTAATATCCTGCATTAGTTGCTCTTTAAGATCTGAATTTATTTCTTCTACTCATTTTGCAATTGTATTTCATGATAACTATTTCGTTGATAGCAGCAACTATTTCTGATTTATTTTCAAAATTACAAAACGATTCAGCTGCTGCAAGAAATGCTTTTTTAAAAATTGCACCATCACTAAAGGGTTTCTTATGTTTAGCAAGAATATGGCTCACTCTTAACGATGCAGTTGTTGCTATTTCTGAGTTCGATATTATTTTAATGAAACATAACTGCTGTGATGACAAACTTTTCTTCAATTCTTGAATTTTGACTTTTCGTAAATCACTGTTACATGGATACGCCATTTCATAGCTGCTGTGCCGATTTGTGTCACAGTTATGTCATTCCAAGTTCCCTTTTTTCGGCAGAGAAGCACTTCCATTGCAAATCAAACAATATTTGTCTTTGATCATAATAAAGAAATAATCATGTTCCCACTCTTGATGATATGATATCCCTTTGCTTTTTTTTTTTTTTTGTAGTAATCATGATGGTACAATTTTAAATTATATTAAAACACTTTAAACATCAAATTTTAAACTTGTAGCAGGGCACTAGCACTAAACAAACAACTGAGTTTATAATACTGCTATCATTTATACATTGAGCTTCACATGTTATGTTTGTACAGTGCATCAAAGCGAACAAAAACCCAAAGTGGGTGTGTCTATGAGGGCACATACATTTCCAAGTACACTCCACAACAAAAGTCTCATAGCAGGAAATTTAAATATTTTTAACTAATATTTGTAATTTTTCTATTGAAATAAAATTCAATTTAACATAAATGAATTATAAACTGGAATTATTGTACAAAAATATTTATTTTAAGTTTTTAATTAACGTAAATTTTGTATAGAACCATAATATAGATTATTATTTGATAAATAGGTTAACATAATTTATTTGCTTTATCATATTCGGACTCATCTATATATTATTTTGAAAATTGAGATAAAATAAATTTGCGATCGACCCTAAAGTATTATGCGATTTATCCGTAGATTGCGGTCGACGTTATTGACATGCCTGATCTACACCATTAAAAGTTTTTCCATTTCAGCAATAAACTGTCATATTTATGGATAACTGTAATATTAACAAGCACAGCATTTTTCACTTTATCTTTGTTTTTAACAAATATAACAACAACAGTGTGAGGTAAGTTAGCCTGTGGCCTATCTCAGTGTTCAATATATCATCACCACCAAATTTAAGAATTTTACTCTTGGAATCTAATGTAATAGGTTTGCACATCGCCATCTTTTAACTGGAAGCAAAAGTACCCTTACTTTGAATGTTATCTGCCATTATTAACAACAATATATCAAAATAATAGTTATAAACAGTTCATAAATCACAGTGAGATCCAATAAGCAATGATATCGTTCATGCAAACTGCACACCAATTGATTAATGGAAGCATTGTGTTGCTAAATCCGTCATATGGACAAATGCAGAATTCTTTAAATTGGCATTAAAATGCCAATTTAAAGGCATTGAATGCCAAAATATGAGAAAATGCAGCATCATATAATCGGCAATGTTCATAATTGAAAAGTGTTGTATGAGTGGATTGTTGTAAAGCAAAACATCATAACTGCACATGCTTCCTTCACTCAAATTTCTCAAAAGGTGAGATATTCCAGTTGTTTAATCAGTGTAAAAAAGAACCCACATAGCTTGTCTAAGAGGAGTAATTTTGGTCCCAAGAAGGCTTGTACAGAAAATCTTGTCAGGAACAAGATTTTCTGTACAAGCCTTCTCAGACAATGGCAAACAGAAATTTCTGTGTGCAGCAATTAACTGAAGCATGCAATGAAGGCTGTTCTTAAATGATATCTCACCAAACTATGCACAGGAAATAGAAGAGGATCAATATTAGCAGTCACATGCCTATACAGAAACCACTGATTTCTGTGATGATCCAAAAAATTCATCTATAGTGGTGTCAGGAACACTATAATTGGACACTGGAAGATCAGAAAAAAGTCATTAGTCTGATGAGTCATGGTAATCATTGTTCTGCAATGGCGGTATATAGAGCGTTCAGCAGGAGCTCTATGAAGCAATTAACCTAGGTTACCTTGAAAACGCAATTCAAGGTTCTGAAGGTGATGGCATGGTGTGGGGCATGTTTTGCCCAATATTGCTGGAAGGTCAGGCATCCTCCAAGGAATATCTGAACATTGTTGCCAATCAAGTCCATCTTGCAATATTTACTTTTGCTATCTGAACAGTAGCATTGTCCATGAAACAACCATCATCTGCTGGATAAAAAGTCAACATTGCAAGATGGACTTGATTGGCAACAATGTTTATATATTCCTTGAAGGATGCCTGACCTTCCAGCAATATTGGGAACAATATTGTTGGAATTCTATACCAACAAAACATGCCCCATACCACGACATCATCTCCAGAACTTTGAATTGTGTTTACAAGACAAGCTGGGTTCACTGCTTCATAGAGCTCCTGCTGAATGCTCTAACTGAATTGAACAATGGGTACCATGACTCACCAGACTAATGACTTTTTTGTTGGTATGGGTTGCCTGATATTGCTGGAAAGTCAGGCATCCTCCAAGGAATATCTGAACATTGTTGTCAATCAAGTCCATCTTGTAATGTTGACTTTTTATCCAGAAAATGATGGTTGTTTCATGGACAATGCTACTATTCCTCATGCAAGAATTTTCAGTAGTGGTCCAGCGAGTATGATAGTAACTTCCACTAACTTCTAGCCACAACAAAGCCCGGATCTGAACCCTACTGAGAATGTATGGGATATGTTAAAACAGATCTAGGAGCAAAGTCCTCTTCCATCAACTCTGACCAAGTTAAATGACTGTCTGGTGAATGCCTGGTATGTTGTATCATACCATCTCATATAATAGATGAATTTCTTCTCATTTCAAATAACTGAAGAAACATCTAGAAGATTCACTAATGATATCTTTAATTTCCTTAATTAATTTTTGTTCAATGATATCGGCAGTAACTGACAAATTCTTTATATCTCATATTATTTTTATACCGTTCTTCAATTGGCATATAAGTTTTTAAGTTGGTGAATGGTATATTGAATTTAGCTTCAATAAAAAGGCACTTCAGTTGTTCAAACATTTTAGAATCCATCTTTCTAATTCCTTAGCCAAATGGATGTTATAGGTGGTTTTTTTTTTTTTTTTTTTTTTTTTTTTTTGCAAAAATTGAAGTCTTTCCAAAACACCTCAACTTTAAAAGGCCTTGAAAAACTTGTAGTATTCTACACCCTCTGTCCAAAAAGAAACTGAACTTTTTGAAAATAGAAAAAACTAGTGCTGTATCTTTTTGTTGTCGAAGGCAGCAACCTTTATTAGTGTTGTGTCAACTGTTTATGACATTTGTTTCATTAGAAGCAGAGTTATAGTGCCAAGAGTGACTGTGTTTTGACGAACAGTCGGTTGTCATGATATTCATGCCATACGCGACGAATTCTCGCTATCAATCGCTTCAAAACTTCGAGATAAAACTCACCGTTGATCGTTTGGCCAGTCAGAACGAATTCTTTGTGGATAATGCCCTTGGAATCGTAGAAACAAATCAGCATTGTATTTACTTTTGACTTAGTGACTTTTTTTCAGATGCCCCTCTTCTGGTGGTCTCCACTCAGCACTCTGGCACTTTGTTTCGGGCTCATACTCAAAACGCCATGTTTTGTCACCAGTAATGATCATTTCAAGGAGTTTGAGTCCTTATTAACAGTTTTAATGAGGTCCTTACAGTGTTCAATTCAATACATTTTTTGGTTGTCGGTCAACTTGTGGGGAACAAATCACGAATTCAATTTACGAAGGCCCAAACTCTCGGTCAAAATGTTGTGCACAGTTGATTCTGGAATTCCCAATTCACTTTCAATCAATATCATGGAAAATTTTGGGTTTTCTTTAATGAAATCATGCACGTTTTGGATGTTAACTTCGCTCAGTCCGGTTTTTGACAGCCTGGCTTTTTGTCGTCCTCAAGTGTCTCACGACCACTTTCAAATTGGTTAAACCACTTGTAAACTTGAGTAAGGAATAAGCATTCATCACCGTATGCTTTTTGAAGCATTTGATGCGTTTCAGTAAAATTTTTACCAAGTTTAACACAAAAGTCAATCGCAGCTCTCTGTTTGAAACTCATTTTTCGACTGTTCATCAAAACACAGTCACTCTTGGCACTATAACTCAGTTTCTAATGAAACAAATGTCATAAATAGTTGATACAACACTAATGAAGGTTGCCGCTTTTGACAACAAAAAGATACAACAGGTGGTGCCACTAGTTTCTTCTATTTTCGAAAAGTTTGGTTTCTTTTTGGACAGAGGGTGTAGAGTTTCTATCAGCAGTGCAGTACGAAGATATTTTTCATGCATTACAGAATGCGACTTCACCTTCACAGCACAACCACTTGATTTCCTGGTGCTATTTGTCTTCAAAAGCACTTTGAACTGTTTTTTTTTAGTTGATGACACGACAGCACTCTTTTACTTAGTATTTTTTTAATATTTTCTGGCCCCATACTCTCACCTTCAGTTTTGAACTTCACAAAACTAAAAAAGTGTAGTTTGCATTTCCTTTCATTTATTTTCCAAAATGAAGTGTGAATTTATATAAATTATGCATAAAAATAATCCAATAGAAAAGATACATAATTAATATAATTAACGGCTATTTTAGCCTGTTTTTGTTTAGGAGTGTCCCTTATATTTAATACATTGGCTAACATAACTCAAAAGGGGTATATATATATATAATTTAGGACATTACGGGCGAGTGTAGAAGGCAATTATGGCAGAATAAAAAATGTTGAAAAATTATGTACATACCTTGATTTTGGTTTAAAGATGCCTTCTAAATCCAAGCTCCTTGTGGAAGGGGGGGGGGGGGGAGAGGGAAAGAACATGGGGATGTACTTGGGACACGGGAAATAAGTTTGGGAACCCGGGTTACTATTAATAATATATATATAAAAATATATATATATTATTTTGTTGTGGGGAGAGGGGGGGGGAAGAAGGGGAAGGGTATCCTTATGTGGAAACTGGGGCAAGGGTTTATGGGGTGTGGACCGTTTCGGTCATCGTCTGACCATCGTCGGAACTTTGTGGGAATGACTGTAGGGCTATGTCAAGGCTGCAAGATGTGTGTGCCAAATTTGGGTATTTGTTGTCGCTAAATGGCCGGAGGCGTGGCTTAATTTATAAGTTTTGGGTCGTCCAACATTCGGAAATTAGGTAGGGGCGGTGGACGTTGATAGAATTTGTCCTAAATTATATATATATATATATATATATATATATATACACACCCCTTTTCAGTTATGTTAGCCAATGTATTAAATATAAGGGACACTCCTAAACAAAAACAGGCTAAAATAGCCGTTAATTATATTAATAGTGTTTTAGAGGAGTAGCATGGGAATTTCCCAGAAATTATACTTAAAGATACATAATAAAATTTATGAAAATAGCAGAAAATGGTCAACACTAGCAACGGAGTTGGACTTAACTTTTCACAACGGAATGTCAATAACATAATCCGGTCTCTGATCTGTCTTTACAAGATATTGTGTTTTTTAAATAACATTATTATACAATACCTCTTCATCATGTATGTTCAAGTATATAATTATACTAAGCCAATTCATGTTGTGAATTATGAAAATAAGCTTATGTAAGCTTATATATACTGTATTAAAGTTGCACACTTATACTTAAAGATTAAAGGGGGATGTTTGAAGAATTACAGTTGACAGTGAAACAAATGAAAATCTAATAAGAACAGTGATGACTTACAAGTTATGCAAAATAAAATGTTTGAGGATACTTGTCTATTTATTGCAAAATTAATCTACAGATGCAAGATAGCTTTTAGTTTATAACAAGGTGAGAGATAAATAGCATTACCTACCGTCACAGATAGGAATTAATTCACATTTCGGAAACATCAGCAAGGTATCTTTCAGAGTATCTCCATTCAAACCAACCTTTGGCAAAGATAAACAGTCTCCAAAGTAATTAACTGATTAAATTAATTACAAGATACTATCTCCTGGTTGAAAATGAAACTTCTTTATTACAATCATTGCAGCCCTCCCATCAAATAACGTGATAGTGAATTTTTAAAAAAATAAAATAAAATAAATAAATGTATAAATTATAAGGTAATGCATTTTGAATGCATTTAGAAAGAGGCTGAAAATTCACTCGCCACTTGTCTCTGATTACTCGCCCATGGCAAGTGGGTGAGTGGATTTCTGGAACAATGCTTACAATTATCTAATTAATCCATATCTAATTTGTCTAGTTATTTCAAAACAAACCAGTGCAAACTGATTGGCTATAAACTTAAAACCTAAAAATCGTGAGTCAAGTTTCATTTCTTTGCAAGAATTCAAACACTATAATGCAGATATATCTGCATTATAGTGTTTGAATTCTTTGCAAATTTTGAATATGTATAAACAAGCAGTGCAAGTTTACATCATGCTACTACCTTTTCCATTAAACATCCTCACTGTTCATCTTCAAGGAAACTCACTAATAGAATTCTAGAGATTATTATTTAAAAAAAAAAGAGAAAAAACTAAGCGTATGTGATCTACATAACAAAAAAAAAAAAAGTCTATACTACTACTGTACAAGTGAAAGTAATACAAATTTTCCAAGACATAAAATACTTTAAGTTTTAATAAAGGAATACCATGAGCTTAAATGACCAAGCTGTTTTCATCAGGGAACTGGAGTGATAAAGCCAGCTACCAAAACAAATTTAAACATGCCATCAGCAGAATTCAAGATATGCACAATCAACATAAGAGGTATCGATGGAAATGACAGAAGAACTGAAAAAATACTACTCCATATTACTGAAAGAAAGAAAACAATATTAGGCAAGATTCTTCTAAATAACAACAAAACATTATATTAAAGCAATAATGGCCATAGAAACAAAGAAATAGGTATAGTATTCAAAACTATAAACAAAAGATACGGCAGGCAACATTAAACGTTTGTAAATATCAGAACAGGGAATTGGATAAAGCAACTGACATAACATAATAAGGAAAACTGGTCTCTGGTAGTGATCTAAATATCACGATAGGAAATAAATACCCGACATACAGAAATGTTGCAGGGAAAATTTGGAGGAAAAAAAGGCAAAGATAATAATAATATAAGTATCTTCTGGATTCTCCTTCAGGAGATGGCCTTATCTCGTAACACTATGAATGAACATAAGTTATATACCAGTTGTATATAACAGTTCAAACAAATTGAAGCTGATGGATTTGTAAGCAGGATTAGGAATAAAACAGACCAGAGACAACATACATGAGATTTTGAGAAAAATCAGAGGAGTGAACAGATGGCATAATTGGCAGAATCATATTAAAAATTAGAATATTAGGATGGAACTTGCCATTGTTATCATTCAGAAACAAGCCAGTAGGAAAATAATCCAAAAGAAGACCACGATGAAGGTGACTGTGGTTAGCAGTGCCTCACAAAACAGAATATAAGACCTGAGTATATTGGATAAATAATGTCAAATAACAGACCGACATGGACCAAATCTGTCAACAGGAAGTTACCAATAATGTAAACTTATGATATAGTGCTATCCTGTATATCCCTTGAGATAGAATATCAGGAATATGATGATAAAACAGAATATGCTGTAACCTGCAATAGATGTAAATTGTATATCAGGAAACCCAAATGTGATTTTGAAAGGGCAAAATGAAGAAACTAGCCTTCTTTTCAAAGAGGCAGATGAGCCTTCTCATTCTTCACTAGGACTAATAAGCAACTTCTGTTCTTCCATGCTCCCACCTTGTACTCATCCTGAAGGTATGATTGCAATATCATCCAAAGAGAATGCAAATCCTCTTGGCACTATTCTTAAATTACTTCACCCATTACCAAGAACATTCCATAAGACTTTATTAATCTCTGGTATTTTCAATCTTTCCTACTCAACTGAAATTTATCATATGGAATGGAAACAAGCCTATGTCCTGCCAATTCCAAACTTTAAGTGAAAGTCAACTAAGAAACTACTGTCCAATTTATCTCACTTCAGTTCATTCAAAAATCATGGAGAGGTAATCAATAATCCTTTGGTGTTATAGTTAATCTCAGCGCCATCACCACCAGTCTTAGGACATAAGCCATGGAAGGGTAAGTAGAAATGGATATGGGTCTCTACTGACATTTCTAGAATTATATAATACATGAATTGCACATGTGAAACATTGGTAATCAATTTCAAATATTTTGTATTGCTGATACTAGTTTACTTGTTACAAATCCCAGCAATATCAGTTTATTTTTTTTCATTTCACTCTCCTCAAGAAGAGTACTATGATGCACATGATGCTAATATAGATTAAAACGTAATAAAACTGTTCAAAAATTTTTCAGGACTAGTTTGCCAGGTGGTTACCATAACCTGCTCTCCAATCAACAGGTTATAGGTTGGAATCCCATTAAGGGAATGGATGTTTGCGATTGTTTTTAGGTAGAAGATAAATTTCATGTGAAACCTAGTGTGAGACAAATGCCCCACTTACTGGAGGCCTGAAACAACTCAAGGAAAAGCTCAACTTGAGCTGTTTCAGGAGTAGCACAAACAAGGCGAAGCACTGGCAAGAAAAGCCAAGGTCACTCAGTCCACCAAGAAGATCATGCAACAATCTTTTGGGATTGCCAGAGAATTCTCGACTGACTTCAAGGAAAGGAAAATCACTGTGAATGCATAATATTATGCTTCACTCCTGCACAAACTGCATGACGCCATAAAGGAGAAGAGACGAGGAATGCTGAGTAATGGTGTTCGCTTACTTCACGACAATGCTCCAGCCCATACAGCTATTGCAGTGAAGGCTCAATGAAAGACTGATTTCCAGGAGATTGAACATCCACTTAAGGTGGATGTTCGATCTGGACGCCCAGATCTAGCACCCAGTGACTACTACCTCTTTTTGAAACTGAAGACCTTCAAGGAAGAAAATTTGCTGATGACAATGAGGTGAAATATGCAGTTTAAGGCCATTTTATAGACAAAAGTACAGACTATTCTTTCAAGGGTATAGAAATACTAATTCAAAGATATGAAGTGTGTGTTGAAGTAAAGGGAGATTATGTTGAAAGGTGACAAAGTTGTTTTCTTTCTATCATCTCTAAAAGTTAGTTAGGCCAGAAATTTATGGAACTGATTATAATCAGTAAAAAAATCTGTAATTAATAAAAACACAAAAACTATGAAAAATATACAGGAATCAGAACGAAAAACAAATGCATTCTCAATAGAGAGAGCCTAAAGAAAGAAAAATATTGCAGCTATGTATGTAGACACATCGTGAAAATGGTAATTATAGATTGAAATAGATAACAGAATAAGCAACATCTAGTGTGATGAGACAAAACTAGTCTGACAATTTTTAACCTGCGGATTTCAGATTTGGGTCAAAAATAAAAAAAGGTGAACAAAAATAAGAGACAGGGTAATCAGGAAAATTAAGAAATAAATGGCAAAAATCAAAATTCTAATCTTCCTAATATCAAAAATGAAGATATTAGGAAGGAACTTAACATTGTTAGCATTCAAAAATGTGAGACCAGAGTTAGTTTAAGATGTTATATGAAAGAAGATTAACAAAACAGTTTTTGATGGTGGAATGGTAGACAAAAAGACCCTGTGGAAGAACAAGGTTTAGCTAGATCAATGCAGTTATTCATGTTGGAGGTTAATGGAATATTATCAGCACTGAGAAAGGATTAAAACTAATTTTAATGCTTCCAATATTTCATCTCAGTCACAGAGACATCTTCAGGGATTACAAAAAAACTTTTTGTAACAACACACACAAATACAATATAATGATAAGTAAAACAAGTGAGTGAAACTAAAGTCCTATCTAGGTGGTGTGCCCTCTATGGGCATTTGCAGGTGGCCTAGGATGTAAAGAGGGATCTCTGATAATTAATGTTTTCAAAATTTTGGAAAGTTTTATGCAACCATATTGTTTAAATTAGGTTGATTCCTGAGTGCAGATGCAGATTCAAAAAAATAGTCTTTCTTTATTGAATTTACTATAGTGGAGCATGGTGGTTTTTTCCAGATCCTGTGGGTTGTATATAAAACATGGTCTGCAAGGCCAGATTGACCATAATCGTGACTACAGATATATGACTTGTGTTCTTCTAACCGGATGGTCTGATCTGCCTGTCTGTCCGAAGTAAGCCAGCTTACAGGAACAAGGTACTCTATATACTTCAGGCGCTGAGAGAGGAGGAAGCTGATCTTTGGTGGAATGGAGGCTGGTAAGTTTAGATTGGGCCTTAAAAACTATATGGAGGTTGTACTTTTTTAATGACCTGGCTATTTTTTCTGATGTGCCACAGATGTAAGGTATGGTGATGGCATTTCTGAAGTCCTTCCGAGGAGATGGTTGGGGAATGGGGACGGACTTGATTATTTTTTTTAATTCTGTAATCACTGTAGCCATTGGAAAGGAAGGTGTGTATGCGTTTAAGTTCAGTTGAAAGGGCAGTTTGTGGAACAAAGATTGTGGACTCTATTGGTTAAAGTTTTAATAATGCCATATTGTTGAGAGGGGTGGTGGTTGGAGAGTTTGTGAATGTATCTGCCTGTATGAGTAGGTTTTCTATATACAGAGAAACAAATGTTATCATCAGAAAGGCATATTACTAAGGTGTCTAAGGAAGGGTAAACTATTGTTATTTTCCTTTTCCATCATAAACTGGATTCTTGGATGTATGTTATTGAGGTGACTGAGGAAGGAGTCTAATATATCTGGGCCATGAAGCCAAATTGAGAACACATCATCTACATATCTTAGCCAGATAAAAGTTTTAGAGTGGCTGAGTTTCTGGCTAATTTTCAAAATTTTCCATGTAAAAATGGCAAGAGGGGAGGAGAAAGGGAAGAACCCCTAAATGACACCTTAACACTCTTAAAAAACGTTTTTCCTTCTGATATCTTAGAGCTCTTTTCCTTTGCCATCAATTCTGGTTATTTTTCTTGGAAGAACAAAATCTACAAACATGTATAGAGGGAATGGCTATGGGCTCCTCCCTTTCTCCTCCCTCTTGCCATTTTTACAAGTAAAAATTTTGTAATTTTTTTTTACTTTGTAATAAACAATAGTTAATTACAAAAGTAGAATGCAAACAATGGATTGATTTGAAAAGTAAGACTGACTTGATGTTATACATAAAACAACACACTGGTATAACTGAGGAAATATTACAATACTGGTAATTCATTAGCTAACGAGGGACGTCCAGAAAGTAAGTTCCAATGGGCTGTCAGAGAAACAAAAATATACTTACATAAAAAACTTTATTGGAAATTAAAGTAGACATCTATCACTACTTTTCTACATAATTTCTGCCATTGTTCAGCCACTTATCATAATGGGATACCAACAGTTGTATACCTTCGTCATAGAATGTTGCCACCTGTGACGCAAACCATGTATTGACTGCTTCTTTGACCTCGTCATCTTGAAACTGCTGGCCACCAAGGAAAGATGTCAGATGTTTGAACAGGTGAAAGTCGCTTGGCACGAGGTCAGGACAATATGGGGGATGATGCCGAAGGTGTGGGAGGGCATTATCATGAATCAAAACAATGCCCCTGGTAAGCAGGTTTATTCTGGATCACATGAAGCAGTTTCTTAAGGGTTTGGTAGTACATACTCGCATTGATTGCGGAGTCTTGACAAAAGAAGTCTACCAGCAAAATTCCTTGTCTGTCCCAAAACACAGTGCAAATGATTTTCCAAGTGGAAACAGTTGTCTTCAATTTCGTCTTGACTGGTGATGAGGTGTGCCTCCACTCCATGGACTGTTGTTTGGATTCATGGGTTGCGTGCAACACCAAGTCTCGTCCCCGGTCCCAGTAATAAGTCTATTCAGGAAAGCATCGCCATCCTCATGGTAGCATGTCAAGAATTCCAGTGCACTGCCTAGCCAATTCACTTTGTGTTGTTCTGTAAGCAACTTCAGCACTGCACACAATTTCCGATAATTCAGTTTCTCCGACACAATTTCATGAAGACATGAAAGTGAAACTTCTGTAAATTGCAGCAAGAGTGACGTCATAGTGAATCCCCTATTCTGTTGAATCTTCTCTTCAACTGAACGAATCAAATAGTCAGTCATAAAAGATAGTCACTGCTCCGTTCATCATCATGCATACCTGTCCTTCCTTCAATAAAAAGTCTTATCCATCTTCGTCCACATGGCTAGCCTAGTGGCTATGCACTTCACAACCATATGCCTGGGGAAGGAGTGTCCTACATTCAATTCCCGTCAGTGACGTGAGGAGCTCAAGGATCTTCCTCGGCCATAGCCAAGTTAGCCGGTCTTGGGCGTGGGCAGCAGGGTTTTCCCCCCCAGTTTATCTGGGGTTTTTCATCCCACAAGCAGGCAAACCAGTCCCGTGAACACACAGGCTACAGTCATAGGATACCTCCAGGAATAAGGAGTAACCAACCTATTCCATAGGATTTCGGTTCCGAATGCCTACACAGTAAAAAGTGTAGGTCTGCGCATGAGCAAAAATTAGGGCCCAACTTCATACCATTGAATCACTCATTGCATGTTCTCCATAAACCTCAATAATTTGGCAATGAATTTCAGCTGCTTTAACGTTCCTCACATTCAAGAAACGGATAACTGACCCAATTTCACATGCAGCAAGCGATTCGATTTTCTAAGACATTAGAAACACACACCAAGAAGCATACACACTGTGAGAACGTCTGAAAATGGCACCAACGTCTTGCTAAGGAATCAAACTCAGCATGCATGTGCACCATTGTGATTGCAGTGCTGCAGTGAAAATATTTAAAAACAGAAGCTTTCTGGATATCCCTCATATATCAAAGAATCTAAAAATTCCTCTGATTTTCTAGATAAAGTATAAAATGTTTCCCTATAACCCAATCAGGAAAGCTTTGATTAGCTTTGATATAGAATCTCTCTCTCTCTTCACAAACATTCATCTTCAGGATACACTACATCTAATTTCAGAAGCATTTCTACAGGATAGAGTGAAACCATTCGACTATGTTATGTACTCTGGATAATTTATTTGCCAAAATAAATTTTACAGTCAAGTTGAAGGAACTGCAATGGGAAGGCTGCTCTCCCCCATACTTGGTAACTTTTATTTAAAACATTTAGAAGACATCCTTTTCTCATCCATACACCCTCAGCCTTCACTTTGAGTTCATTATATAGACAATGTTTTTTGTTATCAGGCTCCATAATGAAGACACATTACCCTTATTTATCTAATATAAATAATCTACATCCACGAATTAAATTTACTATGAAAATGGAAAAAAGACAATTGTCCTATTTAGATATTCTATTTCTTCATTCACCATCAGGTAAATTAATTATTTCTATTTACCGAAAGCCTACTTTCACTGGATGCTACATATATGGAAACATGGCTACATATATACATATATGGAAACATGGAGAGTCTCAAATAAAGATAAGAGAGGTTATGAGAATACAATCCTCGGTATTTGAGTTGTCTTAGCTTGCACTACTTCAGAAACTTTCCAAGTTGTGGTGCATAAAATATGAATTGATCTGTTTATTTTATAATGCCAAGAAGAAAACATTTCAGCTCTCTGATAATTACTCTTAAGCACCAACTGTTGTTCATTTATGAAAAATGCAATTCTCTGAAACAAAATTCCTTTGGTATTGAATAAGGGATTCTTGTTACTTCAAGGTTTCTACTCGATCTCTAATCAGAACCAACAGTTTAAAATAGATGTCAGACCACTGAAAACTTAATCAAAAAATGTAATAAAATGCAAATATACTGACGCCTCTGTAAAACTCATGATTTTATGTAGCGCAAGCTAAGGCATCTACAATGCAGAAGATTGTATTCTTATGAGTTCTCCAGTCAGTTTTTGAAACTTTCAAAGTTTATATGCACACACACACAGCTTCGAAAGAAGTCAATACACATCCCCATGGGCAAGGTGCATCATGCCATGTAACACATCACATGTTTATAGCCAGTATAAATTGGAGGAATATGATGTTCCCAAGTCAGTGCAACTGTGTTTGGGTGAAATGGCTGTAATAAGGGAACTGACAGAATTTGAAAGAGGCACTGTGATAGGATACCATGTTGTAAGCCTGTTGCCTGTTTGACAAAATGTTGACAAAGTGGGCTATAATAAGTCAACAACCAGTGATGCCATACTGAGCCACATACACAGGGAGTCACTTAGCAAATGCTATCCACAGTGGACAACCCAACACACACACACATGGAACCTGACCATAGGTACTCAAAGGATAATATGTAAAAACCACCATTCACCAGCTAACACACTGAAACATAGATTTCCAGGTATCGACTGAAACATGAATCTGCACAAAAACATTCACGACCAAGGCTCACAACATGAGCTTCCATGGTAGCACTGCAATATGCAACCGCCACATTACCCAAACCAACATGCAGCAGTGTCTTCAGCAGCACAAAAAGATTATAGTGGGATGTGTAAGCTTGTAAAGCTGTGTTATGGAGCGATGAATCACGCTACACCCTCTACCAAGCAGGTGGATGACTGGTGAACATCTCTTACCAGAATTCAAAACCCCAACTATGAAATCTGGAGGTGACGGTGTGATGGCATGGATCGTTTTTCTGGTTTGGCCTCGGACCTCTGTAGTGTAACGAACACTGAACTCTGAGAGGTATCTGAACATTTTGAACAATGCAATAGCTTCTTACTTTGTGGCATTTCTACCATTATCTCTTTCAGCAAGACAATGCATTGTGTCATAAGGATGCTGCAGTAACTGTGATTTGTGGACATGAACGTCACCACACCTGACTGGCCTTCGTAAATGCTACCCACATTGGTGTCTGTCGACTTCTTTCCAAGCAGAGTGAGTGTGTGTGTGGCTAAGAGTTTATAAGGTAGAACACAGAAATACGTTAACATTTATTTTAATTAAACATACCATTTCATCCTAACTGCATGGGATTTCTTCAGGTGTAAACACACTAGTAGACAAAACAGTAAAGACTAAGAAAGGTGGCAACCATTATGTAGCTATAGGCTGATATTATTTTAAAATATTTCTAATTGTATGCTGCATTGTCCAATACACTGTGCACATTCATGCATATGCATGCACATGTTTAGCTAATGAAGGCTGGGATGTATTCAGACAAGTGGATACTTGGATTAATATTTAGATGTTTAGGATATAATGCCTTTTCCAGACTCCACACTTTTCTCTCTGTTGTGTCATTGCAACGGTGTAATAGTTCCAATTTATCCCATAACACTTGATGTCTCATTTGCAAACCATCATGTGGATCAGCTGAAAAGAGCACACATGATGACAAAGCTAAGGCTTCACTTCTATGGTATTCGATATCTGACGTGTTCTTGTATGCACTGTTTAATTCATTTAACTGTCTGTCCATTTTAAGATGACAGGCAATTTGCCAAAGCTGATAAACACCAGGATGTGTCAAAGTTTTGCAGATTGATGTAGTGATCTTATTTTGACAAAGGGGTAAATACTACTTTGATTTTATATTCTTTAAGTATTTTTGCCAGTTTTATAGAAACAGAGCTAAGATATAGAAAAATGATGAATCCTCGGTTTTCTTCTTCATTAGAAATTTCTCTGGTTTCATGTCAGTTGACAAGTCTGGAGATAATGTGGACATTACAGCCATTTTGAAGGAAAATGTATTTTAAATGTTTGTATATCATCATCATCAAATTCCTGCCATGTACCCTCAAGGGAGGTACAGGATATGATAGTACTACATGAAAAATTTACATCATTACTAATTTTTTATCTACAATTTTCCTCCAAATCAGTCTGTTACTTGTCAAAACTCCAACACTATCAGATCTTATATTTCTATCGGCTAAAGCACTTTGTACAGTATCAATCCACCTATATCCTGGTCTTCCTCTGGGTCGTTTTCCTGCCAACCTAGCAGAGAATACTTGTTTAGCTAATCTTTCATTGCCCACTCTGTTCAAGTGACCATACCACCTGAGATTAGCTCTGCTAACGCATTCCTGGATGTTGACAATCTTTCCTAATATCCTCATTTTTAATATGATATTGCCATTGATGCCATCTGTTCATGCCTCTAATCTTTCTCAGGACTCTCATATCTGCAGTCTCTAGTCTTTGGTCAAGTGTTTTACTTCTGACCCAGCTCTCAGATCCATAAGTTAAAACTGGTTTGAACTGTCTTGAATACAGCTAATTTAGTGTTCCAATTAATTTCTCTCTTATTCCATGTAAATTTATTCAATTGACTTCCTACCATACCAGCCTTGTTGGTTCTCTTGTCTATTTCCATATTTAATTTACCATCTTCACTAAAAATCGTGTCAAAGTAGCTGAAATGTTTTACTTGTTTCACAGTTTCTCCGTTTCTTTGTTGTTTCTCTGTTCAAAATGCAGTTCACATTTTCAACGATTCTGCCTATTTTCACTGTCTTTGTCTTTTTATTGCTGACCTTCATACCATATCTATTACAACAGTTATTCAATTTAGTCAGGGAATCTTGCAGACTTGTAGTGGATTTATTTAGAAGTATAACATCGTCCAAATAAAGCAAAGAGCTGACATTAACATCTCCAATTTCGATATCATGTTTAATACCACATTCCTTCCTAATGTGATCCATATAGATAACGAATAACAGAGGGGATAATGTACATTCTTGTCTGACACCAGATTTAAATTAAATCATCTTCCTGTACTTCTTTCAATTCTAACTGCTGACTTACAACTCAAAGACTAAGTATTGCTTGATATAATGCCCCATTGACACTATAACTTTAGCGTATTGAATAGCTTCTCTCTTGGCACCTTGTCATATGCCTTTTCCAGATCAACAAAACTTAAATAAAGATCTCTGTTATATTCCCATGCTTTCTCAACTATTTGTCGTAAAGTGAAGATCTGATCCTGACAGCCTCTATTTGGCCAGAATCCAGCTTCACCAAGCTTTTCTTCCACAATTCTTCTCAACCGTTTCTCAAGCATACTTGCATAAATCTTGCCAGGAACACTCAGTAGGGAAATACCTCTGTAATTCTCACATTCAGTTTTATTTCTCTTTTTATATATGGGTACTATGAGAGCTCTAGTCCAATCATCGGGAATTCGTCCCTCTGTCCAGGCTTTCTGAACCATGCAGTGCCGCCATTGTAAGACTTTTATACTGCCATATTTCAGCATTTCTGGTCGAATATCATCTACTCCTGCTGCCTTTCCACATTTCAACCCTTTGATGGCTTTTTCTACTTCAAGTATGGATATGTATTCCTGACTTTATGCCTGCTGAGTGTTTTTCACCACTGTGCTATCACTGCTTGTTTCATTTAGCCATTTTTAGAAGTAATTACCCCATACTTCAAGGATATCTTTTTCTCCCTTTATCATCTCTAACTCCTTTTACAGCACTCTCTTCTCCATTCCTAAGCTTCTTCAACAACCTCCAGAATATTTTGCAACCTTCTTGATATTTATTTTCTATATTCTTGCCAAAGTCCTCCCATGACTTTTGTTTAGCGAGTTTTACACAGTGTTTAGCATTCTTGCATTTGTCTCTATATTCTCTAAGAGCACAAGCTGACTTATTTGCCAGGAACTTTTGATATGCTTTCTTCTTTTCCTTCACTGCCTCTTTAACTTCCTGTGTCCACCATGGAGTTCTGATTTTTCTATCCTTGCAGACAACCTCACCACATGCCTCTCTGGCTGAATCAATCAGTGTTTTCTTCAAGGCTTGCCACTGAATCTCAAAGGTTTGGTTGCTGTTCTCAAACTCTCATTTTTTTTTTTTTTCAATAATATTTGTGTAGTTTAGTCTGCAGTTTACATCTGAGAGCTGCTCAACTTTTATTCGCTTTAAAACTTTCTTACATGTTATTCTTTTCAATAAGAAATTCAATTTTATCCTGCTCAAGACTAAACAGTGATCACTTCCAATTTCAAATCCTCTGTACACTCTGGTGTCCTGCACCAGGGAGAAAACATCACTATCGACAATAACATAGTCGATGAGACTTTTCTTCTTATTTCTTTCCTCTTCTCTCCATGTGAATTTGTGCACATTTTTATGTTGGAACATGGTGTTAGTAATAACCAGTTCATGTCCCGAGCAGAAATCCAACAGGTATTTGCCATTATTATTAGCTTTCTTCTTTTCTCCAAATTTTCCCAAAATATTTTTGTATATCTGACAATCATTTCCTACTTTGCTATTTAGATCCCCAACAAGGACCAACTTTTCCTTTTTCATTGTGTCAGTTGCTTTTAGAGAAAGTATCAAAAATATCTCCACTTCTACCTTAGTAGAACCTTCTGTGGGACCATAGGCACAAGTAAGTGTCATTGTCCAGTTCCCCATTCTGATATTTGCCCATATCACTCTACTTGAAGCTGCTTGCCATTCAAGAAGATTAGCCTCGTATTTAGTGGTGAATACTATGGCTACTCCTTCTTTTCCTCGATTATTATTGCCTAAATATAAAATTTTGTATTTATTGCTCAGAAAGATCTCACCAGTTTTTATCTTTTTTTGTTTCAGTCATCCCTATTATGTCGATCTGGTACTTATCTAATTCCTCAGCTAGCTCCATTTCTTTGCCATTCAGGCTTCTTATGTTGATTTTACACCAATCTTTAACTCTGGTAATGTTGAGTTGGGGTGTGTTTTCAGATTTTTTCCAGTAGCTGACTTTTAGCTGTTCGCCCTGGTTCCCTGGCGAAAACAACGGGGACCTTGTTTAACTGGGCGATGCCACAGCCGGCATGAAATTTTGTCATGTTGAACTATCATCTTGTATTTTGGTTTAAGCCAATAAGAATACAATTTGGTCGGCTAAACCCCAAATTGCCATCCCATCCTCGTTCGTTCAGTATCCAGGTAGATACCCAACAGGGTGCACCACGAGAAGGTGAGGATTAGACATTATGTCAGAAGCCCTGGTCAGTTCTCCACATTCCTTTAAGAGCTATGTGGAGGTCTTCTCTCAGTTATATAGCTTTGACCCTTATATATATAATTTGTTTTCATGTGGTTACATGATTCAGTGAAGTATTATTACATGTTGTTTAATCTTTCTTCATTCTGTAATTTGACTGCAGTACTGAATATTCAGGCAAAGCATAATTAATTAAATTTTGTAATAAGGTGTGACACCTTATTAGCTCAGTGAGCTAAGGTGGAAATAATACCAAATTTTTGTGGGGGATAGTGATGGGATGAAGCATGAAGGTATCTATCAGTATGAGTAGGCTTTCTAAAAATTGAGATTTTAATACTCTCAGCACATCTGGTAAGTTTCAGGTCTAGAAACGGGAGGCAGTCATTGGATTCCAGTTTGAAGGTAAAAGAGATTTTTTCATGAGACTTGTTTAGGTGGTCTAAAAATAAATTGAGGTTGTTGACACCATCTTCCCAGGTGAGAGGAAAATATCATCAATATAGCGATAATACCAGAATTTTGGTTTAAGGTGGAAGGATTTAATAGCTTTTTCTTCAAAATCGTTGAGAAATATATCTGCAAGAATCGGAGAAAGCGGGCTGCCCATGGCCAGACCTGAGTTTTATAAGTAGATCTTATTATCATATTTGAAGTTTCCAGACTTTATGCAATGGGAGAGTAGAGCAAAGAGTTTTTTTGATAATTTGTTCTCGAGGACTTCTTGAGCAGGTACATTTGTAAAGAGAGAAACAATATTGAAATTGGTCATTAAATCTGTTTTTTTTTTAAGTTTGATATCCTTGATTTTAGAAACAAATTTTTTGTTTGATTGTTTGATATGCTTGATTTTAGAAAAAAAAAATTTTAGAAAAGGGGTGCTTAAGGGTCAAAGCTGTATAACTGAGAGGAGACCTCCACATAGCCTTTAAAGGAATGCGGAGAACCGACCAGGGCTTCTGACCTAATGTCCAATCCTCACCTTCTCGTGGTGCACCCTGTTGGGTATCTACTTTGATACTGAACGAACGAGGATGGGCTGGCAATTTGGGATTTAGCCGACCAAATTGTATTCTTATTGGTTAAACCAAAATAAAAAAATGATGGTACAACATGACAAAATTTCATGCCGGCTGGGGCGTCGCCCGGTTAAACAAGGCCCCCGTTGTTTTCGCCAGGGAACCAGGGCGAACAGCGAAAAGTCAGCTACTGGAACAAATCTGAAAACAAACCCCAACTCAACATCACCAGAGTTAAAGATCGGTACTGTCAACGTAAGAAGCCTGAATGGCAAAGAAATGGAGCTAGCTGAGGAATTAGAAAAGTACCAGATCGACATAATAGGGGTGACTGAAACAAAAAAGACCAAAACTGGTGAGATCTTTCTGAGCAATAAATACAAAATGTTATATTCAGGCAATAACAATCAAGGAAAAGAAGGAGTAGCCATAGTATTCAACACAAAATACGAGGCTAATCTTCTTGAATGGCAGTCAGTCTCAAGTAGAGTAATGTGGGCAAATATGAGAATGGGGAACTGGACAATGAGACTTATTTGTGCCTATGGTCCCACAGAAGGTTCTACTAAGGTAGAAGTGGAGGAATTTTTTGAGGCTTTAGAAAAAGCAACTGACACAATGAAAAAGGAAAAGTTGGTCCTTGTTGGGGATCTAAATAGTAGAGTAGGAAATGATTGTGAGACATACAAAAATATTTTGGGAAAATTTGGAGAAAAGAGCAAAGCTAATAATAATGGCAAATATCTGTTGGATTTCTGCTCAGGACATGGACTGGTTATTACTAACACCATGTTCCAACATAAAAATGTGCACAAATTCACATGGAGAGAAGAGGCTAGGAATAAGAAAAGTCTCATTGACTATGTTATTGTTGATAGTGATGTTTTCTCCCTGGTGAAGGACACCAGAGTGTACAGAGGATTTGAAATTGGAAGTGATCACTATTTAGTCTTGAGCAGGATAAAATTGAATTTCATATTGAAAAGAATAACATGTAAGAAAGTTTTAAAGCGAATAAAAGTTGAGCAGCTCTCAGATGTAAACTGTAGACTAAAATACAGAAATATTATTGAAAAGAAAATGAAAGAGTTTGAGAACAGGAATCAAACCTTGGAGATTCAGTGGCGAACTCTGAAGGAAACATTGATTGATTCTGCCAGAGAGGCATGTGGTGAGGTTGTGTGCAAAGATAAAAAAATCAGAACTCCCTGGTGGACACAGGAAGTTAAAGAGGCAGTGAAGGAAAAGAAGAAAGCATATCAAAAGTTCCTGGCAAATAAGTCAGCTTTTACTCTTACAGAATACAGAGACAAATGTAAGAAAGCTAAACAGTGTATAAAACTAGCTAAACAAAAGTCATGGGAGGACTTTGGCAAGAATATAGAAAATAAATATCAAGAAGGTGGCAAAATATTCTGGAGGTTGTTGAAGAAGCTTAGGAATGGAGGAAAGAGTGCTGTAAAAGGAATTAGAGATGATAAAGGTGAAATGAAAACAGGAGAAAAAGATATCCTTGAAGTATGGAGTAATTACTTTGAAAAACTGCTAAATGAAACAAGCAGTGATGACAGCACAGTGATAAAAAACACTGACCAGGCATGCAGTCAGGAATACATATCCATACTTGAAGTAGAAAAAGCCATCAAAGGCTTGAAATGTGGAAAGGCAGCAGGAGTAGATGATATTCGACCAGAAATGCTGAAGTATGGTGGTATAAGAGTCTTACAGTGGCTGCACTGCATAGTTCAGAAAGCCTGGACAGAGGGACGAATTCCCGATGATTGGAGTAGAGCTCTCATAGTACCCATATATAAAAATGGAAATAAAACTGAATGTGAGAATTACAGAGGTATTTCCCTACTGAGTGTTCCTGGCAAGATCTATGCAAGTATACTTGAAAAACGGTTGAGAAGAATTGTGGAAGAAAAGTTTGGTGAAGAACAAGCTGGATTCAGGCGAAATAGAGGCTGTCAGGATCAGATCTTCACTTTACGACAAATAGTCGAGAAAGCATGGGAATATAACAAAGATCTGTATTTAAGTTTTGTCGATTTGGAAAAGGCATATGACAAGGTGCCAAGAGAGAAGCTATTCAATACGCTGCAGTTATATGGTGTCAATGGGGCATTATATCAAGCAATACTTAGTCTTTATTTGAGTTGTGAGTCAGCAGTTAGAATTGAAGGAAGTACAGGAAGATGGTTTAATGTTAAATCTGGTGTGAGACAAGGATGTACATTATCCCCTCTGTTATTCATTATCTATATGGATCACATTATGAAGGAATGTGGTATTAAACCTGATATCAAAATTGGAGATGCTAATGTCAGCTGTTTGCTTTATGCGGATGATGTTATACTTCTAAATAAATCCGCTACAAGTCTGCAAGATTCTCTGACTAAATTGAATAGCTGTTGTAATAGATATGGTATGAAGGTCAGCAATAAAAAGACAAAGACAATGAAAATAGGCAGAATCATTGAAAATGTCAACTGTGTTGTGAATGGAGAACCTGTGGAACAAGTAAAACATTTCAGCTACTTAGGCACAATTTTTACTGAAGATGGTAAACTAAATATAGAAATAGACAACAGAATCAGCAAAGCTGGTATCGTGGGAAGTCAATTGAATAAATTCATATGGAATAAGAAAGAAATTAGTCGGAACACTAAATTAGCTGTATACAAGACTGTGTTCAAACCAATTTTAACTTATGGATCTGAGAGCTGGGTCAGAAGTAAAACACTTGACCAAAGACTAGAGACCGCAGATATGAGAGTCCTGAGAAAGATTAGAGGCGTGAACAGATGGCATCAATGGCAATATCATATTAAAAATGAGGATATTAGGAAAGAACTTGACATTGTCAGCATCCAGGAATGCGTTAGCAGAGCTAATCTCAGATGGTATGGTCACTTAAATAGAATGGGAGAGGAAAGATTAGCAAAACAAGTGTTCTCTGCCAGGTTGGCAGGAAAACGACCCAGAGGAAGACCAAGATATAGGTGGATTGATACGGTACAAAGTGCCTTAGACGATAGAAATATAAGATCTGATAATGTTGGGGTCTTGACAAGTAACAGACTGATTTGGAGGAAAATTGTAGATAGGAAGTTAGTAATGATGTAATTTTTTTCATGTAGTACTGTCATATCCTGTACACCCCTTGAGGGTACATGGCAGGAATTTGATGATGATGATGATGATGATTTTAGAAACAAAATCTGCAGAGTTTTTAATATGTGAAGAGGAAATTCCAGAAAGATTTCTTAGAAAACTCGTGAGATATTTGGAGAGGTTATAGGTAGGAGAGTGTATGCCCTCAACTATAAGTCTGAGTGGGCAGTTTGTTTTGTGAATCTTGAGGAGACCATACAGTCGAGGGATCAAGGGATGAAGTGACCTAAGAGAAAGATGAATGTTTCTTTGTAACTCCAAGGTGTTTTTTAAAAATTTATTAGTTCTATTGTGTAGTTCAATCATAGGGTCACTATTAATTTCTGAGAAAGTATCACTGTTTAAAAGTTCCAAGATTTTATTATGGTAATCAGACTTGTCTAAGATGACAGTCACATTCCCTTTGTCAGCCGGAAGAATAACGATGTTATTATTATCTTTTAAGGACTTTATAGCTGCTCTTTCAGAGTAAGAAATGTTGTCTGGTGGAGGTCTAGCTTTATTTATGGTGAAAATAGCTTCCATACGGAGGAGGTTAGCTTCTTTGTTAGGTAATAAAGAAGCTGCCTTTTCTATCTTTGTTAAGAGATGTTCTTTAGGAATGGATGTAGGAGCACTGACAAAGTTGAGACCTTTAGAAAGTATGCTTTCTTCTGCCAAAGACAGTTCACGGGAAGACTTATTGATAACGACTTTTTTTTTAAATAGGTAGAGTCAAAATGAGAAGTTTTGCTATCCTGTATATATTTAAGAGAATCATATTTTCTAATGAGGTTGATTTTATTTAAATTCTGTATTTTAGAAGCTTTAAGAGTGCTAATTTCTTTCAAATTGTTCCAAGATGAACTGTCTAGAGAATGAGATAAACATGTTTCATGATAGGTCTTCCTAGAGAAATAAGCGGAAAGACAAGTTTAGTATCACAAATGCGTTCCGATAAAATATTCAGTTTTGCTCTCCTGTAAATCCTTTCAGCTCTAGTGGTTTTTATCGATTCTTTAAAATTAAGGAAGCGTTGAATAATAGAATTGCACTCACAGCTGAAAGGATTTACAGCGTGTAGTATACGTTTGTTTGGAACTCAAGCTTGCATTTTGTTTTCAAACACGCTACTGTCTTTTTGTACTTGTTCTGTTATTACAATTTTAAGTCTCTGTAATTCTTTATATATTTCTTTGATTGTGATACCTTAAGATGTTGATCTATTCAACGAAACTTGTTAACTAGTAGTATCTTTTTAAATATACGTCATCTTTTTTATCTCTCGGTAACAGTCATTAAAGTTTTTTGAATATATATATATATATATATATATATATATTTTTTTTTTTTTTTTAAAAAATAGATTTAATGACTTAAACCGAGATAACTTATAAAGTTTTAATGAGAATAATACACTAGTTTCGGCTTATAACAGCCTTCATCAGGTATTCATTAAAGGAAGAGTATAGTAATAAACATTGAAGTATCTAAAAGACTGGGAATTACAGGTAAAAATTGCCACACATAACTGAAACAAAACCGTTGTATTTTTTCAAGTTGTTCTAATTTTTCGCATTAAAACTTTATAAGTTATCTCGGTTTAAGTCATTAAATCTATTTTTTAAAAATATCACAACAACCGAGTAGAAGTCTATGATTACATACATACATATATATATGTATATATAACCAGCTAAAAAAAAAACAGGTTTATATTTAAAATAACTTGTTATCTTTAACATACATTATACCCAAGGTAAAAAAACTTTCTACATCTATCTCTCATCCTGAGATTTTTATTTAATAAGGTCAAAGCACCTTATGGTAACTTGTTTTGATAAAATATTTATAAGCTCTGTATTACTTAAAACTTAGTATTTCTTAGCCTGGCTCCCAATGATAAGACCTCAATAAAGATCGAATCCAGTCTGGGTAGTGGCCCCTTGCCTTTAATACATAGCATCATACATCTCCTCCAAGAGATGTATGCATTAAGGGTAAATATTAAGAATAGTGATCAGAGCTTATTCTACCTTTACCATGAGTTGTCTTGGACTTGCACTACGTGCAGGCGCAAACTTGACTGACTTGTCTGTTTGCTTACTTGGGAAATGGAGTAAAAAAAAACCAGGTTTATATTTAAAATAACTTGGTATCTTTAACATATATTATACCCAAGGTAAAAAACTTTCTACATATACATATATATATATATATATATATATATACACATATACATATATATATATACACACACACACACATATATTCTTTTTTTCAAAACATTTGTTTATAAAATTTAATTCAGTATGCTTCAAGCTGAATACTCAGTGCTTTGGCCAAATATCAAACCGAATATTTGGTATTCAATTCTTCAGCCAAATCCTGATTTGGTGCATTCCTCGTTAAAAATGCCCTTGAAGATAAATATGAGATCTAGCAATACTGGAGTCCTGACAAATAACAGTCTAATTTGCAGGAATATTGTTGAAGGAAGTTTAGTAGTTTAGTATTCATAAACTAAATGGTGTAATACCTTCCTGTCCCTCTTCCCTCTCCAAGGATAGGA
The DNA here is from genome assembly GCF_054136105.1 of Typopeltis vanoorti. Classification (NCBI taxonomy): domain Eukaryota; kingdom Metazoa; phylum Arthropoda; class Arachnida; order Uropygi; family Thelyphonidae; genus Typopeltis; species Typopeltis vanoorti. The sequence continues at coordinate 86,979,835 of NC_143564.1, read as the reverse complement.
CAATGAATTAGGATTTTTTTTTTTAAATTATTAGCTCTACTATTCAATGCAACATTGAACAGTAAGAGGGAAGGTATTACTGCACATTGTTGATGTCTTCTCTTAAACTGAACTGCAATTTTTGTTTAGGTTCTTATATATTTCAGAAAGTTTTCACTGAATGAAACAAAACATCGTATATAAATATCTTTAGAAGATATTAAAGTTAATTCTTTATTCTCTGATGATAATTCAAGAGTCATTAATCAATCTGGAATGGAAATTAGCAATAAATTGGCAAAGTATGTAGACAGGAAAACAGTAAACTTCAACTGGATTCACAATCAGCAGAATAGGTTAGTTATATATGCTAGCTTTTCAGTCTCAATTGTAAGCATAAATGGCAAGTTATATATGGAAACAGATAACATAATTATGGTTGTTATGATGGAAAGCCAGTTTAATAAATTTGTGTGGAAAGTAACCAGCCAAAAGATCCATTCAACATATGGGTCTAAAGTTCAGAAATAACAGTTGATCAAAAACCATAGACCATAGTAAAGAGAGTTCTGAAGAAAACTAAGAGAATGAACAGATGACAACAATGGCAGAACTAACTTAAAAATGAAGAACTTGTTATTAATAATCGAGATTGTGTAAACAGTGTTCAGATGTGAAATGTAAACTCATATATACAAACATTATATCAGAAATGCTGAGTGTGAAAATAAAAATTAAACCTTTCAGATTTAGTGGCAAATTGGAAGAAAATATTCACTGATTTAGTCACTGAAACATGTGAAGTTGTCTATATCCAAAGATAGAATAATCACAACTGCTTGATGAACTCAAAGAATTCACCAACTCATTTGCCAAGACTGCCATTTCAACCCCTCATTCTTTTAAAATGCATCTAATCATTGAACACTTTTGCTCCTCTGCTCAGTACTTCTGATCTGTTAACATTCTGTAACATTTCTAACCATCTGTAGTCTTTTTTTTTTTTTTAGCTACGTACAAAATACTATAGCATGTCTCTGTCTGATAACAATACAAAACATAATTTTTGCACTACTAAAAATTACGGTTCATAAAAATATGGTACTCAAAAAAATAAAAGTAAGGAGGGGGCATGATAACATCAATTTCCAATGGGGTTGGGGTGGGAAGTATCCAAGATGTCCTCAAAAAAATTTAATAATAAGTAATTAAATTGGTACATGCATAGTACATAAAATAAAAAATTAAATTGGAATAAATTTTTAATTAATCTAAAAATAGGTCAATTCTTGCTATTGTTAGCATTCTGGAGTGTGTTAGTAGAGCTAATCTTCGGTAGTATGGTCACTTAAACAGAATAGGAGAGGAAACATTAACAAAACAAGTGTTCTTTGCCAGGTTGGCAAGGAAAAGACCCAGAGAAAAACCAAGATATAGATGGAGTGATACAGTAAAAAGTGCCTTAAAAGACAAAAATATAAGATGTGAAAATATTGAAATCTTGACAGATAACAGATTAATTTGGAGGAAAATTATTAATTAGAAGTTAGTAATGGTGTAAATTTTTGATGTTGTACTATCATAATTATCCTGTACACTACCAAGGGTACATATCAGGAAACTGATAAATAGCAAAAAAAAAAAAAAAAATGGAATTAATTTTTAATAATAAACTGAAATCTAAAGCAAAATGTCTTAAAATGCACCTCAAAATATGCCACTTATCGCACAGACGCCCCAGTGGTTTATTTCTTGGAATTTTGCTGTTAATATGATGCTAAATGTCATTGTAACTTTTTATATTTGGTTCCTTGACAGCAAGTATGAGATATTTTCCTTTTGGATTTATTAGTAGACAGTTGTCAACAAGTTTGCCAGCTAATTCTGTCTGGCTTCTTCAGGTTTAATTAATTAAACAGTTCAATTAATTAAAATTGAAAATGAAGCATAACATCAAGAGCATGGAGGCTCAGTCATTGTTTGTTGATCGCGTTTTATAGTTTTACGCAAAATTAAATTCTGCTAAGCTAAGTGAATTTATTAAGCTTTTCCAAATGTCTTGCAGTATCATGCCTTGATTTCTGTTTAGATTATCTCCTGTCCAGAGTACCACTGCAGCTTCTTTAAAGTTTCTACATCTGAAATCTTCACTGTAAGGCATGGAGCTGTTGTCCCAATCGATGAAGTGGTTCGAAATCGAGAAATTATGGCCTAATCCCGAGGTATCTGTTCTGTTGTTGTTGACATCCCCTATATGTTCTTTTTTTCGGATTTCTAGGCTTCTTGATGTTTGGCCTATATAATTCAGTCCACAGGAACATGGGATGTTATATACACCTGCATACTTGTAGAAGGCAATACTTTCCTTAGGAGATCTTAACATGTGTCGTGTAGTTTGAACAGGTTTGAAGGCAGGCCCTGATGTTGAAAGACCTCATGAGTTTTGCTATTTCTGTTGAAACTGAGCCGGCATAAGGTATGACGATGATGTATACTGCGTGACTGGAGGTTGTTGCTGTAGGTTGTTACTATGGAGAATCTTTTGGATATTTTGGGAGTAACCACTGCTAACTAGAGTTTGAGATATGAGAGAAAAGAGTTCATCAAGGAGATCTTTTTCTTCTGTGATAATATTTGTTGATCTATTTTTAAGCATATATGTAATGCTAAGTTTTTGTGCATGATGGTGAGAAGATTTGAAGTGGAAATAACGTCCAGTGTCTGTAGGTTGTGAGCTTGATTTGTCCATTCTCGTTTTTTATTGGTGTGTCTAGAAAAGGTAGTTGATTATTTTCCAGCTCTAACGTAAACTTGATTTTTTGATGGAAAGAATTTATTTTAAGGAACTCATGTAAGGCATTTTCTGTGTCTTTCCAAATAATGAAGACGTCGTCGTATCTCCACCAGAGACTAATGGCTTCGGATTTATTTTGGAGAGGATGTCAGCTTCTAGTTTTTCCATGACCAGATCTGCATAAGGAGGTGACAAAGGACTGCCCATGGCAAAGCCATCAAGCTGTTCATAATTATATTATTTACTTTAAAATAGTTTGATTTGAGACAATGGCAGAAAAGCTGAGCAATGTCATGTGGATAGAGATTTTATATGATCTTGATAACTTCGACTGGTACGTTTGTGAATAATGACACTACGTCTAGGCTTGCAAGTATGTCTGTATTTGAGATGTTAATACCTTTAAGTTTTTCAGTGAAATGCTTAGAATTCTTTATAAAAGAGTCTGATTTCTTTATGTTATCTTTCAAAAGACTGGCCAGGTATTTGTCTAGTAGGTATGTTGGAGAATTTCTGCCATCGACGATCAGGCGAAGCGGAACTGCAACTTTGTGAACTTTTGGTGCACCATATAAGCGTGGTGTGATGGGTGTAGAGATTTTAGATTTCTCTGTAATTCCGAAGGTTACCTAGTCATATTAGGAGATTAGGCTCTTTTTAGTATTTCATGGTTGGATCTACATCTAATATGTGATATTGAGTTGCCTTTATCTGCTTTTAGGATGATAATATCTTTGTTCTTTCTTAGGTTTGAGAGGGCTCTTCTTTCAGAGGAGGTAATATTACATTTCAGTGGTTTTTGAGGTAGAAAGGATGATGGTGCTTTTTAATCTTATATCATTTGCTATTGTTTCTGAGAATCAAGTAAGACTTTTTTCAATGTTGCTTATGAAATCTATTTTTGGGATGTGATTTGGAGCTATGGTGAAGTTGAAACCTATTTTTTAAAATGTCCGATTCCTGTTTAGAAAGAGTGCAGTCCGAAAGATTGAAAATAACTTTATCATCCACGAGACATGGTCTAGAGTTGCATTTTCTTTGATAAAGTCTATCGAATTTTTTAATTTGCGATTCTTTACTGGATCGAAAAACTTTGTTGTAACTATTTTGCACCATGCGGTCAAGTATGTTCCAAATGTTATTATCTATGTTGTTAGAGATGTCATCAAAAAAAGCATTTGAGGTATTTTACTAAGTATGTATCTGACGTGCTGGATTCTTTCTCAAAGTAAGGCTAAAGAAGTTTTAAAGTAAATCCGTTTCGCTCTTATTGATTTTATCTGCTCTTTAATAACTAGGAACTTAGGAATGATATTAAACTGTCTGCATCTTTTTAGGAAGGTTAGATGGTTTATCAATCTCGCTTTTTTGCATTTTAGTTTTTCAAAAGAATGTATATCTTATGCTTTGTATATCCATCTAGATTTATTCATTGTAACTTTTTATATTTGGTCTCTTGACACTAAGTATGAGATATTTTCCTTTTGGATTTATTAGTAGACCATAGTTATTCATAAATATACAGTTGTCGACAAGTTTAACCAGCTAATTCTGTCTGGCTTCTTCAGGACAAGAAAATAGGTACACTAACGTTTACTGGTAAAAAAGAAGAATAGAGTAACAACAGTTAAATTAATTAAAATTGAAAATGACGAGTAACATCAAGAGCATGGAGTGTGGAGTCTTAGTCGTCGTTTGTTGATCGCGTTTTATAGTTTTCCCGCGAAATTCTGCTAAGTTTAGTGAATTTATTAAGCTTTTCCAAATGTCTTGCAGTATCATGCCTTGATTTCTGTTTAGATTATCTCCTGTCCAGAGTACCACTGCAGCTTCATTAAAGTTTCTACATCTGAAATCTTCTTCAATGTAAGGCATGGAGCTGTTGTCCTAATCGATGTAGTGGTTCGAAAGCGTGACCGGAGGTTGTTGCTGTGGGTTGTTACTATGGAGAAACTTTTGGATTATATTTTTAGAGTACCCATTACTAACTAGAGTTTGAGATATGAGAGAGAGTTCATGGATGATGGGCTAATCCTGAAGTATCTGTTCTGTTGTTGGCATCCCCTATATGTTCTTTTTTTCGGATTTCTAGGCTTCTTGATGTTTGGCCTATATAATTCAGTTCACAAGAACATGGGATGCTATATACACCAGCATACTTGTAGAAGGCAATACTGTCCTTAGGAGATCTTAACATGTGTCGTGTAGTTTGAAGGCAACCCTGATGTTGAAAGACCTCATGAGTTTTGCTATTTTTGTTGAAACTGAGCCGGCATAAGGTATGACAATGGACAATGTATACTGCGTGACCGGAGGTTGTTGCTGTGGGTTGTTACTATGGAGAAACTTTTGGATTATATTTTTAGAGTACCCATTACTAACTAGAGTTTGAGATATGAGAGAGAGTTCATGGATCTGTTCATGGAAAAAATAGAAGCTGACGTCCTCTCCAAAATAAATCCGAAGCCATTAGTCTGGTGGAGATACGTAGATGATGTCCTCATTATTTGGAAAGACATAGAAAATGCCCTACATGAGTTCCTTAAAAAAATAAATTCTTTCTACCAAAAAATCAAGTAAACGTTAGAGCTGGAAAATAACAATCAACTACCTTTTCTAGACACACTAATAAAAAAAGAAGAGAATGGACAAATCAAGTTCACAATCTACCGCAAACCTACGGACACTGGACATTATCTCCACTTTAAATCTTCTCACCATCATGCACAAAAAAGTTAGCATTATACATATGCTTAAAAATAGAGCAACGAATATTATCACAGAAGAAAAAGATCTCCTTGAGACAAAGACAATGTGTGTTTTATTGTCTGAAAATAGCCAAGGTTCTACAGTCGATTTTTCTTGAGTTTACAGGACGTAAAACCTGAGTTTCCAGGAGAAAAACCCACTTGCCCATGGTAGAGATCAACTAACTCGGGAACCAGTCGAAAAAAGCTCAGTAAAAGTTTCTCTAGTTGGTGACTAGAATCGAACTTACGACACTCTCTTTGGGCAATTTAGCACCATGGAAGGCACAGGCCCTATGTATTTATTATAATCATAATTAATTATATAAATGCATAAAGAAATGGAAGAAAGCAGATTTATATTTATTTAATTATTATATACTTATATTATATATTTATATTGCCTTAGTATCCCATAATGCATAGCAGTATACATGTCTGTAAGGATACGTGCCTTGAATTATGGGATACTTAGGCAACTGATGTGAAGTCATTAATGTCTAGATACAAGTAGCCAAGTTGTGAAGTCACTTCATGCGCAAACTTTGTTTGCTTACACTTGAATAAAGGATGAAACCAAGAATATAATTTCTTGGCATCATTAACTTACAATATAACCAAGTGGAAAAACTTTTAACAACTAGCTCTGAGAAGCATTCAGTAAGGTGTGACACCTTTTTAACTTATATATGGGAAATATATGATTTCTACAATACCTCAATATCTCTTGCGGATCTGGCTCCCACTGATGATATTTAATAATGACATTGGGTTTGCTTACTTCCTAGGGAGTAGAGAGCTCCTACTTGGTTGAGGGTTTTGCCTGTCACTGGGTGGAACCACCATGAGTTGCTTGTCCTGGAGTGATTCAGGTCAGGCGTAATGAGTTTAGTAGTGATCTTTTTAGGGTCACTTTGAAACTGGTCTGAGTAGTGGCCCTTCCCATAATGCATAGCATTATACATGTAAGATATGTGCCTTGCATTATGGGATACAAAGGCAATTGATGTGGAGTCATTAGCCTCTATATACACAGTGGGTCCATTAAGTAATGAGATTCATTTTTTTACAGGACAGTCCTTTGAATAAAAGTAACAAACATGTTCATAGTTTTTACCACTAGAGAGTGTTGTAAACGCAAGCGCAAGTTGTGTGTCAGGTGATGTAGCAGTTTTTGTGTGGCAACCATTGAAGTAAAGAGTGGAGTGGAGCATGTCAGAAGTTGTGTCAAGCAAAGAGCTGTGATAAATTTTACTGTGAACTAGGAAAATCTGCAATAGAAATGTACAAGACCTAAAAAAAGTTTACAGCAATGACTGTCTGAGCTGTGCATGAGTGTTCAACTGGTTTTCAACATTTAAAGAGGGGGGGGGGGAACTCCCTGGATAATCGTCCACATTGTGGATGACTAGTTTCTGCACAGGCAAATGAAAATGTGGTGAAGGCTAGTAAAACTATTGCCCATGGCATGCGCAAATAACCACTAGACTACTCACTGTACAGCTTGATGTCAGTAACGAAACAGCTAAATTAATCTCAGAAAGAGATTTGCACAATAGAAGATTTGTTCGAAGTTTATGCCGTGCAAGCGCGCGCGCACACACACACACACACACACACACACACACACACACACACACACACACAGAGAGAGAGAGAGAGTATAGGGTTGCATGTTGTCAAAATGTCATCCATGCAGTTGATCAAGATTGTGATATGTTGCAAAGAATTGTCAATGGTGATGAAAGTTGGTGTTTTCAGTTTGACCAGGAAATGAAAGTTATAAAAATCAGATGTTAAGAAAATTGTCATTGTTTTTTTAACGCTGCTGGAATTATCCACCACGAATTTGTTCTTAAATGCACCACAGTGAATAGTCAGTATTATTTAGGAGTAATGCAACATCAGAATGCCCACGTGCGATACGTTAGGAAAGAAGTTCCACAACAATTGGTTTCTGTTGCACAACAACTTGCTGGTGCACTGTTCGCTGCATGTGAATCAGCTTCTGGCTTCAAAGTTGATCTATATGATCGACTTCTGCAGACTTTTCCTCTCCCCAAAGATGAATTGCAACTTGAAAGGGGAGTGCTTCAGCAACATTGAAGACATCCAATGTGTGACCTAGGCATTGAAGGAGGTTCCTGTTCAGCACTTCTACCGTGCCTTCGAACACTTGTAGATCAGATGTCAACGTTGTGCAGAGTTGTAGGGAGATTATTTTGAATCTGTCTAATTGACAATTCCAAATATGGTTCTTTGTTTTGATATACTAACTGTTATCTCATTACTTAACAGGCAGACTGTGTACAAGTAGCCTAGTCGTGAAGCCACTTCAAGCGCAAACTTTGTTTGCATACATCTGGATAAAGGATGAAACCAAGAATATAATTTCTTGGGCTTCCTTAACTTAGTAAATCAAGTGAAAAAAATTATGAATAATGCATGCCAGTCACCATTGTGTACTGTAGTAGCATGCAGTGTTTTTGTCATGAGCAGTAGCAGTTTCACTGTTGGCTCTTGACTGATGTTAGATTTTACACCTAAAGAAAACAAAGCCTGGCCTAACATTTTGATAATAGATATAAATACATATATGACAGGTGTGGCCACAATATGGCTCCACGCGTCTCTTCATGATCTACCAGGAAAAAATAAACAGAAAGAGAAGAGGAGACAACAAAAAAGAGGAACAAAGTAAAAAAGAGAGAAGAGAGAGAGAGAGAGAAAAACAGGGTTAATAAAAATTACTGCAATAAATCTTGTCTATTCTTTTTATAGACTACGAGTGGTCTTAGGAACTTCATTTCTGCAGCTTCCACTTGTCTTATCTCGTTCTCCCCAAGTCCATGTTTCACTGCCATATTTCAGAATTGGTTTGGCTATTATTTTATATAGTTTTATTTGGATTGTTCTAGACATCTGTTTACTGAAGTGTCTATTCAAAGTTCCAATAGGAATTTTTGCTTTTTACATGCAATGTCGATTTCTTCATTGGGGCTTATGTAATTTCCTAAATATTTAAATTTGTTCACATCTTAAAGATAGTAAAAAAAATGTGGTATGTTGGCATTTTGAATTCAGAATGACAGAACAATTTTTGTGAAAATGGGATGGTCCAGTTCAAAACAGAATGGATAGGCAAGTTTCAGAAGTGAGTGATTTGCATCTAGTATGTAAATTGGGCCTAAAAATAATACATGACATGTGGCATTTAAGAAACATGGTAACAAAATCCTATGCATAACATCTCCATGTTTGGGTAAGGCATGACTATATAACATGTGCACACACACACAGAATGGAACTTTTCAGCATAGTCACTCATTGAAATCTAGTTAATAACTAGATTTCAATTAGATATAATGCATTCAAGCACCTTAAGCAATCAAGGTAGTTAAAGTGCTGCCAGTTCCACTAGCTGCCAAACATACTTTATAGTATACTATAAAAACACAATATGAAACAGCAGAAAATAATAAATATGAAAGTTTAAAATAATGAGAGTAAATAAGAATAACATACCTGCTTTGAAGTTGATATATAATCTAAAATTGAGTTAATGGATTTTTCTGAATAATTTCGCGTCACGGCACTTTTTATATAAGTTAGGAGCTGTTTATACCGATTCATCATTTCACCATGGTTACCCTAAAAAAAGGCAGTGCAAAGGAAAACTATTATAATGTTGAAACATGTTTAAAAAATTGACATTTTTATTATTTTAATTAATTTTTAATGTGAATCTCGTACACACAAAAATTGTAAACTTACAATGCATTAGTATGGAATGGAATGAAGGTTAATATACTCCAAAAAATCTGCTCCAGAACCTTTTTTTCAAATTAGTTCAGACCAAGGTTTCAGTTTCAAGTCTTTCATCAGCAAGATGGTGGTGATCTCACACTAGGTGATAAAAATCATCTACCACCTAGATGACATTTGCACAGTGTCTATCATGCTTTGAAATCATTCAGAGTCATGGCACCCACAACACACTCTGGCAACCAATTCTGCTCATTCACTACTCTCCAAGCAAAAAAAAACCTAGTTCTAACACCCTTGCTAACTGTACTCTTATTCAAGTTCCAAGGATGGCCCCTAGTTCTCCAACCACCAACATGTTCTGAAAAATTTCCTTTGAATTAATCTTGTAAAAACACTTCAGTAATTTGTAGGTCTCAATCATATCACCACTTTTCTGACTGTCAACCAGTTTCTATAATCCACAAATCTTCAACCTGTTCTCGCAAGGCTCAATTCCATAATAGACCTGCTAGCATCTGGTTCATTTTTCTCTGCATCCTCTCGACCTAAAAAGTTCCTCTAGCCAACAACTGGAGTCATCGAACGAACCTGGGTGATTCTTTGGGTAGCATAGCGTGAGGAGTACAAACACCACTTCCACTGAGCTACATATACACCAAAGTAATGGTGGGATTCGAACTCACACAAGAATATAATTTCTTGGCATCTTTAATTTATAGTATAAACAAGTGAAAAAAACTTTCAACATGAAGATGTACTTCATTGACTGAACCTTAATCCCAACTGCTGCTTTACCATCCCTAAAGTTTGGTAAATCGTCATCCTCAACTGTATTAAATAAGCTGTATCGTAAATAATTTATTTTAATGATCATTTTCTGCACACCAGTTTTAAACTTAAGAAACATACAACAACACGTTGAGGATTTCTAATTAGATGCACGCGCTCTGCTGTTTTGTTAAAATTCCTTTATGTAAGATGAAATATCTGTATAAGAAATAATTTTCTACTGTGGTACACATGAGATTGTATAATTATGGAAACTCCACAGGTCTCACTCGAAAAGAAAACTTTCATGTTTAGTCATCAATGTACAACTTCCAGCCATTTGTTTATATTTATTTATTTCCTGCCATTTCCTTTGTGTTCCATTCTCTGCCATTTAGAAACAGAAAACTTTTTGTTTTTGCAGTTTGGCATGGGTCCTGTATAGACCTTCAAGAGTTTGTCAATAAGATTAACAACCTTCATCATTGTATCCAGTTCACTCAAGTTAGAAGAAGACAATCAATAACCAGATGGTAACCTTCACTTCTCAGTATTCAGAAAGAAAACACATACTGGACTTTACATTCATCCTCTTTTACACCATCATAATGTCAAAAATCTGGCATCATTAAGATTTTAGTACATCAAGTACATTCTCTTTGCCTCACTCAATTGCAGCTCTCCCAAAAAATAAGTCACATGAAGTCCACCTTCCTTACTAATGGTTTTACCAAATCAACAACCAGCCCATATCCTGAATAGAAATATGGAAAGCAACAATTATTATTAGCTTTGCTCTTTTCTCCAATGTTTCATAAAACAAAAATCCTTTTGTTTCTTTCTTCCTCTCCATGCTGTGAGATGCACAAACAAGCTCCATTGTCCAATGTCCAATTTTGAAATCTGTCTACATCACTAAGTGAAACTTTAGCTTCATGCTCGGTCTTGAACTATATAGCCATTACATTTTTTTCTGATCACTACTGCCTAACTTCATTTTCAGATAATTCAGATGTTTTAGTCCTATTTGTCTCAGTAATACCAAGCATGTTGATGGAGTAGTTCTACAATTCTTCTGCATTATTCTCCCTGGCAACTCCACAAAAACTAAGAGTCTTATTTAACTTGACAATACTCACCGGCATGACATTCCATCATGCTGTACCATCACATTTATCAGTATTTTTTTTTTAAGTCAATAGAGAATACAATTTAGTCAACTAAGTCCCAAACTGCCTGCCCATTTTCATTTGTCTAGTATTTGTATAAATACTTAATAACACAGTGTACAAGATGAGAAACATGACAATGTACAAAGACAAAGTTAATCTTTCTATTAATAACTTTAGGTAACATTATCCAAAGAACTTTAGCTCCAGAGTAATTTAATGTCATATTCCATATATCTAAAGAATATGGCAAGAAAGCATTTCATAAATCTAAACAAAACTCTTATGCAAACATTTGAAAGAAAGTTTTTTTTTACCTTAATAATTTATCTTAAAAATGCAAAACAATTCCCAACACGAACATTGTTAATATATTGCGATTCTAGTCTTAGTGCTTCAGGAGAGCAGATGTCAAGACACTTGTCTATGGCATGTCAGTTCCAGATTTTTGTGGATGGCTACAATGAAATGGCTATGCTGAGTCCTGGAGAATGTATTTCCTTCTTCTAAAAAGCTTCTTCTAAAAAGATGTTTGTTAAAGATACCAAGCTATTTTATATGTATATAAATATAAACTTGGTTTTAATCCATTTCCCAAGTAAGCAAACAGACAAGTAAGTCAAGTTTGTGTCTGCAAGTAGTGCAAGTCTGGGCGTAGCACCTTATGGTAACTTGTTTTGGTAAAATATTTATAAGCTCTGTATTACTTAAACCTTGGTATTTCTAAGCCTGGCTCCCACTGATGAGACTTCAATAAAGGTCGAAACCGATCTGGATAGTGGCCCCTTGCCTTTAATGCATAGCATCATACATCTCCTCAAGGAGATGTGCTTTGCATTAAGGGTAAATACTAAGAATAGCAATCAGAGCTTATTCCACCTTTACCACGAGTTGCACTATATGCGGAGTCGCCCAGACTTGCATTACTTGTAGGTGCAAACTTGACTTACTTGTCTGTTTGCTTAGGTGACTTGGGAAATGGATTAAAACCAAGTTTATATTTATATACATATAAAAATAGCTTGGTATCTTTGACAAACATTTGAAAGTTATATATAGAATGTGAATCATCTACTCTTTAGCCTAGATAAATGAGTAGTAAGCTCATTGTCTTAAATTCACCAATGATGAAATCAGTGTTTTATCTAAAGGGTATGATTTCTCTACCACAAAGAAAACTCTTTATACTGATTTTATAATGCAGATAAAAAAAAGAACCTTCTACATAACATTCTCTCTCTCTGATTCAATATCAATTTTTGTTTTGAAGTGGAACACTTTATATAATACAAAGTTAATCACTCCTTATTGCTCCACTTGGTTTCATTATGTTCATGGGTTGCTATCTAGTGATAATGAAATTGTATTGTATCCTACAATAAAATTCATGCTAGAAAAAGAAAATAATGGAGCCCTTCCTTTTCTGAATTCACTTGTAAAAAGGGAAATTGATGGCTCTCTCTCTCTCTTAGATTTCCTGTTTAGAAGCAGCTGACATTTTCCAGAAAATGCATTCTCCAGGACTCAACGTAGCCATCTCATTGTAGCCATGCACAAAAATCTGGAACTGACATGCCATAGGCAAGTGTCTTGACATCTGCTCTCCTGAAGGCACTAAGACTAGAATCACAATATATTAACAATGTTCGTGTTGGGAATTGTTTTGCATTTTTATCATACCAGCAGAAGCTCTCATTACTGTATATATATATGTATGTCACTTCCCCATTGGGTGGGCTCATTAACAAAAAGTGTATACGGCATGCTAGTTGCAACTTTTTCAGTAGAATTTTAAAATTAGCATTTGGAAATTATCTTAATGACATTGAAAATCTCAAATGCAATTCAAACTGATTTCAAGCAGATAAATGAGTAGTAAGCTCATTGTGTCTTAAATTGTTTTCCATTTGGAATCGGGATATACACTGCTTGAAAAGAAGGCAACAGACACCACAGTGTGAGGAACAAACAGCCATGGTGCCCACCTTAATAAGACGTAGGATCCCTTTCACTGTGATGACTGAGCAATTCTACAGGGCATACTTTCCACAAGTATATAATAGCAATCAATGGGAATTTTGGACCATTTGTCCTGTAGACATGTAACAAGGTCCTGAATTGTTGTGGAGTGAATGTCCCTTAATCTCACCTGACACTCCAGTCCATCCCACAGATGTGCAATCAAATTGAGGTCATGGCTCCTCTGTGGAGGCCAGTCAAATGTGATGACATTTATGTCCACAAACAAGTACAGCAGCCTTAAGACATACACATTATCTTGCTGAAAGAGACAATGGTCAGTTTTGTAGAAATACCACAAAGTAGGAAGCATTGTCCAGAACGTTTAGATACCTCTTGGAGTTCAATGTTCGTGGCACCACAGAGGTCTGAGGCCAATTCAGGAAAAACATTACCATACCATCACAACTACCACCTCCAAATTTCATAATTGGGGTTATGCACTCTGGTTAGAGATGTTCACAGGCATTCACCACACCCATCCATCTACTCGGTAGAGGGTGTAAAGTAATTTGTCACTCAAAACATAGTTTTCCAAGTTTCCATGCCCATCATACATACTTTTTGTACCACTGAAGATGATGCTGCATGTTGGTTCAAGTAATGTGGGGCTTGCATATTGTGTTCCTACCATGGAAAACCATATTGTGACCCTCGGTTCTGAATGTTTTTGTGCAGATTCATGTTCCAGTCAAATGCCTAGAACTCTGCATTCAATGTGATGGCTGATGAATGCCAATTTTTGCATATTATCCTTCATAGTACCCTACAGTCACATTCAGTGAGTGTGATGCATCGTCCACTGCAAGGAGCACTTGCAGTTGACTCCCTGAATTTCCAATCTCAGTATGATATCACTAATTGTTGACCTGGGATTGCCCAATTTGTCAACAGTTTACCAAACAGATAGGACTGCAACATGCCACCCTGTCAGTTTCCTTCTCATAGCCATTTCTCCTGGATACTGTTGCACTGACACATTGGAACATCATAATCCTCCAATTTATACTGGCTACAAACACGATTCATAACATGGCACAATGCACCTTGTCCCATGGGATGTCCATTGACTTCTTTCCAAGCAGTGTATATGTGTGCGCGCATATACACACATGTATATACATCTGTATTTTCTTTAGACAAATTGTTTGCTTTTAGCACCCAGCGACTGCATTATAAATAGTTGCTGCTGCTTATTTCATGGAATTATAAATTTGAACAAATGTTAAGACAATTGTTTTTAGTTAGATACTGCATTTTGCAGTACCATAAACAGTTTTGCTTATGCAGCATAGTGCCTGTTAGAGGGGACGTGTGTTGCAGTAGGTAAAATCATTTTTATTCCAGTTGTCTATTCAAACTAATTGTTGCCAAATATATTACATAGACTGTAGAATGTCTCTGCTGTAGTTAGTGATAAAATAATGCTACTTGTTTTTTCTTGTCTGCAGTATGGTGTCTGTTGGGGAAAGGATGTTGTTCACTGTATAGCAGACCTGCACAACTTGATTGTCTTTGAGGGCCAAACCCAACTTGGACCACCTGACCAAGGGCCAGATCACTTCAGACCTAGAATTTTAGACTAGTCCACTGCAGCTAAACTTAAGTAAATTTGTTAGTAGGTCTACAGTAAATACTAATTAATATGCATATTTAAACTTTTTAGAGAGTTACAATTAAATTTATAATCAAAATTATTTACAAACAGATATAGCTGCAAAATTTCTCAATAAAAACCACTTAAACATAAACACAAAGTTTACTAATAATTTCACCGAGAATATCACACTTATTCGCAGTGAAATATCAGTGACTGAATGTCACACTGTGATATTCAGAATGTCACAATGCGACACATTGCATTTCTTTGTTGCCACTATTTTAACGAAGTTTGGTGTCATGTTTGAAGTGACCATTCTTTTAATGGCCTCTAAATTGATATCACTTAAAAATGAACGCTGTTTGGTTTTGTTCAAGTTCATGACCGAAAACGTGTGTTCAAACGTATATGTGCTCCCAAACATACAAAATACCTGGTGGCAGTATCCGTGTTATAAATAACTATTTTAATTTCCTGACATTTCTATCTTCATATTAAGATCATCATCTGGAGTATATACAAATATACAAGAACAAGCTGAGTTACATGGCATACAATAAGCTAAAGAAACAATGATTTGATCACAGGTTATTCTACTCGCATGACCTCTAGTCAAAAAAAAAAAATTTTACAACCTAATTATTTAGAAACTACATCAAAGCTAAATTCCATTTAACATAACATGAGAAAGACATTCTTTTTTTTATATAGATAGTCTTCTTTCAGTAACAATGATGTCCTATTTTTTTATCATTACAATACAATTGTTATGTTTTAGTGGAAAGGCTTAGACATTGGTTATGCATTATTATTAAATAGTTTAGGGAAATAACAACGTAGACTAGGATATACATTAAAATAACTTTTTAATACAAATCCAATATTTCGGCAACGTCACGTTGCCATTTTCAACAGGAACTTGTGAGCAAGACACATGCACGCAGGCACAGCAAACAGTAAATGAGGATGAAGCAAAAAGCTATTTTTTCTCCTAAAGTCCTACTGGTGCCCCCTAATGGGCAATGTTGGTATTCTTGGGCGATTGGGCTGAGGTCTTCTGATGGAGGTTTCCCAAATTTGAGGCAGTCTCATGCAGCCAAATTTGTTGAGGTTTGGATTGTTTCTTAGGGCTGAGGCTGATTCCATGAAAAGCCTTTCGTACTTGTATTTACTACGGTGAATGATCGTGGCTTTCTTCCACCATATTCTATGGCAGGTATCCAGAGCATGGTCTTCAAGACCAGAGGAGCTGTATCGGTGGAACCAGATGTAGTCCTCGTGTTCTGTAATTCTGATATTGGCTGTCCTGCTTGTTTGGCCAAAGTAAAACAGCTTACAGCTGCAAGGAACCTGGTATACACCAGGTAGGTCTGGGGGGGGGGGGGGAGGTTGGTCTTTAGTGGAACGGATAAGGGATGCCAATTTCTTATATGGTCTGTAACAAGTAGTTAAGCCGTGTTTTTTTAGGATTTTTGTAATTTTTTCTGAGGTGCCTCTGATATAGGGTATGGTGATGGATTTAGAGTAATCCTTGTTGTGAGGGGGGAGTTGTGGTTTATTGGTTTCAATATTTTTTGGATTGTTTTGGGAGGGTAGCCATTGGCTGAGAAAGTGTTGAGAATGTGGTTTAGTTCTGTGGTTAGGGCATTGTCATTTGAACAGATAAGTTTAGCCCTGTTGTGTAGTGTCTTAATGACACCATATTGTTGTGAGGAATGGTGGTGGGATTGTTGGTGAATGTATCTGCCTGTATGGGTGGGTTTTCTATAGACTGAGAAAACCAAGGTTCCATCAGGCTGGCGGGTGACTAGTGTGTCTAAGAAAGGAAGGCAGTTTTCTTCTTCTTCCAAGATGAATTTGATTCTGGGGTGTTGGTTGTTTAAGCGTGTTAGGAAGGAGAGGAGTGCATCGGAGCCATGTGGCCAAATAGTGAACACATCATCTACATATCGAAGCCAAATACATTTGGCTTCGATAAGTAGCCAAATGTATTTATGTAGCTTCGATATAGCGAACACATCATCTACATATCGAAGCCAAATACATTTGGTTTATGTAGATGATGTGTTCGCTATTTGGCCACATGACTCCGATGCACTCCTCTCCTTCCTAACACACTTAAACAACCAACACCCCAGAATCAAATTCATCTTGGAAGAAAAAAAAAACAACTGCCTTCCTTTCTTAGACACACTAGTCATCTGCCAGCCTGATGGAACCTTGGTTTTCTCGGTCTATAGAAAACCCACCCACACAGGCAGATACATTCACCAACAATCCCACCACCCTTCCTCACAACAATATGGTGTCATTAAGACACTACACAACAGGGCTAAACTTATCTGTTCAAATGACAATGCCCTAACCACAGAACTAAACCACATTCTCAACACTTTCTCAGCCAATGGCTACCCTCCCAAAACAATCCAAAAAATATTGAAACCAATAAACCACAACCCCCCCCTCCTCACAACAAGGATTACTCTAAATCCATCGCCATACCCTATATCAGAGGCACCTCAGAAAAAATTACAAAACTCCTAAATAAACAAGGCTTAACTTCTTGTTACAGACCATATAAGAAATTGGCATCCCTTATCCGCTCCACTAAAGACCAACCTCTCCCCTAGACTTACCTGGTGTATACCAGGTTCCTTGCAGCTGTAAGCTGTTTTACTTTGGCCAAACAGGCAGGACAGCCAATATCAGAATTACAGAACACGAGGACTACATCCGGTTCCACCAATACAGCAACTCTGGTCTTGCAGACTATGCTCTGGATACCCGTCATAGAATACGGTGGAAGAAAGCCACGATCATTCACTGTAGTAAATACAAGTACGAAAGGCTTTTCATGGAATCAGCCTCAGCCCTAAGAAACAATCCAAACCTCAACAAATTTGGCTGAATGAGACTGCCTCAAATTTGGGAAACCTACATCAGAAGACCTCTGCCCAATCGCCCAAGAATACCAACATTGCCCACTAGGGGGCACCAGTAGGACTTTAGGAGAAAAAATAGCTTCCTGCTTCGTCCTCATTTACTGTTTGCTGTGCCTGTGTGCAAGTGTCTTGCTCACAAGTTCCTGTTGAAAATGGCAATGTGACGTTGCCGAAATATTAGATTTGTATTAAAAAGTTATTTTAATGTATACCCTAGTCTACGTTGTTATTTCCCTAAACTATTTAATAATAATTGTTATGTTTGATTTAGGATTCTGGATTATCTACAGTCCTATTTCTAGTCAACTCTTGGAGAGAAAGGTTCCGTGGGTAGAATATGTGCCTTCCATAAGCTTGGGATTTTTAGACCATCATTATTGTTCAGATTGGGGACTAAAAGAAAGGAGTATCCAACAAACTTTTAAATTTATCCTGATCCAGAATAGAATAAAACTCTTGTAAAGTACTCTCCCTATGCTTGACCCGATAGTTTTCAGAACACTGGAGATCAATAGCTTCCATCTGGAGTTCGACAGGTAGAATATATGCATGTCCTACCTGTCGGGTCATTTTCTATCGAAGCAAATTTCCATTTACTTCGACAGAAAATGGATCCTCAATCGCTTTTATGTGAACTTCGTCTTCATTACTCAATGGCATTCTTTTCTGAAACTCCTCACTTAGAAGTGATATGTGCTTCTTATATTTTCCACCCACCATTGAATGATATTCTGATGGAATATTCTGTCGACAAGTTAAGAAATGTGACATATCCCCCTTAGCAAGTTGATTTTCAAACAAACTTAATTTCATTTTGAATGCCTTTATAAGAGACATTAACTGAAAAACAAACTTATTATTTCCTTGAAGTTGTAAGTTAAGATCATTCAAGTGACCCAAAATGTCACACAAGAAAAATAAATCTTGATTCCATTCTTCATCCATTATTTCTATGAATATTTCCATATCTTCTTGAGATTCCAAAATTACTGCGGCTCAACCAACGTACATCAATGTGGTATGGTAGATCCCCGTACTCAGCATCATTTTCTTCTAGAAATGCCTGAAACATAGTGTTTCAAACCTTGAGCTCGAATATAGTTGACCAGAGCAAATACTACTTTAATCACATGATCAAACTGCAAAACCTTTGAACATAACACTTGCTGATGAATTAGGCAATGAAATTTTGTCAATAATTTACCTGCATACTGTTCAATAAATGTTACAGCACCAACATTTTTTCCACACATCAGTGCAAACTGCTACTAAATTCTTGAAATTTAAGGATAGTTTTTCGGTTACACACATCTTTACATTTTCTATGATCTCCTTTCCTGCTGTTCTTCCTTTAATTGAACACAAACCAGCAAGCTCCTCTGTCACCACAACCTTCTTATTAAAGCCTCTTACATAAATTAAAAGCTGTGCAGTATATTTCACGTCAGTACTTTCATCCATAGAAAGTGAATAATAGACAAATTCACTAGCCGATTTTTGCAGGTTATCTTTAAGATTCTCGGCAATATCGGCCACCCAGCACTGAACAGTCATAAAGGACAAACTGATATTTCCAAAGTGATTTTTCTTATCAGGACACAATTCGGAAAAGGCAATCATCAGACACTTTTTTTTTTTTTTTTTAATCAACTCTCCCTCAGTAAATGATTCGCCAGCACAAACTATTTCTTGTGATATTTTTAAGTTTACCTTTGTGGCAACTTCATTTGCAAATGTCACTTTTTTTAAAGGCTTGTTGCTCACCGCTAAGGACTTTCAATAAATTTGCTGCTTTTATTTGCATCCAAACTTGCCAAAGGTTAGGATGCTTCGATTCAAAATGACGTCTCGGATTGTACTCTTTTGGCACAACGATAGATTCCCAGCAAACAATGCACACTATTTTGTCCTTAAACAACATAAAAAAATATTTGTTTGTCCACTCAGGATTAAATGCTCAATGTTCCAAATCTATTTTATGCTTTTTACTTAAGCTCATTGTGTTGAGATTGACAATATTAATTACAAAAAACTAATGATGAAAAACTCACAATAATGCAGGTTATGGTAACAGTTATGTAATGTATTGCTCCTGTTACATCCTGAATGAAGAACCTTTAAAAGGAAACAATTCATTCAGGATTTAACAAGTCAGAAAAATAAGCTGAGAGAAAAAACTTGTACTTGAGCAGAAGAAATAAAGTACTAACTGTAAATAGAATTAGAATTACCTCCTTTTAGTAGAATTGTAATACTATGTAAAGAACTTTATGTCAGATTAATGATTCTATGTAAAAGAAATATTAGGTTAAATTTGTGTCCTATTAAGCTATCTCAAATAACATAAGTCGCCAGACAGGTAATGAGTAACAGTGCAAAGGTCACGTCTGAGACGCACGTATCAGTCGTAACGTCGGAGGCTACAGCATACTTGGAAAATAACGTAAGTGCCTTTTCTTGAAGACAGCACCTAACAGCAATAAGGAGAGTAAGAATCATCTTAAGGGAATTAAAACTAAGGGTCGTGCGAAAAAAAGAACACAGCAAAAAAATTGTGCTAGAACATAGAATATAAGGCAATGCATGCCACATTACAAGGCTTTTTGTTCCAGATTTCATCTCGAGGATTCTTGACCGGTGGTCAGAGAAAAGATGAGCAACGGTTCTATGATGTCGGACAGCAGGCCGTTTTCCTGATTATGCTGAACAAGATTCCACACGGGGCCATACGTGAATCATCTGCCTATGCAGAAATCGTGCCAGCTGCTATGTTCCCATCGGAAAGGACCAGAGATAGCCCATAGTCACGGAAGAAAATAGTTAGAGTCCCGCAGCAGTAGAAAGGACGACGTAGCCAAAAGCCAGGTGCTGAGATAGCCGATCGAAGGATGACCAGAACAACATGTGGTAGTTAACAGACCTTTGGAAAGAACTGGATAATGTAGAGATCATTGTTATTTGTTACGGAAGTGATAGAAGATAGAAATTTATGTTTGATTAAGTAATGTGGACAATCTTTAGAGAACTTGGATAAGATTTCGTATTTGAGACAGCAAATTCTGTTGGACAAGGAATTGTCAGGAATGAATCTAATTGTATGTGACTGAAGTAATAAGTGTATTTTGTTTAGTAGATAACCTTAACTGAGAAAGCAACAAGTTGTATAGTATGTACTCTATGAATAGCATGCATGAGAGAATCTTAATTTAGTGTAATATTGTCATTGCTTTCTATTGTTCTGTGTGATTAACAATTTGATCTGTCTAGGTGAACTTGATTAATTTAGAATCGTGAGAATTATCTTAGCATGAGATTTAACTTAGCAAGAGATTTAGAAGCTTTAGTAATTTGATCCAATTTAGTTGTAATTGTCATTTAGTTCCAATAAACATGTTTTATTGCATATGCCTGAATTCGAGATATCAAATTACCACTTATAAAATTAAAACCATAGCGTGAGAAATTTTAGATATATATGTTTAAGTAATAGATCATTGGTCACGACTGCAAAATACTGATATCTATTTAAGTCTGTGTTAGAGTGTATGCCAGTGAATCTAGAAACATTTCCTGAACTTGAATAAATTCCTGTTATAGGATACTGGCTGGCACAGTATAAATATAAATTTGCCAGTATCTGAAAAGGAAATATCCCTAATTGGAATCTAGTCAGACTACACACAAGAAAAGATAATAGAGGTTAATGAAGTATGATAATATAAGAAATTAGAGAGAAACAACAAGATAACACTCCAGCTACAACCAACCACTACACTACCAAAGCCAGTCAAGGCACAGCCAACTTTGTGTAATACGATTCGTTCTCAGAAATCAAGTTGTTATCAGGGAGATGTAACTTTGAATTTCCCCACAGCAACACTAGCACTAACAAAACCTTGAAGCAATTGTAATAATTTGTTATTAAATACAACAGTGGGAATAACTCCAAATGCAATTTATTGTCGAGTTGAAAGAAACATGATTGCGACATTAATCACATGTACGTAAACATGCAGAGTCTTAATAAAAATTTAATTCAACGCTAGGAAAAAATCGTCTAATTTCATATTCCCCCATATGATTAAATAATTCAATCAGGCAGATGGTTCAAAATAAATAGCATTGTGGGCCATATGTTGTGCAGGCCTGCTGTATAGGGACATCTGCTTCCAGTTTTCTAACATTATACACATAGAGAATAAAAATTGATCTATTCTTAACTGAAAATGAATCCTATACTCTATTAGAAGACTGCATCTGATGCAAGAAATCCACATGTTCTAATGATGGATTTTCTGAGTCACTGTAATAAAAACACTCAGAATTTTCAAAGATGTAGTGGATAATTCTGATGATAATTTCAATTGTCTTGTATTTACAAAGCAGTTCTACTGATCTTTTTAAAACCCATTCATTTGTACATCTTTCAGTATATGATATCCGCAACAGCCTTCTGTAACACCACATCTCAAAATCAGCTATCCTTTACTTATCTGACTTCTTTAGGTTCCATGTCGCTGTTGGAAAAACAACTGCATCCAAAATCCTCAACTTTGTTCCCACAGATAGATTCACCCTTCCAGATTTTAACCTGCCATAAAATGGGAAAATGTAACAAAAGTGGTAAGGTGGGGTCTCACACTAAACTTGCTTGCACTAAACTATTGTCTATGGCGTCGAGTAGCAGGTTACGGGAGGGGAAGCTATACTGAGGCATGACTCACTGCCACGCGTTGTCAAAAAGTTATAGTAAATTTAAAATCTTTGGAGTCTGTGATACCCCACCTAACTAATGCCGGATTAAACAAGTTTCTGACTGTTTGTTTTAGCCATTCCTAATCTTCTTCTGAAACAGCAATTCTTCACATTAATAATGAAAAGCAAAAAAGGATTACGAAAGAACATTGGCCATGCAGGCTAAAGAGAATCCTAAACAGTTTTTTAGATATGTAGCAAGTAAAAGGAAAAATGTACATGGCAGATTGATTTTAAAGAATGCCGATGGTAGGGAGGTAACTGAATCAGATGAGATAGTTGAGTTACTGAGTGAGCACTTTGCAAAAGTATATCATCCAGGTGGTGACATTGCAGAAACGAATAAACCAGTAGATTATACGGGAATTGTGGTTAATGAAGTGGAGGTGAGTAGTCTATTGCATAACCTCAATGTCAATACATCTGTGGAATTGGATGGTATACCAGCTCGTGTTGTACGAGAAGCAGCTAAAGAATTGTCAGTACCCTTGACCATTTTGTTTAATTTGAGTCTCGGGTCTGGGTTAGTCCCGAGCGGGTGGAAAGAGGGGAAAATAGTTCCACTGCATAAAGGTGGTTCCAAGACTGCTGTTGTAAATTACCGACCGATTAGCATATCAGGAATCATTGTCAAGGTCTTAGAGAAAATAGTCAAGAGGAAAATACAAGATTGGATAGAAGAAAATGGGATACTGTATCGGGGACAGCATGGTTTTGTGAAGGGTAGGTCATGCCTCAGTAACTTGCTCACGTATTATAACACAGTGACGGCTGAACTGGATAAGGGTAATGGGTTTACGGTGATTCTACTGGACCTTGCCAAGGCCTTTGACAGGATTCCACATGGAATTCTAATCAGTAAATTGCAGCATATGGGAATGGACATAGGGTTGGTGAGATGGATAGGAGGGTGGTTGACGGAGAGATATCAGAGAGTGGTTTACTCGGGAGTAGAGTCCACAAGACGGCCTGTGACTAGTGGTGTGCCACAAGGATCTGTTCTTGGACCACTGCTGTTTAATTTGTTCATAAATGATATAGGAAATGATCTGAGAGGAACAGTTCATTTGTTTGCGGATGATGCGAAGTTGGGTAGGGCAATAGTGAATGCAGATGACGTCAAAATTTTGCAGGATGATTTGGATAGATTGGAGGTCTGGGCTAAGGAGAATGGATGTCAGTTTAATGTGGCAAAATGTAAGGTTATGCATTTTGGGGTGAAAAGATTGGTGGCAGTTTACTGCATTGGTGGAACCGTGCTCCAGGAAATTGATGATTCACGAGATTTAGGAGTGTTGGTAGATAAGGAATTGAAATTTAGGGGACACATTGCAAAAGCGACCAAAACAGCTCATCAAATCACTTGGTTGCTGAAGAATACGTTGACAAGCAGAGACAAGCAGGTTATTGTTCCTCTGTATCGAGCCTTGATAAGACCCCATCTAGACTACTGTGCTCAGATTTGGTCACCTAGGTTTCTTCTTGATGGGGAGGAGGTGGAGAGGATCCAGAGGCGAGTGACCAAGATGATAGCAGGTCTGTGGAATGAACCGTATGAGAACAGGTTGAGGATTTGTGGGTTGCAAAAATTGGTTGATAGGCGGAGAAGGGGAGATATGATTGAGACATTCAAATTACTGAAGGGTTTCTATAAAATTAATTCAGAAGATATTTTTGAGAACAGGGCTGGTTGTGGGAAGACTAGGGGACATCCATGGAAACTGGGCAAAAGTGTGGTTAGTAAAGGTGTTAGAGCTGGGTTCTTTACTTTTAGAGTAGTGAATGAGTGGAATGTGCTCCCTGTGTCTGTGGTGGATGCTGTGACAGTGAATGAGTTTAAGGCGAGGTATGATAGATACTGTATGAATGTTAAATAGTTGTGATGAATATGATTTGGGGCCTCCCTCGATGAGTCTAATGACTCCCTGGAGTTTCCCGTAATAATAGTAATAATCCCAGGTACTCAAACTTGCTGACTTCCTCAATTCTTTCTCCATTAAGATACACTTGTTTCTCAGGAGCTTCCCTATCTTTATTTCCTTTGAGAACCATAACCACAATCATCATAAATGCAAATATGCCAGTCAAGAGTTCATAGGAGTGCATGTTATTCACTCCATCCCAGCAACTTATAGTACACGTACACATATAATATCACAAATGTAAATTATTAATAATCCATTTGATAGTAATGAAAGTATTTCTATTCACATCTATTCTTACTCTCCCTGATATGCCATACTTTACATTTTAAACAATTCAAATCACTAACTACTAACCAAATCTATCATTCTCTTTAATTATTGTTTTCTAATATATCCTGAAAAAGCACATCCCATTTTCACCCCCCCCACACACACACTCTGATTTGGTTACAATCGAAGAAACCATCATGATAACTGCAACATGTGCCAACATGCAGGCATGAAATATGCCAGGGAGCACAGGGTTTTCTTTTTTCCAAACAGATAGATAGGGTGGCAGTGAGAGAGCTCCAATCACTCCAATGTGTATATATTAAAGACATGATACTCAACACTTACTTTCCATTTAAATTACAGAACATCATGGATAATTACTCTCCTACTAATAGCTCATTATCAGATATCAAGAGAATTTCCATACTTTATATAAAAGGCATTTCCAATACATTTCAAAACTTTTAAAAACATCTGAATTTCTCCTGACAACGTACAACAAACTAAACAAGATTTCTATCTTGCCTTCGACTAAAGTCAAACTACCTCTCTTGGCTCACCTGGGAGTGTACTTGTTCCTACAATCTCTATTATGGGCAGAGAGATTTTGTATTTCAAACATCCAACAATATGAACACATGAATTATATCTATTATTCACTAAAATCTGGTCTTCTAGAATATGGAGTTTCTACTAGTCACAAGATCCTGTGCAATAACACAAAAAATCACAGCTACAAATTTGAGATATTATTCAAAGAATGCCATGAAGCACTTCAGAATCAAACTGATCTAAATTCATATCAATTTAGATCAAATTAGAAAAATCAATTTGATTTTCTAAAATTTTCAAAATTCAGAAAGATGGTGACTTTCAACTCTTACTAGAAAGCTAATGTTTATTCTTTTATGTACATGCAATGTTTACATGAATAGTTTATACACACACCTTTTCAAACACTGGCTGTTCGTTCTTTTTTTTTTTTTTCTCTTACACACACACACACACACATTTATATCCACTTTACACAATCTTGTGATTGCACATGTAATCTATGCAATTGTTTTTATGCAAGATGTTATATTTTTACTTTAATAAATTTTCTTTTTAAACTTTCTTTTTGCTTTACATATCCTTTTTAAATCCTTGTAATGAGCCTTGTGCTCTAGCAAACTAGCCAAATG
This sequence comes from Typopeltis vanoorti, assembly GCF_054136105.1. Classification (NCBI taxonomy): domain Eukaryota; kingdom Metazoa; phylum Arthropoda; class Arachnida; order Uropygi; family Thelyphonidae; genus Typopeltis; species Typopeltis vanoorti. The sequence continues at coordinate 86,953,912 of NC_143564.1, read as the reverse complement.
GCTAGTATGCAGGCCTATTGGCCAACTAGTTAGCATATTTACTCTCCAGCCAAACGGTTGCAGGTTCGAATCCCCCCCCCCCATAGGCATGGATGTTCATGATTGTCTTTAATTTAAAAATAAAAAATACTAGTGGTGGTGGGTGGGTGGATTGAGTGGTGGAGATAGATAGATGCCTTCTCTCGGTGAATCTTTGGACTCAATGGAGGTGTCATGTAATAATAATAATAACTGTATTAATACTCATTTTACTATTTCCCATGGGTTCCTACTAATCTCTGAATGGCTGGAGAACAGCAAAAAGAAAGAAAACACTGGCTCACTTCACTCAACAGTCCTTTCTCCATTAATATAACTGCCTGTTCTTTTTCTGTGTTTGCTTTGATGATGTAATGAAATACTCATCAGAAAATATAAGTATTTCATATTAAATGCTTTACTTTGTTATTACATAATTTACATGAATAGTAAGATCATCATTAAGCAGAAATCCTTCTTAATTCTTCTTATGTGTCTTCAGACCTTTAGATGAGAGATGGTTATTCGCTGTTATAGTTTAAATAGTGAATAGAATGTATCAAATATATATATATATATATATATATTTAATATAATTGATTTACTCCGTTGAGAGACATTTTTGAAAGAGATTAAATGCCTATAAGCCAAGAAATAAAACAGAAATGCTATTTTAATTTAAATAAACTGCATGACTACTTTCATCTTCTTAGAATACTTCTTTAGGTGAATAACATGTGGGAACTATCAACAAACATTGCGAGAGAGAAAAATCTAGACATTAAAGCATTAAATGATAAATGTTTCAAGCTATTCTGTTATCTCTTCATTGTTGGGCATGAGTATACATTCAAGGTCTCGTGAACACCAAAGTTGGATAGCAGCGCAATGACAGTCTAAGGATTATAGCCGAGGTTAGTGTTGAGATGTACTGGATGGAGGACGATTTCTTTAGATTCTAGAATTCTTCTTTCCAGTTCATCATAGCATTGAAAAATATTTTCTGATTTGTCCCATTTTTGTTGTTAACTTCAGCAGAATTCTCGAAGTTGTTCAACCTTGTTCTGGATCTGCCATATGTGATGTTTCTTTTATGTTCCTTTAGATGTAATGGATTTTCTCATCTGACCAAATAAGGAATATTACAGTTGCACCAAATACGGTAAACGTCAGGATATTTCAGGTTGTTATGTTTTTGCTTGGGCAGACAGAGCAAGGAACGGAGTTTAACTAGAGGAGTGAAAGAAGTCTGGATGTTATATTTTTAAAGAAATTTGACTAATTTGGTGAAAGGGAACTGATATATGGTATGGATATGTAGCCTTTTCCACTATTCCTATCTTCAATATGGTTAGTAGGTGGATTGAATAATAGCTTATTAACCATTTGTTTTGAATAACCATTTTGCTGAAAGGAGAAATTTGTAAGAAGAAATTGAAGTTCTTTGTTAATATCTTTTTTTTCTTCACAGAGGAGAGAGTGAGCACATTTGCCTAGCATCGAAATAATGCCAAGTTTCTGAGGTGGATAGTAATGGGACTGTGCATGGAGATATTTTTCGATGCTATGATGAACTGGAAAGAAGAATTGTAGAATCTAAAGAAATCGTCCTCCATTCAGTACATCTCAACACTAACCTCAGCTATCATTTCTCAGAATGTCACTGCGCTGCTATCCAACTTTGGCACACACAAGACCTTGAGAGTGTGCACACGTCCAACAATGAAGAGATACACAGAACAGCTTCAAATGTTACTTGAATGTCTAGATTTTTTTTTCTCTCGCAATGTTTGTTGGTAGTTCTCTAAAATACAGAACCAAATTTCACCAACTAACTTCTCACCAAAAAAAAAACAATTTGTTTCATTCAACTATTTTTGATTAATGAAAATTTAAATTTCATTACTTTTGTTTCTACTGGATGTATATATTAATTCATATAATTTCAGTTATACTTAAAAATGTTTCACATGTTTGTAATTTATTATAATGCAAATGTTAAAAAATAAATACCTTTATAATGATAAAAAATAAATCCGCTAATGGCATTTATTTCCACATAGTCAGTAGGTGAGGTCATTTTAGTCCTATCTAACTTTTGGACACTAAGTGAGTTCAATCTGCAATGGCAGCCAATCAGAGATAGCTGGCCTAAGACTATCACTAATTATTCACAGCATCTAGTGAAGAGAAGCAGTTGACAAGTGCTGCTATCTCATAGTCCCTAATCCTAACACTATATTTATTGTCTAAAATAGTGTGGGTTCTACAGTCAATTTTATTGAATTTATGGGATAAAAACTCCCGAGTTTCCAGGAGAGATTGACTAACTTGAGAACCAGTCGAAGAAAGGCTCGGAAAGAGTTCCTCTAGTTGGTGTCTAGAATCGAACTAAGGTCTTTCTTCGGGCAGCCTAACACTATGAATGCACACCACTTCACACAGGGCCTCTTTATAATGATTCGTATCAGAATGAAATATTATAACTTCTCCCAAATTGCCTTTGCAGAGGTACACTGGTGTTGCTAAAATTTTAAAAAGGGTATGCAAGTACTAAAAGTTTGGGAAACACTGGCCTAAAGGAAAGTGAAGGAACTGTAATATGCTAATCATATAAGAAGATATTACACTTAACAAGAAATTGTATTCTTGTTTAATTCTTTAATATGTGAATCAAAAGTTATGGATGCTCACCCTATATGCATATCCTCTCACCAGCAGGATCACCTAGATTCTCCTCTCCAATTCCACTATCTCTCTGTCCTCCAATTGGCGAACTGTGAAACTTGGGCAACCAAGCAGAATTCGGTACCTACCCCAGTTGCAAGATTACTAAGGTACAGAAAAGACAGAGAGAAGACTTGGAGCAAGTTTATAGGCTTTAAAGGTGACACCAAGTCTTCTCTTGTTCAAAGTTTTCGTTGGTTGCCTGCTATCTGCAGGCAACCAACGAAGCTGAATTCTTTACTCCTAAGTCTCAAGACTCAAAGCTATGCTGTCCTGGTTGGCTGAGTGGTTAGCATACCCACTCTCCAAGCAACAGACTGTAGGTTAAAATCCTGCCGTGAACATGGATGTTTGTGATTGTCTTTAGGTGGAAGATGAATGTTATTGCCTGGTGTGAGACCATCCTGCTTATTGGAAGCCTCAAGTGGCTTGAAAAAGTTCAATGTTTGAGCTCTAGATCAGGGTTTCCTGACTATGTAAAAAAAATAAAAATAAAAAAAAAAATAAAAAAATAAAAAAAAAAAAAACCATCACCACCATCAAATTCCTGCCATGTACTCTCAAAGGATGTACAGGATATGATAGTACTACATGAAAAATTTACATCATTACTAACTTCCTATCTACAATTTTCCTCCAAATCAGTCTGTTACTTGTCAAGACTCCAACATTATCAAATCTTCTATTTCTATCATCTAAGGCACTTTTTGTACCACATCAATCCACCTATATCTTGGTATTCCATTCGTTTTCCTGCCAACCTGGCAGAGAACATTTGTTTTGCTAATCTTTCCTCTTCCATTCTGTTTAAGTGATACCACCTGAGATTAGCCCTGTTAGTGCATTCCTGGATGCTGACAATGTCAAGTTCTTTCCTAATATCCTCGTTTTTAATATGATATTGCCATTGATGCCATCTTTTCATGCCTATAATCTTTCTCAGGACTCTCATAACTGCGGTCTCTAGTCTTTGGTCAAGTGTTTTACTTCTGACCCAGCTCTCAGATCCATAAGTTAAGACTGGTTTGAATACTGTCTTGTATACAGCTAATTTAGTGTTCCAACTAATTTCTCTATTATTCCATATGAATTTATTCAATTGACTTCCTACCATACCAGCTTTGTTGATTCTGTTGTCTATTTCCATATTTAATTTACCATCTTTACTAAAAATCGTGCCTAAGTAGCCGAAATGTTTTACTAAAAAAAAAAATTTTTTTTAGTAAAAAATATATATATATATATATATATAATAGAAAAAAATCCTTAGCCCACCCATGGTACAAATTGTACTATAGGTTTCAAAATAATCTTTTGTAGGTGAGAGCAAGATAAAAAAAAAGATAGAAAAAAATTAAATTGTCATTCTAGAAAAAAGATAGGCTAATGGATGAGATGAAAGGAAAGGGAAATAAAAAAAATTAAAACAAACAAATTATCTGCTATACTGCCACTTGGAATGTCAGAAATATTCTTCACAAATACTAAGATCTAGATAAAAACTCTTAAGAAATATAAAAAAAATATCAAATTAGCAGTAATCTATCAAATTCCTGATATGTACCCTCAGGGAGTGGACAGAATAATTATGATACTGCTACATGAAAAAAGTTACGATAAACTAAGCTAACTTCTGATCAACAATTTTCCTCCAAATCAATCTATTATCTGTCAAGATGCCAACATTATCAGATCTTATGTTTCACCTAACTTAAAAAGATCCAATGATCTATGTCTATCCCCTTTGTGGGAGATAGTACTTCTCAAATCAGCTAATAGAGGTCTATAAACTTTTGAATGGGTGTTATAGCATTTCAACTGATGAAATTTTTCGTTATATGGAAGGCGAGGAGAGAACAGGGGGGACATGTATGGAAGTTAAGGTTGTTCTCAGTCAAGAAAGGGTTAAGAGCTAGGTTTTTCTCCCAGAGAGCAGTGAGTGAGTGGAATAATTTGCCCTTACGGGTAGCGAGTGCATCTAGTGTGAATGAATTCAAGGATAGGTATGATAGCTGGGTTGGGTAATTTACAGCCTCCCTCGATGAGTCCTTGACTCCCTGAAGGTCTTAGATGATAATAATAATAATATATTTTTTTAATAGATTAAATGACTATAAGCAGAGAAATAAATGTAGAAACACTATTTTGATTAAGTACACTGCGGGACTAGTTTTGTCTTCTTAGAAGACTTCTTTGGGTGCATAACAAGAGGGAACTACCAACAAACATTGCGAAAGACAAAAATCTATATGTTAAAGTATTAATGTATTAATGTTCAAAGCTGCTTTGTGTATCTCTTCATTGTCGGGCATGTGCATGCATTCAAGGTCTCATGAATGCCCAAGTTGGATAGCAATGCAATGACAGTCTGAGAGATTATAGCTGAAGTTAGTGTTGAGATGTACTGGATTGAGGATGTTTCTTTAGATTCTACAATTCTTCTTTCCAGTTCATCATAGCATCAATTTTGTGATTTGTCCCATAAGACTGGATGAATGATAGAGTTTTCCTCTTTAGCATCGGAAGAATTCAGGACATGGTTTGACAGAGCACTTGCTCTGATTCTGCCATATGCAACATCTCTTTTATGTTCCTATTGACGTAATTCGATGGATTATTGACAAAGAACTTCAATTTCTTCTTACAACCTTTCAGCAAAATGGTTATTCAAAACAAACCGTTAATAAGCTACTATTTAATCCACCACCTCCTCACCATATTGAAGATAGAAATAGTGAAAAAGGCTACATATCACTACTATAATCAGTTCCGTTCTGCCAAAATTAGCCAAAGTTGTTAAACAATATAACATCTGGACTTCTTTCGCTCCTTTACTTAAATTCCTTGTTCTGTGCCCAAACAAAAACATTACCTGAAATATCCCACCATTTACCATATTTGGGTGCAACTCCAACATGCCTTATTTTGGCCAGACAGGAAAATCCATCGAATTATGTCTAGAGGAACATAAGAGACATCACATATGGTAGAACCAGAGCAAGCACTCTGTTGAATCACATCCTGAATTCTGTTAAAGCTAACAACAAAAATGGGACAAATCAGAAAACATCTTTCGATGTTATATGATGCACTGGAAAGAAGAATTGTAGAATCTAAAGAAATCGTCCTCAATAAGAAAAGTCATTACTCTGCTATCTGACTTTGGCATTCATAAGAACTTGAATGCATGCACATGCCCAACAACAAAGAGATGCACAAAACAGCTTCAAACATTAATACGTTAATGCTTTAATGTATAGATTTTTTGTCTTTTGCAATGTTTATTAGTAGTTCCCTCTTGTTATGCACCCAAAGAAGTTTTCTAAGAAGATGAAACTAGTTGTGCAGTCTACTTAATTAAAATAATATTTCTATTTTTATCTCTCGGTTAATAGTCATTTAATTTATGTTTAAAAAATGTCTCTCAGCCGAGTAAATCAGTTATATCATATATATATATATATATATATATATATACACACACACACACACATATATATATATATTTAATAAGTTAGGAAATTTAATGACTTTTTTAGTTCTGTAACATTAGCTACTTAGGTGACACCTTTTGGAATTGTCAGTTAATGTTCAATTAGCTTTTTACATGCATTGAAGAAGCCTTTGATACTTAGGCAAAAATTATACTAATAAAATAATATTTTATGCGAGTTTATTCCAGCAATCATTTTAGAAATTATGGACTTTACAACCTTGTTAGAAATAACTATTTTAATTTCCCGATGTTTCAACATTCATATTAAGTCATCTTCTGGAGTATATACAAATATACAAGTACAAACTGAGTTACATTTCACACAGTAAGCTAAAGAAACAATGATTGGATCACTGGTTATTCTACTGGCATGACCTCTAGTGAAAAATAAAATAAAAAAATATATATAAAATTACAAATTAATTATTTAGAAACTACATCAAAGCTAAATTCTATTTAAGATAACATGAGAGAAACATTCTTTCTTATAGATAGTTTTCTTACAGTAACAATGATGTCCAATTTTTGACATTACACTTGTTATATCAGATTTTAGATTCTAGATTATCTACAGTCCTGTTTATAGTTAACTCTTAGGAAGAAAGGTTCTGTGGGTAGATTATTAGTAGTAGTAGTAGTATGGGCAACTCCAAGGAGTCCTTAGACTCATCGAAGGAGGCCCTAACATCATCTCAAGAACAACTATTCGACATTCACACAGCATCTATCATACTTCGCCTTGAACTCATTTACAGTCATGGCACCCACAACAGACTCTGACAGCTTATTCCACTCATTCACCACTCTCCAAGTAAAAAACCTAGCTCTAACACCCTTGCTAATCATGCTTTTGCCCAGCTTCCATGGATGGTCCCCTAGTCCTCCCACCACCAGTCCTATTCTCAAAAATATCTTCTGAATTAATCTTATAGAAACCCTTCAGTAATTTGAATGTCTCAATCATATCACCCCTTTTCTGCCTATTAACCAATTTCTGCAACCCACAAATCTTCAACCTGTTCTTATAAGATTCATTCCATAGACCTGGTATCATCTTGGTCACTTGTCTCTGGATCCTCTCACCTCCTCCCCATCAAGAAGAAACCCCGGTGCCCATATCTGGACACAGTAGTCTAGATGCGGTCTTATCAAGGCTCGATACAGAGGAACAATAACCTGTTTGTCTCTGCTCGTCAAAGTGATTTGATGAGCTGATTTAGCCACTTTTGTGATGTGCCCTCCTAAACTTCAAATCCCTATCCACCAACACTTCCAAATCCCTGGCCTCAAAAATATGTGCCTTCCATATGCTTGGGATTTTTAGACATCATTATTGTTCAGATTGGAGTGGTTGATAAGAATCTCACAGGCTTCCTTAAATTTGCGTTCATACCATGTATTGGTGTGATGTAAACAATTGGTGCTTTTCCAGTCAATTCTATGTAAAGTGTTCAGGGCATGATTAGAAATGCCAGCTTCACCATAGTCATTATATTTAATGTGTCGTTTATGTTCCTTTTGTCTGATAGGATGCGTGCGTCCTGTTTCCCCTATATATGATAGATTACAGGTGCAGTAAATACGGTATACTCCAGTGTGGGCAAGCAGAGGGAACTGGTCTTTGGATGAGTTGAGTAAGCTTTTTAATTTTGCAGGAGGTTTAAAATTTAAAAGCTTACTAACTAATCTTCTTGAATGGCAGGCAATTTCAAGTAGAGTGATGTGGACAAATATAAGAATGGGGAACTGGACAATAAGACTTATTTGTGTTATTTGTGTCCTGGTTGGCTGAGTGGTTAGCATACCCACTCTCCAAGCAACAGACTGTAGGTTAAAATCCTGCCGTGAACATGGATGTTTGTGATTGTCTTTAGGTGGAAGATGAATGTTATTGCCTGGTGTGAGACCATCCTGCTTATTGGAAGCCTCAAGTGGCTTGAAAAAGTTCAATGTTTGAGCTCTAGATCAGGGTTTCCTGACTATGTAAAAAAAATAAAAATAAAAAAAAAAATAAAAAAATAAAAAAAAAAAAAACCATCACCACCATCAAATTCCTGCCATGTACTCTCAAAGGATGTACAGGATATGATAGTACTACATGAAAAATTTACATCATTACTAACTTCCTATCTACAATTTTCCTCCAAATCAGTCTGTTACTTGTCAAGACTCCAACATTATCAAATCTTCTATTTCTATCATCTAAGGCACTTTTTGTACCACATCAATCCACCTATATCTTGGTATTCCATTCGTTTTCCTGCCAACCTGGCAGAGAACATTTGTTTTGCTAATCTTTCCTCTTCCATTCTGTTTAAGTGATACCACCTGAGATTAGCCCTGTTAGTGCATTCCTGGATGCTGACAATGTCAAGTTCTTTCCTAATATCCTCGTTTTTAATATGATATTGCCATTGATGCCATCTTTTCATGCCTATAATCTTTCTCAGGACTCTCATAACTGCGGTCTCTAGTCTTTGGTCAAGTGTTTTACTTCTGACCCAGCTCTCAGATCCATAAGTTAAGACTGGTTTGAATACTGTCTTGTATACAGCTAATTTAGTGTTCCAACTAATTTCTCTATTATTCCATATGAATTTATTCAATTGACTTCCTACCATACCAGCTTTGTTGATTCTGTTGTCTATTTCCATATTTAATTTACCATCTTTACTAAAAATCGTGCCTAAGTAGCCGAAATGTTTTACTAAAAAAAAAAATTTTTTTTAGTAAAAAATATATATATATATATATATATAATAGAAAAAAATCCTTAGCCCACCCATGGTACAAATTGTACTATAGGTTTCAAAATAATCTTTTGTAGGTGAGAGCAAGATAAAAAAAAAGATAGAAAAAAATTAAATTGTCATTCTAGAAAAAAGATAGGCTAATGGATGAGATGAAAGGAAAGGGAAATAAAAAAAATTAAAACAAACAAATTATCTGCTATACTGCCACTTGGAATGTCAGAAATATTCTTCACAAATACTAAGATCTAGATAAAAACTCTTAAGAAATATAAAAAAAATATCAAATTAGCAGTAATCTATCAAATTCCTGATATGTACCCTCAGGGAGTGGACAGAATAATTATGATACTGCTACATGAAAAAAGTTACGATAAACTAAGCTAACTTCTGATCAACAATTTTCCTCCAAATCAATCTATTATCTGTCAAGATGCCAACATTATCAGATCTTATGTTTCACCTAACTTAAAAAGATCCAATGATCTATGTCTATCCCCTTTGTGGGAGATAGTACTTCTCAAATCAGCTAATAGAGGTCTATAAACTTTTGAATGGGTGTTATAGCATTTCAACTGATGAAATTTTTCGTTATATGGAAGGCGAGGAGAGAACAGGGGGGACATGTATGGAAGTTAAGGTTGTTCTCAGTCAAGAAAGGGTTAAGAGCTAGGTTTTTCTCCCAGAGAGCAGTGAGTGAGTGGAATAATTTGCCCTTACGGGTAGCGAGTGCATCTAGTGTGAATGAATTCAAGGATAGGTATGATAGCTGGGTTGGGTAATTTACAGCCTCCCTCGATGAGTCCTTGACTCCCTGAAGGTCTTAGATGATAATAATAATAATATATTTTTTTAATAGATTAAATGACTATAAGCAGAGAAATAAATGTAGAAACACTATTTTGATTAAGTACACTGCGGGACTAGTTTTGTCTTCTTAGAAGACTTCTTTGGGTGCATAACAAGAGGGAACTACCAACAAACATTGCGAAAGACAAAAATCTATATGTTAAAGTATTAATGTATTAATGTTCAAAGCTGCTTTGTGTATCTCTTCATTGTCGGGCATGTGCATGCATTCAAGGTCTCATGAATGCCCAAGTTGGATAGCAATGCAATGACAGTCTGAGAGATTATAGCTGAAGTTAGTGTTGAGATGTACTGGATTGAGGATGTTTCTTTAGATTCTACAATTCTTCTTTCCAGTTCATCATAGCATCAATTTTGTGATTTGTCCCATAAGACTGGATGAATGATAGAGTTTTCCTCTTTAGCATCGGAAGAATTCAGGACATGGTTTGACAGAGCACTTGCTCTGATTCTGCCATATGCAACATCTCTTTTATGTTCCTATTGACGTAATTCGATGGATTATTGACAAAGAACTTCAATTTCTTCTTACAACCTTTCAGCAAAATGGTTATTCAAAACAAACCGTTAATAAGCTACTATTTAATCCACCACCTCCTCACCATATTGAAGATAGAAATAGTGAAAAAGGCTACATATCACTACTATAATCAGTTCCGTTCTGCCAAAATTAGCCAAAGTTGTTAAACAATATAACATCTGGACTTCTTTCGCTCCTTTACTTAAATTCCTTGTTCTGTGCCCAAACAAAAACATTACCTGAAATATCCCACCATTTACCATATTTGGGTGCAACTCCAACATGCCTTATTTTGGCCAGACAGGAAAATCCATCGAATTATGTCTAGAGGAACATAAGAGACATCACATATGGTAGAACCAGAGCAAGCACTCTGTTGAATCACATCCTGAATTCTGTTAAAGCTAACAACAAAAATGGGACAAATCAGAAAACATCTTTCGATGTTATATGATGCACTGGAAAGAAGAATTGTAGAATCTAAAGAAATCGTCCTCAATAAGAAAAGTCATTACTCTGCTATCTGACTTTGGCATTCATAAGAACTTGAATGCATGCACATGCCCAACAACAAAGAGATGCACAAAACAGCTTCAAACATTAATACGTTAATGCTTTAATGTATAGATTTTTTGTCTTTTGCAATGTTTATTAGTAGTTCCCTCTTGTTATGCACCCAAAGAAGTTTTCTAAGAAGATGAAACTAGTTGTGCAGTCTACTTAATTAAAATAATATTTCTATTTTTATCTCTCGGTTAATAGTCATTTAATTTATGTTTAAAAAATGTCTCTCAGCCGAGTAAATCAGTTATATCATATATATATATATATATATATACACACACACACACACACATATATATATATTTAATAAGTTAGGAAATTTAATGACTTTTTTAGTTCTGTAACATTAGCTACTTAGGTGACACCTTTTGGAATTGTCAGTTAATGTTCAATTAGCTTTTTACATGCATTGAAGAAGCCTTTGATACTTAGGCAAAAATTATACTAATAAAATAATATTTTATGCGAGTTTATTCCAGCAATCATTTTAGAAATTATGGACTTTACAACCTTGTTAGAAATAACTATTTTAATTTCCCGATGTTTCAACATTCATATTAAGTCATCTTCTGGAGTATATACAAATATACAAGTACAAACTGAGTTACATTTCACACAGTAAGCTAAAGAAACAATGATTGGATCACTGGTTATTCTACTGGCATGACCTCTAGTGAAAAATAAAATAAAAAAATATATATAAAATTACAAATTAATTATTTAGAAACTACATCAAAGCTAAATTCTATTTAAGATAACATGAGAGAAACATTCTTTCTTATAGATAGTTTTCTTACAGTAACAATGATGTCCAATTTTTGACATTACACTTGTTATATCAGATTTTAGATTCTAGATTATCTACAGTCCTGTTTATAGTTAACTCTTAGGAAGAAAGGTTCTGTGGGTAGATTATTAGTAGTAGTAGTAGTATGGGCAACTCCAAGGAGTCCTTAGACTCATCGAAGGAGGCCCTAACATCATCTCAAGAACAACTATTCGACATTCACACAGCATCTATCATACTTCGCCTTGAACTCATTTACAGTCATGGCACCCACAACAGACTCTGACAGCTTATTCCACTCATTCACCACTCTCCAAGTAAAAAACCTAGCTCTAACACCCTTGCTAATCATGCTTTTGCCCAGCTTCCATGGATGGTCCCCTAGTCCTCCCACCACCAGTCCTATTCTCAAAAATATCTTCTGAATTAATCTTATAGAAACCCTTCAGTAATTTGAATGTCTCAATCATATCACCCCTTTTCTGCCTATTAACCAATTTCTGCAACCCACAAATCTTCAACCTGTTCTTATAAGATTCATTCCATAGACCTGGTATCATCTTGGTCACTTGTCTCTGGATCCTCTCACCTCCTCCCCATCAAGAAGAAACCCCGGTGCCCATATCTGGACACAGTAGTCTAGATGCGGTCTTATCAAGGCTCGATACAGAGGAACAATAACCTGTTTGTCTCTGCTCGTCAAAGTGATTTGATGAGCTGATTTAGCCACTTTTGTGATGTGCCCTCCTAAACTTCAAATCCCTATCCACCAACACTTCCAAATCCCTGGCCTCAAAAATATGTGCCTTCCATATGCTTGGGATTTTTAGACATCATTATTGTTCAGATTGGAGTGGTTGATAAGAATCTCACAGGCTTCCTTAAATTTGCGTTCATACCATGTATTGGTGTGATGTAAACAATTGGTGCTTTTCCAGTCAATTCTATGTAAAGTGTTCAGGGCATGATTAGAAATGCCAGCTTCACCATAGTCATTATATTTAATGTGTCGTTTATGTTCCTTTTGTCTGATAGGATGCGTGCGTCCTGTTTCCCCTATATATGATAGATTACAGGTGCAGTAAATACGGTATACTCCAGTGTGGGCAAGCAGAGGGAACTGGTCTTTGGATGAGTTGAGTAAGCTTTTTAATTTTGCAGGAGGTTTAAAATTTAAAAGCTTACTAACTAATCTTCTTGAATGGCAGGCAATTTCAAGTAGAGTGATGTGGACAAATATAAGAATGGGGAACTGGACAATAAGACTTATTTGTACCTATGGTCCAACAGAATTCCTCCACTTCTACCTTAGTAGAAGTGGAGGAATTTTTTGAGGCTTTAGAAAAAGCAACTGACACAATGAAAAAGGAAAAGTTGGTCCCTGTTGGGGATCTAAATAGCAGAGTAGGAAATGATTGCCAGACACAAAAATATATTGTGAAAATTTGGAGAAAAGAGCAAAGCTAATAATAATGGGAAATACCTATTGGATTTCTGCTCAGGACATGGACTGATTATTACTAACACAATGTTCCCAACATAAAAATGTACACAAATTCACATTGAAAGAAGAGGCAAGGAATAAGAAAATTCTCATTGACTATGTTATTGTTGACAGTGATATTCTCTAATAGTGCAGAACACTAGAGTGTTCTGAAAGAGGATTTGAAATTGAAAGTGATCACTATTTACTCTTGAGCAGGAAAAAATTGAATTTCATATTGAAAGAAAGAACATGTAAGAAAGTTTTAAAGCAAATAAAAGGTGAGCAGCTCTCAGATGTGAACTGTAGACTAAAATACACAAACATGATTGAAGAAAAAATGAACAGTTTGAGAACAGGAACCAAACCTTGGAGATTCAGTGGCAAGCCATGAAGAAAACATTGATTGATTCAGATAGAGAGGCATCTGGTGAGGTTATTAGTAAGGACAGAAAATAGAGAAAAAACACAAGAAGTCAAAGAGACAGTAAAAGAAAGAAGAAAGCATATCAAAAGTTCCTGTAAAATAAGTAAGCCTATGCTTTTAGAGAATACAGAGACAAATGTAAGAAAGCTAAACACTGTGCAAAACTAGCTAAGCAAAAGTCATGTTGGTAAGAACACAGAAAATAAATATCAAGAAGATGGCAAGATATTCTTGAGTTTGTTGAAGAAGCTCAGAAATGGAGTAAATGGTACTGTAAAAGGAATTAAAGATGATAAATGTGACGTGAAAATTGGAGAAAATCCAATTATCCTTAAAGTATGGAGTAATTACTTCTAAAAATTGCTAAATGAAACAAACAGTAATGGCAGCACAGGGGTAAAAAAACACTGCCCAGGCATTCGGTCAGGAATACATATCCATACTTGAAGTAGAAAAATCCATCAAAAGCCTGAAATGTGGAAAGGCAGCAGGAGTAGATGATATTCAACCAGAAATGTTCAAGTATAGAGGTATAAAAGTCTTACAGTGACCACACTGCATAGTTCAGAAGGCCTGGTGACAGAGGATCGAATTCTGGATGATTGGAGTAGAGTCTAATAGTACCTATATATAAAAAGGGGAAATAAAACTGCATGTGAGAATTACAGAGGTATTTCTCTACTGAATGTTCCTAGTAAGATTTATGAAAGTATACTTGAGAAACGGTTGAGAGGAATTGCAGAAGATAAGCTAGGTGAAGAACAAGCTGGATTCAGGCCAAATAGAGGCTGTCAGGATCAGATTTTCACTTGACGACAGATAGTTGAGAAATCATGGGAATATAACAAAGATATGTATTTAAGTTTTGTAGATCTGGAAAGGGCATGTGACAAGGTACCAAGAGAGAAGCTATTCAAAACGCTACAGTTATAAGGTGCCAATGGGGCATTATATCAAGCAATACTTAGTCTTTATTTGAGTTGTAAGTCAGCGGTTAGAATTGAAGGAAGTACAGGAAGGTGGTTTAATGTTAAATCTGGTGTCAGACAAGATGTCCATTATCCCCTCTGTTATTCATTATCTATATGGATCACATTATGAAGGAAAGTGGTATTAAACCTGATCAAAATTAGAGATGTTAATCTCAGCTCTCTGCTTCATGCAGATGTTATACTTCTAAAGAAATTCGCTAAATGTCTGCAAGATTTTCCTGACTAAAGTGAATAACTGTTGTAATAGATATGGTATAGTTCGCCCGCCGTTTGTAGATCTCTCCTTGGCATTTTGCCAAGAATAGTCGATTCATGCTGAAGGGGAGAAAGAAATGAAGGATGTACGAATTGGTCGCCAACATGCGAAATCACGTGCTTTCTTGTCTGTCTTGATTTTTGTTGTCGCTTTTTAGCATTATTTTTTTATTATTAATTTGTATGATGGATCCAGTACAGTCAACAAGTTCTGTTGTTAAACGTTTCAGTAGCTCTTGCAAAAGAATATTGACTAATGTGCTGACATTCTGAGAAAAAGAAATGTCTCCTTGTTTCCCTTTCTCAATTAATAAAACATGCAAGTGCAATTGCAGGTGTATCGGGATCGACTGTTAAAAGAATTCGTACAGAATCAAAAGGTGAAGGTAAGCCAAAATTTAAATCTCCTAAAAAAAAAAGCGCCAGAGTAAAGAAAACCATCGAAACCGTAGCTTTGAATGATTTTGATGTAGACGTTATAAGAAGAACTATTCATGAAGTTTACGTGGTCGAGAAGAGAGTGCCAACTGTAGCAAAATTGATTCCTGTGCTTAAAGAAAAAAATTAATTTTTCTTGGAAAAGAGAAACTTTAAGGAAAATACTTCTTAAAATCGGATTTTGTTTTAAAAAGTCCCAGAATAAAAGGTAACTTATCATAAAGAGAAGTGACATTGTTTTATCTAGAACGCAATATTTGAGAGCAATAAGACCGATTGTGTATCTAGATGAAACTTGGATTGATAGTAATTCAACTTATGGAAAATATTGGCAGTCTAAAGAAGAATGTGGAGTGCTACAAACCGGAAATGCCTCGCAGCGCATAATAATTTTGTGTGCGGGTGGAGATGGGTTTTTTACCGAATTCAAACTTGCCATACAAAGCCAATTACCATAGGCAAATGAATTCTACGATCTTCGAAAAGTGGGCAGAAGAAAAACTGATTTCAATCCTTCCTAAAAATGCTGTTGTAATAATTGATAACACTTCATATTCACTCTATTTGATTAAACAAAGTTCCAAATTAGTCTAATAAGAAGCAAGTTCTTATGTATTGGCTCTCTGCAAATAACATTTCTCATTCCCCAGATATGCGAAGAATTGAATTGCTTAATTTGATCAATAGAAAATCGCCCACAACTAACTATTTAAATTCGACATGATGCTCAAAGAGCATGGATTTCTAGCTTTGAGGATACCACATCATTGCGATATTAATGCTATTGAGTATGTTTCGGCAGAAGTGAAAAGTTTCATTTGCCATCGCAACGTAACTGGACATATTGACATGTCGAAACTTTTTAAGCTTTCAGAACAGGCGATTGAAAGTATTACAGTTCAAAACTGGGGAAAATAGTTCTTTCATGTCACCTCATTGGAAAATATGTATTGGGACAGAGACGGAATTATAGAAGAATTATGCAAACCTTTGGTGATCAGTTTAAGTGAAAGTGATGGTGATTCGGACACCGATTCAAATGACTCTGAAGATTAAAAGGATTTGATAATGGTATTTTTTTCCAACCTTTTTTTTTGCATGGGTTTGTTAAAAGAGTCACAGCAAGTCATAAATTATTAATGAGTGTAGGACATTAAAGTGTCTCAGTTCTCTCAACTGTAAGTTTAGAATATATAAGTTCATTTGGGGTGCTTAAGGGTCAAAGCTGTATAACTGAGAGGAGATCTCCACATAGCCTTTAAAGGAATGTGGAGAACCGACCAGGGCTTCTGACCTAATGTCCAATCCTCACCTTCTCGTGGTGCACCTGTTGGGTATCTACTTGGATACTGAACGAACGAGGATGGGCTGGCAATTTGGGATTTAGCCGACCAAATTGTATTCTTATTGGTTAAACCAAAATAAAAAATGATGGACAACATTACAAAATTTCATGCTGGCTGGGGCGTCGCCCGGTTAAACAAGGCCCCTGTTGTTTTCGCCATGGAACCAGGGCGAACAGCGAAAAGTCAGCTACTGGAACAAATCTGAAAACAAACCCCAACTCAACATCACCAGAGTTAAAGATCGGTACTATCAACGTAAGAAGCCTGAATGGCAAAGAAATGGAGCTAGCTGAGGAATTAGATAAGTATAGGGGTGACTGAAACAAAAAAAGACCAAAATTGGTGAGATCTTTCTGAGCAATGAATATAAAATGTTATATTCAGGCAATGACAATCAAGGAAAAGAAGGAGTAGCCATAGTATTCAACACAAAATACGAGGCTAATCTTCTTGAATGGCAGTCAGTCTCAAGTAGAGTAATGTGGGCAAATATGAGAATGGGGAACTGGACAATGAGACTTATTTGTGCCTATGGTCCCACAGAAGGTTCTACTAAGGTAGAAGTGGAGGAATTTTTTGAGGCTTTAGAAAAAGCAACTGACACAATGAAAAAGGAAAAGTTGGTCCTTGTTGGGGATCTAAATAGCAGAGTAGGAAATGATTGTCAGACATACAAAAATATTTTAGGAAAATTTGGAGAAAAAAGCTAATAATAATGGCAAATATCTGTTGGATTTCTGCTCAGGACATGGACTGGTTATTACTAACACCATGTTCCAACATAAAAATGTGCACAAATTCACATGGAGAGAAGAGGAAAGAAATAAGAAGAAAGTCTCATCGACTAAGTTATTGTCGATAGTGATGTTTTCTCCCTGGTGCAGGACAGCAGAGTGTATAGAGGATTTGAAATTGGAAGTGATCACTATTTAGTCTTGAGCAGGATAAAACTGAATTTCACATCGAAAGGAATAACATGTAAAAAAAAGTTTTAAAGCAAATAAAAGTTGAGCAGCTCTCAGATGTGAACTGTAGACTAAAATACACAAAGATTATTGAAGAAAAAATGAAAGAGTTTGAGAACAGGAATCAAACCTTGGAGATTCAGTGGCAAACTCTGAAGAAAATATTGATTGATTCTGCCAGAGAGGCATGTGGTGAGGTTGTCTGCAAGGATAAAAAAATCAGAACTCCCTGGTGGACACAGGAAGTTAAAGAGGCAGTGAAGGAAAAGAAGAAAGCATATCAAAAGTTCCTGTCAAATAAGTCAGCTTGTGCTCTTAGAGAATATAGAGACAAATGCAAGAATGCTAAACACTGTGTAAAACTCGCTAAACAAAAGTCATGGGAGGACTTTGGCAAGAATATAGAAAATAAATATCAAGAAGGTGGCAAAAATATTCTGGAGGTTGTTGAAGAAGCTTAGGAATGGAGAAGAGAGTGCTGTAAAAGGAGTTAGAGATGATAAAGGTGACATGAAAACTGGAGAAAAAGATATCCTTGAAGTATGGAGTAATTACTTTGAAAAACTGCTAAATGAAACAAGCAGTGATGACAGTACAGTGGTAAAAAACACTGACCAGGCATGCAGGCAGGAATACATATCCATACTTGAAGTAGAAAAAGCAATCAAAGGCTTGCAATGTGGAAAGGCAGCTGGAGTAGATTAAAACTCCACCTGCTACCATACTTCAACCAGAAATGCTGAAGTATGGTGGTATAAGAGTCTTACAGTGGCTGTACTGCATAGTTCAGAAAGATTGGACAGAGGGACGAATTCCCGATGATTGGAGTAGAGCTCTCATAGTACCCATATATAAAAAGGGAAATAAAACTGAATGTGAGAATTACAGAGGTATTTCCCTACTGAGTGTTCCTGGCAAGATCTATGCAAGTATACTTGAGAAACGGTTGAGAAGAATTGTGGAAGAAAAGCTTGGTGAAGAACAAGCTGGATTCAGGCCAAACAGAGGCTGTCAGGATCAGATCTTCACTTTACGACAAATAGTCGAGAAAGCATGGGAATATAACAAAGATCTATATTTAAGTTTTGTCGATTTGGAAAAGGCATATGATAAGGTGCCAAGAGAGAAGCTATTCAATATGTTATATGGTGTCAATGGGGCATTATATCAAGCAATACTTAGTCTTTATTTGAGTTGTAAGTCAGCAGTTAGAACTGAAGGAAGTACAGGAAGATGGTTTAATGTTAAATCTGGTGTGAGACAAGGATGTACATTATCCCCTCTGTTATTCATTATCTATATGGATCACATTATGAAGGAAAGTGGTATTAAACATGATATCAAAATTGGAGATGTTAATGTCAGCTCTTTGCTTTATGCGGATGATGTTATACTTCTAAATAAATCTGCTACAAGTCTGCAAGATTCTCTGACTAAATTGAATAGTTGTTGTAATAGATATGGTATGAAGGTCAGCAATAAAAAGACAAAGACAATGAAAATAGGCAGAATCATTGAAAATGTCAACTGTGTTGTGAATGGAGAACCTGTGGAACAAGTAACATTTCAGCTACTTAGGCACGATTTGTAGTGAAGATGGTAAATTAAATATAGAAATAGACAACAGAATCAGCAAAGCTGGTATGGTGGGAAGTCAATTGAATAAATTCATATGGAATATGAGAGAAATTAGTCGGAACACTTAATTAGCTGTATACAAGACAGTGTTCAAACCAGTTTTAACTTATGGATCTGAGAGCTCGGTCAGAAGTAAAACACTTGACCAAAGACTGGAGACCGCAGATATGAGAGTTCTGAGAAAGATTATACGCGTGAACAGATGGCACCAATGGCAATATCATATTAAAAACGAGGATATTAGGAAAGAACTTGACATTGTCAGCATCCAGGAATGCGTTAGCAGAGAGCTAATCTCAGGTGGTATGGTCACCTAAACAAAATGGGCGAGGAAAGATTAGCAAAACAAATGTTCTCTGCCAGGTTGGCAGCAAAACGACCCAGAGGAAGACCAAGATATAGGTGGATTGATACGGTACAAAGTGCCTTAGACGATAGAAATATAAGATCTGATAATGTTGGAGTCTTGACAAGTAACAGACTGATTTGGAGGAAAATTGTAGATAGGAAGTTAGTAATGATATAATTTTTTCATGTAGTACTATCATATCCTGTACACCCCTTGTGGGTACATGCAGGAATTTGATGATGATGATGAAGTTCATTTGAAAAAATTTCTGTTTTTCTGTATAATTATTTTTATTTTATAGAAAACTTTCTTAAAAATAAACTTAGTTAAATTTTTGTTTTATGCTATACTTTTTTTAATTTTGTTAATACTCTACGAACATTTTTCCAACTGTTATACAAGCGAAATAGTTACACTTTAAAAACTACAATGTTCGTGAAAGAAAAGCTAAATTTTCCGACCTGTAATAATAAACAAATACATCCCAGAAGACAGATAGATTACCCTATTATCGGAATAGATTCTCCTTTTTCTGACATGCGCAGAAGTGTCGAGGGACCTCTAATCGGTAGGCGAACTATATGAAGGTCAGCATTAAAAAGACAAAGACAATGAAAATAGGCAGAAACATTGAAAATATCAATCACATTGTGAATGAAAAACCTATAGAACATGTAAAACATTTCAGCTACTTAGGCATGATTTTTAGTGAAGATGGTAAATTAAATATGGAAACACGCAACAGAATCAACAAGGCTGGTATGGTACGAAGTCAATTGAATAAATTTATATGGAATAAGACAGAAATTAGCCAAAACACTAAATTAGCTGTATACAAGACAGTATTCAAACTAATTTTAACTTATGGATCTGAGAGCTGGGTTAGAAGTAAAACACTTGACCAAATACTAGAGACAGCAGATATGAGAGTTCTGAGAAAGATTAGGAGCATTAACAGATGGCATCAATGGCAATTTCATATTAAAAATGAGGACATTAGGAAAGAACTTGACATTGTCAGTATGCAGGAATGCGTTAGCAGAGCTAATAGGTGATATGGTCACTTAAACAGAATGGAAGAGGAAAGATTAGCAAAAAAAGTGTTCTCTGCCAGGTTGGCAGGGAACATCAGGAAAAAAACTCAGAAGAGACCAAGATATAGGTGGATTGATATAGTAAAAAGTGGCTTAGAAATAGAAAAATTAAGATCTGATAATGTTGGAGTCTTGATGGGTAACAGACTGATTTGGATGAAAATTGTAGATAGCAAATTAGTAATGATGTAATTTTTCATGTAGTACTATCATATCCTGTACATCAATTGAGGATATATATATCAGGAATTGAATTTGATGATTATGACTGCATTCCTGTTGAGAGTTTTCTACCACCATGCTGACGCTGCTTGTTTCATTTAGCAGTCTTTCAAAGTAATTTCTTCACACATCTAGAATATCCGTATCTGCAGTTTTCAATATTGCCTTTATCATCTCTGATTCCCAAGAAGGGCAACGTCACTGCCATCCAACTACTTCCCCATCTTGCTCACCTCAGTCCTGTCTAAAATAATGGAAAAAAACATCAATTCCCAACTCCTACACTACCTTGAAGCTACCCATCTAATAAACGACTCCCAGTATGGATTCCGTCGCTGCCGATCAACAGGAAATCAGCTCACATGTGCCACCCATCTCTGGACAAATGCCATGGAGAAGTTTGGTGAATCTCAAGCGGCTGGACTTGATATCTCTAAGGTGTTTAACCAGGTCTGGCACAAGGACTTACTAAGAAAGCTGCCATCATTTGTCTATCTCAAGACCTCTGTAGTTGGATTGCCAGCTTTCTGTCTGGACGCACAATGTGTGTGTGTGTGTGTGTGTGTGTGTGTGTGTGGTGGTGGTGGTGGTGGATGGCTCCTTATTCTCTCACCATTCAACTTATGCCAGGTTCCTCAAGGTTCTATCCTTTCACCAACCCTCTTCCTACTATATATCAATGACCTACTTCAGCTTACCTCCAACCCGATAGTTTTGCAGACGACAGCACATTGCACTCCTCCCTTTCTTTTGTTAAACCTTACTCCACACAACTCGCCTCAATCTACAGAAACAGCAACCACCACTACCCTCAATTCAGACCTCCAAGCCATCCTCCAATGGGGTTCAGATAACCTAGTCAATTTCAATGCAAATAAAACCCAATACTGTCTCATTTCTCATTAAAAAGAACCATTTTCTCCCAGTATTATTTTTCACAACACCCAAATTTCCAGACAATCTGAGACTTCTCTTTTTGGAATTACCTTGTCATCAAGCCTCTCCTGGCATAAACACATAACAACCATTGCATCCTCATATTCTAAAAAACTAGGATTTT
Source organism: Typopeltis vanoorti (assembly GCF_054136105.1). Classification (NCBI taxonomy): domain Eukaryota; kingdom Metazoa; phylum Arthropoda; class Arachnida; order Uropygi; family Thelyphonidae; genus Typopeltis; species Typopeltis vanoorti. Next base: position 86,931,911 of record NC_143564.1, on the reverse strand, counting down.
TCTTTCGCTCAAGACGTTACTTTACCCCTAAACAGCTATTTTTTACTTCTACCGTTCTTAACTTTATTAACTTTATACAAACAAATCCACTCACCATTGAATACTGCTCCCACATATGGGGGTGTGGCTCCCAAAAGTTTCCTCAAAATGCTCGACTCAATACAGAGGAGAGCAATCAGACTTATTAATGACCTACCTCTTACCAATTTACTCCCCCCACTTTCGTGCAGATGATCGGTGTCTGCACTGTGTGTTTTCTAAAAATATTTCCATGGAAAATGTTCATCTGAAATAGCATCAATAATTCCCCCACTCAGTACTAAGCTTGTTGGAACATGTGCAGCTGATGCTCAATGTCCCTACACAGTGCACCTTGAAACCCATAGAAAAGGTTTCTCCTCCTCCTTCATCCCTGCAACTTCTATACTATGGAACAGTCTTTCCCTTGATGTGTTCCCCAAGGAATATAATATACAGTCATTCAAATCCAATGTGACAAGTACCTTCTTTCTCAACCCATACACAGTACTAATGTACAATAGGTTGATCTTACCAGCCTCTCGTGTATGGGCTCAACACTAAACTATGTGGGAAAGTACAAGAAACTGAGTTCTTGTACTCAAATGAGTACAAGAACTCAGTTTCTGATGTAAGTGGAATTAAAGTTTGTCCCAGTCTGTCTGAATCAGGATAAAGCCCACATCTGCAACAAAAATGCACAAACTGTCTTCTGTTGTGAAAAATCTGAAAATCCATTTGCAAGCACCCATTTCAAAAGATGTTCAATGGCTTATAGAACATGGTAAAGTCATCCACATAGAGGAATTACTTACTGTTTGAGGAAGATGCTTAATTATTAAGTTAACCTTCTTGAAAGATTCGGTTGGATAAAAAGAGGGAGATTCCCTCTGACACCAAATTTTGTAGCTACTTCAATATTCCAAATCTCCAAGCAATGTCGTAAGCTTTTCTATATCAAAGAAAACTGATACTAAGTGCACGTTTTAAGATGGTATTTCTAGAGGATGCTTCCAGCCAGACTTCCATATCGAGAAAACCAATACTAAGTGTTCACATTTTAAGATGGCATTTCTGATGGATGCTTGTTGAATGATATTTGCAAAAACTAGATTGTGTTCTAGAAAAGATACTGTTTCTCTCCAGAAACCATAAAAGATAAAAGTTAACCATCTTTTCCAGAATTTTGCACAGGCAGCTGGTCAGAGCAACTGGACAATAGTTTATTGGGAATTTTGATCCAATCATTAAAATAATAATAATATGAAAATAATGAACTTTGTATTTAAACAAACATACATGGTCAGCCAGAGGATGCAAGTCAGTTATTATTGATTACATTATCACAAATTTTAAATTAGCCAAGTTAATCCTAGATGTAAGATATATCAGAGCTTTGAATTAAACTTTGATAATTTTATGGTATTGGCAAAAATTTGATTTAAACCAAAATGACTAAAAATAAATAAAGTGGAAAATAACTATCAAATGAGTTACAAAATTTTTTAATTACAAGATCCTCGTACCAGACAACAATATCAGAAATGCACTAATTTAAAAACAGAAACAAAGAAGAGGAATGGGAAAAATCGGAAAACAAATCCCGACAAAAGCAGTAACAGAGATCTTAGGAATAAAGAGTAAATAGAATAGAAAAAGAGGATTACGAAAACTAGGAGAAAGAAATAGAAAAGATAATTTTAAAAAAATTACCCAAAATGGCTCGATTCCAGGACAGCAGAAGTAAAAAATAGAGTACAAAAGAAACAGTGCAATTGCAAAATGAGATGTAAGGGAAAAAAAAAAAAAAGATAGAATAATTTTCTAACTGAACTAGAAAAGGATATAGCTAAGCCACAATCAAAAACCTATAAAATAATAAAATACATTAACAAAGAAATAAAAGAAACTGCAAAAATACAAACAATAGATTTAAAAAATGGATAACTTATTTTCAAAATTGCTGAACTGGTGATAATAAAGAAGTAAAATTTTACAGAACAAAAAATAATCTAACAGAAAATATTATAATGTCAGAAGTCAAAAATACAATAAATAAGATGAAAAATATGAAAACACCAGAAGAAGACAATATGGAACTGCACAAAAATTCAGGAGAAAATTTTAATGAAAGACTTCTGAAATTCTTTAGCATGGTCTGCACTTCTGGAAAAATTCCAAACTCTTGGAGAAAAAAGCACTGGTTATCCCAATTTATAAAAAAGGAAATAAAAACAACCTGCAATAACTATAGGGTACAAAATATATGCAGGAATATTAAAAAGGAAACTAAACAGTATTGTAGGACAAACTACAAGAAGAACAGAATGGATTCAAAAAAGGCTTGCTCTTGCATAGACTCAATTTTCACTCTAAAAATATTAAGAGAATTTCAAAAAGATATATGCATGGCCTTCATTGATTATGAAAAAGTATTTGATAAAATTAATAGACAAAAGTTACTCACAATAATAACCGATCTAAATATACCAAACCAGCTCTTACAGTCTATTCAAGAAATACACACAGGAAATAAAACAGCAGTCAAATCAGAACATATATCAGAATGGAAAGACATATCAAGGAGTGCAGCAAAGATGTACCCTATCGCCTCTGCTTTTTAATATATACATAAATAAAATCATAAAACAATCTGGAAACAGCATAACCCATTTTGTATACAAATAAAGATAGATACATTATTATTTGCAGATCATCAGAAGATGATCTACAGTGATCGGTAAAATCATTAAATGAATTTTCAGAACAATATCATATGAGAATATCAAAAGTAAAGACAAAAATAATGGCTTTCAAAGGTGAAAATCCAATAACAGTAAAACAGTGATGGATAATAAAATATTAGAACAAGTAAACAGTTTCAAATACCTGGAATGCAACTTATCATATGAAGATGAAAAAGATATAGACATTAAACTATCAAATTTTGTTAAAGCAAAAAACATAATAACATATTTAGCTCCTCTCTACAAAAACCCACCAGAATCAGACTATATTATGTGTTATCTAAACCAACTTTCTTATATAGAAGCGAAACATGGACCATAAAAAAAGAAGAATGAAAAACAAATTCAAACAGCAGAAATAAAATTTCTCAGAAAAACAGTTGGATATAGTGTTATACATTCTTTCTACGTCCTTGTATTTTGTTGTACTTTATATTATCCTTATACTGTAATCTTAAATTTCTTATATACGCAAATAAACGCTTATGCCTTAGCAAATTTTCTTCCCTCTTATTCTAAGCAGTCTTATTGGCCTCCCTACAGTTTAATCACACAACATTCTGATAGAGTTCATCCGATAAGCATTAACAAAATTTCTATTTTTACTGCACCAGCTAATACCTAGGATAGATGGGACTCTTACCTAGGATGGCTCTCTCAGAATGATACATGACGATTAAACTGACAAATTTTATACTTCCGTTCCATATCTCTTTCTTACAGTCGTGGCTCGCTTTAGTCATTCATGCATTAGGTTTTATCCCACTAAGTTCGTTATTATTTTATGAGCGGCTGTTTGAATTCATACGACAAAACAGGTCAAGCAGGTACTTGAAAGAAGTAATTTAATAAGCTCAATGAATTATACAAATATACAATATAAACATAATCAGAAGTATTCTCAAGTAAAGACATAGGCACAAACTAAATACACTAATCACACAATCAAACTTGCATAGACCACTAATATAAGCATTTCAACATTAATTCTTAGGCACTTGTAATTTCTTCTTCACACACTTGGTCATTAGTTAACTTGCTTTACACACTATTAATCTGTATTAATCCGTACAGAGATACACTCGGCCTTGTAGGGCAAACAAATCTTAAATAAATGGGCCTGAGCCAAGCCATAGACAATTCTTATAGTTCCATAATTTTAGTCCTTCTTATATATTCTCTTAGGGGATCATACTCTTCTATGACTGGAAATCACAATAATCTGCCTTACCATCTCTGGTTTGGTGCCTTGTCTGGTCATCAAGGCCTTCTGGCTTAGCTTCCTATTAGGTTGTTTTCGGTCAGACTACACGAATGGAATCTCTGCGGAAAAGATGGGAGGTGGCACGGGAACATCGCCCGAAATGGACGGCATCTACTTGGTTCCTCCGTCGCACGACAAACACAACTATCCTAGTCCAAGGATATAGCTTGGCCCATTCCAGACGCTGCGACAGATGAACCAATGCCTTCCACGGCCAGCCAGGGACTTCTCCGAAGACGAACACGACCTATGTCCGAGAGAGAGGTCAGTAACAGGAACCCAAAAAAAAAGCCTAGAATGGGGTTTGAATGGCCTTTTTGTTATCTTTTTCTCCTCTCAGTATTTCTCAGCCGTCGCAATGCCCGCCAACACGGTCACGTGGATTTACGTCATTCTATTCAGCTCCCTCTATTTCGTCGCACGTGCACTTGTTTTTCTCTTCCTGGAAAGTGCTTTAGTTTCTCTTTCCAGTAACTACCTTCCCTCCTTTTGCATGCATAACACAGGATGGTTAAAGGTGACCCTTGAACTCTGGCTCACAGGCTTTGCTACTTTAGTACATGAAACAGGGTTCTTAAGTAGATTTAACAGCTTACGTTGATTTTTTATATCTGGCCCACACGCGTTACAGATTATATCTTATAAGCATTTTATACAGTTTTATACAATTCCTTGTTCTTAAATTGATTTGCATTCACAAAGTTATCTTTTTATTCTATTGCCAACATTAGTTGTGACCTGAATATTTTATGTAAAAACATTTATTAGCTTATTCAGGATACAACAATAGCAGGTGGGACCATAAAACAAAACAGAAACCAAAGTGGTACAAAACTACCAGGATCCTCTTTCTCGATGTTCATGTGGTGAGGTGTTGGATCAGTGATGGCGGTATGGAAGAAAGAATAATAAAAGAAAAAAGACCGAGGAGTAGAAGAGCAAAGAATACAAGAAGAAAATCATAACACAAAAATAAAAACAAAAAGAGCTGGTACTGTCACTGGGAGGACTCCTTCACAGCAAACAGGTGCTGCACATGGAGAGAGTGTAGATTAATGGAAATCCTGACAGTAATAAGGAACAAACTGTGGTGCATACTCAAGAAGTTAAGCATTCCAAATCAGCTACTCTTAGCAATAAATAACTGAATCAAAACAATCACACAGCTGTAAGAATCAATAAAAAAGTTACAGAATGGAAACCAATAAACGAGTCTGTCAAGGCTATCCAATTTCATCACTCTTATTTAATATCTATATAGATGAAATAGTAAAGAAATGAAAGAAAAATATAAAACCAGCATTTAAATTAGATCAATGTTTTCCTTAAATACAACTTTTAAAAAAAATTGGAATGGAAATATTAACAAATAAAACAAAAAATCAGACCATTAAAGAACTGTCTGCAGTTTGTAGTAAATCATGATTGAAAAAAAATTTCTGAACAAATTAATCTTTAAACAGAGGCAGATAAAATAACCTTGGATGTTCTGTATCACATAAAAAAGAAGCTGACACTGATACACAAAATTTCAAACTGCCTAAAGATAACAAGGATGATCAATAATATTTATTGTATTTCTATATATTTATTATGTATACAATATTATTACTGTATTGAAGTGAAATATGAACCATAAAAACTGCAGAAGGAAAAAAGAATAGCAATGGAGAAATGAAGTTTCTATAAAGGAAAGCAAGCTTATACTCTCTCGGACAAAAAAACAGAATCATATATATATATTTCTATATATACTAATCTAATACTGATTAGTATATATAGAAATATATACTAATCAGTATTAGAAAAAATATATGAATACAGAAAGAAGAGGATTGCACATAATGGAGGAATGAGCAATTCAAGACTATCAAAAAAAATATACTTAGATACCACCCAGCAGGAGGATATAGAAGTAATGGACAAACAAGGAAATGATGGAATGAAGCCTGAGAGGATTATGAATCTTTTATCCAAGTGTAAGCAAACAATGTTTGAGCACATGAAGCATCTTCATGAACTAGACAGCTTATATAGGGTTCAACTGCCTCAATATCCCATTATACACAGCGCACTCCATTTGGATAAATATATTCCTCCACATATGGAAAGGGTCACCACCAATGTTCCCTCTATGCTGTGCATGCGCGCACACACACACACACACACACACACACACACACACACACACACACACACACCTAGTAACTGTGTGCACAAAATTTTTGCTCTCAGAATTACTTATTTGCAATCAAATTTTTGAACACTTACTAGTAAACGTGTGGACAGACTTATGTGTTCGTCGAACATGTTGTTTATTATTTTAACTGTATAATAGAACACAGAAACTAAGTAAATAATTAATTTATTAACTTGATGCTGATATTTCGCTGGTATTATAACCAGCATCTTCAGAGCACAAAAACACTGCTTGTCACAATACGCGAGACTAAAACAACATGGTGTACTTAAACAAAATTGTAGCAGCAACACAAAGACTAGAGTCCTGATTTTGGCACCCTCTATCTGGAAAAAAAAAAAAAAAAAAAAAAAAAAAAAAAAAAAAAAAAAACGCTATCATATATTACTACAGTCCTAGAAAAGTGCTAGTTTTTTCTTAATATGACTGTCTCCCAGATCTTCGGCAAGTTAATACAGCCATATTTGTTGAGATTTGGAGTGTGTTTTAGGGCTTCTGTCGCCTCTAAGAACAATCTCTCTGATTTATATGGGTTTCTGTGTAGTACTTTTGTGTTTTTCCAGTTGATCCTGTGTGCAGGGGTATCCAGAGCATGGTCTGCTAGGCCCGACTTCCCATAATGATATTTCCGGACGTATCGTTTATGTTCGCTGATGCGGATATTCACAGTTCTTCCTGTTTGACCGTAGTAGGCTTGATTGCATGAGCAGGGTACTTGGTAGACTCCTGGATGTGATAAAGGAGGAATGCTGTCCTTGGGTGAGCGGATGAGGGTGGCTAATTTGCTACATGGTCTGAATGTAGTGCATAGTTTATGTTTATTGAGAATTCTTGAGATCTTTTCGGATGTGCCTTTAATGTAAGGGATGGCGACTGTTTTGTTGTAGTTCTCTGTGGTGGATGGTGGGAGGGGTTTCTTAGGAGTGTTTAGTATTTTGTTTATTTTTTGTGGATTGTAGCCGTTGGCCAAGAAGGTGTGGTGTAAGTGAGTCAGTTCAGCAGTAAGAGCCTTGTCATTTGAACAGATTGCTCTCGCTCTATGGGTTAGCGTTTTTAATATGCCATATTGTTGAGAAGGATGATGGTGTGATTGTTTGTGTAAGTATCTGCCTGTATGTGTGGGTTTTCTGAAAACTGAAAATGATAAGGAACCATCTGGGAGATGTGTGATGAGTGTATCCAGGAAGGGCAGACAGTTGTTGGCTTCCAGTTCCATAGTAAAGTGGATTTTTGGATGTTGGCTATTTAAATGTGCTAAGAATGTTTTCGATGTCTCAGGGCCATGTGGCCAAATAGCAAGCACATCATCAACATAGCATAGTCAAAGTGTTGGTTTGAGAGTGGCTGTATTGATTGCTTGTTTTTCCAGGTGTTCTATGTAAAAGTTGGCTGGGGGGGGGGGGGGAGAGCCCATGGCTGTCCCATCGATTTGTTTGTATATTTTCCCTTTCCATGTGAAATATCCTGCATGTATTGTGAATTTGAATAGTTCAAATATATCAGGGGGGAAGTGTGACTTCAGTAGATTGAGGGTTTCTATTAGTGGTACATTTGTGAATAGTGAAGTGATGTCAAAGCTTACTATTAAGTCTGAGCTTTTTAGGGTGAGGTGTTGTAAGATGCTTTTTAGGTGTGCTGAATTTTTGATAAAGGAGGGCGAATTGTTAGTGAGAGTGGCTAGTAGCTTCGCTAAATGTCTAGCCAGTTTGTATGTGGGACTATTTATACTGTCCACAATTGGGCGTAGGGGTGTGCCTGGTTTGTGAATTTTTGGTGATCCATAGATCCTCGGTGTTTTAACATGGAAGGGTTTGAGTTTGTTAACTATGTCTTTGGGCCAGGAAGTGACTTTTTTTTAATAATTTTCATGCCTTATTCTTTTGTGTGTTGGTGGGATTGCGATCTATAATTTTGTATGTTGACTGATCTTGTAATAGTGTGTGCATTTTGTTTTCATATTCAGTTGTGTCCATCACCACGGTTGCATTTCCTTTGTCTGCTTTTGTTATGGTAATCTGGCTGTTGTTGTGTAGCTCTTTTATAGCAATGAATTCCTTATGTGGGATATTATTTTTTTTGGAGGCTTGGACTTGATTAGGATGTTGGCCACATCTAAACGTATGTTGTTAGCTATTGTTGGAGGCAGGTCGTAAATTCCTCGTTCGATGGACGCCATTATTTCGGCTTTTGAAACTTGCTTGGGAGTTATGGCAAAGTTGTGCCCTCGACTTAAAGCAGTCGTGGCTTCTTTGCTTAAGGTGAGTGATGATAGATTCACGACGACGAGGTCTTGTTGAAATTGCGGTCGTTGTATGGTGTTCCGTTGTTGTAGATTTTCGAACTTCTTTTGGTGCCGGTTTTTGACTGTCGAATTCTTTTTTTGCCGTTGCGTCAGTGATGTTCTCTAAGATCTGCCAAAGTTCCGTATTTAGAATATTATGCAGTGATTCTCGTAATGCGCTGATGGTTGTATTTGCTTGTGCTAATTCCCGGCGAGTGGTGTTAATTTGTTCGCGTAAAAGCGCTACACTCGCTCGTTTATAGATGCGTTGGGCTTTGGCCGAGTGGAACTTGTTTTTGATTTTAAAACAGTTCGGTATTAATTTGGTGTCTCGGCACCTCTTTAAGAAGGCTAACCTGTTTAGTTGCCGCGCCAATTTCAACTTCCACTTACCATATCGTCGTGTCTTGCGTACGATATCGTCTCCGTGAAGAATCCTTAGACGTGTGGACAGACTTATGTGTTCGTCGAACATGTTGTTTATTATTTTAACGGTATAATAGAACACAGAAACTAAGTAAATAATTAATTTATTAACTTGATGCTGATATTTCGCTGGTATTATAACCAGCATCTTCAGAGCACAAAAACACTGTTTGTCACAATACGCGAGACTAAAACAACATGGTGTACTTAAACAAAATTGTAGCAGCGAAATATCAGCATCAAGTTAATAAATTAATTATTTACTTAGTTTCTGTGTTCTATTATACCGTTAAAATAATAAACAACATGTTCGACGAACACATAAGTCTGTCCACACGTCTAAGGATTCTTCACGGAGACGATATCGTACGCAAGACACGATGATATGGTAAGTGGAAGTTGAAATTGGCGCGGCAACTAAACAGGTTAGCCTTCTTAAAGAGGTGCCGAGACACCAAATTAATACCGAACTGTTTTAAAATCAAAAACAAGTTCCACTCGGCCAAAGCCCAACGCATCTATAAACGAGCGAGTGTAGCGCTTTTACGCGAACAAATTAACACCACTCGCCGGGAATTAGCACAAGCAAATACAACCATCAGCGCATTACGAGAATCACTGCATAATATTCTAAATACGGAACTTTGGCAGATCTTAGAGAACATCACCGACGCAACGGCAAAAAAAGAATTCGACAGAGTCAAAAACCGGCACCAAAAGAAGTTCGAAAATCTACAACAACGGAACACCATACAACGACCGCAATTACAACAAGACCTCGTCGTCGTGAATCTATCGTCACTCACCTTAAGCAAAGAAGCCACGACTGCTTTAAGTCGAGGGCACAACTTTGCCATAACTCCAAAGCAAGTTCCAAAAGCCGAAATAATGGCGTCCATCGAACGAGGAATTTACGACCTGTCTCCAACAATAGCTAACAACATACGTTTAGATGTGGCCAACATCCTAATCAAGTCCAAGCCTCCAAAAAAAATAATATCCCACATAAGGAATTCATTGCCATAAAAGAGCTACACAACAACAGCCAGATTACCATAACAAAAGCAGATAAAGGAAATGCAACCGTGGTGATGGACACAACTGAATATGAAAACAAAATGCGCACACTATTACAAGATCAGTCAACATACAAAATTATAGATCGCAATCCCACCAACACACAAAAGAATAAGGCACGAAAATTATTAAAAAAAGTCACTTCCTGGTCCAAAGACACAGTTAACAAACTCAAACCCTTCCATGTTAAAACACCGAGGATCTATGGATCACCAAAAATTCACAAACCAGGCACACCCCTACGCCCAATTGTGGACAGTATAAATAGTCCCACATACAAACTGGCTAGACATTTAGCGAAGCTACTAGCCACTCTCACTAACAATTCGCCCTCCTTTATCAAAAATTCAGCACACCTAAAAAGCATCTTACAACACCTCACCCTAAAAAGCTCAGACTTAATAGTAAGCTTTGACATCACTTCACTATTCACAAATGTACCACTAATAGAAACCCTCAATCTACTGAAGTCACACTTCCCCCCTGATATATTTGAACTATTCAAATTCACAATGCATGCAGGATATTTCACATGGAAAGGGAAAATATACAAACAAATCGATGGGACAGCCATGGGCTCCCCCCTTTCTCCCCCCCCAGCCAACTTTTACATAGAACACCTGGAAAAACAAGCAATCAATACAGCCACTCTCAAACCAACACTTTGACTATGCTATGCTGATGATGTGCTTGCTATTTGGCCACATGGCCCTGAGACATTGAAAACATTCTTAGCACATTTAAATAGCCAACATCCAAAAATCCACTTTACTATGGAACTGGAAGCCAACAACTGTCTGCCCTTCCTGGATACACTCATCACACGTCTCCCAGATGGTTCCTTATCATTTTCAGTTTCCAGAAAACCCACACATACAGGCAGATACTTACACAAACAATCACACCATCATCCTTCTCAACAATATGGCATATTAAAAACGCTAACCCATAGAGCGAGAGCAATCTGTTCAAATGACAAGGCTCTTACTGCTGAACTGACTCACTTACACCACACCTTCTTGGCCAACGGCTACAATCCACAAAAAATAAACAAAATACTAAACACTCCTAAGAAACCCCTCCCACCATCCACCACAGAGAACTACAACAAAACAGTCACCATCCCTTACATTAAAGGCACATCCGAAAAGATCTCAAGAATTCTCAATAAACATAAACTATGCACTACATTCAGACCATGTAGCAAATTAGCCACCCTCATCCGCTCACCCAAGGACAGCATTCCTCCTTTATCACATCCAGGAGTCTACCAAGTACCCTGCTCATGCAATCAAGCCTACTACGGTCAAACAGGAAGAACTGTGAATATCCGCATCAGCGAACATAAACGATACGTCCGGAAATATCATTATGGGAAGTCGGGCCTAGCAGACCATGCTCTGGATACCCCTGCACACAGGATCAACTGGAAAAACACAAAAGTACTACACAGAAACCCATATAAATCAGAGAGATTGTTCTTAGAGGTGACAGAAGCCCTAAAACACACTCCAAATCTCAACAAATATGGCTGTATTAACTTGCCGAAGATCTGGGAGACAGTCATATTAAGAAAAAACTAGCACTTTTCTAGGACTGTAGTAATATATGATAGCGTTTTTTTTTTTTTTTTTTTTTTTTTTTTTCAGATAGAGGGTGCCAAAATCAGGACTCTAGTCTTTGTGTTGCTGCTACAATTTTGTTTAAGTACACCATGTTGTTTTAGTCTCGCGTATTGTGACAAACAGTGTTTTTGTGCTCTGAAGATGCTGGTTATAATACCAGCGAAATATCAGCATCAAGTTAATAAATTAATTATTTACTTAGTTTCTGTGTTCTATTATACCGTTAAAATAATAAACAACTTACTAGTAAAAATGAATTGTATGATAAATTATACTTGCCATTTATTTTATTTAGTAATTCCTTCCAATGCCTACACTCCAATATTACACTAAACCATTCCAATTCAATACAGTCTAATTAGTTACATTTAGCTTAGGTGGGCAATTAATGCTTTAATGCTGATGTTGGCAAGTTACAGAGGCATGTCATATGTCTATTATCTAGGTAGTATAGCCATTTGAACTCATGCAAAATGTGACAGATTTCTGTAGCTATGAAGATTTAAGCAAATTAATTTGGCAGCAATTTTACAGAATATGACTAGACTGAAAAAGGGCAACATTGATATGAGAAGTATTATATTGGTGGTTTTAGTGCATTAAACCCTCAAAATGCCATTGTCAAAATTAATTAAAAAGAAAAAGAACTGCAAATTCATTAAAATTTGAGTGGCATTTAAATGTCAATGTCAAAAAACAACATACGAGTTGCACTTAGTTTCAACCTTTGAAGTCTCAGTAGGAGTAAGACACAGGAAGATACTGAGGCTGAATCAATGCAGAAGTCATATTCTCCATATACAAGATGTAATGCATTATGGAAAAGGTCGCCACCCAGATTGATTTTGATCTGTACTGAAGTGGGACCTTAACAGAGGAAGATACCGAAGTTGAATCAATGAAGAATTTATGCATATTCAAAATACGAGAAGCAAAATGAACATCATTGATGATCCTTATTATTAAAATATCTGGATTGGTGATAGAAAGTTTTTTAACTTGATTAAAAAGGAATTATAGTTAATTTCATTATAATCATCATTACCCGTGGGTCCGATGTCCATTGGTGTCTGATGCCTGTTTACAATCCTTTGCCATTTCTCGCTCTGTTCACTGCCAGGTGACTCAAATCCTGCAAACTCTTCCTATATCACTCTTTCCACATTGTCTACCCACTCTTGCCTTGGCCATCCTCTTCTATTTATACCATCCATTGTATGAAGCATCAAAGTTTTGCTTTTCTATAATCCATTCTGTAGATAGGCCAGTTTTAATTTCCTTTGAATTATTTTCTGCAACAGATTTTCATTGCAGTTTACTTTGCTATACAGTTCTTCAATGTTAACTTTTACACCCATCCAATTTGTACTCTTTCTATAACTTTCTTTTGAAAGCTAATATTCATCTCACAGTTTCTGACCATTGCCCAAGTCTCACAAACCAGCCTGTGAATATGCATGTTTACAGAAGTCTCAGCTTTACAGAAAGGCCCACTGATTAACTTTTCCATATCTTGTCCATTGCCTGCAGGTTTACTTTTGCTTTTATTATCTGAGATCTCTCTTTTTTACAGTCTGAATTGTGCATCATGTTGCTCCCTAGGTATGTGAAGTTCCTAAATTCTTTCACCTCTTGTCCATTGACCTTTATTTGCTTTTTCATACTCTTCTCACCAAATATTATTTTTGTTTTATCGATATTCACTGACAATGCTTATCTCTTTCCTTCTTCACTTAACTTCAGCACTGTTCTTTCTAGTTCCCTCTTCATCTTCTTCAATAATGACTGTCATCTAAAAATCATAAATCATTTATTTTTATCCTTTGAAGTGAATTCCCCTTATACTGTTCACTGCTGACTGTTCTTTCCAAAAGCACAATAAAGATGCTTGAGAACACTGGGTCTCTTGTCTCATGCCTCTTGTTGTCCGAAACCATCTTCCTGTTTCTCACAGTAGCCTCTCCACGGTCATTGATGTTCTACAATAGACATATCAGATTCCTATCCACTCCATATAATTCGAGTGCAGTCCATGCCACTTTGATTTATACTGTCAAATGCTTCCTGAAAGTTAACAAAACAGATATAAACGTTTTTATTTTTACATAGATTTCTCCCCAATTAATCGTAACATTAATATTTGGAGCACAAGTACTTCTGTCTCTTCTAAATCCTGCTTACTCATCTTTCAGATATTCTTCCAATAATCATAATCTGTGTGTTAAGGCTTAAGTGCTGGGAAAAACTTATGTTAAAGGCTTAACAGAATGAAACAGCACTGAAAAAGGATTAAAAATAATATTTAATTCTTTCAATATTTTGTCTCTCACTGAGACACTGTAAGAGAGTATAATGAGACTTGAAATACACACACAAAAGCAACATAAAACTAAGCGAAACACTTAAGTTCCTTAACACAAGGATTATGATTATTCATGGAGAAAATATAGCATAGAGGGCAAAACATCACAGCAAGTTGAAACTTCCACTGTCTAGAGAACTAAACAGGCTGGCCTTTCTTAAAAGAAGTTGAGATACAGAAATATTACCTAACTGTGTAAAATTTAAAGTCAAGTTCAAATCTAAAAAAGTCTTCAGTATCTACAAGCATGCCAGTTTTACTCTGCTACGGGAACAGATCACTGCTACCAATACTGCAAACAGCTCATTGAAGTCAGAGCTATCAGCTATTCTGAACACTGAACTCTGTACCATTCTGTTTGATATTTCAGGCACCTCTGCTCAGAAAGAATTCTTAAAATTAAAAAATAAATGCATCAAAAAGTACAACTGTATTTTGGATTCTAAACCTATGCCTCTAGTTCAACCTCTTCATACAGTAGTTAACATGTCATCAAAAAGGCTTAGCAATACTGCTGCGCCAGTGCCTTAAGTCTCAGTCATAATTTTGCCATTACTCAGAAGCAAGTACTAGACCTAATATTCAATATTGAATGGGATATCTGTAACTTAGCTCCAGAATTGACAACATTAGGCTTTCTTTCTACATCTTCGACTCTAAAAGGAAATATCTTGCCAACTCGGTGCCCTCAAGAAACCATGCAAACATAGCAGTATAGTAATCACCAAAACTGATAAGGGGAGTGCACTACTGTTATTCTTAATACCAGCAAACACAACAGAAAAATAGATATCATTCTCAGAGACCAGTCCCCCTATGGACTTTTAGATAGCAATCCCACCAAAACCCAGATAAAAAAATTTGAAAAGTCTGCTCAAAAAAAAAAAAAGTTTCTTCCTAGCTTCCTCTTTTGCATATTAGCTGCAAAACTTCAAATTCTTCTTTTTGCTGCACTGAAATCACAAAAAAACTCACACCCTTCAGTTCTCATTCCTCCCATATTACCAAAAATACACAGACCCAATTCTCCCCTAAAACCTATTTGTAGATGCTACAGATTCCCTATGCTTTAAATTAGCAAAACAGTTAGCAAGCTCTCTTACCTTCTTCTTTCCTCTTTGGTCGTACCACTTCCTATATAAAAAAAACTATTAATTTTAAAACTTCTATTGAGAAATTAATGTTAAAAAATACAGATATTTTTGTCAGATTTGATATCACCTCACTGTTCACCAAAATCCCCTTAAATGACACCTTATCGCTTATAAAAAAGCTTTTCCAGAGATCACTGATCTCTGTTTCTCTTCTATTTGGATATTTCTCTTAGAAGCACAAAATGTATAAACAGATTTGGGTACCTCTATGGGTTCTCCCCTCTCATCCCTTGCAAATTTTTTATGGAATATTTTGAAAAACAAGCTGCTGACTCAGCCCCACTTAAACCTTCTATCTGGCCTCATGGCACAGACATTACTTTTTCCTCTCTCACCTCAACAACCTTCACCTTAGAATCCAGTTTACTATAGAAAATGAAACTAATAATAGTTTAGCCCTTCTAGAGTTTGTTAACATGCCTCTTCCAATGGTGACCTGTTCCTCATGATAATGGTTACAGAAAGATCTCAATTTTTCTCTTAAAACTGTTGAATCGATTGGCAATCCTTGTTTTCCATCCACACATACTCAGCCTTCTTTCCATTTTAATTAATGCCTTTTCGCATACATGAGAAACAATCTTTGCACTCTTTTGCACATTCTGCAAAACAACTACAGATTTTCTTCTTAATGCTGCACTGTAGACTTGTTAATGCTGTATATCTTCCCTATGGCCACTAAAGATTTCAGATCTTTAATCTCATTTAAAAGTTCCACTTTCTCTGCCAGTGTGAAAACATTTTTCTTCTCTTGGTTTCAAAAATTGTCACATTTAGGTCTGTTTGGGATTCCACGGTAAGACAAATATATGCAAGCCCCATATCACCAGAACCAATAATGTGCAAAAAGAGTGCAACATTCTCTTCAGTGATGCAAAGAGCATGTACAATGGGATGTGGAAGCTTGGTGGCAAATCATGCTACACCCTCTACTAAGAAGATTGATGGGTATGGCAGAGGACCAGTGAACATCTCCTACCACAGTCAGTGTGTAATCCCAACTATAAAATTTGAGGTGGCAGTGTGATGGTATGGTCCTGTTTTTCCAGGTTTGGCCTTGGACCTCTCTTTGTGGTGCCACAAACACTGAACTCTTAGAGGTATCTAAACAATCTGGACAATGCGATGCTTCCTACGGAACTGACCACTATCTCTTTCAAGAAGATAATGCATTGTGTCATAAGTCTACTGCTGTAACAGCATGGTTTGTGAACATGACTGTCACCACATTTGACCGACCTCCATAAAGCCTGATCTCAACCCTATTCAACATCTGTGGTATTAACTGGAGCACTGGGTGAAGTCGAGGGACGTCTGCCCTACAACAATCCAGGACCTCATTACATTCCTATGGAAGAATGGTCCAAAATTTCCAGTTATATAAGGTTATCATATGCTTGTGGAAAGTATGCCCCCATAGGACTGCTGCAGTCATCACAGTGAAAGGTGGTCCTACATATATTAAGGTGGGCCCATGGCTGTTTGTTCTTAACACTATGGTGTCCACTGACTTCTTTCCAAGAAGTGTATTTATAGCTTTTCCAGGAATATAAAGGTATATGACATTTAACAGCTTAGCTACTTCTTTTACATCTGATTCTTTCGTGGTCATTCTTAATTTTATTTGCAATTGTAATAGCAATAAAATTCTCTTGGGCCACCTTTAGCTGGTTTAATTTCTTCTCATAATCCAATTTCACCTTCCTCCCATGGCCATCACTTTCTTAGCTTACTGTTTATAGTGTTCCTGAGCCTTGACCACTCATTTCACAATGTTAGACACATAACATTCTCTTTATATGGATATTTCTTGAAAGTGTTATTCATACATTTAAGTCCAGTGAGATTAATTCTCATAACTATGATGATGATGTCAGTGATTATTTCCTGCAGGCACACTTTGACAAATTCTCATGCCAGTGCACAAGCTCAAACTTCCTCCTCAGTTTATTATACTCTGCTTTACAAGTTCAAAACATGTCCCTTCTTAGTCAAAGCTCTTACATTGTCACCTCTCAAGTCAAAACAGTAAGACTGCTTTCACCAACTGGAGGTATAATGGTCAACTCTTTTTAGACAGTTTCTCAATTACTATTATTAGATATATACCTGAAGTCCCTTCCAGCACCTGCTACTTACAGTAGCTATCCCTGAGTTACCTATAAATTCACTTTCCTTAATCTTGTATGCTTTTTCCTCTCTTTTCAGTCCATATCCTCATAACTTGCCTATCCATGGTATACTATAGGTTGTCCAACCTCTAGCAGATGGGCTCTCCATTAAAAAAAAAAAAAAAAAACTGAAATCGCCAAAGATAGTTCACAGCCTTTTTCAGTTGACCGTGGTATGAAGCAGAAACCAACTGCATATTCTGTCCTGTTAGTCTTTATCCTACACAAAACAGCTGGAAATTCCTTCTCTGTATTATTCATACTACCACCAACTGGAGATTTCCTCACTGACTAGATTTAATTCCACTGCAATCATTAAGCAGTATACTCCTGCTTCCTTCTTGTCTATCCTCCTTAAATAAACTGAATTCATCACATTTTATTCCTCCATTCCAATATCCATCTCTGTCAACCGTGTCTCACTAATGAATATAACTTTTAGTTTCACTATACCTACCAATGCCAATAACTTCCTGCCTTTATTCTGATGCAACTTGGCATTGGTGTATACAAGAGACAGCTGACTACCAGGCTCACAAATGTTCAGGGTAACTCTCATCTGAGAGGTTACATGTGCTATGTTCAAGTAACTCAGGAAGCTATAATTGAATCTTAAACCAAATCCACCTTGACATAAATACAAGCTTTTCACTTTTCTATCTTGACAAAACAACTAGTCATCCAATTCAGCTCAAAATCACATATCAACATAGTGCACACCATTTCTTCGACACAGCCTAATTGCTGAATCATTTGTATTCACAGCTCACGACTTTCTCATTCCTGTCAAACTATAACAACAACATAAAATCTTGATTCACTTGCTCTTCTTTTTCACCTCCCCCAACAATGCTTACACATCTTCTCTCATACCAAACTTATCTCCTTTTTATATCATTCATTCTGATCAATACAATGATATCGTTCATTCATTCTACCTGCTCACATATTGTTTTGGCTATGTCATGAATCTTGGCACCCAAAAAACCTTGCTTTCATTTTTTGATTATCAAGTATGCCTTTGATCATGGAATCACCATACATCACCCATCTCCATTTTTGTCTGTTTCTGCTTTGTTGTCCTTTCATTTTTATCATCATCCATTTGTTTCATCTCCTTTCCTGCTAATTGTGAAGTACTTTCATATTATTTAAAACTCCTGTGCAGTATACTGCAGCAAGCATTAAAAGCCTCAAAAAAAAATTCCAACATTATGTTGGAATTTTTCACAATTCTTATTTTTCCTATCTTCTTTTTCACACTCATGAATCTTTCAAAGAGCTATCATCACCTTTCATTTTAATTTCTCCATTCTTACTCTTATTCCACTTGACACATATCACTATCTGCTACATTGTCTTATTTCCTCCATCTGAATTACCACTCACATTCAAAACATTTCATACTCCCTAATCTGCCTAATTAATATACATTTCTGGCAATTCTAACATCCCATGCTTTCTCCTGAATAATATACCTAGCTGTATTCTGCTTCATATGAGAAATTTTCAAATATTTGCCCACAGATATTTGAAAATAACGTGATACAAATTAGAACAAAAATGAAAATATAATCAATTCAGTGGGAAGTGAAGATCTGATCCTGACAGCCTCTATTTAGCCTGAATCCAGCTTGTTCTTCACCAAGCTTTTCTTCCACAATTCTTCTCAACCGTTTCTCAAGTATACTTGCATAGATCTTCCCAGGAACACTCAATAGGGAAATACCTCTGTAATTCTCACATTCAGTTTTATTTCCCTTTTTATATATGGGTACTATGAGATATCTACTCCAATCATCGGGAATTCGTCCCTCTGTCCAGGCATTCTGAACTATGCAGTGCAGCCACTGTAAGACTTTTATACCGCCATACTTCAGCATTTCTGGTCGAATATCATCTACTCCTGCTGCCCTTCCACATTTCAAGCCTTTGATGGATTTTTCTACTTCAAGTATGGATATGTATTACTGACTGTATACTTGTTGAGTGTTTTGTGCTATCCCTGCTTGTTTCATTTAGCAATTTTCTGAAGTAATGACTCCATATTTCAAGGATATCTTTTTCTCCCATTTTCATGTCATCTCTTTATCCTTTTACCTTTATCATCTCTAACTCCTTTTACAGCACTCTTTCCTCCATTTCTAAACTTCTTCAACAACCTCCAGAATATCTTACCACCTTCTTGATATTTATTTTCGATGTTCTTGCCAAAGTCCTGCCATAGCTTTTGTTTAGTTAGTTTTACACAGTGTTTTGCTTTCTTACATTTGTCTCTGTATTCTCTAAGAGCAAAAGCTGACTTATTTGCCAGGAACTTTTGATATGCTTTCTTCTATTCCTTCACTGCCTCTAACTTCCTGTGTCCACCATGGAGTTCTGATTTTTCTATCCTTGCAAACTCCCTCACCACATGCCTCTCTGGCTGAATCAATCAGGGTTTTATTCAAGGCTTGCCACTGAATATCCAAGGTTTGGTTCCTGTTCTCAAACGCTTTCATTTTTTCTTCAATAATCTTTGTGTATATTTTAGTCTACAGTTCACATCTGAGAGCTGCTCAACTTTTATTTGCTTTAAAACTTTCTTACATGTTATTCTTTTCAATTATTCTGCTCAAGACTAAATAGTGATCACTTCCAATTTCAAATCCTCTGTACACTCTGGTGTCCTGCACCAGGGAGAAAACATCACTATCAACAATAACATAGTCAATGAGACTTTTCTTATTCCTATCCTCTTCTCTCCATGTGAATTTGCACACATTTTTATGTTGGAACATAGTGTTAGTAATAATCAATCCTGATCACTATATTTCTGCTCAGGATCAGTGTATGTCCTGAGCAGAAATCCAACAGGTATTTGCCATTATTATTAGCTTTGCTCTTTTCTCCAAATTTTTGTATTCCCAAAATTCTCAAAATATTTTTGTGTGTGTGATAATCATTTCCTACTCTGCTATTTAGATCCCCAACAAGAACCAACTTTTCCTTTTTCATTGTGTAAGTTGATTTTTCTAAAGCATCAAAAAATTCCTCCACTTCTACCTTAGTAGAATCTTCTGTGGCACAAATAAGTCTCATTTACCAATTCCCCATTCTGATATTATCCCACATCACTCTACTTGAGACTGCCTGCCATTCAAGAAGATTAACCTCGTATTTTGTGTTGAATACCATCGCTGCTCCTTCTTTTCCTTGATTGTCATTTCCTGAATATAACATTTTGTATTTGTTGCTCAGCAAGATCTCACCAGTTTTTCTTTTTTTTTTTTTGTTTCAGTCACCCCTATTATGTCGATCTGGTACTTATCTAATTCCTCAGCTAGCTCCCTTTGTTTGCCATTCAAGCTTCTCATGTTGATAGTACTGATCTTTAACTGGTGATGTTGAGTTGGGGTGTGCTTTTAGATTTGTTCCAGTAGCGGACTTTTCGATGTGCGCCATGGTTCCCTGGCGAAAACAACGGGGGGGGGCCTTGTTTAACCGGGCGACGCCCCAGCCGTTATGAAATTTTGTCACGTTGTTCCATCGTTTTGTATATTGGTTTAAGCCAATAAGAATACAATTTGGTCAGCTAATAACGATAGAAATATAAAATGTGATAATGTTGGAGTCCTAACAGCCTGATTTGGAGGAAAATTGTAGATAGGAAGTTAGTAATGATGTAAATTTTTCATGTAGTACTATCATATCCTGTACACCCCCTTGAGGGTACATGGCAGGAATTTGATGATGATGATCATATAATCCATTCATCTATCAGTGGCTCTAACAAGCACTTAAGCACCCACGGCCTTCCAAATATCTTGGATTTTCTAACCATAACACGAAGATAAGGCGGTTACCCTATGCTTCTAAGTATTCTTGTCTGTAAATTGCACGTGTTCTATTCTACTGGCCAGTTTTCCTGTTCTGAGGGCTGAAAAATCAGAGTTTCCGATAGAAAAAACCCCCTTTACCTTCATACGAGACCAGCAAACTTATCTTTAGTCAAAAGAGACCAGATAAAGGTTCCTTATGTCATGAACGGGAATCGAACCCAGGTCTTTCCTACCCACAGCTTGATCTATAACGATTGAGCTATGGAGGCTGTAACTCATATAATACTAAATATTAAAAAAAACCTAATCAAATAGAACTTGTTGCAAACAATGTCAACACATATCAATATATTATATTACAGTAGTCTAAATATATACTAAATAACAATCTAAAATGTACTAAACCTACCACAATTTATAAAGAAATATGATTATTTTATAACACAATTTTATTTTATTGCTTTCTTTCTTTTCTTTTTTTTTTTTTTTTTTAACACTCTTATCCCCAGTCTCTGAATATATGTCATACTCACAAATATTCCAAGGAAAAAAAATGTTCTCCAATGCCTGTATAATCTGTTCTTAAGCATAGGTAACTGCAAATGGAGATGGATTTTTCTCTTGCAAAATTTTGGTTTTGCATTCTCAACTGAGAATGTAAATAAATGACCATTCAAACTGCAGCACTTTTATACAAGATTTGTGTACTTAAAATCAAATGATATGGTAGACAAGATGCATTAAATAAATGAATTTAGTTCAAAATACTGAAATAAAGCAATGGGTATTTGTCAGATGCAATTTTTACAAAAGCAAAAATCAGAATTTTGAGGAGTATTTCCATCTGAGACTACTTAATATGTGTAAGAACACATCAAGACATCTGATAGTTTCTCATCTCCTATTATATCTTGGTCATATTACAACTGGCTAACAAATGGTTTTCTGCTTCCAAAAGATAATCTCTCAAAAAATTCAAATAATGAATGTATACTTCTTCAACTAGACATAATAAAATATTATGTGCATCTTAAGTAAATGCTATTTAAGATATTTTACTACATTAGAAATAAATATTAGTTTAAGCAAAATGCATGTAATTTGCAAACTAGAATATGAACTCGATTTCACTAAATATTTTTGGAAAGAGCATTCTTTATCTTTAAAAGTTCTGGGTAAGTATTTTTAAAAAATACATTCAAACCATCATGAGGAAGAAGAATTAAGGAATATTTGAAAATAAATTATTTAGCAATAGAAATACCAGCTTGAAATTGATTTTTATCATCTGCTTCAAGGCTTTGAAACCCCACTCTCCTTTATCTCCTCCTTCTAAGTCCAGCACCTAAAAATAAAAGAAAGCTATCAGGAGTAAAACTAGCAAACAAACAAATATAGTGAATTTTAATGAAAACTTTTATAAATATTTCAAATAAGATCCTTCACAGCTGGGTTGGTATCGATGATTCCTATAAACTGGAGATATCTGGGTTCAAATCCCATTTAAAATGCATAGGACTTTTCAACTGAGAGTGAGTTAGGCCAGTCTCACAAGAAGGTGGTGGTTTTTTTTTTTTTTTTTTTTTTTTGCTCCTGCAAAACGGGCAACTAGCCAAAAGACACACAATTTACAGATGCAACAGACAGTGCAGATAGGATTGACCAACCTATCCTAAACAGTATAATCACATAAGGTACTTAGCCATGATAGGCAATTGAGACTAACATAAATGAAATGGAAGGGGATATTTCAAATACTTTTACAAAAAAACATTATACCGTATTTATCGATAGATAACGCACACGTTATCTATATAAAAAAGTCTAAATTTGTTAAAAATGAACATGTGCGGTATACATTTGAAAGGTATGAGAGATAAATCAAATGTAATAACAAAACTAAGGTAGAAGTATTACTTAATATTTATTGAATACCATTCAAATCCAAAAAATTCTTCATCAGACTCAATATTGAAAGAATCAATTGCGTTAAAAATTTCGTTTGGTATTTCTTCAGCTTCATAATCATTGCCACCGGACCCACTGCATTCCCTTGTGCTTTAATGAAACCATTTCTAACACAGTTTTCACTTACAGCAGCCCAACTTTCTACAATCCACGTAACTATATCTGTATATGACGTTTTTTCTTTTCATCTGCCCTGTTTTGTTATATTCATGGATGCCATTCATCATCCAGTCTTCCCACTTAGCCCCCAAATTGTCTTTGAATGGTTTATTTACTGCAAGATCTAGGGGTTGGAGTTTTTTTTTTTTTTTTTTTTTTTTTGTATCTCAAAGTTTCTCGATACTTTATTTTCATATAAATACAAGAGGAACTCATCCACAGTCAGTCAGTCGTGAACATTGTGATATTCACGTATAAGCGCACGCAGGTTCGTTGCGTTAGCTATAGCCCATTGTGGTTTTATATTGCCAGATTTTTTTCATTAGTGTGAAACATTATCAGTGGATAATAATCGTTACATGGCCATTTTGGATCATTTTTTGGGTTCACCTTCTATTACTATGACATCTACGAGTAAAATGCGTAAATCAAGTGATTCTTGTCAGGTTTTTAATGAAAAGTTGACCAATTTACACTTTTTGTGCCGATGGACGATAGGCCAGTGTGTTTAATTTGTCGTGAGTCAGTGTCAGTATCAAAAGAATACAATATAAATTGACACTGAAACAAAGCATGCGTGCAATTTCGATCACCTTCAAGGACAGCTTCGTGTCGACAAAGTGAACCATCTCCAAATTGATTTAAAATGCCAGCAGGGTACGTTTGAAAGGCAGAGGGAAGAGAGCGAAGCATGCGTCAAAGCAAGTTATGTAATAGCTGAAAAAATTGCTAAAAAAAATCAAAAGCCTTCTTGGAAGGCGAGTTTGTGAAAGAGTGTCTCATCACTGCTGGGGAAATTCTGTGCCCAAATAATAAGGAAGTGTTTAAAAAACTGAGTTTGTCTGGGGTAACTGTAGCATGAAGTGTCGAAGAACTTGCCAATGACATTGAAGGAACTTTAAAAAAATGGTCGTCCGAATTTACATCATATTAACTTGCTTTAGATGAGAGCACATATGTGAAGGATACAGTACAACTGGCTATCTTTGTCTGTGGCATTGATCAACAATTCACTGTGACAGAAGAACTGCTAGTGCTCGTACCTATGAAGGGAACGACAAAAGGACTGATATTCTTGAAGCCCCCAAGAAAAGGTCCAGCGTTTCGACCTCAGCTTAACCAACCTGGAGGGTGTGTAACTGATGGTGCCCCTGCTATGGTGGGAAAGAAAGAAGGGTTTGTTGCGTTGCTACAGAAAGAACCGGAACTAGAAGAAAAAGATTTCGTCCATCACCACTGTTTAATCTACCAGGAGAATTTGTCGACGAAAACTATTGGATTTGAGAATGTCATGAAAGTTATTGTGACTGTTGTCAACATTATTAAAGCAAGAGGATTGAATCATCGTCAATTCCAAGAGTTTTTGACCCGAGAGTGCGAGAGCGGATCACGGCAATGTGCATTGGTTGAGCAGAGGGAAGGTTCTTAAAAGTCTTTGACTTAAGGAGCGAAATACAGCAGTTCGTGCAAACCAAGGGGAAGCTGATTGCGGAATTCAATGATCCGAAGCAGATGACAGACTTTGCCATTGTGACCGACATCTCGTTGCATATGAATGACCTAAACATGCGGCTACAATCCAAAGATCAACTGGTGCACACTATGTTTGATCAAATCAAACATAGTGTGCAAAAAAATACTTAACTCATTTTCAGCTTCTCGCTAAGTCCAACTCTTCGTCTCTTGATGAATACGCTACAATATTAGCAGTGTTGTGAAGTGAGTTCGAAGAGAGATTTAGTGATTTTCGTAACCAATAGTCCTCTTTAGATTTATTTTCAATGTCATTCAGTGTCAACTCTGCTGAAATGCCAGGCTCAGTACAAATCGAGCTGCATAAACTCCAAAACTCTTCTTTGACAGAAAAATTATTCAATGTGCACTTGCTTACATTTTACAAAGACTACATTTCTATGGACACATTCCCTAATCTTTGCCGGCATGCTTTGAAGATGTGTGCTTTGTTAGGAAGCACATACTTATGTGAGCAGTTCTTCTCCAGAATGAAGCATGTGAAGTCGAAAACAAGAACTTAGATTACTGACCAACATCTCAAGAATAATCTGCGCATAGTGACTTCAACATCGACAAGCTGGTCAAGGAAAAGCATTGTCAAGTTTCTCATTGACATTGTAAAAAATGAATGTTTTCTTCATTAAATTATCTTTTTTCAAGTATTGATTGTATTTACTTATCATGAACCTGACTCCTACCTACGTTCTTTAAGCTGAGTTTGTTTATTTTTATAGGATTTTATGTAAAGTATCAAATGCACAGTGTTACTTGTGAATCTGGAAAGCATCTTACAATTCTAAATACAGCAGTATAGCTTAGTGGCCCGTAGGCGTCATTGAAATTTTTAATGCAGCCTGCACCGTCTGAAAGGTTGAAGACAACTGTGTTAAGACATGAGCAGTAGTTGCTCATCATGATTTTAAAAATCAACTACTTACCAAACATGCTTCTCTTCTTCCTCTTCCATTTGTCTAATTTTGTGGGGTTAGCCTTGCTCTTAATATATTCTCCAATATCTACACCCTTCTAGCCTTTTCTTCTCCCTAAATTCCTGTCTATTTGCCTATACATGGCAGTAATATGCCATAAGGTTCTGCAACCTTTAGTGTGGTAGAATGATTTTTTAAAAAAAAATCTTTCTTACTCACGTAGTACCTGCATGCACATATCTTTAACTGTGTATCATTCACTGTACATCAATACTAAAGGAAAGAAAAGTGATTTGTTCAGCACATGCATTTGGATCATGACAGGGAGTAACCAGTCATCTGACCAGTGGAAAAGCATTCTGCAAAAAAGGAAAGCTTAGATGAGATCTTTAGCCAGAGGAAAATTGATGTCAATGGCATACTTGAAAGAAATGATAAAGAAAATGTCAAGAATGTTAGAACAATGGTGAACATTATCTGGTGGTAAGTGAATGGTTTGAACTATGTCAGTGCTATTATAAATATTCTAACATCACTTCATGCTTGGTCAGTGGAATTAGAAAAGGGAAGTGTTGAAATTGTGAACTTAAAATACACAAGGAAGATTAGCTCTCAGTGTCTGTGCAGCTGAACAGCAGAAAATCAATTTTCAGGAATAAAAATTCAGAGATCAGAACAATTTAAGGCAGAGTGCAACAGACATCAATGAAATAAAATCAATAAAATGATGGCAGAAATTCTGAGCCAGATAAGAAGAGAAAAGAAGAATTCTAAATTTGGCATTTGTTTCTCAGAAATGGTGGAGTGCACCAAAAACACAACTACCAGAAGTCATGCCAACTTTCCTCTTCCTCCTCACACGAAGTTACCTGTTATTATAATTATTTATGATGTTTTTTACTGGGAGCCTCTGTAGCTCAATCAGTGTAGACAAAGCCATTTGGATGGAAAGACCTGGCTCGATTCCCATCCATAATGTGAGGAACCTTTATCTGGTCTCTTTTAATGAAAGGTGGATTATGGAGGTAGGGTGTTTTTTTTCACCCGGAAATTTGGGTTTTTCATCCCCCAGAACACACGTGGATTTACAGTCATGAATACCTTAGGGGATGCGGCAAGAAGTGACAAACCGGTTGCATTAAATCCATCGTAAGTCTCTCATTAGGGGACTCTACCCATCCTTATGGGATGGACAAGATGAATCAATTAATCATACAGGTATTATTACTGAGTGTATGAGTACTATAATTACTAGCAAACAGTAATGCCAGCAGATCGCAAGTTTTTCAGTGGTGGTGAAGCAAAATAGAAGCATGCAGTGTATCTGACTGACTTATGTCTCCTGTGGTGAGCAAACTAGTTTCCTGGGCATACCATGGTTTATATGGTATCCTCCTTGTATATCACTATACTTCGAATCCCAGGTACAATCAGACAGGATAACTAGCAAAAAGGATTATATGCCAGTTGGCTAGGAAGCCTGATTTATCATCATCAGGATCAGTACCATGTATTATTATATTGCATCCAGGCTATGGAACTGCTTAACTCCCAAATGGAAAAAATCTTTGGTGGACTCCACTGTATGTCTGACATATTTTTTGAAAGTTATTACTTGCACTGCATTGCAATTAGGAAGAGGAGGGAGAAGAAAATAAAAGTCAAAAATCTAATCTGGAGAACAAATAGGGCATCAGCAACTTGAATCTGCAATAAAAAAGGTGTTGGTGATGTTCAGGCAATAAATATTACATACCATCTAGATGGCAGTCAGTCTCAAAGACACAAAGACAATGGTCTCTGGAGAATCAACATGAGTTACATTAACTTTATAAACCCACAATATCCAGTGTAATCAAGTTCAAAAAGTTGCAGTGGGTAGGATATGTTTATCATATGGAAAACAACAATATTCTCATGAAGACAATCAATAGTAAAATTATTGGTAAACCTAAAGGAAAACCTAGGATATGGATAGACACCGTCAATATATCAACATCATATTAGAAGTCCAAACTGAGGAATAAGGGAAAACAGCAAGAGTTAGATGGATATAATAACGGAACTTACCAACATGAAATTACAAGTATTGAAAGAAAAGATGAGAAGTGAAACAAGACAACTGAGAGCGAGATAGAAAGCATATG
The DNA here is from genome assembly GCF_054136105.1 of Typopeltis vanoorti. Lineage (NCBI taxonomy): Eukaryota > Metazoa > Arthropoda > Arachnida > Uropygi > Thelyphonidae > Typopeltis > Typopeltis vanoorti. The sequence goes on along the minus strand of NC_143564.1, from coordinate 86,904,047 downwards.
TCCACAAAGTTACCAAAAGTCAGAAATGACTGGATAGCATATAACACAAAGCAACAAGGAAGAAAACATTTATAACCAACCAGACTGGGATTTATTGTTTTTTGTCTATCCTACCTACAAAGAGGTTGTAAAGTCATTTTACATCAGTACTTTGGGTGTGCCAAGAGTTAGATATCCTGGAAATCCTGTTCTTAAAGCCAAAAATAGCACAGAACTGACTTCGCTGTCATTTGTTCGTGTAACCATTCTGTTCAAATCAGTCTGCAAGGATTCTGTATCAGCTGTATTACTTATCACTCTCCCTAACTTAACATTAACAAATAACTGAATATCACATTAAAGACCTTACACAATTTCATTAATATACATGTTAAACAACAATGATCTAAGGTATATCACTCATCATCTTCCTCTTCAAACTCAGCACCACCACCATACATCACCTTCTGATACCTGTCAGTCAATCACTCAATCTAAGTCTAGTTTATTTTTTACAAATCCACTCCTTTAAATTTATATAACAATCTCCAATGTAGAAGCCTATCAAATGCCCTGGCAAAACCAAGTATTGCACATTTTTGCAAAGGCATTTGACTTGCTTATAATCTTTTCACTAGACCTACCAATGCTAAGAACTCCATCTTTATTCCTGATTCCTCTAATATTAGTATATATGCATGACAACGTACCACCAGACTAATGACTTGAATCTTGAACCATATTTCCCTTCCTAATTCCACAGTTAACACTTTTCTTTCCTGACATAACTAGTCCTGCATTTGCCAGTCATCCTTAACACTATCATTCTCTCTCTCTCTCTCTCTCACTTTGTTTGCCATTATGCTCACAATTTTTGCCACTTAATTTAATGCAGGAATCCATGCTTTCACCCATCCAGACATATTGAGCTTTTCACCAACAAGTCACATTTATTCTTTCAGTGAACAATAATTTCTGTTGATACCAACATTTGTTCATGCCAACATTTGAACATGCAATCTTGCATGTATAAATCTTTACAACCACCAAAGTCATCCATACATCTACATGGACACTTTCTTCTGCAGATTTACTTTCTGATTCATTTGTAATTGAAATTCTCTTCCTCCTCAGGTTATTCCTATCATACCATGGCAACAGACCAATTATCTTTACTCTTTTCCTTTTCGCCTCACTCAACTCTTTCATATAATATTTCATAATATTTCATACTTTTCTCCTTTCAAAACATTTGTTTCGTTATGCTTTCTCATAATATTTCATACTTTTCTTCTTTCAAAACATTTGTTTTGGCAGCACAATCAAGCCATCCACTCATTTTACTTACTGCTTTAGCAAACTGTTCGATGCTATTGCTTTACAAATCTTCATGCCCAGGAAACACACACACACACACTTTTGTTTCTTGCTCTTCCAGTATGTCTCTGATTGTAGCATCGCTACATATCACTATCCCGTCCATTTGTTTTTTTGTCCTGTTCTTCACGTGTTTCATCCATCTCCTTTCCTGCTATTTGCTAAATGCTTTTCTAGCCTATCCAACTCTCAAGATGGTATTATGTTGCTTTCTTCAAAGCCTCAAAATTTCCATAACCAAACTCTTCTTATCCTATTTCTTTCACACACACATCTCTTCATATGACTATCAACATCTTGCATTCTAAAATCTCCATTCTAGCACACATTCCACTTAGCACAAGTCACTACCTGCTAAGTCATCTCATTTGCTTCTTCATTTAAATTTATCCACATTCAACATTTCACGCTGGTCAATATACCTAATCATCAGATATTTCTGGCAAATTCTTACATACCGTTGTCTTCTATTTCCCATGAACTATTCACTTTCAATAATTCATATGATCCACACAATACACTGAAAAAATTTAAGTCAAAGGACCTGCTAACTCCACTGTTATACCTCATACATGCTTTATGAGGTATAACAACAGAGGGAGCAAGTCCTTGACCATATTCGAGACTTCAGATGTTTTTTTTTTTTTCATGCAGTTCTTCCTGTCTATCCATTGTAGGCCCACTTGCAGGAACAAGGAACTCTACACACACACACACACACACACACACACACACCAGGAACTGAGAGAGGATGGATAAACAATTCCATTCCCAAAATATGGAAGACACTAATACTTCAAGATCCCAGTTTACATCCTAGGCAGCTGAAAAGTGCCCACAGAACTGTCCTACCTAGTTTGGACTCTAGTCTTTCATCCACGGTTTTACTTAGTTTTGTATTGCCTTTGCATGTGTGCAACATGTCTCATATTATACCCCCCCCCATGATGATATCTCTCTGAGATGAAATATTGGAAGAATTAAATATTATTTTTAATCCTTCCTCAGTGCTGTTTTGTTCAATTAAACTTCTAATGAATTTCTCCTAGCACTTAAGCCTTAATGCACAGATACTGATTATTCATGGTGAAAATGTAGTATGCAAGGCAAAACAATATGGTAAGTTGAAACTTCAATTGCCAAAACAATTAAATTGGGTGACCTATATCAAAAGATGTCAGGATAATGGAATATTACCGAATTGTATCAAATTAAAAATCAAGTACCGATCGAAAAAAGGCCTCCATATTTACAAGAGTGCCAGTTTTGTTTGGCTATATGAACAGACTGCTTCTATGCACATAGTTCTTGCTGCTACCAAGAACATTAGATCATTACAGTCTGAGATCTTAGCAATTCTGAAAGCTAAACTCTATACCATTCTTTTCATATTTCCAAAGCCTCTGCTCAAAAAGAATTCTTGAAAACAAAAATAAACATATCAAAAAGTACAGCAGTCTTTGGGATTCTAAACTCATGCCTCAAGTTCAACCTCTTCATACAGTAGTTAACCCGTTGTTAAAAAGTTTTAATGAAGCTGATGTTAATTTCCATGCAAGTTCTTGGACCAAATGTCCAACATTGAATGATGCCTACGAAAGTCAGATTGTGTACAAGAGAAATCGATGTTTTCTAAATATCAGAATAGTCTGGAATTAATCATCTTCTCAATGTCTTAAAGACGGCTGGTCAGAGCAATAGGTTGATAACTGTTTGCTTTTTTTTTTTTGCGTCATTTTCTGGTTTCGAAATGGCAACGGCAAATGACTTATGCCAAGAATCTGAAAAATTCTCCATAAGTATTCTGTTATATGAGGGAGGTCTGAAACATTCTCGGCCTCGACCAAAGATAGCAACTATCGGCAATTTTTTTTTTTTTTCCAAGTTGGTACATCTGTCATAAGCATCCATGTGAAATTGCAAGTCATTCTATCAAGTAGTTTGTTTTATGCAGCTATAAAACAAACTACTTGATAGAATCTGAAGCAAAAGTGTTGTCTGTATCCCTTGAAATGGATAAAATTGAGTATCGTGTGGTTATAAACCTTGTAAAAGAAGGTTTAACTCCAAAAGAAATTCATTTGAAGTTCATAAAAGTTTATGAGCACTTTTCTCCTTCGTTTTTTGACAATTAAGAAATGTGCTGCCGAGTTTAAACATGGCCATACCAGCCTTGAAGATGATCCACATGAAGGACGGCCAAAAAGTAACACGAGAAATCACTGATCAAGTGCACGATATGGTATTGGATGACCAGCGAGTCAAAGTGTATGAAATTTCTGAGACTACAGGCATTTCAAAAGAACATGTAGGATATAGTTTGCATGAAGAATTGCAAATGAAAACTCTTTGCCCAAGATGGGTGCCACACTTGCTCACAGCAGATCAAAAATGCACTTGCATGAAAATCTCTGAACAGTGCATAGAGCGTTTTAACGAGAATAAAACTGATTTTGTGCATCAATGGGACTATAGATGAGACTTGGATTCACCATTACACACTGGAATCCAAACAGCAGTCAAAACAGTGGACAGAAGCCGGTTGTTCAGCGTCAAAGACAAAGTCGGTTCCGTCAGTAGGAAAGGTCATGGCATTGGTGTTTTGGAATGCTAAAGGCATTTTGTTTATTAATTATCTTGAAAAGGGGTAAAACAATAACCAGAGAATATCATTCCAATCTTTTAACCAGACTAGACGAAAAAATTCGTGAGAAAAGACCCAGTTTGCAGAAGAAAAAAAATCATCTTTCATCAGGACAATGCACCCGCCCACAAAGGTGTTTTGGCAATGGGAAAATTAAGGGATCTGCACTATGAATTATTGGAACATCCACCCTATTCGCCAGATTTGGCTCCTTCTGACTTTTCTCTTCCCAAAACTAAAACTCTTCCTCGCTGGTCAGTGTTTTACTTCGAATCAAGAGGTAATTGCAGCTGTAGAGGGGTATTTTGCAGATCTTACTGAGAACCACTACAGGGACGGGATAATGGCGCTGGAATAAATGCATTAGTTGTAAGAAAGATTATGTTGAAAAATAAAAATAATTTTGAAATTATAAATTCTTCATTGTTAGGCCGAGAACTTTTCAGACCGCCCTCGTATATTAAGAGAAGAAGATTGACAGAAGATGAGGGACGATGTTTTGTCATCAGGACCTACTGCAATGAGGTGAGACAGTAAATGAAGTCTTTTTAGTTCCTCCTTTAAGAATGGTTGATTCAGCTCTAGCCCATTGATAGAAAAGTTTAGCAACTGTGTCTCTTGATGCACTTTCAATATTAAAAAATTCAAGGTGGATATGTTGCTGAGATATTTTACTAGTATATGGAATAACCCCAAAGTGTCTGGAATAGCCTTAAGATCAGCTATAACACATCCATTATGTTCCAAGGTAGACAAATGGTGCATTCTATATCTACCTTTCATTTTTTGGATTTTATCCCATACAATTTTTTGCAATGGTTTTTTGACTAAGTGATGATGTAAATTGGATCCAAGATTGTGTTTGACTCTGAAGTCTCTCATAATGTGCTTGGGATCAAGAATATTCTCAAACTATTAGATTTGACATGGTAGGATATTTACGAAATATACTCCGCATTCTCTCTATCTCTGTCTTGATCTTTTTTGGCTTGGCACACTGGGTTTCACCAAGGATTTGGACAAAGTGGAAAAAATCAACATAATGGTTTTGGAAATGCAACTGTTACTGACTGGACAATACAATACCTGATACACTTCACTGATAGATGTTTGACTGATTGCTTCTGCATTTGAGTACTGCAAGATGGGAAAACGTACTCCAGCCATCCTGGTCTTTTTTCTTTTTTTTTTCCCACATGGGCATCTGTGTAGGAGAACACAGTTCCTGTGAAGACAGTGCAAATGACAAGAAAATTATTGTTTCCATGTAAGTTCTCAACATCCCACATAGGTAGTAAAAAATCGCAGGGAGGCAGACTAAGTTATATTGAAGAATACAAGCAGGCAGGCATATTGAAGAAGGTACAGCCTCTATTATTGAGAAGGGAGAAGTCATGATTGCAGAGCTTTTACTCAATGATACAACATCATCTGTTCATGTTAGAAGTACCACACAGTGTTGTGTCCATTAAAGTCACCCATGACAAGTATGGACTGAAGCAGTTGCAATATAAGATTATTAAGCTTGTTTTCATTTAACTCATAACCCAATGGTAAATAAATGACATACTGTAACAAGAAATAACATGGATATGCAAATCACTACTAATTCCAGAGCAGTATTAAACTGGGCATGATGGAAAGGAGTATGACTGTCCACTAAGATAGTTATTCCACCATGAGTAGGACCATCTCCTGTCCTTGTGAAGAACAGCTGCAGACAGAAACAGAATGATTTGCATTTCAGCAATCTTGATGTCAATATTTTGGTGAAAGCAATGACAGTTCTACTGTAAAATTTTTCCTATTATTTTAGCTTTAAAGACGTCTGAATTCCAAGAGGTTGAGGGCTTATTTTTGTTAGACTTCAAAAATCAAATCAACTAATGTCTTTTATTCGCTTATAGGGAGTAGGTGAGGCCTTTATACCCAATCTAGCTTTTTTTTTTTCTTTTTTTTTTTTGGAGACTGGATGGGCAGTTCAATCTCCACCGGTAGCCAATCAGAAATAGCTGGCTCATGTCTATCACTAATTATAGGCAGTCACCAATGAAGAGGCTGGCAAATAAGTGCTGCCATCTCTTGGTACCTAACCCTAACAGGATAGGTTACTGTCTAAAATGTGGGTACTACGGTCTATTTTCTCGAGTTTAGGAAACAAAAAACCCGAGTTACCAGGAGAAAACATCCGTTTGCCCATGCCAGAGATCGACTAACTCAGGAACTGGTCGAAAATAGGCTTACTAAAAGTTTCTCCAGTCGGTGACTAGACTTGAACCTAAGTAATTTCGAGCAACCAAGCAATCCACTTCGGTTGAGCTACACAGGCCTTCTTTGTTAGACTTATATTTCTCTATTGATTTCAAGAAACATGGATGGCCAGTGCCCATCTCTTACTCTGGAAAAATGTTTAATGCATCATCCTTTAGACATTTTTAGGAGAACTGATAATTTGGTAAGTTTGATTTACATTCAGTTGGATACAGAAGTATTCAATTTTTCTATGGGGGTGTGAAGTGGTCTATCTTTCAGTTATACGCTTTCCATAATTTTCTTGACAAGTGGGTTCTCATCAAATGGGATAATTTTTGGAGCTGTTTCAGCAGTGAGAATGCAGTCATGAGACTGACATGCTCCACAGAGAAGCACTCACAATCATGAAGTTCAGGTAGGGCAAAATTATCAGATGGTGGAATAAACAAGAGTTTGGGTTCCTGTTGATATTTTCTTAAATTACACCATCTCAGCATAAGAGGATTTCAGGATAGGTGTGGTGATGGCTAGCTTCATCTTTGAATCCTGATATATTTTGTTCTGTTTTTATCTTTTGAATTTCTTTTTCATCCTTCCACCTCTGATATGCACAGGAGTAGGCTGGATGATCTCCCTGACAGTTAGCACATTTAGCTTTCTTTGCAGAGAAAGATTCAGTATCATGCTCTTTACTACCACATCAGGCACAAGTGGAAGAATCAAGACAGGTAAGTTCAGGCATGCTAATATTTCTGAAATTTAAAGCATCTCAATGGATAAGGGATGTACAGCCTAATAGGGCAGTCAAGGTATCCACTTTTACAGATGTTGAAGAATTAGATGAATCAAAAGTAAGGATGATGTTCCAGATCAGAAACACGTAACCATTCCTACATATGAGACATGTCACTCTCTAATCTTAAAGCTCTGAACCTTCCTCATCTGGAATATAAAAAGAGACTGCCTTCTGATATGATCACTTCTCTCGAAGTGTCTAATGTTTTATGAAACTGGTATTCCACCCATTGATGCTGCTTTCAGTAGTTTTCTGAGTGTTGCTGACTTGATGTTTCCACGAGGGTATCACCTGAACGTAGTTTCTTACTGTTTTGGAAGATCCTGTCAGGTAAAATGTAGGTAACAGTAAAAATAGGTAAAATTTTACATATTGCATTTTATTGTTGCATGGATAATGAGAAAAACTAGGGCATTTATGCTGTTGTCAAATGTCTTTTGTTTGTTATTTCTGATATCAAAAGATGTATCTACCATATCAGTATTTGGTTGGAGCCTTGTGATGAACTCTGAAAAATTTGAGAATGAAGAATTCGTGCTCCAGGGTTTTTTGTTTTGTTCAGTATCAGTGTTCCCCCACCCACCACAAAATCGCACATGGATGCTCACTAACCAGCAATATAATGTCCTTAGAAGTGAAATGCCAGGGTTATCCTAGACACTATACCAGCACCACAGGAAGCCTTGGGCCTGTCTCTGTACCATGGGGTAGGAGACTTATTGCAACAATACCACTGACCCTTGCAGGCAAGCCTAGTAGTTGATTGATCCTAACAAGGCCATCCAGGACTGCTCATTCTTGCTGAAACCAAAGTAGTGCAAGACTACCAGATCCCATTTCAGGATGTCCACGGATTGCACCATGAACATGGTAGCAGGATGGTGGTCTGGAACACAAGATAGTAAAAACATTTGGGAGAAGTAGAGTAAAGAAGAGTAAAGAAAAAGAGGGAGAATGGAAAGAGCCAGTACCATCACCAGGAGGTCCACTCCACCACAGACAGGTGCCCCACAAGGAGAGAGGGAATGAAATTGCATAAGTGTATGAATAGTATGTGGAAGTAATAGAAGCCTGAGGCTGTTAAAATTAGAGACATCATAAAAACTGATGCTAAAGCAAAAAAGTCCCAACATGTTTAACATTGGAGAAAACGTGGATGAATTAAATTTGCATCACAAAAGAATGAGCAATGAAGAACTTATCATTCTGAATGAGAGCAACAAAAGGAACTTAGTTAAAGAAGACAGCTATTAAGATTATAATTCTAAGGAGGCTATGCTTAGAAGAACATTCATTCCCACCAGTGATTGTTTAAAGCTGCTACACTACTTCTACTTTGCACCTGACATCTGGGGGTGAAGCTCTAAACAAGAAGAAAACATCCTAAAATGTTATAAGTCTACAATAAAAATTGAAGATTTTAATTTGAACGCCCATCATGAAGTTTCTTAAAAATAACCATGAGCTGAAAGTCATGTAACATCTATGAAGCTTCAGTGCAGCTACCTCCATTTCTGCATAATAGAAATTATGCAGAAATGGAGATGGCTGTACTTTATACTACAATAGGACAGTTAATCTCTTATCTTCCATATGATGATTCCAGTGTTGGCTGATAAGAATTTCTATGACTCTAACACTGGGATTAGTGTGGAAGAAGCAGAGAGAAAAAAACAAGTTTCCAGGAGGACAAAATTATGCCACCTTCATATGAGTCAGAATGACTCACCTTTATTTCAAAAGTTCTCAAAGTGAATGTGATTTCAAATCCAGATTTTTCTAATCAAAGAACACTGCCATTGCCAAGCAAGTTATGGAGACTCTTCTCAGCAATAAAACTATGTGCTTAAAAAGTTAACTGTATGTTAATTTTTTACTAAAAAAATAAATAAATAAATGCAATCTCAGGAATTTCTGTTTATCTTTATTATGTTAAGATTTACAACCATTCCACGGTCAGCATCAATTCAGCCAATCTTAGCTCTCTTATAGTACAATATCGTTTATTGTCCAACCACAGATCCAAAACCCTCAGCTGGCAATGTGCCAAGAAGAATCAATTCATGTTGAAGGGGAGAAAAGAATAAGGCAATGTACGAATTTGTTACCAACACATGAAATCAAATGCTTTATTGTAAAAGTTTCAAACTGTTGTACAAATAAAATATTTACCACTTTAAAAACTTCTTCATGTAGCTTCCTCGGTGAGAGGGTGCAGCACTCTCTGTTGGAGGCTTTCCTTTTTGTTTCTGCATAGCCATGTGATCCTGTCCATGATCTTATATCTTCAAGCCATGTCCTTCATTTTCTGCATCTTGATCTTTTTCCCATAATTTTTCCTTCTAAAACTGTTAGTATCCTCTGTCCTGCTGAACCTCATCTTTCTCTGGATCATTTCCTGTAATAAAGATCTCTGTGTTATCATTCTTTGTAGGACATCTGTATTTGTCACATGTTCTGTCCATGAGATTTTCAGAGCTTTCCTATAGCACCACATTTCAAAGGCCATTATCTGTTGTCTTACTCTCTTCTTGAATATCCAGATCTCACTTCCATATGTGAAAACTGGCCACACTAATGTTCTTATCAATTTTCTTGGTCTCGATACACACACCACTTCTGAGCAGATCTTTATTTTTCCAGAAGGCATCTTTAGCTATGGCTGTTCTTATTTTTATTTCTTTATCTTGCTTTCCATCTGCAGTAAAGTAAGTGCCTAAATATTTGTATTCTGTTGTATGTTCAATTTTCATATCGTTTATGAATATATCTGGCTCGGATCTGTTTTCTTTTGAGATTTTCATAAATTTGGTCTTTTTTGCATTTATATTAATCCAAATTCTTTACGTTCTTCAATTAGTAGCTGCAGTAATTTGATTAATTTATTTTGGTTTTCTGCTATTAGAATGGTATCATCAGCATATCTAAGATTGTTGTATTTTATACCATTGATACTAATTCCTATTTTTTGTTTTTCATTACTGTCTCACTATAGATATTAAATAGATTTGGTGAAAAGATACAACCTTGTCTAACGCCTCTTTTTATTTTCACTACAGAAGCCTCAGAGTTAAACAGCTGCATTTTCTGTTTGGTGTAAATCATTTAAAAACTAGAATTTTCATAAAAGAAAAGCTAATTTTCCAATGTATAAAAATAAACACTCATCCGCATTGATTACCCTATTATCAGAATGGATTCGCCTTCTTCTGATATGCACAGAAGGGTCAAGCAATCTCGCATCTATGGTCGCACAGTAATGATATATTAGAATCTTGTAATATTATAACAAAAATTAAAACAAATAGCAAACCTTTTGAAAACTAGCTAATGCTGCCTTAGGATCATCTTCTTTTAAGGCCTTTGAGTTATAATATTGATTTTCCAGGTCCACGTCTGGTTCTGAGTTGCTATCCTCAGAATATTCCTACCAAAAATAATTAACTTTAAAGGTACAGCATAGAAATTAAGTTCATATACTAAAAGATTATTTCAATAAATTTCTGTTGTAATTTTAAAATATTAATTTATTAAGAGGAAAACACAGAACCAAACACATTACTATTATTCGTATCAATTCTTAGACATCTTTATATACATATATATCAAGTGAAAAACCAAAAGTTCACAATATCTCTTACTAAGATATGTGAGATATATTTTTAAAGAAAAGGGAGAAATATCAAAAATAATGCAAGAAACTAACACATCACGTTAGAATCATGACTGTACATTAGCAAAGGATTACCGAATCCACAAACCTAGATCTGCAGAGAATTAAGTTTCTAGATTACCAAGCACAATATTTTTTCACTTCAAGATAAAGCTGCTGATCAACTTACACTGCCTGTGAAAGTTTTTATAAATTAGCTACTTATTTTTGGAAACTTAAATTTACTCCAAAAACCATATAAAAATTTTCCAATGACATTTTTGAAAAATATTTAAATTATTAAAAACAATCAGCTAATGCCTTTTGCTATAATAGGGAGTAGGAGAGGCTGTTTTAGCCCTATCTAACTTTTGGAGACCGAGTGGGCAGTTCAATCTCCACCACCAGCTAATCAGAGATAGCTGACCCAAGACTACTTCTACTATGCGTTATTCCCACTTCCCATGCAGGGTCCGCGTGTTACTTTAGATGCGACTTCTTGTTAGTACTACTCCCAACCGACCCGTCGTCTGGTCTGCTGCTGGGGAGGGAGGATATATTTTTGTCTGTAGAGGCGTATGTTCATGGGGCTGGTCCCTACTGACCGTGCCCGAGACCGGCTAACTTGGCTATGCCTGAGGAAGATCCTCAAATTCCTCACATCTACAACGGGAATCGAACCTGGGACACTCCTTCCCAAGGCATATGGTTGCGAAGCGCAAAGCCACTAGGCTAACAGCATGGTTATAGCTGACCCAAGACTATCACTAATTATAAGAGGCATCTGATAAAGAGATCACTGACGAGTATCACCATCTCATGGTCCCTAACATGATATTATTGTCTGAAATAGTGAGAGTTCTATGGTCAATTATCTTGAATTGACCATAGAAACAGGCAAAAAAAAAAAAAAAAAAAATACTTGCCCATGCCAGAGATCAACTAACTCGGGAACCATTCAAACTATCCACAAACCTAGATCTACAGAGAATTAAGTTTCTAGATTACCAAACACAAATATCTTTTCACTTGAAGATAAAGCTGCTGATCAACTTTCATTGCCAGTGAAAGTTTTTATAAATTATCTAGTTTACTGTATAATGAAACTTGTGGAGCATTCATGACTAAACATACACACATAACCGTTACAGTAATAAGATTTTTTATTAAGTAAATATTTCGTCCTAAGTATCATAGGACATTGTCAGTACAGTTAATTCAAACAATACTAGAAATCACATACAGTTGGAGCACATGCTTAGAATGGAATCCTCTATGCATGCAGTAGCGTGTTAAAGAATTAAATTAAAATATATCTGGAGAGAGAAAAAAGATGAAGAACTATGTCACAGATCCAATTTGAACTGTAATGATGTGCTTACTATCCCTAAAGTCTGGGAAATTGTCATCCTAAATTGTGTAAAATAATTTATATATGTTATCTCATTTTAATGTAATTTTTTTCCCCTCTCTCTCTCTCTCTCTCCAGGATATATTTTAATTTAATTCTATAACACGCTATTGCACGCATAGAGAGATTCCATTGTAAGCATGCACCCTAACTCTATGTGATTCCTAGTACTGTTTGAATTAACTGTACTGGCAATGTCCTATGATACTTAGGACAAAATATTTACTTATTAAAAAATCTTATTACTGTGGTTACGTGCATATTTAGTCATAAATTAGTTAGTTAAATTTTAAAATGCAACTTCACTCCAAAAACCATATAAAAATTTTACAAACAAATAAGGTAATATGAAATAACTTTCTAACCAATTTTTTTTTTTTTAACTTTAAGAAAAATCAGAAGAATGTGCATATATAAAAGTCCATTCTAGGAACAAAAACTAAGGTAACAAATTATATTTTCCCCAAAGTTGATTTTGTTTTTAATGTTTTTCCCTCTATCAGTGCTTAGAAGCTCAGCAGCAGGAGGAATTTTACACCATTCATCTCCAACAGAAACTGGATCGATTTACCTTGTTCTTTGGAGGTGGTAAACATTGCCTGAGAGCTTGTTCCAAAATGTCCCATAAATGTTCTATATGATGGCCATGTTCCATGAATCACATCTGCGCATGAATGGGAGCATTATCCTGTTGAAAAGTGGCTGGTTGCACAGGACAAAAGTGTGTCAAACATGGGATGAAGATGATCACTTATGATTGAAAGATAACATACAGCATCCACTTTGCCTTCCAATACAACAAGTGGACCCAAACCATGCCATGAGAATGCGCCCCAGACCATTACAAAACCACCAAAACCTTTCACAGTTGTAAATACGCATTCTGGCTGGTAAGCTTCTTTCGACTGATGCCACACACTATTCATCCATTTGCAGCAAAAAGTATGACTATATTTATTGGACAATATTACATCCCTCCACTGTTGTGTAGTCCACTGCCTGTGATTTATGCACCATTGGATGCAATGATATACATTGACAGGAGTGATCAGACTTGTGTAAGGCAATCCAACCATGATATCCAACTCTGTGTAGTTCTCAGAGTTTTGTTGAAATGGCTTTCTTGTGACCAGTGTAGAAGTTTTCACACAACTGCTCAACAGTAACCCACCTATTTTTCGTGATACAGTGCACTAATGCTCGAACGTCTCTCTCTTGCAGTAAGCACTTTCATCCACTATTGCATATCACTAATGTTTGTCCTGTCGACTGCCATGCTGACATAACCTTAGAGAGACTGTTTATCAACTAACGTGTGCAATTTCAGCTGTTTTAGTCACAGATGCACCTGCCAGCATAACTCCAACAATCACATCTCTTTCAGTCACTGAAGTCCTCTCTAGATTCCATTCTAGCATGCAATAAATGGCGGCAGGAAATATTTTTATAGGAAAGTCTACATAGCTCAGTCAGTACAGACAAAGCCCTTTGGTTGGAAAGACTTCGGTTTAAATTCCCATTCAATAATGTGAGGAACCTTCATCTGGTCTCAAAAGAGACCTGATAATAGCTCATTTATATTATCTAACCATATATATCTCTCATAAGCCTGTGTAGCTCAGCGGATGTGGTGTTTGCACACCGCCGCGCTTGGCCGCACGAAGGAAGACTTGGTTTCGAGTCTAGTCGGTGAGTAGAGGAAATTTTTCTAAGCCTTTTTTCGACCGGTTCCCGAGTTAGTTGATCTCTGGCACGGGCAAGCAGGGTTTTTCCTCCCGGAAACTCAGGTTTTTCGTCCTGTAAACTCAAGAAAATCGACCGTAGAACCCACATTATTTCAGACATTAAATATATTGTGTTAGGGTTAGGGATTACGAGATGGCGGCACATTTGAGCCGTCTCTCTTCACTGCGTACCGCTTAATTAGTGATAGCCTTCGGCCATCTGTCTCTGATTGGGTACCAGTGGAGATTGAACTGCCCACTCAGTCTCCAAAAGTTAGATAGGGCTAAATGGCCTCGCCTACTCCCGTATACGGGAATAAAAAGGCGTTAGCTGATTTTTTTTTTTTTTTTTTTATATATCTCATATACAAGTAGCCAAAAGGTGATGCTGAAATTTTTTTGCCTTGGTTCTATTATGCATTAAGGATACAAAAATTATATACTAGGTTTTAATCCTTTACCCAAGGAAGCAAAACAATGTTTTGCACGTGAAATATATTCACATCTGAGCTACTTGTATATAGAGGCTAATGACTTCACATCACTTGACTTAGTATGTATCCCATAATGTAAAGCACACACACACCATTTAGGATGTGAAATTCTATGCATAATGGGGAGAGTCACTACCCAGACCAGTTTCACGTGTAAAACATTAAAAAAATCAGTAACATGTAAAACATTGTTTTGCTTACTTGGGTAAAGGATTAAAACCCAGTTTATAATTTCTTGGTATCTTTAATGTATAATAGAACCAAGGTAAAAAACTTTCAACTTGATATCTATCAGCCATCCATGCCAATAGTTTATAATCCAATCCCATATTCTCCAATTTATGCAACAGTATTCCATGCTATATTCTGTCAAAAGCATGAACAAAGATATATTTTATAACAGCATTATGGTATATTGGATTCTGAGACTTTTGACCAATAAGTATAATTATAAAATAAAACCCAGTTTATTTTATTTTAGCATTATTCTATAATCACATAATTCATTTAGAGAAAGATGTTGGAAGATTTTTCCCACTTGGTTAGATTATAACAAACTTAGTTTAATCCTTTATCCATGTGTAAGCAAACAAACTTTGCACCTGAAGTATCTTCAGGACCAAGGCAACTCGTGGTAAAGGGGGACCAAGCTCTCATCACTCCTTGTCTCAATATTGAGTTGCCTCAGTCCTGAAGATACATCAGGTGCAAACTTTGTTTGCTTACACTTGGATAAAGGATTAAACTAAATTTATTATAGTCTAACCAAGTGGAAAAAAACTTCGAAAATCTTTCTCTAAATCCAGAGTAATTTAATAATAAGATAGTACACCTATTGGCAACTCGTATAGGTAAATATGAGTTCTCCGTTGCTTCCACCTTGGTATCACCACTTCTCGGTCTGGCTAGACCTCACTGTCTACTGACGAGACCTCAATAAAGGTCGAAACTGGTCTGGGTAGTGGCCCTTTCCTTAATGCATAGCATTATACATGGCCGCAAGGAGATGTGCTTTGCATTATGAGAGATACTGAGACAAGGAGTGATGAGAGCTTGGTCCACCTTTACTGCGAGTTGCCTCAGTCCTGAAGATACTTCAGGGGCAAACTTTGTTTGCTTACACTTGGATAAAGGATTAAACTAAATTTATTTTAACATAATTCATTATTACAACAAATGAACCAACAGCCATTTCTAGCCACGATATTGTTCTGCCTACAATTGCTAACAGCAGGTTAGAAACTATATATTGAAAATATATATTGGGTGAATATTCTGGGTGAACTAGGTGTATGGTGCACACTCACAGAAAAGCAATATCATCGATATTATATTTTTGTATTTATTCCTGTTAAAGACTCTGCTAATTGTTTCCTGGCTTTGTGCGATTTCTAAAATGAAAAACAATATACTAATGCATCATGAAGAGGACATTTTAAACACTGCATAACATTCAACATTAATATATGGGCATGCAGTCACAAATATGGACACCTTTGAGCCCTTTAACTACGTAGGCATCAATATGGATAAAATACATCACTCCTCTACACTTAGTATCCATCACATATTTCAATGTAATATCAATAGTATTACAATTTTAATATGCACTTCGCATCCATGGTAACTTGGACGTGTATATATATATATATATACACATACGTCCTGGCCGGTTGGGTGGTTAAACAGATGTACAGATGCTGCAGTAGGTCAAATTTTTAGTGTTCCAGTGGTTTTAAACCACTCAGAAACCAAGGGAGGGTATGTGCTGAGACAATAGCATAGAGAAATCATTGGTTGAGATTGGTTAGTGTGTCAACCAATCGAATTAAACTTTGTCATCTTTTTGTTTTTTGAGTTTCATCTGTTGTGTGCGTGAAAGTGTGAAATGTTTACCCATGTTTAGGACACCGACATAGACAAGTTGTTAATATATAATTTTTTATACATAATTTATAACTTTGTCATCTCTAAAAATTTTTATAAATTTATAAAAAATTAGAACTTGTGTATAAATAAGCAAGTAAAATGAGTTATTCCAGCCTTTCTTTGGTGCAATCTGGAAAAATACTAGTTTCTGAAGTTATTACATTTTCCAATTTCTGCGTGTATTATATGGTTGCATTTGAAAATCGTGTCAAAATTCAAATTATCCATGTATTTGCCAGTATTTACGAATCATAAACCCTTATGCTTCTCACATAAACAGCATGCGTGAAGCATAGCTAGTGTTCATTTGACCTTTAAGCTTTCCATATTTAAAATTATATTAATTGATAAATTAAAGTAGTCATATTAAAATAGATAAATTAAAGTAATCATGCAATTAACTGCACTGGGCCAATTAAGATGACCGATTATGCACTACGCACTCTAAAACTTTCATACATCAATAAAAATATGGTCAAACTGAAGTGAATTTTGTAGCACAAGTTGCATAAGCCACATGACAGCATGCAATATCACTAATATACATGCACATTCAAAGTAACATTGTAAGTGCATTAACAAAATTACTGAATACTAACTATAATTATTTAACCATAAAATACAATCAGGAAACACTTGCCAAATTGTTACAAAATTATTACAAATTACATTAAAAATGTAAATAAATCACATTTTTTTTCAAAATGGCAAATTTCAAACATGCATTAAAAACTCTGAACACTTGGGATAATAAAATAAGTACAGAAATTCAAATTAAAATGCACAATAGACCTTATCATTCACTACATCATTTATTATCTTCAAAAATTCTGTTATGCAGAGTTAAAATAGAAATATACACTGCTTGGAAAGCAGTAAACGGACACGCCCCATGGGCAAGGTGCATCATGCCATGTAACATGTTTTTAGCGAGTATATATGATATTCCCAAGTCAGTGCAACATTGTCTGGATGAAATGGATGAAAGAAGGGAACTGAAGGAGTTTAAAAGCGGCATTGTGATAGGATGCCATGTCACAGGCCTATCTATCTGTTCTGTAAATTGTTGACAAATTGGGCCATCCCAGATCATCAACAGTTAAGCTAAAGCTTTAAATAAAGATGACAACAGCAGCAGCTGCCCAACATCCCTTTATAGTGCAACTGCAAACTCATCAATCTACAGTTCTTTAAGAAGAATGTCATCCAAGAATCCACTTCCTCTGCTGGTCCACCCTGGAGTATACTGTATTCACTGCACCTGTAATTTGCCCTATATAGGTGAAACAGGATGCACAATTCCTATAAAACAAAAGAAACATAACACATTAAATTTAATAACTATGATGAAGCTGGCCTGATCATGCCCTGAATACTTTACATAGAATGGACTGGAAAAGCACCTGTTGTTTACATTACACCAAAACATGGTATGAACGTAAATTTAAGGTGGCCTGTGAAATTCTTATCAACCACCCTAATCTTAACAATAATTATCCACGACGAGTCTTTTGACTGAATGGAGGCACCTTACAATAATGGTCTAAAAATCCCAAGAATATGGAAGGCACATATTCTACCCACATAACCTTTCTCCCTAAGAGTTAATTATAAATCCAGAATCTTAAATCTAATATAACAATTCTCATGTTAAATTAGGACATCATTTTTCCTGTAATAAAACTATCTATAGGAAAAATTTTTTCCCTGATGCCGTCTTAAATAGAATATAGCTTTGATGTAGTTATTTTATTTTATTTCATTTATTTTAATTCAATTTAATCTAATTTTTCACTAGATATCAAGGCTAGTAGAATAACTGTTGATCATAGCATTCTCTGTAGCATACTATGTGAAATGTAATATAGCTTGCCTCTGTATATATATGTGTATGCTCCAGATGACGACGACCTTAATATGAAGGTCGAAACATTCGGGAAATTAAAATTATTTCAACAAGGTTGTAAAGTCAATAATTTGTCTAAAATGAATGCTGATCACTGTGTAACACTAAAGAAAAGGTTCAATAAAGGTTCCCTGTATCTCTCACACAGCACTGATGTGCTATAGGTTTCTTGTATCTCTCTCTCTTGTGGGGGATAAATATATATACACACACACACACACAGTAGACGCCACTTATTGTGATCACTTTGGGACAGCCACTTTTTGATAACAATAACCGGCTGATAACATTAAGTAAAGGATATAAAAAAAACAGCATCATTTATTTCAATTTGTTATGAACAACTTTTTAATAAGCAACAACATAAAATTATTTTAAAAAACTTATCTAGTGTTGTCTGTCGTAAATGAGGAAAGGGGAGAACCCCATACGAAATAAATAAATATTATTATTATTAAAATTATTACATGTCATGGAAACAAGTCACTGAGACCACCTTCCATGACATTGCTACCAAATGCAATGCATTAAGAAGGGAAAACTTTTTTGCAATTGCACCTGCATCAGATTGGCCTTTTAGATAATCAAGTTCAGCTAAAATTCTCGCACGAATTCCCTGCGATAATGAACTTTAAAAGCTCGTATTATGCCATGGTCACATGGTTAAATTAATGATGTAGTGTTCGAAGGCAAGAAAATTACTTTGATGTTCTTTAACAATAAGTTTTTTGTGTGTGCACTGGAGTTGTATACTAAGAAGACAATTTTTCGCTTTAATTTAAGATCCCACTTAACTAACCAATTGTTGAAAATGTCATCAGTCATACAAGCATTTGCACTAGAACAGTAGTCAACAGGCAAACTTTTGACACCTTTAAAACACCGAGGATTTTTACTTTTTCCAATCACTAGGAGCTCTCATTTCTCACCTTTCATATTATGACAACAACAAACTGTCACTCGTTCATTTGAAGATTTAAATCCTTTAGTACTTTCATTTTTAAACAAATAAGTATGCTCAGGCATTGCATGAAAATAGAGTACTGTTTTATCTGCATTGTAAATATCCTTGGGAGCATATTCAGCAATAATTTTTGACCACTCAGTGTTAATCCACGCATCAGCTGATAAAAAAATCAGCACTTTTTTTCTTCATCATGCATATGCTTGTACACAATATTCTCTCACTTTTTCCACCTGTTAAACCATCCATCAGTTGTGGTGAAATTTTCTTTGCCCATTGTTTTTGCAGGTTCTTCTGCTTTTTGACGCATCAAAGGACCATTAATCAAAGCATTCTTTTTCACGAACATAACTAAACCAAATTTTTAATGCTGATTCAACTTGATTATCCTTACCAGATCGGGTTCTCTTCCAATCCATGTTCTCATTAGTAAGAACTCAAGTTTCAATGTTTGATCCGCTTTTTAAGATCTTACACAAGAGTGGCTGTAAAATTTTTAAATGTACATCTGCACTTACCCTGACTCATTTACTCATTTTGGGCAACTTATCATAGCACTCCAAAATTCTTTGCTTTCCTTGAAAAGATAAATGTTTGTTTATTTACTTGCTTCTGCCATGGTGTTAAGGACTGTTTTAACGAGCACTCAAAGTCAAATTCACTTACTGAAAGAGAGCACGAAAATAAACTCGAAAAATCACAATTAGACTGTATTTATATCCCCTGCATTTGCCTGGAAGATTTAAGATTTAGGGAAGATTATTACTATTATCACGGGCAACTCCAGGGAGTCATTAGACTCATCGAGGGAGGCCCCAAATCATATTCATCACAACTATCTGACATTCATACAGTATCTATCATACCTCGCCTTAAACTCATTCACTGTCACAGCATCCACTACAGACTCAGGGAGCGCATTCCACTCATTCACTACTCTAAAAGTAAAGAACCCAGCTCTAACACCTTTACTAACCACACTTTTGCCCAGTTTCCATGGATGTCCCCTAGTCCTCCCACAACCAGCCCTGTTCTCAAAAATATCTTCTGAATTAATTTTATAGAAACCCTTCAGTAATTTGAATGTCTCAATCATATCTCCCCTCTTCCGCCTATCAACCAATTTTTGCAACCCACAAATCCTCAACCTGTTCTCATACGGTTCATTCCACAGACCTGCTATCATCTTGGTCACTTGCCTCTGGATCCTCTCCACCTCTTCCCCATCAAGAAGAAACCTAGGTGACCAAATCTGAGCACAGTAGTCTAGATGGGGTCTTATCAAGGCTCGATAGAGAGGAACAATAACCTGCTTGTCTCTGCTTGTCAACGTATTCTTCAGCAACCAAGTGATTTGATGAGCTGTTTTGGTCACTTTTGCAATGTGTCCCCTAAATTTCAATTCCTTATCCACCAACACTCCTAAATCTCGTGCCTCATCAATTTCCTGGAGCAGGGTTCCACCAATGCAGTAAACTGCCGCCAATCTTTTCACCCCAAAATGCATAACCTTACATTTTGCCACATTAAACTGACATCCATTCTCCTTAGCCCAGACCTCCAATCTATCCAAATCATCCTGCAAAATTTTGACGTCATCTGCATTCACTATTGCCCTACCCAACTTCGCATCATCCGCAAACAAATGAACTGTTCCTCTCAGATCATTTCCTATATCATTTATGAACAAATTAAACAGCAGTGGTCCAAGAACAGATCCTTGTGGCACACCACTAGTCACAATCCGTCTTGTGGACTCTACTCCCGAGTAAACCACTCTCTGATATCTCTCCGTCAACCACCCTCCTATCCATCTCACCAACCCTATATCCATTCCCATATGCTGCAATTTACTGATTAGAATTCCATGCGGAATCCTGTCAAAGGCCTTGGCAAGGTCCAGTAGAATCACCGTAAACCCATTACCCTTATCCAATTCAGCTGTCACTGTGTTATAATACGTGAGCAAGTTACTGAGGCATGACCTACCCTTCACAAAACCATGCTGTCCCCGATACAGTATCCCATTTTCTTCTATCCAATCTTGTATTTTCCTCTTGACTATTTTCTCTAAGACCTTGACAATGATTCCTGATATGCTAATATATGGTAATACAAAGCAGAAAACATGTGAATTCCCAGATAATAATGATGTCACCACTGTACATAACAAAATGAATACCCACTTTACAAACTACGCCAGTTGAGTTTTTGATCGTATAGGTCACCTTCCGTGAATTGTGAATTTGATGTATTTATATGCAGTAAATGAGGATGAGGTAAAGAGTGTAGTAATCGGATTAAAAAGGGGGAAAAATGGGATATGAACATATAAATGTCAATAAAGTACATTTTATTAATTAAATAAATTAAACATAAGTTAAAGTTATTGACACATATTATTAATAAATCTTTTGAATATGGGAAATTTATAGAATACTTAAAGATTGCTTCAGTCTCCCATTACTTAAAAGAGATAACAGAAATGAAATCAGAAATTACAGACCAATATCTATGTTATTAACAGTCTCAAAGGTAATTGAAATCCAAATTAAAAAAAAAAAAAAAAAAAAAAAAAAGATTACATAGCTGCTTAAATTTTGTCTGTATTTCCTTTGAGAACCATAATCTTTGTCTTACTAGGACTGAGATGAAGTCCTTTGTTCTTACTGATCTTGTTAAGTTTGTTAAGAATTTGTCCTAGTTCTTCCTTGTCGTTACAGGGGGAGTACTGCATCATCACATACCTCAGATTTGATCAATCTAACACCTATCCTAATTCCTGTCTTAAGCTCATCCAATGCTACAGCACAGATACTAAACAAGTGACGAGAAAGTAGACAACCTTGCCTAACTCCCTTTCCAACCTGAAGCAAATCAGTTAATCCACCACCTGTTTTTACCATGGCTTCTTGCTCCCTGTACAAGTTAGCTATCAGCCTGATAGTGTGTAAAGGAAAATCCATTATTTTCATTATCTGCCACAGTTTCACATGCTGAACATGGTCAAAAACTTCTAAGGAAAGGATGTGATCTCTGGTATCCTTGCCTTTCCTAAAACCTGCTTGTTCCTCAGGCATCTATCTCTGCCTCAATCCTATTTAGAATGATCTGCCAGCATTAGCCACATCAAAATAAAAAAAAATCTGATGCTTATTAATTCTTAACCATACAGTTTTGCATTATTTTTCCCTGCTTCTTCAAGGGAAATATACAAAATAAAGATGTTATAATTTACAACAATCAATGGTATAGGAATACACAGTCAATAAGTACAAGTTATATGCACTTATCAATACCATATACACAATACTGCTGATGTGAAAGCATAATGTCCTATTCGTGAACTCTTCTCACTGGAATGAATACCTACCTTCATTCCCACTTCATACAAAATTCTCACCTACTTTCCATTCAAATGGTTTAAGTATGCCAAGGCAGTTAAAAAAAAAAAAAAAAAAAAAAATTCAGCAACCTACAGGTAGCTTATGACAAGAACTCTCTCTATATAGTTTCTCTCACAAAAGGGATCTCAGTTCACCTTCCCACATCAGTAATACATCAGACTAGATGAACTCTCTCCCCCCCCACCTTGGAATGACATTTAATTCCAACCTCTCTTGACACAAACAGACCACATCAATAGCTTCCTCAGCTTCTAAAAAAATAGGCATTCTTTGCCACTCAAGAAGCTATTTTACACCCACCCAGCTACTAATTCTATATAAATCAGAAATCTGTCCATCCTTAGAATACTGTACCCACATTTGAGGGTGGTGCACTTCAACCTCTACCTCATAGATGCAATGTTTCTGCTTGATTGGGGTATATAAGCTAGTCAGGGATTATTATTAGGTTGACATGGAAAAGATTTTTCACAGAATTTGGGGGGGGGGGGGGGGGGGCAGAACAAGAGGCCATTGCTGGCAAATGTATAAGGAGGATGTGAGGAGCAGGTTCTTTACATGGAGTGTGGCTGGTGAGTGGAATGCATTGCCTAAGTGCGTTGAATGAATGTAGATACATTGTATCAGTTTAAGGCATGGTTGGATGAGCATTTTGTGATAGTGTGTACCTTCCACGATGAGTCTCTGACTCCATGGAGGTCAGATATTAATAATAATAATAATAAAATGACATGAGACTGACAGGAGAACAGTAACTAATAATGATATGCAAGCAAAAGGAAGTCAGTGTACCTCTTTACAAGACCATGATACAATCATTCATGGACCACTACTCTACTCAGATCTGGTCTCCAAGACTAGGAGGAAGGGGCAAAGAAGGGAGAATACAGAGGTGAGTCACCAAAATGATATCAAGACTGGAACAAAGCATGAGAGAGAGAGAGAGAGGGGGATGATGATGATGATACAGGCACACAAACTAGTCGGTAATAGGATTTTATAGGGGTGGATGAAATTTTTCACTATATGGAAGGAGTGGGAGGAGAAAGAGAATAAGGAATCATCACTGGAAACTAAGCATGTGTAGTTAAGTATTGGCATAAAGGTTAGATCTTACTCTTTAGTGGAATGCACTGCCAATGGGAGTGGTGATGACATCATTCATGAAAGAATCTAAGCAGAGATATGATAAATGGCATGAGGATTGGTCGGACCTTCCACAACAAGTCCTTCATTCCCTGTATAATAATTTCTTTGTAACTGAATTTATAATGCGGTCCTACTAATTTTATAGACAATAAAGTTAACAGATAACTAAACTGAAATGATGCATGTTGCAATGTCACATACATGTGGACTCCACTTCTGCTATATCTATATTCAACTAATGATGCTAGTAATATTTTATCAATTTTTCTAGAGATAATAATCATTGTCTAAAAAAACAAGTGCAGAATAGGTGACAGTTCTGTAACAAAGCTGAATCATTACAAACAGCCCTGGTCCTATATGTTAGTGTTTTTAACAATACTATATTACTGGACTGGGTGATAGGATGACTATGCTTTCCACTGCATTTTGGCCTTTTATAAATGGAAAAATCATAGTGACACACTTGAAGGATCATCCGACTTTCTACATCTAATCTAGTCCTAGAAAATGTAGAATAATGCACTAAAAATGTATCATGGGCATAAGAACAAACAGCAAACATGCACCTCAGCCTACACAGCAAGGCCAAACAAGATTTGAGTGTAGATATGTTGGAGGGTAATTCCTTAAGGTTAAGGAATTACCCTCCAGTTTAACCTTAATAATTAGATGGGGAAAAGACACTGCAATTTCATGTAGTAGTTGTAAAAAGAAAAAACAATGAATTATTCTGATAATTACCCAAAACTTTGGGGAAGTAGAACTTAGATTCACAAATTCCTTAGTAGTGTGATTATACTTATCTATGAATAATATTACATACAGTTCTGTAAAAAATGTCAATCCTTTTTGCATTTTTATAACTTTATTTATTATTCATAAACAGCAATTCCCATAACATTTGCTTGGTCTTATCTGTTGATGAACTCTTGAAGTTCACTATTTTTGCACTAGAAGGCTTCCCCATTTTGTATTTTCTAAAGAATGCAATCTACTGGTCATCAAATGAGTGCTAACAAGTTTCTTCTTTCTCCTCAACTTTCTGCCTATATAATGTACATTATATAGCATATATATAATGTACATATATGAATAGTACATTGGAATCCCAACATGGGAAGTTGGGATTCCAATAATTAATACAAAAAAAAAACAACAACTCAGATTTATATATCTCAATCGCCATCTTTCAACCTACGGCAACAACCACTCACACCATTTACAACACTTGCTTTTCTTTCTGTGAATGGTATTGTTAGGTAGAGAATTATCTGCAAGAGTCAAAGGGGGAGTCACTCTTTGGTAACTATTTTATCCTTTTACTACTAAACTTTGTAAGAGGTATCCAAGGATTAACAACTAATACAAACATGAGTAAAAGAATTATCACAGCTCTGGATTACATACAGCTTTCACAGTTTTTTTTTATTTATTTATTTTTTTTTAAATAACAAAACCTGTGGTGCGATCATAATTAAAGGAAACACACGTATTAACCACAGTGAAAATTATTTAATTGTAAATATTTCATCCTAAGTATCTTAGGACATCATCAGTAGTTTAAAACAATAATAGAAATAACATACAGTTAGGGCGCATGATTACAATAGAATCTCATTAAATGTGCGTAACGTGTTACAAAAAAAAAAAAAATATAATAAAAATAAATAAAAAATAAGATACTTAGGATGAAATATTTACAATTAAATAATTTTCACTGTGGTTAATACGTGTGTTTCGTTTAATTAACTTTCACAATCTTGCAACTTTTCTCCCTTTACCTATGTATATATGGCCAGTCAGCAATTGTGAAAACAATAGCAGTCTGGGTTTTTAAGTATGTTTTCACAAGAATTAACACTAGTGGTAGTTTTGTTTTAGTAGCAAGTCTTATACGTTGGTCAAACATAACTGGTAATTAGTTTACGGAATTAACAACGCATAAAAAGTATATTAATTAAAGGTAACTTTAATGAATAACTTCTATATTTCGGCAACGTCATGTTGCCATCTTCGAGAACATAACGATATGGTATGTGCACGCAGGCACTAACAAAAGCAAATGAGGAAGAAAGCAAGAAACTACTATTGTTCCTAAAGTCCTCTGGCGGGCTAATTTGGTTGTCTTGGCCATTGGGCTGAAGTTCTCATAATGTAAGTCTCCCAAATTTGGGGTAGTTTCATGCATCCAAATTTGTTGAGGTTAGGAACGTTTTTTAGAGCTGCTGATGATTCCTTGAACAATCTTTCGTATTTAAACTTGCTGTGGTGTATTATTTTTGTTTTCTTCCAACAAATTCTATGGTGGGTATCTAAGGCATGGTCTGCTAGCCCAGAGCGGCTGTATTGGTGAAACCGGTTGTAGTCCTTGTGTTCTGAAATCCTGATATTTGCTGTTCTGCCTGTTTGGCCAAAGTAGGACACTTTGCAGCTGCAAGGGTAGGTCTAGGGGAAGTGGTTGGTCTTTGGTAGAGCGGATAAGGGATGCCAACTTTTTATATGGTCTGTAACAAGAAGTAAGGTCATATTTTTTAAGGATATTGGTTATTTTCTCTGAGGTGCCCTGGATGTAGGGGATGGTGATAGATTTGGTGTAATCTTTATTGTGGAGGGGGGAGGGGGGGTTGTGGTTTACTGGTTTTAGTATTTTTTGGATTTTTTTGGGGTTATAGCCATTGGCTAAGAAAGTGTTGAGGGGTTGTGGTTTAGTTCAGTAGTTAGGGCCTTGTCATCTGAGTAGATTAATTTTGCCCTGTTATATAGTGTTTTTATAACCCCATATTGTTGTGAAGGGGGGGGGGGGGGAAATTGCTGGTGAATGTATCTGCCAGTATAGGTGGGTTTTCTGTAAACAGAGAAAAACCAATGATCCATCCTGCTGGCGGGTGATTAAAGTGTCTAGGAATTGGAGGGTGTTGTATTCCTCTTTTTCTAAGGTGAACTGGACTCTGGGGTATTGGTTGTTTAAGTGTGTTAGGAAGGAGTGAAGTGTGTCTGAGCCATGTGGCCAAATAGCGAACACATCATCCACGTAACGAAGCCAAATAGTGGGGTTTTGTGGGGCGGAGTTTAAGGCTTTCTCTTCAAAGGTCACCATAAAGAAATTGGCCAAAGGTGGGGAAAGTGGTGAACCCATGGCTGTACCCTCTGTTTGTAGAACTTTCCTTGCCAAACGAAATAGCCTGAGTTCATTGTGAAGTGAAATAGGGCTGAGATATCGGGAGGAAACTTGGCTTGGATGAGCTCTAGGGTTTCTTTGAGTGGGACATTAGTGAATAGGGAGGAGACGTCAAAACTGACCATTATGTCAGTGTGTTGGAGTGAGTGGTTTTCTATACTGGCTTTAAAGTGGGCTGAGTTTTTTATGTGTGATGGTGTGCTGCCAGTATAGTGTGCGAGTGTTTTGGCTAAATTTTTGGCTAATTTATATGTGGGGGAATCAATGCCACCCACTATGGGACGTAATGGCACATTTTGTTTATGTATTTTTGGAAGTCCATATAATCAGGGGGGTCTAGAGTTATAAGGTTTTAGTTTGTTAGTGATCTCCACAGGCCAAGAAGTGGCTTTCTTAAGGAGTCTGTGGAGAGTTCTAATCTGAGAGCTGGTAGGATTATATTCAATAGGGAGGTAAGTGGTACGGTCTAGTACTAAAGCATTAAGCTTACCTTTGTAGTCCTTTTCATTGAGCACCACAGTGGCTTTTCCCTTATCTGCTTTGGTTATTACTATTTTTTTGTTATTCTTCATTTCTTGCAGGGCTGCATATTCGTGTTTGGATAAGCTGGTTTTTGGAGGTTTGGCTTTAGTGAGAACACCGACTACATCCAGTCTGACGTTGTTGGCGATATGGTTAGGAAGGTTGCGAATCCTACGTTCTATTTGGATCATGATTTCTTCGGCAGGTATTCTTTTAGGAGCTAGGGCGAAATTGTGACCACGTGCAAGTGCAGTGAGTGCTTCAGGCTTTAAAACTACCGACGAGAGGTTGACTACAGTGTTGAGTGGTGGCTGTGGTAAGGAAGTAGAATTCTTTATCAGGTTTTCGTATTTTTTCAAGTGCCAAAGTCGGCACTTGAAAAAATACGAATCCCCCCCCTCACAACAATATGGGGTTATAAAAACACTATATAACGGGGCAAAATTAATCTGCTCAGATGACAAGGCCCTAACTACTGAACTAAACCACATCCTCAACACTTTCTTAGCCAAAAAAAATCCAAAATATACTAAAACGAGTAAACCACAACCCCCCCCCTCCACAATAAAGATTACACAATCTATCACCATCCCCTACATCCAGGGCACCTCAGAGAAAATAACCAATATCCTCAAAAAATATGACCTTACTTCTTGTTACAGACCATATAAAAAGTTGGCATCCCTTATCCGCTCTACCAAAGACCAACCACTTCCCCTAGACCTACCCGGTGTATACCAGATCCCTTGCAGCTGCAAATTGTACTACTTTGGCCAAACAGGCAGAACAGCCAGGATTTCAGAACACAAAGGCTACATCCGGTTTCACCAATGCAGCCGCTCTGGGCTAGCAGACCATGCCTTAGATACCCACCACAGAATTCGTTGGAAGAAAACAAAAATAATACACCACAGCAAGTTTAAATACGAAAGATTGTTCAAGGAATCATCAGCAGCTCTAAAAAACGTTCCTAACCTCAACAAATTTGGATGCATGAAACTACCCCAAATTAGGGAGACTTACATTATGAGAGCTTCAGCCCAACAGCCAAGACAACCAAATTAGCCTGCCAGAGGACTTTAGGAACAATAGTAGTTTCTTGCTTTCTTCCTCATTTGCTTTTGTTAGTGCCTGCGTGCACATACCATATCTTTATGTTCCCGAAGATGGCAATGTGACGTTGCTGAAATATAGAAGTTATTCATTAAAGTTACCTTTAATTAATATACTTTTTATGCGTTGTTAATTCCGTAAACTAATTACCAATTATGGTAGTTTTGTTGAAAGTTTTATCACTTGGTTATACTATAAATTAAGATGCCAATATATATTCTTGGTTTAATCCTTAATCCAAGTGTAAACAAACAAAGTTTGTGCGTGAAGTAACTTCACGACTGTTATACTCGTATATAGAGGCTAATGACTTCACATCACTTGCCTTAGTTTCCCATAATGCAAGGCACATATCCTTATGGACATGTACAATGCTATGTATTATGGGAAAGGTCACTAACTAGACCGGTAATCATTATAGGCCTGCAGTAATTAGTATGGGGGTACAAGAGAGAGCCTGATAGTATTAGGATAAAGAAAACACAGACAGTATGAGAGATAGAGGAAAGGCCTCAGCTCTGTTATATCATCATCATATAGCCAAAGGCAATCAATTTTCCTTTTTCACTAATCTTATCTAGATGAAAAATGAATTGAAACTAAAGCACAAAGATGACTGATACCCAGGTGGTTGGTCTTATCTGAGTTAAATACCTTGAGTTGGCCTTCTCTGCTTGGGAATGCTCTCCAGTCATTCCTGCAATTGGCTATAGCACCACACTGAAGTAAGAGGGTGGAACTATTTTAAAAAATCTCTCACAGCAAAAATAGACAGAATTTTATCCTTCCCTGGTGAATAATGCATAATGTGGGTGGTCTAGAAAAGATAGTAAAAAATTTGATATCTCCTAGAATGCTTCTCCCTAAATACAAAAATCATCTTACTGAACAATTAAAATTTCCACAATACAATATCATAAAGCATTTGGACGTCATATTGCTGGTTTTCAAATCCACATTTCTTCCTGACCTTCCATAAATGGTATTTTAATTCATTAAAATATCATTTATGGCAATCATGGAATGCATTAAAAAAAATTTATAATTCATTAATTATAAAAAAATTCTCTTCCCATTGCTGACAGGTGGTGGGCACTGCAAAAAATAACCTATTCTGTTGTAAGTAATGGAATGCCCAACACATAAAATCTGTTCCAAATATGCAGAGCAAGAATGCAGCTGCAGAATGCATGCTCTACTCTTTAATTGGTAACAGGGTAACAGATATCAGATTGGATATCCAATGTTAAAGTACCTCCATTTGATAGCATTGACTGGAAGGTGGCCATATGCAATTCTCCAAGCAAGATCCCTCCTGTTAGGGTATCCTTGGAACTTCAATAAGTTATGGAAAATTTTAATGGAAAGAATGTCAATGCCAGAGTGTTGTAGTATTCAGGAACAATCTCAGCTTTTGGAGTTTTATAATCATTTACTCCAAACAGAGGAAGATGAAAACCTAGGTAGTACAGGAGGTCTGCACGTGTGCGATTAGTCTGCAATATTTTATGGATTTTTGAAGCTGTATTACTTAAATAGCAGAATTTTAAGACTGGAAGCCTAAAGCCTCCATGCTTCTTTGATAGTTGAAGAAATTCCTTTTAACGTCTTGGTATTGGCTGGACCAAAAAAAATTTCCACAGGCTTATTATATATATAATTGGTTTTTTTTTTTTTCAGCTTCTGTGATGTCTGTAATATTTGTTACGTACAACTGAACAGGAAAGATTATGGTTTTGAATATTATGCTTCAGAAGAAAAGGAAAGTGACTTAATATTCCAGTGTTCAGTGTTCTAAGGCTTCAATGTTTTTGTACATAAGTCCTTGAAGTAGTAACATCGGGTAAGTGGAGAAGGGAATTCAAAGTATAATGAGGGGTTCTCTCTTATGGGGTTAGCCTAAACGGAATGGCTCCAAGATCTCATTTTTCAAAAACTTTAAATTTTGTCTTGTCTACATTAGTAATTAATCAACTGATTTTGCTCAATTTTTTCAAAATACCAAATCCAGACCCTAAAGTGATACTAAGTTGCCCAGTCATGAAGTTGCTTCATACGCAAACTTTGTTTGCTTACACTTGGGTAAAGGATTAAACCAAGAATATAATTTCTTGGCATCTTTAATTTATAGTGGTGGTTTTGGTTCTAAAGTCAGAAATGAGACAAGGTTTTTTGTTTTTTTTCAGCTATAATTATCCCCACACCTGAAAAATAAAAGCTGCCTTTATTTACAAATCAGCACTTGGCACTGCTGCATACTCTTATGCATCCAAAGATATTCAAATTAGGACTATTTTTAGGAGAGATGCTAATTCAAGGAATGGTATTTCATGCTTGCATTTGCTTCTGTGAATCAATGTGACTTTTTCCCAGAAGATTCTGTTGCAAGTATCAAAGGCATGGTCTGCAAGTCATGAAGGGCCATGCCATAGTGGTAGAAGTGGACTGGATGTAGTCTTGGTATGTTCACAGATTCTGACGTTGGTTGTCTTGTCTGTCTGACCATTGTAGGGAAGATTGCAGCTGCAGGACATTTACTCATGTAGTGTCTATGTGTATGTATCTTTTCCTGTGTGCTATTATTCTCTGAAGATGCCAATGTAATTTTAACAAAATACAGGAAAGAGTAATTTCAATTATTTCAGTTATGATAACTATGTTGTCACCTGCTTACTAAAAAGGACTGCTGACTACATAATGCATAAAATAGTAACCAAAGGCTACTTTTGCTTGTAGTTTCAACAAAACAGTTGCTTCATCAGATGCTTCCTTTATTATTTCAGCTTAAAACATACTTATTGTTCTCACATATCTAATAATATTTTCAGTTACTGTTATTATATATGCAACTCTATGAATTCCATTCTTGTAAAGGGAGGCCCCAAAACATTATGCCAAGCACCATACAATATATCAATCATACTACGCTCGGAACTCATTCACTGCCATGGCACCTACTACAACCTCTGCAAACTACTCCACTGTTTCACCAATCTCCAAACAAAAAATCTAGTCATCACACTCTTGCTAAAGATGACCCTTGGTTCTACAACTACCAAGCCTGTTCTAAAAAATTTCTTGCATATCAATCCTGTAAAAATCTTTCAGTAATTTAGATAACTCAATCATATCATCCCTTTTCTGCCCTTTCAACTGCTTTCTGTAACCAGCCAATCTTTAAACTATTCTCACAAGGTGTATTCCATAGACCTGCTATCATCATGATCACTTCCTCCTCCTCATCATCACCAAAATAGGTGACAAGATCTGTGCACAATAGTCAAGATGAGGTCTTGACTATTGTGCACGGTATAATAGTCAAGATGGGGACTTATAAAGAGGTATAATAACCAGCTAATTTCTATTTGTCAGGCATTTTGTAACTTCAGTAACTAAGTAATCCCGATGAGCTGTTTTAGCCATTTTTGCAATATGCCGTCTAAACTTTCACGCCCTACCCAACATTCAGAAATCCTTGGCCTCATGAATATCCTGGAGTGCGGTTCCATCAATATGGTACACAGCTCCAATAAAATTAGTTTAATCCTTTATCCAAGTGTGAGCAAACAAAGTTTGCGCCTGAAGGATCTTCAGGACTAGGGTAAGGTGATACCAGGGCAACTCGTTGCAAAGGTGGAGAAAGCTACCAACACTCCTATCTCAGCATCTCCTATAATGCAAAACACATCTCCTTGCGGATATGTCTAATGTTATGCATTAAGGAAAGGGCCACTACCCAGACTAGTTTCGACCTTTATTGAGGTCTCTTCAGTGGGAGCCAGGCCCTAGTGGAAATACCAGGCAGAAGCATTCGCAGGTCATCTCTACCTTTATTGGACTCTAACCAAGTGAAAAATAAACTTTCATCATCAATGGTACACAGCTGGTAATAATCTTTTCTTCCCAAAATGCATAACCTTGCACTTTACCACATTAAACTGACATAAGTCTACTTTGCCTCAACTGTCATCCTGCAAAATTTTAATATCTTTATTGACTATTGCTACATCCAATTTTGCATAATCACCAAACAACTGAATATTTTCCCTCAGATCATTTCTATACCATTAATGTATAAATTAAATAGCAGTAGCTCAAGTACAAAGACCTATGGCACATCATTAAGTCACAGGCCTTCTACTGGACTCTAGTCCTGAATAAACTACTGTCTGGTATTTACTTTGTATCGTGCCAAAAGCCTTTGCAAAGTCCAGCAGGTCACAATATATAGGCATTACCTTTATCTAATTCAAATGTTACTATATTATAAAACATGACTAATTTACTGAGGCATGAGCTACCCTTCACAAAACCATGCTTCCCTCCATAGTATCCCAATCCTATCTATCCATTCCTGGATTTTTCCCTTAACCAACTTCTCCAATACCTTGACCACTCCTGAGATGCTGATCAGTTGGTAAATTGCTACCTCAGTCTTGGAGACTCCTTTATGCAATAGGAACTATTTCCCCCTCTTTCCACTGCCTTGGAACCAGAGAAGAGACTTAAATTAAGCAATGTGGTTAAAGGCATTGCCAATTCCATAGCACGTTCTCATAATATTCAAGCTGGTATACCATCTAATCCCACCGCTGTATTTACATCAAAGTTCTGTAATATTCTATGCACCTCTAGTTCATCTATCTCTATTTCCATATTAGCCCTATCTCCACCTGAATGATATAACCATGCAAAGTGATCACCTAGTAATTCAACTATTTTTTTCTTCTTCAGTTATCTCCCTACAATTAGCATTCATCAAAATTATTCTTCCTTTTACTTTGCAACATACCAAAAGAACTCTTTGGGATTACATTTGGCCTTTACTGCAATTTCCTCCCATACTCTGATTTTGCATTCCTTACCATACTAACACTTTTGCCCATTTTTCTCTTTAAATTCCCTTCACAAATATATTTTTGTTTGTTTTTTGCAACACCTACTTTATGATGCTATTTATCCATTTAACTTCTGCTTGATTTATCCTCCTTACTCTAGGTATAGAAGTCTGCTATTACTTTCCTTGAATATTTCATCACTCTTATGCTACATCGATATCGAACCCTTGCAGTTTCTCAAGACATGGCATTACTCCAAGTAATCTCCTGAGTTAATCATATTTATCATTCCTATAATTCCACATACATCTCTTCTTAACTAAAAATTCCACATTTAGCTACCTCCAAGGTAAAGATGACAATCCAGCAACTAATACCACAATTGACAGCAATGTTGTATTTTGTTTACAAATAAATCTTCTGATGCAATTACTAGATCTAGCACTCTCAAATCTCTGGTACCTCTCATCACATGCATAAATTCTATTTCCTTTCTTCCAAGTGTACTTCCCTCCTTTCAAATCTACTTTCCAACAGTTGAAGTTCCATATAATAATTACTCACCCTCCACTTATTGAGCTTATTTTCAATCCATACTATGAGCATCATCGTTTGCATCCTGTAGTCTCTAGAAGCAACTGACTATATATTTTGTCCTCTTAGCCTCTACTCACACCAATGCAGCCTCAATGTGCTATTTTCACTGTCCTCACACTCTTTTTGGATGCCATTGCTATCATCAACAATACCCTTCACTCCATTCTTTTCTCTTTATTCCTCCTGAAATACTACATCATTTTCTGTCGGCCATGTCTCACTGATGCCCATAATTGTTGAAAGTGTTTCCACGTGGTTATACTATAAATTAAAGATATCAAGAAATTATATACTTGGTTTAATCCTTTATCCAAGTGTAAGCAAACAAGTTTGTGCCTGTACTATTTCCAGGACTGGGGCAACTCGTGGTAAAGGTGTATGACTTCACATTATTTGCCTTAGTATCCCATAATACAAAGCACATATCCTTATGAGTATGTGTAATGATATTCATTATGGGAAGGGTCACTACCCAGACTGGTTTCGACCTTTATTGAGGTCTCATCAGTGGGAGCCAGACCCAGAGGTGATACCAAGGCTGAAGTACTGCAGAAGTCATATTTTTACATACAAGTTGCCAAAAGGTGTCACACCTCATAATTAAAATACTCTGGATTAGATATTAGAATTTATAGTATAATCAAGTGGAAACACTTTCAACAACTATCTCTAATCCAGAGTATTTTAATATTAAGGTGTGACACCTTTTGGCAACTCTTATGTAAAAATATGACTTCTGCATTACTTCAACCTTGGTATCACCTCTGGGTCTGGCTCCCACTGATGAGACCTCAATAAAGGTCGAAACCAGTTTGGGTAGTAACCCTTCCCATAATGCATAGCATTACACATACCTGTGAGGATATGTGCTTTGCATTATTGGACGCTAAGGCAAGTGATGTGAAGTCATACACCTTTACCATGAGTTGACCCAGTCCTGAAAATAGTTCAGGTGCAAACTTGTTTACTTACAGTTGGATAAAAGATTAAACCAAATATATAATTTCTTGGTATCTTTAATTTATAATGCCAATAATATTTGGCTAAGAGGAACTAACCTATGCCATAAACTCATCCCACTTGTTCCAAATGCGCCTATACTAAATCACTTTAATTAATGTACATTAAGTGCAACAGCCCCTAGGTTTGGTACCTGCATTACTAACATAGGCATATTCTGCAGGTTCTTATACTTGTGTATCTGTATATTTGCTCAACAGCTTTCCCCTTAAAAGCTCTAGTTTTTAATGTTTTGCATCTCCAATCTCATGCCATGCCTTCTGAACATCCTGTGCACCAAGTCCTAGTACTTCTTCTTCATGCAATAAAGAGGTAGCAGTGAGTTCAATGTTGCATATACCAGATTGACGCTTTTAGGAAAATGGCTACTCAGATGAATAATCTCTTCTGTATCAGTCACCTACATACCATCTGCATTCAGTAATTTATTCTTTGATTTATTCTACTAATGGCTCACGCAAAAAGTTAAGTAAGTTTGAGTGTGGTTAGTAGTTGGAAGGGGTTCAATAGTTCGCTGCTGTTGGCACCCTCTCCCTCGATGAGTCTTTGGACTCCCTAGAGGTGGCAAATAATAATAATGATAGAATTCTTTTGTGTTGTCTTTAACTTGCAGAGCCAGTTTCTTTTCTTACTCAGACTTAACTTTCTATACATCAGTTGTGACTCTTCTGACTTGTTGCTTATAATTTTCATAATGGACATCATCCTTATGCACATGGTATTCCCTTCCACATCATCTTTTTCTTCTTGCTTAATTAGATTACAGATCCATTTCACTCTTACTCTATTTATTCTTCAAACGCTAGGGACATATTCTGACATTGCATCATTTAAGTATTTTTTAGACACTTCCATTAACTGTCGACTTCCCATCCAACAACTGATTCCGTGGTGCAGAACCCAGTATACTCCTCAGGTGGTAATAATTTCCTGCTCTGTTTTGTATAATATTTTAATATACCTATGTATATTATTTTAATACAGTATGTAACCTATTCTGAATGGAACATTCATAAATTTAGCAACTTCACAAGCTGATTAAGGAAGTTGTCTTGCAACAGTTCAATAAGTTCAGTTTCATTCTTCTCATGTGATTTCACAGCTACCCAATCAATGTTTACATAATTAAAGTCCCCCATTATGATTACGCTTTTCACAACAATTGTCTTTATTTGGTGATGCATTTCTTTGTCACTAGCAACCAATCCACCAGGTCTGTAACAAATACCCCACTATGTATTTGATCTTGTTAGACTTCACCTCACACCAGATGGCTTTAAACTCATTGCCACATGAAAAACTGTTACTAGTATAGGTCTCAACACTAACTGAATTCAAGTCATCTGATATCATTAGCAGCACATCCACCTCCCCTTTAAAAATATTATAACCTTTGTGCTCAATACCAGTTAGTATGTCTGCTTCTCATAGCCAGATCTCAACAATGCCTACAATATCAGGTCCTAATATATTAACCAAGACAACAAACTCTATTCCTAGCATTCACGTAAAGAGATATTAAGTTACATGAATGCTTTTTTTGTATACTGTTGTCTATGGTCTGCTTGACAAAGTTCAACTTGCAGATCTCTGTTCTTATCTAGTTCCTTACTTATGCAGACATCTGTACACATACTTGATAGGTCTAAACCAGACGAACACAGAACTGTTCTCTTTACATAATCATTTCCATAATAATAACCATTTGCATCATTAACACAGTTACCTAACATTGTTGCTCTTAAACACAGATTCTCACAATTCTTCCCATCATAATTCAATTTCCTTGACTGTGTGTTAGGTCTCATATCAATAATTTTTCAAGACTCCTGATGCCAAACACATTCAAGTATAGGCCATCTCTCTTATACAAATCCATTTCTTCTACACAGCCTATGCATAGAAATGTTTGCCATCATAGGCCTTCTTTATAATTCATTTCTTGGCATATTTAATACATAACCAAGTGAAAAAACTTTCTCTAAATGCACACACAGCAAAAGAGAAGAATCAGGACGACTTTTGTCAGAAATCACTGATTGGAATGGGATAATCAATAAGATATATGGGGATATCTATAGACCTAAGGAATGGCTGCATCAAGACAAAAGTAAGCTAGCTCCTTAAAAGCAGTTTTGAGGTTGTAATGTGAGTAAGACAAATGACAAAATATATAGCAGGATGCTATTATGGGTATGATCATTTATGAAAATGAAATGTACAAAATTAGCTCAATGAAAGCATAACAGTAATCATCATAGGGAATAATTTTAACTTTGAGGCATAGACAGAAAAGGATATATGAGATAAAGGAGAGGCAATTTATGGAGTTACAAACAGTAATCCAGGGTTTAAGAAGGTTGAACTGACTGATAACATCAAAGGATTTGCTCAATAACAGAAGTGACCACTTTGCCTCCAACTAGGGGAACACCATGTTATCTTTACTTGGCCAGTTTCAGACAAAGTTTTTCATTTAAAAAGGGATAGCTGAAGAACTGTGAGCATGATTAAGGTAAGGTACATATAAAAACGGTTTTGTTTACAAAATTTCTATTTTTATAGATCGTACTTTCTATGTTTAAATTTCTGATTTTCTTAATTTATGCCATTTGCCATATACAAGGAGCATCTCAAAAGTTTGGTGACTCATATTACTACAAGAGCATATACATGCTGTCTGTTGGCCAACACTTGAAATATTTGTAGCCAACCTTCAAACTATCACATGACCAAATATTAGTAGCTTACGTACAACTGCTGAGTGAACATGTATTTTGTGAGTGAAGATTTTTATGTTGTAACTGGTGCAATGGCAGAGCAGAAAATAGCAAACAGCAGTGAAAAATGCATACAGCAGTAAAGCATTGAGTTGTGCTAATATGGTCAGATGGTACAGTTGCTTCAGTGAGAGGAGGAAGACTGTGAAAGATGCTAGAAGTGGTCATCCTTTGAGAGCATGAATAGATGAAAATGTTGAATCTGTTTGTCACATATTAGATGAGGACCATTGACTGTCTCTCAAAATGATCACAGAAATGCTGAATATCAGTAAAGAGAATGCATGCCAAATAGTGGTGGAAGATTCAGGAAAAAGAAGGGTGTGTGCAAGATTTGTTCCTCACTCCCTAACAATGAAGTAGAGGCAGAATTGGGTTGCTTTGTGTTAAGACTTTTTAACAATGGCAGAGGAAGATGAATCTTTCATTTGTTTTTGTTTTTTTTTTGGAGCAAAATTGTTACTAATGATGAAATACGGTGTTTCATATATGACCCTGCAACAAAGCAACAGAGTACAGAGTGGGTATTAAAAAAAATTCACCAAACTCAAAAAACTGCATTTTCAAAAATTTTGAGTGAAAACAATGCTCATCATCTTTTTCAGCACAGAGGGAGTTATTCATCATGAGTTTGTCCCTAACTGTATAAAATTCTGTGTTGATTTTCACTGATATTTTGCATTGCCTACTACAAAGAATAAGTCGAGTGAAACAGGCTTTGTACTAATCGAACAATTAGTTCCTGTTTCACAAAAACACATCTTCACACAATTCTGGAGTTGTGAAGCAATTTCTGGATAGTAGGAAGGTCACTGCCCTTCACCACCCACCTTACTTACAGACCTTGCTCCAGCTGATTATTTTCTTTTCCCAAAATTGAAATTTCTGTTAAAAGGGCATCATTTCCACACACTAAATGAGATTCAGAGTGCAGTTACAAGATTCAGCATTCTGAAAAAAAGGCATCTCTAGATAGCATCAGCAAATTGTCTGAATGCACAAACAAGTGCATCAGTCAAGAAGGAGTCTACTTTGAAGGTTAAACCTAAAATTAGCATGGTATATTTATTAATCATTGTTTTATATTAGTAATCTCAAAACTTTTGGCATGCATCTCATAAACGTATTTTAAATTTTATTTTTTAGTGCTTAATATCAGAAAACCTTTTATATGATACAATCAGTTCTGGAGGCTTAAGTCCTCTGGAACATAATCCATTTGTAAGTCAGGATATGCCTGAATGTTTTTTTTTTTGCTACATTTGTCACTAATTCATTCTGGTCCTAACAGCAAAAATAACCTATTGATTTCAGCAGCATCACATCACAAATTGTAGATATGTTTATGGTCATTTGAAACCAGAAAAAGATTCATACGATGGCTGAATTATAGTCTTACTTCACTCAAGCATGCATGATTTCATTAAGTAACATATTGAAGTACAGTACGCTATCCCCAATTCATTTTTTTTTTTCTGTAAATGCAGTGATTTCCTGTAAAATCACAACTGAATGAAAATTCTAAAAAACCCACATTTGAAAAGATCACATATATTGCAATGCATGGAGTGTTACGAATTTTAAGGTTCAGAACACATGATAAATGATCAGCTGATTGAATCTCCCAAGATGAGTCTTCTGACTCTATAGAGATGTTAATAATAATTTGCATAAAACCCATTTATTTAAAACATCCTTAAAAGCTAAGATAGCCCTGTTCAGGACTTAAGATATTCCTGCTGAATTGTTACAAATTTACAAAAGTCAACACATTTTAACAGAAGAGAAGTGACAAATAATGTGTCGCATACTAACATACCATGACCAGGTTGTTTTAATTTCATTTTGAAAGGTTCTGTGGTATGTAGACAGATATATTCCTTGGCACTCTGCCAAGGAAATGGAAAGAGGGTATGATAGTTCCATTATATAAGAATAGGATCCAACACTGGAGTGGAAATTATAGACTACCAGATTGAATGTTAATGCTCTTGAAGCTGGCTAGGGATCCAAATCCAAAATGGTAGATATGAATACAATTCTTTACCGGTCATCATGGTTTTATGAAATCTGTTTTGCCTAAACAATTTACTTTTTATAACTAAGTTACAGGTGAATGTTGTGTATTACCATTTCCCTTATCCAAAATGTAAATGGCTATACATAGTACTGCTTTACTCTGAATAGGCATCCGACAGGAATCACATAGAAAATTATAAACTGGATCAATTGTGGAAAGAATATGAAAATGGTACTAGACATAGTATGTGTTGGAGTAGAAGCCTAGAACAATACAGCTACATGTTTGGACAACTGTTACTTAATTTCTACAGATAGAAACTGCCAGTGATGATAATGCTAAACTAGAAAGGAAAATAAATGAGAAACAATGAGTTCCCATAAAAAATTTGAATAGACTAATGATGAGGATAAAAAAAAAATATTACTGTCAGTTCATTGCAAAGTGCAAGGTTATGCAATTTTGAAACAGATTACGATGTGTGTTTTCTGGGCTTGAACTGCAAGCAACTGGCAGACTATGGATATGGAAATAATATTAATATGGAGTTTAAAGGACAGCTGTAGAAGTTGTAAATATGGTAGAAAGGATTACAGGAACAGTGACAAACATCCAATTTGTATAATAAAGAAGCTACTGTTCCTCTTTATAAGAGGCCAGAAAACTACCATATTTTCCGGTGTATATGACGAACTTTTTTACCTTAAAAATTCATCTTAAAAATGGGGTGCGTCTTATATAATGAAGGTAAAGATTGTTTCCTCTTTCCTCTTTACAAAGTCATACGCACTCCCTTTTATGTTCCAAAATCTTTGTAGGCGGTTAATGGTGCAATCAAATTGATGCGTGACCTTCACGTGACTTCTAGCACATCATTGGCTAAGAACGGGGAGTCCCTATTCAAGTTTCATAATATCTTATCCGAGTAATCAGTTACCGATGTTTAACAGTATTGAGCTCACTTGTTGAGATATTTTGTGTTAGGTTTTAGGTTTTTTCCAGAAAATTGTATTAAATTTCTTGGGTGCATCTTATACACTGGAAAATACGGTACTTTATCTAACAATTTTTCAACAAGAGTTTTTTTTTTGTGGAGAGGGGAGGTGTAGGATTGGTGTTAGAATGTAAAATCTTTTGAAATCTGTTAAGCCACCAAAAAGAAATTTTCCTTTATGCAGAACACCATGCACTTAAAAATCTGTGCCGAAACTAGAATATCATAATCTCCAAATCTGATAAGGATAACACTATGGTTGTACTTGATCACTCTGAGTATGACTGAAAATTGACCTTATTTACTTATAGATTCATACACCAGCTAATTAACATTGATCCTACCCAACACACACAAAAAGATCTCAAAAATATTATTAGACAGTTTCCTAGCCTCCTGAAACTATCCAAAACCTTAAACCATATAATCCTAGACTTCTGAGGATTTATGGGTTTCCAAAAAATACACAGAGCACACATCCCTGAGATGCATAGCTGATCATACTAGTTCTCCTACTTATAAAGTAGCCAAACATTCAGCCCAAGGGCTCTCTCTCTCTCTTATTACAGGTCACAGTTCTTCCAATGTTAAAAATTCTGTGATCCCCAAAGATACTGACATCGCCATCAGTATTGATATAGCTTTCATGTTTACCAATGTACTCCTAAAAGAAACCTCAGAAATCATTTATACTCTCCATTCCCTTCAACATATCAGCATTCTTTATTTTCCCATTGGCTGGAAACGTATAAGATCCTACCCAACACACACAAAAAGATCTCAGAAATATTATTAGACAGTTTCCTAGCCTCCTGAAACTATCCAAAACCTTAAACCATATAATCCTAGACTTCTGAGGATTTATGGGTTTCCAAAAAATACACAGAGCACACATCCCTGAGATGCATAGCTGATCATACTAGTTCTCCTACTTATAAAGTAGCCAAACATTCAGCCCAAGGGCTCTCTCTCTCTTATTACAGGTCACAGTTCTTCCAATGTTAAAAATTCTGTGATCCCCAAAGATACTGACATCGCCATCAGTATTGATATAGCTTTCATGTTTACCAATGTACCCCTAAAAGAAACCTCAGAAATCATTTATACTCTCCATTCCCTTCAACATATCAGCATTCTTTATTTTCCCATTGGCTGGAAACCTATAAGCAGACTGAAGGCTAAATCATGTGTTTCCCCCACACACCACCAACACGAATATTTTCATGGAACAAGTTGAAAACACAGCCCTGAACTTTGAATATGGCTATGATATGTTACGATGTTTTTTCCATTCGGCCAAATGGCAAGGATGTGTTGGAAATGATTTTAGCACACCTCAACAGCTAACATCCGAGGATATGTTTCACCCATGGAAAGGAAAACAGTCAGCTCTTCCTTAATGATTACTCACTTAATCACCTAGGTGCCCAATAAATTCCTATCCTTTTGTTTACAGAAACCTTACCCACAATGGAGGATAGATCTCACCTATCACACTACAACCACTCCCAGGAGTATAGTGTTATAAGATACAGACCTCCTTCAGGCCATAGCAAAAATTAGCTACCCTTATCCACCAAAAGATCTGCTCCACATTCTAAGATCAGTGTCTACGGTATTCCTTGCACCTGCAAACTTAGATACTTTGCACAAACTGGAAATATCTGTCTAAAAGAACAGTGTGTCCATCATCTGTACTATAGCTGTTCTGGAAGAGACCATGCATAGATACAGATCACTAGATTTAAAGGGGGAAACCTCCCCTTTTATACAGAAAGAGATAGAAAAACTGTTCCTGGAATCTGCAATGATATTTGCAATCTGCCATTCTCCAAACGTAAACAAATTTGGCTGCATCACATCACCAAAAATCTAGGAGACCATCACTGACTAATTTTAAAAATGCTGGTTACTACAGCTATAACCTTTGGAAATCAGTCTGTGTTTGCCTTCTTGCCAATGCTTGTGTGCACGTGCTTAATAGTTCTTTGTGCCCACAATGATACCTTAGAGTAAGGTCAAATATTGGCTTATAATCTAATTAGCTAAA
This sequence comes from Typopeltis vanoorti, assembly GCF_054136105.1. Lineage (NCBI taxonomy): Eukaryota > Metazoa > Arthropoda > Arachnida > Uropygi > Thelyphonidae > Typopeltis > Typopeltis vanoorti. Next base: position 86,861,247 of record NC_143564.1, on the reverse strand, counting down.
TAAATTTAGTTAATTGTTATCTTCAGATGTGTTTTCAACATTAAACATCAACATAAACCACGCCATCAAGGCATCAGTTAGGTTTCTATGAAGCTAAGTTCCTTTGCTATGGCAGGCCACCATGTCTAACACATAAGTGAAAAAAGAACATTATGTTGCAAAACTTATATCAGTCCCAAGTGTGGCAGGTAATTTAAGAAGAAATCTACTGAAGTTTTTCTTGCATTCTTTCAACATATACTGGGAAACATGTGTGAAATGCAAGAAGATAATGTAGTGGTTCAATAGGTTTGAAACTGAACTACAAATGAATAGCACAAGCTATACTTTGCAAAGAACATCATGGGTTTACTAAAGGAAAGTCATGTTTTAGCAATTTGCTCATATTTTATATTAATGTTATTGATGAATTGGATATGCTATGATAGGAAATACTCAATTGTTTGCTAATGATGCAAAGATAGGCAGGACAATCAAAAATGCTACTGATATCCAAACTTACAGAAGATTTCAATAACATAGAAGAGTGGGCAAATGATAATGGCTGTGAATTCAATGTTAGTAAGTGTAAAGTTATGCACTCCGGCATCGTAAAATTTCCATTTTACGATGCCGGATTTCTTGTGTAAAATTTCTTGTGTAACATTGATGGAAGTATGTTACACAAGAAATTGATGAGGTTAGGATCTTGGCGTTATGGTGGATAGAAAACTGAAGTTCAAAGATATTTAAATCATCCTAAAAACTCTGCACATCACTTTGATTAACTATTACTCTACCTAATTTTGCATCATCAATAAACTGAATATTTCCTCAGGTTATTTCCTATATATTATTTATGTACAAAATAAACCAGCACTGAACCTTGTGGCACACTAGTCACCTGTTTTCATCTTGATTCTGCTCCTCCATATAACACTTCTTGATATCTGTCTAGCAGCCACCCACTTATCCACATAACCAGTGCCATATCCATCCCCATTTGTTCTAATTAGCGTAACAGAGTTCCATGTGGTATTCTCTCAAATAATTGCAAAAAGCAGAATCATCATGTAGCCATTTCCTTTATCCAACTCAGCTGTTACTCTATTATAAAAAGTTAGTAAATTACTAAGACATGATGAACCCTTCACAAAGCCATGTTGCCCCTCATACAATATTATATTTTTATCCACCCATTCTTGAATTCTTATTTTAACCAATTTTTCTAGTCCTTTTACCCACCATACCTGATATATGATATACTGATTGGTCTATAATTTGCTACGGCAGTCTTAGAACCTCCATTATGCAAGGGAATTATTTTGCCCCTTTCTACTCCCTAGGAACTCTACCAGAGCTGAGACTTAAAAGAGCCTAGTCAAAGGCATTGCCAGTTTCCTCGCATGTTTTTGCAAAACCCTACTTGATATTCCATCTATCCCACAGCTGTATTTACACTGAGATTTTGCAATATCCTAAGACCCTATAATTCATCCACCTGTTTCCACAGTGTCTATCACATAAGTTAAAGCAGTATCCTCACTAGAATGATATACCCTTGCAAAGTGGTCACTCAGTAACTCAACTATTTTATCTGCTTCTGTCTCATCGTGACCATCATCATTCATTAAGGTTAATCTTCCATAGTCATTCTTCTTACTTGCCACATAATGAAAGAACTCTTTGGAATTTCCTTTGGCCTGCTTGGCTAGATTCTTCTCATAATCTGATTTTGCCTTTCTTGCCATGTTGGTCACCTTTCTTGCCTGAGCCTTGTACTGTTTATGAGTTTGCTGGTCACCTTTCTCCTTATATATCCTCCACAACATTATCTTCTTCTGCAGCTCATGCTTAATGATATTACTCATCCATCTAGCTCCTACCTGATTAACCCTCCTTACCTTAGATATACAATTTAATACTGCTTCCTCTAGATTACCCTTAACTATCTTCTATGCCCTACTAACATCCTTATCCTGCAGTTTTTTGCAATGGTACAGATTTAAGCTTCATCCTAAGCTTGTCATGATCACATACTTGGTAGTTCCACATATATCCCTTCTTGACAGGATATTCCTCATGTTTTACAATCGCCCAAATCAAGACTGCATGGTCGCTTTTGCCAATTGGAGGCAATGTGACCACCTTGGTTATGGATAGCTCTTCTGATCCCATGACCAGATTCCCTCCATCACATGCTGCCTCAGGTAATTATCTCTCAGTAGGTATATAAATTTCATTTCCTTCCTGCAATGTGATCTTTCTTCCTTCCAGTCTATATCTCCATAGCTGAAGTCCCCCATAATAATCACTCGACTTGCAACCAACTAAATATTTTGTCTTACTGGCCTTGATCTCACACCAGACTGCTACAAATGAAAAGTTACTTTTGATTTCCACTAAAATATGCCAAATCAGCACTACACTACACCATTTACAAAAAGATCAGATAATGACAACAATTCTGCTATGACTGGATGTTATTTAAATAGATTATAATCAATGACAACATAGATACTGTCTGCAGAATGAGATCTCTATAGAAAAAATGACCTTCCTGACTGTTTATCAATTAATTGTTAATACTTGAAAGGATTAAAATTTTTAAAGTGATAGAATTTCCTCGTATTATTGTCAGAATCAACTTACAAACTGGATGCGATTTTTGATGGAAAACTCAAATATAAGATACTTTGTCAGTTACATTTTAAGTGGAATGTTCAAGCTAAAACAACTGTTAAAAGTGCTTGTGTCCTTGTTTGAAACAATAAGCTATGCCATCGAGAGGACCTGAATATATACTATTATACATAAAAATTAATCAATACATATCTGGGTAATACATTTCTAATCTTGGCCAGAAGATTCATGATATTAAACTATTAAGAAATGACCAATAGCTGGTATTTAAGCCTCCACATATTCAACATTTTTCACAAGTGCAAGTATGTCATATTTAAGTTTTATTGGGAGAAAGGGTAAATAATACATTCCACCATTTTCTTCAGGTGGCTGGTTTTCTGAGAAACAGTGATCTGATACAGATGCACTCACATGCATTTTAGGCATGGTATGATAACTCCAGTAAAATAATGTTTATCCAACCACAATGAGAATGCAATTCACCTTTCTGATAACTGAAGGGTTGGATAATATTATTATTATGTGATGCCTTCAAGGAGTCCAAAGGCTCATCGAGGGAGGGTAGTATGTTCTACAGCTCTCTGTCTCCACCACTCAATCCACCAATCACAGTGAACTGCATCATCTACACCAATGCCATCTACTGCCCATCACCACCACTACTATTTTCACAGACAATCACAAACATGCCCATGGTGGGATTTGAACCTGCAGTTGGAGAGCAGACACACTAACCACTTAACCAACCATGCCAGGCCTGGTTAGCAAAGTGTATAAGCGAAGTACAATTACATCTACCACAAGCTGGTTGACATATGTGGGTCAGTTAATTAGAAGGTCAGATAAAGAGTAGATTACTGTACAAAGCCTTCAATTTATAGCAATCACTACTCTGCAGTAGATGTTTGTGTGACCTCTCACAATGAGTCTGATAATGTATAATAATATTACATCTCACTGGCAGCATGGGTGAAATTCTCATGTTGAAACTTCCCATACATCAATATGATCTCATCAAGTAAGAAGATATCTGGTCACTAGTTACTGTTTGATCATCAATTAATTCTGTGGAAGGAAGGGGAGGATTTCTAAAAATGGTCCATCTGGTGAACAAGAGAAGCAAAATTGTTCTGGCAATTAACATGTCTTACATTACTTACAAATGGTATACTTCAATAAGTATACTTCATATACTTATCTACATAAGATAAAAATAGTATGAAGGAGTTCTCCCTCCTGCCATAAGTCTTATTACTAGGGAGGCCTGGAAATTATACCAAATACTAATAACTACAAAAAATTACAAACCAGGGTACACCAGTTAAAGGCTAATTGGTTAAATAAATGCAATTTACATACATAATAAGGAGAATTTGTGTCATTTGCTGTTTTAGTATCATTTCATGTTTATCATGATTCATATGAAAAGTTATACAAATGGCACTAAACGATCTGATAAATTCACATCCATAAAAAATATACAGTAAACAACAATTCATGGAATTTCGCCTTTGCTTTAGTCATAAAATTAAAGTGAGAATTTCATTTATTATCTAAGAAAATAAAACATGAAAATTTCAGTAATGCAAATAATTAGTTTATAAAATAAATCCTTTAATGCTTTTCTCCAAAAGAAAGTTGGAGGGAACTTTTCTAGCTTTCAATTTATGGCAATCGCTACACTGCCAGTCTCTCTCCACCTTCAAACTAAGCATTCTGCAGTTGGTGTGACATAATGTGAAAAAAGGCAATGGTTTCCTAACTAGCATCTTTATACGTATTGTGCATGCTGCAAAGTAAATTGGAGGACTAAAACCTGGAAACTCTTTCATGTGTCATTTAAGGAGGGGGAAAAAAGTTCCTTCCAGTCCAGTGACTAGAAACAAACCTACAAATCTGTATTTCTTCTTTAGACTTAATATCTACATAAGTGCCATGAAATGGTTCAATGAATGCTAATTTGTGAATAGCAAATGATAATCTCGTTTTTTCAAATATCTGTGTTGAGGTTTACAAGCAGAATGGAAGAATTACTTGAAACATATCAATATGTATTAAGCATATGAATGTAACCAAGATACAGAAAACAGACAAGTTATATATGTGCATAATAAGGAAATGATAAAATACATAGTGCTCAAATGAAGTACTGCTGAATGAAAAGAAATAGCTGGACTGGCGTGTACAGTTTTTATGTTGTTATAGTAATTGTTACTAACGTTGATTTTTTTAATAAAATAAAAAAATGTAAACATTTTCTATCTTTCATACAATTATTACGATTTCATACAATTATACAACGATACTCTCACATATAAACTGAAGCCTAGCTGTCATCGGAAGTTTATAGGATAAATGTCCGAGGCTCGAAAAAAAGGTTCAAGAGTACATATAGATGTCAATGTGTGCGCGTGCATAGAACGAAGACCGTAAAACATCTGACATCAGCTTTCCATATAACCCTTTCAGTGTATCCAGAGAAACTTCATAAACTTTAAAATGCTTAATACAATACAAAATTTTAAATTCTTTCTCAATTAAAAAAAAATCAAGAAATAAAAATTAAGGTAGCATCTTCTTCGAAGACGGTATACTAATATGCACAAACTGTATATTTAGAATGTTTGTATTTCGTTCGAATCAACGCTAGGATCTCTAGCTTATCACATGAAAGAACTCCCAGGCTTTACTCTAAACCACCATTTTCATCCCGTAGTCTACGTGTCATCTACATCTTTTTTCATTGGCCTTCAGTGTCAATTAAAAATTATTATATACAAACGCAACAAATTACCAAGTCATAATCCTCTTCATCATCACACATGAAATCATCCTCCGCGTCCGACATGTTTACCCGGTGCCGTCAATTCTGCACGTTATGTAGCACCACCTATTGAATTTCAGGATGCATAATAGAAATTCGAGTATATTTCATTATTTAAAAGCACACTTGAGCAAAAAAAAAAAAAAAAAAATCACTCAAAATAATATATCAAGTAATTTATCTGAATAATCCCACAAACAGAGAAACCACAAAAGAGCATACTATATTTAGAGACTTGAAATATATCAACGGACATGAGATTAGCAACCCGCTGAATGGTTTCGAACGCTATAAGACCTTGACCAATCACGAGCCATAAAAGCCTGAAAAGTCCGATTCCGATTTATCTGGTTTAGGTGTTTGTCTAAAGTATTTAGTTAACTACTCTGAAATATTTAAAAATTAATTCTGTCATAAATCTAACAGACACTAGAAAATCCCCTTTTAATCCAAATGAAGCTGTGCCCGTTTCGCTGTATAATAATAATACACATTATTACTTAAGCTGAACAGAGGCAAAGAACTCAAAACTGGTATTTCAATTATTAGAGTACAAATAATTTGTAAAAAATACATGCTTTTTTTCAAAAACAAGTATCACGCTACCGACCAGGACGTATATATACGTCCACATTTCCATGCATGCAAAGTGCATATTAAAATTGTAATACCATTTATAATATTGAATTTATGATGAATACGAAGCTTTTGAGGGTACGTATTTGATCTTTAATAGCCGGTAAGGCGGTTAACTACATATTAATACTCGAAACATCTAAATTAAAGAGGTCTGAGATAAAATAGGTTTAAAGAGATATATGATTGGTATTGTGCAAATGGATAGAGTGGGTTTCCCTCGATGAGACTTTTGACTCCATTGAGTACCCATATAAGTACAGGAAAGAACTAAAAGTCAGGGAAACCTAAATTGGACTTATTATTATTATTATTATTATTATTATTATTATTATTATTATTATTATTATTATTATTATTATTATTATTCCTGACACCTCCAAGGAGTCCAAAGACTCATTGTGGGAGGACACCTACAACTGTCTCAACCACTACACTGAACCTCTACAAGAATCATCTTCATCAATGCCATCTACTGCCCACCACAACTAGTATTCGATGTCTGTAAATTGCGGGTGTTCTGAAGGGGCGATTTATCTGTATGCAGGATGAAAAACCCGAATTTCCGAGAGAAAAAAACCCTGCTACCTCCGTATGAGATCGGCTAACTCACCTTCGATTGAAAATCATTCAGATAGATTCCTCCCATATGTTGAAACATTTGGTCTATTATTTAAAGTTAATCACATTTACCACCCATATCACCATATTTTCCCTCTATGAAGCTTTTGACTCCATTGAGTACCCATATAAGTATAGGAAAGAACTAAAATTCAGGGAAACCTAAATTGGACACAAACTGAAACATTTGGTCCAGTATTTAAAGTTAATCACATTTACCACCTTTCTCACCATACTCTACATCACTTTCTGACAATATGAATCAGGTATTTTGAACCAGCCTTCTTTCAACTTTATCCATTATGCATATATGTTACTGTTGAACTCATGGTTAGGCTGGCACGAAATGTGTGCTACCTTGCAAAGTTTTTTGCAAGGTAGCACACATTTGAAATTGAAACCCAGAGGCTGTGAAGACCAAGATGTTTTACATCATCTTTATCTCCGGCGAAGTAATTTATTTACTTCGCCGAAGTTATTTACACTTACGGACCACTGAATTAGAAACTGCTATTTAATTCCATGTAGAACAGCCCTAATTACAGCAGAAATGGGGTTTGGCATGTGTACTGCATAATTCCACATGGCTTTGGAATGAATCTATGTCAAAAACATACCATGGGTTCACCAGACAGTCCTTCAACTGGCTTTGATTTGATGGAAGAAGAATGTGCTCGAGGATCTGTTTTTCTAACATGTCCGACATATTCTGAATTAGGTTCAGATCCGGGCTAGGTGGTGGCAAGGGAAGAGGGCGAAAGTCGCTGTTATGCAAATTTTACCAACAACAACTATTATCTGCTGGATAAAGCGTCAACGTTGTAGGATGGAATTGATCGGCAACAATGTTCAGATGTTCCTTCTAGGACACCCGACTTCTCAGCAATAACATTCGACCCATTACGTACCAACAAAACATGCCCCACACCATAACACCACATATAGAACCTTGAGTTGTGTTTACAAAGAAAGCTCGATCCATTGCTTCATGAGGCTCCGCCAACCTCTCGGCGTTCTCATTGCACTATTTAGCGTAGTGAAAAGAATCACGGACTCGTTGCATTAGTATCTTTCAGTATCTATAAGCATGCACCTGGCATAATCGATTATCATTTCTCTGCGCATAATTCGGTCAGATATCACTTCGGAACAGCCTTCATGAAATACATTCGTCAGTTGCTGCAGACAGGAATTTTTTGTCCATAGGAGGAGGTATTGGAGGTATCAGGAATAATAATAATAATAATAATAATAATAATAATAGGAGCCTTCGCAAACGATAGTGAAAATCTTTCGAAAATTTTAAAAAAAGGTTTGTAAAATATGCCAGGGAAATGGGATAACAGTTAATTTTTGCAGTGCAAAGAACAATAGAGAATAGCTAATTGGGAATTCTTTTCTTTTGATATTCTCTATCTCAATATCTCATATCCACGTTTAGAAATATTCATTTCTTGCATTTATTAGTCGCCAAATACTGACAAGCACTATGACATTGTTACATTCCCTTTCCATAAAACTCGACCATTTGAAATCTTGTTGTCCAGATAGCGAGTTCATCTTCTTTGGATATCAAAATTCCAGCACAACTGATCAAGCTGGACGAGAAGTGTTTGCAATTAGTAATGCGCTAACATATCGTATATCTACGCGAATTTCTGATAACCCTTTTCACTCTCCAAATACTAGGGATCTCTTCTTTACATTACACCTTTAAGATACACCAGAGGTAACCTTTACTCTTGCAAAAGCAGAGTTCCCACCTCTAACATTGTCCGACATCGCATCCTCTGACAATGAAAATGAGACAACTGGGTTTGCTCCTGGAATTTCTACACCTTTTTTCTTTGATGTAACTATTACTTCCACTAATCTGACCATAACACTTACAAAGAACGAGTCATAGAAATTATTCTCATTGGCATGAAGGCTTTCACCCTATTTAAGCAATAAAACTCATCTGCTTTCCAAGCCGTGGTACAACAAAGGGTGTATTAAAACAGTCGAAGAAAGAAAAATTCAATTACCGCATTTGGCTAACAAATTCAATTTTATAAAGGTCAACAGCAGAAACTTGCCTCGTATTTAATGCATGCTGTGCCTTTCTGGTCTTTTGCTAAGGTCCTTTGGTGCAACTTCTGCTGACCTGTACTGACACGTCTCTCTCTCGTACTGATGGTGTTACTTTACCCAAAAATAAAGGTGATCACCAAGCATCACTTTTGTCCTTCAAGTGCTGCACTGATCTTATTCTTCCTAGTGTTTGTCCCGTTTTAAGGAAGGGTCCGATCGTGTGCACTGCTTCCTTTCATGAAACATATTTCACGGTCTTAAGCAATTCTACTGTTGACATTTGCTGTATGCATGTCTTTAGTTAGGCGATCAAGAAAAAGTTGTTTTTCATCGGCCTCTTGGTCACTGGCCGTCGACATTAAGCCTCGTGGCAATTTTTGTCACAGAGTTTTCATTACTACATAGCACGTCGCTTTATCATCACAGGCGTGCTACTTGCATCTTGTCTGCTATTGGTGCGATGCTAAGGATCCGGTGATGTCAAATGTCCATCTTAGCATTCTCATTTCCATGTATGGAGGATTTGCTCGTGAGTCTTGGTTGATGGCCAGAATTTTTCTCCGTACATGGCACTAGTGTAACGACGGTTCTATAGATCTTTGATTTTAAGTATATTGGGTTTTCTTATTGCAGAAAACTCCAGTGACTTGACTCCAATTCAGCTAGGCAGCGTGGGCTCGGAATTCAGCATCTGTTGTCGTATTGTCATTGGAGTTAATCTATACCCTAGATATTTGAACTGCGTGTATTTGTTCAGCTCCACGACGTCTGTTGTTAGTATGTTATAGGTTTGGTGCTTACATATGTTCTGTCCTCTTGATTTTAAGTCTTATTCCAAACTCATATAAGCTGGTTTTCCATTTCTGCACGAGAACTTGGAGCTCATGTTACAATGTAGTGGTAAGATTTTCGTCATGAGCGTATAGTATTTTCAAGGGATCTGTCTTCTGAATATCCTCCGTTACAGTGTCCATACAAAGGATTGAAAGCAAATGAGAATGCAGATCTCTGGTGAGCTGGCACCTTTTTTCTGGAGATATCAGATTTTCCTGCTGCGCAGGGTACTGTATTGGTTACAGTTTGATATAGCATTTTTATGCATTGCACATAGGCTTTGGGTAAATAACATGTCCTCAATGTCATCCAGATGAGACAGTGTGGTATACGGTCGAACACCTTTTCCAGATATAGGAAAGCCATAAGTATGTTTCATTCTTTTCTAGATGTTTCTCCATTAAAAGCTGAATGGCATCAGTTGTTCCACAATTTTTAATAAATCCACACTGATTTGGTGAGATTTCGACAATGGCTCTAAGGCGTTGAGTATCCGTTAGAAAATCTTAATTGTATGACAAAGTAACTGAATTAGGCTGCAGTTTAAGCAGTCACTACTGCATAGACGACTTAGGGAAATCACCTACCAAAATATTATTATTATTATTATTATTATTATTATTATTATTATTATTATTATTATTATTATTATTATTATTTGACACCTCCAGAGAGTCCAAGATTCATCGAGGGAGGGCACCTACTCTACAGCTCTCCGTCTCCACCACTCAAACTCATCCACCAATAGGCTGACCATATTTCCTTTCGACAAAAACGGGACATTGGGATGGGGAAAACGGGACAGGGCTTAAGTAATATTCTGTACTCATGAAAAAGTAAGACGATAAAAAAATTTTATTACATAAATATATTGAGCTTTACCTATCACTTAAACATATCACCTACCAAAATATTATTATTATTATTATTATTATTATTATTATTATTATTATTATTATTATTATTATTATTTGACACCTCCAGGGAGTGCAAGATTCATCGAGGGAGGACACCTACTCTACAGCTCTCCGTCTCCACCACTCAACCTCATCCACCTGTAGACTGACCATATTCCTTTAGGCAAAAGCGGATATTGGGATGGGAAAAACGGGATGGGGCTTATGTAATATTCTGTATTCACGAAAATGTAAGACGATAAAAAAAAGTTTTATTACATAAACATATTGAGCTTACCATAATTCTTCAGTGACCGAACCCATACCTGAAATCAGGTAGTTGAACCAGATAAAGAAATAAAGTCTATAGTTATGTCTTGATCACCACAATTTGGCAAAAAAAATACTGCACAGCGATTCGAAAATGTTTGATGTATTTTTTGTTTGATGCATCTAAACTGACTGTAATGCTTTTTGTTTTATTCAAATCCTCTATTATTTTTCCCAATATGTATGGAGATTAAACGTTGATAATTATTGCTTCTGATTTGTTACGTGCTGATGAAAATTTTGGTTCTAAATTTTATTTATCAATCGACAAGCAGTCATTTGCGCGAAAACTTTGGCTGTGATGCACATTATAATACGCAACAAGAGTTTCACTAGGTGCAGTTTTATCGCTTTCACTATCACTATCACGTCTAACCATAAAAGAACTGAATCCAAAGTCTTTTCAGCATCGTTATGTTTCTGGCTACGTAGATGTGGTTGATGTTTCTTCTGCCTCAATGAGCAAGAAAAAAATAGACAACACAATGTTGCCATATTACTTTCGTTCCATCGCAACACAGCTTGTCCAGTTTAATAAATTTCAATTCTTTCCGAAGGTCGCATTAAAACTGCAGTTTCGCCTGTTTGACTTTGTAAACATAGACTTAAAGCTTAAAATAAGACTTAAAAATTTAAGTTGAAAAAATACGAAATTTAAATCACCGGCATTGAATAACAAATCCATCGTTTAGGGTACAGACAAAACAAAAACTAACGCTACAGCAGAATAGACGCCGCGTCTGCGATGCGCAAGTGTTGTCAACATTTTTTTTTTTTTTCCCTCTGAATCAATCACTGCAGATATCGATATTTGGTATCGAACAATGCGACTCCATGATTATACAAATTACTCGTATCCATGATATTGATATACGATTATAGTTATGAATAATAATATATTGTTTGGCCAATATTAAAGTATATTTATAGTTTTTATTAAAATGACGGGACGGCCGGGAAAATACGAAAAAAAAAAAAAACGGTACTGTCCCGTTCAGAACGGTACGTATGGTCAGCCTATTTCTGCGTTACCTCCTAATAAAAGCATAACACAATCTTTAATTGCTTTGTATCCTAATTGAAATGCTTCAGTTTTAGCTAGGAAAATTATTTTTGGCATATGCTTCCAAAAGAGACCTGTTTCTTCGATGTTGAATATTTGACGATTGTCATAATTACCCTCCTGAATTATTCTTTGCAATTCTTCGGGAAACTTGGCTGCAGAATCTTTATAAGCATTAGAAGATTCCCCAGTTATTCTTACATTATGAAGTCCAGTTCTATTTTTAAAACGGTCAAATCATTCTAAACTCGCAGTAAAGCTTTCACATATCTCTTGAAATTTGATCTCTTTTAATGATCTAAAAATATTACTATTATTACTATTACTATTATTACGGGCAACTCCAGGGAGTCATTAGACTCATCGAGGGAGGGCCCAAATCATATTCATCAGAACTATTCGACATTCATACAGTATCTATCATACCTTGCCTTAAACTCATTCACTGTCACAGCATCCACCACAGACTCAGGGAGCGCATTCCACTCATTCACTATTCTACAAGTAAAGAACCCAGCTCTAACACCTTTACTAACCACACTTTTGCCCAGTTTCCATGGATGTCCCCTAGTCCTCCCACAACCAGCCGTGTTCTCAAAAATATCTTCTGAATTCATTTTATAGAAACCCTTCAGTAATTTGAATGTCTCAATCATATCTCCCCTATTCCGCCTATCAACCAATTTTTGCAACCCACAAATCCTCAACCTGTTCTCATAAGATTCATTTCACAGACCTGCTATCATCTTGGTCACTCTCCTCTGGATACTCTCCAACTCCTCCCCATCAAGAAGAAACCTAGGTGACCAAATCTGGGCACAGTAGTTGAGATGGGATCTTATCAAGGCTCGATACAGAGGAAAAATAACCTGCTTGTCTCTGCTTGTCAACGTATTCTTCAGCAACCAAGTGATTTGATGAGCTGATTTGGTCACTTTTGCAATGGGTCCCCTAAATTTCAATTCCTTATCTACCAACACTCCTAAATCTCATGCCACATCAATTTCCTGTTGCACAGTTCCACCAATGCAGAAAACTGCTGCCAATCTTTTCACCCCAAAATGCATAACCTTACATTTTGCCACATTAAACTGACATCCATTCTCCTTAGCCCAGACCTCCAATCTTTCCAAATCATCCTGCAAAATTTTGACGTCATCTGCATTCACTATTGCCCTACCCAACTTCGCATCATCCATAAACAAATGAACTGTTCCTCTCAGATCCTTTCCAATATCATTAATGAACAAATTAAACAGCAGTGGTCCAAGAACAGATCCTTGTGGCTCACCACTAGTCACAGGCCGTCTTGTGGATTCTACTCCCGAATAAACCACTCTCTGATATCTCTCTGTCAACCACCCTCCTATCCATCTCACCAACCCTATGTCCATCCCCACATGCTGCAATTTACTGATTAGAATTCCATGTGGTATCCTGTCAAAGGCCTTCGCAAGGTCCAGTAGAATCACCTGTGAACCCATTACCCTTATCTAGTTCAGCCGTCACTGTGTTATAATACGTGAGCAAGTTACTGAGGCATGACCTACCCTTCAAAAAACCATGCTGTCCCCGATACAGTATCCCATTTTCTTCTATCCAATCTTGTATTTTCCTCTTGACTATTTTCTCTAAGACCTTGACAACAATTCCTGATATGCTGATCGGCTGGTAATTTTCAACAGCAGTCTTGGAACCGCCTTTATGCAGTGGAACTATTTTCCCCTCTTTCCACCCCCCTTGGGACTGACCCAGACCCGAGGCTCAAATTAAACAAAATGGTCAAGGGCACTGACAATTCTTTAGCCGCTTCACGTACGACACAAGCTGGTATACCATCCAATCCCACAGATGTATTGACATTGAGGTTCCGTAATAGACAAGTCACCTCTACTTCATTTATCGCAATTCCAGTATAAGCTGTTGGTTCTTCCATTCCTGCAAAGTCACCACCTGGATGATATACTCTTGCAAAGTGCTCGCTCAGTAATTCCACAATATCGACTAATTCGGTTACCTCCCTACCCTCAGCATTTTTAAAGATCATTCTACCATGAGCATTTTTCCTTTTACTTGCAACATATTGAAAAAACTGTTTGGGATTCTCTTTAGCCTGCATGGCCAATTTTCTTTCGTAATCTGCTTTTGCTTTTCTTACCACCCTTGTTACCATCCTGGCCTGAGCATTATAGTGTTCCTGCGGCTGATGGTCACCTTTCTCCTTAAATTCCCTCCACAATTGTTTCTTTTTTTGCAGCTCAAGCTTAATAGTGTTATTCATCCATTTAACCCCTACTTGATTTATTATTCGGACTCTTGGTATACAGTCAACCATTGCCTCCTGCAAACAGTTCTTAACCACCTCCCATGCACTATTAACATCCAGCCCTTGCAATTTTACATGCCATGGCACTGAGCCAAGCACACACCGAAGCTTGTCATACTTACCAGCCCAGTAATTCCACATGTTCCCTCTCTTAATTGTAAATTCCACTCCATTAGCCACCTCCCAAGTCATGACCTTATGGTCACTCTCATCAATTGGTGGCAACATGGTCATGTTCGTTACAGCCACATTCTCAGTTGCAATTACAAGGTCCAGCACTCTCTGCCCCCTAGTATTTTCCACTACATGTTGCCGTAGATAGTTGTCCCTTAATAACCGCATAAAATCCAATTCCTTCCTCCCATGTGCCCTCTCCTCTTTCCAGTCAATGTTACCATAATTGAAATCACCCATAATAATTACCCTCCTTCCACTCATTTCTTCTATTTGCCTTTGCATACTATCCCCACCATCTATTCCATCACCTGGTCTATACCAGCACCCAATTGTATATTTTGTTCTGCTAGATTCTATCTCATACCAAACAGCCTCAAATGTGCTCTTTTCTCTATCCTGCAGTTCAACTTCTATACTCCTTGGCTGCAGCTCATCAGCTATCATCAATAACACTCCTCCCCCCTTTTATTCACCCTGTCACTTCTGAACACGCTATACCCGTCGCATTCAATCCCACTAGCTTTATCAGCTTCTGTCAGCCATGTTTCACTAATACCAACAACCTGTGGCCTGGAAGTGCCAACCATGGCCAAAAACTCTTCCTTCTTGTTCCTAATACTCGAGGCATTAGTGTACATGAATTGCAAAAGCCCATTTGTCCTATCCCTACTTTGATGCCTTATACTAACTATCCCATTCTGATTTGTTGTCCTACGTACTCGCTCAAGCATAATATACTCATTCATACACTCAACTGCCTCCCTAAAGTCTGCATATTTACTCCCCCCCTCTTAATAAATCTAGTTTCCCTGAGTCTGTACATCCACTTCCACATCATTCATCAACACTTTTTAAAGACTCCGTACACCAACTTCATTCAAATGTAACCCATCCATCTTATATAAGTCCTTTCGCCCATCGAAATCATTCCACACATCCACAAATTCCACACCACTCTCCATGCATAACCCAAGCATAAAGTCATTGGCAATTATGGCCCTCCTTCTAAACACTTCGCTGTCATACCGCGGTAAGATACTCACCATCCTAACTCTCTCACTCTTCTCTTTTGCTACCTCAAATAATTCCCTCACATCCTCTATCATTACCATTTTGTCCTCTTTCAAATCATTTGTTCCTGCCACGATTATCATCTCTTTCACCCTCTGTTTTTGCAGTCGAATAGATTCGCTGACGTCCTTTATGTTCGCACCCGGCTGGTATGACTTCGTTAAACTCCCAACTATTACACTTCTGAATAGCGAATCCCCATACAGCACTCGCTCCTTCATTTTATTGACGTTTACGAACATTCTATTATTTGCCGTCACAGACTTTCGCCGGTTATTTGTCGGTACGTTCAGCACACATTTTTCCATACGCTTCAGTTGCCTTTTCGCTCTGTGTATCGCACCGTTCAAACAGGCAATTTCACTACTCGCATTTATCTCACCATTTTCATTATCAATCAAATCATCCATTCGTTCTGTATTTCTACCTTCATTTACACTTTCAACGACGCTCTCACACCTATCTGCCACTACCATGCAATTTTCTAGCGCACCGCCATTTTCTACATTCTGACTATCGTTAACGATATCACTCTCGTCACACGAAACACGCTTGAAATCCTCATTCTCTTTACACTTTCTGCACATATTAACTCAACTATCACCCTCTAACTAGACTCCCACCGCTCTTCGCAAGGCATACATCTCATAGACAGCACATTGCATAAAATCGTTTATATCAAAACTCTTAAACAAACATGGCGACCTGGCCGCCATTTATTTCTTTATCGGTGCCATATGTACGCTATCTTATCTTAAAATTAGTAATTAAAATAACAGAAAACACGCAAAGATTGTACAGACACACCAAGAAACAAAAAGCAAACAATACTACTTAAAATTCTAGTTAAATTTCTAATGTTAACACAAAATACTACTAATCTTTTCAGGAGCTCTCGACAAGCCGACGATCTAACCACTGCGACACGAAGCGATCCCCCATAATTGAAATCACCCATAATAAGAACAACTATTGAGAACATTTGGCTGAATATTCCTTGTACTGTGAGGTATTCTTTTTTGGTTACAATCCTCAATCCTGAGTGATGGAAGACGTTCCATCTCGATCATTAAATGGCTTCTATTTTGGGTGATCTGTATGATTAAAGAACCAGTAGTGACTTTCCTTGTTCTTTGTATTCTTTGCTCTTATTGATTGTAGTCCGAATAGTAGAATCGCTGTATCCCAGGTCCCACACAATCATTATATTACTAGCGCCACTTTCATGTCTCTTAATGACTTCCAGCTGTTGCTCTAATGCAGGGGCAAATTCTCATTAATTGAGAAAGAAAATCAGTAAAAAAAAATCAGTAATAAAGAAAGAAATAAAGAAAGAAAATCAGTAATAAAAAAAATCAGCTAACGCCTTTTGTTCCCTTACAGGGAGTAGGCGAGATCTTTATACGCGATCTAGTTTTTGGAGACTGAGTGGGCAGTACAATCTCCACCGGTAGCCAATCAGAGATAGCTGGCCGATGTCTATCACTAATTACAGCAGCCACCGATGAAGAGGCTGGCAGACAAGTGCTGCCATCTCTTGGTACTTAACACTAACAAGATACGTTAATGTGGGTACTACGGTCGATTTTCTTGAGTTTATGGGACGAAAAATCCAAGTTTCTGGGAGGAAAAACCCGCTTGCCCGTGCCAGAGATCGACTATCTCGGCATTCAGCCGAAGAAAGGCTTAGAAAAAGTCCCTTCAAACAGCGACTAGACTTGAACTTAAGTCTGCCTTCGAGCGACCAAGCGCAGATGACGCAAGCGCCACTTCCATTGAGCTACACAGGACTCCAAAAAAGTAATATTTGTTTGTTAATAAATTCATGCATTTATAAGCATTCCATTTAGGCTTTTATTTTTGTAGAGAGAAGACATCTTAAGCTTGTGCGGCAATAATTGAGTTTTCGTTGTGTATCGAAGGCCAATGCTTGTTCGTCTAGTCAATGCTGCCTTGGCTTGCTCGGTTGTAGGATAATTCCAGGTACTCTCAGCAGTACTGTGATTTCATGCCCGCGCATAGACATTTCATGTTGTGTCACTCTGTTGCTTAAACACAGGCTATACGCAGTCAACGTAGCTCTAGCCAGTGAGCGTCAGTAAGCCTTTACAAGTGTGTCTATTGCTTGGGAAAATTAAGTTAAAACTAACTTTTTATGATTTTGTTATTGGCCAGTTCATAAAGAAGAACCATAGGTTAGAATATGTATTCAAGTAGCTAATTGAAAAAGATAGAATGTCATTTGTAAAATAAATGTTGTATTTGTATGATTAAATGTTAACAAATTTCTAAATACATAGCGTTAAATGATCAGTAATTCATTATTCCGCTAATCAGACTTCAATCACACTCCTCACTACCTGAATGATAACAGGAGCAAGCGTGAATTTCAAGACCAACATTCTCCCCTGCTTCAATGTAATTTGTTTTCATTACTGCCGCTTTCTTTATCAGTCTTTCTATTTTCTATATCAGGGATTGAATATAATAAAGTCTTATGGGTATCTAAATTAAAGCAAAATGAAGTAACAGTAATTGAAAAAGAGAATAATTTGCATGTGCACTTGCAATGATAGTTTTGAGTCAACTACCGAGTGACTCACTGACAACTGGGGCCGCTCACTGAAGATTGGCGACAAAAAATTTTGCGTAACATTAAATGTTGCAGATGCAACAAAAACAAGTAAGTTTTATTGTATCACTGAATAAAGTACAGAGATATTTGCAGTCTGTGTAATCTATTTCTCAACTAGAGATATCTGGGAGAAAAATGGCACTAACTAATTAATCACGTTATAATAAATTTAGTTTAATCCTTTATCCAAGTGTGTGCAAACAAAGTTGCGCCTGAAAGTATCTTCAGGACAGGGGTAAAGTGGTACAACACCGGGCAACTCCTTGCAAAGGTGGAGCAAGCTACCAACACTCCTATCTCAGTATCTCCCATAATGCAAAACACATCTCCTTGCGGATATGCATAATTTTATGCATTAAGGGAAGGACCACTACCCAGACTAGTTTCGACCTTTATTGAGGTCTCTTCAGTGGGAGCCAGGCCAAAGTGGAGATACCAGGCAGAAATATTAGGAAGGTCATCTCCTCCTATAGGAGCTGAAAAACGGTTTGCCACCTTTTTATTAAATTACTCTGGATTTAGAGAAAGATGTTGAAAGTTTATTTTTCACATGGTCAGACTATAATAAATTTAGTTTACCCCAGTCCTGAAGATACTTTCAGGCGCGAACTTTGTTTGCACACACTTGGATAAAAGATTAAACTAAATTTATTATAGTCTCACCAAGTGAAAAATAACTTTAATTAATCACGTGTCACCTCCCACAGAAATCATGCAATACAGACTCAAGCAAAACCATATGTTACACCGACAAGCACAGCATCTAACTAAAAACTATTGGTTTAGTTTGATGTTTGTGAGTCCGCCCCTCCAGCTCAAACCCAAAGAGCAATAAAATTTAACCAGCGTGTTAAAGATGAAGATGCGGAGACCAGCAAAACAAGTGATGCCATCTCTTGATACCTCACCCTAACAGAATATATAACTGTCTGAAATAATGTTCGATCTACGGTCGATTTTCTTGAGTTTATGTAACGAAAAATGGAGTGTTCTGGGAGAAAAAATCCTCTTGCTTATGCCAGAGATCGTCTAACTCAGACACAGGTCAAAAATGGTCTTAGAAAAAGTTCCTCCAGTCGACGACTAGACTTAAATCTAAGTCTAACTTTCAGCAACCTACTTAGCACAGAAGATACAAGTGTCACTTCCACTGAGCCACATAGGGCTACCAAAAAAAAACCGTTATGAATGACGTTATGAAACATCATTAGTTTCGAATTACTAGAATTTTTTAAGGTTTTTCAAGTACGGACTTTATTTTCTTACTTGGAATACAAAAGCAAATGGATATTTATTATACTTTCTTAACATAATAACATAAGTTTTAATGGCACGTTGAACTTCTGTATTAATTGGATGCCTCTTTATTAATAGATGAAAAAGTAATTGAGCCGCAATATAGCCAGTTCCTCCCATCAGGGAAAAAATTTCATCATCATCATCATCATCATCATCATCAAATTCCTGCCATGTACCCTCAAGGGGTGTACAGGATATGACAGTACTACATGAAAAAATTACATCATTACTAACTTCCTATCTACAATTTTCCTCCAAATCAGTCTGTTACTTGTCAAGACTCCAACATTATCAGATCTTATATTTCTATCGTCTAAGGCACTTTGTACCGTATCAATCCACCTATATCTTGGTCTTCCTCTGGGTCGTTTTCCTGCCAACCTGGCAGAGAACACTTGTTTTGCTAATCTTTCCTCTCCCATTCTATTTAAGTGACTATACCACCTGAGATTAGCTCTGCTAACGCATTCCTGGATACTGACAATGTCAAGTTCTTTCCTAATATCCTCATTTTTAATGATATTAACATTGATGCCATCTGTTCACGCCTCTAATCTTTCTCAGGACTCTCATATCTGCGGTACCTAGTCTTTGGTCAAGTTTTTTACTTTTGACCCAGCTCTCAGATCCATAAGTTAAAACTGGTTTGAACACTGTCTTGTATACAGCTAATTTAGTGTTCCGACTAATTTCTCTCTTATTCCATATGAATTTATTCAATTGATTTCCCACGATACCAGCTATGCTGATTCTGTTGTCTATTTCTATATTTAATTTACCATCTTCAGTAAAAATCGTGCCTAAGTAGCTGAAATGTTTTACTTGTTCCACAGGTTCTCCATTCACAACGCAGTTGACATTTTCAATGATTCTGCCTATGTTCATTGTCTTTGTCTTTTTATTGCTGACCTTCATACCATTTCTATAACAATAGCTATTCAATTTAGTCAGAGAATCTTGCAGACTTGTAGTGGATTTATTTAGAAGTATAACATCATCCGCAAAAGCAAAGAGCTGACATTAACATCTCCAATTTTGATATCATGTTTAATACCACTTTCCTTCATACTGTGATCCATATAGATAATGAATAACAGAGGGGATAATGTACATCCTTGTCTCACACCAGATTTAACATTAAACCATCTTCCTATACTTCCTTCAATTCTAACTGCTGACTTACAACTCAAATAAAGACTAAGTATTGCTTGATATAATGCCCCACTGACACCATATAACTGTAGCGTATTGAATAGCTTATCTCTTGGCACTTTGTTATATGCCTTTTCCAAATCGACAAAACTTAAATACAGATCTTTGTTATATTCCCATGCTTTCTCGACTATTTGTCATAAAGTGAAGATCTGATCCTGACAGCCTCTATTTGGCCTGAATCCAGCTTGTTCTTCAACAAGCTTTTCTTCCACAATTCTTCTCAACCGTTTCTCAAGTATACTTGCATAGATCTTGCCAGGAACACTCAGTAGGGAAATACCTCTGTAATTCTCACATTCAGTTTTATTTCCCCTTTTTATATATGGGTACTATGAGAGCTCTACTTCAATCATCGTGAATTCGTCCCTCTGTCCAGGCTTTATGAACTATGGAGTGCAGCCACTGTAAGACTTTCATACCACCATACTTCAGCATGGTGGTATGAAAGTCTTACAGTGGCTGCATGGTGGTATGAAAAAATTTCAGTTTTATATATATACGGCCTCGCCTACTTCCTAAGATAATAAAAGTTGTAAGCTGAGTTTTGATTTTTTACCTTATTCCATTAAAATCAACCTGATAGCTTATTGAGGATTAAAATTGATTGTAATTCATCTTGGAAACTAAATATCACTGATTTCATTAACAGTGATATTTGATTGCCAACTTGAAACTTGAAAAAAATTGTTCTATGTAAATATAAAGGACAAGACATAGTTTAGTCCTTTCGTCCTTTATATTTATATACTTCTTTATATTTACATAGGACAATTTGTTTTTAGACCTAAAAATATTAACAAATGTATATTCTGCATGGATTATACCAAAGGAATATGGCATCCACCTTTATCTAATTGTTTGCTGACCTATGCCAAAAGTGTACGACGGCGCGCTTACTAACATTGAATTCATAGAAAATATCATTTTCCCACATTTCCAGCCTATTATAATGATTCTGCAAGTGCTGGATATTTGTAGCATTCCTAATTACTCTGCTTTCTTAGCGTCATCAGCAAAAACTTGATCATCATATGTCAGATCCTTCCCAATATCGTTAATACAATAACTGAACAACAATGGTTCAAGTAGGTTCCCTAACTTACATGACAAAGCAGATTCACACCCATCGTATACGTTTTGATACCTGCCTGTCAATCATCCACTTATCGTAGTCAAAATACCACTTATCGTAGTTGAATTCCAAATCCATATTCTCCAATTTATGCAACATGCTTTCATGTTATATTCTGTCAAGTCCGTTGCAAAATCCAACAGTATCATAATTTATCCATACCCTTTATCTAATTTAGGCGTAATATTGTCGCATGGCATGAGCAAATTGTTCATATATGTCCTCCATTTAATCAAACCCATGGGTTCCTCGAAGAGTATAGCTTTGAATACATTAAAATCACCCTGATAGCTTACTGAGGTTAAAATTCATTGTAATTCAAGTTGGAAACCAAATTTCATTTGGTTTCCAACTTGAATTAACAGTGATTTTTCAAACTTGTGATTTTTCCAACTTGTAATTAACAGTGAACAGGCCATATTTAGTTCTAAACTTAAATATTAACATATATGTATTCTGCATAGATTCCAACTATGGAATAAGGTAACCACCTTTATCTAATTGTTCACTTACCTATGCCAAAAGTGCATAATGTTGGCATAGGTAAGCGAACCCATTTCTGTATACGGATTCTAACCAACTCCTCTAAAATCTTTACCAAAGTTCCAGATATAATGACATGTCAATAGTGACATGCATTGTTTTTTTTTTCCTTTCTCGTACAACGAAACTCTCACATTCTTTCCATTCCTATGGTATCTTTCCTATGCTGAGAGTGAAGTTATAGAAACATGCCAAAGGCCTAGCCAATTCGGTTGAACATTTCATTAACATAAATGCTTATATTTCATTTGTCCCTATTGCTGAATTCTTATCTAGGTTATGCAATAGCTCTTGAACCTCATGCTCCTGCGCCTGTATCACTTCCTACAATGTAGAAGAATAGTGCTTTATACAGTGTTACATACATCTGGTTGTTATGACTTAGTAAAGTGAGTACTCATTAATTGAATGATTTCATCAGCCACTGACGAAAGTGTACCATTTGCAGACAAAACTGTATTCTTCCACATTCCTTCTTTCTTTTACTTGTGGCATAACAATACAATTCTTTTGGGATCCTTTATCCTACATAGTCATTTTCCTACATAGTCATTTTCTCCCCATACTCCAATTTTGCTTTCAGTAAAATGCTCATAACTTTTCTGGCCTGCACTTTATATATTTCGTGACTCCTCCCACTCTGTCCGTGGAAGGAATATCGTCAGATATTCCTTCCACGGAATATCGGCAGAATAAGAATGAATATCTACCTCTTTTTATCAATCTCTTGCTTAATAAGGTTGAACACCCACACACTTCCATTGTATTTCTTCTTCACTTCCCATCATACATTCAGATCCTATCTCGTTCAAGCACTTTTTCAAAGATTCCCATTTCCCATTAACTGATTCAGTTGGGCCAAAAAGAGTATTCTTCGGAATTGGCCATTAATTCCTGCTTTGTAGTTCAGCATATAATCTGTACTAATTAGAACATCTGCATTATTAACTACTTCCTAGGGAAGTATGACATGATCACTTCACTCACTAACTTGTGGAAAAGTAGCAGGCTGACAATACGTACCGTTTTGAACGGGACAGTACCGTTTTTTCATATTTCACGGCCGTCGTGTCGTTTTAATAAAAATGCCAATTTTGTCCCTTTTTTAATAGAACTATCAATATACTTTAATATTGGTCAATCATAAATTATTATTCATAACCTATAATAGTATATTAATATCATGGATATCAGTAATTTGTATAACCATGGAATCGCATCGTTCGAGACTAAATGTGGTGTGTGCAGAAACAGTGAATATATTTAAGGCACAGTATGATAAACTGTATGTATAACAGTGGACCTCCCACGATGAGTCTTTGACTCCATGGAGGTTTTTATAATAATAATTTTTTTTTTAACATTTTATTATGTCTCAGTATAAATTACATACAATAATAATATTTACAATATTTACAATAAGGTTTATACAGAATTTTTGAATTTAGAATATAATAATAATAATTTTTTTTTTTTTTTTTTTTTTTTTTTTTATAAACGACTTATTTATTTTTACAATGAAAATGATAAGGTTTACTATCACACAGAGTATCTGCATACACACAATGAAAAACATATTATCTTTTCTGTACAGTACGAAAATTCGATATACAAAATGCAGAGTACATTTTATAAATATGAATACATTTTTTTAAACTAGCTAAATATGGATTGGCACCAATGTGCACACTATTCATGATACAATGCAGTAATGCAACATACACACACAATTCAATAATAATAATAATAATTTTTTTTTTTTTACATTTTATTATGTCTCAGTATAAGTTACATACAATAGTAATATTTATATTTACAATAAGGATTTTACAGAATTTTTTTTTTTTTTTTTATGTCTCAGATGAATTGCATACATAGTTGCTGTAATAATTATATGTATATAATATTTATAACGCATTACAAGTGTGTATAACAGATACTTGCAAGTTAGTAATTTTCTTCCTCGAAGCTTAGCAGAGCTTATCTGAGGAAGATAACAGATGACAGAGGGTGGTGGTTTCATGGTTGTGTTCCTATAGTGGTCACAAGCCAGGTGTTGATTTTACTGTTTGTTGGTACGTGCTTGAAAGACTTCGACTGCTATTACAGTTTAACTTTTTTTTCTTTTTTTTTTTTGTGAAAATAGGGTTGGATTTAGACATGGTGTTTGTTTCTTTGTGTTCTTGTAGTGGTAGTTTTTTGAGAGGGGGGTGTTGTCGTGGGTTTGTGTGTGTGTGTGTATGTGTGGTGGGGGAGAGAGAAACAGGAATTGCTCTAATTTTCATTCTCGCTATAATATTTATATAGTGCCTGTTTCAGCTCTCTGTATGTTCCTAGGTTTCTGTTGTCGAACGGCAGTTTGTTTATCATGTCAGGTACGTAGAAGTTTCGGGTGGCTTTGCCGTAGTGATTGTTGTACTTATATGTTATGTAGTTTGTTGATTGTGGTCTTGTTATTTGATATGTTGTTCTGGTTACTCTATATGTTGGGCTGTAGTAGTGTTTTAACATGACTGTGTAGTGGCGTAAGTGTTTCACCTTAAATATTTTGTGTTTTGTCCATGCTTCCTGCATAAGAGTGGGTTGTTCCCAGAATATCAGTTTTATCATTTTATCTTGCAACCATTGTAGCCTGTTAAGTCTGTAGTCTGCGCAGAATGCGTATGATGTGATTGCATATCTTAAAATGTTTTCACATAATGCTTTATAGATTAGTATTTTTATGTGGGTTGGGGCAATGTCTTTTAATCTGTATAGTTTGCTTGCTATTATCCTAAGCTTGGTATGTAGGTAGTTTGTATGGCTATTCCAACTTTGATCTGCATCGAAGTGAAGTCCAAGGTAACGTGTTGTTTTCACCTGTGTGATGGTTGTGATTTTAGGTTCTGCACTTTGTGTATAGGAGGATGAATGTTTGATAGTGAGATATTTAGTTTCTATGGGCAGGGTTTGGGGGTTTTTGAATATCATTAGCTTTGTTTTTCCAGGGTGGGGGGGGGGTGGGGGGGGGGGGGGGTGGGGGGGGGGGGGGGTGGGGGGGGGGGGGGGTGGGGGGGGGGGGGGGTGGGGGGGGGGGGGGGTGGGGGGGGGGGGGGGTGGGGGGGGGGGGGGGTGGGGGGGGGGGGGGGTGGGGGGGGGGGGGGGTGGGGGGGGGGGGGGGTGGGGGGGGGGGGGGGTGGGGGGGGGGGGGGGTGGGGGGGGGGGGGGGTGGGGGGGGGGGGGGGTGGGGGGGGGGGGGGGTGGGGGGGGGGGGGGGTGGGGGGGGGGGGGGGTGGGGGGGGGGGGGGGTGGGGGGGGGGGGGGGTGGGGGGGGGGGGGGGTGGGGGGGGGGGGGGGTGGGGGGGGGGGGGGGTGGGGGGGGGGGGGGGTGGGGGGGGGGGGGGGTGGGGGGGGGGGGGGGTGGGGGGGGGGGGGGGTGGGGGGGGGGGGGGGTGGGGGGGGGGGGGGGTGGGGGGGGGGGGGGGTGGGGGGGGGGGGGGGTGGGGGGGGGAATGTTTTGCAATGAAAGCATACAAATATTTCAATACATACACAATCAGAGTTGAAGAACTGAAAAACCTTTGTGACTTAGCAGGAAACAATTATGTAAAATTATTAGAGCATGGAAATACAATATTTTTTCCCTGGGTCCATCAATTTACAGAATTTTAAGCATGCTGATGGCTTCGTTGTTATTTTCTTTCTCCAGAAAAATGGCCTGTTGCGAAAACTGTTTCAAGATGTGGTTGTCATTTGGAAGAGATTAATGTCTACGTTCCAAACATCCATTAGCTTAATTGGAAAAGATAACAAAGTAGCCATGAACATTGAAAATCTTTTAAACAATTTAGAATGTAGAAAAAGTGAAGTGTTTGTGACTACTGTTGTCGAAAAACAACTGAAAATGTTAGTAGATTCAGGAGAAATTAATGAAGCTGTTTTTTGGGGAAATCGAGAGTTTCGATGGAACCAGCTTAGAATATCTCAAGAGGAACTGCGGTTTAGGAAACACTGACAAGTTCATGTGGGAGTTACTAAGGGAGACACCTGAATGGAAAGAACTACAGGATAGCCTGAATGCGGAACTCATGACTCGCACAGAAACAGACGAAACTCATGTATTCGATCAGTAGGCCCTCATAAAATCTATAACTGTGAGGCAGTTGGATACATGGAATAAATAAAACATTCCTGTATCTGACAGATGGGTACAGATTATTTCTGGAATCAGCGAAAAACGTCTAGACTTTCAAGACTTTTGTAATATTGCAGAGTTTATTCTTTGTCTTTCAGGAAGTACAGCACCTGTTGAGAGAATATTTTGTTATGAACAGTATGTGGTCAGAGGAGAAATCTATAGTTAGTGTTGAGACAATGAGGGCTATGTTAGTTTGAAGACAAAATTGTGTTAGAGTGTGGTAGGAAGTTTTATGATAAGGTGTTGAAAGATCGAAATTTGCTGCGAAAGATCACTTCATCAGCGGAATATTCATGGTATGATCGTGGTTAAATACAGTACCCTCCCGTACATCTACCTTAATTTTTGTATGGGTTCCGTCACTGAAGTATAATGGTAAGCTCAATATGTTTATGTAATAATAATTTTTTTATTGTCTTACTTTTTCATGAATACAGAATATTGCCTAGCCCCCGTCCAGTTTTAGCCATCCCAATGTCCCGTTTTTGTCTCAAGCAAATTTGGTCAGCCTACAAATAGTCATATTTTTAACTGAGACCCTGATGAAAATCATTTATGATGAAATCTAACTCTTTGATCTCGAGTTCCGTCTTTCTCCTGATGCTTGGGAATTTAGTAACAACTCAATACTTTATTTTTCATTCTTATCCTGAGATATCTCTTCTTTCCAATCAATGTTAGAATAATTAAATCATCAATAATAATTTATTAGGGTAATTCGGGGATGAATTTCTCGTCCGCAGCAACTGAACTGCAGATGAGTTTCCACCATTCTGTTAGCCACCATACCAGATAGAATTAAATTCACTACATGGGTCATTATTACCTTCACTGCAAAAATTTGTTTCAACACTTATATCCCTCTAGCTGTTAAAGTTTGTTTCAAACGTCGTTAAATTATTTTATGTGTAAATTGGCGATGGTAGGTTATAGCTAGGAGCCTATTGCTAAACCATATTTCTGAAAAGCACTTTTCCTTCCAAGTAAAGATGATGATCTTTAAAAACATTTTCAAGAATTCTGACGGATACATGAACTAAAATTTATGAATATTGACACGTTTAAACCGATCAAAATACCTGTTCATCTGAGTTGAATGTCAGCTAATCTCTTTCTCTCCAAAATGAGCTGAGTTTTCTAAGAAGGAACTTGAATGCCATGATATAGTTCTTGAATAGCTTAAATAAATATTTAGAGAGGTAGTAGGAAGGAAAACTTGTTCTCTACTAATTTCATCTACTATTTGTCGAAGAGGAACATCATCTTTGATGTTCCCTGTCATCAAATAGTAGACATTTGATGTCTACTTTACCATATTTTGGACATACTATATAATCTAGAAATGCTAGGATTCCATGTTTTTTTTTAAATCCTTTGAGAAACTGATGTGTGAGAGATAACATTGTTAATCTTAATACAGGTGGATCTGTGTAGCTAAGTGCAAGTGGTGTTCGTACTCCTTAGCGCTAGAACGCATGAAGAAAGAGCATCGTGAGTTCGATTCTAGCAACGAGCAATGACCAAGAGTTATTCTGTACACACCATATCTAGACATCATGGAAATTACCCATGCCTATTAAAATAGTTAGATAGGGCGTAAAAAAACGGCGTCGCCTACTCCCTATAGGCATTAGCTTATTTTTATTTTTTTTTTGGATTAAAACAGAAATAAAACCCAAAAAAATCTATTCTAGGAGTTTGAAAGTTTCTTTCACAACGGCTCGATTCTAGTTGTTGACTAGAGGAGACTTTTCTAGGCTATTTTTCGATAGGTTGACGAGTAAGTTGATCTCTGGTCAAAAAAACTCGGCTTTTTCGTTCTGAAACTCAAGAAAACTATTCATAGAACCCGTTCTATTTTCAGAAATTAAAAATATTAGTTAGGGTTTAGAACCAAGAGATGCCGCACTTGTTAGCCATCTCTTCACTGCACTGCATGCCACTTAAATTAGTGATAGCCATGAGCTAGCTATCTCTGACTGGCTACCAATGGAGATTGAACTACCCACTGTCTCCAACAGTTAGACAGGGATAAAATGGCCTTGCATATATATATATATATATATATATATATATATATATATATATATATATATATATATATATATATATATATATATATATATATATATATATATATATATATATATATATATATATATATATATATATATATGCAGATTAAACACCCCCCTTCAGCAAACAAAAAAATCCTGTTAACTTCTCATTTTCCCATGGAGAGCAGGCAATCCGTTTTTGGCGGCAGTGGAGACAGTGTAGCCATGAGATATATCTGGTTGCATATGGTGAAGAGACACAGACAAATGTCACCTCCCTTCTGTAATCCTAATGCAATATATTTTACTCTGGAATGGTAAGGGTTTTAAAGTCGAATTTCTGGAATTTGTGGGAAGAAAAACCTTGTTTTAAGAAGAAAAAAAATGATTGCCCATGGGTTTTTTTAATTGAGTAACTCAATAAAAAAAAAGACTTTCACCAAAAGTTGTTCTGCACACACCATATCTGGACACTATGGAAATTACCCATGCCTATTAAAACAGATATAAAACCCCAAAAAAATCTATCCTGGTACTTTGAAAGTTTCCTTCACAACGGATATGTGATATTCGTGCTATATCTTGTTGCCATCAAAACATCTATGATGAACTACCCTCAAGTTAACATGTTCATTGCCAATCACGCGATGCGAGTTCTCACCAAACGGCCGATCACTCGTTATCGCGTTGACGTCGCTAACTAAATAAAAAATTTAAAAAAATTTGGCCACCACACGAAATTCCAATTTTCAGCTTGGCAATGAAAGTGTTAAAAGATAGTGCCTGTGATGTGGCTTGATTAAACAGCTGGGCAACAATTTTTCCTTGCAACATGTTTCAATGGTGTCAGCAATGGGCACATTTCCAGCTAGTATCAGAACCCCTGGTGAAGGTATAACAGCACATAACATTCATCTAAGGTATTTAAACATAAAATCACCACCTACCTGTTACTTACCTTTGATGAATGCACTCAAGCTCCAATGTACTCAACAATGATGCTCCCTACAGTAGTGAATATCCTACAGTAGTCAATAGTAGTGAATATCCAAAAGTTAGTATCATGATGGAGAAATAACATTTATACAGTCTGTTTGTGGAAAGGTAATGAAAGTAGCCCCACCTAACCCAGAGCAGCTACCCATCTCCATTCACTTTCATATCTACTTCCACAGAGCCCATTTTTCATTATGCAGCTGACAACTCCCTCTTGTGAATACCTGACCTCCATGAAGGTGCCAGTGAACCCTTACCTGCAGAAGAAATGACAGTCAAAGTAAAAATTGACTCCATTATCTCTAGTACATCCAGGAAGTCAAGTCGTTATCATTTAGGCAATGATTTAAGCTGGCAGGCCACTGAAAAACTTGAAGCTGGCCATTTGAAGGTGATGTGTTGGTTTGCTATCTAGCTCCAACAGCAAGATGGAGCTAGATATGATGTCAGGTCATCAATTGACTTTTGAGGTTGCTTGCTGCAGACAAGCAAAAACATTTCCAACCAGACTCTGTTAAGAAGGATAATTCAAGTGGATGTTATGAAAAAATAACCAGTCGTATGTATCCCAATAACTACCAACTACTGTAGAGCTTGTTGAAATTGGTGTCATAAACCAATTTTCAACCAAAATTAGGAATGGTGCCATTCTTAATTTTCCTGAGATCAAACAGTGTCTGCAACCTATTTGCTAAAACAGGACTCATCAGTGAATAGAAGAACTGTACCCCATTTGCCTTGGAGCCCTGGGAAATGGGGTACAGTTCTATTCACTGATGAGTCCTGTTTTAGCAAATGGGTTGCAGACCCTGCTTGATCTCAGGAAAATTAGGAATGTAGTACCATCTGTCCAACACTAAAAAAAAGGACATGGTCAGGGTAGTGTTCACATGTGGTGCAGAATAATGATCACCAGTCATGCCTCTTCATATTTTTGCCAGGGATACCATTACTAGTTAGATCCTGAAATTCTATGTGACTTTGTATGAGTGGAGCTGGATCCGATTTTGTTTTCATTGTTAATGACCCTGCCCATAGAACTTAAGTGGTGGAAGAGTACTTTGAAGCTGAATATATTCCATGCCTACCTTGGCCAGAAAGATTACCAGACTTATTAAGTGAACCAGCCTTAATGTGTATACACATCAATAACTATGTGGATGTGAAATGTCTATTGAAGTTAATATACACTTTGGATACTATAGAAATAATAAAGATAAGCTTATATTTTTGATATACTTTATCCATTTGACAATTTAGGTGGTTAAATCAGACAGAAGATGGTATGCCCATGCATTTTGCATTGAATGCTGATATGCTGGGTCACTTGGTGAGCTACTGATGGAAGAATGGAATTTGTTGCTACAGAATCTTATAGACACTCATATTAAGCACGGTCCCCTGCTGTTAGAAGGAATCATATGCCATACTTAGTTATTATTACTAGAAATCTTTGCAGAGGCAGGAATTCATAATCATTAATACCAGCTATCATATCTGTTCTTGAAATCATTAATGCTACCAGCACTGACACACACACACACACACACACACACACACACACACACACACACACACACACACACACACACACACACACACACACACACACACACACACACACACACACACACACAATCCATTCCAAGTTCACTCTGCTCTATAAGGAGTAAACCTACCTCTTTCTTGACTGCATTCATTCATTCTCAATATCTGTGGCTATCTTCTCCTCACCCCTCATAAAATTAAAAATTTCCATCCACTTGTATACTATGACCCATTCAGAAGTTTGTAAGTCTATCGTATCAACCCTCTTTGTTGGTGTCAGCAGTCTACAAATTCTCAGTCTGTTCTCACGATCGACATTCCGCAGTCCTGATATCTTCTTTGCACTCTCACCACTCTATTTGCATTAACATTATCTGACCAAAAATATCCAGATGTTGCCTCATCCCATCTCTGATTCTAACATAATATGGAATTGGTCCACTCACTATTACTATAACAGCTTTCAATCTTCTGGAAAGGCTTTTCATTAGATTTTGGTACATTGCTGTGGTAATTATCTCGTTTTCTGCCAGAAGGACATTAATGAGGTTGGTCACTGACATCAGTGACCAAAGTTATAATTTGGCCAGACTTGTAATCAATGTTCCACTTCATCAAACAGATTTTTGATGGATCAAGATCAGGGCTCAGTGCAAGCCAGTCAAATTTTCAACACCCATCTCAATAAACGATTCCTGCACATAGCTAGAATAAAGTTGTCATAAAATTGAAAGCACATAAAACTCATTCGGGCAGGAAGTATTCTTCTAGCACCCACCAAACCCAGACTTCGTGGACACTAAGAGATGTGATAAATGAGATGCTTTCCCATTCATCACTCCAGACAATGCATTTTCACTGCTTCAAGTCGAATAGAACAAGCATTACACCAGTGCACCCGATGTTTGGCAGTGTCCTTGCTGTCAGGCTTGTGTGCAACTATGCATCCATGGAAACTCATGTTCTTCAACCCTTGACGAACAGTTGTGGTTCTGGAGTTGCTTGCAGAGGCATTTCAAAACTTGGTGATGAATGTTTCAAATGAGAACAGGTTGTTAGCAGGTCGCAATTGTATGTTTTTGCTCATAGACATTTCCACTTCATAATACCACTAACAGTTCACTGGGACAGCTCTAGTAGAGTAGAAATTTCTCAGGGTTCAGGCCAAGTAATATAAAGTCAGACACATTCAGGGCCGCCCCTTCTCCCTTATTTTTCATATAGTTTATGCCAACTTTGACGCCCCGTGCAAATGCACGTCTTGCACCGTCGGTAGAGCCGGCCCTGGACACATTATGTAAACAGTGATGCCAAGTCTGATTATTGTATACAAATGAGTGCTGCTGTCAACAGTATGCAAATATGTCTGTATGCAGATATGATAGCAGGGACATTTGTCAAGACAATGCTCACCTTTATTGAGCAAAGCTCGTGGACCAATATCGTCGAGAAGAGACTATTGCACATATGGACCATGTTTCATCACATCATCCATGTCAGAAATCCAGCACCATAAGGACACTTGTATCACATTATATATTCCATGCACTATGGCATCGCATTTATAATGAATTAAAGCTGATATCCTATTCAACAGTTGGAGCACCAATTTTATACAAAAAAATTATGGACGTTACAGACCTGGTTTCTTTCAGAGAAATTACTCAGATCTTGGCCCTTACATTCCAGGTATCTTAGAGGAACATATCCCCCAGATACTAATTTCTGTCAATCTGGGGATAGAGTTTTGCTTTTCCAAAAGTCAGGTTACCTCTTTTATGTTATACTGGTGTTTATCAACTACCATGCTCCTGTTGACTGTCATATTGTGAGACACATCATTCTTTGCACAATTCGTGTGCAATGGGATTATCATACATTGGTTTCTTCTGTTCTGAGACTCAAATTATACAGCTAGGTCAATTGAATACTCTTTTAGCACCCACTGATATTCCATCAGTTCCTATTGTAGAATTCTTATTTCAGTTTATGCAGCATCTGTAGCATCTTCCTTATTATTATTATTATTATTATTAAACAAGACCTCATGGAGTCAAAGACTCATCTAGGAGGTCCTTTTATCTCACACACATCTCATCATATCGGGTCTTAAACACATTCAAACTGCTTGCAGACACCACACTCTCAGGCAAGGCATTCCAATCATTCACAACTCTGCACGAAAAAAACCTGCCTCTCATTTCCCTACTCACACCCTCTTTATACAGTTTCCAGGGATGACCTCTGTTTCTCCCCTGATCTCCCACTATTCGCTGTAGAACTTCTCCACCACTGATCCTATAACAACCCCTTACCAACTTGTAGGTCTCTATCATATCTCCCCTCTTCCTTCTCTCCACTAGACTCGGCAAATTACATCTTTTCAATCTTTCCTCATACTCGACATTCCAGAGGTCAGAAACTACCTTAGTCAGTCGCCTTTGGACCCTTTCCAACATTTCTTCATCCTTCTGAAAACCAGGTGACCAAATCTGGGCACAATAGTCCATGTGTGGCCTAATCAAAGCCTTATACAATGGAACAAGAATCTTCCTACTTCTACATATCAGTGTCCTCCTCATCATTCCCAGAAGTCTTTGTGTTGTCTTCACAATTTTGGCGATGTGTCCCCTAAATTTTAGATCCTTATCCACTATCACTCCCAGATCTCTTATTTCCTCTACTTCCAACACTATATTCTCACCAAGCATAAATTCTGCATCCCATCTTTGTTTTCCAAATTTTAAAACCTTACATTTTGCAACATTGAACTCACATCCCCATTTGCTTGCCCAATGACTCAATTTATTCAAGTCTTCTTGCAAGGCCACAACATCTTCACTACTCTTTATGGTTCGTCCCAACTTTGCATCATCTGCAAACAACTGAATATCTCCATCCAAATCTTCGCCAATATCATTAATATACAAGTTAAATAGTAATGGCCCTAAAACAGATCCTTGAGGCACTCCACTAGTGACTTTCCTTTTCCTGGATATTGCACCTCCATACACAACTTGTTGATACCTATCAGATAGCCAGTCTCCAATCCAATGCACTAATCTAATATCCAACCCCATCTGCTCTAGTTTGACTGTCAACTTATCATGAGGTACTCTATCAAAAGCTTTTGCGAAATCCAAATATATTACTGTGTATCCTTCTCCTCTGTCCAAGTAGGCAGTCACTTTATTGTAATAAGTAAGTAGATTACTAAAAACGACCTCCCTTTAGCAAATCCATGCTGTCCATCAAAGATTATACCATTGTTGTCAACCCAACTCTGGATCCTAGTTCTCACAAGCTTCTCCGACAACTTAACCACAACACCTGACACACAGATAGGCCTATAGTTTGATGCTTGAGTTCGATCACCTCCTTTATGAAGTGGCACAATCTTGCCCTCCTTCCACTCTTTAGGGACTTGACCAAGTGCAAGACTCGTATTAAAAAAATATGTCAAGACAGGTGTCAACTCCCTGGCACATTCTTTAGGAATACACAGTGATATATTATCAAGTCCCACAGCCTTATTTACATCGTTTACTCAACTCCCCAAACACCTCTTGCTCACTTACGGTCAGTCTCTCCTACCCATCATCAACTGCTCTTAATCTCTCCATGAAGTCACATTCACAAGATTGAAAGATCTTTATGAACTGCTCATTAAGTATCTCCACCCCACATTCTGCATCAGCTGTCTTTATACCATTTCCTCCAATCAATGTCATCCTTCCATAATCATTCTTTCTTTTGCTGGCTACATATTGAAAGAACTCCCTAGGATTCTTTTTAGCTTCATTAGCTAACTGCTGTTCATACCTCTCTTTAGCTACTCTCACCAACCAAGTCACTCTCCTTGCCTGGTCTTTGTAGAACTCATGAAATTGGTTATTTCCACTTCTCTTATGCTGCCTCCATAATGCCCTTTTTCTCTGTATTGCATGCTTAATCTCTTTATTCATCCATCTCACACCTAACTTATTTAACCTTCTCACCAGTGGTATACATTTAGACATTGCATCCACTAAATATTTTTTGAAAATCCCCCAAGCTGCATTGATCTCTTTTCCAGCTAACTCCTCATTCCATGCTACACCTGCAAGCTGTCTCCTGAGCTCTTCATAATCACCCCCCCTTGTAGGGGGGTGATTATGAAGAGCTCAGGATATTCCACATATACCCTTTTTTCACAGGGATCCTTGCACTGCTGGCAACCACCCAAGTAATCACCTCATGGTCACTTTCACCAATTGGTGGATGATTTGATACCTCATTGATAATTACATCCTCCGATGAGATGACCAAATCCAAGACCCTTAATCCTCGTGTACCCTCTGTTACATACTGAGGTAGTTATCCCTCAAAAACTCAAGAAACTCATTTTCTTTACTTCCAGTTGCTATCTCTTCATTCCAGTCTATATTGCCATAATTAAAATCACCCATAATGATCACCCTTTTCTTATTTGCTTGGCTTATTTGACTATACATTTCACTATCACCACCATCCACATTACCAGGTCTATAACCACATCCCACCAAGTATTTGATTCTATTCACCTCTATCTCACACCATACTGCCTCAAAACCACTGGCCCCATTTCCCTCTTGCATCTCTACCTTGTATGGACATAACTCTTTCTCTATCATCAATAGCACTCCCCCTCCCTTTTTACCCCTTCTATCCTCACGAAACACATCATACCTTTCCATCTCTATTCCTGTCAGGATGTCATCCTCATCTAACCATGTCTCACTTATTCCGACAATCTCTGGGTGCACAAACGCAATTAGTGCAACCATTTCATCCACCTTGTTTCTTATACTTCTAGCATTGGTATACAAACACAACAACTCATTTCTGGATCTACAGCTAGTTCCACTGATACCACTCACTCGATGTGAACTCTCCATGCTGGACTGGGGCCATTTCCCTTTCTGCTTCTTCATTTTAGAACCCTTTGCAATTCCATCTGTTTCCTTTTGATCCCTGACCATCCCATTACTTTCCTGCCAACACATTCTCTCACCTCCTCTTGGAGCATCCACCTTTCTCACGCTGTGTATCCCTGTCCACCCTGAGCCTCCCCGTTTCCCTGCTCCTCTTGCACACCCATTCTCTCATTTTCTATACTCATACCACTCACTTCCACATTCATTTCCACTCCTTCAATCTCTCCTGTCGTACTTTCCTGCTCTTCCACATCACTCCCTTCTCGATCTGATTCATTCTCTCTATTCACTTCTCTACCTTCCAGCAGCAGTCTCTCCAAGTGACTCACACCATAACCACTCAAATGCAGTCCATTGCTCCCATACAGCTCACTTCGTCCCTCAAACTCATTCCACACATTAACAAACTGTACTCCCATCTCCTCACACATTTCAGCCAGAATATCATTCATAATCCTTGCTCTCCACCTCATTTCACCACAATCATACCTAGGCAACACACTGACCACCCTTCCTGTCACACTATTCTCCTTTATCTTTCCAAGCAGTCTCCTGACATTCATTTTGACATGCTCTTTGTTCTCTCTCAAATCATTCGTACCAATTAATATAATTAACTCTTTTGCTCGTTCCCGCCTCATATTCGATGCCTCAATCACTCTACTCATTTTACCGCCTGGAAAACATACCTTGTGCATTTTATCCTCTAGCACACCTTTAATAATGGAGTCGCCATACAACGCCACTCGCTCATCAATTGTTAACTCTTTCATGCCATCATGATTTATTTTAATAGTTTTGACCTGAATTCTCTTAATTTCATTCCGCATCCATTTCATTTCTTGCTTCATCCAATCCAATTCACCTTCCGAACCTCGCGACACATTCACTCTATCATTAAATCTTTCTAACTTTCTAACTCTCGACTCCCTCTTCTCACTTTCCCTCTCATTCATCCTTCTTTGTTTCCGTACTTTCGGTCCAACATACGTCCAACTTTCACTATCATTCTTCTCACTTTCACATATCTTTCTTTGTTTCCGTACTTTCGGACTAACATGTGTCCAACTTTCGCTATCATTCTTCTCACTTTTACTGTCATTCATCTTTCTTTGGTTCAGTACTTTCGTTCCAACATGCGTCCAACTTTCGCCATCAGTCATTCTTTTTTCGCTATCATTCATTCTTTCGATTTTTTTTACTTGCGATTTCTGCACCACGCCATTTCTACTTTCATTCGTTCTTTCAATTTCGTTTCTTTCCGCCTCACTTTCGTCCCTTTTAACATCCGTTACGGTTGTCAAATCGCTTTTTTTCTTTTTTCCTGTTTTTTTAACATTTTTTCGCCTGTCTTCCTCGCCATCCTTCTCTTTCAAACGTGCACTCGCGACACAATCGGTACTAGCACTTTCTGTCATCAACTTCATATTCGCATTCATCAATTCCTCGTTAAGGTCATCACATTTCGCACACACCCTTCTTCCATCCGCACTAAACATCCACAAATCATTTATGTAATCGAAGGAATACATATAACAGACCTCACACTTAACTAACTGAAATCCAAATTAAAATCATGGAATGACAATGCCGCCGCCATTTTTTTTTTTTTTTCTCTGCAGGTTACTAGGTCTAATATTAACGTTTTCGTATTTAGTTTAAGCAAGAAAAAAAACCCACACTAATAATATCGGTAGCGTACAACGTTTACAGCCGCTCTTACTTAAACAATTACGCATATATACTTAATTATTCCTAGTAAAACTTATCTGAATCAGGAGCTCTTCAAAATACGTTCGTAGCGCTTGACCCACTAGCGCCCTCTTCTTATACACCTGTGTTTCTTCATCCAGTGAAGAGGTAGCATTGAGCTGAATGTTGCATACACCAGGTTGATCTCTCATAAAAATGAGCACTCATTAGCTGTGCAATCTTTAATGTATCATCTACATCCACTAGTTATTTTTTTCATATTCTTTCATTCTTTCTTTCTTTTACTTGCAGCATAATTTATCTTCTTTTATCTTCACACTTGCAGTGTGAGATAAAAGGACCTCCTAGATGAGTCTTTGACTCCATGAGGTCTTGTTTAATAATAATAATAATAATAATAATAACAATAGAATTCATTTTGAGCATATTGTGTCAACTTCTATAATGTGATCTTTTCAGTAAATTCTTATACATTCCTATACTACATTTTTTCATGTTTCATCACAAGCTGCATGAGTTATGTCACATTTTCTAAGTGTTTTGTCAAGCAGTGTAGTAATACCTTCTGTTTCTAGGTGAAAGATAATTTGGCAGCAAAGATGAAAAGTAGTGTTTTATTGGTTGCAAAGTAATTTATAATCGACAAATTATATTCCTGTTTTAATCATTTACCCAAGTATAAGTAAACAAAGAGCATTAAGAAGTATCTTCATGACTATATATATATATGTAGCTGAGTCATTAACCTACTTCATTTGCAAACTTTGTTTGCTTACATTTGGGTAATGAATTAAAACAACAATATAACTTTTTATCTAATATAATTTAGCATAGATGAGATTTTGGCATTGTTTAAGATAGCTGTAATATTTTTCTTGTCATAAACTTTTAAGAGCTTCCCCTTTTTAATGCATTCTGCTTCTTGGGGGATTGGCTTGCACTAATGTCAAGAGTTTTATGTTTCTTCTTGTGATAAATATTTGATGTCTCTTTCTATCCTAGACATTATGTCAACTTTTGGAATGTGGAGAGGAGTAACTGCAAACCCAAAACCTTTATTTAAATATTAAGTTTTTATGCTTCTCTTCCTTATTAAGCAGTTAGTAGACAGAGAAATATGTTTAAGTTTAGTTTATTATTATTTATTTTACAATAAGTGACAAGCAAATCTCGCAACTATGGTTGTAACTATTGCTCTCACAGTCTAGTTTCAATTTTAACAGTATTACTTGTGATACTGTTAAAATTGAAACTAGCTGAAATTGTAAGCTATGATTCAAATCATCACTACAGCAATGTGCTCAATCAGTTTTTATGTGGGTACCTACAAAGGTGTACCCACATAAAAATAGAGATGCATCTACTTATCTCTATTTTCTACAAAGATCCTCCTCATTTTCTTTTTATGGCGCTGTGTTCATTGAGCTTACTCATTATCTACAAAGATCCTCCTCATTTTCTTTTTATGGCGCTGTGTTCATTGAGCTTACTCATTATAGACATGCACAGTCATTAAATTTATTTATGGAAGATGTTCTTTCCTCTCACTAGCATCCTGTTCTACTCATTCACTAGGAGAAAGATCTAGCCATCACAACCTTGTCACTCATACTCAACTTATCTCTTCCTCTAACATATATTTCACTCACCTCCATCCTGTAAGATCCTTTCACCAATTTATACGTCTATATATATAATAACAACTCTCCTCTGCCTATTCTCCAAGAGTTGCACAGCCTACAAAAATTTCTTCTCATATTAAACATTCTACAATCACCACCTCACCCTGGTTACTTGTCTCTATATGCTGGATCTTCATCCTCCTCAGAGACCAGATCCAAGTACACTATCCATATTCAGTCAGAGCAATGTCCTTGCAAAGAGGCACAATGATCTCTTTATCCTTACAAATCATGTCCTTACCACCAATATGTCTATCACCTTTGCAAGACAGTCACTGAATTTAACTTTTATTGTCAAGATGGTTTTCCCAGCCTCATTAGTTTCACAAAGAAAAATTACATCAACCTTAAGACATTATATGGAATCTCTTCAATCCAAAATATATAACTCTGCATTTAGCAACATTGAACTGGTATTCATTAATGTATTTTGATTTGCTTACAATGGCTGACATTGATAATGCCACAATGCACCTACTCATCTCTATTTTCTACAAAGATCTTCCTCATTTTATTTTTATGGCACTGTTGTTCATTGAGCTTACTCATCCTTTTAACTCCTACTAAATTCCTTCTTCTAATTCAAGGAATGCAGTCAGATACTGTTTCTGCTAAGCATTTCAGAGCCATTTACTAGGCCACTGACTTCTTACTCTTGCAATATTGGCAGTACAGCAGTGCTCCAACCTATGAGACATCTTTTATGTTTGTCACATGATTTACATGTTAAAAAATATGATTCTTAACACTTTTTGAGTTGTGTTATTTGGTCTATAAGACATTCCTCTCTGTCCAATTGTAGACTGCACTGATTCATCTATGTGTTGCAGAGCCAAATAATTAGCAAATCTACTGAAATCACATATAGGCAGGTCTTCGCTTTTTTTTTTTAAAAAAACTCTATGGATTTCTTAGACAAATTAAAAAATGTCTCCATATAACATACTGATCTTGTGGTGAATTTCGATGTAGAATCCCTATTTACAAATATACCTCTCAAAGAGACCTTACAACTATTTTCTGAAATATCACAAGATATAGTGTTTGAATTTATGATGCATTCTGGATACTTTGTTTGCCTAAACAAATTCTACGACTAAGTAGAAAGAACTGCCATGGGAAGTCCACTCTCCACTGCTTTAGCCAACTTTTATTTAGAGCATTTAGAAGACATCCTTTTTCATCTGTACACCCTCATTTTTTGGTTAGATATACAGACATTTTTTTGCAGTGTGGCCTCGCAACATAGATACCTTACCAACATTTTTAGCTACTGTAAATAATTTACATCCTTGTATCAAATTCACTATGGAAATTGAAAGAGGCAAATTATTGTTTTAAGGCATTCTTCTCATCTGCTCACCATCAGATAATTTAACATCAGTTTACAGAAAACTCACTTTCACTGGACGTTACATTCTCAACAATCTGCACATCATCCTTCTCAAAAGACAGGAATCATAAAGTGTTTAATTACAAGAGCTAAGACTAATTGTTCAACTCCCCATCATTTACAGGAAGAAATCTCAAATATTAAGCAATACATATATGAAATTAAATGACTTATCAGAAAGGACTACACAACATCTGTTTGACTCCTACAAACCTAACCCAAACAAGGAATCAATGCATTGAGTTCCAATCTCATACATCTCTGCCATTTCAGAACAAATTCAAGAATTCTGAAGAAATATGATTTGGTAGCAACTTTTATTCCTATTAATAAACTCTCAACGTATTTTCCCTCTTCTAAAGATAAAAGCTCTATGTCTCTTCCAGTTGTATACCTGGAAGAGACAGTAATTTATGTCTGTGGTTGCCATCTTTCTACTTTGGACAACCTGGATGCTCAATAGAAAAAAGAAAACAAGAACATCAATCCTATTTTCCACAAAAATCCGATAAATCTGAATTAGCTCAACATGGAATAGACAGACCACAGCATTCTTTGGGCTGAAACATGCCTTCTACATTGATGTCAGTACAAATTTGAACGTATATTTAAGCAGTGCTGAAGCCATGCTTCACCATCCTAATTTGAATTGGAATGACTGCCTATCCTTATCAAAAATACGGGAAAGTTTGATTAGAATAAAGTTTTTTAAAGTTTTCTTTTTTAAATTATTAAAACCAAGAATGGTATTTTATAAAGACATAAGGACTTATGAAACCAATTAGATACTACATCTATCTGATGGTGTGTTGACTATGACATAAGTTATAAATATATACAATTTATTTTTTTATACTGTTATGATTAACCTTTTCTTCAGTTAAAGCATAGTGCTATTGGCAATTTAACATCACACGGCTCATTCTATTTCAAATAAATCAATTGTTTGCATTATACCTTGTAACAATCTCTTTTAGTCATTGACGATGGTCTGTTAATTTCAAACTGAAACATGGCAGTATATTTAATAAATAATACTTTTACTTTGTGTTTTCGTGTATATATTGATTAGAATGAATTGTGGTTGTGCCAATGATGCAGAGAACACTGATTTGTAGAAGAAATTACGGTTCAATTGTATAAGGTCTTGATTAGGCCATATATGGATTACTGTGCAGAGATTTAATCACCTGGTTTTCAAAAGGATGAGGAAATGCTTGACTAAGGTGATTTCTCAGTTCCTAGACTGAGAAAAATCATATTCAGTATGAGGAAAGATTGAAGAAATGCAATTTGCTGAGTTGAGTAGATAGGAGGTATGTGGGGGGGGGGGTACAGAATACGATTAAGACATATGTTGGTAAGGGATTATTATCACATTAATATGAAAGAGGTCCTTCATAGAATGGAAGTGACAAAAGGAAGGAAGGAACAAGGACAATCCCTGGAAGTTGTATAAGGAAGATGTGAGCAGAGAAGTGAGGAGTAGATTTTTGTCATGTAGAGTGATAAGCGATTGGAATGCATTGTCTGAGAGGGGGGGGGAGTGAATGCAGAGATGGTGAATTAATTGAGTGCAAGGTGGGATGAGCTACATGTGTTACAGTGGAATCTCCTATGATGTCTTTTGACTCTATGGAGATCTGATGATGATAATAATAATATATAAATTTGAAAGAAACTAGACCTCAGTTGAAAGGAAATGGTCAAAGGTGTATATTTTATTTTATAGGCATAAGAAAAAAAAAATCTCAATTTTTGTAAATGTTTCAAGGAGTGTTACTTTGAAATGTATGTAAATTTCCATAACTACAAATAAACAAAGATAACAAATCAGCTATACATCCTTTTAATCTTAATGTATTCTACAAATATACAGTTGGACAGTATAC
This sequence comes from Typopeltis vanoorti, assembly GCF_054136105.1. Classification (NCBI taxonomy): domain Eukaryota; kingdom Metazoa; phylum Arthropoda; class Arachnida; order Uropygi; family Thelyphonidae; genus Typopeltis; species Typopeltis vanoorti. The sequence continues at coordinate 86,818,534 of NC_143564.1, read as the reverse complement.
AGCATGTCCTATATTACTTATCTAAAATGGTGGGCATACTTGTCAGAAAAAACAAAAACAAAACAGTAGGCACACTGTGGCATAGAAATCTGATGTCCTTCACATTCGAATATAAAAAATAATCTGTACATTAGTATCAATATCCACTTTCTTGGTACACTTTTAAAGAATTTTAGTGATTATTTTGGCAATAACATTATCAAACTGTTATATACAACACACTGGTAGAATTTCTTTTTTATTTGTTTTATAAGAAACAACTCTTGAACAATAAATACAAGCTCTTATTAAATGCAATTACTTTAAAATCTGTACACTGCTTGCATTATATATATATATATATATCTAAACAGAAGTGAAAAGAGGTTCAAGTAGTCTGCATATGCAGGAGGTAAATTATTCTTTGATTTTTTTTCTTTTTTTTTTTTTTCTTTTGGTTTTTCTGCTGCTAATGAGTAAAACACTAGATTGACTCTGAGACTGGAATAATAAGTTTTGACTTATACACATTGCATGTTTAAAATAATAACGTTAATAAGTGATTTCATTGCTGCTTACTGTAGTATGATAGTATCTGATTCAAATACTAGTTTCTACTCCTTAATTAAATGTGTGAACCAAGGTCACTTTAAAAGAAAGAAAAAAAAATTTAATTTTTTTTTCTTTCTTTCAAAATTTTGAAAAAGGGGCTAAAGATTTGAGGCCTGAAGTGCTCAAACCACATGTAATTAGGGCAATGTTCTCACATCAGGTCAGGTTATGACAGTCATCTACCCACTTGAAGAGGTTCAAAACAATGATCATGCTAAAGTGGGATTTGAATCTACAACCTGTAGTTTTTTTGTTTGTTTTTTTATCTCAAAAACGAGAGATACAAGAGGTACAACCTATAGCACATCAGTGCTGTGGGAGAGATGCAGATGAGGGTTGAAAAAGAATAAACCTATGGACATTCTTCTTAAAGAGTTGTAGATTGAAATTGTTGGGAAATGCAGGAGTTGTTGGAGAAACACAGGGTTGGGGAGCCATAACCCTAGCATGACTGAATAGATGTAAAAATTATTGATGCTGAGTGACAAAAATTTTGGTAGTTCTGATAGAACTACCAAAATCCATCAATCAAAACTGTTAATAACTTCAAACAGCACTGAGTTATTGCAAAAGTGAACCATTTGAACAAGAACATTCTTTTTGTATTTTGCCTTTTTTAAAATAACATACTTGCCATATTTACAAGTATGTGAAGATTAACTTTGCAATACATTTTCCAGTTTCATTTTTTTACCATTAACATCAGACTATCAGTCAAATGTTTCAGGTAACTTTGTAAGTTTTTAATCATATCCTTCTAGATAGCTGACTGGAAACACTATGATGATTTGGGGGTATCACATAATATGGTAATATTATCCTACTTTGCCCACACATTACAGTGCTGTGTTGTGTTATATGTTTTGTGACCTCTGGGAGGGATGTAGAGGTTAACATATATATATATATATATATATATTAAGCATGGAAATTTTTCAAGCCACTTCAGGCTGGATAGTGGTCACACATAGGACAAAATTCACCTACCATCTAAAGACATTCATAAACAATTGTGCATGAAGTTGGAATAAAACTCAAACTCACAGCCATTGGTTGGAGAACAGAGGCACTGCCTGCTTGGCTAACCAAGCTAGCTAAAAGGATGAATTTATGTATGGAATACCAAAAAATAAATTATTAATACACTAACTTATAGAAGTAAAGATATTATGGTTCTACTGGATTTAAATTTAAGTATTCTTTGTAAGTCATCCCCATTTTCAGTTTTTTTGCCTGAAAAAAAAACTTTCCCTTCTAAAAATTCGTGCATAAATCTCGCACCATGATTTTTTAGCTTTAATTTTGAGGAAAAAAAGTGCAAGTTATATTTGAGTAAATACTGTATCGATTTATTCATTTTCATACGACATTTATAGTTACAATATGGATGCAACGACCTGCTATAAATATAATTGCAATAATAAAAATTTATGTCGCAATTTCAATGTTAGATCCGATCCTAATCAATCGCAAACTACATTTATGCTTTCATTGTTAATTTATAGCATGCTGCTGGTAGCGTGCTGAAAAGTCGAATTCTATTGGCTACCAGCTGTTCACATGAAGAGCAGCAAATGCACTCATGTGAATCCAGCTATGAGTTTATAATTGTCTGCTACAGTCAATCAGTGATCTTTGAAGTCAGTGTGCCGAACATGATTCAACGACAACCTAGCAGTAAGAGAATCCCTTTTATTATTATTTTTTATTTTTATTTGCAATAGTATCATGTACTGGTCTACAGTTTTGTGTATTTTTATTCAACATTTTTATAAAAATTGTTAATAGTATTAATAATATATTTATTCACCGAGGCAATGTTGCTTTCCAAGCCAACAAGAAAAAGAAAAATTGCTGATGAGGGGAGAAAATTTCAAGAAAAATGGGAATTGAATTACTTCTGCACTGAAACAAAGGACAAAATTGTGTGCATTATTTGTAACGAAACAATTAGTGTTGCCAAAGAATATAATATAAAAAGGCATTATGATAAAATTCACAAAGAACAATATTCACACTTTGAGGGTAAACTGAGAGAAGAAAAATTAAAAAGTATGAAGAATTCACTTCAAAGTCAACAACAAGTATTTTCAAAAATTATGAAAGATAATGAATTAGCAGTGAGAGCCATTTATGAAATCAGCTATTTATTGGCGAAACATTCCAAACCTTTTAGTGACGATTCCTTGGTCAAGGAATGTATGATAAAAGCAGCCGAAAACGTATGTCCCAAAAATGTGCAAGTATTTCGTGATATTTCTTTGTCCAGAAATACCGTGATCAAAAAACCGAAATGACAGATAATCTGCATGACCAGTTACAAAAAATATCCGCAAATGTACAGTGCTTTTCAATTGCACTTGACGAAAGTTTCGATATTCACGACGTTGCTCAAGTTGCTTTGTTTCTTCGAGCTTGCAGGACAATATGAACATTACTGAAGAGTTCTTGGAAATGATTCCCATCCACGGAACCACTACAGGGAAAGATATTTTTGATATCTTTCCCTGTGGTGATTCCGTGGCAGTGACAACTGACAGTGCTGCAGCAATGACAGGCAAAAATAAAAGTTTTGTGTCAAGACTTGCAGCAAAGTTAAAGGAAATGTATCAAGATATTCCAAAACTGCAATCTTTCCACTGCATTATTCATCAGCATGTCCTGTACTCCAAAGTATTGGAAATGAGCAGCGTACTCAAGCATGTGACAAATACTGTGAACTTCATCTGATATAGAGGCCTCAATCACCACCAGTTTGCACAATTTCTAAAAGACTTGGACGTTGCTTATCTTGTCATAAAGTTCTAAAAAGTTTTTTTTTTTTTAATTTTAGAGATCAAATTGTTCCTAGAAATGAAAAATCATGTTACATTTCTTAATGATCAGACATGGGTACAAAATCTAGCATTCTTAGTTGATATTACAGGACATTTGAATGATTTAACTGTCAAACGTCAGGGGAAAGATTAGTTAATAACACACATGTATGATGCACTGGCATGTTTTAGATGTAAGTTAGTTTTGTTTCAAAATCATTTAAAAGAGAATATTCTCAATTACTTTCCTATGTGTGAACAGTTGAACAATAAGATTCAAAGTTTTATCTTTTCTCAATATTGTCCCAAACTAGAAAAGATAAAAGAAGAATTTGATAGGTGATTTAAAGATTTTAAGGAGCAAGAAGAAGTTTTTTTCGTTTTTTACAGATCTTTTTCCTTTAATTTTGAAAAAGCTCCTATTTGTATTCAAATGGAACTTACTGATTTCTGAAATGATTCTATTCTAAAAGCGAAATATATTAATACCAAGAAGTTGGGGTACCAAAAATATACAGTTATTTAGGTCAAAAATATCCGAAAATAAAAATGTTTGCAGCAAATATTCTATGTTATTTTGGAAGCACCTATTTATGTGAACAATTATTCTCATGTATGAAAGATAACAAAACAGCCCACGCATCAAGATTAACCGAAGTCAACATTTCTGCCATAATGAAGGTCGTATGATCACAATCTTTGAGTCCAAATTTTGGCAGGCTGGTTAATAATAAATGTTGTCAAGTGTCAGAAAAAAAATAAAATACTGAAATTAAATTACTATAATTATATATATATATATATTTTTTTTTTTTTAACCCGAAAATATTATCATTTTTCCCTAAAATATTTTCAGTAACATTTAAAAAATTCCCCAAAATATAGACTCACCCCCCCCCCCCCCAAAATATACATATAGAAGTATTTTATTTCAACATGAACACAAAAAATTTCAAACTAAGGAGGCTCTGTAAATTTTTGTGATGGTTATTAATGAGAGTTTATACTTTTTTTTAGAATGTATAAATATATAAATATTTGATTTATTCAAATAAAATTTAATTTCGGTTTAATTTAGATTAAATGCTATCTATTGTAAATATTAATATAATAAAAATATTCTTTATATTATTATTTTTTTTTGAGTTGTCATAATCATTATACTATTATTTTATGTCTTGTAATGACTTAGAATAAATAAAATTTTTATTATTAATTTTCCAATTTATTTATACTCATTTTTTCACTTCCCTTCGATTCTAATTAGTTCAGGTTTTTTTAGTCGAAAATTTTTTGCGGCCCACTGGACTATTGTGAAGTATTGTGCTGTCTTTGTGTGTGTGCGTGTGTTACAAGTGTTAGTTGTACTTCCAGAAGATGTCTCAGTGACTGAGATGAAATACTGGAAGCATTAAAATTAGTTTTTAATCTTTTCCTAGTGCTGTTAATACTCCATTAAACCTCCAGCATGAAAATTGCCATCTAGTTTTTAGACTGCGAGAGAAGAATTTTTAATCATATAAACCCAAGAAAATTTATTAGTAATGCATATGCATAGATAATTCAATATCATGTTGGAGCGTTAATGGAGTATAAACAGGACTGGTAAAAGTACAAACACACACACACACACACACGCACACACAAGGCAGCAGAATGCAAAATGAAAGATGTGAATATAAGACTAGAATCCTATCTAGGTGGGGTGCCCTCCATGGTATCTGTACGAGGTCTTGGATGTAAATTGGCACTCACAGCTGCTCTCTAATAAGTTGGGTGTCACACACACAGGACAAATCCAGTACAATCATAATCTCTTTAATTCTATACATCAGTGTATCAATTTATTTTTTGATATTCCATGCATAAAAAAGAGAAGGATAAAACTGAGCAGGATAAATTTTAGGATGTATTTTAGTTTACTGTTCACCTCTGACTGAAAGCCACTCAACTTTTCGTTCATTTTTAAAAAGAAGGATATAAGAAAGTTTTAAAAATAAATGAAAAGTAGAGTGGCTTTCAGTCAGAGGTGAACAGTAAACTAAAATACAAGCATTATTTCAAAAATAAAAATATAAAAGTTTGAAAACAAGAACCAACTTGAAGATTCATTGACAAATAATGAAGAAAAGAATGACTGATTCAACCAGAAAGGCATATGAGGAGGTTGTTTCAAAGATAGAAAATTCAAACTCCATGGTAGATTCATGAAGTTAAAGAGGTAGTCAAGGAAAAGAAGAAAGCATATCCTGGCAAATAAGTCAGCTTGTGCTCTTAGAGAGCACTGAGAAAAATATAAGAAAGTGAAGCACTGTGTAGAACTAACCAAACGAAAGTCATGAGAAGGGTAGATAAATATCAGTAAAATATTCTGGAGGCTATTAAAAGAGCTTAGAAAAAGAAGAAAAGCATATCGTAAAAGGTTGGGTATTAAAAGAGCTTAGAAAAAGAAGAAAAGCGTGTCGTAAAAGGAATCAGAGATGATAAAGGTGACACAAAAAATGAAGATAGTTATTCTAGATATCTGGAGTAATTATTTTGAAAGATCGCTAAATGAAATAGGCAGTGAAAGCATGATGACAGAAAACACTCAACAGGAATTCAGTCAGAATACATATCAATATCTGAACAAGAAAAAGCCATCAAAAACCTGAAAAATGTGGAAAGGCAGATGGGATAGATATTTGACCAGAAATATTTAACTATGGAGGCATAAAAGTTTTATAGTGGCTATACTGCATAATTCATAAGGCATGGTCAGAGGGTTGAATTCCAGATGATTGAAGTAGAGCTCTCATAGTGCCATATACAAGGGAATTAAAAAAAAACTGAATGTGAGAACCACAGAGGAATCTCCTGGTAAGATTTATGCAGATATAGTTGAGAAATAGCTAAGAAAGATTGTGGAAGGGAAGCTTGGAGAAGAAAAGCCTAGATTCAGGCCAAACAGAGATTGGCCAGATATTCACTTTAAATAGTAGAGAAATCATTGGAATGTGACAATATTTAAGCTTTGTAGGTCTTCATTTTAAACACGGTATTAAACGTTGGGTATGAAGACAGAACAAGAGAATAAACTTCTTAAACCCTTGTAGATACGAAAAGCATGAAGAGTGATATCATTGTGACATATAAGTTAGAGATTCTCACCTGATATATGTCAAAAAGATTTTTCATATAGCAGAGAGAGACAGAGATAGCACAAGAGGTATTCCTGGAAGCTGTATAAGGATGGTGTGAGCCAGGAGTAGCAATGCATTGCTTGAGAGGATGGTAACATACTGAACAAGGAAACACTGAATGAATTTAAGGCACAGATCGATGAAATTTCATGTGAGAGTAAGGACCTCCCACGATGAGTCTTTTGACTCTATAGATGTCTGATGTAAATAGTAATGTTACTAATAAGAAACTACTAGCATGTTTAATTAACAAATAAAATGCACAGCATTCATGGAATAAAACTTTTGCTTCTTTCAAGTGATTTAGATCAAGACTAGTTAGATGACAATACTCTCTCTTCCACTCCTTCCATAGCTACAACATGGCATCAAAAAGATTTAGCGAAGTTCTTTGAGCCTTCAATATCCTTCCTTCATCCATTTGAAAAAGAGCATTTGAATCAAATACCTCATAGTGCAGTGGATAGCTGTATATTTATCTTGGTAAATAGTTCTAAGCACACCTAAAATGGAATATTCTCAATTCCTATGAAAAACAGTTTATTTCTGTGAAAAGCTTTAAAAAGGCAGTGAAATGATTCCTACCTATCCAAATTATGCATATCTAACTCTAAAGTCTGAACTCTAAACTATACAACAAAAATTAAATTAAATTCATATAGAAAGGTTCAGGTGTCATTGATTATTCATATTAATGCCTCATGGTATAAGCAACACCAAGAGAGGAAAAAACACATTTATTAAACTCACTATTTTTCGTTTTCTATCCAGCTTTGAACTAAGTAATTGTGGAAACAATTCCAAATGAACTATAATGAACTAATGTCCTTATGTGATGATTAACATAACCATGAAGCTAATTAAGAGGTCAGACTATCACATCTCAAAATGACAGTCTCTCAGATCTTTGGTAAATTAATGCAAATGTATACATAGAAGTTGTTATAGATCTGAGAGACACTATTTTTTTGAATCAGCATGAGCTATGAAGCACTCTCCCAAACTCAACAAGTATGATTGCATTATAATTTACCAGTTAATGCAACCATACTTGTTGAGGGCATATGCATGGACATTAGTTCTGTTTTGAGTTACAATTTGAATGGTTTTCCACTATTAATTAGTTCAGCACTGTGTGCCTGTCACGGTTATAAGTGTGCTCTGACAATGCTGAGTCGAAAACCAGTGAAATATGAGTCAGTTTAATAAATGGGTTTTTTTCCCTCTCTTTGTGTTGTTTGTACCATGAAGTATTACTATGAAAAATTTTAATTCATTTTAAACAAATATACAAACAAAACTTCCTGTAAGGAACAAAAGGAAACAAATGCTGTTTAATACTACAAAGTCTAAATGCCGAGAGATATTGAAAGTTTTGTGAACTTTATAATTCTCTTTGAAAGATAAGTATTATTCACAAAACTATTTGATATTTTATTTTTTTCTTCACATAAAATTAACTTTTAATGCATTAGAAACAACCTTTATTTGGCTGTTTTTTATACTACAAGACAATTTTAGCATCAAAAGTGATTTAACAACATGATAGTGAAGAGAAATACTATATATGACTTCTGCATTACTTCATTCTAGATATCTCTTCTGGGTCTCCCTCCTGCTAATGAGACCTCAATAAAGGTTGAAACCAGTCTGGGCAGTGTCCCTCCCACAATGCATAGCATTATACATGTACAAAAGAGTGTGTGCTTTGCATTATGCATAAAAAACACAGGATAACAGTTAATGTGAAGTCAGCTTCTACATACAAGGAGCAAGTAAACAGAGTTTGCTTACACTTGGATAAAGGATTAAACAATAATGTAATTTCTTAGCAAGTTTAATTTAATTAAATTGATCTCCTTGTTAAAATTACAAACACTGAGCATAATACAATCAGATGTATTGGAAATTATCTCAAAAATCAACTCACAATAATTTATATGATATGACCTCATCAGTACATCAAATATTAAACATTTACTTGAAAAATACAGATCTATTTTCCCCTCTTCCCCAATTCATATCTCACACTATGAACGACAGCCAAAATAACTCATCAGTACATCAAATATTAAATATTATTTACTTGCGGAACACAGATTCTCCCCCCCCCCCCAACTTATACCTACTACTCAGGCTTAGCCAGATTATCTTAATCAGGCTTAATTAACCTGATTAATCTGGCTAATTGCAAACTATTGCACAAGATATTTAATGCTGGTTAACAGTAAGTAATGATAATAACAAAAACACATAAAAAACACAATGAAAAGCAAGTTTTGTTTGCAACAGTATGTATCTTATCGAAGGAATAATAACCGAGAAAGTAGTCAAAATAAATATTGCATACCTAGAGTCCAAATAATAAATCAAGTAGGGGTTAAATGGATGAATAACACCATTAAGTTTGAGCTGCAAAAAAAAAGACACAACTATGGAGGGAATTTAAGGAGAAAGGTGACTGGCAGGCATATGAACGGTATAAAGTGCAGGCCAGAAGGGTAACGAGCGTGGTAAGAAATGCAAAAAAGGATTACAAAAGAACATTGGCCATGCAGGCTAAAGAGAATCCTAAACAGTTTTTTCGATATGTTGCAAGTAAAAGAAAAAATGTATGTGGCAGAATGATTTTAAAGAATGCTGATGTTAGGGAGGTAACCGAATCAGTTGATATAGTTGAGTTACCGAGCGAGCACTTTGCAAGAATATATCATCCAGGTGGTGACATTGCAGAAATGAACGAACCAATAGATTATACGGAATTGTGATGAATGAAGTGGAGGTGAGTAGTCTACTGCAAAACCTCAATGTCAATACATCCGTGGGAATGGATGGTATACCAGCTCATGTCGTACATGAAGTGGTTAAAGAATTGTCGGTACCCTTGACCATTTTGTTTAATTTGAGTCTCGGGTCTGGGTTAGTCCAAAGCAGGTGGAAAGAGGGGAAAATAGTTCCACTGCATAAAGGAGGATTCAAGACTGCTGTTGTAAATTACTGACTGATTAGCATATTAGGAATCATTGTCAAGGTCTTGGAGAAATTAGTCAAGAAAAGAATATAGGATTGGATAGATGAAAATCGGATATTGTATGGGGGACAACATGGTTTTGTGAAAAGTAGATCATGCCTCAGTAACTTGCTCAGGTTTTATAACACAGTAACGGTCGAACTGGATAAGGGTAATGGGTTTACAGTGATTCTACTGAACCATGCCAAGGCCTTTGACAGGATATCACATGGAACTCTAATCAGTAAACTGGAGCAGATGGGGATGGATATAGGGTTGGTGAGATGGATAGGAGGATGGTTGATGGAGAGATACCAGAGAGTGGTTTTTTCAGGAATCGAGTCCAAAAGACGGCTTGTGACTAGTGGTGTGCCGCAGGATTCTGTTCTTGGACCACTACTTTTCAATTTGTTCATCAATGATATAGGAAAGGATCTGAGAGGAAGTGTTCACTTGTTTGCTGATGATGCAAAGTTGGGTAGAGCAATTGTGAGTGCACAGGATATCAAACTTTTGCAGGTGTGATTTGGATAGTTTGGAGGACTGGGCTAGGGAAAATGGATGTCGATTTAATGTGGCAAAGTGTAAGGTTATGTATTTTGGGGAGAAAAGATTAGCAGCAGTATATCACATTGGTGGAACCGTACTCTAGGAGATGATGAGGCCAGGGATTTGGGAGTGTTGGTGGATAGGGAATTGAAGTTTAGGGGGCACATTGCAAAAGTGGCTAAATCAGCTGATCAAATCACTTGGCTTTTGAAAAATACATTAACAAGCAGAGACAAACAAGTTATTGTTCCTCTGTATCAAACCTTGGTAAGACCTCATCTAGAATACTGTGCCCAGATATGGGCACCAGGGTTTCTTCTTGATGGGGAGGAGGTGGAGAGGATCCACAGATGAGTGACCAAGATGATAGCAGGTCTGTGGAATGAACCTTATGAGACAGGTTGAAGATTTGTGGGTTGCAAAAATTGGTCAATAGGCAGAAAAGGGATGATATGATTGAGACATTCAAATTACTGAAGGGTTTCTATAAAATTAATCCAGAAGATATTTTTGAGAATAGGACTGGTGGTGGGAGGACTAGGGGCCATACATGGAAGCTGGTCAAGAATGTGGTTAGCAAGGGTGTTAGAACTAGGTTTTTTTACTTGGAGAGTGGTGAATGAGTGGAATAAGCTACCAGAGTCTGTTGTGGGTGCTATGACCGTGAATGAGATCAAGGCGAGGTATGATAGATACTGCGTGGATATCGAATAGTTGTTCTTGACATGATGTTAGGGTCTCCCTCGATGAGTCTGTCGACTCCTTGGAGTTGCCCGGAATAATAATAATAATAATAATAATAATAAAATATTAAATATCACTTTGGTCTATATTTTATAAGATCATAGAATTTAAATATACTACAAATGGTTTATAATCGAATTGGTTAAATATTTTAATAATAATATTTAATACCTTACCCACATTAAATACTGGTTTTGGAAGAGACATGAAATTTAATACAATAATTATGAAAATTGGTATTCCTGAATATATTATACTTAATATTCAATATATTCAATAGAATGATCACATAATAATCTTGGAATCACATTATATCATTATAATTGCTTTCAAGTTTTAAAAATCTGACTTTTGAAACTATTTATAGCATATGACACTCAGAAGAAAATAAATTATTTAGTGTACTGAAAAGAAGAATTTTGGATTCATTTTTATATGGTGTTCTACTATTTGAGCAAAAAGATGAATATGAACTAGGTAAGAGATAATGAGAAAATTCATTTCTCGTTATATTAATTCATAAGAAGGAAAGTTCATTCAACATTTTTATGCCCCCCCCCCCTTCCAAAAAGAAAGCTCATGTCAAGGTAGAATTTTTCTGATAATAGATATTAAATGTCTCATGAAAATAATTTACATACCACAAATTTCAGAGCAGGCATATACATGGATAATTTTTTTCCCTTTAACAATCTGAGAAAAGATCATATTTGAATTATATGCACAAAAAAGCATCATGCATATAAAGGTTTTTTTTGGTAACTAGGAATATATGAACACTTTGCCCAAGTGCCCATATATTCGCCTTCTATTGGTCCATTTTGATATCACTGGCCTGACATCTATTTCAAACTGGTTGGTTCTCCTCAGAGACCAGGCAGAAACCTTAAGAGAGCAAAAACTCTCATTCACTGCTAAGGAACTCTTAAGGTTTTTGCCTGGTCTCTGAGGAGAACCAACAGTTCTAAACAGCTGTCAGGCCAGTGAAACCTTATCAAAATGGACCAACAGAAGGCGAATATATAGACGCTTGGGCAAAGCGTCTATATATTCGCAATCATGTGTCTTCTATAAGGTCGTCGATAGGAAAACTCGTAAGTGCTGGCGAGTGTATTCCTGTAAGCGCTCTGGTCAAATTTCGTATAAAACTTTCAGAGTTTCTACATTTGGCTTTGAAATAATTTAATATCCACTTGATTTATATAATTTTGCATTGCCAAACTGAAGCCTTTTGGCTCTTTATTTTAGTAAATACAATTATCTGTTTTGTCTTCTCTTCGACATCAATAGATTGCTATCTCTTAGATGCTGTTGCACTAGGATCTAATCTTTGCAACAAGGACCATGCTTGTCTACTCAAATGTGGAAAATTGATATTTTCAACTGTCTCAATCCATTTCTTTCTCATTGCATTATCCATGGGGTGTAGGAGATCCTTAGCTACTGTTTGGTCATGAATTCATGATAGAGGTTGTTGCTATTCCAACCTGGAATATATTCTTTTCTGTAACCTCTAGGGATAGTTCTCTTTGCACTTCTTTAATCACTCCTAATCTGCCATAATAGATGATTTATCCACCTTAGGTATAGGTTTTAAACACCGTATATAATACAACAACATATAATATAATCTATAGTTATATACGTACGTATATGATGGAGGTTATGTATAATATAACCTCCATAACTTAGATGGCAATGGTGATGCCCTTTGGATAAGAAGACCTAAATTCACATCTCCCAAGATGTGAAGAATCTTTATCAGCACTTTTCAGTTAAGATAAATAAAGAGGTGAAGGGCAGAGGCGTTTCTATTTTGAAAACATAGGTTTCTAATCTTGTATCTTATGGAATAATATATGTTAAATTCTCTATTGTCTTTTATTTACCAAAGGGAATAGGCAACTCTTTTAGCTATAACGAAGGTTTTTTTTTTTTTTTGAAATTGGTAGCAGGAAGTCTCCATCCATATTTGGTCATCATTAATAGCTGAGTTCATCACTACCAATTACTTTAAAGGGATTCAGGGCAAGAGTTTAGCAAATAAATATTATCATCTTGTGTTTTTCAACTTAGTTGGTATTACTGTCTGAAATAATGTGAGTTTTACAGTTGACATTTATGAGTTACAGGGTTGAGTTTTGGGAGGGAAAGACACTACTTCCTTGCACTAAAGATGGACTATCTCAGGTTCTAGTTGGAAAAAAAAAGTTTTTAAAATTAACCTAACATGAGATGCTATAAAAGCCATAACAAAACAATGATGCCTGTGTGCAAATGGGTCAGGAGAAAGAAGGAGTCTATTAATGGGTTTCTTGAAAATCTGGGGATTGTATTCATTGAGAGGAAAACAGCAGAGGAATGATGAGAGACAGATGGAATGAAGAAAGAAAAGAAATGGATTCCATTGAACTGTGTGTGGATGTTGACAGTGGCTACTGATGTTTTTAGATGATTAGAGGAAAGTGGAGAAATGGCAGTGGCCACTTTGATGGAGAACACCCAGTGAGTACAACCACTTTTAAGTCAGCCATTCTCTTATCCACACTAATATTTTATAATCCAAACCCATATTCTCCCATTTATGCAACAGTCTCCCATGCTTTCTGTAAAAATCCTTAGCAAAATCTATACGTATCATGGCATATCCATTTCCCTTGTCTAGTTCAATGGTAACATTATTACAGAATGTTAGCAAGTTGCTAAAACATGACCTTCCCTTAGTAAACCCATGCTGTTCAAAGTAGACATTCACTGTCAATCCATTTTTGAATTCGAGTCCTAACCAATTTTTTCAAAATCTTCTCAATTACTCCTGAGATACTGACTGGTCGATAGTTGGATACATCGGTCTTTGCACCACCCTTGTGCAATGAGATTACCATACATTCTTTCCATTCCTGCAGAATCCTCCCTGTTCTGAGACTCAAATTATATTGCCTGGTCAAAGGAATAGCCAGTTCGGCTGAACGCTCTTTTAGCACCCGTGCTGATATTCCATCAATGCCTATTGCTGAGTTATTCAGTTTGTGCAACTGTTCTAATACCTCCTCTTCATACACCTGAGTTTTTTCATTCAGTGAAGAGGCAGCAGCAGTGAACTCAATATGGAATACACCATGTTGATAGCTTTTAGCAAAATGGCACTCATTAGTTGAACAACCTCTTCTGCATCTATTACCCTCATACCATCTGCATTCAGAAGAGTTATTCTTTCATATTCATTCTTTTTTTTACTTGCAGCATATCGATAGAATTCTTGTGGGTTGTATTTAGCTAGTTTCTTTTCATACTACGCTTTATGAATCTCTTGCTTAATGAGATTACACATCCATTTGATTCCTACTCTATTTATTCTTCAAACTCTCAGGACACATTCTGATATTGCATCATTTAAGCAATTTTTAAATGCTTCCCATCCAGCAACCAATACTGCTGAACTCAGTATACTCCTCAGTTGGTCATAATTTCCTGCTTTGTAGTTCGGCATGTAACCTTTTCTGAATGGAACATTCATAAACTTAGTCACTTCCCAAGTGAGTACAGCATGATCACTGTCACCACCAGAGGCAGAATAGTTACATTTTTAACTGAAACACCCTCTGACACTATAATCAAATCTAACACTGTTTGAACTTGAGTTCCTTCTGTTACATGCTGCTTGAGGAAGTTGTTTCACAACAGCTCAATAAATTTGATTTCATTCTTCTCATGAGATTTTACTGCTACCCAATCAATATTTGGATAATTACAGTCTCCAATTATGATTACTTTTTTCTTACCCATCATCTCTATTTGGTGATGCATTTCTTCATTACTAGCAACTTAGAGCCTCTGTAGCTCAGTCAGTATAGACGAAGCCCCTTGGTCGGAAAGACCTGGGTTCGATTCCCGACCATGATGTGAGGAAGAAAGAGACCAGATAAAGAGAGACCTTTATCTGGTCTCTTTCGACTAAAGGTGAGTTAGCCAGTCTCATACAAAAGGTAGAGGGTTTTTTCATAACAGGCAAACCAGCCCTGTGAACACACATGGACCTACAGTCATAAATACTTAACCCCTGCCTATGTGGGCCACAACCAGTCCTAAGGGATGGTGGAGGAACAGGAGAAACCCTATACGAATTAAAAAAAAAAAAAAAAGCACTAGCAACTGATCCACCAGGTGTGTAACAAGGCCAAACGCATTCAGGTGTAGGCCATCCCTTTTATACAAATCCTAATCTTCCCCCCACACATCCAAAAACTCTCATCCACCCTTCTAAACAGAGCCTATGCATTGAATTTTTGCCATCATAACCCTTCTTCTTAATTCATTTTTAATGAAAATTTATTATTTTCACTTTCTCACTGTTGTCTCTTCAAACAACCCTTTCATGTCCCCTCTCATACTGAATTTATCACTAATTAAGTTTTTAGTACCTACTACAATTACGATTTCATTTGCTTTTCTTTTCTTTTTTTGAATTGCTTGCATTATATTTTTAATTTTTGATCCTGAAAAACTCAAAGTTTAATCTGCTCATCAACAGCATGTTTTATGATAGATTTACAATACCAAATATCATCCTTTTTTACAAATAATGTTACTTACCTGATTTTGTGCTTTGTTGTTTCTTATTTTGCTGCTTAATTTTCTTTTCCTGCGCTATGTTCATTTAAATGCCTTTTGACTTTCTTTAATTCCTGCATTGTCTCTCTGATAATTTGCTTTAATTTTGCTATTTTGGAGGTTCATTCATTTTCAATAACCTCCTCAATATCATCAATAACCTTCTCAATATCATCAATAACCTTCTTAGCAGGGCAAGCCTTCCTGTTCTTGATTTCGCTACTCTTCTTAGCATTACATTTCTTGCGTGTTTTTAGCTGTTGAAAGTTTTTCACTTGGTTATATTATAAATTAAAAATACCAAGAAATTATATACTTGGTTTAATCCATTATCCAATTGTAAACAAACAAAGTATCTTTCAGGACTGGGGCAACTCGTAGCAAAGGTGATATGACTTCACATCACTTGCCTTAGTATCCCATAATGCAAAACATATCTACTTGTACCATCCAGTTGGAGATGTTCGAACCAGATATGATAATTAAGAGAATGAGCAAGAAAATTGGCTTGTCCTCTGACTAAGTTGTTTAATTCATTGATGTTTAGTGGTGAAAATGCACAAAATTAGAGATAATGATTACTAATGAAATTTATTTATGTAATAGGAGAACAATTACTCCACTTCTGCAAAGCAAATGATCTAATGATTGCAAACACATTGTTTTATCAATGACCTTTATCAATTGCTTTATCAATAATATAAAGAACTGCATAGATTATATCATAATAAATAAACAATGGAAAAGATCAGTAAATAATGTTCAAACATTAAGAAGTTTTGATTTTGACACTGACCATGAAATATTAACTGCCAAAGTAAAAATAAAATTTAACCGGAAAAATAATATCAGTAAAGAAGAAAGATTCAATCTATCAAAACTAAAAGACAACTCAATCAGAAGTCAATTTTTAGAAGAGATGCGCCTGAGATTAAAACCCTCCATCTATCAGAACAGTGTAAGATACTGGGGAAGAAGGAAAAGAAACATTGTTATCAATTGCAAAAGATATTCTAGATAACAAACCCAAAATAAACAATCAGTGGATAACCCAAGAAATCCTAACCAGAATAGAAGAAAAAAGAGAAGCCAAGATACTTGTAAACCAACAAACAACGAGAGAATAGAGAAAAATACACTAAAAAATAAAGTTGATAACCTGTGCAAAAAAGACAAAGAAACATGGCTAGAAGGAAAAGCTAAAAAATGCAAAGAAGCAACAGCTGAAAAGTTTTCCATGACACTACAAGAGAAATTATAAAGGAATTCACAGCAAAAGCAGCAATGATAAACAACAAGATGACTGAAACCGGAAATATTGAAGAGATAAGGAAAATCTGGTTGAACCATTTTAAGATTATCTTTGCAAATAAAACAAATGAAAAACAAAGCACCAGGTATTGATACACTCCCTACTGAACTGTGGTCATATGGAGACAGCACATCAATAGAATATTTAACAATCCTATTCAATAAAATACTAGAACAGGAGAGATACCAAATCACTGGAGAACTAGAAAGATCATCTCAATATACAAGAAAGGAGACAAAAGAGATTGCAGAAATTACAGACTAATCAATTTACTCTCTCACACCTATAAAATATTCGCAAGAATTATACAAAATAGATTAAAAAGCACCTATGAAGAACTGATAGGCACAGAACAAGCTGGTTTTCAAGGAAACTATTCAACCGTAGATCAGATTTTCACATTGCACCAATTAGCAGAACTCAGCTGGGAAGACCATAAAGAAAAACATTGTTTTGTGGACTTTAAACAAGCTTTTGATAGCATCAATACAGAAATTCTTCTTAAAGTTCTACTAGAAAAAGCAATAGACAAATATATAATACAGTTTCTGATAAAATATTACGTAAGACAAATGTAATAATAAAAAAGGATACGCTCACAACAGAACCCATAGAAATCCAAAATGGAGTAATGCAAGGATGCCCACTATCCTCATGTCTATTCAACATATATCTAGAAGAAGTTGTAAAGAATGCAATAGATAATGAGCCTGGAATCAAATGGATGTGTAAACACAGACTAAATGTGAGAGTGAGATCCTCTAGTCCTAACTGGTGCAGTGATGAAATCATACTGACAGTTTCCTAATGATGGTCTTCCAGATTTTTGGTAAAGAGAAGCAGCTGAATTTTTGTCCAAAGTATGACCATTTGCAGAAGCAAGGGATGCTGAAGACTCCAGGATGGCCTGAATGATGGAAACAATCCGTTTGGTGAGTGGATAAGGACAGCTAACTTTTGGTATGGCTTGAAGGAGGTCCGTCCTTTTTAGAAGATGTGAAGTTTTTTCTGGCATGCCTCAGATGTTGAGTGGTGATGGACTTTTTTGTTTCTGGATTTGGAGGGGGGGGATAGTTGGGATTTGGGAGATGGGCAGAGAGTTCTGTTGACTCTCTCTGTTAGGACTCTAGGATCCCATCTCTTACACTTCTGTGTTTGCCTTCCTGCTAGTGTGCCTGCACATGCATGTGCTTAGTGTATTTCTGTGCATGTCCATGAAGGTGCCTTGGTGCTAGGTTGAAATACTGGCACAATGATTTATTAGCTAAATGAATTTAGTTAGTAATTATTATCCCAGATGCATGTTTTCATCACTACACATCAACATGAGTGATAATAAATGTCTAAGCATCAATACCAGAAAAGCTATTTAATTTAAGCCTCAGTTCTGGAAAGATGCCTAAGGACTGGAAAGAGGACAAAATAGTTCTGTTGCACAAAGAAAATTCCAAGATAGATAGCAAATTATAGGCATTCAGTATCTCAGGAGTGGAAGGTTAAGGTAGTAGAGAAGCTGGTGAAAGGCAAAATTCAGGAATGGATAGGAATATGATACTCTACAGGGATGGCATGATTTTGTAGGGTAGGCCTGGCCTTAGTAATTTTCACACTTTTTTATAATAAAGTGATACTCAAATTGGAAAAAGAAATGGTTACACAATGATACTGCTAGGCTTTGCAAAGATATTTGGCAGAATATCATATAGAATTCTTGTTACATAAACTGGAGAAAATGGAGATGAAGCTGGTGATTTGGATAAGACAGTGGCTGATGGACAGACATCAGAGATATAGTATGTGGAGGAAATGAATCCAGAAGAAGTCAGGTGATGACTAGTGATGTACTACAGGGTATCTGGTTTGCTGCTGTTTAATTTATACATCAGCAATGTAAGAATTAATTTACAGGAAAATATTAAGTTTATTGCTGATGATACAAATCTAGGAAGAGTGACAGTCAATCAAGATTATATAGAAATTCTGCCATATGATTTAAATAGACAAAGTATAATGGTGATCAATTTAATATGGCCAAGTGTAAGGTCATGCACTTTGGGATGAAGAGATTACAAGCTCTACACAACACTGATGGAACTGGACTGCTGGAAACTGATGAGGGCAGGGCATACTGCAAGGTGGTCAAAATAACATACTGACTAGCAGGAATAGAGAGGTAATTATTCCCATTTATTATTTCACTTTAATAAGATTACATTTGGACTACTGTATATGGATCTGGTTGCCTGGATTTCTTGAGAATGAGAAAGTAGTAGAGAAGGTCCAGAGGTGAATGACACTGAGACTGTGACAGGTCTGTGGATTACTCACTATGAGAATGGAATGAAGATATATGGTTAGAAAGGCTATTTGATAAGCAAAAAAAAGGGGACATGATAGAAACAACTAATTAAAGGGTTTTATAGGACTGACTGAAGATTTTTTTAATACATACCAGGAAGGGAGAGAACAATGATCTCCACCAGAAATTGTGTAAGGGTAAGGTTGTTAGAACTAGGTTTTTTGCTTGGAGGGTGGTAAATGGATGGTATCAGTTTGAATCATTTGAATCACTGTGATTCAACTGCAGATTTGATTTCTGAAATATAACATTTGCAGGAATTAACCACATACAGTTAAGAAATTGAAAGATGTAATATAATAATGTTTCTTGTGGATATTAATGCTGAAGAAACACTGAGTTAACTGAAAATTTCCTTCACTTCAATGTAGGCTTACCATACGTCCCGGTTTGAAGGTATGGTCCCAGCCAGTTTGTCACGGTTATTTGGTAAAAATTTAAAAGTGCAGCCTCGGAAAATGGTGATTAGGCAACACGAATACCCCACTTTGACTCTGGCCTGTACGTGGCGTCACAAGTCATTGTTGAGCATGCGCAATCTTAGTTGAGTTTAGATTGCGAGTCGGTGTTTCTTTTTGGCATGTTGTTTGTGATTTTTTTTTACTTTATTAAATTAATTTAACCCCAAAATGCCAAAAAGAAACTGTGTGTTTAGGGATGAATTAAAAAAGGATTATCCGTTTTTGAAAAACGTTTGTGGTCATATTGACAAAGTGAAATGTGAACAGTTCTCTTCAGAATTTTCTGTGGCTCATGGTGGGCGTTTGGACATAAAAAAATCACTTGACATGTGCGAAACATTAGGCTAGTCTAGCAGTGGCAGGAACTTCCTCAAAGATATTTCATATTTTAAAGGTGCCGATCCAAGTGACAAAGAATTTTTAATAGCTGCTAAAGAAGCAACTTTTGCATTTCATGTTGCTATTCACAATCTCAGCTTTAAATCTGCCGATTGTTCATCTAAATTGATATCAAAGCTTTTTGAAACAAAGTTTAGACTGGGTAGAACAAAATGTGAAGCTGTCATTGTTAATGTGATAAAGCCACTGTTGTTTCAGCAACTTTGTGAAGATTTAAACAAAACAAATTTTGTGACGATATCAATTGATTCTTCCAACAGGAAAGAAATTAAAACTGTGCCATGTGTTGTGCAGTATTTTGCACAACACATGGCTTCAGATACAACTTCGGTGGTATCTGAAGTCAATTTTAACAAAAACTGTGTCCACAGTATTCCACCTGAACAATGCAGAAGCAAATCGACACCTCAACCTCTCTCTTTCTGTGGCAAAATGGTAGAACATGAGTCTCACCCAAAATACCTTGGAATTATTCCTCGTTTTAATTTTGTTGAACAGGTTGGTGATGTGCCTTTTACAGGTTAGGCTTCTGTCCAGGTGTTCCAAAGTAAGCCTGGACAGAAACCTGACCTATAAAAGGCACATTACCAACCTGTCCAACAAAATTAAAATGAGGAATAATATCATTTCAAGGCTTGCTGGAACAACCTGGGATTGTGGTGCAGAAGTCCTCCAGTTTTCTGCACTAGCATTCGCATTCCTGCAGCAGAATACTGTGCCCCCCCCCCCCCTACTGGGAAAGAAGTGCACATACCAAGCTAAATCCTACCATGCACACAATTGGTGGGACACTGAGAAGCACCCCTCTCGCTTGGTTGCCTGTCCTATCTAACATTGCTCCACCAAATATAAGGTGAAGACAAGCCTCGATTAAAGAATTTAATAAAGTAATGAGCAACCCACTCCTGCCCCTGCACCAGACTCTCGTAATTCCACCTAGTCTTCACCTAAAATCAGGAAACCCTTTCTGGCCCATGGACAAACTCTCTTCAGCTGCCTTACCATCAACACCTTACATGTGGAGTGAACACTAGTCTAACAACCTTCCAACAAATGGCTTCCTGGCTGAAGATCCCTGTGGTCCACAGACTGGTTTCGCTCTTTCCAGGAAGATTTGGTCATCTATCAACAGGATCAGAACTAATCAGGGCAGATGTGGCTACATTAATGTAGACTGTCAGATCACCCTTATTATGATCGTTCCCTCCATGGCCCAGACGATTATGCATATTGTGCATGACTGCCCAAGGCACCAATTTCATGTTGTTGCCTCCAGGACATCATCCAAGGTGATGGATGAGGTCCTGGATTGGCGTGCAAGACTGGACATTGACCTGTAGCTGCTTTGTATTCCTTTTGCCATAAGAATAAATAAATAAAACTTTGAAAAATTGCTAAACAAAACAATCAGTGACAGCACAGTAGTAAAAAACACTCAACAGGCATGTGCAATCGGGAATACATATCCATACTTGAAATAGAAAAAGCCATCAAAAGCCTGAAATGTGGAAAGGCATGCTGAAATATGGAGGTATAGTATGCATATATAAAAAGTGCAATAAAACTGAATGTGAATATAAGAGAGTGTTCCTGGTAAGATTTATGCAAGGATACTTGAGAAGGATTGTGGAAGGGAAGACTGGTGAAGAACAAGCTGGATTCCGGCCAAACAGTCAGGATCAGATTTTCACCCTACGACAAATAGTTGAGAAATCATGGGAATATAACAAAGATCTGTATTTAAGTTTGGTAGATCTGGAAAAGGCATATGACAAGGTGCCAAAAGAAAAGCTATTCAAAACACTACAGTTGTATGGTGTCAATGGAGCATTAAATCAAGTAATACTTAGTTTTTATTTGAGTTGTAAGTCAGTAGTTAGAATTGATGTACAGGAAGATGGTTTCATGTTAAATCTGGTGTCAGACAAGGATGTACATTATCCCCTCTGTTATTTATTATCTATAAGGATCACATTATGAAGGAAAGTAGTATTAAACCTGATATCAAAAGTGGAGATGTTAATGTCTGCTCTTTGCTTTATACAGATGATGTTATACTTCTAAATAAATCCAGTACAAGTCTGCAAGATTCCCTGACTAAATTGAATAACTGTTGTAATAGATTTGGTATGAAGGTCAGCAATAATAAGAAGGCAAAGACAATGAAAATAGGCAAAAGCATTCAAAATGTCAACTGCACTGTGAATGGAGAACCTACAAAACAAGTAAAACATTTCCACTACTTAGGCACGATTTTTAGTGAAAAATGGTAAATTAAATATGGAAATAGACAACAGAATCAATAAAGCTGGTATGGTAGGAAGTCAACTGAATAAATTTATAGAGAATAAGAAAGAAATTAGTCAAAACATTAAATTAGTTGTATACAAGACAGTGTTCAAACCAATTTTAACTTATGGATCTGAGAGCTGGGTTAGAAATAAAACACTTGACCAGACTAGAGACCACAGATATGAGAGTCCCGAGAAAGAATAGACACGTGAAAAGATGGCATCAGTGATAATATTATATTAATAATTATATAGTGGCAATATCATATGAAAAACGAGGCTAATCAGGTTATCTCTGGTCACTTAAAAAGGATGGGAAAGGAAAAGATTAGCAAAACAAGTGTTCTCTACCAGGTTGGCAGGAAAAAGACCCAGAGGAATACCAAGATAAACGGTGGATTGATACAGAAAAAAGTGCCTTAGAAGATAGAAATATAAGATCTGATAATGTTGGAATCTTGACAGGTAACAGATTGATTTGGAGGAAAATTGTAGATAGGAAGTTAGTAATGATGTAAGTTTTTCATGTGGTATATCATATCTTGTACACCTCTTGAGGATACATATCAGGAATTTGATGATGATATTTTTTTACATTTTATTTTATATTTAAAATTTATTTTTACCTAATTCAGAAAGCCTGCTGTAGAAGTCCAACACGGAACTTTTTCAAGCCACTTCAGGCCTCCAATAATCAGTGGCAGTCTCATACCAGACAATGAAATTTATCTTCCACCTAAAGACAATCACATACATCTCTGTTCATGATGAGATTCAAGCTCACAGCCTGTTGATTGGTGGGCAGATATGCTAACCACTCGGTCAACCAGGTCAGCAATTAATTGTGCATAATGATGCCCAATAATTATTAATAGCATCACTTTGTATCACAGATAAATAATGAGAAAGTGGTAAGAAAATACATCATTTTGTGTATTTCCTATCACTTTCTCCTAGTTTGTCTGAGACGTTTGTCTTTTAAACTTATTAGATTTTCGCAAAAAAATAATAATTTACAAGAGAATCCCCAAGTCAGATAGTTAACATATGATGTACTGATAAGTAACTATGAAATAAAATATTTTAGAGTAGTATAGAAATCCTTCCATGTTATTCCATATAGCAGTATAGGAATTTATATCATATAGCTGATATATATATATATATATATATATATGGACTAAATATTTATGATAAAATTTGATTTCAATTACATACTCTGCTTGGGCATGCACTGCAGATTGAAGAGTATAACCTTCCTTTTGGAAAATGAAAAGGTATTCAAGGATAAATAATTTAATATTTATTTGCTCAAATAATAACTGAATCAATGAACACAGTTCATACAGAATGCATTAAATCGTCACTGTTGAAAACTTTATTTAACCAGAATGTATACTAAAACATAACATTTATAGAGTTTAAAATACAATATTTACAACTATTTTCACGTATTTACAGCTAGATTCCTGACCAAACAAACAATTTTTTAATATCAAGTATATCTGAATGAGGTCAAATAAAATTATAGTGTGTCAAGTAAAACATCTGCAATATTTTTGTGCAGATTTATTACACTTTTTTTTATGATGCAAACTGAATGGGTATTTTTATACTAAACAGTTGGTTTAAAATGCAAATATAATTTGAAAAACCACTGAGATTTATACAAATTAATTTAAAATTTAAATGCATACTAAGTCTACATATAAAAGTAGTAAATAAATGCTTGTTTATTATATATATTATATATATAATAAATACTTTGTAATCTGCAAATTTCAAAAAGCCAGCATATTCTTCTGTTTATTTACTGTAATTTGAGGACAAAAAAATAATCTATGAATATAGCTTCATTAACCTAAATTGTCAACTTCTGTGATCTAATCTCTGCAAATCAACATTAATACAAAATAATTTTATGATATAAAAATTATGCAAGTTTTTGATAAGAGGTTGGGTGGGATTTTACTTTAGCCAATTGTAATAAATTCTCCAGAAAACCTGAAAATATATCGTACAGTTTAAAATGCAGAATCCAAAGTTTACTTGAAAAGCTGATTTAAAAACAAAAGATGAAACTACTGTGGGAAAAATTATATATTATCAAAAAACCCTAAAATTTTAAATTTATTTTTTCTGTTTTCTATAATAGTGTTGTATACAGTATACAAGTATCAGCCGTGTCACTTAAAATCAAAGTAAAATGAATAACTGAAGGGAAAATATACGAAAAACCTATTGCTACTTTAATTTTTTCTCTTTCAAGTATACTGACTTGAGTGTTGGAGTTTTTTCTATATTATCAAGTATGCTCATTTGCAATACTACGATGCAATAATAAAATAGTACATCAATATTATTAATGATATGTAAAAAACTACATAGGCAGATAATGACTAACACTATCTGCATAAACCTGATGATCCATTGTATTAAGCTCTTGTGGTGATGGCAGGCTGGAAGCAACATGGATATTGCTGGAACCTGATGCTGTAGAGGAAAAAATAGATGAGTGCGACAAAGGCAAAGAAGAAGAAATAGAAGGCAGCTTCAGCTGAGTTGGAAGACATGAAGATGTTGACGTTAGAGTGCAAGTATTAGGTGCTAGAACTGTTGTAACTTTAGCAACCACAACAGAGGTTTGAGAAGTTGGCACTGATTCTAAATTCTGCCCACCAGCAGTAATCCAAACAGTAGTGGTAGTACCAGTACGAGGTGCAGAAAGATGAACTCCAGTATCAGCATTGTTAACTGCATCAACTGAATCAATGATTTCTGGATATGAAGGAATATGAGAACTTGGAGGCATATCAAGTTTGGAAAAAGGTAATGATAGAGATGTTGCCATATGCTGTGCCTGGGAATGCTGCTGAAGAGTTTGTAGGGCATGGTGATTAGAAGAAATCTCTGATTGCTGAGATTTTAAAGATGATACACTGATATCAGAAGGAACAACATCGGGATGATGAGAATGGAGAAGACCATGAGCAGATGTACGTTGTACTGAGGTATTTTCATGGATGGGAGGAGAAATAATGTGCATTGCATCGTGAAGGGCACGATCTATAACAGAAGACACCACATTGTCAGAAGAATGTAAGGGAGCAGAAGCATTCTCCAGTGATGCAAGTGCTTCAGAAGAAGCAGATGATATTTGTGAGAGTGAATCTAGTGTTGGAAATCTGGGTGTAATAGTGATATGATTTATATTTTGTAGATGGACAGCTGTAGAATTAGGAGGCAGAGGCACTGTTTGAAGGCTCATTGGTGATTCAGATGTCATATTCTGAGATGGCAAAAGAGAGACTAAAGATCCTGAATCTTTTGATATACTGAGTCCATGAGTATCTGTTCCTGATATTGTCTGAAGATTTTTGTCCAAGTAAGCCGGAAGTCGGACAGGAGAAACAAGAATATAATCTTCTGAGACATTAGCAACCTGAGTCAGTGTAACACCTTGGATGTCAGATCTGTTTAAAGCATAGTCAGACACATTATCTTCTGGATTTGTAACAAAATTGGTGCTTGCTGCTAACATTGCAGAGAAACCATCACAGGATGCTTCCTGAATGCCAATGGTTTCTGAAAGCTGAGGTGAACCATCTGGATTGCTTCCGGTCTCTGCATCAGAAGAGTCCTGTGTATTAATTTTCTGAACTCTTTTGCTTTTGAACTGTACATGATGGGCGGATATCATATGACGTTTCAAATGTGACATACGTTTGTAAGACTGTCCACAGTGACAAGCATATGGTCTAGCATCGCTATGAATACGTAAATGTCGTTTAAGGCCACTTCTTCCTTTAAATCCTTTACCACACTGTTCACAGACAAAATTTCTGTCCTCTGAATGCACATAAGCATGATGCTCCTTTAGTGTGGCAAGAGCATGGAATGCAGCACCACATAATTCACATACAAACCGCCTTCTGTCTGTGTGAAGTTCTATATGACGCTTTAAATTTGTTTTACATTTGCACTTGTAGTCACAGTGAGGACATTCAAACAATTTAATATCACCATGCAACTGCTGCATGTGCCGCAAAAGTCCTTGGCGGTGGAAAAATTTTGCTCCACACTGAGCACACAGAAAAGGCCTTTCAAGGTGAAATAATTTTCCTTCCTTCTTGCCAACATGTTTTAAATGACTTGCTGTTTTCATATGTTTTGTTAAAGCTTTTGATGTGCGAAAACTTTTATCACAATGGGAACACTGAATGGGCCTTTCACCAGTATGGATACGTTGATGAACTTGTAAAAGAGTTGGACGCTGAAATTTTTTATTGCAAATCTGACATTCATGTTTCTTTTCCTCTTTGGTCTGAATTCCATGCATCCATTGTTGATGTTTAATTAAAAGCTTTTTTGTAGAAAATGTGGTGTGACACAGCGAACAGGAATGTCTTTCATGGCCCATCATATGCTGTTCATATTGTTGCCTACGAGCAAATCGCTCATCACATCTATCACAGTGAAATTTGGAATTCTGCACATGTTTTTCCATATGGAGTTGATGTGCTTTTTCATTTTCACTCATTGTTCCACATTTTGTGCATACAATTCGGCCATCTGCATGCTCTTTTAAGTGTGCACAAAGAGATGGGCGTTTGAAAAATTTTCTTTCACAATGTGGGCAGTGATAGAGTTTTTCAGGCTCAGCAATTTTATGAACTATTCTCATGTGCTTACAAAGAGCTTTCCTTTTGGTAAATTGAGCACTACACAGTTTGCAATTATTTCTTTGATGTCCCTGTACATGTTTCACAAGATGCTGCTGTTGAGAAAATACCATACCACACAAAGTACAAGTATGAGATTCTATTCGTACTTCTACCTCCTTATTTTCTTTAGCTGTACAAGAATGCTGAAGGAATCCATCCACACACTCTATCTCTTGTCTACAAAGTCTACAGGATACTAACTGTTTTGTTCTCTCTTCAGAATAACTGTGTTCTTTTGGCATGGGTTGACTAATAAGCAGTTCGGAATTCTTTTTTTTATTCAGTTCTTGCTTTAAGCCCTTTTTAATAAAAGCTCTGATATGTTTAGGTTTACTTGTAGAGGTTCTACTACATTTATTTTGTGACAGCTTTGGCATTTCTTCAGGTTCACTTTCAGAACTAATTTCACTTGGAAACAATATCCTTTTTCTTTTCACTGGTCTACCTCTGCTAGAAAAAACTGTTATCACATCTTCACAGCCACTTACTTTTCTAATATCATCAGTAAATTTTACTTCTTGAAGATGTAGGCTCTTATTACATCTTTTATTCTTTTCATTTTCTTTATATTTTTCTTCTAAGGCTGCAATTCGAATTTTTTTGATACCACTCGTATATTTCTTCTCTAGCTTTTTATCACGCAAAATATTTTTTTTTAATCCCTCAATACTCTTTGGTTCAGCAAACTCAGTTGTAAAATTTGTTGCATTTTCTTCGCTGCTTCTAACAGCAAGGATTTTAATTCTTGGCTTTTTAACTGTTACATGAGGAAAATTAGATTTACCCAAACTTATAATAGTCTCCATATGAAGGAAATCTAAAGAAAAATAAAAAGTGAAATATACACATTACAAAAGCATAAGAAATTTTTTAAAGTAATATATACATATCAAAAAATACAATTTTTTCCTCCCATATTAAATGCAAATACACTAAAGTTGTCTGGAAATCTTTAACAAAGAGTGTGACCAATAACTGATTTTCTGTATGTTTTATACCATTTTATACTTTGATTGGCCAAGTGTTTTAGCATATCTGCTCTCCAACCAATAGGTTCAAATCACACCACAGTCATATATATTTTCTAAATTTCTTTAGGTGGGTGATGAATTTCACTGACCACTGTAAGACTACTGCCCTGCTTAATGGAATGGCCTGATAAAATAATGGAGCCAATTTCAGGTCATAAAATGTCCTAAAACTGGCTCCATGTTTGATATCTAGAAAAGGGTTTTCTGGATTATCTAACTCATTCATGGTACTAATACCAGGATACTATAGGCTAACAGGTCTTTCATGGGTGAGAATCAGAATCCCATTTAGGGAAAAATAAATAAATAAACAAAATAATAAATGAAACAACATCCCTTGTAGCACATAACTACTTGTATGATGCTTCTCATATTTAAAAAAAAAAGCAGATGACAGTGCTGATGATATAACTAAAATAGTTATTGGATCAATTTGATATCCCCAAGGAATAAGACCAAGTAAAGATACATGCACAGAGGCACTACACAAGCATGCGAGACTAAAGTAAAAAGAAGAAAACAATGCCTCGAGTCCTAAAATAAGCCCACTTAATGAATGCTCTTGGCTATCAGGCTAAAGGTCTAAGAATGAAAGTATTCCAGATATAATACTTTCATTCTTAGACCTTTTTTGAATTGCAGCTGAAACAACTAAGGCAATGAAGTTCAGTTTCAAATAACAGACATAATTCTTACTGGAATTAAGGCCTTCATTCCATCCAAAATTCGTAACAACTATCCAAACCTTGGTTCCAAACCAATGCAGCTTTCAAAAAGTGCAAAAAAAAAACCCAAATCAGATTCTGAAAAGGCCAAATGATGCAAACTTGCATCTTGTTCAAATGAGAGTCAAGCATTCTCGTTCCTCACTAAGGCCAGTGGATGCAACTTTTGCTTATCCATGTTTTCACTGTCCTGACATCCAGGATGGTGCTTATAGTAACATCCAAAATATAAAGCTGTCCAATTGGATTTGCTCTTCTCTTCCATTGCCTGCATTTATGACCAAGATAAATGTTTTCCCATTTTACCAAAAACTGCTTACACCATACAACTCCCAAGTTTTCTGCCAGAAGGAAATCGGAAGAATCCTGAATAAGTTGTACAAAAACAAGGCATCTATGCTAAAAATTTATACTACAGAACACTGTGTGTTATTGCACATCTTCCTACTCAACTAATAATATCTACCCTACTGCATGGAAATAATTCCAAAAAAAAAAAGCGTGATAAAAGTCGATCAACAAATTACCATCCAATTGCTCTCACTTTAGTCAATTTTGTTGAAAACCATGATAAAGGTCATTAATAGCAAACTTCTTCACCACCCAGAAGAAACCAATGGTTAATTAGTGACCAGCAATCTGGATTTCAAAGCTCTCCATCCACAGTTTATCCTCTAGTCTATATTACCTACCTTAAAACTCAAGCCATAAAAAGGAGAAGTTCAGCAAGTTGCTCTCAACATTTCTCAGCACTGTCTTTTTTCTTCATTTCTCAAAAAAACATGGAGAAGACTATCCCACTAGCTAATCAGTGACCAGCAGCCATTAGCTAGTTGATATCAGGTTTAATGCAACTTTCCTTCACTATGTGACCCATATAGGTGACAAGTGTTCACCCATGTTTTATGCCTGATTTTACATCAGGCCATCTTCTTATACCTCCTTTAACTGCTGACTTACTTACTTAGAACACTCAGGAAGGAAATTACAAGGAATTTCCCAATAACCTTGGAAATAACATTTGGAAAATTACAAAGAATTTCCCAAGTTTCTAAGTAGGATTGTGGAAGAGAAAACCTTGAAGAAGCTGGGCTAAATAAAGGTTGTCAGCATCAGATTTTCACTCTAAAACTAAGAGGTGAAAAATCAAGGGAATGTAACAAGAACCTTCATGTATATTTCAGTTTTGTAGATCTGGAAAAAACATGACAAAGTGCCTAGAGAAAAGTTGTCCAAAATGCTTATATTGTGTAAACAGGTCATTATACGGATCAACATATTCTATATTTAAGTTGTAAGTCAGCAGTTAAAGGAGATACAGGAAGATGGCCTGATGTAAAATCAGGTGTAAAACATGAGTGAATGCTTATTTGTCATCTATACAGGTCACATAGTGAAGGGAAGTTGCATTAAACTTGATATCAAGATTGAAGATATTCAACTTAGTCCTTCACTTTATGCAAATTATGTTATACTTCTAAATAAATCTAATGCAAGTCTTCAGGATTCTTTAATTAAATCAATTACCTGCAGTAATAAGTTTGGTATTTAAATCAGCAATAAAAAAGACAAAAACTATGAAAATAGGCAGGAACATACCTACAGAACAAGTAAAATATTTCAGTTATTTAGCATAATTTTTTGTGAGGATGGCAAAGTATGGAAATAGACATAGAATATACAAAGCTGGTATGGTGGGGAGTTAGATGAATAAATTTACATGGCATAGGAGAAAAGTAAGCCAAAATGCAAAACCACCATATAGACAGTGTGCAAGCCAATTTTAACTTATGGATCTGAGGGTTAGGTTAAAAATAAAACAGTCAATCAACAGATGGTGGTTAGTCATTTAAATGGAATGGGAAATAAAAGGACAGAAAAAGAGGTGACTGATAGGAAAGAGATCCGGAGAAAGACTAAGATCTTGGTGAATTGATGCAGTTAGAAGTGCTCTTGAAGAGACCAAAATATAGGAGCTGACAAAAAAAGTACTGACAAAGATATTAATTTAGAAGAACACTGTGGATAGGAGGTTAATAATAATGTAAACTTAACATGCAATACTATCATAGTATCCTGTATGCCCCTTGAGAGTACATATCAGAAATCTGATGATGATGTCACTTCACAATTTAAGTGTGATGATCTAAATGACTTAATTTTACTGAACATTAGCATTTTATCTTGTAGTCACTGTGTTAATTCTGAATGTACTTTGAGCATTTGTTCAATGTTCAATGATATAGTGTTCGTATATATTTTTTGGCGATTAGTTTAGTCGTTACGTACTTGGCAATAAAGAATGATGGTGGACACAACTGCAATCATAAATGGCGTGCCACCGAGTCTTCCACCATTTAAGAACTCCATTATATGTAATATAATAAAGGACTTTATGGCATGCAGTGATTGCGGCATGCATTCTTCCCAGGAGTTGGATATGTGGCAGGTGAGAGAAGGGGGAGTGCGTATATGCGCAAAATGCAGACATTGGGAGGAAATTAATGAATTGGATATATCGATACCCGACCTAGTTGCTTCAGGGACAGAAAATGAATGTCGGGAGATGAGCGGTGTGAGAAGTACAAACGAAAAAATAAGAGTCGGGAGTGTGGAAGGCTTGAATGACTGTGAAGTTTACGGAGATGGTTTTTGATCGGATAAAAGAATGGCGAGTAAGAGTGACTAACTTGCAGAAAGGGATAGATGAGCTGAAAGAGGAGGTGAAATATCTTGTGAACGAGATGAGAAGTATGAAAGATGAGATTAGGAGAATGGAAGAGATGTATGCAAAGCGAATCAGAGTAGGAGTGAGAGAAAGTTTTGGGAATGATAGAAGAGGAGAGAGGGAATGATAGAAGAGGAGAGAATGGGAACAGTAGAAGAGAGGGAATGATAGAAGAGGAGAGAATGGGAACAGAAGAGAGGGAATGAGAGGAAGGTATGGGAATGATAGAAGAGGAGAGAATGGGAACAGTAGAAGAGAGGGAGATATGGGAATGATAGAAGAGGAGAGAGAGAGAATGGAGACAGTAGGAGAGAGGAAATGGTAAGAGGTGTAATGTACAGTGACTCAATGATCCGTGGTGTGCAAGATAGAATGCGTGAGGACTGTTTGCCTGGAGGAACAATAGAAAGTGTGGCAGTTAAGAGGGATGAAAGGGTGAATGAGATGATTGTGATGGTAGGAACAAATGACTTGAGAGGTAATGTAAATTGGGCAGCGAGAGATATGAGATTCTTGCTTGAGGTAGTACGAAAGAAGACGCACAGAGGAAAGGTAGTGTGCATGTAGCCTAGGTATGATTGTGACGAGCTGAGCAGAAGAGCAGTCATATTGAATAACATAATAGCTAGAATGTGTCAGAAGAGAGGATTGGAATATGTGGATGCTTGGACAGCATTTGAGGACAGAGGATTTGTATGCGAGAAAGCACTTGCATTTGAATGAGGAAGGATGTAGTGTTGGATTCTGAATGAGGAGAATTGGAAATTATTAATACTTCATTCAGAGTCCAACATAATCTGCCATTCCCTAAGCCAAATTTGCTCATCAGACTAATAATCTCTTGTTAATAGTATGCTATTCATATGATTTCTTTCAAGCTATGTTTGATAACATTTATTTGTTAATTTATTATTTTTATATATGAAGTACAGTTGTAAAAATTATGTATTAAATGTCGCTTATTATTATGAGATTAATGTTACTGATACAGAAATAAAATTTGTAAAATATGCAATCTTTTTATGTTGTTAGAAAAAAGGTAATGTATCCAAGTAATTCTTCAAAATAAGACTTGATTGGTTGTTGTGAGAAATTGTTATTTTTAGCTAGCGCGTGCCTTAACATGAGTTACTGTACAGTATGCAAGAAGCCAGTTCGGTATCAACAAAACCAGTTAGAACCAGATTTTGGCAGGAAAGGAGAGTAGGAGAGTAAAGGTCTTTCTTCGAGCTCTTATTCTTTTATAAATTCTTATCGCCTCGCAGAAGGATAGCATTGGACAAAAGGATAATAAGAATGAGTAAGAAATATTGAAAGTTAGACAATTACGAGCAGGAAGATAAATTCTCCCGAGTTAACTAATCAGTTACTGAAACCCAGGATTCTATATTTGTGTACTCTCAAAGTGAAAGTATTCAAGAACCAAAAAACTGTCAAGATTGAATGTGTGATATAGTGAAGCATTTCCTCATAAACGTAATATATGAAGTATCTCTGGATTAATAGTTCATATTTGAATGTATGATATTGTGAAGCCTATTACGTGAGAATGCAATGTAAAATTGAGATTGAACTTTCTGAGGACTATTGTGTTAGACTGATAAACTTTAAAGTTGCTGAATGAATGTCTGATGACTTGTGCTTTGTGATTGTTCTGAATAGTTAAACTGAGTCAATATTTAAATGCTTGAACGATAGCTTTGTTTAGAGTGAAGTTGCGTTTGGAATATTAATAATAAGAAGAGTAGAATATATGGGCATAAACTCTAATTGTAAATGATATACTCAGTTGAGTAAATTACTAATCTTAATGAGAACTTGTTCATTCTTAATTGTATTATCCCTACTAGGAATCCTTGTTTTAATGTAAATTTATGTGTTAAAGCACTAAATATTTTTATTTGAGTTGAATCTTGTGTTTGCCTGATTTCTTTAATTGCACCGCTCATTAAAATAGTTCGAATCTTAGCGGGAACCCTATATATAACAAGGAGAAATTCAGCCTAAAATAAGTTGATAACAATATTGTGCTAGCTGATGGCTGATTTCACAATGTCGCTTATACGACTTAGAACATAGAGTGGTGCAGTTAAAAATAAATTTTCTCTGTGTTCGAATGTGGAGTCAGTCAACAGCTAGAATATACATCGGAGTAGAAAGTAGGATCCAACAGTAGGTATCTGGAGAGATTGCTGTTCTGAACGAGTCAGTGTGTCAATGCAGGGAAACTAGAATGCCGAAAGTGGATGCTAGTAGGGGTGGCCTCTTGTGGAAAAGGTTACTTGGGAGAAGGGGGACAACATCAGGTAGTGCTGAGCCCAGCGGAGTCTAGAGGAGATAATGCTGGGTATAGAAATAGTGGCATTTTTATGGTTTATACTAATGCCAGGAATATCTGGAATAAAGGAGAGGAATTGGTGGTGCTGATAGCATCAGCTTGGCCAAAGATTATTGGGATCACTGAGACGTGGTTGACAGAAGAGGATATAATAACAGGAATAGAAGTAGCAGGGTACAGCATTTTTCGGCAGAATATCTGGAATAAAGGAGAGGAATTGGTGGTGCTGATAGCATCAGCTTGGCCAAAGATTATTGGGATCACTGAGACGTGGTTGACAGAAGAGGATATAATAACAGGAATAGAAGTAGCAGGGTACAGCATTTTTCGGCAGGATAGAAAGGGAACGCATGGTGGCAGAGTACTGCTTATGATAAGTGACAACTTATATCCTCCAAGAGTGGAGACTTTGGAAGGCAGTGACACTAATGATTTTGAAAGCATATGGTGTGAGGTAGATTGTAGGCAAGACGGGATATTTAGTGGGGTGTTGCTACAAACCAAGGAGCACAGAGGGTGGGGTCCTGAAGATGTTTAGAACAGTTGAGCTTGGCAAGTGCAAGAAGAATGATTGTTATGGGAGATTTTAACTACAGCAGTATAAATTGGGGAGAAGAAGATGCATGTAGCAATAAGGAAATGGAATTTCTAGAATTCCTGAGGGACAAATATCTTAGGCAACATGTAATAGAAGGAACAGGAAGTTCAAGAGTTTTGTATTTGGTCACAGCATCAGAAGAGCTGATAATAAATGAGATGACATCTCTCCCACCAGTTGGAGAGAGTGACCATGTGGTTTTGACTTGGAAGATGAATAGACATGCAGGAGTATCAAAGAGGCTGGAATATATGTGGAATTATAAGGCAGGTGATTACAATAGTCTTAGACATCAACTTGGGGAAGTTTCATGGAGGGAGGAATTGGAAGGCCGGGATATCATCAGTGCTTGGGAAATTGTGAAGGAATATTTGTTAGCAGCAATAGTAAGTTGTATTCCACAAGTGAAGAAGAGGACACAATTTGGGGTAAAGTGGATTACAAACAATATTAAACAGGAGCTGCATGTGAAAAAGGGGCTATGGAAGAGATATAAGGAGACAGGTGAAGAGCAGATGCATGAAGAATATAAGACACAGGCCAGGAGAATGACTAGTATGGTAAGGAAGGCGAAACTGGAATATGAGAAGAGATTGGCCCTAAGATCCAAAGAAAATCCTAGGGAATTTTTAGCTATGTGGCCAGTAGGAGGAGAAATGATTGTGGAAGAATGACATTGTGGGATAAAAATGGGAATAGAGTGACTGATGCAGAGAACATAGTGGAATTGTTCAATGAACACTTTATTGGTGTATTTCATCCTGGAGGAGTAAATTTTAATACTAGAGGGGATAGGGCAGGTTTGAGGTTTAGAGGTGCAGGAGGAGAACGTGTTCCAAATACTGAGTACTCTGGATGTCAGTAAAACTGTGGCACTGGATGGTATTTCACCACGAGTTTTGAGAGAATGTGCTAAGGAACTGACAGATCCTTTTACCTGGCTTTTCAATAAAAGTCTGGCTACAGGAAAGGTGCCCAGGGTATGGAAGGAAGGTAAGATAGTGCTATTGCATAAGGGCAGTAGCAGACTGGAAGTGTCTAATTATAGGCCAGTTTGTGTGTCATCAACAGTTGTTAAGATCTTGGAGAAATTAGTTAGGGACCGTATACAACATTGGGCAGAAGAGGGTAATGTTATCCATGAGAGTCAACATGGATCTGTAAGGGGGCATTCTTGTTTTAGTAATATGCTAGCCTTTTATAATAAAGTTTACTGACATCCAGAGTACTCAGTATTTGGAACACGTTCTCCTCCTGCACCTCTAAACCTCGAACCTGCCCTATCCCTAGAACGTGTTCCAAATACTGAGTACCTGGATGTCAGTAAAGCTGTGGGACTGGATGGTATTTCACCACGAGTTTTGAGAGAATGTGCTAAGGAACTGACAGATTGTTAGATCCTGAATGGAGAGCTTTACAAGTAAATTCTTTATTCAGGATTTAACATGATAAATACTACTAATTAAGGAGATATCTGCACATCAGCTAATAGTTATGAAGTATTGTTTTATGTTATGTTGTATGGAGATTTGTTAGTATGAAGTGTGATAGCTGAAAATTTGATAAAATGGTACCAATCTGGTGCGACCATTAAGGACATAAGTGAGTCTATTAGGGAGCAAAAGCAAAGGGTGAAAGAAATGATAGTGGTGACAGGTACGAATGATTTGAAAGGAGATAAAATGGATATGATAGAGGAATTGAAGGAATTGTTTGAGGTAGCAAAAGAGAAGAGTGAGAGAGTTAGAATGGTTAGTCTGTTGCCTCGGTATGACAGCGAAGAGTTTAGAAGGAGGGACATAATTGCTAATGACTTTATGCATGGGTTATGCAGGATGAGTGGTGTGGAATTTGTGGATGTGTGGAGCGAGTTCGATGGGCATAAGGATATATATAAGATGGATGGTTTGCTTTTGAATGGATTCGGTGTAAGGAGACTTGAAAAAGTGTTGTTGAATGAAGTGGATGTGCAGAATCAGGGAAACTAGATTTATTAAAGGGGGGGGGGGAGTAGTTATGCAGACCTTAGGGAGGCAGTTGAGTATATGAATGAGTATAATATGCCGAGCGAGTAAGAAGGACAACAAATCAGAATGGGATAGTTAGTATAAGGCATCAAGGTAGGGATGGGAATAACGGGCTTCTGCAATTCATGTATACTAATGCTAGGAGTACTAGGAACAAGAAGGAAGAATTTTTGGCCTTGGTTGGCATTTCCAGACCAGGTTATTGGCATTAGTGAAACATGGCTGACTGAAGATGATATAGCTAGTGGGACTGAATGTGAGGGGTATAGTGTGTTCAGGAGTGACAGGGAGAATAAAATGGGGGGGGAGGAGTATTATTGATAATAGCTGATGAACTGCAGCCAAGGAGAATAGAAGTTGAATTCCAGGATAGAGAAAAGAGCACATCTGAGACTATTTGGTGTGATATTGAGGCTAGCAGATCAAATATACATTTGAGTGCTGCTATAGACCAGGTGATAGAATAGATGGTGGAGATAGGATGCATAACAAATAGAATAAATGAGTGGAAGGAGGGTTATTATTATGGGAGATTTCAACTATGGTAACATTGATTGAAAGGAGGAGAGGACACACATGGGAGGAAGGAACTGGATTTTATGCAGTTATTAAGGGATAACTATCTGCGACAGCATGTAATGGATAATACTAGGGGTCAGAGAGTGCTTGACCTAGTAATTGCATCTGAGGATTTGACTGTAATGAATATGACCACATTGCCACCAATTGGTGAGAGTGATCATAGGGTTTTGACTTGGGGGGTGGCTAAAGGTGTGGAATTTACAATTAAGACAGGGTACATGTGGAATTATCGGGCTGGTAAGTATGACAAGCTTAGGAGTTTGATTGGTTCAGTGTCATGCCATGTAAAACTGCTAGGGCTGGATGTTGATAGAGCATGGGAGGTGGTTAAGAAGTGTTTGCAGGAGGCAATGGCTGACTGTATACCTAGAGTCCGAATAATAAATCAAGTAGGGATTAAATGGATGAATAACACCATTGAGCATGAGCTGCAAAAAAAGAAACAACTGTGGAGGAAATTTAAGGAGAAAGGTGACCTGCAGGCACATAAACGGTATAAAGCCCAGGCCAGAAGGGTAACAAGTGTGATAAGAAAAGCAAAAGCAGATTATGAAAGAACATTAGCCATGCAAGCTAAAGAGAATCCCAAACAGTTTTTTCGATATGTTGCAAGTAAAAGAAAAAATGCATACGGCAGATTGATTTTAAAGAATGCCGATGGTAGGGAGGTAACCGAATCAGTTGATATAGTAGAATTACTGAGTGAGCACTTTGCAAGAGTATATCATCCAGGTGGTGACATTGCAGAAATGGAAGAACCAACAGCTTATACGGGAAT
The DNA here is from genome assembly GCF_054136105.1 of Typopeltis vanoorti. Lineage (NCBI taxonomy): Eukaryota > Metazoa > Arthropoda > Arachnida > Uropygi > Thelyphonidae > Typopeltis > Typopeltis vanoorti. The sequence goes on along the minus strand of NC_143564.1, from coordinate 86,780,678 downwards.
GAAGTGGAGGTGAATAGTCTATTACAAAACCTCAATGTCAATTCATCTGTGGGATTGGATGGTATACCAGCTCGCGTCGTATGAGAGAAGCAGCTAAAGAATTGTCAGTGCCTTTGACATTTTGTTTAATTTGAGTCTCGGGTCTGGGTTAGTCCAAAGCAGGTGGAAAGAGGGGAAAATAGTTCCACTGCATAAAGGAGGTAACAAGACTGCTGTTGAAAATTACCGGCCAATCAGCACATAAGGAATTGTTGTCAAGGTCTTGGAGAAACTAGTCAAGAGGAAAATACAAGATTGGATAGATGAAAATGGGATACAGTATGGGGGACAGCATCGTTTTGTGAAAGGTAGATCATGCCTCAGTAACTTGCTGACGTTCTATAACACAGTGACGGCTGAACTGGATAAGGGTAATGGGTTTACAGTGATTCTACTGGACCTTGCTAAAGCCTTTGATAGGATACCACATGGAATTCTAATAAGTAAACTGCAGTATATGAGAATGGATATAGGGTTGGTAAGATGGATAGGAGGATGGTTGATGGAAAGATATCAGAAAGCGGTTTATTCAGGTGTAGAGTCAAAGACGGCCTGTGACTAGTGGTGTGCTGCAGGGTTCTGTTCTTGGACCACTACTGTTTAATTTGTTCATTAACGATATAGGGAAGAATCTGAGAGGAACTGTGCATCTTGTTTGTGGATAATGCAAAGCTGGGTAGAGCAATAGTGAATGCTCGGGATGTCAAAATTTTGCAGGATGATCTGGATAGGTTGGAGGACTGGGCTAAGGAGAATGGATGTCAATTTAATGTAGAAAAATGTAAGGTTATGCATTTTGGGGTGAAAAGATTAGCAGCAGTATATCACATTGGTGGAACTGTACTCCAGGAGATTGACGAGGCGAAGGACTTGGGAGCGTTGGTGGATAGGGAGATGAAGTTTAGGGGACACATTGCAAAAGTGGCTAAATCAGCTCATCAAATCACTTGGTTGCTGAAAAATACTTTGACGAGCAGAAACAAGCAAGTTATTGTTCCTCTGTACAGAGCCTTGATAAGATCTCATCTCGACTACTGTGCCCAGATTTGGTCACCTAGGTTTCTTCTTGATGGGGAGGAGGTGGAGAGGATCCAGAGGCGAGTGACCAAGATGATAGCAGGTCTATGGAATGAACCTTAGGAGAACAGGTTAAAGATTTGTGGGTTGCAGAAATTGGTTGATAGGCGGAAAAGGGGAGATATGATTGAGACATTCAAATTGCTGAAGGGTTTCTATAGGATCAATTCAGAGGATATTTTTGAGATCAGGACTGGTAGTGGGAGAAATAGGGAACATCTATGGAAGCTGGGCAAGAGTGTGGTTAGCAAGGGTGTTAGAGCTAGGTTTTTTACTTGGAGAGTAGTAAATGAGTGGAATAAGCTGCCAGAGTCATCTGGCAGCTTATTCCACTTGAACCAATGAGTTCAAGGTGAAGTATGATAGATACTGTGTGAATGTTGAATATTTGTTCTTGACATGATGTTGGGCCTCCCTCGATGATTCTAGGGACTCCTTGTAGCTAATAATAATAATAATAATAATAATAATTATTATGAGATGCAATTGACTGAGCCAACCAAAGGAAAAACCCAAAGTGGTCTTTCATTCAAAATGTTATGAAACTGTACACGAATACAAAAAAGGAACTGGATAGGCTACTGGTTTATGTATTAAAAAAAGTGCAAGAGAACTGGCAGACCAGGTTGTATAAGTCTCAGCACTGTAAGGTCCTAGTGGAGTCGAGTAGAAAGAAGGCAATATAGTTCAATCATATAAAGAAGGTTCCAAGAGAATGGTTGCAAATTATAGACTGATCAGTGTCTCAGGAGAATAAAAGTTGATTAGGACAAAATTCAGGAATGAATGGAAAGGAATACGATATTTTATAGGCTGTTTAATTTGTACATTAATGATGCTGTAGATAATTTGAAGAGAAATATCCACTTGACTGCTGATGATACTAAATAGAGAAGGAAACAGTAAATAAGTGATATAGAGATCCCACAGGGTGATTTGAATAGAATGATCTTGTGGATAAAAAAAAAAAAATAATGGTTAACACGAAGAGATGGCTCACGGAGGACCCTGTAACCTCTACAGAGCGAGTCCCCTGGGGAGCCCACCATATATGGTGGGGTGGTCCGAATATGTTGAATAAGGAATCAAGGAACAACAGGGCCACAGGGGCTATCATCTTGATAGCAAGGGAAGTGGCTTTCCCATGGTCCCATAGCTGGGTCTATCCTCTCCTCCTCCTTCTTTGAGGTTGGCCCATTTGCTTTTAAACTTTCCCATATGACATTCCTCAGCCAACTCTTGTAACTCACAACCCTAATGCTATTAGAGTAATTGAGGGCTATGGGTTATCCTATTTCTAGCTTTAATCTACCTCTATGTCTTCTCTTTAAAATTTCCTCCTATCACTTTAAGGCAAGCTTATAGGCCTAAAGATGGCAGCCCCATCACCAACCTAGACTGCAGATGGCCAGTAACCCTCTCAGTCAAAATTTTAAACCACTAAAAAGCCTCATGAAGATAGTAAGCGGACAGACTTTTTTGGTAACTAACTGGGCTGGATGTTGAAAGGTTTTTCCCACTTGGTTAGACTATAATAAATTTAGTTTAATCTTTTATCCAAGTGTAAGCAAACAAAGTTTGCACCTGAAGTATCTTCAGAACTGAGGCAACTCGTAGTAAAGGTGGACGAACCTCTCATCACTCCTTGTCTTAGTATCTCCCATAATGCAAAGCACATCTCCTTGCAGACATGCACTATGCTATGCATTAAGGGAAAGGCCACTACCCAGACCAGTTTCAACCATTATTGAGGTCTTGTCAGTGGGAGCCAGACGCAGAGGTGGTGATACCAAGGTGGAAGCAATGGAGAAGTCATATTTACCTATACGAGTTGCCAAAAAGTGTCTCACCTTAGTATTAAATTACTCTGGATTTAGAGAAAGATGTTGGAAGTTTTTTCCCACTTGGTTAGACTATAATAAATTTAGTTTAATCCTTTATGCAAGTGTAAGCAAACAAAGTTTGCACCTGAAGTATCTTCAGGACTGAGGCAACTCGTGGTAAAGGTGGACCCGTCCCATAATGCATAGCATTATACATGTCTGCAAGGAGATGCTTTACATTATGAAAGATACTAAGACAAGGAGTGATGAGAGCTTGGTCCACCTTCACCACGAGTTGCCTCAGTCCTGAAGATACTTCAGGTGCAAACTTTGTTTGCTTACACTTGGATAAAGAATTAAACTAAATTTATTATAGTCTAACTAAGTGGGAAAAAAAACTTCCAACATCTTTCTCTAAATCCAGAGTAATTTAATAATAAGGTGAGACACCTTTTGGAATCTCGTACAGGTAAATATGACTTCTCCATTGCTTCCACCTTGGTATAACCACGTCTGGGTCTGGCTCCCACTGATGAGACCTCAACAAAGGTTGAAACTGGTTGGAAGCTTGGGTGATGAATGGCAATGCTGTAGCCCAAGAAGTTTTAACTGAGGCTCGGGTGTTGCTGTCACCCAGGTCCTGGGTGGAGGTAGGGGGGGTAATGAATGGCAATGCTGTAGCTCGTGAAGTTAACTGAGGCACGGCTGTTGCTGTTACCCCTCGGATGAGATATGAGCAAATGAGCAGCTCTGCTCGGTGGTGGGGTAAGCCTGCCACAGTGTAGAGCCAACCAGTTCTGAGAGTTCTTCTCAGTGGCAGGGTGAGCCTGTTACTGAGGGGAATAACACTGAGTTTTTGGAGTTTGACCTGTATTTGAGCATTCAATAAAGGTCGAAATGGGTCTGAGTAGTGGCTCTTCCCTTAATGCATAGCATTATGCATGTCTGCAAGGAGATGTGCTTTGCATTATGGGAGATACTAAGACAAGGTGTGATGAGAGCTTGGTCCACCTTTACCACAGTTGCCTCAGTCCTGAAGATACTTCAGGGGCAAACTTTGTTTGCTTATACTTGGATAAAGGATTAAACTAAATTTATTTTAATGTAATTCATTATTACAACAAATGAACCAACAGCCATTTCTAGCCACAATATTGTTCTGCCTACAATTGCTAACAGCAGGTTAGAAACTATATATTGAAAATATATATTGGGTGAATATTCTGGGTGAACTAGGTGTATGGTGCACACACTCACAGAAAAGCAATATCATCGATATTATATTTTTGTATTTATTCCTGTTAAAGACTCTGCTAATTGTTTCCTGGCTTTGTGCGATTTCTAAAATGAAAAACAATATACTAATGCATCATGAAGAGGACATTTTAAACACTGCATAACATTCACATTAATATATGGGCATGCAGTCACAAATATGGACACCTTTGAGCCCTTTAACCACATAGTCATCAATATGGATAAAATACATCACTCCTCTACACTTAGTATCCATCACATATTTCAATGTAATATCAATGGTATTACATTGAAATATGTGATGTATATGTGCATACATCACATATACATACACATTGAAAGACAGAAGTTGGAATCCCTTCTCTGGGGACAAAACCTCTGTGGAGGTTATCATTCAATCAACAAACATCATCATCTCATAATTTTATTTCTTTTGCTAGTTATACATAAAAATAACTCTCTAGTATTTTTCTTGGTCTGATTAGCTAATTGCTGCTGATGTTGCACTTTCCTCATCAAATGCATCACATTCCTAACTGCTCTGCATACTCTACATGTAATGACTGATTACTACCTCTCATCTTATACTGACTTCTTCCAGAATATGCCTATTCTTTTATACATTTTCATGCAACTTATTTTATCTCTGGAGTATGTTCATACCTCTTGCTATTCTTAAATGGTTCTTAATCAGTTCAAGTTGCAATGTTTCTCTTTTCTATTTAACTCCTTCCTGTACTGTTCTATGCTAACCTATTCTCTGAGCTCTTCATGATCATTCAAGTCCCACATATATCCTTTTCTCACAGGATTCACACTTAGTTGGCTACTGGCCAGGCAATCATATGATCTCTCTGATCAAATGGAGCTAATGTGACACATATACTACTTAAGGTAGTTGTTTTTTAAAACTTGGAAAATTCATTTTCTTGATTCTAAAATATTGCTTTGTCTTTATTATCATAATTAGAATCACACATGATGATCATTCTACTTTTGTTTGTTGGGCCAACTTGTTTACTATACATTTTCTTTTCAATACCTCTACATTCCTAGGCCTATAGCAAAATTCAACTGAATACCTCATGCTTTCCACTTAAACCTCACACCACATTGCCTCAAATCCACTAAAAGTATTCTCCCATTGCATCTCCACCTGGTACAGACACAATTCCTCTACTATCATCAACTTCCCTACCCATCCTCACAAAAATCATGATTCTCAATGTCTGTTCCAATCAGAATATCTTCCTCGTCCAACCTTGTTTAATTTATACCAAGAATTTTTAGGAATACAGGTGGTAGATGATCCTCAATATTCATTGAAACACTACCACCATTTTTGCACATTTAAAACCTGAAGTGGTGACTGTGTTCAGTCCTCAGAGAAAAGTTCAGGCTTCTGTCCCCTCAACTTTCTAACATGCAGTGTGAGTGACATCTTTCAACAAAATGCCAAGCATACTGTAGAGATCAGGGTGTTCTTCCCCTCTATCCATCCTTCAAGGGTAAAACAGTTCTGCAAGCTGGCCACCAGATAGTGTGTATGTAACCCATTTAGGTGGCTTTCCAATCAACTGGCATATCTATGCTGTCAGATTGTGTCTGGAAAAAAGCTGAGTAGTGTATGCAGGAAGCACTTGCCAGGCCACATTATGGCATGAAGAGATAGATGCTTCCTGCGTGGGTAACATGAATAAGGGTCTCCTACTACATGTTCTCCTGCTATTTGTGCTTTGATTTCTTCATAACCACGGCAATAAACTGAAATACACATAGCGTTGAAACAGTTTTAACACTCGGGAGGTCAAGGTCGTAATTTTGCAGCATAGGAAGAGGTATATCTGAGAGATACATTCATTACTAGTATGTGCTAAAATGCAAAAAAAAATAAAGAACAAACACGGCAAATATAATACTTGATGGTACAAATTAAGTGAATATTAAATCCAACATTATTTCATAGCCGAATATAGAAACTACAAGAGTTTCGTGTTGAAAATATATATAGAAACTAAAAGTTTCGACAGAAACAAGCATAAGTAGTGCAACTTTGGGCAACTCGTTGCAAAGGTGAAACAAGCTACAGATGACTTTCCTTCTATAAATGTAAAGCACATCTCCTAGAGGATATGTATGATAAAAATAAGCCTTTGGCTCTCTATTTCAGTAATACATGATGGTTTATTTATTTTCAGTTACAATCTAGAAATTATTAAAACAAAAAAATATAAAGAATAAAAATTTTTGTTACAAAATAAGCAAGTATCTGTCAGATCTGCCGCAACTTCCACAGGTCAAATATCAAAAATCTTTGCATAACATGTTAAACCAAACTGACAGCAACAAAAGTGCGAAATAGCACTCATAATATACTCACTTGCAGCTACTCATGACCTTCAATCTATACGATAGATAGTCCTCCAAGAAATTCAAGGAAGCATGTGAAATGCTCAAACATGATCTGAATCTGAATAAAAATGATGGTCTAACCATTCCAAGAATGTGGAGGACCCATCTGCAACCTTCATAGCAACCACGAAGAAAAATCTCAATACAAGAAGACTTGGTGAAGTTCCCCCTCCCCGAACATTCAATAGCAACCTGTACTGTACAAATCCAGAAGATAATCATAGTATAACAATATAAACTGTATAATTCTAGAAGAATCCTAGTATGTGAGGACTTTGGCAGAGTTTATTGTAGTTTTTTTTTTTTTAATCACTAGAGGGCAGGCTAAGAAAAGATTAGTTAACAACGTAGATGTAATTTACCTGTATAGAGTGCAACATGTAGCTTGGTTCTTATACACATGTATCTTTCTGATGATGACTTAAATACAGGGGTCGAAACGTCAAGTTATTATTTTATTATTAATCAGTAAAATAATCTTTTCAACACGTGTGTTTTGTGTCCCTAAATTCATAAATATGAATGCTGATCACCATGTAACCTTAAAAGAAAGAATATACAATAGATAGGTTAAAGAATATTCATGTTAACAATTAGCATGTATCTGTCAGATCAGATTCGACCTCCCGAGTGTTAAATAAAAAACAACCCTTCCTCAAAAAATCTCAAAAATTAAAAAAAAATGTAGAAAAATAACTCTTCTACGTTTGCTTCAACATTTGAGGCAAAAACACCATTATAAATGATGTGCATTATCACCAACAGACAAATAGGAGATCAAACCTGATCTCCTATTTTGACTGAACACCTAAATTACTGCCATAACAACCACAGTCCATCTTAAATGTCCAAATTCTCCAGTTCAATGGCTTCTGCTACCTGTGCATTTGTGCAATCTGACATTTTTTCTTGCTAAAGGATGCCTAACCTTGAATCTCCTTTTCTTTTTTGACCTGAAGCTTTCTTTGCCTCATTATGCATCATTCATCTGTTGTCTATCACTCTTCCAATTCTGAAAATCATGCTGATCTCTTTGAATTCTTATCCTTGAAGCTTGATTTTTTGCAATCCAACCTAAGAGTGGCCATCTTCCTTGGTGACTTTAATGTTCACAATTCTAAATGCTCTGTTTTTCCAATTTAAATGATCATGCTGGAAGAGATGCTAAACTATTTGCTATAAACAATGACTTAAAGCAAATTATACACCATCTACCAATCAGAATGCTTGCTAATCCACTCATTCAACAATCTTTCCTTAACTTGTTCTCCTTCTAGGTACCTTACTGATGGCACCTCTTCTCTTGGTAATTTACATTTTAATCTCATAGAAGTATCATCTCTAGTGGAGCACTGTTCCATTCACAGCCTTGTATTCTTTGGCATTACAACAAACGAGAAGATCTCTAAGAATTTTACTATTTCTCTGTATGGTCTGAAGCTTGAAACACTTAAAAATTTATGTTTAACAGTGCTGAGTCTGACTTTGCAAGGGTTAAATGTAAAAATTTTGTCAATTTGTGCTAACAGCAGTTGTGCCTTAGATGGGATATCAACTCGTATTTTGTGAAAATGTGCAAAGGAGCCAGCAATTCCTGTGCCTGGGCTTTTTGATTTAAGTCTCAGTGCTGGTATGGTTCCAAGGGATTGGAAAGAGGGCAAAATAATTCCTTTGCATAATGGAGGTTCTAAGACTGCAGTAGCAAATTAGGGACTGATCAGTATTGGAAAAATTGATCATAAAGAGAATTCAAGAATGGGTGGATAAGAATATGATACTCTATGAGGGGCAATATCGCTTTTTGAAGGGTTGGTCATGCATTAGTAATTTACTCAGTATGATATAATGGAGTGACAGCTGAGTTGGATAAGGGAAATGGCTACATAATGATTCTGATGGTTTTGCGAAATCATTGAACAGAATACCACATGGAACTCAGTTATGCAAATTAGAACAAATGGGGATGGATATAACACAGGTTATGTGAATAAGATGGTGTACTAGGACCACTACCATTTACTTTGCACATAAATGATATAGAAAATAATCTGAAAGGAAATATTCAGTTGTTTACTGATGATGCAAAATTAGGTAGAGTAATAGTTAAAGTGATGTGGAGAGCTTCTAGGATGATTTAAATAGGCTGTCACTATGGGCAAAAGATAACAAGTATCAGTTTAATGTGGAGAAATGTAAAGTTATGCATTTTGGGATAAACAGACTGCAAGTTGTGTATCACAGTAATGACACTGTATTCCACAAAATAGGGGAAGCTAGAGATTTAGGGTTGGTGGTAGACAGAGAGTTAAAGTTTAGAGGACATATTGCTAAGGTAGCTCATAAGATTACTTAGCCATTGAAGACACACACACTAACAAGCCAAGATAAGGAGGTTAGTTCTCATTATAAGGCCTTGATACATCCACATGTAGATTACTGTGCTAAGGGCTGGTCTTCTGGGTTTCTTGGGGAAGTGGTGGAGAGGATTCAGAGGAAAGCGACAAGATTGTGAGTGGTTTGTGGAATGTTTCCTATGAGGATAGATTATTGAGAGCGTGTGGATTGCTGAAGTTAGTTGAATATGACACAGGTCATATCCAACCTTTTAAAGGCTGTTTAAAAACTGATGCAATGAAAATGTTTCAGAACTTGGTTAAAAGGTGCTGAACAAGTGGTCAGCCCTGAAAGATTAGTAAAGGCGTGGTTATTAGGGGTGTGAAGACTAAACTTTTTGCTTGGAGAGTGGTGAATAAATGTGATGAGTTACTGGTGTCAGTTGTGAGCACTTTGTCTGTTAATGGGTTCAAGGAGAGGTATGATAGATTGTGTATATAGTCTGGGTCTTCTGCAATGAGTCTTCAGACTATGGAGGCACCTGCACAATAAACAACAACAATAATAATAATATCAAATCTGGGATGTGCAAAAGAATGAAGCTGATCCTTGATTAACAGACTAAATGAAGGTGGCCAACAGAAGTGTGATCTTGTGGGTTCAGGGAAGAATGGGGGGGGAGGGGGCATGCAGTATATTTTCTATTTTACAGATATCATAGCCATTGGCTAAAAAGGCTTGCAAAGGTATCTGAGTTCAGTTTTAATGGCTATGCCACTCAAATGAACAAATAGTCCTGGGTGTGCAAAGTAAGTGTTTTGAGGTTGCAATATGACTGCTTATGTAAGTAATTGCCTGTATGTGTGGATTTTCTATAAATAGAGGAGGACAGCGGTGCACACAGAGGGGGGGGGGACAAGGGACCCTGGCACCCCCTCAAAGAAAAGGAAAAAAAAAACACTAGAAAATTTTCCAAAAATCTTTTCCTAATTAAAATTCATTTTTTTTACTTATGTTGGGTAGTGTCTTCTATTTCTATACTACTTATGAATTAGCAGTCACATAAGGTGGGAATACCCTATAGATCTTGGGAATCACAGCCACTGTGAACACAAGGTGAACGAAGTAGTGCTTGGGCAGACCAAGCACTACTTCGTTTGCCCGAACCGGGCCAGAGGTGATCACAGGTATCATGCATTGCCGATCATTGCAGATGCTCAGTCATAGGTCGTATGCAATGCATAGTGTGTATTCTCAAATCATCTACTAAACTCCCCACCCCACCCCAAGATTAAATCCTGAGGAGGAAAATGAACCATTTGATAGTCATACTACTACTACTACTACTAGTGTATCTAAGGAAGTTTCTTTTTCTATAGTGAAGTGTATTTTTGGATATTTCATTGCAAGAATGAATTTCTTGCTCACTACCTCAACTATATCCTCTGTGGCAGTTGTCAATATACCATTTTCATCCATGAACATCATCTTACCATAAACATTTTTTCTTCTGTTTGCTACATATCAAATAACTCTATGATTTTTCTCAACCTAATTGGCCAATTTCTTTGCATCCCATACTTTTGTTGTCTTTACCAACTGAGTCACCTTCCTTCCTGGCCTAGTCTTTGTACTCTACATGTAACTGATTATTACAATTATTATCACCTTCTTCCAGCTGCACACTTCAGCTTCTCATTCATCCACTTCGTGCCTTATTCAGCCTTTTGACTTTTGAAATACATTCACATACAGCCACTGTTAAATGGTTCTTAAATACTCCATGGACACTGATTATCTTCTTTCTAAATAATCCCTCCTTCCACTTTAGCTCCAAGATGTTTTCTGAGCTTTCATAATCACCAGCCATTTCGCACACATGGCGTTTCCTCACAGAAATGTTCGTGTAGTTGGCCACCACCCAAGTGATGATCTCATGATCACTTTCACCAACTATCTTCTGATGATATGACCAGATGTAAGACTCTTGATACTCATGCCCTCTGTTGCATATTGCCTAAGATAGTTGTCATTCTTCTTCTTCTTCATGTAGCTTCCTCAGTGAGAGGGTGCAGCACCATGTCCTTCCACTTCTCTCTGTTGGTGGCTTTCCTTTTTGTTCCTGCATAACCATGTGATCCTGTCCATGATCTTATATCTTCAAGCCATGTCCTTCGTTTTTTGCCTCTTGATCCTTTTCCCATAATTTTTCCTTCTAAAACTGTTAATATTCTCTGTCCTGCTGAACCTCTCAGTACATGTCTAACCAATCTCATCTTTCTCTGGATCATTTCCTGTAATAAAGATCTCTGTGTTCTCTTTCTCTGTAGGACATCTGTATTTGTCACATGTTCTGTCCATGAGATTTTCAGAGCTCTCCTATAGCACCACATTTCAAAGACTATTATCTGTTGCCTTACTCTATCTCTTCATTATGATCTATATATATATACACATACACACACACACCATAATCAAAATTACCCATAATGGTCACCGATCCCTTGTTTGCTAACCCAAGTTCCTTATATATTTCTTTTTCACCATCCTCCATATCAGACTAAATATCTCTTTCTGTCAGCCTCTATCTCACATTGTACTAACTCAAAAAAACATTGTCACTGTTTCCCTTCGTATCTCTAACCTTGTGAAGACATAATTCCCCTGCTATCACAACAGTACGCTCCTTCTCTTCTTGTCCTTCCTATCCTCACAAAAAAAACTCCATTCTATTTGCATCAGGAAATCATCCTTATTTAAACCATGTTTCACTTATTCTGACAATTTCTGGATGAATAAACTCAATCGGTGAAAACAATTCATCTCCCTTATTTCTGATGCTCCTGGAATTCATTAATAAGTACAAGACTTCATTTTTAGGTCTATAAACATTGCTACCCATCCCACCTCTCAGCTGCGATTTCTCTACATCTATCCATGCCTACTCACCTTTATCACTGCAAATACTTTCTCAGATACAACTATTCTCTTTACATTCTAGGCCATCCCATTCCTGTGTGGACCATTCACATTCAATACTGCTTCAAACATCTACTCTCCTTATATCAATGTCTCCCTCTCTACCTCTACTACACCTTTCCTCCATCCATCATGAATTCCTGTTTTCTCACGTTACTCTTCTCTCCAAACAAGCCCTTCAGTCTCACCAACTGCACTCTCCTGATTGCCTTTTACCTCCTCAGAGTTAGTGTTCATATCACTCATTACACTTCCTTCTAGTAACAATCTCTCCATTTGACTGCCATCAAATGCCATAGCGATAGTGCAGGACAGGAAGAAGATGGATACAAAGGTGAGGAAGTGATTATGGCAGCATAAAGGTAGGAAGGAGATGTGAATGAAAATCAGAGTCGGGATCAGAGAAAGGGATGGGGCAGGTCAAAGAGAGAGGTGTACTATAGCAGCCAAAGGATAGAGTGATGGTGGGATGGCTTCAAAGAGTGGAATTTTTTGATTTCTTGTTTGTATACTAATGTAATAAGTATCAGAAATAAAGGAGCTTAGTCTGTGGCAAATTGAGTCAATATGTTCAGAGATAACTGGTTTAAGTGAAACTTGGATGTTTGTCTGAGGATGATATACTGTTGTGAATAAAAATGGAGGAATATAGAATTTCCAAAAGAATAGGAAGGTGAAGAGAAAAGGGGAGTGATGTGACTGCAGAGAAACTGTGTCCTTTAAGAGCATACATGGAAAACATTGGCACAAGTGAAGATTCTGAAGGTGTTTGGTGAAGTCGAGATCAATAGACTAGTATATCTAATAGAGTGTTGCTATTTATAGGCCAGGGAATGTGGAGAGCAGATTGTGAAATGTTTAGAAAAATTAGTTGGGCATGTAAAAAAGAAGGTGAGCTGAATGGAAGATTTTAATTAAAGAAATGTGGATTAGAAGGAAGATATAGTGTATGGAAACAAGGAGAGTGAATTTTTTGAGTTTCTCAGGGATTACTATCTTAAGCAGCATGTGATGGAAGCAATACAGGGTTTTTGGATGTTGGAGTTGGTGATATCTTCACAGGATGTGCTTGTGAATGAGGTATCAACACTGACTAGTTGGTGAGAGTAATCATGAGGTACTGGTTTGGAAGATAGTCCAACAGGAAAAGGTTGTCAAGAAGATATATATTGGAATTATAGGGTGGGTAATTATGAGAAACTCCAAAGTCAACTGGCATCAGTACCATGGGTTGATGAGATGTAGGGAAAAGACTGACATAGCATAAGAATTGATTAGGAAGCACCTAACACATGCATTTTGCATAACTGGACCAAGAGTTATGCAAATAAATATAGCAGGAGCGAGTGGATGAACAGTGAAATCAAGCAATGCAGGAAAAGAAGATATTATGGAGGAAGTACAAGACAGTCTGTAGTGAACAGATGTGTGAGAAATGCAAGTGACAGGCCAGAAAGGTGAGAAGCATGATAAAAAAAAAAAAAAAGGTACAGTATGAGAGGAGATTGGCAATAAGGCCAAAGATAATCCAAAGGAATTATTCTGCTATATGGCAAGCAAGAAAAAGAAATATTATGGAAGGGTGATACTGTGATACTGGTGAATAGTTATGGTAACAAAGTAACAATAGCAAAGGATGTTGAAATTATTTAATGAGCATTTTATCAGTGTATATCAGTCTGGCATAAATGATACTGTGTAACATACAGAAGGAAAGCAAATATCAGGGGAATTAAGAGGTGAAAGAATCAGAGACGCATCCAGTTGCTTGGGTGAGATGTTAAGGCTGTGGGAATGGAACATATTTTTAAAGAATGTGCAAAAGAGTTAGTTTTCCCCTTGACCTGATTATTTAATGAGTCTTGCAGTTTAAAAGTTCCTAATGAATGGAAAAGAAGCAAAATAGTACCACTCCACAAGCATGGTTCTAGGAAAGAAGTTTCCAATTATAGAACTGATCTCCAGTAACGTGATCAATTGTGGTCAAGATAATGGAAACTGGTTAAGAATACAATACCGAGGATTGGGTTGATGTATATGGAATTCTCTCTAATGATCAGCATGGGTTCTCTATAATGATCAGCAAAAAGGTGAATCTCCATTTTAGGAATATACTTACATTTTATGATAACGTGATGAATGTGTTCGGATAAGGAAGATTCATATACATTTATACACTCAATGGACAAAACAGAGATGGGGTGATGGGGAGTTGCCACTGGCATTCCCTCTTCCCCCACACTCAAACTGAACGCAGATGGTAATTAGGCAGACATCACCACTTCCCAACAGTGTATCACAATTAACAAACATGAGAAAATGTGGTGATCTTAGCGACTTTGATCATGGACATATTATTGACACAAGATAGATGGTTCATTCTATCAACCAAATGGTAAGAATTCTAGAGTTCTTGAGGACAACTGCATCAAGGGTCTACTGTGAGTATACCATCAATGGATGTACCGGCACCCAGCAAGCAAGCAAGTGGTGGCAAACCACATGGCATTGATGACCGAGGTTGATGTACACTGTACAGGCTCATACAAAAGCATTTGAGAGATTATCATGATAGATGGTATATAAGCTGCAAAAGATCAGATTGGAAAATTGGGATTGAAAACTGGCTTTCTGAATGACACTAGCAAGTTGTGTATGATGGACCAGTGTCTCAGAAAAGGGAGGTGACCAGGAGCATGCCTGAGGGTTCTGTTCTTTGTCCTCTACTGTTTAACTTCTTTGTCATTTCCTGTGGATAGACTGGAATCTTCAAATGTTTGCTGAGAATGCAACATTTAATAGAATCATCCAGAATAGTACCAATGTCAATTCTCTACAGAAAGATTTGAATAGACTTTTGGCTTGGACAAATGAGTAGGGCTATAGTTTTAATATTAATAAATGCAAAGTGCTGCACTTGGGAGTGCAGAGATATAAAGCTGCACACTATATTGGTGAAGTTGTGCATCAGGAAGTAGACGAGATTTGGGATCTTGGGGTGAAGCTGACCATGGACTAAAGTTCCAAAGGAGCACTAAGTATAGTGAGGACTGTAATCATATTGCAGCTATGATAAGAAGTAATTGATATATAGGGATAAGGAGATAGTGGTACATTTGTATAAGGCATTGGTCAGACTACATGTAGACTATTTTCACTCACGTTTGGTCAACAAGTTTTGATTGTGATGTGGAAACACTAGAGGATCCAGAGATGAATGACCAAGGTGATACTGCTCCCTCTGTACACAAATCTATGATATCTATCAGGCTTTGATAGAATTATCCAATTTCCAATCAAATTCACTGACCAGATATCTTACCACAACTGCTGCAACTTAAATATCAACTTATCATGTTGCACCCTATTAAATGCCTTTGCAAAATCCTTAAAACCAATGGTAGTATGTGCCTTTGTCTCATCAACTGCTATTCATTTAATTACAAAATGCAAGCAAAAATAACTGAAACAAGAGTCCCTTAACCAACTCATGTTGACCTTCACAGATAACATTAATCCTCATCTGCCCAATTCTGCACAAAACTTCACACTAATTTCTCCAACACTTTGCTGGCCGAGTGGTTGGCATATCTGCTCTCCAGCCAAGAGGCTACAGGTTTGAATTCTAGCCATGGGCATGGATGTTTGCGATTGCCCTACTAACCAATTACCATATGTACTGCTGTGACCTGTGTCCTGGTTCAGTATGACCTTTGATGTTTTTGCACCATAAAAAATGAAATAAAAATAAAAAATAAAATGCAGAAGAAACACAAATTGGTCTACAGTTTGATGACTGCATCCTACCATCACCCTTATGCAATCTTCCCCCCCCCCCCCACTCTTTGGACACTTTCTCAAAATTCACTGAGCAGCCAGGTCAATGGAGCTATCAGTTCCTCAGCATATTCTCTTAAAGCATGCAGTGAAATCCCATTTAGTCTCTCTGCTTTATTAACTAACAGAGTATTTAGAATTTGAAATACATTTTCCTCATGCATTTCTAAACTTTCAATCCTTTCCATCTTTCTATGAATAAAATCTTCTTTTCAAGGATGAAATGCCCAGAAATTTAAACAGCTTGACTATGTCATTGGTATTGGTCACTCAACTCAGTTTTCCATCTAACAGGGTCATTTGTTTGCAATCATTTCTGCTCCAACTGGCCATATAATGAAAGAATTCTTTAGGATTTTCCTTGGGTAATGCTAATCTCTTTTTGCAATCCATTTCTGTTTTCCCTAATTATACTAGTCACTTTCCTTGTATGAGTCATATTCCTCATGAAAATACTCTCCATCTCTTTCTTTATATTTTTTCCATAACTCTTTTTTATTTGCAGTTCCCATTTGATTTCATTAGTTATCAACTTTACACCAAATTGTGTTATCTTTTACAATTGAGGAATGTAGTTTATTACTGCTGTTGATAAATGTTTCTTCACCAGCCTCCATGCACTGATGATATCTCTCCTTTGCAATTCTTCCATCTTCCATGATTTTTACAATTATTATATTCTTCTTCTTCTTTCCAGCCATTTTCTGTCCACTGCTGGATGAAGGCCTTCTCCAGTTCTTTCCACCTTTCTCTGTTCTTGGCAATGGTTGACCAACTTTCCCCAATAAACTCTGACAGTTCATCACTCCACCTTCTTTTAGGACATCCTCGTCTTCGTTTCCCTTCTTTAAGAATCCAGTTTGTAAGTTATGGTGGTCCATTGTTGATCTTCTCTTCTGGATAAATGTCCAGCCCATTTCCATTTTAGTTGCTTGTGATGAAGAATGATGTCAGTGATGCGAGTCTGGCTTCTTATCCAGGTGTTTCACTTCTTATCTTTTAATCTGATGCCTAGCATCAACCTCTCCATTTTTCTTTGAGTTGTTGTTAATTTATTTGCCAGTGCTCTTGTTAGCGACCAAGTTCTGCAACCATATGAGATGACTGGAAGTATACAGCGGTTAAATGTCTTCCTTTTTAAACAGAGTAGGACATCATCGTTTTGAAAAATGTTTTTCAATTTTCTGAATGCACTCCAGGCAAGTTGAACTCTCCTATTTATTTCCTTTTGGAGTCCACAGTTTAGGTCAATGAGATGACCTAAGTATGTATATGAAGAGACTCTTTCCAAAAAATTGTTTTCTATTATTATGTTTTTTGGTGTTACTAAACGATTAAACATGCTTTTAGTTTTTTCTCTGTTTATCTTTAGACAGACTTTTCTGCTTTCATGATATAGATCTTCTATCATTATATTATGGTCTTCTGGAGTGTTTGCAAAAATTATGATATAATCTGCATATCTTAGATGTGTTAAGTTTCTGTTATTAATTTTTATACCAAAGTTTGTCCAGTTTATATTATTAAATATTTCTTGAAGGACTGCTGTAAAGATTTGAGTGATAGAGAGTCTCCTTGTCGGACACCTTTTTCAATTGAAATTTTATTGCTACTCATGTGAAGTTGGATTGTTGCTGTTGCAGTGAGGTATATTGCCTGGAGGAGGTCCATATATTCTCCAGGAACTCTCTGATTCTGGAGTGCATTGATTATTGCATTAGCTTTGATGGAATCAAATGCTTTTACATAATCAATGAAGGCTAAACAGAGAGGCAATTGGTTTTCTTCTGCTTTTTCTATTATTTGTTTTACTGCATGAATATGATCAGCTGTGTTGAAGTCTTTATGGAATCCTGCTTGTTCTACTGGTTGATTTGAGTTCTAGAAGAGGTGTTAACCTGTTTGTTATTACTTTTGTGAGAATTTTGTACAGATTAGAGAGAATACTAATTGCTCTATAGTTCTTTACTTCTTCTTTGTACCCTTTTTTAAATAACAGTATCAGAGTAGAATTTTTCCAATTTTCAAGTATCTTCCCCTCTTCTAGGCATAAATTTAGTAAGTTTGTGACATGGTGAAGTATATTGTTTCCTCCCCATTTAATTAATTCTATGTGAATTAGGTCTTCACCAGGATATTTTTCATTTGTTTTAATGCTTGTTTTATTTCATCTGAAATGAATGGGGGGATGAATTCCATATGCGATGGAGAGGAGTTATTTATATCTGATTTATCTGTTGAAGGATCACTACAGAGTTCTTTATAAAATTCTTCTAGCCTGCATAGGATTTGTTCTTGGTTCCTTATGGTAATTCCATTCTTATCTTTTATTGCAGTTATTTGACTTTTGCCAACTGATAATATTTTCTTAGTATTTTCATATTTTTATTGTTTTTGATTGCTTCTGTTATTTTTTTAGTGTTATAAAATCTTATTTCATTTCTCATCTTTTTCCTTATTGTTTTGCATAGTTCTGCATATTCTATTTTAGAAATTAAGTTTTTGTCTTGTTTCATATTTCGTCTCTTTTTTAGTAGTTGTAGAGTTTCCTCTGGAAGTTTATGGTCTTTTTTTTTGTTTGTTGTTTTTGAATTCGTTGGCTATTGAGATTATTACTTCCGTTGGGTTTTTGCTTATTTTATTTGTCTTCTTCTTCAAATATATTTATTAAGTCTAGTTTTTGATCGAGTTTTTCTTCGTAATCCTCCTTGTTTTGGATAGGGTTTAAGTTAAAACGTCTTGATTTTTTGTTGTTTAGCCATTTTATTCTTTCCAATTGGTGGTTTATTTTAATTTTGGCTCTGACCAGTCTGTGGTCACTTCCTGTTTTTACTTGATTTAGTACTGAAGTATCTTGAACTATTTCTTTATTATTACACAGTATATAATCTATTTCATTTTTTATTTCTCCGTTTGGACTTCTCCATGTCCATTTTATTTTGGGGGCTTTCTTAAAAAATGTATTCATAACATAAAGCTTGTTACTGATAGAGAATTCTGTAAGAGCCCTTCCTGAGTTGCTGCTTGTACCATATATGTATGGCCCTATTGTATCTATTTGGTGAATGGGATGACCTAAATTAGCATTAAAATCACTCATTACTATAGTCAAGTTTTGAGTGCTATTTCTTTTTTTATCTAGAGTGTGCTGCAGTGAGTCATAAAATGCATCTATCTCTTCATCAGTGTGGGATGAGGTGGGAACATATATTTGGATGATCCTGATTTTAAGTTTAGAGTTTATTTTAAGTGTAATTTCAATTATTCTTTCATCTATATAATTAAATTCTTCTATAAGGTGCGTAATTGTTTTCTTAATTAGAAATCCCACTCCATATTGTCCTTTAGTTTTCCCATAATAGTATAGGTAGTCTTCATTTTTTAGTTTTATTAAATGTTCATCCTGCCTGCGAACTTCACTTAAACCTATGATGTCCCATTTAATATGTTTTAGTTCTTGCTGTAAGATGGTATATTATATTCACATGCCTTAAAATTCCATCAATTCCTTTCCCTTTGATACTTCTGCATGTCTATTTAGTCTCTAAGTCAAGACTGCATTTTAACTGACATCTCAGTTAAAATCGGTACCCAGATGCATAGAACAAACCCCAAAATTCTTGATCCTCATGTTCCCTCTACTACACACTGCCTGAGACCTTTGCCCCTCAAGAACTCAAGAAATTCCATTCTCTTACTACTGTATGCTGTTTCCTCTGCCAATTTATACTACTATAAATAAAATCTCCAATAATTTTCACTCACTTTGCACTTGCCAAACTGATCTGCCTAAAAATTTCTTGATCATCACCCTCTGTGTTCCTTAGCCTATAGCAACAACCCACTAAATATCTTGTCCTGCTTACCTCCACTTCACAACATACACTTTTAAACTATTAGTGCCATTTCCTTCCAAATTCTCCACTATGAGAGGATTCAATTAATCACTTATCATAAAAATCACTCCACCATCCCATTTGTCCTTCCTATCATGCCAAAGTATGTTATACCCTTCTATTCCTGTTAGTATGTTATCTTCTGTCAACCATGTTTCACTGATTCCAATAATTCTTGGACAAGCTGAGGCTATCATATCACTGCCACCAGTTCACTTCCTTTATTCCTGATATACCAGACATTTGTATAAAGAAACATCAATGCATTGTTCACTGTTTCTATAACTATTATTATTCTCTCTAGACTCCATTTGTCTCTGCAATATATCTTACACATCTTCCCAGATAATATCCCCACAAGGGGCCACCCTGACAACTCTAGTTTCCCTAACACTTTCACTTGCCCAGAAAACAACAATCTCTCCAAATGCCTACATCTTTTTATGTTCATATGCAGTCCATCTCTTGCATACAGTTCTCTTTATCCACAAATGCTCTAAGCATCCACATATTCCAGACCTCATTTTCAACAAATTCTCACTATAATGCCATTCATTGCTGCCACTCTCCTGTTCAGTTCTGCATTATTGTACCTGGGCAATAAATACACTCACTTTCTTCCCGCTCACTTTTCTGCTGTAGAGCAGAAAAGTGAGCAGGAAGAAAATTAACCTCAAATCTCTCTCAAACTGATTCACACTATCTCTCAGATCATTTGTACCAACCATTACATCATCTCATATCCACATTTACATCTTGCTTTATTACCACTGACACACACTCTCTGTCATTCTTCCAGGCAAAAGTACTCCTCTAACATTCTATTCTGCACACCATGAATAATTAAATTTTCATACATCACTCATCTCCATTCATTACTTGTTCACTTGCATCCTCCCCCTTGCTTCCTCGTTGCTCTCTCTTTCTCTCTCACTTCCTCTTCATCACCAGGCTTCCTCTCATCTCCTTCTCTTGCTTCTATACTCTCCAAACTTTCTCTCATTCCCTGGTTCACTCATTCTCTCTCTTTCTCATCACCAAAACTTTCCCTCACACTTCTTATTTGTCTCACATCAGTCAACCTTTAAATCTTCTAATCTCCTTCTCAGAGCATTCTACTTGAGAATGCTCTGAGACACCATCCTTCGGATCATCCATATTTCCAGTCACGCTGCTTATTGACAATTTTATTGCCGCCTCATGCTCACCTTCCTGCCCCATTGATCACATTATTTATAACTGTTTCACTGCTACAAACATTCATGCATTCTCTGCAGTTTCCTCATCTGCCACAGTTTAAAATGACAGGAACCATACATGCCAGAGGCACAGCATACTAAAAAATCTCATATTATACTTCACAAAATGTCATCTTTAAAATGGTGACAGCAAATCAATAAACCGGGGGTATGGCAGCCACCATAAATGATAGAAAGAAATGATACAACACACGAAGCAACATATTAAAAAAGTAAATTTAAAAACTTGCCAATGCTAAGACACCACACTTGGTCATTGCCAACTCAAGCTAAAATTTATACTGAAGTTATAATAAATCACTAATAATTATTTTCAACATGTCAATCTTTCTTTCTTTTTTTTTTTTTTAACCACCTTACCGGCCATTAAAGATCAAATACGCATCCTCAAAAGCATTGTATCCATCATAAATTTCAATGGTATTACAATTTTAATATGCACTTTGCATCCATGGAAATGTGGACGTATATATACGCCCTGGCCGTGGTTAATATATCCTATCCTATCCTAATTTACACTCATGTGTACACTTACACATTTTGCCGTGCAGGTATTCGGAACCAAAATCCTATGGAATAGGTTGGTTACTCTTTATTCCTGGAGGTGTCTGTAGGAGCGTGTGTTCACCAGGTCGGTTTACCTGTTCTGTAGGACTAAAATCCCGAGTTTCTGGGTGAAAAACTCCCTACTTTTGTATGAGACTGGCTAACTCACCTTTAGTCGAAAGAGACCAGATAAAGTATCTTTCTTTGATTCCTGCCAGTGGCGTGAGGAATTCTTTGCACTGGGTTTGATTCCTGCCAGTAACGTGAGTCACTGGCAGGAATCAAACCCAGATCTTTCTGACTATAGGACTTCATCTATACTGATTGAGCTACGGAGGCTCTTTTTAATATATATATATATATATATATATATATATATATATATATATATATTTCACTGCACATTGCTAAACTCTTTGCCTTCTATCTGTATAATTGATTACATTCAAAAATACTTCTTTCCAAGAAGAATATTAATGATAACAATATCATCATATAAAATTTACTTACGTGACTTTCAAAAATAGACTTTACTTACCATTATCCATGTGTTGTGATTCATCTAATATTGAAGTACACTTATTTTCTGAAGTAAGTTGCACTTTACCTGTTTCTGTATGTAATTCAAAATCAAGAGGCTTAGTAACATCTATAGCAGATTGTATATTTACAGAAGGCACTTCACAAAAACTGGATGAATTTTCAAGTGGGCTCTGGGTTGGTACTGAAAAAATGTTCCCTGATCTCTCTTCTTCTTCTGCAAGACTAGTCTGCTGAGAGAGGGGAGTAAGAACAGGAAGACTAGGGCTCTCTAGTTGTAATGGCACCATTTCTGGTGTTTCTATCTGAATGACAGAATCACTTCCATTTAAATGCAATGTATATTTATCATTACATTCTTTTTCGTTCGTATTTTGCACATTAAGTGCATCTCCATTCAGTATTTGAGCCGATCCCTGAAATTGGCAACTGTCATCAACAGTAAAGGAAACTTGATTAAGGAGCTGTGAATGGAGACCCTGGATTAGCTTCACAGCTTCAGTTTGTTGCTCTGCACTCAATTTATTAAATGTATTGCTAACCAGCAGTAACTATTAAAAAAGAAAAAAAATAAAAGTTCAAATCAGAAAAAGAAAATTTCCAATACTATTGCATCAATTTTTTAAATTAAAATCTGATAAAAAATTAAATACCATTTAGAAAAATGCTCTAAATTGAATACCTGGATTCAGATCTTTTCCTTGAAATTTTTCATGCTTGAGTACTGACTAATCATGGTAAGATTTTTAGCACAAAGAATGATTGCTTAGAAGAAATGAAAATTGAATATTTTGTGAAAGAAATATAATCCATAAACTTTGAACCAAGGGAAAATCATCCTATTAGGCATGCCACAATTAATCTGGGAAGACTCATAGGTTAGTGAATCAAGAGCAAATGATGACTCATTGTAAGATATTATCAGCAATCAATTTATGTAAGAACTAGTTTTGAAAAAAAAATTCTTCCTCAATCCTTGGGATTGATATATTCCAATGATCCCAAAGACAAGGAGTAGGTTAAATAAAGCATGTTTACGTTGTGCTCATACATGAGAGGTTGGTCGGTCAAGTCAACCTACAGAGTGTTGGTTCTGTGGATAGGAAGAGGTTTGAGGAACCTGTTTACATTATAACTAAAGTTGAGGATATAGTATTTCTTGGGAAACACATAGGAGGGAAGGCTGTTCCAGAGTATATAAAAGCAGCAAGAATGAAAGAGTAGGAAGAGAAAAGTGTTCTGTGACTATGGTGGTAGCTGCATGTGTTTCAGTGGATTTAGTAGAGAGAGGAAATCATTTATACTAGTTCTGATGAACATTTACAATGGAAATATTTACAGAAGATGAATGCAGCATAAATACCTGAGTTGGTAAGAGAGGAGTCAATCATTTTGAGGGAGCTCTTGGGACACCACCCCAAATGCGTGAGCATCATTTGATGGATCGGTGGATTTGTGATTTGTACAGGGTTAATAGCTATTTCAGTGGTAAAGTAATGTCTTGAGTGAAAGAAGAATCCTAATTTTTTATGCCAAGGAGGCAATGGTTTTAATGTGTTTATGCCAGGAGAAAGAGACCTGATCTAAGGATAATCCCAAGGAGAGAAATCTCATCTTGCCTACAGATATGAGTATTGTCAAAGGTAAGGTTGCATTTTGCAGGAATTAAAATTTACAAGTTATCTGAGGCCCCCCACCATCAAAGAATACTTTGGTGATCAGAATTTAGGATTGCAGAGGCTTTTCTCTCTAAGATGGGGTGTAGTGTAATGTCATAAGCAAAACTGTATATTGGGGTCAACCAGAGTAAATCACTGATATGTAGAAAGAAGAGGATAGTTCAGAGAATGCAAAACCCCAACATTAGTTGCACAGTTAGAAGATAGAGAACTATCTTCTAACTGTGCAACTAATGTTGGACAGGTTGGTTCCCACTATTATATATAATGTATGTTCCGGGAGAAGGCTGGCAACTCATTGCAGAAGTCATAGAACAGACCAAATGATGAGAGCTTACTTAACAGACCTAGTACTGGACCTGTCAAAAGCCTTAGAGATATCAAAATGCAACCACTTGGGATTTGGAAAGTGTTTCCATTGGCACTTATCTGGAGGTGGGTAACATAAGTGAGAAGATCCTCTAATGAGTGGAATTGGTGGAATCCATACTGGAAGTCATTTAATAGTTCAGCACCTTGAGAGTAGTGTAAAAGTTGGATGTTGATGGTCCTCTCCATTACTTCGGAGAGGATTGAGGTGTGACAGAGAGAGTGGACAGTAGTTTGATGGTAAGAATTTATCACTCAAAGGAATGGGTTGTACATGGGCTTATTTCCAGGATGTAAGACAGCAGAAATCTTCAGGATAACTGAGGAATATCTACTGTATATTTGAGATAGTATGAAAAAAAAAAAAAATCATATATCACACAGTGAAACTCAGTACAATAAACAATTAAACAGCTACTCTTAACTCACATACTCTCAACGGAAATACAAATGAAATAGATGAATTGTATGATTAAGTCTATGTAATGTAATGTAATAAAGTAAGCTCATTAATCTTAAACTCACTGATTATGACTCAATTTCTCAACAACTGAGTCCTCCTAATTTACATTCAAAATAAATGCATTGTGGTTTATATCAGTAAGTCTACTGCAAAATAGATTTTGATGTATTTAAGGATTATTTTTATTTTTAAATATTTTTGTAAAAATGACCAAATTATTTAAATTTTATATATGTTTCCTAATAAATCCAGAACTAAATTCTGAAATTTTGCAAATGAATTAAGTGTAGTGAAACCACATTTTGTTGCCTGAGACAAATATCATCTCAGGACAAAATTTGTAGTAAAAGATCGACCTCTTTAGGAATATCAACTGTCATTTGCAAGTAGGCATCCTGAGACAGAATAAAGATTGGCCTCAAATACTGTGCTGGCTCCAAGGAGGATCAGAAGTCTTAAAAAAAGGTATCAATCAACATAAAATTTCAAGAAATGGCAGGCAAGACTAGTCTTCAAATAAAATCATTTACAAGATATTACACAGAACAAAAGTGGATAATGCATACCTAGGGAAATGAAATGAATTTTAATAATTGTTTTCTAATAAATCTGCACATTATATTCTCATAACTTAGCAAAGGAAAATCAGAAATGGTTGCTTGAGATATTTGTGCCACAACGATGATATGGCTTTAAATAAATAGTTATTTCTTGTGTTTTTTGAGTTAACTGAAAGAAAAATCAAAACAGAATCAGCTAATTTATCATGTTATTATGAGAGCACATCTTTTCTCTCTCACTCACACACACAAATACAGTACTCATATAACATAGGTTTACAACCTTGCATAGGTAGGATTCACATAAAAGATGTTATCATAAAAGAGGAAAAGGTTAAACATAAATATCAATAAGGGATGAAAATGGAATTTCCTCAGGAAGAGGAAAATTTGGAAGAAGAATTTGTTAGTTTCAAAAATTTAGGATATATGAAGCCAATACTAAATGCAACAATTTGGTTTACAAAAAAGGGTTTATTAAAGTGACCAAGAGAGAAAAAGAAAACATTTTTTTAATATACAAAATAAATGTAAAAATTTCAGTAAATCAAGTAGCATCATTATGAATTAAATAAAAGCATGTATAAATATCTGGCAATGAGTCGTCTGACTGATTGTAGATACCTGTATAATAATAATAATAAATAAAAACAGAATATATTTCTTAATAAGGGCACTACTTCAGTGGGGGGGGGAAGAAAGTTAATTGCTTAACAACATTCAAAACTGACATAAATGTGGCACATGTTTACGATTCATGTGAATAAGTATGAGAGCAGTGAACTTGAGGTACATGATGCTGAATCAAGCATTGCTTTGTAAAAATTTGATGTAGCATAATAATGCCAGAAAGCCTTACATCAATTTTTACAGAAGTCAAGTCCTGTAAGAATGTTATAAAAATAACCTGTATGTCTATGTATATTTAAAAGTTTGTTAATGTAAATAATCCCAATGGGAATTGTCTTTACCTGCTGCCCTAAAACAAAAATTCTAGAATGTGTTGAACTAAGACAATACCTTGCCACCAGAAAACCATATATGTTAGCTCCTTATAAGGACATAAAATCTGTTTGTGAAGTCCACCTGTAAATACTTAAGGTCAGTGTTAAACGGACCGACAAACTTCAGACGAATGTCCGCTGCCTGAAACAAATAGGATTAAAGGAGTACATGAGAAGAACAAAGAAAGGATCAGCATCAGTGGAAGAACAAGGGACTGCACCAAAATGTTCGGGGTCCCATATCTTCGCGCAGGGATACAAAAGAAGGCGAATAAAAGGTGTTGACCGGAAGATCTAGTATCGATTCCAGGAGTTCCTCATCGGTTATCCATAGGTCATTATTGAGAAGTCACCAACGGTTGTCCGTCAGATGTAAGCCATCGAGGATGCGACTTCAGCAGGAATCATGCCAGAGGCCTGAAAGAAAAGATGATAGGAGCTGATCTGCCAGGCATCGCATAGACCTGATGACAACTCTACGGCGAGAACTATTGTCCAAGGAGAAGAAATTTCCGAGCGGGAAAGAATTGCTCCGTTACGTTCAACGCGCATGCAAATACTCCTCAAGCCAAGAATCTTCGCTCGTGCACTGGGAGGATACCGTCTTAGAAAGTCGTCAAGAAGTCTAACACCAGCATAAGCAGGGAGAGAAAAAACCCGGTTCGGGAGAAAATGGTCAGGGCTCCAGTTTGAAGCCAAGTACACAGTGGGTAGCAGCCATAAAGTGAGTTGATCCATTTATTCAATTTTCATGAATTATAGGACAACTTTATTAATGGACTGTTAAGTTGAGACTGATGAAATTGGGCAGAGCTAATGGTTGAAAATTAGATGTTTAATAATTAATAGAAATTTATATGTGTAACAGTCAAAGGGTAACTGTTTGTCAATGGTGCATTTTGCCTATAGAATTATCATAATATTGGAAGGAAAGAGCTTTTGTGTGTAATGATATTTTTGATGTGCATAACAGTTAAGAAGTAACAGTTTATTAATAGGTACCATTGCTTAGGGTAGTAACTTGTATTTGGAAGAGAGTGGTTAATTTTGTGACATAATTTTCATGAACTGAAAGGGCATTTTAAGCTAATTGTTGAACTAAGCAAATTTTTCTTTATTGCAAAATTAGTGCAAAATTGCAAAATTGGAGTCCGCGTGGTTAGCCTAGTGGTTATGCGCTTCGCAACCATATGCCCGGGGAAGGAGTGTCCTAGGTTCGATTCCCGTCGGTGACGTGAGGAGCTGAAGGAGCTTCCTCAGCCATAGCCAAGTTAGCCAGTCTTGGGCGTGGACAGCAGGGTTTTTTCCCCAGTTTATTCTGGGGTTTTTCATCCCACAAAGCAGGCAAACTGGCCTTGAGAACTCAACACTACACGCCATAGGATACACCAGGGCATAAGGCTGACCACCTTATCCTGTAAACGGAGTGAGGTCCGATGATCAATGGACCCTCGACACCGCAAGGTAAAAGAGGGTATAAGGAAGATGATGACATGATGCAAAATTAGTGTAAATTTTTATGTAGTGTTGTTTAAATGTTAATAGAGTGTTGCCTGATATTTAATTCTTTGATGCACTGTTCCAAAAAAATATTAGCGGAAAAACAGGACAAAGGATAGTAAAGGATAGATAGCGGCCCACGACTGCAGATATTAATTAATCAGGGATAACTTGAATGTAATGGGAAAACTACTGGATGCATTTAACACTTCTTGTTACTAGAAAATGGACATCAGGCAAAGCTTTTTTCAAAAAAATTTTCTGGTGTTCAAAGAATAAGAAGGCAAGTGTGGAAGGCAGTATAACTTAAAGAGGTATAGAAATAATAAATAAAATAGACCCCCCCCGTTTACAATGGCACAGCCGATGTTGAAAGTCTAACTAAGTAAGTGCGAAAGAATTTAATAGAAACCAAGTTGAGTGATTGAGAAAGACTAAGAATTACCTTTCATAAATGAATCTTGTGATTTCATGTCATATGTAAAATTATTAGACCAGAAATGAAACTTATTCTTATTGTTGACAAAATTAGTTGTCCGATTCAATCTTTTGCAATGCACTGTCCTAAAAACCACTATTCGGACCTGATAGTGGAAACCCAATGATTAGTAGTGATTTAAGATAAAAAGCGAGTAATTTTTACTTTGGCTAAGATAGGATATAAGTGATTATTTGATCTACTAGGGTATGAAAGCTTTATTTTGCCTATAGGAGAATTTCAGAGGTGCAGTCTTCAAACAAATAAATATCTGAAGATCCCAGGCATGAGAAAAAAATACTTAAGGTAGAAATAGAATAAGAAATTAGAAAGAAAATACAAAAATATTAAGATTAAGAGATATTGTTGATAAGATATAACTAACATATAAGATGATAAGATATATATGTAAGTATAATATAAAGTAAAAACCTTTATTACAATGGCGCAGCAGGTCCCATATTACAATGTTGCAGCTGACAGAATAAGATCCAAGATTAGATAAAGTGGATAGGATCAGTATTGCAAAAGATCAGACCAAATGCATTAGCAAGTGTATATATATGGTTATATATGGTTAGTGATTAGAGATACTTTTGAAATTTATATATATATATATATATATATATATATATATATATATATGTTATATATATGTTAAAGATACCAAGCAATTTTAAACTTGGTTTTACTCCATTTCCCAAGTAAGCAAACAGACAAAAAGTCAAGTTTGCGCCTGCAATTGATGCAAGTCTAACTGATCCTACAGGTAGTGCAAGGGCAGGGCAACTCGTGGTAAAGGTGGGGCAAGCTCCGATCACTAATCTTAATATTTACCATTAATGCCAAAACACATCTCCAAGAAGGGGATGTATGATGTTTTGTATTAAAGGCAAGGGGCCACAACCCAGACCGGTTTCGACCTTTATTGAGGCCTCATCAGTGGGAGCTAGGCTAGAATACCAAGATTTAGTAATACAGAGCTTGTAAGTATTTTACCAAAACAAGTTACCATAAGGTGTTTTAACCTTATTAAACAAAAATCTCTGGAGGAGATATAAATGTAGAAAGTATTTTTACCTTGGGTAAAATTATGTTAAAGATACCAAGCAATTTTAAACTTGGTTTTACTCCATTTCCCAAGTAAGCAAACAGACAAAAAGTCAAGTTTGCACCTGCAATTGATGCAAGTCTAACTGATCCTACAGGTAGTGCAAGACCAGGGCAACTCGTGGTAAAGGTGGGGCAAGTTCCGATCACTAATCTTAATATTTACCCTTAATGCCAAAACACATCTCCAAGAAGGGGATGTATGATGTTTTGTATTAAAGACAAGGGGCCACTACCCAGACCGGTTTCGACCTTTATTGAGGCCTCATCAGTGGAAGCTAGGCTAGAATACCAAGATTTAGTAATACAGAGCTTGTAAGTATTTTACCAAAACAAGTTACCATAAGGTGTTTTAACCTTATTAAACAAAAATCTCTGGAGGAGATATAAATGTAGAAAGTATTTTTACCTTGGGTAAAAGGTTTGCTTACTTGGGAAATGGAGTAAAACCAAGTTTAAAATTGCTTGGTATCTTTAACATAATTTTACCCAAGGTAAAAATACTTTCTACATTTATATCTCCTCCAGAGATTTTTGTTTAATAAGGTTAAAACACCTTATGGTAACTTGTTTTGGTAAAATACTTACAAGCTCTGTATTACTAAATCTTGGTATTCTAGCCTAGCTCCCACTGATGAGGAATCAATAAAGGTTGAAACCGGTCTGGGTAGAGTGGCCCCTTGCCTTTAATACAAAACATCATACATCCCCTTCTTGGAGATGTGTTTTGGCATTAAGGGTAAATATTAAGATTAGTGATCGGAGCTTGCTCCACCTTTACCACGAGTTGCCCTGGTCTTGCACTACCTGTAGGATCAGTTAGACTTGCATCAATTGCAGGCGCAAACTTGACTTTTTGCCTGTTTGCTTACTTGGGAAATGGAGTAAAACCAAGTTTAAAATTGCTTGGTATCTTTAACATAATTTTACCCAAGGTAAAAATACTTTCTACATATACATACATATATATATATATATATATATATATATATACGTAATAATTTTTTTAACTTGGGGATATTGTATATTAGGATAACCAAGTTATTTTATAAACTTGGTTATTTTAACTCCTAATCCCAAGTATGCAAACAATTAAGTTTGCGCCTGAAACAAAGTTCAAGTCTAAAGATGATACAACACCAGGGCAACTCACTGTAAAGGTTGGGATTAGGAGTTAAAATAACCAAGTTTATAAAATAACTTGGTTATCCTAATATATATATATATATATATATACTGTGCAAAATTTTTTCAAAAACGAATGTGGATAATTTAAACTCAGAAGCCACTAACACATGGGTGATAAAGTTTTTTTAGAACAATTAATCCCAACTCATCATTCCACAATTCTCAGGGGAAGATCACGATGATGTGCTATCATTTTTTAAATTTGTAGGAGAATTAGGAACGTAGGAAACTGGTCAGATTTCTAACTTCTGATCGTTGTGAGGAACAAATTAATTGGTAACAAAAGTTCAAAGAAACCCTAACATCCAAGTTCTCCACGGTCAGAAGTGTCGGTTTGAACCTATGGAGGTTGCAAAGATGCACTCAAGAAAAAAATGAAACCACCACAGATTACTATAACAGATTGCTAACTTTGGCAAGCAGCCTTAGTATATGTGCTGAAGACAGGAGCCATCTAGACTGGGCAATATTTAACCAATTTAGACTAGGGGTAAGGGAGGAATTTCGTGAGACGGCATATAAAAAGAAATCAAACAATTTAGATGAGTGTTTCCTTGTCGTAAAAGAAAAAGAAGAAAGAATGGGTGACTTTCAACCTGTATCTAGCACCAGTCAAATCCATGTAAAAAATAATTAATCTAACTCCAAGAAGGATGAACAGAAAGACAAACCCCAGAAATTGCGAAAGGGAGAGCAAAAGAACAAATTGAAAAAAAACGGAAGACAAAAACGGAGTGTTGCCCATAAATAAAATTGAAGATGAGGGAATGACCACCCCAAATATTGATAAATCCTTGACAAGGGAAGAAGTACAATTGATAATAAAACAAGAAGTACAAAGATTACATCAGCTCCTAATAGAAAGACTTGATTTAATTGTTAAACAACTACGTGAAGTAGTAACTAAACCAACCACAGAAAACCAGGTTCATGAACAAAGGGATAACAAGGGGGGAAAGAAAGGGAGGAGCACCCCAAATGCTACATCTGCAGCAAAATGGGACACATAGCTAGGAACTGCTTCCAAAATAGAGAAAGATTTTACTAGAGTAAAAAATTTGAAACAAATATGCTGGGAGCTAGGCAACATCACACAAACTGGTCAAAAAAATTTAGAGAAGAGAATCCGAATCAACGCAACGAGCTAATGACCGTTATTCGTGGAGAAATAAAGGGGATACTCTGTAATGTTCTATTGGACACAGGATCCCAAGTCTCAGTTATGACAGAATCCCTGTTCAAGAGACTAAAGTCTAGAATCGATAACGGAGACATGAAACTTTGGAGGCCAATCAGACTGAATGGTATAGCGAATTCTACTATTTATGCTGATAGGAAACTAAAGATATGCTTGTGGTTACCCGACTTTGATTTGAGTGTACTTCCTGAACTGCTAATTATCCCAGAAACCTCCAGATGTAGGGATAGAGTATACTGGGTACTGACTTTCTAAAAAAGCATAGGTTTTCCTGTGATTTCAGTGCCCAGGAAGATTCTCTGATGGGAGTGAAGCAGAAAAAGAAAAACACTCAGAGATTCCAAGCCGAAGGAGTTCATAAATGTGTAGGAAAACACAACTACAAGAGCAGACAGAATAATCAAGACGTGAATGAAGAGAGGAAGAATGATCCCTCAGAGAGCAGAACCACCAAAAAGGGGGACAGCACCGTACACTTGGCAAGGCCAAATCATGCTAAGACAAGAACGAAAATAAGTAAACCAGATAAGCAAACTCATGCTAGGAAAAACAGAGATGGTGAAATTGATAAATCGGGTGAATTTGATGTAGGAAGCACCAACTTTGACAAAAAAACACGTAACACAACTATGTGGAAACATATATCCGACTGGGTAAAATACTATCTCAAAGACTAATAATAAGTAAAATTAATTGGTACTCGCCCCAGAGAATTGATAAACCTTGATGCAGAAGCGCTATGTATAAAAAAATTTTTTTGCATCCATATTTAAATGTTTGAAAAATTTTTTTGCATGAAAGGGTGGGCCTATGTAAAAATTCGATGTTGTCAAAATAAATTATCTAAAACATCGACTTTTTACAGTAGGAATTCACCTACTTGTATAAATGTAGATTTTTTTCTGTATGTCAAGCTATCTGTATAAAGAGCAAAATAAGCCCAAAGGGAATTAACTCGCTCATTGTTTAAGAAGGGATGTAGAAGTATTGAAACCAAGGGCATCGCCCGAAATTCGGCATGTCTTTTGAAAGTTGCTTGCAAGTCCCATCGCAGGAGACCTTCAAGGTCAATATTGAAAGGGCGCGGCGCGAATCAAAAGGAAAGGCCAGTAGGCAGGATTAATTTCTCCTTTTAGGGAGAAAGTAAGATTTTCGGCGAATATTCGAGAAACATTATCCAGGGTTCTAAAAACTACTAGCAAGACTCGCACGGGTATACTAGAGGTCCCAAAAACTTAATCCAAGGCGCAGGGACTCTGGTGTTTAAATGGATTGGTTCGGAGATGAGGAGGGCTTCCTTTTCTTCATCCTGAGTGATCCATCCACGAGAGATCGAGGAAGAGAAGTGCAATAAAGTTCCTGAGGGGAGGGGAGGGCAGAGAGACCCATCCACCAATGTCGTTCCAGTTACAGCCAAAGATATCCGGAGGCGATAGTTAAGGAGAAATCTTGCCGTAAAGGTCCTGAAGTCAAGTAAGTGCCCAACCTGACCTATGCAGAAATCCTTCGCCGGGCAGTTCAAGATGCCGGAAAGCCTACCCTATATCCCGCCAGCTGCCGCGACTATTCATCGGTGCCCTGTATCGCTTCGAGAATTCCAAAACACGGAACGGAGGAGAGAAACCGCCCTCAAGCACCGGAATAAGAAAAAAAGGACGGAAGACACATACGAGATAGGAAGAGACCCATGTGAGTTAATTCATTAATTGTTTGTGAATTAAGAAAGAATTCCCTATCAAACTGTTAAATTGTCTAGTTTAAGGAGATAGTATTTAGAGTGTTAATATTTCTCGTAAATGTGTGTAATCACTAATGAGTGAAGCATGAGCACAGTTAATTTCCCTTGGAGAAAATATTGAGCTACTGAAATTTCTTTAATTAATTATATGTGTACTTATGATTGAATTATTTTGATAGAGTATGTTCCTGCTATCATATCATTGGAATGTTTGAAACTCAATGAGGTGGATTATAAATATAATTGCCTAGATTATGATTATGTGTTTGAAAGGAATGAGATTCTGAGAGATATATTAGTATACATGTATGTTGTATTTTGATTGATGCTAAATTAGGAATGTCAAGTGCACATAACGAATTCATGTTATGCGTATAACTTCCTGATAGTTGTAATGTAAAGTATGCTTGTTGAAAGTCTAAGTAAGTAAGTGCGAAAGAATTTAACAGAAACCAAGTTGAGTGATAGAGAAAGACTAAGAATTACCTTTCATAAATGAATCTTGTGATTTCATGTCATGTAAAATTATTAGACCAGAAATTAAACTTATTGTTATTGTTGATAAAATTAGTTGTCCAATTCAATCTTTTGCAATGCACTGATCCTAAAAACCACTATTCGGACCTGATAGCGGAACCCCAATGTTTAGTAGTGGCTTAAGGTAAAAAGCAAGTAATTTTTGCCATGACCGCAAACCTTGGCTAAGATAGGATATAAGTGATTATTTGATCTACTAGGGTAAGAAAACTTTCTTTTGCCTATAGGGGAATTTCAGAGGTGTAATCTTCAAACAAATAAATATCTGGAGATCCCAGGCATGAGAAATAAATACTTAAGATAGAAATAGAATAAGAAATTAGAAAGAAAATACAAAAATATTAAGATAAAGATGTTGAAAGTTTATTTTTCCCTAGGTTAGACTATGATAAATTTAGTTTAATCCTTTATCCCAGTGAGAGCAAAGAAAGTTTGCGCCTGAAAATATCTTCAGGACTGAATATAGTGTTGTACTATCTTACATGGGTAAGTAGTACAACACCAGGCAACTCGTAGCAAAGGTGGAGCAAGTTACCAACACTCTTATCTCAGTATCTCCCATAATGCAAACCACATCTCCTTGTGGATATGTATACGGTTATGCATTAAGGGATTGGGCCACTACCCAGACTAGTTTCGACCTTTATTGAGGTCTCTTCAGTGGGAGCCAGGCCCAGAGTTGGAGATACCAGGCAGAAGCAAGATCATCTTTACCTATAGGAGTTGCCAAAATCCTTAATTGCTCAAAACAGCAGTCCATCCCAGCAAAATATATTTGTTTATTGAGAGGGAGGGAGGGAGGGGGGAAAGAGAGATGTGGAAATGCAATTGAAGCAATCTGATGTATGAAACAGATGTCAGCACAATAAAATATACATTTCGTTGTTGCTGTTGACTACAAAGTTCAAGGGAACATGTGAATGACATGCATTGCCACATCAGCATGATGAACACAAGCTGCATAATGCTGATGTGGGACTTCAAGTATGGGGACATAGATAACCACTACCTCTCTCTCTCTCTATCCACTTGTGATCTAAGTAATTATCAAAGAAATTATTACTTGAAACGTGATGGAGAAGACTTGAGGTTCAAGTTATGGTCACATCTGAATGTGAACATAACTAAGGTAGCCACAATACCTTCATTTAGGGAGAGTGATCATAGTCTTGTAAGGTTGCCAAAAATGTAGAATTTTCAGTAAGAAGGGATGTATAAGGAATTATGGGACAGGTGATTATGACAAACTTAAGAGGAAGCTTGATACAGTGCCGTGTCATAAGAATCTACAAGGGAAGGAAGTAAGCAGTGCATGGGATATAGTCAAAGGATGTCTGAAGGAAGTAACATCAGAATGTATACCCAAGGTCAGAAGGAAAAATCAGGTATTAGTTACATGGAGAAATATTATTATTAATACTACATGTTCTAGACAAGGTTATCAGCAAGTTCATGAGCAGTACAGGAAAATTGCAAAGAGATCTTTTACTATGTGAAGAATAAAAGAAAGTATCACAATGAAATGATAACTTTAATGAGTGCAGATGGCAGGAAGGTGATGGAAGCAGATGAATAGTTGAGTTACAGATTGACCATTCTACAAGGTAATATTATAGAATAATGATACTGCAGCAACAGATGTGACAGTAACTAATATGAAGTAGAATTTGAAGAACTGGAAGTATTTAGGATAGTGCAGAAATTTGATGTGAATATGGGCCTGGGATTACATTGGATATCAACCTGCATATTATGAGAATATGCAAAGGAACTGGCATTACCTCTGACTTAGCTGTTTAGGTTAAGTCTCAGCTCTAGTAAAGTACCACAGGAACAGAAGAGCAACATAATTCCATTACATAAAGGAGACTCCAAGGCAGAAGTGGCAATTATTAGACAAATCAGTATTATTGGAGATGGTCAGACACAAAATTCAGGAATTGGTAGAAAGAACACAATATTTTATGGAGGAGTATACTATCTAGTGGGTAGATAGTAATTTACCTATTGCCTTAGTAATTTACTCGCTTTTTAAAACAAGACAGTTGTTTGAAATGGCTACATAATGATACTCTGGATTTTGTAAAAGTGTTTGAACATGGAACTCCTATATAAATTGGGGCAATGGGAATGGATATGAAGCTAGTAATATAGATACAAGAATGGCAGATTTCTGAGTCAAAAAAGATTAGGAACTACTGTACTGAGGCTATGGGGCCAATGTATTATGCCTTTTGTGTGCATTCTTCTGCTCAGCATGCTTGTTGTGCAGGATGGAAAACCCAATTTTCCAAAAGATGAAACCTTGAAACTCCTGGATCATCAGCACTTGTTAAATGACTGTGATCTATACCGAACCTAATAAGACATTTTCATCTCTTTGGTGTCTATACAGATTTTAATGTCATGCTTAATTTTGGGCTTAATCTAATTTATTTGAAGTCTTCACCACCATGATAATTTCTATTCAAAATTTCTTTCTTTCTTTTACTGGCCATGTGTAGTCTGTATAGGGGAACTGGAGAAGATCTTACTTGATGTAACAACTACATCTGCAGTCTTGTTTCCCTTGATTCCTATGTGGGATCCAACACAAATGAATGTCTATATAAAGTCACTTTATGTGAAAGAATGCTTGTATTTCCAACAAGCAGTGAATGTGGTTGTAAACCCATAGTACTAATGTAGTAGAGGTTTACAACCTTTTTGAGGCTGTAAACCTCCATTCCTGAAACTGTGATTTTTCATTCTACAAAACAGGCAAACTTGCGAGAAGAACAAAAGCAATTTACAGACATATGCACTGGTGTCTTGCAGCTTTAGTTAAGTTTGTTGTAAATCCAGAAACAAACAAAAAATCTGACTGAATATAGCACATTAAGGAAAAACAGCAGCAGTTCAAAAGATAAGTCTATTTCAAAACGTAAACTGGTATGTAATCATAGTAATATGCTCTAAGTGTGTGCTAAAGAATTGCCAGAAGATTGAGGATGAGTCATTTTCTTAAGTGTCATAAGTGAGAGGCTTGGTGAGTATAAACTTGCCAAAGCAGATGACAATGATGTCTAATGTAATAGCTAGAATTCTGATACCAAGAGGTCTAGATTTCTAGGTTATTTTAAATATTATAAATATGAAAGGGACAAATAGTAGTCTGGAATTCTTATACTGAACTTACAACTAAGGATTATAAGTAAGGAATATGGTTCATTTACTTCCTCATTTCCTCAGGGGCTCACTTTAGTGAGTACGGGCGTGGCAAACCCGAGGTACCTGATGCTGGACCATGCCTTATTTCATGTAATATACATCTGTTATATTATCTGTAGACTGGTCCCTCCTCTTCCTCCCTTGCTTCTTTCTTTCTTCTCTTCTTGCTCCTTCCCCCGAATGCTATTAGAGTATTTGAGGGGAATCTTTCCTATTTTGCTGTGTTATTTCATCTTGTGCTAACAGGACATTAATCAAACACTGTAACATGATCTT
The DNA here is from genome assembly GCF_054136105.1 of Typopeltis vanoorti. Lineage (NCBI taxonomy): Eukaryota > Metazoa > Arthropoda > Arachnida > Uropygi > Thelyphonidae > Typopeltis > Typopeltis vanoorti. Next base: position 86,743,369 of record NC_143564.1, on the reverse strand, counting down.
AAATGCAGTATGAACATCAAAAAATGTTCATACTGCATCGTCCGTCGCATGGGTTACCAAGGGACACGACACGCTCGGGTTTTAGGCAGAGGGACCCGTTAAAATATGTTACAGTCTCCCTTAGACACCACTCCTCAGCACTCTGCTAGAGGAAACTCCATCAATGGGCCCGCTACCCATTTGGGGAGGTGTTTAGGGGCAGCACAAAGAAATGGTTCTGCAAAAGGACGGAAATAGCAACGGCACCAGACTATGGCTTTAGGCAACTGGAACATCTTCTCTCTGACAGGGAAGGAGTTGGAACTGGTCGAGGAAGCCAAGCGCTACTGGCTAGACAGTCGGGCTTTCTTCAACCAAGAGGAGAGGATATGGAACTGTCGACCTGGATAAGGGGTGGAAGCTCTACTACTCTGGTGCGAGCCCGACAATATCTGCTCAGGGGGGTGTGGGGATACTCACAATCTCCCAGCTGTCAGACTGTGTTGCTGAGTGGATCCCATTGGGGGGATGGGTATGTGTGTTAAGGCTTCAGATGAAAAACCATGATTTGGCAGAATACTCTGCCTTCCTAGAGGAAGTGGATGCTGCTTTTGACAGGGTGGCAGACATGGAATCAGTCCTGCTAATGGGGTGACATCAATGCACATGTTGGAACAGATGACCAGACATGGAGGGATGTGGTTGGGAGGAACGGCACCCCTCACCTTAACGCGAATGGGTTGAAATTATTGGACTTCTGCTGTACTAACAGCTTGTCCATGATGAATACCTTCTTCCAGCACCGAGAAGTCCATAAGCATACCTGGTACAGGGATACACTAGAACAAAGGTCTCTGATTGACTTCTTTATAGTCTCAGCAGACCTATTTTCCTCAGTGTTGGACGTTTGTGTGAGAAGAGGGGCAGAACTGTCAGCTGACCACCACCACCACCACGTTGTGTGCACTCTACGGCTTCAGAAACCATATGCTACCATCAACGCTGGTAGGCCTAAGCAGCTATACCGCGTGAAATGGGAGACATTGGAAAATGAGGCTGTGAGGAAGAATTTTGCAGATGACATTTCCTCCAGATTCAAAGAGATTCCCAAGCATGTTCTCTGGCTGACTCGAGTGTGTCAGGCTGCTTGGATATCTGGGCGAGCACCAAAACAATGGCAGACAGGCATAATAATACCAGTCTTTAAGAAGGGAGACCAGAAGGATTGCAGTAACTATTGTGGCATCTCTCTGCTCAGCCTGCCTGGGAAAGTGTATGCTAAGTGCTTGGAAAGACGGTGCAGGAGCATAGTTCAGTCAAAGTTCCAGGAAGAACAATGTGGCTTTCGTCCTGGTAGAAGCACAACTGACCAAATCTTCACTTTAAGGCAAGTCTTTGAGAAATCTTGGGAATATGCCAAGCATGTCTACACATGTTTTGTGGACTTGGAGAAGGCATATGACCTGGTTCCTCGGGATAAGCTTTGGCAAGTAGTACAGGAGTATGGGGTGGATGGCCAACTATTAGCTGCAATCAAGTCCCTGTATGAATGCCCAGAGTTTTGTGTCAAGGTAAACAGCACAAAGTCTGAACCTTTCGCAGTCTCCGTTGGCCTCCACCAAGGGTGTGTTCTGTCACCCCTCCTTTTCATAATATTTATGGACTGGATTGATAGGCACAGCCTAGGCAGTGGTTGTGTCAGAATTGGAAGATGTAGAATTGTAGCTTTTTGCAGATGACCTAGTTCTGCTTAGCTCTTCCTCAGATGACCTCCAGCGGACCCTGGATAGGTTTGTAGCTGTTTGTGCAGATGCCGGAATGAAGATCAGCGTGGCCAAAACTGAAACATTTGTGGTCTCAAGACAACCATCCCAGTGCACTCTACATGTAAGTGGAGTCCCAATGAGGCAGGTGGAGAAGTTAATACCTTGGGTCCTTATTCACGAATGATGGAAAATGGGACATAGAGCTAGATACTCGAATTGGCTTAGCAAGCTCAATATTGCGGGAGCTTGGTCGTTCAGTAGTATTGAAGTGGGAGTTAAGCTAGAAGGCAAAGCTGGCTGTCTTCAATACAGTCTATGTCCCCATCCTCACCTATGGTCATGAGAGTTTGGTAATGACCAAAAGAATGCAGACATGAATCCAAGCAGCTGAAATGAGGTTCCTTTTGAGAGGTTGCGGGGCTGACAAGACTCGACAGAGTCAGAAGCTCTGCAATTCAGGAAACCCTCAATGCTCAACCGCTGCTTCTACGTGTTGAGAGATCACAGTTACATTGGTATGGGCACCTGGTCAGAATGCCACAAGAGAGGGTCCCTCAGCAGGTCCTCTTTGTCAAGCCAGAGGGTGGTGGCCACGTGGAAGACCAAGGACTCGCTGGATAGATTATATCCAAAACCTTGGGTGGACACGTTTGGGAATCCCACCAGAACACCTGAGCTTGGTAACAGAGGATCGTGACCATTGGAAGTTCCTCTTGCAGCTGTTGCCCCCACAACTCAATTAGGAAAGGTGGGCCTTGAAGATGTATGTATGTATGTACTTCCTCATTAAGACTAGGAATGGACAATTTGCAAAATGCACCAGCAGCTATTTGCATTCCTTGATGGATGGAATCCAACCACTGAATGGAACTTTCCCTTGCAGAAGCATATACTTTTCACTCATAATCTAACTGAGTGGACAAGTACCTAACACAGATGAAGTAAAAAACATCAATATCTGCACCCCCCATGTTGTAAAAAAAATAAAAGCATAAAGGATGTTGAGTGCTTTCTTTCATTTCTCTTTTATTTGATGAATATGTGCGAAAGAATGTTTAAATTTTTTTTTTTTAAATGCAAGAAACCTAATTTCTCTTTACCTGAAATATTAATTTTCCCCAGCACTAATTTTGAATCAGAATAAAAATTGTGCTTCCATCTGAAATGCACACATTGCACAGTCAAAAGAAGTTGTTCTGTTAAAGTGTTTTCTCTGACAAAAAGCACTGCATATAAGAGATATTCTTGAGGGGGAACCTTCTTCTCAGCAATCTGAATGAGAAAGTGGTTCTCACTCAAGGAAGTTCAGCTTGAAAGAAAATTTTTAATACAAGAAAGAGATGATCTATGAAGAATGTCAGAACAATAATCAGCAGTACTCACAGGCCATTAAGACCCATTCCTTGTCATGGCTTTTGTAACCATAAAAAATAGGATAAGGTGGTTTTAGTCTAATGTCTATATTTTTATGTATGAATTGCTTGTGTTCTCATGGCCAGTTTGCCTGGAAAGCCAGAGTTTGTCACTTCTGCACAAGACCCACTAACTCGCCCTCAATTGAAAGTCATGAAAAAGATTCTTTGCATCCTAGATGAGATTTAAACCTAGGTCTTTCCAACCAAAAGGCTTCAGTAAAACCAACCGAGCTAAGGAGGCTCAGAATGTTATAGAGATCTTTTAAGTTTGCATACCTCCTGGCATGGATCGACAAAACCCTTGTCAAGACCCGTGTCATCAAAACCCTTGTCAAGAGAGCTTCTAATCCATTTTGCCCAAGCTTCTGTAAAAGCAGAACCTACCTTTATTCGCCAATGGTTACAATGCCAAAATGATCTGAAAATTATCTGCCTTTCCACCTCCTTCTCAACATAAAGACTATAGTAATGCCATTACTATTCCCTATATCAGGGGCACTCCACAAAAAATATACAGAACTTGAAAGAAATATAATTTCTGTGCTACTTTCAAATCTCAGTTTTAGCTGACTTCCATTCTCTGCTCTCTTAAGGATCCACTTCCTCCCCTCTCTGTTCCAGATGTTTACAAGGTTCGTTGTTCTTGCAATGTATCATATTATGGTCAGGCTGGAAGATCTAACACCTGCCTAGAAGAACACAAAAAAATGCATTCACCACAACAACTATGGCCGGTGAGGTCTAGCAGATTGTGCCTTGGATACCTAGCACAAAATCAGTTGGAAGTAAACTATCATGCTCCATAACAGTAAACACAAATTTGAAAGACTCGTTTTAAAATCGGTAACAGATTAAAAAGCCTAACCTTAATAAATAACGTTGTATTAAGTTTCCCAAAATTTCAGAAATTTCAATTCTTAGGCCTCTCACTCAACATATAAGGCTAACCAACTGTACCCTTATAGGACTTTGTCTTCATATAGTCTTTTGTTTCTCCCACTTAGTGTTTCTTGTGTGTTTTACTAGAATTTTAACATTGTATTCCTGAAGATATCTCTGGGATAGAGATGAAATATTGAAACAATTGCATTGTAGTCATTCTATTAAATTGTATTGTGTGCAAAATCCTACTTGGCATGCTAAAAAAATGTAATTCTAGTAGCAAGGCTTATACGTTGGTCATACATAACTGGTAATTAGTTTACAGAATTAACAACGCATATAAAGTATATTAATTAAAGGCAACTTTAATGAATAACTTTTATATTTTGGCAACGTCATGTTGCCATCTTCAGGAACATAAATATATGGTATGTGCACGCAGGCACTAACAAAAGCAAATGAGGAAGAAATCAAGAAACTAATATTGTTCCTAAAGTCCTAATGGTGCCAACTGGCAGGCTAATTTGGTTGTCTTGGCTGTTGGGCTGAAGTTCTCATAATGTAAATCTCCCAAATTTTGGGTAGTTTCAAGCACCCAAATTTGTTGAGGTTTGGAACGTTTTTTAGAGCTGCTGATGATTCCTTGAATAATCTTTCATATTTAAACTTGCTGCGGTGTATTATTTTAGTTTTCTTCCAACGAATTCTATGGTGGGTATCTAAGGCATGGTCTGCCAGCCCAGAGCAGCAGTACTGGTGAAACCAGATGTAGTCTTTGTGTTCTGAAATCCTGATATTTGCTGTCCTGCCTGTTTGGCCAAAGTAGGACAGTTTGCAGCTGCAAGGGACCTGGTATACACCAGGTAGGTCTAGGGAAAAATGGTTGGTCTTTGGTAGAGCGGATAAGGGATGCCAACTTTTTATATGGACTGTAACAAGAAGTAATGTCATATTTTTTGAGGATATTGGTTATTTTCTCAGAGGTGCCCTGGATGTACGGGATGGTGATGGATTTGGTATAATCTTTATTGTGGAGGTGGAGGGAGGGTTGTGGTTTATTGGTATTAGTATTTTTTGGCAGTTATAGCCATTGGCTAAGAAAGTGTTGAGGATGTGGTTTAGTTCAGTAGTTAGGGCCTTGACATCTGAGCAGATTAATTTTGCCCTGTTATATAGTGTTTTTATAACCCCATATTGTTGTGAGGGGAGGGGGATTGCTGGTGAATGTATCTGTCAGTATGGGTGGGTTTTCTGTAAACAGAGAAAACCAAAGATCCATCAAGCTCGCGAGTGATTAAAGTGCTCTTTTTCTAAGGTGAACTGAACTCTGGGGTGTTGGTTGTTTAAGTGTGTTAGGAAGGAGTGGAGTGTGTCTGAGCCATGTGGCCAAATAGCGAACACATCATCCACGTAACGAAGCCAAATAGTGGGTTTTTTTGGGGCGGAGTTTAAGGCTTTCTCTTCAAAGGTCTCCATAAAGAAATTGGCCAAGGGTGGAGAAAGTGGTGAACCCATGGCTGTACCCTCTATCTGTTTGTAGAACTTTCCTTGCCAAACGAAATAGCCTGAGTTCATTGTGAACTGAAATAGGGCTGAGATATCGGGAGGAAACTTGGCTTGGACGAGCTTTAGGGTTTCTTTGAGTGGGACATTAGTGAATAAGGAGGAGACATCAAAACTGACCATTATGTCAGTGTGTTGGAGTGAGAGGTTTTCTATACTGGCTTTAAAGTGGGCTAAGTTTTTTATGTGTGATGGTGTGTTGCCAGTATAGTGTGCGAGCGTTTTGGCTAAATGTTTGGCTAATTTATATGTGGGGGAATCAATGCCATCCACTATGGGACGTAATGGCACATTTTGTTTATGTATTTTTGGGAGTCCATAAAATCGGGGGGGGGGGGTCTAGAGTTATAAGGTTTTAGTTTGTTAGTGATCTCCACAGGCCAAGAAGTGACTTTCTTAAGGAGTCTGTGGAGAGTTCTAATCTGAGAGCTGGTAGGATTATATTCAATAGGGAGGTAAGTAGTATGGTCTAGTACTAAAGCATAATCTGAGAGCTGGTAGGATTATATTCAATAGGGAGGTAAGTAGTACAGTCTAGTACTAAAGCATTAAGCTTACCTTTGTAGTCCTTTTGATTGAGCATCACAGTGGCGTTTCCCTTATCCGCTTTGGTGATTACTATTTTTTTGTTTTTCTTCATTTCTAGTAGGGCTGCATATTCGTCTTTGGATAAGTTGGTTTTTGGAGGTTTGGCTTTAGTAAGAACACCGGCTGCATCCAGTCTGACGTTGTTGGCGATATGGTTAGGAAGGTTGCGAATCCCACGTTCTATTTGGATCATGATTTCCTCGGCAGGTATTCTTTTAGGAGCTAGGGCGAAATTGTGACCATGTGCAAGTGCGGTGAGTGCTTCAGGCTTTAAAACTACCGACGAGAGGTTGACTATAGTGTTGAGCGGTGGCTATGGTAAGGAAGTAGAATTCTTTATCAGGTTTTTATATTTTTTCAAATTCTTTTCTTGCTGATGCACATGGAGATGTCATAAAGAATCATCCAAAGATCATGGCCGAGCATATTTGAAAGCTCTTCCTCTAAGCGCCCCTAAGGTTTTGTTTTCGTCAGCAAGGAGAACACGCATCCCGGTAATTTGTTCTCTTAATAGGGTGAAGCTAGTGCGATTATAAATGCCGATTATATAATTCCGTAAACTAATTACCAGTTAAAAAAATGTACTCACTCATAATTCCTATTTTTAATGATCTGTCCCAATAACTTAACAGAAGTTCCATAAACTGATGTGATGTGTATTGTAAAGATAATTATTTTTTTTTAGAAAGTTATTTTTTATTAAATAAAAAAATGTCCAGTGTGCAGCTGGTGGTGGTTTTTCCCTTTTAGTCATTTCTGACCCTGTGTGACTTTGTAGGCATTACCCACAAGGTGTTCCTGGTGAGATTTTTACTTGCTTTCTTCATCCCCCCCCCCTCCAATTTTATCCAGGCTCAGCACTGGCATATAGTTGGGATGTATTCATGACTGTAATCCACGTGTGTTCATGGGGCCGGTTTGTCTGTCTGGGGGATGTAAAATCCGAGTTTCCAGGTAAACCCCACCTCTGTATGAGACTGGCTAACTCACCTTTTGTTGAAAGAGACCAGATAAAGGTTCTTCATGTCACTAATTGGAATCGAGCACAAGTCTTTCTGACCAAAGAGTTTCATCTATACTGACTAAGCTACAGAGGCTCTCCAGTGTGCAGCTACTCACCTGCTATTAAAATCTACTTGCAACAGGCGAGTAGATAAGTGTATTTGTCAAGCCCTGCCTCTAGGTTCTGTCATAAGTGTTTTGTATGTCAAAACAAACAAACACCAAGTGTTTAGGTTTCAGCTATGAATCTCATCTCTGATGGATGTTTCCAGATGAACTAGGTGGGCATAATATCAATTGATTGCTATAAAAGCTACATGGATGTTGGAAAAAATCTACAGTTCTCTGGATATTACAGATGAGCATTGATTATTTTCTTAATGATCTTTCACAGACAGCCAACTAAATCAAAAGGATAATAATTGTTCATGAGTTTTGAATCCTTTTGTGGCTTTATGAAACAACTGCCTTTTGTAATAAATCTGTTCCTCTTAAGTTCTATTGTAAAATAATGGTAGCAGATCCATGGAAGATAGCAAGACATTTCTTTTCTAATGGATACTATAAGGCTCCACTGCACTGGCACAAGAACATAGGAGTATGGTTTTCAGTTCCTCTTTAAGAATAGCTGAATATATCATGCTAAGAATTTAAAAGGAGTTGAAAACAGCACTACTACATAAAGAGAAATTAAGCTTCCATTTCTACTATATTTGTGTGAGGATCAGCATTCAAAATTATCTTTGAATCAACATCTACAGATCCATTATGTCATCATCATCAAATTAATGACATATACCTTCAGGAAGGTGTACAGGATATCATGATAGTACTACATGAAAAAAGTTATATCATTACTAGCTTCCTATCAACAAACTTTCCTCCAAAATCTTTCAATGCTCCAATATTATCAGATATTGTACTTCTGTCTTCACTTTTTATCGTACCAATCTACTACGATATTAAATTTCCTCTGGGTCTTTTTCCTGAGATCCAAGAACACTTGTTTTGCTAACCTTCCTTTCCCCCATTCTGTTTAAATGACCATACCACCTGATATTAGCTCTGCTAACACATTCCTGAATGCTAACAATATCAAGTTCTTTCCTAATATCCTCATTTTTACTGCAATTGATAATATGTTCACTCCTGCAATCTTTCTCAGAACTCTCATATCTGTGGTCTCTAGTCTTTGATCAACTTTAACTCAGCTCTCAGATCCATAAATTAATATTAGTCTGAATTTATTCAATTCAGTCAAGGAATCCTGCAGACTTGTGCTAATTTTATTTAGATATAAAATCATCTGCATAAAGTAAAGAGTTGAGATTAATATCTCCAATTTTGATATCAATCAGGCTTAATACCACTTTCCTTCATAATGTGATTCATATAGATGATGAATAACAGTGGAAAAAATGTGTACTCTTGTCTCACATCTGACCAGTGGTGAGCTATGGAAATTTTAACAAAGGGCTTGAATCGTCGAGCAAAAAAAAAAAAGAGTCATATTTCACACAAAAACTTTTATTAATGCAGCTTGTGTACAAATTCCAATCAAAAAGTATGAGAGTACAATCAACCTCTAAAGGCTATCATTTTTAAACAAATATTTCATGATCTAAACATGAAATATTTGCACACAATCAACTGTGTTCATTTATCTTACATAAGAAAAACATTTTTTAACTATCAAAATATAATAAGAATGAAATCTTTTATAATCTTTTATAAAACATTTAATTGGCTACCAGAAGGGAGAACGGTAAAGATAGCGTATGCGCTTATTTTATTTTCAAACTTGGGCACATTAGTTATAGAGGAGTTGAAACAATAATTCCAAATAATCTATAAACTGCCAAATAGACTAATTTTTGTAAGGTTGCTGTATGAGTTTGTCGCTTAATATGTTTCAAAAATATTTTTTTTTTTGAAAAAATAAAAAAGTAAACAAGAAGAACAAGGGGCTCGCAAATTTGAGAAAAATTTAACAAAGGGCTCGTGCAAGCCCCCTATAGCTCACCACTGCATCTGATTTAACAACAAACAATCTTCCTGTACTTCTTTCAATTCTAATTGCTAACTTACAACTCAAATATACATAAAGTACTGCTTGACATAATGTCTCATTAATACTATATAATCACAGCATTTTGAACAGCTTTGCTCTTGGCACTCTGTCATATACCTTTTCCAGATCTACAACACTTAAATTTTGTCATATTCCTATGATTTATCAACTATTTGTCTTAAAACGAAAATCTGATCCTGACAACTTGTTTGGCCTGAATTCAGCTTATACTTAGTGGTGGTGGCAGGCAGTAGATGGCATTGGTGTAGTTGCGGTTAGTTGTAGTTGATGGATTGAGTGGTGGAGACAGTGAGTAGTAGAGTAGGCCCTCCCTCGATGAGTCTTTGGACTCCCTGGAGGTGTCAAGTAATAATAATAATAAATCTTACCAGAAACACTCAGTAGAAAAAATTCCTCTGTAATTTTCATATTCCATTTTATTTTCCTTTTTATAAATGAGTACTATGCAAGCTTTACTTCAATCATCTAGAATTCGACCCTGTGACCAATCTTACTGTCAAACTTTGGTTTCTCCATATTTGAGCATTTCTGGTCAAATGGTTTCTTCATATTTGAGCATTTCTTGTCAAATATCATCTACTCCAGATGCCTTTCCACATTTCAGGAATTGACAGTTTTTCCCACTTCAAGTATTGATATGTACTACTTGGATTGTATTCCTGCTGAGTGTTTTCTACCACTGTGCTGTTACTGCTTGTTTCATTTAGCAAGCTTTCAAAATAATAACTCCAGATATATAGAATATCTTTATCCTCAGTTTTCATGTCACCTTTATCATCTTTGATGAGATGAGGCCTCAACATAGCCTCATCTGGACTACTCTTTCTCTCAGAGTAGTGCATGATTGGAATGGCTTGCCACAGAAAGTTGAGTGCAAGTAGTGATGATAGCTGGTGATATGTGGCCTTCCTGGATGAGTTCCTAATTCCCTACAGATCTCTTGTAATAATAATAATAATAAACAATCTTCTCTCTCTCTCTTGCTACCCACAAATCCTAAAAATAATACCATTTCTTTTCATCTGACAAACCTAGAGTAAACCTTACTGCACCATTCCAAACTTCATGATCTTACATAACCAATGCCTTCAACTAATCTTGATATTTTTTAGTGGAGAAAAAGCAATGCTTTTGAGATTTGCCTCAAGTTGTAGCTCCCTGAAATAAGGCCTCAGTTCACTTCTCCTTATCTTTACCCCTACCTGTGGCTTTTCCTGGAACAATTGCACTGCATCCATAACCTAGCCTCTTCAGCTTCAAAAAATAAAAATAAATAAATAAAAGAAAATAATAAATAAATATATAAATTAAGAAATAATGATAAGTTTTGGTATCAAAACTTATCTTTATCTGCTACACTGATTAAATGCAAAATGTTTCCAGCCTAAAAATAGTGTAATCACATTCTGGGCGGTTACCACCAAAAAACCTTCCTAAAAATTTACAGCAAAAAATCTCTGATGCTATTCAGAAGATGGCAATTTGGTTGGTTAACAAATGACCCTCTTTCAAAGATTCACTCTCATCACTTTCTTACAGATTTTCTATTTCTGCTTTATGCCTCTTCTATGGGTTATGTTCCCCTGAACTGGTTGCTACCATTCCTCTGCTTCCTTTTAAGCTATAAGAAATGCTATATAGCAACTGTCTACCAAAACAACTGCTGGTAAACATCTATTTACTCTCTAGAACCTATTGCATCAATTGTTTATTTTCTTTTTTTTCATTTCCATTGATATCTGTTCTTTAAAACAGTATCCTTCACACTGCTTTCTTCAGAATATAACCTCAGGCTATTCAAGAAACAAACAGGTTTCTACTTTCTTCTTTATCTCTTGTCCACATTACATCACTGATGTGCTATAGGTTTTTGCAACCTTTTATGAGTGGGACTGATATTTAATAGCAGGCTCTGAGTTAAGACTATCAAATAGACTTTGATAATCTTATATTGCAACTTCCTTCCCCTGTACTTTCTTACAGAAAAAAATTAACAGATTAAAGTTTATACCCTGTGGAACAATGTGAACATGAGTGGGAGACCCCAGATTTTTGAATGAATGACTGATGCTAACAGTGTCTAGAGAATGGAACCGATATCTTCTTTTATATGACCTACCTATTAGCATTTTGTAGTAGATTGCATAATCTATTCTCCAGCTGTCCTTTCTAATTTTCATATGGGAAGTAGAAAGGAACGTATCGAAGCAATCACTTTCCTCCATTTTCTATGATATATCTCTAGCTACAACTGGGGCACATGGTAAGAAGCAAGTAAATGTAGGTAGCTATATTTGCCTGGTACCTAGCTTGGTACCACTTATTTGGTCTCCCAAATACCAGCTACAAACTACCAAGTACCCTGCAGCTATAAGTAGTCATAATATTGCCAAGCAGATAGGTCAGCTAATATCAGAATTTCTGAACAGATACTACATCATTCAGTAACCACCATGACAACCATGGCTAATACAAATACACGTATGAACATTTTTCTGAATCTGTCTCTGCCTTGAAAAACTATTCTAAACTAAACAAATCTAGATGCATAAAACCACCCTCAACTGGAAAATGCTCGTCCTGAGGCCAATGACCTAGAGTAGCATCCAATCATGCAAATGGATGGTACAATTTAGGAGACTTTAAGCCTTACTTTTTTCTTCATATACTTTGGTCTCACTTATTCATGCAGTGCCTGTATACATGTATGTTTATTTATGAATCATTCTGTGCTGATGCTACTTTGATTTTGGCAAAATTTAGAAAAGTAAATTGGCAACACAGCTATTATATCATTTAAGCTGCCAATTCTTTCCTAAATTACCAATATGAGTAACAATCCTCATAAAAGCATAAACACTAGACTTTTCGTGTCTTATGCTCCAAGGTGGGCAGTGATGGAATCAATATCAATGGTTACTAATTAGCTAGTGGGCCTTCAGGTGATAAAGTTTTGACGATCACCTCCATGATTTTTGAGAAAACTGAAGTGCAGCAATGGAATAGCTGACTTATCATCATATTTTCATATCTGAATGTAGCTTACTTCTATGTTGTACATGTTATAGAACTATAAAACTGTAAAGATGATACAGGGATGGTTGTTAATGCTGGATAAAAATTTTAGGAATAATTGGTGCTGGTGGGGATCTAGACCAAACACTTTGTTGGTAGAAACTATTCAGGATTCTTCTGATTTTTTTTCTTTTGAAGGCCAGATGGAACAAGTTAACCATGGTGTAGTGGGAGATAATTTACCATAGCAGTTATCTATGCTAGAGTAGTAGGAGGAAGAAGAATGATGCTAGGAGAGTGCTTTGTCTTAAAGGGATGTTACAATGGTAGTTACAGTTATTATCATAGTATGCAAAAAGTATCATAATAAGTATTACGATACTTAACTTGTATTGTTAACCTGATCACCTTATATTGCAACTGTCTTCTTTCAGGAGATAGTTGCAATGTGAAATTATCAAGGTCTGTTTCAGCGAACTGGAATATGGTGGTAAGTATATGACATGTTGCAGAATACCACTGATCAACAAATTGTATAGCCTCTAGAGCAATTTAATCTGGACATGCTAGAATAGGGTTTGGTAGCCTAGAAGAATGACAACTCCTCCAAGGAAGTCTATCACTTATTCTCTCCTTACAAGTACAATAAAATTCTACAAGGTGGGAGGAGTACTCATTCTCTTGTAGACATGGACAGATTTTGGCAGAATATGACAATTCCTTGTAAAAATTTAAATATTATTTTAGATTTTTATAAATTTATCCGATTTCCAAGAGTCTAAGGCTTACCTTTTTTCATCTGCTTGGCTAGCAACTAATTGGTAGGACACTTAATTTGTTTCTGAGTCTTAAAAGGAACACAAAAACTTTTCAACTTTTTTAATCAAAAAGTTGAAAACAAGGATAGAAATGAGGACACAAAGCAAAATCTATTTAGCATTGGTACCTGGAATGTCCAAGGAATAGGCTAAAAAATGAAAGACTAGATGAACTCTCAAGTAAAAAAGCAGTAATATCTGAGTTAAAGACAAGAAAAACCTGAGCAGCTCAAATTCAATAATCATATGCAATTTTACAGTGGTGTATGCAGTAATGAGAGAGCAAATGCAGGAGTAGCAATGCATGGAAACCTAGAAAAGAAAGTAGGTAACAATATTTAGTGAAGTGAAAGAATATAATTAGGATTAAATTACGAAGGCAACTGATTTTCATCTGACTATGCAAGTGGAAGGCAATGAAGAAAGTAATGAAAGTTTTACTCTCTCCTGCAAGAAATAAAGAACAAAGTATATTTGTTCTGTATATTTATAACTGCTAGAACTGGCAATAGTAAAAATTAATTCATCTATCAATATACATGGGAAGCAAACAATTAACAGAAATGAGGAAAAGGGTAACAGATAAGGATTTTAAGGTTTGATAAGATAAAGACTGCTCATTGAGTGAACATCCCATGATGAATCTGCTGACTCCATATAATAATAATAATAATAATAATAATAATAATAATAATAATAATAATGCAATATGTAATCATTTTAAACTTAAAAATGCATTCTTCCACACAAAGATTATCAGAAATACACTTGGATGGTGATGTGAGGATGCAGATAAATAAGACTATATAATAGTAAATAACAAATTAGCAAAGTTTTTTTTTTTTTTTTTACATATAATGAAAGCAAAAAATACAAAAAAAAAAAGATCAGATCCAAGATCAGCCTCTAATAAGACCACAGCATCAAGTGGCAGTTAATGAACAGTTAAAAAATTGACTGATGATATACAAACCAGTGAATCAATTGAAAAATTCCTAGAACAGTTAAACACATTTGTGGAATATTAAAACAGAAGATCTGTCACCATAAAATTTAATAGACCAGCTATTAAATAGTGGGATAAAGATACAGGATTACAGAAGATAAGATCAATGCTTTATTCAGAAGATGAATTGAAGATAAGAATGAATGCAACAGAAAAAATCATAGCTAAAAGAGAAGAGTGAGAAAAAAGATAGAGAAAGTTGGAATAATTTTATATCTACTGGAGAGAGATTTAATAAAATTCAATTCAATAGCTTATAAAATTAAATATAATTTGCATAAAGAAAAAAATAGAATAAGAATCAAAGTAGCTGATAAAACTATATGGCTACAATATTTTCAGAGTTTATAGTCACATAACATGAAAGAATCAGAAATATCACAATTCAAAAATAATCTGCAGAATATATTTTCATGCAGGAATTGAATGATATATTAAATAAATCACCTGGTAACATGGAATTCAAATATGCAGAAAACTCTTAAATCAAGATTTACAGATTTCCTGAATAGAATATGTGATGGTCATGACACACCAGAATTATGGTAGAAATCCATAATTAGTCCAATCTATAAAAAAAGACAACCATAACAATAGCAAAAATTATCAAGAAACAAGTCTTTTCAATAGTGGTTGCATGATATACACAATAAATAAATAAATAAAATAAAATAAAGTAGGTAGCTATTTATTTATATGGGATCCCCTCCCTTTCTTCCCCATCCCTTGGCAGGGGGACAGGTTGAGCCCTCCTAATGAGGGATTAAGTATATACACTTTTTATGACTAGATCCGTGTGTGTTCACAGGGCTAGTTTGCCTGTTCTGAGGGACAAAAAAAAAAAAAACCCACGTTTCTGGGTAGAAAAACCCTCTACCTCCATATGAGACCAGCTAACTCACCTTTAGTTCGAAAGAGACCAGATAGAACTTCTTCACATTATAGACAGGAATCGAAACCAGGTCTTTCCGACCAAAGGGCTCTGTCTATACCGACTGAGCTACGGAGGCTCTAGTAGGTAGCTATTACAATGATGAGACAAGTGAGGAACAACATAGATTATACAAGTGCAGAAGATCTGCACAGATTGACATTTTTCTTTGAAATTATTAATAGAAAAGTTCAAAAAGAATCCAACAAACATATAGCATTTATAGAATACAAGAAAGCCTCTCATTGTGTGAACAGAAATCAATTTTTAGAAAATAATAAAATCAAAACCAATAATAGGCACAGTCTACAGTCTTCATAGATGTAAACTGCACCTATAATGTGTTTCTACATCTCAAAACTAAAAAAAAAAGGCATCAATAAATATGATAAGGAAACGTGAAATTCCAGACCCATGTTTATTGGGGTCTTTCAAGAGTTTCTCAGAAAGGACTAATCTCAAAATCTAGCATTTCTGAGATACAGCTTATTGTAGCTGCGGCTTGAACATAGACCATAAGAAAATCTGATATATGCAACTCAGTAAATCACGACTTCAGTGTTGCATGCAAACCATGTGTGAGTCATATTCAGTCATTGAGGTTAACCCTCAAGCAAGTCACAGTGCTGCTATTAGTTTTTGTCAGTGTTTCTAAATCCTAGGTTGGCTTTCTAAGATATAGGGCGAGTTCACATTTACTGAATTGGCAGATATGCACTTTTATTATGGATAAACCAAAAGAAATGCACATGAAGCATATGAAGCTTATCAAAAGGCAGCTTTCCCTGGTCATGAAATGAAATGAAAGAAAGGAAATGAAGAATCATGAGGATACTGAAAACTGAGGAAAATGCATCGCATCTAGTGGGATGGAATCCACACACATTAGCACATGGACTGTAGTTGAAGAGGGTGTCTCACAAGCAATTGTGTAGCGAGCATGAAACTACCAGCAGGTTTGAGCACTTTTACCAGATGATCACTATCATCATCAATTGGTATTTTGTCAGTAGTTTCTACAACAATATATGCTAGACCAATGATTTCTCTTGCGTGCACTTTTTACAGATCATGAAATATTCAATGATATTTTTAATATCACAACAACCACAT
Organism: Typopeltis vanoorti; assembly: GCF_054136105.1. Taxonomy (NCBI): domain Eukaryota; kingdom Metazoa; phylum Arthropoda; class Arachnida; order Uropygi; family Thelyphonidae; genus Typopeltis; species Typopeltis vanoorti. The sequence goes on along the minus strand of NC_143564.1, from coordinate 86,727,199 downwards.
CTGGGCAAATCAAAGCAGAATCACTTATTTATTCGTATGGAATTTCCTCCCTTTTTCTCCCCCATCCCTATTGGGGAGAGTTGAACCCACTCATGGGGATTAAGTATTTATGGCTGTAGATCTGTGCGTGTTCACGGGGCCGGTTCGCCTGTTTGCCGGATGAAAAACACCAGATAAACTGGCAGAAAAACGCTACTGCCCGCGCCCAAGACCGGCTAACTTGGCTATGGCTGAGGAAGATCCTCAAATTCCTCACGCCTTCGATGGGAATAGAACCTGGAACACTCCTTCCCCAGTCATATGGTTGCGAATCACACAGCCACTAGGCTAACCGTGCAGACAGCAGAATCACTGTAAGCCCATTACCTTTATCCAACTGAGGTGTCACTGTGTTATAAAATGGGAGCAAGTTACTGAGATGTCTTTACGAAATTCAGAAATATTCCAATATATGAATTCCTATCATGCACTTATAAATATTATAAAATGTAACTAGATAAATAAAAAAATTAAGTTTAATTAACAAAATCTTGGCAGCTCTTACAAAGAATCATATTTCCATTTGCCCAATTCTGTAACCTGGTCCTAATCCTTCTGCAAACTTTAATCATCTTTCCAGCATACATCATGATCTATATTATGTATGTAAAAGAGGTATTCAGAATGCCTCTCCAGTATGTATATAACAGATATGTATATATATCTAATCCAATCACATATCCTAGTGACACATCTCAAGTTCACTCACTACCACTCCTCTTCTAGAAATAATGTCTGTCCTTACTGTGAAATACCTTAGAAAAGGGATTATTAAATACTTTCATTATATATTCTGTTCTAGCTACTTTACCACCAACTTCATTCAATAAAATAATAGCATAATTTTTTAAAAAAAAAAAAAATCAATTACACAAAAATAGTATAATACACCACAAAATTTTATTCATTTAAACTAAATTTAAAGTTGTGCTCATAACATAATATTTGTATGAGGGGATTTAATGAGAAATGTCTTCATGTTGCTTCCTAATCTTTAAAGGTACCTGTGGCATGATTATAAATAATAAATTACACAATAACCACAGTAATTAGCTTTAATGAAATGAAAGTACAGATATTTCGTACTGAAAATAACAGTACATCAGTGTGTAGAAACAAGCAATCAAAGGAAGTTGAAGAATCCTGAGGTGTTGGAACAACACCTCAGGATTCTTCAACAGACAGCAGGGTTCCAATCATCTATATTTCTGGTTTCTCAGAACTGACTGTAGAATTTTGAAGAAATATCATCTCATTCCTACATATTTTCCGATCAACAAAATTTCTCATCGGTTGCCATCTACAAAAGACAAACTGGCACCTCTATCATCAGCTGGTGTTAACAAGATACTGTGTGAATGTAATCTAACATACTTTGGACAAATAGACTGTTCTGTAGAAAAAAGAATTAAAGAACATCGTTATATCAAATACATGAAACCTCAAAAGTCTGAAACACCTGATGAATCACACATAGATGATAACGAAGATAATTTTAGGATAAATTTCTTTTTTGTAATTTTAGATACTGCTCTACAATCTGTCAAAAAAAGATTTGAATTGTATGAAATTCACCAAAAATCATTTGGATTTCTTTATGATATGAAATTAATAAGAAAAATGACAGAAAATGAAATAAAATTTTGCTGCAAACAGCTGTATCAAATATTAAATACAGATATTGATGAATCTGAATTTTACAATGAATTAATTATTTTTAGAAATATTGTTCCAGAAGATGCACCCATTAATATTTTAAAATTCATAATTGCAAATAATTTGTCGGACATTTAAAATATTATTGACCAGTCCAGTTACAGTCGCATCAGCAGAATGGTCATTTTCCAAATTAAAATTAATAAAAACCTATTTGCAATCTTCTATGTCTGAAGAACGTTTGTCATCCCTGGCAATAATATCTATAGAGCATGAAATTGCAAAAAAATTGAATTTTGATAGCATTATAAAGGATTTTATTGATAAGCGCATTAGGTTAAATAAAATTTAATTTATTAAGATTTCTTTTAAATCTTATAAGTCGTTATACATATATTTCATTCTTTATAGTAAAAATGAATTTTTTTTTCATATTTTATATTATTATTTATATTATTAAATAAATCATTGTTCTGGCATATTTATATGATAATGTGTACTTACATAATATAATATAATATATCATGTCCATACAAACATTTATTTTTTAACTAATTTTTTCCCTTTACTTAAATTGATGCTAAAGAGCATACTTGTTTATTTATGTGCATAAATATTTTTCATATTTGATTTAATTAATTAATTAACAAGATATTCATTTAAAATTTCCATAAAAGTTACTAACTTTCAGGGCCCCGCTTTTCCATTTCACACAGGACCCCACAAAATGTAGAAACGGCCATGTCTGAATGTTATCAAATGCTCTTCCCTCTTATAGAAAAAAGGAGTTCACAATTGCCAGATCAAACGTTACTGCAAAGTCCAAAATCCTCTCTCCTTCCTGGTTCATCATTTCCACTCCATGGCCACCATGAACCCTTTCACAGTCCTTATTCTGTGTCCCTACGTGTCCGTTCAAGTCTCCTCCGACAATCACCATCCCATTTTCTTCCAGTTCCCTCATTTCTTCATCTAGCTCATTCCAGAATTCATCCTTCTCTTCTGCTGTACAGCCAACTTGTGGGCATATACACATAAGATGACCAGTTGCTCTTCTCCAAGACCCAGTTTCATTCGCATGATCCTGTCGTTCCTCCTACCTGCTTCCAGTACTTTGCCCTTCATTCTGCCACACACCACAATTCCAACAGCATTTCTTCCCTTTTTATTCGCTCCAGAGTAGAACAATTTATACCCGTCTCCTAGTTCCTTCACCTTTTCCCCCATCCAACTTGTCTCCTGCACACATAAAATGTCCAAATTCCTCTTCCTCATTATGTCTGCCACCTCTCTTCCCCTTCCAGTCATGCTTCCAACAATACATGACTAATACATTAGTTAAAACCTGGAATCCCTTCTAGGTCTGGCTCCCACTGATGGTAGCTTGCCTCGAAGGAAGTAGAGTTTCTGCTCAGTGGCTGGAATTTGCCTATCACTGGGTGGAACCACTGTGAAGTTTACTGTTCTGGAGTGATTTAGGTAAGGAGTGATGAGTAGTGATCCCTTAGGATCACTCATTGAGATTTAGAGTGATCTTGTAAATCACTCAGAGTTTTTGGAGGGGTATCCCCACACTTTAACATAACTCAATAAAGGTTGAAACTGGTCTGAGTAGTAGCCCTTCCCATAACAATGCACATATTATACACATCCAAAAGGAGATATGTTTTCCATTATGGGATATTCAGCAAGGTATGTGAAGGCATCAACCTCTATATACAAGTAGTGCAATCAGGAAGATATTTCAACGAGCAAACTTTGTTTGCTTACACTAGGGGCTAAAGAGAATCTCAAACAGTTTTTTCGATACACTGCAAGTAAAAGAAAAAATGTATACGGCAGAATGATTTTAAAGAATGCCGATGGTTAGGGAGGTAACCGAATCAGTTGATATAGTGGAATTACCGAGTGAGCATTTTGCAAGAGTATATCATCCAGGTGGCGACATTGCAGGAATGAAAGAACCAACAAATTATACAGGAATTATGGTGAATGAAGTGGAGGTGAATAGTCTATTACAAAACCTCAATGTCAATACATCTGTGGGATTGCATGGTATACCAGCTAGTGTCATACGTGAAGCAGCTAAAGAATTGTCAGTGCTCTTGACCATTTTGTTTAATTTGAGTCTCAGGTCTGGGTTAGTCCCAAGGGGGTGGAAAGAGGGAAAATAGTTCCACTGCATAAAGGAGGCTCCAAGACTGCTGTTTTAAATTACCGACCGATCAGCATATCAGGAATCGTTGTCATTGTCTTGGAGAAAATAGTCATAAGGAAAATACAGGATTGGATAGATGAAAATGGGATATTGTATGGGGGACAGCATGGTTTTGTGAAGGGTAGATCAGGCTTCAGTAACTTGCAAATGTGTTTTTAACACAGTGACAGCTGAACTGGATAAGGGTAATGGGTTTACAGTGATTCTACTGGACCTTGCTAAGGCCTTTGACAGGATACCACATGGAATTCTAATCAGTAAACTGCAGCATATGGGGATTAATATAGGGTTAGTGAGATGGATAGGAGTGGTTGATGGAGAGATATCAGAGAGTGGTTTATTTGGGAGTAGAATCCAAAAGATGGCCTGTGACTAGTGGTGTGCAGCAGGGTTCTCTTCTTGGAACACTACTGTTCAATTTGTTCATTAACAATATAGGAAAGGATCTGAGAGGAACTGTTCATTTATTTGCTGATGATGCAAAGTTTGGTACAGCAATAGTGAGTGCACAGTTGAGTCAACATTTTGCAGGATAATTTGGATAGTGTGGAGGACTGGGCTAAGGAGAATGGATGTCAATTTAATTTGTAAAATATAAGGTTATGCATTTTGGGGTGAAAAGATTAGCAGCAGTATATCACACTGGTGGAACTGTACTCCAGGAGATTGACGAGGCCAGGGATTTGGGAGTGTTTGTGGATAGGGAGTTGAAGTTTAAGAGGCACATTGCAAAAAGTGGCTAAATCAGCTCATCAAATCACTTGGTTGCTGAAAAATACTTTAACAAGCAGAGACAAACAGGTTATTGTTCCTCTGTATCGAACCTTGATAAGACCTCATCTAGATTACTGTGCCCAGATATAGGTGCCAGGGTTTTTTCTTGATGGGGAAGAGGTAGAGAGGATCCAGAGACAAGTGACCAAGATGATAGCAGGTCTATGGAATGAACCTTATGAGAACAGGTTGAAGATTTGTGAGTTGCAGAAATTGGTTGATAGGCAGAAAAATGGTGATATGATTGAGACATTCAAATTACTGAAGGGTTTCTATAAATTAATTTAGAAGATATTTTTGAGAATAGGACTGGTGGTGACTAGGGGACATACATAGAAGCTGGGCAAGAGTGTAGTTAACAAGGTGTTAGAGCTAGGTTTTTTACTTGGAGAGTGGTAAATGAGTGGAATAAGCTGTCAGAGTCTGTTGTGGGTGCCATGACTGTAAATGAGTTCAAGGCGAGGTATGATGGATACTGTGTGAATGTCAAATAGTTGTTCTTCACATGATGTTAGGGCCTCCTTTGATGAGTGTATTGACTCCTTGGAGTTGCCCGTAATAATAATAATAATAAAGGATTAAACCAAGAACATACATTCAATGAACAAAACATTAGAGATAACTACCTAATAGAATGTCAGTTTTCCTCTAGCATGAATAATAGCCTGTACTCTCCAAGGAATTGACTCTAGCAGATGCCGAAGGTAATTCCAGCCATGCCTGTTGCAGCATTGTCCACAACTGCATGCCCTAGATATTGTGCCGGATACATGGATCTGATGTCTCACTCTACAGCATTCCAGAGAGAGAGAGAGAGAGAGAGAGAGATAAATCCAAGGACCTTGGAGGCTACTGGATGATCTCAAACTCAGATGAGTGTTCATTGAGCCATGCCTGGATGGTTGTGGCCCGGTGGGTGGTGCACTGTCCTGCTGAAACAGACCATCGGCTGTAGGATGCACAAAAGCCATGAAAGTGTGTAGATGATCAGCCAGTACATTCTGGTAGCTTGCAGCATTTAAGGACCTCTCCAGACACACCAAGGGATCTAATGTGGCACATGAGAAGGCTCCTCAAATCATCACAGAGCCGCCGCCACCACCACCACCTTGAATAGTGCCGACCTAGCACGACAGGACCTCATGCTCTCGACACCACACCTGCACCCTCCCATCAGCTCAGTACAACTGATAACAAGATTCATCAGACCACACAACTCTGGTCCACTCTGCAGAGGTTCAGTTTCGATGGTCTTGACACTAGGTGAGGCACAATGCCTAATAACAAGCTGCCAACAGTGGTACATAATTAGGTGATGGCTCCTATAGCCCATGGTATGTAGGGTACACCATACTATTTACTCACTGATGCTGCTTGGACTTCCAACATTTAAACTGGATGCAATTTGTGCAGCCATTGGCCTGTGGTTGGTCTGTATGAGCCTGGACAGTCTATGGTGAACCTGGTCATCAATGGCATGTGGTTGACCACTACTTGTTCTCCAGTACATCCATTGATGGTATAATTGTGGTAGACCATTGATACAGTTGCCCTTGAGAATCCTAGGGTTCTTACACTTGTGTGATAGAATAACCCATCTGTCATGCACTGATAATACGTCCACAATCACAGTCACTGAGATCACATATTTACCCATGTTAGTCAATTGCAATACACTGTTGGGAAGCCCCAATGTCTGCCTATTTACCATTTGCGTTCGGTTTGGGTACGTTTCACTCTGCACAAGGGATACCAGTGTCAACTTCCCAACACCCAATCTCTAATGTTTTGTCCACTGAGTGTTATTTCTGGGCATCTTTAATTTATAGTATATTAATGTACCATGGATGATCTCATCATCATCAAATTCCTGCCATGTAGCCTCAGGGGGGTGTACAGGATATGATAGTACTACATGAAAAATTTACATCATTACTAACTTCCTATCTACAATTTTCTTCCAAATCAGTCTGTAACTTGTCAAGACTCCAACATTATCAGATCTTATATTTCTATCTTCTAATGTACTTTTTACTGTATCAATCCACCTATATCTTGGTATTCCTCTGGATCTTTTTGCTGTCAACCTGGTAGAGAGCACTTGTTTTGCTAATATTTCCTTTCCCATTCTGTTTAAGTGACCAGACATTACCTGATTATCCTTGTTTTTAATATGATATTGCCATTGATGCTATCTGTTCACGCCTCTCTTCTTTCTCAGGACACTCATATCTGCGGTCTCTAGTCTTTGGTCAAATGTTTTACTTCTGACCCAGCTCTCAGATCCATAAGTTAAAACTGGATTGAACACTGTTTTGTATACAGCTAATTTAGTATTTTGACTAATTCTCTCTTATTCCATAAAAATTTATTCAGTTGACTTCCTACCATACCAGCTTTGTTGATTCTGTTGTCTATTTCCATATTTAATTAACCAACTTCACTAAAAATCTTGCCTAAGTAGCTGAAATGTTTTACTTTCTGTACGTTCTCCATTCACAATGCAGTGTTGATATTTTCATGCTTCTGCCTATTTTCATTGTCTTTGTCTTGTTATTGCTGATCTTCATACCGTATTTATTACAACATTTATTCAATTTAGTCGGGGAACCTTGCAGACTTGTAGCAGATTTATTTAGAAGTATAACATCGTCCACATACCCAATTTTTATATTAGGTTTAATATAAAAACTTTCCTTCATAACGTGATCCATATAGATAATGAATAAAAGAGGGGATAACGTACATCCTTGTCTGACATCAGATTTAGCATTAAACCATCTTCCTGTACTTCCTTCAATTCTAACTACTGACTTACAGCTCAAATAAGGACTAACTATAGCTTGATATAATGCTCCATTGACACCACATAACTGTAGCGTATTGAACAGCTTCTCTCTTGGCACCTTGTCACATGCCTTTTCCAGATCTACAAAACTTAAATAGAGATTTTTGTTATATTCCCATAATATGGATGATCTAAGTTTTTCTTTAATTTTTTTTATTTAAATTTTTCATAATCCAAAAACACTGCACTAGAGATTAAACATTGATCATTTTCAAGCTACTTCAGGCCTCTAATTTTGGGCAATGAAATTCATCATTAATGTAAAAATATTTGCAAATTTCCCATGCTCATGACTGGATATGAACCTGTTGTGCTGCTCAGAGAGTGCCAAATGAAGAGCAGATATACTCTCCACTCAATCAATCAGGCCAGCATATATTAGCCATAAATCTAAATTCAGTGTTATGTGAACAGTCTCCAGTTACAACCAAATTGTACAACATGCAACCCAACATTCTTTTCTATTAATTAGCATGAAAAACACAAGGAATAGTAATACTATTTATTGAAGGCCATATATTTCAGCCTGAATATCACAAGCCATCATTAGTGGTGACGATAGTTAATTACAACGTAGAACGCAAACAATAGATTGATTTGAAAAAGTAAGAGCTGCATGATGTTATAAACTGAGGAAGTATTAATTTCTGAGCAAATATTACTCGTTAGCTAGTTAAAAAAAAAAAATAGTGATCTGTGATTAGAATATGACTTTCCTATATCTCAGATATAAAGACGCAGTTAATCCAATTTAAGTAAGCCTTACTTCAAACAGCGAAGTAAGGCTTCAGTGCTTTCTTTACACAAATGTGCAAATTTATATTGATACTGATGAAGTAAGTGTTTCAGACGACAGGATATCATGGTCTATCTATTTCATGCTATTCCAAGCCAGATTTCTCATATTTACTGTTGCTAATAGAGTGGTGTTATTGTATTCTCTTTTCTACTAAGCATCTAGTTTGTCCAAAAGTAAGAGCAATGACAGTCACAAGGAACTTGGTAGATACCAGGGAGAGCGAGAGAAGACTGTTTATCTGAGATGCCAGAAATGTAAGCTCTTGGAACTTGATATACTGCTTCCTTGTTATTTATACTAGAATTATAGGAATGAAAAAGCTGTTGTGTGGTCCTTTCTGAGAAGCCACTGAGTTTCATACATCATTTGATGTTAAGAGGTATGAAAGCTCAGAGTGGTAATGCCTGCTCATTCACAAAAAATTCTTCCAATTTTCTAGATAAAGCAAAAATTGTTTCCCTACAGCCCACTGATATAATGGTTAGTTTTGATACAGAATTTCCTTCTGAAAATTCTGAAAGTAGTAGTCATTCTTTTCACTAATGTTCCTCTTGAGGATAAACTACTACTACTATTTTCAGAAGCATTTCAACAGAATATAGTGAAATTATTACTTTGTTATGCACTCTGGATATTTTATTTGTCAAAATAAGCTTCACAATCAAGTTGAAGAAACTGCAATGAAGGAGTCCACTCTCCTCTGCACTTGCTAACTTTTATTTAGAACATTTAGAATACATTCTTTTCTCATACATGCACTCTCAGCCTTCGTTTCAGGTTCATTATATAGAAGACATTTTTGCTATCTGTCCCCATAATGAAGAAACATTGCCTGCCCCCCCCCCTTTTTTTTAATCCAATATAAACAATCTGAAAATTCACTATGGAAATGGAAAATGACAACAAATTATCCTTTTTAGATATTCTACTCCTCCACTCAGCATCATGTGAATTAATTATTTCCACTTATCAAACGCTAACTTTTACTGGATGCTATATTCAACAGCAATCAGCTCACCATCCACTGCAGAAGATTGGAAATCTTTATTACGACATTATTATTATTATTATTATTATTATTATTATTATTATTATTGATACCTCCAAGGAGTCCGAAGACTCATCGCAGGAGGACATCTTCAGCTGTCTCTACACCTTACCTCTACTACGAATCAACGCCATCTACCGCCCACCTCCAACACCACCACAACTAGTAATTTTTGTCTGTAAATTGCGTGTGTTCTGAAGGGCCGATTTGTATGTATGCGGGATGAAAAACCCGAGTTACCGGGAGAAAAAACCCTGCTACCTCCGTATGAGATCGGCTAACTCACGATCGATTGAAATCGACCAGATAAAGATTCCATGTTCATACTATTTGTTCTATACCTCAACTATTACAGCAATTCAACTATTACCAAAACCTCTTAACATCAAACGATATATATATATATATATATATATAGAAATAAATTTTTAACTTGGGTATATTGTATATTAGGATAACCAAGCAATTTTATATGCTTGGTTATTTTAGCACCTAATCCCAAGTATGCAAACAATTAAGTTTGCGCCTGAAACAAAGTTCAAGTCTAAAGATGGTACAACACCAGGGCAACTCATTGTAAAGGTGGGTAAAGCTTTGATCACTATTCTTAGTATTTTCCCATAATGTAAAGCACATCTCACTAGAAAATGTATACTGCAATGCATTATGGGTGGGGTCACTACCCAGACCGGTTTCAACCTTTTTTGAGGTCTCCTCAGTGAGTAGCTAGACCCTAAATACCAAGGTTTTAGTAATACAAAGCCTTATCAACTTTACCTATATAAGTTGCAACAAGGTGTATTAAGTTTTAATAAAAATCTCTGGAGGAGATATTGATGGGAATAAATTTTTAACTTGGGTATATTGTATATTAGGATAACCAAGCAATTTTATATGCTTGGTTATCCTATTATATGTATTAAAAATTTTATATGTATTAAAACTTAATACACCTTGTTGCAACTTATATAGGTAAAGTTGATAAGGCTTTGTATTACTAAAACCTTGGTATTTAGGGTCTAGCTACTCACTGAGGAGACCTCAAAAAAGGTTGAAACCGGTCTGGGTAGTGACCCCACCCATAATGCATTGCAGTATACATCTTCTAGTGAGATGTGCTTTACATTATGGGAAAATACTAAGAATAGTGATCAAAGCTTTACCCACCTTTACAATGAGTTGCCCTGGTGTTGTACCATCTTTAGACTTGAACTTTGTTTCAGGTGCAAACTTAATTGTTTGCATACTTGGGATTAGGTGCTAAAATAACCAAGCATATAAAATTGCTTGGTTATCCTAATATATATCCTAATATATATATATATATATATATATATATATATATATGTATGTGTGTGTGTGTGTGTGTGTGTGTGTGTGTGTGTGTGTGTGTGTGTGTGTAGAAAGTATTTTACCTTGGGTATAATAAATGTTAAAAATACCAAGCAATTTTAAACCTGGTTTTACTCCATTTCCCAAGTAAGCAAACAGACAAACAAGTCAAGTTTGCGCCTGCAAGTGATGCAAGTCTAGCTGATCCTACAGGTAGTGCAAGACCAAGGCAACTCGTGATAAAGGTGGCATAAGCTCCGATCACTAATCTTAATATTTACCCTTAATGCCAAAACACATTTCCAAGGAGGGGATGTATGATATTTTGTATTAAAGGCAAGGGGCCACTACCCAGACCGGTTTCGACCTTTATTGAGGTCTCACAGTGGGAGCTAGGCTAGAAATACCAAGATTTAGTAATACAGAGCTTATGTGTTTTACCAGAACAAGTTACCATAAGGTGTTTTAACCTTATTAAATAAAAATCTCTGGAGGAGATATAAATGTAGAAAGTATTTTACTTTGGGTATAATAAATGTTAAAAATACCAAGCATGGTATTTGCCACCTATGCCACCTTTACCACGAGTTGCCTTGGGTCTTGCACTACCTGTAGGATCAGCTAGACTTGCATCACTTGCAGGCGCAAACTTGACTTGTTTGTCTGTTTGCTTACTTGGAAAATGTAGTAAAACCAGGTTTAAAAGTGCTTGATATTTTTAACATTTATTATACCCAAGGTAAAATACTTTCTACATTTATATCTCCTCCAGAGATTTTTATTTAATAAGGTTAAAACACCTTATGGTAACTTGTTCTGGTAAAATACTTATAAGCTCTGTATTACTAAATCTTGGTATTTCTAGCCTAGCTCCCACTGATAAGACCTCAATAAAGGTCGAAACCGGTCTGGGTAGTGGCCCCTTGCCTTTAATACAAAACATCATACATCCTCTCCTTGGGGTATTACTAAATCTTGGTATTTCTAGCCTAGCTCCCACTGATGAGACCTCAATAAAGGTCGAAACCGGTCTGGGTAGTGGCCCCTTGCCTTTAATACAAAACATCATACATCCCCTCCTTGGAGATGTGTTTTGGCATTAAGGGTAAATATTAAGATTAGTGATCGGAGCTTATGCCACCTCACCTTTACCACGAGTTGCCTTGGTCTTGCACTACCTGTAGGATCAGCTAGACTTGCATCACTTGCAGGCGCAAACTTGACTTGTTTGTCTGTTTGCTTACTTGGGAAATGGAGTAAAACCAGGTTTAAAATTGCTTGGTATTTTTAACATATATATATATATATATATATATATATATATATATATATATATTAACAACATGATTATATATTATATATATAAATTCCAACCAGTTAGCATGGAATAGTTTTCAATACTAGCTGAAGGTTGCCTACAGTCCTGGTGTATGCTAGATACTAAATACTAAGTAGGCTGAATATGTGTCCTCCAGATTCTTGGAATTTTCATGCCACCATTATTGTTGATATTTGGGTGGTTTATCAGAATTTCACAGGCTTCCTTAAATTTTCTTTCATACCAGGTTTTTGTACGGTGTAAAGAGTGGATACTTTTCCAGTCAATTTGGTGTAAGGTGTTGAGAGGGTGATCTGAGAGGCCTGCTTCACCAAAATTGTTATATTTAATATGTCTTATGTGTTCTTTCTTACGTATAGGGATGTACGTCCAGTTTCACCAATGTATGGTAAGTTACAGGTGCAGTGGATGCAATAGACTCCAGGATGTGCTAATGGGAGGAGAGGATCCTCCCATTAGCGCATCTTGTAGTTTTTCTACAAGAATATGTAATTCTTATAGAAAGGCTTATATACCGGTTAAACATGATAATTAAATAGTTAAGGAATTGACAGCATATATTAGCAATATAAATTAAATCAACTTTAATATATATTTTCCAATATTTCAGAAACGTCACGTTGCCATCTTCATGGGAACTTAAGGTAAAGACATGTGCACACAAGTACTACATAACAGCAAATGAGAAATGAAGTGAGGAAGTTACCGTTTTCCTAGAGTTCTGATGGTGCCCCCTATATTAGGTGTTCTTGGCCTTTGGGTTGAAGTTCTTCTGATGTATGTTTCCCAAATTCGGGGCAGTCTCATGCATCCAAATTTGTTGAGGTTTGGCATGTTCCTAAGGAAACATGCCAAATTCCCTTATTCCCAAATTCCCTCAGCCATGTTCCTAAGGGAACATGGCTGATTCCATGAATAGTCTTTCCTATTTGAACTTGCTGTGGTGTATTATTGTGGCTTTCTTCCACCTTATTCTGTAGCGAGTATCCAGAGCATGGTCTGCAAGCCCAGAGTGGCTGTACTGGTGAAATTGGATGTAGTCCTTATGTTCTGAGATTCTGATATATGCTGTCCTGCCTGTTTGGCCGAAGTAGGACAATTTACAGCCATCAAGGGACCTGATATACACCAGGTAGGTCTAGGGGAAGGGGTTGGTCTTTAGTGGAGTGGATAAGGGATGCCAATTTTCTGTATGGTCTGTAACAAGAGGTCTTTTTAGGATTTTGTTGATTTTTTCGGAGGTGCCTCGGATGTAGGGAATGGTGATGAATTTAGAGTAATCTTTTTTGTGTAGGGGGGTGTGTGGATAACTGGTTTCAGTATTTTTTGGATTTTTTTTTTGGGGGGGGGGTAGCCATTGGCTGAGAAAGTGTTAAGGATGTGATTTAGTTCAGTGGTTAGGGCTTTGTCATTTGAACAGATTAGTTTAGCCCTGTTGAATAGTGTCTTAATAATTACATATTGTTGTGAGGGGGGGGAGATTGTTGGTGAATGTATCTGCCTGTATGGATGGGTTTTCTATAAACAGAGAAAACCAAGGTTCCATGAGGTTGGCAGGTGACCAGTGTGTCCAGGAAGGGGAGGCTATTGTTTTCCTCTTTTTCCAGGGTGAACTTGATTCTAGGATGTTGGTTGTTTGTGTGTGTTAAGAAGGAGAGGAGTGCATCTGGGCCATGTGGCCAAATAGCAAACACATCATCAACATAGCAAAGCCATATGGTAGGTTTTTGTGGGGCAGAGTTTAAGGCTTTCTCTTCAAAAGTCTACATAAAGAAGATGGCCAAGGGTGGGGAAAGTGGTGAACCCACGGCTCACCACTTTCCACACCCGTTTTTGTGAAGTAGTGTGAAGAAGCAATAAACACAGGCTATTTCGTTCTGGCAAACGAAATAGCCTGAGTTCATTGTGAACTGAAATAGGGCTGATATATCGGGAGGAAATTTAGCTTGGATTAGCTCTAAGGTTTTCTTTGAGGGGGACATTTGTGAACAAGGAGGAGACGTCAAAATGGACCATTATGTCATTATGTTGGAGTGTAAGGTTTTCTATACTGGCTTTGAAGTGGGCTGAGTTATTATTATTATTATTACAGGCAGCTCCAAGGATACCTTAGACTCATCGAGGGAGGCCCAACAACATGTCAACAACAACTATTCAACATTCACACAGTATCTATCATACTTCACCTTGAACTCATTTACAGTCATTGCACCCACAACAGACTCTGGCAACTCCACTCATTTACCACTCTCCAAGTAAAAAACCTAGCTCTAACACCCTTGCTAACCACACTCTTACCAAGCTTCCATGTATGGCCCCTAGTCCTCCCACTACCAGTCCTATTCTCAAAAATATCTTCTAAATTAATCTTATAGAAACCCTTCAGTAATCTCAATGTCTCAATCATATCACCATTTTTCTGCCTATCAACCAATTTCTGCAACTCACAAATCTTCAACCTGTTTTCATAAGGTTCATTCCATAGACCTGCTATCATCTTGGTCACTTGTCTCTGGATCCTCTCTACCTCTTCCCCATCAAGAAAAAACCCTGGCACCCATATCTGGGCACAGTAATCTAGATGAGGTCTTATCAAGGTTCGATACAGAGGAACAATAACCTGTTTGTCTCTGCTTGTTAAAGTATTTTTCAGCAACCAAGTGATTTGATGAGCTGATTTAGCCACTTTTTGCAATGTGCCTCCTAAACTTCAACTCCCTATCCACGAACACTCCCAAATCCCTGGCCTCGTCAATCTCCTGGAGTACAGTTCCACCAATGTGATATACTGCTGCTAATCTTTTCACCCCAAAATGCAAAAGCTTACATTTTTCCACATTAAATTGACATCCATTCTCCTTAGCCCAGTCCTCCAAACTACCGAAATCATCCTGCAAAATTTTGACATCCTGAGCATTCAACATTGCTCTACCTAACTTTCCATCATCTGCAAACAGATACACAGTTCCTCTCAGATCCTTTCCTATATCATTAATGAACAAATTAAACAGTAATGGTCCAAGAACAGAACCCTACGGCACACCACTAGTCACAGGAAGTCTTTTGGACTCTACTCCTGAATAAAAGACTCTCTGATATCTCTCCATCAACCACCCTCCTATCCATCTCACCAACCCTATATCCATTCTCATATACTGCAGTTTACTGATTAGAATTCCATGTGGTATCCTATCAAAGACTTAAGCAAGGTCCAGTAGAATCACTGTAAATCCGTTACCGTTATCCAGTTCAGCCGTCACTGTGTTATAGAACGTGAGCAAGTTACTGAGGCATGATCTATCTTTCACAAAACGATGCTGTCCCCCATACAGTATCCCATTTTCATCTATCCAATCTTGTATTTTCCTCTTGACTATTTTCTCCAAGACCTTGACAACAATTCTTGATATGCTGATCGGCTGGTAATTTTCAACAGCAGTCTTGGAACCGCCTTTATGCAGTGGAACTATTTTCCCCTCTTTCCACCCCCCTTGGTACTAACCCAGACCCAAGACTCAAATTAAACAAAATGGTCAAAGGCACTAACAATTCTTTAGCTGCTTCGCTCATACGACACGAGCTGGTATACCATCCAATCTCACAGATGAATTGACATTGAGGTTTTGTAATAGACTACTCACCTCCACTTCATTCACCGAATCAGTTGATAGTAATTCTACTATCAACTGATTCGGTTACCTCCCTACCATCGGCATTCTTTAAAATCAATCTGCCGTATACATTTTTTCTTTTACTTGCAACATATCGAAAAAACTGTTTGGGATTCTCTTTAGCCTGCATGGCTAATGTTCTTTCATAATCCGCTTTTGCTTTTCTTATCACACTTCTTACCCTTCTGGCCTGGGCATTATACCGTTCAGGTGCCTGCAGGTCACCTTTCTCCTTAAATTTCCTCCACAGTTGTTTCTTTTTTTGCAGCTCAAGCTCAATGATGTTATTCATCCATTTAATCCCTACTTGATTTATTATTCGGACTCTAGGTATACAGTCAGCCATTGCCTCCTGCAAACACTTCTTAACCGCCTCCCATGCACTATCAACATCCAGCCCTTGCAGTTTTACATGCCATGACACTGAACCAATCAAACTCCTAAGCTTGTCATACTTACCAGTCTGATAATTCCACACCTTTAGCCCCCCCCCCCCCCAAGTCAATACCCTGTGATCACTCTCACCAATTGGTGGTAATGTGGTCATATTCATTACAGTCAAATCCTCATATGCAATTACTAGGTCAAGCACTCTCTGACCCCTAGTATTTTCCATTGCATGCTGTTGCAGATAGTTATCCCTTAATAACCACATAAAATCCAATTCCTTCCTGCCATGTGTCCTCTCCTCCCTCCAATCAATGCTACCATAGTTGAAATCTCCCATAATAATTACCCTCCTTCCACTCATTTCTTCTATTTGCTTATGTATGCTATCTCCACAATATTTTCCATCACCTGGTCTATAGCAGCACCCAATTGTATGTTTTGTTCTGCTAGCCTCAATCTTACACCAAATGGCCTCAAATGTGCTCTTTTCTCTATCCTGCAATTCAACTTCTATTCTCCTTGGCTGCAGCTCATAAGCTATCATCATTCTCCCTGTCATTCCTGAACACACTATATCCTTCACAGTCAATCCCACTAGTTATATCATCTTCAGTCAGCCATGTTTCACTAATGCCAATAACCTGTGGCCTGGAAGTGCCAACCAAGGCCAAAAATTCTTCCTTCTTGTTCCTGGTACTCCTAGCTTTAGTATACATGAATTGCAGACCCCCATTAGATAAAAAACATAAAAAACTTCCATTAGGAGTTTTTTTATGTATGATGGTGTATTGCCAGTATAGTGTGAGAGCGCTTTGGCTAAATATTTAGCTAGTTTGTAAGTGGGAGAATCAATGCCATCTACCACAGGACGTAATGGCACATTTTTTTTAATGTATTTTTTGGGAGCCCATATATATGGGGGGGGGGGGGGTCTAGAGTTATATGGTTTTAGTCTGTTAGTAATCTCCACAGGCCAAGAAGTGACCTTCTTAAGGAGCCTATGGAGTTTTCTAATTTGTGAGTTGGTGGGATTATATTCAATGGAGAGGTAAGTAGCTCAATCTAATAGTAAAGCATTAAGCTTACCTGTGTAGTCGTGTAGTCAGTATGATTGAGTACCATAGTAGCGTTCCCCTTATCTGCTTTGGTGATAACTATTTCTTTGTTTTTCTTCATTTCCTGTAGAGACTTGTATTCACTATTGGATATGTTGGTTTTTGGTGGTCTTGCTTTTGTGAGAACACGGGCTACATCCAATCTGATATCTTTGGCGATGTGGTTTGGAAGGTGGCGAATCCTGCATTCAATCTGGATCATTAATTCCTCGGCTGGTAATTTCCTAAGAGCAATGGCGAAGTTGTGACCATGTGACAGAGTGTTGAGTGTCTCAGGCTTCAAGATAGCAGAAGAAAGGTTAACTACAGTGTTGGTTAGTAGTTTTGGTTTGGACGTTGAGTTCTTTTTTAATTTATCAAACTTGTTGACATGTCAACTTAATATTTTTTAGAATTCTTTATTTCCCACAGTGCACCAGCTTGCTGGTTAAAGTAAATTGTTATAGCTCTGATTTTAAGGGTGTTAATGACTCCATATTTTTGTGATGGGTGGTGGTATGAATTAGCATGCATGTATTGACCAGCGTGTGTGTGTGGGTGGGTATGCGGTAGAACGTGAAGGATAGACTGCCCGAAGGAAGACGTGTGACCAGTGTATCAAGAAACAGGAGTGAGTGATTTTCAATTTTGATAGTAAATTGTATGCGTTCATGTTGTTTGTTCAGGTGGCTAAGGAATGTGCTTAATGTTTGTCGCCCATGTGGCCAGATAACGAACACATCGTCAACATATCTAAGCCACACTGTAGGTTTAGAGTGAAGGAATCAAGAGCACTTTGCTCAAAAAGCCTCCATATAGAAGTTAGCAATTGTATTATTATTATTATTATTATTATTATTCCTGATACCTCCAAGGAGTCCGAAGACTCATCGCGGGAGGACATCTTGAACTATCTCTACACCTTACCTCTACTACGAATCAACGCCATCTACCGCCCACCTCCAACACCACCACAACTAGTAATTTTTGTCTGTAAATTGCGTGTGTTCTGAAGGGCCGATTTGTATGTATGCGGGATGAAAAACCCAAGTTTCCGGGAGAAAAAACCCTGCTACCTCCGTATGAGATCGGCTAACTCACCATCGATTGAAATCGACCAGCTAAAGATTCCTCCCGTCGCGACGAGAATCGAACTTAGGCCTATTCCAATCGAAGGGCGCAATGTACCGTCGTTCTTCCAATTGCGCTACGGAGGCGCTTAATTGGGGAGGGATAGTGGTGAGCCCATGGCCATACCTTCTTTTTGTAGGTAAAATTTATTTTGCCACACAAAGTAACCAGAACGTAGTACGTGGACAAAGAGGGCCGCAATGTCGGGCAGAAATTTGTTCCGTAGGAGAAAAATTGTGTCATTGATTGGGACATTTGTGGAAAGGGCATAAATGTTGAAACTGACTAATAGATCATCTTTGTTGAGTGTTATGCTTTTAATTTTGTTTATAAAGTGTTGTGTGTTCTTTATATAGGAGGGGGAATGACCTACCAACTCCTTGAGTGTTGACGCTAATTTCTTGGCTAGGTGATAATTAGGGCTATCTATTCTTTCCACAATTGGTCGAAGCGGCACGTTTTGTTTGTGTATTTTTGGGACACCATATATTCTGGGAGCGTGGCCGTAATTTACTTTAGCAAACCATGTAGATTGTAGTGCAGCTTGTTTCTCTGTATATAGTATATATGCTCCAGAAGATGATCTTGATATAAAGGTCTAAATGTCGAGTGTGGATTTTGGTTTATATTAAACTAAAGTTTTACTCAAACATGGTAGTTGCCTCCATAATTTTCCAAAATGTATTCTCATCACCATGTAAGCCTCAAAGAAAGGAGCCTATCTATATCTAAGATATGGTCTTATTCTAATTACACATCAATAAATTATTTTTTAAAACAGGTAATGAATAATTAAT
The DNA here is from genome assembly GCF_054136105.1 of Typopeltis vanoorti. Lineage (NCBI taxonomy): Eukaryota > Metazoa > Arthropoda > Arachnida > Uropygi > Thelyphonidae > Typopeltis > Typopeltis vanoorti. The sequence goes on along the minus strand of NC_143564.1, from coordinate 86,708,063 downwards.
GTTCCCTCAGTTATACCATTGCATTATTTATGTATAGCATCACATGGCTCTTACTTTTTCAAATCAATCCATTGTTCATGTTCTGCCATGTAATTACCTATTGTCGCCACTGATGATGGTTTGTAATATGCAGGCTGAAATATATGGTTTTAAATAAATATCATTACTTATTCCTTGTGTTTGCATGTTACTTAAAGGAAACCTCTCATTGTACAAGTATCCCTTAAAGCCGTTTAAGAAAATGGAGTGAATGCAAACCATGCTTATCTTCTGCCATCATACATACTGTTCAACCTTGGAAGCAAAAAGTTTACACTTTAAACTTTGTACTTGCAGCATTATACTTTAAATGTGGTGATAAAAGACTATCCTTCCCTACTGGAAGACAATATACTATACTACCGAGCTGTACTGCAAAAGGTTTCTAGAATAATAGCAGTTAAAGAGCTAACATTCAGGGGCCACAGCGAGTTATATATAAGATTAGTACAATTATTAATATTTCAATACTTCCATGGAGTCAAAAAGACTTATGAGAGGTCCTCATCATCACACAAACTGAAACGTAAATTCAATTTCTATTTTCACACTTTTACCACTCTCCAAGCAAAAACCTGTTCTTCACTTATTTGCATACACTGTACTTCATTATACAACTTCCACAAATGTACTCTTATTCCAGCCCTGTCTCCTACTATTCCATGAAAAATATTTTCTGTACTACTCTACAAATCCCCTCACTAACTTGAGCCTCAGTCATATCACCTTTTCTACACCAGGAGCTGCAGCCGGCATTACTTCGATTTATTTATCCTCATAACAGATGGCTGTTGCTAGCCTACCATTCTTCTACGAACCTTTCCAAAATCTCTATCTACTTGGATGCAAAAGGACACTGTCACACCTTAATATTGACAACTGGAAGTAAAGTAAAGACAATATGAAGCAGTTGTTCTGATCACATCATGATTCAAGTGTGCATATTTAATTGCCTTAACTTCTAGGGAACAAGAGAAGAACTTCTGGATGTTGGAAGTTTTTCCACTTGGTTATACTATAAATTAAAGATGCCAAGAAATTATATTCTTGGTTTCATCTTTATCCAAATATAAGCAAACAAAGTTTGCACCTGAAATCACGACTGGGCTACTTGTATATGGAGGATAATAACTCCACATCAATTGCCATAGTATCCCATAATGTAAGGCACATAACCTTACAATACAATCCTATGCATTATTAGAAGGGCCACTACCCAGACTAGTTTCGACCTTTATTGAAGTCTCATCAGTGGGAGCCAGACCCAGAGGTGATACCAAGGTTGAAGTAATACAAAAGTCATATTTCCATATATGAGTAGCCAAAATGTGTCACCTTATTACTAAAATACTCTTGATTAGATAGATGTTGGATACATAAAACAACATAAAAAAAATTACCTTTATATAGATTTTAGGAATGAACATTGTGCTTTCAATCATCCATCCTCTGAATAACCTGTTTAGCATCTATTTGGCTAGCTACTCTCATCACCTGTTAGTTGTAAAAGCCTTAATGCTAGATTTCCATAGCCAAGATGGTAGTAGTGTAATTACTTTATTCTAGAAGTTCGAGAAGTTCTTTAAATTAAAGATGCCGAGAAAATATATTCTTCGTCCTGAAGTTACAATACTTCAGGCACAAACTTTGTTAACACTTGGATAAACGATTAAGCCAAGAATATAATTTCTTGGCATCTTTAATTAATAGAATTTCTGGAACTTCTAGAGACAAGTGATTAGACTACCATCTCAGCTATGGAAAGCTAGCATTAAGGCTAACAGGTGGTGAGAGAAGCTAGCCAAATAGATGCTAAGCAGGTTATTCAGAGGATAGATGATTGAAAACATTATGTTCATTTCTAAAATCTATATAAAGGTATAGTGATGTTTTTATGTTGTTCCCACCCACAAAGGGTTATCAGTAAACCTATACTACATTTGTACCTTAGGTGGGCTAAGGATTTTTTTTTTTCATTTTTATCAATTTCTTATATAATTATTTGTAATTTTTTTTAAATTTTTCACAGTCTAGAAACCCTACTCTAGAGACTAAACATGGAACTTTTTCAAGCTACTTCAGCCCTCCAATAAGCAGTGAGGTGATCTCACACTAAGCAATGAAATTTATCTCCCACCTGACAACAATCACAAACATCCATGCCCAAGGCAGAATAATTTTTTTTTTGTTTGCGAGGATTGGGCAAGTGGTATGTGTTGATGGATAATTCAGTTTATTCATTCAGGTGAATGAATAAACTGAATTATGTGAAAAGGATAAAATTATTTAAATACACATACGAGGTGGTATCAAAAAGTTTCGAGACTGGCTCTGTTTACGAGAAATTACTTTATTTATCTACGTTTACACACTATCACCTTCAAAATTGTCCCCTTGCATATCAATACAGCGCTCCCAGCATTCTTGCCACTTCTGGAATGTGTCCTGGAAGTCTTCCTTTCAAAGCATGTCAAGCACCTTCTGCGATTCGTGCTGGATCTCCGCAACGGTGACCTTTGAGCTGGATCTTCATCTTCGGGAAGAGGGCATAGTCTGCAGGAGCCAAATCTGGTGAGTAAGGTGGGTGCAGAATGGAGATCATGTTGTTTCTGGCGAGAAACTCACGTGTGAGGAGAGCTCGGTGACAGCATGCTTTGTCGTCTTTGAGCATCCAGTTTTTTGCGCATCACAGATCTAGTCGCTTTCACCGAATGTCCTCCCTCAGACGCCTTAAAACTTGGCAGTAGAACTCGCTATTGACGGTCTGGCCCCTGAGGACGAATTCTTGATGCACAATGCTGCAAATGTCAAAAAAGACGATGAGCATGCATTTGGTCGAGCTGCGGACCTGCCTCGCCGTTTTTGGTTGTGGAGATGATGGGCTCTTCCACTGTGAAGACTGTTGCTTCATCTCAGGGTCGTACCTGTACACCCAAATTTCGTCACCAGTAATGATCCTCGCCATGAAGGATGGATCATCCACGGCATGCTGATGGAGTTCTTGGCAGACTTACACGGTGTTCCTTCTGCTCGTGGGTCAGCAGCCTGGGGACTAACTTGGCAGCAACATGGCATGCTCAAATCACACGTGAGAATTGCCTGGACTGTTCCGTATGATACACTGACAATGGCAGCAATGTTGTGGAGTGTTCTCCGACAATCCTCATGCACAAGTTGCCGAATGGCTTTGGAAGTTTACGGCGATACTGCAATAAGTCGTTCGAGGTGTTTTGAGTGGCACGCATGCATCAAGAGTTGAAGAACATCACTAGAAGATGATGAGGGATCAGGAAGACCTTCAATGAGCTCAACCCCCAAAAATGTTCTTCAGCTCTTGATGCACGCATGCCACTCAAAACACCTCGAACGACTTATTGCAGCATCGCCGTAAACTTGCTGAATCATGTCAAACGTCTCTGTGGCAGATTTGCCCAGTTTCATGCAGAATTTCACGTTTGCTCTTTGTTCTAACTTGCTGTCCATGATGAAATCGCAGATGTGGTAATGCAGGTGGTCAGAATAGCATCAGTTGCACAGCTCCTGATGTACACAGGACGATGTCTTTTGGCACACTGACTTATAAAGGTAGGTACTCCCTGTGACTGCATGTGTAGCCTTGTGCTGCCATCTGTTGGCGTGTTACAAACCTAGTCTCAAAACTTTTTGATACCACCTCGTATACAATAAGTTCAAAAATTACTGTTATTAGTATATCACTGCAAAAATTTTTCTTGTGACAATAGCATCATCAAAATACATAGGCTAACTTAATATTTTGTTTTCAGTATAACATCTTTAATTTTCTTTAGAAAATTGAAGATGCTATACTATATTGTTTTATTCAATTCTTTGTATTTCATGTAATTATCACCACTAGAGTGAATGCCTCCTAACTTGCCAATGGATATGTCAAAAAATAATTTAAGGGCTGTTAAACGTGCAATAACAATCATTACAGTACATCTCTGAAAATAAGTCCTTGACTCCTTGAAATTATGCAATTAGATAACTACTCCAAAAACCTTGAAAATATTGAGGGTAGTGAAAGTTCTGTGAAAACTATCTGATAGTTGAAGTCATGGTAATTTTAAAACTACTTTTAAAACAAAACTGAAAGAGAATTTTTCATGCAACATGTAATATGGCTTAAATCTGAAAAGTAATGCAAAATATGTATTAAGAGACTGCAATATTATAATTGAGAAATGCCTAAGAACAGGCAGCCTTTAGGAGAAGTAGAGGAACAAGAGAATTTCAGAAAGAAGCATCCATCTGTTTAATTGATGATGATTATTATTATTCGTGACACCTCATCGTGGGAGGACACCTACTATACAACTGTCTCCACCTCTACTACCAATCATCTCCATCAACCATCTACTGCCCACCACAACTAGTATTTTATGTCTGTAAATTGCGTGTGTTCTGAAGGGTCGATTTGTCTCTATGCAGGATGAAAAACCCAAGTTTCTGGGAGAAAAAACCCTGCTACCTCAGTATGAGATCGGATAAATCACCTTCGATTGAAAAAGTCCACATAAAGATTCCTCCTGTCACGACGAGAATCGAACTTAGGCCTATTCCAATCGAAGAGCGCAATGTACCGCCGTTCTTCCAATTATGCTACGGAGGCACTATTATAAGAAAGCTTTTGATTGTGTGGATCACAACAAACTTTGGATTGTAATGAGATCAATGGAATACCTGATCATCTAATTCTCTTGATAAGAGCTATATAACAACCAAGAAGCTTCAGTAAAAACAGTCTGGAGAAACAGAGTGTTTGAGTGGAAAAAGGAGTGCAGAAGGGTTATCTGTTGCTCTATCCTTTTAATATTTATTATTATTACATAACACCTCCAAGGAGTCCAAAGACTAATCAAGTCACCAATCCAGTCCACCAACCTGGTATCCAAATCCATATGATATAACTTAACAATCAACTTGTCATGTGGCACCCTTTCAAATGCCCTGGGGAAAAAAATGACAGTATATGCCTTACTTTCATCCACTGCTGTTGTTACTCTATTGTAAAAGGTAACCAGATTGCTAAATAACAAATCTATGCTGGCCTGCATAAATAATAATCTACAATTCTGTATACAAGTTCTTACCAATTTCTCCAAAATCTTAACAATTACAGAAGAAATACAAACAGGCCTATTGTTTGATACCTCCATTCTACCACCACCCTTATGCAATGGTACTATCATACTCTCTAAGAACTTGCCTCATTACAGATAAAATAGGGATTGTTGAAAGTTATGATTTACCTGGAGTCCAGAATCAGAAATGATGGTATATTGAAGATGGAATTAGAAGAAGGATAATCACAGGAAAAAAGCTATGTTAAACCTGAAAAAATTATGAAAGACAGAGGTGTGAGTAAGGCCAAGAAAGTTAGAACTGTCAAAGCAATGGTATTTCTAGTAGTGATGTATGGATGTGAAGGTTTGATTATTAAGAATCCCATGGACTGCAAGAATAACTAATAAGAAGGTTTTAGAGAGTATAAAGACAGAATGCTACTTGGAGGCAATGATGGCTAAACAGAAGTTGATGTACTTTGATCATATTATGCAAGCAGATGGATCATTGGAAAAGGCAGTTATGTTGGGGAAGACTGGGGTGAGAAGAAGAGGAAGACCACAAAAGAGTTGGATGGATAACATAAAAGAACTTACCAGCTTGAACTCACAACTGCTGAAAGAAAGCACAAGGGGCCGAGAGGGATGGAGAACCTTTTTTTGTTCATAAGAACACTAAGAGTCAAAAAAGACTGTATGGCACATAATGACAAACATTATAATACTTATTTTCTTAATAAAGAATACAAAGTGTTATGAATAGTTCCAGGATTAGTATTATTACTATTATCAGCACCATCCAGCTGCTAATTGAGATAGCTGCATTGCATCATACTCTATTAGTGTGCACCATGTTGCAATGTTTTACTTGGCTATCTATCCAATTATCATCTGTTTTCATTAGTCCATAATCATTCTCAAAAAAGATGTCACAGAGCAAATTGACTATTGGCAACAGCTGCTTATGGAGCAGAAGCGCTTTTGCATTCTTGAGTAATGAATAATTCTGATAAGATTATAAACATTGTGAAAATGATGAATATTCAGGATAACTTTGAAATGATCAGAGAATCAGCAATGAACTGATTCAGTCAGCAACAATATAAAAAGGCTCGTTATTCTAACTGAAGATTTGGAAAAAAAAGAAGTGTAAAAGTTTATCCTACATACATTACAGATGAACAAAACAGTGGCCAATAATGAGGACACATTAGGCTTCCTTTCTCCTGCACACTAAACTGTAAAGAATGCCAGCAGAAAATGAAATGTCACTTAGGACTCAAGAAGATGAGAATGCAAATTCATACATTAAATGATGCAAACCATTCTTTGGTTTTTAAAGTCACTTTCCACAAAAAATCTGTTCTAGAATGTTACTCTCAGTGGACTATTTTAAGATTATGAAATTACTGCTTGTAAGAATGAAACATGCAGGATTACAGTTTTGCAAATGTTCCTACTTCATATCAATACTCCAAAACACATGAAAACACAGTAATCATTAAGAATCTTTTGAAAACAAGGGCTGTTTCTCAAACAATTATCCACCTGATCTAGCTCTCTTTTTTTTTTCTTTTTTTTTTTTTTTGTTTACATATCTGATGCAAATCAAAAGAAAAAAATAACCAAAACAGCATGATCAGAGAATTAACTTGTATTAAAGAAGAGGAGTTTTAAAATGTGTTTTTGATATAATATGGTAATAAGATCAATATATTGCTTCAGAAGCGGTATATTTTGAAGGGAGCAATAAAGGACTAAATTAACATTTTTTGTTTTATTGAAAAGTATTGGAACTTTTCAGATATACTATTTTTTTAATAAATTTCACATCTTCCTAGCAAGCTTCTCATAAGAAGGGGCTATTCAGTGGACTATTTTAAGATTATGAAATTTTCACGTATTCCTAGGAAGCATCTCATAAGAAGCTTGCTAGGAATACGTGAAATTTATTAATAAATCGTATATCTGAAAAGTTCCAATACTGTTTCAATGAAACAAAAAATGTTAATTTAGTCCTTTATTGCTCTCTTCAAAATATACCGCTTCTGAAGCAATACATTGATCTTATTATAACATTATATCAAAACACATTTTAAAATTCCTCTACTTTAATACAAGTTAATTCTCTGATCATGCTATTTTGGTTATTTTTTCTTTTGATTTGCATCAGATATGTAAAAAAAAAAATTAAAAAAAAAATAGAGAGCTAGATCAGGTGGATAATTGTTTCAGAAACAGCCCTTGTTTTCAAAAGACTCTTAATGATTACTGTGTTTTCATGTGTTTTGGAGTATTGATATGAAGTAGGAACATTTACAAAACTGTAATCCTGTATGTTTCATTGTTATAAGTAGTAATTTCATAATCTTACATAGTCCATCTTATGTTTAAGTTTTTTGACTCCTCCCTCCTCATACATTATTTTATCTGACTGTAGTTAGATAGCTTGAATTTTTTATAAAACGTTTTATTTTTTTAAAATTTTTTTTTTAAAATGCAACAGGGGGATACCTCCAAAAAAGATAAACAGAAATAAAATAAAATTTCAAGGATGGTCCCGTTATATTTTCCTGACTTGCATTTATCAGGGATATGTTTAAATTTTTATCTTCACATATATCTGTCAGTTTTCATTATTCATTGTATAGTAAACACCATATCTACAACAGCACCATATATTTCTTTATTATTATATTGTACAATAAAGAAATCTTCACAAATTCTCAAACTGCCTTTCATTTTTTACTCCCGTACGATAAAGAGCAGTAACTTCCCTGAAAACTATACAGAATTCTAACTCTTGAAACGCTTCGCTTATGTCTTCTACCACAATGATTTTCCCGTACGCATCTAGTTTTCAGATAACTACATATGAATTTAGCTTATTTTATGTATTTCAATAATTTCATAAAATGGCTTCTCGTTTCTGTGAGAAAGTGATATATACATATACATACACACACACACACACACAGTTGCATTTCACCGAATAAATGTTAAAAGTTAATTTTGCATATCATCTTGTTTCGAATGTTACACGTAATATTCCATGAAAAACGTTTCGTTTTCAGTTCAATCTTTAGGCTCAAACATTGATGTCTAAATAATCAATTGGTAACTTATAATCACAAGCGTCAAAATACATCCCAACTGTTACGGATCTGCAGAATATAATGCAAGCGGTGCTGCAACGTATATTTATATAAGCCTATTAACCGAAAGAATCAACGAATCTCCAATAAAGTGGCAACCAAGTTGGGGTCCCTGGATTCCTGACCTCCATGGGCGACACAACGTTCCTGAAGAGACACACAAAATGCGTCACCCGTAAGAAATGGAAAAAAAGTAATTACAAAATTGTTATTACCTGGTTCCTAAAACTTGATATGGAGGTATCCTTCTCGTCATTTTTACACTCCATTATCATATAAACAACACATCTTCACTTATTTTGTATATTATGTAACGATTTGAGATCTATTCAAGTACTAACATCTATTACCGGAAGTAGAGTTTCCATTGCCCCAAACCATATCCGCTACCAGACGAATGCAAACGATATTTTTCGTAAATAAAAAATTATAGTTGCGTAGTACAAAATAATATTCCGTGGTGATGTATTTTTTCATTTATTCTGCATATAATATATATTACGTTTAATGGTTCCATGAACTTAAGAAATGACCAGAAACAAATTACGTACAATGCATTACCAAAGCGCTTTAAATTTTTGCAAGTCATGACAAAGGAACCCAGGAGTTTGGTAAATTTTTGGTTGTTTATATTTTCTATAGGAGATTCAATAGTTTTGCTGTTCCATTGAGATTTTTACCAGACATTGAAACAATAGGCACTGAGATTTGAATTATGAAATGTGTATCTGAATAATTAATATTTTGATTATTCCAATATGCATTAATAATTAATGGGTTAATATCATTTTTATGTGTTTTGGTAATTTATGTTAATAGTTTATAGTGTACTCTACGACATATTTCGGTTTATTACTGATCAGAAATTTCTTTAGATTTCTGGTAAAGTCAATAATCTGTTAGTCTTCTTTCATAGGTTTTGGGAGTTTCAAACTTGTGCCTTTTAGCTTAATTCCCATGAGCGTAATGATGAAATTGCAACTGTAAATATGATATTAGAGTTAATCTGTGATTGAAAAGCTGTTTCTTATCCTAACGTATATTCAAACCCTTTCATATTTTTACAACTTAGCATTATTGACATTAAACCTCGAAAGCAATTGTAATTCATTTGTCAGAAATGGGAAGGCGACAGATCTGTTTTAAAATGGAACAATTGCAAAATCAATATGCTAACTGCTTTAATCAATTGTTTTCTAGTGAAGGAAGCTTTTGTACATATAACTTTGTCATAATATGTGTCTATAGGCTCACAGACTAGTGAAAGGAAAATTCCTGTACACATCGCATTCTGATTCTCAAGGACACAAAACACCCAGATCTGAAAGTGATTGTGGATTTTGAGGTGAAGTGAATATTTCTACACTCTACTACTGCTTTCTGCTTTTAGTGATCGCAGTTTAGTACTGCTGAAAGTCTGGATGTAAAGGGTTTTACACAGCTTTGTAGATCAATACTGAAATGCTTTGGATATGAATCTGCAGGAGGAGTCTGATCATGCTTTGTCTTTTACTGCTACAACAAAAACAAATGAACCGTTAAGCAGGATAAAAAGAGGCTCACAGACTAGTCTTTTAACCCTCGGAGGTTTTTAATAATGCAAACAGCAACAAAATAAGCAGAAAGGTCTTTATGGAGACGGCCAGTGTTATCAGCACATAAATGTCTACTAACTGAAGCTTCTGTTCCTCGTGCATTGTGCACCCTAGTTCAGCTAAGAGATTTCTTCCATCTGTACAGAGTTCAATGATGATAGTAGGCCCGCAACTTCATCCTAATTTAATAGCACAGAAAAGGACAACAGATGGTATATCTATATTTTCTGACAGGCTTCATCAAGATCTTACAAAGAAGATGAAGGAATTGGCATCTTACAAAGAAGATGCCTATTCCTTCTACTTTGGATTAGTTGATACTCAAGCTAATCTCACTGAATCGGGGTCATGAGGAGGTAGTTAAGTATTAGTTCCTTGTTCTATACTACCAGAGATATCCACATCTGATCATATTGCTCAAAGTTTAATGCCCGACTGGAATCCCAATCTTATTGAAGAATCTCATATTTCTCCTTTTGTTGATCCATCACATCAAGATAGTATTGATTTCATGGTGATATATTCGCAGTGCCAAGAAATCATGAGGTGAATGGGCAAGAACTTCAACTACAAGCTCTGAATATCGCTCAAAAAAATTCCATGAGAGTTCATCCTTGGATCATCATTGGGAGGTGTGCTACAGATGCTACACTACCAAACCAACTTGAATCATCATCATATGAAGCGTCATAGCAGTATCAGTTATGAGTCTTCATATTGTCAGATTTCTGATAGGAATATATCTTCTGATAATTTGCACTTCGAGATAACACCATAAGGATAGAAATCGCTATTTCTTTCACTTTCAGGTTTTGAATCTATCCGGAGAAATTAGAGAAAATAACTAGACCTTCCCTCCAATTGATCTTTAGAAGAAATTAAATAGTGGTGATATAAGGGGCACGGCTATGGCGCTAGATCGTACACACAACATCTAATCTCCATAGTGATTGTAATCAGGAACTTTTGTAAGCTGTAACCTTTGTTAAAGGTTAAAACTTATGATGTTTCAACAGCGATTGAATAGTTAATAATTGGAATTTTTCAATTAACTTATTTAAGTTAAGGGATATTACATCCCATATTGTTTCATAGCCGAATAAGAAACTCAAAGAGTTTCGTGCCGAATATAGTAAATATATAAAATTCGGCGAGTCCAAGCTTAAGCAAATACCTGGATAGTGTTACAACTGACCCTTTCGGGAGTGCAACACTGAGACAACTCATGGTAAGGGTGGAGCAAGCTCAGATCACTATTCTTGATATTTCCCCATAATGTGAAAACCAGCTCCTAGGAGCTGTATTACTGTTCTACATTATGAGTGAGAGAAGGTCACTACCCAGACCGGTTTCAACCTTTATTGAGGTCTCATCGGTCAGTAGGTAGACCTAGAAATACCAAGTTTGTAGCAAACAGAACTTACAAATACCCTACTATGAGAATTTCCAAGAGGTATCTTAATAAATTATTAATTATATGAAGAACCAAAGGCTTCAATTCGGCGACATATAAACTTATTTAAGTTAAGGGATATTACATCCCATATTGTTTCATAGCCGAATAAGAAACTCAAAGAGTTTCGTGCCGAATATAGTAAATATATAAAGTTCGGCGAGTCCAAGCGTAAGCAAATACCTGGATAGTGTTACAACTGACCCTTTCGGGAGTGCAACACTGAGGCAACTCATGGTAAGGGTGGAGCAAGATCCGATCACTATTCTTGATATTTCCCCATAATGTGAAAACCAGCTCCTAGGAGCTGTATTATTGTTCTACATTATGAGTGAGAGAAGAGTTCAAGTAACGCTTTAGATTACGAAACAAATGCACTGCGATCTAACGCAGTGTCAGAATTATCATGTTCGCTCAATTGCAACTAGACTCGTCGATATTCGTTTGCACTTGTCACTTCATGTAACAAGTGAAGCTGACACTGCTAGTGGAGCAGTGTCGCTACAGATAAATTATATCCTTGCTTGCGTTATTTCTGTATGCGAAACTTTTATTATTGCTGTATGTTCGTGGTGAGGGTGAAATATTTTTGGTAAATATTATTTTATTCTGTTAAAATAACATATATTTAATTATTTATTATAGATAGAAGGCTGAATTATGACGAGTGTCACTGTTGAAAATATGAAAAGAATTATATTTTCTCAATTTTCGTTACATGAAAAATTATCGTTACACCAAACAAATGCACTGCGATCTAACGCAGTGTCGGAATTACGTTCGGCCAATTGAAGCTAGACTCGCTGATATTCGTTTGCATTTGTCCCTGCACATAACAAATGAATCCGACACTGTTCGTGGAGCAGTGTCGCTACAGATAAATTGTATTCTTGCGCGGTTATTTCTGTGTACAAACCTTTTATTATTGGTGTGTGTTTTCGTATTGAGGGTGAAATGTATTTTTAATAAAGCAATTTTTTAATATGTAAATTTACTTATTAATGAATTAGTTACTGATTCGGAAAAATGAATTATTTTTCTTATTTTGCATATGTAGCACCACCACTTAAAATTTTCGTCGGCCGCCACTGCTCTTGGACCTCCTCACATATGCGGTTTGCCATAGTTTTCACAAGGTGTTGGATTAGATCTACACCTACAGCACACTATGTATTTACCAGACAGTCCTTTATCTGGGTCAAATTTGGTTTAAGAGGGCGCTGTTCCAGATCTGTTTTTCTAATATATTTCATACATTATCAATTGGTTCAGTTCTAGGCTTTGCGGTGACCAGTGGAGAAGTTGCAAGTCACTGTCATGCTCATTGAACCACTGCTGAACAATTCTTGTGCGATGGACAGTAGCATTGTAATCCATAAAACAGCTGTCATCTGCTGGATAAAAAAAATCAATATTGCATGATGGATTTGATTGTCAACAATGTTCAGATATTCCTTGCAGGATGCCAGGGAATAGCACGGTGTTCTTGACAGCACTGTAGATGAACTTCCGGATCTTCGCAGAAATCAGTGGTTTCTGTATAGCTATGCGAATACCAATACCGATCCTCTTCAATTCCCTGGGCATAGTTCGGTGAGATATGTACCGAGAGCAGTCTTCATTAAATGTTTCGGTCAGTTGCTGCACACAAGAAGTTCTTAGGCAACGGTGATCTCGTTCTTGAGAGACTATATTAGGGCCACAGTTACGCCTCTTAAACTGAAAAAATAACCCTCTATGAGGGTTATTTTTCCACTTATTAAACACTCGGGTTATCTCACCTTTTGAGAAACCAGGTCACTTTGGGTGCCCGTCTGACTCTATCCAGACACACACCCACAATAAGCTCTTTATCGACCTCCAAAACATTCTTTGTTTTTCCCATGTGATCAACACTATTTATGATTACTGACCAGCAGCATTCTTAAATAGTTGCCTAGAACACGTGGTGATGCACTTTGGCAGTAATTTGCATATACCCTGCGTAAATGACATTTATGTACATTAGAAAGGTTTTTTAATTCAGTGGCCTGTATGCGTGTATATATGGGATAAAGTTGCGAATAAAGGGCTGTTTACTGCTTAGTGAAGGTTAAGGAGAGATATCATTGGTACAACAGAATAATAATAATGATATATATATATATATATATATATATATTTCAACACTTTATTATGTCTTGCATACATATAATAATTACATTATAAAATTATAGAAATTACATACATATAATAATAAGAATAGTATTTTTTTTTAAATTCAATGATTTTTATTATTAAAATTATGATTGCATATTATGCATTTACAAAGCATGTTGTTCTAGTTTTTTTTTTTAACAATGAATTTCATACACTTTTTCCTTCTTTTGTATAATGTGTTAATAATAGTTACTATAGATGATAATTTATATAATCTTATTCAATTGCAAATGATAGTTTGCAATTGAATAAGATTACATCTTTAAAACAGCATTTATAGTATAACAATATGTTATATTTTACAAATTTTGCTTTTAATGTATTTTTATAATAATTTTTTTTACTCTTTAATTCCTATATCTTTTATTATTATGTTATTATTATTCTAAGAAACCTTTACATCAAAGGATTAATTAATTAAGTAATAATAATAATAATTATTATAATTATTATTTATTTAACAGCATTTTATAGAATAACAATAAGTTACATATATTTTACAATTTTTGCTTTTAAGCACTGTAACTATAGCACATCAATGTAATAAATAATTTTTTTGTTTTGTGTTTTCTGTTGATCTCGGTTGAGATGTAATGTTTCTATGTTTCTGCTTGCATCCTCGAAGCTTTTTAATAAGTTTATCTGAGGATGACACCGGTTAGATATATTTATATATATATATATTATTGATTTGATTGCTGTGTTGGAAGTAGGCTGATATTTGGGAGGTCAAATGAATGATCTGAAAGGTCTGATCAAAGTGAAATTGCGGATATATTCTGGTGTTATTGCATCTGTCTTGGTGGTTCACATTCATTTTTATAGTGGTCTTCTTTTTGAACTAATTGGGAGACTTTTTTTTCACTGTGGCAGCCTTTCTATGTTTTCTGAGCTTTTAATTTGTATAGGCTTTGAAGTTTGTGACTTCCTCAAGAATATCTTGGCATCTCTGATCCACAAAATTTTTTTCTGTTTTTGCTTGGTACAACAGATTCTGGTTGAATGATTAAATATTCGGACAGGAAGATTGGTGTATTGTCTTTCAATGAGTTCAGGTCCTTGGCAACTGTTTTTTTCTGTCTGCTGGCTTTTATGAGATTGTGGACTTGCTTGTAAGACGCACTATGACTGGTGCAAGTTGTGGCAAGGCTTGTTTTTTGCTCTTCCTAGGAATCCGATTTACAGTCTGAATGTCGTTAAGCTGTAGGAGGATATCAATTGCATGGCCTAATTTTAAATTACGTCTCTGAGGTTTCCTGTAGGTGCAGTTTCAGGAAGACCGTTTATGACAAGATCTTCTTTATGTTGTTGCTGATTTAAACGTTCGTATTGTAGTTTTAGAGAATGAAGTTCTTGGCAGAGTTCGGATGTCTCTTTCATCAAATTGTGTTGATGAAAGAGACATGTCATTTAGTGCGTTAATGTTGATTTTAATGTCTTTTACCGTTCGCAACACTTCTATCACTGCTAAATTATTATGTTTGACCAAATCTTCATATTCGCTAGATTTTTTTGTTATTTATTCGTTCTGTTTGTCAAAGAGTTCTTGCACAAGATCTACTAAGCAGACTTTTATAGTCTCTGGACCGTTTTCTATTAGCAGGGGCATGCCAGTAGTGCCCAGCGCCTGTGTGCAAAACTTTAGATGGCGCCCCTATATCCCCCCCACCAATAAAAAATCACTTTATAAAAACGTATCAGCGAGCAAAAATGAAATACGAAATATATTAATTATAAGTTTATTGAACAAAAAGCACAAATTACAAAAAAAAGTATATAAAACAATAAATATACAAGAAGGGTACAAAAACAACAAAAATAATTTGGAAAAAAATAAAGTAAATAAATAATAAATAAATAAATAATAGTAACTTACAAGTATATAAAATAGGAACATATTAAACGTTATTGGGTAAAGAAATAGTTAAATAAACATTTAATCACAAAGAAAAATCACTTAGTGAATTGAACTTTTCTAGTTTTCATTAATGAAAATTCTCGAATAATATCATGTATATTAAGTTGATCCAAAATATCTGACTCTATTGATATAATGGCAAGATTTGAAAGTCTGTCTTGTACCATTGTGGATTGCAAGTGGTTTTTAATAATTTTAAGTTTAGAAAAGGACCGTTCCGCAGCTGCTACAGATACCGGTAATGACAAAAGAATCCGAAGAGCAATTATAAAGTTTGGATAAACTGTGATTAAGTCGTTTGAATAAATATACTGAATTATCTGATATATATCGTTCTTAAAATTAGAAATAAACGGTTGACAGTGTAAAATTTCTTCGCATAAATCGTCTGCGTCAATGTCTGAATGATTCTCATGTGTTAATTTTTGTTGTAACTTTTTACAAAAAGATAATAAATAGTCTTTATTTTGTGAAGTACTTAACAAATACAAAAACTGAAATGAATTCATGTGTTCTTTTAAAAAAGTAAATCTTTCCTGCAAAGATTTTAATGTTTGATCCATTATGCAGAGAAAAAAAATTACTTTAAATGAAATTTCAGGATCTACTATATTTTCATTTTCGTAATCAAATTGTGTTGTTTTTTTTGTGTCACCTTAGTGGTCTACTACTACAAAATAGAAATTCTGTGTCAAATTTTTCTGCAATTAATTTTGAACTTTTTACAATTTCTTTGAAAGTTTCATCAAAGTTTTAAATGATTAAAACTTTCAAAGTTTTAATAATTTAAAAAATGATTTAGATCATTCAATGCATCTAAAGCAAGTTGAAGATTCATAGATGAAGACTGCAGTATTTTGATGACAAAATTCATTTTATTTAAAATATCATACCAAAGTTTTGGCGCCTTTACTATCCTGGTGCCTCTGTGCATCGCACACATTGCACATATGGCCAGCCCGCCCCTGTCTATTAGTATATTTATAGAGTTGAAATTATAGGACTCACCTGCATTTTTTTGTCTGTTCAGTTCGCCATCTGATTTTGCCTCTGGTATAATCGGCTGGGTCGTAGGTGGCTGCCTTAGGTGCGTTTCTTTGTTCTTCCTGCAGAGTAGGCATTTCCATTCCTCACGTGTTGTATTGGATTTGCGTTTTCAGGTTGTTTCTGAAAAGCCGGCACATTTTAAGTGTAGAATCCTACTGGATTTCGTACAGGTTATATTATTTAAATCGGTCGATAAATCCTCCAGACATTTGATACATTTCATGACTCACCTTTTTTCCCTTGAGCTACGGTGGCGTGATTGTAAAGATGACGACGTCCTTTTTTCTTCACTCGTTGTTGACCGCGGTCCTCTCTGTTCACTTTTCCACACTTCAAAATTTGGTTTCTTCTTAGCCGATTTCGGCGAATTTTATATCACTGTCTTCGGCGTGACAAGTAGAGTTACTTGGGAACACTTTCAAATTAAAAACAGGAATTAGAGCCACTTTAAAACTATAAAAGATGGGAGCAGGGATATCACCGTGCTCCCGTTCGTATGCCTACACAGCATATTAACATTACATTACATAACATAACAACATTAATAATAATAATAATAATAATAATTTTTTTCTCTCTTTTTTATTGATTTCGCAGATATTTACATATATACAATGATCATCTTGAGTAACATTCAGTATATTATTTTACATGGTTCAGCACTAAGTGCTACATATAATTAGATTTCAATAATAATGATGATAACATAGTTTTTTGCTATTTTTTTAAAATAACAATCATAGTAATAATTTACAGTTATATAGTTCAGAGTTACACAAGTTAGATAATATTACATGTTGTAGTTTACTATTTTTTTTTTCAAAGTTTGAGAAAGTGTGATTATACAACAGTATTTATACATATGCAATTAATATATTATATCACCTAATTCTCACAAACATACAATGTAAACTCATTATTTACTTAAATATAAAGAGCCAACAGGCTTCATTTCGGCGATATATAAACATTAATTAAATTATTTTATTAAATTACCAAGAATAGCGATCAGAATTTTCCCCACCTTTGCAACGAGTTGCCTGTGTTTATACTACGTTCTAGGACTACTTGCATTTAGCTCACGCTAGTATTCGCCGATACTTTTATAGTTTTTTATACTATATTCGGCATGAAACTCTCTGATTCCAATAATTGAGTTTCTTATTCGGTTTTAAAACAATGTGGGATCTAATATCCCCTTAATTTAATTAATACTCATTATTTACATAATTTTAATAATAAGAATAATTTATTACATTATTTTTTCATGTTACATAGTAATAATATATTAATGATATTATCACATAATAATCAGTATCTTCTTTATTGTTATATACTTTACTGACTGTTTAGTTATATAATCTTCATTTTTTGATTATATGGATTACGTGTAGATGAGTGAGGCGTTTAATCCCACCTATTTCGAAGCTTGGGTTAGCTTTTATGAAGAGAATGGGATTTAGCCTTCACTATTTATGTTGTTGTTACTGTTTATGCACGGGATGTAGGCATTGGATGCTGGTGATTTGTGATGTATATATTAGTGTTAATGGTATATTAACTTTGTTGGTATATTTTCCAGAGTTCGCTTTTTAATGATCTGTAGTTATCTATGTGTTTTAAATTTCTTGGTAGATTTTTGAGTTGCGTGGGTATCTGATGTATCAAAAGAACCGTATAATAATAATAATAATAATAATAATAATAATAATAATAATAATAATAATAATAATAATAATAATAATAATAATAATAATAATTGGTCCGTGAAGTTGAAAGGTTACAGTTAGTAACAGTGAGATGGCGACAGTTGCTTGCTATAAGCTTTCTCCTGGAAGCCAGTTAAAAGTACTGATCATCTTGAAAGATGCATGATGGAGAAACGATGGAAATTGACTGTCTACTAGACTCCAACAGTTACATAGGATTAAATGGCCTCGACTACTGTCTTCGGGCAATAAATGATATGAGAGAAGTTATTTTTACTTATTGTTTTAAGACTTTAAAATAAAAAAAAAAACTGCACAAAATTTATGTATACATTTGGCAAACAACTCTTTTATTTAAAATTAGTTATGAGAAAGGAATTCAAGTGGTTGAAAGCATTTCTATGCAGCTGATTACTAGGAAATAGGATGCCATTATGGACAGTATAAAACGTTATTAGAGTATTATTGCTGTGAGATATTACCTCTTTACTTATTGAGAAACTTCGACAATCTTGTTTTGATCTCTTGTTTTTTTAATCATTGTCTTCATGTATATATTTGTTATGAATTATACTATTTATTTATAATTTTTCTTTTGTAATTTATTTCTTTTTTATTGTTTATTGTTTCCTTAATAGTTTATATGATGGTGTTTTTCAACGAACTGCATAAAAAACATCACACTGTTTTTGTGGTATGGTGGTGTTTTCTTTCTTCTTCAATTTATGAAACCAGTATATACGAGTATTGTACGTTATGTTTATCCAATTAGTCGCTCTTGTAACATTTGTAAGCAGATGTTTGCTGGCTGCGCTACAAATTACATTTTATACGTTAAGACTCACTCTAACACTCTTTAGGTAATAAAGTTGCCATCTTTAATATTTATTACCAGAAGGAACCCTTCTTATGCATTAGTAGAATTGTTTTCAAAATTCTATTCCTAGTATGCAGGCAGCGACAATTCCTTTTTAAGTTTTCACAAACTTTGTAAAGGTCAAATTATCTGAATGGTGTATCTATGATGTCAGAAACTCCAACAATAAAGGAGACTAAGATCACCTTAATTAGCCCAATGAAATTGCTGCTTAGCAATTTAAGAAAGGTGTTCAGGAATTATTAAAAGCTCTAAAAATCTCTTGAAGGGGGTTTTAACTTGATAACGGAACTGGAAACAGCAGCTGCAGTTATGGCATTTTTGGTGAATTTACGATATGTTTGCAGCTGTCAAGCAACATATAAGGACAATTCAATAGATAAGACAAACAGGTGGATGCTTCGAATACCTACTTGAAAACGTCGCCGATATCTTAAATTTAGACGATTTTAATACGTTTTGCAGAAATGCAAAATTTAAATCACATTCCTTGTATTTTTCAATGAAATTTTCACTATTTTTGTATTCCTCCAACGTCTTTTATTTCTCAAAGCGATAGACGAGGCCACTTAGCTGTAACGTTTTGAAGATGTGCAGCTAAGAGTTTACCTTCAGCCAATCACAGAACAGCTGGTTCAGGACTCATGTGATACTAATTGACACTTGTGGAGTAGAGTATCAAACAACTGCACATGTCTAACGTCTTTTATACCCTATAGGAAGTAGGTGAGGCAGTTTTTAGCCCTATCTAGCCTTTTGGAGATTCAGAGAGTTCTTCAGTTCCCACAGGTAGCCATTCAAAGATAAGACTATCACTAGTTATAAACGCATTCAATGAAGAGTTGGCAGACCTTCCCAGCTACCTCATGGTTCCTAACCTAATATAGGATATTAATGTCTGAAATAGTGTGGGTTCTATGGCCTATTTCATTTTAAGTTTACAGGAAGAAAGACTCAAGTTTCCTGGAGAAAATTCCCACTTGCACGTTCTAGAGTTCAACTAACTCCCGGTTTTAAAAAGGCTTTGAAAAAGTTCTTTCTAATCGGTAACTGGAATCGAACTAAGAATGGTCTTTCTTTGGAATGTCTAGCACTATGGATTTTCTAAAATTATAATACGATCCTGACACGACCGTCAAGCAGGTGTGCAAGTTGCATGCTGCACAAAGGCACCATAAAAGGAAGGGGGGGGGAATTAAGTTCTAAAAATGAATTCTTCATTCCAAACATCAACATATATTCGTTTACAGATTTGACTTCTTCCGAAAGAAGTGTATATCAATTCAGAGAAGCCGTACATATTGCACACAACCAACAAGAACACACACAATTAGGAGACTAAAATACATTATAACCAATAATTTATGAAACTAGTATTGCTTCATAGGATATTAATAAGATGAGAGTACGTCACCGTAAGATGGTGCCTTACTACCCTTATGGGACTCACAGTCGTTGTATCATCATAGACTACTTAAAGTAACCTTCTCTGCTGTTTAGGTATTTCGGGAACCGAATTTACTTTATGTCCTGCTCTCTCTTTAAGGACTAGAATACGCCTATTTTCTTTCCTATTTGAACTTTCTCTGGCACATTAATATAAAGACCTCAATCTTAAAATTCTCATTTTGAAATCTGATCACATTTCTCTCCTTTAAATTACTACCATTCAAAAAGTTTATGTTCAATGTTGAATACTAAAGCTATTCTTTCCTTTTTCCATAATCATTATTGCCTGAATATTAAATATTATAGTTATTATTTAGAGATATTTTGCCTACCTTCTTCTTCGTCTCGTTAACAACAATTATATCTACATGGTTTTTTTTCTGCTAGTTTCACCTAATTTTAAGTTGACGTTTCTACTATTCATGATACTGTTTTCAGTTCTGTTGGATTTGACGGTGTTCTAGTAGCTTATGTTTCACTGATGATATGGTTTCTGACAAAAGTATTGTCTTATTTAACAGGCATTGCCCTGGGCTGCATAATGTTCGATCAACTAGTACCATCATATTACTCTATGGTTTAAACTTAAACAATACCAAATACAATTTGTTCGGCTAAGTGCAAAATTTCCAGCTCATCCTCCTTTCTTTATTTTCCCAGTGTATATCTAGAAGAAAGTGTACTACCGGAAGGTGAGTATTTGGATACTGGATCAAAACCTTTATTCTAGTCTTCGCATTTCTTAGAAGGTAGGTATGTGGAAATCATATAGAGTGAAAAAATGCTGAAATGCTTGCAGTTCTATGGCGAAACATACTAGAAATAGGGTAGCCAACTTTAGAAATTCACAAACCAGGGTATCATTTTCTAACGTTCTCTTATATCCGTGTGGTGGGGGATAAATAAAATAAAATAAATTGGCTAACGCCTTTTATGTCTATGTTTTTAAGTGGTAAATATTATTCACCATATAAAGACATTCACAAATATTCACGTCATAGCAGTATTGTAACAGATAGTCTGTTGGTTGTAGAGCGGAGATTCTCTAATCAGGGTCGGTTTGGGTATGCAGAATTGCTGCCGAAATAATGATGACTGTAAGGTAAGGCCAACCAAGTATATTATGTCTGTTAATTTCGTTCGTTCTGGATGGTTTGCTTGTTTTAAGAATGAAAAACTTTCCAAACAGGCTAAGAATAACCATTAATGTACTGCTCATGTAGGGTGCGATTATAGTATACTGACAAAGCCAGGTTCATATTTATCGAGATTTATGATCCATATGTGCAATCACGTGCATAGTTCATCGACAAAGAACGTATTAGCAAAAGGCTTCGGCTTCACTATCAGAGGAATACTTCAGTAGCAACAGACAAGATCAAACTCTATATGATGATTTTATTAAAGAATGTCAAATTATGGATCACATTAGATGTAGTGAAGTTTGAAAAACAACACCAGCATAATTGTCAGATAAGTCGCTACCGGGACTACAATTGTTACATCAAAAGGAGTAGCCACTGAAGAAAACAGTGCAGAGAAGAGCTGTTGATTTGATATACGTTTAAAGCTCGGCTGTGAGATGCTAACCATCATTTGCCTTTTATTATTTGTCTTATAACTTTTCTGTTAGGAATTTTCCTAAGTGAGGAAGTCTTCCTAAGAAGTAAAACAGTCAGATTTATTAATAGTAGACCCATTAATTACCAGATTTTCATACATAAAACTGAAACAAACAAACAAAAAAAATTGCATGGGGAAAAAATGACGTTGACTTTGATTGCTACCAATTATATATTTGGTAAACCAAAGATATAATTGGTAGCAATTAAAAAATTGAAAGCAAACAAAGTTTGTGCCTGAAGTATTTTCAGGACTGGGGCAACTCGTGGCAAAGGTGATATAGGTTCTCATCACTTGTCTTAGTATTTCATAATGCACAGCACATATCCTTGCGGACATGTATAATGCTATGCATTAAGGGAAAGATCACTACTCAGACCGGTTTCAACCTTTATTGAGGTCTCATCAGTGGGAGTCAGACCTAGAGGTGGTGACACTAAGGTGGAAGTAATGGAGAAGTCTTATTTCCATATGCCAGTTGCCACTTCAGGCGCAAATTTTGTTTGCTTACATTTGGATAAAGGATTAAACCAAATATATAATTGATAGCATAGCCAAGTGAAAATACTTCCATCAATTCATCTCTAATCCAAAGAATTTTAATAATGAGGTGTGACACCTTTTGGCAACTGGCATATGGAAATATGACTTCTCCATTACTGCCACCTTAATATCATCATCCCTAGGTCTGGCTCCCACTGATGAGACCTCAATAAAGGTCGAAACCGATCTGGGTAGTGACCTTTCCCTTAATGCATAGCATTATACATGTCCGCAAGGATATGTGCTTCTTTATGGGATACTAAGGCAAGTGACGAGAAGTTATGCCACTTTTGCCACGAGTTGCCCCAGTCCTGAAAATACTTCAGGTGCAAACTTTGTTTGCTTTACACTTGGATAAAGGATTAAACCAAATATATAATTGGTGGCATAGCCAAGTTAAAAAACTTCCATCGACCTTGATTGCTGTTGCGTCGATTACGAACAAGCCGTTGAGTCGTTTAATAGTGAAAACTTATTTCCAAACTTATAAAATGAAGATATAGATTAAAATATATGCAAAATTCTAAATGTATATTACCAGAACATCAGAACTATCGTATAATATGGCGATATCAATAAACAGTTGTTAACCATGAAGAGAAGTATGATACAAACCTGTCCGCTTTCGCTCATGATGAAAGAATCACGATCCAAAAGAAGACTATGATTAAATTAGTCCCTGCAAATATTAAACTTCTTAGGGTTTATGATTTTTAAGCGCTTGTAGTGCAATCGGAAGAACGACGGTACATTGCGCCCTTCGATTGGAATAGGCCTAAGTTCGATTCTCGTCGCGACGAGAGGAATCTTTATCTGGACGATTTCAATCGAAGGTGAGTTAGCAGATCTCATACGGATGTAGCAGGGTATTTTCTCCCCGAAACTCGGGTTTTTCATCCCGCATACAGACAAATCGGCCCTTCAGAACACACGCAATTTACAGACATAGAATACCAATTGTGGTGGAGGTAGGCGGTAGATGGCGTTGATGGAGATGATTCGTAGTAGTGGTTGAGACAGTTGTATCAGTTGAGAAAGTTGTAGGTGTCCTCCCGCGATGAGTCCTCCGACTCCTTGGAGGTGTCAGGAATAATAATAATGATAATGATGAGAAATCTTGCACGAAATAAGATAAGATGGAAAATCAGCAGCTACGGGAGATTTTATCTACCTTGGGAAATTAGATAAAATTCAAGGGAAAAAAAATCTATAAAAATGAACAAGTGAGCTTTTTTTTTTTTTTTTTAATTTTCATTATGGAGCTCCTTACTATAAACCACTTTTTTTTTTTTACTACATTTACCTTAAAATATTAATGGAAAAAAAAGCTTGCGTGTTCATTTTTATAATTAAATCTAATATCTATTAAATCTAATAAAATAATATCTCTTGTATGGTATAGAAAGTGCTGCCATCTAATGAACTTATATTGAACTAAAGATTTTAATCCACACTTGTCTTAGATATGAAACGCAGGCATTGCAGGGGGGGTGGGTGATAATCAGGAATGTAGGATACAGACTACGCTAATGTCTTTCAATTGTCAGCCCTACGTTTTATTTTTGTTTGTTTGTTTGTTGCACTAACTCGCTATTTTTCTGTTATTTATTTCAACAGCTCTATCTTAAATTTCGTACCAAAGTTCTATCTCAAGTAAAGGAGCAGCATTATAGAAGCTTAGACTTAGCATGATTTTTTTAATTTGTATATCAGTGACATATGAAAAGATTTAAGAGGGGATATTCAGCTGTTTGCTGATGATGCAAAACTGGGGAGAGGAAGATAAGAAAGTTATATTATCCCTGTTTATAAGGCTATGATTCGGCCACATCTTGACTGCTGCACATAGATTTAAGTCACCTGGGTTCTTTGGTTACTAGGAGGTATAAAGAATATTCTCAGATGAGTGACCAAGATGGTGATAGGTCTGTGGGTTACAAAGTTTAGTTAATAGGCTGGAAAGAGGAGATATAATAGAAACTTTTAAGATATTAAGGGGTCTTATAAAATTGATGCAAAGTGAAATTTTTCAATATATGACAAATAGTTAGAGAACTAGGGACCATCTGTGGAAGTTGTGTAACAGATTGGTTAGTAGGGGCGTGTGGACCAGATATTTTGCATGGAGAGTGGTGAGTCAGTGGAATGTATTGCCTGGATTGGTTGTGAGTTCCCTGACGGTGAATGGATTGAAGGAGAGGTATGATAGGATTTGTGTATATAATGGTTAATTTGGGTCTCCCACGATGCTGTAAAATAATAATAATAATAATAATAATAATAATAATAATAATAATAATAATAATAATAATAATAATAATAAAAGATCAAATAAACCAGCATTTAAGAGGGCAACCATTGTTCATTTGATAAGTAGCATCGTTTTGAGATATGAAGATCTGATGAAATGCAATCCGATAAAATGGATGAAAATACTTATAACATCATAGTATTTTCATCCATTTCATCGGATTGCATTTCATGCGATCTTCACATCTCAAAACGATGCTACTTATCAATATATACTACCATATCGCACTTCAATACTACCATATCGCACTTCTTTATACGAAATGTATAGAATGAATAGATTACTACCATACATTTTGTATAAAGAAGCGCAATATGGTAGCATACGCGATATGGTAGCACTTATAACGGAGTTATAACGTTATAACTCCGTTATAAGTGCGTTCAATCCAGTAAAGCCTTTTATTCCCGGCATAGAGAGTAGGCGAAGACGTTTTAGTCCTATCTAACTTCTGGAGCCTGAGGCTAAACCAAAGTTTATCAATAGTCAATCAGAGATAGCTGACCCAAGACAACCTCGAATTTTAAATGGCATTCAGTGAAGAGACAGCAGACAAGTGCCATCACCCAGTGTCCATTAACCATAATAGTATATTATTGTCTGAAATAATTTGGGTTCTAAGGTCGATTTTCTTGAGTTTACGGGACGAAAAACGAAACCTTATTTTGCGGGAGAATAAACCCACTTGCCTATGTCTGAGATCGAATATCTTAGGAACTGGTAGAAGAAAGAGTTAGAAAAAATCCCTCTATTCAGCAACTAAATTTGAACGACTAAGAACTGCTTTCTTTGGGCAGCCTAGCTCTATGGATGTAAGTATCACTTCTGAAGTGTTACACAGGCTTTAGAGCGATATTGTTTTTTTTTTTATCATCATCAGATCTCCATGGGGAAGAATACTCCATTGAGATCTGATAGTCCCACTCTAACACACACACACACACACACACAGCTCATCATACCTTGCAAATGGATCCCAACTACCCACCACTCTCCACACACATTAAATACTCTTCCACTTGCTCATGGTGTCCAGGGATGGTCACTTGTTTCTCCCTGTTTCTGGAAATTAATTGAAAAATCTTATCTATATTGACTGTTAATTACTCCTTACCAACTTATATGTTTAAATCATATTTCCCTTTTTCTATCCACTGGTCTATGAAAATTTTCATTCTGTCAATCTGTCTTCATTCTTGACATTCCAGAGACCTGAAACCACCTAAGTGAGTCATCTCTATGCCTTCTCCAACATGTCTTCATCCTTTTGAAAACCAGGCGACTAATCTGTGTGTTCAGTAATCCATATTCGGTATGATTATAGCCTCATACGATATTATAACCATAACATCCATAGTTCTACATGTCAGCATTCTCTGCATCACTGCCATAATCCACTGTGCTGCTTCACAATTTTTAGCAAAATATTGCTGAAATTTCAGGTCCGTATCTACCATCATCCCCAGATCTTTCATCTCCTGCACCTCTTCTAAGATATCCCACCAATGGTATACAATGCATCCCAAATTTTAAAAACTCACATTTTGCTACATTGAACTAATCTCACTCACTTGCCATTCATCCAGTCTATTCAAGTTTTCTTGCAAGGCAACATCATCCATATTACTCCCCATAGCTCTTGTCACCTGCGCATCATCTGTAAACAACTGTACGCCGCCAATGCCGTTCAAGCCTTCCCAATATCATGTATATGCAAAAAATTAAACCACCACGGCCCAAAACATGCCTCTGGAGGAGGCACTCCACAAAACTTATTGATACCTATCAGCAGTGCTTTTGGGATGGTACGCAACCGTACATCGTACTGGCATATTTATTAACAGTGACAAGTCGTGATACATGGTTCAGTATCGTTTTAATTTTCAAATTTACCTGCTAGCAATGAATGCGCACAGTCACCTAGTGCTTTGCAAAACAAGCACTGCCTGTCAGACAGCCAATCTCCAATCCAACACACTAATCTACTATCCAACTCAATCTTTTCCACTTTTAATTACCAGCTTGTCAAGTGTGCAATATATCAATTGCCTCTGCAACATCTAAATATACTACTGTCTATGCATCTCTCTTGTCCAATGTATTTGTCTCCTTGTTATAATAAGTAAGCATATTACTAAATTACGATATTCCTTTAGCAAGCCCACGCTGTCCATCAAAGAGAATCCTGCTGCTGTCAACCTAATTCTGAATTGCGGTCTTTACTAGCTTGACCATAACCACAAACCCTGACAAACAGATTGGCTTATAATTCGAAGCCTTATTCTTATGACCCCCTGTCCCTTTATGAAGCAGAAGAATTTTGCCATCTTTCTACTCTTGGAACTTGGGCCAAAGACTCATGTTAAAAAGGTACGTTAAAACTGTTGTTAACTGCTTTGAACATTCCCTAAATACATGTGGATACACCATCAAGACTTACAGCTTTATATCCCATTCAACATCTGGAATCTCAGTTGGCCATGTAACAACCACCACAGGGAATATGCTTACATTTTTCTACAAGCATCTTGTTTGGTGGTTCTCTCATATAGGATAATTAAAAACACCCACCATGGAAAAATAAGTTATTATCCTATTCCTTCAGCCATATGGCTGGTGGGAGCAACTATATCTACCACACTAGGGAGACCTTGCCGTAGTATGAATTTTATGACTGTAACCGTATGTGACCGGATCAGTTTGCCTGTTTTGAGAAAAAACTCGAGTTACCTGTGAAAACCTCCATCTCCGCATGAGACCGGTTAACACACCTTTAGTCAAAAGAGACCAGATAAAGGTTCCTCACGTCACTGACGGGAATCGAACCCAGGTCTTTCCGACCAAAGGACTTCGTCTATACTGACTGAACTACGGAGGCTCCGATAAATAAGTTAAGCACAAACATTCATTCAGAGGTCTAATGCGAAGTACGAGCTTCTTTTTTTGCAAAGTAAGGATACGATCGCGGTTATTATG
This sequence comes from Typopeltis vanoorti, assembly GCF_054136105.1. NCBI lineage: Eukaryota > Metazoa > Arthropoda > Arachnida > Uropygi > Thelyphonidae > Typopeltis > Typopeltis vanoorti. The sequence goes on along the minus strand of NC_143564.1, from coordinate 86,680,082 downwards.
ATTGAAAGGGTTTTAAACACTTCTCCGTTTCAAAAGGAAATATATTATATTATATAGGAGCATTTTTCTTCTTATAATACACACACAACATAGATCAATTAGTAACAAGCTTTCCGAATTAATCTTCGCAATCATGTCTGTTTCCTCATCTCCTTATTCACACACTCCTCATAGAGCTTGACCCCTTGTTTTCCCTCTATCTTCCCCATTATATGCAAAACCCCTCCACATTAATCTGGTAATAACCACTTATCAACTTTTGTCTCAATCATACCCCTCCCTACCCGCATCCCATCTTCCAGTCTCTGCAAACTGTTTTCTCAATCTGTCTTCATGCTTAACATTTCAGAAATTAGAAATCATCTTAGTGAATCGTTTTTGGATCCTTTCCAACACATCTTCACCTGACTAAAAACCATTTGATCAAATCCGTGCACAGCAATCCATACGTGGCCTGATAAAAACCTTATGCAATGGAACCGTAACATCCTTATTTCTGCACGTCAGTGCCCTCTGCATCATTCCCATAATCCGCTGGTTTATCACAAGTTTAGCAATATGCTCCCGGAATTTTAGGTCTTTGTCTGCAATCGCTCCCAGATCTCTCATCTTTTCTAGTTTCTTGTTAATTCGGATTGGATAACTGGGAGGGCCAATCCATTAAGATTAAACATCCTTGCATTATACTACTAGAAGTGTCGCTTACGTGGATGTTAAATGTGAATAAGAAAGAGTTAGCAAGGATGTTCGGGTAGCCATTCAACCTTTGCTCTACTAGGATGAAGGAACTATTCTTTTTGTATCCATTCTACTAATGTATTTATATTTCATTCTGATCCCCTTTTTTTAAATTCAGTTTGTTCATAGGCTGTAATGGTATTCTTGAAAATCCTTTAATTTTTTATTTTATCAAATTCTGTTTTTTTTTATAATTTTTCTTAGCGTTTTCATTTCGTATGTAGTATTTATCTGTTGCACTTTCGATATTTAATCTTGGTTCACACTAATAAATTAATACTGACAGGAGTCCTGATTTATATATATTCTTATTTTTGGTTCTTTTTTTCGCATTTTTACTTTCCTGTATAGTTTTACACTATGCAGTAAGAATAAGGGGGGGTAAGGGATAATTTCTTTACTCGGACTTATTCCAGGGTAAAGATATTTGCAATACATCTCTAATACAGAGACTTGGGCTCTTCTTTACCAAGACCGTACTGCGTGGCGAAGAGTCACATCCTTCCAGAGGTGCCCCCGTTTTCACAGAACAGTGCAGATCTAGACTGGAAAGTTGAAAAATATTCCAGAGGAAGGCAATGGCAAACCACCTCTGTACCTTGCCAAGAACATTCTATGAACATCCCAAAAATGAGAAAGTACAATATGGTGCTGTATAGTAAGATCCCCGGGCCTGAAGGCATCCAACATGCAACTGGGGAAGAACAGAGGGCTTCCACAAGTAGAACTAGTTTTTATGATGCGTCCAGGTCAAAATCAGAAGGAAGCTTGGTCACGGATGTTGCTGGTTGGAAAAGGGAGGCTCTCTGTTTCACAAGAAACCACAGGATTGGTACTTGGAATGTTAGAAGTATGAACCAAAGTAAGCTGGAAATCATAAAGATTGAAATGGAGCGCAAGAAGCTGGATATATATCGGGAATAAGTGAATTTAGATGGAAAGGAATGGGCCATTTTCAGTCAGGGGACTATATGGTGTATTACTCAGGACATGAGACAAGTCATAAAAATAGAGTACATTTCTTACTCAGGAAAAAGATGGCTAGGTATATATTAGCTTATAATCCAGTGAGTGGGAGAATGATTTCTCTCAGAGTGAGTGGACATCCAATGAATATGACCATCATTCAGGTTTATGCACCAACTACAGAGGCACCAGAAGAAGAAATTCAAGAATTTTATGGTAAGTTACGAGAAGTGATAGATGCAACATCAAAGCGCGATTTATGGCTACTAATCGGAGATTGGAATGCAAAAGTGGGAGAGACTGAGGAACAAGGAATAACAGGTCGTTTTGGTTCAGGTATTCGTAACTGCAGGGAAGAGACTAGTTGAGTTTTGTGCAGAGAATTCTTTGTTTGTTGCTAACACCTGCTTTAAACAGCATAAAAGAAGATTGTACAGTAATGTACAATCTTCTTTTATGCATTAGTACATTGTCCATTAGTACATTACTTTATTAAATAAAGTAATGTACTAATGGACAATACAGAAATCAAATTGACTGTATACTTGGATGTCTAACTTTGTTTCCTTGACTATAGCAAGACTTTTGACCCTGTACATCATGTGAAACTGTGGAATGTTTTAAGAACAATGGGAGTACCAGAGCATTTCATTATCCTTCTGAGGAATCTTTATTATGAACAAGAAGCTACTGTCCGAACAGATCTTTGAGAAATTGAGTATTTCACAATAGGTAAGGGGGAGTGACAAGGATGTATTTTATCTCCGTACCTGTAACTTGTACAGCGAATGCATTTTAAGAATGGTAGGGCTGGAGGAGTCCTCAGTTGGAATTAAAATTGGTGGAAGAAATATTAATAATTTGAGTTATGCAGATGATACCACCTTGATAGCAGAATGCAAAGAAGATTTGGAGGAACTTATTATGAAAGTTAAAGAAGAAAGTGCTAAATATGGTCTTAAACTTAACCTCAAAAAGACAAAAGTTATGGCAACATGTGAACTTAATGATTTTGAAGTAGATGGGGAGAAAATGGAAGCAGTTAACAATTTTATGCTCTGGGATCCCGAATTGATCAAGATTTATTGTACTGAAGAAGTTAGAAGATTATTACTCGGAAAGAAAGCAATGACAAATTTAAGCAAGATCTTTAAAGATAAAGATATTAGCCTCGCAACAAAAATCGTCATCGTGAAAGCAATGGCATTCCCTGTTTTGCTGTATGGATGTGAAAGTTGGACCCTGAGAAAGAGTGAAGGAAGGAAGATAGATGCATTGGAATTATGGGTTTGGAGATGCTTACTAAGAATACCATGGACTGCAAAGCAAACCAATAAGTCAATGATAGAATTAATCCAGATTGCTCCCTCGAAGCTATGATCATCAAGCAAAATTTGTTACACTTCGGACATATTATGCGAGCAAATGACAGTGTGGAGAAAATGATGATGATGCTTGCTAAAGTTGATGGAAGCAGGAGAAGAGGAAGACCAAGAATCAGATGGGTGGATGGAGATAAAGAAGCAACTGGAATACGCTTGGAAATTCTGAAAGATATGGCCAGGGACAGATCTGAATGGAGAATGTATGTTTCACCAGGAGGTGAAAACGACTCGATGGAAAATAATAACAACAACAGTTTTACACACATTTTTCTTTTATGCTTATATCCAAAGCCTTAGAGAAGTATTTCGATTAGATTAGATTACAGGATGCCCTGAATGTACTCGTACTAGCATCAATAAATATTTCACTGCAAGTCATTGAAATGATCAAGCATATATACACTGCTTCGAAAAAAGTCAACGCACGCCATAGTGTGAGGAACAAACAGCCATGGCATGTATCTTACACCTCACCCTTTCACTGGGATGACTACAGCAATTCTATGGAGCATGCTTTCCACAAGTGTACGATAGCAATCAGTGGGAATTTTGGACCATTCTTCCTGCAGGCATGTAATGAGGTCCTGCACTGTTGTGTGGTGGACATTCCTTGACCTCACCCGACGCTCCAGTTCATTCCACAGATGTTCAACATGGTTGCGATCAGGGCTCGATGGAGGTCAGTTAAGTGTGTTAAGTCAGTTCATGCCTATAGATAACAGTTACAGCAGCAGCCTTATGACATGGTGCAGTGTCTTGTTTAAAGAGACAATGGTCAGTTCCGTAAAAATGTAAAAAGTACTGTCTTGTCCAGATACCTCTCGTAGTTTAATGTTCGTGGCACCACAAATAGAGGTCCGAGGCTGGACCAGAAAAAACAGGACTGTACATCATATCGCCACCTGCGAATTTCATAGATGAGATTACGCACTCTGGTAAGAGACATTCACCAGGCATCCTTCACACCCCATCTTCTCGTTTGAGTATGTGTAACATGATTCATTGCTCTATAACACAAGTTTCCACGTACATGCTCTTTGTACAATTGAAGGCAACGCCGCATCTCGGTTCGGGTACTGTGGGACTTACATATTGGGGTAATACCATGGAAATCCCTGCTGTGAGTCTCGGTTTTGAATGTTTTGCAGCTTCGTGTTCCCGTCGATGCCCAGAACTCCGCATTCAACATGCCGGCTGACAAATGGCGGAATTTATATATCAATATCATTCGCATCCCCTCCCCCTACAGTCACGTTTGGTGAGTCGTCCACTTGCAGTTGACTCCCTACACTTCCATCTCAGTATGATATCACTGATTGACCTGGGATGGCACAATTTGTCAAAACAGATAGGCCAGCAGCATGCTACCCTATCACAACACCTCTTTCAAACTCCGTCGGCTCCCTTCTCGCAGCTATTTCACCCAGACACAGTTGCACTGACTTGGGACCATCGTATTCCTCCAATTTATATATACCGGCTACACCCACGTGACACGACGCATCTTGCCCATGGGGATGTCCATTGACTTCTTTCCAAGCAGTGTATGTATACCTCAGTTTTCATAAATTAAGGAACAGCATGATAAGTCCAAAACTGTATGATGGATTTCATGCTATTCTGTGAAAAGCAGTACGATATGAAATGTGAAAGGAACACCCACAAAAATTGTAAATAAATAATTTAATTCAGTAACAAATGGGTACATGAAGACAATCAAAAACAGATCAAAACGAGACTGTTAAAATGCCTCAATGAAATGTGATCATGTTTATTATAAACAGTATGTTCCACGAGCTCAGCTGGTAACAACAACAGCCAATGTTCCTGCAAAGCTCTCCTAAGTCCCTGAAGGTTTTGGAGAATGGGGTGGATGAGTGGGTTCAAGAAGAGCAACATGGCTGCCTAGAGCATCCCAGTAAGATTAAGGTCTGGAGACCTTAATCTTACTGGGATGCTTACTTAAACTATAATTACTCTATCGTAAGTATGGATTACTTAATCCATACTTACGATAGCCTCTTCCTGTCCACGAGCTTCGTTCTATGAGGTCGAACATTATCGTCGTGTAGAATAAATGTGTTCCCTATTGCATCCGCATACGGAAGAACATACAGGTCCAGGTCCTCGTCTCCATAACCTGCGGCATTCATAGTTCGGGTTGGAAGTAAATATAGGTCCGTACATCCAACCAACGAGATGTTTCTCCAAACCGTAACAGTACCACCATTCGTGTCCCTTTCGTCGATATTAGTGGAAGATAAGGTCTACCTATTTTTCTGCAGAAAGCAATACGAGGCATACTCTAATTTGGAGAGAACCAGGGATACGTTTGACAGGTGATCAAAGAACTTACCATTTGGATGCTGTTTGTGATTTATTTATTATTATTATTTTTTTTTTGACATTGTGTTTACGATATGTTAAGTGAGGTTATGTGTATCCTGTGGCCATTCTGTCTACTTTCCGAAATGAGAATACCATTTGGCTGATGAGTTTCTTGCTTTTAGCCTTTTCTAAAACACAATATTGGAAGTGGCAATATAATTCCAACTGTTTCGAGCGTAAGGTAGAAAAATATGATAAAGATTTCGATGAAATTAAGCATATGTTTCATTCTTTTGTTGAATGATCTTCTTATTTACTGAACTAAGACTTAGATAAGGGATGAGAATTTGAAATGGAACAAGACGTTTCTATACCTATAAGAATTATTTTTGTAACGATTGATTCAGTGCAATTACTTGGATCAGAAGACAGAATCTATGAAAATGCATTGAAATCACAAACTATCCTTCATGGCATTTTTATATATAATGGTAGTTAACAGCTGCATTACTGTTTATCCATACAAGAAATCCAAGAGGTTGGGAACTGAATTACATAAGATGACAAAAAGAAAAATCTACAGCATATTAAAAAAAAATCCCTGTTAAGATCTTTGAAGCATGAGCTAGTACTTGAAATCAGTAAGATCAGTTCATCTTACCTTGACTTTCACTTGAGATATATGGATTCGAACGGATCCTCTTCGGACGGATTCGAAGCACGTTCCCTTCCAGAAGGGAAAAATATCAAAATCCTTGTGACTGCGTTGTGGAGGCGAAATCAAGTACCAGCAATGTGGGAGAATGTTTACATTATATCCATAGTGTGTCCGTTAAGTAATGGGATTGATTTTTTACTGGACAGCCCTTTGAATAAAAATAACAAACATGTTTATAGTTTTGACCGATAGTATGCTGTGATCACAGGTGAAACTTTCGAGTCGGATGACGCGGCAGTTTTCGTGTGAGTGGAGGGGTTAGTGCGTCATGGAGCAAAGAGCTGTAATAAAATTTTAGTGTAAATTAGGAAAAATTGCTACAGAAGTGTACCGAGACCTTAAAAAAAAAAAAACCTTACAGCAATGACAGCCGTTACACTGCTTTTTAACATTTAAAGACGGGGAGTCCCTGGAGGATGAACCACGCTGTGGATGGCCAGTTTATGCACGGACAAATGAATATGTTCTTGAGGGCATCACAGTGAACAGTCAATATTATTTAACGAGTCTGTGCGCCCGCATACGACATGTTAGGAAAGAAGTTCCACAACAATTGGTTTCTGTTGAACAACAACGCGCCTGCGCACTGGCTGTGAAGCAGTTTCTGCTTTGAAGACGATCTCTGATCGAACACCACCTCCTATTCGCAAGATTTAGCTCCCGCAGACTTTTTCCTCTTTCCAAAGATGAAGTATGCCTTGAAAGGGGAGCGCTTCAGCGACATTGAGAACATCCAACGTGGCGTGACCCAGAGACTGAAGGAGTTTCCCATTCAGGACTTCCACCGTGCCTTCGAATACCTGTACGACAGATATAAACGCTGTGTGGAGTTCGAGGGAGATTATTTTGAATCTGTGTAATTGACAGTTCCAAATATAGTTCTTTGTTTTGATATAATAGTTGTCTCATTACTTAAACGGCACAATGTATATATTTGATTATATATAGAACAAGGAAAGATCACGACTGATTCGCTGATATGCTCTAGAAGTAAACTTCGTAATTGTGTGTTCTACCAATCTTCAACTGGTTGGAAGATCTAACCAGTTGAATTTTTTATATACCCCAGAACAGGCAAACGGCTCATGAACATAGACGGATTACAGTCAGGAATACTTAAGAAACGATCCCTTCCAGCCATATGCCAAATTCGTCAGCTATGCCTGTCCCGAGCCAGGATAAAGTAGGGTGGTGGTGGTGGGGGGGGGAATCGAAATGGTAACGTATCTCCCCGTAAAAGAGCTCACGGCCGTTGTATCATCATACGAAATAAATAATTACAAATAAATATTCTCTGAAATTATTCGGTAATAATGGGGAAATTAAAATGTAACCCGAAATATAATATTGATGTTTATAAGACTGAGCCATGGAGACTGTTCCCTTTGGTTTGAAAAATCCGGATTCGAATCCGTCTAATACCATATTAGTTGAAACTAAAAGAGCCAGCTTCATACAAAAATTGGCAGATATTTCCGTCTAGTCTTTCATCCGCTGAACTAGTCAAAATAACACACGCAATTTACCGGCCTCATGCTTTGGTCGCAATTCCAAATAATTCTAATCCTAAATCTAATGCGTAGGCTAGCCTAAACTTAATTTTATATAAAATTTAAATGTTTTCAGACCATAGTGCTTAATAAAAGTGTCAGAGCACTACTCATTAACGCTTCGTTGCCAACTTATAATTTTTTCGTAAACAAATTAATATAAAATAAATCTGCTCCAAAAGGGGAGTAGGCAGCGTATGCGCAATCTCCATCTTTCACTAGCTTGCTGTCACACGGCTACCAGTGATTTTCATAAATTCAGAAGGGGTAGACAAACAACTGCCTCCCCCCACATCCTCGTAGTTTTACGTCGATTTTCAAGATTAAAAACAAGATTTTCCGTTAGAAAAAATCTCTACTTGTCTGCAATAGAACAACTAACTCGGAAATTCCCAAATATATGCATTTAGATATTATTGATAAAGAAGATTCAAATATTAATTTTAAAAAATCCGGATCGAATTAAAAAAAAAAGTACTGGAGAGCACACCTGTTGTCGTTCGGTTCTCACAACATCGCTGCTTCAATCAAAATTATTTGGCAGTGTTTTCACACCATTATACTTTCTTTGGCTTAAAATGATCTAAATGTCAAAATTTACTGAATATTTTTGTGGAGGAGGGAGAATGACAAACTAAAGTCCAAGAAGAACAGGATATTTGTCAAGAATAAGCTGAAGGGGAAAAAAAAATTCTATAATTTCTGGAAGATGAAAAATATTTCTAAAGTTGAATATTAAATCACTCTGCAAAAGAGTCAGTGTATTTTAATAATCTGCAGAATAATTTATAAGAAAAATTTGTTATACCGACTTTAATCACGCTTCGTCAAGAATTTTAAGAAAAAAACGACCATCAGAGAGACAGATAAACGTCTGCTTACTATAGAGCTTCGTTATGGAATGATGCCTAAAAACAAACAAAACAAAATCACCAATAGAAAATAAATTCCATAATAATCACATGATTGCTTAATGGATAATCACCAAACAGCGCAAATATCACATGACTTTATTGAAGAAATAATTTTATTCCGCATTTTATAATTTTTTTTTTTTTTTAATTGTACATTTAATTCTGAAACCAACGCAATGCTGGTAACAAAATGGTATATTATGTTTACAACTCTGCGGATTGAATGTGCCTCTAAATGAAAATGTTGATTTCGCATTACTTATTCAATTTTAAATTACTGTAATTTAACAAATAACTCGAAAAAAAAAAGACTACCTCATTAATTAATTTTAAAAAATCAAGGTTACAAAATGCAAACATTTTAGAACTCGCGAGAGGCCTTTAAACTTTATCAGCTATGCAAAATAGAACATCGAAATGTTTTCAAGGCAGTTATTCAGAAAAAAAAAAAGAGAAAAAGAAAAGAAAACTATGTGGGTACCAGCAGGCCGGATGTCGAACGAATATCAGTTTCCGTATCAGGTGGGATAACATCAGGCAACTTTGTTAAACACAGGAAGGATGTACTAGTAGACAAGAAGGCGACGTATCAAACGGTAGTTAATAGAGAATAAAGAAATCTAAAAGGAAGTCTCAGTGACCTACTAAGTTTAATGATTTCATTAAGAAAAAGCAGCAGCGAAACTCCACAAGTGGATGTTCTCTTTTGCAATGAAGGATGCCGAGTGGAAAGGAAAACGGAATTCCTAGTACTGTAATGATAGCTTTTTTTTTTTTTTTTTAAATTACTCTATAATCGTGATTCTCATTTTTAACTATTAGGGATTAGTTTTAAATTATTTTTCTATGCTGTGTACTCGGTAATGTTTTTAGGCATGTTCACCACATTTTGGCTAAGTCATATATGTACGTCTTTTCGTATGAAGACACGAAAGGAGGCGAACCAATTTTGATTAAAATTAAATATTTTGAGAAAATTCGGGGCAATTTTGGTTAAAATTTGACAACCGGTTATTATTTACACATGAAAGAGATTTTCACTGGGAGAGCAGCGCACAGAATTGGAGACTTGGAACACCGCTGATCTTAATAATCGGGAAAAGTGAATGTAACCACGTAATGACATACAGTAATCCCTCGATTAGTGCGTCATTGTTTTTCGATACCCAAATTCGATTAGTACGCCTGTATACATCTTAAAAATAAATGTTACAGATTTTAAAAATTTTCTATCTATACATTTTTATGGCTAACTATTTTAAAAAATCACTCACCAGAATGAAATAATTTAGCTACCGATTTAAAACATTTCACAGTTATTTTTAATGGCATACTACACTACTTCCATGTACACTATGTTCCAAATTTTTACCGCCAAAATTTATGTTGTCTGCTATAGTACACCCACAGATTCGAGACCCTTCGACACTTTTGCGCATGTCACAAAAAGGAGAATCAATTCCGACAATAGTGTAATTAATCCGTCTTCTGGGATGAGTTGTTTATTATTACATCGGAAAATTAACCTCTCGTTTATGATCATTGTAGTTTTTAAAGCGGAAACTATTTTGTATAACAGTTGGGAAATTTCATCTATAAAGCACGTGATTTCGCGTGTGGACGACCAATTCGTACGTCATTCATTTCTTTCTCCCCGTCAATGATAATGTCCAAGAGTTAATTAAATCTCATGAAAAATTAGTCAGTCAAAAGAGATTTCACAGAAACAATTTGAAAATATTTTTCGTACAATCGAAGTTTTTAAGCAGCAATGCTTAGAGACTGACCCTGATGAAGAGAGAAGCAGTAAAATTTGCAGAAGAGGCAATAGGGCCATACCGTCGGTTGTATGAAAAAAAAGAAACAAAATGCCCGCCAAACTACATTAACTCAATTCTTTGTTAAGAAGTAGAATAATAAAATTTATATTCTGAATATGTTTTATTGTCTTTCAGCTTTATGGTTTTCCTTTAACTAGGCCCTGAGACATACCTTAATTCTTTTATAAAAAAATTAAGGTTCAAAAAAGAAATTCGAGGAACGAATTATACTTTTTCCCATAGGTTATTATATTCGATTAGCGCGTTTTCGATTAATGCGCCTGTTTTAAAGAACGCATTAGGCGCACTAATCGAGGGATTGCTGTATTCCTGAATTAGGTATGAAGTAACAGTCGTTAAGTAATATATCTTGAATGTCTAAATGTTTTGCATATAGTCTCTGATTGGTGTCAGAAATTAGGAACTATATGTTTTACGTTTGTTACAGCGCCAAATTTACTGAAGTTAGCAGTGACGTAGTGCACAGATATTAGCATCCCCCCCCACTACAGTCATTAATATAAAATACTTGAAATAAATGTGCATTTCTATTAATACTAATGTAATACGGCAGTAGTTTCACATGTAAAGAATCCTACATCAGATCAAGTACTTGTAGTGTTTAAGGAGGGCGATATCTACATTCACGATGAGAATGATTTGAAAAGCATCTCTTGCTGCGATGGAACATCCTGAACTGCAAACTTACCACATAGGCAATACTCTGCGTGATGCACCTTCTTAATTAAACAAAAAAATCATTAGAAACCAAATAAGTTAAACAGTTTGAGGATAGTCGATAAACAATTGTTTATCAAAGAAAAGACGAACTTAAGGTCCAAAAATATTCCTTTCGACGCATTTTTAAAATGCAAGGAAAAGGCGAAGGAAATGTTTGCGAGTCTTTCTGGCCTGACCGTTTTAGAATTCGCCGATATCTGATGTATTTCTCAAAGTCACCACCAGGTGGGTACGTAAGCTTTATCTTTGCGGTTTTAGAGCAGCTTATATGAGTGCCCGTCTATCAATTAAAGTTTATTTTTTATTTTTGCAGTTGCTAACTGATGAATAATGTGCCGAATTGTATTTTAGGATGCTGGCGGAATACTACTCTCATACATACAATGTTTGATAAAACTAATATAAATTTTACTAATCATTGTACAGGCGTGCTATTCGTAATAATGCAATTCATTCAATATTCATTTCAGCAAAATAAGTATTCAACGATATGTTAAATTATTCCTGAGGTTAATAAGGGGGGGGGGAATCAGTGTGGTAAAAGTCAAAACTTCCTCACTAGTAGGCAGCTTCCTGTGCTTAGCATTGACGTACTTTTTTTCCCCCTTAGGACATACTCAACTTAAAAAAAAGAAGAAGCAAGATCTTACTAAAGACTTATCCGTTTACAGGCAGTAATTTTCATTCCTTTCAGATTGTGGGCCGGTCTTCACATATTATCTTGATAAATTACCTGACTAGTGCGTCGATCGCGCTAAATTGACTTACCATTTCCTGTTGAACGTTAACATCACTGGTTTCTAGTTCTGTTACTTATCATGTACAGAAGTTGGATAGATGCCTAGATTATTGAATTTTAAAAACTTGCACAATAACCATTTATTCAAATAAAAATAATTGCTAACGGAAAGAAGAATTGGTTCTGAAAAATAAATACTGAAATTGTTTCGCTTCGAATTTTGCATAAAGGAGAAACTTTACTGACAACAGTATTTTAAACAGGAGCAGTAGTTGGTTGAACATTAATCATTATTTTCACATTTATGACACACACAATTATTTATTGTTTTTTTACTTCCACTTTCTTATTTTTCAGCTAAAAAACGATGTCATCATTATCAGTGCCAAAAGCATATTACTCACTTCATATTTTTGTGAATAATCAGTTTAGTCGATAAAATTTTTATTTCTTTGGGACTAATTCCAAGCCATACGAATTCACCTACACCCAAATGATCGATATTGCTAACGCAAAAATTAGAACAAGAATTACTTGACTATTGCCCAGAACATAACACTTGTTTCACTGGCAGAAGCAAAACAGTACAAAAGTAGCACATCGCACTGTGATACCGTGGTCGTGAAATAGTCTAGGGTGAAACAGCTGAAGATTTTGATTCTGAGTAAAATCGGGTGTTCTGTTTGTTGGCTAATCCGATATGATTATCAACAACTCTCAGTTAACATGTCATGGTTTTCAAAAATCTTCAGAAAGATACTGCAAACTATCGTTTTTTGGTTTATCATCTTCACAGTGATCTACTTTTCTGTAACTTATGGACTAAAATGAATGGCCACAAGACAAATGCAATATTCTCCAGCATAAGCCCGCTTTTGAATTGTCCCCCTAGGAGATGCGGTTTGTATACAGTTTCACGAAAGACTTTTGGCATATAAGAGCACTGTAATCCTGAAGGTTCACCTTTTATTACAGTACATCCATTTCAAGTAATTTTTGGAGCAGCGTGCGTGAGACAGATTTCTAGTACAAGGTTGATTTTATCTAGATAAAATCAACCTTCTTTATCCTCGCATAAAATTCACGCTAGAAAAAAGAATCTCCACAGGGTATCTCCTTCCTGGATGTACACATCCAAAGAAAAGAAGATGGTTTCCATCTCCACTTCTGTCCATCGTAAGCCGACTTTTTCAGGATGCTATCAATACACATTCACAATTCTTCGGCTCATCGTCCATCTAAAAAATTTGGCATCATTAAATCATTAGTAACCAGAGCGCACAGATTCTGCTCCTCCGAAGAATCCTTAAACAAGAATTGGAAATAATCAAAAATTCACCATACAAAATGGATACAATCGAAAAACCATCAGTCACTTCCCCACACATCAACCTAGTCAAGAACAAACCCGTAGGATTCCCATAACTTATGTCAAAGGCATCTCCGAACGTCTTTCAAAAATTATGAAGAAATATAAATTGGCTGCTACCTACAAACCAATCAACAATTGGTTACCTTCTCCTAAAGACAAACTCTCACCTCTGATTCTACCTGGCATGTACGAGGTTCCATGCTCCTGTAAATTGTCCTACTATGGACAGACAGGTAGATCCATTAGCAAACGCATTTGGAACATCAAGACCATATCCGTCTTATCAAACCGCAGAAATCAGGCCTCGCACAACACGGAATTATTGAAAACTCTAACCATAGGATTCATTGGAAGAAGACCAAACTTCTACATAGATCTTCATATATTGAAAGTTTATATAAAGAAAGTGTTGAAGCCCTACGATAGACCTAATTTGAACCGTAATGACGTTCTTACTATCTCTGAAGTCTGGGAAATTGTCATCCTAAGTTGTGTAAAATAATTTTTATATATGTTATCTCATTTGAATGTAATCTTTTTTTTTTTTTCCCCCAGACATATTTTAATTTAATTCTTCAACACGCTACTGCACACATAGAGGAATTCCATTGTAAGCACGCCCTAACTGTATGTGATTCCTAGTATTGTTTGAATTAACTGTACTGAGGTTGTCCTATGACAGTGGTGGCGAACCTATGGCACGCCCGAGAAATTTGCTGGCATGTCAACGATTTACATGTGATATCCATTTATATGCTTATAAATTATTCAGCCTTTTTTTTTTAATTGTTACAATACATACAAGTTTTAAATTTTGTTTTACAGGAGCAGCTATGAAGACATGAATTTGATTGGTGCGGTATTAACAAAAGATCACGCGACCCAAAGACAAATGGAACCGACAATTTTTGAGTTGAAATGCTAATTCTCTTCAACCGAATTCCATAACATCTGCAACTGTCATAACAACATTCACTATATATTTCTTAGTTTTAAGACATTCACGACGGGGTGTCGTTTATCGTTCCCACAGAACTTCTCATTACCGGCGGCGGGCTCAACTCACACAAAGTTCCAACCCATGATTGGTTTTTTATTGCCTTGTTTGCATTTGAGCTGGAAGGGGAACTCACACAAGCATTATATAGCATGTTTCAATTCGTGGTAGAATTTTATTTGAAGTTAGCCTCTGATCTGTCATAATGACATCGAGAATTTCAAATGCAATCAAACAAACACTTATTTCATGTAGTTGAAAAATTGGACAATCGTTTTAGTTAGATACTGTGTTTCCGGTGCAACATATGGTTTTGCTTGCATATACAGCGTAGTTTCTGTGAGAGGGGTACATGTGATTCATTAGTTAGGCGCCGTTTTTATTCCAGCTGTCTCTAATTGCACTATTTGTTGAGAAATATATTACACAGAATGATATAATCACGTAATCACAAGAAAGATATTTATTTAACCAAATATTTCGGTCTGGAAATAGCAGACCATTGTCAGTGGTATTACAAGAACAGTTTAAAAATACAAGCTAGAATACTAACAATAGATCGTTAAAATTAGAACACGCCGCGTGATGTTATATCACTAAGTATGAAACGGAATATTTTGAAGTAGAAACATGAATTGAATTTGCTATTAAAAAAAAATTAATGAGTAATCTTGATTAGACTTTCCCAGATTTTTGATATAGATATACAGTCATTACGATTCAGGTTGGGGCGATGGAGCAAGGCCTCCACGCTTTCCTTGAACAAACGTTCGAACCTATAACGGGATCTATGTAAGAGGTGAGTCCTGGACCAAAGGATGCTGTGGTCAGTTTCAATCCCGTGTTGAGCCAATCCAGACTTTTCAGGAGGTTTGTTGTGAAGAATGGATGATTGGTGTTCTTTGATTCTTTTTTTCAAGAGAAACGTCCAGTTTGTCCAAAATAAGAGAGATCACAGTTGCACGGAATTTGATAAACTCCAGGAAGAGATAAAGTTGAGCGTTTGTCTTTAGGAGAAGGAAAATGAGAAGACAATTTGTTAATAGGTGAATACGTAGTTGTTAAATCATATTTCTTTAAAATTCTTGCGATAGGTTCTGAAATACCGGAGATATAAGGAATAGGCACTCGACGTATTGAAAGTTTGTTGTTTTGTGGAGGATTATAAGAATTGAGACGTTGAGTACTTTTTTCAGAAAAGCCATCGAGTTTCATGTGTTGGATGGTAGAAAGTTCTTTCTGTAGATAATCAAAAGTAGAACAATTAGTTTTGGCTCTTCTGATGAGGCATTTTATAATTCCTGTTTTTTGACATGGATGATGGGCTGATTCTTTAAGAGTATATAACGACCTGTGAATGTTGGTTTCCCGTATACTGTAGTTGTAAGAATATTTGAAGGTGATCGGATGAGGAGAACGTCTTTTTAGACGTTCTTCCTGGAGTTTATCAAATTCCGTGCAACTGTGATCTCTCTTATTTTGGACAAACTGGACGTTCTCTTGAAAAAAGAATCGAAGAACATCAATCATCCATATGAAAAGTCTGGATTGGCTCAACACGGGATTGAAACTGACCACAGCATCCTTTGGTCCAGGACTCGCCTCTTACATAGATCCCGTTATAGGTTCGAACGTTTGTTCAAGGAAAGCGTGGAGGCCTTGCTCCATCGCCCCAACCTGAATCGTAATGACTGTATATCTATATCAAAAATCTGGGAAAGTCTAATCAAGATTACTCATTAATTTTTTTTTTTTTTTTTTTTTTTTTAAATAGCAAATTCAATCATGTTTCTACTTCAAAATATTCCGTTTCATACTTAGTGATATAACATCACGCGGCGTGTTCTAATTTTAACGATCTATTGTTAGTATTCTAGCTTGCATTTTTTAAACTGTTCTTGTAATACCACTGACGATGGTCTGCTATTTCCAGCCCGAAATATTTGGTTAAATAAATATCTTTCTTGCGACATAAGACTGAATGATTACATCAATCAGTCTTATGTCGCAAGTATCTGTGTAATATATTTGTTGTTTCAAGGATACTTGAGACATAAGAAAAAAAAGGGATACAATAAAACTATTTTTTCCCCTTGCATCTACAGTATATAATGGCTGTTGGGGAGGGCGTGTTTTTTGTGTGGGAGGTGTGTGTGTGTATATATATATATATATATGCAAAATCTCTTAATGTCTTTTTTCGTAAAGTGAAATCAGGGGTGCCAATTATACGCTAGGTTTAGTTATATTCGACGGTAAGCGTTCGCCGACATCGACACCCTTCTGCAGCTTCCCCTGCTTCTCTGACTTCTATGGTGAGTTACAATGCATAAATATTTCTCTCACTACCGTTTTTTTTTTCCTTTTCAAACCAACATCATTAAAATCAATTTAATAATGCAATAATTAATTTTAATACTGAATAATATTATACATTTTTGGTGATCAGAATGGGATGTCAATAAAACTTACCAGAAGTTAATTTAATGATGTTGGCCTGAGGAAACTACAATATTGTAGTATTAGTTCTGTGATTGATAACTAATTGAAATGCGTACTTTTATATTTGTCGACATGCTACACCGTTACATTAAGGGTATCAATACTCTTTATGATTATGCCATAATTAATTATTAATACTTATTTACTAAAATAAATAGCCAAAAGGCTTCACATCGGCGATACAAAATTAAGTGGATATTAAATCCAACATTATTTCAAAGCCGACTACAGAAACTATAGACGTTTCTTGCGAAATTTGACCAGACATCTTACGGGAATACACTCGCCAAATTTCCCACGAAAATTCTATAGTTACTGTAGTCGGCTTTGAAATAATGTTGAATTTAATATCCACTTAATTTATATAATATTAATACTTATGTTAGTTTAATGTATGAACTTTAAAAAATGGGAATGGTATTTACGAGTAAGTTTGTTGGGGCTGAGCCCTCTAATACAGCAAGAATAAATAAAAATACAGACTATAGAAAAAGAATCAAGAACGACTGATCCTTAGGATTCCCTGACTTTTCCCTTTACTAATCGTACGTGCGTTCATTATGCATTTCGCACCGCACATCTGCTAGTTGGCAGAAATATGCAGCGGCAAGTGGGAATTATAAAGATAATTTAATTTAGGCATATAATAAAATGTTGATTTTTTTGAAACTATAAAAAATGCATTTGATTTAAGTTGTGAATTATTTTGTTACAGTTCTGCGAACATGGTTCGAGAAAATAAAAAAACTAAAATTATCACAGTCAAACAGCAGAGAGTTCCAAAGATGGTGGACTGAAGAGTATGGCATGATTAATAAAGACAAAGCAATATGCGTTTTATGTTCCGGGACGGTTGTGTGCAGAACGTTGTCAGTAAAACAGCATTATGAGACAAACCATAAATTGCTCCTTGAGAAAAGCAAGGACGAACAGAAAGAATTTATTGCTCGGCCAATTAAAAATAGGAATATCCAGTCAACAACCCTAATGAAATTTATTGGCAGTCGTTCAAATATAACTGCTGCTAGTTTGTTTGTTTTTTTTTTGCCTCAAATGTAATTGCTAAACACGGGAAACCTTTTAGCGATGGGAATATATAAAAGAAGCATGGTTAAAATGCTCACCAGTTCTCTTTGAAGATTTTGAAAACAAGGGAAAAATTATTCAAAGAATAAAAGATATGCCTTTGGCTAGAAACACGGTGAAAGATAGAATCATAGAAATGGCTAAAAATATAACTCATCAGCAAAAAACAGATATAAAATCTTCTGATTTAATTTCTCTTTGTCTTGATGGGAGTACTGACATAACTGGATCAGCTCGTTTAGCAATTTTATTCGTTATTGTGTTGGGAATAACATCAGAGAAGAATCGATAAATTTAATATCATTAGCAACAACAACAAAAGGAATAGATATTTGCAACGCAGTTGTAAATGTACTTGCTGAAAGAGATATAGATCCCTCCAAAATTGTATCAGTAACTACTGATGGTGCTCGCAGTATGACTGGAGAGGAAAATGGGTTCGTCAATTTATTTACCAAATATATTGGACATTAAGTTCTGGGTTTTCATTGTATTATACATCAGCAGGTTTTATGCGCAAAGGCTAGTTTCAAGAAGATATTATGAGCATTGTAACAAAATTGGTCAATTTTATATCGGCACGCGCTTTAAATAAACGAAAATTTATAGAATTATTCAGTGTGGTAAACTCGGTGTACAAAGGTTTACTTATGTACAACAACTTCCGATGGTTAAGTCGTGGGAAAGTTCTTCAAAGATTTGTTGAGTGTTTAGATGAAGTCAGACTTTTTTTTACATAATGAGAAAATCATTGAAAAATACAATAAATTAATGAACGTCGAATGGCTTTTGAAATTAATGTTTTTTACTGATTTGCGTTTACATTTAAATGAATTAAATGTTTTGCAAGGTGTTAACAAGACAATTATTGTCACGTTTGATTTAATCAAAGCATTCGAAGCTAAATTACCAATTTTTAATCGTGACGTCATTTCCAATACCTTTCGATATTTACCAAATACAAAAAAAAAAAAGTCTTTGCAGATCTAGAATCCCATGAAAAAACTGTTCAAGTTAAACTGACAAAAGCGTTTTCTACAGTTATTCAGTCAATAATCAACGAAATTTTCTTCAAGATTTACGCAGTTCAAGCAATTTGCAGACATCAAAATTTATTTTGCATCCGGATACAACATCAACAGATAAACTCAATTTGGAGATTTTCGAGTGGCTGAATTTGGAAGATATAGAAATGCAACTAATCGATTTTCAATCTAGTTCTATGGAAGCAAAAGTTTATCGATTTGAGAAATGACTTGGAAATAATGGAAAATGATCGATTATTGGGGGCAATTAAAAAGAATGCAGAAGAGGAAATATTGAGAACTTGGAATGCCATTCCTGAAACCTTTTGTAGTATAAAAAAACTAGCGATGGGTATATTATCAATTTTCTCCTCTACATATGCTTGTGAGTCATTATTTTTTTTAAAATGAATTTTATAAAAGACAGTCTAAGAAATAGAATGACTGATGAATCTAGTTCCGCGTGTGTATTACTAAAAGTGACAAAATACGAACCTGATATAAAGCATTTGGCATCTAATGTACAACAGCAAAAATATCATTAATAAATTGATATATTGATAAATTAAAAAATTGATAATAGGTTAATATTGATTTGTATACGACAATGTGTATGTCAAATTATGTGTTCATTATTATGAAATTCTATATTAATTTTTAAACTTGTCTTAATAAAATTCTGCAATTAATTTTGTATTATTTAATGTTAATTAATTAATTAGTTGCTGACGTGCCCGACACGTCAGCAACTTGATTTGTAAACTTTTGGCACGCGGACATAAAAAGGTTCGTCACCACTGTCCTATGATACTTAGGACGAAATATTTACTTATTAAAAAAATCTTATTACTGTAGTTACGTGTGTATGTTTAGTCATGAATGTTCCACAGGTTTCATTATACAACAAAGTCTTACTTCAACCTTGGTATCTCTTCTGGGTTTGGCGCCCACTGATGAGACCTCACAATAAAGGTCGAAACCGGTCTGGGTAGTGGCCCTTCCCATAGTATATATAGCATTTATACATTTCGGACATTATACATGTCCGAAAGGACACGTGCCTTACATTATGGGATACTTAGGCAATTGATGTGAAGTCATTAGCCCCTGTATACAAGCAGTCCAGTCGTGAAGATACTTCACGCGCAAACTTTGTTTGCTTATACTTTGATAATGGATTAAACTAAGAATATAATTTCTTGGCAATCTTTAATTTATCCTTTTCACCCTCTCCTGCTAAACAGGCCAAGATACTGGCCACAAAGCCTTAGCTGCTTATTTTAATTCCGAACAACCAACATTATTATAGTAAATCTTGCGTGGATTTTTTGCAATCTGAAATTAAACATATAAATTTATTTATTATTTAGAATTCTACAATTCCATTTTTCAATGGCTCAGGCATATTTCTCCCATACAGCATGTATTAGTATAAATAAGTAAACAATATCTAGTGGATTTAAAGAACTATAGCTGGCGCTTCTTGGGTGCTGGTGTATTCCATGAATTAAAATTACGGTGTTATAAATCCAACATATTTAAACTACACGTCATCAAAACCGATATCTGAAATAAGATCCAATGTTTCAGAATGTTTAGGAATCTATTAGTTCTGTTAATTTTCAAATAAATAAATAAATACTAAATTTTCAATAAATAAATAAATAATAGTAATAAATAAAAAAAAGAAAAGAAAAAGAAAATAACTTTTTTCCCCAGGCTATTTCAAGAACACGTCAATGACATGCAAGTCATATAGTTTAAGAGTGCCTTTTAGTTAATTTATTTAAATATATACTACAAAATTTATTCTCCTCTACTATACAAGGCAAAGCTATACAAGACTGATCCCCAGATGAGGCAAAACCAGGAGCGTTACGTCAATATGGCGGCAGTTTTACAATCGATGGCAGTTTTAAACAGTTACTTATTTCTTGTCAAAGTGCGCTGTTTTTCTGCATGCTCAACAATCTTCTCATCGACAGGAAGACCTTTCCTTCTTCGAACGGAATTCATGTATTTGCGAGCACGGTTTTCGGTGTCTGCTTTCTCTCCAAAGTGCAAGTATTCCTCTTCAGTGCTTGGCACCCAGAACGGATCGATGTCAACCACCTAAAAATAGCAAAATTAAATTATCTCAATATCTTGTACTGTCTCCTAAAAAGTCCCCTGTTACTTAGCAGCATGAAAAATAGTATTCTAAAATGTATTTAAAGATTCGATCATTATTCTTTAAGAAGCTACTTTATTAAACACAATACAAAACTTGATTCAGAAATTTTATTTCTTGAGTATGATTAATGTGTGAACACTGCAAAAGCATTTCTATTGACCTCCAAGTTTGTGGATGTTGCTTTCTTGGTAAAGCTGGAGAAGAAACGTGTTGGTGTGTACGTGATTGCCACATATACACAGATTGAAAATATTTCGATTCAAATCTCATCACGGACGAGAGGAATTTATAGACTGTTTTGTATAAAATAGAATATTTCACAGGAGGAATAATAATAATAATAATAAAAAAACTGGCGAAGGATTGAGTTGAATGATGCTTGCCTCATTAATAGCATGTAACTCTTGTCGAGACCTTGCCCGTTCACACAGTAAAAATCAATTTAAATTTTCGGCTCTTTCGAAGTATTCTTTCTATGTAGGAAGTTTTCGTCATAATTTCGCAATTCTTCTCTGTTCTGCAATTTTCAGGAAACGTTAAGTTGAGCTTTCTTCTCCATTTTTTTTTTTTTTTTTTTTTTTTTTTTTTCCCAGCGACGCAGACAAGACGGTTAAAATTCTCTCAATCGTAACGTAAACTTTTTCTCTCACACAATACTTAATGGGAAAACGTTTAGTGTAACGTACTTTAACGGAACCCCAACTTTTAAAAGTGACGATATGCTTCAAAGACTTTCAAGAAAACTGGTTTCGGGAAGAGGGGAGTTTTTGTGTCAAAAATATACTCCGAATTACCGTTGGCTGAACAAAACAAATTATCTTTACATTGTATTTGTGTGTGCGAGTAAGCATAGTGAAGAGAATTTCGGCAAGCACTTACAAAAATACTCCAGTTTTAGACCATCAGATCACATACTGAAGTTGCAACATGGCAAATTCAAACAATTCAAGTTCGCCCTTAACTAAGACGCTCAAATTAAGAAAAAAAAAAAAAAAATTGGACACACACTCATGCAAAAGAAATAGAAGTAGGGTTGGATAAAAGTTAGAATCCATAGTGATTGTAAAAGTCCTGTGTACTTTTACGAAAACTACGGATTCAACTTTTATCCAATCCCTGACAGTCATTCATACATGATGCAAGCGTCCTGCGGGCTGCTGACAAGCAATAAAAGATGGAGATTTTGATGAAAGTCCAGTACGATCTGTTCGATTCGTTTCTTCTCTTGAATAGCCTCTGTACACTTACTGCAGAAACAAGAGTTAGATAGGGATGAAAATTTTAAGTAAGATGGGGAATGTAATGTTTCCATAGTCATGCAAATTATTTGAACGATGCGTTCATTTCACCATTCGAATCAGAAGACTTAAAACAATCAAGGAAATGACGCACAGTTTTACTTCGCATGCTTATAATGCGAATAACACTTGCATGAGAATAGCTGCGTGAGTGTTGCAATGTGAGAGAAGAAATTAACACAGGTCGAGGTCTGAACTGCACACAAGACTAATAACATCCACATTATGCTTAGAAGATCCACTGGTAAAGGAGAGATATGAGTATTCGGTGATTGATTACAATTATCTGTAGTCTCGTAAAGATGTGAACATGTCAGATCACTGGCGACAGTATATGCCTGAGCATTTTCATATGATGGATGAGTTGCATCCAGCATATGAAAAACCAGCTGGAATAATGAACATTAAATTCTCCAAAAGGAAGATGTCTTTGTGGCCAGGTCATTTTGTCAATCCAACTTTCCTGGGAGGTTGGATTGACAAAAATTAACCTTTAAAGAAGGGAAAACAAAATACAAGTTCCGCTTTCAGGAAGAAAACCAAAGAATCAGAATTTAGGAAAAGGGTGACGATTATCATGTTGGAGACGGAATGAACGTCAGTGAGAATGGAAATGGATATTTTTAATGAAGCACTGACTGCTTAAATATTACAAATCGTAGCCTTACTAGTGATTATCACATACTATTACTCGGGCTACCTCAGTGACATTGGCAGAACAGTGTACAAAATCATTCAAATCATTCAGTACCTACGCTAGAAACCTTCTAAAGCACTACCATTATTCACTTCAAGTACGTATACTACCTAGCGAGTGGTCTACAGAATAACCGTTTTAGAGATGTATCCTAGAAGAGAACAAATGTCGTCCCTTACTATGTTATGCTTAAAAGCATCATTAATATTACATGCTGAAAGAAATGGGGAGGGGGGGGGAGTAATCAGGGATTCTAAATATGGAATCCGTACAAACATGTTTGTTAGCCACGTCAGATTGGCAATAAGTAAAGCGCTGGTATTACAAGTGGGACATCAAACTCATCTACCATCTGGAGTTGCACTATCTGAAGTCTTAGCTTTTTCTTTGAAAGGCGCCAAAGTGACTCGATATCTACTTACATTATTTCATCCAGACAGTTTTCTCTATTTTAATGATTTAATGCCTTTAGGCTGGGCGATAACTGTATTTTACATTTATATTCAATACATTTGAAACGGTTGAGAGTTAGGTTTTGCGAAACTAAAAACGGTCCTAATGCCACTATGGAAGAGTATACGTTAGCAAACTTAGTTTTTATATTTTTCTGATATAGCTTTTTCTTAAAACTTCCCAGAATAGTCCAGCTCTTCTCACTGTCCATACAGGAAGTGCAAATTTTGACGGTAGAAGGTCCAACGGTGCAAGTTTTCATATCGGGCAGATAAAACAAAACAGAGATCAAAATTTAAAAGCATAAAATAAAATTATTCTATTTATATTTTAGTCGAAATCAATCCGAAAAATCATGCTTGTCATCCATAGAATGATTTATATGAAATTGTGCAGCAGGTAAAACAAGTCTAGAAGAATCCCATCATAACAATGGGATTCTAGAAGAATCCCATCGTTATGACCTAGTATGAGAATGAATAGATTTATAGAATGCAATTATCAAAACGCAAGTAATGGAATCAGTATTGCTTGAGATTTCAAATCCTGTATTAATTTATCTCATGAATAATATTCGATTATTTCCTAGCTGTCAAACAAAGAAAGTATAACATCTTGAACAAGAAAAATACGAAAGCGGACACACACACGTACACAATTTCCGTTTTTAATACTTCCTACCTACCCCTTTCCCCATTCTCTCTATCTCCTCCTCCATTTTGTGCACGTCTTTTTCACGCGAACGACTTCGTCAGGAACAGAATAATAATTATCTACAGCGTCATCTCCACAGGAATCTCATTCAACACTTCCGTTCCCAAGTTGTCTTTAGAAAATTTTTCTGAACGAGGCATATTTCTTGGGGGGAGGAAAATGGGGAATAAAATGACAAAAAAACGGAATAGAGTCCTGCAGTGCTGGAATAGCTAATGACTGGACGAAAATTACAGGATACCACATTTCAAGTCCAACTGCTATGGCCAGAGATGAGTTCTTCACATAACTATGAGGCGTTACGACTGGCCTCCTTGACGTGATGTTACGTTCAAAAGTCTCGCACTGTATTTACCTGACATGATAATAACAGGACAGACATTCCACAAGCATTGCCATTAACCAGCGCATGGGCATATTCTGTTAAAAAGCATTAACATCGGGCTTATAATTAATTCCCCATTTACAGAATTGTATGCACTGTGTAATATTTTTTTTTAATCCCTTGTCGGCTTCATAAAAAATAAATAAATAAAGGTAACATAACAGAAACTACATAATTAGAGAGCATGTAGTATTTCCTGAATGCAGTTTCAAGTGAAAAACGACTGCTACTTATTTTGTTCAGCGTTGGCGTCACGTTAAACTGGATAAACACAAGACCTTCCATCATCATTTTAATTAAGGAGATAGAAGTGATACATTAGGAGCAGAATCAATTCAGATAAAAGACAGATTAGGCCAACACAAGACATTTATTTGTCGTAAGCCGTGAGGACTGTCTTGTAATGCAAAGTAAATGCCAAAATGACTCTCTAGACCTCGGCAAACAAGCATTCTTCGATTAACATCTGGATCCATATCCATTACTTGCTGCTTAAGCTATTCTAAACTGCGAAATATTCCATCCAGTTCTTTACTGGTATCTCCTTTGAAACCTTATCTTCACATTCCATTTGTTCGTTGTCTTCATATGCGCGTTGTTGTTGTTCAATTTCAATATCGTTGTCCCTGAAATCTTTTGAATCCGATAATTCTTTAACATCTTCTGCATCATCAAAATCAAGGTCTTCACCAATTGCAATGTTTTCTTCAACCACGTTGTTCACAGGATTTTGAAAACCACCTAAGTCATTACCGCATTCTACAAAAGGTTTTTTCTTTTCCAAACAGCTCTCATGCAGCTAGAAGACACTTGCTCTCCCGAGTCATGAATGTTTTCAATTGCGTGTTTAATGTTAAAATTTTTCCAAAATTCTTGGAGCGTAATCGCATTTTCTCCCGTTGTTGTTTCTACTGCCTTTGAAAGTTGCAATGACGCCCAAGTCCAATGATGTCGTATTTGGTGGAAAGAATAAAACTTTCACATTCTCACACAGATTATTAAGAGAGTTTGGATGACCAAGTGCGTTATCATCAACGTCATCATGCTTACGCCTTTCTTTTTCTCGGCCAGGAAACACTCCTCGAGGCTTGCATGATTTTGCGTGCGAAATTTAAATGTGCGTTAATTAAAATTCTTGCAGCGTATATAAAGGGATTGTCGCAATTAATTTCGCTGCGTTAATCAAATCCCGCATTAAGCAAGGGATACCTATATATACAAAGTATTTGATTCTTTGAAAACCTAATTTTATGTCGATATCATTTCTTCATCCATTCCATTATCATTCCCTTTACATAATGAACATTAATGTATAATCTCGAATTTTATTTATTTTTTTATTTTTAAGCGAGCCGGCAGTTTTAGAAGGGGCAGCTTTACTGACATTTACTTCAGTGGTGGTTGTTTCTGTCACTATGGTGATACTGCTTGTATTTCATAGGGAAATTAACATTCTCAATAATTAAAACACAAATGTCAGTGGGTGCTTCAAATGTGCAACCAATCTCCAGCCATCTTAATATCTGATTCTTATTTTAGTAAAAACTATCCTGGGATCGAAATCACTTGAAGGCTATGATCTGTGGTTAGCGTTCGGTGGCATTTTGCTTATTTTCTCTCCATCCTTGACAACTTTGGTCTCCATTTTGGTCCAACTGCATCCGACGGAAACTGCTACGAGAGCTTAAGCAAAGTAAAAACAACTACATTCCATATTTTCTCGAAAACAGTTCACTGATGTAATCCAAAGAGATGAGATGAGGAAGCGACCCTTCCCCTCCATTTTTGTACGACTAGTCTGAATTTGTTAGAATTTCGGCAGCGTCTGAAACAAGTACATTCCAAATTTTGTAGAAATAGTTAAACGATGAGACTGGTACAAATATATTAGGAAAAGAAGAAACGAAGCTTTTCTGAGCATTTTTCGTCCGTCCCCCAAATGTTCTAGTTCCTTCATTAAGTGGATTTAACTCGTGGAATTTGGCAGGACTGTATCCTGTAGAATTTCTCTCTCTATCCACTAAAAGTGGCAGGCCAATAATATTCAATTTAACATCAACACCGTCACTACATGGATTATGAAAAATGTTAAAAAAAAATTGTAAGGAGAGGAATAAAATTCACATCACAGTTGAAAGATCTGGACTATGAAGACGACTTTATATATATATATATATATGTGTGTGTGTGTAATCGTCAAAATCAGATATACAAACAAAACTGAGCGACATATTAACCGCTAAAATTAAGTAAAAAAATAAGATGACGAAAAAAAAAAAAAAACGGAAGACAGACATCAAGAATTTCATTCTTGATGTCTATATTTTATATATTATCTAAAATATTTTATATATTATCTAAAATATTTTAAATAAGTGTTGATGATATTTGGAATATTCGCTGGATTGCTGTTTGGAATTGACAACGAAAGTTATGAGCCAGTGTATTTTGATAAGTAAACTGCGTGCGTTTTTCTGGGCATTTGACTTTTGTTTGATGGAAAAGGCCTTTTATCTCCATATGAGAACGACTAACTCATCTTCAGATGAAAAATCCATACAGTCAAAACAAACTTAGCGACAAACGACAGAAATAGTTTTCCATCCAGCAAGAGCAGCCAAACCGGCCAAAAACGCAATTAACTGACATAATACGCTTGGAGCAGTAACTGTTTCGTCTGCAATACCAAACAACACCAAGCCCATTTCAACAAAAGGACAACTTTGATAATTATCGAACAATCACCCTCACATGAATATTTTTAGAATTATGAAGCGCATTAACTGTCAATTATGACACCACTACCATCACCCAGAGGCTAAATTATTCGCTATCAGTATGAATTCACTCATTCTATTCACAGCAGATCTTTTAGCCTATGTGCCTGCTTACAGACAAGAACTGGATAAACGTGTCGCTCTTTATATTTTCAAGTTTTTTATTTGGCTATGGCGAGAAAACTACGTAACAAATTTCTGATTTTTTTTTTTAAATGGACACCCACAAAACAAGATGAAAACGGATTATCTAACCGACCTTGGTGGGCGAAGGATTTAATAATCCAAAATCGCCGCCTAATAGACAGAGTGGTGTCCTTCCTACTGCAATGAATATCACCTACCATCTATCATTCCACGTAACTAAATACCCGGTTCCCTCAGTGCTCGGCTCTTTCTCCTCCTTATACGTATATTAGGCCTAGTGGCCTGTTACGATTTGAAACGGCGACCGCATCGAGGATAAGGTGGTTGGCCCTATGTCTGTAGATGCGTGTGTTCACGGGGCCGGTTTGCCTGTTCTGGGAGACGAAAACCCCAAGTTTCCGGGTGGGAACCCCCCCCTCCGTATGAGACCGGCTAACTCACCTTTAGTCGAAAGAGACCAAATAAAGATTCCTCATGGCTTGGATGGGAATCGAACCCAGATCTTTCCGATGAAAGGGCTTCGTCTATACCGACTGAGCTACGGAGGCTGATCTTACTTCACTGATTCGATTTCTCTTACTCATTTGATAAACGTTGTTAAATGAGTAGGAGGAGGCACGGAACTACAAAATATTTAGAATCAATGTCTTAAATACTGATCTCCATGCCATTCTTCGTTTGCTGAGAACTAATTCATCTTCGATGTTGCCAAAACATAGTTCTCTCGTCCTTAAAAACAATCTCAATTCATCTCCGTTACTTTCAATAAGACCTACTTCCTCAAAGAAGAGATCTTTCTTTTTTGTGCTGACATTTATCTTGTCTTTTTCTGACACAAAAGCATCACATGCTTTCCTTCCTCAGCCACCAAAGCCATCAGCATTCTTATCTGCTGAAGACGTTACTTCTCACCTACCCAGCTGATTGACACAACAAATCCACCCAACCTCCCTAAAAATTCGTGATACTACTCGAAGAGAATAATTCGATTAATTCAAATTCAAAACAACAGAAGCCAACTCTGCTCTTCAGCACTCCCATGAGTGTTGTTTTTTATATTTCTTTATTTTTATTGAACTGGATGAATGAACCCATTACTCTAAGCCTGCAATCAGATCAGAAACTGAGCTTCTCAATTTCCGTTCGTACTCCAACGAATCCACCGAACCTACTTTTTTTCTTTCATTCCGTCTATTGCTTTTTCTGGAACGGCCTTCCTCACTCACTAAGTGCTCCTAAAAGACTAAAATCTTAAGATATTCAAAGAGAACAATGGTTCTTTTTTGTTATTTTCCAATCAATTAAAAAAAAATTAAATAAACAGGTCTCTTTCTCAACTCTGCTCACGTATGGTGCTTATATCATATTGCAACCTCTCTCGCCTGTTGACTACAATATGTTGAAATAAGTATAAGGCGAGCACTATAAATTCATTAAAATCTAAACTTCTTAGGCACTGATCACACTTACACCTTTCATTGAGTCTATCCTCCCCCAGTCAGTGATAATATTAATCAATCATATTTTTTGGCCGAGCCTTTCTTTAATATGACTACCAGTCCATATTCGTTTGTTGAACGACGCACTAGTCCGATCGACAATCAACGACATTGTCTCAAAGGTGTTTTAAAGTTGAAACAGACTTTTGAAGACTAGTCGAATTTTATCCATATAATTTTCTTTACAAGTCACAATGGCACCTACAGTCTTGCCAGGTTGAAAGAGACAGGTATATTGTGATAGTTTTATACAACAAATCTAACACCGACAGATATATAACCATTCTGGATAAGGAGAAGGAACTGCCTTATCCAGAATCATTGCATATCCACTGGCGTTCCTCCTTCCGGGATCTCCAAAAGTCCAAGTCGATACCAGAAGACAGTTCCAGACTATAAGCCTCCACTACCAAACTGAAGCATGCGCCACGCTCGTTCATGTTACTGTGATAGAGTATACATTGATTCACGGCTCCAAACCACGGAACCTGCAAAGATTGACGAATCAGTCACGATGCCTTTGCATCAGAAGTCTGCACCGCTGACTAAATGATTGGTCTTTGGCTTATATGTTGCCGTCCTTATCCAGAACCCGAAACTGTGCAGCTCTGCATAGTCAGTGCACATCAGAACCCTTACACTTTCTCTATTCTTAGTTGCGTTTCCACATCGAACTATCGAATTTTTTAGCCTCTTTTTATACTCCCAAATATCCATCAGTGAATAATGTTGTCTCCAGTTGATTTTGAGCATCAAAATTAATTATTTCAACATACATCGCGAGTGTGCGTATACACAAGATCCTTATGTAATCCATAAAACATCAGTAAAGAGCAATCATCCATTAATATTAAGCGTCTCTTAAAGTCAGCTCCGGAATGGTGATGGCATTATTTGAAGCACCTTCAAAATGGCACAACGACACACTCCCCCACACACATAATTTTTCTTTCTCTCTGTCTTTTAAACAAGGAGCCTCTTTCATACTATAGGCAGCACATAAACTGTTCTTTTATTTATTCCTTGGTCAAGATATAGAAAGAAAAGTTGTTTGTTAACTAAATAAACCTTCTTTACCCCTTTCTCATTTGAATCCCAAATCTTCTTGTTTAGAACTCTTCCTCCTCTCCCTTCATACTTCTAATTTTCATAAGTTGAACTCCATTATGCTTCCCAGTATCTAAATTTCATCAGCCTGCACTAAGAACACCCAATCCAACGGTACTGCATCAACTCTACTGTCACTGTAACCAATCACTAGAATACAGTAACCAATGTACTATATATATATATATATATATATATATATATTAGCACTCTTCCTGATAATCTCCCCCCCCCGATAGTATGTGATTATATCAAGAATATATAAAACTATGAATGGGTAATTCCTAAACATGGTTTGATAAAAAGTGTTCAAAATACATAAATAGCCAAATTAACTGTAGTCAAGAAACTACAAACTGAGTCTGTTTCACGCGATTAAGCAACTTCAATGAGAAAATTGCTTGAGTGATGACCGAATGAACACACTTAAATGTAATTAAGTCAGGAAGTTTGTTTAGTGTTGACACAACGGCAGGTAGGGTGCATGGCTGGTCATGGCTTACAAAGTTTTATGAAGGTCAGCTATGAGATAGGCAAAAGCATCAAAACGCGACGTTAATAAAATGTGGATGCTAAAGAAAATCTAGAAAAACATGCGGTGAGAATCTTCCATCTCCTCGAGACAGTGCTTCGTACACGGAAGTACGCAAAATTTGCTTTTCCTGTAGAATTTCTGGGAATGTGGGTTTTCTCAAGGGACTAAGACAGACTTGTCACTGTTGTCCTTTCCCACGAGCATCAGGAACGGAAATGTGTAACGGCAGGGTGCCGGAGCTTGGAACCGTGACCTGCGTCCGTGGATGAGGTAACCATGATGCTCTTTCTCTCTCAGATTACCCCTATAATGTAAGTGACTAGTAACTGAAGTTATGTGTAGGTGTGAACGTAATGTTAATTCATATGGAATAAATGAAACAACAGCCAACAATCTTTCCAGTTACCATTCAAACAAAGGGAAAACAGCAGGCAAACAATAATAAGAAAATTAAACTAGATCAGAAGTGAACACTTACTCGAAATGCTACTAGCCTATATACAACAGTTTCTTTAGATAATATTGTGACAGAACCATTAAGTTTTCTTCTTCTTCTAAAGCTTTACAGAGTATGGTGAAAAACACGCAGTGCTACTGTGGATGGAATATTCATTGACACTGTAAACAGTTAACTGATTTGACGAGTGACATAGAGGAGGAGGCGGCTATTCTAGCTTTTTTCGTTTATCATTCAACGTGTATGTAGAGTTTATCAATTAAACCCAGCCAAGTGAAGACCATCTCAGCATTAGCTAAAAAGCTTAAAGATCAAATGCAGTCGGTTCCAAAGAGCAGCTTCCCATTTTGTTTCTTTTGTAATTGTCAACAAAATTCAAAAGAGGGCCAGGAGCTTGCTTAAAAAAAAAAAAAAAAAAAAAAAACACTTTTATGTCATGATAATTTTAAGAGAAAGATTAACCGCCTGCATTTGTTCAATCCATTGACACCTTTCCAAAGGTATATGGCGTCAATCAGATCGCCTCTGTATATTGCCAAAGGATAAATTTATAATGACGACCGTTGACAGGCTGAGAGGATTTCATCCGCAAACAGAAACTGATGGTATATGGATTTCTCCATTATTTTGGAAGGGCAGAATAGAAGGAAAGAGAACAACAGTTTAAGGCCGTCGCACTAATGTCCCAGGCTTGGCTGATTTCCAAGTTACAAAATAAGCACCGCTACAATAATAATCATCTGCAGTATTTACAGGTCCTTAAGTCCCACGAACCTGCCAAGATTGGCTTTCATAACCATAATTTTAGAGTAAGGCAATTCATTTTATGCTTAAACACATATTCTTGTGTGTGTTCTGGCCATTTTTGCATAGTTGCAAGACCAAAAAGTTTTCCGGAAGGAAAACCTTTCTTCCTGCATGTGAGACCGACTAACTCAAATGAAACATCCTGATAAATGTTCTTTGTGTCTTAGATGGGATTCAAAACGAAGTCAATCAACTAAAGGGCTGCGTCGAAACCGAATGAGCTACGGAGGCCTTCTATTAGAATAACAGGGCGTGAAAATGCAAAATAAACTAGAAGAATAGAGCATAATAACAATATCACAGAGCTAAGACTTTTGAGAACAAAGATATGCCAAAAGCTTTATTTATAATCTATTACTGGCGTAACAAAGCTAGTTACTAAATATATCTGATATGATATTGGAAAAGATATTCTTAGATCACCAATAGGCACTGGATGGTTAGTAACAAAGTTAAGCTGGTTTTCAAACTTTTTAAAGTGACCTCCCCTTTTTTTGTCAAAAAATTTTTGCGGCTTTCCTACACTTCTTATAAAATAATGCTGACCTATAATTTTATTAGCATGTATTTTATTCTAGTAAAACTACGATGTTCTTGCAGTTTTTTTTTTTTTTTTTTGATAGTATACAATTAATATTTCAACCCAAACTAAAAGTAAAACAGCACACAGAGGCATTCATTTTAAAAATTAGAACTTTTAAATTTCTAATTTGGTATATTAAAGACAGTGTTTTTAATGCTATATACGTGGATAAAATATCAAGTACATGGTGGTGTTGTGCTCGAAAATACACAAAAACCTTGATCATTGCTTTGCATCCCCCAAGGGAACGTGCACCCCAGTTTGAAAAACACTGGCGTAGGTTATATAATTTTCCTGGAGAACCATCCGGATGCCAAATAAGTGGATTCTTGATAGACACAATTACAATCAATAGCTCACTTCAGGCAAAGAAAACATGATGCAAGTTTGCTATTGTGACTTTTCAATACGTAGAGATATTAATAATTTGCAACTATTATCAATTTGAGTGGAGACTTAACTAATAAAGTATATGATCGAGAGGAAAGTAAACTGAAAAGGAGGATAAAAGCTTACATCTAAGAACTACTTCAATTATACGAATAGTGCTAACATCTCAGCAGAAATCAAGACGTAATCCCTGGGGGGGGGGGGGGTTCGTTTCGTCTCCAGGCAAGGGAAATTAATTTTAAACGACGATTAGAATTTGCTCAGATTTATCAGCCACATATTTTTTCCGGATAAATTCAAGGCATTAATGTTTGAAGCTATGATAGTGAAACTAAAGATTTATATTTTACACCTTTTCAAATAACTGAGGAAACAGGTCATACTTATATCAATTATATAAAGACACCGATTCTTAAAAGGAATACTTAAAATAAGTCGTGGAAACCTCTCAACATCATATAAAAAATAGCACTGATCTTGTTTTGATATCAGCTTGTAACAATCTCACTGGGAGTGAAAGTGTTATTCTTAAGTATACTTTTATTTTTTGAGTTTGAAAGAACGAGGGCGTATGATCGCTAATAACAGCTCATTTATTATAAACCTATTTTGATTAGAAACAGTAATATTCACGTATTTAATGATATAGAGGTACATATTTTTTTTTACGATTAAAAAATTCTGTCGCGCATACTAACAGTACGTGTAGCCTACAAAGATACAACAGTCCGGAAAAGAATTCTTAAGTGCAGAAATTTACAAACGTTTAGAAAATTCATATACAACACAGGGCTTGTTTCTGCTTAGAGAATGACTAGCGAGGTTAATATCGTTTGTAACAGAGGAGTATATAACACATTTCTTACGCTGAGCAAATCTCGTGTTCTCTGATACTGGATATCTCATAGAAGTGCGTGGGTTATTTAGTATGAGGGCGAGGCAAGGCAGGACGGGGTGAGGCACACAAATGTTCGCACGTGTGGACGCAACTATTACCAGCTACTTCCATCTATCCCAGCTGACAGACACGCTGCGCTTAAACAGTTGATAAGGATCAGTAGACAGTCGGGATGCTGGGAGGAGAGGGATGATTTAAGACACTCCAAGTGAAGTATGCTTGAAGTGCAGGTCATAAAGGATGGCCTCATACAAAACCAGTCTTGGTCCCTTATGTTACCATACGATATATGCGACAGTATTTTGACACGCTGTTTAGGAAAGGTAAACAACCGGAAGGCTGTCTCTAGCTGTTATTACTAGGGTGCCTTTATGTATTAACGTGAATTCACACTCGCAGAAATAATTATCAAAAATATGTTAAAATATACGTAAAAGAGCCTACGCATTTTTAAAATTTTTAAAAAAATTAAAAAAATTTTTTTTTAGTGGAGCAATAAATATGTAGATCTCTTCCGGCTAACCCTACTTCTGTATATAAATGGACTGTGACCAGTGAATTCTATGAGGGTCTAGCACAGCACATCTATAAGTGAATGGATGAAGTGCGATTACTGATGTTCCCTTGTTAGGTGCTTTAGACTAGTGAAGTGACATAAGAAATCAGAAAGCGATGCTAGCCTGGAAAAGATAGCATCGATTCGGGAATGCACTGAACAAATTGCTTACTATCAGTATAAGTGAATACCTTGGTGGGTAGTATAGCCCAATATATATAAAATCTCCACGACGTGATCAGTTTGAACAACAACAACAAAAAAAAAAGTTATAGCGATTCCATAAACAGCATATTTTCTTGGGCACGTGAGTTTCATTAAGGAACTCCAGAGTGAATTAAGCGAATTTCATCGCTGGCGGAAAACAGTCTGCATTCCATGTTATAGCATTTGTTTCCAACAATTTTCCAAGACAATGTGCTCCATTCCAGAGAGCAGATGTGTGGTAGTTTCATTCAAAACAGTCTGTTCTGGGTGAAACCAATGATCGAATTTATTTAAAAAAAAAAAAAAAAAACGTACTTCATTGTACATGAACAGAGAATCCAGTTTCTATTACTTGATAGATGAAATTCAATAACCTGAATTTTTAGCTGTTTTTCATATTAATAGGTTTAAAGCCTACTAATATGAAAAACTAATATTTAAGCTTCTCAAAAAAATTCTATTTATATAATTTTTGTTTGTTTTTCAGTGGGTATCTCTTGACATCATTTTCGAAACCGCTCTCCGCCACACATTTAAAGAAACTATTAGTAGTTTCTTCTGAGCTTGGGAGAAATTTTTTTTTTTGCATTTGTAGTAATAGTAACAGATAACAAGCTTTTAGAACAGGTGAATTCATTTAACTACCTAGGATGTATGATCACATATGAAAATGAAAAAGATATAAACATAAAAATTGCAAAATATTTAAAAATAACAGGTGTAATTAACTCTATATTTAAACCAAACCTAGTTCAAAAACAAACCAGACTAAAAGTATACAATATATTAGCCCTACCAGTCTTATTGTATGGAAATGAAATATGGACAATAAAACAAAAAGACAAACAAAGATTAATAACAGCAGAAATGAAGTTCATGAGAAAAACTATACCCTATTTGATCAAAGTATACTATTTGATCACAAAAGAAACGAAGAAATTATGAAAGAATTAAACCAGGAATCAGTAATGAACAAAATTAAAAAATATAAGCATAAAAGGATGGAACACGTCGAAAGAATGAAAACAGAAGGATTACCAAAACAAGCCACTAGGAAAAAGAAAACCAGGACGTCCTCTTAAGAGATTCAACGATGACTTCTGAGGCCGGAACAACCCACTTTAGGCCTAAATCCTCGATAGGCATGATGATGATGATTAAAATAATGAATGTAGTCTATTAAAAAGAATGAACAATATTCATACCTAAGCACATCATCACCTTTCAAGAGGAAGGACTGTGGTAGTAACTATGTATTTATTACACTTACTTAGAATTATTATTTAGGCAGCTAAGATTATTAGGAGAGAGAGAGTATTAGCAGCTATTAATTTGCGATCGTGGTAGATTGGGTATTCGGTGCTTTACAACATGATCTATGTAGAGCCAAGCAAGAACTTTCTCTTCTAACCCTGCACAGATTGGACTACTACAGTTTAAGGCTTAATCTGGTATAGTTTATTGTTATTCTCTACATTTCATGATGTCTGCCACTCGGATATTAATATCTTAAAAAGGAAAAAGTCTAAGCGATGCCTTCAGATTTGATGGAAGGGATGTTTGATCCGAGAGAGATCACTGGATATGAGTGGGATACCAGACTTTTCAAAGCCTGTAGAGAACTTAATGAGTCTATGTAAGTAATGTACCTTTTGACAGCATTTCGTTTTTATATGATGTAATGCAACCTCGGCATTGGCGCACCCAGGAAGGGGGTGCGCCAATGGGACCATGCCCCCTTCCCAAAAGAAAAAGGAAAAAACACTAGAAAAATTTCAAAAAATCTTTTCCTAATTAAAATTCATTTTTTTAAAAAAAAATTTATGTTGTGTCGTGTCTTCTATTTCTATGCTACTTATGAATTAGCGGTCACATAAGGTGGGAATACTCTATAGCGCTCGGAAATCCTGGTCGCTGTAAACGCAAGGCAAACGAAGTAGTGCTTGGGCACAACTTCGTTTGCTCGAGACAGGCCAGAACGGGTATCATGTATTGGCAGATGCTCAGTCATATAGCTCGTATGCAATGCGTAGTGTGTATTCTCAAATCGTCTACTCAACCCCCCCCCCCCCCCCCAAGATTAAACAGCACTAGACTATGATTCTGGACCGTCTGTGTAGATTTTGGCGCAATCTGCTCTGTATGTGTTTGAAAGAGTTGCTGATTGCTGGTCGAGTGGAGGGAAGACGTTTTCCTGACCTGTACAAAGAGAAGCTGGATGATGCGATTCACCTGTGCCAAGTAACTTAGGAGGCACTCGGGCAATACCGTTTACAGTAATATCTTGAACTTGTATGACAATCTATCGTGTGTGATATACGTCTTCCCAAAGTAGACAAAAAAATAATTGTCCACGTAGGAGGATCTGAGAGGGATTTTATTTTGGATCCATTTTACAAAGCCCATTGTTGTCGTTGAAACCAGAGTTGTGATTCATATGCTTCGACAGAGAATAGGAACCGGTGGTCCCAGTCCTGATTCTAATTGCTTAATGGCCGATAGGATCTAACCACTGAGATGCATAAGCATAGACATAAGACACAAAATCCAGTCTTAATTGGACAAGTACTCGGTAGAGACGGAGAAATGCACATCGGTTTGCACTGCAAGAGGCGGAAGGCAGACCGCGAATGATATCCATTATTCTCCGGCACTTATTCCACAAACTCAAGTATGTTTTTTTTTTTTTTTTTTAATCGAATACGATTTTGTTTCTGTCGAAACTGGGATTATCGTTTGCTCTAGGTCAGAAAGAAGACTATACATCAACGATCTGTAGTGAAAATCTGAACCCATTTGCAAGCGGTCAGATAGAGCTGGCCTGTGATTTACTACAACTGTTTTTTCTATGATCCTTATATTACAAGACTGGCGAACTATGGAAAACATTAATTAGAACTTTCTGATGAAAAGAGGGAGATTACCTCTAACACCTACGTTGAATAAGTCTTTCAAATATGCCGAATATCCAAGCTGTGTCATACGCTTTCTTTCATGTCCTTCATGAAAATTTATATCTAGTGCGCATTTTTTTTTTAAAGAAATTATTTCTAATGGATATTTCCAGACTAATGAGATGGTATGATGTTGAACGATGTTTTCAAAAGCAAGATTATGCTTTGTGAAAAAAAAAAAAAAAAAAAAAAACCATTACTCTCTAAAAACATCAAAGACGAAAGTTAATAATTCCCCACCCCACAAGATCTTGCAGAGACAGCTAGTCAAAACAACGTTTTTGTGATTTGCTTTTTAGTGCCAGGAACTTGGACATTACCGATGCTTTGGGAAACTCTCTCTCTGAGAGCCTTTCTTTAACAAAAAGAGTGAAACATTCCCGATCAGATGTTTACCTGTTTCTGATGTTTTCGTTTCTTACTAGGGGGGCTCCCCCCGTGTTACGGACTGGTAGGCCGGTTCTCCTTGAATTCCGACGACTCGAATTTTGAAGCCTCGACACTCAGGGTAGCCCCTGAGTTTCAAAACATTTCAAATAACTTGACAAAAACGTTACAGCCTACATCCGTTTCTAATTTCAGCTTATCATTTTATAGTATAGAGTAGATTTAATGGTTTCTGAGTTTTATTGGGGCTTGCTGACGGCGTTAATAAATTGGGGATAAAAGAAGGACAAATTTAACACAAGATCTCACCACTCGCTACGAAGTCGCAGACCGATTCCCACTATCCAGCAAGCAATGACTGCGCGCGGAAGTGGAACGGTATGGCTAACCCTGTCGCCACCATATTTCTCACGAGCACTGTAGTATTATCCATTCCAACAGGTGATTTAATATAAAAACGCGTTTTTAAATTAAATACTTTATATTATCTTTAAAGATGGGTAGTTCCTGACTTCACGAGTTAATTCGTTCCTAGCGCCTGCTCGCAAAGTGGAATTTATTTCTCATAGATGAAACAACAATGAAACAACATAAGTGGTTATAGCAGCATATAAGGTTTTGAGTGGAAGATTCGAACTCGGTGCTAATTTCTCCTCTTACTGAGAATAATCAGCAGTGACATTTTGTTAATGACACAAATGCATATAACTTTTTTTTTAACCAACATCCAAGTACTAAGAAAAAAATGTGCTTTTATACTACTCTATTAAGCAAGTATGTAATATCCAGTAGACATTTTAATTATTTACATTTCATTGATAAAACTATAATTTCAACGTGGAACGTAATGGATTTCTGACAAACCTAAGCGATCAGGCATAAATGTGAATTGTATCTGTATGGTTCTCATTAAATTCGGTTCTTACCTCATCCCCCCCATTTTCTTGTAATAAGTTTCTTGAACATAAGTATTATTATAATTATTACTTAAAATCTATGCTGTTATTTATAGAACTTGATAAATAAATGATTCACAGCTATGCGAATCATTTAGTTTACCCATGAAGTTTCTTCAGGAATGCACTGACGACAGAAGAAAATGGGCCAGCTTTCTACATGACAGTTATTGTGTGCAGATATGGAGTACTCGACTGCCGAAAACTGTCCTGAGAAAAGAGACATACCTAGTTTCTTGCTTTAGATAGTGCCTGGTTTGTTATCTGTTTTATTTATTTCAATTGGCCGCTCGTGTGCGAAACTCAGTCTTGCATGTTTTCAGTTCACACTGTTCATGTACCTCCGAATATTATCACAAGGTTATCAGTTCTGACGTGTGGTAATCAAAGGAAAGTTGCCCATTTCAAGTCACCCGGTAACAGCTCCGGGTTTTCTAGTTTTGCGTACTCCAACGAATGCGGTCATTAAAGTGTTTAATAGAGTGCTGTCTGTTGTTAATTTATAGATCTGTAGAATGAATTCTGAAAGATGCATGTTAAATACCGGAAGGCCCAACATTCGGCATTCCTTCATGGAAAAGGTGGTCAAATCTAAGATCATTTTTCCATAGGATTACAAGTTATAATGGAAGGCGTTCTCGACAAATCAAAAATATTAATAAACTTTATAGAATCAAAGATCAATTTACAGATTGTTAACACATCAATCCTTATCCTTTTAAAGAATGTCTATCGTGTGTTTTCTTCAACTAAATTTATTGGATGTGCATTATTAAAAGGGAAGGGATGGTGGTAAAGAATTTAGCAATTATAAAACACGCTGTTGTGGACTTTGGGCTGGTTCACATATCTAATGGTCAAACAACATTCTTAATGATCGAATCATTATTTCACCATGTAGGAGCAGCATGAATGGTAGATAAGAGGGGAAAATTGTATCAGTGCTCTAAAGGCATCGATCTTTCTAAAACCAGCCCTTTTTGTTATGTTTCGCCAACAGGGATGATATTCGCTTCAGTGGAAAAAGCCCGACTTCAACCTTGTCACTATACCTTCGCCTTCAAAAAGGGTCCATCACTATATATATATATATTTCTATTTTCAAACTGGAACTTCTTCACTAACTTGAGGCTCACCACTTAATCATTGATGATGTTGTTGGCAATATGGATTCTGTTATTCTCTCCACAGCAGATCATCTAACCACCATATCCACCTTTGGATACAAGTCGGAAAAAGTTGTTTGGCCGCTTTTGATTTCCAGAACATCTGATCTGGTTCCACATAGAGGTCTATTTACTAAGCTATCTTATGACCTGCCTTTTGCAAATGGGTCGCCGTTTGATTTTTTTTCTTCTTC
Organism: Typopeltis vanoorti; assembly: GCF_054136105.1. Classification (NCBI taxonomy): domain Eukaryota; kingdom Metazoa; phylum Arthropoda; class Arachnida; order Uropygi; family Thelyphonidae; genus Typopeltis; species Typopeltis vanoorti. The sequence goes on along the minus strand of NC_143564.1, from coordinate 86,639,861 downwards.
ATCTTTCTGATCGTTCACTGTGTCATGGTGGATGATTTCATTTCTCCAAATTCTGTACTTCTGTCCAGAACTATGGGGTACCAACCAGTTACCCTATCGTTCCGCACGGCTCACGCTTTTCCTTTTATATATTTAAGGACTTCATTCACTAACTCAAATCTTACCCATAATTTTGCTGAAAATGCTATACTCCAATCCTTTTCATTTCACAAATCTTGTAATGCTCAAATGATTCCACAACCAGTCTTAACATTGATTGTTTTGCCATTTCCCAGTAGAGTGAGGACAACGCAGTGAACTTCAAATTATATTATAACAAAATCATATCTTACTCTCTAGTACGGACGTTTTCTCAACTGCACTTTTCCAAACTAGATAATATTTAGGTTTCCTCGTAAGATCAGATTTCTTCTCATGGGCTGACTTAATCTGAAGTATTTTCTGGAATAAACATATCACATTCCTAGCCTCCAATCTTCAAAACTTAAGTGTTTTCGTTCAAGACCTACTTTTCACTTCTTCTTTCACTACGCGTTATTCCCGCTTCCTATGCAGGGTCCACGTGTTACTTAGATGCGACTACTTGTTAGTACCACTCCCAACCGACCTGTCGCCTAGTCTGCCGCTGGGGGGGGGGGGATATTTTTGGCTGTAGAAGCATATGTTCACGGGGCCGGTTTGCCTGCTTGCGGGATGAAAAACGCCAGATAAACTGGCGGGAAAAAACCCTACTGCCCGCGCCCAAGACTGGCTAACTTGGATATGCCTGAGGAAGATCCTCAAGTTCCTCACGTCTTCGACGGGAATCGAACCTGGGACATTCCTTCCCCAGGCATATGGTTGCGAAGCGCAAAGCCACTATGCTAACCGCGCGGACTCAATACCTACTTTTCACTAATTTTAAATAAATCACAAATTCGCTAAATTTCGAAATAATGTTCTCACATTTGGAGTGGTATATCAAAAACTTTCCTAAAAATGCCCTCGTTGATATCCAGACGGGAACATTCACTTAACGAATCCCCCCTCCTCTCAAGACTCACCTCAATCACGCCTTTAAGAGCATTCTACCTTATGCCTTTTGTATGGATATTTTCATGTGCGATGACCGGGCTGCCACCACGTTCCAAACAGAAGCAACTTTGATCAAAACACAGTTCGCCCTGAAAACTCGATCTTCGTTCTCATTCATTTTATCTATTCTGTGAAAAAGTTTTTAGCAAAAATATATGCAATAAATCTAAGACGATTTAGCCGATCTCATACCAACGGATTTCCTAAAGTTTTTTTTTCCTTTCTTTCGTTTTTTTAAAAAAATTAACATGAAAACACAATCACAATATACTCGGCTCATGACCTTAGATGTCTCGGCAATAATAATATTAAAACGAACAAATCATTCTATGTGAAAAATGAGTGAATTGGATCGTTTGCACACGTGGAAATATTTGGGTAGAGATTACTGTTTCGCGTAAGGAAATTGGATTCTTGAGGAATTTCTTAACTTCTCTTGAAAAGCACTATAAAAAGTTCCATGTCTTTGACGGGATTCGAACTCAGACTTTTTAAAAGAGATAGTGCTTCGTTTATGCAAAATACATTGTCTGTTATTTTAGATTTAGCGAGCCAAGGTAACTATATGATGATAAGACATGCATATGCTTGCCAACTGCATGCAGTTGGGAAAAAATATTTTTCGAAGAAACTTTGCTTCGGTCTTTGTAGTAAGTAGCAAATATTTTTTCGATCACTAAATTTCTCGTTGCCACGTCCATTGTCAAGATTCAGAAAATGTTTATCGCATCTTCAAATTGGATATGAACCCAAGTCTTGGTTTGAAATCTGTCAAAGAGGTTTCGCGTAGTGCAGTTAAAACTGGGTGATCGTTACTGTTAATGGTTTCAGCGAGGTAATCTATGACAATGAGGGGTGCAGTTTTTAAATCGGAATGAACAGGGATTAGATAAATCAAGAATCCTACTCCAGAGACTACCCCCCCCCCATGCTTTCAGTAAAAAAGGTGGTAGTCGCATACAGGAAAATTCACCTGCTAAAGACTACGAGCATGCATTCTGTGGTGCGATTCAAACCTACAGCTTGCGGTTAGTAAAGAGGAAGCGCTATCCACTTGGACATTCTGGCAACATTCCAAGTATATGTTTGTCTGTCAATTATATTCTTCAGTCCAGTTGCTCTCTTCTGCCGCCTTTCTTATAAGACGCCACAATTGTGTGAACTTTTAATATTTGTATTTCTGATAAAATTCCTAATCTCTATTAAGTTGGGGGGGGGAAGATGATGTAGAAATGCATTTGATACCAATGCATTTAAAGTTACACTTCATCAATGAGTTCCACATTTGAATTCTTTTACCAATTAGATTAGATTAAACAACAACAAAAATCTGCATCATACAGTATCTTACAAACTAGACTTCTCTAAGTTACTGAAATAGAAAAGCAGTTATTTGAAGGTCATAACAATGTATTATATGAACCGTATTATATTATTACTATAGCTCAAGTATGAAAATATATGTTAATTTCATTTGCAAGCTCATTCTGAATACATTCGATTTCCGAAACAATTATTATTTAGATGTTAGTTATGCTCTCGCTCCCCGACTGGGGGGGGGGGGAGGAATAATCCAAATCGCTTTCATATCAAAATATTTTTCATGAATCGAAAGCAGTTTTAAAACGGTATCTGTTAACTCAACGGAGCCTGCTCTCCTTGTTCCCCATCACGAATGTAATTAAGTATAGTTATTTTGAGATGAGTTAATATGAAGCTGAATGCAATGTCACGCTCTTTATTATTTTTACGATCTTGGATCATTGTTATAATCTCATATCAGATCAATATGGATACGATCATATTGATGTCCAGTTTCATCCTGAGCATTTTTGATGATCATTATGTGAAAGGAACGGAATGCAATGTTTATATTGGGAGGAAACTAAATTGGAACAGGATACTATTCTATATAAAACGAAAAACCAAAGAGTTAAAAGAAGTGTTTACCACAGCATAGCGAACTGGCTTCTCTGAAATAATGTAACTTAGCGGGTTTTGGATTTAAAGGAGAAAATCCATCGGTAATTCAAACTTTAAGACTGAGAGCAAGAACGTATGCTTTTCTTTTAACACATACGAACACTGATTCTGGGCGAATGAACTGCAGAAATGCAAAAATTACATATTTTTACTCACTAAATGGAACATTTTTATAACATTATAATAAAATTATAACAAAAATAATAACAATTCGATTTTATACATCAGAAATATCTTCAGTTGGTTATTTTCAGGACCTATAAATGAAGATCACTGTTAGGGTTAATTTATTGGTACATTTTTAAATTCCCGGGGCGAACTATTTCAAATGGAGTAGGCGAGCATCTCAGCTTCTCATCAAGTGACACACGACACGGATACAGAACATGACACACCTTTTAGATGGGAGGAACATCACCATAAATTGCTCGCTTCTCCTCCCCCAGTTTCCAGAAGAGCATCACACAGCTGAATGAAGTGACGGGGTATCAAGTGGTGGGGGACCTACTGCTGCGACTCTCCACGCCCTCACACTCGTCTATAACTTCATGATTGTTTCGACTCGGAGCCACAACGTCGAGACACAGCTAGTGCACCTGTTGGATCGGCGTCCCGTTGAGTATTACTCATGACCAACTAGGTCGCGTGTGTGTATCTAGAAATAGGAGTGGGGGAAGGGGAGGGTTGAGGGAAGCGTAATGTTCTTATGTAAACAAACCTGCCAGCCTGAGGAATTGCACCCAGTAGAAAGAATGCTTGTCGACTGCTGTACGTAAACTGCTGTGCTGGCAACTTCACCCACCCAAAAATTCTTCTAAAGAATGTTACAGAACTTTATAATTTATCACTAGGTTATCGACAGATCACAGGATTCTCTTCTCCTTCCTCTGTATCGAATTCTAAAGAGCATCAATAATATTCTTTAGAATTCGATACAGAACAGTAAAAACAATGTGGTAACCGTTACTCATTAAAAGCACGAGGGCTAAATTTACATTAGGGTTAGGTTCTTGCCAATGAGTTCGTTATGCTATTTAAATAGACAATGAAACGCTTTCCGTTTTGAACCCTTTTTTTTTTTTTTTCCAATTTTCCTTAACATCTAGACACTGCACAAATTTGCTCCATCTTCGCTTTCAGGAGATTAAAATGAAATCCGAAATGTGTGGTAATGGAAGAATTCTGCAGAAGATGAAAATTAAAACATTACCTACTGAGGTCTCTCCAAAAACGCTTATACGTGAAAACATCATATTAACAGAAATTAGGAATTAACGCTATATTATATCGTTCTGATAAGTATTATTATGTTGTAGCATCCTTATCAATAAGCTAACCAAACCTTTTACCGCAATTAATTGGAGCATAGAAGATGAAACTCCTATCACGGATAACCAGAAAATAATTGATAGATGGAAATGTTACGCAACTAAGCTTTTTCAAAAGGACCCTCAACTGACCGATGATATTTTGGACGGAATTTTGCCAGGAGGTTCGAAGGAAGGAGATTACCCGATATTAAAAGAAGAAGTTATTGCAGCAGTTAGCTCCTCAAAAATTGGAAAATCACCGGGAAGTGATGGTGTCACAGTGGAACTGATAGCGAAGGAGGTGACATCATCATCATAGACACCTTGCTAAATTTATTCCAGGACATATGGAACACAGAGACTTGGCCTTCTGATTGGCGGACTTCTATTCTTGTACCTATCCCTAAAAAGGGAAACAGCAATAAATGTATCATCCACGCAAAATCCTGTTAAAAATACTATTGTCAAGAATCGAAAAGAAAATAGAAAGCAGACTATCAGATGAACAAGCAGGTTTCTGGAAGTCCAGAAGTACAATCGACCATATTTTTACAATACACATACTAGGCGAAAAATACATAGAACATAACAAAATAATCTGTCACAACTTCTTAAACCTTCAAAAAGCTTTTGACTCAATATGGCACGAGGCATTATGGAAAATTTTAGAACATTATGGTATTGACAACAAAATCATTGGGATTATTAAATCTCTTTATTCCTCATCTGATATAACAATTGAAATTAAAAATTACAGCAGTGAACCGTTCCGGGCAGAACGGGGGGGGGGACAGGGATGCATGTTGTCCCCTCTTCTTTTTAATTGTTTTCTGGAATATGTCATAGATGAAGCTCTTTATGAATATGAAACTGGAATAGTAGTTGGCGGACTAAGAATAAACAACTTACGTTTCGCTGACGATATCGATCTTCTGGCAGAAAGCGAAGAAGAATTAAAAGAGATAACCAGCCGTGTTTTCGGAACATTAAAAAAATATGGATTATACATAAAGCTACAAAAAAGCTACAAAATATGGCACGAGGCATTATGGAAAATTTTAGAACATTATGGTATTGACAACAAAATCATTGGGATTATTAAATCTCTTTATTCCTCATCTGATATAACAATTGAAATTAAAAATTACAGCAGTGAACCGTTCCGGGCAGAACGGGGGGGGGGAAGACAGGGATGCATGTTGTCCCCTCTTCTTTTTAATTGTTTTCTGGAATATGTCATAGATGAAGCTCTTTATGAATATGACACTGGAATAGTAGTTGGCGGACTAAGAATAAACAACTTACGTTTCGCTGACGATATCGATCTTCTGGCAGAAAGCGAAGAAGAATTAAAAGAGATAACCAGCCGTGTTTTCGGAACATTAAAAAAATATGGATTATACATAAAGCTACAAAAAACAAAAACAATGATAACCTCAAAATCAGACATTGAATTCTTAAAGATACAAATTGGCAATAAGCAAATTAAGAATGTAAAGAAGTTCACTTATCTAGGAAGCGCGTTGAGTCATGATGGTCGTTCAAAACCGACATTAAATACCGAATTGCTAAGGCAACCTACAGAAGTTAAAACTATTGTGGGGAGATAACAGAATAGCAATCACAACCAGACTAAGACTAATTGACACCTTGGTGAATTCTGTCCTTTTGTATGGTTGTGAGGCCTGGACTTTATTGAAGGAAGATGAGAGGAGACTCCTGTCTTTCGAAATGAAAACTTATAGAAGACTTTTGAGAATTCCCTATACCGGTCACGAAACCAATGAAAATGTCCGAAAACTGATTGACTCAATAGATGGGAGAAAAAGGGAAAATATTCTGACAGTCATCAGAAGAAGACAGATGAAATGGTTCGGACATGTGGAGAGGGCTAATGACATTCCAAAGCAAACCCTAGAAGGAATCGTTCCGGGATCAAGGGTTAGGGACAGACCTCGATTAAAATGGACTGATAACATCAAAAAATGGACAAATTCCTCCCTTTCTCAACTGACATCAAGAACAAGAGACCGAGACGACTGGAGGAGGCTAGCAAAGAGTATCTCACCTACCAGCCATGAATGACCCAACGGCTCATTTAGGACTATGGGAGGAGGAGAAGAAGAAGCATCCATGCCCCCCCCCACAAAACGCTGGAAGATCTTTTGCATATCACTATGTATGACTATATCGTCCAGAAGTAATCAGCATATGGAGTGAATGGAACAAAGTATTGTAAACAACTCGGGATCAAAGACTACAGAGGAAACATGGAGAGGAATGAGGAAGATGGTTCTATTAGTGATCATAGATATCTTTATGAAGTAAACTGTAGTTTATCAGATTTCTCCGTGGTACGCAGGTAATGTTTTAGTAATTTATATTTTATGTTTAATATATTGTTTTTTTACTTTACTCTTTTTTTTCTCTATGTGTTTCCCCCTCTTACTTCGTTATTTTCGTGGTTGCTTGAGCTTACACAATATGCCTATGTGCTCTAATCTCTAACTCACGTATAATACTATTATTTAACTTTAGTTCTTTTGTAATCTACTTAGCTTTCTCCCCCTCGCCCCTTTAAGGTCGCAAAGTATAGTCTCACACGTGCTAGTATTGTAGACTTAGGAAAAGCCTCCGGCTGGGACCAAATCCTTAATCTATGTTGCTATAATTCAAATGTATTAATTCTTAAAAATTTATTTTTGTTAACGACTGCGCCATTAAGGATCATTATTTCTTTTTATTATTATGTGACACCTCCAGGGAGTCCAAAGACATATCTAGGGAGAGTGTGCCAACAGCATCGAACGATTAAATCCCTTCCAACTACTAACCGCGCTCAAACTTGCTTAACTTTTTGCGAGCCATTAGTAGAGAGGCTCTATCGATCGTGTAAAAGAATTTTCTATCTTTCCTTTACATACAAAAGAATATTTTAGCTAAGCACGTATAATAACCCTTAAATCAATTCTATCTCAAAGCAACTCCGAATTACTCAGTCGTATCTGTAACTTTACTTAGGTCACACAGATTCGATTTGTCTTATGAGACAGTGCATTGGCTAACAAAGATTAGGCAAGCTATTAACAAAACCAAACATGCTTATTCTAAGACAATTAAACATACAAGGGAAATAAAACATATCACGTGTCTGATTCTCCACACATTCATTAGAACAATTCATTTAAAGCATTAGACAAAAAAATTATTTACACTCAACTTATAAAACACGTGGATGGATTTTAGCATACATAACCTTCCTCTCATTACAAACAATAAAAATCAAAATTACACTATACACGTTCTAAACATTATGTAACACAAGCATTATTGAAGTCTGCAGTATTCTATTATACACATTCAAACTGACGTTCGGTTTTCTGACCTCTTCAAACACATTATACCATTGGTTAAACAGAATCAACATCTATAGTCTGTACACACAATCTATTAACATAAAGCAATCTATTTACAAGCTCACTATATCATGTACAGTCCTGAATCCAAATAGGTTAAGGGTGAATTTCGCTGGCTCCTTTCTTTTTCTTGTACAACGGCTGTGATCAGGCACTATTCGGCGGTTGTCGTCTTGCAGATTCCTCCCTTGTAACTTGAATGCATTTTTTCGTCGATGTTAGGAACTTCTCGGCTGCTACAAGTCAGCGCACACGTGGATCGGTACATTCTTCGAAGAACTTCACGGAAGGTATCTTGTAATAATGCCAGCGAACTTCCCATTATCTCCACTCGCGGGATCGCGATTCTTCCTGTCCTCGAGAAGCTTGCCAAAGGAACAAAAACTAAGATAGAGCTTTCGAGCCTCAATCTCCACCTTTTATACCATATCCAACAAATTTCCCGATTTACTGGAAGCGCCCTTATCACCCACGCTTACGTTAGGTTTTGGCGGCAAAACTCATAATCCGGTGACCATTGAGACTATTGTTGATCTTCAGTTTACTAGCCTAATCCCGTCTGAGCTTTTTAGTTACAATTGCTTGTGGTTCTACATTCAGTTATTCTAACATTATATTAGCAAAATTATTACATTGGGTAACATGCATTTTTAATTATATATACTTTACGGCCCATGCAAAATCGATACAGGAAAAAAATATTCCTATTTTTCACCATAAGAGATTTCACACGCCCTTCTCTTCTCCAACCATTTACCAGTCTGTGCAATGATATTATCTTTACAGTTCCCATTTCCAAGCTGTGCAAATCGAATTCCTTCCACCTGTTTTTCAAATTCAAGGATATCAGAAAGTAATTTGATCATATAACAGCAACTGAGGTAGAAAGACTGACATGCACCATTTACGGGGGAAAAAAAAAGTCACAGGCTGATATATACCAAGCGGAATCGAATAATCATCAATCTCAAAAGACAGGCATGTACAAGCCTGACAATATTTATGACTGATGACACTATAGGAAAGAACGTTTTAAATTTTCAAACGTTATTCATGAATGAGAATCAAGTCAACATTGAAAGAATACAAGAAGATATGTGACACGATTATAGAGGTGTGCCGTTACACAACCTTACATCCAGAACATTTAGTCACCGGAATGTATTCATATGCAAGCATATGACAACAAGGCAACCGCAGTAGTTATAAACAAAATGACATAGTTACCATGATCTCCTAATCGACCTAGGACGACAAAACCAGAGTTGTACTATTGCTACTGTCTTATGGAATGAGTTTTAAGTCGGAGAAAAAAATAGTCAGGAAAATAGGAAAGCATATAAAAGATGTAAATACAAATATTGTTCAATTTCTGTGTTATGAAAGAAAATCAAAACGGTGACTGGTAATGCTATGTTCTACATATTTTTAATAGCTTCGAAAGAAGGTCGAAAAATTGATCGCATTTCCGCTCAAGTTATTCCGCATTATGGGTCCATAAAGCAGAATAAAGTGAGGGTTTTGTTCATACTAAACTGTACAGTTTAGTATGGACGCTTCTATATGCGTAAAGTAATTTTTCTCAAGTCATTTTAAAACAGTTTACCTTATCGCATATGAAAATTGCTTACAATTTGTGTTGGATATATATGATTAAAAAACAAAAAGCTAGAAAAACTAGAAGCAGAGAGATACCAAAATAGAAATATACTATTTATTATTTGGGTGTACAACTAGTTTCGTCTTCTTGGAAGATTTCATCAGGTGCATAACATGAAAAGAAAAATACATTACAAGAGACAGCTATAAATTAAGTTGCAACGTACTGCTGACATTTGAAGCCGTTCTGGATGCCATAGTATTGTTGGGCGCCACTCGGCATGATCTCGTGCACGCCAAAGAATATAGCTGAAAGTGCCAATTCTATATATATATATTCAGATGGACCGGATTGAGAACAATTTCTGTCGATTCCACAATTCTCTCCAGTTCATCGTAGCATCTAAAAATGTTTTCTAATTTGTTCCAGATCAATGAATGACAATCTTCATCGTTATAGAAAGATTGTCACACGAGATCATACCCGCGTGATCAAAACATACACAAGTAAAAATACAGTCAGTCCTGTATTTATTACCCATATGGAACCCGAAGTATTCTAATAAGATGGCGTAAGTAATCAAATAAGCTGGTTTCTGCCAGGCAAACTTCCCATAAAGGAAACCTCATTTGGTTAATGTACTAATATTCTCGACCTGTAGCCTACCTTTTGGAAACTTACCCTTTTAAATATAATTATGAAGTGAATTCGATGTTTTCGAATTTTAGAAAATTCTAAATTCTTTTATTCCCTAAAATGCTTAGTGATCAATAAGAACTCTGATAAAACGTGTCAGTTTATTATTACAAGCATAATTAAACACAACACTTACCTCCCAGTGACTGAATACCAACTGTGGACTTGCCATGCCGCTAGTCTGCTTCCGGATTTCGTTGGTAAAATCAAAGCTTTCGACCACAGGCAAAGTAGCAGTGACATTAAATGTCTGAGAACCCTCTTGCATATCTCCTTGTAGTACTTGGCCATGCCTTCTCCCAAGAACTGCATACATTTTACCTACAAATAATAATTTAAAAAAAATGCAGCTAAACAGGCATGACATACAGTATATCTCTTATGTAAGTAGTGCTTCAAGGAAATAAAACGATCTTGATAGATAAAAATAAACTAATAAGGGAGGGAAGTGGGAAGCAGTATCATCCGCTATCAACATTACTAGGTCAAACCCAGGTATCAGAAGAGGTATTTATATCAGTCTAACAAATCTTCAAATTCCCAAATTAAAAAAAAAAAGTTTTAGCACTCTCCAGTTTTATAGAAATAATGAAAACTGTTCTCTAGTTGCTAATATTGAATTAACGGTGACTGCAGTTTCATTAAGGAAATGAGAAGTGCGAATGAGGTGCAATAGAAAAGTAGAGTCACATTGTTTATTGCACTTTTCTGCATGGACTTTGTGACTACAGTTGGAATTTTTATATGTGAACAGGTCGATAATGCTTACAGTTGCCAATCATTTTAACCAGTGGATAAATATCGCCTAATATGTTCTTTTAGAGTTGAGGAGGGTACTGTGTCTGCTGCATCGAATACTTTCTTGAAGTCAATTATGTAACGATCTGAAATATGGTCTATTATTGGAAAAAAAAAAAAAAAGAAAAGCAAAAAAAAAGCGGCTTTTCTCTACTACTACTACTGTCAGTCCTCGACTTAACGACGGCCATCCGTCATAAAAATAAAAACATTAACACGCCCATACGTATTTATGTTACAATAAAACTTGTACCGTACTTAGTTTGGCTTGCAACTGTGCAGTATGATTTCAATGGGAGTGGTGGGGTGGAAATGAGAAATGTTTTTCTCTATAGAGATCATTTTCATTTCAGTACTAAGTTACCAGTTTATACTAGCGCTATTTATTATTAGTTAGTTTAAATATATAATTTATATATACCAATATAGAATTTCCCTTAATTATTGGTTTCTAATATGTCCAGAAACAGATATTTTTCCTATTATATAGTTTGGGTTTCGATGGAAACAAATGCCACGATTTGTAGCATGCTCATCCCATAGTCAAGTACACCATGAGATTATTTCTCCCTGCTTGTGAGAAAGGTTTTAATATTATTATATTACTTTCAACTTCGGATGCCCTAAAAACTGCTCCATACAGCTGTACGATAACGTTAACCTTTCATTTATCTTTAGTTTTATTTTGTGAAAATAGCTATCAAGCGAAAAAAAATTCTTCTAATGATGTATATCAATCTATATAGTCAGAAATATATATACACACACCAATTTTAAATTTACGACGGAATTGTGTTGGAACGGAACCATGCCGTAAGTCGAGGACGCGACCGTATTTTCATTAAGAGTTAGGCCTGGCATTATGCTTAACAAAAGTTTAATATATCGTGATTAATGACTAATGATTACTTTTTTTTTCCCATTTAGGGAGGAGGATTATTATATTCTTTAATGTTTCTGTTCTTCAAGTTGTATTCGGCATTCAAAAGCTACAAGTCGAACTTTCAATATATTTAGACGCCTTTCACTTTCGCTCTTTAATTTTTTTCTTTCACTCCCCCCCCTTCTCTTTAGAGTAAATTTGCTATTTTCAAAGGTCTTTATTAACGAAAACAGCTCCACTGTATGCTTCAGTTATAGCCATATACATTTACCTAGAAGGCATCGATTTAGTCAAGATTGGGGCTCACTTTTTCTGTTAACTATGTAGACTTATTTTGAATTATCATCACCTGATTGTGATATATGCCATAATTTAGCTTTAAATGAATACTAACATCTAAGCATTAGGAACCCTAGCTCTGAAACTGCTGATGCCAGAAATTGTTAGGAAACAGCTATATGACAACACTGATTGTCACACCTTGTCTCACCCCAAATAGCCTTATAAAGACCCCCTAGTGGTTGCCTCTCCCAGTACCGTTCCCTTCCGTTCTCTAGAGGGGGCTAATGAGCTGGAGACGCGGGGTAGAAGGCCAGGCCACGTCCTTACTCTGCAAAACCCAAGGTCCCTTGTGTTGCCTGCTGATGACCTCACCTCTCCACTCCCACCTGTTCCGTGCATAAGCACGTGGTACTATATCAGATACGGATAAGGTGGCACTCCTCGTTTCGCACCCTCTCCATCCTTCTATGCACGCTTTCTTCTTATAATCACTGTCACTACTGTACTCCCTCTCTCATACACAACTTTGCAGTACTAACAAAATGAAATATTCCAAACGATCCTTGAATGTGGATATATTCTAACAAACTGACGATGAATTTACAAAATTAAGCATTCATTCTTATTAGTTTTATCTCATATTTGGCATTTTAAGTAATTTTTTTTGCTGAAATTTTATTTCAAAATATTTCCATTTTCCTCTCTATGCTTAATACTTGATTTCTGTATATTAACATCATAGATATCTTTTTCACTGCAGTGTATATGTTCGTTTTTTTGTACAAATAATGTAGTAAATGACAGCAGACAACTTTTAGCCAGTTTAAAAAAAAAATTTTTTGTTCGAAATTTTCAACTCCCCCCCCCCCTTCTTTGAGTAGCAAAAGCTTTGCTAGTCTAATTGTTCGAATGGTTAACGTATCTCCTCTCCGACTAACAGGCTACGGGTTCGAATTCCGCATTGGGCATGGATGTTTGCCTTTAGATGAAAGATGAATTTCATCGTCCGGTGTGAGACAACCGCTTCGCTTATTGGAAGCGGAAGTTGCTTGAAAAATTTGCATGTTTGGTCTCTGAGAGCAGCATTTCCAAATTATGCAAAAAAATAATAAATAAAATAAAAATAGAAAAAAAATCCTTAAGCCACTTACGAAACTAAATGTTTACACCTTTCGTAGATAGAAATTACATAAAAGAGAAAAAAAAAACAAACGAACAAAAAAAAAAAAAACAAGCCAAGTCAATGACTTTAGAATAAGATAAAGACGTGTCCACACTAAAAGTACAAATACGAATATTTCGGTTTATGTCTCATAAAATCCTCACAAGTGCTTCTTCATGAATGTGAAGTTCACAAACAATATTAGTGTAATCGCGAGATCTCAATATATATACAATTGTTAACCTAGCGTTCTCGTGACATTCTCCATGCTTACATTTTCGTTAACATTGATGATGGTTTATGAGAGGCTGAAATATTTGTATCTAATTACTACTTTAATTAAACTTTTACTGCGGTAACAGATTATCTCATCGATTCTACATACTCATCACTATCAAAGAAACTAACAGCGTAGCGGCATAATTCTTTAGGGTGTTAAAGAAATCAACTCCCCAACATCAGGAATATCATACATATGGATCACTACCTTATATCTAACTCAAGCAAGAAGATGGAAATTTATTACTGCAAGTTACATTAACTCATCGATGCTCACTAATGAAAATCTGCCCAACTGTTACCGACGCTTAGAACTTACATTCATGTCATTCTTTAATGATTTATTACTGATCTAAAGTGCAATATTTGAACTTTAATAGTTATTTTATCAGGGTTGGGATTAAAATATTTTTTAAAACTTTCTTCAAAAACAAACGAGAAGGTTGAGAACAGGTCTTATTTTGATTTTCGATCTAGAAAGTATAGAAAGAGTAAATTCTACAGGAAGCTCAAACTTACACCTCTCTCTCTCTCTCTCTCTCTCTCTCTCTATATATATATATATATATATATATATGTTAAAGATACCAAGCTATTTTAAACCTGGTTTTACTCCAATTTCCCAAGTAAGCAAACAGACAAACAAGTCAAGTTTGCGCCTGCACGTGTTGCGAGTCTAGCTGACCCTCAAAGTAGTGCAAGTCAAGGCAACTCATGGTAAAGGTAGAATACGCTCTGATCACTATCCTTAATATTTACCCTTAATGCACAGCCCATTTCCTTGAGGAGATGTATGATGCTATGTATTAAAGGCAAGGGGGGCCACTACCCAGACTGGTTTCGACCTTTATTGAGGTCTCATCAGTGGGAGCCAGGCTAGAAATACCAAGATTTTAGTAATACAGAGCTTGTAAGTATTTTCCTAATAGTGCAATAATTGTTAACCCACCGTTCTCGTGACTACATACGAAAAGATACCATTCTCCATGCTTATATTTTATACATTTTTTTTTACATTACACTCGTATATAATTTCTTAAAAAGGCGCATACTCTGGTATAATATATATTCATATGCCTATTATACTGTTTTTCTATACTTTCTGGCAATGACCGAGAAGTAACTTATAAGAGCATCTGAATAACATGCGATATCACTAGCAATCCACAGGATAAATATATGAAAAAAATTATTCAAAGGAAAAATTCAGGGGATGAGAAAGAATGTTGTGGATATCTTCAGGTGGTAACTGAATTTCATCGATGGATGTAAGATCATCACTTTGCTTACTTGAGACGTGAAGCGACTTCTAAAAGTTCAACGTCTCTAGAGCACAGTTAGGATAATCTGACTCTTTACCCATCTACTAATGAACTATACTAATTATTTACTAATGAACGATAATGAAGAACTGTTGTCTTCTTCCAATGAACTTTATGTTTAGTATCGATAGCATTCTCCGTAAGCTCAGACTGTTCAGGCTCATGGTATTTAATATAAGACTTGTGTTCTTCTAAACGAATAAAAGCAGATCTTCCTGTTTGTTCGAAATAAGATAACCCACAAGAGCAAGGAATCTGATAGACGCCTGGATAATTGAGTGTGGAAACTTGTCCTTAGGAGAAGAGAGAAAGGTTGAAATTTTTCTATTGGAGCGAAAGGCAACAAAAATATTCAGTGGTTTTAAAACTTTTGTTATGCGTCGTTCACTAATACCATGCACATAAGGGACAGCGATGCGAGTTATTTCTTCTGTATTTGTAGAGCTAGATATATAAACTGTTAAAAGCCCTTTTGATGAAGCAATCATTAAACCATTAGATAAAAAGATCGAATTAATGTGCTGTAATTCTTTCTGTAACAGTTCGCCTGAAGAACATAAAGAATGGGCACGATGTACTAATGTTTTAATAGTTCCAGCATTTTGACTAGGATAGTAATGAGATTCAGTATGGATATAACGGCATGTGAGTTTTCTTCCGAAATGAAAAATATTGGCTACCATCTGATTCACAAAGGATTAAAAGATCTAAAAAACTAATTGCTTATTTACTTCTTCTAAGGTGAACTGGATCATTGGATGAAGTGTATTTAATTTAGAAAGAAACTGCTGTAACTCAGAGGAAGAGTCATTCCAAACTGCAAAAATAGCATCCACATATCAGAATCAGTGAGTAGATCTAAGGTGAAATGTTATCAAAAAAATACATTGTTCAAAGTGTTCCATGAAGAAGTTGGCAATATTTAGAGAAATAATTCTTTTTAAAATTATATCCGACACCTCGTTATTATTTAATTTAACAGTAGAAAAACACAAGAAAACAACGAAAGCAGATCATGTTGTCGGCTAAAAATATCGCATTGTTTCTCCAAATTACAAAATGTGGCAGCATAATGTCCGCAACATCAACCAATTCACTCCTTGTTGGTCATGCATCATTCATGGGATGGGGAAAATACCTAACCTGCACGAACCGTCGGAATTAGGTTAAATATGGATAGTGTTAAGCTCTAAACAGGACGTCACTCTTTCACCAGTCGATGAAGCTACTTGGCTAGGTGGTACTGTTCGTATTTCGATGGGGCAAAAGCATGATAAAGAAATCATGAAACTTTCTAGAAAATATTACACCGCTTAAAAAGATAAGTATTCCGAAAAAAAACATGAATTCTAATTAAGGGAATTAACCAACACCTCAACCAAATGGTTGGTATCCAGCTTCAAATCATATTCTGCATAACTCTAGAAATACAAGTTGTAATTAGCCAATACATTTAAGTATAGGACTAGAAAGAAAGGGAGAAATTAGAACTTTCATATTCTATGACTAAACAAACACGTAATAACCACAGTAATAATCATTGTAAAATAAATTTCATATTCTATGTAAAAACTCTTTGTTGCATGTGTATAAATTATGACATTTCAGGCAATGTGACAAAATGACAACAATTACAGTATTTCAGTATACCAATTTCCTACTAATTTTGTCGCTCTAACTTGTAATTCCATTCACGCTCTCAGATGGCACTACAACAAACTAGACAGAAAACCATCAATGCAATTCAGCATAAGAATATACACGAATATATCAGCATACACGAAAGGAAATTAAGCAAAGATAACTGCTTAACGCATTTTGAAAACACACGTCTATTTATATGGTCTTATTACAAAGACCATATAAATAGTCTTTGTAAAAAAGATGTGCTGCAGGATGAAAAAAAAGTCGCACACAAGACTAAGTCTTGAATCGATTTTGAAAAGATCGTGAAAAAAAAACAACTTTTAATCTAAATTATGAGGAGAACACAAAATATAAACAGACATGATATATTAAACACATTCTTCTGAATATTTTATATTTAAAAAAGTATAAACCCACCAGATTTTCGGCCAGCGCACTAAAATATTATTTATTTCCTCCCCTTCCAATTCACGAGAATATTTGTAGGTAAGCTGAATTTGAATGAAGGACGCTTGTAAATAAAAATGTGCATGTTACGGATTACTCTTCGACGTAAGCAAAAAGTTTTACTTTGGAACACTATATCAAAAAGAATATAGGAAAATTCACTTCTACGTAAGATATAAACAATATGCAACTAAGAAAAAATTATTTAATATTTAGTATATTTAACTGTGGGAATGTTAACTTTTGATATAATGTGTCAACACAAAAAAATAAAAAAAAACCTAATGGAGACAAGTGTGGAGAACGAGATGGTCGATTTTTGGCCCAGTTCTTCCGATCCATCAATCAAGAAAAACCTTATTTAAAAATTCTCGAACACTGCAGGCGAAGTAGCAAAAGATGAAAGACTTTCTTGCTGAAAGCCTGTAATGTAAAATCTTGATCGCCTTCATTACAGGAATAACATATTTCTGCAGTATGTTCAAATAAGATTACGTGATTTTCAGTGAAGACTCGTGTTTTCTTAAAGTACATGAGACGTTCGCTTTAAAATAATTTCTTTCATGTTCTCGAATTTCTTGTGGTTTCTCTGTCCTCCAAATACGGTAATTATGGCAATTAACCTAGCTCATATGAAATATTGCTTCATCATTAAACAAACCGTCAACAAACGAGGAGTTATTTTCAACATCGTGATTAAAATAACGGCAGAAAGCTAGTCTTGCATGGCAGCCTTCTTCCAACAAAATTATGTGGACGTCATTATACGCTCGCTGACAACAGCTCACAAATTCTTATAATTTTGTTCTGAGAATTTTGTGAGCTGTTGCTCTAGTATACCTAGTTCCAGTGAAGACAATCTTAAATTTTTGACAACTGTAAAAGTTTGCTCTATAGACAGTCCAGTGCCATCGTTTATCCTCGGTATTCTGATTCGTGGTTTATCCTTAATGGAAATAATGTGTTTAATTTTTTCCCCTCCATCCCATCTGTAGCCGAATTTCTGCTAGGTGCTTCCTTGTAATGAGTCCTAAGTTTTCTTCTAAACGGCCGATACAGATTACAGCTCAGCTAGCCAGAAAACACCACCAACATTCTCTCCAAATGAAGGAAAAATTGAAAACTTATATACTGCTTTTATTATTAATTTATTTTATATATTTTTATAATATTTTAATATTTTATATTATTTTTGCAGTAATTTTTTTAATGAATTATGTTATAAACTGGTATTTTAATTTCTCATTCTTTCACCGTGTTATGAGCTATCAGCAAGAGGGAGTTATCATTATTTGGCGAAAGTCAAACGATTTGCATTATATGAGAGCGTTTCCTACGAACTGTATTGTTCTCTATATGGTTTTGATTTACCAAATAATCAGATATCTGTTAAAAGAAAGACGGCGTTAATGTCTATGTTTGCTTCATAATGAAGGATAGGTTAATTTTTATAAAAAAATAATTTAGCAGTAAAGACAGGCTTAACGTTGAGAGTGATATAAACTTATATGTAACTAAACAATATTTTCTTGTAAGAGAATCACTTCGCTTCTCCCAAACTAGGTTTTTAAAGTGTGGATTAGAAAAAACTAAGTTTTTTCTAATCCACAAGATATTTTTTTAAATTTTATCCAGAAAAATAAATATTTATTTCATACGGGCCAGAATAAAATCATATTTTCCCCAAACCTCATTTGTGTGTGTGTACGCAGAACAGTTGGATGTAAGGAAGGCGGAAAGGATAGCGACTTATCGTATACGGTTACTGTGAATTTTTTTTTAATTTTGCGCATTTATATGCCGACGTCTGTATCTCTGACAGACTTTTTGTCCGCAAAAGCGTTTGCATGGGCAAGACAATACCAGCTACGAAAGCAATTTATTTAGGGCTTGGGAAATCGGAAAGGCAAAGTTGTAAGCGCTTGACAACCACTCCATTTATTGTGGAGTGGTTGTCAAATTCGTGGCTCAAATTCCATGTTAGGTCTGTAGAGAG
This sequence comes from Typopeltis vanoorti, assembly GCF_054136105.1. NCBI lineage: Eukaryota > Metazoa > Arthropoda > Arachnida > Uropygi > Thelyphonidae > Typopeltis > Typopeltis vanoorti. The sequence goes on along the minus strand of NC_143564.1, from coordinate 86,620,966 downwards.
GATTCTCGATTATCCCATCCTTAGTCTACTCACAGTTCTAGTGCTATAGGTTACCAAACTCTTGAGCGGATCGACAAAAAGAGTACATTTTAAGAACTCAAACTGAAGGTCGTAACTTCAGTATTACATACTATGTACATATTTCCCACTAAAAGTATAAAACTTTTACAATTACGGAAGAGTGGAGATTTTTCTATTTTTGATGGCAACTCTGAAAGAAAATCTTGCGAAGATCAATTGGGAAGAATGCCATTCCACATGATATCATCAAGATCTTTTAAGACTATGTTAATCCACTTTTGATGGAGTAAGACTTGGTAATATTTATCATCATCGTCTGCACGTCTATCATTTACTGAGTCCTCTGGCTGGACTACCTGCTTTTCGGAAGCAAAATGTTGCTTTTTCATCAGCTAATAGTTATTTTCATCATGAAAGAGATTTGAATCCGCGTCTCTGATAACGAGGAACGGTGAACTAGTATAACTATAAAGAGCTAATTTTAAATACCGTATATGTCGGCGTATAGGACGAGGACTAAATTTTAGGCTATTTTTAGGTTTTTAAGCTTATGTCGGTTGTATAAGACGACCCCCCCTCCCATTTCTTCTTTCTTGTATTAATGCAACGTTAGGTATTGTTTTTATATCCGTCATTTTAATATCTATGCGTATCCATTATTTTTTTGCATAGCATAGATTTAGTATTTACGCAAATTACCCTAATTTTTATTAATTATTAATTTTGCATTTTTTTAACTTTTAGGATTATTAAAATTGTTATCATTTAAAATCATGGAACCAGCAACAAAACGAAGAGGGTATGAAGCTCGATTTGAAACAAGAGTAATTGAAATGGCAAAGCAAACTAATATAACTGTGCTGCTGCAAGAAAGTTTGACATAACCGAGAAGATGGTAAGAGAATGGAGGAAGAAAGAAGATATTTAAAAAAAATTGCCAAATAAAAAATGTGAGACGAGAACGCGGATCACCCGATGGCCGCAACTGGAAAATCACGTTGCAGAATGGGTATTCGAACAAAGGCAGAATGGTTATCTTATTACAAGAAATATGATTAAAGCATATGCACTAAAATGGTCAAGAGTGAATCCGGATGAAAGTATAGCATTTCAAGCTACTTCAATATGGTATAATCGTTTCATGAACAAGACAAAATCTGGTAATACGACAAAAAAACGAAAATTGCTCAAAAAAACTATCAGCAGATCTTGATCACAAACTTACCAGTTTCCATAAATTTATTATTCAGTTGAGAGAAGAAGATAAATTTCTATTGTCAAATATTGGAAATATGGATGAAACTCCTGTGAGCTTTGATATGATAAGCAATTAAACAGTGGAGTAAAAAGATAGTAAGAGTGTGCTAGTTCGAAGTGCAGGTCATGAAAAAACAAGGTTTACGGTTGTGTTGGCATGTTTGGCTGATGGAACCAAGTTAAAACCAATCATCATCTTCAAACGTAAAAGTAAAACTAAGATAAAATTTCCTTCAGGTGTTTTTGTACATTTTCACGAAAAAGGATGGACGAAAATGGTGTGAAATTATGAATAAATAATGTGTGGAACACGCGACCAGGCGGTATAATGAAGAAACGCAGTTTATTAGCATGGGATATGTTTCGTAGTCATTTAACTGAGAATACTAAAAGTCTTTTAGAAAAAAATAACACAAAAATTGTTGTTATACCAGGTGGTTTAACTTCTATATCGCAACCACTAGACGTCTGCTTGAACAAACCGTTTAAAGATCACATGCGGAAGAGTGGAATAATTGGATGTTGACTGGTGAAAAATCATTTACAAACAGTGGATCTATGCGCGCTGCATCACTTGATATGTTGTACAATTTTGTGATCAAAATTATACAACATATCAAGAGCATGGAATAAAGTAAAAAGTAGAGACTGTAATAAAATCATTTAAAAAGCTTGGTATCTCTAATCTTATGGATGGTACGGAAGATGATCTGTTGTGGAACACTGATGACGATGAAAACGGAAAAATCAATTCACCGGATTCGAACTGGGATCCATATGACGATCATTTAAACAATGAATCTGAAGAATTATTTTCAGCAGATGAAGAAAATTAACATGAAAATTGAGGTTAAAAATTATTTGTTTTTTAAGACTTACCATCTATTGTAATATTTTAAATAAATTTATAGAAAAAAAATCTGATTTGTTTATAAACGCTGCCTATTTTCTTATATAATGATGTATTGTAACTACCTAAATGTTCATCCAAGAAATTAAGCTTCCCTTTTTTATACTCACCGTATAAGACGACCCATGATTTCGAGGGGTTTTCTGTAGTAATTGAGAGTCGTTTTATACGCCGATATATACGGTATATAAAATGTCACACAAGGGTGGTACGAAATATGTGTAAAGTCGGAGCGTTGTTGATGAACAATGCACCGATCTTTTCAAAGTATTATGTTGAATACAGCCAAAAAGTAAATTTGCAGCTACAAGATCCGGTTCAATAGGGAAAGAAACCAATCTCCATGACCAAAAATTTTGGGTGCAGTCGTATATATAGGAGGAAAGTTTATTTTGGAAATTACTCGAGATTTCCAATATTTCCGTATTTTGAGATATTTAGTGCACTTTATTAAATAATGATTATTTAAAAGTAATCAATCTGTAATAGTACTGTTTTATGAATATTTTGTAGCCTATGCATCAGCAGCACTCTACCATTCAATTTGATTCCACACCTTCCTCGTTTATATGAATTGTTCTCTTAATTATTATTTTTTTATTTCCTTATTGTAAAAAAAATTTAGATTTTCTGATAAACATGAAGCAAAGAACTTTTCAATCAGCCTTAACACAGAGAAATCAAAAACAAAAGAGTGATGCTATTTTTTTTTTATTAATTTTTTTTCTCTTTTTTTGCCCTCTTCCCCTGACATTGGTGTGTAGTCACTAATCACATAGCTTGTCTATTAGGCAGTAAACTGTAACTAATAGCAATTTGTAAGCTCTTTTTTTCTTTGTTTCCATTCACTCTTCTACAATTACTTGGTGATACGGTCTACTGTGAACCGTTAATTCGTTCGCTGGCACCACTGTTAAATGTATACTGGCGCCAACTTATGTGTTTTGCTTCCCACAGTCACGTGGTTCCACACATTTTCGTTGTTACGGAAAGCTGAGTAGTGACGTTTAGCTGCCATAAGTTTAGTTTATTCTTCTTTAAGGAGAATATGCTCTCTTGCGTGAGATGAATGTCGCACACTGCTCGTTAGCTGACCCTATTTAACAATGAAACTAACATAGACGCCACTCTGACTGCTAGTGAACAGGAAATTGTCTGGAACAAGAAAATAATGGTTCCTACGTTCCACTCAAGTAAAGGTGTATAATTTACGAGTATTAATTATTCTTTATTGATTAATAATTCATTTCGAAGTGTCGCCTACGAAAATTCTACCAAACAATAACATAAACAATCAAATGACTAGAGTAGAATGTAAAGTTTAACTGGTATGCGACATATAACCAACACATGACTAATATTCATGTACCAGACAGAGAGAGAGACACACAATGATAGAGGGAATGTGACAGAACATTAATAAAAACCACCATCTAATTGCTAGAGGTGGTCAATGTTGTCAAAAATTTAATATTTCAGCATCTCACGAATTAAACTGGGAAAAAGTCGCACTGAGACCAAGCACCCGAATTTTTGGGTATATGAAATTCACTTCGGATCCTTTTTGCATTTAAATTATGAAACGTTATATTTTCATTTTTTGAAACATTCTAGACAAATCCTTGATCAATATTAATTGCCACCTAGTGGGCGGATATGGACACGCAACCGTGGTCAATGAACCTTTTGAACGTCGTATTTAATAATGATAGCCTGCTATGAGAGATTAATTCTTACTGACCGCTAAAGCTATTGAGTAATATTTTTTGCTTTATAGCAGTAATTTCAGGACTCGGAGGGAAGGGGGAGGAAATCCGCATTACAAATGTAACCCTTCTTGAATAAAGGGGTTTGCTTTTGAAGTTTTTTTTTTTTTTTTTTTTTTTTTGCTGAGCCAAAATTCATGAAAAGAATCGTAAGTTCCAACTATACCCTGCTACAAGCACCTATTCAAGATATTCTAGCTAAACCGGATTTTTACAAATTCGGTATTTGAAACCCTTAGCAACAAACTGTCAAGCTGTTCCAATTTTGATTTCAATCGAATCATTTGCAGGGATACAAAAGGACAAAATGTGTCAAAATTATATAATATCCGGATGGAGTATAAATAAAAGTTGGAATTCAGGACTCGCTCAAAATGTCTACATGATTTAATAGTGGTTTCGACTGGATCCATTTAAATGGCTAAATGATTCCAACTCTTGTCCTACCCAGTATAACGCCTCTTTCGAAAAAGTGATAGCAAAAGATATAAATCGATGAATGATAATGAAATTTCAATAGACTTCACAAATAACAATGACAAATTTGCATTTAAAAGAGGCAGAAGATAATTAATTTCTAAATACAATAAATACAAATGTTTCAAATGAACTCAAACTTCTTCAAATGAAGTATGCCAGTGTATATTAATTTGGAAAACGTACTCAGCAACCAAACATGCTTATCAATGATGCAAATGATCTATCATATTTAATTTATTTAAATTTCTTTTCTGTTATTTCCCTAATTTTTTATCACTTATGTGTGTGTGTGTGTGTGTGTGTGTGTGTGTGTGTGTGTGTGTGTGTGTGTGTGTGTGTGTGTAAAAATTGTGTGAATCACTGCTATCAAAAATGGCTGGAAAGTGAAGTGTGAATTAGGAAGAGGTAGCTCCTAGTATATATAATAAGATTATAAATGTCGTGGGCGAGATGACCTTAGCATACTAACCGCACTGTATTATCGTCTATGCTGCGCTACTATGGTAGTATCCATTGGCAAAAATCATACTACTGACAGACCACGATACTTTGTTTAGTACAATCATAGGTTAAAATATTTCATGATTCATTCAAAACTTTTGGATACTCCAATATAAAAATACAAGATGACTACAGTCATTTTTAAATGAGATATTATATTGTTCTTCAAATAATGGGGAAAAAAAAACAGAGAAGCTTCAGATAATAAAATGAATATAGTAAGAAGATACAATTGCCAGAACATGCAATATCTGAAATTTTGTTAAAATACGACCGCCGAACAATCTGAACATGAAGAAAATCCTGTACGTGTTCAGAATATGACTCAGGAGCAGACCATATGTTGTCGTGCGCAAGCTGTTTACTTGCACACGCTGACGAAGCAAAAGATAATGATAATACAGAGCTATTACAAATCGACTGGCAGAGTAGATATTATCTAGCACATTAGTTTTCCGCAATGATAACGGATGATCTATTCACAATGGTCCGAATTGATGGGGAGGAGGAGAAACGAATCCTCGCTGATGGGCTGACAAGCAGAGTTACTAGTGTATATCTGCACTCATTTCAGGGATGCATGCATTGTGGAAGTTATCAAATTATCATAATCAATTTATTTATATATATATATATAACGTGTATCTACTGGTATATAAGATACAAGTAGACACATCTTGCGTCGTCTTGTAAATCCCCAGTTTCCAGAAATATGAATCTGGCAACTGTGGAGATTTATTCAGCGACAAATTATGGAATTTTTCCGCGAATAGGATTCTAAGATTAATGACATTCATAAATTTTAAATAAGAAGATATAAATAAAATATACAAGATGAATAAATAACCCGAAACACACAAAACACGATAGATGATGGTGACTGAGGAATAACCCGGTAATTTTCCACTCCAAAAGGATGGAAAATGGCAACCAAGACGCTAATGTATATCTCATCCAAAAAAGATTGTTTTGAATGAGATATAACTGAATTAGGAGTGATATTCAAATTAATATCCAGGTTGTGTATAAAGGAAGTTTGAATAGAAAACGTTTGGCGAATTCAATGGTAAAATCATTGCAAAGAAAGTTTGCGCGTGAAGAATTTTCACGACTAGACTGTTTGTGTATAGAGACTAATGACTTTACATTATTTGCCTTAGTATGTCATAATGCAAGCACAATTTCTTTCAGAAGTGTATATTGCTTTGCATTACGGGAAGGATCCTGAGATCTCTGCATGTCACACTATTCACCCCAGTGGGATAAAATTTGAAATAAATATACCTGTTTCTTACAACGCTAAAGGCCTCCTGAGAAATTCAGCTTTATGGGACTAAAATGAAGAAGTGTGGGTGGGGGATCAGGGTTGCTCTGTAGCATTAGAGGTAGCATCGTTCAACAAAATTTCCACCGAATTTGGAATATAGCTATTTCTTATATTGTTGAAAGCTTCAATTTCCACACACATACCGCAAAACTAAAATAAAGGTAGAGTTGTAAAGCAAGGATGAGTAGACGCTGCATCGTTCAGCTAATTTCGATCAGTTATTTCTCAAATGTTTTCACCTAAAAAATAACTGATATTTTTATAATAAAAAACGTCTCGTATGTAAAAAAAGGGAAGTCGAATACTGAAGTAATAAAGGGTTGAAATTTAGAAGGGGGCTAATGGCTGACATTACTGTTTTAATTCCCCTTTTTAAGCGATATTACATACCTGACAGTGAATTAGAAATCATTATTCAGATATATGTAAACGTCACTTGTCCAGCGTATATGTAAAATACTTGAGTCACGTGCGTCACCACGTATTCTCGGCAACTCTTTAAGAATTCTGCTGGTCAGTAATTATCAATAGTGCTGATCACAGCGGGAAAAGCAAAGCTTCTTTTGGAGTTCGATAAAGGGCTTATTGTGGGTACCCGCCTGGCTGGAACTACGATTTTGAAAAACAGCAAAATTGGCGGTGCTTTTCAAAAGGCGAGATATCCCGGGTGTTTAATCAGCGGCAAAATAATCCACACTGCTTATCTAAGAGGCGTGATTGTGGTCCTAAGACAGATTTCTGCTTTTGGCTTTTGATGAGAACGGACGTATTATTTTAGACTGAGCCTGATTACATTGCATACAAGTTTCTCAGTAATCTCACACTGCACTGGCGCTGACACAGTTTGATTCCTACTGTCTCCGCCTATGCACGAAACATGCAAGAGGTCAAATGGCCGGCAGGCCCCCACCCGCAATGAGGACCAGTGGTGGATTTAAGGTTTTATAGGGGACTAGGTTTCCAATCTGTGGCCAAGTGAGACACTGATACTCCTTTCCCCAATTAGTAGGTCGCAACAAAACTAAATTTTGCTAGTAGACCAACTCAATCTACAGGACTTTTTGCTGGCAGGCCCATAACCCTGCGGGATTAATTTTACTGCTGTCAAAAATTTCTACTGGCAGGAGATTGCCTCTTTGATATGGAAAACATCAAAGAGTAGATCCAGATCCTTAATAAGGAACAGTCCCTAGAGGTAACTGAAACTCATAATAGGCAAACTTGAATCTGACTGGCCGAGTTTCATAAAACAGTACATTCACTCAAATGATCAGGATGGAGAGGAGGAGAATGAGATATCACAAGAACTCATTGCTGCTCTGTCACCAAAATCCACCTGTCAAAACAACTCTCAGGGAGAGCATTCTAATAAAAGAAGAACTACAGAGGACCAGATGGATGAAGACTCACCAACAGCAGATGTCCCGAGGAACACCGAAAAGGTTCCACCTGTTATCCTAAGGGACAAGGACAAATGGACCACTGTCACATCAGCCCTTAGGGAACATAAAATCTCATATTCCTGGGCTAAAAATCAAGATGGAGTCAAAATCCAGCCAGCCTAACCTCAGCCACTGACTACAGGCAATTGACAAAACTAATGGATAACAAAAGTCTTCCTTATCACACTATTGCTTTACCCAGTGAAAAGAATCTCAAAGTAGTACTTCGCGGGGTAACCGAAGGTGTCACCTCTGAAGAAATCACAGCTGACCTTATGAGTCAGGGCTAAATAAAAGTGAGCAGGATGCTCAGGTCCGATAAACGGCCAATGCCACTGGTGCTCGTAGAAATTGACAAGGCACAGAAAGAGATATATGAACTGACTGCGATCTGTGGCCTCAGAATTTCTACCGAGCCACTAAGGGAAAAGTCATCAGCTGGGCAGTGCCATAGGTTTGGCCATGCCCAAAAACTTTGTAAGGCAAATTACAGGTTTGAAATGCGGCGAAGGTCACCAGACTGTCATGTGTACCAAGCCAAGATCCACACCAGCTAAATGCGCCAACTGTGGAGGACCTCACCCTGGCAACTACAAGGGACGCATTACACACCCAAAGAACTGAGGGTCAGCAAAAACTACCCTTCCAACACATTTCAATGATGCTCAAGACAACCGTGCAGGTCGCACCCCGGTCCAAATTATCTCCAACTTGGCAACTCAGGAAAGGAAACAAATACCTAAAACTTATGCAGAGGCAGCACGAACAAAGGCTACTCCATCCCATGATCAAATAAGCTCAAATTTAACATCAGTATTAACTGCCTCACTAGCTACCATGTTACAAGAATTCAGAATGACAAATCCTTCGCTATCCTCTATGAAAAGATTCCTGCAAGGTACCCACTCAATTCTGACAGCCCTCAATAATGAATAATAGAAAATTCCATCCCAACTCTCTCTCATGATCACTGCATGGAACGCCAATGGATTGTTTAACAAAATCCTAGAACTGCAAGAGTTCACTCAGAGACACAATCTTGACATAATACTAGTAAATGAAACACATCTCAGGCCAGCTAATAACCCCAAGTTACGGAACTATATTATGTACAAAACAGACTCACCACAGTAGAGGAGGAACAGCCATATACATTAAAAACTACCTAAGCCACAATGTTCTGACCAATCCACAAACCAAGAACCTAGAGATAACAGGCATTGAAGTTCATACCAAGAATGCTGGCAATATCAAAATCTATGCTGTATATAATTCACCCAGCATTCCTGGTATCTGACTTGGACACCATTCTCGGCTTTACAGACTCCATCATCATGGCTGGTGACTTTAATGCCAAACATACAGCCTGGCATAGCTCCACAATTAACGACAAAGGTCGAACTCTAAACCATTACTCAACACAAAATTCTATTGTTGTAGCTGGACCCACAGAGCCCACACATCACAGCTCAGCTGGAAGCTCAAGATGTTCTTGGCATAGTCATCTTCAAAAACATCAGATACCAATATCAGCTGGAAACATTAAATGAACATTCATCTGATCACAACCCTATTCTGCTTCAACTCGGTACACAAGAACAATTCTCCCCCCCCCACTCTTTCATATCTTGGGACAAACTCGCCAGAATTCTCCCTGATCACATTGGCCTAGTCCCTGCTATTCACACTAAAGAGGAGATAGAAGTGGCTGCAAACAACCTTACCAGTCAAATCAAAAAAGCAATAAAGTCAGTTACCCAAACTACAGTCTTTCACCCTAGTGGTTGGATCCCCGAGGAAATCATGGATTTAATCAGACTGAAAAACAAAACCAGAAAGAGGTACCATAACACAAGAGCCCAGCAAGATAAAACAAATTTGAATAAATTAAACAGACAAGTCCGAGAGGCCTCCAAAAACATCGAAACCAAGATTGGGAATCTAAGCTAACTAAATTAAACCCAAAGGACAACTCCATTTGGAAGTTCCTGAGAACCTTCCACACTAAAAGACAACTTTTACCCCCAATTCAGACCAAAAAGGGAATAGCACATACTGACAAGGAAAAGGCAGAGGCTCTGGCAGACAGCTGGGAAACTCAATGTAACCCCCTTTTATGAAAATTTGAACATCAATCTCATCTACAAGATTCACCGCCGAGTCAGGCAGGCCATAACACAACAAAAGGATGATAGAACCAGTCACACCCACTTCTCCAACAGAAGTTATAAATATCATAACCCACCTGAACAACAATAAAGCTCCAGGTTCAGATGGAATCACAAACAAACTAATCAAACTAGTCCACAGAAAAGCCATTGTACAGTTAACATAATTAATGCCATCCTCAGACTCAAGTATTTTCCATTAACATGGAAGATAGCGGATATCACGCCAATCAAAAAGATTGGAAAAAACAACCCAGCTCCCTGAAAGCTACAGACTTTTCAGTCTTTTGTCCAGCCTTGGAAAGATCGCAGAAAAAGTAATACTTACAAGGCTTCAATCAGAAACGGATAAACCGTGTATAATTCCAAATGAGCAGTTTGGATTCAGAAAAAACCACACCACCGTTCAGCAGATCCACAGGCTGATCGAATTCATCTCCGAAGGCTTCAACTGGAACCTTCGCACAGCGCTGCGGTCTTTTTGGATGTTGCGAAGGCTTTTGATAAGGTGTGACATTAGTGTCTTCTCTACAAGCTCATCATATTCAATATGCCTACTAATCTAGTTATTAAAATAATTCATTCATACCTCCAAGACAGACACATGCAAATCAAAATAAATGAAACTGTGTTAACCAGATGCAAGGTCCTGGTGGGAGTGCCGCAGGAACCACTCCTGGCCCCCTTGCTGTTCTCTATCTATATAGCTGATATCCCTCAAAACCCCAGCTCAACAATCACTGCATTATATGCAGATGATAATGCATTATTAGCAAAATCTCACAGCCCCGAACTAGCTATCAAAAGACTCCAAAACAGTATTCACACACTACAGAAATGGTTGATGGACTGGAGGATCCAAGCAAACCCACAGAAGAGTTCAACAATACTGTTCACTAGAAAGAAGCCTCAAATCAAGGAAGATATTACATTTACTAAGAGTTAAGATCCCATGGCAGAATACAGTCAAATATCTCGGCGTAATTCTCGACAAAAAACTACAATTCACCAGTCATATAAAACACATAAGTTCAAAGACATCCAAAGTAATAGCGCAGCTCTATCTCATGATCAACAGAATAAGTAAACTGGATACTCAGAACAAACTACTCATATACAAGATGGTAATACGCCCAGTTATCACTTACGCAGCTCCTGCATGGAGTCATACCTCGAACACAAATATTCAAAATCTACAAAGAATACAGAACAAATGTCTGAGAATGAGTTTAGATGCCCCATGGTTTATCAGAAACTTCCAGATTCATCGAGAAGTCAACATCTCCTACATCACATTCCTCCTTCACGACCTAGCTAAAAAGTTCTTCATGAAGACAATTAATCATCCGAACCCACTGATCAAGCAAGCTTCAGACTACCATGAAGCAGATTTCTGCAAATACAAAAGACCCAAATCAATTCTATGCTTGGCTGAACACAGCTAATCTCACTGCCCTCTCAGGGCGAGCTTAAAGCTCAATAATCTCTCCACTCGAAGAACTTTCCTTTTCAGACAAAGGGGAATATGAAAAGCATTTATGATTCACTCATCAAGTCAGTACCGTTATGCGGTCCTAAGACAGTCTATCAGGAACGAGATCACCGTCGTCTGAGAAGGCTTGTGCAGGTAAACAGAACTTCCGAAGGGCAGATCTTCTATTTTTTTTTTTTTTATGTGCCTTCCACACACAAAAGATTGTAAAACTTATAGTACATCATTACAATATGGCTTTTTTAAAAATCTTTTTTAAATTATTTTATTGACACATTTCTTTATTTTATATGGGCTGGAAATCCTGCTCTATAGAATAAAGATGAAACTTTTTCAAGCCACTTCAGGCCTCCAATGTTTCCGCAGTACTTATTTATTTTTTTCCAGCTATATCCTGGTACCATATCTCATGCGGCTGAACGAAAATAGACTACTTTCCAGTGGCATTATTAAATCTATCATGCAAATGAAATCTGTTTTGTGATGAAAAAAATTCATCACATTCCAGTTATCAAACTATGTAATTATGTGAGTTCAAGTATAAAGTTAGGTGTGTGTGTATTTCCCTCTCTTCCTCCATTCCCCCCCCCCCCCAAGGGAGAGAAAATACTTCCAATGAGAATACATGGATAGCAAATTTGCTAAGTACCTATTAGAGACTCTTTATCATGGACTGAAAGAATTTTGATGTCATGCATATCATTACCAAAATCTGGTACGTTTGAATTTGGTTTCAATTAAATAACAAAGTGCATTTTTAATGTATTCTTATCATTCCAGGAAATTTACTAGGCATTTTCTAGTAATTGCTAATTACCAAAATCCTTATAACTTTTAAACTGAATATATCCAAGTGCGAAAAGGAATCATCATATTCTGCATTCAGTATGCACTTTCATAGCACAGAACTCAAAAATATTTCCATAAAAAATACTAACTCGTATTTAAAATGGAATACAGAATTTCTCTCAGAGGAGTGAGGAAAAGTGTTTGGATGACGAGAGAGAATAATTTTCAGTTCTACAGTTTGGACACCCATCAAGTATAAGATATTTTGATGGTTTCGCAATGTTTTTCTTTTCGAACAGAAGAGTTCTGCTATTAATCCTGTTCGAGATGCCTTAGTTGTTTAGGCGTGGCCACGACTGCTCCCTGGACTGCTCTATACAAATTACAGGGTGCTTCAGGCCACTGCCGCTACACGAACAGGTCAGCAATATATAACGCGGACAACGCCCAGAGTCCGCTAGGCGTCTCTCCGATTACTGGTAGCCACGGGACTTCTTGATTCTACACGAAGACCAACGATGGTAAAGGGAAGGACATGCGTCCTAGTCTCCGATTCTAACCACGACCAACCACGCCATCAGTAGGGTGTGAAGGCGGTTAATCGCTCATTCAGAATGACCGCAGATGGCACAAGGAGTACATTAATTAAAGGTCTTACACCGAAATATCCGGAATTAGAAAATGGCGAACAGAAGTTTTTCAAAGAATAGTAACAGTGGCACACCAATTCTCATCCCATCGGGATTTCCTCTTTGCACTCTCATATAATATATATATATATCATCGGAACTTGAAAGCAGCAGTAGTAGTGCAATTAGAATTTTTAGAAAAGAAAAACAAAAATGATAACATCAAGTGATTCTGTAATGACAACTATTATATCCAAAGGCTAACTCGTTAACTGTTAGAAAATGAATGAAACCTAGTTGTTTGCAGAACAAGCTAAATTTCGTCTGTCTAAATTTCACTGTCTGTGTGAAAATATTCAATTTAGTGCTCTATCAGCAGATGATTTTTCTGACAGACAGCATTCAACAATGGTACAGTTGACCATAGTGTAGAAAATTTTAATCATTCCTTTCAATTTCCTATTAACCAATGGAAACATTTGTTTCTGTTAAAAGAGATATACTTGATGAAAAATGATGTATTCAGTCTTGAATGGCTAAATTATTTACGACGATATATGTCTCCGTTTTGCGCTGTTCATATGAAATAGGTTAGAACTTTTCAAGGAGTAAACTACTTTATGTATGCGGATTTCGAAGATGTCGATGCTAAGTAGCAATGCCTACTCGTCAAACAGAGAACCGCTATCGAATTACGTTTATATATGAATGCAAGCATGTAAATCGCATTTTATGAGTCAATCACTGAATCACACAATTTTTTCTCTTCGGATAAGTGAAGGATGAGTAACTTGAAGTGACTGGAGATTAGTGAGGGCGAAGAACTTCTTAATACATCTCACAAAACATACATTCCTCAAAACAAATTTTGTCTTAGGTATTGCAAGTGAGATGTGTTTTGCTGATATAAGAGCAGCTAATTACCCTGGTTGACCGATTGGTTAACGTACCCACTCTCCAACTAACAAGCTGAGGGTTAGAATACCACCATGGACATGGATGTCTGTGATTGTCTTAGGTGGGAGATGAATTTCATTGCTTGGTGTGAGACCATCAAGGGAGGGCTCAAGTGGCTTGAAAAAGGTCCACGTTTTTCATCTCCATAAAGAACAATAAAAATGGTCTAATTACCAGGAATTGAATTTTCCATTGTCATATGTTTGAATACTGTGAATTTAATTTACAGTATTCAAAGAGCGATATCCAATGGTAGGACTTCTGTAAAAATTCGACGAATGTTTCAAACATTTAAATACTGTTCAACATCGACCCATATTTTGCTTATATATTGCATAAACGGAAATACCTGGATAAATTTTAATATAGATCCTAAATACCAATTTTTTGGTATTTAGGATCTATATTAATTTATTAATATCTTTGTTGCTCAATTTTGTGAATACAGACGATTCTACTAAAAGAAAACAAACTGCGTGACTATATTCTAGTGTACATCGCAAATTTAGTATCTATTCGCGGAGTTATTAAAATATATAATTTTCACAGGTTTTGTTACTCTATGCACTTGTAATTGGTTGGAATTGAAACAAAAAATTTAAATGCTGTGACAATTTAATATGTGTGCTCTGTCTGCTCGTTAAGTGTAGGTACAAAGAGAAAGCTAGTTGTGGATGTCGACACTAAAATATCGGAAGAAAATGATCTCTATTATTAGACTGGAGAAAATCAATTGATAGTATGCAGTAGAATTTTTTATAAAATTTAGATAATTTTTTATCTAAAGATTAACGGAATCTCAGAGAATATGTACAAATAAATGCTTCCTCTGAGAAGTCAAAGAATATAACATGACAAAGCGATACCAATAGTAACTCGGGGGTGGAAGGGAAAAAATTCCTATTTGGTAATAGAGATGGAAAGCAACACCACACTAATTGGAAATGAGACTAGGGAAAAGTGGGGTGAAAAGCAGGAAAATATTAATGGATCTGGAAAGATTTCAGGAGACTAGCATTCTCTCCCCACCACCGTATGTAATTATATTTTGTTCGACATTTTATGATTATTCGACTGAGCTATCAAATCGAATGATCAATTTTTTACTAGGAGCTGTACTTTGAGTCAAAAAGATGGAGGCCTGCCAATTGTTCTACTAATCGTAGCATGGACAAAGCCCCCCTCCGCATGACTGACTCTTTTCATTGGGATCTGATAGAATAGTGACAGCAAGATAGTTCGATAGCTGACGTGGGTGTCTCTGAGAGCATTAAATTCGGTCCCACTATACTGTTGCTGTTGTTTGAAATTATGACTAAAGGCACTAAGGCTATGATGTCTGTTAGTTGCATGTATTCTTCGGTCGCTTAGGAGAAGAAAACACGAGTTTCCTGGGATTGGAGAACCCTGGTATACCTCCACATGAGATTGATTAACTCACCTTCAGTTGAAAAGCCACAAAGGTTCTTCTCATTCTGGATCCATTCTCGCTGGCCTGAATAGTCGAATGAATAGGGCAGCCGATCTCTAGTAATCTAAAAGGCCGTTGTTCCAATCTCATGACATAGAGACATGAATGATTTCAAAAATATTTAGGTATTAGACCATTTTTATCGCTTTAGCATAATTGTCTGTAAGTGCACCAATCCACTGAGCGATTCTCAGTCAGTCATTTTTGAGTTGTAACACATAAAATGCACAAATTTTTCCTCCGATTTTCTGGAGGTTACTTACAGTGAAGTAGGATTTTGAACTTCTGATATAAATATAGAAAAAAAGTGCAATTCTCTTTATCTGTGATGGACAATATATATATATATATATATATATATATATATATATATATATACTAATTTAACTGCACAGCCAATTAATTACTACTCTAATTTCGGTACAACTCAAAACCGCTGATCTGCATATTTGAAAAGCTGTTTGAATTGCTTGCGTGGCATGGCGCTTGTGAGAAACTACTTCCACGCAAGTTTAACACGTGCGCGTCCTTGATATTAGACCGTCCTTGACCAGTTCACGCATCTCATGCACGTGGGTGTAAGTATTCAGGTAAACAACCCTGGTGCTCAATTGCCTTCTTTTTTATGTATTTGAGTTTCCAATTAAAACTAACGCCTCCATTCAGTCTCCGATATTTTAAGAGGATGTATACTCAATCCACAAATTCTGATTATTTAAATACAATCTCGAACCTTCCCTACTCCTATTTCTCAGATTAGTGAGTGCATAAGTAGACCAAAATTGCTTACCTAAGATGGCCTGCTCTATATGTGGCATGTAACTGGATACCACGGCTGTTTATCTCTCAAAACACTTCCCTAAACTTATACTTGAATATATTCGCTTCAAGACAAAACATTTGACAAAGCTAAATTCAATTGTTTATACCGTTACTACCCCAGAAAATAACATCACCATCATCTGTTTCTATATTCATAAACAAGCAACAGTCGATGTTTATTGCAGTAAGCAAATGAAATAAAAACTCTGAATCTTTAAATTCACGAGGGTGCCAGACACAAGGGCATAGAATTCCGAAGACAAATTTAAAGCATTATTTTGACTAATCAACGATGGGTACGAATTCCTCGAGATGGCGCTGTGATCAACGACAGTGATTTGTGAGTAATATACGTTATTTATCGACACTTCCAATCAAAAGATAAGAAATTGATACGTGATGTCATGATGGCATTTAGGGTCAATTTATGAAGAAATCTTGAAAACAGTGCGAATAGTAGCCCAATCTGGATTATAATTTTCGTTATAGGTATCAGAGGATTGTGGAGACCGAAATGAAAATGGCATGCTGTTTGTATCCTTTTGTGACATGAACAACTTTGTCATTGAAGATAGTAAATTCAAGCATAAAGAAATACATAAATTGACTTGGATTGCACCGGACAGCAATACAAGAAACCAAATTGATCATGTTGCTATCAATAGTAAATTTGTAAGATCCATGCTCGATGTGAGAGTCAAACGTGGTGCAGATGTTGGTTCTGACCACTTCTTGTTAGTGATAAAGTTGAAATTAAAACTTCAAAGTGTATTAAGAAAGAAAAGAAGTTCAAGAACTGCATTTGATATTGAAAAATTAAAAAAACAAGAGAAAAGTTTGTTTTGGAGATAAAGAACAGATGATTCAATACATTAGAAATAGAGGAAAATCAAGATGTAACAGTAGAAAAATATTGGAAAAACTTCAGGAATACACACAATGAAGTTGCTGAAGATGTAATTGGCAAACGAAGAAAAAAGAAAATAAAGAATGGTTAACTGCAGAAACTTGGAAGGTCATTGAATACAGAAAAAAGATTAAATCATTAATGAACAATACAAATTCAGAAAGATTATATAAGGTACATAGCAATTGCTATAATGAACTAAATAAAAGCATAAAGAGAGCTGCAAGAGCCGACAAGAGAAAATATATTGACGAATTAGCTAAAAAAAAAGCGCAACATTCTGCAGAAAATGGACAAATTAGACAACTTTATCAGATTATAAAACAAATCAATGGTAACAAAAAAAAAAAAAAAAGCAATTCCATCCTCCATTACGGACAAACAAGGAAAGTTATTGACTCCAAAATCGAAGCAAGATGGAGAGACTATTTTGAATGTAAAGGTAGATACAGGATCTCAACAGGCGCAAAATATTACAACTAGTGTAATATCCATTTTGAACATTTCCAAAGACGACATTTTGTTGAGCGAAGTCAAAGATGCCTTGAAGGCACTAAAATCTAACAAAGCATGCGGAAATTATAATATCAATGCTGAAATGTTAAAAGCTGATCTTAACACACTACTGCCAAATTACAAAGGCTATACAATGAAATATGGAAGAAAGAAAACATTTCTGAACAATGGAAAGAAGTATTAATTATAAAAATCCCCAAAAAAGGAGATTTGACCAAGTGTGAAAATTGGAGAAGAATAAGTTTGCTTTTAATTCCCGCAAAAGTTTTTACCAAAATTTTAATTAATAGACTAAAAAAAAGGAAATCGAAAATTTACTAAGAGAACAGGCAGGTTTTCGAACTGGTTGCGGAACCATCCAACAAATATTCACTCTTAGAAATATAATCGAACAATGTATAGAATTTCAAGCCCCACTTTACCTAAACTTCATCGATTTCAGTAAAGCATTCGACTCAGTAAATAGAGAGAAATGTTGTTGGAAAATATCAGAAGAATACGCAATACCTTATAAATTTCTCAACATTATTAAGAATATGTATAATGGCAGCAAGTCTTGCGTGGACGTATATGGAAAACTTACAGACTTCTTTATCATTGAAACTGGAGTTAGGCAGGGTTGTGTGCTATCTGGTCTATTATTTGTAATTTTACTTGATTGGATTATGAAAAACTTAATTAATCATCAAAAGAGAGAGGAATACGTTGGGACTTTACATCCATACTGGAGGACCGTGATCTTGCTGATGACATAATGCTCATGTCCTCCAAGTTAAATGACTTACAGCTAAAAAAACTGATGACTTTGCACGCTGCGCAGAAACTGTGGGTCTACATATAAACAAGAAGAAAACCAAGTACATGCGAATAAATGAAAAAGCAAATAAAGAAATTAAGTTAAAAAATGAAACAGTTGAAGATGTTGATACTTTTACATACCTTGGATCAGTAATAAATAAACAAGGATGCACTGACGAAGACATTTTATAAAGAATTGCTAAAGCACAAAATTGTTTCAGGTCATTAAACAAATTATGGAAAGAATCAAATATTACAGTTAAAGTGAAAATTAATGTATATAAATCTATTGTGCGAGCAGTACTGCTATAAGGCACTGAAACTTGGAAACTTACCAAGGTCATTGAAGTAATAAATTGGACATTTTCCAAAACAAGCGTTTAAGAAGAATTTTAAAAATCTTCTGGCCAAATACAATTACTAATGAGGAACTTTTAAAGAAAACCTTCTCCAAGTCAATAGATGAAGAGATTCGCCTAAGAGGATGGAAATGGACCGGGCGTGTTGGTAAGGACCGGAAATGGACCTTCGCATGGGGATAAACAGAATTCCCCAAGTAGCAGTGAGTTGGGCTCCAGAAGGAAGACGCTCTAGAGGTCGTCCAAAATTAACTCGGAGATGAATGATGGAACCCGAAATGAAGGAAGCAAGATGGACAGAAGCAAGAGCAGCTGCGAGGGACAGATGGAAAACCAGCATTGCAGCCTTATGTGCAAGTAGGCACGGAAAGACTTCATGATGATGACAAATATTTCCCTATACGTACAGCATCATTACTATAAAGGAACAACAAAATAAATATTCGAAAGTAACCGGATATAATTACGTGTGAAGAGAATGATCATCTAGAAGCAGGTATATGTATGCTAGGGATTAAACAAAATATTAATATAAACACAGTAAAGCGCGCTTTTTTTTATATAATTTAAATTATATACACATTGAGTATTAAACTTATGAAACTGTATTATTTCAAATGAATAAAGTATCACTTATTCCTCTGCGCGCGCACGCACACACACACACTAGTTTTCAGATAAGTATAGCGTCATCAAGACTCCATTAACCAGAAGTTCAAATATCTGTTCCTCTGAAGATTCACTTTAACTAGAAATCTCCAAAATCAAGAATGTATACGGATGACAATCTCAACCACACGCGAAAAATTACTTATTAATTCAAATATATTCCCTCTATCAGCACTAATGTTTAAATCTAATGAATTTAAATGTCAAGTTAACGTTTTAAACGTGTAGCTTGTGTTCTTAAAAAAAAAAAAAAAAAAAAAAAACTGTGTTCATATTTAATAAAATCGATCAACTCATCAAACATTCCGTTCTCTACTTGGAATCTACCAAGTTCTCTGGTTCCTGACATTTATCTTCCTCTGGCCAAACTGATCGATGTTGCCGTCTTGGAATTACGGCAAAAACAACTAACGATATGGAGACCAGTATTATTATGTCTGCAAACTGCGTACTGTTCTGGGCGATCTACATGTTTGCGAGAGAGAACTCAACCTCCGTATGAGGTCGGCTAACTCGTCTTCATCTGAAAAATCCATCTAAAGATTCTCGAGTCCTAGACGAAGCCAGACTGGTGAACTGGTGGAAAAGATTAAATAATATCGATATTACATACATCATCATCTTCCTCATTTGCCTAAGGCAAGTTTAGGCTATCATGAATATTAGGCTTGTTAATCACATAAATCTAGTTTTGCACAACATGGCGTGAACAACAGTCAAATGATCATTTGAACATACACCAAATTACTACCAAAAGTGCATTCAGATATGAACCTTTGTTCAAAGAAAGTTTAAAAGGCATTGGTGCTCCGTAATAATAAACTTTCTATACCAAAAATTTGTTTGCACGTGATCACGCTATTGAATGTTTATTTTCCTGTTCCTTTATACTTCGTGAAATACGAGACGTATTTTCATCCCATATTACGTGGCTCTTGTTATTACCATCTCCATTATATCATATAGCTTACTTAACACTCATACACTACTTGAACATAGCCATTCAGACAATAATGGGACTCATCAATAAATGCACATGCTTTGTATAATGACACACACACCACAAAAATCAATTCTCTCTTGGTGTCAAAGAAATTGTTCAATTATGTACTGAAGGAATTTCACATCTCAATCCATTCTGTATGTTTCGTTAAGCCTAGTTCTTTACGAAAACTAATACCAGATGAACACTGAAATATTTTTAAAGTTTTGATTTTTTTTTTAATATTGTTTTAAATTTTAATTCAAATTTAAAACGAATTCTTCAGTATACTACACAATTGACATCTTTTCAGAAATCCTAGTTTTTTTTTTTTTCATATTAATAAAAATATTACGCATGTTCGGTGTTCGAAAACATTTCATAATTTCGAAAGTGCATTCTAAAGATATATATATATATATATTAACTCCATAAATTAACAAAACCAGAATTCAGCAATTACAAAAATATTAAGGAAGCATAAATTACTGAGCGATGAAAGAAGATTAAAAGTTTAAAATAATAGCAGTTAAAAAAAAAAAGTTCAACACAACTTCAACTTTCGATAGAGTTTGCAATATACATAAGCCCAAGGTTGTTGTTGTCAGATGCGTGCAATGCATCGTAAACTGGCTCGCCCAGCTCTGCATGCTTATGAATGGAAGCCTACTTCCATTCACTTATAAGGATGAGCCTCACCCAGCTCTACTGTTATTAAAGCAGCCAGTGACCAGGCAGTTATTGTCAATCTTTCGCTAACCTTTGAGAACAGATGGTTCTAATCCATTGACGTTATATATCCTGTACTAAAATAAAATACTGAAAATCGATACTAATTTATAAGCAAAGAGGATGTTCAATTAATGATATGTAAAATTAAGATAGTTTTAATAATAACCATTTTGAACAGTAACCATGAACTAAAGTTGTAATTCTACAGCATAAATTTTTCGCCTCTCACTCCTTCCTCCACAAAGAGATTCACGAGTTGTTCATTTATATTACGAGTACTACGATGTTATAAGGTGGAAATGGCAACAAAATGTAGGCGTTTTTTCACCCTCAGCGAAATTTTTTGCATGCTGGTCTAAACACAGGCATACTAGGATGTGATTTGGAAAGTATATTTTATTATTCAAAATTATTTATATAATACACTAGAGAAAAAAATGCACTTTTTCTTCTCCTCCACTGCGCATACAATGTCACGATGTGACCTGATGGGAAAAATTTCAGGATGCACTTTTCTCTAGCAAGCTCTAAGCTTTATTTATTTATTTTTTCGAATTTCAAGATTTCAGAGACATTGCAATCGCGAAATTCAAACCATTTCCCAATAACCATAAAATCATGCAGTTATGGGGCTAATACATTTAATTTAAAAAAAAATGCAAATCGGCTGAAAACGAATGCAGATGTTAAATATCGGCAATTGGTAACTACTGGATCACACATCGCGCTAAACAGGCAGCACAAGAACATATAAATTAACAGACACAATTTAGTTGCTTCAGTCATAAATTTCCAAAAAATCCAACTAGATCATCATGATTTCACTCATTTATTTATTCGTATGGAGTTTCCTCCCTTTTTCTCTCCCGTCCCTATTGAGGCGAGTTGATCCCCCTCATGGGGCGGTTAAGTATTTATGGCTGTAGATCCGTTTGTGTTCACAGGGCCGGTTTGCCTGCTTGCGGGATGAAAAACGCCAGGTAAACTGGCGGAAAAAACCCTACTGCCCGCGCCCAAGACCGGCTAACTTGGCTATGGCTGAGGAAGATCCTCAAATTCCTCACGTCTTCGACGGGAATCGAACCCGGGACATTCCTTCCCCAGTCATATGGTTGCGAAGCGCACAGCCACTAGGCTAACCGCGCGGATATTTCACTCATAACAATACTTGAGCGGTCGAATCAAGGGCTGTCGGAAGAATTGTGAATGTGTCGATGAATCACATACTGCTCCAACATGTTTGCAATAATGCTGGGATAAGCAATACATCCACATATCTCAATATTTGATCAAATCATTCGGATATATTACCAGCATCTTACAAGGTCAAATACAGAAGAATGATTAGTAAATTCCATTGTTTTATCTTCTCCTTCCACGCATTTTAGGTTCTCTAATTCTATTCTTGCATTTCATGGAGTTCCGTTAAAATGTGAGATACGACACTTCATTTTTTGATACTGTGCATGCAATGCAAGGTTAAAATGATTTTTTAATTTAGTTTATTTTTTTATTTTATTTGGATATTATTTAGTAGTATGGAATTTTCAGCTCCGATGTTTCCTGTTAATCTGTGAGAACGTTGCAGTTCATGATGATACTACAGTATATTTTCTAAATGTTTTTGTCAGAGTTTGTCATCTCCAAAAGGTCGTTCTGAGTAGACATAAATCAATGCCTACTCTTAATAATATGCTTGATACTAAGCGGAAGAAGAGGAATGTGAAACTTTGAGTTCATAAAAATATAAAACAATTTTTAGTTATCAAAGAGAGTATGGGCGTGAAAGTTAAACAATTTCGGAGAACAGGATGAAAAAATTTGGCAGCATCTGGCATAATTATTCCTTCAGTTAATCTGTTGATAGACATATTATGAGCAAAGGCTTTCTTTTGTAAGACCACCTAGAACACAAAGTACTGAATAAGCCTTATAAGAATTCATAATAAGCCAACCTTTCTAACATCACACCAACAATTACTATAATTATATATTACACATCATACGAATTATCTCACAAGTGAGAACGTGTTAATTAAAAATGGAAGTTTAATTTCTGAAAACAGTTCATTACAGTTGGTGCTGCTGCATCCTATATATAAGGAAATAATGGATTGTAAAAGATGGAGAATGTACGAAGAGAAAATAAAAAAAAAAAAAAATAACAACAATCCCATTTAAGAAAGCTTATAAACCGTAGTATTTTGGATTGAAGAAAACTAGAAATAAAGGCAATAAGATCCTCAATAAGCGGTAGATAGTGTGGTGGTGTCACACCGAGGGATGAAAATCACCTACGACCTAAAACATTCACAAACTCCATTCGCCAGTGAGATTCGAATTCACAGCCTGTATTTTAGTAAACTTCCGGGTAGAAGACTGCGATTTTTTTATTTTTATTTTATTTTTTTTAAATGCGCTAACCGACTAGGAAGGTCTCCAATTGCACTATGCATTAAATAATGAACGACTGATTATTTATTTCTATTATCCTTGTAGTTGATACAAAAATAAACAACACTATCATAGCACAGCAAACATTAAATTCATCACATCAGTATCTGGATTACTGCAAGGAACAATGCTGTTTCTTCATTAGGTTAGAAGACGTCTGAAAATTACCTTCACTGCTCTAATATAATTTCGCAAATCAATGGTTCAGAGAGAAAAAAAAAAGTACGAAGAGAAATATTATTGCTTTGTACATGTAGTGTGCAACGTAATTGTACAATATAAATTATATATATAGATCAAACATCAAATCTGAAAATAGAGAATTTTCAGTCAGAACCAATGCAAAGGCTAAAATTACCAGGCATTTAAAAAAAAAAAAAAAAACTCTTCAGGTGACTTATGCTAACTACTGACTATATAATAAACTGAAGTTATGTTTACGTACTTTTATTTACATTCCACTGAAAAAAAAGTGCGCAGTATTTCATATGCTTATTATTTATATAGTGCTATGTTTTTTTTCGGAACCTACCGTAATGAATTGAGAGAAGTTTCCTGTTACCATGTACGTAACACGAAATCGTCCACAATGCACACTGTTCCTCTAGATCAGGGGCCTTCAACCTTTCAGACAGTGCGGGCCGCATTAAAAATTTCAATGAAGCCGGCGGTATTTAGAATTAAAAATCCTATAAAAATAAACTCAGCTTTGAGAGCGTAGGTAGGAGTCGGGTTCATGATAAGTAAATACAATCAATAATTGAAAAAGGACAATTTAACGAAGAAAACATTCATTTTTTACAATGCCAATGGGTAACGTTTTTCCTTGACCAGCTTTTCGATGTTGGCATCAATGTTGGAAGTCGCTATGCGCAGAGTATTCTCGAGATTTTGGCCCGTAATATGAGTTCTTGTCTTGAACTTCACATGCTTCATTCTGGAGAAGAACTGCTCACATAGTATGTGCTTCCTAACAAAGCGCACATCTTCAAAGCATGGCGGCAAAGATTAGGGAATGCGTCCTCAGAAATATAGTCCTTGTAAAATGTAAGCAAGGGCACATTGAATAATTTTTCTCTCAAAGAAGAGTTGTTTTCTAGTTCAAGCAGCTCCATTTGTACTGAGCCTGGCATTTCAGAAGCATTGACTGAATGGCATTGAAAATAAATCTAAAGACCGTTGGTTACGAAAATCATTAAATCTCTCTTCGAACTCACTTCGCAACACGGCTAAGTTTTAGCGTATTCATTAAGAGCCGAACAGTTGGACTCAGCCAGAAGCTGAAAATGAGTTAAGTATTTTTTTTTTTTTTTTGAGAGTTGTAACCTCCCAAAGTTTGAGCTTGGCCACAAAAGCTTTGATGTGATCAAACAGAGTGTGCACCAGTTGATCTTTGGATTGTAGTTGCGTATTTAGGTCATTCATATGCAATGAGATGCCGATCACAAAGGCAAAGTCTGTCATCCGCTTCGGATCGTTGAATTCCGCAATCGGCTTCTCCTTGGTTTGCATGAATTGCTGTATTTCGCTCCTTAAGTCAAAGACTCTTTTAAGAACCTTCCCTCTGCTCAACCAACGCACATCACTATAATAAACCGCATCGCCGTGATCCACTTCGCACTCTTGGGTCAACAACGCTTGGAATTGACGATGATTCAATCCTCTTGCCTTAATAATTTTGACGACAGTCACAATAACTTTCATGACATTCTCAAATCCAATAGTTTTTCGCGCACAAATTCTCCTGGTGGATTAAACAGTGTAATGGGCGAAATCTTTTGTTTTTAGTTCAGTTCTTTCGGTAGCAGCGCAACAAACACTTCATTCTTTCCCACTATAGCAGGGGCACCATCAGTTACCACACCCTCGAAGTTGGTTAAGATGAGGTCGAAACGCTGGAGCATCTTCTTCTGGCTTCAAGAATATCAGTGCCTTTCGTCATTTTCGTCATTCCTTTCATAAGTACGAGAGCTAGCAGTTCTTCTGTCACATTGAATTGTTGATCAATGCCACGGACAAAGATAGCCAGTTGTGCTGTATCCTTCACATCTGTGTTCTCATCTAAAGCAAGTGAATATGACGTAAATTCGGACGACCGTTTTTTTTTAAGTTCCTTCAATGTCATTGGCAAGTTCTTCGACTACAGTTTGTCTGGGTAACTGTAGGTCGTGCTACAGTTACCAAGACAAACGCGGTTTTTTAAACACTTCCTTATTATTTGGGCACAGAATATCCCCAGCGATGAGACATTCTTTCACAAACTCGCCATCCAAGAAGGCTTTTGATTTTTTAGCATTTTTTTCAGCTTACATAACTTACTTTGACGCACGCTTCGCTCTCTTCCTTCTGCCTTTTAAATCAATTTGGAGAAGGTGATTCAAGCCGCCCTTGAAGGTGATTGAAATTGGACCCATGCTTTGTCTCATAGTGTCGTTTTATATTGTATTCTTTTGATACTGACTCACGACAAATTAAACAAATTGATTTATCGTCGATGGGCACAAAAAAGTACAAATTGGTCCACTTTTCATTAAAAACCCGACAAGAATCACTTGATTTACGCTTTTTATTCGTAGACGCCATAATGATGGAAGGTGAACCCAAAAAAAATGATCCAAAATGGCCGTGTAATGGTTATAATTCGCTGAATATGTCTCACACTAATGAAAAAAAGTATGGCAATATAAAACCACAATGGGCTATGGCTGACACGACGAACCTGCGTGCGCTTATATACGAATATCACACTGTTCACAACTGACTTACTGTGGAAGACTTCCTCTTGTATTTATATGAAAATAACGAAGTATCGAGAACCTTCGAGATGTATCTGGAAGGCACTAGACAGCGCATTCGAATGAACTACTGCTTCAGCCATCTACCTGCAACGTTAGTATTAGTACTTAAGTACCGCTTGGCGCTGATAGATGGTTGAAGAAGCATGTCTACTTAATATTTATTTTTATAGGATTTTATGTAAAGTATCAAATGCACAGCGTTCCTTGCAAATCTGGGATAGCATCTTACAATTCTAAATACCGCAGTATAGCTTAGTGGCCCGCGGGCTTCAATGAAATTATTTTTTATTTAATTGCGTTTTAATGTTAAGTAGTCATTTTTTCAAAATGGCAGGGGGGCCACGGCAAAGAGTTCAGCGGGCCATGCGTTGAAGACCTCTGCTCTAGATGGTTTTATGAGCAGTCGAATGAAATGCGCATTATGACTGATAAACGCATTCGAAACAAATCTATAAACAGTTTCAATGGAAATAATAACATGGAAGCAAATTACATTAAATTCTTCAGGAGAAAGATGTTTTTATTGATACAACATGATCATCAATAATGCAGTTTCAGTTAGCAGCATATCGTTTTATGAATTAATCTGGTTAGTCTTATGTCACTTTATTTCATGGAATGAAAAAAAGCTACTTTTCTTTAAAAAAAAGGTAAATCATATCTTCTTTCCATATTGTGAGAGTTATAAATACAATATAAAAAGTTCCTCTGGTAATCGATTTCTTCCCAAGAATGGTTATTTCTCAACCGTTTTATGAAATATGGCTCTTTCCAAGCCTATCTCTATATTACATAAACGCATATACAAGCAATTTGATTTTGAGAAGGAAATTAATAACTGAAAGCAAGATCAATCGTTCGATGCTGTTCGCACACTCTCCTTCGATGAGTCTTTGGACTCCCTGGAGGTGTCACACAATAATAATCATCATAAATATCTATCTATTTTATCCTTCCATCATCACTTCCTTCAAACTATACGGAGTCGAATCTCTGGAGCATTTCTCTATATGCTTTCCTATCTCAGTCATGTTAATCTGAAAAATCAGAAATATGAACATTTCTAAAATGTAAAAAATTTCTGAAATATGAAACATTTTTTAAAGCAGTAGAAATATGAAATATTTCTACTGCTTCCTTCACGGGTCTTTTTCTACCATGCATTCACCCTTTTTTCTGTGTTATTTCTTCACATAACTCTGAGGTTGTCATATGGTCAAATCAACTTAGTTGTTCTCTTGTCTACTCAATAATATTGGCCACTTTTCAACTTCCCTCTTATTGTTTTCGCATATCCGATCGCGGCCATTAACTCGCACATATCTGCGAAATGTATGCATCTGTGTTAAGTGCAGAGATCAGTTTTTCCACTTTTTCAGTAACCTAATTTCCGTACAAAATGCTTTCAAATCCTAGCCACAATGCCCGCATGAATATCTTCTGCCGACTCTGAAAAGCTGATCCCAAATATATGAATGCTCTCTCCCCGATTTTATCATTCCTTTCAAACGCGCATAAGCCACATATACTCTATCCATTAATCTTTAACCCATTATTTTCAAGTTGATTCCTCTATATAATTCTGTCTCTTTCTGCACTTTTCTTTCAAGTGCAGGAATTGGCAGAATTCTTGCCAACGCTTCAGTACTAAAACAAATAAGTAAGGCCTGGTGCAAAGGAATCTTTACATAGAACCTCCCTTATGTCATTTTTTCAGATGTCTTACACCAAATTTATGTCGACCCTCCTTTAAATCCACCTGAAACATCCACGAGACCAGGGCTCCCAAACACTGTTCTAGGCCATTGTTTTCGTAATTACCGATCACGCCAGACAGGTCTTTGTTTTTTTAAGATGCGGTTGACGAAAGATTTATCAAAACTTGAATTATACCAGAATAATGTGCATGAGGAATTCATTTCGGAACTTTCTTTCTCCCCAGGACATAATCACTTCAAAGCATATTAAACACGATCACGTCTATTGCAGAAGCGAAACCGAAAAGAATTCATTAGCTCGAATATTTATTGTCCTCTTGTTTTGAACTGGAAATTCAGCACAGCATATAGCTGAAATACTTTAACTACATATATGTTTGATTATCCACAATCAAACTGGTTATTAAAATTCATATCAGAACCAATCCAGTTTTCTGAATACCATTACGGAATTCTCAGAAAAATGTCACGTGTAAGAAACGATATCTAAACGGAAAAGGTAAATGTGGAGGAAAAAAATCTCATTACAAGAAACAGCTTTTCTCCTCAAGGAAAGACCAAAGAAAAATTACGCATACATAGAGCTAACTTTAAAAAAATAAAAAAAAAGGAGAGAGAGTAAAAAAAAAAAGTGGGCGTTGGCACATTGTGTGCGCGCGGACGAAGGTTAGTGCACTTCCGTAGCCTCTGGGTGACGGCTACCGTGAGTGGCGGTAGAACTGCAGAATCAGGCGGAGATGGAGGTTGTGCCATCTAAGTCCAAGGCTGCCTTGGAGTCTTTACGGAGAACGAATTATTAGAGAACACTCTGTCACCTTTCTTCATGTAGTGGAAGAGTTATTATCCCCTCATCCGGTCTCAAGTGTTCTAATTGTTTTGTCGAGTGAGGTTGTGTGTGAAAGAGAAAAAGAGATTCGTTAATGGGAGAAAACCAATATACAATCGAGACAACGAAAAACTACTAGGAAAGAGAGGTTTGAATTATTTCTACTGTTTTCTGATTTCACTACATACTTTATATTTCTGATAAACAAGTTAAGATTTCCACCAATATACATAGAACAAGTCAAAATTCTCAAATATTTCAAGATAATGGCAGATCTAAAGGGAATTCCTTTCTACTATGAGATCTGCACTTTGCTTGAAAATGCTAGTGTAAATTACACATACACACGTTTATATATATATATATATATATATATATATATATATATATATATATATATATATATATATATATATATATATATATATATATAAAGTAGAGAAATGATTCCAGTTTCTAATATAACATTCTTCTTCTATGCTAGTTCCATTCGTTTCCCCAAACGAATCTAGAGCAGTTTCAGCTCATGTACTGTAGAAATACTTTTGCGTAATTCTACCATTAATGGCTCAAATGAAAAGACAAGTTTCAATACTGATTCTATATAGCAAATTTCATTAAATGTGATAAACGGAATCCGTGTTTCATCAAGCTAGAGGAAAATTATTATACCGGATCGTTTTGTCAGTAAAAACGATCATATTACTGAGAAAGAAGCGAAATTTTACAGGATCCCAAATGTTTATTTCTACAAGTCACTCTTAAAATGTTCCCATCGGCTTGAAAACATGGTGTGTTTAGGGCATCAGTCGGACAAGACCGAAATGACAAATTGTTCGCAGGTGTTAATACTAAACTACTGACAGACCGCATACCGATAAGGCTAAATTCACATAACACATATGCTTCTATATCCCGTTTGGGAACATTTGTGTCCTCAACATAAACATTAATGTGGAAACAAAGAACTTCTAGAATGGCTGGCCACGTGAACAGGTATTCGCTCTCCAATGAATAGGCAATGGGATTTGAATACCACCGTGGGCATGGATATTTGTGAACGTCTTTACGAGGCAGGCGAATTTCCTCGTCTGGTATGTGCCACCACCGTCCTGTTTACTGGAACCCTGAAGTTGCTTGCTAAGACTAATATATTACATTTTCTGGCTCACGCACGGTACCGTTACTAATGTGCCGTAGGCTTAAAAAAATCTTTCGTGGGTGGAAGCCACATAATAAATAAATAATAAAAACTGGATCCTCTAACAACTACAGCCAACCGCAACTATTCAAATTATAAAGTTTGGAATTAGGGTTTAGCAATTTCTGGCATAGAATGTCTGACCAATGCACACCCTCGGCCTTTCTTGAGGAAGAAATTATATCGTATGTGTATTTTTGTATAGTATGTATCAAATACTATAATTATATAATATTTGATGCAATTACCGCTCTCCTAATTCTGATTACCAGTAAGACCTCTCGTTATTAATCTCTTAAGGTCGATCTTCTATAGTCTAATTACCTAAACAGTGAAATTATTTTCAATGGAGCCTAAATTGGCTTTCCTTCTCTAACCTCATAAATCAAGCTGCAAAGAATGCCACAGTATCTGCTGTTAGCAATAATCTAACACAAATCATCCATTTATCAATCAGAATACCTGATAATTCTCATGATTTCCCAACACGCTGAACAGTTTCTTAATCCTCTCCATCCAAATGTCCATCTAACCAAAAGAACTGTAGATGCCAGTTCTTTTGATTATCCAGACCATACAAAACCCTGTCTCCGTTTCCTTTTCTACACGTCGCATTTAATAACTACTTTCAGAATCGTGTCCTGGCACAACAGCAGTATCAACTGGAATAATTGGATTTCTATGCCTATATTCTGTGACGTGGTTCCTGTTTACACGTTGCTTATCCAAATAACTGAAATAATTTTTACAGGCAAAACATTTCATCTCCCACTCTACACAAAATTCTTGATTATCCAAAGCCTTGGTTCTTTAACGAGTATTCCAAAGCAATTTACGATAAATTCAGTATATCTCAAATGGATCATATCATGGAAATTATCCACTAATGATGATGAGTCTCTACGCCAGAAACTGGGTTCGGAGTATTATAAAATGCGTCATAATAACTTGTCCGATACACGTGTTGGATTTTTAAAGAAGTACTGATACTCGATAATTTTTTCTGGATAAGTAAATATCGACAATTCAACTCTGAACAATTTCAAACTCTATTAATGTACAAACTTATATAATAATATATTATTAACAAACAATTATTATTATTATTATTATTAAGGAGAAAGAAATGGAATAAAAGATCAGAAGGCTGGAAAAACTGAAGCATTCCATGTTCAATACGTGAAGAACAATGAAGTTAGAGTCGCTTAACTTGGTAATAACTTCTAGAGGGTACCATCAAGAATGGAACAGAAGGTATGAGATCTGATGCTCATAAAAAACACTACAAACAAATGCACCAATGGCGATAATTGAAAAGATGCGTAATTATAGCAAATACCGATTTATACAGAAATAAAGACATAGATCATCTGATTAGTTCTTGTAACAAGACTGTTCATACAGACTATAAAGGCGTGATCGGGTAATAATAATATGGATATATGCAGTGGTGAGCTATAAGGGGCTTGCGCGAGCCCTTTGTTAAAATTTTCTCAAATTTGCGAGCCTCTTGTTCTTCCTGTTTATCTTTTTATTTTTTCAAAAAAAAAAAATTTTTTTTGAAACATATTAAGCGACAAACTTATACGGTAATCTAATAAAAATTAGTCTATTCGGCAGAGTATAGATTATTTGAAATTATCGTTTCAACTTCTCTATAACGAATGTGCCCAAGTTTGAAAATAATATAAGCGCATTCGCTATCTTTACCCTTCTCCCTTCTAGTAGCCAATCAAATGTTATAAAAGATTTCATTCTTATTATATTTTGATATTATTATATTATATTATCTTATTATATTAAAAATGTTTTTCTTATGTAAGATAAATTAACACAGTTGATTGTGTGCAAATATTTCATGTTTAGATCATGAAATATTTGTTTAAAAATGACAGCCTTTAGAGGTTGATTGTCCTCTTATACTTTTTGATTGGAATTTATACATAAGCTGTATTAATAAAAGTTTTGGTGTGAAATACGGTTTTTTTTTTTTTTTTTTTGCTCCTTTGTTAAAATTTCCATAGCTCACTACTGGATATATGGTTTTCCAACTTTCAAACCCCCCCCCCTTGGGAACATACAAATGAAAAAAAAAAAAAAAGCTTATGTACCAAAAAACGATTATAGGTTCAATGGTTGCGATAATAAATGGTATCACTACATGAATGCTAATATGAAATGCCCATTTTAATGAGTGTCTGAAATCGTTTCATTATTTGACGTGTTTTGCCAAAGTTTCTACTTCAAATGATATAGTAAGAGATTGTCATGAGGTGACAGAAGCAGATAAAATAGTTGAGTTACTACTTTGCAAGGGTACATCATCCAAGCGAGGTTACTGCTGTAATAATTGCAACAGACACTAATGTGGGAACAGAGGTGAATGAATTGGCGGTTCTGAAGATATTGTAGAATCTCAATATAAATACAGCTCGGGTTTTGCGAGAATGTGCAAGGGTACTGGTAATGCCTCTGACTAGGTTCTTTCATTTAAGTCTCAGCTCTGGTAGAGTGCCAAGTGAGTGGAAAGAGGACAATAATTCCATTGCATAAGGCAGGTTATCTAAGACTGCAGTAGAAAATTATAGACCAATCTGTATCTCAGGCATGGTTGTAAACGTACTGGAAAAATTGGTCAAAAAGAGCATTCAAGAATGGCTGGATAAAAATATGATACTATATGAACGGCAACGTGACTTTGTGAAGGGTCGGTGATATCTTAGTAATTTACTAACCTTTTATAATTTTTATAATAGAGTTAACATCTGAGCTGGATAAAAGAAATGGCTACACAATGATTTTGCGAAGGTATTTCAGAGAATACCACATGGAACTGTTACGCCAATTGTAATAAATGGGGATGGATATCACAGGGTTATGTGGATAAGAGAGTGGCTGCTGGATAGATATAAAAAAAAAATGGCATATGGAGGTAGCAGAATCGAGGCGAAAACGGTGACTAGTGTGTGCCACACGGTTCCGCGCTAGGACCACTACTGTTTATTTTGCACATAAATATACAGGAAATAATCTCAAAGGAAATATTCAGGTGTTTTTTGATGATGCAAAATTAGGTGCAGTAATGGTTAATCAGAGCGATGTGGAGCTTCCAGAATGATTTAAATAGGCTATCACTATGGGCAGAAGATAACGAGTATTAGTTTAATGTGGAGAAGAGTTAAGTTATGCATTTTGCTGATTACTTAGTACAAGCTGTGCACCAAACACTGATGGAAACTGTACTCCAAGAAATAGATGAGGCCAGGGATTTAGAGGCGGTGGTAGACAGGGAGTTGTTGAAATTTAGAGGGCATATTGCTAAGGTAGCTCATAAGATTACTTGGTCATTGAAGAACACACTAACAAGCAGAATAAGGAAGCTATTCCTCTTTATAAGGCATTGTTACATCCACATCTGGATTACTGTACTCAGATATGTGCTCCTGGGGATGAGGAAATGGTGAAGAGGATTCAGAAGTAAGTGACCAAGATGGTGAGTGGTTTGTGGAATGTTCCATATAAGGATAGAGTGAGGGTGTGTAAATTGCAGAAGTTGGTTGATAGGCGAAAACGAGGGGATATGACAAACATTTAAGTTGCTTAACGAGTTTTATAGGATTGATGCAGGGGGAAATGTTTCAGCAACTACAGAGGCGAGAACAAGAATCATTCCTGGAAGTTGAATAAAGGTATGGTTAGTAGGAGTGTGAAGACTAGATTTTTTGCGTGGAGAGATTTGAATGAGTGGAATGGGATACCAGAGTTAGTTGTGAGTGCTTTGTCTGTTAATCGACTCAAGGAGAGTATGATAGCGTGAATAGTTTGGGTCTCGCGCGATGAGCCTTTGGACTCCATGGAGATGCCCGTACAACAATAATAAAATTTAAAAGAGATACTTAACACATTTTATTAAAATGTATATATACAGCCTCTGCGAAGTTAAATTAGTCAGAAACCTTCTGCCAATAAAAATGATCTAGTCGCAACCAAAATTGTGTACACCAAATTCCATCTGTCAGAGCAGAGTTATTGCAGCCGCTAAGGATTCAAAATATTTCAACAAAACCTATCGTGCTTAACTAACCTAACTTGCACAGGCGCTAACAAATTTTGCGAAAATCAAAAGAGGACATAAATGGAAACATGCAAAACATTGGCACAGATGCAATTAATTTATTCAAAACTATAGGCAGCGGAATAACATAAAACGCAATGGGAACACGAGTGGCGATAGCATTTGCTTTCTTCTACGGAATCCATAAAAATATGCTAGACACATTTTATAGAGGAAAAAATCACAGTAAAAAGGAGTTTAACATTTTAAGTAATTTTTAAATACAGTAATTAAAAGTATACTTCAAATTGAGACATTAGTAACGTTTATTATTAGTTTAAGATAACAGTCCCAAAGCAGTCCTTCCAAAAATGACTATCCATATACCTTTTTCTCTGAAACAGTATCAATTTATTTATATTTTGTTTAATAACTGTAAAACCAACGAGAATTACGACGTACTTCATAACGGTCTGCATGTAAAGTTGCTTCACGAAATTAAATAAAACACAAGGCAATCCAAATTGTAGGTACTTATTAAGAATTAAATATCCTTCTTCACGAGACATCCAAAAATTTCGCCTACCTAGTTGGCTGAGTAGTTAGTACCGTCTCTAACTAATTCCGCCGTAACATGGATGCTTGTGAATTTTCAGGTGGTAGATGAACATTACACCTAAAAACTTACTGGAGGCCTCAAGTCGCATGAAACAGTTCCATCATATTTGGTCTCTAGAGAAGGATTTCAGGATTATGTAAAAAATAGATAACAATACAATATTATACATATATAATAAAAATTCTTAGCTCACCCATGATACTAATAATGTACAATAGGTTTATAACTTTTTCATGGGTGAGGGTCATTTTTTTTTTGTGCGTGTGTGTGGGCATGCATGTAATGTAGAGGATTCGTCTGTTGTGAGGGCAATCCACGAATCCACTTTCATTACACTGTGTCAGGGTACTGGAGAATTTAAAAAT
The DNA here is from genome assembly GCF_054136105.1 of Typopeltis vanoorti. Classification (NCBI taxonomy): domain Eukaryota; kingdom Metazoa; phylum Arthropoda; class Arachnida; order Uropygi; family Thelyphonidae; genus Typopeltis; species Typopeltis vanoorti. Next base: position 86,585,936 of record NC_143564.1, on the reverse strand, counting down.
ACGAATTTCTCCATTTGTCTTCAGATAAACGACCCGACTTCGTAAATTTATATGTGGAAGTGGAAGGTTCTGCTGATGCATTTCAAATATTATTAAGTGAGGTATGTATAGTTTATCGATTGTATTTTGTGAAATTATATATCGCCGTTACATTAAAACCTTCGATATAGTTTTTTTTTTCCAACTCTTGAAAGAAGTTCAACTATAAATTCTTAATAAACACAATAAGGGAGCTATGATTCTGCACTTGTAAATATGTAATTAGGCGGGAGATGAATTTCATCTCCCCGCTTATTGGAAAATGAAGTCGATTGAAAAAATTCTGTAGTTTGGTCTCTAAATGTACATGGCAAGACATGTCAATATTTCGGTGGCCATAACGAAGCTAACATTCAGATCTGAAAAAATCACAAATAGGGGTTTTAGATGTTACCTCGAAACAAAATAGGCAGAGCGCCAAGTCTTCCTGGCCTAGAAGAGAAGTTAAATAGAATGTGATGGAAGGAGGCAATGATGTCGGTGTTTCATGTATATGAATGAAAGATACGTAATGAATATTTGTCAGGTTCGAAACACAGCTGCTAAAGTGTGGAGTTCGAGATGGTCTCTTACTCCTCCTCTGGTTCATTACTGACAGTGCTCATGTATATATTTTTAAATATATACATGAACAATGGCAAAATTTCTTGTAGGAACAAAAAAAAATGTCAAAGCAATATGGACGGGCAGTACGTTTAACGGAGCAAACGATCCCTCAATTCGTCCATGAACGACAGTTGTGAAGCTTCTTGTGGATGACCATAAAAAAATTCGGTAGTTTCAATAATTCAGGACCTAAGAGCAGACAGCGACAACTGAAGATGACAACGGCAATGTAACACAATAATGAAATTACATAGCAACAGTTAAATGACTGCAGGATTTGCTAGCGATGACTGAAATCTTTTTATACTTATCTGTCAACATTTAATATTTAAAGATCCAATTTATTGAAAAAAAATTAAAATTATAAATTTATATCGATATAACTACCGTTAGGTGAGTAATTATTCGAGGTCTGTTCGAAAAGTTCCAGAACTTAATTTATTTAAAATATATACAAAAGCTTATGACCTACAGGAACATATCCCCTTTTGTTCTTATCCACTTTTGGTAGCACCTCTGAAACTGTTCTATACAAATGGGTTTGAGTTTCTCTGTCGTATCCTGTTTAATTTCATTTACGTCTTGAAACCATCGTCTTTTAAGTACGGATTTTAGTTTACAGAATAAAAAGAAGTCTCAGAGGCCATATCCAGTGAACAGAGTAGCTGAGGTACGACTGTGATGTTCTTTTGAGCCAGAGACTCGCGAGTTACAGTCTCGGCAGAGTACGCAGCAATCCTCATTTCGAAATTTTAAGTCAGAATTTGGTGGCAAGATCCAACAGTTTCCTGTTTCACAGGCTAGCTCAACACTAATTCACTGATTGTTGATGACCTTTTCGTGAACATGAACCCAAATCGTGGGTAAGGGATGTCGATGATTGTCTCCAAGGTGAGGGTCATCTTCAATTGAAGTTCGACCATATTTAAACCTTTTGAACAGTTCGAATGTCTTTGAGCAGCTTAAGGTATTATTCCTGAAAGCTGTTTTAAGCATCTGATATGTTTCTATGCCAAATTTAACGCAAAACGTGATGCAAACACGATGTTCATTAATTCCTGGCATCGGGACACTCAAAAGAAAAAACAAAAACTCGTGTTCATTCATCCAAGCACTGCGAATGGCTGAGGTGACACAACGACTTCGGGCTTGTTTCGTCATTTGACACGTTTATATACATTTCTGCTTACCAAAAAATACACTACTGTGCCCAGCTTCTTTATAAAAATGTGTCCCGGAACTATTTGAACACCTCGTATACATGAACTTCAATTTTTCCTTCAAACTTTGGTCGAATTAGGCATGAATATTAAACACGAATGCGTATCATACTCCAGCTTTTACTGTACAGTTCTCATATTCTGAAGGAAAGATTAAATTACTCTATTTTTTATTATAAAAAATTAAAAATACTATTAAAATTACTTGTAAAAAAACTATAATGTATAATGCATACCCAAATCCTCGGTATAAAATCCCCCCATAGCATACTATGTACTATAGTTTTACAACAACCTTTCGTGAATATACGTCACATAAAAATAAATAAATTAAATAAAACGGACAGCTCTAATAATGCAGTTATCATTCGGCCAATAAATTCTATCCTTAGCTCACTTAGGATACTGCTATATGTACAGTCTACAATCCTTTGTCAGTGGCATACGTATTAAGTTAAACACAATATATTCATACGAAATGTGAACAAAATTTTATTTCCCAGAAGTCAACCAGATGACACTACTGTAGTTAGTTCAAAGCCCCGTAGCTAAGCGTAGGCAGAGCAGAATCACTTTTGTTTGAAAGTGGTAGCTTACAAATAATTACATACTTCCAGAATAAAGCGAGTACTAAGTTCTTGTCAAACTGGAGAAAAACTGCCACAGAAAACTCCGCAATGTGAAAACTTTGTTTCAGAGAGGAAACTCTGTAGAAACGTCTGGTGATGAAACTGTTACATCATGGGGAATTGTTACATCACGAAATCGTTTCCAAGGGTCAAACTGTGAGCCAAATGTGGCGTCAACATATTGTGAAAACAAGTGGCGCGCTGGCGACTGCTTTTTCTATTACAACAATGTCCCTGCATGTAAGACATTCCTGCACAGACACGCACAATAACTCTTCTTTGCGAAGGAAATTCTTACCGAAAACGACATGACTGCTGTTCGGCATCCTCTTTATTGCTAAGATATGACACAGTGCAATCCCCCCTCCAATTAAGTTTGAACTGAAGGAGAAACTGATTTAATGACTTCATCATCATGATTAAAAAGAAAATTGCAGGGCTGTATATGTCGAGTTTAAAAACATGACTGCGAATGTCTTGAATAGTGGCGCAGATGCTTTGGCATGCTGTGTTATTTCGAAGGGGAAGCACAGAACAGAAGATTAAAAAAAAAAAAAATAGAAAAAAGGCAATCAAGAAAAAAAAATTAAATCATGCGTATGCAATTTAGATTACGCTGCACTTTTTTTTAAAATTTCATTACACTGTACTGCTTTTAGATCTTTATAGGTTTTAGTACTGATTTAGATCTTTATAGGCTTTGGTACTGATATGTTTTATGTCCCGCCGATGAAAGGCTGTAAAACTACAGTATATCAGTATCGTGGTCGGCCTAAGGAACTTTATAATTTTATTTTATTTTTTCATTATTTATTAATTTTTACATAGCCTCTAGAGTAGTGCTTACGCACATGAAACTGTTTAGGGCGATTCTTATACCTGACGATGATATTCATCTCTCACTAAAGAACAAGTCTGCTGTGCCATCCCGTTAGAGGATGTCAGAGTAATCCCCAGAGAATTTTTGCCAAAAAAAAAAAAAAAAGAGTATAACACCTCAAATACTTTGGGCGAAAGTTAAGGTTACAATACAGGATGCAGCCAAGGAATATCTACGGCCAATTAGGACAAAGAGACTCATGGATCTCAGAATCAACATGGGATCTGATCAAGAGAAAAAGGTTGGAGAAACAAAGAGATATACGAATTGAAGAATATAGGAGATTACATAGAGAAGACATCGTGAGGGACAAGGATAAATATTATGCTACGAAATGCAAAGGGATAGATTTCCAGATAAGAAGGAATAATTACAAAAGGATGCTTGGGTTAGTTTGTGAGCTTCATCACAAGTTCAACTGTAAACTGAATGTTATCAATTTGCGATTAAATTGATATCAATCAATCAAAGCACATAGTACTGTGAGGAAATTGCACAACAGAGGATGGAAAACATTGGAAGTGACTCCATCCCAGGGAACCTTGAGTTGGAATGACTTACACTTAGGCACGAGGTTGAAAGAGCAGTTCAATTGTCCAAGAATAATAAAGCCGCAGGTGTACGAGAAGAGATAGAATACTTGTAGATAGAATCCAGTCAGAATAAATTAAAGCCACAAGGGATGGAATGATAAGTATTTCATAGATTGATTATGAGGATATGAGAGACAGGAGCATGAAGGGAAGTCTGTTCATGAGGCCAGAATCGAGGATGAGATGCCTGAGGAACAGGCAGGCTTCAGGAAAGGCGAGAGTGCCAGAGATCAGATTCTTTACCTTAACAATCATTGAGAAGTAGAGATAGATTTGATTACAGTGCTCAAGATACCAAGGAAAGAACAGGTGCTGGTTAATTGACTGGCTTCAGGTAGGCAAGGGAGATGAGTTGAAGAATAAGGATCGGTGACAAAAGGGTTAGCAATCTGAGATAAGTTGATGACACAGTACTTCTCTGCAATGAAGGAAGAACTAGGATGAAGTAAGTATAGACAAAGGTCTTGAGAAACAAGTGTACCTTAACGGAAAAACAAATGAGGAAATCAGTACATATGGGCACGTGAGATTCAATCCTCAAAAAGAGGAACTGATGTTCAGAAGACATCAGAAGAAATTTACGAATATCTAGGCCCAATACTGAGACAAGTATTATTATTGATACCTAATATTATATTACTAAACAATGATCAGAAAACTCTAAAGTCTGGAAGGACAGACCTATTTCTACATTAACAAAGCTGAGGATTCTGGATGCAGCTTGATTTCATTAGCTATCAATGGATGTCAAACTTGGAGCTTAAAGAAGTCTGATAGGAAAGAATAGATGCTTTGATACGTGGTATTACAGGAGACGTTGAGGATCTATACTGAAAGGAGAAGACAAATGGATGGGTTTTAGGAAGGTAGAACTTTTAAGAGATTCCTTAAGAAAGGTGACAGAAGAAGGCTGAAATATTTTGGACACATAGAAAGAATGGAAAGAGTACTTCTCAAAACAATAATAGAGGATAAGGTTCTTGAAGAAATAGGATCATTGAGATGGCTAGATGGCGTGTCTGGAGTGAAAATTTCGGAGAGGTGACGCTTCAAGAAAAAGCCAACAACAGGATCACCTGACGAGAATTATTGCGGCACATCACCAATACACTTATCAAATTGGAGGAAGGGGGGGGGGGGAATTCACTTGCAACGAAAAAAGAACGAACGAAACGTGTGAGCGTTGACTTCACATAGCACGAATGGGGCATTTTTTTCTTTGTGGAAGCCATAGTAATAGGTTAACATAGATCAACATTCAGCAATTGGATACGCAAATAGACATCACGATGAAACTCGCTAGTCAGTTGCCACCTAAGCTCACCTGATTTGATCTCAAGATTTGTTTTTGGCGAGGCACATAAAAGACCTCTTATTCTGTTCGAAATGGAAAATTAGTGACAAAGATGCATTAGCAAAGAATCGCTGCTTGCAAATACACCATCAAAACGGACGTGGCTGAGTACCGTGCTGACTTGTCAGGCTAACTAGTGCGCATACGTGGAGCCCACTGAACGTCATTAAAATTTAGCGAATTTGTATCTGCGATGGAAACCATTATTTCTATTTAATAAATTCACGAAATATAAAAATTTCTGTGGTGGCAGTAATTCTGCTGGACACTATTTTCAATGAGTCAGAACTCCAGAAAATGTAAATTATTTTAGATTTGCTTCCAATAGTAAAAATCCTGCAACAGAAGAATTTGTCAGCAAAGAATAAATAATATCAAAGTAATCCTTGTCTGAAGCAATAATATAATCCATATATGAAGTATGTATGAGTTTTTGTTAGTACTAAGCAGTATAAAAATGTGTTTTTACTTTAGGCCAAAGACAAACACAAAAGGGAATGCATTAACAATAAACGAACAGCTTCATTAAATATGACATATTTACATCAAGAAACGGAATTCTTTTAATCAATACTAGAATTTTTCAGAAGAAAAGTGGTGAAAAGTTTAGTCGACAAAATGCATACGAATAACACGAATAAGATGCAAGGCAGCGTAATCTGATCGGAAGATCAATTTTCGTTTTAAAATTGAAGATCTGCTTGCTTACTTCCTATCCACAAAAGTCAGAAACACTTTTCCTCGCCAAAAGTTAGATGCGTAGGTAACCCGTTTTGTCTGTTTGGATATGCGTTCAATGCTCACGGCAAGCTCCAAATAGATATTGCTTTAAAATGTTTAGTTCCAATGTGCCTAATACAGGCGTTATACACGACAGCGTTTCTTATCAAGAATATATTGTATACACTAACGTCCAGTATTCCATGTACTTTTATGTTGTGGTAGACTGCATACTTGGTATCTACTTCGCAAGATGCTCTCAACAAATCATAATTTACCTTTCTATGTTAGGCACCAAGCGCTGTGGATCACACATTAATCCATCTTCACGAATGGTATTCCGCAGCCCCGATACTTTATTACTCACCTATGAATACCTCGAAGAGATTCCTCATCACTCCGAAATATTAGGTGACTAAATCTAAACAGTAGTCCATATATGGCCCTGACCGTGCTCTAATATAATAAACTATGTACTTAAGTATAAAGAGCTCTGTACTAGACTTAAGTATAAGTATAAAGGCTAAAACCGGTCTGGGTAGTGACCTCCCTCCATAATGTAATAACAGCATACATTTCCTAGGAAATGTGTTTTTACATTATGGAAAATACCTAAGAATATCGATCTGAACTTCCTCCACCTTTGCAACGAGTTGCCCGGTATTGTACTACGTACTAGGATCACTTGCATTGGCTAACGCTAGTGTCGCCGATACTTTATAGTTTACTATAATCGGCAAGAAACTCTCTGATTCCGATCTTTGAGTTTCTTATTCGGTTTTAAAACTATGCGGGATTTAATATCCCCTTAATTTAAGTAAACTATGTACTTGTTTCTGGGTGTCAATATCCATTAATAACTGCAATTCTCTGTAGTCCCGATCAGCCTGCAACCTGTTACCTATACATCAACTTACCATTTCAATATCATCCCAAGATCTGCTTACTCACTCTCCTCTAGTATCCAATGCGCATGCCTGAATTCAAAATGCAAAACCTTATATATATTTTAACTAGCTGGCCGTTGGCCGAGTGGTTAGATCCGTTCTCTAACCAAAAGACTACACGTTCGAATCCCGCCTGGGGAAAGGATATTTGTGATTATCTTTCACCTTCATACATTCATTCATAGAAATATATATATATACTCTCCCAGTGGATTGGATCGACATGGAAGAAGTAGACCTAACCCTTCCGGAATGGGAGAGGACTTCGCTCAACAGTGAGGAAGTAACAGGCTGAATATCATATCATATTTAGCTATATTGAACTAATATTTCCGCTCTTCTACCCACATGACACAGTTCTTCAAATTTGACGAAGATGATCGGTCTACAACACGATCATAGCATTATTAAATATGCAGATTAAGCAATAGATAGCCACCCAAGGCCACAAGGCATTTCTTCGAGCATTTATCGATTTTCTCGATTTCGTATTTCAATAAGATGGATATTTCTACTGAAAAACGTCAGATCCTTAGAGAAAGAAACCTACAATAATAACACGGGGAAGATGACTTAAGAAGGCCCTGAAGGTAAGGAATTTCCACTAAATCTTGCTGTAGGAGAAAGCCTTTTTATACTAAGAGACAGATTACTGGTAATTTGAAACAGCTGCAATTTTCTCGAATGATCTTTTGAAATGCTACGGATGCATAATGTAACAAGAATAAAATACATTTTTCTGATCCTCAATACTTCAAAAATGATGAACACTGTTTTCGAACATACACACGATTATTATAAATTATTAATACATATGAATTATTTGTAATCAAAAGAATATAGAAAAGTACAGGATTAGAAACGATTAATCTGAATGGTTTCAAACTAACATTAGGGACGGTTATTTAGGAAAGTTGCTAATATTATATAATGCAAGGGTTCCACCGTAACTAACAACATCGACGTTTTCATTACGATTACCAAAAATCGGAAATGTAAAACGATTCAAGCTGGACTGGTAACCACAACCTGAGCTAGCAGTGACTATGTTGCTTTACATTTTATTCGTTTTCTGCACACTACTCTTAAAGTTAGCTGCAGCTAAAGTTTGTGAAAATTTCGTTCTGATATCTGTTAACCGTATTATTATCCTTAATGCTTTAGGCCATTACCTTCGTCATACAAAATAAATTATACAGGGGTTTGACTTAATTCATGGCGAAAGAATTGGCAATTTTGACAAGCCCTTTATACATGTACAACAGATGCTACAATTGGATGTCAAATATTTCCAAGCCTGCGCTGTGGTCATTGTTGCCACCAAATTAACATGGCAAAGAGAGATGCCCTGCCTTCCCAAAACCAAATAGCTCATTACGTAGACGAATAAAGCGGAATAAGCAACTTCAGACAGGAAGTTCTGGTCGCCAAGAAATGATCCGATTACATGCTTACGTTGGTGGTGCAATCAGGTGTGCTTGCGGCACGCCATTCGTGAAAAAAGTCACCCTACATCCGGATTGTTTGGACGCCATCAAGTAGCCTTGCGAAACTCTAGCTGATCCCCTCGCAAAGGTCACTTATTGTCTTGTCTTCAGCAGTCGCTCATGCCAAGCTGGAGTTACCGGATTCAAATGTTCTTCTACAAACTCTTTCATTTATTCTTCCTCCTCTCCTCTTGATATAAATCATTACTGCCATCCTATAAATCTAATGCATTTAATCAAATGAATTTCTTTCTTAATCTTCTGAAGTGCTAGGACAATAACGAACATATTTCTTTTTCGCAGGTCGTTTAAATAAATGACGTACCTTCAGAATACACAAGCGTTATACACCGAACATGTTTATTTCTCTCTCTCTCATATATATATATATCTATATATATATATGTGTGGGATCAAGATCTCACTACAACAAACTCTCATGTCAAGAGATTAAGCAAGGCGCTATCTTGGAATATAATTTTATTTACACTATGCTACTTAAAACAGATCCAAAAAATATATTGCACAGATAAGATACCGATTCTTGGTATTTTCATTTAAGATTCTAACTGTAATAAATTTCATAGCTGTATTATCATTCACTAATATCGATTATTATGCACAATGGCTATGAGATGTATTCGAGGAAATCATAAAATGAAGCTCCTCCCTCCATTATAAAATCTTTCATGGGAAGTACGGATATCCAAATTTTCCACATCCAAATCTCAATAGCCATTCAAAAAATACTAATCGAAGTCTGAATTACATTAGCATGCAATTCAGATTTACATATGTGGGTGCAGACAATTACGCAGAAATCACCACTGTGCGTCAGAGTAGTATTTACTATTTGGGAAACACGCATGTGTGCATAGAAAAGCTGCGAACAAAACACTCACTACTGGTGTCAATCGAACAGAATCTGGTGACTGTGTAGCAACAGCCATGACGTCAGAGTTACGTGAGAAAGCACTGCGAATTTAGAAAGTATCAGGTAAGCACAATGGACGAAAGCAGAATGCTTTCGTCCATTTACAGACAATATGTAAATATTGTCTGTAAATATTACAGACAATATTTACATATTGTCTGTAAATTTAGAGTAGGAGTAAACTACTGTAGTGATTCACTGATTCCTCTCATTACCAGAATCGTTAAGGCCAAAATTCACCCTACTGTAACTCCGGTGTCAAGTTATTACCGTTCTTTTATTCGACAGAGATATTCAACAGGACACAGCCCTGCGAAATTTGAAGCATTAATTAACGCACTCTGAAAATAGTATTTTCTTATTCTTGTTACTCCTAGGCAGACAACTCAACAAGCACCATCGCCAACCCACCTTGGAATTTAGTTGCTTCTTACGCTACTGAAGGTCTCTGCGAATTTCAGTCCAAGCAGATAAAAATGAAAGGCAGAAGGGATCGCGTCGTTTGCCGGCACGTTTCACAAGTTGCATCATTCAAATGACTTTGACCAAACTGGCAATACAGGTATTTCTAAAATCGTTAAGTTCTCTAAGAAAGTCTGCCCAATCGGACAAAAATGAATAGTAGTTTGGGGAAGGAAGGAAGAGAAAAACGGTTGATTCTGAGAATACACCCGAAAGTTATACCATCCGCACAGCCAAATTTGGCATATATTTATTTATTACTTTGTTGATCCGCTGAGAAATTGCTGTACAAAAATTAAGGTATGTGTCTATAGAGGAGAATCAATTCCATTTCAGGTACTTCAGTAGGTACATTGTTCAAGTGTTAGTGTTCGACAGATTTGGAAATAAAGGTCCGTTGACAATTCTGGCAGAACTGAAAGACAGTGTTGTAAAGGATGAGTAGCAAAAAAAAAAAAAAAAGGTACGATACCGCTGACACAGTCACATGGTTCAACCTATTTCAGCCAATTAATCTAAAAGTGCTATGTGATAAGGAAAAAGCGAACTAAATACTGAGGAAAACAGGAGCTCGACTGCAATTTAGAAGAGTTACTCTTGGTGATATTGTTTCTTAGTTGGGAATGCAAATTCTCAAGTCTGCCTGTACAAATCTCTCCACTTTTGTTCAATTGTGTGAAGATGGGACTTGAAACAACGAAGAAAGAACTATTCTAAATTTTGTCGAAACCGACTGAACTATCTGTTTGTGGAAATACAAACTTTCCCGCAACCACCTTCCTCCATTTTAATCTGTTGTAAAATTCAGTTACACGATTAAACAATACGGTTGTTTGCACGGACGCGACGCCCTATACATCGTTATTTATTTTATTTTCAAGAGAATCTTAAGTAATGTCAAACAGCTCCCAAACTTGATCAAAAACAATTTTAACGATACGATTTATAGAGGTGCTACGAACAACAGATGCATTTTGTTTTGGTTGTTGTTTGCTAAAGTACTCGTTATTAGTAATCATTATTAACTGGCTTTTCAAAATTTGTATCCTGTTGAATATATCTGTCGAATAATAGAGATGTATTGATGATAATAATTAGCTAGTTACAGCAGGTCGAATTTTAACCTTAATGATAGTTGTAATACGAATAGTCAATGCAGTGGCGTAGCTAGAGCTTTTGCCGCCCCTCTCAATACACACCAAAAATATTACAAAAAGGCAAAACGTAGGGAAAGAAATTAAAACACTATGTTTATGTTTATTTTAGTTGTAAGTATAGTTGAAAACTAATTATTAATTAAGTAATAAAATTACTAAGTTAACATAAATAGAAGAATCGTCGAAAAATAAAATTGTGTCTCACGTGAAAAGTGCCGCCCGGGGCGGATCGCCCCCTCTAGCTACGCCACTGAGTCAATGACACTTTTGATTCCGCACTGGCTGGATGAAATTTAATTAACATCTAGCCACCTAAAATTTGTCATCTCTGTTTTGGTTTCAGTTGATCACTTGTAGTGGAAACATCAGAATTTCTTTAATTTTTTTTTTTTTATTCTCTGATGATCCAAGAATTCTGCTCCAGAGAGAATCGAAGAAGGGTGGCAGTTCCAAACCACGTGATAAAATTCATCTGCCGTAAAATATCTACGCACATAATCAAAACAAAAAATATCGACCTGTCATAAACTGAGCTGACGTATCTGCTGCTTTTCGACACCATTCAATAGTCTTTTATAAATACCGTAAATCAAACATATCTTCAAGAAAAATGAGAAACATTGTAATTGAAAAATTCCAAAACTGTACAGTACTTAACGTACAGTTTTGATATTGAGAATACGCTCAGCGCAGTATTAAGGGAAAAAAAAAAAAACGCACTAAAAAAGAAATTCATAAGTATAATTATAACTGCAGAAAAGTTTGCAAACACCGAAAGCAGGACCTGCTTTTTTTTTTTCTTCTTATAGTGCATAGAAGGTTGATTCTCATATTTTTACTACAGATGAATTAATACTTACCTCTGAGTATTATAACACTTAATTCAGATAATCATCAAAACCAAAAATGCCATTTTTCAGTATAGCCATTTTCGTCCATGAAAAGAAAGCGAAAAGGCTCTGGATTGAGCAGGAATTAAATAAGAAAAAATTCCCGATTTAACTTTTTTTTTTTAATTTCTTAAGCTTATCTGAAAATTTTATCAACAGCAAATCAAAGTGTTCTTCAACACTCGTGACAGCAATTCACATTTTCATAACAACAAAGTATTCAAGTCGTTACTAAGGATGATAGAAGGTCTAAAAAGATTTCTTTTGTACAATTGTAGTATCTTGTAAACGGTTTTTTTTCTCCCCCTGATGGATTTGTGGAAAGTGAATTTTATACAAATATTACTCTACGGAAAAAAATCTGGAAAACTGTTAAATTACAGGGCTTCCACAGATTATTCACTCCATTATAAATTTTAATAGATTCATTATTACATGTGCCATCTTTTAAAACAGTTGCGGAAGGGCGTTCTTTTTTTTTTCCCTGCAGAGCATCCAATAAGGACACAATGACAAAAAGTGAAGAAGAAAGCAATGTGCGCTGTGGGAAACCAAATCTCCATTATTGCATAGAGAAACTGGAAGTGTGCTTCATCAGAAAGTAGCTGGTAGGCCTACTGTATCTGATGAAGATAGGATAGCAGAGATTCAGGATGCACTTATCCGAACTCTGAAAAAAAAAAAAAAAAAAATCCATCCACCGAGTTCAATGGCGTATAATGTGGTTCACACGAGACTGAAACTTAACGCCTACAAATTGAGAGTTTTGCAAACTAAATGACAAACCCCAATGAGTACAGTTTATCATTGACATTCTTGATCATATTGATGAAGGGCATTTTTTTAAAATAATGTTGTTTTCAGTGTTCAAGCAATATTCCATCTGTCTAATAAAGTCAACAGACAACTGTATATACGAGGATCAGAAAATTAGCATGGATTTGTTGAAGATGAACGCGAAAGTTACAAGATAAACGTTTGGCGGGCTCTTCCATTCTCGCGTGACTGCATCATATTTCTTCCATGAGCACACAGTCAAGGCTAAACATATTTAGATATGGTTGAATCATATGCTGTATCTCAGCTTGTGTTCTTTCCGTAAGATGGGGCGCTACACTGAAGATTAAGAGGTGCGCAAGTTCCTCAATGAAAAGTTCCCTTTTCGTTGGATTGGGCGAGATGGCATAGACTCTCCCTGAATATTAAGCCTCTGGATTTCTATTTTTATTTATTTATTTATGGGGTAACATGAAGGACAAAGTGGATGCAAAGAACGTTCAAATCACAAAATTAAAATACTGGTTTGAAGAGACAGTTTCCAAGACACAAGACATACGTCTATCGCATTGATATTCTGCTAATAGGATTTATGTGGTAATTTACTGAATCCTGGTTTTCAGAAGTTTTGAGTGAACTGTGGTAGTCTATTTAAAAATGTCTTGAGATGTGTTATTAATTACAGCAAACTATTTTAAGACAGTTCCCAAAATAACGAATTTATTAAGCCTTATGATAGGTAAATAATTTATGGACACCAGTATTTTTAACAAAAACCGTAAGAATTACAATGCGAATTAGTTAATGGAAGAATTACTGGAATGTTTGTTACAACGAAGTAATTCGAAGTATGAGAAGGAATACTGTGTAGCGTTGCCCCTGAAACACGTTCACTTATTTCTGCGTATTAATAATTAAAAAATAAAAATAAAAATGTTTAAAAAATGCTCAGTGATTTAGCAATATGCTAACAATGCTTTGGATTGCAGGTTGTTTTCTTCAAAATTTTGAGGAACACATTCAACTAAAATGTGTTCCTCAAAAAAGAGGAATACATTTTAGTTGAAGAAAAATTCAACATGGAAATTACTATTACATGCAAGGCAAAAAAGGTAAAATTACCAATTACAAGCATTCAAGAATAGAGCGTTTCCGAGCGCGCGCACACACACAGTATTTATGTGAATCATACCAAGTGATGTTGTAAATTTATTTCACACTTAGTATTGTGAGTGGGTTGTAGGTGTTTAAGTCTGAAGGGTGTTAGGTGTCCTACATGGGATTCGAGCCTAGGTCTTTCCAACCTAAGGGCAGTGTCGACACCGACTGAGCTACGAAGATTTCCAACTGCGGATGGGGCTAAAGATTTTTACATAGTCAAAAACGCAAACTCTAGAGATCAAAAACAAAGAATTTTTCAAGTCGCTTCAACCGACCTCAAATAGAGGATGGTGGTGGCAACGGAAGTCGCCTGCTGGCTAATGACTTTCACATTTCACTTAACATTTCACTGAAGTGTTGATATTTTGAGAAATATCAACACTTACAGTGGAATTGGGTTCTTCAGCTGTTGGCTAGATGGCGAAAATGTATCCACTCGGTCAATTAAGCCGAGCTGTCAATGGCGTCTAAATTATTATTATTATTAGAGATAGTTGAACACATTCTATACGACTTGTTTATTATAGATGTAAATATAAAACAATTTCTTTGGGAGGGAATGTATCATTGTTATACTTAATTCATAAAATTAATTCACAATACTTTTAAATTATTTAAACAATTCAATTTAAATTAAGTATTTGAAATTATGTAATTAATTAAAAAAAATTTTTATTATTTTTTTTTTTTTTAAGTCAAAGAACTTTATGGCCGGCAGAAACGAGCAGCGATTCGTGGTTTGGACACCAAGTTATGATATTGGTAAAAATTAAGAACACCGTTACTTTGTGGGAACAAACGCTTGTTCCCGCAAAGCGAGAAATAGCAGAACTGCTAAGACAATTCACGGCGAAATACTTGAATCTCGTAGTCTTGTCGACCACGCTGTGCTGCTCTGTCCACGCCATTTCTTTCAGCTACAGTAAACAAAATCTTACTGACCAATAGTAATATTGTACTTAACAAAAACGGTCCCGCGTAAACCTTAACAAAATATATAAGGATCAATAACAATGTTCGGGATAATATATCAATAATACACCTTCAGAAACATATGCGCAATTATTCAACAGAACAGTGTATACTATTCAATAAATTCTATGAACTCAAAGTCGCTATAATAATGCATCGAACAACAACGTTACTAACCAAGCAGAAAAATAAAAGTTAGCTACTGTAGGCCGTTCTCGACTTTGGCCTAAATATCTTCTCCGAGAACGAATATTTAGACACATACAAGCCTTTACGCCATAAAAGTAGAAATGCCTGATGGCCTAGAAACTTCCGCCTCTAGTCCTTGAAGTGTGTAAGCTGAAAAGAAGCTGATACAATAATAAACTATAGTCCAGGATTATGGCTAGTGCTTAAGGTCAAGACAACCGTTCCCGTAATGAAGGAAATCATCTGTTCGGTAACCCCTTGACATCACGCTGGCTAACAGCGAGAAAGACGGCATTCTATCAGAACAAGTTTTATTTTATGTTTTCATTAGATAAACAGTTTTTATCCCCCTCTCCACCCCGAGAAAACCTGTTGATCAAATGGTAATGTGGATACCTTTCATAAAATGAAACGAAACCAAATGGGTTATCATCATGGTGGCGGTCATTTCACGATCTACTTGGCAACAGTGATGAAAGTTTCCATTTGTTCATGTAGCATACATTATACTGTACAGTAAATCTCCAATCTTTCCAGGAATGAATGTGTGTGGGTTGGAGGATTCGGGTGTAAAGTTATCAGCAGCCGCGCATTGCGTATCCAAAACTGAGAATGTATGTGAACCAAACTGGCAATAATTTATTGCCAGTTTGGTTCACATACATGAATGTATTAAATGCACGAATATATTTAAAAAAAGTTCTTGACTCCATTAAAGTTTTTATTAAAATATGTCAAATATTAACTATATTAATAACCGCTGACTAACACTGCGTTACCAACGGTACACATAGTGGAATCTTTGGGATCTGAGACTATTTTATTAAAAACTGGGATTCCCCAAAAGTAATCAATCTGCAGTATTTTTTGATTTTAGATTTGTTCAATTTTATAAGAGGAAAAAAAAAAGTTTGTTCACAAATCCAAGATTGGACAGAAATTTAGAACTAGAGGAATGTAATAAATTCGGAGGGAGACCAATAGGCATGCTTAATATCCACAAGTGTTTAAAAATACAATTCGTTGCAACTGAACGTGGGTATTCGCTAATGCCTTTGATAGTTTAATTTTACGCTGACAGTTTCTAAACTAACTTTACGATATGTTCTTACGGCGTGAATTAGATTTGTTAGTGGGAAGGAGGTTGGTATGACTGTACAGTGCATGCATGCATTCTATTTTGCATCAGTCGTGAAAATTTATCCATTCGCCTTCGTATCATTTTCGATATGAAGACGCTTTTGTGATTTTGTAAAAACTACCTGTATATAAAATAGACGTAAGCGCACCTATGTTTACGTCACGCTTCAGAGTATTGTTCTACAGTATTTCCATTATGCAAATAGTTTTTGATGATAATATTGAAGTAAACAGTGAAATCTGTCTCAAAGGCGACTTTGCATTAAATGATCACCTCTTGAATTTTATTTTTTAATACTAATTACAGTGCTAGTTTCACATTTTATTCGATAAATATTTAGTCTGTGTGATAGCTCAAGCAGATCAGCTATGGAACTTATATACTAAAGGACCGCTCCTCTTTCATCTAAACAGCACAGGAAACATAAGATTACTAGATTTCGAATAAAAAAAAGTGGTACATAACAACTGGGTCAAAACACACAGCATATCATTTATCATTAAGTTCCAATTGTTTCAATAAGCAAAAAAAGCTTTCATTGTTTTCCTTTAGTATTTAAGTATATATTGTACAATGATCACATTATATTTAATTTTGTACGCATGAATTCACCATGCGTAAGGAATTAACAGAAACAGCTAGAACCTTCCGCTTGCGATTTGATAATGATAGGTTTGGCTGTTGAGATCAGCACGCAGGAAAACTGGGAGCATGATGCAATGTTCTTTAAAAACTGGATATAGTACTCAATTGTTGTCTGTTTTCCGATGTGAAAAACCCAGGATCTTGTGTGGAAACGAATATTTCGTTTCTCAAAGGCATGCCGCTATTAGACACCGAATGTATGAACAGTAGAACATTTCCCAACGTCTCTGACAACACCATCCACCTAAACCGAGGAAAAAAAAAAAAAAAAAAAAAACACGCCTCGCTTAAACCATGGAAATGCTCCGTGTTTAGATACATGAGTGATAGACTCTTGAGGATTGGAACCTGAGCTTCGAAAAATCTAGCTATTTGGCATGACAATGATTTACAAGAGTGTAGATGGTACAGATTCATTAAGTCGAACAAATGCCTAATTCAACAGGATGACAATGTCGTGAATTATTCAAAATGTACTCATTTCTTTATGTGCACTTTAATTGCTCTCAGAGCAGGAATGCCTTTCACAATAAAATTTTCTTAGTAAGTAAAGTTCTCTGTATATCACTGTCACTAGCGATGATCTCGGCATTACACACACACAGGAGTGTTTATGAATATACGAGGCGAATCATAGCCATCAGCTGCATGCATTAGCGCCTGCTCTCCGGCCGGCGTATGTGTTTTTCTACGGGAAAACCCGAGTTTTCCGAATGACAATTCATACCACTTCTATTGAGGCTGTAAGCCACCTTTAGCTAAAAAGAACTGAACGCTTTCAAGATTGTGTCGAGAACAGGATGCATAATTTTTTTTTCCAGAATAATATCAAGGCAACTAAGGCGAATATAACAGCTTATTCAAACTGCGTGTTCCCCTGACGCTCTGAATGTTTTGTGGGTGAGGAGAGTGACTTCCCAAGATTTAATGCTAAGCGTTTCACACAGTCTACATAAAAAAAAAGTAATCTTTTCATATTTTAATGAAAATACTAATTTTTTTTGTTTCGGAGTGATCAGAAATGACTACATTTTAGTAGTCATTTCTGATCACTCCGAAACAAAATAATTTTCCAAGTGAAAAATTTTCACGTTGGAAACAGATTTAAAACGTGTAATTCAAAATTAAGAACAATGATAGAAAATCATTCGCAAAGGCTTTTATCCGGAATGGAAGTATACAGTTGTTGCTTATTGTCAAATTAAAATTAGTTTGTTGATTAATATGCAAATTAAGTGGGGACTAGTTATTTTAAAATAAAGAAATTATATAATTACTTCTCGGTCACTTCGATGCCTGTAAGGCACAAAAACTGCAGGATTAATGAAACTTTGTTTTTATATCATAATTTAACTTTTTCGTCGAATCAACTAGATTAAAAAGAAATGGGGGTCAGGGACACGAACTAAACAAAAAACTAGTTTATACATACAGATTGACCTCTTAAAAGAGAATTACGGCTGGCAAGGTTCTCCTATACTGAATCTTACTAATCCGGTAATAGTGATGATGTTTACAGGCTTACAGGTGCATGCATTCATCACAATCATTTTACTACTTGCACCTAAAGTGTGGGGAGATCCAAGATTTGAGACGCGTTCCTTTCTAACCTACCTGTCAAGTAGGCCTTCGTGCGTGCGTGCATGTATGCACGTACAAACAGGACAGGTAAGTTAAGTTTCACGAGATCGTAGTCCCTCCAGTCAACCTACCTGCACCCCCACTACAGAGCATAATAGTCCTGGCGAGTGTCATTCATGAGTGAGTCACTTATAAATAATCGCGTAGTACAACTGCTCAAGAGGAAGGTGAATGAGTGCGTAAGTTGGGCTGATGTCAAACGTACGGAGCACGAGTCTGGGAAAGTTCCCAACGTGACGCCGCCACTGTTCGCCGCGAGGAGTAAACTGTCCGTCGCTCGTGAGTGCCCACCCTTCCGCTTTGTAGTAGTTTACGCACAACCACAGGTTGTAGAGCAGTGACGGCCAACTGACTTTTTGGAAGACTAGTAAGGTGACTAGTCGCTCTCAGTGGCCATGCACTTCGCTAGATACTGCACAATGTCATCTTCATCGCTGTCATCAAACGCTTATGTGCAGGTGCATCGCTGGTGGCTCGCGGCAATGGGAGTCCTAACACTAGTATCCGTATGGTATCCGATCGCTGCAAGCAGGTTACCTATCGGTTTTCGGCACAGTCACAAGCTTGGGTTTCGCGTCTTCTACCAGATTGGAGTAAGTTAATTTTTTTTAAATAAAAAATCTTTCTACCTCTCTCACATTTTATCGTTCCTCCAGCAGTGAATAACCTAAATTTAAAATGTATATTTTTTCGAAGATATATAGCATACTTTTAGACAGCAATAATCGGGTTATAAATATTCTTTCCAATGGCATTAAATGGTTTCATCAAACTATAACGATAAATGCAGCCTATTCTAACGATCTACACAACATAATATACGTAGTCTATAATAATATACCAATGAAATACCTGAAGGTCTGATCATAAAAATCAGTACATTGTTTTGCTGAAGACAAATGTCTTTTGCAAGAAAAAAAAAACATTAATTTTCTTTTTAAAGATTTAATTAATAAACATGAAATCTTGTGGTGTTTAAATGACATGTTTCTTACAACAGGGAGGGATGAAATACAAACTATTTACGGAAAGTAGATTACAACGTACACCGTCTTAGAGATTTTATTCTATGTTTACAATAAGAAACCCCTTATACAGCAGCTGAATGGGTGAAGAATTAATACTTATGCTGCATGCCTTAAACAGAAATAATTAGAAAATGTCATCGATAATACAGAAACAAATCAGATAATACTACAGTATACTGATATACAAATATTTAACAATGCAAAGTTTATTTTTATTTTATAGTGAGCTTCCTGCGCTTGCCTAACTATGCTGTAAATTCTTCAGCTTATGTTAAACTTCTAACGTTGTCCACACGTTAGCACTAAATGTGCTACAGGTTCTACCAACCCTCTGTGCTTGAGATAATTAAAAAAATTTCATACAATAATTGATTCATGACACAGTTAATCAAATGGGATTTTTGAAGACTAGTGAAGCTGGATCCGCAATATCGAACTATTTTGCTACCAACTATGCCCATAATAAAACAGTAAGGATAGGTGAGTTTCACTTTCCATGTATCGTAATACTGACAAGTATTACGATAGTCTGAAGACGCATGAGGAAATCAGGAAGAACAACCATTTTTAATTAATTCGACATTCATTTATCTTCGTAGCAAGACCTAAAAATACCCCATCCTGTTTATTATTTCATTCCTTATACCAGTCACTGATATTCATCAACAGTACGAATGAATTTCTACAAAAACAGTCGCAGGATTCCCTTAACTTCCTTATCCGACTCTAAGAAAAATAAACAACTGTCGTTGTGAATTAATGGCCGAATTCTTGGTATAATACTTATTGACCATCTGGAATAAGAATATCAAAGCCAAGATTGACTTGTATCAGTCAGGAAGTAGCTATGAAATCTCAGAAAGAAAAATGGAACGAAGCACATGAAAGCTCGCATGTATATGTGCGATGTAAATATACAAACAAGGCAACAACAAAAAAAAACCTCCAGTTGTGAATTGTACAAACTATCCATCAAAAACGCACACCAAGCTTATAGCAGAAGAACGCAGTGCCACAAATAATCCATGACTGTCACCTTACTCTTTTTAAAATCAAAAGCGACTAGCTTCGTTTACGAGATATGATAATTTTTAATGTTAGAACTATAAATGATTTATTATAATCGATGTTTCAAATACGTAACGGCTAACAAGAGGCACACTTGAATGTACAATTTCTACTTTTAAAGAAGTCAATGAATACAAGAATTCGTTTTATCTAACACTGTTATAATAGACACTTAATCTAAGTGAAAATATATAACACCCGAAACAAAATGAATTTGCCTTATCAAAGCAAAAGAAGCGACTCGCACTCCATTTGAACTGCTTTTTCTATCAAAAATGCTGAAAGGGAGCGAATGATCTGGGACTAGGAAAAGCTGATGATTGGTTTTAAACATTAATTCCACAGGTGATAGAAGACCTTGACTATAATTAGCAGCCTGTATATATTATACCTCCTCTATTCTTGTTGATTTAAATGGTCATGACAACTTCATAAAACGGAAATTTAAGAAAACGCAGTGGAAGTGAACTAACTCGCAACTATAATATAATAAACTGAACTTAAATAAACTGATAGTTGTGCAATGAATGAGATAAATTCACCTCTTTCCGCTTAACAGTTTAAATGAAATCACTCTCCACTCAAGAAGAGCACTTGCTTGGCGTTGTGAACGTGAAGGGGTAAAAAGGGAACATATACAGAAACCTCACTACATTCACGAGGTCGCTCGAGATCACGTGCAAGCAGGCTGTTCGTGCAGAAAAGCTTAGGAAGGTTTAAGCACGCAACGTTCGTTCCGAGTGGCATGGGGTTACGCTTACTTCCGGTGCAAGCAGAAAATACCCCAGGGTATAACAACGCGGAGGCAACGGCTACCAATACAGGTGTCGAAGTAAGAATTTGCTGGAGTATTACAAAACTGAAAGAAATGAAGACTGTCAACAAATGGCAGAATGATAACTATGGAAGGTAGCTAATTCACTGATGAGAGGAATAGTCTTCTCAACATGCTATAGCTTTTTGACTAATTATTTTTTTAAAAAACTTAAAGGTCATTTAAATGTTTTCCGTATTATTTACTATACTTTGAAAAATTCCACAAGAAGTGGCTTTCCCGCAACAAGCCTTTGACGGCCCTTTGAGACTAAGAATATTTGTCCTCTAACTTCTCCAGACTTTACATTTGGGATTCTGCAGCATGGCAATTGCGCTTCTGCCAACAAACATTTTTTACTTAATTCACATTCACCGCATACAACAGAAAACCAAGAACATATATTAAATGCGCCCATGCACACACACACAAAGCTTAACTATATTCTGAATATACATTTCGAAATGGGTTCACTAAATAGGAAAATTTGGACGTGCGTTGCTACAAATATAAAAAGCATACGAGTCTAAGGAACTAACCAGAATAATAATCGTTTAAGGCGGTAATATTAAGTTATTCTACCAGCTTGCGTTATCACATATCTGTTTTCCAACTAACGCATGGAATCAACAGTGGGCATGGATGTTGGTGAATGTCTTTAGGTGGTAGAATACTTTTATTGTCCAGTGAAACTATCGCCCTGCTTGCTGATAAACTTAAGGGGTTTGAAAAAAGTTGCATGTTTGGTCACTAAAACAGGGTTTCCGGATTATCTCACTCTTAACCCATCCATGGTACAATACCACTGCTAGACAAACGCGGATCGAAGCAATGCACAATTTTGTAATATTAAAGAGCATCAAGACGATTTTCAAATTCTGTTTTATCTTTTAACAGAATGTAATATTTACCCAAGGAATGAAATAACACTTTCAAACACCACGAATATACATATGTAAAAGTTAATGTAGGTAACTTTTAACCTGAGAGTCAGATATTACTATAATCATACAGAGTACGTTCTGGTTCTTCTCTCTTCATTCGAATATTCCCTATTATGATTTTTTATGTATTTCTGTTGCAATACGAGTAAAGGTTTCATTACGATCAACGATACATCAATTAACTATAAGACAATATACAGTTGTCGCGCTTTTTTTTTTTGTAGTGTTACTTCATCGATACATGCTAACCTCATTTGATATCTTTAAATTTCGTTAGGGTTAATTCCAAGAAGGCTTTATAATTTGGATTAATGCAAGAGAAATGATACTCTACAAGTATCATTTCTCTTCAAGTAAGATATTTAATACTCTTCTTTTCACTCGCATACAGATACAGAACTATGATAACCAAAGAGTTCATATTTACATTCAGAATCACGTGTGTGTGTACACACAGAAACATTCGGATGTCGCTACAAATACTTAAGCTTTAATGTAATTTAAAAACACTTTAATCACTTTTCTGTATTTCTACTAACATCACAGAAGCTAATACAATAAAACCAGTCAGTATAGCTCAATTTTCAAATCAATATTTAGCATTAGTCAGGTAACAAAAGACACTCATGTTTGATTTCACAGCAAGCTAACTTCTGTGAATACAAGTCACATTCCAATACAACAGACCAAACTTTTTGTCAACAGTACACTCATTTCCTTCTGGCATATTCGCAATAATACAACTTTTTTACAGTTAGCATTTAAATCCAATCCCTTATTAATGAAAATGCGCATTTTAAAAGAATGATACATGTTCATATATGTTAATTCATACAAAACCATAAAAGCCTATTTAAGAGGAAATTATATCAAATGATCTGTCAATCGATTTCTATTTTTCGCTAGTTGTTGGCCACCTTGAATACCACATTACAGTTATACGTAGGAGTAAACAATATTTATATCCAAGTAGACCGTATCATTTACATATGGGTAAAGGGATAAGAAGCATCGTCGCTAAGGAAACATATCTAAGTTTGAATACTTTGTCTATTTTCAGAGATCCTCTCGACAGACTTAAAGTGATACAATTCCTCCGAAAGTATAAACCCGCAAAAAAAAAGTAGATTTATCCGGAAGTATAGTTCAGCTCCTCCCATTCTGTGTGATGCACGGGTACCCCCCCCCACAATAATTAGTCAGCTATTATAACACAGAGGAACAGCTGCTGATTTAATCAAAGGGAATGATTAGCGTTCTTCGTTCTCCAAACTCAGCTCAAGCCATAGGCTAACCAAAGTAGCTCTAACCACGGCTGCTTTGGTTATCAACGCGTTAGCTTAACTCTTCTCACAGTATACAGATTGTTTTCTTAAGATTCTCTTTCTTCCAATTCAAAACATGCGTGATTATACCGTCAGAACAGCAACATATCCAGCTGCGAGTTCGAAGTATCAAATATGGTGTTAGCACATCATGAGTAAAACAGAATTACGGAACACAGTTGTTTACAATTAAACTGAGGACATGAAGCGAGTGTATGTCAAAAATGTGTATTCGTCGTCCGATTTGGGTCCAATGACAGGAAAAGTGTTCAAGAGAATCACCTGCTGGGGATTCTCTTGAACACTTATAAACTCTTGAACACTGCCAAATTATACAACATGTATTAAAGATCAGAAGTCACGATAAATGTTCATTTCGAAAGGCGAGAAGAGAAAGTCCAGTTATGTAATATAAAAATCCGGAGTAAAGAATGCATCTAATTTAAGACATTACGACACATGCCCAAGCTAAATAAAACGTATGAAGTCTATTTTTAAAAAGAAACAAGACTTGCGCATCGTATAATGCAATGTATAATTTGCATTAAGTGAAAATGGAAAGTAAATGTCTTGAGGCATTCAAATATTATCCTAAAAAGTTGCTGAAAATCAAAGCCCAAATTAGCAACACTTAGTGGGAGTCAGTTTCAATGACTTAAATGGTTAAATTAACCTATTTTAGAAGGTAGAAATTATAATTCCAGTACTGGCCACTGAAGAAAATCCGTCAAGAGAAACCAATAATAAGGTGGAGAACGGATGAATTACAATCCTGTTATAACCTGACAATTCATTAATGAACTGAAGCAAATTCCTCTTAGAGCATGTTAAGTCTTCGACAGTCTTTGCTATACACTTGGACGCTTCAGAAAGGACATGCTTATATAGCTCCGAGTTTCTAAAGCTTGTCATAAAAAAAAAAAAAAAGGGAAAATTAAGTAATGTGAACTTCATAGGAAAACAAAGGATCAATTTAAGATATTAGCATTGTATTAATCAAGGACTAATGGAGAGTATGTACTATTACTCGAAGTAATAAGATATTTCGATTCAACATCCTCATGATATTTGCAAGAGCTGCACAATATTCCCATTGTGGAGAAGCAGCTGTCAGGCTCCTGATTTCATTGAAAGCAGTTTTGCACTACTATATTTTATTTTCGTCCACAGCCATCAAATAATTATTGCTAAACAGTGTGCGTGGGGAGAGACTGCTTTCGACGAAATCAAGGGCCTGAAGACTGCGTCCACACAATGAAAATATCTACTCAAAATGTCTCACTTGCCATGTTATTCGTAGGAAACCGTGGTACATATCGCAATCTCAAAGGCCCAGAACGTTTTCAAATACACAAACTGCTGCTGCTGCCTTTATTTGTGAACAAGACACGGTTCCTCATTATAAACTAAACACCGCAAGGCCTTTAGCTTTATTTTAAGAGGAATAAATATGTATGTGTATCACTAATTGGTTGATCCAAAGTCTATTTCCTTTGCTAACACTTCAATATTAAGCTAGGTTTAATAAATTGCGGGACAAGGGCTATAAAATTATTCGATGTTTATTTTATTTTATTTTATTTTTTGTAAATATCGGAGAATAATTTTTTTTTTATTTTTTTTTTTTAATAGTAACTAAAATCGGTAAACAGCAGTAATTCATACAAGCCGGAGAATGTACAAAGGCGGTAACAATAGTGAGATGAATGTCGACTGAGGAGAGCATGAAATCCAGTAATCTGCAGAATTTCGTCAACAGGGAGGGATGATAGCATGGAGACGTAAAAGTTGTTGAAAGATATTTTACTAGATGGACGGTGGGGATATCATCCAAAGGATAGAACAACGGTCAAGGACCACTCACTAACTTACAAAAGGGAACAGTTTGAAAAAGGGAGGTTTTTTCCTGAGGGTGCATGGAATACATCGCCTGAAAGAGTGATGTGAATACAGAGAAGGAATGGGTTTTAAGAAGAAATATACAGATTGTGGAGCCCAGAACCGATTTTCCTCGATGGATGACATTATGGAAGGGGGCATTTAAAGTCAATTTTATCTGCATTCATTCAGTCCAGATTATCATGAGGCATGTCAAACAGTCTACGGAGGTTATTCTATCATAGGCTAAACCGTAACCAAGACAAGAACAGAAAGTATTGGTTAAATGATAAGACCATAGCCGAGAAAACAAGTAGATTGTCAAATTACTAGATAAGACATGAAGCGAACGAATCATTTTAACATGAACCATTTAGAAAGTACTCCTAATTGCGATTAGACGTTTGTAGTTTTTCTGTGTTGTGGTTTGTATCTAATGAAAAAGTTACAACGAAATGAAAGTAGTCTTATACACAGGGGCCTGAATTAGGAACTTTTATTTAATACCGCGTTGGACCTCTTTTAGTCATATTTACAACACATATGCGGTTTAGCATAGATTCCACAAAGTGTTGGATTGCATCTACGTCTACAACATAACAAGCGTTCACCACAGTCCATTAACTGGCACAGATTTCACGGAAGAGAACTTTGCTCTCGGATCTGTTTTTATAACATGTCCCGTACATTCTCAATAGGACTCGGAGTCGGGCTTTGTAGTGGCAGGAAAGATGGAAGTTGCTGTCATGCTCGCTAAAGTCGATGGACTTAATCGGCAACAATGTTCATATATTTCTTGGATACCCGACCTTCCAGCAATATCAGGGGACCCGTCCCGTTTTTACGCCCGTTACCAACAAAACATGTTCCACACCATGATACCACCTTCAGAACCTTGAGTTGTTTACAAGACAAGCTGGGTTCATTGTTTCATAGTGCTCCCGCCAAACTCTCTGCCTACCATTGGTACAGAACAAGGTGTACAATGACTAGTCGGACCACATGACTTTTTTCCAGCCACGGTGTTCTTAACACCACTGTAGACGACCTTTCCAGTTCTTCGCAGAAATCAGTGGTTTCTGTATAGGCATGCGACTCTCAATACCGATCCTCTTCAATTCCCTGCGCATAGTTCGGTGAGATATCGGTCGGGAACAGCCTTCATTAAACGCTTTGGTCAATTGCTGCACAAGCCTTCTCAGACGACTATCTCATTCCTGACAGACTGTCTTAGGACCACAGTTACGCCTCTTAGCCAAGCAAGTGGAATATTTTCCCACTGATTCAACATACTCGGGATATTTTCATCTTTCAGAAACAAGTCAGCTCTGCTGTTTTAAAAATCGTGGCTCCAGACGGATATACACAATAAGTCCTTTATTGAACTCCGAAAGATCCTTTGTTTTTTCCCATTGTGATCAACACATATTGACGATTACTGACAGCAACATTCTTGAATATTTGAGTAGAACACGTGATGACGCACGTGACCGAGTATTATATGCTGCGTAAGTGACTTTAACGTGTATTTGCATAAAGGTTTCTAATTCGTGGCTAGCATGTGTAGGAAGTAACAGTTCGGTTATTTTTTTACGCCCGTTATCCTATATAATCTTTTCGTTCATATAATGTTTAACCACTATTTTAAAAATAAGGAATATTATCTTTCCATCATTCATAATTTACTCAGAATACCTGGAAACTTAGATCCCATTATTTGGTTTCGTCGTTCATTGAGGGAGCGAAACACCGTGGGTCTTAGATTTTTTTTTTTTTTTTTAAATAAAAATATTAAATTTGTATTTGGCTATATTCTATATTAGATGTTTTGATTGTTTCTTCTTTCGGTTCTCAATTTCCCTCAAGTTCAAAACGAATCTCGACGATAATTTCCCATACGAGATGTTTGTGTAGGACCTCAGCTACCCGTAACGAGAAAATAGTGACAAAATTAACAGTTTTGTAGCAATTACATCGTAACAGTCACAGAAAATGTGCCAACAAGCGGACCAGCGTAACCTTTGTGCTACGTGTGATGATGCGTGCAACTCCTTGGCGCCAAAACCTGTTGAGGGAAAAGAGTGAATGACAACTGAAACATGCGCACTATTTTCTGCCGAACAATTTTAAAGACGTGAGTGCCAGTAATAATTACTTTTGCTTGATAAACTTAACTCGTTCCCTAATACGTTATATAATGTGCTAAGATTATCATTATCATATTGTTTTTATTTTTTAAACACAGCTCTGAAAACAAGTTTTTCTTTTTGATACCAGTTAATTACTTATTTAATAGCAATTTGCTTATTTTCCTCTACATTACATGCCATGTTTACAAATATCGTCCCCCGCCTGTGTGTGTGTGTGCGCGCGCGCTGATCCAACGATTTGGTTTTAATGAACATGATAGCGGATAGATGTTCTGTGCGTTGATGGAGAATTAAATAGTGTAGACGGTCGGTGTGTGGTGTCCTCCCGCGATAAATTCTTGGACTCTTCGGACGTATCACATAAATAATAACAGAAGCTGAAGGAGAAGAAAAATTAGATTTTTCATTAATTTGTTCACATGTGCAGTGTTCAGTGAAATCTGTAATATATACCTAGTTATTTTTTATTATCTTGTTTACACGAATTTCTGCACTATTGTTTCCCAGAAAATGATGTAAGCAAGCCAGAAAGGCCTTTTTAAGTTCAACGAATGATGATCAGGCGTGGGCTGGATGATATATGAGAATAAATATATGAGCCAATATAGCTTGGCGCATTGCCAATGAACGTTACTATGACGACCTTGATACAGCAAGATTTGAATATGGAGGGGAATTGTAAGACTTTTACATTATGTTAATACCATTTAGTTTTTATTATCGCAGAATTGTGCTTAATTTGGAGATACTATCTGGCAAACATTCATATGAAATATCCAATAGTAACAACAGTTCACCAAGATGCTCTGCCGGAAAGCAACAACTTAATTTTCACAATGGCTTTATTTCGAGAGGCATAATCGTGATATCATCTTTTAACCTATCTGTAAAGGACTTTTTTTTTTTTTTAAGTTAAAAAAAAAAAAAAGATATAAACCACTTGAAAGCAATTTACATGCCACAGAACCGTGCGCGTGTGTTCACGACAATATATGAAAGGCTTTAGATCAGTTGATTTCTAAGTTTAACACAATTTTACATTGACGCAAAATTCATCTCAATTCTATCACTACAATCATATGAACACACACTCAGAGAAAAATATCTATTACAAGCACTAAATTTAGAGGAGGTGAGCCAGTTTCAAAACTGTTGAAGGACGGGCCAAGAAAGTTTCAAGTTGCTGTCAAAGCTATGTATTATCTATTCTTTCATATCCCAAATATTGTGAAAACTTGACTTTCAAAAATGATCAGAGTTCATGAGAATACAAGGTTTAACATCGGAGTTACCTTAGTAATTCATTTCTTACAAGTCATGGATTCTACCCTGGACACTGTATGTTCCTCTATTCATTAAAGCTTTTGATTATGGTTTCGCTGGCTTGACGACTGTTCCGAATTGCTGGTTTTCATCAGATTAGACAAAAACTCTATTCTTGATTCTGTAACAGTCTCAAGTTGGTGAGTTGTACTTCAAATAAGTCAACTTTCGATAGATGCGTGAATTCGACTATTGATAAGCAAAACGTTAGGCAAAGTGAAGCCTTCTAGGTTCTTATTTCAAAATATTAGGATACGAAAGAAAAATGGTTGTTTAATATCTTCTTTCAGTATCGTTATTATAAACTTTTGAAAAGGCTTTCGTACAATTTCATCAGTTTTTCTAAGTGGGTGATATTTAACATCAGACAGTTTGCATGATTATGCCTAATAGCATTTTTATCAAAATACTTTTGGTGAATATGGGATTAGATCTTCTTTCATGACATGAAGATCAGATTTTAGGACATCCGCAATTGACCATCTCTTTATAGAAAGACCAATTACAAATGAACCGGGCCATGACCGCATAGCCAGCAGCTACCTAACAAGTAAGAAATTATCCCGAAAAAATCATGAAGGTGAGTTTCGTAAAGGCGTTCTTATATAGTGATATTATTCATTATTACAGCAATGGTATAAAGGCAGTTCTTCGATTATGAACTGCAGATAATTTGACTCTTGCAACATTGTTACTCAAAATAGCTAGATTTAAAACATAATGAAGATGGCTTGACAAATTCTGGTAATATCAAAATTCAAGCCCGGGAAAGAAAAAGAAATAAAAGTTATTGTATACCACTAACTCACCTGCGCGATATATCAACCTCACAAAACTCATTCACCATTACAGAACATACAGCGTTCTGGGAAAAGATCTGTTAGAAATCTCAGATTGAGATGGTATAATTCACTCTGCATACAAGAGAAAAGCAATCTGATTTTATATTTGAGGAACTAGAGCTTGTAGTCTTTAAGGAATACTTCATTGGCAAAGAATGTCCCACAGAACAGAAGTAGATGGAATGAAAGATGAACGGTAGTAGCAAGTTTTGCGAGTCAGCATTTTAACTGTAAAAGGATGTCGGGTAGATGCTACTGGTATTGTGTGTTTAACAGAAAAGGGGGAGAGGGCTTGATGGATGATGAGTTCTTCTGAACAGCATATATGAAAATATCTATAGAGGCACAGTGTGGAAAACTGAATCATTGGGAGACAGCACCTCTCCAATTCCGGAGAAGGTGGAATTTTGCATGCAGTTATCAGCTGAACTGATGAAAAGAAATGTCTTAAAAGAAAAAAAAAAAATTACAAATGCTTTTTGGAAGTCCAAGATTCTATAGAAGTAATGTGGTTAGGCCAAGAAAGGTTAAGGGTAGTCCGAGAAGAGAAATCTGCTCTTGACTGTTGAGAACCTTATCAAAGGTAAGGGAGAAGATCTAGGTTCAAATCATGACAACCTGGTCGCATTCATAGCAGGAAAGCATGAAGATTACAGTACGCAGCATTTTAAAGCCTCATATTTGAACACTAAGGTTTGTCATGAGTAATAGGAATGCAGAGGGCAATTAGTAGAACCGTGAATGGGATAAGAGGGTGGTTGAAGTAAGTCAGGAGGAACACCTTCATTGACAGAAAAATCTGACGAACGCGCTCTATCATATGCAGTGAATGGCTCGAGAGAAAAACAACTGAAATGATGGAAGGCAGACCATAAGATGGCAATTTGCTAGGAAGCCCTTGATCAAGATCCTGCATAAATAATACGAAAAATAGCTAGGCGTATATGATATTTACAGTATCCATTAATATCATACTAGTGGACGTTATGGTCATGGTAATGCTGGGATACATCTGGCGAGTAATTTTTAAATATCAGTGACTGCAGCCCTATATACAAAGGGAGGAGCTACTGACAAAATTTATTTCAATTTTGAATTCGCACGGATAAAAGAATGTTTTCGGACGTAAAGCAAGCTTCAATGGTTATGAATTCTACTTTCTTGCATGAAGCAAGAGAAACGGGCGAATCATTAGCCGAGAGAGAGATTTTTTCTAGGAAGTGTGTGGTGGGAAGCAGGGAGGGACTACTGAGACACCAGCTATTTAGAGATAACTGTCATTATGAATGCAAGCACAGTTTATATCATCTTTAAAAATTACAAATATAATTAGCGTAAGCTAGAAAAATGACAGTGTACTGTCAAACTTTCTATAGAAAATTTGAATAAGCCTTTCATAAGAAAAATTTTCTTCCAACCCTTAACAATAGAAGGATTGAATATTTTAATTTATGAATATATATCAATCGATCTGAAACAGGGAGATGATACCTTTTGAAAATGAGCAGTTAGCTATTTTGCCTGCAGACATCAATTGGTTGGCTTCACTTTCCCACAGTGGTCAGGCCTCACCAACTACCGCACAAACAAGACCTATGTTCAAGAGTTACTAGCCTGAAGGAAATTTTTTCATGTCAGCTCTTCACTCCCTCCAACATCCTTCATTCCCCCACCTGCTGGGTATACAAAATATTTCGCTCCAAAAAATAATAATAATAAAAAAATAATAGCATATGTGAAAGACATTATCAGGATGAGTCACTAAGCATTTACCCGTTCCCCCGCCCCATAATTAATCTCCTTAATAGTTTTAATTGCATTTTTCACAGCATATTTCCGGCAGGAAATCTCCATATATTTTTTTAAAATTCAGTTTGGTTTTGCAATAATAAATACATGCGTCTATCGATCAACCACAGTCAGCAGAAGAGTATCTCACTGAAAAAAAAAAAAAAAATTCTCACCTATTTTATTTTTTTTTTAAAATAAGCGGAAGACATTTAAAGAGAAAACAATTACGACTACATACTGAAATCAGAATGTATTTTTTTTTTTTATAAAGTCAAACCGCTTACTATGAAATTCCGGAGCTGTGTCCTTTTTTTGGGCGCGTGAATCTCGCCTACGAAAGGTTGTAAACCTAGAGCACATTAGTATTGCTACTGTTGATGTGCTAAGGATTAAACAATCAAGGAACTTTGTTCTAGAAACCAAAAGCATCGAAGTTCAGATCTCCAGTAAGCGTAGTGGTGGTTTCACACGGTGATGAAATTCATCTACTACCTGACGACTCGCAAACTTTCATGGCATATTATTCGAACCAGCAATAGTTGGTTGGAGAACGTTTGTCATCCACTAGGTTAACCTAGGCAGACGTCACTTTGCTTTAAATTCTTACTTCATGAAATCCTAGTATGTGGATACTCCAACGCTGAATGCTTTCAAGGCAAAGTGATAGGTATTTGTGGTCTCCCACAATATCTTCTGATAATACATTGTTTGTATATTGTCCATGCTTCTGTTTCTACAGTTTCTACTACATAAACTGAAACATGATTTGTTTACTTCATTTACATTAATGAATAAGTTAATATAGCTGATGGCATATAACAAAATACTCTAATGCTGCCAGAAAAAGGGAAGTGATTCATCGCAATCTCTCATATAAAATTAATGATAGTAATTATCTCTGACGAATATTTCGTAGTGCTACCACATCAGTGATACTCGATGGGACTGAGATCCGATAAGGAGGTATACTGAAGTCGCTGTATCCATTCCAGGTAGAAACGCAATCTGTAACGCTTCCCCCCCCCTCCCTTGATTCTTTTCAAGTGTCCAACAGATAAATCTTTATCACTGATGAGTCTATCTGAAGGATAACGATGTTCCAGTGGGCCACAATTCGGTCCTTGCTCTGTGAGCATCACGAGCAAAATAAAAAACGTCCGTTACGCGACCGCATTCAGAGTACTGTTGTGACAGCCGGATCCATGGCTGCTTGTTATCGCCGTACCTTTGTCCTTCCGTTAGTATCTAACAAGAACCAAGCTTATCACCCCATGCAATCTTTTTTTCAGTACGCTGGTGTGCAATATTTGTTTTTTGGTCCAATTTCTCAGAAGCCGCTTGTAGTTCGTCTACAAGATTTCATCTTCCTCTCGCATCGATCAGTTGTTCCTTCCCACATATGCCTTATGCTGAGTTAATGTTTTCTGTTTATCACGTCATTCTTAACATATTCGGTACAATGCTGCACGTAGTTAACCTAGCAATGGTTTCCAAGATGCCCTTACCAGCCCATTGGGTCTCGAGTCCCTACTATCATCTCTTGTTCAAAATGACTCATGCCATGACCACTGTCATTCACACACGAATGCAATTACTGTCTTCAGATAGTATTATACTGTTTTTAACTAGTGCCACTTGCATCGTTAGCATGTTAGTAGCTGATTCCATTCACATGGGGTATGTCTCATATTTTGGGCAGAGAGTCAGACCATCCATGATTATTTGAATTGATGGCTCAAGCTGTCGGAACTAAATTTATTTTTAGCTGCACGGTAATGAGGAGTGGTAGGAGAATAAACCGAGACCTACATGTATTCTAATATCAACCAAATGTGATCAGTCTGAAAATCGAGTGACATTTTGCTCTTTTTATACTCATTGCGAAAGGATAAGTTGCATTTTCTCTCGTTACTTTTCATCATTATCTGGAGATAATCTATAGCAATATGGGGGCTGACGGGAAAAAAATAAAAGACACTTCTGCAGAACAGATATATAATCAATATCAGTGAATTAAACAAAGATGCCAACTATCAGATTTGCAGAAAACATCATCATATATAGCGTTCTGTCACGGTTAACTATTATCATAAGCAGACCTTACGCCCAACGGAAAAAAAATTATCACTGATGAGCCTATTTGAAGGGTAACGATGTTCCAGTGGGCCACAATTCGGTCCTTGCTCTATGAGCATCACGAGTCCCAATAAAAATAGTTACCCAATGCTCCTTCAGACTGAAATGGGAAGAGCATGTGTTCTGCAGCTAAATGTTTAGCTGTAAAATGGTCAGATATAAGGGTATTCATGCGAAGAGGAGTCTGAGGAATCCTCCATGATAAACAGACAACCTTTATGTAAATATAGCAAAGGACAAGTATTATCTACTCCAAAACAACATACTTCCTACTCAAAGATATTGGGTGAAACTAATGAATATCTTCTGAATAACCGATATCTTGCTACGCAAGTTATGTTTCTGTCAGCAGCACATGCTTCTCAAGTCATTATTCGAACCGTCTACAAACACAAAACGCCTATACCCTTGCATCTTGGGGGTGAGGGAGGTACTCCGAAGTTCATTCGATATTGACGATATGTTCTGGTCGGAAAGACCAGGAGACACGAACATTTATAAGGGGTTTTTCAACTGAAGGCGAGTTAGGTGATGTTATATGAGGGGAGAGAGAAAATTTTCATCATGAAAACAAACGGTCGGAAGAACACTGGCTCCAATAACGTTGACTGTTTCGGTAGTAATTCTAAATAACCGCAAAGCGGTTAATGGAGTTTATTTTAGAAAATGGGCGAGTGAGCTTGCAGTATCAACAGACAGGAAAATCTAAAACACTGAAGCTTATCAAGAAGCTGTAGCAGTTACGTCAAACTGCTTTGATGTTAAGTTTTTCCCAGAGGATTCAGACTGCACTTAATCTTCGGCGGGGTACACCAAATGTCTTTTACTTGTCATTTATCAAGTAAAATACATGTATGGTTCGTATCTAGACCAATGCAAGCAGCGGATGAGTTGCTGCGGCATCTACAACTGTCGCCACGACGGTTTAGATTCCGAAAAAAAAAAAAAAAAAAAAAAAAAAAAAAAAAAAAATCGCATATATTTGTAGAATATACGTGCAAATGTGCGAAAACGTCAGCGGATGGAAATTATGACTGAAGAACGTGTGAACAAGATCAAAAGCAAGGACAGCGCTTTCCTCTATTCGTATACATATGAATAAGATATAATTTGTAATTATTTTTATATTTGGTTCGTTATTCCTTATCGATCAGTCGATATAACGGTGTTAAAAAAATCACAAAATTATAAATACGCTAGCCTCGAAGTATCAGAATTATAATATAATATACTCGTAGTTCACGACGAAAATCCTGGCGACAACTCGAGTGCCTTTCCAAACGAACCGTGTGTCAGGCTCAGTAGTTCGGAAGCGAAAATTTTATTAAATTATCATTATGTATGTATATAACAGTAAAGCGATTGCATTGGGACATGACAGGGCTGCACGTGGCCCTCCAGTTGCAACATAACTAGTTTACAGTTGGTGTTTCTGAATTACGGTTTCTGAAAAAAACATTGGCCTTATTTCCTTATACAAAGAAATAAGGCCAATGTTTGTCATAATTGTGAGCATTTGCTGAATTTTTTTTTTTTTTTTTTTTTTTTTGCAGAATAAAAAAAATCCAAGTTTCCGTCGATACCAACTAAGCTACAGAGCTATTTCGATTGTTTGAGTTAAGGCTGTAAGGCTAGCATGTTGTGACTAAACTGTGTGTTGGCCAGTGTGCCTGTTTTGCGGGATGAAAAACCGTACCACCTCCATATGAGATGAGTTAAGAGACCTCAAGAGTATACTGGAATCCTGGTTAGTAGTACACTTAAGTCTTACTTTTTATCCCGGGACAGCGGCAAAATACGCTAAACATAATCACAGTAATCAACAGAGGAGACTATATACTAATGTAAAGAAAATGACTATCCGTATGAAGTCCAGGATGTGTAGCGACAAATCATGCCAATTTTTCTGATTGGAGTGAGGAGAATGCGAGAGTCAAATGCATTATCCAAACTGATTTCGGTAATGGTTTGCAGCCGATTCTCCTAGTATGGACAAGAGACGTTTTGAGTGTCCTTACAAGTGCCCGGAACGATATATGCCAGATATGCTACGCCTTCTTGTTCATGAAAATGCTTCTTATATTGCACCGCTACTTACAGAATAGACCACTTTAAATAAGACAAATGGACAGGTGGTCACATTTAATTAAGAGTAGAGAAACAGGACAGAGCTTATGTTAGGTTTTAAACATCGATGTTTTAAATTAGCTGTATACTCCCTGCCGAGAAAGAGCGAGCTTGGGAAAGTCCGATTTGAACCCTTAAGCAGACATTAAAGATGACACCCGACAGGTTGCAGAAGTTACCATACTTTTTACACCATTTTTGGCAAAAGCCTAATTTGTATATTGCATATAAAATATAAGGTGAAAATATGAAATCTTACCAGGTCTATTCAGAGTAAAGGAAAGCTGGCCAGAGGCATGAAAAGTTTATTTCCGTTGTCAATATGTAATTATTTAATTTGATCAATGAAATCACATTGGCGTTAATACGAATATATTATTCAGTATTCAATAATGCTGTATTAAATAGAAAAATTGTTTGTAGGCACTCTAACCAAAGTTGGAGCGAC
This sequence comes from Typopeltis vanoorti, assembly GCF_054136105.1. Classification (NCBI taxonomy): domain Eukaryota; kingdom Metazoa; phylum Arthropoda; class Arachnida; order Uropygi; family Thelyphonidae; genus Typopeltis; species Typopeltis vanoorti. The sequence goes on along the minus strand of NC_143564.1, from coordinate 86,549,618 downwards.
GAGTGATGCTGTATTTAGGATAATGACAGGTCGTGCAATGCAATTTTTTCGGAGCAAAATTCGCTGGAAGAGTAAAATATTCCAATAAAGTGTATCACGATACACTTTTTATAATAAAGTGTATCACGATACACTTTATTATAAAACAATGTCAAAAATTAAGTTAATTTTTCCCCCGTATCACATTACTTCAAGTACAGCAATCTTCAATTACTACGCTTTTAGCAACAAGATTCAACAGAAGTTTATGATCTCACAAAATTTGAAAAAACTCATAGCGACTCATCTGAGCTCGTACAGTGAGTGATTAACATTTTAATCTTCCAACGTGAGCGTTCGCAATGAATAGGATGGGTTCGCGGGATGTTCCTTCAGTTGTGCTTATTATTATTACAGATATACTGTCGCCCAGTAATCTCAATAGTGTTGTCAATTACATCGTTACTCCATCAAGAGCGGGAAGGTAATTATCGTGAAAATAAATCTGTGGTAATAATACTGGCATGCGTGATGCCAATATTACCACTAACAACGGTGAGAGTAAGTTGTCGAACCAAGAGTAACGCCGGTTTTGTGTAAATCAATTGGCCCAATAGCGTTAAACTTTAAGAAAGCGTAAATGGGTGAAAAATATGACTTAGGAATAAACAAATCAATAGCCGAAACAATAGAAATAAGCAAAGTAATGGTGGAGCGAACTCTTCCACACACTCGAACGTGCAAATATATAGCAGCTATAAGGATACTTACTTTGCACCAATTTAACGCGGGAAAGAAAAAAAAAAAACACGTGTGTTTTGCATACCAATAAACAGAAGAGAACGCTTCTCTGGAGTGGTCAGTTTGTTTAACGACAAAAGCAACTAAGGCTATGATGTCTCTAAACTGCGTGTCTCTGTCGGTGGAGAAAGAAAACGTTTTAGAAAACAAAAACCTTACCATCTGTAAGAGACCAGTTAATTTTCAGGATTCGAACTCGGGTCACTAATACCAAGGATCAGCCATCCGATTCATTACGTAGGTGCTATTTTTTTTTGGAGTGGATAAGGCATCGTCCAACTACTTAAAGTGAAATTACCATTACTTTTTCTAAATTTTGGAAACCATAATAATGGAGCAAGCGAAATTGGCTAATACTGCGTCCCTTAAAAAAAACGGCGAAAAAACGGTTCCTTGGAGATAGCCTCTGCCAAAAGCTGTACACGCTTTGCATAGCTCAAATATTATGATTATTGGCAGAATATAGATTTTTATCCTTATATTAATAAATATTTCAAATAATGCAAGGAAATTCCTCCCTCGGAATCTCGGGGACATCTTGATGTTTTCACATTATGGTAAATGAGAACTTGCGTATTAAGGCCAATAAATAAACATTTTTAAACGAAACAATGGAAAGATGATTTGACTACTAAGTGCTAAGTTGTCTGGGTATACACACAAACGCCTTAGTTTCATTCAGAGAACTAATTAGAACAACAACAAAAAATACTTCCAGGTGGTCTGCCATCAAGGGAAGGAAGAGCTGTTTTACTTACTATCTTTACACAAAAGAAAATAGAATTTTACACTTAGTTTCTTAAGTTTTCTAGAATATCAAATGATGTTCGGAAAGTCTAATCTTGAAAGAAAAATAATCATAACAGCTGTTTTGAGAATAACTGGAAACGAACAACTATTCAATGGTTTAAGGATGATTATCAATGTTATTAAGGTTTTACTTCAAGTGACTGAAATAAAACAGACAAAAATGGTGAAAGGTAAAATTTAACATCGTTTTGTGAAGTAATAATTAGTATCCAGGTTTCATTCTGTATAAGAATACGGCGTCCATAAAGTTAAGCAAGTGAACAAGTACGTTTTCTTCTTGAACATTCTGTAATTTCCGATGGACAGTTATTGCAAGGTATTATTAAATACACTTTTATACCGAAATCAGAACAAAAGATGAAAAAAATGTGAATTTACGCATTTATCTCTTTTTTGTTATTGTTCATATTACTTCTTTTAGTTCGAGATACATAACAAGCAGTTGTTACATATCTATAGCAGTTTGATGCAACTCGGAAAAACATCTATACGGTCAGCAGGATTTAAGATTGGCTGCCGAAAGCAATAGGCAATGTTACCAAGCTGTCTACCTAGGTAACTTCCTTACGCTCTTGATTCTTTTTCCTGTCAATGGTAACATGTAATCCCTTGTGACAGATCATTGGTGGTCAGTTACAAAGTCTGATACTTAGTTGCCACGGGCAACGTCATCTCAAAGAATATATCTTTCTGGCAGAATGTTTTATTTCCTTTCCTTCCTTTCATCACAATAAACTTCGTAATTAATTTTCGTACATGAATTGTACGTCCAAAACTTCCCCTCGCCCTAGTTCCTCGTTTGTTGAACGGTCCCAGAGGAAAGAGGAAACAGGGACGGAGGACATAAAGGGTTCAACAGAAAGATTAATGTGAGAATGTAATCTTCTGACAGTACCGTTCATTGCACGTGGATTAAAACGGATTACGTCACAACACAGGAAATCTACACGAGCATGGAGAATAAAATACAAGCCACATACAAGCGTTTCTTCTAGAATTTTTTAAGCTATTTATTAAAAACGTCACTAAAAGGAATTGAAATTCGCACCCTCAGTATAGCATGTTAATTCTGAAAGAAAATAAATTCCGAAATAAATGCACAGCTAAATCAAAGGTGGTGTTGAGCAAACTAAGGAGAAGAAGCAAACAACTTCATAAATGATAAAACTTACTGTATTATGAAGCAACTAAAATGAGGCGACGTGATGCCTTGTACTATAAGCTTCAACATGTTTTTATTGCTACTTTCCTGTTCAGTCTATACAAACGACAAACTTATTGGGTATAAATGTGAGCAAGCCGAAATGCAAGCACGTGTAAAGCAACAGAAATATCAATCTTTTGAAAGAAACGCCGACATTTAATATCGATATAACTTATCGATTACTGTTATAACTATTATTGGTACTCTGGAATACTCGAACTTGCTGCTGTTGATATAAGGGAAGCTCAACACCAAAGCAATTTCACTCAATCATTTTTTATTTCAAAAATTCGCGTGTTATAAAATGCAACCGAAGACACTTACTGATACAATTGTGTTGAGTTTATACTGAACTATTAACGAAAATTTTAATGCACTATTTATGGAAATATTCCAGGCAGACAGACACTGCCGACTTTTTTTTTAAATTTTTTTGGAAAAATTATCTCCTCTCCAAATGAAAATGCTTTCTAAACTAAAATAAATAAACCAGGTTTAAATACTCTATAAAATGTATTTTTTAAATCGGAACATTTATTTCTTTATTCCCTAATATATATAGATGCACGATATACATATATAGATACAGCAGATCGCATTGGAATTTCCATTCAATAATAACAACAGAAGTTCCACACCTGCAGTTATTTCGTTTATTATTTTTTTTTTTTTAGAGGGGAAGGATATCTTATTATCATCATGTGACACCTCCAGGGAGTCTAAAGACTCATCGAGGGAGAGTGTGCCAACAGCATCGAACGATTGATCCCTTCCAACTACTAACCGCGCTCAAACTTGCTTAACTTTTTGCTGAACCATTGGTAGCAGAGGTTCTACCAACCTTTGCTTGCTTTTGCTTAAATAATACATAAATATATGTATTATTTATCAATAAAATTAATACTTACAATTAGTTACATTCTAATGAAGAACGATTTAAATATAATTAAACAGATTAACATAATTTTGAATGTTTTTAATTAATGGCTCAGAAGTTAAAATCTGCAGATCCAAATTTTGCCATGTTATTTAAACTTCATAAATAGAGTAATACGCTACATTATAAAACAAAGTAATTTTGATATTTTATGGAACAGTAATTAAAAGTTTGTTCATCGCACTAGTATTATCACTTTACTATTTTCAATAATTCTTCAGTAAAATCAATAACTCAATCTTAAATACATTCGGTATTTTATTTTATAAGATCATTGCTATTCTTTCTTTTTTTTTTTTTTTTTTTTTTTTTGGCAGGGTTGATATGCTACAGTTTATCACTTTCAAATTGCTTAAATTTTATTTCTAAAAAGAAATATCTTGCAACATAAACTAAGAACGTGTGATTGTGACTTAATTGATCGGTCTGAGAAATTGAAATCTAAAATAAATAAATAAATAAATGAGTCACTGGCATTTTTACAAGGACCACCTATCTATTGCTGAAACGTTAAAAATAGAAGACCACATTAGGCGAATTGTTTTATTTTTAATCCTCTTGAATGTAGTATTCCAACAGCATTCCTATTGGAGGGGGGAAATAACTGGAATTACAGCCTAAGTAATGCCGGCATAATGGATAGCACTTCCGTCGCCAACTAACAAGCCGTAGATGCGATTCCCACATTGTGGGTATGAATGTCCGAATGCCATTTAGGTTAGTAATGAATTTCAATGTCCGGTGGAAGATCATCTTGCTTAATGGCGGCTGAAGTGACTTTAATACGTTTTGTTAGGCCACTAGAAAAGGCGTCTAGTTTATCTCATCATCAGCCTAATTTCTAATGTACGATAGGATTACAACCTTTCTTGGGGGTGGGATTCACATAAAAATTAAGACTATGAAACAAAGGTTCTCTGCAGAGACGTCGTGAGGAATTTTGGCGCCTATGGCCAGGAAAGAAAATTGCGCCATTCTAAAAAAAAAAACTTTAAAAATCTAAATTTTTGCATGCCTATGTAAAATTAGCGCCTATGGCCGGGGCCACATTGGCCATAGCCTCACTACGTCTCTGGTTCTCTGTTAATTGCATGTGTTCTCCGACGGGTTTTCCAGTTTTGTGGAACGGCAACGTCGCCACCGTATTTGAAGGATAAGTCATCTTCAGTTGTCTATGCCACGGAGGAAACCTACACGCACATACACGATCAATCAAACAATGCATTTTTAACCGGTCATACAATCGTTTAGTGAAACGCATTAATGAAATTTTTGTTCGCTAAAGCTAATACTGCCAAAATTTTGATAGTTGAAAGTAGCAGTAATTAGTCTGTATGATACATACAGTATCTGCATTCCCAAATATCGTAAATAGTATTTAAAGTAAGGTATTATAGAGCATATAATACTAGCGATGCATTTCCATACATTATAAATTTTTCAATATTTACATAACAGGTATCTGAAGACGATCTCCCACAGTGTTCCCCATGGGCAGTATGCAATCGAGTGGATACTTATTCAACTCCGTGGATTGAACGACAGTGCCGTTGTCCAGGAAAACACATTTGCTCAATGACTCTCGATTCTTATGATGGTCACACCATAGTAGACAAGTCCCGGCAATTCAAGGTAAATACCTAAGCTATATTGTTTATATTATAATCGTGGGTATCGCAATGTTCAAAATAAGTGCAAAGGTTTTCAAAAAAATTCCAAAGAAATTTTTTGAAAAGGAAGCCCAAGATGAATGAAATTTACAGAACTACGAATCGAAATCAATTTCTGTAGGAGCATCTCTTACAGAAATTAATATCACAAAATAGAGTACACCGGATCTCTGTCGCGAACAGCTCATCTCACAGATGCTCAACCAGGTTACGATTCGGTGACTAAGCAGACCAAATGAAGTGTGGCAATAAACACCCCGGTCTTCCTAAACTATTCATTAAACTGACGCTGTTCTGTGGGGTAATAGTTACTAGATGGACTGTGAGCATGCATGCATGGATGCTTCTAGTAGACAATACTTAAGCAGACTGTTGTTAGTGACATTTAATATGTCACTACTTATCTGAGAACTGATACATGTCAACAAACAACTCTCTAAAAAAAGCAATTAATAATAGCAGCTATTAAATTAATCTGGTTGTTGCCTTTTGCACTTTCAATCAGTATTCTTAGGCAGAGCTCCAATTTTGTGTTATCCTCAGCAGTTTACTGTCCACTGCTAAACGAAGGCCTCCACAAAGTGCTCCGTTCTGTCCTATCTTGAGCTTGTATCCAATATTCTCAATGAGGTGGAATCATATGGTAATCATCGCTGTTAACAGCAAGTCCCCTACAAACCGACGAAATAACTCCATTTGCAATATACCTCCTTATATTTTGAGACATTAAATTTTAATTTCCATTTCTCACTAAAATGAAACATCCAATTTAACTCTTGAAGCAACAGTAATCTTTTCTCCTTATTATTAATTACTCTTATCGTCTGAATTTGAGATTATCTTATATTGTCAGTTACATATTTGCATGTATATTGATCGTTGTATTTATGTAAAAAATAGAATTTCTTTTAAGTACATAAATAAATCCCTAAAGTAATATGAAAAATGTTTCTTTGGCTAAATTCTTGCAATCAAGGATCTTAGGTAAAAATAAATTACTTATCCGACAAAATCTATCATTTCAAATAACTATACTACAGGTTATTTTAGCGAATTCTTTAATACAATTATATTGTATTAAATTATAGCGTACTATTGTTTACTTGATTTTCTTTTGACAGGTATGCGAGCCTTTGAACAAACTCCCCACTTGTCGCTATTTCCGTGATGTTACGTGGACCTATATAAGTCATCCAGACAATACAACACAACAAATTGTCAACTGTGTTTGTCCACTTAACAGCGTTGCTTATATATTCAAACATCAAGCGTTTCAAACAGAAGAAGGAATTGGATATAGATATTCATTTGCCTGCTCTCCTCAAAGTGTAAGTAGTCTGAATTTTAAGCTCTAAAGAGATAATTCCGTATGACTCACTAAATTTAAATTTAGTAATGCTTTAAGAAATCATTAGGAAATGGCATAAGAATAAGAAACGGTTGCAAATCTTATTCTGCAGCGTTATTTAATCCTTTGCACTTGAAAGACTTACTCGACGTAAATGCTCTTGATGTGAAAACTGCTGGATCATTCTTAAATGAGTTGTATTACAAAATCGGAGTAATTTCTTAAAAAAAAAAAAAACTGAATTGAAAAAAGTTAATGTTAAAAATCGCTTAAAACTGATTTTTTTTTTATTACAATTTCAAAATGTGGTAATCATGATATGCAACTATTCGAGTTATGAAAACAAAATTGTCAAGAAATTTTAAAAATAAAACTTTATAATCATATGCCCATGCAGTCTGTACATTTTTATTTATAAATCAATGTTAATTTTTTTTTTTTTTGAGGGGGGGGGTTATGATGTCGCCTACGATTTTCCTACCAGTGCCTGCAACATTGGATATATTTTACTCCTGTCACCAATCAGGTTAATATGTCCCAAGATGGTAATTTTGTGTTCTTTAGTATTGAACTGGTTCTCAGTGATATGAAAGTAAATCTGATAATGGTAGTCACAAATGTCAAATACGTCGTAGAGCCCTTGATCAGGAAAAATTACATATAATAGCACATATGGTAAAAATTTCTTTACGGCAACCCATTTTAATGGCAATTTCGTATTTTATGAATGTATTCGATTCATGTATTAACCAGTTTTAAGCTTGATAAATTCAGTGCATTTGTTTGAAACATCTAGTTAAACAACTTTCATGAAATATAACTATCTAAAAATTCGGTTTTCGATCAACAGGAATTTTTGAATATCATATTCTCTCTCCGTTTTAAAATTGGGTGGAGCTATGTCCTACCGTTCGTACACACACGTAATATCTCAATCACTAGTTCTATTAAAATGCTCTGTTAGCTGCTCTTAACCCCAAACCCGGTAGTTGGTAGTTGTCAAATCGCCTTCAACTTCGTGACAAGGTATGCTATTTTATTTTATTTCATATTATTTAAGTTGCGCACAAGACAAAGGCCGGAAACATTTAAACACGCTAACGAGTTCTTTCCCTCCTTTTAGAGGTTGCGATGCCAACGGAAGGAGCCCTGTCGCCTATTTACAGTCAAGAAGAGGCCCTCAGTGGAGGAAGTGAATACCAACACGCTGTGCCAGTGTCCTCATGGCTATCAGTGTCCTCAGCACCACACAGAACCGTCGGTCATTACTGGCACGTCCTATCCCTTGGAACAGATTCGGACTTACAGCGGTTACTGTGCCCCGGAGCTTCAGTGATCTACAGTACCTGTTTCGGACAGTACGGCAGAGTGGCTGATAAACTTAGCTGCACGAAATGAACGTTAAAAAAACCACAGAGAAAGAAAAAAATATATGCAAAGGCTACTATAATAGGGTCGGTAAGTTGGAGGCGTTGTCCATGCCAAATGCTCGAAGTACGCAGTTTCTATTTACATGGCTGGAAAGATAACAATAAAATCTACATCGGAAGATGTAGATCTTATTTATGGGTGTTGCGGGAAAAAAAAAAATAACGCGGAACAAAATGAGGAAAATATGAATATAAAGTGCCCGCTCAATATTTAATTATGTATTAATTACAATTTAGTCCACAGTTAAACAGCATATTTACATTACTGAAAGAACAGTACTGATGTATTCCTAACTATGTAAATACACAAACTAAGTAAATCACCAATAACAGTTTCAGGAAGGTTAAATTTTGAATTTGCAAAAATAATTAGATAACGTATGCCTCTATAAAGTGACAGTTGTTCATCACCTGTTATAGGACCAATGTGTTCTGCTTTCTACGAGTTTTATGTACAATGAAGGGGAAAGAGTATACCACAGCATTCAGAAAATTGCCCAACTGAGAACGCAAATAATTACATGTAGGTAATTCATGCTCAGTTGTCAAGGGCAAAAATGTAAGATGGGACTAAACTTTTTTCAGAAAGATGTCCGAAAATATTTTGATCACCAAGTAATTATTTTGACCCTAATGACTTTTCCGACTTGTTTATTTGTACTAGAACAGAATCTGCCACCCAGATTTGACTGTTTGACTAATTTATCCCCTGCACTGAATTTTGCATAGCTTTCTCTATTGGACTATGAAGAAACTTTTTGATCCAAAATTCTGACCTCAATGGACACTAACAATCTCCCACAAATCCTTTGTGGTTTTTGGCCTATATAACAAGAATCATTTTGCTCTAATGGACAGTTTTATTTTTTCTTATAAAGATAAAAAAAAAACTTCAAGGCATTTAAAGTAATACCTTTATCGTTTTCAAAATCTTATTCTAGAAAGGTACTTCAGATTTATTTTTTTGTACATGCTCCTTATAAAATTTTATACTAAAAAACGTATAAATAAAGAGCGCTGGGAGAGTTAATTGACAAGAATTATTTCTAAATAATGCAATTTAATTGAAAAAGGGGGAAACTCAAAAAACTGTGTAAATTTTGTCCAGAGAAATGTCAAGTTGCTAGCTAGTATTCTATACTTTATGTTTGAACAAACAATGCTACGAAAATTATATGGATCTGAGCATCAGCATGTTCTTTATTTTTACAAAGCACAATGCTGTTAATCTCACCTATGGAAATGATGACAGATGTGATTCTTCTAAGCAGACTTTCTACCAAATTTTGATATATGGATAGTGGTCATTTGGCCTATTCCTCCATCAAAATGGCAATTAGTCTAATCTTCCACAAATGTACTGGGTTCAGGGCTCTGTGCTGGCCAATTTAACTTCTGCCCGCCTATTTCCTTAAACCACTCAAAAATAAACAGAGCAACTTTTTTACCTCTGAATTTTATTAAACTAATAATCAATTTTTATTAAATTGATTATTAGTCTGAGGTTATTCAATTTCTACATTCCTGTTCCTACCTCACCCAAGCAGTATTTTATGTATTTTGGAGGATGCCCCTTGTGTAATTCTCTCTCTCAACAGCAATTCACATCATGTTCTTCCTGGAGATTCTGGCCTTACCTGCTGATATTTATGAACTCTCATTTCCCTGACTTAACACTCTCTGGCATGCAAGAGCTATCTCATACTTTTTTGTCTCCTACTCCTCAAACATCACAAATTCCAATCCTCTTTCTATACATTTGTTCATCATATTATTCACTATTATTGCTTGTATCTTCCATTCGCTTGTAATTTCTTCTAAGTTAACAGCAAAGTCATGCACTGACTGTTTACATTAATTATAAATTAAAATTATTATATTATTTATATAAATGTCCAACAATAATTTAATGGATACCGTGAAATTTATTTGAAAAATGGAACAAAAAAAAACTTGTCAGAAAGGTCATCTACTAAATTTAAATGTACATTAAGACTATGACAACAACCCTGATTTACATTATGTTTCTATATTAATTCAATGTGCTGATATTGAATATATTAGTAATTTAATTTGATTGAAAAAGGCTAAGCTTCCATGGTGATCAACAGTGATGAACTGCTATTTTTGACAGATAGGTGAATCTTAACACATTCGATGAGGAGGTACAAATTGTGAATTTTTATTTATTTTGTAATGTTATGCACTTTTATGTTTTTAAGGAAGAAAGTGAGAGAACTCTTAAAACAGTCTGGATTGCTGTTAGTGTATTAAGATGACACCTGAGAGAAGTGATCAGAATATAAAAAAATAATTATATAAAAATGAATTAGTATTAGGTTTATCAGCTAGCAGAATGTTTTCTTTTCCCCCTTTTGTACTTTTACTGTGTCTTTCCAAACCTCTATTCAAATGAATACTACTTCATTTGCTGAAACCTGTAAATTTGCATCATGAGCTGGGTAGTTTTATATTTACTGATTTACAAAAGGAAATGCTGATGTCAATGTTTAACAAAGTTATAGATACATTTTTTATCAGTATTTCTATCACATAACTTATATCACAAAGAATTAATGAAAGATTCATCTATGTCAAAAGAAACATTGTCATAAAATGTGCATAATATGCTCATGTAAGTAATTTGTAAAGTAAAAAGAATGTAAATAAGGTAACATATATAGGGTGAGAAGAAAGCAGCTGGAGTTAATAACAGAAACTTGCGGTTTGTCCATGTGCCATATTGGTAATCTATCCCGGATAAACATTTTTACAAATGGTTTTTTAACCTGTATATAGTGCATGAAGATGACAGAAAGGTGGTTTGTGAGAATTAAAATTCTGTAATGTAATATTTCATTTTATTAATGTTCTGTGAACTCAATACTTTTCACAAAAGTATTAAAATGCTATTTGAAAAAAATAAAATCTATAATGTGTTTAAGAACCATGACAAATCGGAAGATTTCTCCAATAAACTTTTTTGTACTAAAATGAGGTGAAGTCGTATAATCTGCAATTTGCAAATTTGTTAAATAAAGGCTTTATGTATATTTCAAATTAATAGTTTTCATATCAAAACATCTAACAAATACATGTAACATTTGACAAGTAATGAATGTGCTATTGTTCTTCATATAATTTTTTTCTTTTTCCCTAGTTTTAGTGGCTGGACTTGATGTAATTATACCTGAATGAATGTAGAGAGTTAGTAAGTGATACTAACAAATGGTTTTTAACTTACCAGTGTAACTGATGAAAGTGAAGGTGGGCATTAAATGTTGTGTACAGTTGTAAATTGTATATAGCAGTTAATTAAAATCAATTACGGTGAGATGTATGTTTGTCAATTACTACTTTTGCATGTATAGAAAAATGATCCACCAGTAATAACTTAAATGGTCATGTGATTAAATTTTTGTGCATATTTAACAAATGTTTTAATAATACCTATTCCTCTCCTACCAAGAGAAATCAATGAAACTGAAATTTGCAGGACTTAACCAACTGCAGATATTAACTTGGGGTGGAAAGTAATTAAAACAATTTCTTTATTGTTTCACACACATCAATTAATGATTATATAATAGAGCACACAAAATATTTTGGATTCCAGAAGGACATGTCTTTACATATAAATTCATATTTTATTTATTTCAACAAAGACTGCAAATACTTAAGTTTCCTTAATTTTGAAATAGTACAATGAATGATATAAAAGTGACTGATATAAACTAGCATTTGATTTTAAATTTTAATAAATACATATGAAGAAGGGCAGCAGAGGGGATGAATGAAGAACAATTAGGATAAAGTAAATGAAGCTAGCTGCTATATGTTTAGCAAAGAAGAAAGCAGGGTGATAACAATGCCACTTTTCTTAAACAACAGTTATGGAAGCATCTGCAGAAGTTGCATGTAGTCAAACTGAAAAATTTGTATGAGGTAGAGAAATGTATTGGAAGACAGATTATTGATTAATCAATATATTCTCTAAACAGAACAAGAACAGTATTGGGTGGTTCAACATTTGGGTAACTGAATAAGGAGTTCTATTGAACAATCATAAAAAATAAATGTGTCACTGTCAAAAAAAAATCTCCAACAAAAATCACACAAAAAAATTGCAAAAAAGCACTTCAGATCCATTTCACCAAAATCTGAGCCCTAATACAAATATTAATGATGTTTAGTAGGGATACGCCAAAGCAGGATTTTGTTGAAGCACATTGCATTGAATTTTATAAACGAATGTTGTGGGGGGGGGGGGGAATGCTCATCACAAATTTTTATCGATTTTTAATGTTTTTTTTTTTTTTTTGTTCAAAACATTTGTTTATAAAATTTAATTATGCTTTCACTCCATATTCAACACTTGGGGCAAATTGGAGAATGAAGAAAGATTCAAATACTTCACCTATAATAAATTTAGTTTAATCCTTTATCCAAGTGTGTGCAAACAAAGTTTGCGCCTGAAGTTTGCAAGGAGTTGCCCAGTGTCATTGGATTGCCAGCTTCTTTTCTGATTGTTCACTGTGATGATTTCCTCTCAAAGATGGACTCCAGCTATGAGAACAAAGTTGGATCCTTGCTCATGCTTTTCCTCCTAAACATTGATAATCTACTCTCATTAATCTCAAATCCTATCTATAGTATTGTGAAAATTTAATCGTTACATTATATCTATAGTATTCAAAGGAATCAAGTGTAGCATGTCATTAGCAAAATATATATTTTGCTAATGACATGCTACACTTGATTCCTTTTACTCATTCTAGAAACCTTGTAGTAGTACTCAAGGATTCAAGCTTGAAGATCTTCCATTACTAACATCTCAAATGCTGCCATTCTCAATCATTCAAGAGGATGAAGATAACCTAGCGAATTTCAATGTTATAAAGTGCCTCCATAGTATAATTGGAAGAATGAAGGAATCATGTGCACTTCGACTAGGAAAAAACTGAGTTCAATTCTGGTTGTGATGAGAGGAATCTTTATATGGGCTTTTTCAATTGAAGGTGAATTAGCCGATCTTATACAGAGGTAGCAGAGTTTTTTTTGTCCTTGAAACTCGAGTTTTTCATCTTGCATACAAGCAAATTGGCCATGAGAACACACAATTTACAGGTACAAAATACTGTTGCTGGTAGGCAGTAGATGGTGTTGTGCTAATATGTAGTTATTATCATTATATGATGCCTCCAGGGAGTCCAAGGACTCATCGAGGGAGGGTACCCACTCCACAAGTCTCCGTCTCCATCACTCAATCCACCAACTACAACGAACCACATCTACACCAATGCCATCTACTGCCCGACACCACCACTAGTATTTTCAAAGTATTTTCACAAACATCCATGCCCATGACAGGATTCGGAACCAAGTATCAGAGCTCAGAATGGGTGAAAAAAATAATGAATAATGAGAATAAGATCACTGACTAACTGTTCTCATTCAAACAGGATGCACACACTACCCGGTAAGATGTCAAAACGGTACATATATTGTTATGAGTCAAAGGACTCACCAAGGCAGAGCTTATTTACACACTCAACATCTAATGGCAGTGTATTCCATTTGCTACTCACCACAGTTTATGGGGATATTTATATAGATTTGCATGGATGTAACGATGTTCAGGAATAAAATAATATCTGAAACAAGCCCTGGATATCAAAAGATTAGATACATTAAAAATAGTCGGAGGATTAATTTATCTCAAAGTGCTTTTGATAATGTTCTAATCTTGAGCAAAGATCAATTTTTCTCTCGTGGACTGACCTTCACATCTAGTCTATCCTATCATAATCATATCTATATCTTTCCAAGCCTCCAGAAAAACCTCGTACTTTTTTTTTTTTTTTGCTTAAAACTATCCTTCTCTTATGTAGAACTCCTAATAAGTTATAAATCCTAAATCAGTCCAATCTTAGATTACTGTTCTTAAATTTGGGGCAGTGCATTCTAAACTCCCTTAAATTTATAAACTATATTTTCTTAACAGATGAACCCTCCCTCTCTTTAATCGCTTTCTCAGTTACTTTGTTTCTGCATTATCTATTTTTTTTTTTTTTTTTAAAGTAGTTGTATAGGTGCTGCTACCACCAAACTGGATACCTGCTCTCCTCTAATCATGTAAGAACATGAGTAGTTGCTTGTTAACATCCATATTCAGCTCAACTCCAAACTTACTAAACCAATATCTCATTTTCTTTCCTTCATTCCATCTATCAATAAATTATCTACACGTAAACACAAGAAACATTATTTATTAAATATACTGCCATAACTAACTAACTGGCAGTATATTTAATAAATGTTTCTTGTGTTTACATGTAGATAATTTATGATACTATGGCACAAGTTTCTCTCAAAACTAGAATCTGTCTATCAATGTTCTTCCTAACAGATTCCTTTTTCACCCCAACTATTTACCCAAACAAGTTGCTGTTGTGTTGTATGTTTTGTAACCTCTGATGAGCAGTATTAATATAAAAATAATCTACAGAATAAGAGAGTATTATCAGAGCTCAAAATGGGTGAAAAAATTTTTTTATTTTTTATTATTTTTTTTTATGAGAAATAAAACAGAGATAAGATTTACTAGCACTGTAGTTTATATATTCAAGAAAAAAATAATGAACAATGAGAATAAGATCACTGACTAACTGTTCTCATTCAAACAGGACGCACACACCACCAGGTAAGATGTCAGAACAGTACATATTATTGTTATGAGCAGTGGTGGCTCGTGGCTTGAAATCGTAGGGGTACTGCAACTTTTGAAATATACAAACACACTATAAGTACAGTGTATACGTGTTTGGATAAAATATCAAAATTATGGTAAAAATTAAACATGAAAAAATATTGTTTATTATCGATAAGTTTGGTTTAATTCAAAATTACTTAAAATTAAAATATATTCTTCTTGTTTTGTTTCAAAAAAAATATTGTTTATTATCGATAAAATTATACAGTTTAGTATAATTCAAAATTACTTAAAAATAAAATCCATTATCATAACCCCAATAATGTTCTAAAATAAAAACTATAACAAATGTTATGTCTTTAATTGTAACGTCCAAATATTTAAAGAGACGAAGTAAACACGATAAGCACTACGAACAGTGCCGCATATACTAATAGCTTGCATCTCAGTGCTGCTAGTGTCTTTCACCCTCCTAAGTGATACAAGATGGATTTTTATTATTTTTTATACAAAATAAGAGAATTGTATAGGATTGTTGATGATAAAATTAAATACCACAAGCAAATATAAATAAATTAATAAATATATTTATACAGTGATATCTTGGCTAACGAGTGACCCTGCTAACGAAGATTTTTTTCGCTATTTTTCGGACTCGGCTAACGAACGTATTAGTGGATGTGCACGCTAACATAAAGCAGCAAACACGAACGGCCGGGCCATTCCAGGAGCTTATCTTTTCCATCTGTATATGTGTGTAACAAAGAAATGAGCTGACAACATCAAATAGGAGAGACCCACCAACCCGACTGGATTGTTTATGTTCGAGACAGCGAGAAGTGAGATGCCTCATACCAGTGTCAGTACGGTGCACGCACTGTGTGGCTATGAATGCGAGAAGTAAGTGTGATAGCATTTATTCTTTACTTGGCTAAATTCTACCATGGGGGATTAATTTATAATTAGTAAATTCTATTCTTATCTAATTAAATAAATAATATGCTATATGTCATATTTCTTTTATATTTTTCAGAAAAAAATCTTGACAATGGGTCCAAAAAAAGTGAGAGACAAACCCAAGGGAAGCAGAATGTTGCTCACAATTGAGCAAAAGAAAGAAATAATTTCAGCATATGAAAGAGGAATCAGAATTGTGGATTTAGCAGTCAAGCATGGCATAGCATCACCATCAATAGCTACAATTTTGAAGGAAGAGGGGAAGATTAAGGCAGCTTCAGTTGCAGCTGATGTCAAAACCTTGGCCTCTCAATCCCAAAGAAGTTCTGTGAATGAAGATATCAAAAAGCTTCTGATGATCTGGATAAATGAGCATCAAATGGCTGGTGACACTATGACTCAAGAGATGATCTGCAGCAAAGCCAGAATGATTTATAAAATTTGAAGAAAATGTGGCAGGACACAGTACAGCAGAGGCAGAGGATGGTTTGAGAAGTTCAAGAGAAGGTCAGGGATCCACAGTGTAATTAGACATGGAGAAGGAGCCAGTGCAAATAAAGAGGAGGCTAAGAAGTTTGTTAGAGAATTTCAGGAGTGGACCATCATTCATGGATACAAGCCAGAACAAGTGTTTAATTATGACGAAACTGGGTTGTTCTGAAAGCAAATTCCCAAAAGAACTTTCATCATAAAAGAAGAGAAGTGTATGCCAGGGTACAAACCCATGAAAGATAGAATAACTCTTTTATTTTGTGCTAATGCAAATGGTGATCTCAAAATTAAACCAATGTTGGTCTACCACTCTGAGACACCAAGAATTTTCAAGAAGGAGAATGTTGCAAGCCCATGCTTAGTGTTTATTGGAAGTCAAACACCAAGGCATGGGTAACAAGAAGCATATTCACAGAGTGGATTGTGGAGATGTTTGGGCCCACGGTGAAAAAGTACCTAAGAAAAGAAAAACTTGCCTGAAAAGGCTGTGCTTCTTCTGGACAATGCTCCAGGGCATCCACCTGGCTTGGAAGAAGATTTGGAGGTAGAATTTAACTTCATCAAGATAAAATTTCTTCCTGCAAACACCACATCTATCTTGCAACCCATGGACCAACAGGTCATATCAAACTTTAAGAAATTGTATGCAAAATACATGTTCCAAAGATGTTTTGATGCAACTTCATTTACCAGTCTGACTCTGAGGAAATTCTGGAAGGATCATTATCATATCCTTCATGCTATTCAAGTCATTGCCATGGCATGGGACGAAGTGTGTCAGTTAGGACACTTAATGCTGCCTGGAAAAAGTTATGGCCAGATTGCTGCAAGATAAGAAGTGCTGTTTCCAGTGTTCAAGATGGATGCTGCTGGGGCTCTTGCTGCTGAAAATGTTGACATTGTAGATAAGATAGTCTCCTTGGGCAAAGCATTACATTTGGAAGAAGATGTAGAAGAATTAGTTGAAGAACACTCAAAAGATCCGACAACAGAAGATCTTGAAGAGTTGAAAAAGCAACTGAATCAGGAAAGAGACAAGGAAGATAAAGAGTGCTCATCAGAGGAGGAGGACAGCAATAAAGAGGGAAGAATGCAACAGGTAACATTAAAAAATGCTGCACTACTGGGAAGAGTTTCAGTCTTTGGCTACAAAGTGGCATCCCAACAAAGCTGAAATGAACACACTTTGTGCCTTGGTTGAAGACAAGTGTCTGAATCACTTTAAAAACATTCTGAAAAAAAGAGAAGTCCAATCAACTTTGGACAGATTTTTTGACTTCTCCTTTAGCAAAGAGACAGAGGCTAGCTACTGAAAAAGAGGAGACTTACCTTGAATAAACTTTGAAAATTTGGAAGAAGAATAGTAAAAACATTGTGTACATATTTTCAATTTAATAAAGTGCATATAATAGTGTAAAGATCATCAATTTTTCATTCTACTTTCCATTTTCCTTCATCGAATTGGGTAGCTGTCCATCTCAGCCTTTGGTGAGCTTTTGCCCTTTTATAGTGTGCTTTTTACTATTTTATAAAACTTATCTTTAAATAGTAGGCAGCATCCAGAACGAATTAAACTATTTTCGATAGAAGCCTATGGGAAATCACGTTTCGGCTAACGAATGTGATTTCAGAATGAATTATCTTCGTTAGCCGACGTATCACTGTATATCGAGAAAAATTGGGAGGGCTACAGTTCTGCAGTGCCTATGCACGAGCCGCCCCTGGTTATGAGTCAGAGGACTCACCAAGGCAGAGCTTATTTACACACTCAACATCTAATGGCAGTGTATTCCATTTGCTACTCACCACAGTTTATGGAGATATTTATATAGATTTACACAGATGTAACAATGTTTAGGAGTAAAATAATACCTGAAACAAGCCTTGGATATCGAAAGATTGGATACATTACAAATTTAGGCCAAGAAAGATGAATTAATAAATGGAGGGTATATTCTGAGAAAATAAAATATTATTTAACAAAACAGAAACCATTTTTTATGTTTCAATTCCTTAATTTTTATTTATCTCCAACATGCAGGAGAGCCCTACAAGAGTCCTTAAAAATTTGCTTGAATTAACATATAAAAACAATTTCAGAACAATAATAGTGGGAGTGCTGGAGAATACGCACATTCATATGTTATTTTAAGAATTAATCTTTAGGAATTTAATCTTCCACCCCATTGTTTAATAATGTTGAAGACAAGCTTCCAATATGGTATGTATATACATTTTCGAATAAAGACGGTGCATACAGGAATATCACATTAATTATCCAATATATTACGTTTTCTAGTTCAGAATTCATCCCCAAATAGTTCATGATAAAATCACATTCTCAGATATTTTACTTCTGTAATTACATATCATTGCCAAGGAAATTAACTTATGTATAAGCAGGGCTCCAGAAACTGATTCACCATGGGTGAGTTATCAGAGATAATTGGCAAGTAAATCCTCAGTCTCGTTCCAAATGCATTTAAAATGTATTACCTTATTTTCTAAGGCCTGTGAGGCTCAGTGGAAGTGATGCTTGCATCCTCTGCATTAGGCCACATGAAGATAAGACTTAAAATTTGAGTCTAGTTGCTGACTGGAAAAACTTTTCTAAGCCTTTCTTAGACTGGTTCCCGAGTTAGTTGATCTCTGGCACAGGATTTTTCCTGTGCTAGAGATCAACTAACTCAACTAACCAAACTAACTAAACAGAGATCAACTAACCAGAGATCAACTTGATCTCAGGCAAGCGGATTTTTCCTTCCTGAAAACTCAGGTTTCTCATCCTGTAAACTCAAGAAAATTGACCACAGAACCCACATTATTTCAGACAGTAACATATCCTGTTAGGATTAGGTACCAAGAGATGGCAGCACTTGTTTGCCGATCTCTTCATCGGTGGCTGCCTATAATTAGTGATAGACATCAGCCAGCTATCTCTGATTGGTTACCAGTGGAGACTGAACTGCCCACTCAGTCTCCAAATGCTAGATATGGTTTAAAGGCCTTGCCTACTCCCTATAAGGAAATAAAAGGCAAGTTCATTTAACAGTATCAAAATGACATGAAGTGTAAAGAACTTGTTGATTACTGCAGATATCATTAAAACAAGACGCATAATATTAGATATCTGAAATTGAGGGTGGGAACTCATCCATTACAAGAGATGCATAGATCAAAAACTGGAAGAGGCATTTGTTTACATAATTCCTCTCCAAAAATTAGCTGCACTGTACTCTGATAGATGACAGAATAAAACATACTGGTATTAAAAAACATGTAAAATTAAAGAAAGGTATGCCAGATCTTACAAATTTCTGTGCATAATTTGAATTTGGCTATTTAAAATTGTATTAAAGACATTCAGATGTTCCTCTTTATTGCTGAAATTGAAACAGTTGTAAATATACATATACATGCACACATTTTACCACAATTCATATAGGTGAATAAAATACTTCTGTGACCAGTAGATTTAAATGGTATTTCTGGAGCCCTGTACATAAGGGTTAAACACATATTAATCCTAATATTATGTGTGGAATATTTGAGAAATTAGGATTTAGGATATTTCTTAAATAACTCTTGCAAACATCAGATACATCTTTCGATACATGATGAATAATTTACATGATTTAAAAATAGCCATTATTGGGTACATGTTCCTAAATGAAGCCATTAATAAATAAATATTCCTATATAAAGGTTCTTTTATATAGAAGTTACTATGAGAAATTATCAACATTCAAAAAAACAACAAAGTGGGTCAAAAATCTTACATGCTATATGATCAGTAACCAAGGTGATCAAATCTAATTGTGGATTTCATACATCTTGGCTACAATTTTTACTTTTTCTTTCAATAAAGTTTGAAATAACTAAAAAAAAATTATTAAATCCACCAATCAGTGTAACTGTAGTAATGTGTATAAAGAATATTGAACTCTGAAAGAACAAACACTCTGAAAGTAAAAATCTATGTTGTTTTTAGATATATGCATACCAACAACATGCATTTTCTTGATAGGTGATAAAATAGACAAAGCACAAATTTTGCCCATTTTTAATAAACAAATATAAATTGAATTCTATGAATAAAAAGCAGTCAAACTTACCTAACATATCTGTGGTGACTTGTATATTACAATTGTACATGGCTGCCATCAGTCTCTGAGGCTGCGCTTGAAAACATCTTCTACATGCTTCTTTCGCTGTTGACATAATTTGGCCTGTAAATGGTCCATAAGGAGTACTACTACTATAACCACTAGATGAAACACTACATGTATCAGATAATTCTAGTTCATTTTCCTTCTGGCACAAATTCATATTTGTTGAATGAGTACTATCAGCAGTTTTATTGAAAGCACTATCTTGCACATTTGATTGACCAGAAGTATCATTTATATGCCAGTCTTCAACAATGAAGCAAACACCCATCATAGGTTCTTCACATAAAGGTCCAGCTAAAGTGGCCAACTGAAATCCACTAATGAAGCTGCTATCATAATTATAAAGGGAAGAATCTGGTATTTCATTGCTATGGCAATTGAGCCATACAGAAGGCCTTTTATAACCAGGAATTCTGTTTAATAAAATATTTGGTCCACATCGCCTAGGACCGAAAGACCAAATCTGATCTTCTGCACCACACCATTTTGGTCCAGCTTCTGAGAAAAGTGTTTTCAATTTTGTCCTTAGATCTTTAATAGATCTGATAGTCTCTGATGTTAATGTGGAGGCACTCTCACCACTGTGTATACCATACACAGCTTGATCTTGTTCTTTTAATAAACTACTATTTTCTTCTAGAAGTTTTGTAACTTTTTCTGGAAGTGGAACAGCAAGCATTTGTATTCTAGCTTGCTTGTTTGGTGTTTTTAGTCGAATGCAGCCTCCTTTACCTACATCTTCCTCATTGTGCTTTTCAGATATCTTTAAGATAAGTGGAACATTTTATTAGATATTTTCAAGAAAACTAGCACAACATAAAAAAATATGTACATATAATTTAGTAAATAATGATATATTTTCTCTAAAATAAAGTTTTTTAAATCAACCTCTAATGCCATTATTGGTTAATACTATACAAGCTACTGAAGAAAGAACCCAAGTTTGAATTTAATCACCAAACTAAGGAACGTTTGATAAGCCTTCCTTTGACCAGTTCTCGAGTTAGTTGATCTCTGGCATGGGCAAGTGGTTTTTTTTTAATCCCAGAAACTTGAGTTTTGTGTCCAGTAAACTTAAGAAAATCAACCTTAGAACCCACATTACTTCCGACATGAGATGGCGGCATTTGTTTGCCATCTCTCTTCACTGGATGCTGCTTAAAGTTAGTGAAAGTCTTGGGCCAGCTATTTCTGAATAGCTACCAGTAGAGATGGAGATGCTCACTCAGTCTCCAAAAGTTAGATGGGGCTAAAACAGCCTAGCCTACTCCCTATAAATGAATAAAAGGTGTTAGAAGAAGAGCAGAGTAACTTTAAAATGCAATTTAATCTATCTACTAAGTATAGAGTCAAAAGGATTGCCAGGGTTTTTGCTTTCTTTAGGGTTCTGCGTGATCTCTGATGAGAACTAACAGTTTGAAACAGTGTCAAGCAAGTAAAAGCTAATTTAAGCAGTAATAAAAGGTGACCATATGGATTCCTGGGGCAGAGTTTATGTCTTTTAAGTAGTGCATGTCAAGGCAACTCTAATAGCTATATATTATAAGTTCTGTGGTAAATTTTGAAATAAAAGGTGACCATATGGATTCCTGGGGCAGAGTTTATGTCTTTTAAGTAGTGCATGTCAAGGCAACTCTAATAGCTATATATTATAAGTTCTGTGGTAAATTTTGAAACTTAAGTTTCTTTCGATGGTCTGGTTGGCTGAGTGGTTAACTTATCCACTCTCCAGCCAAAAGGCTGCAGATTTGAATCCTGACATGGATGTTTGTGATTGTCTGTGAAAATATTAGTGGTGGTGGGGAGTAGATGGCATTGGTGTAGATGATGATGGTAGTTGCAGTTTTTGTAGTTAGTGGATTGAGTGATGGAGACAGAGCTGTAGAGTAGGTGCCCTCTCTCAATGAGTCTTTGGACTCCCTGGAGGTGTCATGTAATGATAATAATGATAATATTTGGCTATAAAATACTGATGGATCCATAACATTTTTCATTTTAATAGCATTTAAACCATTCACACTTATAATGAAGTGACCAAACAATACAAACATCTAAATCAGATGCTATGTTTGCAGGTTTTTTGTGTGTGTCCATGATAAAGGCAGAGGTGCTGGGACCAATATTTTTTGGAATGCAGGCTGATATTTCAAGTCATATTTTCTCTTAATAATTAGTTTGGGTAAATGCACTTAAAGAAGTGAGTATTTTCATGCCTACAAACAGCAGGAAGCTAAACTTCTGACCTGTAGATGTTATCTGGCCAACATGAAAGTGTAACATGGGCATGAAAATACTGTAAAGGGTTAGTAATGTTAGAACTAAAGATATTACCAGTAGTAAGGATAATATGAAACAAAAAGAGAGAAGAAAGCAAACACTAGCTTGATTTCTTCTCTCCTGTTGTTGTGTTCATAGGGATGGTGGATATGCATTGGTGGGAATGAATTTATGTAATCAGAAATTTTCAAAATTGAGGATGTATTTTGCAGGCAAACTAGCAGCAAAAGTATTTCAGATAAATCAGAAGAAGTAAGTTGGTAAGCTAATGGAGTAATATAAAGTAGAAAAGTGTTGTAGCAACAGATCAGATTAATCAATGTTTATTAATAAAAGAATTGAATAAGGGAATTCTTTCCCTACCAGAGATAATTACAAATTCGTGATTATCTCTGATGGGGAAAAGAAGAGTACAGAGGAAGGAAAATGAAAGAACAAATAGTGAGGGTAGGAAGGGAAGAGGCCATGTTAACCCATTAATTGCTGACCACAAGATGACTTGTCACTGGCTGTCTACAATTAGGAAGCAGACTACAAGTAATCGTGTATCTGTCGTACTGAAATTTGTTGCAAAATGCAAGATAATTCATAGCTGATGCAGGAATTTCAAATGGGGGAATGGAAGCTTGACATACAGAGTAATTATAGCAAAATTGAACTAAATAAAAAACATTTAATGAGCAAATAAATGAGAGAAGTAACATAATAGATATGTAAAATATTCCCGATTACCCTGCCTATCTTTTCATCAGCAGCAGATAGTTGTATGTCTTTTGTCAAATCCAATGTCATTGATGTATAAATAAATATCAATGGACAAAAACTCATCCTTGTGGTACACCGCTAGTAACCTTAAATCATGCAGACTGACATCCCCCATATACTACTTTTTGATATTTGTCAACCAGTCATCCTCTTATCTACACTAATATTTTATAATTCAATCCTATATTCTCCAATTTATGCAACTGTATTTTCTCAAAAGCCTTAGCAAAAAAGTTCAAAAGCATTAGTTTATCCATTCCTTTTGCCTAGCTCAATGGTAACATTAGAGAATGTGAGCAAGTTGTTCAAACATGACCTTTCCTTAGTAAACTCATACTGTTTATGGCAAAGTAGATATTCTCTGTAAACCCATTTCTGAATGGTAGCTCTAACTAACTTTTCCAAAATCTTCACCATCACTCCACTTATCAGTACGATAGGTCAATAGTTGGATACATCAATCTTACACTATCCATGTGCAATGGAATTACCACACATTCTTTACACTCCTTCAGAATCTTCCCTGTTCTTAGACTCAAATTATACAACACGGTCAAAGGAATAGCCAGCTTAGCTGAACACTCTTAGCTTCCTTGCTGATATCCCATCAATCCCTTTTGCTGTATTCTTATTCAGTCTGTGCAACAGCTCTGGAACCTTCTCCTTATACACTTGACTTTCGTCATCCAGTGAAGAGGTAGCAGTGAGCTCAATTTTGAATACACCAGGTTGATAGCTTTTAACAAAATGGGCACTCATTAGTCGGACAATCTCTTCCCTATCTGCATTCATTAAAAGTTACTCTTTCATATGCATTCTTTCCTTTACTTGCAGCATAAGGATAGAAGTTTTTTGGGTTGTCTTTAGTTTGCAGAGTCAATTTCCCCTTCAAATTTGGATGTAGCTTTCTGCTTTCAGCATCTGTAACTCTTCTGACCTATAATTGCTCCTTATAATTTTCATAACTGAGCATCATCATTATGAACACAGTATTCCTTCCATGTCATTTTAACTTATCAATTTGAGAGCTGGGTTAGAAATAGAACACTTGATGAACGACTGAAGACCACAGAATGAAAGTTATGAGAAAGTTTATAGTGAACAGATGGCATCAATGGTAGTATTGCATTAAAAATGAAGATATTAGGCAAGAACTTGCCATTAGCATTCAGGAATGTGTTAGCAGAGCTAATCTCAGCTGGTATGGCCACTTACATAACAGATTAATTAGATAACTTAGATAACAGATTAATTTAGAGGGAAATTGTTGACTGGAAGTTAGTAATGGTGTAACTCTTTCATTTAGTACTGTTATAATGTTGTGTACACCAATCTGAGGGTACATATCAGGAATTTGATGATGATGAGTTAATGTGAAGACTATATTAAGAGTGTTTGATAATTTCCAGATTATCAATTAGGACTAACTGGTAGGCCTGTGAACAATTTGTTTTGATGACAGATAGCTGGTTTGAATTGTGAATATTAAAATCTCCAAGGTGACTTCACTCTTAGGAAATCTGGCTGTAAAAAAAAATCATAATTAAAAAAAAAAAAAATAAAACATAAGATTGGTTGTTAGTGGGATTAGGAGAATAGCAGCAAGTGAATTTGATAGAGAATCAGTGAGGTTTTTAGTCAAGGAAGATCAAAAAGTTGAGATTCAAAATTGGGAACTCAAACATTGTATATCAAAGCAAACCAGTTCACATATTGCCTTACATACTGCCTTTGAGAAAGAGAGAGAGATGTATGCAGTTAAAAATACTAAGATGATTTGTGCTTGAAGAAGCTGAAATTTGAGTTTCTATTATGACACTTAAATGTAATTTCTGCTTGTGAAAATGAATGTTTAATTTGAAATTAAGACTATTTACTTTGTGAAGTGAATCTGGTAGGTTATGGGAGGTTTACATTTTTATGCATGTAATCTGTTTTTCTGACTCTTCATGGTGTAGTGGTTGTGATTTTAAACCATGCTGAAACTGTGAGTCATATGGAATATACCATAATCGATTCTTTAATAAGTTGTAGAGAATTTCTCTCAGCTCCTCCCACTGGTGGCCACAGCAGTTCCTACTCCTCCCCCCTCTCTCTCTCTCTCTCAGGACATTTCTGCCAGAATAATGGCAGCTATTTGACTAGCTGATCAAGACTCCTAAATCACTAACTCTGAAAACATAATTCTAAAATTATCACTCATATTCCATGCTGGAAAAAAAAGGAAAACAAACTGGATCTCTGCTCTGGAGTTGAAACATGATTTTTGACCACCTCATGCTTCTGACAGGCAAAGTGTGTTGGTATTACACTAGCTGACTATGTTCACATGCCATCTAAATTGTTTCTGGTATATCACAGAGGTGGTGAATGTCAAACACTGACACCTTCGTATTGTTGTATCCCCCTTTTACCATCCTATAATTGTTAATTACTCTTACAAGTTTATTTTTTTTTTGTTTATAACAAATTTCTTATTATACGTGATATCACCCAAATACAAAATACCCAAGCTCTTGCTCCCCTTAGTGTCCTAAAAAACATTTATATTTTTTAGCTGCGCATTTCAGAACATTTAGTTCATGAAAAGAATCAAAACAAGAAGCAATTTCTTAAATACGTTTAGGTGTGAAACAATTATGCAGTCGTGACCTTGAACTCGCAACTTAATCCCCCCCCCCGCCTAGATTTGCACGTTATTACAAGCGGTGCATTGAATGGCAATTTCAGACAACTGAGTTTTCAATGAGCAAAAGTTTATTATACATATAAGCACAAGACAATACATTAAAATTCGTTAAAACTTAATTCAATACTAAGCTGAAGCAATACTAACAAAACACAAATATAGCTTATAAAATTCTATGTGGGAAGGGTGATTATGCCGACGCAAAAGATTCCACACATATGATAAAAGGATATCCTCTGAAATATTAACAATTGACTAAAACTTCTCATCTGTCTGAGCACAATATTATGATACAATACCTTAATTAAACACAAATAGTTTACAAACGTTAACTCACAAGAGTAATATGGGTTAAACAGTCCTATCGCTACAATAGAAATCACATTCAATTCTTCAAACAGCTCTCAGACAAAATATAGATGACATGCATAAGTTTCTAGATACATGATTATTTATCTATTAACACCGACAAGCTTATTCTCTTTCTATTCTTAAATGCACTAAAGTCCTAGTTCAACTCTCATTCAAGTCTTTCAACTGATCGGTAACTGAACTACAATCACAGCTACATTCAGATTTGAAATAATATAAGATTTTATGATACCGTTTGATAAGGATCTTCCATGCTGCTAGTCTCTGTTCTTACTCGTCCATAATTTTGGAGGACGAATTCTTTTGTAGTGGACCATATCTGAGATTTCTCGGATCAAGGTGGGCCTTCACGTTTTCAGCACATCAAGCTTCTTCCAAGGAAACACAATGGATCTGCGATTCTATAGTTGACAGATTCACTACGTGGGCACCTACTTCTCCACAGATTTTCTTTTTTTGTCAAGAAAACGGTTGATATAACATGCAATAGTTACCTTTCTTCTCAGCTGTACGGCATCCCTCCTTTCTATAATAGGGTATTGGGACCGAAATCCTGCTTACTTTGTTCCTTGTCGTGGCGGAAGGAGAGAACTCCTGACCGTCACTCAGTAAAACCACATAAGACAACCCATACGAAAACTGGAGAACCCAGAGAGAGGAGAGCCTGTGTATGGGGGAGTTCCTAACCCTTTTATATCCTGACCCTATTGGCACCTTCTGCAATTAATTCCCCCCCCCCCCCATGTCTGGATATGCTTTCTGTAACCAGTTAGGGCGTTTTTCTGCCAAAATTCCCGAAGGCAGTGTGCATGCGACTGACTCATGGCGATGTCCAAAATTGGGAACTTTGACCTTACCCTGTTTCTTGCTAACCCTATGAGTCACATTTACTAAAATTTTCTAAGAATTGACAAATTTATTATCCCTTGTTTCAATTGTTTAACAACGAGCCTTTACATACAAATTCTTATGATCAATATTCTGTAAGTAAATTATCTTATTTTCATCATATTACAACAAATTTCTTATGTGAGTTAACAAATATTCACAGTTGTACTTCACACTTAGATGCAAGTATATTTTCCCTTTTCGTTAAAGGTTCCTACTTGTTAAATTGTGATCAAAATAAATTCTTTTAGTAACTTTATTAATCCCAAACTTTAACAAAGGTTCCCTCCCTCCTTAAAATTTTTTTTTTTTTTAAAGGAGGGAGGGAACCTTTCTTTTTTGTGAGCCCCTCTTTTACTGGGGGGGGTGGGGGTTCTGTCAAGGATCTCCTGCTCCTTATCCCCTCTTCATGCTGTGAATTCCCCAGATTATAGAAGTAAAGTGTGCCCTTGTGGTTGATATCATTACCATTTAGCTGCCTAATGGTGTAATTCATTTCTTTGGATTTCTTCCTGTTAATTGACAAATTTTCTACTACTCCTCTCCTCAACCTTTCAGAAACTTGGTGCTTATTGAAGAAACACCTGGTAAATTGGAGGCACTGAATTCTGCCAAGTGCTTTATCCTGACGGTGTTTTTCCCTTCTAGGCCTCCTTCTCCTATTCGCCCCGCTTATGCTCTCTTTCACACCTTGGGCAGCTGTCAGAGACATGCCCTGGGTTAGGTTTCTTTAGTACAAGCTCTGCTCATCAGAGGCATGTTCACTCAGGGGATAAACTCCTGTCTTGTGTTCTACCTTACCATTTTATCGGGGCCTAAGGTCCGGATTGTTTTTGCATCTCATCTTTATTTTGGTTCTCATGATTCTCTTCCCCCATTCTGGTTGACATTTGTTCGTTTGGTCTACTTCCCTCAATGCAATCTCTAAGTCGATTGTACCTGGAGAACTGCTGATCTGAGATTGGATTCTCCTGCTCTCCTCGACATCTAATATTATTCTTCTTTCTCACGGGGGCATTTATATTAGGGCTTCCTCCTTGACGAGGATTGCTTTCCCCCTCTGTAGTTCTTCTCCTTCCGCATACACTCTCCATCGAATCTCCTTGGCATACCAACCTATTAGACTTCGTCTTGTATAATTTCAACCTATTAGAGTGGACCACCCAGGATTTTCCTTGTTTAGATCTCTCTCTCTTATTTTAAATGTCACTGGGGACAACTTTTCATGAATCTCAAGTGGTCCGGCCGCACGCCTTCCAAACTACCCCCCCCCCTTTCTTATTAACGGAGTTTTGTTCTAGAAAGACCAGATTGCCGGGATTCAGATCGCTGTATTTTCTCAATTTGTTGGCAAAATTTCTTGCCCGTTGTGAGCAAGCTTCACTGGATTTGGTTACCATCTCATATGCCATTTTATTATCGGTGATCAGGCTATTGAGATAGTCATCAATATCTGGAAATCCTGACTTTACATGGGAGTTCCTGAAATCACTAGGGAAGGTTGGCTCAAACCCATAGAGGATAACAGCAGGGGCTTCTCTGATGGCAGTATGTACAGTGGTTCTGCACGCGAATAATGTGTGAGGCAAGAAAAGTATCCCAATTTGAGATCTGGTTATCGGTTATCTTTGACAAGGTAAACTTTAGGGTCCTATTCAATCTTTCACACATTCCATTTCCTTGAGGATGATAAGGTGTAGTGAACAGTTTTTTTATTCTCAACAACTTACACAGCTGCAACATGACTTCAGCTGTGAAGTTGGAGCCTTGGTCGGAGAGAAGTGTCTGCAGTGTCCCATATCTAGAAATAATCAGCTTGAAAAATTTACAAGCCACTGTTTCGGGCAGATTGGTCTTTAACTGCTGCAGTCTCTGGATATCATGAAAACATGCCTATGACCACTAGTATGTACCTATTTCCCTTCTTGGTGATAGGTAGTGGGACCACAATATCCATGGCTACAGCCTGAAAAGGACGTGTGGGGTGTGGGAATGATTGGAGCGGTTCTTACCCACAATGCTGGACTTTTGTTGACACAAATGACAAGAGGTCACATACGACTCTACATCTCCCTTCATCCCCATCCACATATAACGATTACGAACTCTGTTCCAAGTTCTAAGCACCCCTTGGTGACCCGCCAAGTCAGAGTCATGAAAGGTATATAGTACCCATGGAATCATGACATTTGGAACTATGATTATGTCTTTTCATCTTCCCGTAATGCTTTGCTTGGACAATAAGAAACCATCGGGATCAATGCACAGGGTTTGATGGAAAGAATACTTATCAGGGGACTTTCCTCCTCTCAAAACTTTCTCATAAACTTCCCCCAATATTGGATCCCTCCTTTGCTCCTCGATTGTACGAAATTTTTCCCAGACTTGATGTTCTAGAGTGGTGATCCCTTTCCCGCCTAACTCCCTCTTTTTGAATATAGAGGAGATTACCTACTCATTATGGCTGGTATTATTCTCATGTATAATGTCCAGAGATCTGGACAGATAATCCGTGACCACGTTCGCTGAACCTGGGGTATACTTTACTTCTAAGTTAAATTCCTGCATCTCTAGTGCCACCTAATGATTCTCTGATTTTTGTCCTTCATTGAGGATATAAATGACAGAGGTTTGTGGTCAGAGCGCAAAACAAGATGTTGTCCCAACAGCATGTATCTAAACTTCCTCAAAGCATAAATAATAGCGAGCACCTCCTTTTCAATTACCGAGTAATTTATTTTAGAGGAGGAAAGCTTCCTGCTGATAAAAGCGATTGGCTTACCCCCCCCCCCCCCATGCTTCTTCCTGCTCCACAACAGAGGCAATTGTGTCGTTGGAGGCAGCATCAGCGGAGAGATAAAACACTTGACCCAGCTTGGGGTAAGTTAGGACCGGCGACCTAGTTAAAGCCAGATTTAGGAGTTGGTGCGCAAGCTGTTGTTCCTTTCCCCACTCGAATCTCTTTCCCTTCTTTGTAAGCCTAACTATAGGCTCCATTAGTTTGGAGCATTCGAGAATAAACTTCCTGTAGAAGTTGATCATGACCAAATACCTCCTAATCTGCCTTATAGTGATGGGAATTCTTGCCTTTAATATGGCAGTCACATTTTCTTTCGTGGGTGTTATTCCGTGTTCATTGACTACATTGCCTAGATATTCAACTTCTCTGAGGAAAAATTGGCATTTGGAACACTTCAGGATAGCTCAATCCTGTTAAGTCTTTCCATGACTCCTATTAGTAATCTCTTGTGCTCCCAGATACAAGACAAGTAAACCAGAAGATCGTCCTGGAAGCAGATAATCCCTTCTTCCAAAATATCAGATAACACAGAGTTCATCAGACTCTGAAAACTCATGGATGAGTTCCTGGCCCCCAAGGAAGTAGACACAGTTGATACTTTTGCCATCTTGTGGTGAAGGCAAAGTATTTTCTGTCTTCCTCCCTCAAAGGAATCTGGAAGTAGCCAGAGTTCAGATCTAGTTTGGAGAAGTACTTATCCCCCTCCCCCAGGCCAATCAACAGGTCCTCAATCTTGCACACAGGGAAATCTATGGGTTTAGTAACTTTATTGATCTCTCTCTTAGGTCCAGTACAAATCTTAACCCACCATTAGGCTTCTCTACTAGGATAAACAGACTGTTCCATCTGGAATTTGACTTCTCAATAATTCCAGCTTTCTCATATTCCATATATTCACATATATGAGTACGTCGGAAATGATCTTAACAGCATGTTGGACCTTGATGGTACAAAAAAGAGAGCTGATCTCCTCTGTGAATACCTTTTTGTGGAATACAGATTGATTGTATTCTACAAGGATAATTGTGGAATACAGAGTTAAAGAACTCCATTATGTGAACCCCTTCCTGCTCAGAGCTTAGATGCTTAAAGGCATCTTGGGTTAGCTTATTCCTCCCCCCCAATCCTTCAATTCGATCCCCATGGCCTCGCTTTTCCCCTCATCATCTCGCATCCTAAACTGTGGCCTGTACCTTTTTCCACATAGAGACAGTGTTCCACTAGCAAAGTCACACATGAATTTATTTTTTCCCCCTTTCAGCATTACATTGCTGTAACCTCATTGCCTCCATCTCCCCTTTTATCATGTTGATGGTCCAGAACTGATTTTGAGGGACCGGGATTTTACTTGAAACTAATCGGATGCTCAGGAATTTTTATTTTTTATTTTAATTTTTTTTTTTTTTTTTTTTGGGAGGGGGGATTATTTGTCCCCAACACCTCTCGTAGTTGTTTCCTCTCAGAGAGGAGGCTTGCGCCATTTCCTCCGAAATTCTCTCCCTCTTTCTTGCCAGGCTGAAGCACACATCCAGGTTCTGGGCCCCTTTCTTAAATATCACTTCTCTTAATCGGTCACATAATCCAATTCTGAACTGTTGGAAGGCTAACCACTTCATGTGGACCTCCTCCTCTGGGAATGAGAATCTCATGGATTGTGAGATAAATAGTATTCTGTTCTGAAAATCAGATACATTTTCTCCATTCTCTTGTATGCAACTATACAATTCCCTCAATACTTGGGGGGGGTCCCCCTTTTTCCTAGTAAATTCTGAGATCAATATTTGTTTGAATTGCTGATAATCTAGGGCTTCCTTCAGCAAAGGAGAGAGGCCTAGGAAAGCTTTCGATTTTCCAACCAGTTTACTAAGGAGCAAAACTAGCAACTGAAAGTCAGTCCATCCTCCAACCCTTCTAAGCTCTTCTATATAACAAAAAAAACTAATGCCATCATTGGACTCCTCGCCCGAAAACTGAGAGAATACTTGTTGAGGGTTAATATAATGAAAAAATTCACTATCATTCATACCTAAACTACTAGAGGGCTCCATCATACTTGCATCCAGTTTATAGTATATTATACTTTAAAATTCCAATAACACAATTATATCTTTTGCCTTTCAGTTGTCTGATCTGCACCCAAAACCAACTTGCTGTGATTAGCTTACGATTCAAGTTTAATTAGCTAAACCACATCCTGCCGGCTGCACCATTTGTGTTGTGTCCCCCTTTTACCATCCTATAATTGTTAATTACTCTTACAAGTTTATTTTTTTCTTGTTTGTAACAAATTTCTTATTATACGTGATATCACCCAAATACAAAGTATCCAAGCTCTTGCTCCCCTTAGTGTCCTAAAACATTTATATTTTTTAGCTGCGCCATTTAGAACATTTAGTTTATGAAAAGAATCAAAACAAGAAGCAATTTCTTAAATATGTTTAGGTGTGAAACAATTATGCAGTGACCTTGAACTCGCAACTTATCCCCCCCCTTCCCCCGGCTAGATTTGCACGTTATTACAAGTGGTGCATTGAATGGCAATTTCAATGCACCGCTTGAAATTGTGATCAAAATAAATTATTTTAGTAACTTTATTAATCACAAACTTTAACAGTATGCTAATTCACTTCTAAATAGTGTCTACCAGACTGATGTTTAAGTGTTTCACTTGGATATATAAACATGAAATTTTAATACATTTTTTAGTATACAAATTTTATTCATATTTGTTGGGATTCTCTGGAATTCTGATATATTTTTATAATGTTATGTATTGTTATTTAAAAGAAATGATGTTAATTTTAATTAGTTACTTTAATAATAATTTTTTATGCTATATTTTTCCTTGAATTTAGCATCTGGAATTGACACGTGCAAAAACATTGTGCCTAAGTAACTTTGCTGAATCCTTGAAAAACATTCACAAGAATGTTTTTGCACATACCCTGTAACCTCAGTGATGCTCATCACAATTCCAGATGTTAAATTCAAGGAAAAAATATACAGGAAAAATTCTTAATAAAGTAACTAGTTAAAATGAACATTATTTCTTTTAAATAACAATGTAATCACAAACTGGATTTATTTCAAAAATAGTTTTATTTTCTGGCTGCAAACGTATTTCAGGTAAATTTGCACACAAAAAAGTGCTCTTTCATTAAGGCAAAGCGAAGTCCCACAGCGAAGTTTCTAGAGCCACTGGCCATCGCAATGGCAAAATTGCATAAATTGAGGTTCGAATTGGTTCCAGATCCACCGTATTCTTCAGACTTGGCCCCATGTTACTTCTTCTTGTTCAAAGAAAACTTTTTCCCACCAAGCCAAATTTTTAAGTTTGGAAACAAGAAGTCACACGGGACCAAGTCCAGAGAACACAGTGGATGTGGAACCAATTTGAACCCCGGTTCATGCAATTTTGCCATTGCGACAGTCGATGTGTGTGTGTGGAATGGTGTATTGTCTTGATGAAAGAGTACTTCTTTGTGCGCCAATCTTGGACATTTTTTCTTCTGTTCTTCTTTTAAAGGGTCCAACAATGAGGCATAATAGACTCCTGTTATTGTCTTACCCTTTTCTAAATAGTCTATCATGATAATTCCTTGGGAGTCCCAGAAAACAGTGGCCAGCTGACAAAATAGTCTTCACTTTTTTCAGTGTTCACTATTTTGACTGCTGCTTGGAATCAGGTGTGTAATGGTGGATCCAAGTTTCGTTTACAGTCACAAATCGATGTGTGACTGTAAATGTTGGATAGGTTTACCTATCCAACGTTGACCAAATCTGTCATTTCTTTAACACCCTTCTAAAGTGATTAATGACATTGTCATTGAAGGTGTTGTTTCTAGAGCCACCAATATCTTCAATGACAATGTCATTAAAGATATTGGTGTAGCATCCAAAACACCCTTCTAAAGTGATTAATGTTAAAAAGATTAATCACTTTAGAAGGGTGTTTTGGATGCTACTTGTTAACCAATTCTTGCAATTCGCTCCAGTGCTGGAAGATTTTTACATCACTTGTTGGAATTGCATTTCTTCCTTATCTCTTTCTTTCTCCTGCTCTCTTCTTAACTCCTGTAGCTCTTCAGTGGTCAGCTCAATGTAATCCTCTCAGGTCCTTTACATCTGCTTCATCAACTTCCAAATGCATGGTCTTGCCCAGGGAGACAACTGTATTTACAATGTCAGTTTCACTTTCAGGTTCTTCCAATGCAGTTCTTCGAACACAGTTGGGCCATAACATTTTCCAGGCTGATTTTAGAGTTCTCACAGAAACATCTTGAATAATATTGAAGTGATTCTTCCAGAATTCCCTGAGGGTTAATTCTGTGTCTGTGATAACTTCGAAACATCTTTGGGAAAAGAGCTTTCTGAAGTTAGAAATAACATATTGATCCATTGGTTGCAGGAATGGTGTGGTATTAGGAGGCAAGAACTTAATATTGATGAAATTAAACTCTTCATCCAAATCTTCCAACTGTGGTGGATTTGCTAGAGCATTGTCCATTATAAGAACTTTGTCAGGTAGACCCTTTTCTTGTAGATACTGTTTTAATGTGAGAGCAAAGACCTGTCATTCACTCACAGAAGAATTGCCTGGTTAGACAGGCTCTGCTGTTACCTCTCTCCACATAATGCTGAGTTTGTGCTTAACTATCTGCTTTTTAAAGACTAGGATTTTCAGAGTAGTAAACCAACAGAGGTTTTATCTTCAGGTCACCACTGGCATTGGCACAAAAAAGCAAAGTTAGTCTGTCCTTCATTGGCTTGTGTCCTGTCCAATGCCATTTCCTCCTTAGTGATGAATGTTCTCTTAAGCATTTTCTTCCAGAAAAGCCCAGTTTCATCACAGTTGAAACCTTGTTCTGGTCTGTAACTTTCTGACTCCATCGGTTTCTGAAATTCCTTCACAAACCTTTCAAGCAGCTTCTTAGTCGGCACTAGCACCTTCTCCATGTTTAACACTATGGATGCCAGTTCTATTCTTGAATTTTTCGAACCATCTTTTGCTAACTTTAAACTCTTTGCCAGTGTCTTTGCTAGTGGATGGCAAGTTCTGCGAAATATCTTTGTAAATAGTTTGAGCCTGTAAACAGATCACGTTTTGAGATACACCATTTCCTTTCAGTTGCATGTCATTAATCCAGAAGAGTAATAAAGTTTCCATTTTTTCCATAACGTTATTTCTTCGAGATGAGATGACATGATATACTCCTTTGGCCACATCCAGTTCCTTATAAAAATCTGCTTTCTTGACAATTGACCATGGTGGATTTGAACAAGTCATACTGCTTTCACAGATCACTTTGCCTGAATCCTTTCTCATATTTTTCCATAATCTCTTTCTTAATTTCTATTGTGATTTTCTTCTTCTCTTCTGTCTTAGTTTTTTTGGCACCATGTTGAAAATAATAAGCTGATCAGTGAAATGACGCTTATCTGGTAAATTATTCAGAAAATAAACGTGAAGCTACAAAACACATCACTTATAAAAAGAAATACATATAGTACACATATATGTGCAGCATTCGTCATATTTCAGATAAATACAACGTTGTAACAACAATCGTTATATTAGAGACAGTTCAGCATGCACTCAGCTAATTGTGCATAAAAAAGGTTAAAAACAGTATAATGTAAAACAG
The DNA here is from genome assembly GCF_054136105.1 of Typopeltis vanoorti. NCBI lineage: Eukaryota > Metazoa > Arthropoda > Arachnida > Uropygi > Thelyphonidae > Typopeltis > Typopeltis vanoorti. The sequence goes on along the minus strand of NC_143564.1, from coordinate 86,513,670 downwards.
ACTTTAGTTCATTTGAAAAGAAAAGCATCACGGTTTGTATTTCGAGTCTAGGTTCATATCTAGAGGTCAAAATGGGATATGAAAAAAGTTCATATGTTGGGTGGTTCATATGTCAAGGTACCACTGTACATACCATTCATCTGTTGTCTCTGCCAATCCCATTCTGACCTCTTTGAATTCTTATCGTTGAGAAGCGTGGTTTCATGCAGTCCAACTATGCTAACATCTTCCTTGGTGACTTTAATGTCCCCAACTTCAACTAGCTTATTTCTTTCAATTCTAGTGGCAAAGATAAAGAGAAACCAAGACTGCTGTAAGCAATAGCCTTATGCAAACTTTCATCTCCCAACCAGAATTCCTGAAAATCCTCTCCATACAATCACTACACTGAATCTTTTCTCAACTAGTTCTTATTTCAAGTACACTTCTGAGGTGAATTCCTCTTGGTAATTTAGAATGCAATCTCATCCAAGTTTCATATTGAGCGAGATTACATTTTGTCACAAAAGTGCTAAATGGGAAGATCTCCCAGACTTTTACTCCTCCTTTTCATGGTCAGACTATTATTTCCATTCTCCAGATCCAAATATGGGGTGCTTAAGGGTCAAAGCTGTATAACTGAGAGGAGACCTCCACATAGCCTTAAAAGAAATGCAGAGACCCTACCAGGGCTTCTGACCTAATGTCCAATCCTCACCTTCTCGTGGTGCATCCTGTTGGGTATCTACCTGGATACTGAACGAACAAGGATAGGCTGGCAATTTGGGATTTAGCTGACCAAATTGTATTCTTATTGGCTTAAACCAAAATACAAAAAATTGGTACAACATGACAAAATTTCATGCTGGCTGGGGCTTCGCCCGGTAAACAAGGCTCCCGTTATTTTCACCAGGGAACCAGGGTGAGCAGCGAAAAGTCAGCTATTGGAACAAATCTGAAAACACACTCCAACTCAACATCACCAGAGTTAAAGATTGATACTATCAACTTGAGAAGCCTGAATGGCTAAGAAATAGAGCTAGCTGAAGAATTAGATAAGTACCAGATTGACATAATAAGGGTGACTGAAACAAAAAAAGTCAAAAAACTGGTGAGATCATTCTGAGCAATAAATACAAAATGTTATATTCAGGCAATGACAATCAAGGAAAAGAAGGGGTGGCCATAGTATTCAAAACTAAATACAAGGCTAATCTTCTTGAATGGCAGACAATCTCAAGTAGGGGTGATGTGGGCAAATATCAGAATGGGGAACTGGACAATGAGACTCATTTGTGCCTATGGTCCCACAGAAAGTTCTACTAAGGTAGAAGTGGAGGAATTATTTGAGGCTTTAGAGAAAGCAACTGACACGATGAAAAAGGAAAAGTTGGTTCTTGTTGGGGATCTAAATAGCAGAGTAGGAAATGATTGTCAGATATACAAAAATATTTTGGGAAAATTTGGAGAAAAGAGCAAAGCTAATAATAATGGCAAATACCTGTTGGAATCCTGTTCAGGAGATGGACTGGTTATTACTAACACCATGTTCCAACATAAAAATATGCACAAATTCACATGGAAAGAAAAGGAAGGAATATTGTTGAGAGTGATGTTTTCTCCCTGGTGCAGTACACCAGAGTGTACAGAGGATTTGAAATTGGAAGTGATCACTATTAAGTACTGAGCAGAATAAAATTGAATTTCATATTGAAAAGAATAACATGTAAGAAAGCTTTAAAGCGATTAAAAGTTGAGCAGCTCTCAGATGTGAACTGTAGGCTAAAATACAAAGATTATTGAAGAAAATATGAAAGAGTTTGAGATCAGGAACCAAACCTTGGAGATTCGGTGGCAAGCCTTGAAGAAAACTCTGATTCAGCCAGAAAGGCATGCAGTGAGGTTGTCTGCAAGGATAGAATAATTAGAACTCCATGCTGGACACAGGAAGTGAAAAAGGCAGTAAAGGAAAAGAAGAAAGCCTATCAAAAGTTTCTGGCAAATAAGTCAGCTGGTACTCTTAGAGAATACAGAGACAAAAGTAAGAAAGCTAAACAAGTCATGGGAGGACTTTGGCAAGAACATAGAAAATAAATATGAAGAAGTGGCAAAATATTCTGGAAGTTGTTGAAGAAACTTAGAAATGGAGGAAAGAGCGCAGTAAAAGGAGTTACAGATGATAAAGGTGACATGAAAATTGGAGAAAAAGATATCCTTGAAGTATGGAGTAATTACTTAGAAAAATTGTTAAATGAAACAAGCAGTGATAGCATAGTGGTAAAGAACATTCAACAGGCATACAGTCAGGAATACATATATGAAGTAGAAAGTGCTATCAAAGGCTTGAAATGTGGAAAGGCAGCAGGAGCAGACGATATTCGACCAGAAATGCTGAAGTATGGTGGTATAAAAGTCTTACAGTGCCTGCACTGCATAGTTTAGAAGGCCTGGTCAGAGGGATGAATTCCGGATGATTGGAGTAGAGCTCTCATAGTACCCATATATAAAAAGGGAAATAAAACTGAATGTGAGAATTACAGAGGTATTTCCCTACTGAGTGTTCCTGGCAAGATTTATGCGAGTATACTTGAGAAACGGTTGAGAAGAATTGTGGAAGAAAAGCTTGGTGAAGAACAAGCTGGATTCAGGCCAAATAGAGGCTGTGAGGATCAGATCTTCACTTTATGACAAATAGTTGAGAAAGCATGGGAATATAACAAAGATCTATATTTAAGTTTTGTCGATCTGGAAGAGGCATATGACATGGTGCCAAGAGAGAAGCTATTCAATACGCTAGTTATATGGTGTCAATGGGGCATTATATCAAGCAATACTTAGTCTTTATTTGGGTTGTAAGTCAGCAGTTAGGATTGAAGGACATACAGGAAGATGGTTTAATGTTAAATCTGGTGTGAGACAAGGATGTACATTATCCCCTCTGTTATTCATTATCTATATGGATCACATTATGAAGGAAAGTGGTATTAAACCTGATATCAAAATTGGAGATGTTAATGTCAGCTCTTTGCTTTATGCGGCTGATGTTATACTTCTAAATAAATCTGCTACAAGTCTGCAATGTTCCCCGACTAAATTGAATAAATGTTGTAATAGATATGGTATGAAGGTCAGAAATAAAAATAGGTAGAATCGTTGAAAATGTCAACTGCGTTGTGAACGGAGAACCTGTGGAACAAGTTAAACATTTCAGCTACCTAGGCATGATTTTTAGTGAGGATGGTAAATTAAATATGGAAATAGACAACAGAATCAACAAAGCTGGTATGGTAGGAAGTTAAATGAATAAACTCATATGGAATAAGAGAGAAATTCGCCCGAACACTAAATTAGCTGTATACAAGACAGTGTTCAAACCAGTTTTAACTTATGGATCTAAAAGCTGGGTCAGAAGTATAACACTTGACGAAAGTGTTTTACTTCAAAGACTAGAGACTGCAGATATGAGAGTCCTCAGAAAGATTGGAAGCGTGAAAAGATGGCATCAATAGCAATATCATATTAAAAACGAGGATATTAGGAAAGAACTTGACATTGTCAGCATCCAGGAATGCGTTAGCAAAGCTAATCTCAGGTGGTATGGTCACTTAAACAGAATGGGCGAGGAAAGATTAGCAAAACAAGTGTTCTCTGCCAGGTTGGCAGCCAAAAGACCCAGAGGAAGACCAAGATATAGGTGGATTGATACGGTACAGAGTGCCTTAGATGAGAGAAATATAAGATCTGATAATGTTGGAGTCTTGACAAGTAACAGACTGATTTGGAGGAAAATTGTAGATAGGAAGTTAGTAATGATGTAAATGGCAGGAATTTGATGATGATGAAATCCAAATACTTGTCATTTTGTTACAAAAATTATCCATATTGGAATGAGGATTTTTATTTGCCATTCTATTCAAAATTTTAACCCAATATTCAATGCAAAGGTTTACAAAAAAGTTTGCCCGATTGGGAAAAACAAAAAAAAAATCATCTTAAGTTACTTAAAAAAACATTCCGGCTTATACTAGGGCACATTTCATCAGCAAAATCATCATTAACAGGGCAGCTGTAGCCTGACTTTGAAAGAAATTAACATAGGAAACTTCCTGGCTGTGCTAATGGCAGACATGCCTTCTGGTCATTCACAAAAGCTGTCGGGTGCAACTTCTGTCCAACTGTGCTTCCACCTCTCTCATGCAGATGTCAGTATTGTAACATCACCTAAAGTTAAAACTGACCTTTTGTCATAATTTTTCTTACCAGCTCCTGCACAGAAAGGTGTTGATTTGCCTGTGCAGGCAAATCAACACCTTTCTTATCTGGAGTGCTGCACTGCATGGATACAATGGCTATCTTCCCGAAAGACAGAAGCATCTTGAATAACCAATACCAATAAGGCTTATTGTCCTGATAAAGCTTCTGCCTGGTATCTTAAATTGGGCCTGGCTCCCACTGAAGAGACCTCAATAAAGGTTGAAACTAAACTGGGTAGTGGCCCTTCCCTTAATACATAACATTAGACATATCCGCAAGGAGATGTGTTTTGCATTATAGGAGATACTGAGACAGGAGTGTCGGTAGCTTGCTCCACCTTTGCAACGAGTTGCCCTCGTGTTGTACCACCTTACCCCAGTCCTGAAGATACTTTCAGGTGCAAACTTTGTTTGCTCACACTTGTATAAAGGATTAAACTAAATTTATTATACTCTAACCATGTGAAAAATAAACTTTCAACATAAATACAGGGTGTCTCAAAAAAATGTATACACACTTTGAATGATCATAAAGTTGGTATTTATTATAAGAAAGTTAACTTTCACATTGTAAAGTACACCACATAAATGTACTTTTCATCCCTCAACGTCTGTATTCAAACTGATGACCGTTCTGGTCCAGGGACTGCTGATAACATGCAGCAATGGAATTGCAAACACTGAGCATCATTTCGTCTTGTAGCTGGGTGCATTCTCTTTCGATTGCTGCTTTCAAGTCGTCGACTGTTGCCAGTTTTGAAGTGTAAACTTTATCCTTGATAAATTCCCATAAGAAGAAGTCAATTGGCATGAGGTCTGGTGAACGCGGGGGGGGGGTTATTCTACAGAACTTCTTCCAATCCATCTGGTCTCATCAAGATAGGCCCTCACATCTCGATGGTAGTGTGAGGGTGCCCCATCTTGTTGAAAATAAAAGTCCTCATCCTCAAAGTCCTCTTGAATATGTGGCATGACAGCTTCATGCAGCAAGCTCAAGTAATTGGCACCAGTTACAGTATCATCGAAATGGTCCAATTAAACAGTGTGCTGATAAGTCGCACCACACCATCACTCCTAGTAAATTTACATGATGTTCCTCCATAACATCAAGCAGATTCTCAGGTGCCCAGTAAGCGCAATTGTTCCAGTTAATTGAATCATTTAATTTAAATGTGGTCTCATCACTCCACACAATTCATCTTGGAAATTGTGCGTCCTCTTCACATTTTTCCAAGTACCACTCACAAAACTGCATTCTCCTATCTGGATCATCTTCATTGAGAGCGTGTACTCCTCTTGGAATGTAACTTTTCGAATGACTGCCCTTCAACATGCGATGGACACTTGATTTTGATATTGCTATCTCACGAGACGCTTGTTGCCCAGATTTTCTTGAACTTTGACGATATTTTTGAATCAACCTTTCTTCTGTTGCAGGCTTCGTAGCTGTTTGTGGTCTTTCCTGAACGTTGCTTACGGACATTTTGAACAGTTCCATCTTCTTCAAATTTATCTTTAATTCAAGTGATGGTAAATCTTGTAGGTGGATCTCGTTGAAATTCTCTTCTAAACTGTCTTTGCACTTCCACTACGTTTTCATACTTCCAGTAGCATTTTAGGATAAATTTTATTTTCTCAAAGCTTAGTCTGGTTTCAGCCATTATTTCAAATCCGTTAAACCTGCAACATAACGAAAATTAAGTGAGTTATCAGCTGTTGAAGTGTGTATACATTTGTTTTGAGACACCCTGCATATCTGGGTTTGTGAACCTAAACCTTCTCTAAAAATTGATAGTTTTAAAAGAAAGCAATTCAGTTGATTGATGACCCCCTCTCTCACACACCGAGATCCTTCATGGTCCTCCTTGCTATCCCGCAATGTGTCTTCAGACTCCATGGAGGTGCCCGTATAACAATAATGATAATAATAACACATAATGGTAATGTTTTGTTTCAGTTTAGTCTTTGTTATTCATTTGCCTGTTCATTTTAATGTTTTTTTTTTCTTTACATTGTGCAGCACCATATTTCCCCTATCAGTGACTTTTCGAACAAAATTTTTTTTTCATGGAATCCTTCTTCTTATGTCTTGATTAATCTCTCTACCAAATTTGGTGACAATTCCTAAGGCCGGTGCTAGGCTGGATGTCGTCCGCCTGCAAAGCTGAAATGGACGGCATGTAAGAATGTACATTTGCCGGCAAAGGTTGGTCGATTGGTAGAGCCTCTGCTACTAATGGCTCAGTTAAGTAAGTTTGAGCACAGTTAGTAGTTGAAAGGGGGAGGGCAATCATTCGATGCTGTTGGCATACTCTCCCTGAGTCTTTGGACTCCTTGGAGGTGTCAAATAATAATAATAATGTACATGTAAGAATTTACAATTTTTTGTAAATTCTTACATGTAACTTTTTCTAACTGTAAATTTGCAGCAATTATATTGACTTACCTGATTATTATTACTTAATTCATTTACAAAAATTTAAAGAAAGAATGAAACTTTATACTAACACTTAGAAACGGCAGCCACTTTGTAGTGGCACCTGCCTGCAATGCAGGCCCGCTTCCGCCGACCCTGTATATATATATATATATATATATATATATATATTCACTCCTAGTTAGTTCCCCCCCCCCCCTTCTTTCTTTAAATACACTTTCTTGCTGATTACTGAGATAACTTCCTCCCAGAAGAAGCCCAATGTTAAACAATGGAAAATGAAACGCAGGCAAAAACAAAACAAAACAAAACAAAACAAAAAAAAAAAAAACATTTTCAATCAGAGATAAAGATGAAAAGCATCTTTATAAAGGATCCATTAAAAGTGAGTTTGGTGTCTCATACAGAGGTCATATAGTATTTCATTCCTTGAATTTTGGAATCTTGTATTTTTTTTAACTTGACCATATGCAATCTATAGATAAATTATATTTCTACAGGCAGCTTTGTATTTCTAAACCAGAGCATGGTATACCTAGCTCCGAAGTCAGGGATACCTGGGCAATCAGAGCATGAAAATAATTGAAGTAAAAACACACCAGATATATGAGGATTGCATACTACTACTTCTCTGCCTATATATAGTAAAGAAACAACTCATTACTTATAAGAATTTATAACATACAATGTAGTAATAACTAATAATATGCAATGTAATAAAATCCATCAAAAAGTTAGAGAATGTCGAACTCCTAATAGAGTGGCTCCATTTGTGATTTTGTTTTTTAATATGAAGAGTGTGTATCCGTAAGGCAATGAAGAAAACACATTGATGAACATACAAAAAGAGGAAAAACAGAAATAACCTTCAAACTTAAAGTTTGAATTAAATGCTAGGACAATTTACATTCTTGATTTATGCAGATTAACAGCACGTGTTAAAGAAACAACTAACTTTTAATTAATTATTTGAGGAATATACATTCTAAACTTACTCCATGTATGTTAAGAAAGTTAAGTTCCACAGGAAAATGAATTCCTCTGATGGCAACACTTACTGAAGTTTAAAACATAAGATGAAAATGCAAGTTGCTTTGCATTTAAGGTAATCTTCAGTCAGTTTGTTGAAGAAAAAACAAAAAAATCCATCATTGTTGCTGATGTTTAACTTTGCTAGTTCACTGATAATGATCTTTTAGTTTCAGAACAAAACATTTGCATTAATAAAGTATTATTAAATGTCTTGGGTCCGTGATTCCTGAAATCGATGGCCGATGTTAAAACATCATCTTGCCTACTGGAGGCTTCGAACAGCTTGAAATATCAAAAACTATGTTAGGATATACTGCTCTCTAAAGAAGAGGATAAGATTCCAACTTTTTTGAAAGTATAATCATTAAGAAAAGTACACCTACCTATTTTGACTGTAGATAACTGGAGAATTAAATAGTATGTTACACTTAACTGTTGTAATAAAGTTCACAAAATGATAATTTAAAAATTTATTACTTATTTTGATCCATAAGTCTAATCTGATTCCTGGTCTGTAATTAAGTGTTTAAGTGTAAAGAAGACTGCAGTCCTATGTGGATTTTTATTTATTTTCTCAGTTATATGCTAATTCAGATAGATACCTTTTAATGTAAGACATATAAAAGCGATAAGTTATGTAGCCTTTTGGATTAGTGGACACTAGCTGTGAGTTGGCAAATAGTTTTGGAGGTGCTGGTATGCTGTCAAAATCTGAAAATTTCAGGCAACAGTTTGTTAATATTTGTTTGATAAGTATTACTTCTGCTGTTTCTTTTACTTTTCTCTCAAATCATGATTTGATTTTATGTAGCTTTTGGGTACTCCTTCAATTAATTCTATGGCCTGCTTGTAAAGACCAGAGAGGACTGATAATGCTCTCCCAGAGAGTCCAAGGACTCACAGCAGGATGACCCATTTAGACACTCATACTTTAAATGCTTAACACATCTTTCTTTAAACACATTTATTTACCGAACATGCACTCATGACCTCTAATCCAATCCATACACTTACAACTGCCACAGAAGAATCCAGATATCACATGCTTCCTAACCATATCCTCCCTTTTCATCTTTATCTGAGGGATGAGTCCAAGTTTTATCTCCATGAACCATAAACTGCTAAATCTTATTTGTGTGTATACTCTAAGATTCCCTCATAATCTGTATATTTCTATGACATCTCCTCTCCATCTAGTCTTCAAACTTCGAAGGTCACATTCCCACAATAGTGCAATTCTATAGATTAGTTATCATCTTGGTTACTTGTTAATGGCTCTTTTCAACTAACTTCCCATTTTCTTGGAATCCAGGTGACCCTATCTACATATAGTAATTCAGGTGTGACCATATCAGAGCCTTGTAAAGTAGGAAAATATCCTTTTCTAACAAGTGAGTGTTTTCATAGCAGCAGTTATCCAATCAGATGATTTAATTGTCTCAGCAATGTGGTCAGCATTAAACTTTAACTCAGTGTCCTTAATAATCTAAGTAATAGTTTCTGTGACTATGAGCAGCACATTTCTATTCATATAATACTCTCCCATACCCTCTCTCCTTGGCCTTTTCATCATCAAGTAACTGGATATCATCTTCAAGAGACACCCCTCAGAATCAGCAATATATAAGTTAAACAACAATAGTTCAAGTTCAGAATCCTGTGGTATACTACTGGTCACCTATCCTCTCTTAGACTCGGTGCCTCCATACATTACATTCTGATACCTGTCACAGTTAGCCACTCTCATACTGATGTCAAGTTTTTTTTTTTACAAACCTATTCTTCTGAGTTTGTATAACAGCTTTCAATGTAGTATCCTATCAAATGCTTTAAAAAATCTAAAAGTATCAATTTTTCTTATCTATCTCTGCTGTATTTATTATAGAAAGCAGATTGCTAAAGCTAGATCAACCATGGTAGGTCTAGCTTTAGCAGTCTGCTAACATTATGGTTCACTACAGTTACATGGTCTGCTGAAAATATGGTTATTATAGGTCTAAAGCCAGACCTTACAAAACCAGGTTGTACTCTACAGAGGATCCTAGCACTGTCTACCCACCTTTGGATGCAATTCCTAACTAAACTTTCCAATACTTGATGACCACACCAGAGATACTAATTGGTCTGCAACACTATGAATGAGCAATTCTATTTATAACTTCTGATGCATGGCTGACTGAGAAGTATAACTTCTCAGTCAGCCATGCATTTGAATTGTTTATGATTAAGTTATACTTCTTAGTCAGCCATGAAGAAACAATTTAAAATGATTGAATGGATTAAGCTTCCAATTCAATAACAAGATGGATTTCAAACAGACCACAATCACGATCAAAAAAATTAGAAAAAAATTTTTTTTTTCCCGAATTTGAATTATTTATGATTAAATGCGGGGTGCTTAAGGGTCAAAGCTGTATAACTGAGAGGAGACCTCCACATAGCCTTTAAAGGAATGCGGAGAACCGACCAGGGCTTCTGACCTAATGTCCAATCCTCACCTTCTCGTGGTGCACCCTGTTGGGTATCTACTTTGATACTGAACGAACGAGGATGGGCTGGCAATTTGGGATTTAGCCGACCAAATTGTATTCTTATTGGTTAAACCAAAATAAAAAAAATGATGGTACAACATGACAAAATTTCATGCCGGCTGGGGCGTCGCCCGGTTAAACAAGGCCCCCGTTGTTTTCGCCAGGGAACCAGGGCGAACAGCGAAAAGTCAGCTACTGGAACAAATCTGAAAACAAACCCCAACTCAACATCACCAGAGTTAAAGATCGGTACTATCAACGTAAGAAGCCTGAATGGCAAAGAAATGGAGCTAGCTGAGGAATTAGATAAGTACCAGATCGACATAATAGGGGTGACTGAAACAAAAAAGACCAAAACTGGTGAGATCTTTCTGAGCAATAAATACAAAATGTTATATTCAGGCAATAACAATCAAGGAAAAGAAGGAGTAGCCATAGTATTCAACACAAAATACGAGGCTAATCTTCTTGAATGGCAGTCAGTCTCAAGTAGAGTAATGTGGGCAAATATGAGAATGGGGAACTGGACAATGAGACTTATTTGTGCCTATGGTCCCACAGAAGGTTCTACTAAGGTAGAAGTGGAGGAATTTTTTGAGGCTTTAGAAAAAGCAACTGACACAATGAAAAAGGAAAAGTTGGTCCTTGTTGGGGATCTAAATAGTAGAGTAGGAAATGATTGTGAGACATACAAAAATATTTTGGGAAAATTTGGAGAAAAGAGCAAAGCTAATAATAATGGCAAATATCTGTTGGATTTCTGCTCAGGACATGGACTGGTTATTACTAACACCATGTTCCAACATAAAAATGTGCACAAATTCACATGGAGAGAAGAGGCTAGGAATAAGAAAAGTCTCATTGACTATGTTATTGTTGATAGTGATGTTTTCTCCCTGGTGCAGGACACCAGAGTGTACAGAGGATTTGAAATTGGAAGTGATCACTATTTAGTCTTGAGCAGGATAAAATTGAATTTCATATTGAAAAGAATAACATGTAAGAAAGTTTTAAAGCGAATAAAAGTTGAGCAGCTCTCAGATGTAAACTGTAGACTAAAATACAGAAATATTATTGAAAAGAAAATGAAAGAGTTTGAGAACAGGAATCAAACCTTGGAGATTCAGTGGCAAACTCTGAAGGAAACATTGATTGATTCTGCCAGAGAGGCATGTGGTGAGGTTGTGTGCAAAGATAAAAAAATCAGAACTCCCTGGTGGACACAGGAAGTTAAAGAGGCAGTGAAGGAAAAGAAGAAAGCATATCAAAAGTTCCTGGCAAATAAGTCAGCTTTTACTCTTACGGAATACAGAGACAAATGTAAGAAAGCTAAACAGTGTGTAAAACTAGCTAAACAAAAGTCATGGGAGGACTTTGGCAAGAATATAGAAAATAAATATCAAGAAGGTGGCAAAATATTCTGGAGGTTGTTGAAGAAGCTTAGGAATGGAGGAAAGAGTGCTGTAAAAGGAATTAGAGATGATAAAGGTGAAATGAAAACAGGAGAAAAAGATATCATTGAAGTATGGAGTAATTACTTTGAAAAACTGCTAAATGAAACAAGCAGTGATGACAGCACAGTGATAAAAAACACTGACCAGGCATGCAGTCAGGAATACATATCCATACTTGAAGTAGAAAAAGCCATCAAAGGCTTGAAATGTGGAAAGGCAGCAGGAGTAGATGATATTCGACCAGAAATGCTGAAGTATGGTGGTATAAGAGTCTTACAGTGGCTGCACTGCATAGTTCAGAAAGCCTGGACAGAGGGACGAATTCCCGATGATTGGAGTAGAGCTCTCATAGTACCCATATATAAAAAGGGAAATAAAACTGAATGTGAGAATTACAGAGGTATTTCCCTACTGAGTGTTCCTGGCAAGATCTATGCAAGTATACTTGAGAAACGGTTGAGAAGAATTGTGGAAGAAAAGCTTGGTGAAGAACAAGCTGGATTCAGGCCAAATAGAGGCTGTCAGGATCAGATCTTCACTTTACGACAAATAGTCGAGAAAGCATGGGAATATAACAAAGATCTGTATTTAAGTTTTGTCGATTTGGAAAAGGCATATGACAAGGTGCCAAGAGAGAAGCTATTCAATACGCTGCAGTTATATGGTGTCAATGGGGCATTATATCAAGCAATACTTAGTCTTTATTTGAGTTGTGAGTCAGCAGTTAGAATTGAAGGAAGTACAGGAAGATGGTTTAATGTTAAATCTGGTGTGAGACAAGGATGTACATTATCCCCTCTGTTATTCATTATCTATATGGATCACATTATGAAGGAATGTGGTATTAAACCTGATATCAAAATTGGAGATGTTAATGTCAGCTCTTTGCTTTATGCGGATGATGTTATACTTCTAAATAAATCCGCTACAAGTCTGCAAGAGTCTTTGACTAAATTGAATAGCTGTTGTAATAGATATGGTATGAAGGTCAGCAATAAAAAGACAAAGACAATGAAAATAGGCAGAATCATTGAAAATGTCAACTGTGTTGTGAATGGAGAACCTGTGGAACAAGTAAAACATTTCAGCTACTTAGGCACAATTTTTACTGAAGATGGTAAACTAAATATAGAAATAGACAACAGAATCAGCAAAGCTGGTATCGTGGGAAGTCAATTGAATAAATTCATATGGAATAAGAAAGAAATTAGTCGGAACACTAAATTAGCTGTATACAAGACAGTGTTCAAACCAATTTTAACTTATGGATCTGAGAGCTGGGTCAGAAGTAAAACACTTGACCAAAGACTAGAGACCGCAGATATGAGAGTCCTGAGAAAGATTAGAGGCGTGAACAGATGGCATCAATGGCAATATCATATTAAAAATGAGGATATTAGGAAAGAACTTGACATTGTCAGCATCCAGGAATGTGTTAGCAGAGCTAATCTCAGATGGTATGGTCACTTAAATAGAATGGGAGAGGAAAGATTAGCAAAACAAGTGTTCTCTGCCAGGTTGGCAGGAAAACGACCCAGAGGAAGACCAAGATATAGTTGGATTGATACGGTACAAAGTGCCTTAGACGATAGAAATATAAGATCTGATAATGTTGGAGTCTTGACAAGTAACAGACTGATTTGGAGGAAAATTGTAGATAGGAAGTTAGTAATGATGTAATTTTTTCATGTAGTACTGTCATATCCTGTACACCCCTTGAGGGTACATGGCAGGAATTTGATGATGATGATGATGATGATTAAATGCACATAAAGATAGGTTTTTACTGATTAGATTTTTTTTAAAACAATAAAACTGTGCATATACTTCCTCCTCTTTTTTTTTCTGCATATATGCCTCTGTAGCATTGAATAGCATTTTCAGGTCTGTCACATTTTAATGGTTCGCTCAACACTGGAATCCCAATTCATAATTATGTTGGAGGTATTTTCTACCACCGGAAACACTTTCTCTTACTTATCTACTGAAAATTTTTTTGGAGGCACTGTTATTTGCATCTAATTTTTCTTCCTCTTCTTCATATGCACATTGCTATTCTATTTCAAAAAGAATTTTATCATCAAGATTTATCTGAATGTGTGTTAAAGCATTGATGAACATTGGCAGAATCCGAAGTTTCAAATCCTAGATCTTTTCCAATCTTCACAACATCTTTTGCAACTGTGAATCTGACTTAATAAAAGCCAGTGAAATCATTTGCATAAAACAAAAACATGCTGCAACACAGATCAGGAGTAAAACAAAAACATGCTGCAACACAGATCTCATACTGCTGGCTATTGACTGATTAATGCACTGATTCTGTATTTCTGATGTTATAATTTTTCCAAAATTGTGCCAAAGATGGGTCTTAAAACACCGGTCTTAAATGCTGTGATGACGTCTTGACTCTCTGGCTTCAATAATAATGTGTTTGGTGGCAGAAAATGTATTTTGATGTTGTTGCATTGTCTAATAGCAAAAAATTTTTTAATTTAAAATTGTTTTACAGTAATGCCTTGAAAAGTAGAAAATAGCTTATATTTGTGCACATACTCTTTTTTCAAAGAGTATAAGTACCAATTTCAACCACACAGAATTTTTGTTCATCTTTATAACAACCTTCTTCTATAATTTTCTTAAATTCACTGGGAAATCACGCAGCAGTATCCTTGTCTGCATTTGTACCTTCACCTCCAATTTGAACATTATGAAGTTCAGAATGCCTTTTAAAGTGAAAGATTCAATCATGACTTGCTGCAAATGTTTTTCATTATTTCCCCTCCTTTCACTTCCATTTTTTTCCTCCTTTTTTCGTTTAGTATATTATAAAGACTCATGCTTTTGTTGAATGGTCATTTGATTTAACCACATTATGGATCAAATATTCATCCTCAAACGCTTCGTATCCATCATATATTTCAATGTAATATCAATGATATTACAATTTTAATATGCACTTCGCATCCATGATAACCTTGACGTCTTGGCCGGTAGCGTAGTTAATGGGATTTTTCTCTGATTACAATTCATATTGTTAAAAGACTGCTTTGGCTTGTACGCTCATTTGATTTAATCGGATTCCGTAGATAGTTATCGGTATTTAGACCACATATACGAGAGTGGTCTGAAAAGTTCTCGGCCTCGACTATAGATGGAAACATATCGGCAAGATTTTTTTTTTTTTTCTAAGTTGGTACATCTGTCATAAGCAGCCATGTAAAATTCATTCTATCAAGTAGTTTGCATTATACAGCTGTCTGAAGCAAAAGCGTTGTCTGTATTCCTTGAAATGGATAAAACTGAGTATCATGCAGTTACAAAATTCTTTGTAAAAGATGGTTTAATGGCATAAGAAATTTGTTCGAAGTTCATAAAAGTTTACGGGAAATCTTCTCCTACGCTTTCAACAATTAAGAAATGGGCTGCTGAGTTTAAATGTGACCGTACCAGCCTTTAAGATGATCCATGTGAAGGACGTCCAAAAAGTATAACACCACCAGAAATCATTGATCAAGTGCCATTGTCTTTGATAATATTATTATTGTTCCGGGAAACTCCAAGGAGTCGACAGACTCATCGAGGGAGGCCCTAGCATCATGTCAAGAACAACTATTCAACATTCGCACAGTATCTATCATACCTTGCCTTGAACTCATTCACGGTCGTAGCACCCACAACAGACTCTGGAAGCTTATTCCACTCATTTATCACTCTCCAAGTAAAGAATCTAGCTCTAACACCCTTGTCAACCACGCTCTTGCCCAGCTTCCATGCATGGCCCCTAGTCCTCCCACCACCAGTCATATTTTCAAAAATATCTTCTGGATCAATCTTATAAAAACCCTTCAGTAATTTGAATGTCTCAATCATATCACCCCTCCTTCGCCTATCATCCAATTTCTGCAACCCACAAATCTTCAACCTATTCTCATAAGGTTCATTCCACAGACCTGCTATCATCTTGGTCACTCGTCTCTGGACCCTCTCCACTTCCTCCCCATCACGAAGAAACCCTGGTGCCCATAACTGGGCACAGAAGTCCAGATGGGGTCTTATCAAGGCTCGATACAGAGGAACAACAACTTGCTCGTCTCTGCATGTTAAAGTATTTTTCAGAAGCCAAGTGATTTGGTGAGCTGTTTTAGTTACTTTTGCAATGTGCCCCCTAAACTTCAACTCCCTATCCACCAACACTCCCAAATCCCTGGCCTCATCAATCTCCTGGAGTATGGTTCCACCAATGCGATATACTGCTGCTATTCTTTTCACCCCAAAGTGCATAACCTTACACTTTGCCACATTAAATTGACATCCATTTTTCCTAGCCCAGTCCTCCAAACTATCCAAATCATCCTGTAAAATTTTGACACCCTGTGCACTCACAATTGCTCTACCCAACTTTGCATCATCAGCAAACAAGTGAACACTTCCTCTCAGATCCTTTCCAATATCATTGATGAACAAATTGAAAAGCAGTGGTCCAAGAACAGAGCCCTGTGGCACTCCACTAGTCACAAGACGTCTTTTAGACTCCACTCCTGAATAAACCACTCTTTGATATCTCTCCTTCAACCACCCTCCTATCCATCTCACCAACCCTATATCTATACCCATCTGCTCCAGTTTACTGATTAGGGTTCCATGTGGTATCCTATCAAAGGCCTTGGCAAGGTCCAGTAGTATCACTGTAAAACCATTACCCCTATCCAGTTCAGCCGTCACTGTGTTATAAAACGTGAGCAAGTTACTGAGGCATGATCTATCCTTCACAAAACCATGTTGTCCCCCATACATATCCCATTTTCATCTATCCAATGTATTCTTTTCTTGACTAATTTCTCTAAGACCTTGACAATGATTCCTGATATGCTAATCGGTCGGTAATTTACAACAGCAGTCTTGGAACCACCTTTATGCAGTGGAACTATTTTCCCCTCTTTCCACCCGCTCGGGACTAACCTAGACCCGAGACTCAAATTAAACAAAATGGTCAAGGGTACTGACAATTCTTTAGCTGCTTCTCGTACAACACGAGCTGGTATACCATCCAATCCCACAGATGTATTGACATTGAGGTTATGCAATAGACTACTCACCTCCACTTCATTAACCACAATTCCTGTATAATCTACTGGTTTATTCGTTTCTGCAATGTCACCACCTGGATGATATACTCTTGCAAAGTGCTCACTCAGTAACTCAACTATCTCAACTGATTCAGTTACCTCCCTACCATCGGCATTCTTTAAAATCAATCTGCCATGTACATTTTTCCTTTTACTTGCTACATATCTAAAAAACTGTTTAGGATTCTCTTTAGCCTGCATGGCCAATGTTCTTTCGTAATCCTTTTTTGCTTTTCTTACCACACTCGTCACCCTTCTGGCCTGTGCTTTATACCATTCATGTGCCTGCCGGTCACCCTTCTCCTTAAATTCCCTCCATAGTTGTTTCTTTTTTTGCAGCTCAAGCTTAATGGTGTTATTCATCCATTTAACCCCTACTTGATTTATTATTCGGATTCTAGGTATACAGTCAGCCATTGCTTCATGCTAGCACTTCTTAACTACCTCCCATGCACTATCAACTTCTAGTCCTTGCAGTTGTACATGCCATGGCACTGAACCAATCAAACTCCTAAGCTTGTCATACTTTCCAGCCCGATAATTCCACATGTACCCTGTCTTAATTGAAAATTCTACACCTTTAGCCACCTCCCAAGTTAAGACCCTATGATCACTCTCGCCGATTGGTGGCAATGTGGTCATATTTGTTACAGCCAAATCCTCAGATGTAATTACTAGGTCAAGCACTCTCTGACCCCTAGTATTTTCCATTACATGCTGTCGCAGATAGTTATCCCTTAATAACCGCATAAAATCCAGTTCCTTCCTTCAGTGTGTCCTCTCCTCACTCCAATCAATGCGACCATAGTTGAAATCTCCCATAATAATCACCCTCCTTCCACCCATTTCTTCTATTTGCTTGTGCATACTGTCACCACCATCTTTTCCATCACCTGGTCTATAGCAGCACCCAATTGTATATTTAGTTCTGCTAGCCACAATCTCACACCAAATGGCCTCAAATGTGCTCTTTTCTCTATCCTGCAATTCAACTTCTATTCTCCTTGGCTGGCGCTCATCAGCTATCATCAACAATACTCCTCCCCCCATTTTATTCTCTCTGTCATTCCTGAACACACTATACCCATCACATTCAATCCCACTAGTTATATCATCTACAGTCAGCCATGTTTCACTAATACCTATAACCTGTGGTCTGGAAGTGCCAACCATGGCCAAAAACTCTTCCTTCTTGTTCCTAATACTCCTAGTATTAGTGTACATGAATTTAAGACCCCCATTAGCCCCAACCCTACCTTGATGCCTTATATTAACTATCCCACTCAGATTTGTTGTCCTTATTTGCTCTGGCATATTATATTCATTCTTACATTCAACTGCCTCCATAAGGACTGTATATCTACTCCCCCCCCTTAACAAATCTAGTTTCCCTGAATTTGCACATCCACTACATTCAGCAACACTTTCTCAAGTCTTCTTACACTTCTTACAATATATAAATTAGTTCCTTTTTTTAAAGCTTTAGTAGAAATGGATCTGCAAAATTTTAAATACTATCATCATTTCCTAACATATGAGGATGGTCTGAAAAGTTCTTGGCCATAGATGGCAACACTATCGGCAAGTTTTTTTTTTTTCTAAGTTGGTACATTTGTCATCAGCATCCATGTGAAATTGCAAGTCATTCTATCAAGTAGTTTGTTTTATATAGCTGTCTGAAGCAAAAGTGATGTCTGTATCCCTTGAAATGGATAAAATTGAGTATCATAGAGTTATAAAATTCTTTGTAAGAGAAGGTTTAATGGCAAAAGAAATTCATTCAAAGTTCATAAAAGTTTATGGGCACTCTTCTCCTTCATTTGCGACAATGCCCACATTTAAACATAGCCATACCAGTCTTGAAGATGATCCACGTGAAAGACGTCCAAAAAGTAACACCACCAAAAATCTTTGATCAAGTACACGATATGGTATTGGATGACCGGTGAGTCAAAGTGCGTGAAATTGCTGAGACCGTAGGCATTTCAAAAGAACATGTAGGATATATTTCGCATGAAGAATTACAAATGAAATAGCTTTGCACAAGATGAGTGCCGCACTTGCTCAAAGCAGATCAAAATGCACTTGCATGAAAATCTCTGAACAGTACTTGCAGCGTTTTAACAAAAATTAAACTGGTTTTGTGTGGCAATTTATTACTATGGATGAGGCTTGGATTCACTATTACACACTAGAATCCAAACAGCAGTCAAAACAGTGGGACAGAAGCTGGTTGTTCAGCGCAAAGAAGACAAAGCAGAGGTCATGGCATCGGTGTTTTGGGATGCTAAAGATAATTTGTTTATTAATTATCTTGAAAAGAGAAAAACAACAACCAGGGAATATTATTCCAGTCTTTTAACCAGACTAGACGAAAAATTTCATGAGAAAAGACTCAGTGTGCAGAAGAACAAAATTGTCTTTCATCAGGACAGTATACCTGCCCACAACTGTGTTTTGGCAATGGGAAAATTAAGGGATCTGCACTATGAATTGTTGGAACATACACCCCATTCCCCAGATTTGGCTCCTCTGACTTCTATGTCTTCCCAAAACTAAAACTCTTCCTTGCTGATCGGCATTTTTCTTCGAATCAAGAGATGATTGCAGCTGTAGAGGGGTATTTTGCAGATCTTACTGAGAACCACTACAGGGATGGGATAATGGCGCTGGAGCATCGCTGGAATAAATGTATTAGTCGTAAGGGAGATTATGCTGAAAAATAAAAATAAATTTGAAATTATAAATTTGTTTTTTCATTGTTAGGCCGAGAATTTCAGACCACCCTAGTATTAATATAAAGAGTTTATTAAAAAATAAATGAGATTTGAAGAGTGAAATCACGCTGCCATATATCAAAAATGTCACGACAAAGTGGCTATGTTGCTCCACAAGCACAACATAAAACTGGCTTTTCTACTTCTACAAAAAATATCAAGATTCCTACATCCATCAAAACCATCATATCACTCCATGAAAAAACCAGGCGTCTACGAGATTCATTGCTGTTGTGGCATTTGTTATGTAGGCCAGAGAGGAAAGTCGGGAGAGATCCGTATGTCTGAACACGTAAAAGAATTCGAAAACTGAAGGGAGCACAAATCAGGTTTAGCATTCCACACAGCCACTACTGGCCATCAAGTACTCTGGCAACAGACAAACATGTCACATATATAATAAATGTTTCACAAGAAAATTTAAAGAAGCTGCACAAATGCCTAGTATTCCTACAAGCGCAATAAATAAATCAAGGCTTGATTTTACATCAAGTGTGGTCTGCCTTCATAAAAAATTTAACTGTCACGGACCTAGGATATAGCACACGTGAACCACAGAACGTGACAACTAGCAATGTTCCAACATGCATATAGTGACAAATATATCATTTGTATTCTAGTTTCTCCATTATTTAACAGTTATTAAAAACACTTAATGTGTAATTAATTGTCAATAAGCTTTTGTTGTGTAAACCTTTTATGTACCATTACCCATAGATGATGTAAGTCTTATGATGCACAAAACTTGTTGGGTTTTTTAATTGTTTATTTTTAATAAACTCTTTATATTAATATGTGGTCTCAATACCGAAAACTACTTACAGAACTGCTTAATCACAGAAACCCATGTCTACATTAATGGAATTCTCTTCAGATTAGTCCTCAATTCATATTGTTAAAAGACATTACACATTAGAGTTTCTGTGTCTAGTAGTTATTTTGATCCTCCATGTTGATCCCCCTTCTTAACAATAGTTCGTACTGATGATTCATTCATTCCTTTGTCACATGCCATTTTAACAAATGATGCATCATTTTCATGACACTTTCTAAGTTTATTAACATTATTAACATCTAATCTACATGGAGTCAAAGGACTCATCTTACTGTGATGAGCCCTTTGTAGGCCCCATCATGGTTGTATGTGGAGGATGAGTCAAAGGACTTGTTCTCCATATACAACCTGCTGATACATGTCCAACAGCCAATCAAGTATCCAACTTGCTAGTCTGTTATCTAATCCCATCTGTTTCAGTTTAGCTACTAGCACGTAGTGTGGCCTTTGAAAAATCCAAGTACACCACTGTATATGCATCTCCTTTACTTACATACTTATCCTCCTCGTGCTTCATGGCACATAAGGCTGAGATCCATTTCTTGCAGATACCTCTATCTTGAGCAACCAGTTCAGCTTCTCTCCAACCAGCAGTCTTTTTCTGTCATTCTCTGCCAAGGCCATCCCCTTTTCTGTTACCCTTCTGGGATTCATGTTAAAGCCACTTTAGGAATCTTTCTGCAGTCCATTTTCAGTATGTGTCCAATCCATTTTCATGTCAGTTTTTTTTTTTGTTTCATTGATGACGCTTTTTTGCCAAATCAGCTTATATATGTCATCATTTGTTATATGTAGGGCCAAAATATTTTAATCTTTTACACAGACATTTGGTTCGAAAATTATTTAATTCAGTTTCCTGTTTTACGGTCAGCTTCCATGTCCTGATATCCATATAATAATAATATGGTCATAACGGTGTTATTGAAGATCTTTATTTTGGTTTTGTTATGGTATTTTGAAGTTTTCCATATATTATTTACTTTTCTGAAAGGAGTATTAGCTTTTGCCAGTCTTTGCATCAGTTCCACCTTTAGTATCTATATTTGCTTGCAAGCATGTAAAATTCTGAACTTCTTCTATAGCATGCTCATGCTGATTGATTTTAATCTCTTTGTGGCATTTGCTGTTCAGTTTAAGCACTTTTGTTTTAGTCATATTTATTTTGAGACCAACCATTTCAGCTGTTTTATACAAGTCTTCTGATTCTGTTTGTATATCACTGTATTTTGATGGTATCAAAACTATGTCATTGGCATAATCTAGATCTTCTAACTGTGACACAGGATTCCATTTAATTCCTCTTCTTGCATCTAACTTTTCTCATAATCTAATCTATGACTATATTAAACAATAACCTACAAGTTATACAACCCCGCCTTCTACCAGATCTTATTTCAAACCATTCTATGTTGTTTGCTATACAATACCACAACTTTTACTTCTCTTATACGTTTTTGATTATTCTCATATTTGTTGGAAATTTCATACTTTTAATAATTAACCATAACGTTTCTCTGTCAATAATGTCAAATGTTTTAACAAAAGCATATAAAATTTAGGTAGTATAATGGGCTTCTAAATACTATGCTTTGTTCATATTCATCTATTTCCTTAAAGTAAAAATGTGATGCACAGTACTCCTTATCTATAAATGAAATAACGAATGTCATAGAAAAAAAAATGAAAAATCCCACTATTCTAAAACCAGCTTATTCATGCCTTAATATCTTCTCTACTTCATTATTAATCCTATTTATCAATATTCTACAGAAAACGTTTGTAGGTAGTGTCAGAGTAAGCTAATTAGCCTCCAATTCTCACATCTAGTGAGATCACCTTTCTTAGGGATTATAATTATCATTGCTTCTTTCCACTGTTAAGGTATTTTTTCAGTCTCTAGCACACTGTTAAAGAACCCTTGCAGTTTATCAGCAGTAGTTTCTTTATCTTAAGCATTTCTATTGCTATATTATTATTGCATGAAGCCTTTCCACTTTTCATTTTTTCTATTACATTCATTATTTCATTTTTAGATATAGGTTCTGATGTTATATTTAAATTTATGCTTACAGGAGGTTTTTGCGTTATTGAACTTCTAATCATGTCAGTTATGTTGTTGCTATTTATATTTAGAATTTTTTTCTTTTAAGTTTACACGGTGATCCGAATACATTTTTGAAAATTATGGAGAATAATACCGTGTGAATAAAAACCTTAGTTTAATGTAACTAAAATCTACATTCGACATTTCGACCTTTATGTCAAAGTCATCTTCTGGAGCATACAACTATACACAGAAAACAAGCTACATTACAATTAAACTGGTTTGTTAAAGTTACTGACCAACCGCTACAACAATTGTTGGCCTGACCTCTAGTGGTAAAAAAAAAAAATTATACATCAACGCTAGAGTCCTATTATTAGTGTTACCTGTTGGTTGTAGAAATACATTGGGTGTGCAACAACAAGTCTATGCACATCTATCTATATACATATATTAACATCATGATTATAAATGTACATTCCAGCCAGTTGGTATGGAATATAATCCTATAAAACATCTTTGGAAACTCTTGATGTAACCATTTCTCTTATCTAACTCAACTGTTAATTACTTATAGGAAGTCAGTAAATCAGTAAGATTATCTCCTCATAAGCTGTACTGTTTGTTATAGAGCATCATATTCCAATTTACTCATTTCTAAATTAGTCTGAGCCAACTTCTCCAATACCTATAACACTGCCACTACAGGGATGCTGACTAATCTGTAATTTGCCACCTCTGTCATGGATTCTTCTTTATGCAATAGAACCATTTCATCCTATTTACACACTCTTGGGACTCTGCCCGTGCTATGACTTAAATAACCTGATCATAAGCATTCCCAATTTTTCTCACACATTTTCTTAAAAGTAAGCTTTTTTAAACTTTCATATGCAAGTGGATGGAAATGATAATAACAAAGCAGTGCCACATGTATGGAGAGGAACAGAAATTCCATCTAATCCCATTTAAAGATTTTGTAATACCCAAGCACTGTCCAATTCATCCCTTTGCTCTCAACAGCTACTCTCACTGCATTATCTCCACCTGAATGATATACTGAGTCAAAATGATCATTCAGTAATCCCATTATTTTTTCTTTCCTGCTAGTTTTTACACAATCATTTTCCCATTTCTTGTACTGATTACAGTTATCCTTTTATAATTATTCTTCCATCGAGCAGGTTAGCTAATTTCCTTTCATAATCTTATTTTGCCTTCCTTACTATGACTACTCTTGTAGTCTGTGCTTTGTTTTTAAGTGACTCCCACACATGAGGGTGTACCTACAATACATAGGTATGTGGGAGGACTAATTGTTTTTTTATTATTTTTAATTTAATTAATTTTCACAAAATTTGGTAACCCTGCTCTAGAGACCAAACACGGGACCTTTCTATCCACTTCAGGCACTCCAATAAGCAGAGTGGTGGTGTCTTAATCTAAAGGCAATCCCCAAAATCCCATCCATGCCCACAATGAGATTCAAACCACTAGCCAGCTGGCTGTTGGAGAGCAGGTATGCTAACCACTTGGCCAACCGGACTGGAATTAATGATGTTATTCATCAATTTACATCTCATCTGATTTATCCTCCTAACACCAAAAAGCAGTCCTATATCTACAGTAGTTTTCTCAAACATCACTTGCCCATTTCTCTGTACACTAACTAAAAGATTTACCCTTACTGATTCCAAAGCCAAGACACCTACCTCCAAGCCATTTTTCCAAGTTTGTTATAATTACCTGCTCTGCAGTTTCATATTAATAGCCCTTCTGAACAAAAACTCAACATGGTTAGATACCATTCTAGATTAGGACAGCGTGATCACTCTTTAGAGTCAGGAGCAAAGTGACCATGTTTGTAAGACCAAGTCCAATGATAGTATCACCAGAACCAAAGCTCTGAAGACTTCGGCTCCTCTTCATCACATGCTATTTTAAGTGATCAGTGAACAGGAGTTCTATAAATTCAATTTCTTTCCTTCTATATATATATCCTAACAATCATTTTATTCATAAAAAAAAAAAAAAAAAAAAAAAAAAGCACATGAAAATTTTCAAAGCTGGAAGGGAGGAGGGGTTTACTGATATATTTATTTTTTATAAGCCTATATATTCCCCACTGCTGGATAAAAAGGCCTCTCCCATTACAGGAGATTTTTGTATCTACATCTCCCATGGTGACCCATTCCATCTTGGGAGAGTATTTATATACTTGCATGAATGAGTGTATGCAGGTGAAAGACAATCACAAACATCCATGCCACTGCAGGATTTGAACTTGCAGCCTTTTGGCTGGAGAGCGGACACGCTAACCTCTCGACCAATCAGGCCAGCAATATATAAAATATAGAAACCATTCTAATACAAGAAATACCTCTTTTTTTTTACAAAATGTACAAATGTACCTGAAACTATTATTAGACAAATTATACAAGTATGTAACAGAAATTTTACCTTTGTTGCTTTTTTAATTAAACTCCTTTCTTCAATAGCTTCATTTACCATATCGACTTTGGGAGGAGGCACAACTGTTTCACGAAAAGGCACAATTGGAGGGGATACATTGATTTCTATTTTTGCAAACCTAATTTAAAAAACAAACAAACAAAGAATCTGTTATTATACAAAACAATATATATATATATATATATATATATATTTTTATTTTTCTTCTTCGCCTGGAATTCATTCAGGGAGTTCAATTTTACTTTTTTTTTATTATGAGTTATTACATGTTCAAATTTAGTAATAATTATGTTTTTGCTCCCTCCTAGCTTTGATTTTACCATTCTACTGGCTATTTAAGTACTTGGTTGTACTTAAATAACATTTGCATGGCAAAGTTGATGAGCCTTATGGCTGAGTAGTTTGCAAAGGTGACCAATTCTTAGATCATACCAAAACATGGTTTGGTATGATCATTCATGATCATACCAATTCTGTCATGCAAGGCTTAAAATCAACCAACTAAATCTTAACAAAAATTTCCAGAATGTGGATGGCTCACATACAACTCTTACAAATCCCAAACATCATAATAATGTGTCATCTCCATTCAGGAGGTTGACTACCATGATGTCACTCATGGTTGACTATGGGTGTAAGGATAATGTGGTGAGGACCCTATCTCTTCCACATTGTTGTAAGTATTCGTGGCTGTAAATCATGTGTTCATGAGGCCAGTTTGCCTGTTGTGAGGGATGAAAAATCTGAGTTTTCAGGTGAAAAACCCTCTACCAATGTATGAGACTGGATAACTCATCTTTAGTTGAAAGAGACCAGATAAACGTTCCTTGCTTCATGGATGGGAATCGAACCCAGGTCTTACTGACCAAAGGTGCTCGTCTATCCGACTGAGCTACGGAGGCTCGCTTTTCCTAATACTGCAGCATAATATAAAGAAATCTGGGATCGATGCATTCCAATAGGACTTTAGGCCATGAGTATTTTTGTTCATGTAGAGCCATAAATCCAGGGACTCATTACTAAAAGGATCTCACAATCAATGTCACTCCAAACCTTCTTCATGTTTAGCAAAAGTAAAAGTGGGATCCTATGCAACCCCAAGTTTACTATGACTACATTCATAAATGTTCTGCAGCTACTGAAAGAGAATATTACCATTCAGTTCTCGTTTAATTAAAAATAACTAAGGTTATTTTAATTCAAAATATTACTTAATGCAGAAGTTACCAGAACTTATTTCAGAATGAATGCTGCTCACTATTTAAATATACCCTGCAGCTGTTTAATTCCAAAACTTTTTCATTCTTTTCAGCATTACACATATTCAGGATCATCATTAGAATACATGCCACCCATAGGCAAGTACTATTTTGGAGTCCCTAAATTCAAGGAAATATGTAAAAAAAGTTTTCTCATTCTTATATCTTATGCATGTTTTGTCACATGCTGTCTTGAATTATACTGAAATTGAATTATGTAAAAGAACTTTTTTAATTAATAGGATCGGTAATGTATCATATTCTAAACTGTATCTGAAAATTTACAAATTAAGATAAAAAATTATTTATCAATAACATTCTCTTATAACCTACTGTGAAAACCAAGTGGTCCTTTATCGAACTGCAGACAATGATTTGAGAAGGGCTGCTCTAAAGGAAAAATTCTAGAATGCTATTGTTTGAATTATTGTGCATAAAAGAATAAGAAGAGCTTTTCAGTGTTTACTCTCTTCATCAATTAAATGTTGCTATTTGAAATCTATAGTTCTGTATAAGTTTAAACAAGTTTTTATTTCTTGCCACATTGAAAACTTAGATAAATGTGACTGAGATTTTTCATGGTATTGCAATGTATTAGCAACCATTTCAATTTTCTGTAACCATTTTTAAAGAGAATTCCAAAAGTACTAATTGTCAGCAAAATATGTTATCTATAATTATCTAGAAATATTGATTTGAAACATTTTCATTTTCTAGAAGTTGAAAATGTTCTCCATGTCGAGCAATGTTCCAACTTTCTTCACCATAACCTCTTCTGTATCAAAAGATTTCTCTTCATGCCTGTTTTCTATAGGTGTAGTAGATATAGATGTAGATACTTCTTCTTCATGCTGAATAGGAGTTTCCACTACTTCTGCACCAGGTTTTTTTGTATCCATTTTCTGCAGGTGCAGTCACATGGATGTGGATACTGCTGATTTACTTTGTTTCTCTTGGCATCTGTTTTCTGGGGGTGTAATCGATTTTGTAAATTCCACCAAAAATGGAAAATGACTACCAACTTGACGGGATAATTACTATTTTTTAGTTACACATATTTTTATATGCTACACCAGATAGCTGTTTAAATTCATTAGGAATTTAAAGTGTTAGTGTAACTTAAAAAAGTTAATAATAATAATAAAAAAAATTTCATTTTTATTTAATTACCAAATTTGAAATAATCTTTAAACTTCTATTGTAAGTGATGTACAGGGTGTTTCAAAAAGAATGTCCTGATTTGAAAATTGTATATCTCTGATATACAATTTTCAAACAGGGACATATCATAGGCTGTGCTATAATATCATCTTTATTTTTAACAAATAATGAAACTTAATAATGAAAACAGAGATATACAATTTTCAAATCGAGACATTCTTTTTGAAACACCCTGTATTACTAAAAAGCACCTAAACACCACTTTCATAAGATGCACAGAAACACACACGTGAACCTCAATGAACTTACTATACACATAAATAAGCAAAATGAAAATTAAAAATTTTAATGTAAAATATATTTCATGGGATCACATCACATCGGAGTGATGTGATGCAAAATGAACAGACAATTATACAAAGAAAAATGACATTGCAATGGACATTATGAAGTGTTTCATTGTACCAATTTCTGGTCTGTCAACATTATTTCATTGGAACCCATGGGGACACTGTAAATATAGTTTACACTTTTTATGGTTTTTAATAAAAAATTTCCCCATAGAGCATGTAGCTCATCAGGATGCAAAGTAAATTAATAGTTTAAAAACAAAAATAGAATTTAGTAAATTAGAACTAAAAATAAATTAAATCACACCATTTCTATGAAACTTGCATATTAGAGTACATATATAATTAATACATTATTCACATAAAGTGAATATGAGAAATGTATGTAAAAAATCAAGCTATTTTGGTTGTTTGATAATTAAACATATAGACTATTGTTTAAATACTGACCATTTACAAACATCTTACATTATAGCCTACCAATTTCGCTAGCAAACTGTCTAGCTTTTTCAAGGCATTTATGGAAAAACATAAAAACTAGTAAATGCAAATTGAAAGGAACATAAAAACGTTGTAAACAAACTAGTAGCTAAGGTTACACATTCGTGTGACAGAGACTGAAAGGACTTATTGTTCTTATTCATTATCACGCATGCGTGTTTGTTGTAAACGTGTGATGTGATTACTGGCTAGCTGTAGTTCAGATGGATTTAGAGAGAGGATTAGGTTTTTCCACCAACTGTTTAGAATGGTACCCTGATTTCTGTTGAGATTTCCACCGGTTATTAACACTATTGTGGCTTCCTTGAATAAACGATGTCTGTAGTCGCCATCCAGATATGGCATGGAGCTGTTTTGCCACTCTATCGTGTGGTTAGATGCACAGAAATGATGTGCTAAGCCGGAAGAGATACTTCTGTTGTGGTTTACATCACCAACATGTTCTTTTTGTCTGATTTCTAAACTCCGTGAAGTTTGTCCAATGTAGGCAAGACCACAGGAGCAAGGAATGTAATATACTCCTGGATATTTGTAGAATGGCACCTTATCTTTTGGGGATCCTAAAACCTGTCTGATGCTGGTGGTTGGTTTGAAGACCACTCTGATGTTGTAGGCTCTTAGTATTCTCGCTATTTGATAAAAAATTGACCTGATGAAAGGGATCACTACAGTAGAAATTTACAACAAACATGCATGCGTGATAATGAATAAGAACAATAAGTCCTTTCAGTCTCTGTCACGCAAACGTGTAATCTTAGCTACTAGTTTGTTTACAACGTTTTTATGTTCCTTTCAATTTGCATTTACTAGTTTTTATGTTTTTCCGTAAACGCCTTGAAAAAGCTAGAGTTTGCTACCGAAACTGGTTGTAAATGGTCGGTATTAAAACGATTCAGTTATTCTTTTTTTTACATAAACTTTTCATTTTGACTATGCGAAGGCTATGTTAACTCTAACTAAATCTTATGCAAACTATAATTAAATTTTTAATTTATTAAAATGTCACTTTACTTTAGCATCCTAGTGACCAGTGCCTTGCTTTACCAATTGTCTAAGCTTGTTTATTGCTGTGTTGATGACTATGTTTATAATTTTCTATGCCATTGTGAAGGAAACTATGTTAAAGTACTGGGCTGTTAAATGGAAGCCGGTGACAGGATAATTTTATGTTATCGAAATTATTACACTAAATAAAATGACATGGTGTTTGGTGGAATTTACAAAATCGATAGAGAGAGATCTAAAAATATAATACTGTTATCATTATATCTCGATTCATGTAATTGTCTGTTCTTTTCTGTATCTTCACTCTGATGATGTGATGAGATACTCATCACAAAATAAAACTGTTCAATATTAAATGTTTTATTTTTCTTTATGTAATTTACATGCAAATTAATTTCATTATGTCTAATTAAGTTATTAATAATGAAATTCACATGCAAACCTCATAAAAGCTGTTTCCTAAATGAATATCTTGATACAAACTATTCATATGCAATGCTGATTTTACTAAATTTATTATTCTTTTGTTATGGATACTTTTAGTTGCAATGAACTAGAGAAGATATCATCATAGATAAATAACTATATTACTCACTGAATATAAACACAATCAATGGTTAGCAACCACTTGCAACAGCTCAGTGAATATATTGTCATAAGTACCTGCAGACAAAAAAAAATGTCTACGAGTGCATATATCAATAACGATCGCTTTAATTAATCTGAATGTTTAAAATAGGAAAATATATCCATTTATTAATTTTTAATAGTTTCAATTTTTGCCACTCCTAGGCATTGCCTTAGTTGCTTAGTGGGTTATGATAGTGTTGCATCTATCAAATTTATCATATGCTAAAAGATATTTGCAAAGCAGACATGGCTAAAATGTCAATATAATGTTTCTATAAAGATTACTCAGCTGAAACAAATATAAAATTTTTTATTCAATATGAATAGTTGTCACTGAAATCTCTATAAAAAGCTAATCATTCACAACTGAAAACAAACAAGCAAAGAAAACAGGTGATCACTGGTTATGATAAAAATCAAGAAGAGATACCTTTCTTTTAAGTCATCCAAACAACGCTGAAGATGAACTTCTCCAGCTGTTACTAATACATGTTCGCCAGATTCCTGAATGAGAACTTGAACACATGGATCAGCTTGATTCAGTAATCTCATCCCATGAACTAATGCTGGCATATCATCTAGAAAAATAAAATTAAAAAAAAAAAAAAAAGAACAGCATTATAACATGTGCACACGCAATTGTATGTATATATATGGGGGGGGGGGGTCCTAGAAAGTTCTGATAACACCTAGAACAAAATGATATTAAAGTAACCGATATAACCACAAGAAACAACACACTAGTAGCAGAATTATGAAGGTAACTCATGTTCTTATATCCTCGTATATTTTTTCTTAGTTATATTAGTTGCTTGAATATCATTTTTGTTCTAGGTGTTTATCAGAACTTTCTAGATCCCCCCCATATGTGCATGTTATAATGCATATATATGTATTCATACACAAAATTGAGAGCATGGGAAGGAACGTCTTGTGACACCTATATAGAATGTATACCAAAGCATGCGAGATATCACACTTTCCACATGATCTTGTCATGTAATGTGCTTTGTGTTCAATATGTGATCTACACTATCTGATCTAAAATATTCATTACCACACTTTTGTGGTAATGGATATGGCTACATACATCACAACCATAGCTTACATAGGTATAAAAGGACACTGCAGTCTTGCAATCTTCATAGACAAACATTAACAGTAAAATGGATCATACCGAAGAGCTCAGAGACTCAATGTAGAACTATAATAGAATGCCAGATTTGCAATAACTCAGCAAAATATTTCTGTGTTGATGCAAAGAAAAGTTTCTGGGATTTAGCAGTTCTGTGGGAAGTTTTTGGTACTGAGACCATATTATTATTATTATTAAGAAAGACCTCCAGGAAGTCAGGGAGACTCGGTGAGACAGGCCACATACCACACGTGCCAGCTATCATACTTATTCTTGAATTTTCACACTGTTTGCAACTCACAACATCCAACTGAAAAATTCCATCAAGTGAGGTCTTATCAAGGCTTTGTAAAGAGGCAAAGTGACATCCATACTTTATATGTGAATGCTCGTTTCAACATTGCAATTATCATTTGAGTTGTCTTTACAATCTTTGCTACATGGTCCCTGAACTTCAACTTCCTGTCTACTAACACTCCAAGATCCCTAGCCTCATCAGTTTCTTTTAGCATAATCCCATCAATATAATATGACATTGGATATCTAATTACAGTGAAATGAATGACTCGACATTGAACTGACATCCATTTTCCCATGCCCACAATTACAGCCTATTCAAATCATTCTGCAAATACTGTATATCAGAAGCATTCCCAATTACCCTACCTATCTTTCCATCATCAGCAAATAGCTGTATGTTGCTTGTCAAATCCTTCCCAATATCATTAATGTACAGACTGAATAACAGCAGACCAAGCACTGATCCTTGTGGTACACCACTAGTTACCTTACATCTTGCAGACTCACATCCCCATATACCACTTTTTGATATCTGTCAGTCAGCCATCCTCTTATCCAGGCTAATCTTCTATAACCCAAACCTGTATTCTCCAATTTATGCAACAGTCCACCATGCTGTATTCTGTTAAAAGCCTTAGCAAAATCCCAAAGTATCAAGATGTATCCATTCCCCTCATCTAGTTCAATGGTAACATTGTTATAGAATGTGAGTAAGTCGCTAAAAGATGACCGTAACTTAGTAAACCCATGTTGCTCGTTGCAAAGTAGAGATTCACTGTTATCCCATTTCTGAATGCAAGCCCTAACCAATTTTTCCAAAATTTTCACCACCACTCCTGAGATATTAATTGGTCGATAGTTGGATACATCAGTTTTTGCATACATTCTTTCCATTCCTGCAGAATCTTTCCTGTTCTGAGACTCATATTAAACAGCTTGGTCAAAGGAATAGCCAGTTCAGCTGAACACTCTTTTAGCACACATGCTGATATCCCATCAGTCCCTATTACTGAATTTTTATTCAGTTTGTGCAACAGCTCTAATACCTCATCCTCATATACCTGAGTTTCTTCATCAAGTGAAGTGGTAGCAGTGAGCTCAATGTCGTGTACACCAGGTTGATAGGGTTTAACAAAATTGGCACTCATTAACTGAACAACCTCTTCTGCATCTGTAACCCTCACACTATCTGCATTCAGAAGAGTTATTCTGCATGTTCATTATTTCTTTTACTTGCAGGATATCGATAGAATTCTTGTGGGTTGTCTTTAGCACAGAGCCAGTTTTTTTTTTCCGTACTCAGACCTTGCTTTATGTACAACAGTTGTCACTATTGTAGCCTGCTGCTTATAACTTTCATAATGGACATCATCCTTATGCACACAGTATTCCTTCCACATCATCCTTTTCTTACGAATCTCTTGCTTTATACGATTGCACATCCATTTGACTCCCACTATTTATTCTTCGAACTCTTGGGACACATTCTGATATCGCATCATCTAAGTATTGTTTAAATGCTTCCGATGCACTATCAATATTCTTCCCATTCAGCAACCAATTCCATTCCACTGAACTCAGTATACTCCTCAGTTGGTCATAATTTCCTGCTTATACCATATAACCTTTTCTGAATGAAACATTCATAAACTTAGTCACTTCCCAAGTGATTACAGCATGATCACTGTCACCAACCAGAGGCAGAATAGTTAGGTCTTTAAATGAAACACCCTCTGACACTATAATCAAATCCAACACCCTTCGACCTCGAGTTTTTTCTGTCACATGTTTCTTGAGGAAGTTGTCCTGCAACAGCTCAATAAATGCATTTTCATTCTCCTCATGAGATTCTACTGCTATCCAATCAATATTTGGATAATTAAAGTCTCCCATGATGATTACTCTTTTCACTCACATCTTTTCTATTAGGTGATGCATTTTTTCATTACTAGCAACCAATCCACCAGGTCTGTAACAACACTCCCGCTATGCAATTGATCTTGTTAGATTCCACCTCACACCAGATGGCTTCAAACTACCTGCCACATGAAATATGGTTAGTAGTAGTACTACAATTATAGGTCTCAACTCTAACAGGATTCAAGTCATCCGATATCATTAGCAGCACAGCCCCCTCCATCCTTCCTAAAAAATACTGTACTCTTTAAACTCGATACCAGTTAGTATGTGTGATCCTGATAGTCAGGTCTCCCTAATGCCTACAATTTGAGGTCCCAACATATTGATTAAGGCAACAAACTATCCCTTTGTTTCTGATACTCCTAGCATTTGTTTATAGACATAATCTGTTTATTCTTTTGTATTGCCTTGTCTGCAGTCTGACTGACACAGTTGGACAACTTACAGATCTCTATTCTTCTCTAGTGCCTTATACATGTAGACATCTTTGCACACGTTTGATGGGTCCGAAACAGATAAACACAAAGTCAAAATTGTTCTCTCCTTGTCAACATTTCCATGACAAAGCCAATTCCCATCATTAACACAGTTACATAACATTGTTGCTCTTACACTCACATTCTCACCATTCCTCCCTTTATAATTTAGTTTTCCTGACTCTCTGTGTTAGGTCTCATACCAGTTATCTTTTCTAGCCTTCTGATACCAAACACATTCAGGTATAGGCCGTCCCTCTTATAAAAATCCAATCTTCCCCTCAAACTCACTCCACACATCCAAAAACTCTTATCCATTCATTCTACACAGCCTATGCCTCAAATCATTTGCCATCATAGCCCTTCTTCTTAATTCATTTTTATGATATCGAGGTAAATTACTGACCATTTTCACTTTCTCACTATTACCTCTTCCAACAACCTTTTCACGTCATATTGGAGGCTTAATGGATTTTTTACAACACTCACAAAGAATTAAAATAGAATTTAATACTCCTATATTTCGTCCTAGTCACTAGGACATCTACGGGGATTACAAAATCAATTAATGTAACATATGCACAAATAACAAACAATACTAAGCCCAACCACGTGGGTGACACTAAAGTCCTATCTAGGTAGAGCGCCCTCTAAGGGCAGTAGTAGGTGGCCTGGAATGTAAGGTGAGAACTCTGGTGATGAGTGTTTCCCAAATCTTTGGAAGCTTAATGCAACCATATTTATTGAGATTTGGTTGGTTTTTGAGAGCTGCTGCTGCTTCTAAGAAAAGTCTCTCTTTCTTGAATTTGCTGTGGTGGAGCATGGTGGTTTTCTTCCATGATACTCTGTGGGTGGTGTCCAAAGCATGGTCAGCCAAGCCTGAATTGCCATAGTTGTGTTTGAAGATGTAAGACTTGTGTTCCTCTAGACGGATGGATGCTGATCTGTCTGTCTGTCCAAAGTACGCCAGCTTACAGGAACAGGGTACTTTGTAAACTCCAGGCAGAGAGAGAGGAGGGAGCTGATCTTTCGTAGAACGGATAAGGGTAGCCAGTTTGCGGTGGGGCTTATATGCTGTGTGTAGATTGTACTGTTTTAGTATCTTGGCTATTTTTTCAGAAGTGCCACGGATGTAAGGTATGGTGATGGCATTTTTAAAATCTTGTTGACAAGAAGGAAGGGGAATGGGGGAGGAGTTGGATTATTTTTTTGATACTGTGATCACTGTAGCCATTAGAGAGGAAAGTGCTGTGCATGTGGTTAAGCTCATTAGTGAGGGCGGTTCCACTGGAACAAAGATTGTGGGCTCTCTTGGTAAGAGTTTTAATAATGCCATATTGTTGAGAGGGGTGGTGGTGGGAGAGTTTGTGAATGTATCTGCCTGTGTGTGTGGGTTTTCTGTATACGGTGAAGGTAAGTGTATCATTAGGCAGGCGTGTGACTAAGGTGTCTAGGAAGGGTAAACAATTGTTCTTTTCCTTTTCCATAGTGAACTGGATTCTTGGATGTAGACTATTGAGATGACTGAGGAAGGAGTCTAACGTGTCTGGGCCATGAGGCCAAATAGAGAACACATCATCTACATATCTTAGCCAGATAGAAGGTTTGAGTGGGGCTGAGTCTATGGCTCGTTTTTCGAAATCTTCCATATAGAAATTGGCAAGGGGGGGTGAGAGGGGGGAACCCATGGCAGTTCCCTCTATCTGCTTGTAGATTTTGTTGTTCCAAGAGAAATATCCAGAGTTAATGGCAAAGGAAAAGAGATCTAAGATGTCAGAGGGAAAAATGTTCTCTAAGAGAGATAAGGTGTCAATTAAAGGAATATTGGTAAACAAAGAGGAGATATCAAAGCTTACCAATATGTCTGTCTTCTTCAAGGTTAAATTTTCTGTGAGGGCTTTAAAGTGGGTCGAGTTTTTTATATAGGAAGGGGACCTTCCGGTGAGGGGGATCAGAGTGTTGGCCAGCTGTTTAGATAGTCTATAGCAAGGTGCATTGGTAGCATCTACTATAGGCCTGAGTGGGGAATTGGGTTTGTGGATTTTTGGTAAACCGTATATTCGGGGGGGAACAGGAGCGGAAAGGTTTAAGTTTTTTCGTGACATCAGGGGGCCAGATCAGCTCCCTCCTCTCTCTCTCTGCCTGGAGTTTACAAAGTACCCTGTTCCTGTAAGCTGGCGTACTTTGGACAGACAGGCAGATCAGCATCCATCCGTCTAGAGGAACACAAGCCTTACATCTTCAAACACAACTATGGCCATTCAGGCTTGGCTGACCATGCTTTGGACACCACCCACAGAGTATCATGGAAGAAAACCACCATGCTCCACCACAGCAAATTCAAGAAAGAGAGACTTTTCTTAGAAGCAGCAGCAGCTCTCAAAAACCAACCAAATCTCAATAAATATGGTTGCATTAAGCTTCCAAAGATTTGGGAAACACTCATCACCAGAGTTCCCACCTTACATTCCAGGCCACCTACTACTGCCCTTAGAGGGCGCTCTACCTAGATAGGACTTTAGTGTCACCCACGTGGTTGGGCTTAGTATTGTTTGTTATTTGTGCATCATCATCATATTCCTGCCATTTACCCTCAAGGGGCGTACAGGATATGACAGTACTACATGAAAAAATTACATCATTACTAACTTCCTATCTACAATTTTCCTCCATATCAGTCTGTTACTTGTCAAGACTCCAACATTATCAGATCTTATATTTCTATCGTCTAAGGCACTTTCTACCGTATCAATCCACCTATATCTTGGTCTTCCTCTGGGTCGTTTTCCTGCCAACCTGGCAGAGAACACTTGTTTTGCTAATCTTTTCTCTCCCATTCTATTTAAGTGACCATACCATCTGAGATTAGCTCTGCTAACGCATTCCTGGATGCTGACAATGTCAAGTTCTTTCCTAATATCCTCATTTTTAATATGATATTGCCATTGATGCCATCTGTTCACGCCTCTAATCTTTCTCAGGACTCTCATATCTGCGGTCTCTAGTCTTTGGTCAAGTGTTTTACTTCTGACCCAGCTCTCAGATCCATAAGTTAAAATTGGTTTGAACACAGTCTTGTATACAGCTAATTTAGTGTTCCGACTAATTTCTTTCTTATTCCATATGAATTTATTCAATTGACTTCCCACAATGCCAGCTTTGCTGATTCTGTTGTCTATTTCTATATTTAGTTTACCATCTTCAGTAAAAATTGTGCCTAAGTAGCTGAAATGTTTTACTTGTTCCACAGGTTCTCCATTCACAACACAGTTGACATTTTCAATGATTCTGCCTATTTTCATTGTCTTTGTCTTTTTATTGCTGACCTTCATACCATATCTATTACAACAGCTATTCAATTTAGTCAGAGAATCTTGCAGACTTGTAGCAGATTTATTTAGAAGTATAACATCATCCGCATAAAGCAAAGAGCTGACATTAACATCTCCAATTTTGATATCAGGTTTAATACCACATTCCTTCATAATGTGATCCATATAGATAATGAATAACAGAGGGGATAATGTACATCCTTGTCTCATACCAGATTTAACATTAAACCATCTTCCTGTACTTCCTTCAATTCTAACTGCTGACTCACAACTCAAATAAAGACTAAGTATTGCTTGATATAATGCTCCATTGACACCATATAACTGCAGCGTATTGAATAGCTTCTCTCTTGGCACCTTGTCATATGCCTTTTCCAAATCGACAAAACTTAAATACAGATCTTTGTTATATTCCCATGCTTTCTCGACTATTTGTCGTAAAGTGAAGATCTGATCCTGACAGC
Organism: Typopeltis vanoorti; assembly: GCF_054136105.1. Lineage (NCBI taxonomy): Eukaryota > Metazoa > Arthropoda > Arachnida > Uropygi > Thelyphonidae > Typopeltis > Typopeltis vanoorti. The sequence continues at coordinate 86,476,194 of NC_143564.1, read as the reverse complement.
CTCTATTTGGTCTGAATCCAGCTTGTTCTTCACCAAGCTTTTCTTCCACAATTCTTCTCAACTGTTTCTCAAGTATACTTGCATAGATCTTGCCAGGAACACTCAGTAGGGAAATACCTCTGTAATTCTCACATTCAGTTTTATTTCCCATTTTATATATGGGTACTATGAGAGCTCTACTCCAATCATCGGGAATTCGTCCCTCTGTCCAGGCTTTCTGAACTATGCAGTGCAGCCACTGTAAGACTCTTATACCACCATACTTCAGCATTTCTGGTCGAATATCATCTACTCCTGCTGCCTTTCCACATTTCAAGCCTTTGATGGCTTTTTCTACTTCAAGTATGGATATGTATTCCTGACTGCATGCCTGGTCAGTGTTTTTTATCACTGTGCTGTCATCACTGCTTGTTTCATTTAGCAGTTTTTCAAAGTAATTACTCCATACTTCAAGGATATCTTTTTCTCCTGTTTTCATTTCACCTTTATCATCTCTAATTCCTTTTACAGCACTCTTTCCTCCATTCCTAAGCTTCTTCAACAACCTCCAGAATATTTTGCCACCTTCTTGATATTTATTTTCTATATTCTTGCCAAAGTCCTCCCATGACTTTTGTTTAGCTAGTTTTACACACTGTTTAGCTTTCTTACATTTGTCTCTGTATTCTGTAAGAGTAAAAGCTGACTTATTTGCCAGGAACTTTTGATATGCTTTCTTCTTTTCCTTCACTGCCTCTTTAACTTCCTGTGTCCACCAGGGAGTTCTGATTTTTTTATCTTTGCACACAACCTCACCACATGCCTCTCTGGCAGAATCAATCAATGTTTCCTTCAGAGTTTGCCACTGAATCTCCAAGGTTTGATTCCTGTTCTCAAACTCTTTCATTTTCTTTTCAATAATATTTCTGTATTTTAGTCTACAGTTTACATCTGAGAGCTGCTCAACTTTTATTCGTTTTAAAACTTTCTTACATGTTATTCTTTTCAATATGAAATTCAATTTTATCCTGCTCAAGACTAAATAGTGATCACTTCCAATTTCAAATCCTCTGTACACTCTGGTGTCCTGCACCATGGAGAAAACATCACTATCAACAATAACATAGTCAATGAGACTTTTCTTATTCCTAGCCTCTTCTCTCCATGTGAATTTGTGCACATTTTTATGTTGGAACATGGTGTTAGTAATAACCAGTCCATGTCCTGAGCAGAAATCCAACAGATATTTGCCATTATTATTAGCTTTGCTCTTTTCTCCAAATTTTCCCAAAATATTTTTGTATGTCTCACAATCATTTCCTACTCTACTATTTAGATCCCCAACAAGGACCAACTTTTCCTTTTTCATTGTGTCAGTTGCTTTTTCTAAAGCCTCAAAAAATTCCTCCACTTCTACCTTAGTAGAACCTTCTGTGGGACCATAGGCACAAATAAGTCTCATTGTCCAGTTCCCCATTCTCATATTTTTGTTTTTTATTTGTTATTTGTGCATATGTTACATTAATTGATTTTGTAATCCCCGTAGATGTCCTAGTGACTAGGACGAAATATAGGAGTATTAAATTCTATTTCAATTCTTTGTGAGTGTTGTAAAAAATCCATTAAGCCTCCAACATGATGTCCTCACAGCACTTAAGCCTCTACACACGTAACCTTTTCATGTCTTCTCTCATAATGACCTCATCGCTAGTTAAGTTCATTATGAGATCGTAATTGTTAGTACTTACTACAATTACGATTTCATTTACTTTTCTTTTCTGTTTTTGAATTGCTTCCTTTATATTCTTAATTTTCGCTACAGGAAAACTCAAAGTTATAACTCGCTCATCAATAGCATGTTTTATTATAGGGTCACCATACCAAATAACATCTTTCTTTTTACAAACAACATCACTTACCTGATTTCTGTTATTTCCTGACTTACCTGATTTCTGTACTCTGCTGTTTCTTATTTTGCTGCTTAATTTTCTTTTTCCTATTTTCCTTTTTCTCATTTAAATGCCTCTCAACTTTTTCTAATCTAATGCCTGTGTCATTTCCCTGATGATCTGCTTTAATTTTGCTATTTTGGATGTTAATTCATTTTCATTAACCTCCTCCACATCTCCAATAACCTCATTAGCGAGGTTAGCCTTCTTGTTCTCACCTGCAGTGCTCTTCTTAGAATTACGTTTCGTGTGTGTTTTTGGTGCCCTTTTAAACTTATACTTATTGATGAAATATCTTAATAAAAATGTTATAAAATACTAATTTTCTAAGGGAAAAAAAAATAAAACAGACAAAAAACACAATTTTACACGAACACTAAATTCACCGACCAACCACAATTTATCCTGAAACCAAATAAGGAGTTTACCAAAAATAAGCAATTAAAACTCGACAAGTTTCTCTTGCTCTTGTATTTTACCAACCATTGCTCTTGTGGCATTTGTTATATAGGCCAGTCGGGAGAGATCCGCATGTCTGAACATGTAAAAGACAATGAAATAAGAAGAGAGTATAAATCAGGCCTGGCATTCCACACAACCACTACTGGCTATCAATACTTTGGCAACAAACAAAAATGTCATATATTGATCATAAATGTTTTACAAGAAAATTTAAAAAACCTCACAAATGCTTAGGATCCCCACACAATGCAATAAAAATCAAGTATGGTCTGCTTTCATCAAAAATTTAACTGTCACTTACCTAGGATATAATACACGACGCCACAGAACATGTTAGCAACAACTAGCAACATTCCAACACTCATACAGTAACAAATTTACCATTTGTATTATTCTGGTTTATCAATTATATGTTACAGTCGTGAAGTTATCAAGAACATATAATATATATAATTAATTGTTAATAGGCTTTTGTTGTGTAAAACTTATGTACCAGTACCCTGAGGATGTAAGTCTTATGACTTATTAAACTTGATGGGTTTTAATTGCTTATTTTTATTAAATAAAATGTGAAAATAAATAAAAATATGAAATATATGAAGGAGAAAAAGACAAAATTAAAACCTTCAAAATTTTTACAGATTATAGGCCTGATAAATAGAACATTCAATCCAAATATAGTACAAAAAGAAACACGCTTGAAAATATACAATACTTTAGCAGGGCAGTGCCCACATTATTATGTGGCAATGAAATTTGGGCAATAAACAAACAAGATAACAAAGAATAAAAACAAGTGAAATGAGATTTATGAGAAGAACTGCAAAATATACATTATTAGACCAAAAAAGTAATGAAGACATTTTAAAAGAACTTAAAACAAAATCAATAGAAGAAAACTAAATAATTATAAACAAAATTGGATAGAACATGTAAACTGAATAGCCAATTACTGATATTCTAAACAAATACTAAAATATAAGCCAATTGGAAAGAGAAGGGCAGGGTAGACCTCAAAAAAGGATATGGGGCTATACCCGTAATTAGCATTATGATGATTTTTATTAAACTCTTTATTTACATAATAATGTGGTCTCAATACCCCAAACTTCTGTCCTGCTGCAACATCTCAATCAACTGTGATTTTGTTGTTATATGGAAATGCCAACGAGCCACAATAGCATAACTGAGATCTGGCAGGTCACTTACAGATTGGGCTTGCGTGTGACCATGCAAACCCAAGCCTAATATCAGCAAGTTGTAAAGGGTATCCAACTCCACACCATGGTTGGAAAACATCCCTGGTGTAGGGATGTTTTCCATGGTTCAGGCTGCGACCATTAGTTCCGGTGATGGAGAATCTTAATGTATGGCCTATAAGGATATTCGAGAAAATTTTGCGTTTCCAGCTTTTTGGCAACAGTATGGCAAAGGCCCTTTGCTGTATTGTCAACACAATTCCCCATCCACAAAGTGAGGTCTTTATTGATGGGGTGGTTTGACTGGTCTACACTGAGCCATGATCTTAATCCTATCAAACACCTGTGGGAAGTAATTGAGAGGGAAACCAATCTCTTCTGGAAGAATGGAAAGGATTTCTGCAGCAATGTACCAAAATCTAGTCAAAAGCCAGATTTCCCAGCCCAGAAGTTATAACAGCAAAGGATTGACTAACTTCATATTAATACTGAGAGTTTATTTTGCACTTGGTTAGGCTATAATAAATTTAGTTTAATCCTATATCCAAGTGTGAGCAAACAAAGTTAGCGCCTGAAAATATCTTCAGGACTGAGGAAAGGTAGTGCAACACCAGGAAACTCAGAGCAAAGGTGGACCAAGCTATCATCGCTCCTATCTCAGTATCTCCCATAATGCAAAACACATCTCCTTGCGGATATGTATAATGTTATGCATTAAGGGAAGGGCAGTGGAGATACCAAGGCAGAAGCAATGGAGAGGTCATCTTTATCTATAGGAGTTGCCAAAAGGTGTGCCATCTTATTATTAAATTACTCTGGATTTAGAGAAAGATGTTGATAGTTTATTTCGCACTTGGTTAGACTATAATAAATTTAGTTTAATCCTTTATCCAAGTGTGAGCAAACAAAGTTTGCATCTGAAAATATCTTCAGGACTGAGGAAAGGTAGTGCAACACCAGGCAACTCGAAGCAAAGGTGGACCAAGCTATCATCACTCCTATCTCAGTATCTCCCTTAATGCATAACATTATACACATCCGCAAGGAGATGTGCTGTGCATTATGGGAGATACCGAGACAGGAGTGATGAATAGCTTGGTCCACCTTTGCTCCGAGTTCGAGTTGCCTGGTGTTGCACTACCTTTCCTCAGTCCTGAAGATATCTTCAGGCACAAACTTTGTTTGCTCACACTTGGATAAAGGATTAAACTAAATTTATTATAGTCTAACCAAGTGAAAAATAAACTTTCAACATCTTTCTTTAAATCCAGAGTAATTTAATAATAAGGTGCCACACCTTTTGGCAACTCCTATATGTAGAGATGACCTCTCCATTGTTTCTGCCTTGGTATCTCCACCTCAGGGCCTGGCTCCCACTGATGAGACCTCAATAAAGGTCGAAACCAGTCTGTGGTAGTGGCCCTTCCCTTAATGCATAACATTATGCATATCCGCAAGGAGATGTGTTTTGCATTATGGGAGATAGGAGTGATGATAACTTGGTCCACCTTTGCTCCGAGTTGCCTGGTGTTGCACTACCTTTTCTCAGTCCTGAAGATATTTTCAGGCATGAACTTTCTTTGCTCACACTTGGATAAAGGATTAAACTAAATTTATTATATTCATATTAATACCTTTCATATTATAGTGAGATTTGAGATGAGTAGGCATCCAGATCTTTTTTGATCAGAGTGTATCAATTAATCATATTCAAGAGAATTACACAAGTCACTTACATGGTTCAATACTGTTTATTTGCATTTTATCAAACAAAAGCCAAATCCTTTGGTTCAATGTTACTATAATAATAGTGTCTTAGTGATTAAACTGTATAATACGAAGTAAGAAATCTAAACATTGAGTTGTAAATACACATTTTAATTTTCTCTTACTTTCTTCTCTCTCTCTCTGTTTTGTGTGTGTGTGTGTGTGTGTGTGATTCTTCTTAAGGATTATGCTATGCATTTGATTTCTCTTCAGCTTCAATGGTTATTCCGTCTTACAATTGGTCTTTCTCTCTTGGTTTTTCCTTTGCTCTATATTAATTCACTTCTTCTGGTAGTCAGTATCTTTCCACACCATATAAATGCTCTTTCCATTTCTCATTGTATTTCTTGATTTTAATTTAAACTATACATATAATTTCCTTTTGATATCTTCATTTTTTATATGATCTAATTTTGCACATCATTTACTTATTCATAAAAATATTATTTTTCTCCTCATTTTCCTCAGACCTTTCATTTTTCATATTTTTCAACTATATAACAGAGTGGGATGATTGGTACTTTATAAAACTTACATGATTGCTGATTACACTTATTTGGACATACCATTCAGCAGATTTCATGAAATTTTTTTTTTTTTTTTTCATCTATATCTTTGTCTTTTAGATATTTATTTTGCTTGTGCAATAATATATCTAAAAGGCAAATACAACACACACATAAATAACCAAATTGTTTCTTGTTCTATTACTTGAGCTATGATTTTTGATCTAACATGATCTTTGTCGTTTAATAGAATGATTTTTGTTTCTTTTTTTTTTTTTGAAATATTTGGATTGTATTGTTAATTTATTTAATTTATGAACTAATTTTTGAAGGTCATGTAATCAAATCTAATCTTATGTATTAACAACTGTTCTTGTTCCCTAGTATAATATCATCTATTCTGCATATTTGATTAATATACATACATATACTGAATAAAAACAGACTACACCCTTGATGTATATCTTGATTGTCTTATATCTTTTGTGTTCAATATTCATTTATTACCTAACTCAGGGTTGTCCAAAGCACAGCCTGTGGTGCAATTTTGTGCAGCCCACCTGTGGGTTTTGATTTTCATGAGCGAAAAAATAAAATAATTTGAATCAAATGCGTATTAGATATTTTACTTCTATCACTAATCGATAATCTCGATGTGGTAATTTTATTTGGTGTTTTTACAACACTATATACCCACGTGTTTTTCAAATATTAGATGTGTCAAAGAAGCATTCTTGGATTGTTTTATTCCAACATGCACGCTCCTAGCCCTCACAAGGAACGTGAGCAAGTGATTGGTGTTGTTCATTTGTTCAGCTATCGAGGTTGTGTCGCTGCTGCTCACTAAATTACTAGATACGCATTGTGATGCAGCCCTCAGATAAATTTTTTTTTAATGTGGCCCTCTGATTACCTAAGATTGGACAGCCATAGTCCTAACTGATAATATTGGAGTCTTGATAGATCATAGGTTAATTTGGAGGAAAACTGTCAATTGGAAGTTAGTAATGATGTAACTTTCATGTAGCACTATAATAATATCCTGTACACCACCTGACATATCAGGAATCTGATGATCAGACAAGTTAAGGTCTGGAGACCTTAGTGACCAATAATTCCTATAAAAGCAGCTGCCCATAAAGATGTGTGGAAGATATGAACAGTAGCATTCTTGTTGAAACCATATTTTGCAAAACTTGTTTTCTGACAAAGTTTCGAGAACAGTTCTGGAAGCTTTGTCAGAACTTCTTGGGACTTTAATTACTGAAGCAAGAATGTCTGCAAACCTATTTTCCCTAAGCACTTTTGATCTTCCATTTTTCATTACATCCAAAACTTATAGTTGTTGTTTTTTTTTAATTTATTGAATACATTCAAAGAACGTATTCAATATTCTTTCTTGAATATTAAAATCATTTCTGCACTTAAAGATACCTAAATCTGAAAGAACAGTGATGGATTAAAAAAAAAAAAAAAGGAAAAAAAATACAGTGATCCTCGACTTCAGTCTGTTCGAAAATACACCTGTGATCTCAAAAGGGAATAAATAACACTTTCAACTATAATTTCGAACAAGACACAAGCACGTGTAATGTAAAAAGGTTTCAATTTAGCAACAATGCATCATGTGCAGTGAGAAAAGGCATTCAGCAGCAAGTTCATCAGCAATCGGCATGTGTCTTCAACAGATCCTCTGTTAATTTTGTGTTTGAGAAATAGATTATTTGTGTTTATCGTTAAATATTTCACGATATTTTGTGCAACATTATCCCCCCCACACACACACATGCCCTATAAAAAAAACCTAGTGAAGAATCACAGAAAAAGAGGCGAGCAATTGATCTTGAAATGAAGTTTCAAGTTATAAAGCAACATGAAGCTAGTATGCCTGTCAGTGTGATTGCACATGACTTCGGAGGTCTCATTCTACAGTGACGACCATTTTGAAAAATAAGGATAAAATCATAGAGGCTGTGAAGGATCTGCTTCCATTAAATCGACAATAGTGACGAAGCAACAACAAGGTCCTATCGATGATATGGAAAAGCTACTTGCATCATGGATGGAGGACCTGAACCAAAAGCGCACACCCCTTAGCACTATGACCATAACTGCTAAAGCTAAGGCTCTTCAAGATGTTGATGAAGAAAACAGGGCCCGATTAACACAACGAATTCAATGCTTCTTCCAGTTGATTCATGAGATTCAAGCAAAGTTTTGTACTGCATAAAGTGAAAATGTGTGGTGACTCTACAAGTGCCGATGAAAAGCCTGCCAAGATGTTTGTGGAGAAATTGGATAAAATCATTTGCCACAGCAAATATTTAATAAGGATGAGACCTCCTTGTTTTGGGGAAAAAAAATGTTGTATAAAAATCGTAATATTATCTTTAAAAGCAGGCATAGATTTTACTTTTAGTGGATGAATGAAAGTAAAATCTATGCCTGCTTTTAAAGACAATATTACGATTCTGTTAAAGGGTGATGTGGCTGGACATAAACTGAAACCATTTGTGATATGACACAGAGAGAATCCATGAGCCTTCAAAAAAATTAGGAAGCATACTCTTCCAGTTCATTATCGGAGCAATAAGAAGTCATGGATGACTCAAAAATTATTTGAGGATGCCTCAATCAACTGTAATGAGAGTGAAATGGAAAGCTATTGTGTGAAAGAAAACGTAGAATTTAAAATTTTATTAATTCTAGATAATGCTCCAGGTCATCCACCTTACATCGGTGATTTTCACTACAAGATCAAGGTCATGTTTCTCCATCCAAACACTACTTCATTGATCCAAACCGATGGATCAGGTGTTCTGAAGTGTTTAAGGCTTATTATTTATGGAGAACTTTTTCACAAGCCATTTCTGCCACTGAAGGAAATGATCAGACTCGCATGCAATTCTGCAAAGCATTCAATATTTATCATGCTATTAAAAATATTGCTGTGCTTTGGGACGAAGTGACCTCTCATGTATGAGTGGCATAAGGAAAAATACATTAAAAAGATTTTTGCACGATTTTGGAAGTTCTGAAAAAATTGAAGACCTCTGTAAGTTGAGTGAAGAAATAGTGAGCCTAGCAAACAATCTGAATCTTGAAGTGAATGATGACAACGTAATTAAACTCATAGAAAGTGCCACTGAAGAGTTGATCAATGAAGAATTGGTTGAACTGGAGGAACAACGTATTGCAAAAGAGGAAGAATGAGAAAAGGGGAAAATGAAACAAGAAGAGGTAGTTAAACAATTCGCAGTGAAGGGTCTTGCAGAAATGTTCTCTGTAGTTAGCGAAGTTCCCAAAATGGTGGAAGACATGGACCCCAATGTTGAATGCTACTTATTAGTAGAAAGGAAAGTACATGATGCATTCGTTTGCCGTAAACAAATTTATGATGAAAAGAAGAAGAGGAATAAGCAAAGCACATTGGACATTTTCATCAAAAAAGAAAAGTTACATCAGAAGAGCATCAGCCTGGTTCTTCCGATAGGGAAGGTAATGAAGATGTGATTGTAGAGGAAGTTTGGATGATCTTCTTTTGTTTTATAGTTTCAGTAACGCACAGTACAGTTTTATGAGGTTTAAAAATTAAAATGACAGTATACTTACTACAGTTAAGTCCCTAACCCCCTATAACTCTGTTGATTTAATGTATCGACTTTATGTCCTGCCAGATGGAACGGAACCCTGACATAAGTTGAGGGATGACAAAGCACACATCTCCTCGAGATGTGCTTTGCATTAAGGGTAAATATTAAGAATAGTGATTAGAGCTTATTCTACCTTTACCACGAGTTGCCTTGACTTGCACTACCTGCAGGGTCAGCTAGAGTTGCAATACTTGCAGGTGCAAACTTGACTGACTTGTCTGTTTGCTTACTTGGGAAATGGAGTAAAAAACCAGGTTTATATTTAAAATAGCTTGATATCTTTAACATATATTATACCCAAGCTAAAAAACTCTCTGCATCTATCTCTCATCCTGAGATTTTTATTTAATAAGGTCAAAGCACCTTATGGTAACTTGTTTTGGTAAAATATTTATAAGCTCTTTATTACTTAAAACTTAGTATTTCTTAGCCTGGCTCCCACTGACGAGACCTCAATAAAGGTCGAAACTGGTCTGGGTAGTGGTCCCTTGCCTTTAATGCAATCATACATCTCTTCCAGGAGATGTGCTTTGCATTAAGGGTAAATATTAAGAATAGTGATCAGAGCTTATTCTACCTTTACGAGTTGCCTTGACTTGCACTATCTGCAGGATCAGCTAGACTTGCAACACTTGCAGGTGCAAACTTGACTGACTTGTCTGTTTGCTTATTTGGGAAATGGAGTAAAAAACCAGGTTTATATTTAAAATAGCTTGGTATCTTTAACATATATATATTGTTTATGGGTTATATTTTTTCCTCAACACCCTGTTAGTCTCTAAGAAGAGAAACATATACACATAAAAACACAAGCTATAACAACATTACACCATGATAAACTATGTAAGACCTAATTAATTTGGACTAGTCTTGTATCTCTAGGTTAAAAATAAAATACACAAAAAATTAAGAAGTTATATAGTCAGAGATGGAGATTGCCCTTACCTTACTGGTCATTACCTATTTAGTCTGTTTAATGATACCCACTGTTCAATCACAATGAATGAAAAGGTATTGTAAAATCTTGTATAAAGAAAAATTGGAACAAAATGTTTCTATATGGATTTTACTTGGAAATAACAAATTATACAAAATATTTGCAATGGAATTAATGCTTACTTCATTTTTTTGCTGTAGTGAATCTTGTAACATATTAGAGTAAATTGTTTAAAATATTTAAGAACCACTAAAATTGTATAAATAAAGAAATAGCTCAGACAGGATTAGACATATAGATCTGAGGCTAACAAAAATTGTGAAGGTCAACGGGTTATGGGTTTTCCCACCAGAACTCAGTGACAGCGGGGTGGCGGAGAAAATACGAGGCCGTTCCAAGGTCGGGAAAGTAGGATAAAAGGAAGAAATCAAAGGGCCAAAGCGCTCTGTTCCTGGCTCTCACTTCCTGTCTCATTTCAAAGAGTTTCCTGTTCCAAGGATGGGAGAGTCATGTCCCACCAGCAGAAGTCTGACAATGATAGGAGGTTTGTAACAGCAGCAACGGTCTATCCCAGAAGTCCCACGGCAAAGTTTCTTGATGATCTCCAAGTATGCTGTATCAGTGTTGCCGAGAACTAGTGCCTGAATGTGGTTTTCACTTGAAGGAAGAGGAACGTGGTCGTGATCTCTAGGATCTAGTATACTGAACTAGCTGACAAGGTTGCAAGTAAGAATTTTGCATACCTTTCCTAGATTGTGAAAATTAAGGCTAAGAATGCCAATCCCATAGTTAGCATAAAGAACATTTGTGGAAGTTGGAAAGCTGCACTTCTAATTAATTTGAACTAACTGTTTACAGAGTTCAGAGAAATGTGCTAATGTTATGTGATGAAAGGGAAATAGATTGTAAAGTTTAGTTATGCCTAATTCGTTTTTCAGCCCGAGTTAAATCAAGATTGAATGTGTAAAAGTCTATCCTTATGTCTGATTGTTATGAATATATATATATATATATTGTCCTTGTATTGAGCTTAAGTGAGAAATGCTAATCTAATCAAGTGGAGAACCAGACACGTGCTTTTCTTTGTCTCCAATGTTATTTAGCTGAGTTAATCAGAGACAGACATTTTGATATGTGTAGATTTAATCTTTGTAACTGCCTTGACTTAGAATGAATAAACTGTTTTGTTTGTTAATAGCTTGCCTGATTCTGCCTTACCAATGCACTGTCTCATAAAATATAGAACCTGTGTGTCCTGAAGATAGAATAGCCACAACTGACTGAAATTAAGTTTAAACGTTGCTTGAATTAGAATTAAATTTTAGAGGTATTTCTGTGTTGAACTGGATATTTCTCTTACATGTATGGGAAAGACATACAATTCCTCTATGCAATCTTTAATGGCACAGTCGAAAAAAAATTAATAAACTTTTAAAGATCAGTGCAAGAGAAAGTCAGCAAGATGGACAAGGGAATTGGTTCCATCCCAAAGCACTTCCTGAATCTTGACTATGTGCACGTGAAAAATAGCATACTTACGACCTTAAGAAAGGGGGGGGGGGGTAAATTATAGCCAGAGAGGATTAAGAATGATTGAACTATCAACAACAACTACAAATTCGGTAATTAAGACTGATAGGAAAAAGAATGTAAAGGCACAGTTCAATGTTTTGATAATAAGAAATTATATAAATAATAATATCGAAGTAAATACATACATACACATATATATATATATAATACAAATTAAGAGATAAGGAGATGATATTATTACAGTATCCAATATGAGTATTTTATTTAGAGAATATACTGTAAAAAAATTTAAAACTCACTTGGATAAACAGGTTCTAAAGCAACTCGCATAATAGGTACAGCAGGCATATTCAAGTCCACAAAAGGTGGACAGGCTACAGTACTGGAGAGTGTTGCAGATTTCAGCACATGTTCTTCTAAACCCCCAATGCCTAAACATAACAAGAATATATTTGTTTGTATCTTATACATATAAATATTCTTGAGGTCAATTACTAAAAATCTATTCTTTAATAACCCAGTTCTCTCCCCACAGACCTGGGTTATTGAACAGAAGGAAGAACAAAGATTTGCCGATTTGAAAAATCTGGATTCAAATCTTATCTAGGATGCAAAGAATCTTTATGACAGGCTTTGAAAACAAGAGGAAAATAAACAAATCTACAAGAATTACTAAAAAAGTGACAAAAAATTTCTTAAAATACAGTGATTATTGAATGACATAAAAATCTGTACATTTCATGATAAAAAAAAAATGATGAGTTATGTAAAGGCTAAGATTGAAAATTAAACAAGTTCCTGAACATGCTATTACCAATAAATATAAAGAATCACTGAGGGAATATAATGGACAGGAAAAGTGACATATGATTCACAGTACACAAAGCACTTGGAGTATATGTCATGTGAACAAAGCTGATTCATACTTAAGACACTTTTGTGGAATATCATGCCTATCTTGAAACAAACATATGCACATTACACATTTTATTTGAATGCTAAGAATTCTAATGTTTTTTTTTTTTTTTTATCAGTTTGCAGATAATCATTTTAGATGTCATCGTATTTGTAGTAATCAATTTAATAATTAAAAATGCAATTATTATGTGGTAATGTACAGTATGCAATAATAAATTTACAGTAATATAAAATCAAAGTATACAGTTCAATGGTACTCCCCATAGTTCTGATAACCCAGTTCTCTCCCCACAGACCTGGGTTATCAAACAGAAGGAAGAACAAAGATTGACTGGTTTGAAAAATCTGGATTGAAATCCTATTTAGGATACAAAGAATCTTTATGATAGGCTTTGAAAACAAGTGTTTCAGGAAAATAAACAAAACATCATGAACCAAATGAAAACTAATCAGGAGCTTAGAGAAGAATTGCACTACAACATCTCAATAACAAAAATCACACAAAAACAGTTACAGTGGTATGGAAATGTGTGCAAAATGCCTAAAAAATGTTTCCTCAAATTCTCCAAAACGTAAGAGTAGAAGAAAAGATACCACCCAGACAGAGAGAGAGAGAGAGACCCAGAAGGAAATGGATAGAAAACATCAAGAGTATAAGTGGTCTGACCTCTTATAGAAATTTAAATAACTTGGCTGCTGGACTCTACAACCGTGTTATAAATAATTATTTTACTTTCCCGATGTTTCGACCTTCATATTAAGGCCATCATCTGGAGTATATACATATATATATACAGAGACAAGCTAAATTACATTTCACATAGTATGCTGAAGACAATGATTTGATCAACGGTTATTCTACTGGTCAACACTCAAGGAGTTGGTAGGTCATTCCCCCTCCTATATTAAAAACACACAGCAGTTTGTAAACAAAATCAAAGACATCACACTGGAAAAAGATGATATATTAGTCAGTTTTGATGTCTTTGTCCTCTTCACAAATGTCCCAATCAATGACACAATCCTATTACAGGACAAATTCCTTCCTGACATCACAGCACTCTTTGCGCATGCTACGTTCTGGCCACACAAAATACGTTCTATTTTGTGTGGCAAAACACTTTTTATCTACAAAAAGAAGGAACAGCCATGGGCTCACCATTATCCTCCCCCCTACTGCTAACTTTTACATGGAACATTTTGAGCAATGTGCTCTAGATTCCTTTCCTTTAAAACCCAAAGTCAGGCTTAGATATGTTGGCAATGTTTTAGCGACCTGGCCCCATGGCTGCCAGATACTTTCTTCAGCCACCTAAACAAACAACACAAATGCATATAATTCACAATCGAGAATGAAAAGCAGAACATACTTCTGTTTCTAGATACATTTGTCACATATCTTCCTTCTGGCAGTCTTTCCTCCACTGTTTACCAGAAACAGACACATACTGGTCAATATATACACAAAAACTCCTACCACCACCCAACACAAAAACTAGGGGTCATTAATACACTTAAAAACAGGGTTTTGAAGATTTGCTCCAATGAACAGCACTTAAAGAAGAATTAAAAGTTATCAGCAAAACCTTCCTAAAAAATGGTTACAGTCAAAATCTCTTCTCTTCCATAGTCCTAAATGGATAGTTTGGTCACTCATGGCTAGTAGGTGATGTTCTTTGTTAGCCTCCTCTTGTTGTTGATGTCAGTTGAAAAAGGGAGGAATTTGTTCATTATTTTGATCTTATCAGTCCATTTTAATTGAGGTCGGCCCCCAACCCTCGATCCCGGAACAATTCCTTCTAGTGCTTGCTTTGGAATGCCATTAGCCCTCTTCACATGTCCGAACCATTTCATCTGTCTTCTTCTGATGACTGTCAGAATATTTTCCCTTTTTTTCTGGTCTACTGAATCGATCAGTTTCTGGACATTTTCATTGGTTTCGTGGGCAGTACAGGAAATTTTCTCAAAAGTCTTCTGTAAGTTTTCATTTCAAAAGACAGGAGTCTCCTCTCATCTTCCCTCAGTAAAGTCCAGGCCTCACAATTATACAAGAGGATAGAATTCACCAAAGTGTCAATTAATCTTAGTGATTGCTATTCTGTTATCTCTCCACAATGATTTTAACTTCTGTAGGGCCACAGAAGTTAAAATCATTGTGGTTTTGAGCGACCATCTTGACTCAGTATGCTTCCTTGATAAGTGAACTTGTTTACATTCTGAATTTGTATCTTTAAGAGTTCAATGTTCTGATTTTGAGGTTATCATTGTTTTTGTTTTTTGCAGGTTTATGTATAATCCATATTTTTTTAATGTTCCAAAAACGTGTGATTGCTATTCTGTTATCTCTCCACAACGATTTTAACTTTTGTAGGGTCACAGTTGTCTTAGCAATTTGGTATTTAATGTGTGGTTTTGAGCGACCATCTTGACTCAGTATGCTTCCTAGATAAGTGAACTTGTTTACATTCTCAATTTGTTTATTGTCAATTTGTATCTTTAAGGGTTCAATGTTCTGATTTTGAGGTTATCATTGTTTTGTTTTTTGCAGGTTTATGTATAATCCATATTTTTTCAATGTTCCAAAAACGTGGCTGGTTATCTCTTGTAATTTTTGACTTTCTGCCAAAAGATCGATATCGTCTGCAAAACATAAGTTGTTTATTCTTAGTCTGCCAGGGGGACAAGATGTACCACTCTCTCCCCATTCTGCCCGAAACAGTTCACTGATGTAATTTTTAATTGCAATTCTCATATCAAATGAGGAATAAAGAGATTTAGTAATCCTAACGATTTTATTGTCTATACCATAATGTTCTAAAATTTTCCATAATTCCTCGTACCATATTGAGTCAAAATCTTTTTTGAAGGTCTAAAAAGTTGTGACAGATTATTTTGTTATGTTCTATGTATTTTTCACCTACTATGTGTATTGTAAAAATATGGTTGATTGTACTTCTGGACACCTTCACACACGACACTCACAGCCAAAATATTATCAACAAAATTCTGTACAAGACCTCACTTAAAAACAAAAATAAACAAACTATTATAGCGAAGTTCTTGCTGCAAGCTTGAGGGAGAGGAGCATGCATTATGTGGTCTATTAATTAAAGACTTGATAACACTCCATTTTTTTTGAGAAGTGTAATAAGCAGACTTTTGATGTATCTGCCAGTAAAAGTAGTTTTTGCTAAACATTGCGTGACAAAGTACCAGATGCTGTGTAAGTAAGAAGGATGTTTAAGAATAGTATACTACGAGAATTTTCTTCTTCCATGGTGAATTGAAAACGTGCCAAAGGCTACTGATCCACTGTAGGAAAGTGGCAAGTTCATTTTCAAAATGAGCCAAATGAAATGTCATCAACGTAACAAAACCAAAGAGGGTTGGGGATGAATTTTACCCAAACAATGCCAAAGTTGAGTGATTCTAGGTTGGATACTCTCAGAATGTATCCAGAGTATATCTCAGAGTGAACATAAGCACAGACATCCCCTTGAGCTGGAGTCAAAGAGTGTGTAACTGGGAAAGATGAAATGAGCAGTGCTTGAGGGATTAAAATATGAGCTTCTGCAGGAAAATAGATGGAATTTTTGCACACTAGAGAAGAAAGTGAACGCTGTTGATGTTGAAATTGAGATGTATATTTCTGAAGTGAATTTGGAAGATTGTGAGGTTTGTTGTTGACTGCATAAATTGCATGCATATGGCTGAGGTAGATGAGCAGTTTGTATGCCAATTTATCAATTAACAATGAAAGTACATAATCAAGACTTTTTTGGGTCAGTGATGTCTAGTCTGCAACTGTGCTTTACAGCATTATTGGATTTGTCAGTACTGTTTGTGCTGCACTGGTGAGATCCAAAGAACTCTGTCATCTTTCTGTTATCGTGCAGCAGGCATAATGAGTGCTTCCCTATGGCCAATATTAACCTGAGAGAAAACTGTTCAGAAGCACTTGAGGTATTTATGGACTGAACAGGAATAATCAAGCCCATTAGGACCTGCTGCTGTGATTTCGTTTCATGAAAATTTTTGGAAGAAAATACTTTTGAAACTAATAAAGAATGAGATGAATGTCTCACCATCAATTTGTGCAGTGCACTCATACTGGCACCAGCTATTGTATTGCTCAAAAGTTATTTTTGTTATTGTATAATGATAAACTGCATCAATAATGAGCAGATGATATGGTGTATGTGTGTGTGTGTGTGTGTGTGTGCACACTCTGATATCTTTCTCTCTCAACTGCCACATAAATGTGGCCTGGAACACAAACATGACAATGTCTCTCGAGAAATTGTGTGCATGAAACCTCAACAATGCTTATGTAATCCACCTCCAAAAAAGATTTAAACCTATATTGAATAAGTACTGCAGATAGGCTAAGTTTATTATTATTATTTTTATTTACTTCTTTTTGATATTGTTTTAGTTTTTTTAAATAATCTGAACACCCTGCTCTAGAGAACAAACACAGGTGTTGCTCCACTAGTAGAAAGGAGACTTCATAATAAGAATATGGCATTCAAGGCTATCTTGGAACATTCTATGAAGACACTATGCACATCATTACTTCCATCATCCATTCCTTGGATAATGGAAGTATACCTAAAAAAAATTGCTGCTCAGTGTATGTAATACCATATATTAATATGATCATCAGTGATCATGGATCCAATGCCTGTTGGTGTCCAATGTGCAATTTTCACCATTGTTTGCCACTGTCCCTCTGTCCATTTCCAGGAGATTGTTATCCTGAAAACTGTTTCCACACTACTCCTTCAAGGTTTGATCTTTCTGCCATCATTCATTCTGTAGATATGTCCAAAAAAAGTTTGTTTACTTTGAATTATTTTCTGCATAGATTCTCTTTGCAGTTTACTTTTGAAAACAGTTCTTCATTTATTACCTTTTACATTTATTCAATTCATAATCTTTCTTTAACATATGCTTTCAAATGCAAATATTTACAGTCTTTGACCCATGCCCTACATCCATAGAGAGTGCTCATGAATATGTATGTTTACAGGTTTCTGCTTTGTAGCAAAGCTCACTGATTTACTTTTCCATACCTTGTTCAATACTCATAGTTTTAATCTTGCTTTTGTGATCTCAGATTTTATATCTTTGTTTATAGTATAAATCATACATAATGCTGCTTCCTGAGTACACAAAGCTCCTAAACTATTCCTGCTCACATGTGTGTTGATCTTTATTTGCTTTTTCATCCCCTTCTCTCTGAATATCTTGTTTATCATTAATTATTATTATTATTTACGGCATCTCCATGGAGTCTGGAGAGTCATTATGGGAGATCCAAATCCATTCACCGTCAGAGGTATGATAGGAACTCAAAACCAATTCTGGTAATCTATTCCACTCACTCACCACTCTCCACCCAAAAATCTGGTCTGCACACCCCTACTAACCACACTCTTACACAACTTCCACAGATGGTCCCTAGTTATCTGACTATTTGTCATATATTGAAAAATTTCACTTGCAACAATTTTATAAAACCCCTTTAATATCTTGAAAGTTTCTATCATGTCCGCCCCCTTTTCTGCCTATCAACTAAACTTTGTAACCCACAAACCTTCAAATCTGTCACAGTAGTCAAGATGCAGCCAAATTATACTTTATAAAGAGGGATAATAACTTCTGTATCTTTACATGTTAGTGTGTTTTTCAACACCCAAGTAATTCGTTGAGCTATTTTACCAACTTTAGCAATATGTCCTCTGAACTTTGACTCTGTCCACAGTCCCGAGCCTGATCAATTTCCTGCAAACCAATACCATCAATATGATACACCATAATAAATTTAGTTTAATCCTTTATCCAAGTGTGAGCAAACAAAGTTTGCGCCTGAAAGTATCTTCAGGACTAGGGTAAGGTGGTACAACAGCAGGCAACTCTTTGCAAAGGTAGAGCAAGCTAACATCACTCCTATCTCAGTATCTCCCATAATGCAAAACACATCTCTTTGCAGATATGTATAATGTTATGCATTAAGTACCTGACAGTACCTGAAGATACTTTCAGGCACAAGCTTTCTTTGCTCACACTTGGGTAAAGGATTAAACTAAATTTATTATAGTCTAACCAAGTGAAAAATAAACTTTCAACATCTTTCTCTAAATCCAGAGTAATTTAATAAAAAGGTGGCACACTGTTTGGCAACTCCTATAGGTAGAGATGACCTTGCTAATGCTTCTGCCTGGTATCTCCACTTGAGCCTGGCTCCCACTGAAGAGACCTCAATAAAGGTCGAAACTAGTCTGGGTAGTGGCCCTTCCCTTAATGCATAACATTATACATATCCACAAGGAGATGGGTTTTGCATTATGGGAGATAGGAGTGATGTTAACTTACTCCACCTTTGCAAAGAGTTGCCCAGTGTTGTACCACCTTACCCTAGTCCTGAAGATACTTTCAGGCGCACATGCTTGGATAAAGGATTAAACTAAATTTATTATAGTCTAACCAAGTGAAAAATAAACTTTCAACATGATACACCATATGCAACCTTTTCAACCTAAAGTGCATAGCCTTACATTTTGCAACATTAAATTGACAAACATTATCCTTTTCTCACAATGCCAATTTATTTAAATCATTCTGCAGGATATCTACATTGCCTTTATCAACTATTGCTCTTCCTAGCTTTGAATCATCAGCAAACAACTGAATATCCCTTCTTATATCTTTCCCTATTTCACTGATATACAAATTAAAGAGTAGTGACCCTAGTACCGAACCCTGAGATACTCCAGTAGTCACCATCATTCTCCTACACTGCACCATATACTACTCTCTGGTGTCTCTCCATCAGCCAGATGTAGAGACATCTCTCCATCGTTCCATGAAACTAGCCTCATATCCATGACCATCCTCTCCAGTTTTTGTAAATGTTTTCCATGTGGTATTCTGTCAAATGCCTCGGCAAAGTCGAGCAGTATCATGGTTGGTGAAGCCATTACCTTTATCCAATTCTGCTGTCACATTATTATAAAATGTGAATAAGCTACTAAGACAGGACCTACCCTTTAACAAAGCTGTGCTGCCCACTATAGAGTATTACATCCCTATTCACCCATTATTGTATTTTACATTTCACCAACTTTTCCAATACTTTAATAACCACTCCTGATACATTAATTGGTCTGTAGTCTGCTGCCTCTGTCTTGGAGCTACTATTATGCAATGGTACTATCTTACCCTCTTTCCACTCTTTTGGAACCCTGCCAGAGATGAGACTTAGACTTAACTTCATCAGAAAGTTGATAATGCAGAGAAAAATGCCAATTCTCTTGCATAGCACATATCTTGCTGATATGCCATCCAGTCCCACTGCTGTGTTCACATTCATATTTTTTAATATGCTGAACACCTTCTGCTCATCTACCTCAATTTTGATATGTATCTCTGTAACATCAGCAACTGTAAAATCTCCACCTGGATGATACACCTTTACAAAATGATCACTCAGCAACTCAACTATTTCTTTTGGTTCAGTCATCCTACCTTGAGCATTGTTTAAAGTCATTCTACCATAGTCGTTTTTCCCTCTTACTTCATACATAATGAAAAAACTCTTTTGGGTTTACATTTCCCTGTCTGGCTAATTCTCTCTCTCATAGTCTGATTTGGCCTTCCTTACCATACTAGTTATCTTTCTTGTTTGCACTTTGTACTGTTCATGAGTATGCTGATCACTATTTTGTTTATATTTCCTCCACAATGTTTTCTTTTTTTAGCAGTTCTTGCTTTATATTCCTACTCATCCACTTAATTCCAACTTGGTTTATCCTCCTGACTTCTGGTACACAGTCTGATACTTGCTATCTCTGACCACTTGCCATGCACTACTGACTTTCTTTCCTTGTAGCTTCTTAAGCCATGCCACTATTCTAAGATGACTCCTGAGTCTCTCATAATCAACAGCCTTATAGTTGAACATAAACCCCTTCTTGACAGAACTCCACGTTTGGCAACTTCCCAGAAGAAGACAGCATGGTCACTCTCCCCAATTGGAGGTAGAGTGTCTATCTTGGTTATGGATACATCTTCTGATGCTATTATCAGATCCAACACCCTCAAACCCCTTGTCCCCTCTATAACATGTTGTTTCATGTAATTAGGCCTTAGCAAATGTATAAATCCCACTTCCATCTTGCCATGCCCATTCCTCTATCCAATCGATATCCCCATAGTTAAAATCTCCCATAATAATTGTTTGGCCTACACTCATTGTGTTGATTTGCCAATACATGGTATCTACATCTTCCTGTGGACCTCCTGGTCTACAGCAGCATCCAACAACATATTTTGTTCTATTTGCCTCTATCCCACACCAAACAGCCTCAAATGAACCATCTCCCTCAGACCTAATATCCTCTTTAACTTCTCATTTTGTTGGTTGTAATTCTGCAGCTATCATCAGCATACCCCACCTCCTGTCCTGTTCCTTCTATCCTCCCTGAAAATAAAATACCCTCTACATTCTATCCCTGTAACTATATCATTTTCAGTCAACCAGATCTCAGTGATGTCTATAATTGTTGGCCAAGTTGAGCTTATCAATGCCAAAAACTCCTCACCCTAATTTCTGATATTTCTTGCTTTTGTGTAAATGCCTTTCAACATCACTCTGTACTCATAATTACCCTTGTGTGATGTCATTACCAAACCATTTAAACTGGAGACTGAAATCCCATTTGGCATTGCATAATCATTACTGTACTCATGCTCATTTATCATAGTGATGCCCAGACACATGCCTGATTTCATCCTCCCTAATATTTCTAGTTTCCCTTGTTTTGTACTACGACATTCTCATTAAACAACACTTTCTCCAAACAACTCCAAAACCATTCAAATGCAGTCCATCAGGCATATGGTCCTTTTGTCCATCAGACTTGCTCCAAACATCAATAAATCTTCTCATTGACTCAATGGCAATCATGACCCTTCTCAGTTCTGTCCTATCATACTGAGGCAGCAGACTCACCATCTTTACTTTCTTGCTTTTCATTTTCACTTCCAATAACAATTCTTTCATATCTTCTCTCATTGCATATTTTTCACCTTTCAAATCATTTGGGCCAGTCAATACATTCAAATTGTTCACTCCATTCTTCTGCATACTTACAGCATCACTAACATCTTTTATCTTCACACCTGGAAAACATGCTTTCGACACTTTCTCATAATTACACCTCTTATCATCAAATTCCCATACAATACTTATCCCCTTTTCCCAGTTTTTCGCACTTTTATGTTTTTCCTATTCAAGCTTTCTTTCATGCTCCATCCTTCCGTATGCCTTTTTCTTTCTTCTACCACTGTTCTTTCTGGTTCTTATTTATCATCATTTTCAATAATGACTGTCATCTGCAAATTGTAAATTATTGATTTTTGTACTTTGAACTGAAATTCCCATTATATTCTCCTTTATGAGATCCACTCTTTCCAAAAGCATGATAAAGATGCTTGGGGATATTTGATCTTTTTGTCTCATGCTATCTGGAACCATCTTCCTGTTTTTCACAATTTCTCATAGCAGCCTCTGAATTATCAATGGTATTCTGTAACAAACATCAGGTTCCTGTCTCCACTCCATAAGTTTTGCATATAGTCCATGCTACTTTATGATCTATATTGTCGAATGCTTTCTGAAAGTCAACAAAGTGGGCATGAATATTTTTATTTTTGCATAGATCTTTCACCACAATTAACAATCTTAACATTTGGTGCACAGTACTCCTGCCTCTTCTGAATCCTGTTTACTCACTGTCTAGATTTTTTTCCATTAGTTTCTTTATACTTTCTGTGAATATCCTCATCTTCTCAAGGGTTCATTTTAGTGAGTACGGGAGTGGCAAACCTGAGGTACCAGATCCTGATGCTGGACCATGCCTTATTTCATGTAATATACATCTGTTATATTATCTGCAGACTGGTCCCCTACTCTTCTTTCTCTCTTTCCTTCTTGCACCTTCTCCCTAGTCTTTCCTATTTTACTTCATCTATTGCAGTGGATGTCTACCTTCTCTTCCAGGTATTTGGAAGAGAAGGCAGTCATTATTTTTTTAAAGCCTACATCTTACGCAGTAGGCTTTAAAAAAAAAAAAAAGGAAAAAAAAAAAGGCAATGGCAAACCACTTATGTATACATTTTGCCAGCAAAATCTTATAAACAGAGGCTCAAGTTATTGTGATATAGTGCTGGAAGATGGGACACCGATGTCAGAAGGCATTGAAATGGTTACTGGGGAAGAGCAGAGAGGAACTTCCAATGAAGTTAACAAGAATGATGAAGATGGATCAAAGCCTTCTGGAAGTTCAACTTCTGATAGAGTTAATCCCAGAAGAAGATACCTCTGCTTTACTGATTTACATAAAATAGAAACATGGAATTTTCTATTTAATAAGAAGCATTCAAGAAAAACGGGACTTGTAAAGAAAGAAATTAGAATAAAATAAGATTTTAGGAATCAGTGAATTGAGATGGACAGGAATGGGTCACTTTGACACCAATGATTTCATGATATATTACTCTGGACATGGAAATCTTCGAAGTAATGGAGTAGCATTCATAGTTAGAAGAGAATACAGAAAATACATTTTGGATTACAACCCAGTGTTCGATAGAATAATTATAATCAGAATAAAGGGATATCCAGTGAATGTTACACTCATACAGGTGTACACACCCACTACAGATTCAAGTGAAGATAAGGTCGAAGAATTTTTCAGGAGCATGCAATAAGTAGTATACAGTATTGATAAAACAGATTTTCTCTTGATATTAGATGATTGGAATGCAAAAGTGGGAGAAAAAGAAGAATGAGGTATCGCTGGAAAATTTAGTTTAGGACTGAGGAATGAAGCAGGAGAAAGGATGTTAGAATTCTGTTTGAGAAGAGTTGCTTTATTGCAAACGCTTGCTTTCAACAACATAAAAGAAGATTGTACACATGAACTTCACCTAATGGTGAATACAGAAAACAGATGCATTATATTATTCCCAGCAGAAGGCGGAGAAATGCTATCCAAGCAGCAAAGACACTACCTGGTGCAAACTGTGGGACAGATTATGAATTATTGATAGCTGAAGTTAAATTGAAACTAAGAGCTAAGAAGAAACAAAAGGACAGTATCAAATTTGTAAATCATATAAATAAAGCATTTCAAGAAGTTGAAAAGAAATTAAAATGTTTGGGGAAGACGGGAAGAGAATAAGAACTGTGGGCAGAAACAAAATGTACAGTTATAGAAGCAGTAGAGAAGACTAAGTAAAGCAACAAGAAAGAAAGATTGTGAATGGTTGTTAAAAGAAGCTATTAAAATAGCAGAGGAAAGAAGAAAAATGAAACTTCAAAGAAACAAAGAAAGGGTTAGACAACTGAGTGCAGATTTTCCGAGCTAGGAAAGATAATGAAAAACAAAAGGTGCAAGGAAATTGAAGAAAGCAACATTACGGGTAGAACAAAAGATCTGTTTAGAAAAATAAATGATGTCACAAGGAAGTTTATCCCTAGATTAGGAGTTGTAGAAAGTAATTTGGGAAAATGTCTGATGGAAAAGAAGCAGAGCAAAAAAGATGGAAAGAGCAATAGAGAATTTGTACAAGAAGGATAATAATATTGAAGGAGAATATGAAAGGAGAGAATTTGTTGAGAAATCCATGATAATGAAAACTGAAGTGATATATGGATTATTAAGAAAAAAGACAGAAAGTGAATTGATTCATTTGAATTATGGGTAAGGAAGAGACTATTAAGAATGACCAATAATAAGGTTTTAGAGAGTATAAACACAATGCTCCTTGGAGCCGATGATTGCTAAACGGAAGGTTGGTGTACTTTGGACATATTGTGTGAGCTGATGTATCATTGGAAAATACAGTTATGTTGAGGAAGATTGAGAGAATGAGAAGAGGAAGATCACAAAAGAGTTGGATGGACAACACAAAAGAACTTACCAACTTGAACTTACAATTGTTGAAAGAAAGAGCAAGAAGCCAAGTGTGATGGAGGGATCCTTTTTCACAAGATCATTAAGAGTCTAAAACGACTGAATGGCACATAACAACAATAGTATAGTATCTTCATATGTGCTTTTCTCACATGACTTGTCAGAGCAATTTTTCTCTAATTTTTGCAGTCCATTTTGCTTCTTATTTTGGGATGGGTATTAGAATTGACATCGTCCATAGTGCACTGATATGGTGTAGTGCATCTCCTCCTATCATCACCTTATTGCCATGATTTAGCATCTCTTCAGCGATATCATTCATGGGATTTTGTTTTACTGCCTTTATAACCTCATCCATTAGTATACCCGTCTCTCCCTCTGTGCTTGGTGATATTCCTTCGATTCATCAATTAATCTCTTCTGGACTCTAAATTTTCTGTATCTTATATTGTCTCTCTCTCTCTCTCTCGTATTTCTTCTGTGCTCATCCAGATTTCACCCTTCTTATCTTTTAAGGTTCTCCACTTTGAACTCCATCTTTTGTTGATGTTTCTGATCATCTAGTATAACTCTCTTGTTCTGTATTTACCACACTATTTATTATTAGCTTCACACTGTTCCTCTAACCATTTTGTCTTTTCTGGAAGCCCCTTCACTTCATCACATTTCACTGTACACTGTTCTTCCATTTCCAGAAAGCTCTCTCCTAATTTTTAATGTTTTTTTTTTTTTTTTTTTGAATTAACTTTAATGTCTCTTGTAAAACCCATCTCTTCTTTGGTTTCCCTGCATCAAGGAATGTTTTTCCCACTGCTATCTCAAGTGCAGATGCCACTTTGTTGTTCCTTCCATATCTTTTTCTGTAATGAATTTATGAATTTCAGTTCTTCCTCAAGCACCATACTTGTGATTTACTCAGTAAGTGTTTTTATATATCTTTAACTCTGAAAGTGTGCCCTCCCTTGTCATTTGAGTTTCAACATAATACTAGAAATGACTACTATTATCTGATTCTACATCTGCACTTAAAACTTTTGACACTGCTGGAATGATATGGCCAATCTCTTGCTTATGAGTGTCACGTTTAGCATGTTCTTCATTCTTCTATCAGGTGACCGCCATGTTCACTTCCCACATTCTTTTTTGTTAGAATTTTGTATTTCAAATTACTTGTCATGCTTCAAGGCAAAAATCAAGCCTTCTTTCTCCTCTTTCCATGCTTTCTCCATATCCATATCTGATCATTATTTTTTCCCATCCCTCACTGTCTGTTTCAATCTTGCATTTCAATCTCTTCCAATGATCAGTACATCTCTTTTTGGTATTGATATCAAGACTACTTCCAAGTTATTATAAAATAACATTTTTCTTCAGTACATTCTGAAGTGGATAAACAGACCTACCCCACTGTGATGTTAAATGGCCTTACTACAAAATCTGCAATTATCATCCATTCATTTACTGGTTTGTATCCTAATAGCTCCTCTTTTACTGAGAAGAAATTGAATAATCCCTGCTTCATATTTTGTACTATTACCAGACAAGATGATTTTCCATCTTTCATCTCCCCCAACTGTCCAAGCATATCTGCACTACTTTAGTGATGCCGCAATCAGAAGTATCGACAGCTAATGTGGGGCTGGGTAAAAAAAAAAACAAAAAAAAACTTACAAACTTACAGAGCCTTTTGAAGAGAAAAAAGCAGGAAAAAAAAAAAAAAAAAGAAACTTACACCAGCCTTTAAAAATCGCAGGCCTTGGAAATCTTACTCCTCTACCTTCTCTCCTTCTTGGGGCTGGTCACAATGCTATGTTCCATCTCACTGCAAAACAAGTCTAGCTTTTCTGACACCCATAAAGTATAGATATTCTATGTTCTTATTGATGGCATGCATCTTGTTAGTTTTTCACAAATACACTTGATATTAGCATTCATATGTGCCCATTAATAGTAATATACTCACCTAAAACATTTCCAGCAGGAACCTCATCCAAATATTCCAATTCTTTGCCCATTAACAAATACAGCTGTTTCACAGTGACTACAGTTATATGTTGGTTGGAACGCAAATCTTTTAATGTGAGGCGAGCATCAACTGTTCCATCCTAAAATATTAAACACAAAACAAATAAATGGGATGATGATGCAACTTAAACAGAGTATAAAAGTTGAAAGCAAGCCTATTAACTACTTAATCTACCTGGTAAATTTGGCACAGAATTATGCTCTTGTTCCTCTAAAAACCTAGATTAATAGTAAAACTTAGTTTTCTGCAACAAAAAAGAGAAAAATGCAAAATGGAAAATCTGATGCAAATCATGCATTTTTTCTTCTTTGTATCAAGTCTTGGAATTTATGGTTTCTGATGAGTTTCCAGTTGACATTAGTCAACAGTACAGTACCAAAAATTTGCTAGCATTACTAAAACTTTTTACTTTTGATACGTAATTAAAGTAGCACTATAAAGGATCACAAATAAAAATTTTTAAAACTTAAAAGAAAATCTACATCTACAAGATCTTTTCTCTCTTCCACTTTTGTAAATTTTGACAAATAACTAAATTTTATATAGTGCCAAATTTACACACCATGTATAACTCATTGAGACTAAACCATGGGTCGTATAAGACATCGTACTTAGCTTAAATGAAATATAAAGGAAATTATCAGTAAATGAAAGATATTTTTTTTTTTTAAAAATAACTTGGAATAATTCATTCTCAATGAAGCTAGTGAGCCACTGAGAGTAACATCGAAGACTACTTGGTGTGATTCAGTGTAGAAATTTAGGTATAGCAACTTCTCAGGGAAAAAAAGAAAAAAAAAGTGGTCACGTGCAAATAATGTTCTATGCAAAACATCTCTGTACAATTTCATTTTTCTGAAATAAAGAAATATACACATTTTTTAAAATCAAATTTATTAGCTATCAAATTCAGGAATATAAGATACAACTGATTTGTGGTAACTAAAATATGAGACAGATCTGCTATTGAAAAGGATGTAATAATCTTCATTGGAAAACTGTCCCTACAGAATTACTGCTTCTCATTGTTGCTATAACAGGATCTGTGTACATAGATAGAGGTCCAGCTTCTTTCAGAAGCTCGAAGAGGGCTTGCAAATTAGAATCAGAGAATCAACAATGAAGTCACCATTTATAATCATTGGCATATGGAAACAGTTTTCCAATTTAGCTGACATCATTTTATAGTAATTCTAAACACACTGGCTGTGTGTTTAGAATAACATCTAGTCTAACATCATCAATGTTAGACTAGGGAAAAAAGTTGCAGAGCATTTGGAATAATCCAGTCATTTAATGTTGGGATGTCCATTCTTCAAATTCAATGCTTACCAAGTGACTCCATTTACAAATCTACCAGAAATGTCTGTATTCATGGTAACATGTTTGCTAACAACCAAGGGACGTCTATAGGGTAGATCATCAGTGTCTACCACAGACATTTTATGTAACTTCTGTTTTATGGGGCTTTTTGCAGTGTTTTTTTTTTTTGCATCCAATGAATATATCTTAAGCAACTGAAGTCAACTTGCCTTCTGATGAGTTAAACACTGGGTTATTGTAACAATCTAGAATGATTCTTTCTTTTAAGGTTACACAGTGGTGAGCATTCATGGCAAATTTATGAAGACACAACATACGTTAGTAATAATTGCTTTACTTATAATTAAAAAATAATATTTGATGTTTCAACCTCAGTATTGAGGTCATCATCAGGAAAATATACATTCAAGGGTGGTCCCATGTTTCTGTATTGACTAACTTTTACAGGTGATAGAAAGAAAACAACCATTGCTTTTCAGCAATCTCCAATGCCAGCTTAACATGGGAAGCAGGTGATGCATCACATTGAGGCACCTTCTTCAAGGGGAGCTGAAGTGAGTAAAAAAAATTAAATACCAACACATTTTACTATTAGCATTTATTAATTGTGGGCACTGAACTTAAAATTGCATCAGGGCACCAGGACCTCTAGAGCCAGCACTGATAATCTGCCTTTACTTCAACACACTTTTCACATCTTTGAATTTTCTATGCCCTTGAAAAAATAGTCCGTACTTTTGTCTGCAAAATGACCTAAAACTACATCTTTCACCTCATTGTCATCTGCAAATTTTCTTCCTCGAAGATCTGTCTTCAGTTTTGAGAAGAGGTAGTAGTCACTGGGTGCTAGTCTGGGTTGTAGGGTGGGTGTTCAATCTCCTGGAAGCCACAGTCCTTCACTGTAGCCTTTGCCTGGTTTGCACCACTCCATGGATTCCCTTTTGGAAATAGTATCATATGTTGTCACCATGGTTTCATTCCTGGTGACAACAGATTCCAGCACTTCTGATTCCCTTGGCAAAGCACTAAAAATGTGCAGGAATGATGCTCCTTCTGAACCTGAAGAGAGAAGTTGTGGCACTCACTTTGCACTGACTTTCATCACGTGAAGCTTCTTGTGAATGATGTGAAAGAGGGTTGTTATAGAAAGCCCCAACCTTGTTGAGATTTCTTTGAGCTTCACCTACCTGTCATTGAACAGTTCCTTCTCAACACGAGACATTTTCCTCAGTCATCACTTCCACAGGCTGCCATCATGAGGATCATCTTTGATGCTCTCTCTTCCTACATGAAACTCTTTAGCCCATTCCTTCACAGTGGAATATGAAGGAGAAGCTTCTCCATAAACACCATCCAATCGTTGTTTGATAGCAAATGGGGAAAGTGCTTCTTTGGTGAAAAACTTGATCACAGAGTTGTACTAAATTTTTAACATTACATCCACTTATCATGCCATGTGTTATTCAAACGAGTACCTCCAACTGAATGACGCAGGTAGAGAGTTGAAATTGGTACACTAAGCTCCCCATAGATGGTGCTATCTGTCATGCATGTTGTTTTAAAATTGGCACAAATTTTGTATGACATGCTGGAAATTTTTGGAACCTACCTCGTATATACAGGACACAAGCTACACGACACTACACAAAAGTAATATGAGACTAAATGCTTTGTTAATCATTTACCCTAGCCTGACCTCTGATGAAAAAAAAACTAAATAAAATAAAAATATTATTAAATAAAATATATACAAAATTAATTCACAAAATAAAACTTTTCATACATATCAGTATAATATACAGATGATAAATAAAAAAGTTTTATAGCAGAACTACATTAAATCATTTTTAAAGTCCTCTGATATTAGGATCCTCCAAATTCTTGGTATTATTAATCATCATTCCTGTTCAGATTTGGATGATATTTCACAGGCTTCTTTGAACTTTCTTTCAAACTAGGTTTTAGTGCAGTGTAGGGACTTGGTGCCTTTCCAGTCAATTCTGTGACATTTTTGAAGTGCGTTGTTCTAACAGGCCTCTTTTACCATAGTGAAGGAATTTAGTGTGGTGTTTCTGTTCATATTTTCTTATTGGGATGGTGTGCGCTGTTTACCCTACACAAGGTAGGTTGCAGGTGCACTGAATTCTGTTAACCCCTGGGTGGGCAAGGTATGGAAGAGAATCTTTGGATGAGCGGATAAATTTCTTAATTTTACAAGAGGTTTGAAGGTTGCCATAATATTGTATTTATGTAGTGTTCTATTTTTTCTGATATGCACCTAACGTATGGTGTGGCATTCTTGTCATCTTTTTTTTTGCTTTTAATGGCATTTCTGTGGAGGATCTAGTGAACTTTTTTTATTATAGCCATTTTTTTTTAATAAACGTTTGGCTAATAATTTCATATTCTTGTTCAGAGCCTACTCATTAAAGCAAATTGTCAGGGCTCTGTGTTTGAGGGTGCTGATGAGCCCTAATTTTTGTGTTGGATGGTGGTATGAATTATTATGTATGTATTGGCCCACATACGTGCGTGTGTGTGTGTGTGTGTGTGTGTGTGTAGGTTTGTGGCAAACTGTGAAGGATAGGCAGTCTGAAGGAAGATGTGTGTCTAGAAAAGGAAGAGAATTATTGTTTTCAATCTCAATGGTGAACTGGATATGTTTGTGTTGTTTGTTTAGGGTTTAGGAATGTATTTAATGTTTGGCGTTCATGGGGGTCAAGTGGTGAAAATATATCTTCAACATATCTGAGCTAGACTGGGCTTTAGGCTTGCAGAATCTATAACTCATTGCTCAAAGTCTTCCACGTAAAAGTTAGCTATAGAGGGGAAAGCAGTGAGCCCATAGCTGTACCTTCTTTTTGTAAGTAAAAAATTATTTTGCCACAGGATATACCTGGAGCAAAATATGCCGGCAAAGAGGGCTGTTATATGGGGTGGAAATATTTTTTGTATGATAGATTTTGAAAGTTTTTCACTTGGTTATACTATAAATTAAAGATACCAAGAAATTATATACTTGCATAATATTTTGTTATTGTAATTTATATTTTATTATACTGTTTATTACTTTACTTTTTTTACTCTATATATTTCCCCTCTTACTTCATTATTTTCGTGGGTGCTTGAGCTTGTACATAATGCCTATATGGTCTAATCTCTAACTCATGTATAATACTATTATTTGACTTTAGTCCTTTCGTAATCTACTTAGCTTACCCCCCCAACCCCCAATGCTGTAAAGTATGCTCTCACACGTGATGGTATCGTAGACTGAGGAAAAACCTCTGGCTGGGACCAAATCCTTAATCTACGTTGTTATAATTCAAATGTATTAATCCTAAAAAATTTATTTTTGTTAACGACTGCACCATTAAGGATCTTGTAAAAGAATTTTCTATCTTTTCTTTACATACAAGAGAATACTTTAGCTAAGCATGTATAATAACCCTTAAATCAATTTTATCTCAAGCAACTCCGAATTACTCTGTCATGGCTGTTACTTTACTTAGGTCACACAGGTTCAATTAGTTTTTGTGAGACAGTGCATTGGCCAACAAAGATCAGGCAAGAACAAAACCAAACATTTATTTTAACTTAGACAATTTATATACAAAAGTAAATAGGGCATATCACATGCCTGATTCTCAACACATTCATTAAAACAATTCACTTAAAGCATTAGACAAAGAAATTATTTACACTCAACTTATTAGACACGTGGATGGATTTTATCATACTTAACCTTACTCTCTATCTTATTAAATAAGGCACAATTATACTCAACATGTTCTAAGCATTTGATAACACAAGCAATATTCAAGATTACAATATTCTATTATACACATTCAAACTGACTTTCGGTTTTCTGACCTCTTCAACACATTATGCCATTAATTAAACAGAATCAACATCTATCGTCTGTACACACAATCTAGGCTATTAACATAAAGCAATCTACTTACAAGCTCACTATATCATTGTACAGTCCTGGATCCTAAAGGGTTAATTCTGCTGGCTTCTTTCTTAATCTTGTGCTATGGCTGTGATTGGGCACTATCCAATTGTAGTCATCTGGTGAATTCCTCCCTTGTCACAGTACTGCATTTCTTCGGCAATGTCAGGAACTGCTTCGGCTGTGACAATTTAGCATGCATGTGAATCAGTACATTCATCAAAGAATTTTACGGAAGGATATCTTGAAACACAGCCTCTTCTTCTAGCGAACTCCCCATAATCTCCAGAACTACTGCTTGCCGGACCCTGACCCTTCCCCTCCTCGAAAAGCTTGCCACAGGAACAAAAAAAATAAAAAATAAAAAATGAGAGAGAGAGAGCTCTCGTCTCTCAATCTCTGCCTTTTATATCATTGGCTGTCCCTTGGCCTTACTTCCAAAACTTCCAGGATTTACTGAAAGTGCCCTTATCACCCACGCTTACGTTAGGTTTTGGCAGCAAAACTCATATAATCCGGTGACCTTGGAGACTGTTGTTGATCTTCAGTTTACTAGCCTAATCTTGTCTGATCTTTTTTTGTTACAATTGCTTATGGTTCTACATTCAGTTATTCTAACATTATATTACAAAATTTATTACTTCACAGTAGGTTATATATACTTTTATTTATAAGTATTTTATGGCCCATGTAAAATTAATATAGGTGAAAAATATTTATATTTTTCAGCACAAGAGATTTTACACTTGGTTTAATCCTTTATCCAAGTGTAAGCAAACAAAGTTTGTGCCTGAAGTATCTTCAGGACTGGGGAAACTTTAATAATAAGGTGTGACATCTTTCGGCAACTTGTATATGAAAATATGACTTCTACATTACTTCAACCTTGGTATACATCTGAGCCTGGCTCCCACTGATGAGACCTCAATAAATGTCGAAACCGGTCTGGGTAGTGACCCTTCCCAGACCAGTTATTATACATGTCCTTGCAGACATGTGCTTTGCATTATGGGATAGTAAGGCAAGTGATGTGAAGTCATACCACCTTTCCCATGAGTTGCCCCAGTCCTGTAGATACTTCAGGTGCAAACTTTGTTTGCTTATACTTGGATAAAGGATTAAACCAAGTATATAATTTCATGGTATCTTTGGTTCATTTTTTCCAGGTGTTCTGTTTGATGAAGGATGACAGTAGCATTGCCTTTATCTGCTTTGGTAATAACAATGTCTTGGTTATTTATTAAAGATTTAAAGGATAATTTTTCTGCTTTGGTTAAGTTGCAACTTAATTATTTATTGGAATTTAGTATGTAAGATGTTTTCATTCATATTCATCATCATCAAATTCCTGCCATGTACCCTCAAGGGGGGGGGGTACAGGATATGATAGTACTACATGAAAAAAATTACATCATTACTAACTTCCTATCTACAATTTTCCTCCAAATCAGTCTGTTACTTGTCAAGACTCCAACATTATCAGATCTCATGTTTCTATCATCTACGGCACTTTGTACCGTATCAATCCATCTATATCTTGGTCTTCCTCTGGGTCGTTTTCCTGCCAACCTGGCAGAGAACACTTGCTTTGCTAATATTTCCTCTCCCATTCTATTTAAGTGTCCATTCCACCTGAGATTAGCTCTGCTAACGCATTCCTGGATGCTGACAATGTCAAGTTCTTTCCTAATATCCTCATTTTTAATATGATATTGCCATTGATGCCATCTGTTCATGCCTCTAATCTTTCTCAGGACTCTCATATCTGTGGTCTCTAGTCTTTGGTCAAGTGTTTTACTTCTGACCCAGCTCTCAGATCCATAAGTTAAAA
Source organism: Typopeltis vanoorti (assembly GCF_054136105.1). NCBI lineage: Eukaryota > Metazoa > Arthropoda > Arachnida > Uropygi > Thelyphonidae > Typopeltis > Typopeltis vanoorti. The sequence continues at coordinate 86,442,172 of NC_143564.1, read as the reverse complement.
CTGGTTTGAACACCGTCTTGTACACAGCTAATTTAGTGTTCCGACTAATTTCTCTCTTATTCCATATGAATTTATTCAATTGACTTCCCACCATACCAGCTTTGCTGAGTCTGTTGTCTATTTCTATATTTAATTTACCATCTTCACTAAAAATCGTGCCTAAGTAGCTGAAATGTTTTACTTGTTCCACAGGTTCTCCATTCACAACACAGTTGACATTTTCAACGATTCTGCCTATTTTCATTGTCTTTGTCTTTTTATTGCTGATGGGGAAGGATTTCAGATCTCTTTCAATGTGGTAAATAAATAGTGTAATTATCTATTTTTTTTCACCAGAGGTGAGGCTAGGGTAAATGATTAACAAAGCATTTAATTTCATCTTGCTTTTGTATAGTGTCATGTAGCTTGAGTACTGTACATATGTATGGTTTCCTGATGATGAATGACCTCAATACAAAGGTTGAAACCTTAAATATTATTTTTTTAATTATAAGTAAAGTAATTTTTCTAACACTTGCGTTGTGTCTCCATAAATTCTTCACTATGAATTACAAAATGATTGATAAGGAAGTCTTATACTATTAGAGCAAAATCTATCAACTTCTTTAGTCATGAAATATGATTCAATCAGTTTTCCTTTTGAATCTTCTTTGATTTAGAAGCATTTAACCAAGCCTTGTAAAACTTTTTGGCCTTTCAGGGCATGTTTCTGCCCTGAAAAAATAAAAAATGATAAAAATAAAATATCATTTTAGACTGTCAAGGCAGTCTAAAATGATATTTTATTTTTTGTTTACAATTTCAAATGTTTACATTTTTCTCACCCAGAATGATGAAAAAAAAATCAGTACAGTTGAAAATTTTTTAAAATGGTCCTGTTTTACCAAGATGAGGCAACATCAACTAGTACCACTCCATGCTGAAGCAGTTCCAAATAAACTAATATAAGTTGTCACAGGAGGCAATGACAGTTATCTCTATAACCTGATTTTGTAACATACATCTATAAGTTTACTCAATTTTGAAAATTATTACATGTAAAGATTTTTTTTTACATAGAACAACATCTATGAGTGCTCGCATACATTTTACTCTCTATATTTCTTTAACGACTTCTCTTAATGGTAGCAATGTTTATCGGGGGGGGGGGGGCTAAAGTTGCTTGGGCAGCACAAAGCACAAACTCCCATGATGCAGTATGATTTCTCGTTCTGATCTTTTGCCCCATGTTCATGCAATAATTATACAAGCAACTCACTTGAACACCCCACAGATTATCTAACGTATTACATTATAGAATACAGCTTCCTCTCTTTGTGGTCCATCTTGTCTGAACTATTAGTTGAGATATTTGTAATAACTGTGTTATACTCATGTTCTACTAGTATTTGGGGTATAATTATGTGTAAAACTTCAAGAAATTTGCAAAAAATTAGGTTGTTTATGTAGATAAAGGTATGTTTGCCTGTTTTGGTTTGTATTATATAAAACTTGCATCACATTTATTTATTTTTTTGGATGTTCTCTTAATACTTTTTTCTTTTTAATTGTGTTTTATGTTATTTATCGTGTGTTGCTTAGCATTTTTTTGACCTGGAAATTTTCTGTTTTGTCATCTGCTTGGTGTGATGTTAATGGATGTAGCAGTCACATGACCGTTAAACAGGTTAAAAGTTTTCTGGAATTCACAGTCAGAAAAGTTAGTTTGCATCACAGATCTCAATTTGTAAATTCAGAAATAGTGAGATGTGTCAAACTGCAAAAAATAATCTTTTTGTGAGCTGATGCAATAGCTGATTTTGGAGAAAATCAGCTATTGAAGTCTAAAAATGAAGTCTAAAACAGATTTGGATGTTCTATCTTTTAAGAACTGCTACTTTTTTCTGAGGTACAAACCTTCAGAACAATTGCAGTAATGCCATCAGTGAGAAACTTTATTTATTTATTTTTTTTTTTGTATGCATTTTGGACAAAGTTCTTGGGTTCACTTTCTGGCAAAAAATAAAAGGAGGAATTGAATATTGTAATTATGGAATGGTATTGTAAGAAGACATTTAATGGGGACAATCACATACAGAACCACCTCAATGCAAAAGTGATGGAAATAGAATTGGATAACAAGCATACCAAAGCATCAGAAAGCACAACTAACATTGGATACAATGTTACATGGATACATGGAAGCATAATTTTGATTAACTGAGTGGGAGATGGTAAATCCCATTTTATTTTTATAGCCGGGTACGAAACTCGGGTCGAAATCCATCGACATCCATAGAGTTTTTTAAAACTCTATGGATGTCGATGGATTTCGACCCGAGTTTCATACCCGGCTATAAAATAAAATGGGATTTACCATCTCCTGCTCAATTAACAAATTCGCCAGTAAAATAGCCTTTCGGCTTATTATCTTCATAATTTTGATTGTTTCAAAAGAAGCTTTGAATGTGTTGATACTTGTGATTCTTCTCTTGAATAGCCTTGTCACATCTTGGATAATCACTGTCAAGTGAATGGACCAAATCCTGATTTTTTAAAATTATTTTCTACTTTTTTTGTTATATAAAAAAGAAGGATAATGATTAATTAGTTAGTGAATATAGACAAAGTCTAATGGGTTACCTAATGGATAAATGTGATGATTTCATTTTTAAGAATCAGAGTAAACAATGAAATTAGATTACAGCAATGACAAATCATTTTTCATTATTATTTCACCTCTCCAATGAACTCACTCACGCCAAAATTAATATTGGGAAGGGAAAAATGTAGGCAATGCTGGATATGAAATTCAGAACCATGAAATATCTCTTAATCAGAAAATGAGCATTTGATAGAATTAAGAACTCTTTAACCCTTATTTTTTGTTGTTTGTTTTTAATTCACTTAATAAATTATTTAAGAGTGAGAAACAAGAATAAATACAGAGTAACAAAAAAAATTAACAGGGGTAATCATTAAAGACTGCTGCAGAAATATTTTAATTTCATGAAAAAAATGTACAGTAATACCTTGCATAGCAGTTTATAATTTTTAATAATTAAAAAAAATCTAACAGTAGTACAAGTACTGTAGTGATTTAGTATACTGTAGTAACAGCTGTACTGATGTACACTTTAGTATTATTTCAGCTTTGGTGTGGCAAAGTTATTTCAAACACAACTACTACTTGTTCTGAACTCTGTGTCTGTTAAAGTACAATATATTTTTAAGTTGTTGTTGGTCATTCTACAAAATTATTTTTTTATTACATATGAGAACCCTTTTATGTGCAATTATAAGCACCCTACAAAAGAATTCTTATTAAGTGAGCTTTCACTTTATCAGAACTTATCGAAATTTCAGGATATTTAAATCCAACCATATGGAAAAATAAAGATTAACAAAAGAAACAAAAAGTAAGACTTTATAAATGAATAGACCAACCAATATTATTAACATATGTTAAAAACAGACACATCAACAATACAACAAATAAACATGACTGTGAGAAATCATTAAGAAGTTAATAACATTAATAATAAAAAAACAGTAATAAAGTTAATTATTAATAAAGCTATATTAATATATAGCAAGATACAGATAAAAATCTAATGCTATGGGTACACGACAACTGGGTGAGGGAAACTGGCTGATGGACCAACTGGGTGACGGAATAAAAGATCAAATATGCAATTCTATTCCGATGATCTATTACCAGGCAAATTTAAATAATTTTTTTTTTTAGAAATGAGTTAAAAGAACAGTATAAACATAAAATTTGAAAAGTTTCACTTATAATTAAGTTTATTTTTATTGTGTAAAATTACGAATTGTAAAGAAGTTATATTGAAATTTTCCATACAAAAAATGAGTCAGCTAATTAATAAATATTTATATTACATATTTTCGTTTATGTCATATATCAAAATTTGTAGGATCATTTAAGAAAGAGATGGTTAAAAAGAGTGGTCCAAAAACGATTTAAAAATGAAAAGGTATAATTGCAAATTTGATCTCTTATTCCATCGCCAACATGACCATGTCATGGTTTCTCCGTCTGTCTCTGCTGCTCTTCTTAATGTTATAATTTTGTAGTATTTTAGATTTCTGCAGCATCTATAATTCTGAGTATTCTCTGGGGTAGATCCTGTAGCATTTTAAATCCCATCTCATTACATTTCTTTATAATTTCTTCATGTGCATTATTGATCCATTCATTTTATCTTCTGCTGTTTGTGAACTGAAGGGCAATATTTTTGATCTGAGTCCAATTGTTGTCTATGTTTCTCTCAATATATGAATAAAGGAAATGAATACTGGATTTCTTGCTTCATCTTTTCTATGTATATATATATATATATATATATATATATATATATATATATATAATAAATTTAGTTTAATCCTTATTCAAGTGTGAGCAAACAAAGTTTGCGCCTGAAAGTATCTTCAGGACTGGGGTAAGGTGGTACAACGCCAGGCAACTCATTGTAAAGATGGAGCAAGCTAACATCACTCCTATCTCAGATTGCAAATTTGATCTTTTATTCCATCGCCAACATGACCATGTCCTGGTTTCTCCGTCTGTCTCTGCTGCTCTTCTTAATGTTATAATTTTGTAGTATTTTAGAAGATTTCTGCAGCATCTATAATTCTGAGTATTCTCTGGGGTAGATCCTGTAGCATTTTAAATCCCATCTCATTACATTTCTTTATAATTTCTTCATGTGCATTATTGATCCATTCATTTTATCTTCTGCTGTTTGTGAACTGAAGGGCAATATTTTTGATCCGAGTCCAATTGTTGTCTATGTTTCTCTCAATATATGAATAAAGGAAATGAATACTGGATTTCTTGCTTCATCTTTTCTATATATATATATATATATATATATATAATAAATTTAGTTTAATCCTTATTCAAGTGTGAGCAAACAAAGTTTGCGCCTGAAAGTATCTTCAGGACTGGGGTAAGGTGGTACAACGCCAGGCAACTCATTGTAAAGATGGAGCAAGCTAACATCACTCCTATCTCAGTATCTCTCATAATGCAAAACACATCTCCTTGCGGATATGTATAATGTCATACATTAAGGGAAGGGCCACTAACCAGACTAGTTTCGACCTTTATTGAGGTCTCTTCAGTGGGAGCCAGGCCCAAGTGGAGATACCAGGAAGAAGCATTAGCAAGGTCATCTATACCTAGAGGAGTTGCCAAACAGTGTGCCACCTTTTTATTAAATTACTCTGGATTTAGAGAAAGATGTTGAAAGTTTATTTTTCACTTGGTTAGACTATAATAAATTTAGTTTAATCCTTTTTTTAGCAAACAAAGTTTGCACCTGAAAGTATCTTCAGGACTGGGGTAAGGTGGTACAACACCAGGAAACTCATTGCAAAGGTGGAGCAAGCTAACATCACTCCTATCTCAGTATCTCCCATAATGCAAAACACATCTCCTTGTGGATATGTATAATATTATGCATTAAGGGAAGAGCCACTACCCAGACTAGTTTCGACATTTATTGAGGGCTCTTCAGTGGGAGCCAGGCCCAAGTGGAGATACCAGGCAAGTGAAAAATAAACTTTCAATATATATATATATATATATATATATATATATATTTATTTATTTATTTACAGAGTGATTGACTAGGTTTAATGGCATGTTTTATTCTCTGCTAATACCAATGTTGAAGGACGACGACAACAAATAGACTGGAACTTAACTTCAAACATTCAGAAATGATCTGATGAATTAGAAAGACGTATCTTGGAATCCGAAGAAATAGCTCTCGACGCTGCCCATCTAAACAGCATTCTCAGTTACAGCCTACCTGATTCACATAGTGCCGTAATCCAGTTTTTGCGTATTTGTGATATCATTCACAGGCAAAGTGCTTTACGCCAGAACTAATGCTCAGACTCCATTTCAAACACAGCTACTACTTGTTCTAAACTCTGTGTCTGTTAAAGTACAATATATTTTTTTAAGTTATTGTTTACTCCCTGGCATTGTATTCACCTGAAGTCAGCATTTCCGATGAAACTAGTTGCAAAACCTCATTACATCTCTAATATTTTTTCCATGTGTTTAAGTCAGTTAATAATTACACACACACAGTTTTTTGTATGTTTCTATCCTCATACTTGACAATATTTTATTGAAGTATTTCTATTTTTGTAAACATTTCTAAATTTTACAGAAATTGTCAGCTTGAAGTATGCTTAACAAGGCAGTGATTAGCATCTGCATCAAATTCTCTAAGTACAGATGCTTATTATACAGTATGGCAAAAAAAAAAAAAATAAATAAATAAAAATAATAATAATAATCAATAAAAAAAAATAGTACTGAATTTCAACACCCTCTTCAGTACAGGCACTATGAGCTTTGCTGTTTGACTGCATACACATTAATAGAAAAGAATGTGTAGTCTATGCCATTATATTTAGCTGTAGGAATGGTGTTGATATTGGAAGAACAGATGTTTATTGCTCTCCATTATTTTCATTGATACACAGCTGGTAGAGCAAATGGTCCATGCCAACGACATTACTTGATGCCGTCATTTGGGGTATGTTGAAAGAATGGGTATTCTACCATAACCTGTCTTCAAATCTTGATAAATTAAGGGATAAAATTACATGTCTAGCAGATGTTCCAATTATTTTTCTCCAAGATGACAGAGAACTCATTCATTTTTAGAAATTATGGACTTTACAACAGTGTTAAAAATAACTCTTTTAATATCCTCGATGCTTTTAGCTTGATGTAGTTTATAAATATTTTTTTTATTTTTCCTTTTTCACTAGAGGTCATGCCAGTAAAATAACTTGTGATCAATTCATTGTTTCTTTAGCTTACTGTATGTAATGTAACCTAGCTTGTCCTGTATATTTGTATGTACTCAAGATGATGATCTTAATATAAAGATCGAAACATCGGGATATTAAGAGTTATTTATAACACAGTTGTAAAGTCCATAATTTCTAAAATGAATGCTGATCACCATGTAACACTAAAAGACAGGATGACAGAGAACCTTTGCAGGTGCTACGAAACCTGTCTTGAAAGACAAGATGTCCATTTTCAGCATGTAATCTACCATCATTAATGCTTTATTCGACCAAGATTCCACCAATAGTTACAGATGTACATACAATCATGTGTAAACATATATTTCTTTGTTAATAAACCCATTTACTGCATAAAATATATCGTAGTTACCGAGAACTGCTTTTTTTTTTTTTTTGCAACATACTATACATGTCTTGTGCCTATTGTTTATTATTAGATCATTTATATAGTTGCTTACTGATTTATCTGAAGAGAACCAAGTTTATTTATGACTAAGCCTTCTGGAGAAGTTAATAGCTGTAATCCCAATATCATTAATAATGAGTCATTCATTGGAAGGGAGAGAGGGAAGTCTGTATAATTTTTGATTTTGATGAAAGCGAATTATTTTGTCAATGTATCTTTCAGATGGAACGAATTTTATTTTTTAAAATTTTTCCTGTTAAGTTTTTCGTGACCATTTTTAATCAGCAGATCCACAGAATTTTCAGTTTTGGAGGATTTCTAAAATTAATCATAGTATATTTCTATACTTATCTGTATTTTCCTCCAATTTCTGATTTTTAACTACCATATTAATGCTTAAAATGAGCACTTTTTGATTTCTTATTTGCATTTTCAGACAAGGAAAAATTTTTCAGGATGGTGGCTATCTGCTTTAGGTGTTCTGAATGCTCTTTTTTTTTTTTCACATTTTGTACTCTACCCTGCAGACCTTAGATTGAATTCACAAGTCTAATTTTGTCTGTGTGTGTCAAATTACATGACTGATTAATTTCTATGAAAAAAAAAAACAGCTTCAAAGTTTGCAGAAAATTAAAAAAGGATAACGTTGAAGCCTAAATCCAAATTTAAATTTGAAATTTTTATGAGAGAGACACTCTGGTTAGGTGGCTATAGAGCAAATATTTCTTTTCTTTTTTATCCATTTCAGTCATCATATCATCATCAAATTTCTGTATGATAGTACTACATGAAAATTTTACATCATTACTAACTTCCTATCTAAATTTTCCTCCAAATCAGTCTGCCAAGACTCCATTATAAGATCTTATATTTCTATGTTTTAAGGCACTTTTTACTATATCAATCCACCTTTATCTTAGTCTTTTTCTGGGTCTTTTTCCTGCCAACCTGGCAGAGAACACTTGTTTTGCTAATCTTTCCTTGCCCATTCTGTTTAAGTGACCACCACTTCAGATTAGCTCTACTAATGCATTCCTGGATGCTGACAATGTCAAGTTCTTTCCTAATAACTTTGTTTTTAATATGATATTGCCATTGACGGCATCTTTTCATGCCCCTAATCTTTCTCATATCTGTGGTCTCTAGTCTTTGGTCAAGTGTTTTATTTCTGACTCAGCTCTCAAGATCCATAAGTTAAAACTGGTTTGAACACTGTCTTGTATATAGCTAATTTAATGTTTTGACTAATTTCTCTCTTATTCCATATAAATTGATTCAATTGACTTCCTACCATACCAGCTTTGTTGATTCTGTTGTCTATTTCCATATTTAATTTACCACCTTCACTAAAAAATCACCTAAGTAGCTGAAATGTTTTACTTGTTCTATAGGATCTCCATTCACAATGCAGTTGATATTTTCAGTGCTTCTGCCTATTTTCATTGTCTTTATCTTGTTATTGCTGACCTTCATACCAAATTTATTACAACAGTTATTCAATTTAGTCAGAGAATCTTGAGACTTGTAGCAGATTTATTTAGAAGGTATAACATCGTCCGCATAAAGCAAAGAGCTGGCATTAACATCTCCAATTTTGATATCAGTTTAATACCACTTTCCTTCATAATGTGATCCATATAGATAATGAATAACAGGGGGGATAATGTACATCCTTGTCTGACACCAGATATAACATTAAACCATCTTCCTCTACTTCCTTCAATTCTAATTGCTGACTTACAACTCAAATAACAAATAAAGACTAAGTATTGCTTGATGTAATGTCCCATTGACACCATATAACTGTAGCGTATTGAATAGCTTCTCTCTTGGCACCTTGTCATATGCCTTTTCCAAATCGACAAAACTTAAATACAGATCTTTGTTATATTCCCATGATTTCTCAACTATTTGTCGTAAAGTGAAGATCTGATCCTGACAGCCTCTATTTGGCTTGAATCCAGGCTATTCTTCAAGCTTTTCTTCCACAATCCTTCTTAATTGTTTCTCAAGTATACTTGCGTAAATCTTACCAAGAACACTCAGCAGAGAAATACTTCTGCAATTCTCACATTCAGTTTTATTTCCCTTTTTATAAATGGGTACTGTGAGAACTCTACTCCAATCATCTGGAATTCGTCCCTTTGTCCAGACTTGTGAACTATGCAGTGCAGCCGCTGAAAGACTTTTATATCTCTGTACTTGAGCATTTCTGGTCGAATATATATCTACTCCTGCTGCCTTTCCACCTTTCAGGCCTTTGATAGCTTTTTTTTCTTCTTCAAGTATGGATATGTATTCCTGACTGCATGCCTGGTGAGTGTTTTTTTACCATTGTGCTATCGCTACTTGTTTCATTTAGCAATTTTTCTAAGTAATTACTCCATACTTCAAGGATATCTTTTTCTCCAGTTTTCATGCTGCCTTTATCATCTCTAATTCCTTTTACAGCACTTTTTCCTCCATTTCTGAGCTTCTTCAGTTTAGAACATATATTGATTACAACCAATAAATAAAAGCCAAATGAGCATATTTACACAATAAACTCAGAAAAAATAATCAGTAAGAAACTGGAAAAAATAACAATAAAATAAATAAACAGATTGTTTATATTTTAGTAAATGCAACACACTTGAGTTTAAAGAGAAAAGTTAACCTCACTTCTCTTAATGCTTTTGCTGGATTATGTTTAGGACCTAAAACATATAATTGCTGGCCTTTACGTAAAGTTCCACTAAATACACGAGCAAAGGCAACAAAAATTGTATCATCACATGTCTGATAGGGAAGCAACTCTTCTTTAGGTGAATTTTGGCAGTCTGTAAGACAAGAATAATTTTTTTCCTTTTAAAGAAGCTACAAAATTTATTGATCATATAAAATATACTTTTGATATAACAGCTGAATCCAGTATATCTAATAAAGACAAATAAAAAGAAAAATAAATAAAACAAAGATACATCCTATTTGTATTTACTTCAATTTAATTGCAAGTTGAAAAAGAAAAATTTGTTAAATTTTGGAAAGTATTTTTTATTATGGTAATCACTAAGGATTAATGAACTTAATAGCACTTTTTTCTACTCCAGGTAGAAAAAGAATAACCTAATAAAACATCCTTACTGAACATGATAGGAGATCTTTCTGAATGCAGGAAAATGGATCTAAATACATAATATGCAAATTTTGTGGCCTATAAAGGAAATAAATTGCTCACTCATAAGTCATTTTGACCTTGTATGCCAAACAATAAGTATAAAAAAAACAGCATTTCAAAAAGAAATGACAGTTAGGGAACAGGTCTATATATGGTATTGCACAGCAATTAAGCACTCCCAAGTTAGCAGTTGTGCTAAGATAGTAAGAGACAGGAGTTGTCTTGATTACTGCATCTTGCAATCAAACCCCCAGAGAAGCTGTATTTGGTTCCATTGTCACCAGCAATCCTGTGACAATGGAATCAAGTGCTTTTTTTAAAGTCAATAAAACTGCAGTATATAAGTTGTATGCTGGATTATGTTGTGTAAAAATATGGTCTATAGTGGCTGTCCTATGTTTGAAGCCTGCTTGATTGTCTCCTATTGTCTCATTTATTAAAGTCTGGATTCTATTTTGTATAATGCATGTGAAGATTTTGTAGCTACAACTTAGTAATATTAAAGGTCTATAATTTTCACAAATTCATTTATTTCCTTTTTTGAAAATTAACATTATGATGACTATCTTCCAGTCATCTGAAATTTCACCAGTATATAGCATATGGTTAAAAAGTTCAAGCAGGAAATTGATACTATTATCACCAATATTTCCATATTTGGTGCATTATAACAAGTTCCAACAACAGATTTATTAAAATGTATCATTCATAGGATTTGACAAGATCTAAATAAATCACATCATAGGCACTGACATAATTATTTCTCTCATGACCTCTTCATAAAATTTTAGCAGCTATGTCAAAATTGATCGATTCTTAATGAAACTGCTTTTTTATGTGAATTTCTGCACATTTTTTTTTACTTTTTCAAGTGGGGTACTTAAGGGAACTGATGGCTGACCAGGTATTCAACACTAAATATGAGGATAATCTTCTTGAAAGGCAGGCAATATCAAGTAGAGTGCTGTGGACTAATATCAGAATAGGAAACTAGACATGAGACTTATTTGTGCCTATAATCCCACAGAAGGCAGTACTACAGAAAAAGTGGGGAAATTTTTCTAGCCATAAGAGAAGGCAACTGATACAATGAAAGAGGAAAAGTTGGATCTTGTTGGAGATCTAAACAGCAGAGCAGGAGACATCAATGTTTTGGAAAAATTTGGAGTAAAGACCACAGCTAATAATACTGGTAAGTATGTGCTAAATTTCAGCTCAGGACATAGACTAGTTATCACTAACACCATATTCCAACATAAAACTGTGCACAAATTCACATGGAGAGAAGATGCAATAAATAAGAAAGTCAGGACAAAAGAGTACTCAAAAGATTTGAAACTGGAAGTGATCACCATTTAGTGTTGGGCAGGATAAAATTAAATTTCATATTGAAAAATTGTGTGTAAAAAAAGTTTTGAAATGAATCAATTTGAACTGTAGACTCAAACATTATTCAGTTTGAAAACAAGAACCAAACCATAGAACAATTCAGTAGCAAACTCTGAAGAAAATATTCAAAAAGAATGAAAACAGAAGTATATCAATACTTGAGGTAGAAAAAAACCCATCAAATACTCAAAATTAAAAAGGTAACTAGAATAGATGATATATGACCAGAAATGCTCAATATAGATGTATAAATGTTTAAAGTAGTTACACTGAATAATTCAGAAGGCCTAATCAGTGGGTCAAATTTTAATGATTGGAATAGAGTGCTCATAGTACCTATCTACAAAAAGGGAAATAAATCTGAATGTGAGAATTACAAATGAATTTCTATTAAATGTTCCTGGGAAGATTTATGCAAGTATATCTGAGAAATGTTAAGAAATATTGTGAAGGAGCTTGAAGAACAAGCTGGGTTCAAGCCAAACAGAGGTTGTAAGGATTAGATTTTCACTTTAAAGACAAATAGTTGAAAAATCATGAGAACATAACAAGGATCCGTATTTAAGTTTCATACATTTGGAAAAGACATATAATAAAGTGCTAAGAGGAAAGCTATTCAAAATGCTCCAGTTATATGGCATAAATAGAACATTATATCAAGCAATACTTTTCTATATCCAAGTTGTAAATCAGCAGTTAGAACTGAAGCAGTTACAGGAATAACGTTTGATGTTAAATCAGGTGTGAGATAAGGGTTTGCATAATATCCACTGTTATTCATCACCTATATGGATCGCATTATGAAGGAAAGTGATATAAAACATGATATCAAAATTGGAGATGTTAATCTCACTCTTTACTTTATGTAGATGTTATACTCCTAAATAAATCCAGGACAGGTCTGTAGGATTCCATGACTAAACTGAATGACCACAGTCCTGAGAAAAATTATGGGAAGAATATATGGCACGAATGAGAGTACATTAAAAATGAGGATATGAGGAAAAACCCTGACACTGTTAGCAGAGCTAATCTGAAGTGGTATGGCCACTCAAACAGAATGGGAGAGGAAAGATTAGCAAAACAAGTGTTCTTTGCCAGGATGACAGGAAAAAAGATCCAGACGAAGACCAAGATGTAGGTGACTAGACATAGCAAAAATTGTCTTAGAAGACAGACACATAAGATCTGATAATATTGGAATGTTGACAGGTAACAGGTTACCATATTTTCCACCTTATAAGATGTACCATCGTATTGGACGCATCACATTTTTCATGTCAAATTTTTGGAAAAAAGAATATTCTTCGTAGTATAAGACACAAATTATGCATCAAATTTTTTATGTAAATTTTAATTTTTTATTTTAAAACATGTATTATTCATTTATTAGATAAAAACAATTGTTCTTAAAAAATAAAACATGTAATAAGAATGTAAACTCCTTCGGAAAGTTTTTCTTTGGGCATTTTTTTTTTTAATTAAAAAAAAAAAAAAAGCGGCAATTTTGTTCCATCTGTACAGTACGACAAAACAATGCGATTGTCTTTGGAAATACTAGTGGTGTTTGGCGGTAGATGCCGTTGGTGTAGTTGCAGTCAGTTGGTGGATTGAGTGGCCTGAGTGGCAGAGAGAGAGTTGTAGAGTAGAGCTAATCTCGCTCTAACCTCGATCTCACTCTAATCTCAATCTAACCTTGATGAGTCTTTTGACTCCCTGGAGGTGTCTAATAATAATAATATTTTTCTTACCTCTGGTGTCAACAGTCTTGTTTGAGGGTACATCAAAAGTCAGAGGCACTTCAGCCATATTAGCTGTCTGTGAAAGTTCAAAGTTGTGTTGTCTTCTAGTATTTATGATGAATCTGTTAAACTCAATAATTATATTTTCGAATTAATCTGGCATTTTTTGTGATATTTTCATTTTTGCATATATACATAAATCATTTCTCTTCATAAATCTAAAGCACCATGATGGCAACCCTTTAAAATCAATGATATTTCTTTCTATAAGAAGCAAAAAGGCTATTTTACCGGCGACATAAATTAAGTTTAAGGGAGATGGCAAATCCCGTATTATTCTACAGCCGGGTATGAAACTCAGATTGAAATCCTAGAGTTTCATGCCGAAAAAACTATCAGCGAGCCAAAGTGTATGTAATCACTTGGGTAGTACAACACCAGGGCAACTCGGAGCAAAGGTGGAGCAAGCTCCATCACTATCCTTAATATTCTCTCATAATGTAAAACGCAGCTCCTAGGAGATGTATTACTGTTTTACATTATGAGAAGAGGTCACTACCCAGACCGGTTTCAACCATTTTTGAGGTCTCATCAGTGAGTAGGTAGATAGACCTGGAATATCAAGTTTTAAGTGAATCGAACTTACATATACCTCTACTAACTAATTGCTAAACTCTGGTGTACTTATATATTGTTATTACTACTATAAGAAGCCAAAAGGCTATTTTACCAGCTATTTTTCGGCATGTAACTCTAGGATTACGATGGATTTCGATCCGAGTTTTGTTCCCGGCTGTAGAATAATACGGGATTTACCATTTCCCTTAAACTTAATTTATGTCACTGGTAAAATAGCCTTTTGGCTTCTTATAGTAATAATAACAATATATAAGTACACCAGTTTAGCAATTCGATAGTAGAGGTATATGTAAGTTCTGTTCACTTAAAATCTTGATATTCCAGGTCTGCCTACTCACTGATGAGACCTCAAAAAGGGTTGAAACCGGTAGTGACCTCTTCTCATAATGTAAAACAGTAATACATCTCCTAGGAGCTGCGTTTTACATTATGAGAAAATATTAAGGACAGTGACAGAGCTTGCTCACCAGTTTTGGTCTTTTTTGTTTAAGTCACGCCTATTATGTCAATCTGGTACTTATCTAATTCCTCAGCTAGCTCCACTTCTTTGCCATTCAAGCTTCTTATGTTGATAGCACTGATCTTCAACTCTGTTGATATTGAGTTGGGGTGTGTTTTAGGGTTTGTAGAATCCATGGGTTAGAAAAAAATTTAAATATAATAATGTACTGATTACTAGTTTAAATATAATGACTGTTATCAACCATGCAACTATTCAAACTGATCGTGCATCACCTGACAATCGACAAGGCACTGTAATTGTGCATGCATAAGGTGCATTAATAATTTCCAGATAAATTTTAGGAGCAAAAAAGCATCTTATAAGGCAAAAAATACACTAATTTGCAGGAAAATTGTTGATAGAAAGTTAGTAATGATATAACTTTTTCATGTAGTATTATCATAATATCCTGCACCCTTGAAGGTATATGTCAGGAATTTGATGATGCTTTTTATTTTAATCAGAGAATGGGGAGACAAAACTCACATCCTACTCCAAAACAATTGCAAATATACATGTTCAGCGCAAGATTCAAACCTGTTGTCTATTGGTTAGAGTAAGTGCATTAGTGAATTGGGCAAACAGGCTAGCCTTGTCTGAATACATGATTCATATCTAAATTTCAGGATATGAATCCTAAGGAAGTTTTCCATTACTTTTTCTGTAACACTTAAAAGATGTAATGGCCTTAATAAATTTTATAAATTTCAATTTTATATGATGATTTCCTATCTTGAAAATTTCCAAGTAGAAATTTTCTGTGGGATCAATTCCTAATCTTAAAGACTAAGTGGTTTAATTAACCTCAACATACATTATTAAAACTTGATATGTCATCTTTATCTCCAGACTTTATCAGTCGCTGGATGGTTTAAAATATCACGATGTTTCTCGTTTTGTATTATATCATCAGATTTCTAAATCTCTATTATCCCTTCTTCAATCTTACCATTATCTATATAAACATTCATGAAGTAGTTACCTGAATTTCTCTACCACTGCAGCAGGTTTTTAAGTTACATCCACCCAGCTGCTCATGTTAACTTTTTTTTTTTTTTTAACATTAATGTTAACACACAAGAGGTTCCAAGACCTAGATCAAATGAATGTCATATGTGGGCTAGGATCAAGATTTTTATAATTTGTTGATATTTCTCTTGAAGAAATGGAGGTTGTAGTCTTTGTGGGAATACTTCATATGAAAGCTGTTCTATAGGAGGACTGAGGTAAATAGAACAATTATAAAATTTTACTGTTATGAATAATAATTTTATAATAAAATTAAAAAAACTGTTTTCTATTCCTGTGAATACGTGTATCTAATAATACTAGTGTGTCACACGTTCCATTAAAAGAGTATACTGCATTTACTTTTCCAAATCTATAATTATTAATAATCTGAATTTTCTTAAGTCATTAAATAACTGGTTCATAATATACAATGTAATGTCATTGGTTGCTAATTTGACCCCAAAGTAGTTTATTTTTTAAACTTTTTATGCAATCACAATTTGCTTCCCATTTACTGAAACACCTGTGCAAGCCTTTCGTACTTCTCTTCCAATCAGCTGCAGTGATTCCCCATTGTGCTCTTCTTGGCACTTTTTAAAAAATGTTACAGCTGTTATCACATTATCCAGCTGAATCTCAGTATTGAAATGAAACCACCTCTTATTCTTAATAAATCAATCAATCCTATAAGGTGAGAAATCCACAAGCATGCTACTCACTCACATAGCTTACTCTAAATCTAATATGCTGCCATTGCTCTAATCATACACTGGTTTACTCTTTATAAGAAAATTTAAATACACCTCAGAAATAGCTTGCATCCTCAAGCAACTAAGTTTGGTTTGAATTCCTCAAAAATTTAACAATGGAACTGGAATATGATGTGCATTACATCACAAAACGTGATAGCAGCAACTTGCATTGTTCCAATTCTTGCATATAAGTTAATATAACAATTTTTTTTTTAATCTCTTTGTTTATTTATACTAGTGCAAGTTCTTATAGCAATTGTTGTGTATAATTAATTTTTTTTTAGTCTTTTTTATACATCTTGTACCTCTGATGATGCAAGTCTGATGACTTGCAAAACTTGTTGGGTTACACTGTTTATTTTAATAAATCAAAAACAGGTGGTCTCAATACCAGAAATTAAATGAAGACTGTTTTACTCTATTCTTACATTCTTAATTATCAAATATAAGTATAACATTAATAAAATTTACTTTATTTGCTCTTGATTTTTGCAGATCAATAGGTACTAAGAACTCCTTTAATTTTTTAAATAGTAAAAATTTTAAAATCCTACTAGCATGAGTAACTTCAGAAATGCTTCGCTTAAAAAATTGCTAATAAAATTTTCAGATCCCATTCCTTGGAAAATATACTTCAGTTCAGCTTCTTGCAGTCAATTCTACATAATATATTCCTAACTTAGCTTACCACTAAATCTCACTCTCTAAACTATGCTACTATCTGCTGTGACTATGCAAGTTCGTTTCTGCTGGGTCCGAAAGTGCATTATACTTGACATGATCCCTCCCACCTCCTATTTTATTCTCTTCAGTGAAAGCCAGACCCATTCTCTAATCTAGAGTAATTTAATAATAAGGTATGACACCTTTTGGCAACTGGCATATGGAAATATGAGTTCTGTATTGCTTCAACCTTGGTATTACCTCTGGGTCTGCCTCCCACTGAAAAGACCTCAATAAAGGTCAAAACCAGTCTGGGTAGTGATCCCTCCCATAATGCATAGCATTATACATATCTGCAAGGAGATGTGTTTTGTATTATGGGATACTAAGGAAAGTGATGTGAACTTATTAGTCCACCTTTGCCACAGTCCTGAAGATACTTCAGGTGCAAACTTTCTTTGCTTACACTTGGATAAAGGATTAAACTAAATATATAATTGAAGTCTCCCTCTCTCTCATATGAGTATTCACTATGAAATCTCAAAGGCAGAGGCAAAAAAGCATATTACATGCACAACCAGCTGACAGTCAGTACACAATTTATTACATAAGTACTATTTTTAAAAATGCAAATGAAGCAGGTACATAGAATACAAGTATAATAAAATTTTATTATTTTAAGTGAATGAAATTTTTTGTAAATTATTTCATTTTAGTAAAATAAAACAAAATCAGCAAGATCTGAGAGAAAACCTTATAAGTAACTTGACACATTAAATGAGCAAGAAGAAGGGAGAAGGAAAATGAGCATGTGTTTTTACATGACCACAGATTTACATAAATGTTTCAGCAAAAACCTGAATGATGTTCATAACTAAATTTCTGTTACTTTATACCTCTACGATTTCCCACTAGTAAATGTTGGAATCAATGTTGAAGTAATTGTAATAATATCTTGAAATGCCAGATTTACTAGTTTCTGGAATAAAATGACATTCATCCACTTGAACACCTGTTAACACTTGCAACATATGCATTGGAGAAAAAAAAAAAAAAACTAATAATAAAATAATTCTTCACCACAACAAAAGAGTAAGTTGCCATTAATTTACTAATGCAATTTTCAGAAGATTATTAAACATACAGCTTATAAAAACTCTATATAAGCTATTAAAAATACCATTATAACAAACTAGTAAAAATCCCTAGCAAATCTCCATAGGCAAAAAAAAAAATGATGCACTAAAGGAAATCTCTATAGCAAATTATCCACTATAACAAATTATTCCTGTGGTCTCTACAAGTGCACAAGAGTGAGCCATAAAAATGAATGCTACATGCATAATTACAAACTAAAAACAATGCTTACCAGAATTTTGATCAGATTTCATTTCACTATCAGATATTACACCAGCCATTTTTTTTTCATATAACTGTCTAGCTTGTTCTCTTCGTAGACTTAATTCCTCAGTGGTGAGTGGCCTAATAAAAATAAAAATTAAGTATTTTTAAGTAATAATTTTATAATTTGCCTAACAAGTATCATTTAAACTTATCCTCAGAGAAATGTAGGGTAGAGAAAGAGGAAAGTAAGAAATGTTCTGCAAGAATCATACCATCTCTCTGTATGAGACTGGCTAGCTAAGCTTAATTTCAAGTCTTTACATATGTTTCGCTTATACTACAATAATAACAGAGAGACAGTGATGCAGATATACTTCACTTTTTTAATTTTATTTCGCATGTAAAAGGTTGAAAACTATTACACATTAGTATCATGGATAGAGTAAAAATTAGAAAATCTGAAAACTTTACTCGAGATCCTAAGTATGTAACTCTTTTAAGCCACTTTGAGCTTCCGATAAGCAAGGTGATGGCCTAACTGGATGATGATTTTCATCATTTAGTGCAAGTCCACCCAGTACATAGTTCGATAATGTGAAGAGAATGAAACTGCAGTGTTAATGTGTCAAAATATAGGGCAAACAACATCGATTAAGGTCCTATGTTTGCAGTGCCATTAGTATCTTTTAGTTCAGCAGCTAATTTCTTAGTATCTATATTTATCTGGCTGCTAATAAATTTTCAGTAATTTGATAATCTTTTTTTCCTATTTCTAGTGAATGGATTATAGTCTACAAGCACATAAAGGTAGCAGTATTCCTTTACCAATGGTGTCATTTTTTGTATGTATAAATTTTTGTTTAACACGTTCATTGCCAATCACGCGATATCGCGCGATGCGAGTTCTCACGAAACGGCCGATCATGCATTATCACGTGGACGTCGCTAACTAAATAAAAAAAATTTGGCCACCACACGAAATTCCAATTTTCAGCTTGGCAATGAAAGTGTTAATATTAAGAAGCACTACTCTTATCAACTTTAGTCACTACAATACACCGATGCCATCTTCTGTGACTAGGCTGCCCTTTTTTTTTCTTTTTTTTTTGGTGGTTTTGTTTTTCTTTATATCATACCAAACCTTTCTCTCACAGATCAAGTGGCAGTATTATACTGGGGGAGGGGGAGAAGAGATACTGGCCCTAATGTACAGCACTTAGTGGGCCTCTAGCTCAAGGTTCAATTGATGAGCACTTTATTCAAGATTCTGATATTTTGCAGCCACTAAAACTAGGTTCCTGACATTTTAGTTCTAGATTTCTCAATATTTTATGAGCCTTCAAGGTCCCTGCTTGAACTATCTTTAAACCTGTATTCTGAAATCAAGCTTTTAAGGAGCCCACTGTACATCCTAACGTTATCTACTAAATTTCACTTTGTTTTCAGGTCAGTTTGGTCATTTGCAAGTTGAAAAGCTTTGCCAGTTCCTTATGTGACTGGCTAACTCAATTTCAGTTAAAAAAAGTATTTTTAGTTTGAAGATACATTCCAAATGTAAGCAAAGAAAATCCAGCAAGGTCATTTCGAACCAATTTCTAATGATGGATAAGAATGAGAATCCTGAAAGAAAGATGAGTCTGTTATAACTGTCTCTTGTCTTCCCAATAATTTTTTTTTGTGTGTGCCAAATCATGATGCCATGTCAGGGAAGACGAGATCTGAACATGGTAGAAAATTTTATAAATATTTTTATATTTATAAAATATAAGATCCACCATGCTGTTGAGGTGCTTATACCATTCAATTAACACACTTTTAGCTAACAGAGAAAAAAAATGAAATAACAAAACACTTCCTATTGTTTTTTCTTAATTAGTATGGAAGTGGCAAGACAGTGGGCATTTGTCACTGATTAACAGGAAGCATAGAAGGAAGGTGCTGAACACATAACACACAAAATATAAACAAAGGGATATCAGACAAAAAAATAATAATGCAAAACAATGACTCTTATGAAAATAAAATTGATGACATAACAGGCAAATAAAAAAAAAATGGAAGATATGAGGAGAAGACCAAATTCTAGAAAACCAATTCTCCTACACATGTAAAGCAACGAAAATTCATTATTTCACAGTAGGAAAAGAACAAATAAGTTATTAGATATGTGAAGAGCCAAAGGCTTCAATTCGGCGACATATAACTTGTTTAAGTTAAGGGATATTACATCCCATATAGTTTCTTAGCCGAATAAGAAACTCAGAGTTTCATGCCGAATATAGTAGAAACTATATAAAGTTCGGCGATTCCAAGCGTAAGCAAATACCTGGATACTGCAGCACTGATCCCAAGGGTAGTGCAAGCTGGGGCAATTCGTGGTAGAAGTGGAGCAAGCTCCGATCACTATTCTTGATATTTGCCCATAATGTGAACTTAGCTCCGAGGAACTGTATTTTTGTTCACATTATGAGAGAAGGTCACTACCCAGACCGGTTTCGACCTTTATTAAGGTCTCATCAGTGAGTAGCCAGACCTAGTTAATATCAAGTTTGAATCGAACAGAACTTGTACCCCTTCTACGAGTATTGCCGCGAGGTGCTCTAATAAATTATTAAATATGTGAAGAGCCAAAGGCTTCAATTCGGCGACAATACTCGTAGAAGGGGTATTATATTCGGCATGAAACTCTTTGAGTTTCTTATTCGGCTAAGAAACTATATGGGATGTAATATCCCTTAACTTAAACAAATGAACAAATAAGTATAATACAAGTTATTAAAGAATACATAATCTTAGTGTCGATCAACAGAAAAGTGCAGCCTGCTTTCCTTTAAGAATAGAAGAGGAGTAAAAAAATAATTTGTTGCAGTTTGCATAACAGAGTTCCATATGGTATCTTATCAAATGCCGTTGCAAAATCCAGCAGTATCATCATGTAGCCATTCCCTTTATCCAACCAGTTGTCACTCTATTATAAAAAGTAGATTACTAAGGCATGATTGACCATTCACAAAGCCATGCTGTCCCTCATAGAGTATCATATTCTTTATAACGTACGAAAGCTAAGCTCTATGTAAAAGTAGCTAAAGAAAGTTACGGTAAGAAGGTAAATATCATGAAGGTGGCAAAACATTTTGGAGGCTTTGAAAAAAAAGTTTAGAAATAGAGGAAAGATTAATGAAAAAAGGATGTTTGAAGTAATTATTTTAAAAAGAAATATTAAATGAGATAAATAGTGACAGAATGATGGGAGAAAATATTTAAGAAGAATTCAATTAAGTACTTATCAATATCTAAGGAGGAAAAAAAATTATCAGCAATCTAAAATGTGGAAACGCAGCTGGACTAAACGATATGCAACCAATGATTCTCAAATATGGAGGGTTAAAAGTTTTATACTGATTGCACTGCAAGTCATAGTACCATCTATAAGAAAAAGGAAATAAAAAAATGCAGAGAATTATAGGAAATGTTCTTCCAAGAGTTATAGTAAGATTATGCAAGCTTATTTGAGAAGCTAAGAAAAACTGTCCAAGGGAAACATGAGGAAAGAAGAAGTGCCAGATCAGATTTAACTCAAACAAATAACCAAGATAGTCATAGGAATATAACAAGGATCTGTATTTAGGTTTTGCAGATCTGGGAAAGCTGTTCAAAAGACAACAATTATATGACATAAATAGGCCATAAATATATATTGTAATATATAGTCTATATTTAAGTTGTAAGTAGCAGTTAGAAATGAAGGTTTGAAGGCAGAAATACAGCAAGATAGTTTGATGTAAAATAAATAAAAATTCTGATGTAAAATAATCCTATTCCCTTTCACGATGTGTGTGAAGGAAAATGAGATTAATCTGATATCAAACTCTGAATTATTAAACTCAGTTCTTCACCTGATGTTGACCAGTTATATGATTAAATCAATTCAATTTCAGGACTGATTAAACATCATAACTACTGTAACTACTGTCTCGGCAGAGAGCTCTCGAAAAGATAACTATTATTTTGAGAAAAAATTGGCAATATTGATTTAATCTTAACGTTGTATTGTTTGTTTTTGGTAACTTGGTCTGTCTGTGTGATTTTTGGTGTGATTTCTGCTTTATTTAAACTAGTAGTTTAAAGATACAATTGATAGTGTAGCACATGGTGCCAATGCAACGAAAAACAATGGCGAACCAAACTTCGCCGTCTTTGTTCAAAAACTTTAATGTAAGGGAATTCATCCAGTGTAACGTGTGTGGGATGTATGCTTTCCCGAAAGAAGCTGGAGTCTGGATAGATAATGATAATGGTGGGAAACTGTGCAGAAAATGTAAGGAGAATGAGGAATTGAAGTGTGTGTCAGGTCGTGAGATAGTTGTTGTAGAAGAAAGCCAGAATGTGAGAGAAAATAGTGGTTTGATAGTAAATTGTGTTGAACAACAGGCATGGGCAACCTTTCCTAGTTCGGGGGCCAAATTATCATTCTGTCTCTGAGTCAAGGGCCGGACCAAATTATTAAATAAAATAAATTAATATTAAATGAATTAAAACAAGTTGCTACTTCATATTTCATTATTTATAATATAATGCTTTGGTATAAAGCTCTACATAAATTTTATAATATAATAAATGGCATAAGAATTTAATGTGAAGATTGGCCTTGTACTTCAACTACGAGACTATCAATATTGACGTTAATATTACTTAATCAATATTGAGGTTTTCGTCCGTTATTCTTGTCCAAATTATTGATTTATTGTATTTCATCTTCGAAAAAAACTGTTCACACATATGTGCTGCTGAAAAGACAAATGATTTTTCTTGAAAAAGTGTGTAAATTTGTATATTTTTGTTCCACCAAATAAAATTTATAAAAATCCGTCAAAGCAATGTTGTTAAATTGTGATTTTAGCACTAAATCCGCCTGAAGCTCAATAAGTTCCATCTGTAAGTTTTCTGGCACATTATTTACATCAGCATTCATTAGACGAGCAAATATAGCAAACGTGGAATCTTTGTTTTTGAAGTCGGCAAACCTTGTATCAAATTGCTCTATTAGTGCCTTCAGTTCATCTCCATAACAATTATAAGGGATATTTTTATGAGTTGCTAGAGTATGAAAATGATAACAATTTTTAGCTCTTATCTGACTTTCCAACAATCTTAGTTTATTACAAAAAGCTTTGACATGTCAATGCAGTTCATGAACCAATTGTCCTTGTTTTTGCAATTTAAGATTCAGTTCGTTTAGGTATCCTGTGACATCTACAAGGAATGCTAAATCACACACCCACTCATCATCTTTTACTTGGTTAATTGTGTTTCCTTTCATGTCCATAAAATTTTCAATGTCTTGTCTCAGATCATAAAATCGTTTTAACATTTTACCTTTGCTCAACCACCTCACTTCACAATAATAAGATGCATCTTCATAAACCGAAAATAGGTCTGCCAAATACTCCTTAAATTGGTGGTGATTAAGTGCACACGTGACTTAATAAAGTTAATACTGGCTACTACAACTTCCATAACATTTCTGAATTTAATCAATTTTGCACACGGATTTTGTTGGTGGATAATGCAGTGAAAATTTGTTATATTTTCTGGATGGATCTGTAGTTCTATTGCTCTTTCATGAACTATTCCAATAAATCCCTTCTGTGCACCAACCATTACAGGAGCTCCATCAGTGCATATGCCAGATAGCGAACTCCATTTAAATCCAAATCTCTCGAAGACTGTGTTGACTGTTTCAAATATATCTTCACTGGTAGTTGTTCCATTTAACGGCCGAAGCATCAATAATTCTTCTGTGATGTTGAAATCCGCATCAACTCCTCGAATAAATATTGCTAGTTGCGCTGTATCGAAGGCATCGGTGCTGTCATCCAAAGCAACTGAAAATGCTTCCAATCTAGCAATCTTCTCTTTTAAACCATCCAGCAGACATTCTTCATAAATTCTCCTTCACCGAATGACTTAGAATGCTTAGAGATTTTTTCACTTACCACAAAGCTGCCTTTGACAATGCTGTGGTGCTGCATTCTTTGCTTGTTGAACATTTGCTGCTGGGTATCCAAGTTCTTCGTTGCACAGCAAACATACAGGCAAACCTTTATTCAGAATAAAATAATAATCCTCCGTCTAGTTGTCTTGAAAGTGACGATTCTCTGCATCTACTTTTCTTTTTTTTTGCAATAACCCCTGACATTGTCCCAAATTTATAAGCGATATTCAGAACTGTCAAACAAAACTGTCTTCTACACTGAAGGCAGTGAACTGAACAGAAGAATACAACACCAACGCAGGCACCGAACAGAACATAACATCAATGCAGGCACTGAACAAAGCACAACACCAACGCAAGTACTAAACTGACACATTGTAACACGTTCACACACGCCGGTAGTCAAAGTGAGAAAGAGACCCTTGGTTGGAGAAAACATAGTGTGTTTTGCGCAAGTCATATGATGTCAGCTCAATGTGAGTTAGTAGAACACACCATGAATCAGACAAACTTCGCTGAAATAGATTAGGGCCGGATCCGACCTGCGGACCGGGGATTGCCCATATGTGTTGTACAAGATAGCAATAAGAGCAGTGATGAAAGAGAGAGTGAAGGTAATTATACAGAGAGAGAGAAAATGGTTTGAATGATGAAAAAAATGGGAAATTAGCTGTGATGAGTGAGATCGCACGGTTAAGCGGCATTTGGAGCGACTGCAAAACTCTTTCTCGAGTGTCTCGGCTAACGGAAATAAGCATGTGTATGAAAGGAAAAATAAGCGTATGACTGGGAGTGTTTCAGAAATGTAGGAAAGGGTGTTGTACGGTGACTCATTAGTAAGAGGTGTGATAGATGACACTTTGACTAAATCGTACTTACCGGGTGCGAAAATTAAGGATGTAAGTGTTAGAGCACAAAAGCCGAGGGTGAAAGAAATGATAGTCATAGCGGGAACGAATGATTTGGAAGGAGATAAATTTGATATGAAAGAGGACTTAAAGGAATTATTAGAGGTAGCGAAAGAAAAGAGTGACAGAATTAGGATAGTGAGTCTGTTGTTGCAGTATGACAGAGAGGAGTTTAGGAGGAGGACTATAATAGCAAATGGTGGGGTGTGGAGTTTGTGGTTGTGTGGAGTGAGTTTGATGGGCGAAAGGATTTGTACAAGATGGATGACTTACATTTGAATGGATTTGGTGTGCGAAGACTGGAAAAAATGTTGCTGAGTGAAGTCAGAGTGGATATGCAAAATCAGAGAAACTAGAACTATTAAGGAGGGGAGGAAGCGGATATACAGACATCAGTGAGGCAGTTGAGTGTAAGAATGTATACAATGAGAACAAAATGTACAGTTGGGTGCTGCTACAGACCAGGTGACGGAATAGATGGTGGAGATAGTATGCATAGACAAATTGATCAAATGAGTGGAAGGATGGTAATTATTATGGGGGATTTCGACCATGGTAACACTGATTGGAAGGAGGAGAGAACACATGTGAGGAAGGAACTGGATTTTATTCCGTTACTAAGGGATAACTATTTTCCATTACATGCTGTCTCAGACAGCATGTAATGGAAAATACTAGGGGTATCGAGAGTGCTTGACCTAGTAATAGCATCTGAGAATGTGACTGTAATGAATATGACCATGTTACCACCTATTGGTGAGAGTGATCACAGGGTCTTGACCTGGGAGGTGACTAAATCTATGAAATTTTCGATTAAGACAGGGTACACGTGAAATTACCGTGCTGGCAAGTATGACAAGCTTAGGAGATTGCTTGGTTCAGTACATTGGCATGTAAAACTGCAAGGACTGGATGTTGATAGGGCATGGGAAGAGGTCAAGGAGCATTTGTAGGAGGTTATGGCTGACTGTATACCTAGTGTCCGAATAGTAAATCAAGAAGGTAAATGGATGAACACCATTAAACTTGAATTGCAAAAAAAGAAAACTGTGGAAGGAATTTAAGGAGAAAGGTGACCTGCAGGCACATGACCAGTATAAAGCACAGGCCAGAAGGGTAACGAGTATGGTAAGAAAAGCAAAAGTGGATTATGAAAGGAAATTAGCCATGCAAGCTAAAGAGAATCCCAAACAGTTCTTCCAATATGCTGCAAGTAAAAGAAAAACTATACACAGCAGAATGATTTTAAGAAATGCCAATGGTAGGGAGATCACTGAATCAGTCGACATAGTGGAATTACTGAGTGAGCACTTTGCAAGAGTATATCATCCAGTTGGTGACATTGGAGGAATCATTAGTTTATATGGGAACCGTGGTGAATGAAATGGAGGTGAATAGTTTATTACGGAACCTTAATGTGAATACATCTGTGGGATTGGATGGTATACCAGCTCGAGTCTTACGTGAAGTGGCAAAGGAACTGTCAGTGCCCTTGACCATATTGTTTAATTTAAGTCTCAGCTCCGAGTTAGTCCCGAAGGGGTGGAAAATAGTTCCATTGCATAAAGGAGGCTCCAAGAAAGCTGTTGTAAATTACTGACTGATCAGTATATCAGGAGTTGTTGTCGAGGTATTAGAGAAATTACTCAAGATCAAAATACAGGAATGGATAGATGGAAATGGGATACTGTGTGGGGAGCAGCATGGTTTTGTGAAGGGTAGATCATGCCTCAGTAATTTGCTCACGTTGCATAATACAGTGACGACTGAACTGAATAAGGGTAATGGGTTTACAGTGATACTGCTGGACTTTGCTAAGGCCTTTGACAGGATACTATATGGAATTCTAATCAGTAAACTGCAACATATGGGAATGAATATAGGGTTGGTGAGATGGATAGGAAACTGGTTGATAGAGAGATAACAGAGAGTAGTTTACTCAGGAGTAGAGTCCAAAAGATGGCCTGTGACTAGTGTTATGCCACAGGGTTCTGTTCTTGGATCACTGTTGTTTAATTTGTTCATTAACGATATAGGGAAGGAAGTGAGAAGAACGGTTCATTTGTTCACTGATGATGCAAAGTTGGGTAGGGCAATAGTGAATGCAGATGATGTCAAAATTTTGCAGGATGATTTGGATATATTGGAGGTCTGGGCTAAGGAGAATGGATGTCAATTTAATGTGGCAAAATGTAAGGTTATACATTTTGGGATGAAAAGATTAGCAGTAGTATATCACATTGGTGGAACTGCACTCCAGGAGATTGATGAGGCCAGGGACTTGGGAGTCCCTGGCCTCAAGAATTCCATGTTATATCCAGTCAAAGGGAGTTGAAGTTTAGGAGACACATTGCAAAAGTGGCTAAATCAGCTCATCAAATCACTTGGATGATGAAGAATACTTTGATGAGCAGAGATAAGCAAGTCATTGTTCCTCTGTATTGAGCCTTGCTAAGACCCCATCTCGATTACTGTGCCCAGATCTGGTCACCTAGGTTTCTTCTTGATGGGGAGGAGGTTGAGAGGATCCAGAGGCGAGTGACACAAGATGAGAGCTGGTCTATGGAATGAGCCTTATGTACACAGGTTGAAGATTTGTGGGTTGCAGAAATTAGTTGATAAGCAAAAAAGGGGAGATATGATTGAGACATTCAAATTGCTGATGGGTTTCTATAGGATTAATTCAGAGGATATTTTTGAGAACAGGACTGGTGGTGGGAGGACTAGTGGACATCCATGGAAGCTGGGCAAGAGTGTGGTTAGTACGGGTGCTAGAACTGGGTTTTTTACTTTTAGTAGTGAATGAATTGAATAAGCTGCCAGAGTCTGTTGTGGGTGCTATGACAGTGAATGAGTTCAAGGCAAAGTACGATAGATATTTGAATGTCGAATAGTTGTGATAGACATGATGTTTAGGGCCTCCCTGAATGAGTCTAAGGACTCTTTGGAGTCACCCGTAATAATAATAATAACAAATCTGATATGAAAATCAACAATGAAACAACTGTGAGAAACAAGGATATGGAAAACAACTGCATTCTCAATGAAAAACCTATAGAGAATGCAGGCCTGTCTAGCTCGGTGGAAGTGGTGCTTGCATCTTCTGCACTTGGTTGCTCGAAGAAGTTAGACTTAAGTTCAAGTCTAGTCGCCAACTGGAGGAACTTTTTCTAAGTCTTTCTTCAACCGGTTCCTGAGTTAGTCGATCTTTGGCACGGGCAAGTGGGTTTTTCCTCCAGGAAACTAGGGGTTTTCATCCCACAAACTCAAGAAAATCTACCATAGTATCACATTATTTCAGACAGTAACATATCTTGTTAGGATTAAGTACTAAGAGATAGCTGCACTTGTTTGCCAGCCTCTTCATAGGTGGCAGTTTATAATTAGTGATAGGCACAGATCAGCTATCTCTGATTGGCTACCGGTGGAGATTGAACTGCCCACTCAGTCTCCAAAAGCTAGATAGGGTATAAAGGACTCGATTACTCCCTATAAAGGAATAAAAGGCATTTAGTTGATTTATTTATTTTTATTTAAGTAAACTGCACATTAGTTTTGTCTTCTTAGATTTCTTCGGGTGCATAACATGAGGGAACTACCAACAAACGTTGCACACGGGGGGGGGGGGGATCTATACATTAAAGCTTTAACGTATTAACGTATGAAGTTATTCTGTGTATCTCTTCATTGTTGGGCATGCACACATATTCAAGGTCTCGTGAACACCCAAGTTGGATAGCAGTGCAATGACAGTCTGAGAGAATATAGCTGAGGTTAGTATTGAGATGTACTGGATGTGTGTGTGTGTGTGTGTGTTTTGGGAGGGAGAAGGGCAGGTGAATAAATTTATAATGAATAAGCAAAAAATCAGCCAATATATTAAACTAGGAGAATACAAAACAGTCTTTAAACCAATTTTAAATTATGAATCTGATGTTAAAGTTGTATAACAAATAAAACAGATAACATCAATACCAAAATCATAACATGAAGATAGAAAGGAATTTTATGCCAGCATTCACAATGTGTGAGCAAATTAATTTACGATGGATTTAACATGAACAAAATGGGAGAGGAGGAAAGCAAGCAGAACAATATTTGATGACAAACAAAAGATCCAGAAGAAAACCAAGAGGTACACTGATAAAATTAGCAGTGCATTGACTTATAAGAGGAAAACTTAACAACATGCTAGTAATAATGCAAACTTAATTACCTAGTCTAGCCATAAATGGTGTTAAAACTTGAATGATACATAAATCTTTAAGCTGAAAACTGTAAAATCATTTACAGTTTTCGGCACATACAAACATGTATAATGTGATATAGCAGCAATCAATGTTCGAAATGTCCCTTTTTTGCCTTCACGCACACCTGAAGTCTGTGAAGCCACATATCTATGGGGGCATGCACAACATCCAATGAAAACACTGTCACTGCTCACTCTAAATCCACCTTCAGGCTGGTAATGCTGGGATATTGTTTCTTGCAGGCTACTTTCTCAAACTTCAACCACAATCTAAAGTCCAATGGATTCAGATCAGCACTTCCAGATGGCCAATCAAATGGTGATATGCGATCAGGAACATTTGCCTCCAACCACTACCTACTGTGAAACAAGGTGTTGTTCAGAGGCCATACCACAGATTCCAGCACGGTGTCTTGATATACTTTGGCAGAGATTTTGATCTCTTTCTCATAGAAATGTAACTTGGATACCCCCCCCCCCGATATCTCACTTCCACCAAACCATTGCTGACACTAGGTCTCTCTGAATTCTGGGTGCTAAGGCAATTGCCGTGTCCCAACCAGGGTACACAGCAAAATATACCTGATCATTTCAGTGGTTAAGTGACTCTTCAATGGTGAAAATATTCTCATCTGTGAAGAGAATATATCTGTGATTGTGTCATTTGCATACTGCAGGAGAACTGTTTCTGATGTTATCACCCTCTGATGCATAAGTTGTGGTGTTAGGAAGTGTCCAGTAGAATGACAATAGGCTCTCATCCCCCCTTCAGGTCAGTTAGTACACGACATCATTTCCTGTGAACCGTTCATCTCTCTCATGAAATCACTTTCTGCATTCTCCAAGGATAATTGCAGATTCATGTTTTCACAGCTCTCACAAGATGTTGTATCCTAACGCAGTGTGGCTGACATTCTTTGGCAGTCAGATACATCTTCTGTACCATTATAATAGTTAATAGTCCAATACACAAAAAATCCTACTGATCATGAGTGTTTTTAGTGTGTTGAAAATAACAGGTGGCTGCATTTCAACCTTGTGAAGTGCTATTATAACTACACAGTTGTCATAATTTCTCCGCTACATGTTAACCCATACAGCTAAACAACTCTCTCTCTTTCTACTGACAAACGTGAATGTTAGCTGCACACAGTGCCACTAAGGGCTCATGCAATTTGGGGGTGTGTAAAATTTGTAACAGTATTCATGGCAAGACTGTGTATACAGTATTCTCATAGTATCCTGTATGCTTCTTGACATTACATACTGGGAATTTGATGATGATGAATTATCTTGGACTTCTTTGGCATATTTCTTAAAGAACTTAGGCTTGGACAGTGACTTGGAATTAATGTGGAGGGAGGAATGAAGGCCCATCAAGAATTACTTCAGTTTTCAGTCAGATCAGATATTTGGATCAGGAGGGCAGAAGCAATTAGCCCATGGAAAAGAGGTGCAGAAATCATGTACGTAATTCAAACTGGTACCATTTAGTCCAAAAGAACGTGAGAAGGCTTATGGAAAGTCAACTGGTATAAAAGGAAATGTAGACAAGTTTATGATCAGAATTACTGAGAGGAAGGGTTGACAAAATCTACAGTAATATTGGAAGATAGAGGTGGTTAAGAAAAATCCACAGTATTGAAAGAATGAGGATGATCACCTGACATTCTGATTCGTTGTCGTCGTCCGGTAGCATCCTCTAGCAAGAGGGTTACAGCAGATGAGCAGCTCTTCTCCATTTCTCTCTGTCTGTCGCTTCCATCATTCTTAAACCAGTCCATTCCACGATGTCATTAAACCACTCTCTAGTTGGTCTTCCACGTCTTCTCTTCCCTCAACTCTCCCTTGTAATATAGTTCTTGTCAGGTGTCCCGAAGAACCTCTCAGAAGATGTCCTGCAAATCTAGTCTTTCTTTGACTTTCTTACTGCTCATCCAAACTAGGGAAAAAGTAGAAGCATAGTGGTTTCCCGTTGCCTTCTATGCATGAAGAGATGAAAAAAGTAGAAACATTGAAAGAATCACCCCTAGCCCTCGATTACTCTAATAGCATTGGGAAGAAGGAACAAGAAAGAAGAAAAGGATAGAAAGAAATAAGAGTAGGGACCATCCTATAGATAATATAACAGATGTATATTACATGAAATAAGGTATGGTCCAGCATCAGGTACCTCGGGTTCGCCACTCCTGTACTCACTAAAGTGAGCCCTTGAGGGAGACATTCTGATTAGCTAATGAAAATTTTTGAGAGATCATTTAATAGCAAATATTTCGGGATAAATGAATAATAAAGTCTCCAAGGATGACATTCTCAATGTCTGGGTAATTAGACTATAGAAAATCAACCTTTAGAGATAAATAATCAAAGGTTATAAAGTGAAAACGTAAATAACATTCAGTAAAGGCTTGTAGATTAAATTACAAAATTAGAAACATCTTGCTGTCTAATTAGCTGACAGCATCTTCAGTTAGTACTTGAATGAAAAATAGTAGGGAACACACAAAGAGATCTGTACACTTAATACTACCCTCCACTGTTTTTTTAAATGGAAGCAATTGATAATATACAAGTTAATCAAAGTGTTATGAGATATTGGAAGTTTATTTTGCACTTGGTTAGACTACAATAAATTTAGTTTAATCCTTTATCCAAGTGTAAGCAAACAAAGTTTGCACCTGAAAATATCTTCAGGACTGGGGCAGGGTGGTACATCCGTAGGCAACTTGTAGCAAAGGTGGACCAAGTTATCATCACTTCTTGTCTCAGTATCTCCCACAATGCAAAGCACATCTCCTTGTGGACATGTATGATGCTATGCATTAAGGAAAGGGCCACTATCCAGACTGGTTTCGACCTTTATTGAGGTCTCATCAGTGGGAGGCAGACCCAGAAGTGGTGATGCTAAGGCAGAAGCAATGGAGAGGTCATATTTACCTATATTGAGGTCTTGTCAGTGGGAGGCAGACCCAGAAGTGGTGATACTAAGGCAGAAGCAATGGAGAGGTCATATTTACCTATATGAGTTGCCAACCGGTGTACCACCTTATTATTAAATTACTCTGGATTTAAAGAAAGATGTTGGAAGTTTATTTCACCTCTCAACCAAACGATATAGCAAACTCTTAGGTATCCCAGAACAGTCTCAGTGAGATATATAACAATTGCAAGTTTTATTTCCTGATTAATAGGCAACTCGATGCATTCCATTTTTGGATGGCTTCTGCATTTATTGATAGACAAAGACAAAAAAATATAGTATAGAATATTAGGGTGTTAAGCTGTAAAAGTATTTTCCCCTGTACTTCTTGTGAAAATTTGTTAACATTAGTTTATTTAAGATTCAAACAAAATCAATAATTAATTCATTTTATCTGCTCTTTATTAGATGCTAAATTATCAATTTTACTATCTTTTCCTTTCTTTTTGTCCTTTTAATTTTTATTTCCTTTCCAAAACAAGTACCTACCATGTCAGAATGACAGACATTGTTAAAATTATTTCAATATTAATAAATTTTACTGACTTAAAAAGTTTTTTTTTTTTTTTAGTTTCTATCATTGTCATGGTAATTGAAGAAGAAACAAGAGAAAACAAATGCTGAACAAACTTTCATATAAAGTACAGTGGAAGAATACCTTTACAGCTAAATTGACTAACATGCTGTACTGATCACAATTCTCTGCATGTGTCTTTAGAATTGATTTTGAATCTTATGATTCAAGTATGAAATTTTTGTTCTTTAATGCATGTGACTGTGCATGAATAAACTTTCTGATAGTTTTTCTATCACAGAAGAAAGATATATTAAAGTTTCTGAGCCATTTTTTCAATTTACTTTTTTTTTTTTTTTTTTACATGGATGGACAACAACTCTTGGAATACCTGCATATAATCTAAAGATAACAAGAGTTTGACAGGTAGTGTGGCACAACCTACTGTCAAACTATAAGTCAATGAACAGACAGTGGAGTAACTAACATGCAATGGGAAGGGAGGCAAAAAGCATAACTTGCATACTAAAGTACTCAAATGTATCCCACCTAGTCTTCAAGAAACCCACCAAAACCTTGCAGAGGAAAGGAATTACAGACAAGTCTCCATATTCGCAGGAGTTACATGTGAACACTTCCTGAGAAAATGTGAAGTTCTGCAAAAATCCGTACTCTCACCCAAAACAGTCCCTAATAGTTTCTATTCCTAAACACTTATACAAACATTTACAATTAAAAGAAAAAAGTTTTAGTGTTTAAAAGCTTTTAACTGTGTTTTACAATCATGAGTTACATTTCAATGTTTAAAATAAGGCATCAAAATTTTATTACATAGTTAAGAACAAGGCATTAAACCAGGGTACTCAGCATATGATTCAGTACTCATCAGTAGTAGAGGTTTCAGAGGCTGGAGAAGAAGAAAAAGAGTTGACTGGCATTAAGACTTCAAGTACTTCTGGTTTGGCTTTCTTCTGTTCGATAGCTATATAGGTGCAGTGGGCATCTTCTTCCAGAATAATGCAATCTTGTGGGCTTTGAAAACCTGTTGAGGTTTATATCTGTTTTCCTCGATGAGCTTCTTGAGTTATGCAGGGTATGCCTCAAAAGCCTTATATCAGATGAAGCAGGCTCACCTGTAATTTTTATACAGTAATCCCTCGATTAGTGCGCCCCTGATTAGTGCGTAATTTTTTTCGATACCCAAATTCGATTAATACGCCTCTAAAATTCGATTAATGCGTTATATGTACATCTTAAAAATAAATGTTATAGATTTAAAAAATTTTCTATCTATACATTTTTATGGCTAACTATTTTAAAAAATCACTCACCAGAATGAAATAATTTATTACCGACTTAAAGCATTTTACAAAGTTATTTTTAATGGCATACTACACTACTTCCATGTATACTATGTTCCAAATTTTTACTGCCAAATACAACCTATGGACCAGGGGATTATAGCAACCATTAAGGCATACTACCCGAGGAGAACATTTAAACAGGCAATAGAAGCAACATCTGGTGAGAATTCTATGACATTAGTAGAATTCTGGAAGAAATTTAATGTTAAATCTGCTATTGAAAATATTCATCAATATTGGAATGAAATTACTGCTAGCAACATGCAAGCCATTTGGAAGCACATCCTTCCACATTGTGCAAA
Organism: Typopeltis vanoorti; assembly: GCF_054136105.1. Lineage (NCBI taxonomy): Eukaryota > Metazoa > Arthropoda > Arachnida > Uropygi > Thelyphonidae > Typopeltis > Typopeltis vanoorti. The sequence continues at coordinate 86,407,412 of NC_143564.1, read as the reverse complement.
AGATTTTGGAAGCTTTTCAAATGAAATGTACAATGTTGAGGAAATTGCAAACATCAGGCATGAACTGGGTTTTGATGAGATTGACAATGATAACGTCCAAGAGTTAATTAAATCTCATTCTACGTTTCTGCCAAACTACGTTAGCACAATTCTTTGTTAAGAAGTAGAATAATAAAATTTATATTCTGAATATGTTTTATTGTCTTTCAGCTTCATGGTTTTCCTTTAACTAGGCCCTGAGACCTTAATTCGTTTATAAAAAAATTAAGGTACTAGAAAGAAATTTGAGGAACGAATTATATTTTTTCCCATAGGTTATTATATTCGATTAGTGTGTTTTCGATTAATGCGCCTGTTCTAAGGAACACATTAGGTACACTAATTGAGGGATGATTGGTGTATTATGGAGTGAATAACCCTCTTGAATTTCTGGAACTAGCTTTTGCTGGCAATGAAAGTGATTTTTGCAGTGTTGGTGGTAAGGGAATTTGCTGCTTAAATCTGTTGTAAAGAACAAGGGCCTTAGCAGAAATCATACTACTGTTCACAGGCAAGTGTACATTCTCCATTTTTAACATCATTTGTCCATCATTAGATGCATGTGGTATTCACATAACCACTGTAATATTTTAAGTACAAGTAGCCTAACACCCACTGCAAAACTGAATACAGTAGTAGTCCCTCTCTTATCTGCGGGGATACGTTCCAAGACCCCCCCCCCCCCCCCGTGGATAGTACCGAACCCTATATATACTATGATTTTGACTATAGATATGTACCTAATTTATAAATTAGAAACAGTAAGAGATTAACAATAACTAATAATAAAATAGGACAATTATAACAATATACTGCACTAAAAATTATATGAATGTCAATGGAATCATAGCATACATTTTTTCTTACCTTATGAAGTTGAGAGCTTCCACCTTTCCCTTTAAAGGAAATACTTTATGGCTTCTTTTTGGCATATACAAATTGCGCTTTGGGGCCATCATTAAGTAAAATAAGGGTTACTTGAACACAATATCAGTTACTGTGGGTAACTGATATTGTGGAGCGCGAACCAGCAGATAAGGGGATGGGTGGGAACTACTACATACATGATTTCATGACCGTCAATGGAAAAACACAAATCCTGCGAACATGGAAACCTGACTGTATTGAGTTAGCATTTTTTCTGTATAGCATAAACTCTTCCCTGAGCTTTATATACTCACATCAGTTCCTCAAATGTCACAAAGTTAATACTAAAAAGTATAAAGATTAACAAATAACATATAAAAATAATATATTAGCAGAATTTCTTCCACAAAAGATTTTTGTGAGTACGATTATAAAGTTGTACCATCAATTAAATTGTTCTTAGTATCTTTTTGCTTTAAAAAGCATGCAAACTTACTTTTGTTTATTCTGTGGTAAAAACTTCTTTTCAACAGGAAACATTTTTGAGATATATACTATTACAGGAACATCATCTGATGAACTACACTTCAGAAAATCTATAAAAAGAATGAAGAATTATAACTGTTCGAAATACTGAACAGCGTGAAGGGGGAGGGGATGTTACCAGATGACATGTTAAGTTAGCACAAATCACAAAGATATATAATAGAAGGGAGATGACGTATTTAATAATTTTTGAAAATTTTTGTCTGGTGATATGCTTGGTTTTAAGAACTAGTATGCTCTTTTCTCCCTTCCCCATATAAAGAGTTGCTATCTTGTTTTATTTCTTTAGTACAGAGAAATTAGATATTTACTTGGTTAGAAAGTAAATTATACTTGATGAGAAATTACGTTCATGATATAATATTTATCACGTGCGAGTAAACTATGTGCATATATAGAAGTAAATGACTTCGCACCTTCACATCAAATTGCTCTAGTATCCCATCATCAATGCACACTTCCTTTTGGATGTGTTTCCAGGCATTATGGAAAGGGTCATTATACTGATCAGTTTAAACTTTAAGGGCTTCATTGTTAAAAACTTGCAGATTCAATTACTGTGTGAATAATCACAACTTAACTAGATGTTGAGTTTAAATGTTAAACCTTTTTAGCCTCCTTGTTGCTATCTTTAGGAGTATACAGATTAAATTGACATGAATGGTTAAAACTAAGAATTCTGTTCATTAACCAAAGGATGTATATGTCCCCTAGAAGAGTTTAAAAAAAAAGTGTGTGTGTGTGTGTGTATATATATATATATATATATATATATATATATTACATATCTAAATAATCTATAGGGATGCTTAAGGGATCAAAGCTGTATAACTGAGAGGAGACCTCCACATAGTCTTTACAAGAATGCAGGGAACCAACCAACCAACCAGGGCTTTTGACCTAATGTCAAATCCTCACCTTCTCATGGTGCGCCCGGTTAGGTATCTACCTGGATACTGAACAAAGTAGGATGGGCTGACAAATTTGGAGGATAAAGGACTATCACCTATCCTAAAGCACAAATCTTCTCATGGGTAAGTTTTGCAGTATGAGATTTTGCATTGTCCTGTAAGAATAGCACTTTCTTCTGATTAACTAGTCCTGGCTGTTTCTGAAATAACATCCTGCATACACTTGATTTGCATCAAGTAGATCTTGGTCGTAATTGTATGGCCTGCAGCAAGAAACTCTTAGCGGACAATACTAGCTCCATTTCACCACACACAAAGCATAATCTTCTGGGGATGAAGTGGTGCCTTTGAAGTATGCAGTACCGGATCATTTAGTGACAACCAATGAGTACAAGATCCATTTTTCATCATGAGTGAGCAAGTAATCCAAAAAATGGGTTGTTTTTATGACATGAAAATAGTAAAAAACAAATTGATTGCTTTTGAAGTTTATTGTCATCTGATAATGCACATGTGACCCATTTGCTTAGCTTCCATGATTTTCCCAGTTGATGCAAGTGTAAACGAATTTTTCTTATGGGAAGCTTTTGAAGCCCTTGAATCGAGTTCAAATTCATAAAGCAAACAAGCCTGAATTACACCAGATTATCTTAACAGATACCACCAAGTTAGAGTGCACAGATTGACTGACACATATCTGTGTCTTATGATGCACATAAAAAATTGCACTCTCAAACCACTACAAAATAAAACAAGTCATTGTAGTGAACTCTACTGAAAACAACACGAACTTTTTTGTTTACCTGATAGTACAAGTCCATGTAAAGGCTTATGTGTTGATAGTACATATTAGGTTATTTTCGTGGTATTGATTACAACACAAAATGATAAGAAAATAATATTTATTAACTTATTAGCTGATATTTCGCTGGTATTATATCCAGCATCTTCAGACCACGAGAACAGTTTGTAACAGCACACACAAAACAATAACAATTTAGTGTAACAGTAGGACTAGTTTAAAAAATTGTAATGGACAATACAGGGAACTAAAGTCCTAATTAACTGCCAATATGGCTGCAAATTTATACAGCCACATTGGTTGAGGTTTGGGGTATGTTTTAAAGCTGCTGTTGATTCCAAAAACAATCTCTTTGACTTATGTCTGTTTTCTCCCATTTCATACTGTGTGAAGGGGGATTCAAGGCATGGTCTGCTACATGCGTCCTGCCATAACTATAGTGTGGAATGTATTTTTTTATGTTCACCAAGGCAGATGGCAACAGTTCTGCTTATCTATCCATAGTAAACCAGGTCACAAGAAACAGGGCACTTCAAAAATTCCTAGATGTAATAAAGAAAGAGTTTGTCTTTAGGTGAAGGATGAGAGTTGCCAATTTGACATATGGTTTAAATATGGTGCGTAGCTAATATTTATTAAGAATGCCAGATATCTTTTCAGATATGCCTTGAATGCATGGGATGGTAACAGTTTTGCTGTTACATTTCGTATTTTTTCTATCTGCGGATTATAGCTATTGGCTAAGAAGGTGTGATGTAAGTGAGTGAGTTCAGTGATAAGAGCATTGTCACTGGAACAAATAGCACTAGCTCTGTGAGTTGGCATTTTTAGGATACTATACTGTTGAGCTGGACGATGAAGTGACTGTTTGTGCAAACCTCTCCCTGTATATGTGGGTTTTCTATAGACCAGAACCACCTGGAAGTTATGTGATTAGTGTATCCAAGAAGTGAAGGCAGTCATCAGCTTCCTGTTCCATTGTGCAGTGGATTTTGTGCACTAAAAATGTATCCAACGTGTTTGGACCATGTGGCCAAATAGCAAGCACATTCATATAGCATAGCCAAACCACTGGTTTGAGACTCTGTATTCACAGCGAGCTTCTTGAAGTGTTCTATGTAGAAATTACCCATTGCTGCCTCATCTAGTTGTTTATATATCTTCTCTTTCCATTCAAAATAACCTGCATGTACTGTAAATTTAGATAGTTATTTAAAAAAAATACATCATCGACATGGTGTAGCCAAACTAGTTTGAGAGTGTCTGTATTCATAGCTAGCTTTTCCAAGTATTCTATGTAGAAATTGACTAAATGGGGAATCTAGTTGTTTGTATATCTTCCCTTTCCATGTAAATAAACTACATGTACTGTAAATTTAAATAGTTCAAATATATCAAGGATTTCAATTAATGGTACATTTGTAAATAGTGAAGTGATATCAAAACTAAGCATTATGTCTGAACTTTTTATGATATGGTTTTCAAAAATACTTCTTAGATGAACAGAATTTTTAACAAAGGAAGGAGAATTATTTATGAGCGTGGCTAATAATTTAGCTAAATGTTTAGCAAGTTTGTACGTGGGACTATTTATACTGTCTTCAATAGGGCATAGGGGTATACCTTGTTTGTGAATTTTAGATGCTCCATATATTCTGGGTGTTTTAACATGAAAAGGCTCGAGTTTGTTGACTGTTTCTTTTGGCCAGTTTCTTTTCAATATTTGCAAACTTTATTCTTTTGAGAGTTAGTAGGATCATGATCCATGATTTGATATGTAGACTGATCTTGTAAAAGTATGCACATTTTGCTTTCATATTCAGCTAAATTCATCACCACAGTTGCATTACCTTTGTCTGCTTTAGTTATGACAATGTTGTTATTACTATATAGCTCTCTTAACACATTGACTGCCACACTAGAAAAAAAAAATTTTTTCCCTTGGGGCCATGGTGTTTTATTACGAAAATATAATAAAAACTTTGAAAACAAAACCATCCTTTCTAATTTAATGAAAAATTTGTTATTTTTTATTGTTTTCTGTGCATGAGTTGCATATAACTCATGCACAGAAAATTTTTATTATACACAGAAAAATTGTTATATGCAACTCATGCAGCTAGAATCAATTTTTACACTGCACATCATGTGAGTTGTGACTCACGACATACTTATTGAATTTTTTGTCATTTCCCAAGTATTTAGTTGTGTCTGAAGGTTCTGGATGACGACCTCTGAATCATACCCCTCTAAGTATGTGCAACAAGGAAACAAGATTTGGCATTTCTGTTTAGTCCTCAGTTGTCATGAAGCTAATAGAAGGTTTATTAGATAGTGGACGTGTTTTATATACTTGTCAGGCTTAAGTATAATTTAGGTAAAAATAAATAGAAAAATAAAATTTATTGACTTCTATTCATTTAAACCAGTTTTTTTGGAATTAAATTGTCAATATTAATTGTAACAATAAGAACATCAACAAGTAAGATTTTCACGAACCAACTGCAGGGTTTTGCCCGGGGGGAAGGTGAGGGCATCCATCATGTAACATGTATGTTACAGTGTTACAGCATGAGTTGCTTGTGCACCACGTGACTCCCAAGGTAAAGAGATGCGCGAGTTAAATACAACTCACATAGCAGTTAATGTGTTAAAGCAATGATTTCCTTTTTTGGTAGGCTTGAAATGGATTAAGATGTTGCCACATCCAAAAGAATGTTATTGGCTATTGCTGGAAGCAGGTCATATATTTCCCAATTTAATGGAAGTCATTATTTTTGCTTTTGGAACTTGTCTGGGAGTAATGGCAGAGTTATGTCCTCAACTTAATGCACTAACAGCTTCTACCAATGATAAATTCACAATGACGTGATCTTGTTGTAAGAGTTCAAATTTGTTTTGGTGCCAGTTTTTGATTTTTATGAATTCTTTATCTGCCGTTGAGTCAGAGATGTTGTCAAGGATATCCCAGTTCCAAGTTTAAAATATCGCACAGTTCATCACATAGAGTGCTGATATTAATTTTTGAGAGCTCCATCTGAGCAGGGCTAATCTGCTCACGCAATAAGCTGAACTCACACATTTGTAAATATGCAAGTTTCACTTGGCTTTGGCTGAGTGAAACTTGCTTTTAATTCTGACACAGTCTGGTACTGGATTGGTGTTTTGGCACCTCTTTAAGAAGGCAGTTAAAAAAATTCATAAAAGTTGGGTTGACGTAAAATCAAGTATCATCAACATAATTAAATTTAATGGAATAAATACAGCACACAGACCATTGTGATATTTCATCTGTCAATACAATATTAAAATTGTAATTACACAACAGTAGGTGAAAGAAATTAGACTATTTTAAGCCTAAAGTCATTATGAAGGGCACCTGTATGGATGCTGTTGGCTAGCCTTATCTGTTGGGCAGGAGGCCTAAGAATTAGTTTCATAAATCTTGGGAAGTTTAACATAACCGTATTTATTTAGATTAGGCTATTTTTTTTAAAAAAATCTGTTGCTGATTCTGAAAGGATTCTTTTTTAAGTTTATATATATAAAGCTACTATGCTGTGATGAAACTTAGTAGTTTTTTCCCATCCGATTCTGAGTAAGGTATCCAAAGCATGGTCAGCTAGACCTGTCTAACCATATTTGTGGTGGTGGATTTATTTCTTGTGTTCACCAAGGTGACCTGTTCTAACCATATTTGTGGTGGTGGATTTATTTCTTGTGTTCACCAAGGTGGATGTTGACAAATCTCCCAATTTAGCTATAAGTTGAAAGAAGAAGAAGAAACCTTGTAAACACTTGCAGAACAGAGAGGGGAAGAAGTGGATCCTTAGCAGAGCAGGGAAGTCAGTTTCAAATGAGATACGAAAGTACAGAGATTATATTTCTTTAAAATTCTGGCAATATTTTTCAGAGGTGCCTCGATATAGGATATAGTAATAGCATTACTGTAGTCTGCATATTGAGAGGGATGTGAAGAACAGCTCGATCTTTTTCTATTTCACTGCTGTATTTATTCTATTAAAATTAATTATGCATGTAAACTAGCACCTAAGCCTATATATGCATTTACTAATGCATCACCTTACAAGGTAGAGGAAATATCAAAATTTGAAACATTAAATTTAGTATTTCATGTAGATGATATTTTATTTTTAAACATTCAACACTAGTCTTCAGGACTGACCTTTTAAATTCTAGGGCTGCTACAACAAATTTGATATGAAAATCAATAAGATTTTAGAGATCCTTCTATGAAGTAGCAACAAATATAATATCCATCACCTTACAAGGTGGCAGGAAATATCAAAATTTGAAACATTAAATTTAGTATTTCATGTAGATGATATTTTATTTTTAAACATTCAACACTAGTCTTCAGGACTGACCTTTTAAATTCTAGGGCTGCTACAACAAATTTGATATGAAAATCCATAAGATTTTAGAGATCCTTCTATGAAGTAGCAACAAATATAATATCAAAATATTAAACTTGCTTCTTTATTTTATGCAGATGATGTTATATTCTAAATATATCCACAGGTCTTCAGGATCATTTAAGTAAATTGAAGAACTATGGTGATCTCTTAGTTATCCAACTTTCAAATGAACAAACCTTCAATTCACGAAACCTTGAAGATGGGTTAGCATGTTAAATAATTTTTGGTACAGTACAATACAGTACAATGTACCTTCAAGTTTCCCAACCAGCAAATTACCCTCCCACTATGCTTGCATAATTAAAAGATTACTGTACAGGGTGTCCCAGAATTAGATATCTATTTCAGTGAAATGGGACGAATTTTTTAAAAACTCATGTTTATTTATGTTTATCCTGTTTAATATGTGTTATAAATGTAAAAATTTCTAAATTATTTCATAATTTTATTTTCATCTCCTTTCAGAACCCTAACAATGAATACACAAGAACATATCTTTGTTGTAACATCCCGTATCAAAGGAGTGTGATGTAATGAAATCAGAGAAAGATTTAAAAGGAAATTTCAGAGAACCGGTCCTACAGACAAAGCGATTCATGAACTTGTGAACAAATTTAAAAGAACTGGATCCGTACACGATGAGGTGGGAAGAGGGCACTCAAGGACAGCACATAACAGTATTGAAGGAGTACAATTGTTTGAGGATGAACCAACAACGTCGGCTAGGGAAGCCAGTCGAAGACTCAACATATCCAAGACAAAGTTCATACAATCTTGCGTTCAACACTGATGAAAAAGGTTTATCACATTCAGGTACTGCATGCCCTAAATGAAGACGATTATCCTAATCTAGCAGCAAGGTGTGAGAATTTCTGGATCAGATCAAAAACAGAGGTTTATTGGATAACATCTTATTCAGTGATGAGGCGACTCTCTACAAGTGTGGTAAAGTCAGTCGACACAATTTTCATATCTGGTCCAATGAAAAACCATCTGAAGTCATAGAAGCAAAGAGACTCTCCAAAAGTTAATGTGTAGCTTGGAATGACTAAATCCAAAATTTATGGCCCATTCTTTTTTCAGGAAGCATCTGTAACTGGTACCATCTACCTTGATATGCTTCAGCAGTTTCTTGGTGCCACAGCTTCTTGATGATGGCATTTTTGATAATGTTCTGTTTCAACAAGATGGAGCACCATATCATTATGCACTAATTGTTCAAGAATATCTCAACAGACGCTTTCTGAATCGGTGGATTGGATGTGGAGGACCTCGACCTCGGCATTCTCTGGATTTGACACCCCCCTAGATTTCTTTGCATGCTTCAAAATGTGTTTCGCAATGCTAAGGATAGATTTGAAATTTGCAGAGATACAGACGGAGCACATGTTGAAAGTTCTCAATAAAGATTTGACTTATGATTTATATCAATCTATCTGTTTTTGTATCATAATTAGGTAATAAACATTAAATTATGTCAGTTTTTAATAGATTTGTCCGATTTCATAGAAATAGATAGCTAATTCCAGGACACCCTATATTTACAAACAATATTTAGTGAAGATGGCAAATTAAATATAGAACTAAAATAAGTAAGATTGGCATTTGCTGGAAATCAGTTATATTTATATGAAATAAGAGAGAACTTAACCGAAAGATCAAACTAGCTGCATACACCTATTTTTTATCTTATGGATCTGAGAGCTAGATTAGAAAAACATGTTCTTAGATTGCAAGCTACAAAGGAAAATCAGATGAGAGAGAGAGAGAGAGAGAGGGGGGGAGGGGAGATGAAAGAGCTAATACATAATACTTTGATGGTTTAATGGCTTAAACACGTAAAAGAAGCAATACTTTATCCTCTTTTTTTTTCCTCTGGATTCCTCTATATTTTTCCTCTGGTTACTGAAATGTTTTCAAGGTTAGAGCAATCACAATATCACAGAATGCAGAAATGAAAGGGAGCATGAAATATTCAAGCTAATGTCTTGACTGAGGATAATAGTCTTTCAAAACCAGTTTGATGCAGTTACTGAGATCTTGTTGTTCATGGAATACCTATTTTTCCAATCAAGCAAACAAATTAGCATTTGCTCTAATAAACTAAAGTTTCCAGAAGTGATAACATCAAAAATAAATATTTCAATGTTTCCATTATCATATAACTTATTACTTTCAGCAGTGGTACAATGATTTCCACATGATTTGTAGCATTCTTGAAGTGGGTTGTGCTTTCCATTATAAGTGTACAACTAACTAGTCTTAAGTTGCAGTTTTTTATTTTTTTTATTTTGGAGTTATAAGATATACAAACAGTATTCATGAATTAAACTTTGAATTAATGATTTTCCAGAAATATTTCTATAAAACTCATTCTGCTGACTGTTTAGCTACCAGCACCTTTAACAAGTATCAGAAAGAGAATAACAAAAGTTGCAGTACCATCATAAAATTAATATTATGAAGTATTTTTTTGAGAAAGTTGTTTACAACTTTCATACAGGATTTTTCATACTAAGTTTTGAAGAGAAATTTATTACACATAGTCCTTGCTTTACATGGCTCACCACAGTTTAGTTAAATAACAACAGCCCCCCCAACAACACAGTTCAAACTTCAGTTACCAGAGTATATTAACTGTGAGTAATTGCATAAAAGTATAAACCGCACTGCTAGCTGTTCAGTCAACAACTTAGAAATGAGTATGACAATTCACCAAGGCATAAAAAAGTTGCTCACTCCATATCATAAGTTATACAATGAGAAGAGGGCAAGCGCTATTGAAACTACTGATGATAAGTTTTATATAAAGGAATAAAACACTAATTCTTAAGTTTCAAATGTTTTAAATTACAGTATACTAAACATATATTAGACTAATTCTTTTCATTTCCTTATACATTTATAATTGACAGTAAGAGTTTTAATATTTTGACAAAATATTTTTAATGTCACGGAACAACTGGAATTTTTCCCACCAATAATTAAGATTGCTTTGCATTGTTGTTTGTGTGGTCTACCATGCAAAGTGTGCACTGCATGTATATACATTTATTATATGCTTGACTTCAAAAAAAGTTTATAAAAACTAATTTTAAGAAATCCATTTTTGTTCCCCAACTAAAAAAAACAAACATCCCTAAGAAATTAATAAGGGATGGAGGTAAGGGGCACTGCAATATCAATGTCATATGAGCACATGACAGCATTATAACTGATATCCATTATATAACACCAGTTTTGGTTCATATAAAGTCAAAATTCCACACCATGCATTATTCCCCCCACTAATGTGTCAAAAATTAAGCAATGCAAGTTATTATGTGTATATAGATAATAACGATTATGCATGTAATAGGTTAAAAAAACTTACATTCTTTCAGCTGCTGTGTTTTAACTGGAAGACAATCAAATCTATGGGTACTGGAGCACATCAGACTTTCAACTTTCTCTTCTTTTAAATTTAATGGACTAGGAACTGACTGGCACACCATCTCTTAAATAAAAAAAAGGTCAATATTTATTATACTGATATAACACTAAAAAAATAAAATAAAATAAAATAAAATAAAACATCCAAAAGATTCTCTAAAAATTATGTAACTTATTTATGATGTAGTTTTGTGATTATGCTACAATGATTGAAGGACAGTTGACTCTCACTATAGCAAAATTATAGTGGGTGATGTGTGCAAGAAAGTATATAGTAGTAATGAATTTCCTAGAACAGCATTATGACTAAGGCTCATGTTGACTTTTTTAATAGTGCTACAGTGAGTGAGTCTCTGTTCCTGAGAAAACCAAACTATGTTCAAAAGTTTTCATCAACCCAAATGAACATATTCAGCACCTGAAATCAGTTTGATTTTTTCTCACAGACAAGGGAAACTACTTACCATCATCAATTTCCTGATATATATTTCAAGGGATATATTATTATTAATCTCCTAACGATACTTCTCTTCCAAATTAATCTATTAATTGTCAGCACTCCAACATTTGAGCTGCAAAAAAATAAACAATTGTGGAGGGAATTTAAGGAGAAAGGTGACCTGCAGGCACATGAACAGTAAAAGGCACAGGCCAGAAGAGTAACTAGTGTGGTAAGAAAAGTAAAAGAAGATTATGAAAGGAAGTTAGCAATGCAGGCTAAAAAAGAATCACAAACAGTTCTTTTGATATGCTGCAAGTAAAAGAAAGAATGTATATAGCAGAATGATTTTAAAGAATGCTGATGGTAGGGAAGTAACTGAATCGAAATAATAGAATTACTAAGTGATCACTTTGCAAGAGTATATATATCATCCAGGCAGTGATATTGAAGGAATGAGAGTCAAAGGCTTATACAGGAACTGAGGTAAATGAAATGTAGGTGCATAACACATTACAGAACCTTAATGTGAATACAGCTGTGGGATTGGATGGAATACTAGCTTGAGTTTTATGTGAAGCAGTGAGGGAACTGTCACTGCTCTTGATCATACTGTTTAATGTAAGTCTCAGCTCTGGGTTGGAAAGAGGGGAAAATAGTTCCATTGCATAAAGGAGGCCTAAGACTGATGAAGCAAATTACCAACCAATCAGTATATCAGGAGTTGTTGTCAAAGTATTGGAGAAGTTGGTCAAGAGCAAAATACAGGAATGGATATATGGAAATGGGATACTCCATGGGGGACAGCATGGTTCTGTGAAGAGTAGATCATGCCTCAGTAACTTGCTGGACTTAGCAAAGGCCTTTCACAGGATACCATATGTAATTCTAATCATATGGTATACTGCAGCACATGGGGATGGATATAGGGTTGGTGAGATTAATAGGAGGGTGGTTGATGGAGAAATATCTGCGAGTAGCTTATTCAGGAGTAGAGTTCAAAAGAAGGCCTGTGACTAGTGGTGTGCTGCAGGCTTCTATTCTTAGACTGCTACTGTTTAATTTGTTTATTAACGATATAGGAAAGGATCTGAGAGGAATTGTTCAGTTATTTGCTGATGATGCAAAGTTGGATAGAGCAATAGTTAATATAGATGATGTCAAGATTTTGCAGGATGATTTGGATAAGGTGGCAGACTGGGCAAAGGAGAATGGATGTCAGTTTAATCTGGCAAAGTGTAAAGCTATGCCCTTTGGGGTGAAAAGATTTCCTGGAGTACAGTTTCACATTGGTGAAACTGTACTCCAGGAAACTGACAAAGTCAGAGACTTGGGAGTGTTAGTGGATAGGGAGTTAAAGTTTAGGGGACATAGCAAAAGTGTCTAAAGCAGCTCATCGGATTTGGACCGAAGAATACTTTGACAAGCAGAGACAAGCAGGTTATTGTTCCTTGAGAATTGATAAGACCTCATCTTGACTACTACATGCAGATCTGGGCACCAGGGTTTCTTGGTGATGAGGTGGAGATGATCCAGAGGCTAGTGACCAAGAAGGTAGCAGGTCTGTGGAATGAACCTTACGAGAACAGGTTGAAGATTTTTGGGTTACAGAAACTGGCTAGGTGGAAAAGGAGTGATATGATTGAGACATATAAATTACTGCGGGGTTTTTAAATGATTAATTCAGAGGAAAGTTTTCAGAACAGGTGTGGTGGTGGGAGAACTAGGGGTTATCCATGGAAAATGAGTAAGAGTGTAATTAGCAACGGTGTTAGAACTAGTTTTTTTGCTTGGAGAGTAGTGAATGAGTGGAAGATGCCAGAGTCTGTTGTGGGTGCCATGACTGTGAATGAGTTCAAAGCAAAGTATGATAGTTCTTGACATGATGTTTAGGACATCCCTCGATGAGTCTAACTCCCTGGAGTTGCCCATAATAATAATAATAATAATAATAATAATAATAATACTATTTTACACCTGATTTTATATCATGATAAACCATCACCCTTTGCCTGACATATGGGGTAAATGTTCCATTTACCCCATATAACTGTCAAGTTTTGAAAAGTTTTCCTCTGAGGACCTTGTCATATGCCTTTACCACATCTACAAAACTTAAATACAGATCCTCATAACATTCTCATGATTTATCACTATTTGTCGTAAATTGAAAACCTGATCTTAACAATCTCCATCTTCTTGAACCCATCATTTTCTCTGATTTTTATCTGTTTGATTGTTTTTTTTTCAGAAAATTAGAGTACTATAGTATATTAGTGTAGATTTTTGTGTTTTTAGAGTATACAGTATCTTTATAATATTTTTATTATGATATTGTAGGCATGCCACCAACGCGATGGATAATGACGGCAAAGACCACATTTTCTTTGCCAAACTCAAAATGATTTTTTGAGTTGTTTTGAGATTGTACAATCTCAAAACAACTCAAAAAAATCATCAGCAATTTCTCGAAAATTATGAAGAAATACAATCTTGCTGCCACCTACAAACCCATCAACCAGATCCAAAACTTGATATCCTCACCTAAAGACAAACTTTCACCTATGCTACTACCTGGCATATACGAGGTTCCATGCTCCTGTAAACTCTCTTATTTGGGACAGACAGGCAGATCAGTTTTTAAATGCATTTCGGAATATCAAGACCATATCTGCCTCATCAAACCGCATAAATCAGACCTTGCTCAACACGGAGTTGAAAACCCAAACCACAAGATCCATTGGAAAAAGACAAAACTTCTACACAGATCTTCATATAAATATGAATGTTTATATAAAGAAAGTGCTGAAGCCCTACTCCACAGACCAAATCTAAACTGCACTGATGTTCTTGCCATCCCTAAAGTATGGAAATTGTCATACAAAATTGTGTAAAATAATAACTGTAATTAATTAAATTTAATTTAAGCAATTTAGTTCAATTTTAATTTAATTTAAGTTCAAGCCACCATGTGCCACTGCACGCAATTTGGATTCCTTTGTACGCATGCGCCCTTTCTTTTGTATTAACTGTACAGTAAGGCAATACTTTCCTAGTATTGCTTTACTATACTGATGATGTCGTAAGATACCTAGGACGAAATATTTACGTAATAAAAAAATTCATGTGTGTTAAACTTAGTCATGAATTCTCCACAGGTTTCTCTATATAATCATGGTAGTTTATGCACCACATACATATAGGTCTGATGAAGAAAGTAAGGAATTCTATGAAAACTCACACACTGTTTTGGACTGCCTACCAAAATGCAGGCAGTCCAACCAAGTTCATCTTAGGGGACTTCATTGCAAAAGTGGGAAAGAGTATGAAAGTTAGGCCTGAGTGTGGCATGTTTCGTCTGGGTGAATGTAACACCTGTGGTGAAGACTGTTGGAGTTTGCCAATGCAAACAGATAGTTATTACTGATACTTGCTTCCAACATCCACGACAGACATACTTAGACAAATAACACTGATAGGTCAAAGCACTAGACTGATTACATCCTGGGTCTCCAGGACGTGCATACTTATCCTGGAGCAGACTCCGGTACAGACCATCAGCTAGTAAAAGCCAAAGTAAAACTGAGGATCTGAAACTTTCGAGTCAGGCCAGTCCCGCTAGACTGGATGTCAGAGTAATCCCAAGCAGGTTCCCAGAAGAAATATCAACTTGGTTGGACGATCTTTTGGAGACTAGTGAGATGAACTCAACTGAAATGCTCTGGGAAGGAGTCAAGGTTATAATACAGAATACAGCCAAGACATGTCCAAGCCCAATTAGAAGACCAAGAGACTCATAGATATCTGTTAGATCCTAAATGAAGGAATCTTGGAAAGAAATCATTCATTTAGAACATAACATATAAAACTTGCTGGCAAAGAGAAATACCTGCACATCAGTTGTAATTAAAACTTCTTCACTTTATGTAAAATTTGTATTCTTTATTTTAAGTATCTTATATTTAAGCTGTGGTGATTATATTAAGATTTCATTTTAAAGTATATGTCTAAAAAGAGAGATAATCTGATTTAAATTTAAGCCTCACTTAAGCTATGTAAAATTTATTGTGAATCATCTAAAAAGTTGCTAAGTTCCTGGAAGGCATAAAGCTACACCTGTACAGCATAACGCTGGCGGCTATAGGTTACTCGGAAAATTACGTTGCCATGCATTCTGTGAATCCAAGTATAACAGCGTTGTAAAAGCGAAGGATGAACCCAAAGGAGTGAAACGATAAGGGTCGTGTGCAAAAAGGGGACTGAGAAAACAGGGTACTCTATAGAAGAATATAAGGGGTTGAGCAGGTATCGGAACAGTCTCTCTGGTCGTAATGTTTTCCTGTTTTGGTGCATCAAAAGTTAGCAGGCAGTTTTGCGTAGGGGTGGGCTGAAGTCTGTGATAAGATGTCGGACTGCAAGCATTCTTAAAATGAAGTAGGATTCTATGCAAAGCTGAAGGTAAAAAATTGCAGTTCTAGCAAAATCAAACTGTCGCTGAAAAGTCCCATCGAGTTGTTCCTGAAACACAAAGATTTGAGTCTGTTTTCGGCAGAAGGAATGAAGATAGCGTAACCCCTATGTTGGCGTATGGACAGCCAATAGATGAGAAGTATCCAGACATACACGTGATGCAGAACGACGCGGAAAAAGCTCGGTAAGGTGCAATTACTCTAATTTTGTGTGAAAGTTCATTAAAAGAGAGAAGATTGTTTACGAATATGAAATTAAGAACTGTATTCTAATGAACTCTGTGGACAGTCTCTATTTAGAAAGATAACCTCCTTTGAGAGTAAGAAGAATTGTTTGAAAGAGATCTTTTTGTAAATTTTGTATGTGATAGGATTAACTTGATGCGATAAGAATAGTATAATTTAGTATCTAGTAACATTAGAATGTTTGTTAGTTTTCTCTCAAGAGTAATACTACTAAAGGCAATCAGGCATTTGTTGGAATATCCAAAAAGTGTGGAAAAAGGAAATTTTAAGTTTGTAAGATGAATGCAGGTATGCCTCAGCCAGCGAGCTCGGATTTAGATGACTCTGAATTCTTTAGGACAATAACTCCTCAACAGGTCTTTCCTCAGTCCTCAGGGGTGGAATCTGATGACATTCTAGCATTTTTTTGAGTACATAGAAGAACTAAGAAGAATTGGTAGATGGAGTGAGCTCCAACTGCTAATTCTTCTCCAAAGTAAGCTTATTGGGAAGGCAAAGAAATACTTTTATTCCTCGCCTGTCTTAAAAGAAACTAGAGATTACAACAAATTTAAGGAGGTCCTAATATACCAGTTCTCTAAAGTAAGGAATGTGGGACCAAATCTATGGAAGCTCCAGAAGATGGTAGAGAAAGACAAAGAAAGTGCATCGGACTACCACAACTGAGTCTTAGCTCTTGCCAATATGTTAAGCATCTCTGACGAAGACCAGCACTATCTCAACTGGGCAGTCTTCCAACATTTTAGAGGGGGATTGAGACGAGAACCGAAGGAAACAGCGTTTGGGACGGACATAATAAATTTAGAAGAATGCCTGACAGCAGTAAGACAAAGAGAGCAACTGCTTGAAGACATTTGTACTGCAGCCTCAGTTGGGTCCGTCAATGTCATTAGAGAACAGAGAAGCAACATTAGGGATCAGGACACTAAGGTAGATCATACAGAGAGGAAAGAAAAGCAGAGGGCACAGAAAGGATATGAAATTAGTAGACCTGAGACAGTCTACCAGGTTGTAAATAGCAGCCCAAGTCTTAGTGAAGTATGCTCATTGATCCAACAAGAAGTAGAGAGATTACAGCAGCCCATCATGGATCGTCTTGATGCTGTACTAGGTCAACCGACAACAGCTTCAAGGGTAAACCACGAGAACTCCTCATTTTCAGAGGAAAGAATTAATAACATGATCCACCAGGAAGTTGAGAAGATGCAGGCTCCATTTCTTGATAAAATGGACACGATGATGAGTTAGTTATCAGAGCTGTCAGCTAAATGCAATGGGAATTCTCCTATGTCCTCGGACGGAGATAATTCTAGAGGTTACTCCCAGGAGCCCCAAAGATGCTATAGCTGCAATAAATTGGGACATCTAGCTCATAACTGCTTCAGCAAACAAGGGAATTCAAAGAACTATCGTTTTGAGGCAATGTCACATGCATATAACAAACAGGAGGGAAGGAAAGGGGGATGAAATCAAAAAGGAAACACAGAATTAACAGTTGAAGGAAGGATGTGGGAGAAACTTTAGGGCACTAGCAGACACAGGCTTCTATTATCCCTGATAACTACTTCAGGGAGATTGAGCCATATATGAAGGGAAGGATAAAACACCTAAAAAGACCCATCAAGCTTCTGGGAATATCCTCCACTATTACCAAAGCTACTAAATCTGTGAGGTTGAGAGTGAACTTGCCAAAATTTGGAATATCCGCTTGGCTCAATTTCAGTCCTGCCAAGGAACTCTCTTTCTCGCCTAAAAGTAATCCTAGGAAGTGATTTCCTATTTAAGTTTGGATTTTCTTGTGAATTCACTAGAAGGGAAGTTTGTTTTCAGAGAAGAAGTAAAGGGAGCAATGGGGCCGAAAGGGGATCGCAGGCTTAAGGGGAAGGAGACACAGGGGTTTAACACACTCAAAAATCCAAAACTGAGTGAGGACTCCCAATCAAGAACCATAAAGGAACCTGAGATAATCAAACCAGAGGAAGAAAAGGTTGCAATTCACAAAAAGAGTGAGAACGGCAAGGACACCCTAGAAATTAACTATGTAGGTGTTAGGCAGACCATGATTAACCCTTTTAGGGAATTCAGTACCAGAAAGAATGCAAGGTTTGTCCACAGAGGATTGAGGGAGAAGCAAAAATAGTTTTTAAAAAAAATCAGAAAAACTTTTTTTGTATAAAAAGAGAGGCCTTTGTTAGATCCTAAATGAAGGAATCTTGGAAAGAAATCATTCATTCCGAACCTAATATATAAAACTTGCTGGCAAAAAGAAATACCTGCGCATCAGTTGTAATTAAAAGTGAAACTTCTTCACTTTATGTAAAATTTGTATTCTTTATTTTAAGTACCTTATATTTAAGCTGTGGTGATTATATTAAGATTTAATTTTAAAGTATGTCTAAAAAGAGAGAGAATCTGATTTAAATTTAAGACTCACTTAAGCTATGTAAAATTTACTGCGAGTCATCTAAAAAGTCGCTAAGTAATAATTCCTGGAAGGCATAAAGCTACACGTGTACAGCGTAACGATGGCGGCTATAGCTTACTCGGAAAATTACGTTGCCGTGCATTCTGTGAATCCAAGTATAACAGGGTTGTAAAAGTGAAGGATGAACCTAAAGGGGTGAAAAGATAAGGGTCGTGCAAAAAGGGGACTGAGAAAAGAGGGTGCTTAGAAGAATATAAGGGGTTGAGCGGGTATCGGAACAGTCTCTCTGGTCATAATGTTTTCCTGTTTTGGTGGTTCAGAAGTTAGCGGGCAGTTTCGCGTAGGTGGGGTGAAGTCTGTAATAAGAGGTCGGACTACGAGCATTCTTAAAATGAATTAGGATTCTATGCAAAGTTGAAGGTAAAAAATTCCAGTCCTAGCAGAATCAAGCCGTCGCTGAAAAGTCCCATCGAGTTGTTCCTGAAACACAAAGATTTGAGTCCGTTTTCGGCAGAAGGAATGAAGATAGCATAACCCCTACGTTGGCATATGGACTGCCAATAGATGAGAAGTATCCAGACATACACGTGATGCAGAATGACGTGGAAAAAGCTCGGTAAGGTGCAATTACTCTAATTTTGTGTGAAAGTTCATTAGAAGAGAGAAGATTGTTTACGAATATGAAATTAAGAAATGTATTCTAAAGAACTCTGTGGGCAGTCTCTATTTAGAAAGATAACCTCCTTTGAGAGTAAGAAGAATTGTTTGGAAGAGATCTTTTTGTAAATTTTGTATGTGATAGGATTAACTTGATGCGATAAGAATAGTAGAATTTAGTATCTCAGTAACATAAGAATGTTTGTTAGTTTTCTCTCCCGAGTAATACTACTGAAAGGAATTTAGCTTAACTTCATATAATTTGCTATCTATATCCAAATGTGCAGTTACTGTGTTTAGCATGTCTCATAAGATTTAATTAATTTAAAAAGTGTTAACCTCTTAATTCAAGTTTTATTTAGTATTGCGCATAATTGAGTGTATGAATTTTCTATTATGTTTTAGATATTTCAATAAACATATCATATTTACCTGAACCTGAGTCATACCTGATTATGATTCCAAATTACCACTTATAAAAATAGAACCTATTTTGGCGGGAAGGATTTAGAGAGGGAATATAAATATAGATTTAGGTCACGACTACAATAATCTGAATCTATACGGCATTTTAAATAAGATATTGTGTAAGAAAGCTAAGAATCTAGTATTGTCTCCCTGAGTAAGGATCTTTTCTACTATAGGATACTGGCTGGCGCAGCAAAATATAAATTCGCCAATATTCGAAGAGGAAACAATCCTAGATATAAGAATAAGATTAAAGTAAGAGAAGAAAGAATAAATAACGAAAGTTAAATATATAACAATAGAGCAGCCAGTAGGATTTGATTGTATAAGGTTTTAGATAAGAAAGGATAGCCACTTATACAAAATTAAAATTAAAATTTTAATTTCGCTGTTTTCACCAGAGAACCAGGGAAAACAGTGAAAAGTCAGCTACTGGAACAAATCCTAAAACCAACCCCAACTCAACATCACCAGAGTTCATGATCGGTACTATCAACATAAGAAGCCTCAATGGCAAAGAAATGGAGCTAGCTGAGGAATTGGATAAGTACCAGATCGACATAAAAAGGGATGACTGAAAAAAAAACGCAAAACTGGTGAAATCTTTCCGAGCAATAAATACAAAATGTTATATTCAGGCAATGACAATCAAGGAAAAGAAGGAGTAGTCATAGTATTCAATACTAAACGAGGCTAATCTTGAATGACAGGCAGTCTCAAGTAGAGTGATGTGGGCTAACACGAGAATGGGAAAACTGGACAATGACACTTATTTGTGCCTATGGTCCCACAGAAGGTTCTACTAAGATAGAAGTGGAGGAATTTTTTGAGGCTTTAGAGAAAGTAACTGACACAATGAAAAAGAAAAAGTAGATCCTTGTTGGGAACCTAAATGGCAGAGTAGGAAATGATTGTCAGACATACAAAAATATTTTGGGAAAATTTGGAGAAAAGAGCAAAGCTAATAATAATGGCAAATACCTGTTGGATTTCTGCTCAGGACATGGACTGGTTATTGCTGACACAATGTTCCAACACAGAAATGTGTACAATTTCGCATGGAGAGAAGAGACAAGGAATAAGAAAAGTCTCATTGACTATGTTATTGTTGATAGTAACGTTTCCTCCCTGGTGTAGGACACCAGAGTGTACAGAGGATTTGAAATTGGAAGTGATCACCATTTAGTCTTGAGCAGGATAAAACTGAATTTCATATCGAAAAGAAGAACATGTAAAAAAGTTTTAAAGCGAATAAAAGTTGAGCAGCTCAGATGTGAACTATAGACTAAAATACACAAATATTATTCAAGAAAAAATTAAAGAGTTTGAGAAGAGGAACCAAACTTTGGAGATTCAGTGGCAGGCCCTGAAGAAAACAAAACACTGATTGATTCAGCCAGAGAGGCATGTGGTGAAGTTGTCTGAAAGGATAGAAAAATCAGAACTCTATGGTGGACACAGTGAAGAAAACATATCAAAAGTTCCTGGGAAATAAGTCAGCTTGTGTTCTTAGAGAATATAGAGACAAATATAAGAAAGCTAAACGCTGTGCAAAACTGGCTAAATAAAAGTCATGGGAGGACTTTGGCAAGAACATAGAAAATAAATATCAAGGTGGCGGCAAAATATCCTGGAGGTTGTTGAAGCTGCTTAGAAATGAAGGAAAGAGTGCTGTAAAAGGAATTCATCATCATCAAATTCCTTCACCATGTACCCACAAGGGGTGTACAGGATATGATAGTACTACATGAAAAAATTATATCATTACTAACTTCCTATCTACAATTTTCCTCCAAATCAGTCTGTTACTTGTCAAGACTGCAACATTATCAGATCTTATATTTCTATCGTCTAAGGCACTTTGTACCATATCAATCCACCTATATCTCGGTCTTCCTCTGGGTCGTTTTCCTGCCAAACTGGCAGAGAACACTTGTTTTGCTAATCTTTCCTCGCCCATTCTGTTTAAATGACCATACCACCTGAGATTAGCTCTGCTAACGCATTCCTGGATGCAGACAATGTCAAGTTCTTTCCTAATATCCTCATTTTTAATATGATATTGCCATTTATGCAATCTGTTCACGCCTCTAATCTTTCTCAGGACTCTCATATCTGCGGTCTCTAGACTTTGGTCAAGTGCTTTACTTCTGACCCAGCTCTCAGATCCATAAGTTAAAACCGGTTTGAACACTGTCTTGTATACAGCTAATTTAGTGTTCCGACTAATTTCTCTCTTATTCCATATGAATTTATTCAATTGACTTCCCACCATACCAGCTTTGCTGATTCTGTTGTCTATTTCCATATTTAATTTACCATCTACAGTAAAAATCGTTCCTAAGTAGCTGAAATGTTTTACTTGTTCCACAGGTTCTCCATTCACAACACAGTTGACATTTTCAATGATTCTGCCTATTTTCATTGTCTTTGTCTTTTTATTGCTGACCTTCATACCATATCTATTACAACAGTTATTCAATTTAGTCAGAGAATCTTGCAGACTTGTAGCGGATTTATTTAGAAGTATAACATCATCCGCATAAAGCAAAGAGCTGACATTAACATCTCCAATTTTGATATCATGTTTAATACCACTTTCCTTCATAATGTGATCCATATAGATAATGAATAACAGAGGGGATAATGTACATCCTTGTCTCACACCAGATTTAACATTAAACCATCTTCCTGTACTTCCTTCAATTCTAACTGCTGACTTACAACTCAAATAAAGACTAAGTATTGCTTGCTATAATGCCCCATTGACACCATATAATTGCAGCGTATCAAATAGCTTCTCTCTTGACACCTTATCATTAGCCTTTTCCAAATTGACAAAACTTAAATACAGATCTTTGTTATATTCCCATGCTTTCTCGACTATTTGTTGTAAAGTGAAGATCTGATCCTGATAGCCTCTGTTTGGCCTGAATCCAGATTGTTCTTCACCAAGCTTTTCTTCCACAATTCTTCTCAACCGTTTCTCAAGTATACTTGCATAGATTTTGAAAGGAACACTCAGTAGGGAAATACCTCTGTAATTCTCAGTTTCAGTTTTATTTCCCTTTTTATATATGGGTACTATGAGAGCTCTACTCCAATCATCGGGAATTCGTCCCTCTGTCCAGGCTTTCTGAACTATGCAGTGCAGCCACTGTAAGACTCTTATACCACCATACTTCAGCATTTCTGGTCGAATATCATCTACTCCTGCTGCCTTTCCACATTTCAAGCCTTTGATGGCTTTTTCTACTTCAAGTATGGATATGTATTCCTGCCTGCATGCCTGGTGAGTGTTTTTTACCATTGTGCTGTCATCACTGCTTGCTTCATTTAGCAGTTTTTCAAAGTAATTACTCCATACTTCAAGGATATCTTTTATTCCAGTTTTCATGTCACCTTTATCATCTCTAACTCCTTTTACAGCACTCTTTCCTCCATTCCTAAGCTTCTTCAACAACCTCCAGAATATTTTCCCACCTTCTTGATATTTATTTTCTATATTCTTGCCAAAGTCCTCCCATGACTTTTGTTTAGCTAGTTTTACACAGTGTTTAGCATTCTTGCATTTGTCTCTATATTCTCTAAGAGCACCAGCTGACTTATTTGACAGGAACTTTTGATATGCTTTCTTCTTTTCCTTCACTGCCTTTTTAACTTCCTGTGTCCACCAGGGAGTTCTGATTTTTCTATCCTTGCAGACAACCTCACCACATGCCTCTCTGGCTGAATCAATCAGTGTTTTCTTGAAGGCTTGCCACTGAATCTCCAAGGTTTGGTTCCTGTTCTCAAACTCTTTCATTTTTTCTTCAATAATCTTTGTGTATATTAGTCTACAGTTCCCATCTGAGAGCTGCTCAACTTTTATTCGCTTTAAAACTTTCTTACATGTTATTCTTTTCAATATGAAATTCAATTTTATCCTGCTCAAGACTAAATAGTGATCACTTCCAATTTCAAATCCTCTGTACACTCTGGTGTCCTACACCAGAGAGAAAACATCACTATCAACAATAACATAGTCAATGAGACTTTTCTTATTCCTAGCCTCTTCTCTCCATGTGAATTTGTGCACATTTTTATGTTGGAACATGGTGTTAGTAATAACCAGTCCATGTCCTGAGCAGAAATCCAACAGATATTTGCCATTATTATTAGCGTTGCTCTTTTCTCCAAATTTTCCCAAAATATTTTTGTATGTCTCACAATCATTTCCTACTCTGCTATTTAGATCCCCAACAAGGACCAACTTTTCATTTTTCATTGTGTCAGTTGCTTTTTCTAAGGCATCAAAAAATTTCTCCACTTCTACCTTAGTAGAACCTTCTGTGGGACCATAGGCACAAATAAGTCTCATTGTCCAGTTCCCCATTCTCATATTTGCCCACATTACTCTACTTGAGACTGCCTGCCATTCAAGAAGATTAGCCTCAACTTTGTGTTGAATACTATGGCTACTCCTTCTTTTCCTTGATTGTCATTGCTTGAATATAACATTTTGTATTTATTGCACAGAAAGTTCTCACCAGTTTTGGTCTTTTTTGTTTCAGTCACCCCTATTATGTCAATCTGGTACTTATCTAATTCCTCAACTAGCTCCATTTCTTTGCCATTCAGGCTTCTTACGTTGATAGTACCGTTCTTTAACTCTGGTGATGTTGAGTTGGGGTTTGTTTTCAGATTTGTTCCAGTAGCTGACTTTTCGCTGTTCGCCCTGGTTCCCTGGCGAAAACAACGGGGGCCTTGTTTAACTGGGTGACGCCCAGCCGGCATGAAATTTTGTCATGTTGTACCATCATTTTTTTTATTTTGGTTTAACCAATAAGAATACAGTTTGGTCGGCTTAATCCCAAATTGCCAGCCCATCCTCGTTCGTTCAGTATCCAATTAGACACCCAACAGGGTGCACCACGAGAAGGTGAGGATTGGACATTAGGTCAGAAGCCTTGGTCGGTTCTCCGCATTCCTTTAAAGGCTATGTGGAGGTCTCCTCTCGGTTATACAGCTTCGACCCTTAAGCACCCCGTAAAAGGAATTAGAGATGATAAAGGTGACATGAAAACAGGAGACAAAGATAACCTAGAGGAATGGAGTAATTACTTCTAAAAATTGCTAAATGAAACAAGCAGTGATGACAACACAGTGGTAAAAACACTGACTAGGCATGCAGTCAGGAACACATATCCATACCTGAAGTAGAAAAAGCCATGAAAAGCCTGAAATGTGGAAAGGCAGCAGGAGTAGATGATATTCAACCAGAAATGCTCAATTATGGAGGTATAAAAGTCTCACAGTAGCTGCCCTGCATAATTCAGAAGACCTGAACAGAGGGACAAATTCCAGATGACTGGAGTAGAGCTCTCATAGTATCCATATGCAAAAAAGGGAAATAAAACTGAATGTGAGAATTACAGAGGTATTTCTCTACTGAGCGTTCCTGGCAAGATATATGCAAGTATACTCAAGAAACGGTTGAGAAGAATTGTGGAAGAGAAGCGCTAGGTGAAGAACATGCTGGATTCAGGCCAAATAGAGGCTGTCCGGAACAGATTTTCACTTTACGACAGATAGTGGAGAAATCAATGGGAATATAACAAAGATCTGTATTTAAGTTTCATAGATCAGGAAAATGCACATGAGGTGCCAAGATAGAAGTTATTAAAAACGTTACAGTTATATGGTGTTAATGGAGCATTATAACAAGCAATACTTAGTTTTTATTTGAGTTGTAAATCAGCTGTTAGAATCAAAGGAAGTACAGGAAGGTGGTTTAATGTTAAATCTGGTGTTAGACAAGGATTTACATTATCCCCTCTGTTATTCATTATCTATATGGATCACATGATGAAGGAAAGTGGTATTAAACCTGATATGAAAATTAGAGATGTTAATCTCAGCTTTTTGCTTTATGCAGATGATGTTATACTTCTAAATAAATCCGCTATAAGTCTGCAAGATTCCCTGACTAAATTGAATAACTGTTTTAATAGATATGGTATGAAGGGACCACGCGGTTAGCCTAGTGGCTTTGCGCCTCGCAACCATATGCCTGGGGAAGGAGTGTCCCAGGTTCGATTCCCGTTGTAGACGTGAGGAATTTGAGGATCTTCCTCAGGCATAGCCAAGTTAGCCGGTCTTGGGCGCGGTCAGTAGGGTTTTTTCCGCCAGTTTATCTGGCGTTTTTCATCCCGCAAACAGGCAAACCGGCCCCGTGAACATACGCTTCTACAGTCAAAAATATATCCCCCCAGCGGCAGACCAGGCGACGGGGCGGTTGGGAGTAGTACTAACAAGAAGTCGCATCTAAAGTAACATGCGGACCCTGCATAGGAAGCGGGAATAACGCGTAGAAGAAGAAGATTGATATGGTATGAAGGTCAGCATTAAAAAGACAAAGACAATGAAAATAGGCAAAAACATTGAAAATATCAACTGCATTGTGAATTGAGAACCTATAGAACAAGTAAAACATTTCAGCTACCTAGGCATGATTTTTAGTGAAGATGGTAAATTAAATATGGAAATAGACAACAGAATCAACAAAGCTGGTACAAAGGAAGTCAACTGAATAAATTTATATGGAATAAGAGAGAAATTAGCCAAAACACTAAATTAGCTGTATACAAGACAGTCAAACCAATTTTAACTTATGGATCTTAAAGCTGGTGCAGAAGTAAAACACTTGACCAATGTCTAGAGACTGCAGATATGAGAGTTCTGAGAAAGATTAGGAGCATGAACAGATGGAATCAAATGGCATTAGCAGAGCTAATCCCAGGTGGTATGGTCATTGAAATAGAATGAGAGAGAGGAAAGACAAGCAAAACAAGTTTTCTCTGCCAGGAAAAGGACCCAGAGTAAGACCAAGATGTAGGTGGATTGATATAATAAAAAGTGCCCTAGAAGACAGAAATATAAGACCTGATAATATTGGAGTCTTGACGGGTAACAGATTGATTTGGAGGAAATTGTAGCTAGGAAGTTAGTAATGATGTAAATTTTTCATGTAGTACTACCATATCCTGTACACCCTTTGAGGATACATATCAGGAATTTCATGATGATGGGAGATAGAATCTAGGCCTAAATATGGAAGAAGTCAGTTTTCATATCACTACACAAGAAGGAAGATAATGATTGCAAGAACTATAGGACTATTAATTTACTTTCTCATGCAATTAAGATTTTATTAAAGATCATTCTAAATAGGACTAATACCAAAGTTGAGGCAGAGATGCTTGAAGAACGTCTTAGGAAAGATAAGAGTGCCCTGAGATCAGGTCCTTTTCCTTAGACAGACCATTGAAAAGTATAAAGAATGTATAGACTCCCTATGGTAACATAATTCATATATTACTCCAAAGCTTATGACTGTGCTCAGCACAAAACTATGCGAGGTACTGAAAAGAATGGGTTTTCCTCAACACATTATTAGGTCGAATAGCTGACTTGTACATGGAGCAAGAAGCCAGGGTAAGAACAGGTGTTGGATTAACTAATTGGCTTCAGGTTGGAAAGGGAGTTAGGCAAGGATGTTTACTTTCTCCTCACTTGTTTAGTATCTATGCTGAGGACATCAGGCATGGAGCATTGGATGAGCTCAAGTAATAGAAGATAAAGTTTCTGGAATGAGATGGATGGATGGTGTATCTGGAGTGACTGATCATCAGAGAGTTGAAGTCTCCAGAAAAGCATAAAACAGGACCACCTGGTGAGGACTGGTGTGGCACATCACCAACCAACAGAATGACCATACGGCATCTGATGTCCAATTAATAGATGGATGGATGGATAATTTCATGTTTTCTTCTGCTGGGTTTGACTGTTTCACAGATGGAAAACTCTGCCAATTCCAGATAATAATTAATTCACCTTCAACATCATTCTTATGACTGTGCAATGCAGGTGCCTGGAAGACAGAAGTAGGAATGCTAATGGAAATGCCTGTAGAAAAAGCATATGCAGAAACCAGAAATCTATAAGAAAGTGCTTGTAGTGGGCTATGGGGGGGGGGGACATCATTAATTAACACTACTGTTCTCTTCTGAACAGTATTAAGTATTTTCGGAGAGATTATTGGTATATCACCTCCAATATGAATACAATATTCTAAAGGGTGAGCAGCTCTAAGATATCAATACAATTAGCAGTCATACAAGTACAGAGTATTATTCTGAGCCAGAAAGAGCAGCAAGTTTTTGGGGAAGTAAGGAGACAATGAATGTAACATGTTTGTGCCAGGAAGGATAAAAGTTTAAGCGAGTTCCAGAAAATAAATTTAATCTTGCCTGGAGATTTGAGTATTTCTAAATGTTCTTGGAGATAAGATAGGATCTTTCTTGAGAGAAAGAAGACAAGATGGCATTTTGGCAATACTGAACTCTGTGAGGTTATTCTCACTCATCAAAAAAATGGCAAAGAAAATAATCCTGGAGGTTGGATCCTAATGCCTCAGAGTGTTAAAAGTTCCAAGAAATATTAATAGTTGATGCTTCTATCAGGAGTTATATGAAGACAAGAAGCCACTGTTCAATCATCTGTTAATAATTTTGCTAATCACTCCCTATTGCTTACATGTTTACAGTAAGTGCATACAGTAATGCATTAACATGTTTTAAAGGTTATTTGTTAGTTTCATTCAGAGCACATGCGCACAAACACATAAATAATCTTTATAGCATGTTAATGCACTACTGCATACACTTACTGTAAACATGTAAGCAACATGTGGAGTGATTAACGCATGATGGGGATTAAATCCAACTCATGTAAAATTCAAGTTACGTAAAGTTTGCAGAATGTAACTCTTACATAAGTTGGGGACTGTCTGTATATAGGTTAATATACTATTTTGGCTACTTACCTAGAACAGCATCCGCAAGAGGTAGCCACTGACCACAAACAGCTTGAAGTTTTACTTTAGGATTGCTATGTCTGGAATCTCTTGGTGACAGTTTTAGACTGAGAGCTCTTACTATCTTTTCTGTCATTTCTGTATCACTATGTGACAAAATAAAATGTGCATGATTAAAAAATTACATTCATGGAAGATAACTTATGAAGAATCCCCCCCCCCCCCACCATCTAAATATAAGATATTTATGGAATTATAAAATTTTCTTTAAATAGCATCATGGTGGTAGATATCTTTTGTTATTCAGACCTTGCTTACTTCAGGCAAATTGAAAAAGCGAAGATTTCTTCGATTACCTAATCTTCAGTCCGATCACAGCAATAAAATCTATTATAGGTTTACATTTTGCAGACAGGATTCGCATAAAAAAAATTAAAAAAAAAAAATCACTTATACACCTAATATAGTATTTGAATGTTGCTGAAAATAATATTTTAGTCAGCATAACATTACCAGGCTGATTTACAGTGCTTTTTTGTTCATTATGCCTTCAGACTTGGCAAATGAATAGTGAATAACAATACAAGTCCTACAGATAGCAATTAAGGGATTCAGGTCTCATAGTTCAAGCTTCTAAGATAGTAAATATTCAATGTGATTTATAATATAGACACTATTGAACAATGCTTTGAATTATGCATCATGAGAATAAGTCTACTGTGGAATAAATACATCATGTCTATAGCCTCCTCTGCCTTCAAAAAGCTAAGTATTTTTTTTCATTCTCAACTCTATAGTTATACACCTAATATAGTATTTCTTTCAAGTTCTATCACCTTATAAATCCCAAATCTGTTTAACCTTAGAATATTGTTCTTGCATCTGGGGTGGTACACCAAAAACTTCCTCAATGTTTGATTGCATCTTCAACCATTCACTCAATAGATGAATCCCCCATTTCTCATTAATTTCCTCCAATCATTTTCCCATAGATGCTCTGTCTCTGCATTATGTCTCTTCCATAAGTATTTCCATGGACAGTGCTCCAGTGAACGGGCTCCAGCATTCCTCCACTTCCATGAATACATGTATACACACATGAACAACTTCTCATTAGCATCAATATACCATTCAGCTCATTGAACCAATTTCTCATCCTCTTCTTTCATTCAACATAAAAACGAAATGCAAGAGATATAGTATTTCCAGAGGACAGAGGGAACAGAATGAGGAAAGATAGTTTACTAATGACAGCAGTAGAACTAAAGCCAAAAAGAGAAGTGCATCAGGATAGGGATGCAGAGGGCAGTTCATTTGAGGCTATCTGATGTGAGATAGAGGTCATATATAATTGGCTGATACTATAATCTGGAAGGGGGGAGGGGAATAATAAGAGAAAATGTAGGTGCTTTTTTGTTTGGTAATTAGCATGATGAGTGTGCAGGTAGAGTAATTATTATGGGGGATTACAGCTATAGGGACACAGATTTGGAGGAGGAATTGTCACAGGAAATAACAGGAAATAACAATCGTTTTACATAACTAGTTCAATTCTCTCTTGGCATTGTTTATACCATGAAGCATCATTATGAATTATAATTCATAATAATGCTTAGGTGTCGTTATAATTATCAGTGATACCTAAACCTTTCCAAGACGAGAAAAGTGATCTTAGCTGAAAAACTTCAAGGTATATTCTTTCTCTCTTACTTTTGTAAGAGAGTGAAATAAGATCTTTCTCCTGGGAAATAACACAGGACTGTGTCTTGACAGCACTGAAATTCACTAGATAATCTTCATCTCTCTCAGCAAAACTATGGATAAGTTTCAACATTAGAGAGAGATGATCATTGAGAGTACAGAACCCTAGAGCACTAAAATTAATAATGCCGTCTGATGAGAGAGGAACATGACCAGAGGAAGCAGGCAATCCAATCACAAAGGGTAACACTGAGACCATAAGATGGTAGATTGTTGAGAAGGTATCGATGTCAGATCAAATGCCTTGGAATTATCAAGAGCAACAACATGAGTTTCTCCAAATCTTTCCATGCCTGTATCCAATAGTAGGTAAAGTTATCAAAGAGATCTGCTATAAAATGAGAATGGTAGAATTCATGTTGGTGACCATTAATTGAATGGTTTTAGGAAGTGAAAAAAACAGGCTATTGATGAACTTTTCCATCACTTCTGAGAGTATTAAGGTAAGTTTGATGGCTGATTTTTATCTCTTTTTCTAGGAACATGCTGGATAAAAGCTTATTTCCATGCTGTTGGATAGATATCAGATTGGCACAGTTTGCATAGGCAATTCAGAATGTCTACTAATTCTGGAGAACACATTTTGAGCATTTCACTGGAGGAATATCATCCAGCCCAGGATGGTATTCCTTCATCCTTCTGGCAAAAGATCACAGAAGGAATGAAGTAAGCAGTTTGTTGTATTGCAGGAGATGACTTGTCTTGGTCATCTAAACAAGAGTTAAAGGAAAACACATATACCAAGGGCGTGCTTTATTTTTAGGTAATATTACCATGGTAACATCAGGATGTGAGAGAAGTGGCAGAAGCTATTAACCAATCTTAGTAAGGGACCAGAAGGTCTGATTGCCAGTTCAGCAGGAGGCAAGCTTACTGACTTTCATTTTGTAAAGTCTGCTTTGATTATGTTGATAACTGTTTTGGGCTATAATATAAGCAGAATGAAAAGATGGCATTTTTGATTCGAGCCACTGACATTTTGCTATATTTTTATCATGGACTGCAGAGGCATATTTTTTTAGAAAGCCAGGGATTGGATGGACGTTGGGGTTTGCAGTGAAGCGAGGAATGAAGGACCTCATTCAAATAAGGATTATTCCTGTTATTAGTTCAGAGCAGGTTTTTTTTTTAATTAGAATAACAGAAATAATTCATCATCATCAAATTCCTGCCATGTACCCTCAAGGGGTGTACAGGATATGATAGTACTACATGAAAAAAATTACATCATTATTAATTTCCTATCTACAATTTTCCTCCAAATCAGTCTGTTGCTTGTCAAGACTCCAACATTATCAGATCTTATATTTCTATCATCTAAGGCACTTTGTACCGTATCAATCCACCAATATCTTGGTCTTCCTCTGGGTCGTTTTCCTGCCAACCTGGCAGAGAACACTTGTTTTGCTAATCTTTCCTCGCCCATTCTGTTTAAGTGACCAAACCACCTGAGATTAGCTCTGCTAACGCATTCCTGGATGCTGACAATGTCAAGTTCTTTCCTAATATCCTCATTTTTAATATGATATTGCCATTGATGCCATCTGTTCACACCTATAATCTTTCTCAGGACTCTCATATCTGTGGTCTCTAGTCTTTGGTCAAGTGTTTTACTTCTGAACCAGCTCTCAGATCCATAAGTTAAAACTGGTTTGAACACTGTATTGTATACAGCTAATTTAGTGTTCGACTAATTTCTCTCTTATTCCATATGAATTTATTCAATTGACTTCCCACCATACCAGCTTTGCTGATTCTGTTGTCTATTTCTATATTTAATTTACCATCTTCAGTAAAAATTGTGCCTAAATAGCTGAAATGTTTTACTTGTTCCACAGGTTCTCCATTCACAACACAGTTGACATTTTCAATGATTCTGCCTATTTTCATTGTCTTTATCTTTTTATTGCTGACCTTCATACCATATCTATTACAACAGCTATTCAATTTAGTTAGAGAATCTTGCAGACTTGTAGCAGATTTATTTAGAAGTATAACATCATCCGCATAAAGCAAAGAGCTGACATTAACATCTCCAATTTTGATATCAGGTTTAATACCACTTTCCTTCATAATGTGATCCATATAGATAATGAATAACAGAGGGGATAATGTACATCCTTGTCTCACACCAGATTTAACATTAAACCATCTTCCTGTACTTCCTTCAATTCTAACTGCTGACTTACAACTCAAATAAAGACTAAGTATTGCTTGATATAATGCCCCACTGACACCATATAACTGCAGTGTATTGAAATAATTTGAAAGAGATGTAAGAAATCCTGGAGTTCATCATAAAATGTTGGTACCACTATAACATCACAGGGTATGAGGCTGAGAATAGAAGCTCAATCTAAGAAAAAGAGATGTGGATAAGATTATGTTTGGAGTTGTTGAGAGGAGAGAGCAGACATCAACTGTCCATTTGCAGGGAGGGGGAGTTGGTTAAGAAAAAGTTTGGGTGTTAAAAGAATGAAGAGGATTATCTGGTATTCTGGTTGGTAGGTTAACTATCTGTTAGATTCTGACACTGACAGCAAACGATTCAGCTTTCCTGCTGACTTGATCTGTGAAGTTACAGTTATGAGTATTAAAATCTCCTAGGAATATAATTTCACAATCTGAATAATTAGACCATAAGAAATTAAAACTTTCAGAAACAAGTAGTCAAAAAAAGGGCAGCATGGTTTCCTGAAATAGAAGAGCAGTAAAGATAGCAAATTAAAGTTATGAAGTGAAGCAAGGAAATGTTGAGCCAGAAAGAAATGAAAAGTAGGGACTCCAGGTTTAATAGCCTTTGGTAAAGAAGGTATGATCTGAGGAAAAGTGCACATTCCTTCCTTTGCTGTGGAACACATTATGCAAGATGTGGTTTGGAAAGCTGTAGTCAGAGGATGCCAGCTGGGATTTGGTTAAGAATAGGAGATTGGGTTTTGATGCCTATAAGTGGTGGAGTGTTTTTTTTTTTTTTTTTTTTGGATGAAATTTTTGTATTATTTTGTCTCTTTTTGTGTGTGTGTGTATATTTGTAATTTTCTGCATTTTTAATATTTTTAGCAACTTTTTAAAGAAATTACAGAAAATCTTTCATGGTAGATTTTGTGCAGGATGCAGGAAACTTAAAGTGCAGGACAATGCTGACCATAATTCACTCACGCACACAACACGGAGTGCCCAGACTCCAATCCAAGTGTGGCATCGCCAGCCTACCTGCATGCTGCTATACTCTGATTCCCTCCTGGCATAACTTGGCAGAGTAAGCAGGAGCAGGTTTATTGCCACATGACTGGGAAGACTTCCGTAAATGTACTATTATTGGGTTCAGTTCATGTACTATCTATTGGCTAGCTTGCAAAAACTGCTTTTACTGCTATATCCTCAAAATGGAAATGTGCTAGCTCTCAAATTCATTACCAGCAAGGCCATCATCTGTGCTGCATATGAGAAGAAAAAAAAGGTGGGGGATACACATGGGGGACTACTCTAGAAATGAAATATGACAGTAAATAATGCCTCCAATAAGCAAGGCAGCAGTAATTCAATGAGATGCTATGATAGCTTGGAGGTTTAGATGGCAATTACTCCAAGTAGGGAAGATATGCATATATAAGGAGGCAACACTAGCTTTGCCAAAACCCCATTTGCAGAAACAGAGTAGACTATAGGAAGGTGGAATTGACCTGAATGGGAAAGGCTATATATCATGCATCACCAACCCATTAATGTGCCAAGTATGTTTCAATTCCTTTCATATTTTGTATACCATCAAAATTCTAACATTTTTTTTGTCTTGTTTTGCATCTCAATTCCCATTCCCCTTGTTTTAAAAGCAAGATGTGAACGTAGTTTTTAAAATATTTCGTTTCCCTTTCATTTCTAATAGAGATGCATCAGAGAGTCCAGAAGATGCCTGCTTAACATTCTTGATGGCTCAGTGTGCAGCAAAATCCAAATTTTGCTGAACATGGATTTTGAATATTCCTAATTTGTATTTTGAATCCAAAATCCAAATAGGGATATTCAATGAGAAAGAAAGGACCTGAAGTGTAAGGTATCAAAAAATACTAAGATATATAATAATAATAATAAATAAAATATAACTTCATCTCTTTTATCATAGGATGGAGCAAGTCTGCTGGTTAGGATTGTGCTTAATGCCAGGCTTGTCATTCTACTGTATACCTTAAGGGCAGCTGTATTATATCTGCAAACTATGTTTGGTTTATATGTCCAGATTGTATGTCATGTTATGTATAATGAAAAACCAAAGATTCTGGAAGGTAAGCCATGCTACCCCCATATGGGAATAGGTAAATCATGAGATTCAATTTAGTGCTATCCATTAAATGAAAAATGCCAAGAAATTATATTCTTGGTTTCATCCGTTACCCAAGTGTAAGTAAACAAAGTTTGTGCATGAAGTCATGACTAGGCTACTTGTATATAGAGGCTGATGACTTCACATCAATTGCCTTAGCATCCCATAATGAAATGCACATATCCTTAAGGATGTGTATAATGCTATGCATTATGGGAAGGGTTACTACTCAGACCAGTTTCGACCTTTACTGAGGTGAAAAATGAGTGTCATCATAGGCCTAGAGTTAGTATAGGGGTACAAGAGGGCCTGATAGTATTAGGAGAAAGAAAAGACAGATAGATAGTATGAGAGAAAGAGAAAGGGCCTCAGCTCTTTTATATCATCATATAGCCTTTGGCTATATGATGATATAAAATTTTTTAATTTATAAAATTATATAAAATTTTTACCAGTCTCATGCAGATGAACAACCAAAAGACCGATCGAAATTAAATAGCAAAGATGACTGATACCCTTATCTATGTTAATTGCCTTGAGTTGGTCTTATCTGACTGGAATTCCTGTCACCCTTGTGTTTGACCATAAGACCACATTGAACTAAGAGAATGGAACCATTAAAAAAAACCTCTCACAGTAAAAATAGACAGAAGTTTATCTCTCCCCAATGAATATTGAATAATGTGAATGGGCTACACCATCCAGCCAAAAATTTGAAATCTCGTAGAATGCTTCTTTCTAAATACAAAAATCATCTGACTGAAACAAAAAAATTTCCACAATACATATTATATAAAGCATTTGTATGTCATGTTGCTGTTTTTTAAATCCATGTTTCTTTCTAACCTTCCATAAATGGTATTTTAATTAATTATAAAAATCAAAATTTTCTTCCCATTGCTGACAGGTGATGGGTACTGCAAAAAAAGAATCTGCTCTGTTGTAAGTAATGGAATGCCCAACACATTACACAATCTGTTCCAAATATGCAGATGTCACAGATTGGATCTCTGATGTTAAAGTACCTACATTTGATAGTATTGACTGGAAGGCAGCCATATGCAATTCTCAAAGAAAGCTTCCTCTTGTTACGGTATGCTTGGAACTTCAATAAGTTATGAAACAAAGTGTTGTTTCAGTACCCAACTAAGGAAGTTTGCTGCAAACAAGATTAAAGATTTATTTAGACCAAATCTTTAACATGTGCAATTGGTCTGCAATATTTTATGGATTTTTGAAGCTGTACTGCTTAAATAGCAGAATTTTAAGACGGGATGCCCAAATCCTCCATGCTTCTTTGGTAGTTGAAGACATTCCTTTTCAACTTCTTGGTATCAGTTAGACCAAAAAAAAAAATTGCATAGGTTTACTATATAATTGCTTTTCTTCAGCTTCTGTGATGTCTGTAATATTTATTATGCACAAATGAGCAGAGAACATTATGGTTTACTATGGCTTTAGAAGAAAAGTGGCCCAATTTTTCAGACTTCTAAGGTTACAATGTTCTATATAAGCGATTGAACTATATAAGTGATTGAACTGGAAATATTGGATAAGTGGAGAATGGAATTCCAAGTATAATGAAGGAGTTCTCTCTTAGGGGTTAGTCCAAAAGGAATGCCACTGATATCATACTTTCCAAAAACTTTTAATTTTGTCTTGTCTGCATTAACAATTAATCCACTGATCTTGATGAATTTTTCCAAAATATTAAAAAAGATGTATATGGAATTATTATCCTTCAAAGTGCCCACTATATTATCACCATATGCTAATACCTAATTTTTCTTCATAGTTGAAGGAACTGTTATTCCTTGCACAGCACGTGTATTGCTGACTTCCTGTAAGAAAGGTTCAAGAACAAATACAAAGAGCAATGGACTAAGAGGACAACCCTGCTTGACTTCTTTTTTGAATTTTGACTGGGTCTGATAGGAACCCATTAACTAAGATGGGGGGGGGGGATAATTGAATTGGCATGGAACAGAAAGGGATGCCGAACGTTATCTGATGCTGGAGTATGGATAATGCCATCATTGGCTGCTTTTTTATATTAACTAAGTGAAGTAGATCACGTAGCAGAAACAGATTAAATTCTACTGCTCAGCTGGGAACTCCATACACCTGTGTGCTTTCAGTTATGTATCTCATTCCTACTTTGAGCCTGTTATTGGTAATGTGGAAAAAATATCTTGCTGTCCGTATTAGATAGAGAAATATGTCTCCAGCTGCTGATTAAGGTGTGATCTGTATTAGGTTTTCGAATGAGGACAGTATATTGCTAGCTACAATTTCCCTTGGTATTTGTCCTGACGAGAGAAAAGAATTAAACAGTATATCTAGAATGAGAAGAATAAAATCACTGGCCTCGCAGTACAGTTCTATCCCTAGACCATTGGGTCCTGGGGATTTTCTTTGAGAGCCTGTCATTTCCCCATTCAGTCGTATTCTGTTTTACTGCTTGTGTGAAGTTTAGCCATATATCCCAGTTCCAGGTAACATTACAGGTAACCCTCGTATAATGCGGATGTTAGGTTCCATAGAAATGCCGCATTATATAAATTGCGTTATACAAGACTCAGATTACATAGAAAAAGTAGGATTAGGTTCCGAAATCGTTTTTTTTTTAATCATATAAACAACAATGACATACCCAACAAAAATATATTTTTATTTAATTCTTGTAATTCATGTAAATTAAGAAAACATAAACTATTAAACAAATATATAGTATAAACTTATAAAATTACAAATTTACATAAACTTCATTGCACATAATAAAGTGCAATAATAATGAAGTTTTAATCGTCATCACTGTCTTCAAAACGAACATTTCGTAGATGGTCTTTATTTACAAGTGGCCGGAAGTCGTCATCATTTGAAATCTCTGGGACATCATTTGTATAATTCTCATTGCATACTTCAGCTCGTTTAATTATCAAGAAGTCAGTAATAAAAACTTGCTTACCATTATGCTGCAATTTTTTTATTAAGCTCATAATATGGAGCTAAACAAATATCCAATTGTCTCGTGAATTTTCCGGAGCCCTCGTTGAGGGATCATTATCCATAAAATAGCTTCCTAACTTTCTTGCCAAGTCCAATCTTTCTGCTAATTTCTCTAAACTAAATTTTTTAATGGATTCATCACAATCAGAATCTTCGATAGAATTTTCCCTGTCATTTGGTTCATCTATTAATCTATTAATTGTACTAGTTCCTCCTAATTTAAATTCATTTCCTCATCAATTAATTCACTAATTTCGTTTTCCACCATATCGCAAAAGCCCTCTAAGTGGTCATTACTATAGAAATAATTTTTTTACAAAAAAAAAAAAAAAAAAAAAGCATTACATATTGTATGTAACTTACCATGAAATAAAGTGCTCAGCTTGAGATGAACACACTTATGATTTTTAATGCGCTTTCCTGGCAGAAAACGAAGATAATTTTCAATAATAAACACTTTATATAGTAGACAATTGATGTACATGAGTGCTAAAGGGTATTTCCCCTGATATAAATTCGCTATTTATAACTACATCCACGATACAGGCAGACACAAATTTAATGAAGATAAAATTTGATTTTTAAGTCACGAGGTGAAAAATATATGAAAAGATAAAGGGTTACTAAAATTTTAGACTGTGTTATATTGAAACTGCGTTGTATAAATACTGCATTGAACAAAGGTTGGTACAATTTGTAGACCGCGTTATAGTGAAACCACATTGTATACGAACCGCGTCATATGAGGGTTATCTGTATATCAATCTGAACAGAGGGGTCTGGAATTTAGTTGAAAAGATCAACAGAAAATTTAGTGGAAGTCTTCATGGTCAAGAGTTGATCTCTACTTTCTCTACTTTGCAGTGGAATTTAAGTAGAACTGAATTATGATCTGACGTTGATGTCAAGATGGTTTATCTGAATTATCCTATTTACAAGGGATGAAGAGATATAAATTCAATCAAGATGGGTACCAATACTTTGATTCATGTACGTGTAAGCCTGGGGATTAGGATTTCAAATCCTCAATTAGTCTACTAGTTGAGCATTATCGAAACCTGTTTTTAACTGTGCTTATCCCACTTTTCCACTCCTGGGTGTGTCATCCTATTTGGCCTAATGTGTGGTTTTCAAGTCTCTAGCTGCTATGATGCAGTGGACACCGTATAAATACGTCTGCAATTCCTGGAAGAATTTTCATCTAGGATGAAACAAACATTTATAGACCTTTTTACACTTCTGCAGTATTTCCAGTCTATTGTCAAGATTCTCCCTTCTATATCCCTTTGAATATTACAGAATGACCCAGCTATGGGAGCAAGAATAAGAACTCCCATTCAAGGCCTGTTAAATCTTCCAAAGGTCCAATAAGAAAGAAGTGGATACCTATCTGTTAAAATTTTTATATCTGCAAAAATATGTTTTCCTTGGAGAAACAAAAAAGCTGATATTATATTATATAATATCAGCTATCATACTATATAATAGCATAAATTTTCATATAGCTTTTTGTTACTTGCTTGTGGAATCCTCATACATTTAATGAGGCAATGCAGAAAGGAGATGCTATGATAAGTGAAGTATCACTGGTAAGTCTAACTTCTAGATTTTTGATGAACCTGATAAGGTCATCAATCTGTGAAGAAGCAACTGTTTAGCCTGCTTCTTGTATACTGTGTTCCAGTTTTTTTTTTTTTTTTTTTTTACAGTTGCTTTCCATTATTTCAATTTCATGCCTATCATTCTTGATTTTGAAGCTAATTATTTTCATGTAGATGATAATCATACTGAGAAAACTTTGAATCAGTAAACTTTAATTTTGTCTCTTGTTTTGAAAGCTCAATAGGTTAAAATAATGATATAACTATAATTTAGCTAGTTCCATTTAAAAATAAGATTAAATTAACTAAAAAAATTAAGAATAATTAAAGTCTTTACTTTCTCATGATAGCTTCATAGACAGCCCAAATATTTTCCAAAACAAACTGGACAAACATAGGTTTTTTAGCTTTGGCCTGGAAAATACAATAATATAAATATGTTTTTAAAGTCAGAAATGCATTTTTGAAAACTGACATGCACAATGTCCTTAAAATAATCATATAAATTCAATCTTTGTTTTATAAAGAGAAAAGAAGAAACAGAAAATTAACATAATTTGAAATTCCTGGTTGGTAACACTAGGTTGGTGAATATGTGATAAAGCCAAAGATGTGTGTGTTATGCTGAATTTTAAGGTGTATTGGGAGAGCAAAGGATATATCTAATCAAATAGTCTATACAGACATTCTTATCCCATTACATCCTTTCCTCTGTAAAAGATACCATTTAACATATGTAACGTAAATCCATGATTTACAATGCTGTGTTCTTGCAGTGGAAAGTATCTTAACGGATACTAGAAATAACATAAGAGGGATTACAAAGTTAACACACTAATTTCAACTCTTTTAAATAGCAAACACTTTCCCAGCACACTAACTTGATATAACACTTTGAAAAGTACCGAACAAAACTTATGGTCGTCACAACAGCAAAGAGAACTTGCTACAATAAACCTTTACTATAATGAACTATTTTTTTGTCACCTATAAATTTTGTTACAGTAAGAATGTGGTACACAGCACACAAATTATAAAATTTTCTACAAAAGCATGATGTTAATATAATTTTGCTGATATTTTCTATAATAATAAGGCAAAGATGAATTAATTTGTATTAATTATTTTATTAATAATTTGGATAATCATAATTATTGTTTAAAATTTAAGAAAACATATACAGCAATAACATTGTATACTAATTCAGAGATTATCCAGATAGCCCAAATCCAACCATTCATTCAGACATACCCAGTTCTGTGTAGCATCATAGGGATGACAATGTTAACTGCTAACAAATGATAGTTTAACAGACATCAGCTATTTCAAAGGTAACTTACAAAATGAATGTGATTCCTTTAACAAATGAATGATTTACGCTTTTTATATTCATTTAATTCGAAGTATGGTTTATATTTTTTAATCAAAATATAAAATTCAGCACCATTAACTTCAATTAAGGCTTAATGGATTTTTTTACAACAGAATTTAATACTTCCTATATTTCGTCCTAGTCACTAGGACATCTATGGGGATTACAAAAACAACTAATGTAACATTAAAACAAAAATCATACAATACTGAGCCCAACCACATGGATGACACTAAAGTTCTATCTAGGTGGAGCGCCCTCTAAGGGCGGTTGTAGGTGGCCTGGAATGTAAGGTGGGAACTCTGGTGATGAGTGTTTCCCAAATCTTCGGAAGCTTAATGCAACCGTATTTATTAACATTTGGTTGATTTCTGAGAGCTGCTGCTTCTAAGAATAGTCTCTCTTTCTTGAATTTGCTGTGGTGGAGCATGGTGGTTTTCTTCCATGATACCCTGTGGGTGGTGTCCAAGACATGGTCAGCCAAGCCTGAATGACCATAGTTGTGTTTACAGATGTAAGACTTGTGTTCTTCCAGGCGGATAGATGCTGATCTGCCTGTCTGTCTAAAGTATGCCAGCTTACAGGAACAGGGTACTTTGTAAATTCCAGACAGAGAGGAGAGAGCTGATCTTTCGTAGAACGGATAAGGGTAGCAAGTTTGCGGTGGGGCATATATGCCGTGTGTAAGTTGTACTTTTTTAGAAAAAAAAAAGTACAACTTTTCTAAAAAAGTACAACCTACACACAGCATATAAGCCCCACCGCAAACTTGCTACCCTTATCTGTTCTACGAAAGATCGGCTCCTTCCTCTCTCTCTCCGCCTGGAGTTTACAAAGTACCCTGTTCCTGTAAGCTGGCGTACTTTGGACAGACAGGCAGATCAGCATCCATCCACCTGGAGGAACACAAGTCTTACATCTGTAAACGCAACTATGGCCATTCAGGCTTGGCTGACCATGTCTTGGACACCACCCACAGGGTATCATGGAAGAAAACCACCATGCTCCACCACAGCAAATTCAAGAAATAGAGACCATTCTTAGAAGCAGCAGCAGCAGCTCTCAGAAATCAACCAAATCTTAATAAATATGGTTGCATTAAGCTTCTGAAGATTTGGGAAACACTCATCGACAGAGGTCCTACCTTACATTCCAGGGCCACCTACAACTGCCCTTAGAGGGCGCTCCACCTAGATAGGACTTTAGTGTCATCCACGTGGTTGGGCTAAGTATTGTATGATATTTGTGTTAATGTTACATTAGTTGTTTTTGTAATCCCTGTAGATGTCCTATTGACTAGGACGAAATATAGGAAGTATTGAATTCTGTTTCAATCCTTTCTGAGTGTTGTAAAAAATATATTAAGCCTCCAACATGATGTCCTCACAGCACTTAATCCTCTACACACGAATAACTTCAATTAAGTCAATCATTAATTTTACAAGAATGAATTAACAGATGGTACTTTTGACAAAATTATGGAGGCTACTACCGTGTTAAGATTATTTTAATTTCCTGATGTTCCAACCTTCATATTAAGTCATCATCTGGAATGTACAGGGTGTTCGGGATAAATTTGACAGTTTCGTAAGGAAAAAGAAAATCTTCTTTGTATCTATTAAATTTAATGAATTGACAAAAAAACATTACAGGCAGAGTTAATTAAAATACTATCAACAAGATTTACTCAAAATAACCACCATTAGCATCGATCACAGCTTCAATTCTGCTTTGGAACCTCGAACAAGCTGATGCTACAGTCTCCCTGGGAAGGGCCGCAAAAACTGTTTTAATTTTATCCATTAACTGGGCTTTTGTATTACTGGAAGTGCGATTGGTGTCTTTTTCAACTGCGCCCCATACAAAATAATCCATGGGGTTAAGGTCTGGGGAGTTTGGAGGCCAAACATTTGGACTGGTGAAGTCGTAGAAATTTTCAGACAACCATTTTTGACTTTTCCCAGAGGTGTGGCAAGGGGCCGAATCCTGCTGCCATACATACGGCCTACCATTGGCTACCCTTGTTATCCAGGGCTTGACTACAGTTAGCAACTCCACGAACAAAGCCCGAATTCCAATGCCAGGGTTCTTCAACACCTGTTCCTGCAGATTTGCGAGGAATTCTGCTGTACGAACGCAATCAGATCGTCTGCTAGGGATCTTTCTTCTTGCTACATCCTCGTAGTCACCATTGCAAGTCTCTAGTTCATGCCTGATTGTTTTTACTGTATTCAGGGAGCATTGGGCAGCAGTCGTAATATCCTTATTTTGATGGCGGGCACGAATCATCATGATACAAGTTATTCTCTTCCATGATTCAGGTGGGTTCCAGCTATCCATCCTTTCTGACATCTTGTATATGAATGAAGAAGGGTCCAAACTTTTAAACGAAGAGAAGTGTGTGTTAATACATGTAACTTACGGAAAAATATAATTAATTATAAATATGTCAAATTTATCCCGAACACCCTGTATGTACACACACATCTATATAGACAAGCTGCATTACAATTTAAACAGTATGACAAAGTGACACTAATTTGAATCAGCCATTATTCTTCTGGCCTGACCTCTAGTGGAAAAATGTTTAAGACTTAGAACAAAACCTACACAGTGTGCCCGTTAAGTAATGAGACAACAATTATTATATCAAAACAAAGAACTATATTTGAAATTGTCAATTACACAGATTCAAAATAATCTTCCACCAACTCCACACAATGTTTACATCTGTGCCTTCGAACATCTGTTGTACAGGTGTTCGAAGGCACGGTGGAAGTTGTGAATGGGAACCTACTTTTTGATGTAGTTATTTTTTTAGGAAAGTACTGTCTACTCACATTTGTGAGAGCCCTGGCTGGCACAGTGCCAAGAAGAGTCAATTCATGTTGAAGGGATAAAGGAATAAGGTGATGTACAAATTTATCACTAATGCAAGTAATCACATGCTTTATAAGTAAAATTTTTCAACTATTATATAAGCAAAATAGTTAACACTTTAAAAACTAGAATTTTCATAAAAGAAAAGCTAATTTTCTGACATGTAATAATAAACATCCATCCCACAAAACGCATTGATTATACTATTATCGGAATAGATTTGCCTTCTTCTACCATGCGCAGAAACGTTGAGGGGTCTTGCATCTTTGGTCATACAGTACTGCTGATAATTTTTACTTCATGCTTTAGTGCTTGCTCACTGGAGGAAACCTTTAAAGCCGTGTTTTTTAGTGTTCTTCTTCTTCTTTGAGTGCTATCTCCTATCGGAGGTCGGCGACCACCTTGGCAAATTTTGAGCGATTCTCAGCTATTCTGAGCAGTCTCTCAGAGTTCATACCAGTCCACTGTCTGATATCTGCCAGCCAAGATTTTCTTCGTCTTCCTTGTCCTCTTCTTCCATTTATCTTCCCTTTTATAATCAATTGAAGTATCTTATATTTTTCATTACGAAGTAGGTGACCAAGATATGCAGTTTTCCTTCTTTTTATGGTATCTAAAAGTTCACGTGATTTCCCCATTTGTTTCAGTACTTCCTGATTGGACGTTTTTGCTGTCCATGGGATTTTTAACATT
This sequence comes from Typopeltis vanoorti, assembly GCF_054136105.1. Classification (NCBI taxonomy): domain Eukaryota; kingdom Metazoa; phylum Arthropoda; class Arachnida; order Uropygi; family Thelyphonidae; genus Typopeltis; species Typopeltis vanoorti. The sequence continues at coordinate 86,363,178 of NC_143564.1, read as the reverse complement.
CGTCTGTATAACCACATCTCAAAGGCTTCAAGTCTTTTTATTGATGTTGTCTTCAAGGTCCAAGTTTCTGCACCGTACAGCAGTACAGACCATACATAGCATTTAACCATGCGTACTCTAAGCTCTAAGTTTAAACTGCGGTTACACAGTGTTGATTTCATCAAGAGAAAATTTTTTCTTGCCATTTCAATTCTAACTTTTATTTCCATTTCTGGATTGCAATCTTCATTTAACCAGCATCCGAGATATTTAAACTTTGCCACAATTTCTATTTGTTTCCTATTTAAAGAAAGTGCTAAATTAAGAATTGGTTTCTTACTTATGACCATGAATTTAGTTTTGGTGATATTTATTTTTAATCCCATTTTTTCACTCTCTGCATTTATTAGCTCCAAAAGATTTTGAAGATCCTGAATATTGTCAGCCAGAAAAGCTGTATCATCGGCATATCGGATGTTACTGATGATTTCACCATTTACACTAATCCCTTCCTTTCTTCCTTCCAAGACTTTTTGAAATATGGCTTCTGAGTAAATGTTAAAAAGAAGAGGTGACAGCACACATCCTTGCCTTACTCCTCGTTTGATGTTAATGGAGTCTGTAATAATGTCTTCAACTTGAACAGATGCCTTTTGGTTCCAATATAAGTTTTCAATGATCCTGATGTCTTTACCATCTAATCCAATTCTTTTTAATAGTACAATCATTTTAGCATGTTGGACTTTGTCAAATGCTTTCTCGAAGTCGATGAAGCAAATGAATATTACCTTGTTTTGATCAATACATTTTTGAAATAGGATCTGAGAACAGAAAAGGGCCTCTCTTGTTCCCAAGCCATTTCTAAAGCCGAATTGGGTATCACTGATGGTGTCTTCACATTTTCTGTATATTCTCTTTTGAATTATTTTCAGAAACATTTTGAGAAAGTGACTCATTAGGCTGATCATTCTATAGTCATTACAAGTTTTCGCATTTACTTTTTTAGGTAGCATGATGAAGGTCGACTGTAACCAGTCTTGAGGGATTATGCCTGTATCGTAGATCTTATCAAATAGCTTTACTAATATGTTAATGTTGTCACCTTCTAATAACTTTACTATTTCTGCCGGTATTCTATCTGGTCCTAGGGCTTTAAAATTTTTAGCTGAGTTCAATGCACATTCTACCTCTGATTTTAGAATGCATGGACCTTCCATATGTTCATAAGTATTTTCTGGGTTCTGTCTGTCATCAGTAAAGAGTTCTTCTATATATTTCACCCATTCTTGTATTTTGTCATCCTTTTTGGATATAATTTCTCCCTTTTTGTTTCGAAGGATACAGAATTGTTTTTTCTTATATATACCTGAGGTCTCTTTCATCTTTTTGTGTAGATTAAAATTGTCATGTTTTTCCTGTAGAATTTCTATTTCTTTACATTTTTCATTCATCCAGATTTCTTTTGCTTTTTTGATCTTGTATTTAATAATTTTCTGAACCTCTGTATATTTTGTTGGATTATGATTTTTATATGATCTGCGTTGATCCATGAGAGAAAGAATTTCATCAGTCATCCAATCTTTCTTTTTTACTGCTCTATTAGGACATAAGGTATTGGTACATTTCTCTATGAAGACAGATTTCAATTTGTCCCACGATTCATCAACCCTCATGATGTCATCATTCTTGATAAGTGCTAGCTCTTGATTCAGATCTTGACTCAATTTGCTTCTTATCTCTGTGTTTTTTAATTTTCCCAAATCAAACCTTTTTTGTTGATGTTTCTTAAGCATAGCTTTCAGTCTAAGTTGTAACTCTGTCACCAGTAGGTTATGATCAGAAGCAATATCTGCACTAGGATAGGTTTTTGTACTCTTTATAGAACTTCGAAATCTTTGATTAATTAGTAAGTAATCAATTTGGTTTCTGACTATATTCCCATTATTATCCTGTGGTGATCGCCAAGTATACAATCTTCGAGGTGGTAGCTTAAACCATGTGTTTGTGATTATTAGCTCCTCTTCCTGGCAGAATTGAAAAAGATGGTCACTTCTCTCATTTCTTGTGCCCAGTCCATGTTCGCCAACTACATCTCCACTTCTACCTTTCCCAACTTTAGCATTGAAATCACCCATGACTATGTTAATATCATGCTTTTTTGTATTTTTCATTAGTTCTTTTAATTGATCATAAAATTCTTCAATCTTGGTATCACTCTTGTCAGCAGTAGGGGCATAGACTTGTATAAGATTAACATCTAGTGGTTGTCCTTTCAGTTTTAATAACATCATCCTATCTGAGTAAGGGATGAAGCTCAACAGTGACTTATTGATCTCTTTGTTTATTATTATTCCAACTCCGTTTTGATGGTTGTTTTCACAACTTCCAGAGTGATACATTGTCATGTCATTGACTTGAGTTATGCCTGCTCATGGCCACCTAACTTCACTCATTCCTAAAATTCCAATTTCAAGTCTTTTCATTTCTTGGATAGCATTTCTTAGCTTACTTGCTTCATACAAGGTTCTGACATTCCAGGTTCCTAGTTTTACTGAGTGCACCATGTTGAGCCCGGGGATTCTTCGCACCCCTGTCCCATTTAAGGGACGGCGGTAACTCGGGGCCATTTGTGTAGATTTGCTCGCCATGGTGATTAGTCTGGAGAGAGAATAGAGCAGTAGTTTCTCCATTTGCTTTCTGCTCTGCAGTATTACAGACGTACACAATAAACTGTATTGCCATCTGCAATTTTCTAATCACAAGCTTTACCGTCATCATGAGACTTCAACCATGTGTCAGTACTGACAAGCTGCTTCCCTTTGCCAGAGGATTGAATCCTTTATTTTTCCTTGTAACCCTAGGTATGGGCCCTAACCAGGTACTGACAGCCGGAGCCAGCTGAGCCTGGGTTGTTTATAGAGGTCTGCTCCTCTGAAGATTCTTCCGCACATTTCACTGTTGGGATACAAATCCTCTTCCACTGATTTGTCCGTTGTTCTTCACAGAGGTCCATTAGCATCCTTGTAGGGAGTGTACCCTACGGAAGGTCCCAGGGAGCACGACGTGGACTTGCCTCACTTTTTAGTGTTAATGACACAATTTTTTGTTTTTGTGTTGGGTACTGTAAGAGTTTGTGTGTACATACTGACCAGTATGTGTAAGCTTATGGTAAACAGTGAAAGAAAAACTGCCAGAAGGAAGACACAAAATAACCAGAACATAGTACATAAGCAAAGAGGGCTATGATACTGGAAGAAATTTGTCTTGTAAAAGAAGAATTATCACTGATTGGAACATTCTGAAAAGGGCAAATACATTAAAAATGACTAACAAATCACTTTTATCAAGTGTGATGTTTTTAATTTTGTTTATAAAGTGTTATGTGTTATTTATATAGGAGGTGGGATGACCTACTAACTCCTTGAGTGTCAATGTTAGTTTCTTGGCTAGGTGATAATTGGGGTTGTCGATACCTTCAACCATCAGCTGAAGCAGTATGTTCTTCTTATGAATCTTAGGCAGACCATAACATCTCAGGGAGCGAGCATAGAGTGTAAGTAGTTTTTTTGACTCTGTTTGAGGGCCAAGAAGTGCCTGATCTAAGAAATTCTACTGTTTGCTTTTTAATCTGATTAGGTGGGTTATATTTCACGAGTTATCAGAGATTAATTGATTTCACAAAATTCCAATCAATGACACAATTCTTCTTTTACAGGACAAATTTCTGCCCAATATCACAGCCCTGTTTGTTCACGTACTATGTTCAGATTATTTTATGTGGGAAAATACTTTTTACCTGAAGAAAGTAGATACAGCCACGGGCTTGCTGTTATACCCCCCCCCATCACTAGCTCTTATGAGGAAGCTCTTGATGCTCTGGATTCCTTTAATTACTCAAAGTCTAGTTTAGGTACACTAATGATGTTTTCATTATTTGGACCGACAGTTGCCAGACTTTGACATCTTCCTCAACAACTCAAAACAACAAATGCATACAATTCACCAGTGAGAGTCAGAACACACTTCTATTTCTGGATATGCTTTTCATGTCTTTCTTCACTGTTTACTGTAAGAGCTTATACATACTGGCCAGTATATTTACACAAATTCTTACCACCACCTAACACAAAAACAAAAAAATTAATGTGTCGTTAACACTACAAAACATGGCTTTAAAGGTCTGTTCCAATGAGCAAGAACTTAAGCATGAACTCAAAATTATCAGCAGTATGTTCCTAAAAAATGACTATAACTATCAACAGAATTCTTCACATACTGTACCTAGAATAAAAAAAACTAGATTATAATAAAACTGTGACCATTCTATACATTAAAGGGATAACAGATGAAATAAACAGACTACTACACAAATACAACCTTAATGCCACCTTTAAACTCTTGCAAAATTAAAGGACTTATTCAAATCTTCCAAGGTTCCTCAAGGGCTCACTTTAGTGAGTACGGGCATGGCAAACCCGAGGTACCTGATACTGGACCATGCCTTACTTCATGTAATATATATCTGTTATATTATTCTGTAGACTGGTCCCTCCTATTCTTTCTTTGCTTCTTTCTCCTCTCCTTGCTCCTTCCCCCTGATGCTATTAGAGTATTCGAGGGCTAGGGGTGAGTCTTTTCTATCTTGCTAAGTCATTTCGTCATATGCAGCCCCTGAAGGAGGCAAGCTAGCCTCAATAGGTGCCGGTTCCAAGCCCGGATAAATGCGAGGGTTGATGTCAGGAAGGGCATCCGGTCGGAAAACTTCAGTGCCAACTCAAACTATGATTATGAGTCGAAGAGAAAATGATATAAGGGCTAGGGCGTACCCCTTAAGCGACGCGCAGCCACATCGCCCTACAGCTGTGAGAAGTGGACGAGGGCTACCGCATCAAGGGTGGGTGTGGTTAAAGAAGCGAGCCCAGCAGGTGGAGAGGATGTTGCGAGTGGGAACACTGAATGTTGGAAGCATGACTGGAAGGGGAAGAGGTGGCAGACATGATGAGGAAGAGGAAGTTGGACATTTTGTGTGTGCAGGAGACAAGGTGGAAAGGGGGAAAGGCAAAGGAACTGGGAGATGGATATAAATTGTTCTACTCTGGAGCGAATAACGAGGGAAGAAATGGTGCAGGAATTGTGGTGTGTGGCAGAATGAAGGGTGAAGTACTAGACGTGGGTAGAAGGAACGACAGGATCATGCGAATGAAATTGGGTCTTGGAGAAGAGCGGGTGGTCATATTATGTGTATATGCCCCGCAAGTTGGTTGTACAGCAGAGGAAAAAGATGAGTTCTGGAACGTGTTAGATGAAGAAATGAAGGAATTGGAAGAAAATGAGATGGTGATTGTCGGAGGAGACTTGAAGGGTCACATAGGAAGACAGAATAGAGACTGTGAAAGGGTGCATGGTGGCCATGGAGTGGGAATGATGAACCAGGAAGGAGAGAGAGTTGTGGACTTTGCAGTAGCGTTTGATCTCGCAATTGTGAATTCGTTTTTCTTCAAGAGGGAAGAACATTTGATAACATTTAGAAGTGGTAACAACAGCTCACAAATTGACTACATTTTGACTAGAAGAAAACATCTTAAGGTTGTGACAAATTGTAAAGTAATTCCAACAGATCAAGTAGCACAACAACACCGATTGCTATGCGCAGACTTTAAAATAAGATCGAAGATAAGAACTTCTGGTTGCCATGGGATGAAGACAATTAAGTGGTTTCGCTTAAAAGATGAGAGTGTGAGGAATCATTTTAGGGAGAGAGTGTTAGAGGGGATTTCGGATGGACTGGAAGTGTACAAGATTGGTGGAAACATAATTCAAAAGTAATCCTGAGCTGTGCAATCGAGGTGCTTGGTGAGACATCTGGAAAGATTAGAGAGCAGAAGGAGGGTTGGTGGTGGAATAATGATGTACAAGTGGCAGTGACAGCTAAGAGGAAGGCAAAGCAGAAGTGGGATGAGTCAAGAGTGGAAGAGGATAGAGAGGTGTACAAAGAGAGAAAGCAAGAAGCCAAGAGAGTTGTGGCACAGGCGAAGGCCATGGCATATCAAGATCTGTATGATCAATTAGAAACAAAGGAAGGACAGAGAAAAATTTACCAACTAGCGAAATGTAGAAATAAAGCAGCTAAGGACATCTTACATGTGAGGCAGATCAAAGATGATGAAGGAAGAGTATTATGGAGGGATGTGGACATAAGAAACAGATGGAAAATATACTTTGAGGGACTTTTGAATGAGGAAAATGCAAGGACTCACAGAGGAGATGGGCAGCCTTCTGAGGGGATGGTGCAGAACATCAGTAGAATGGAAGTGACGGAGGCCATGAAGAGGATGAGGAATGGAAAAGCAGTGGGCCCCGACAGAATTCCAGTGGAGGCGTGGAAGGCATTGGGGGAAGAGGGAATTTACCTGCTGTGGGACCTGTTCATGAAAGTTTGCCAACAGGAAAATATACCCGAGGAATGGAGGGAGAGTACTCTTGTTCCCATCTACAAGGGTAAAGGGGATGCACAAGACTGTAAAAATTACAGAGGAATAAAGTTGATGTCCCACACAATGAAGATCCTAGAGAGGGTTCTTGATGGTAGATTGAGGGAGGAGGTGGAGATTGCAAAGGAACAATTTGGCTTCATGCCTGGTAGATCAACAACAGATGCTATCTTTGGGTTACAACAGATGATGGAAAAATATCGAGAGAAACAAAGGGAGCTACATCTGGTATTTATTGATCTGGAGAAAGCATACGATAGAGTGCCAAGGCAAGAAGTCTGGAGGTGTCTGAGGGAGAAGAAGGTGCCGGAGAAATATGTCAGGTTGGTGCAGGAAATGTACAGAAATGTGAAGACAAGTGTTCGGACCTGTCTTGGACAGACAGAAATTTTTCAAGTAACAGTTGGCTTGCATCAAGGGTCAGCATTAAGTCTGTTTCTGTTTAATATTGTGATGGAGGTGGTAACAGAGGAGGTGAGAGAAGATGCACCCTGGACAATGTTGTATGCAGATGACATCTTGTTGTGTGTAGATTCAAGAGAAGAAGCGGAAACTAAACTGGAAAGATGGAGAAAAGTACTGGAAGAGAGAGGTATGAGACTGAGCAGAAGTAAGACAGAGTATATGTGTTGTGCAGTGGGTGGTGGCCAGGAGACAAATCTGGAGCTGGAAGGAAATGTCATCAGGAAGGTGAGAGACTTTAGATACTTAGGTTCAACAGTGGAAGAAGATGGAGGAGCTGAGAAGGAAGTGGGATGCAGGATACAAGCAGGTTGGAGGAACTGGAGGGAGATGTCTGGAGTGTTATGCGATAAGAGGGTGCCGATCAATCTGAAAGGCAAAATTTATAGGACAGTAGTGAGGCCAGCTATGACATATGCTATAGAAACTGTGGCCCTGAGGAAAAATAACATTAGCAGGATGGAAGTAGCAGAGATGAGAATGCTTAGGTGGATGTGCGGTGTGACCAGAAAGGATCATCTGAGAAATGACTATGTCAGGGGAACAGTGAAAGTTACGAACTTAGGAGCAAAAATACAGGAGGCAAGGGTGAGATGGTTTGGTCACGTGATAAGGAGGGAAGACGAATATGTGGGAAGAAGGGTCATGCAGATGGATGTGCAAGGAAGGCGGAAGCGTGGGCGGCCAAAGAAGAGATGGAGGGAGCTGGTAGAAGAGGACTTGAAGATGAAGAACTTGGATGTGGTGACAGCCCAAGACAGGAAGGTGTGGAGGAGACTCATAACAAACAGTGACCCCACTTAAGTGGGAGAAGCTGCAGAAGAAGAAGAAGATTCAAATCTTCCAAGGAACCCCTTCATCCCTGGCCTATACCACATTCCTGCCTTATACAAGTGAAACTCTATGCACAATTCCAATCTTGAAAAGAAACAAACTACACATTAAATTTAATAACTACAGAAGTGAATGGAAAGGCATCTTTCATCACATCATACCAAAACTTGGAATGAGTGCATATTTAAGGAGGCCTGTGAAATTCTAATCAACCACCTTAGTCTCAACAATAACAAAATCTCAAGAATATGGATAGCATATATTCTACCCACATAACCTTTTGTTCTACAAAGTCATAAATTATAATAAGGACTGTTGTATGCCAGGATCTTAGCCTTAATATAACAAACACTTATGTTAAATTATTGATTAGCTCACTTTTTCTATATTAAATGATCATATGAATTTGATATCTAGCAATGTAAAAATAGGCCATAACTTTGATGTAAGTTTGTTTTTTCCACTAGAGATGAGGTCAGTAGAATCACAGCTGATCCAGTTAGTGCCACTTTGGCATACTGTTTGTATTGTATTATAATGTAGCTTGTCTGAGTGTATATACGAGGTGGTATCAAAAGGTTTCGAGACTAGCTCTGTTTATGAGAAATTACTTTATCTACGTTTACAAACTATCACCTTCAAAATAGTCCCCTTGCATATCAATACAGTGCTCCCAGCGTTTTTGCCACTTCTGGAATGTGTCTTGGAAGTCTTCTTTTCGAAGCATGTCAAGTACCTTCTGCGATTCGTGCTGGATCTCCACAATGGTGTCAAAACGGTGATCTTTGAGCTGGATCTTCATCTTTGGGAAGAGGGCGAAGTCTGCAGGAACCAAATCTGGCAAGTAGGGTGGGTGGGTGCGAAAGTGAGATCATGTTGTTTCTGGCAAGAAATTCACGTGTGAGGAGAGCTCGGTGACAGGGTGCATTGTCGTCGTGGAGCATCCAGTTTTTCGTGCACCACAGATCCGGTCGCTTTCGGCGAATGTCCTCCCTCAGACGCTTTAAAACCTGGCAGTAGAACTCACTATTGATAGTCTGGCCCCTGAGGACGAATTCTCAATGCACAATACCACGAATGTCAAAAAAGATGATGAGCATGCACTTGGTCGAGCTGCGGACCTGCCTGACCTTTTTCGGTCGTGGAGATAACGTGCCTTCCACTGTGAAAACTGTTGCTTCGTCTCAGGGTCGTACCTGTACACCCAAGTTTCGTCAGTGGTACTGATCCTGTGGAAGATTTGCCCAGTTTCATGCAGAATTTCACGTGTTCTTTGTTCTAACTTGCTGTCGATGATGAAATTGCAGATGTGGTAACGCAGGTGGTCAGAATAGTATCAGTTGCACAGCTCCCAATGTACACAGGACGATGTCTTTTGGCACACTGACGTATGAGGGTAGGTGCTCCCTGTGACTGTGCGTGCAGTCATCTGTTAGTGAGCTACAAACCTATTCTCGAAACTTTTTGATACCACATCGTATATATATATATATATGTGTGTGTGTGTGTGTGTGAGAGATGTGGTATGTGTACTCCTGATGATGACCTTCATGTGAAGGTCAAAACGTTGAGAAATTAAAGTAATTATTCATAACACATCTAGGATCAAAATGGTGTGTCCACTAAAATTAGGAACCTGGAATGTCAGAGCCCTATATGAAACAGGAAAGCTAGGAAGAGCCATCCAAGAAATTAAAAGACTTTAAATTGGGATTTTAGGAATGAGCGAAGTTAGGTGGCCAGGATCAGGCAAAACTCGAGTTAATGACATGAAATGTACAACACTGGAAGAACTGAAAACAATCATCAAAACAGAATTGGAATAATATTGAACAAAGATGCCAACAAGCCACTTTTGACTCATCCCCCTGCTCAGATAAGATGATGTTATAAAAACTGAAAGTTCAACCACTAGATATCTTATATAGGTCTATGCCGCTTTTGCTGACAAGAATGATATCCAGATTGAAGAATTTTATAATCAATTAAAAGTAATGAAAAATACAAAGAAACCTGATTTTATTATCATCACGGGTGATTTCAATGCTAAAGTTGAAGTGGAGATATAGTTGACAAACAGGGACTGGGAACAAGAAATGAGACAGTCTTATTCAATTCTGCCAAGAAGAGAAAATAATAATCACAAACACATGGTTTAAACTACCATCCTGAAGGCTATATATGTGGCGATCACCACAGGATAATTCAAATATAGTCAGAAAACAAATTGATTACTTGCTAATTAATCAACGATTTCAAAGTTCCATAAAGACCAAAAAAACCTATCCTAGTGTGGATACTGTTTCTGATCGTAATCTACTGGTGACAGAATAAATTCCATAACCAGTAGATTACGATCAAAACAAAAAAAAAAAAAAACTTCCGTCAAAACAAAAAGGAAGAAATAATATCTGTAAAGAATGATAAAATACAAGAATGGATGAAATATGTAAAAGAACTCTTTACTGATAACAGACAAACCCAGAAAATACTTATGAACAGATGGAAGGTCCATGACTTCTAAGATGAGAGATTAAATATGTGCTGAACTCAGCTAAAAATGGTAAAGCCTTAGGCCCTGATAGAATCTAAGCAGAAATAGCACAGTTATTAGAAGATTACAGCATTGCTATATTAGTTAAGCTTAATAAGATCTATGATATAGGCATAATCCTTTAAGACCAGTTACAGCCAACCTTCATCATGCTATCTAAAAAAGAAAATGCCAAAACTTGAAATGACTATAGAATGATCAATCTAAGGAGTCATGTTCTCAAAATGTTTCTGAAAATAATTCAGAGAAGAATATACAGAAAATGTGAAGCAGTCATACCCAATTTAGCTTTAGAAGCAGTTTGGTAAAGATGAAGTGAACAAAAAAAGAAAGTGACCAAATGAATAGTCAATGAAGCAAGTATTAATTTGCTTCATTGACTTTGAGCAAGTAATTGAGAAGGTCCAACATACTAAAATGATTGAATTATTAAAAAGAATAGGTAAAGATATCAGGATCATCAAAAACTTATATTGGAACCAAAAGGCATCTATTCACGTTGATGACACTAATACAGACTCCATTAACATCAAAAGAGGAGTAAGGCAAGGATGCATGTTGTTGCCTCTTCTTTTTAGCATAAACTCAAAATAAAATTTAAATATCTCAGATGCTGGTTAAATGAAGAATGCAATCCAGTAGTGGAAATAAAAGTTAATATTGAAATTGCAAGAAAATATTTTCTCCTGATGCAATCCACACTGTGTAACTGCAATTTAAACTTCTGTACTGCTGTACAGTGCAGAAACTTCAACCTTGAAGACAACATCGATAAAAACACTTGAAGCCTTTGAGATGTAGTTATACAGATGAATGTTAAAAATCCCATGGATAGAAAAAACGTCAAATGAAGAAATATTGGAACAAATGGGGAAAATCATGTGAACTTTTAAATACCATAAAAAGAAGAAAAACTGCATATCTTGGTAACCTACTTTGTAATGAAAAATATAAGATACTTCAATTGATTATAAAAGGGAAGATAAATGGAAGAAGAGGACAAGGAAGATAAAGAAAATCTTAGCTGGCAAATATCAGACAGTGAACTGGCATGAGCTCTGAGGGGCTGTTCAAAATGGCTGAGGATCACTCAAAATTTGCCAAGGTGGTTGTTGCCGACCTCTGATAGGAGATGGCACTCAAAGAAGAAGAAATATTCATAACACTGTAACAGTCTCCAAAAAATTTGTCAAAATGAATGCTAATTGCAATGTAACTTTAAAAGAAAAGATATTTGTACTTCCTTAAAGTTCTGGCAATTTTTATTATTATATTATTATGATTATTATTAAACAAGACCTCATGGAGTCAAAGACTCATCTAGGAGGTCCTTTTATCTTACACACACATCTCATCATACCGTGTCTTAAACACATTCAAACTACTTGCAGACACCACGCTCTCAGGCAAGGCATTCCAATCACTCACAACTCTGCACGAAAAAAACCTGCCTCTCACTCCCTTACTCACACCCTCCTCATACAGTTTCCAGGGATGACCTCTGGTTCTCCCCTGATCTCCCACTATTCTCTGTAGAACTTCTCCACCATTGATCCTATAACAACCCCTTACCAACTTGTAGGTCTCTATCATATCTCCCCTCTTCCTTCTCTCCACGAGACTCTGCAAATTACATCTTTTCAATCTTTCCTCATACTCAACATTCCAGAGGTCAGAAACTACCTTAGTCAGTCGCCTTTGGACCCTTTCCAACATCTCTTCATCCTTCTGAAAACCCGGTGACCAAATCTGGGCACAATAGTCCAAGTGTGGCCTAATCAAAGCCTTATACATTGGAACAAGTATCTCCCTACTTCTACATGTCAGTGTCCTCCGCATCATTCCCAGAAGTCTTTGTGTTGTCTTCACAATTTTGGCGATGTGTCCCCTAAATTTTAGATCCTTATCCACTATCACCCCCAGATCTCTTATTTCCTCTACTTCCAACAATATATTCTCACCAAGCATAAATTCTGCATCCCATCTTTGTTTTCCAAATTTTAAAACTTTACATTTTGCAACATTGAACTCACACCCCCATTTGCTTGCCCAATCACTCAATTTATTCAAGTCTTCTTGCAAGGCCACAACATCTTCACTACTCTTTATGGTTCGTCCCAACTTTGCATCATCTGCAAACAACTGAATATCTCCATCCAAATCTTCACCAATATCATTAATATATAAGTTAAATAGTAATGGCCCTAAAACAGACCCCTGAGGCACTCCACTAGTGACTTTCCTTTTCCTGGATATTGCACCCCCATACACAACTTGTTGATACATATCAGATAGCCAGTCTCCAATCCAATGCACTAATCTAATATCCAACCCCATCTGCTCTAGTTTGACTGTCAACTTATCATGAGGTACTCTATCAAAAGCCTTTGCGAAATCCAATATAATTATACAACACAGTAATATATTATAATAATATAATTATAATATATTACTGTGTATCCTTCTCCTCTGTCCAAGGAAGCAGTCACTTTATTGTAATAAGTAAGTAGATTACTAAAACATGACCTCCCTTTAGCAAATCCATGCTGTCCATCAAAGATTATACCATTGTTGTCAACCCAACTCTGGATCCTAGTTCTCACAAGCTTCTCCAACAACTTAACCACAACACCTGACACACAGATAGGCCTATAGTTTGATGCTTGAGTTCGATCACCTCCTTTATGAAGTGGCACAATCTTGCCCTCCTTCCACTCTTTAGGAACTTGACCAAGTGCAAGACTCGTATTAAAAAAATATGTCAAGGCAGGTGTCAACTCTCTGGCACACTCCTTCAGAATACGTGGTGATATATTATCAAGTCCCACAGCCTTATTTACATCTAGTTTACTCAACTCCCCAAACACCTCTTGCTCACTTACAGTCAGTCTCTCCTCCCCATCATCAACTGCTCTTAATCTCTCCATGAAGTCACATTCACAAGATTGAAAGATCTTTATGAATTGCTCATTAAGTATCTCCACAACACATTCTGCAACAGCTGTCTTTATACCATTTCCTCCAATCAATGTCATCCTTCCATAATCATTCTTTCTTTTGCTGGCTACATATCGAAAGAACTCCCTAGGATTCTTTTTGACTTCATTAGCTAACTGCTGTTCATACTTCTCTTTAGCTACTCTCACCAACCAAGTCACCCTCCTTGCCTGGTCTTTGTAGACCTCATGAAGTTGGTTACTTCCACTTCTCTTATGCTGTCTCCACAATGCCTTTTTTTTCTGTATTGCATGCTTAATCTCTTTATTCATCCATCTCACACCTACCTTATTTAACCTTCTCACCCGTGGTATACATTTAGACATTGCATCTACTAAATAGTTTTTGAAAATCCCCCAAGCTGCATTGATCTCTTTTCCAGCTAACTCCTCATTCCATGCTACATCTGCAAGCTGTCTCCTGAGCTCTTCATAATCACCCCCCTTGTAGTTCCACATATACCCTTTTTTCACAGGGGTCCTTGCACTGCTGGCAACCACCCAGGTAATCACTTCATGGTCACTTTCACCAATTGGTGGATGATTTGACACCTCATTTATAATTACATCCTCCGATGAGATGACCAAATCCAAGACCCTTAATCCTCGTGTGCCCTCTGTTACATACTGTCTGAGGTAGTTATCCCTCAAAAACTCAAGAAACTCATTTTCTTTACTTCCAGTTGCTATCTCTTCAATCCAGTCTATATTGCCATAATTAAAATCACCCATAATGATCACCCTTTTCTTATTTGCTTGGCTTATTTGACTATACATTTCACTATCACCACCATCCACATTACCAGGTCTATAACAACATCCCACCAAGTATTTGATTCTATTCACCTCTATCTCACACCACACTGCCTCAAAACCACTGGCCCTATTTCCCTCTTGCATCTCTACCTTGTATGGACATAACTCTTTCTCTATCATCAATAGCACTCCCCCTCCCTTTTTATCCCTTCTATCCTCACGAAACACATCATACCTTTCCATCTCTATTCCTGTCAGGATGTCGTCCTCATCTAACCATGTCTCACTTATTCCAACAATCTCTGGGTACACAGACACAATTAGTGCAACCATTTCATCCGCCTTGTTTCTTATGCTTCTAGCATTGGTATACAAACACAACAACTCATTTCTGGATCTACAGCTAGTTCCACTGATACCATTCACTCGATGTGCTCTCTCCATGCTGGACTGGGGCCATTTCTCTTTCTGATTCTTCATTTTAGAACCCTTTGCAACAACATCTGTTTCCTCTTGATCCCTGGTCATCCCATTACTTTCCTGCCTACACATTCTCTCACCTCCTCTTGGAGCATCCACCTTTCTCACGCTGTGTATCCCTGTCCACCCTGGGCCTCCCCGTTTCCCTGCTCCTCTTGCACACCCATTCTCTCATTTTCTATACTCATACCACTCACCTCTCCATTCATTTCCACTTCTTCAATCTCTCCTGTCTTACTCTCCTGCTCTTCCACATCACTCCCCTCTCGATCTGATTCATTTTCTCTATTCACTTCTCTACCTTCCAGCAGCAGTCTCTCAAGCGACTCACACCATAACCACTCAAATGCAGTCAATCGCTCCCATACAGCTCACTTCGTCCCTCAAACTCATTCCACACATTAACAAACTGTACACCCATCTCCTCACACATTTCAGCCAGAATACCATTCATAATCCTTGCTCTCCGCCTCATTTCACCACAATCATACCTAGGCAACACACTGACCACCCTTCCTGTCACACTATTCTCTTTTATCTTTCCAAGCAGTCTCTTGACATTCATTTTGACATGCTCTTTGTTCTCTCTCAAATCATTTGTACCAATTAATACAATTAACTCTTTTGCTCGCTCCCGCCTCATATCCAATGCCTCAATCACTCTACTTATTTTACCGCCTGGAAAACATACCTTATGCATTTTATCCTCTAGCACACCTTTAATAATGGAGTCGCCATACAACGCCACTCGCTCATCTTTCGTTAACTCTTTCATGCCATCATGATTTATTTTAATAGTTTTGACCTGAATTCTCTTAATTTCATTCCGCATCCATTTCATTTCTTGCCTCATCCAATCTAATTCACTTTCCGAACCTCGCGACACATTCTCTCTATCATTAAATCTTTCTTTCTAACTCTCGACCCCCCTCTTCTCACATTCCCTCTCATTCATCCTTCTTTGTTTCCGTACTTTCGGTCCAACATACGTCCAACTTTCACTATCATTCTTCTCACTTTCACTCTCATTTATCTTTCTTTGTTTCCGTACTTTCGGACTAACATGCGTCCAACTTTCGCTATCATTCTTCTCACTTTTACTGTCATTCATCTTTCTTTGTTTCAGTACTTTCGGTCCAACATGCGTCGAACTTTCGCCATCATTTATTCTTTCGATTTTTTTATTTTTGCGATTTCTGCATTACGCAAGTTCTACTTTCATTCGTTCTCTCAATTTCCTTTCTTTCCACCTCACTTTCGTCCCTTTTAACATCCGTTACGGTTGTCAAATCGCTCTTTTTCTTTTTTCCTGATTTTTTAACATTTTTTCGCTTCTCTTGCTCACCATCCATTTCTTTCAAACGTGCAATCGCGACACAATCAGTACTAGCACTTTCTGTCATCAATTTCATATTCGCATTCATTAGTTCTTCGTTCAGGTCACACTTCGCACACACCCTTCTTCCATCCGCACTAAACATCCACAAATCATTTATGTAATCGAAGGAATACATATAACAGACCTCACACTTAACGAAACGACTGAAATCTACATTCAAATCATGGAATGACAATGCCGCCTCCATTTTTTTTTTTTTCTCTCTGCCGGTTACTAGGTCTAATAATAACGATTTCGTAATTTAGTTTAGACAAGAAAAAAAAAACCACACTAATAATACCGGTAGCGTACAACGTTTACAGCCACTCTTACTCAAACAATTACGCATATATACTTAATTATTCCTAGTAAAAACTTATCTGAATCAGGAGCTCTTCAAAACACGTCCGCCAAAATAAGTTTCCGTCGAGGCGGATTTGAACCACCGACCTATGGATTTCAGTACTGTTACACATCTACAGTCCACCGCTCTGCCAACTGAGCTATCGATGGAACAACAGACTAAGGACATAAATCTCTGTACTGCTTTCACACCTTACTTGAAACAGGCTGCTCTCATCTCCATTCCTAAAGACCAACTCCCTCCTCTCTTAGCAGCTCATAATACTGTATATAAAAAGTTTCCTACTTCTACATGTTATCATATCATAGGCAGGCTGGAAGATAGGTTAACGTCTGTTTGAACAAATGTAAACATACACACATTAGTTACCTTCCAGCCTACCTATAATAGGCTAACTTTGAAAGCAGTAAAGATATTGTATTTCATTAACATCTGAAATAACAATGTCACACATAGAATGGAAGTAACCTGCAATACTTTCCTGCAGCAAGTCTAAATATGCAATTTTTTTTTTAAGGGTGAGTAGTTACTCATAACAATCAACCTAACTTAAAATATAGCTGTGAGAAAATCTCCAAAATATAAGAAACTATAATACTTGGGCATCCTGTAAAGAATAATCATTTCTTTCTCTTTTCTCCTTTACATCTCTTCTCTAATGTACTGTTTTGTCAAGCTCATGCTTGTTTTGCAGAAAGCTCTACTATTTCTTTCATTACTTCCAAGATATTCTCCTCATTTTTCACCACTTAAAAAAAATCATTAACATATTTAGCAATTCTTAATCAAAGCACATCTTTCTTCTAATATGGATGGCCATTTTTAGAGTAAATTTTGTAGTTATTTTTGCTATGTCCTATGTAAACTGAACTGATTTTTCACAAGGAGCTATTATTTAATGAGGTTGGACTCAACATCATTCACTATATAAGTATATATTTTGAAAGTTTCAATCTGTTAATTAGAGAAGAAAAAGCAGAAGTTCATCATCATCACCAATTTCCTGAAATGTACCCTCAAAGGATGTTCAGGCTACTATGACAGCACTATATGATTAAGTTTACATTATTATTAATCTCCTATGATTAAGTTTACATTATTATTAATCTCCTATCAACAATTTTTCTCCACATTAGTCTATTACTTATCAGTGCCCCAATAGTGTTGTATCTAACATTTTGCTCTTCTAATCACTTCACTTTGGTCTTAACTTCCTCTGAGTCTTTTCCCTACCATCTTAGCATCAAACACCTGTTTTTTCTAATCTATCTTCTCCCATTCCGTTAAAGTTACCATACCATCTGAGATTAGCCTACTCACACATTCTTGAATGCATACAATGTCAAGTTCCTTCCAAATGTCTTCATTTTTAATATGATTATGACCCCTGATATTCAGGCTCATAGTTTTTTTCTCAGAACTCTCTCTCATATCTGTGGTCTCTAATCTTTAACCAAGTGCTGCTTTATTTCTAATCTCACCCTCAGATCTATAACTTAAATAAAACTGGTTTCAACATGGTCTTGTATGCAGCTAGTCTGGTGTTTTAGTTAATTTCACTCTTATTTCATATAAATTTATTCAACTGACTCCACATTACACCAACTTTGCTTATTCTGTTGTCCATTTCCATATTTAATCTACCATCTTTGCTAAACCTGTGCCTAAATAGTGAAATATTTTACTTGTTTCATAGATTCTCCACACTAGTCTTGAAAATGCAGCTGAAGTTTTCTATAGGGGGTAAATATTTTCATAGTTTTGGTCTTTTTTATTGCTGATTTTCATGCCAAATTTGTTATAGCTCAATTTAATTAGAGAATCAAAAATTGGTGATGCCAAACTAAGTTCTTTGCCAAGTTTAATATCACTGACTGTAATATCAGATTTAATGCCACTTTCTTCATAATGCGATCCATATAGATGAATAACATTGGATAACATTAGATGAACAACACTGGAGATGAGAAAAGCAATCTTGTCTTACCCCTGATTTTACATCAAGCCAACTTCCCTTCAATTCTAACTGCTGACTTAAAACTTAAATATACACTATGCATTTACCACATATGATTGTTGTGTTTTGAAAAGCTTTTCTCTCGGCACCTTATGCCTTTTTCATATTTACAAAACTTAAGTACAGATCCTTGTCATATTTTCTCACCTATTTGTTTTAAAGTGAAAATCTGATCTTGACAACCTCTATTTGGCCTGAACCTAACTTTTTCTTCTCCAAGTTTCTCAGGGGGTGCTTAAAGGGTCAAAGCTGTATAACTGAGAGGAGACCTCCACATAGCCTTTAAAGAAATGCGGAGAACCGACCAGGGCTTCTGACCTAATGTCCAATCCTCACCTTCTCGTGGTGCACCCTGTTGGGTATCTACTTTGATACTGAACGAACGAGGATGGGCTGGCAATTTGGGATTTAGCCGACCAAATTGTATTCTTATTGGTTAAACCAAAATAAAAAATGATGGTACAACATGACAAAATTTCATGACGGATGGGGCATCGCCCGGTTAAACAAGACCCCTGTTGTTTTCGCCAGGGAACCAGGGCGAACAGCAAAAAGTCAGCTACTGGAACAAATCTGAAAACAAACCCCAACTCAACATCACCAGAGTTAAAGATCGGTACTATCAACATAAGAAGCCTGAATGGCAAAGAAATGGAGCTAGCCGAAGAATTAGATAAGTACCAGATCGACATAATAGGGGTGACTGAAACAAAAAAGACCAAAACTGGTGAGATCTTTCTGAGCAATAAATACAAAATGTTATATTCAGGCAATGACAATCAAGGAAAAGAAGGAGTAGCCATAGTATTCAACACAAAATATGAGGCTAATCTTCTTGAATGGCAGTCAGTCTCAAGTAGAGTCATGTGGGCAAATATGAGAATGGGGAACTGGACAATGAGACTTATTTGTGCCTATAGTCCCACAGAAGGTTCTACTAAGGTAGAAGTGGAGGAATTTTTTGACGCTTTAGAAAAAGCAACTGACACAATGAAAAAGGAAAAGTTGGTCCTTGTTGGGGATCTAAATAGCAGAATAGGAAATGATTATGAGACATACAAAAATATTTTGGGAAAATTTGGAGAAAAGAGCAAAGCTAATAATAATGGCAAATATCTGTTGGATTTCTGCTCAGGACATGGACTGGTTATTACTAACACCATGTTCCAACATAAAAATGTGCACAAATTCACATGGAGAGAAGAGGCTAGGAATAAGAAAAGTCTCATTGACTATGTTATTGTTGATAGTGATGTTTTCTCCCTGGTGCAGGACACCAGAGTGTACAGAGGATTTGAAATTGGAAGTAATCACTATTTAGTCTTGAGCAGGATAAAATTGAATTTCATATTGAAAAGAATAATATGTAAGAAAGTTTTAAAGCGAATAAAAGTTGAGCAGCTCTCAGATGTGAACTGTAGACTAAAATACACAAAGATTATTGAAAAGAAAATGAAAGAGTTTGAGAACAGGAATCAAACCTTGGAGATTCAGTGGCAAACTCTGAAGAAAACATTGATTGATTCTGCCAGAGAGGCATGTGGTGAGGTTGCGTGCAAGGATAAAAAAATCAGAACTCCCTGGTGGACACAGGAAGTTAAAAAGGCAGTGAAGGAAAAGAAGAAAGCATATCAAAAGTTCCTGGCAAATAAGTCAGCTTTTACTCTTACAGAATACAGAGACAAATGCAAGAAAGCTAAACAGTGTGTAAAACTAGCTAAACAAAAGTCATGGGAGGACTTTGTCAAGAATATAGAAAATAAATATCAAGAAGGTGGGAAAATATTCTGGAGGTTGTTGAAGAAGCTTAGGAATGGAGGAAAGAGTGCTGTAAAAGGAGTTAGAGATGATAAAGGTGACATGAAAATGGGAGAAAAAGATATCCTTGAAGTATTGAGTAAATACTTTGAAAAACTGCTAAATGAAACAAGCAGTGATGACAGCACAATGATAAAAAACACTGACCAGGCATTCAGTCAGGAATACATATCCATACTTGAAGTAGAAAAAGCCATCAAAGGCTTGAAATGTGGAAAGGCAGCAGGAGTAGATGATATTCGACCAGAAATGCTGAAGTATGGTGGTATGAAAGTCTTACAGTGGCTGCACTGCATAATTCAGAAAGCCTGGACAGAGGGACGAATTCCCGATGATTGGAATAGAGCTCTCATAGTACCCATATATAAAAAGGGATAAAACTGAATGTGAGAATTATAGAGGTATTTCCCTACTGAGTGTTCATGACAAGATCTATGCAAGTATACTTGAGAAACGGTTGAGAAGAATTGTGGAAGAAAAGCTTGGTGAAGAACAAGCTGGATTCAGGCCAATTAGAGGCTGTCAGGATCACATCTTCACTTTACGACAAACAGTCGAGAAAGCATGGGAATATAACAAAGATCTGTATTTAAGTTTTGTCGATTTGGAAAAGGCATATGACAAGGTGCCAAGAGAGAAGCTATTCAATACGCTACAGGTGTATTGTGTCAATGGGACATTATATCAAGCAATACTTAGTCTTTATTTGAGTTGTAAGTCAGCAGTTAGAATTGAAGGAAGTACAGGAAGATGGTTTAATGTTAAATCTGGTGTGAGACAAGGATGTACATTATCCCCTCTGTTATTCATTATCTATATGGATCACATTATGAAGGAAAGTGGTATTAAACCTGATATCAAAATTGGAGATGTTAATGTCAGCTCTTTGCTTTATGTGGATGATGTTATACTTCTAAATAAATCCGCTACAAGTCTGCAAGATTCTCTGACTAAATTGAATAGCTGTTGTAATAGATATGGTATGAAGGTCAGCAATAAAAAGACAAAGACAATGAAAATAGGCAGAATCATTGAAAATGTCAACTGTGTTGTGAATGGAGAACCTGTGGAACAAGTAAAACATTTCAGCTACTTAGGCACGATTTTTACTGAAGATGGTAAATTAAATATGGAAATAGACAACAGAATCAGCAAAGCTTGTATGGTGGGAAGTCAATTGAATAAATTCATATGGAATAAGAGAGAAATTAGTCGGAACACTAAATTAGCTGTGTACAAGACAGTGTTCAAACCAGTTTTAACTTATGGATCTGAGAGCTGGGTCAGAAGTAAAACACTTGACCAAAGACTAGAGACCGCAGATATGAGAGTCCTGAGAAAGATTAGAGGCGTGAACAGATGGCATCAATGGCAATATCATATTAAAAATGAGGATATTAGGAAAGAACTTGACATTGTCAGCATCCAGGAATGCGTTAGCAGAGCTAATCTCAGATGGTATGATCACTTAAATAGAATGGGAGAGGAAAGATTAGCAAAACAAGTGTTCTCTGCCAGGTTGGCAGGAAAACGACCCAGAGGAAGACCAAGATATAGGTGGATTGATACGGTACAAAGTGCCTTAGACGATAGAAATATAAGATCTGATAATGTTGGAGTCTTGACAAGTAACAGACTGATTTGGAGGAAAATTGTAGATAGGAAGTTAGTAATGATGTAATTTTTTCATGTAGTACTGTCATATCCTGTACACCCCTGAGGGTACATGGCAGGAATTTGATGATGATGATGAGTTTCTCTTCTACAATTTTTCTCAGTCTCTTTTCAAGCATGCCTGCATAAATCTTACTGGAACACTTAGTAAAGAAATTCCTCTATAATTCTTATTCAGCTTTATCCTCTTAAAAAAAAAAAAAAAGTAACTATGATAGATCTACTCCAATCATCTGAAATGTGACCTTCTATAACCAGGCTCTCCAAATTATTCAGGCACTGCAAAATTTTTACACTTCCAAATCTGAGTATTTCTGGTTGAATATCATGTAATCCAGCTGCATTTTCCCATTTCAAGCTTTTGATAATTTTTTCTATTTCAAGTATTGATATGTACTCCTGTTTGAATTCCTCTCGAAAGTTTTCTATTATGCTCTCTGTCACTGCTTATTTTGTTTAACAGTCTCTGAAAATAATTACTCCTGACATATAAGATATCTTCATCTCCAGTTTCATTGTCACCTTTTTCATCTTTGATTCCTTTTAAAGTACTCTTTCATCCATTTCTAAGTGTCTTCAATAGCCTACAGAAGATTTTGCCATATTTCTGATTTTTAAATGCTATATTCTTATTATGGGTATCCCCCAATAGAATGGAAAAAAGCAATTGTGATTCCTATCTTTAAGAAAGGTAATAGAGATGACCCTAAAAACTATAGAGGTCTCAGTATACTAAATTCATGTTACAAAATATACAGCAGAATCTTAAATAACAAACTAATGAAATATTCCGAAAACTTTATTCTAGAGGTACAAAATGGATTTAGAAAAGGACGATCATGTATAGACCCAGCCTTCTGCCTAAAATTAATAATAGAGAAAAGAAGAGAATATAATTTAGAAACACATGTTGCATTTATTGACTTTGAAAAAGCATTTGTCAAAGTTAAAAGAAACATATTAAAAGAAAGACAAATACCAAATAATATCCTAAAAGCTGTCAAGTATATATGAAAATAATCAAATACAAATAAGATTAAATCATGAGCTATCATATACAAGAGAGATAAACCAAGGGGTCCGACAGGGATGTTCCTTCTCAGCAACTCTTTTTAATATCTACTTAAATGAAATAATAATAAAATGGAGTAAAAATTTACATCAAGGAATTAAACTATCACCTACAGTTAACTTAAACACTCTCCTCTTTGCAGACGACCAAATAATAATTACAAATTCTGAAGATAACTTACAGAAAGCTATTTTAAATCTAAATGAGATATCCAAAGATTATGGTATGATAATATCAACGGAAAAATCAAAAACTACGGCCTTTAAAGGACAAGATACAGCAAGAACTAAAATAGTATTAGATAACAAGATCTTAGAACAGGTGAATTCATTTAACTACCTAGGATGTATGATCACTTATGAAAATGAAAAAGATATAAACATAAAAATTGCAAAATATTTAAAAATAACAGGAGTAATTAACTCTATATTTAAACCAAACTAGTTCAAAAACAAACCAGGCTAAAAGTATACAATACATTAGCCCTACCGGTCTTAATGTATGGAAGCGAAATCTGGACAATAAAACAAAAAGACAAACAAAGATTAACAACAGCAGAAATGAAGTTTATGAGAAAAACTGCAAAGTATACCCTATTTGATCACAAAAGAAACGAAGATATTATGAAAGAATTAAACCAAGAACCAGTAATTGAAAAAATTAAAAAATATAAACATAGATGGATGGAACATGTTCAAAGAATGAAAACAGAAAGATTACCAAAACAAGCCTTAAAGTACAAGCCATTAGGAAAAAGAAAACCAGGACGTCCTCTTAAACGTTTCAACGATGACTTCTAAGGCCGGAACAGGCCATACTAAGGCCTAAATCCTTGATACATATGATGATGATATGATGATATTCTTATTGAAATCTTCCCATGACTTCCATTTAGCTTTACACACCACTTAGCTCTCTTACATTTTTCACTGTATATTTTTGGGGCATGTGCTGACTTATTTACTAGGAACTTTTGGTATGCTTTCTTCTTTTCCAGTACTGCTTCTTTTTCTTGTGTCAAAAATGGTGTTCTTATTTTTCTATCCTTGCAGATAACTTCACATATGTTCCCCCCCCCCCTAGGTGAATCAATCCATGTTTTTTCCAGAGTGTGTCACTGAGACTTCAAGATTTTTCATTTCAATATCATCAAAGAATGGCAGCATGATTATACTGTGCATATATACACTGTAATACACAATATTTTAAATATTTTTAATATGATCTTTGTACTAATTTTCAACATAATGAGAAAAAGTTTTAAATTTATGAGCACAGGGATTGGAAAGCCATTCTTTTTTCTCCTGTAACATACCAATAACAGGTTATAATTAAAAAGTGAAGAAATACAGTTTTTAATTAAAAAAAAAATTATGCTGCAAAATATTTAAAAAGTGATAAACTGAGTGACTGGTGATACCTCTGTTCACCAACCATGAATATTCATGTTTTGACCTCATGAAATTTTTATTTCTTTCTTCTTAAACTTTTACTATCAAACATACAAGTCATCCTTGACAGTGGAAAAATAAATTTACAGAGGAAAGAAGTTTTTTGCACAGACAGAACAGGCTGCTAGAATGAATAATTAAGGAACTCAAAATACATTTAAACAAAGGATTTACAACTACATAGAAGAATGAGACACTGACTATTAAGGCATGATAAAAATAACTTACTTGTGCACCCTTCATTATACGCTTGGTTTTGGTATTCAGATAAAAATCTCCCCATAAAGTTTTTCTTAAAACCTCTTCTTTAATTCCTAGCTTGCTGGCATACAATTTTGCAAAGTGATCCGTTCTAATTAAAGTAAAGTAATTCAGTTCAGTAATATATGGAGTTATATA
Organism: Typopeltis vanoorti; assembly: GCF_054136105.1. NCBI lineage: Eukaryota > Metazoa > Arthropoda > Arachnida > Uropygi > Thelyphonidae > Typopeltis > Typopeltis vanoorti. The sequence goes on along the minus strand of NC_143564.1, from coordinate 86,338,453 downwards.
TATTAAAAGTATAATAACTGCACTCAGAATAAGTATTTTAATTAAGTCCTATACTTACCCAAACCCCCAACCATCTAAAGCACTAGCAAATATGACATTTCTTTGTTCTGGTGAGAAATATACAGAAGAATCATCTGTTTCGTCAAGACCACTACTCCAGTCAAATAACTAAAAAATTACAATATTTTTATTTCATAGTAAAATTTCTAGGTCATAATTATCTCTTTAAAATTCACTTATCAAAATCAGATGAACTTTCAGATATACATTTCAAAGAAAAAAAAAATTGCCAAATAATAGCTTCGAATATGATTTACAGCTTTTGCATATTGACAATAACTTATGTGTTTATAGCTACCTCAAAACAGTAGGTATTTTATTTACATTTAACTAAGTTCAGAAACATTAACACAACGAATAGGAAAATGTTAAGAATACACTTAATTATTAGTTAAACTACTACAAATTTTACTTACGTAACTTTTATCAGCACAGAATTTTTGCACCAGTAGATTCCGCAATGAAAATGTGCAAACTACACATGCACAATATAAAGTAACATGGTCTGAATACATTAAGGTACTAATGATATAATCTTAACAAGAGAATTTAAAAAAAAATTCTGGAACTTGTGAAGAAGACCTATTTCCCATAAAAGGAATCGTTTTAGGTCCATCACTTCTATTTAAATGCAGATGATGTAGCAAGGTTTGATAACCTTCTGTACAGAAGTGTTCTATGAGTTAACTACTTATGGAGAACCTTAACCCCCCCCCCCCCCCCAATCTGGTGGAAATAGCATGTTCTGCAAGTCCCAATTGTTCTGGTTTTTTAGGATTTAATGTAGTCTAGATTTTCATCATGATACAAGGCCATCAATCTATCTGTTTGGCCAAATATATTATAACCCACACTGACAAGGAATTTTGATACACTCCAGGGTGGGCCAAAGACAAAAGTTTATCCTTTGTAGAGCCATGAAAAGTAGAAATTGTTGAAAGTGAAAAAGGGCATTAGTAGGCCCTTTCGTTTAGTGTCACATGGTGATCAGCAGTCATTTTACACAAATTATGGACTCTACAACCATGTTATAAATAATTATTTTAATTACCCGACGTTTCAATCTTCATATTAAGGTCATCATTTGGTGTGTGTGTGTGTGTGTGTGTGTGTATACATATATATACACAGAGACAAGCTAAAATACATTTCACACAGTATACTGAAGAGACAATGATTTGATCAAAGGTCATTCTACTGGCCTGACTAGTGAAAATAAAATCACAATAAATAAATGAAATAAAATATATTAACTACATCTAAGCTATATTCTATTTAAGACAACATCAGAGAACCAGTCTTTCATACAGATAGTTTTGTTATTACAGTAAAAATTATGTCCTAATTTAACATGACAGTTGTCATATTAGATTTAGGATCTGGATTACCTATGGTCCTATTTATAATTAACTCTTAGGGAGGAAGGTTAAGTGGGTAGAATATGAGCCTTCCATATTCTTGGGATTTTTAGACCATCATTATTAAGATTAGGGTGATTGATAAGAATCTCACAGGCCTCCTTAAATTTACATCCATACCATATTTTGACATGATATAAACAACAGGTGCTTTTCCAGTCAATTCTATGTAAAGATCCACAATGTGGTTGCTGACCTCCGACAGGAAATGGCACTCACATCATTTCTTTCTCAAATGTTTGAGACAATAGCTGATGATGATGATCTTTGAACAACTTGAAGAGAATCATGCTTATATGTTTAAGAACTTAGCTAGAAGCTTAATTTATCACTCCACTAATCGCCGCAACATGTCACACACAGCAGAAAAGTTTCTAAACTTGTGAAGTGGGTTTTTCTCATTTGTTTGCTAGAAATCTTAAAATTCAATGAAAAAAAAAAAAAAAACTGTATTCAAGTGCTGTTTTCAAACAGACTTATTACTGGAGATGAGATTAATCACAATTTCAAATATCAATGGGTTGATGGCAAAAAAATTTCTGTCAACATGTTGGAAGTTTTTTCACTTAGTTAGACTATAAATTATATATTTAGTTTAATCCTTTATCCACGTGTAAGCAAGCAAAGCTTGCGCCTGAAGTATCGTCAAGACCGGGGCAACTTGTGGCAAAGGTGGAAAAAACTTCACATCACTTGTCTTAGTATTCCATAATGCAAAGCACATCTTCTTGCGGACATGTATAATGCTATGCATTATGGGAAGGGTCACTACCCAGACCAGTTATCTTTCTTTGCCACGAGTTGCAAAGAAGGATAACTGGGAGATTGCACTTAAAGAAATGTCAAATTTTGTCTGCAATAATCTTTGTAATTGTAATAACTAAACCATGGGCCTATGTTAAAATAATGTGGCACATGAAATCATTACGTAATGCTGTTATCCCATCTCCACATATGGCAATTTCAAAAGATGTGTGAAGTATGCTCATCATGTTTGGATGTCAATACATGACCATATGTGGAAGTCAGGGCCTTTGTAAGGTGAAATGTCGAGAAGGACTTTGTTTTAGGTTCCTCAATCTTCTCTTACCTAGGTCCACTGCCACGAATCAAAAGAAAAGGGTTGTATGTCTGAGGGTTCTCAATCGTCTCCTACCTGGGCTTTCTGCCATGAGAAGTATTGTGTTGATAGTCAGGATGTCTCGCTAGGAAAGAGCTGCACATTGCTGTCATGTTAAGGGCTCTAAAGGGAATAGAATAATCAACAACTCGGACAAAGAAGAAATTTGGCTGGAGGTCAAGAATGAGCCAGCGCTAAGTAACGTTCATAAATATTAGCAATAACACTTAGTAAGGAAATTCCTCTACAATACTCACATTCAGTTTTCCCTTTTTATAGATGAGTACAATCAGAGCTCTACTTATATGGAATTCTATCCTCTGACCAGGCTTTCTTAATTATATAGTATAGCTACTGTAACACTTTTATATCTCCATATTTAAGTATTTCTGATTGAATATCATTCATTCATTCTAGATGAATGATATTCATTTTATTTCAGGTTTTCTATGTCTTTTTCACCTTAAATATTGATATGTATTCCTAATTTTAGTCCTCTGGAATGTTTTCTGTTACAGCGTTCTCACTGTTTCTTACTCCACACATCTAGAATATTTTTATCTTCAGTTTTCATGTCACCTTTATCTGGTTCCTTTTACAGCATTTTTTCCCTCCATTTTTAAGCTTTGTCAATTTGCTATCTTTGTGATATTTATTTCCTATGTTCTTACCAAAATTTTCCTTTTTTTTTTTTTTTTTTTTTTTTTTTTTAATAGCTAGTGTGTTACACAGTTCTCCATCTGATTGCCTCTTTAATTTCGGAATCCACCATGGAGTTCTGATTTTTCTATTCCTGTAGACCTCATCACATGCCTCTTTGGATGAATTATTCAATGTTTTCTTCAGGGTCTGTCAGTGAACTCCTAAAATTCGTTTTCAAACTCTTTCATTTTTCCCCCCTTGAATAATATATGTATTTGAGTCTACAGTTCACCTCTGAAAGCTACTCAATTTTGGTTATTTTTAAAACTTTCCTGCATAATTTTGTTTTGAATATAATGTTCCTGCCATAAACTAAATGGTGATCCCTTCCCATTTCAAATCATTGGTAGACTCATATCCTGCATGAAGATATCACTATCAATAATAACATACTCAATGAGACTTCTAATTTCTTGCATCTTCTCTTTCTCCATACGAATTTGTGCACATATTTATGTTGGAACATGGTGTTAGTCTTGAAAAGAAATCCAACAACCATTATTAGCAATTATGACTTTGGTCTTTTCTCTAAATTGAAAACATTTCTATTTGTCTGGTAATCATTTCCTATTCTGCTGTTCAGATCTCCAGCAAGGATCATTTTCACCCTCCCTCCCTCCACCCTTTATGTCAACTGCATACTCAAATGTGCCAAAAATTCCTATGCTTCTTCCTATAGAACCTTCTCTGGGATCATGCACAAATCTCATTGTCCAATTCCCATTCTGATATTCACCCACATCACCATGCTTGATACTGCCTGCCATTCAAGATCATTCTTGTGTTTAATGTTAAATACAATAGCTACTCATTGGAAGTTTTTTCCCACTTGGTTAGATTATAATAAATTTTCCTTTATCCAAGTGTAAGCAAACAAAGTTTGTACCTGAAGTATCTTCAGGACTGAGGCAACTCGTAAAGGTGGACCAAGCTCTCATCACTCCTTGTCTTAGTATCTCCCATAATGCAAAGCACATCTCCTTGTGGATGCATATAATGCTATGTATTAAGGTCTGGGTAGTGGCCCTTTCCTTAATGCATAGCATTATACATGTCTGCAAGGAGATGTGCTTTGCATTATGGGAGATACTAAGACAAGGAGTGATGAGAGCTTGGTCGATGGTTTTACCACGAGTTGCCTCAGTCCTGAAGATACTTCAGGTACAAACTTTGTTTGCTTATACTTGGATAAAGGATTAAACTAAAAATTTATTATAGTCTAACCAAGTGGGAAAAAATTTCCAACATCTTTCTCTAAATCCAGAGTAATTTAATAATAAGGTGAGACACCTTTTGGCAACTCGTATCGGTAAATATGTCTTCTCCATTGTTTCCACCTTGGTATCAGCACCTCTGGGTCTGACTCCCACTGACAAGACCTTAATAAAGGTTGGAACTGGTCTGGGTAGTGGCCCTTCCCTTAATGCATAGCATTATACATGTCTGCAAGGAGTGCTTTGCATTATGGGTGATACTAAGACAAGGAATGATGAGAGCTTGGTCCACCTTTACAAGTTGCCTCAGTCCTGAAGATACTTCAGGTGCAAACTTTGTTTGCTTACACCTGGATAAAGGATTGAACTAAAAATTTACTATAGCTACTCCTCCTTTCTGCTGACTGCTAGTATCTGAATATAACATCCTGTATTTGCTGTTTAAAAGAATTTCACCTGTTTTTCTCTTCTTTGTTTCAGTAACACCTATTATGTCAATCTGGTACTTATCAAATTCTTCTGCTAGTTCTAATTCGTTTCCATGAATACTTCTTATTTTGATGATGCCAATCTTGAGTTCTGCTGATGTTAATTTAGGGTTTGTTCCAGTAGCTGACTTTACACTGTTCACCTTGGTTCTCTGATGAAAACAGAAGGGTCTTGTTTAACTGAGCAGTGCCCCAGCCAGCATGAAATTTTATCATGTTGCACTATAATTTTACTCTAGTTGAAGCTAATAGGAATATAATTTGGTTGGCTAAATCCTAAATTGCTAGGTTGTCTTTGTTCATTCAGTATCCAGATAGATATCTACTAACAGGGTACACTAAAAGAAGGTAAGGATTAGACAAAGTCAGAGTTGGTTATTTGCTTTCCTTAAAAGGCTAAACATAATAAAACTGTTTCAGATGAGACATGGTTTACTCAGGAGTTTATGAAAACAAGTGCACTTACAGCTTATTTGTGCTAGGTGAAAAAGGATACACAATACCCTTCCAAAAAGATAAACACAATTGCCATCAGATTTATTAATTATGATAAATCAAGCATTTACAACTGAAAGTTCTATAGAATTTCCACTGGAAACATTCCATAAAACTGACCTTATAAATTAAGATGTAATTAAGATGCATAACAGCAAATAACAGAGTATCGTGGCTGCCTAACAAAAACAAGCAGCCATGACGAAATCTGGATGAGAAAAGTCAGTGAAAAATCTTTTCTACACCTGAAGAAGTCTTATATAATTAAGATGATCAACAGTATGTTTTCCTGTCTCCTTAGTTCCTTCCTTCCTTGATACTAGTAGAGAATTTAGAATGGTACATCTGGACATCATTGCTGACCAAGGATTCCCAATTCATGTGACTGATGATACATGCCCAGACAGGGGGGGGGGGGAATTATAAGTATCTGTAAACATCAGAATAAAAGTAGGCATAATTGATGCTTGCTGGTATCTGAAGCAAAAGTCAGTTCAACACAGTTGCAATTGTTTTGTAACTACATTTTCACTTTTGAAGTGAAATTTTGAAGAATTAACTTGTAGTTTTACTTTTCCAGGGTCAAGTTAACTTCATATCAGGTTGTAAAAAACTGTTGGATGAGTGGAGGGATTTACTGTATTGCAGGAAAGTCTCAAACGTCTGTTTTTCTTGGTACCTCTCAGGTTTGTAAATGGGACAATGGGCATGTACTATGCAGTATGAATGATTTACCTGATATTTTCTTATTCCATCTTTAGCAACATTATATATATAGGTTGTCACCATATTAATCTTTTACTACTTGCTTATTTATTAGTTTTCTTTTTTACACTTGGAGAAGTCTTATGTAATTAAGATGCAATGTGTACATCAATAAAGTGCAATTCTGATATATTTATCCATATGTATATATGGATAAATATATCAAATATATCTAATGCTTCTGTATATAGCCAGCCTACATCCAGAAGCAATACAGAACTGGATAAAATGTTACAGAAAATTGCAAAGGGTGTCAACAGGTTAGTATTTCTACAGTGAAGTAAAATTTATAGATTTATTCCTAAATTCGTTAATTTTAAAGAGAAGTTTTATATGCCCAGAACTTCTAGACAAAGCAAAAATAGCACTACTTAACAAATGCAGTGGCAATAGAAAATGATGCCTTGATATACTAAAAGACGGAAAACAATATCTGGTTAATGAACTTGAAAGCAAATTGGATGCAACTTTATGGCTAAATGCTACTTTCATTCTCAGATAAATAGATAGAATTTATGCATGGAACAAAATCAGACTGATTATAAAGTTTAATAGCTGAATAAAAATGTTAAAACCTCATAATCAGCTTTAAACAGAAAAAAAAAAAAAGTTGTCAATGAGTCAAAATATGTTTTGTCTACAGCAGAGTAAGTTCTTAGCAAAGCCCTCAACTTTGCAGTCTGTCCAAGAATAAGTCTCAAAATAACTACTATTAATGAAAACTGATGCTATAAGAGGACTCATTAGCTTTGTTTGAATCATCACTTGCAGTAAATTATGCAAAATCTCTGAAGGACAATCTTACACCTCTGAAATGGGCAGTTGTAAAAAAGTTTAAAAATCAATATGAAAATACTAATCTACCAGCAGATAAAGATAATGCTATTGTCATTTTCAACACAGAAGCGTATGAAAAGAAAATCAGACTACTCCTTAACACGAACTCATAGACTGGACCACGATCCTACTAGAGAGCTTTAAAATCCCACCAAAAATCTTCCGAAAACAACCTAAGTTTAAGAACCAGCTCTTAGATCAACCCAACATCACAACCTCAAGTTCACAAGGAAAGCATACCTTTCTTTGTAATAGTTGAAGGCAGAAAGATTCTCTTACAAATCTTCTTGTTAAACATCTGGCCAAACTACTAAAAGGTCAGGCAGGACAATCAATGTCTTTCATTAAAAATTCTGAACAGTCTGTTGTCTCTACCACCAGCAACAACATTCTTGACAAAAAAAAAAAAAAAAAAAAAAAAGACATTTTAGCTAGATTCAATACAGTCAATCTGTTTACCAACATCCCAAATGAGGAGTCTCTAATGACAGACTCTTCACAATGATTCCAAATAGAAACAAAACTCAGGATTAGTCATGGGCAATTCTCTTTTACAGGTTTCAATGAATTTTTACATGGAAACATTAAAAAAAAAAAAGTCCTGGAGGAATACCATCTCAAACCTAAATTATGGAAAGGCATGTTGATGACATTCTCTCTAATCTGGAGCAAATGACAACCTTCACTTTTGAATTTCCTTGACCACATCAACAACTAACATCCTAAGATAAATTTTACCTATGAGTTAGAATCCAATGCTCCACTTCTATTTTTAGATCTAAGACTAACTAAGGAATCAGGTAAATTAAAAGTTTCTATCTTTTGAAAATCAACATATACTCACAGATATTGGCATGCATCTTCCATCATTACAGACCTCAAAATATCACTGCAAAACAATTACCTATATTCAACTCAGCTGACACTGTATTATAAAATGTGAGCAAGTTACTGAGGCATGACCTATCTTTCACAAAACCATGCTGCCCCCTATACAGTATTCCATTTACCCATCCCTGCATTTTGCTCTTCACCAACTTCTTTCTCTAGTACTTTCACAACAACTCCTGATATGCTGATCAGTCAGTAATTTGCAATATCAGTCTTGGAGCCTCCCTTTATGCAATGGAACTATTTCCCCCTTTTTCCATCCCCTCAAGACTAACCCAGAGCTGAGACTTAGATTAAACAATATGGTCAAATGCACTGATGATTCCCTCACGGCTTCACGTAAAACTCGAGGTGGTATACCAACCAATCTCACAGTTGTATTCACATTAAGGCTCTGTAATATTTATGCACCACCATTTCATGTACCTCAGTTTCCGTATAAGCATTTGTCTCTCTCATTCCTGCAATATCACCACCTGGATGATATACTCTTGCAAAGTGTTCACTTCGTAATTCTACTATTTTGACTGATTCAATTACCTCCCATCCAATGGCATTCATTAAAATCATTCTGCCGTATACATTATTTCTTTTACTTGCAACATATCGAAAGAAATATTTGGGATTCTCTTTAACCTGCATTGTTAACTTCCTTTCATAATCTGCTTTTGCCTTTCTTACGATATTAGTTACCCTTCTGGCTTGTGCCTTGTACTGCTCACATGTCACCTTTCAACTCAAATTCCCTCCACAATTGTTTCTTTTTTTGCATGATGATATTTATCCATTTACTTGATTTACCCTGCTGATTCTAGGTATACAGTCTGCCATTACCTCCTTGAAACACTCTTTTACCACTTCCCATGCACTATCAACATCCAGTCTTTGCAGTTTTACATGCCATGACACTGATCCAAGTAACTTCCTAAGCTTGTCACATATATCCCATCTTAACTGAAAATTCTACACATTAACATATATCCCATCTTAACTGAAAATTCTACACATTAAGCCACCACCCAGGTTAAGACCATATGATCACTCTCACCAATCAGTGGGTATGTGGTCATATTTGTTATAGGCAAATTCTCAGATGCAATTGCTAGATCCAGCACTCTCAAACTCCTAGTATATTTCATCACATGCTGTCTCAGATAATTATCCCATGGTAATGGCATAAATTTCATTTCCTTCCTCCCATGTGTCCTCTCCTCCTTCTTTAAATCTATGTTCCCATAGTTGAAATCATCCAAAATTCTGCAGTTGAACTTCTACTCTCTTTGGTTACAGTACATTGGCTATCATCAATAAGACTCCCCCCCATTCTTTTCTCTCTATCCTCCCTGAACATACTATTTCCTTCACATTCTATCTCACTAACTATATTATCTTCTGTTACCCATGTGCCACTAATGCCAATAACCTCTGGCCAAGATGAGCCAACCAATGCCAAAAACTCCTCCTGCTTGTTCCGAATGTTCCTAGCATTAGTGTACATAAAGTGGAAAATCCCCTTAGGTATATTATACACATTCTTATACTCAGCTGCCTCACTGATGTCTGTATATCCACTCAACAGCCCCCCCCCCCCAAAAGATCTAATTTCCTTGATTCTGCATATCCACTTTCACTTCATTCAACAACACATTTTCCAGTCTCTGAACACCAAATCCATTCATATGCAAACACTCTTCTCAGCTCTACTCTATCATACCGCAGCAACAGACTCTCTATCTTAACTCTCTCACTATTTTCTTTTGCTACATCCAGTAATTTTTTCATATCCTCTCTCATGCCATACTTTTCTCCTTTTAAATCATTCATTCCAGCCACTACAATCATTTCTTTTGCCCTACTCTTTTGTGCTCTAATAGCCTCACTGACATCATTAATTTTCACACCTGGAAAGCACAATTTTGTCAATCTCTTGTTGATCACACCTTTCATGATTGAATCACCATACAACACTTGCTCCTTGATTTTTCTATCTCTCTCTCTCTTTTGGTCAAGCCCTCATTTCCCTTATCTCGCACTTTTTCCCCGTTATCAGCTGACTCACTTACCAGACATTTCTACATTCGCTCCAGCTCTAACTTTGCCCGGTATATCACTCTGTGCAACCGAGCTATTTCCCTCATTGCAGCCAACTCTTCATTCTTTACATAAGTCATACTATTCTTTTGTTCAACACATTTACTCTCTCCCTCTCAAATGTGTCACATTTAATCTCAATCCTATTTGGCATTACATCACACTTTCAATTATTCTGAGTTCCATCCACTACTTCAATCTCATGACCTGAGACACACTTTTGATCCTTGCTCTCATAGCCTTTTCAGCACATTTTCCCACCACTATCGCTTTCAAACCACTACTGCTTTGCATGGTAAGTGCAAAGCCTTTTGCACTTATCATGCAAAAGACTAAATTAACAATATTTAAAAGAAAACTTTTAACTTAAACTAATTAACTCCACAATATAGTCTAACACAATTTTTTAACTGATAACGCTATATTTTTAAAGCTAAACAACTTAGCTTTGGAGCTAAATTGTTTTATATGCCACCTGGCATCAAATATACATGAGTATGTGTGTGTGTGTGTGTGTGTATTCAACTGGGAAATGAGGATCATTTGTTTTTATTTTTGCGTTTTCATATGGTTAGGTGAAGTATTATTACAGATATTTTTAATCTTTCTTCATTCTGCAATTTGACCATAGCACCAAATATTTAGCAAAGTATACTAAATTAAATTTTATAAACAAATGTTTTGAACAAAAAAAAAAAAAAAAAAAAAAATATATATATATATATGTGCATGCACGCACACACACACACGACTAACATTTTTTTTTATCAACTTTTAATTAGAATATTTTTTACCCCCAAAACATTTGTTTATAAAGTTTAATTTAGTATGCTTCAGCAAAGGTTTTCGGTGCTTTGGCCAAATTTCAAACTGAATATTCAGTATTTGGTGCTTTAGCAAAGTCATGGTTCAGCACATTCCTAGTTAAAGTATTGGAGAAATTGGTAAAAGATTAGGGGTAACATGGTTTTATGAAGGAAAATGCTTGCATCAGTAATATGCTTACTTTTTATAATAAAGTGACAATGGAGTTGGATAAGGCTACTCAGTGATACTGCTGAACAGATATCAAAGAGTGGCTTATGGAGGAGTTGAGTCCCTGAGAAAGCAGGTGACTAGTACCACTAATACTAAGTTCTGTGTACCACAGGGCTCAGTACTTGGTTCTCTGTTGTTTAATTCATACATCAATGATATAGGAAATGATTTGAGAGAAAATATTCAGTTGTTGCTGATGATGCAAAACTGGGAAAAAGAGATCATAATCCATGCACTATATTAATGGAAGTGAATTGCAGGAAACTAATGAGTTGGATTTGGGGGGAGGGCGATTGTGAACAGGTAGTTGGAGTTTGCGAGTCCCTTGTTTTTCTTGTTTAAAAATCTTGTAGAACTAGAAAATACCACAGTGGAATATATACATGCTACTATAATTGCTACTTTAAATTCATATGGATTTTATGATAACTATATCAAAATTCATTTCTTTGCATTTTGTTCTGATGGAGCTAGTGTAATGTTAGGAAACAAATCAGGTGTTGCAATGAAACTTCTACAAAAATTTACCAGCGTTGTGATTTGGCATTGTGCTCATCGTTTACACATAGCATTAGACGATTCAATAAAAAACATTAAAGAAATAAATCATTTTGAAATATTTATAGATAAATTATATGCTTTTTATCATCAATCACCAAAAAATCAACAAAAATTAAATACGATTGCAAAAGACCTTGGTATCAAAATTTTAAAGATCGACCGTGTGTTTGGACAAGGATGGGCAGCTTGCAGTTTATGAATGGCTCTTGCTTTGTGGAGAAATTACCCAGCTTTATGCAAGCATTTTGCATCAAACGATAAATATAAGGGCTTTTTAAACCAACTTCTCAATTTGGAAGTTTATTTTTCACCTGGTTAGACTATAATAAATTTAGCTAAATCCTTTATCCAAGTGTGAGCAAACAAAGTTTGCACCTGAAAGTATTATCTTCAGGACTAGGGTAAGGTGGTACAACACTGGGAAACTCACAGCAAAGGTGGAGCAAGATAACATCACTCCTATCTCAGTATCTCCCATAATGCAAAACACATCTCCTTGCGGATATGTATAATGTTATGCATTAAAGGAAGGGCCACTACACAGACTAGTTTTGAACTTTATTGAGGTATCTTCAGTGGGAGCCAGGCCCAGAAGTAGAGATACCAGGCAGAAGCAATGGCGAGGTCATCTTTACCTATAGGAGTTGCCAAAAGGTGTGCCACCTTTTTATTAAATTACTCTGGATTTAGAGAAAGATGTTGAAAGTTTATTTTTCACTTGGTTAGACTGTAATAAATTTAGTTTAATCATTTATCCAAGTGTGAGCAAAGTTTGCGCTTGAAAATATCTTCAGGAATGGGATAAGGTAGTACAACACCGGGCAACTCGTAGCAAAAGTGGACCAAGCTAACATCACTCGTATCTCAGTATCTCCCATAATGCAAAACACATCTTCTTGCAGATATGTATAATGTTATGCATTAAGGGAAGGGCCACTACCCAGACTAGTTTTGACCTTTATTGAGTTCTCTTCAGTGGCCCGGTGTTGTACTACCTTACCCGAGATAACTTATAAAATTTTAATGAATACCTGATGAATAATAATTCATCAGGTATTCATTAAAGGAAGAGAATAGTAATAAACATTGAAGTATCTAAAAAACTGGGAATTACAGGTAAAAATTGCAACACATAATTGAAATAAAAAACATTGTATTTTTTAAGTTGTTCTAACTGGTGCACTATTGTTTATTGCATGTGTGCGTGCAGGCTCTCATGGACGCCAATATTGAATAACTGCAGTATGGCTATCTGGGATGTTATAACTTAAATTACTGTTTAAGTGTTCAGGATTCAGGATGATTTCCCTGGATTCTACAATTTTTCTTTCGAAAACTCATCACCACAGCGAAAAATATTTTCTGAGTGACTTTGGAGATCATCATTAGTATTGTTTGAAAAAAGAGCATGACTGGACAACGCAGTTGCACGTGATCTTTTATAGGAGATGTCTCTCTTATGCTCCTCCTCTATACGTTGTTCAATAGATTTGTTGGTTAACCAACAAAATTTCTGTAGCGTAGAGTAATCCCTGATATTTAAAACATCAAGGGGGAAATCCTCAAAATTCAAGTTTAAGTACATATGTACCATACTAGAAAATGATAATTATAATGGAAATACTCTTTTTAACAGAACTGAATTCAAACAGAAATTTTAAAAATAAGCACCACTTGAACAGTGTTAAATCAAAATATACAGTGTAAAAATAGAACTGCTTTTGTTTTCTAAACTGTGCTATTTTGAAATCATGTAAAAAGAGAATTAACTGTGTGTGTGTGTGTGTGTATATATATATATATATAGAGAGAGAGAGAGAGAGAATAATTTGAAAAGAAAAATAGTGCATTTTTATTACTTGTCACATATTCAAAGAGAAAACTTTCAACATTTCTGCTTCAAAAAATACAACAAATACAAATTAATGAATGACTCCCTTTCATATCTTTTGTGATATTTTATATTAAAAAGTATTACCTTTTCAGCAGAATGATCACTTCCTGATTCTCTCTTGCTCACCTGAAAGGAAAATTTCAAAACACAATTAATACAAAAATCCAAATGAAGTACTTACAACAAATTTAATACTTAAACTCGCATTTATGAAATGATGGCAGAAGTTTACAATGAAGAACATCATTGCCTTCTCACCTCTTGTGCTTCACATATCATGACAATTTCCAATATATGCATTATGATCAGGTGAAAATAAACTTCTATTCTCATGAATCTTTCCAATATACTTGTTTAATGTCTAATTACTTTTAACAAAACAGCACCCTCTTAATGCGCAATCCTTCTAACATAACGAAAACACCACATTAATGTTAACATTAGCATGATGTTTTCATGTTAATGATTTAACACTACAAGAACAAATATATTTAAATTAATTTCTTATATTTCACTGTATTTCAAGAGTATCCTCAGAACACAAAAAGCAATCGTCCCAGAATACAAGGTGCTAACAATGATGTAATTCAACTTATAAAAGAAATATCATAGCATCCAACCAGGAATATATTTAAAGCAATCTACAGCCTGAAGATTTTTTTTTTTTTTTTTGCAATAATCCCTAGTGCAAAAAATAGGTCATCAATCAATCTAATTGCTCTCTTCTGTATAGCCAATTATTTTAAGGGAGCTCTTAGGGGCACCACCCTAGATGTGAGAACAGTATTAAATGAGATGGATTTGTATAGGGCTAACAACTGTTAAGAGTAAAGTAACATCTTGAGCAAAAAAAAAATCCCACTTTTTTTTTGGATGCAGAGGAAACAACAGTTAAAGAGCTTATGACTGGAGAGGTTTGATGATGGAGTAATCCCAAGAGAGATCTTTTCTTGGGATTACTAGATGATTTGGGTATTTTCCAGAATAAGACTGGAAGAAAACACTTCTTTTTTTGTGAGAGATAAGGCAAGCCTGTGTTTTGCTAGCAATGAAACTGACAGTGTTATTCAAACTTCATTGAAGAATGGTTTGGAGATAACAATTTAGGGTAGTAGAATTTTTGTTCTGGAGGTTATGGTGATTTGTGTAGTACAAGGTTTATTAAATGAGGAGTGGGGGATGCTATCATTAGCAAAGATGTGTATTGTATTGAACTGACAGTCATTGGAGAAGGTCAGTTATGTAATGAAGTAAGAGGACAGATGAGAGAACAGAGCCATGTGGAACCCCAGCATTAATTGCATCATTAGAAGATAAGGAACCCTCAACCATTTAATTTGAAGTTCAATTAAAAGTTGTGATGTTTGTGTCAGTAACAACATATTGTGTCTGAAAGATTCTTTATCTCCATAAAGTGCAAAACTATTCTGATTCAGAATTTGATTATTAAACTAAATTCTGAATTTTAATGGTATAATATGAACATATTGTGTTCGTTTCTTGGATTTTAGGTATTTATATTTATGCTAAATAACATTTCAAAATTTAAAGATTAATTCTACGTTTTCATTTTTACGATGTCATACTCTTAGTTCTTTCTCATATCTCCAATTATTATTTACGTTTGTAGTTTTTCAAGTCGTTTTGTATTCTTTGTCTGGTTCCCACCAATCCTTTGGGTTCTTGAATCAATGTATGATTGCATGACATTTTGTTTGTTATTTCATGCGATGTTCTTTGTTCTACTTCTAGCCATTTCCTTTGTTTATGTATGGTTCCTGCCAGTTTTATTTTTTTTATTAATGATAATGGGAATGACTTGGGTAGGAATATCCAGATATTTGGTGATGATGCTAAACTGAGAAGAGGAATAATTAACAAACATTATGTAGAGAGAATACTAGAAGGATAATGGCTGTTAGTTCAGCATATCAAAGTGCAAAGTTATGCTCTCTGAGATGAAAAAAAGTACAAGCAGTGTATTACATAGAAGCAACTGCACTGCAAGGAACTGATGAGGCTAAGGATTTAGGAGTAATACTGGATAGAGAGTTGAAGTTCAGAGGATATATATATATATATATATATATATATATATATATATATATATTGCAAAGATGGAGAAATAGCTAAAGGATCACTCAGATGTTAAGAAACATGCTGACAAGCAGGAAATAAAGAGGTTATTGTTTCTCTTTATAAAGGCTTGATATGATTCTGGAAAATTGTGGTTAGCAAGGGCATAATTAGTAGATTTTTTTCTATGTGAAGAATAGTAAATGAGTGAAATGTGTTTCTAGAAGTGGTTGTGATTGTCTTTTCCAAGAGAAGTATTTAAGGAGAAGTATCTGAATGACAGTTAGCATAGTTGCCTTCCATAATGAATCTTCAGACTACATGGAGATGCCAATGTAATAATAATAAATAATATGATTAGAAATATAAGAGGGAGTAGGGGATAAAAACAGAAGTGCATATTGCGAGTGTGCTGGACTGTTCCTTAACCCGCTACTCTGTTCTCACTGTTATGACAGCAGAACAATGGGATAAGAAATACTGTACTATGATGTGTTAGATTGTTCCTAATCTCACCATTCTCCATCTATTATTCCATTTCTCAGTTTACTGTGACTTTCTCAGCACAACGCGGAAAGAAGGATAGTAGCCAAAATTGGGAACCAAATATTTAACATTCTTGTTAGCATTCTGGTGATGATTCTCAATTCAATACCTGCCAAGAAGTCTGAAGTTGTGTATTTTTACAATGCATTGCTACCAGGTATTCTGTTTATGAATACCAAGGGACGACATAACTGTTTGTAGGGAGTTTAACATCTAGGAAATGATGTGCAGCATTATACCTGAATAAGTTGGAGATAATGTGTGAACAAGTCCATTTCTAAGAAGTTGTTTTCTAGTTATTAACTACTTTGTTGCTCTATTATTTGGATGGAACCTGTAAGCTACTGTTTTACACCTAATTAATGGAAACACAGTCAATCCATGATTTATGACAGGGTTCTGTACCAGTCCAGTCATTAGAAGAAAATGTCATAAGTCGGAAATCATATATTAACCATATGTTGACAATTAACATGCCTGAATGCTAAAATGTGTAGGCTGTTTGTTATATTTTTAGTGTATTTATAATGAATTAATACAACATACAAATTATAATAAAATTACTGCATATAGTGCTGAAATAAATAATGAAATGTGAATTTACAGTGTGCCTGTGCACTTATGAATAACATAATCAAGTGGAAACACATGGAGCAAGAATTAATTCTTCAAAGCAGTTGCCTTAGTAATCAAATTATTCATTGGAGGAGGTAAGGGAGGCTAGAGTCATCAATAACAAATTCCAGGGAACTGCAACACAGTATTCTGAGGAGGTTCACCAGATGCACAACTTGTGGAAGATTTAGCTCATTGAGGAAGGGGGGGAGGTGAGGTGAGAGCAGGAATGAACCTCTTTAAAAGTTTGTACATTACATCCAACTTAGTTTGCACAGTTTGCATTTTCTTTTCTGCATATATTTTTCTATATAGCAAGCTTGATGCAGCTTATGCATCAAGCTGTCTACTTTCCTAAATATCTTAATGTTGAGATTCATTTCATAAAATAATTCAAGTGCACTTCAATTGTTTGAGGAAATGAATGGCTCTGCAAATTTTTTCACTGTACAATTTTTTTTTTTGGTACTTGGTTTCTTCTTCTATAACTCACTGTGCTTCTAACATTATAAGGTTTTCATGGTGAAATCTATGGAAGAAAAGCTCTCCTATAAGGTTTTGAAGGGAGAGCTTTTCTTCCACAAATTCCGCCAAATTGTCAACCTCTAACTCTTAAGCTAGCAGCACTATCTTGTCACCCACCCTCTTGTAAGGCTTTGCCTTTGTTCGAATCCTGTGAATATATTGAATATACATTTCCATCTACTTCTAAATACCATTCATATATAACTCTGCTGTCTTCTCCCTCCATGCCACATTCACATTCTTTGTATAATATATATTACATACCTTCTAAAAGTTTTCTGAGGGTTTTTCTCACCCCCATATAAGCAAAAGCCTGAGCAAGAGAATTTCTTAAATAGCATGTCTTGATGACAGCAATAACTGGTGGATGGGCTACAGGAGTGGAGTGGTATTTAGTGAATGTTTTAATGAAATGGGCATTGCAAGTATGAGGGATTATAAGTTGAAGCCTAACTGTATATGAAAATATCTTCAATGTCATTATTTCTTCATTGATTAGACAGTCTTTATCTGTGTAGTGATGGCTATGTCATCTCTACTACAGTCAAGAATTAACATTAAGCAGGAATTACTGTTTGCACATGTCTGGACAATATGCATGAAGAGAAAAGCATAAAACAATTATGTACATATAATGCAAAAGAATGGATCAAATTAACTTACATTTTGTGACCTTTCCATAATGTCAGTTGTAAAGAGTTCTCCCATTACAGCATTTATCTAAAATAAAAAAAACTTAGGTAACAAAATGAAAAATATATTAAAATAACATGACACCATAATCCTAAGGATATATTTACAATCTCTTAAACACAAATACCTGTTCTAAAACTTGTTTAAGATGCACATGAGCATCAAAGGGAGTTAACTTCCTCTCAAGAATGAGACGATCTATTTTATTCAATACTAGTACAGGCTGAATGTTTTCCATCCATGCTTGCCGAAGAGCTACTTTTGTCTATTAAACAAAAATGTAAGGGCTGTAAATGTAGATAAAATGCACAGCAAATACATAGCATACAATACTAATAAAATATAGAAGAAAATTATAATGAAAACCATGTTTAATAGCATATTAAACACATGTATTTCTATAAATTTTACTGTGAACAGCTTGATTAATATAGTAAGGAAAAAATTATCCATCTATGGAGCAGTTTCAGATTTAAAAGTTTCAAGTAAAAATATTATGTACAGACCCATCAAAAAACGAACTCTAAGGTTTCAGACTTGAATAAACCCTTAAATATAAAAACAACACGATTTCTATTACAAGGAAATGTGTAAAAATTTAAAATTCAACATAATCCCTTAAAAGCTCTTGATGTGAGCTCTACTGGTATATCTGAACAAACATTCAAGCAGTACTCTATCTATTTAGTGTGATTTATTACAGGTGAAGACAAACTCCCCCCCCCCCACACACACACTTAGATGTCTAAGTAATTTTTCAGCATATATCTGTGTGTGTGTGTATATATATATATATATCTATTGGATTCATTCACATGCCATCCTCTAATGCTTTTATGTTAATCACAAAGAAGGGGAAGGTATTTTTTGAATGATTTTCAAATAAACAATCTTTGGATAATGCATTTATTTCATAATTTGTTGGCTGCTGATTTAATAAATTGATAACCCATATGCCTACCTTTCTGTATAAGGACCACATTATGCGAGGAGTAAAAAATTATATTTATTGCAAATTCTACTAGCTTTTAGTTGATAGACTCACTTCATCAGGAGATTATATTTTGCACAAGAAGTATTCTCTCATTTCACTAGAAATGAGAGAATACAATGGATTAAAAAATTATTTAAATAAAACAATGCATAAGTGAAGAAAAGGAGAACTAGCCGATACTGTCACATTCTTTAATAAAGTGCACACCATATTCCAGGTCTGCAGATGTCCGATTTTTGATGAATGAAGACCAAACTTGGTACAGCATTAAGTCCTGGTTTTTATTGCACAGTAGGAGTGTGAAGCATCTAAGAGGCCTTCCTGAATTTTTTTTTTTTTTTAAGAAAACAGTTACATTCAGTATAAGGCATTTCTGTTTTCTGACAGAGTACTGGGTTGTTGACATTGGTTGTGTGAAAGGCCAATCCACACTGGTGTTGCTGTTTCTTTCAACATCTATGACATATGGATCTCTCTGGAATCCTCCTTGTCAGCACAGCAAATGCCACTAGAGTAGTGAATTGTTAGATCCCTCCCAGTTTAGATGTGGAGAGAAGTTCAAAGAAGCAATTATGTTGGTGACATTACAAATACAGTGAAGATTATTGCACCTTTGAATTCTTAAATGTCAGCTGACATTTTAGGTGAGGTTTCTAAAACTCTGATTATATTGAGTCCATACCCATTAAGGGATACGGTAGTATGCTTGAGGTAACAAAGTTCTTTGTTTTGTTTATCAAAAGTGCTAGAGATATTCTGTCTCTCAGTATATTTTAATCATACCTATCTTCTGTAAGGAGTGAGAGATGAGAAGAAGCATGCAAGAATCTACAAGTAGTGACAGGATTTCTGTACAATGAGAAATTAGTTTTTTTTTTTTTTTAGATACTTTTAGGAGAATATCCACGTCCACAAAAGATAACCCTCTGGAGTTCTGAAGTTCAAACAAGAATTTTGTAATGGGATGTAGGCCATTAAAATATTTTTTGAAATGTTCCAAATCCTCATATATTCTTATTCAAATGATAAAAATGTCACTGACACAGCCAGGCTAATTTTTTTAAAAGGTTTTCTTCCACAAATAAGTTTGCTAAAGCTGGTGATAGAAGTGAGCACACTGCGAGGCTTCATGTTTGCTCTCAGTAAGTATCCTGGAGCATTAAAAAATAATAATAATAAAAAAATCCATGCAATGTCTAAACAGAAGAAGTGTTTCAGAGGAAAAAGTTTCAAAGAAGATCCAATGTTCCATCTTTGGGGATATATGTCAAAAGGCTGATAAATCTAGGCTTGCTAGAATATCCAATGGTTCTAATACTAAATCTTCCATTTCTTTCAATAAAGTTAAACTGTTTTTTTTTAAGTGCAATTCTGTTTTTTTAATGTGTGGTATTACCAGTTGAGAGAGAGATTTTACCAGATTGGAGAGTCTCTGGCATCTAAGATGAGTTGTAAATGTACTTCTCATATACGCAAATTTTTGAGGCTCCATAAATTCTAGAAACCAAAGGATGTTTTTGAAAGAAGAAATTTTTTTTAAAATTATTTCTTCCAGCCAGATCTTTCGTTTCTTTTCATCTAGTCAACTATTTTATGTGTATCACATGTGGGATGCGAATCGAGAGTGGAGTAGGTGTTATTATCAGTAGGCTATTCATTTTTGTTGTGTATTTTTCAGAGTCCATGACAACTGATGCATTTCCTTTATCTATTTAGATTATTACAATGTTATGTCATTTTTTAAGAGCTGCCACTGCTATTTTTGGGATATTCCTTGCTAGTAGTTTAGTCTTTGTATCAAACATAACAGTTTCATAATAAACATTTAAAGAAGCTTCTGAAATGCTACACCTCTAATCTTTGCAATAAAAACTATGGCTTAATATTACACCAGGTTTTGTCTTCATTTATTAAAAATCTGACATTACAGGATATGGGATATGATAATCATAATGTTAAAGAATGTGATAGCATCAAACAGTTCTCCTTTCCTACATGTGCATACACTGTTTAGTTTATGTAATTTTTTAAATCCGTTGTATTCTTTCAGTTCCCAATATTTTGTTTTCATTCTCTAGTTTTGAAATCTTTTGCACAACATTTTTAATCTCTTGACGAAATGAGCTTATCAATTCATGGAACTAGTAGAATTGACACTAAATATAGTTTTTTCCTCGTCGCATAACATGTGAAAGTTTGACATGAATTTCAAAATCACAGAAATTTCAAATTTAGACTGATAACCTGTTTATTAGTAACGCCTTAATTTAAGCAATAATCATTCATAATAGGTTCAAATTCATTTGATCCTATTATGTATAATTAGATGATTCTTCTGGGTTTGAGGCAACACATCATTTATCCGTGCAGTTAGCCTAGTGGCCGTGCGCTTCGCAACCATGTCTACTATCCACTCCCATCACCAGCCGGTCTTGGGAGTGGATAGTAGGGTTTTTCCCCCAGTTTATCCTGGGGTTTTTCATCCTGCAAAGCAGGCAAACCGGCCTTGAGAACTCAACACTACAAGACAGGGGATACACCGGGGTGTAGGCTGCCCACCTTATCCTGTGAACGGTTTGAGGTCTGATGATTAATAAACCCTCGACACCACAAGATAAAAGAGGGTATAATGAAGATGAGATGATTCTTCTGGATGTAGCATAAATTATGTATGCATTTGTAAAATACATAACACACCTCAAACTTTATTTTATTTTGAATTTTATTTTTAAGAAATCCAAGAAAATCTTTGTCAATCCGTGTATCTTGTCATTGGAAATCATCTATTAAAAAAAAGTTTTATGCGAGTATATACATAAAGAACACTTGGGTTTGAGGCACCACATCATGAGTGGTTAGGGCAGTTGGTGTTTTTGCACATTTATGATTTTTATCTGTTTTTGGTGCATTTCTTCCTTAGAAAATTAGTGTTTTAGAGTATATTAGAGTATATTTTCATGTTGTTTTGCTCTGACCATTATGGTTTGAAATCACTCGAAATATAAAACATTTAAGAAAACCTCCTTTTATAATATAGTTTGGTGTTATAATACCATTAAAATGAAGTTTTGTATATACATATATTGGAATCTGTATGCCTAAATCATCCTGATTAAAATGTTTCTTCACTGAAAAAAATCCTTAATATTAACTTAAATGCCTTAATGGTAAAATGTTGTGATTTTAACCTAGAAAAGCCAAGCTATTTTTGATGATGAAGCTGCCCCTATATCTGACTTAGACCAAAAATAAGATTTAAATTAAATGAGATTTATTATATTTAAGTAGGATTATTAATTTGACAGACCTGTGAATGTATTTTTCAAAGGCAAGGATGACATAATACTTGGTACAGGATTTGAATGAGCTGAAGAACCAATAGGTGGTAGAGAAATATTTATCAAATAGCCAAAACACACACACCACACACACAATATGAATTTAAAATTTTAAATTCATACCTTGCTTACTTCTTTTTTTTTTTTCAGTTGTTGATAAATAATTCAAAGCTCAGCACCTGGTTCTTCATCTTCAACACTTCTTGAAATGATATACCATCTCAGCTCAATCTAGTCCTGTAACAAATACTATGTCATCTGTATCTTAAAAACATACAGATATGTCAAATTAATAATTCTTCTTTAATATAATAAATGGGGTGCTTAAGGGTCAAAGCTGTATAACTGAGAGGAGACCTCCACATAGCCTTTAAAGAAATGCCGAGAACCGACCAGGGCTTCTGACCTAATTTCCAATCCTCACTTCTCATGGTGCACCCTGTTGGGTATCTACTTTGATACTGAACGAACGAGGATGGGCTGGCAATTTGGGATTTAGCCGACCAAATTGTATTCTTATTTGTTAAACCAAAATAAAAAATGATGGTACAACATGACAAAATTTCATGCCGGATGGGGCGTCGCCCGGTTAAACAAGGCCCTCGTTGTTTTTTCACCAGGGAACCAGGGAGAACAGTGAAAAGTCAGCTACTGGAACAAATCTGAAAACAAACCCCAACTCAACATCACCAGAGTTAAAGATTGGTACTATCAACGTAAGAAGCCTGAATGGCAAAGAAATGGAGCTAGCCAAAGAATTAGATAAGTACCAGATCGACATAATAGGGGTGACTGAAACAAAAAAGACCAAAACTGGTGAGATCTTTCTGAGCAATAAATACGATATGTTATATTCAGGCAATGACAATCAAGGAAAAGAAGGAGTAGCCATAGTATTCAACACAAAATACGAGGCTAATCTTCTTGAATGGCAGTCAGTCTCAAGTAGAGTCATGTGGGCAAATATGAGAATGGGGAACTGGACAATGAGACTTATTTGTGCCTATAGTCCCACAGAAGGTTCTACTAAGGTAGAAGTGGAGGAATTTTTTGACGCTTTAGAAAAAGCAGCTGACACAATGAAAAAGGAAAAGTTGGTCCTTGTTGGGGATCTAAATAGCAGAGTAGGAAATGATTGTAAGACATACAAAAATATTTTGGGAAAATTTGGAGAAAAGAGCAAAGCTAATAATAATGGCAAATATCTGTTGGATTTCTGCTCAGGACATGGACTGGTTATTACTAACACCATGTTCCAACATAAAAATGTGCACAAATTCACATGGAGAGAAGAGGCTAGGAATAAGAAAAGTCTCATTGACTATGTTATTGTTGATAGTGATGTTTTCTCCCTGGTGCAGGACACCAGAGTGTACAGAGGATTTGAAATTGGAAGTGATCACTATTTAGTCTTGAGCAGGATAAAATTGAATTTCTTATTGAAAAGAATAACATGTAAGAAAGTTTTAAAGCGAATAAAAGTTGAGCAGCTCTCAGATGTGAACTGTAGACTAAAATACACAAAGATTATTGAAAAGAAAATGAAAGAGTTTGAGAACAGGAATCAAACCTTGGAGATTCAGTGGCAAACTCTGAAGAAAACATTGATTGATTTTGCCAGAGAGGCATATCGTGAGGTTGCGTGCAAGGATAAAAAAATCAGAACTCCCTGGTGGACACAGGAAGTTAAAGAGGCAGTGAAGGAAAAGAAGAAAGCATATCAAAAGTTCCTGGCAAATAAGTCAGCTTTTACTCTTACAGAATACAGAGACAAATGTAAGAAAGCTAAACAGTGTGTAAAACTAGCTAAACAAGTCATGGGAGGACTTTGGCAAGAATATAGAAAATAAATATCAAGAAGGTGGGAAAATATTCTGGAGGTTGTTGAAGAAGCTTAGGAATGGAGGAAAGAGTGCTGTAAAAGGAGTTAGAGATGATAAAGGTGACATAAAAACAGGAGAAAAAGATATCCTTGAAGTATGGAGTAATTATTTTGAAAAACTGCTAAATGAAACAAGCAGTGATGACAGCACAGTGATAAAAAAACACTGACCAGGCATACAGTCAGGAATACATATCCATACTTGAAACAGAAAAGGCCATCAAAGGCTTGAAATGTGGAAAGGCAGCAAGAGTAGATGATATTCGACCAGAAATGCTGAAGTATGGTGGTATAAAAGTCTTACAGTGGCTGCACTACATAGTTCAGAAAGCCTGGACAGAGGGACGAATTCCCAATGATTGGAGTAGAGCTCTCATAGTACCCATATACAAAAAGGGAAATAAAACTGAATGTGAGAATTAAAGAGTTATTTCCCTGCTGAGTGTTCCTGGCAAGATCTATGCAAGTATACTTGAGAAACAGTTGAGAAGAATTGTGGAAGAAAAGCTTGGTGAAGAACAAGCTGGATTCAGGCCAAATAGAGGCTGTCAGGATCAGATCTTCACTTTACGACAAATAGTCGAGAAAGCATGGGAATATAACAAAGATCTGTATTTAAGTTTTGTCGATTTGGAAAAGGCATATGACAAGGTGCCAAGAGAGAAGCTATTCAATACGCTGCAGTTATATGGTGTCAATGGGACATTATATCAAGCAATACTTAGTCTTTATTTGAGTTGTAAGTCAGCAGTTAGAATTGAAGGAAGTACAGGAAGATGGTTTAATGTTAAATCTGGTGTGAGACAAAGATGTACATTATCCCCTCTGTTATTCATTATCTATATGGATCACATTATGAAGGAAAGTGGTATTAAACCTGATATCAAAATTGGAGATGTTAATGTCAGCTCTTTGCTTTATGCGGATGATGTTATACTTCTAAATAAATCTGCTACAAGTCTGCAAGATTCTCTAACTAAATTGAATAGCTGTTGTAATAGATATGGTATGAAGGTCAGCAATAAAAAGACAAAGACAAGGAAAATAGGCAGAATCATTGAAAATGTCAACTGTGTTGTGAATGGAGAACCTGTGGAACAAGTAAAACATTTCAGCTATTTAGGCACAATTTTTACTGAAGATGGTAAATTAAATATAGAAATAGACAACAGAATCAGCAAAGCTGGTATGGTGGGAAGTCATTTGAATAAATTCATATGGAATAAGAGAGAAATTAGTCGGAACACTAAATTAGCTGTATACAAGACAGTGTTCAAACCAGTTTTAACTTATGGATCTGAGAGCTGGGTCAGAAGTAAAACACTTGACCAAAGACTAGAGACCGCAGATATGAGAGTCCTGAGAAAGATTAGAGGCGTGAACAGATGGCATCAATGGCAATATCATATTAAAAATGAGGATATTAGGAAAGAACTTGACATTGTCAGCATCCAGGAATGCATTAGCAGAGCTAATCTCAGGTGGTATGGTCACTTAAATAGAATGGGAGAGGAAAGATTAGCAAAACAAGTGTTCTCTGCCAGGTTGGCAGGAAAACGACCCAGAGGAAGACCAAGATATTGGTGGATTGATACGGTACAAAGTGCCTTAGATGATAGAAATAGAAGATCTGATAATGTTGGAGTCGTGACAAGTAACAGACTGATTTGGAGGAAAATTGTAGATAGGAAGTTAGTAACAATGTAATTTTTTTCATGTAGTACTGTCATATCCTGTACACCCGTTGAGGGTACATGGCAGGAATTTGATGATGATGAACTTAAATTTCAACATTCCATAATGCTATTTTTCTTGCTTTTCGGTTAGCAAAATCTATGACATTGGAGAAGTCTATTTCATAGTAATATAGTTAATTCTTAATCAATTTTAATTTAGAAAAATTCCTCGCACCACTAGCAACACTTACAGCAATTGTGAGGAAAATTCGTAATAGTATTACAATATTTGGAAATGAGTCCTTGAAATAAATTGTATTTTAGAATTAACTGTAAAAGTTCAAAAAGTTCAAAGTGCCGCCCAGGGCAGACCGCCCCCTCCTCCAGCTATGCCTTCTGCATACACACGTATATTGTTAGATCCTGAATGAAGAGCTTTACAAGTAAATTCTTTATTCAGGATTTAACATAATAAATACTACTAATTAAGGAGATATCTGCATATCAAGAGAGCCCACAATCTTTGTTCCAGTGGAACCGCCCTCACTACCGAGCTTAACCACATACACAGAACTTTCCTCTCCAATGGCTACAGTGAACACAGTATCAAAAAAAATAATCAGGTCCTCCCCCTTTCCCCGCCCTTCTCGTCAACAAGATTTTAAAAATGCCATCACTGCATCCTACATCCGTGGCACATCGGAAAAAATAGCCAAGATACTAAAAAAGCACAATCTGCACACAGCATATAAGCTCTACCGCAAACATGCTACCCTTATCCATTCTACGAAAGATCAGCTTCCTCCTTTCTCTCTCTGCCTGGAGTTTACAAAGTACCCTGTTCTTGTAAGCTGGCGTACTTTGGACAGACAGACAGATCAGCATCCATCCGCCTGGAGGAACACAAGTCTTACATCGTTAAACACAACTATGGCCATTCAGGCTTGGCTGACCATGTTTTGGACACCACCCACAGGGTATCATGGAAGAAAACCACCATGCTCCACCACAGCAAATTCAAGAAAGGGAGACTATTCTTAGAAGCAGCAGCAGCTCTCAAAAATCAACCAAATGTTAATAAATACGGTTGCATTAAGCTTCCGAAGATTTGGGAAACACTCATCACCAGAGGTCCCACCTTACATTCCAGGCCACCTACTACCGCCCTTAGAGGGCACTCCACCTAGATAGGACTCTAGTGTCACCCACGTGGTTGGGCTTAGTATTGTAAGTTTTTGTGTGCATGTTACATTAATTGTTTTTGTAATCCCCGTAGATGTCCTAGTGACTAGGACGAAATATAGGAAGTATTAAATTCTATTTTAATTCTTTTTGAGTGTTGTAAAAAATCCATTAAGCCTCCAACATGATATACAGTAAGATAATCCAGATCTACATGAGATGGCAGCATGAAATCTGATAGGATCCGGTAATGTAAAGATTTTCATTCTATGTTAAAAATTGCTTAGAAGAATAAGAAATTTGTGTATACTGTAACTAAAGGACACTACTAGAGAACTTTCAAGTGAGAAATTGATTGAATTAATTAAGACCCTGTGGAACAAACAAGAATTGTTGATAGGCAGTATTTTGATTGAGAATGGCTAGGCTTGCTTAATGAATTTAGAATTAAGATAGTTATTGATAGAGTATTAATGAAAGTGTTCAATGCGTGTTCTGTGAATAACTTGTGAAAGGAATTATATCCTAGTAGTATTATGCTTACACTTAATCTTATCCTTTCATAATTGAAGGATTTAGCATACTCAGATTCATTGTGATTTAGTATGAACATTAACTTAGAGTGAATTTTAATCCATTGAGTATTTGAATTTTCTTAAACTGTAAATGTTTTATGTTTTTCCAATAAACATGTTTTTGTACCTTATACCTGAGTTTATGCCTGATTACGAATTCAAATCACCACTTATGAAATAGAACCTTTTGGCAGGAAGGAATTTAGATATAATTGCTTAAGTGAGATTCGAGTCACAACTGCTAACTGAATCTGCACAGCGCTAGCGTGAGATTAATTATTGTGTGTATCCCTTTTGAATTTAGAATTATTTCCCTGAACAAGAGTCCCCTCTGTTATAGGATGTTGGCTGGCGCAGCATAATATAAATTTTGCCAATATCTGAAGAGGAGATAAATATGAATTAATATTTTAAGGGCATGACAGTAGATTAGAAGGAGGGCTATTTAGAGGTAGAACAAGATATAATCAAGGGTAAGCAGCGACATAACAATGGAGCAACTGGCAGGACTAAAATTGAGTAAGGTTAAAATAAAAAAGGATTAAATCAAGGAATAACCAATTAAGTATAAATTAAGTATAAACAACCATAAATAAAGATATATACATACATACATATATACATATACATACATATATATACATATATATATATAAAAGGGGTATTTAAACTGCAATTATGAACAAAAATGGAAATTCACTATAAGTTATTTTAAACGGAAAATGCTAATGAAATCTGATTTCTTTAAAAGAAAAATACTGAATCATTTACCTGGGGGCAAACTCCCTCTACAACATCAACAACTACAATGGCTCCATCACATAATCTGACTGCTGTTGATACCTCAACAGAAAAATCCACATGACCTGGGGAATCTATTAGATTTACAAGATACTCCTCTTCATCTTAAAATAAAAAACACCTTAAATTGTATTTAATATGAATCAGGATTTTTTTTTTTTTTAATGGCAATTTAAAATAATTTAACACCAAAACAGACTATAAGTTTGCAATTCAACAAAGATTACAATAATATCACCATCATCATATTCCTGATAATATGTATGCACAAAATATAGTATCAAGTATAATATAACATAAGAATAATTCAAAGGAAAATTGTAAATAGAATGTTAGCAATAATGATAATTTTCCTCCAATGATTTATCTGCGAGGATTCTAATACTGTCAAATCTTATAATACATTTTGATTCTTCATCCTGATTCACCCCCCCCCCCCTCCATGGGCTTTATTCCTGCCATACTGGCATCAAACATCTGTTTCAATAACTTTTCCATTCCCATTCTGTTTCTGTGATCATACCATCTGAGAATAGCACTACTCACACATTCTTCAATACTAATAATGGTCAAGTTTCTTTCTAATATCTTCATTTTTAATATGATTCTGCTACTATGCCATCTATTCACTTTGTACTTTTTCTCAAAACTCTCATGCCCATAGTTTAGTTTTTGAACAACTATTTTATTTCTGATGCAGCTCTAAGTTAAAACTGGTTAAGATTATTCTGTATACTGAAAATTTCTCACTTATTCAACATTAATTTATTCAACTAGCTACCTACTAACATCAACTCACTTCTTCTGATGTCTTATTTCCATATTTAATTTGTCATCTACATTAAAAATTGTTCTTAAATAACTGAAATATTTTACTATTTTCATCATCTGCATAAAGTAAAACGACGAGATTAACATCTCAAACTTTGATAGGGTTTAATGTCACTTTCCTTGATAATGATCTATCATGCATTTAGGTTAGTTAATTGAAGCTCATGCTGAGGTTTAATAGAGTGAAAATAGCACAAAGAATAATTAAATACCAATTTACTAGTCTCAATATTTTGTTTATGTCACAGAGATACACTATAAGAATTGTGGCAATGCAATGTGATATATGATCTATACATAAGATAGAAAAAGAGCAGAGAGGGTGTGCACCCCCACTTCACACCAAATTTTACATCAAACTATCCTATCCTTCTGTCTGTCTTTTAAAATTTAAACTGCAGACTTACATTTACACTAAATAACAATATATGGTGTGAATAGCTTTCCTCTTGCTATCTTGCCAAATACCGTTCCCAGATCTGTAAAAAATTAAATCACTGTCATATTCCCGTGATTTTTTTTCTCAACTATTTGTCAAGCAAAAATCTGATCCTGACAAACTTCTATTGGCTTGTTGTTTTCAAGTTCCTCTTCCATAATTTTTCTTAGCTTCTCCAGTATGTATGCCTGCATAAATATTACTGGGAACCAATAGGATTCCTATGCAATCCTCACATTCAGTTTTATTTCTCTTTTTTAAAGACAGTAACTATGAGCTCTACTCCAATCATCTGGAATTTGACCTTCCGATCTAGAGGCCACTGTAAAACTTTTATACCTCTATATTTGGAGATATTCTGGTCAAATATCATCATCGTCTACTCCAACTGCTTTTCCACCATTTCAGTTTTTTATGGATTTTTCTTACCTAAGTATTGAGATGTACCCCTGAGTGCATTCCTCTTAAATATCATCTACCTCCATTCAGTCATTACTACGTATTTCATTTAAAAATCTCACAAAGTGATTACTCCAGACATCTGGAATATCTTTATCTTCAGTTTTTATGCTCTCCCTTTTCTAATCTATGATTGTTTCTACAGTACTCTTTTCTGCATTTCTAAATTTTTTCAACTGCCTCTAGCACATTGTTATCTTCCTGATATTTATCTTCAAACATTCTCTGTATTCTTTCATAGCATACACTAGAAGCTACTGACCTACTTGCTAGGAACTTTCAATATATCCCCCCCCCCCCCCCCCGAACTACCTCTAACTCCAAGTCCATCACAGAGTTCTGATTTTTCTATCCTTGTAGAGAATCTCACTACATGCTTCTCTGGCTGAATCAATGTTTTCTTCCGTCTACTAATGAGAAGTCTAATTCTTGTTTTCAAATGCTTTAATTTTTTCTTGAATGATATTTGTATATTTGTGTCTATAGTTCCTCTCTAAATGATGATTACATCCTATTTCAAATCCCTTATACATACTCATGTCCTGAACTAGAATGAAGATAACATCTATCAAATATAACAGAGTAAATGGACCTTTCTTATTTTTCATATCTTCTCTTCATGTGAATGTGTGCACATACTGGCATGTGGTATTAATAATGGCTATTTCATATCCTGAACAGAAATAAATCAGCCACTTACCATTGTTAGTAGCTTTGTTTTCTTTCCATGTTTTCTAAAAACATTCCTATATATGTGATGTGTATTTCCTCCTCTGTTTATATCTTAAAAAACAACCTTTTTTTTTTTTTTTCATGTCATCTACAATGACTCAATTTTCACCACTTCTTTCTTAGCAGAAGTTTTGAATAAGTCTTGTTGTCCAATTCCTCATTTTAATGTTTGCCTACTTCACTATTTGAAATTGCTGCCATTTAAAAATATTACCTTCATTTTTAGGGTTGAATTATAGCGACTTCTTTCCTTCCTCATTATTATTAATTCCTGAATAAAACTGTTATTTAAAGACTCACAAAGGCATCTTCAGAGACACAAAGAAAGAAAACACAGACAGCATGAGAGAAAGGATCCTAGTCCTGGTGCCCTCTATAGGTGCAGTAATGGAATCGTGCTAAGGTCCCAAGATGATATTCAGATGGATGTTTAGAAAAATGAGGTAGACAAATCTGTTAAGATTTATTAACACGTTCGCTGCCAACTACGAGTATACTCGTAGTTCGTATATGAGCTTCACAAGCCAACTACGAGTATACTCGTATGTCGATTTACCGACCTCCTATGCCAAACACGAGTTAACCCTTAGTATAATTACGTTATTTTGGATCCTTGGATTTTGAATAAAGTGGAGAGCACGTCTGGGGGCTTGATAGAAGGGAAATAATTTCAACTAAAATATAGTATATTATATATGTGCCTCAGAAGCCAACTACGAATATACTCGTATGTCGATTACCAACCTCCTATGCCAAGCGCGAGCTAATCCGTAGTATAACACGTAATTTGTAAATCAATTTAAAACTGATAAAATCAATAAAAATAATAAAATTAAATCAATAAAATAAAAACCAATTTATTCAAATTACGAATGATACACTTTAAAACAATTTTCCCATGCACAATGGTGGTTTTTCCTGGCAAACAGGACAATAATAACGTGTTTTGCGTCACTGTTTGTTTCGTGTACATACTCAGCATGGCTTTGTCGGCGAATATTTTTTTCTATAGGTGGTAAAATTTCCAAATAATGAAGATCTCGAATCCTGCTGATATTCTGTGATGCTGTAAGCTCATCCATTCCAACAAAAACTGAGATAAATTGATCTCAAAATTTTAACGCAGTCATTGCGTTTCCAGTAATTATATTATAAAATTTCTGCGCATTTTGAATGTATATATCAAAAATGCGTATTGCCAATTTCTTTGACCATCAAATTGTCTTTCGTAAGGGGGGAATAGTAAGAAAGCATGTGATAAGAAAGATTGATGACTGACATACCCAAATTATAGTCCCTAACGATATTTGATTTTAATTGAATTTTACCATTCCGATTTTTTGCTTCAACCATTTCAAATTTGTGCATATTTATCCTTCCATTTGCAATGATGAATTCATTAAATTCATCATTGCTCAATATTAGCGTAAGCTTCTAATTCTTTATTAGTAAGTTTTCTTTTATTGGTCATGGTGAAACTCAAGGTTTTTAGAGACTAGACGCAATAAACACATTCTTCAGCGCATGTAATATATGGGTGGGGTGATACGAGATTACTTGTAGTTGGCGTATGAAACAAAATTCTCTCTGATAAGCCGGCTACGAGATTACTCGTAGTGACCTTGAAGATGCGAAAGCGCTTAGCGTGTGGGAACAAATTATGCCCAAGTAGCGTGGCAGCGAACGTGTTAAGAATATTGTAATGCTGTGGCAGATTATAGAAATCATCTCTTAGATTTATATCTGCTTCAGTAAAAAAGGGGGATTTTGTTCCATTAGATCCAGTGATCAGCAATCACCAGATCCAATGGAACAAACCAATAAATATGTTTTGTACCTTCATTCTATTAACTATAACAATATACAAAAGCTATTAACAATATACATTAACTATCTCGAGAAACACAGAAACTGTGTGTCTCCATATAGTTATTAGTTGTTTTTCCTGTTTGTCAAGAGTAAGATAGTTCGCAGGAGATGGGGACACTGCAGATAAAAGGATGATATAGATTTTTGGAGCAAATCTTCTGACAAGTGCCCAATGCTATGGAGCAGATCTGCTCATCAATGTTGGACACTTGTTAATATTAGACTCATTATTATTAGCACTATTATTAGACAAAGCTGTGTCCTGATCTCCTGAAACTATGCAAAAAATTAATTATAATCCTAGGCCTCCCTGGATTTATGGATTACCAAAACACATGCACACCCCTAAGACTCACAATATATAGTTCCCCACTTATAAAGTGACCAAACAATTAGCTAATAAGCTCTTTCATTATAGGGTATACTTACTCACTTGTTAAAAACAATGTGCACTTTAAATCTTGCTTGTCAGACTTCATCTTGAAGGATAATGACATTATGTTCAGTTTTGATAATAGTTTCCCTATTCACTAACGCACCCATAAAAAAATCCTCAGAACTTTCAGAATGTTTCTTCCCCTGAAATATTCACTTATTCCATTTTACCATGCACTCTAGACAGAGAAACATTTACAAACAGATTGAAGGCACAGCTATGGCTACCCCCAATCTTTTGAAACACAGAACATTTTGAAAATGCAGTCTAAATTCTGCTACTCTCAAACCCACAATACGACTATACTAGGGTGATAACATATACTACATTTAGCCATATTGCTAGGATATGTTGGAAACATTTTAGCACACCTCAACAAACCAGTACCTGAGGAGTCATTTCACCACTATAAGGGAAAACAGTGTCTATCCTTCCTTACACTCTTGTCACCCAACTATCCATATCCCTTTCTGTCTACAGAAAACTTACCCAAGCTGGAAGATACACCATCTTTTTATCACTTCACCACTTCTCTTAGCAGCAAGGTGTTATCAAAACCTTAGCAAATAGAGCAAGATTCATCTGCTTTGACCACACTAGACTCTCAAGTAAAATCCATCACTTTTTTAGCCAATGGCTTATAATGCTCAATTTTTTGAACATTTTTTGAACATCCTATGTTCTCCCCAGGGCCTTTTGAATGGGCGAGCCGCCTGGCTGGTTTTACTGACTGCCTGGCTAATTAACGTTGTGAATTGATATGGCTAAATAATGAGCAAGAATGGAAAACTAATTTAAGACATTTTTTAATTAATAGTGACGAGAAATCGAACCAGAGAGTCTCAATACTCATGAGACCAGCTCAATTTCTTCATCAATTGCACACCAATCAGCACGTGGAAGAAGACAAAAATTGAGATCTCGAACACAACAGTATCAGTTGCAAAGAAGATCTTTTATGAAAGAGACATAATTTTGATGTTTGAAAGAAATAAATTGTGAAAACTGAGCGAATTCGAATCGAAGGCAAAAATCGATGTTAAAAATCTACATTTATTTATTTAATATTTTATTTTGTAAAAGAAAATAGGCCTGTACGTCAAGTATAGATGTGATCTTGGGGAATTTTCGAAAACCATGACGTCAGTTTCGAGTGATATCAATTCCCATTCCTAGCAATTACTTATAAATAGTAAAATTGCGACATAACGCTTGTTGTGTCTCAGGTATTACGGTCAGTGCACAATTCAGTGATTTGTTCTGATTAATTTAATAACAATGATATTTTGTATTATTAAATTACCCCATAATGAGTAAAAAGTCAAGTCAGAAAACCAAGAAAGATGAAACCGATAAGCATAGTAGCGAAGACACTAAACCAACAACAGAATCATCGATTTCCTGTTGATCTGGTGAATTAACTTCTGCAGAGTCTCTTTCAAATGTAAAACGTGCATCTAAACACCGCTTATCGGGTATTAACAGTGAGTGGTTTAAAAAATTCCACTGGTTAGTGGTGGTGAAAGATAGTGAAAGTGGTGTGTATGTGTGTGTGTGTTTGCAGAAAAAGAATGATGTCAGCTTTTAGTTGGTGGTATTCCATGAAGATAATAGTAACCTGAAATTCTGAAACTTTCACTGTTATTAGAGGGGGGTTGTATTTAAAAATAATAGAAAATACTGCGCAGTATCTTTTTTTTGTATGCCCGGCTAATGCTTCATTCCACCCTGCTAGTAAAAATTTCTGGGGAGAACACTGACATCCCTTCAAAAAATCAATAGAACTCTCTACCCATCTCCCAAACTTAACTCCCCACCAAAAAAAGTACAACATATACACACTTTCTTTAAACCATAACAAAAATCACCTACCTTTATCAGCTTAGAAAAAGATCCTCTCATCATCTAGATCATTGTGGTATTTAAATATCCCTTGCTTCTGCAAACTAACTTACCTTGGACAAAACTGGAGAACAGCAAAAATGCATTTGGAGGAACATAAACATATTCATTATCTGCACTACAGCCATTCTGTAGTACCAGATCTCATCATGGATACAGATCACTGAATCCAATGGAGGGAAACCTCCCTTTTATACAGAAGCAAATATAAATCTGAGAGACTATTTCTAGAATCTGCTATAGCACTACAATATTTCCAACTCTTAACAAATTCAACTGCTCGCTTTCAGAAATCTCTCTCTTTCACACACACAGTGAGGAATTTCTGAAAAATCCATTAAATCAACTTCTATGCTACATGAAAACTTAGTGTTTCCATATAGTTGATTGCAATATGGATTCCACAACTATCAATCAGCAACAGTGGAGCCCCTTGTTTATGTTGTCCACCCCTTGAATAAAAAAGCCATTGGAAAGTTTAGCGAATTTCAAGTGGCTGCTTTTGTCATGGCATGTGATTGAAAGTCATCCTTAGTATTTTGTTTGACTGTGCTTACTGGAACATTTGTGACCTGTAGGTCACAGAGGCATTATAATTTTATTCTGTATTTTGCTTAATGTAAATATATATATATATTCCTAAATCTCATAATGGTTATATTTTGGAATTAATGCTTTTCTCCTGCTGTGTTAGCACCCATAGCTATACTTTACTATGCTGCTAATATGAGAGGTTCATGCCTGACACCAAAGAAATCAATGTTTATTAAAGCAGTGCTATCTAGTAGCAGTAATTTAAAAGGATACTAATAAAAGATAAATATATGGACTTTTAAAATTCATGTCTTTTTTTTTTATGCAAATATGTATTGCAACTGCCCATATCAAAAGCATCTGTGATCTCATTTTTGAGCTCATTTTACTTGCATTTCAAATGGGTTGTAGAGCTATTATTACAATAGCAATTTTACTTGCATTATCTCAAACAGAACACATAAAAGCATCCAAATAGGTTGGATACAAAGCTTATTAACATGCTTATTCTAAGCAGGGGTGAATAATTTGTGGCATACCTGATCATGGAGTGAGAGACAAGAAATTTCCTCATAAGGCAGGTGTGACATGAATTATGGTATATATGCTTTGCATTTGTGAGTATATAAATGAGAATTCAGTATGCATGAATGACATATCTCATGATGGTATATAAGAAACTTCTCCTTAATGGTATCTCCACCCTGATGCAGTAAGGAGGCATGCATGCACCAATAACCTCAAGAGCTATACCAGTGGTTGCTAACCTACTGGTAGGGTCTCTCTAGCTAAACAAGTCAAGAGGTAGGGGTCAGACTAAGAGATATATCCTGGTCCTCCAGGATGGAGATTTTGTGTAAGGTTGATTATCTTACCAAGAAAAAATTTCAACAACTCAGATGTTTGAACTGAACTGGAAAATTCATCAGAGCGAAACAATGGAAACAACCAAGTGACGATAAAGGTAATCAATCAGGAACCTCAGAACATTTGAAAATTAGCCACGTGGGATGTGTAAAGCATAATGACAAAGGAGTTAGAATTAGTAAAAGAACTGAAAACATTAATACGGCCATGATAACAGAAACAAAAAAGAAATTAAAGGGAAAAAAAGATATAGATGGTTTTACTATGCTATATAGTGGAGTGGACCAATACATAAGAGCTTCTATGGTGTGGCCATTTTAATCGATAATAAATAGAAAAATAGAATATGAAAGTACAATTTAGTAAATGATTGAATTATAACAGTTAAATTATAATTTAAAGATGCAAATTATTGGGGGTGCTTAAGGGTCAAAGCTGTATAGTACTATCATATCCGGTACACCCCTTGAGGGTACATGGCAGGAATTTGATAATGATGATGATTATATTTTTTTTTTTTTTAGTTTTGACATCACAATATTTTCTGTTAGATTATGCTTTTTGTTGTATAAAATTTTAATTCTTCATTATCATCAGTCCAGAGATTTTTAAAATAAATTATCCATTTTTCTAAATCTATTGTTTATATTTTTACATTGTGTGTGTGTGTTTTATCATTTTATAGATTTCTGGTTGTGGCTTAGACATATCCAAGAGTTTTTTGGTTCTGTAACAAAATTCTTCCATTTCTTTCTATGCTTTTTTCCCCCCCTTACTTCTTGTTTTGCAATTGCACTGCTTCTATTATACTCTATTTCTGCTTCTATTGTCTTGAAATTTAGCTATTTCTGGTAACTGTCTTCTTTTGTTTCTATTATTATTAAGAGAGACCCTCAGGAAGTCAGACTCATCTAGGGAGGACACATACTACATGCACTGGCTATCATATACTTATTCTTGAATTCATTCACACAACATCCAATGCCAATCCATTCTAATCACAAACCGCCCTATGAGATAAAAATCTAGCTCGTATCCCGTTCTTAGCGACATTCATTCATTCTCAGCTTTCAAGGATGCCCTCTTCTCCTTTCCCCACCTTCCATAAATTGAAATCCTGTTTGACCTTTTCAGATGTTTGTAAGTCTCAATCATATCACCCCTCTTTTTCCTGTTTGCTAGTCTCTGCAGTCTACAAATTCTCAATCTGTCTTCAGTATTTCACAATCCTGATATTTTTAACACTCTCCTTTGCACCGTCTCAAATATATAAGAATCATAATGGAAACCAGACCTCCGCACAATAGTCTTAGTGAGATCTTATCAAGGCCTTGTAAAGAGGTAAAGTGACATTCTTATTTTTACATGTGAACATTCGTTTCAGCATTGCAATTATCTTTTGAGTTGTATTTGCAATCTTTACTACATAGCCTCTGAACTTCAACGTTATCTACTAACACTCCAAGATCTCTAGCATGATCAATTTCTTCTAGCATAATCATACCAATAATATAATACAACACTGGATATCTAATCACGCCCAAATGCATGACTTTGCATTTACTGACATCTATTTTCCCATGCCCACAATTCCAGCCTATTCAAATCATTCTGCAAGTACTGCATATCAGCAGCATTCCTGATTACCCTGCCCATCATCAGCAAATAGCTGCATGTCACCTGTCAAATTCTTCCCAATATCATTAATGTTGCTGACAGAATAACAGTGGATCAAGGACTGATCCTTGTGGTGCACCACTTTTTGATATTTGTCAGTCCACCATCCTCTTATCCACGCTAATATTTTATAATTCCAAACCCATATTCTCCAATTTATGCAGCAGTCTTTCATGCTATATTCTTTTCAAGGCCTTAACAAAATCCAAAAGTATTATGGTGTATCGATTCCCCTTGTCTAGTTCAATGGTAACATTATTATAGAATGTGAGCAAGTTGCTAAAATATGACCTTCCTTTAGTAAACTCACACTGTTCATTGCAAAATAGAGATTCACTGTCAACCCATTTCTGAATGAGAACCTTAACCAATTTTTCCAAAATTTCACCACCACTCCAGAAATACTAATTGGCCGATAGTTGGATACATCCTCCGGAATCTTCCCTGTTCTGAGACTCAAATTATATAGCCTAGTCAAAGGAATAGCCAGTTCAGCTGAACACTCTTTTAGCACCCATGTTCATATCCCATCAGTTCCTATTGCTGAATTGTTATTCAGTTTGTGGAACAGCTCTAATACCTTCTCTTCATACACCTAAGTTCCTTCATTCAGTGAAGAGGTAGCAGTGAACTCTATGTTGCATACACCAGGTTGATAATTTTAGCAAAATGGGTACTCATTGGTCGAATGTCTTCTCCATCTGTCACCCTCACACCATTTGCATTCATGTGGGTTGTCTTTAGCATGCAGAGCCAGTTTCTTTTCAAACTCAGACTTAGCTTTCCATACAACAGTTGTGACTATTCTAGCCTGCCACTTGTAATTTTCATAACGGACATCATCCTTATGTACACAGTATTCCTTCCACATCACCCGTTTCTTACAAATCTCTTGCTTAATAAGATTATACATCTTTGACTCCTACCCTACTTCATCTTTGAACTCTCGGGACACATTCTGATATTGCATCATTTAACTATTTTTTAAATGCTTCCCATCTAGCAACCGATATCATTCCACTGAACTCAGAATACATCTCAGTTGGTCATAATTTACTGCTTTATAGTTCAAGAATGTAACCTTTTCTGAATGGGACATTCATAAACTTAGTCACTTCCCAAGTGAGTACTGCATGATCACTGCCACTAACAGGAAGAAGAATAGTTATGTCTTTAAATGAAAACCCTCTGACACTATAATCAAATCTAACACTCTTTGACCTCGAGTTCCTTTTGTCAGAAGCTGCTTGAGGAAGGTGTCTCGCAACAGCTTAATAAATTCAGTTTCATTCTTCTCATGAGAATTTACTGCTACCCAATCAATATTTGGATAATCAAAGTGTCCCATTATGATTACTCTTTTCGCACTCATACTCTATATTTTGTGACGCATTTCTTCATCACTAGTAACTGATCCAGGTCTGTAACAACATCCCACGCTGTAATTGATCTTGTTAGATTCCACCTCACACCATATGGCTTCCAATTTATTGCCACAAGAAATACGGTTACTAGTACAGTAAACTCTCGAAGTGATCGACAGTGTTTATAAATTGCGTCTTTGGATCTTTTCGAGTATATTCATGAGTTCTGATTTCCGTGAAACTTTGACACGAGCTGGTGATAATGTCAGTGAGAATGATATTGAAGAATGGGTAGACATCGATGAGAATGACCCAGGCTACCAAATTCTCAGCCAGGAAGAGACTGCTGAAGATGTTCTAATGGAGATCAGGAGATTGACAACGAGGAAGATCTGTTCTGGTTTCGTAGTCCTCTTTTTTCTATTCCGTGTACTCTTTATTTCTAAACTTTCTGTTGCAACTTTTGTCAGGATTTGTTTCAGATTTTCCTCTTGTATGTGTTATTCATGCATGGTTTCTATTTTTAAATCGGGGATATTGTAATGAATAAATTTTGTAACTCGGTAAAAATTTTCAATTTTATTTATTTTTTATCCATTCTGGCTTAAATTAATCCGAGTTTGATTTAAAGCTTTAATATGCTCTTACATCTAGGATTGACTAATTTAAATTTGCGATAATGTCATAAATAATTGATTTCATCCTCTGGCTGACCATGTATATTTATGTATTTCTTTATATTCAAATACTGAGTTCATTATTCTCATATTGTTATAATTGACAAAATCTTGCAGTTTGTGTTCATTTTGATTACATATATCTTAATCAAATCTCCTTGTTTGTTTTGTATTTTTTTTCTTATTTTGGCATTTTAATTCCCTGCTAGTGCTAAATTTACTTTATATGTTTTAACTATGATATAGTAATTAATAGTAAATATTGTAACAAAGATTTTCATTTTTCCCATTTCAAAAGTACACACAAAAATCATATTGAATATTTATTTATTACACAAAATCAAACACTTACTATGATTATACTGAATAGATACAGTGCTGGATTTCATTGTTATTCCTCTTTCTTGTTCATCTTTTCTGCTGTCCATATATCTTAACTGTGGATGATAAAGGTAAAGGCATATTAAGCCTCTCACAAAACATCACAAAAAAAAAAATAAATAAATAAAATAAAATAAATAATTCTATATGAAATGCTGCACTAAATTTCATTATACTGAAAATCAGCAGTTATACTATAATTATAGATGTTAATGTCAGCTCTTTGCTTTATGCGAATAATGTTATACTTCTAAATAAATCTGCTACAAGTCTGCAAGATTCTCTGACTAAATTGAATAGTTGTTGTAATAGATATGGTATGAAGGTCAGCAATAAAAAGACAAAGACAATGAAAATAGGCAGAATCATTGAAAATGTCAATTGTGTTGTGAATGGAGAACCTGTGGAACAAGTAAAACATTTCAGCTACTTAGGCACGATTTTTACTGAAGATGGTAAATTAAATATAGAAATAGACAACAGAATCAGCAAAGCTGGTATGGTGGGAAGTCAATTGAATAAATTCATATGGAATAAGAGAGAAATTAGTGGGAACACTAAATTAGCTGTATACAAGACAGTGTTCAAACCAGTTTTAACTTATGGATCTGAGAGCTGGGTCAGAAGTAAAACACTTGACCAAAGACTAGAGACCGCAGATATGAGAGTCCTGAGAAAGATTATGGGTGAACAGATGGCATCAATGGCAATATCATATTAAAAACGAGGATATTAGAAAAGAACTTGACATTGTCAGCATCCAGGAATGCGTTAGCAGAGCTAATCTCAGGTGGTATGGTCACCTAAACAGAATGGGCGAGGAAAGATTAGCAAAACAAGTGTTCTCTGCCAGGTTGGCAGCAAAACAGCTCCCAGAGGAAGACCAAGATATACAGGGTGTTCGGGATAAATTTGACATATTTATAATTAATTATATTTTTCCGTAAGTTACATGTATTAACACACACTTCTCTTCATTTAAAAGTTTGGACCCTTCTTCATTCATAT
Source organism: Typopeltis vanoorti (assembly GCF_054136105.1). NCBI lineage: Eukaryota > Metazoa > Arthropoda > Arachnida > Uropygi > Thelyphonidae > Typopeltis > Typopeltis vanoorti. Next base: position 86,296,800 of record NC_143564.1, on the reverse strand, counting down.
ACAAGATGTCAGAAAGGATGGATAGCTGGAACCCACCTGAATCATGGAAGAGAATAACTTGTATCATGATGATTCGTGCCCGCCATCAAAATAAGGATATTACGACTGCTGCCCAATGCTCCCTGAATACAGTAAAAACAATCAGGCATGAACTAGAGACTTGCAATGGTGACTACGAGGATGTAGCAAGAAGAAAGATCCCTAGCAGACGATCTGATTGCGTTCGTACAGCAGAATTCCTCGCAAATCTGCAGGAACAGGTGTTGAAGAACCCTGGCATTGGAATTCGGGCTTTGTTCGTGGAGTTGCTAACTGTAGTCAAGCCCTGGATAACAAGGGTAGCCAATGGTAGGCCGTATGTATGGCAGCAGGATTCGGCCCCTTGCCACACCTCTGGGAAAAGTCAAAAATGGTTGTCTGAAAATTTCTACGACTTCACCAGTCCAAATGTTTGGCCTCCAAACTCCCCAGACCTTAACCCCATGGATTATTTTGTATGGGGCGCAGTTGAAAAAGACACCAATCGCACTTCCAGTAATACAAAAGCCCAGTTAATGGATAAAATTAAAACAGTTTTTGCAGCCCTTCCCAGGGAGACTGTAGTATCAGCTTGTTCGAGGTTCCGAAGCAGAATTGAAGCTGTGATCGATGCTAATGGTGGTTATTTTGAGTAAATCTTGTTGATAGTATTGTAATTAACTCTGCCTGTAATGTTTTTTTGTCAATTCATTAAATTTAATAGATACAAAGAAGATTTTCTTTTTCCTTACGAAACTGTCAAATTTATCCCGAACACCCTGTAGGTGGATTGATACGTTACAAAGTGCCTTAGAGGATAGAAATATAAGATCTGATAATGTTGGAGTCTTGACAAGTAACAGACTGATTTGGAGGAAAATTGTAGATAGGAAGTTAGTAATGATATAATTTTTTCATGTAGTACTATCATATCCTGTACACCCCTTGTGGGTACATGGCAGGAATTTGATGATGATGATGAAAATCAGCAAAGTGAAGCCTAGATTTATTTTTTGTTTATTCATCAGGATTGACTATTTCCCAACACTTTACTGTGTGATGACTTTGTTGTAATGTATTTCTTAACTTCATGTTTAAAACAACATACAAAAACAGAAATCTAACACCAAGCACACAGCATAACTGGTACTTGGGGGGGGGGGGGGATATCTGAAGTAGCAGGAAATGGAAATAAACATTACATATCTGCTAAATAAGCAGTTTGCTGCACTACACCACTGATAATACCAAGCAGGCATGGAGTATGCAAGAGTCCTGTAGATGTCTTCAATGGGTACAAACTGATATCTGAATTATTATGGATCTCATTTGAGAGGGATATTTTCAGTGATTTTTAGAACACAATTTGATTATGAATAAGTACAGTGAGGACATCTGCAGGACTTTTCACAGCATTCAGCACAGTTATTTGATACTAACATAAGTAACAAAAGAACTTCAAAAATGTAATTTACCAAAAATCTCAAATTTACTCATATAATATGCCTAGGGGCAAAAGATTAACATGAACAAAATCTTTGTATGTTTTTAATTACATTTTTGAATTTAATAACAAAATAAATGGAATTTGTTACATCTGGTCTTTTTTTTTTTTTTATCAGACCAAATGTATATTAAATTATGAATATTAGTACTTTCATAATTTAAGGTCTAAATAATTCATCATGCTTTGCATCATAATGCAGGTAAGGGAAGGAAACTGGTATTTGTACTATTATGGATCTCATTTGAGAGGGATATTTTCAGTGATATTTTAGCTAATATCCAATAATAACCAGAATCTGAACTTGGCACGTGTGCATTTTCTAGTTACAGATGATGCCACTAGGCATCATGAGTGTGGAGTTTTCTGAGCCAGCCTAGCATCATCATGTGTGAACTGATTTGTTGTTCTGGCTGCTTTTTTCTAATGCTTACAAGCAATTTTGGTGATTTTTGTGATAGCTGACCAGAAGGAACACAGAGTGCATGTGAAATTTTGTTTTCTTTTGGATAAAACTGCAGCTGAAACTATTGTTATGCTCCAGCAAGTCTTTAAGGATGATGCTTCAGGTAAAACACAGATCTATGAGTGGTTTTTCCATTTCAAAAATGGGGACATGTTAGTTGAAGACTGACCACGATCTGGCTGACCTTTGACAAGCAGAAATGATGAAAACATTGAAAAGGTTTGCCAAGCAATCAATGAAGATCGTCAAAAGATCATTGAGCAAGTTTCTGAAGAGACGAATTTGTCATGGAATTCATGACAGCAAATTTTAAAGATTCGCAAATGAAATGGTCATCTACTAAATTTGTGCCTTGTTTGCTCACAAAAAAAAAGAAATCATGTGAATGTTTGCCATGATTTGAGGAAGCAAGTTCTTAATGACCATTATTACTTTCAAAAGTTGCAATCAGGGATGAGTACTGGTACTATGGTTATGATCCAGAAACAAAACAAGCATCAAGCTAATGGAAACATGCAAATTCACCAAGACCCAAGAAGGCACATCAAGTTCAATTAAATGTCAAGACAACGTTGACTTGACATTTTTTGATGTGAATGGAATTGTGCACAAAGCATTTGTTCCTCCTGGACAGAGAGTGAACCAATATTTTTATCACGTTTTGAGAAGACTGCATGATAAGCATGCAACAAAAACAGCCATAAATGTGGAGTAGTGGAGATTGGTTGCTGCAGCATGACAATGCTTATTCTCACATATCCTTGTCTGTCCAACAGTTCTTGATGAAAACAACATGACCGTTGTTCCCCACCCTCCCTACTCACCTGATCTGTCTCTCCAAGTTACATTTTTTATTCTCACGGATAAAGAAAACCATGAAAGGGCAGCAATTTGTTGATGTGGATGAAGTGAAAGAATAGTTGCTGGAGGCCATAAATAGTATTCCGGTTGAACAGCTCCAGAACTGTTTCCAGTAACAGAAAAAATGTTGGGACAAGTGCACTGACTCACATAAGAGTACTTTGAGTCGATGCACTTATTTCAACATTTTTTCTACTGCTGGAAACAGTTCTGAAACTGTTTATGGCATAGAATATGGTATTATAAACTTTAATAAAATTTTTTTAAAAAATAATTCTAATTATTTTTGGGTATCCCCTTGTATAATGGATTAACAAACTACACCCACCTACCAACACCATGCCTGGGCCTCCTTTTGCATGAAAAAAACGCTTTTACCCGCTGCAACATCGATTCCATTAGATGTCTAATGACATCTACATGGATGTTTAGAGCCATATCAAGCAAGGTATACAGAATCCTCAATGAAGTAGGGTACAGTGTATATACATTGTACAGTAATGTATCCACACCTTAGAAAGGTGGCCAAATCCTAAAAAAAATACAATCTTCTGACTACTTACAAACCACACAGAAAGTTAGCATCCCTTATCTGCTCTTCTAAAGATCAGCTGCAACCACTAGATTTAACTGCAGTCCACAAGGTATCTTGAAGCTGCAATCTTTCTTACTAATGCCAAAGAGGCAGAACAGCCGACAGTAGGATATAAGAACATCAAGACTACATCCATTTCCATTTACTACGAGTTGCCTCAGTCCTGAAGATACTTCAGGTGCAAACTTTGTTTGTTTACACTTGGATAAAGGATTAAACTAAATTTATTATAGTAGTGGTATGAACTTCTGACATTCCTACTGAATATTTTCTACCATCATTCTGTAACTTGTTTCACTTAAGTCTTGCAAAATAATTATTCCAAACATTTAGGCCATCTTTAGCTTCAGTTTTCATGTCACCTTTATCATTTGATTCCTTGCTCTTTCTTCCATTTCTAAGCTTTTTTGATAGCCTGCAAAACATTTTGCCACCTTCCTGACATTTACCTTTTATATTCTAACTTTTTGCTTAGCTAATTTAAATACTACCTTGCTTTCTTGCATTTTACTTCTAAGGATAAAAGGATTTGTTAACAATTACAGGAAAATCAGAATTCCAAGTTGAACTCTACATGTTAGAATGCTAATCATAGAAAAGAAGAAAGCATATTGAAAGTTGCTTACTTGCTAGGAACTTTTGATATGCTTTCTTCTTTTCTACAATTATCTCTGGAAGTTCTAGAATCCACCATGAGTTCCGATTTTTTTCATGCTTGCAAATTTCTTGCAAAGACATTACCACATGACTCTCTGGCTGAATCATTGTATTCTTCAGAGTCTGCCAATGAGTCTCCAAGCTGCAATTATTATTATTATTTCGGGCAACTCCAAGGAGTCGACAGACTCATCGAGGAAGGCCCTAACATCACGTCATGAACAACTATTTGATATTCACACAGTATCTATCATACCCCGTCTTGAACTCAGCACCCACAACAGACTCTGGCAGATCCTTTCCACCTCCTTCCCATGAAGAAGCAACCCTGGCACCCATATCTGGGCACAGTAGTCTAGATGGGGTCTTATCAAGGCTTGATACAGAGGAACAATAACTTGTTTGTCTCTGCTTGTTAAAGTATTTTCCAGCAACCAAGTGATTTTATGAGCTGATTTAGCCACTTTTGCAATGTGTGCCCTAAACTTCAACTCCCTATCCACCAACACTACCAAATCCCTGGCCTCATCAATCTCCTGGAGTACTTATTCCACTCATTCACCACTCTCCAAGTAAAAAACCTAGCTCTAACACCCTTGCTAACCACATTCTTGCCCGGCTTCCATGTATTGCCCGTAGTCCTCCCCCCCCACCAGTCCTATTCTCAAAAATATCTTCTGAATTAATCTTATAGAAACCCTTCAGTAATCTGAATGTCTCAATCATATCATCCCTTTTCTGCCTATCAACCAATTTTTGTAGCCCACAAATCTTCAACCTGTTCTCATAAGGTTCATTCCATAGACCTGCTATCATCTTGGTCACTCGTCTCTGGATCCTCTCCACTTCCTCCCCAACACGAAGAAACCCTGGCGCCCATAACTGGGCACACTAGCCCAGATGGGGTCTTATCAAGGCTCGATACAGAGGAACAATAACTTGTTTGTCTCTGCTTGTTAAAGTATTTTTCAGCAACCAAGTGATTTGATGAGCTGATTTAGCCACTTTTGCGATGTGCCCCCTAAACTTCAACTCCCTATCCACCAACACTCCCAAATCCCTGGCCTCATCAATCTCCTGGAGTACAGTTTCACCAATATGATATACTGTTGCTAATCTTTTCACCACAAAATGCATAACCTTACACTTTTCCATATTAAATCGACATCCATTTTCCTTAGCTCAGTCCTCCAAACTATCCAAATCATCTTGTAAAATTTTGACATCCTGTGCACTCACTATTGCTCTACCCACTTTGCATCATCAGCAAACAAGTGAACACTTCCTCTCAGATCCTTTCTTATATCGTTAATGAACAAATTGGAAAGTAGTGGTCCAAGAACAGAACCCTGCAGCACACCACTAGTCACAAGCCTTCTTTTGGACTCTACCTCCTGAATAAACCAAAATATCTCTCCATCAACCACCCTCCTATCCATCTCACCAACCCTATATCCATCTCCATATGCTGCAGTTTACTGATTAGAATTCCATGTGGTATCCTGTCAAAGGCCTTAGCAAGGTCCAGCAGTATCAACTGTAAACCCATTACCCTTATCCAGTTCAGCCGTCACTGTGTTATAAAACGTGAGCAAGCCACTGAAGCATGATCTACCCTTCACAAAACCATGTTGCCCCCATACAGCATCCCATTTTCATCTATCCAATCCTGTATTTTTTTCTTGACCAATTTCTCCAAGACCTTGACAACGATTCCTGATATGCTAATCGGTCGGTAATTTACAACAGCAGTCTTGAAACCTCCTTTACGCAGTGGTACTATTTTCCCCTCTTTCCACCCCTCGGGACTAACCCAGACAAGAGACTCAAATTAAACAAAATGGTCAAGGGCACTGACAATTCTTTAGCCATTTCACGTATGACACGTGCGGTATGCCATCCAATCCCACAGATGCATTGACACTGAGGTTTTGTAAAAACTACTCAACTCCACTTCATTCACCACAATTCCCGTATAATCTATTGGTTCATTCATTTCTGCAATGTCACTACCTGGATGATATATTCTAGCAAAGTGCTCGCTCAGTAATTCAACTATTTCAACAGATTCGGTTACCTCCCTACCATCGGCATTCTTTAAAATCATTCTGCTATATAAATTTTTTCTTTTACTTGCAACATATCGAAAAAACCGGGGGGGAGAAGTCCGACCACACCTCCTCGCGGCCCCCCTGGACCCTTGAAGCTCTTGACCAAATTTCTTATGGTCCGATTTCAAGGTGACTAACGTGGCAACGGCACCCATTTCCTAATGAAGAGTCATAAAAAGTTTTCAATCAATGCTACTGCGTCCGGGGAAGCCGACGCGTCTGGGGCTCCTGATGATAAATATGCTACGAGGACTCATATTAACATTTTGCAACTCAATATCAACGGTACTCAGAGAAAAATGGATGAACTCAAATACATGCTTTATAAAAATAATATCCATATAGCTTGTCTACAAGAAACAAAACTAAATAAAAATTTGAACTTCAACATCAAAGGATACACAGTTCTTAGGAAGGATAGAGAAGAAAGAACAGGTGGCGGGCTTGCTATCCTTTTGAAGACCCCAGAAATCAAATTCAAAGAAATCACCCTAAATCAATATTTAAATAATGACAGTTCAACGGAAGCTCAAGCTGTTGAAATACATCTACCAAATCATTCTATTTCAATCACAAACGTCTACCATCCTGATAATACAAATATTGATACAGACATCATTGAAAAGCTAAGCGATTCTCTAACTGATGCAACCATTATACTTGGTGACCTAAATGCAAAAAGCCCAATGTGGGGCTCCCCCAATTTAGACCATAAAGGTCAACAATTGGAAGACTTCTTTACAGATTTGGAACTCACAACAATTAACAATGGACAGAGCACCTATCTTTCTAAAACTACGGGAACTGAATCTGCTATTGACATCACAGCCATTAATTATAGTATTGCATCAAGTGCACAATGGAAAATTCTGGGAATGCCATCAGTGACCATAGACCCATAATAACAACACTAAACTTCAAGATTGAACAAGAACAGCAAACCAAAAGGACGTGGAACTTCAGAAAAGCCGACTGGACAAGGTTTACTCAAACCTTGGAGAGCCTCTGTCAAGATGAACCTGTCTCTGGAAACCTCGACAGAAAATTACAAATCCTTACTTCACACATCAGTAAAGCTGCCAAAGCAACAATACCAAGAGGCCAGCGGAAAAACACCTGGATACCATACTGGAGAGATCACAATATTGATTCAATGATTACAGAAAGAGACAATATCAATGAACAATTCAGAATTAATAAAACTGATGATTACAGAAAGAAATTAATGGACATAACACACAAAATAGAGCAGGAAATTTGGAAGTGCAAACAAGAGAAATGGGCGGAACTTTGCAGTAACCTGGATCCAAGAAAAGACAGCCAACACTGGAACATTATTAGAATCCTAGACAATATCAAAAAAGAGAACCGACAGAAAACAAACTTCTTCATAAATGCTGGGAAACAAGCTATTACAGATCAAGAAATTGCAAACACACTGGCAAAAACCTATTCAAACAACTCCAAACTTCAGTATAACAGAGAGGACAAGCCCCTCAATAAACTCACAAGTAAAATGCTAAAACAAGCAAGAACATACCAAACTAATGACATCTTCTCCGAAGAATTTACACTAAGTGAACTAAATTCATCAATCGAGAAAACTGCACCTAATAAATCCCCTGGTAATGATCTTATCTTTGGTCATATGGTCAAACACCTTGGCAAAAATGCCAAAGAACAACTTCTGGACATTCTCAATACCTCTTGGCGAACAGGCAAACTTCCAAAAGAATGGAAAAAATCAGTTATTGTACCCATCCTGAAACCTGACAAAAATGCTGCAGAATGTCAAAGTTACAGACCTATCGCATTAACTAGCATACTTTGTAAAATTACTGAAAGAATCATACACTCCAGGCTTATGCACTGGCTGACAAAAAATAAGAAAATCAACTACTACCAAACTGTTTATAGAACTCGTCATTCGACAACAGATCAATTATTCCATTTCTGCCAAACAATAATAGACTCATTTCAGGAAAAACCAACAAAAAAGACAACTGCCATATTCCTTGATATGACTGCTGCTTTCGATCGTGTTTGGATCAAAAAATTAATACAAACAATACATGATATTGGAATTAGAGGAAACGCTTTAATCTGGATTGCTGATTTCATCAGAGGAAGAAAGATCAAAGTCAGAATCAATGCAGCAATATCAAAAGAGCGGAGAACCTGGGCTGGTGTTCCCCAGGGCTCAGTACTCAGTCCCTTACTATTCCTTCTATATGTCAATAATATTCATCCCTACCTTACAGAAGACACAAAAGTAACTTGCTATGCAGATGATATAGCCATCTGGCACACTAGTGCTAAAATCAAAGAATCAGAGGAAATTCTAAACAAATCCATGAGAGGATTAGAAAAATGGTCAGACGAACTCAAACTCAAAATCAACCCAGACAAAACAAAACTAAGTACATTTAGTACAGACAGGAAAAATAGACATTCCTACAATCCCAAAGTCATGATCAATAACAAGCTAATTGAAAAAGTCACAAATCCAAAATACCTTGGTATTACGCTTGATCAGGAATTACGTTTTGCACAACACATCTCTAACACTTCCAACAGAGCTCTAAAAAAATTAAATATACTGAAAAGGCTTTGTGAAACAAATTGGGGCGCAAAGCCAAAAATCCTCAAAACTACTTACACTACACTAATAAGGCCAATAATGGAATATGCAGCACCTATCTGGTCACCTTCGGCCTCATCGGTAAAGAAAAAACTAGACAAAATACAAGCAAAAGCATCCAAGATTATCATTGGTGCAGTCTCATCCACTAACAACATCAGAGCCCAACAGAAATGTGGGCTTGACCTGCTGGAGGACAGACGAAAATTTGCCACCATAAAATTCATAAATAATATCAGAAGCTACCAAAGTGATCATATCTCCCTAAAAACTTATGAACATTGGAACCAAATTTGCAGACTTCACAGATCATCGACTTTACAATATGATGACACTATCAGGAAAGAAATAGGTCTTGATCAGCAAAATGTCCACATAAACAAAGAACCTCTATTTACCAGTCCTTTACCTTCAAATACCTCCATAAATCTAAACCTTACCAAACTCTGTACAAAAAAAAGAACCAAAAGAAATGCTTAAAGAAAAAGGCCTAAATACCATCAACCTTCTTTCATCCTCCAAACAGGTTATTTGTTATACCAATGGATCATCAGACACCAATATGATTAATGGAGGCGCTGGTGTTCTCCTTCTACTCCCGAAAGGTGAAAAACTTTCAATAAAAGTTGGATCTGGGAGAATCGCTTCCAATTTTACCAGCGAACTCTACGCAATAAATAAAGCACTAGAAGCCTACTTAAATCTATCATCATCTCAACAATCTGAAGGAATTATAATTTACAGTGACTCAAGATCAGCTATGGAGGCAATCAAAAATGGCAATACCAAGCTCACACAAGACATCCATAAACTCTTAAATCATCTAAAGTGTTTAGGTAAAAGTTGCATTTTACAATGGATTCCTGCTCATGTAGGCATTGATCACAATGAAGCAGCTGATAAATTAGCAAAAGAGGCCAGGGAACTCAACCAAGAAACTCGCATGATAACTCTTGCTGATGCCAATGCACTAGCAAAAGCTAAACTAATTCCATTGAAATCAGTGATACAACATCAAATTCCCGAGATCAATGCTGACAGAAGGACCTCCACCACGATAGCAAGACTACGAACAGGACATTATAGAGGAATGAAGATCAATACAGATGATACGAGAACATATAGAAACTGCAACAACTGCCCCAATACTGAACTGACACCCACTCACATCTTTACCTGTCCAGCAATTACAGCAGCCTTGCAAGAAATAGATCCTAATCCTGAACAACAGCTCTATACAAACAAAATCACAGACATAGCCAAAGCAGTACAAAGAGCACACGGAAACATCTAAGACTCTTCAAAGGACAAGACAACAACGAAAAAACCGTTTGCGATTCTCTTTAGCCTGCATGGTTCTAATGTTCTTTCATAATCCATTTTTGCTTTTCTTACCACACTCATTACCCTTCTAGTCTGCGCTTTATACTGTTCATGCGCTGGCCGGTCACCTTTCTCCTTAAATTCTCTGCATAGTTGTTTCTTTTTTGCAGCTCAAGCTTAATGGTGTTATTCATCCGTTTAACCCTACTTGATTTATTATTCGGACTCTAGGTATACAGTCAGCCATAGCTTTGTAATATTTTGATCTTTCTGTCTTTTATTTAATATTTACTTATGGTTCTGTTACTGCACCTTTGTAATATTTCTATCTTAAATCTGTCTATCGATTTCTTTATATATTTATCCATTACTTTAGACTTGTCTTCTATATTTTCATTCGTTAACTTTATTATACTTTATCCTTATCCATTGCCTTTCTATATAGTCAGTTAATCTTAATTCCTATTCTCTACTTTCAGTATATTAAACTTATACTTGAGATTTCTAGAAATTTATTTGATTATTCCAGACTGCGCCACTAAAAATCTCTAATTGGCATAAGAAATTAATTATACCTCCAGTAAAGCGGCTCTATACAGTTAATTACAGTCGATTACAGTCGTGGCTAACTCCTAACTTAAAGATTCATACCGAGGTTTAATTTCTTTCCTGCTTACAGGATCAGATTTTATTTGAGAACAGTGGAGTTGCTAAAAAGATCAGACATCACTTCTTATAAATAAAACACACATATTTATTCACACTAAGACAATAATACAATGTATACACTTAAATGATGTTACTATCATTTCCTCTCAAAGCTAAGCATCAAAATAAAAACATCACATAGGACAACTCATAGTCATGTTATAAACATCAAAGACGTAAATCATCAGACAATTAATTCTATGTATCAAACAACTATCATTTTTTCTCAAAGCTAAGCATCCAAATTTAAACATCACACAGAACAACTCTCAGGCATGTTATAAGCATCAAATACGTAAACCATCAGACAATTAATTCTGTATATTAAAATAACTATCAGCCCATTTACAATCTAGGAATTATCATGCTTTGACTAATAAAAATCTCCAATTCTAACTTTCACAAAAAGAATGTTACACTCACTTAGCAATCAACCTTTCACACCATTACAATTCTAAATTCTATAATTTTCTTATCAATTCTTTTAAACCATTTAAATGTAATACAACGTAAGCTTAAACTTTCATTAACATCTTTTCAATTATTCTAAAAGCAGATTTACTTCATACGAATTTGTTTTCAATCTATTACATCCTTCAATCTTAAGAATTCAGTCTATCCAAAACAGTCTTTCATATCATAATTAAGGGAAAGTTTTTCAACAAAAAATTCAACTCACATTAATTCTTTCGTAGGCACAATTGCACTTTAATCGTATCTTCTCTTCGGGCTTATTCTGGAACCCCCCTCTATTGTTACGGCTTGCTCTATCACTTCAGACACATAATGGAAACCGTATTCACCTCTGGAATTTCTCGCGGGGCTGGAGCTCGAGCTTTCGGCGTTGTAGGACGTATGCTCTGATGGTCAAAGCCTTATCATCCGGTTCCTGAGCCACTACTTGCTCTATAAGGATTCACCTCCAGTTATCCTCCATGAATTCATCCAAGATTCCACAGATCGACCTCCCCCTCTTCTCCCTGTGTCATGTCTCCTGATGCACGATAGTCGATGCACGCTAGTCCATTTTTCCCAGTCGATCCCCTTTTCTGACCTCTTTTTATTTCGCCTCTCTGGACCTTGCGTGAAGTTTCTTAGACCCCAAATATTTCCGTGCAAACTTTGAACTAAAGTCTGAGATCCTCATACCTATCACGTGCTAACTCCTTTCCTTCTAGAAAGTTCCGACTTCTATCTCCCTGAAGTGTAGTTTAATCCCCATTTTCAGCATAGCGTAACAGCTTCTGATGTATACCGCCTCCCCCCCCTCTTCTATCGACCTTGACGACAGTGATGGACTGCTTAGATTACAATGGGGTTCCATTATACCTTATACCAAGTGATACATCAAATATATTTCCGAATTCTATAATTTCCCTTAAACTTCTATTTTTAGATGCTTGTTTACTTTATTTTAGCATGTATAATTCCTTGGGGTTCTACAGATGGGCATTTTTGTATTACTTATGTAGGTAATTCTAACATACTTCTAATCTCTGAGGGATTCTCTTTTGAAATACACACTCATATATCTTTTATCTACAGTATCATGTAAATTTTTTTGGGCTAATTTTATATGGGCTGATATTATTGTTTACATCTATTATATACAAGTTTACAATTCTTTGAATTTCGGATGTGACTCCTGTAAAATCGATGAAATTAAACATTGTAAGGATTATGATGTTGCATCAAATTTTACAGCTTTATGCAAACACTTCCTAACCGCCTCCCATGAACCATCAACATTTAGCCCTTGCAGTTTTACATACCATGGCACCGATCCAATCAAACTCCTAAGCTTGTCATACTTACAGCCCGATAATTGCACATGTACCTTGTCTTAATTGTAAATTCCACACCTTTAGCCACCTCCCAAGTCAAGACCCTGTTATCACTCTCACCAGTTGGTGGCAACGAGGTCATATTCGTTACAGCCAAATTCTCAAATGCAATTACTAGGTCAAGCACTCTCTGACCCCTAGTATTTTCCATTACATGCTGTCGCAGATAGTTATCCCTTAATAATCGCATAAAATCCAATTCCTTCCTCACATGTATCCTCTCCTCCTTCCAATCAATATTACCATAGTCGAAATCATCCATAATAATTACCCTCCTTCCACTCATTTCTTCTATTTGCTTATGCATACTATCTCCACCATCTAGTCTATAGCAGCATCCAACTGTATATTTTGTTCTGCTAGTTTCATTCTCACGCCAAATAGCCTCAAATGTGCTCTTTTCTCTATCCTGCAGTTCCACTTCTATTCTCATTGGCTGTAGCTCATCAGCTATCACCAATAACACTCCTCCAACCATTTTATTCTCCCTGTCACTCCTGAACACACACCATACCCCTCACATTCAATCCCACTAGCTATATCATCTTCTGTCAGCCATGTTTCACTAATGCCAATATCCTGCAGTCTGGAAGTGCCAACCAAGGCCAAAAATTCTTCCTTCTTGTTCCTAATACTTCTGACATTAGTATACATGAATTGCAGAAGCCCATTTATCCCCTCCTTATTTTGAGGCCTTATACTAACTATCCCATTCTGATTCATAGTCTTTCATATTCACTTGGGTATATTACACACATTCATACACTCAACTGTCTCCATGAAGTCTGCATATCTAACCCCCCCCCCTTAATAACTCTAGTTTCCCTGATTCTGCACATCCACTTCCACTACATTCGACAACACCTTTTCAAGTCTCCGTACACCAAATCCATTCAAATGTAAACCATCCATCTTATATAAATCCTTTCGTCCATCGAACTCACTCCACACATTCACAAATTCCACACCACTCGTCCTGCATAATTCACGTATAAAGTCATTTGCAAGTATGGCCCCCTCCCATACTCTTCACTGTCATACCGCGGCAACAGACTCACCATCCTAACTCTCTCACTCTTCTCTTTTGCTACCTCAAGCAATTCCTTCACATCCTCACTCATAGCCATTTTGTCTCCTTTCAAATCATTTGTACCTGCTACCACTATCAATTCTTTCGCCCAACCGCTTTTTGCATTCTAATTGACTCGCTTACATTCTTAATGTTCGCACCAGGTTGGTACGATTTTGTTAAACTCTCAACTAACACACCTCTTACTAAGGAATCTCCATACAACACTCGCTCTTTCATTTTGTTTACACTCAATATCACACTCTTATTTTTTCTATCATACTTTTGCCGTTTATCAGTCACTATGCTCGGTAAACATTTTTGCCAACGCTCCAGCTCTCGATTTGCCCTGTGTATCGCTTTGCGTAACTGAGCTATCTCACTCATTGCATCAGTCTTATCATTTTTATTGTACGATAATTCATTCATTCATTCTGTATGCTTACCTTCATTCTCACTTTCAATGCCATTCTCACAGCTATCTGGTACTACCTCGCAAATATCGCTATTCTCTCGATTCTCACTTTCGACAACGATATCACTCTCAAGACCTGATACACTCTTTACATCCTCACATTCTTTACACTCTGCGCATATTCACTTCACTATCGTTGTTTAACCAGACTCCAACTGCTCTCCTGAATGCATACATTTCTTTGCTTTGTTTTCAAACTCCTCCACTTTTTTCTCTAATAATACAGTTCACCTGTATTATAATTATTTCAAGGCTTTCTTGCATATTTTGCTTTTCAGTTTTATTCTGCTCAAACTAAATGGTGATCACTTCCATTTTAAATCCCCTGTATACTCTTGCATAGTGAACAAGAGTGAAAATATCAGTATCTATAATAATATATTTGATGAGACTTATTAGAAATGTTTTGCTAGTCTTTTTCTACATAAAAGAAACAGATGGGATAGAATAACTTACCGACTACACAGTTTTGTGAAAATTCTTGTGTTTCACATCATCAGGATTGAAAAATATGTGAATAAATTATAGACTCTGCAGAACACAAAAGGAAAATCTCTCTTGCTATTTGACAGATCCACTTACTAGGAAGTTAACCACAACCCCATCCACAGCCAACTCAGAAAACTAAACTCATTACCAGATAAAATCACCAGTCTTGATGGAGATACTGTAGACAAACAAAACTTATTTTGCTACAAACTTATATGATTTACAAATCTAATCTTTAAAGGTACCTTATTAGCTTATTTAATTGTTTAATTAAATAAGCTAATAATTGTTTTTATAGGCTAACCTCCCTGATGAAGTTGTTAGTTAGCTGGAATCAAAATACTTTGGATAAGTTATGCCCATTTTGGAAGGAATCCTCATTTATATGGTCTCCCAAAAATTGATAAAGAAGGTTGTTAAACAATAAGACCCATTGTGAATTGTATTGACTCTCCCACTTATACAACTGTTAAATTTCTTTTATGTTTATTAACTGCCCACATTGGGCAATCCGGATCACTCATCAAGAATTCCACACATTTTCTCGAAAAAATTAAGGAATATTCAAATACAAGAGTGAGATATGAAAAGCCAAACGGCTATTTTTTTCTTGCAAAGTTAATTAAATTAAGGGGATAAAAATCCATTATTTTACAGCCAGTGTGCGAAACTCTAAGATCAAAAACTACGATCTAAGAGTTTCATGCCGACGAACTATTGGCGAATCCAAGCGTAAGTAACCACCTGGTAGTACCACACCAAGGCAACTCGAAGCAAAGGTGGACCAAGCTCCCTCACTATCCTTGATATTTTCTCATAATGCAAAAACACACTGGTGTGGTACTACCAGGTGGTCACTTACACTTGGATTCGCCAATAGTTCGTCGGCATGAAACTCTTAGATCGTAGTTTTCAATCTTAAGAGTTTCGCATACTGGCTGTAAAATAATAAGGGATTTTTATCTCCTTAATTTAAGAGTGAGATGTGTTAGTCAGTTTTAATATTGTTTTCTCTTTTTTTACCAACATTCTCTTATCTGACACTATTATTTGCTATATGATGATTTCCCTCATGATGTTGTGAAAAATTTTGAAGTTGTTATGCAATCAGGATATTTCAGCTGGAAAAACAAGATCTATAGACAGGTTGAAGGCACTGTCATGGGCAACCAATCTTTAACAAACTATTTTTTAACCATCTGGAAGACACCTTGTCCTCATCCATTCATCCCAAATCCTCTCTTTGGTTTAGTTATGTTGATGTTTTTGCTGTTTGGCCTCACTCTAAAAATGAACTTACCACTTTCCAACAACTGATCAATAACCTTCATCTACTCATTTAATTCACTATGGAAAAAGGGTAGTTTACATTCTTAGACATCTTTCTTACTCATACAGCCTCCAGTAATTTGTCAACCAGTGTTTATCGAAAACCCACCTTTACTGGCAGATACAATCATCAAAAGTATGCTCATCATACCTCTCAAAAAATTGGTGTTATCAAGTCATTAATTAATACAGCATATAATATATGCTCCTCTCCCTCAAGCTTACAACAAGAACTTCTCACTATCAAAACTTTAACTGAATTAAATGGTTACAACCATCATCAAACCTAGTAGATAATTGACTCCTCTGTTCCAACATCTAAAGGATTCTTCAACAGACCACAGGGTTCCAATCCCTTATATTTCTGGTATCTCTGAATTCATTGGTAGAATTTTGAAATATCGGCTTATTCAGACATTTTTCCTATCAACAAAATTTCTCATCTGTTACCATATACAAAAGACAAACTTTCACCTCATCGTTAGCTGGTGTTTACCACATTCCTTGCGAGTATAATTTGACGTATTTGGATAGACAGGCCATTCTGTGGAAAGAAGAATTAATGAACATCAGTACCACACTGAATATGTGAAACCTCAAAAGTCTGGTCTAGCACAGCATGATATTGATACTAAACACAGTATCTGGTGGAATGAAGCTTGTCCTCTCCATAGAAGCAGTTTTAAACATGAATGCCTTTTCAAAGAAAGTTGCAAAGCCCATTTACACTGGCATAACCTGAATTGGAACAATTCTCTCTCTCTCTCTCTCTCTCTCTCTCTCTCTCCCCCCAAGAAAAGTTTGGGAGATTCTCATTTGATGTAAACATCAAATAGTTTTAGTATTATTTATTAATATATTAACATCTGGCTCGCAATAAACTGACTGCTGTATATGCCTTGTATTCCTGTTCTTTGATTTGCTTGCTTCTATACACTAATGATGTACTGTTATTTTCAGTACAAAGTATCTGTACTTTCATTAAAGTTGATTACTGTGCTTACTGTGTAATTTGTTTGTTTTAGGATTGCAAGGAAAGTACTTCTCTTTGTCCATTGGATTATATAGATTCTTCTACATATCACATAACTAAATTAGCTTTTTTTTGTAAAAGTCTCAAATTGGCAATTTCCTTTCTTTCATAAAAAATTGTTGATTTCCTAGATGAAGTAAGAAATCTATATAGCCCTTCATATGGTTAGCTTTGATATTAAATCCTTATTAACAGGAGTGCTACCCTGAATCAGCCTATGATCTGACCTCACATTGGCTACAGAATGCCTCTGGAAGATTCCCTTCAAATGCTCTCACAAGTTTTTTTGATAGGATATAGTCAAATTATTCAACTTTGTTATCCTTTCAGATTATTTTAATTGTCATAACAGAATTTACAGACAAGTTGAAGGAACTGCTATGGTGAGTCTACTCTCTCCATTCTTCTAAACTTTTATCTAGAACAAATCTTTTTCTCATCCATACAAACTCAGCCTTTGTTTTGGGTATGTTACAATGATGACATCTCTGTCATCTGGCCCCACAACAAAGATACATTACCTGCCTTTCTAGCAAAAATAAATAATCTACATCTCTGAATCAATTTCATGATGGAAATAGAAAAATAAAATGAACTAGCTTTCCTAGACATTTTACTCTTCCACTCCTCTTCAGGTGAGCTAATGACTTGTATCAAAAACCTACCTGTACTGGATGTTGCATTCAATAGCAATCTGCTCACCATCCTTTTCAAAAGATAGGAGTCATAAAAACTGTTACATCATGCTCATATGCTAATAGTTTTTATGACTCCTATCTTTCATATTTTGAATTCCTACAAGCCTAGCTCAAACAACAATGAAACAATATGAAGGTTCTTATACCATACTTTTCTGGCATCTTGGAACTAATCTCAAGAATCCTTAAAAAACATAATCTATTTGGCTACATTCATTTCATTCAACAAACAATCCTAATTTCTCATTTCTTATCTGTCAAAGATGAGTGGAGTGCCCTGATTAAAGGATAGGTGGGTGGGTGGTAAGTATTGTTATGTCTGTAGAACTGTGTGCTGATGGGGCCAGTTCACCTGTTTTAAGGGATGAGAAATCAGAGTTTCCAGAAGAAAAAAATCCTCTCTCTCTGTATGAGACTGGCTAACTCACAGTTTGATTAAAAAGATCTCATAAAGGTTTCTTACTCCATACACAGGATTGAACCTGGAGCTTTTTAACCAAAGGGCTTGTCTATACTAACTGAGCTACAGAGCCTCATCACAGTTCCTATCTTTCTGAAGATAAACGATCCTCTATCTCTTTCTTGTGTCTACCTCTATGTAACTGTCACCTTTCTAACTACAGACAAACATTTAGTGGAGAAAAGAATGCAAGTAAACCTATCGTGCATCTCCAATAAAAAAAAATCTAATAACAGTGCTACACTGAATCAGCTACAATCTAATCTCATGTTGGTTACAGGAACTACTCTAGAAGATTCCCTAGGAGGGCACTCGCATCATTCTTAGTAACAGCTGCCATGTGCATGTTGCTCAGATAAGTCATTTTGTAGTAGACATTAGCCATATTGTTATATATAATTGGTGGAATTTTGTATATTTTTGACTGTGTTGTTTAGTCAACTATTATTACATAACATTCTTTCAGAAAAGTTTGTGGTTATGGCACTGATGCGTATAAGAAAAGTGGCGACCAAGACATTGTTGAATGATATCAATGTGTGAGATTTAGTGCGATGTGGCATGTGTTTAATGTATTTATTGCTGAGAGTGAATGGTTTGTGGTATGAGGGCAAGAATGGAGAAAATAGCTGTCGGAAATGTTTCGTAAGCAAGTATAAGAAATGAGAGTCAGGTCAGGAGTGAAAGAATGAAGTGATTGATATTATAGATATAAAGCAGGATTTTCAAAGTATTGTGGAAAACGTAGTGGAAGCAGTGAATGATATAGTGCACGAAATACAAATGAGAGTTTGAAGGAAGTGGTTGAAAGCAATGATGTTGATGATGAGATGCCGGTGCAAAAAGAAATTGCATGCTTACGCAGACTTCACAGGACAAAACATGAGTTCGAACGATTGGCATGTGATACAGAAGAACGGAGAATGAGAGAAAGAGTGGATGACAAAAGTATGAAAGTGCAAGAAACTTGGAGAAAAGAGATAGTATTGCAAAGGGATTCGATGATAAGAGGTATACTTAATGAGAAAGTGACGAAAGCATGTTTTCCAGGTGCAAAGATAAAGGATGTAAGTGAAGTTTTAAGTTTCCAGAAGAAGGAAGTGAACGAATTAATTGTTCTGGTAGGCACAAATGATTTGAACTTGAGAAATATGCAACGAGAGAAGATATAAAAGAGTTGTTAGAATAAGCAAAAATGAAGAGTAAGAAAGTAAAGATTGTGAGCCTGCTGCCTCAGTATGATAGGATAGACCTGAGAAGAAGAGCCATGATTGCCAATGAGTCAATGAGAAGATCGTGCAGGAGGAATGGTGTACAGTTTATAGATGCATGTAAGGGTAACTATGGGTCCAAGAGAATGTTGAAATGCATGTAAATGAATGCCCGAAGTATCAGAAATAAAGCAGAGGATTTTTTAGCATTGCTCAGCTCACAACTTGGCCAAAGTTATTGGCATTAGTGAGACCTGGTTGTCAGAGAATGATGTAGTTACAGGAATAGAAAGACTGTAATGGATATTGTGTTTTCAGAGATAGATGAAGTAGGACAGAAGGAGGGGTATTATTAATGATAGCTGAAGAACTTTGACCAACGTCGAAAGCTTTTCCATTTGGTTATACTATAAATTAAAGATGCCAAGAAATTATACTTATCATTTAATCCTTTATCCAAATATAAGCAAACAAAGTTTGCGTGTTTGTTGGTTGCTGCTACAGACCTTGGGATTCCAGAAGATGTGGACAACATGCATCAGCAGATTAGCACAATGAGTGCAGGCTGAGCAATTATCATGGGAGACTTCAACTATGGTGATATAGATTGAGAAAAGGAAAAGGCATATGGCCAAATGGAAATGGAATTTATACAGTTATTAAGGGATAATTACCTGAAACAGCAGTACATGATGGGAGGGATCAGAGGTTTGAGTGTTGGATCTGGTAATAGCATCAGAAGATCTATCTATAACTGTGGTAGCAACTCTACCTCTGAATGGGGGAAGTGACCATGCAGTCTTGTCCTGGGAGGTTGTTCAACATAGACATTTCAGTCAAGAAAGAGTTTACGTGGAGCTACAAAGCTGGCGATTATGACAAACTTAGGAGACAACTTGGAGCAGCGCCATGATCTAAGAAACTACATGGAATGAATGTTATTAGTGCACTGGAAATGGTCAAGGATTGTTTGAATGAGGACGTTTCAGACTGCATACCCAGGGTTAGGAGGATAAACCGAGTAGGGATTAAGTGGATTACTAGCAATATAAAGCAGAAGCTGCAAAACAAAGAAAGCATTGTGGAAGGAATATAAACAAGTTGATCAGCATGCCCATGAGCAGTATAAAGTGCAAGCAAGAAGGGTAACTAGCATGGTAAAGAAAGCGAAATCAGATTATGAGAGAAAATTATCCAAACAGGCCAAAGTAAATCCAAAAGAGTTTTTTTGCTATGTAGCAAGTAAGAGAAAGAATGATTATGGAAAGATTACTTTACTCAGTGTTGATTGTAGGAAAGTGACAGAAGCAGAAGAAATAATTCAGTTATTAAGTGATCAATTTGCAAATGAAATGGCCGATTTTAAGGATGATTGAAAAAGAAGAGAATAAAAAAGAAGAATACCTGCTTAATCAAAGTAATCTCCAGCAGCATCAATGCATTGTTGCCAATGTGTGGCAAGGTCATTTATACCATATTTGTAAAAATCAGTGTCTCTGGAAGTGATGAAGTCCTCCACTGCCCGATAAATTGATGCATCGTTGGCAAAACATTTCTTGGACAAAAAATGGCTCAAGTGCTGGAAAAAATGGTAATCTGTCAGGAGAAGTATGGAGAATGAGGAAATGTCAGGAGAGTATGGAGGATGAGGCACAATTTTGTATCCCAAATTGTTGATTTGCTGTGTGGTTGACACTGCCGTATGTGGTCGGGTGTTATCCTGAAGCAACAGGACTCCATGTCTATTCACAAGTGCTGGTTGCTTAAGGCACAATTTTTCATGCGTTTACTGCATATCTGTACAATATCGAACTGCATTTATCGTTTCACCTCGTGGAAGGAATGAGTAGTGAATAACACCAACAGAAGACTACTGTACAGTAAACATCTTTATTGGATGCAGAGGTGCATTTGGAGTCCTTCCTGGAGTGTCTTTCACTCCCAACCACTGCGACGAACATGTACGATTGTCGTAGAATATCCACTTCATCCACAGTCACAATTCGTTACTTCTTAAGAGAGAAGAGCACACTTCCAAATGCCGTGCTTTGTTTTCATCAGTGAGTTCATGAGGCACCCACTCTTGTCGAGCTTCCTTACTTTTCCTATTATTGCCAAGTGCTGTGAAACAGTTGAGAAGTATACATTTAGTGTCTGGGCAATCTCTTGTACAGTTTGTCGTGGATCTGATTCGATTAAATCCTTTAATTCATTTGAATCAATGGAGGAAGGACGATGGTCACAGGGTTCGTTTTGTAGCCTCAAATCTCCTGAGCGAAATTTTGCAAACCAACAGCGAGTGGATCTCTCATTAGTTGTTCCTCCACCGAATACTTTATTGATGTTTTTTCTGCAGCCACTGCAGAATTTCCCAATTTGAGCTCGTAAAGATACAGCAACCTTAATTGACTTGATGTCGGTAGTATTCAATGTTTAATGCTTGTTGAACAAAACAAATACCACAATTGCATCACCCACGTGTGACGCTGTCACATGACATAAAAAATTTGCATATACCTCAGCGCTTGCTTTCTTCAGCAACCAGTAGAAACCTGACAGTCATTCAACGGCCATTTCATTTGAAACAACCCAATATATATCATTCATGTAACGTGTCACTTAGCAGCTACTGAGGTGACACACTGATGTGAGCATTGAGGTAAATTAATTGCAAGTACTGAGTATATTGAAAAATATCATTGTGAATACAGCAGTGGGGCTGGACAGTATGTTTACTTGATGATAATGAAGAAAGTTTCAACAAATTTAGTGAAAGAGTGGTAAGAGCAAAGTTTTAGAGAAGTATTTAAACACACGGGAAGAAAATGAATAATGACAGATTTCCATTTCTCTCAAAACTGCTTGAAATTGTAGCCATTATATCGGCAAGTATGTCATCATTTGAACAACATTTCAATCAAATGAGGTCATTAATGAATTCTTTTACCCTGAATGGCTTATTGATGATATACATGAATGGCCCTTTTTTGCAGGATTTTGTTTCAGATAAATCAGTCAGTAAGTGGCATTTTGCAACTAAGAAAAAGATACACTGGAGGTCATATGAAGCTTTTATGTAAATGTGCTGTGGCATACATTTTAAACCCAAATTAAAAGAAAGGGTATTTCTGTATAATTACATATAATGTGAAGTAGGAAATAAAGAAAATGTAGCACTCTGTTTTGTCATCAATCATAATATTTAGTTTTCAAAAAAATTAGCTCTTAACAATATTTATAAAAAGTAGATTGATAACTTGGGCAAGTAAAAGATGTCTGTGACTGAAATGAAATACTGGAAGAATTAACTAATTTAATCCTTCCTCAGTGCTGTTTCACTCTATTAAGCATCTAACATGTATCTCTGTCTGTCCTGTGAACAAGGACAAGGACTTGTCCTTGTTCACATGTGGACAGCCAGGATTCTCCTCTTTAGAGATACAACCAGTCTTCTGAAATTTATAACAGCACTTCTAAATGGAATTTGCAGCTGGAGAATTCTCTTGATGCTTCTTTCTAAATGTTAGGTCAGAGACAATAGACTGTTGAATGGAAATCCAAGACATGCAAAAAACAGTCCTGTCTATGCTCATTTTCCCTGCACTAAATCGATAGCACATTACATCAATGCCCTAGAGCAGTACTTACTGAAAATTAACTTTTGTACTTACAAACAGTAACACTTCATATTTCAAATTAGGCATGTTGCATTTTCCTGTTGTTGATTCTTTGTAAAAAAATTTTAGAAATAGGTTGCATCATTTTGACTCATTCTGTATGAACTTATCTCTAAAATCGATATTCAAATGAACTCTACAGGAGCAAAATATAATAAAATAATTTCTTTAGTTCAACCAAGTCAGAATTAATACCAAACAATAGTAAATGTCCAGAAGATAATGCCATTGACAATGGTACAATTACTAAGTCAGCTATTGTAAAAGAGAGAAAATGGTACCTATTACTAATTAGAGATGGGTGCTGTCATCCTCAAAAACTCTTTGTATTTAACCACATGTCAATCAGTAAAGCCTATATCAATGGTATAGGCAGGACATGAAAAATGTGCTTATCTGTGATGAGTGACAATTTTTAGTTAGAGTTTAAAAAAATATATACATATGTCACGCTGATTCTGTTTTAAGTCAAACAGTTTTCGTGTATGTTTACCTTACTTATTGTATTTATTGGGAATGTTGGTTATTACAAATACCAGTTTTGTGGATTATCACCGATTTTGTAGTAATGGAATACAGCAAATGAGAGTGCATATCATTTAATCTTTAGAGTGCTCAGTTGTGACATGGCAGCCAAAAATATACACACAGCAGACAATGGTAATTAGATTATTTCTTACTGACTGATGGAATATGAAGAATTTGAACATTAATAGTAGCTATTAAAACTTGGAAAGTTGAGTCAGATGTACAGTAATGCTCTGTCTTATGACTTTGCTTCACAATGAACCATTCATATGATGCTTTTCAATCATGATCAATGCCCATTTCTATGATGTTGCATTTGATGGCACATCATCGCAGCTAAAGGAGGTCCTACATCTTATTAAGGTGGGCACCATGGCTGTTTGTTCCTCACACTATTGTGTCCATTGACTTCTTTCCAAGAAGTGTATAAGGTTTATCAAGTAATAGGAATGGAGTGTGCTCTCATCAACAGAACTATGGATCTTGAGTCGTACTGGAGAAAGCAGACTGGTAATAGAACAGGGAAGAAATCTAAAAAGAGGAAACTGACTATGATATGCAATACAACAGCCAGAGAGAAAACTGGTTACTCAATTACAGAGAAAACAGAAGGCAGACTATGTTGCTTAGAGTAACCGATCAACTAAAAGATATATTAAGGTAGTAATATCAAGGCAGTTTCATTTATCCTTCTGCATGAAGAATTATTTGATGATTTATGTCAGAATGCTGATGCACTAACTATAGACGTGAAGAAAGTTCCAGTTTATGAATTCTAGGGAAACCTGTCAATGCAAAAAAAGAGAATAATTTTCCCCATCATTAATATATCAAGGGCACTGTTTTTTATTTGATAATGACAATTCATACATATTCAACACAACAGACAAGCAGTTGGCTGCTGTGTTAACAGTCTTCAATCTATTTAGTTCAAAGCACGACTGTAGAGATTCTTTTTATGACAGGCAAGATAGAATGTATGATTTTTAGTGTCCAACTAGGTGAAGCCTATAAATTAAAGATGCCAAGAAATTATATTCTTGTTTAGTCCTTTATCCAGGTGTAAGCAAACAAAGTTTGCATGTGTAGTCACTTCACGACTGGTGTGACACCTTTTGACTACTTGTATATGGAAATATGGCTTCTGTATTACTTTAACCTTGATATCACTTAAAGGTCAAAACTGGTCTGGGTGGTGGATCTTGCAATAATGCACAGCATTATACATGTCTGTAAGATTATGTGCATTGCATTATGGGATAACTAAAGCAATTGATTCAACATCATGAAACCTCGATATGTGTGCAAACTTTGTTTGCTTACACTTGGATAAAGCATTAAACCAAGAATATACCGTATTTTTCACCTTATAAGACGTGCTTTTTTGTATCTAACATTTATCTGAAAATTAGGATGCATCTTATAAACAGTGCATCCTATACATCTATGTATTTTTTATGTATGCACAGTTGCGGTGCATCATTGCTTGTTGGTAATGCATGACCAGTTTGAATAGTTGCATGGTTGCTAATGGTCACACATTTAAACTAGTAATAAATACATTATTATATTTAAAATGTTTTTTATAACCCGTGGATTCTACATAGCACAGACATAGCTATATGCAAAAATCATGAAAAATTTGATCCATAATTCATGCATCTTATACTGTAAAGCTTTTTTTTTTTTTTTTTTACAAAAAAAATTTGACATGAAAAATGTGATGCGTCTAATACAATGATGCATCTTATAAGGAGAAAAATATGGTAATTTCTTGGCATCTTTAATTTATAGTATAACCAAGTGAAAAAACTTTCAATAGGTTAAGCCTGTGAAATAATCTAAAATACAGATGGCGATGAAATAATATTCAGGCTTTTTCTGAGAAGTTCAGCTGAATTTTAATTCTGCCTACATCTTCATGAGCTTGTTGGTAATCTTGGACATATACTTCCTCCTTCTCTTAGACAGTAGGCATTAAATCATCAATTGTTGTGCGAGTCTTGCTGCATTGCTCTCATTAAAACTTATTGAAGCAATGGAGAAATCCATTAACATTTAACTTGGAAAGTTTAATTTAACTACACTACTTGCAAACTAATAAACTAATCATCAATATGGGTTTCACTACTATCAATTAAGAGAGGATATTTTTACTTTTATCACCTGCAAAAGTCTATTAAGTAAGCACCCAAAGTCTTCTGATTTCTGAAATGGTAGTATCTTTTCTATGGCTATATAATGCATATAATGATGAATGGATCTTTCCTTTTAACTATGCATCTAATGATGAATTATTACAGGGGCTCTGTTCTTTAACCTACCTGTCTCCTCTGTTTCTCACTAAATTTTTGCAGTTGACTATAATGATGCCGATGACAGGTTGCACTTCTCTTTCTCACTTGACAAACTATGCACTGCACAATTCAACACACTTTTAAAAATATCCTCTTCTACAATGGCTTGATTTCCAAACAATTCTTCAGCAGGGTTCTAATGACTTTGTTAATTTCAATGTTAGCAAAACTTAATCCCTGTCTTAGTTCTTATTAAAAAAAAAAAAAAATAATAATAATAAAATAAATTCTTCAAGTCATTTTTCTGACAATACAGAAATCTACACAAGATGAGATTTCTATTATGGGGATAGTTATAACCTCCAATCTTTATGGCCATAAAATACTACCATAAACATAGTACTTTTATGGTAGTATTCTCGTAGACAGGTTTATACGTTGGTTATGCATTATTAAAACACTTAAGGAAATTGAACAACGTAGTTAAGGATATAAATTAAATTAAACTTTAATAAATATTTTCCGATATTTCGGCAATGTCACATTGCCATCTTCTAAAGGAACTTACAAAAAAAGCACGTGCACATAGGCACTACAAACACAGTAACTGGGAATGAAGAGATGAAGCTATTGTTCTCCTAAAAGTCCTGATGGTGCCCTCTGGAGGGCTAAGTAGGTGTTCTTGGCCGTTGGGTTGAAGGTCTGCTGATGTAAGCCTCCCAGATTTGGGGCAGTCGCATACAACCAAATTTGTTGAGGTTTGGAGAATTTCTTAGGGCTAAGGCTGATTCCATAAATAGTCTTTCGTATTTGTATTTGCTACGGTGTATTACTGTAGCTTTCTTCCACCGTATTCTGTGGCGTGTATCCAGAGCATGGTCCGCAAGACCAGAATGGCTGTACTTGTGAAACCGGATGTAGTCCTTGTGTTCAGAAATTCTGATATTTGCTGTCCTGCCTGTTTGGCCAAAGTAAGACAGATTACAACTGCAAGGGACCTGGTATACACCAGGTAGGTCTAGGGGAAGTCATGGACAAGTCATGGACTCCAAATAAAGTGTGTAAGTCATGTGTAGAAAATTTACGACAGCAGAGCAAGGGAAAATGGCAAAAATTAGCTTTTGGCATTCCAATGATTTGGCATGAACCGAAAAATCACGTAGATAATTGCTATTTTTGTTTAGTTCAGACTTCTGGTTATAATAAGAAGAATAAGAAAAAAATTGTGTATCCAAATCTCGACTCAGCAATTCGGCCAGTTGCTCATTCCAATGAAATAGCTGTGCCAATTTATAAAGGACTTCCTTTACTTGAGAACGAGCATGATCGGGATATGCCAGATGTTCTTGAGGAGCAAGACCCGGATGTTGATTTAGACAATGAAAATTTAATTTCTAGTTCTGGACCACAATGTTTTACTCAAGCGGAATTTAATGACTTGGTAAGAGATTTGGGCCTATTAAAGGAATCATCGGAATTGTGAGCTTCAAGATTAAATGAAAAAAACTTACTGGAGCAAGATACGAAGATAACTTTTTATCGTAGCAGGGAAAGTAATCTTGTACAATATTTTAAACAGGAGTGTGGGTTTGTTTACTGTAACAATGTGTCACGTTTACTAACTGAAATGAGTGTTGTACAATATCATCCAAATGAGTGGCGTTTATTTATCGACAGTTCAAGCAGAAGTCTCAAGCGTGTCTTACTACACAATGGGAATGTATATGGCTCAATTCCTATTGCTATTCAGTACACTTAAAGGAAACATATGAGGACATTAAAAAGGTTCTGAAGTTATTAAAATATACAGACCATAACTGGATCATCTGTGTGGATCTTAAAATGGTGAACTTTTTACTTGGCTTTCAAAAAGGATATACAAAGTTTCCGTGTTTTCTATGCTTCTGGGATAGTCGAGCTAGAAACCAGCACGGGAGTCAGAAACATTGGCCTCTTAGACTATCCTTAAATGTTGGAGAACAGAATGTTATAAATCAACCTTTAATTGACAGAGAAAAAATCATTTTCTACACATCAAACTAGGTCTTATGAAGCAGTATGTTAAAGCTTTAGATTTACAAGGTGACTGTTTCCAATACATATGTGAAAAATTTCCACGACTTAGTTATGAAAAAATTAAAGCCGGTGTATTTGATGGACCGCAAATTAGAACTTTAATGAGAGACCCAAATTTCACCAACTCTATGAACGAAATTGAGAAAGAGGCCTGGACTTCATTTACAATGGTTGCGAATAATTTTCTTGGAAACAAAAAAGCGTGCAATTACAAAGATCTAGTGAAAACAATGCTTGAAAATTTCCAGCGCCTAGGTTGCAACATGAGCATAAAGCTTCATTTCCTATACAGTCATCTTGATAGATTTCCTGAGAATTTAGGTGCTGTAAGCGACGAACAAGGCGAAAGATTTCATCAAGACTTAAAAACTATGGAAGATCGGTACCAAGGAAGATGGGATTCTCACATGATGGCCGACTACTGTTGGAGTATTCAAAGGGATTGCCAAAACAGAACACACAGCAAAAATTGCTACAAACAAAAATTTATTCCCTGAAACTCATGTGTAAGTAAAATTGTTATTTTTTTATAAATATTCTTGTAATTTTTAATGAATATTGTTAAGTAGTTATGTATCTAATTATCAGCCTCTCTTGCATTCAAAGCGCCAATACATGCCGTTGCAGGTTTTTACGCATTTATTCGTTTACTAATAAGCGAGAGCAGTGAGCGCTCCGATTCTGATCTGCGCACCGCTTTAAATACTATATCTTCGGGAATTTTTCGAATTTCTTGATAAAAAGTTAGGAACAGATTTTTAAAAGTACATACTTTCAGAAAATAATATTAAGAAATCGATTTTTTTGATCTTCTAAATAGTACTGCCTCCTTAAAACTATCAAAAACCTTATAAATTAGCAAAAAGAAAATGCCATAGAGGAAAAACCTGACGTGATAGAGAAAAATGGGTTTGATATTTGAAATCAGCACATCCAAATTAGTAAAAAACAAGTCTCATATAAAAGTCAGCAAAAATTGTGTTGGACTGTGTAATCAATGAATATTCAATCTCTTTACAATTCAACACTCCAAGTTCAGAGAACATTTTGGTATTATCACTATTTTTTGAAACAGCCTCCCTTCTTATGTATTTCCTCTTAGATGCAATATGCAGGATTTCAAATCCAATTCAATTTTTTTATTAATTAATGTACCATGAGTTGAATAAATTTTTGTATATGAGATTACCAATAAAAAGTTCCAAATTGAATGTTAAATTGATACAATACTGAAGGATGGAAGCAAAAGATTATCTACTGGAATTAATTTTCAAGTCCCTTCCTGCACTGAGATCAATGGATCAGATGTTCAAGTTTCTTCCCAGTTCTTGCCTGCCCACAGTAAGGCAGGTCATCACAAGTACAGGGTATACATCATACACTCCTGGATATGATAAATTAGAGAGTCTGTTCTTACGTGAACAATCAAGAGTTGTCAATTTGATATATGGTTTAAATGTGATGAAGTGCTGATATTTATTAAATACAGATCGGATATCTTTTCTGACGTGCCCTGAATGTATGGAATGGTAATAGTTTTGCTGTGGTCTCGTATATTAGGTGACAAACAGAATTCCAGAAGGGGGAGGGGGAGAACATATAGTATTTTTTCAGGAATTATAACCATTGGCTAAAAAAGTGTGGTAGAGGTAAGCGACTTCAGTGGTAAGAACATTATCACTGGAATAGAAAGCTCTGGCTCTGATTTAGTATTTTTAGAATACCATATTACTGAGCTAGATGATGGGGGGGATTGTTTGTGCAAATATCTTTCAGCATGTGTAGGTTTTCTATAAGCCAAAAAAAAAAAAAAAAAATAAATAAATAAATAAAAAATAATAATAATAATGAAATGAAGGCATGTGATTAATGTATCTAGGAAGAGCCAATAGTCATTAGATTCCTGTTCTACTGTGAAGTGGACTTAAGGTCTTTAGATATTTAAATACACTAAATATGTAATGTGTCTGGACCATGTGGCCAAATAGAAAACAAATCATCAACATGGTGCAGCCAAATTACTGGTTTGAGTGTGGCTGTATTAATTGTTTGGTTCTCTAAGTATTCTATATAGAAATTAGCTAAAGATGGGAAGGGAAAGAGGGAAACCAATGCATGTCCCATGTAGCTGTTTGTATATATTTCTTTTCCATGTGAAATAACCAGAATGTATTGTAAATCTGAATAATTTGCTGAGGTGTGCTCAGCAAATTAATATCCAGATTTTTTGGAATTTTGACATAACATTTGAGAAATGTTACAGAGCATTATTTAATCAAATATACAAAATATAATGCTGTATAGTCTAGATAAACTTATACAGCATATCAGTCCTATATGATACCAAATCCACTCCTGATCTGTACCAGTCTTTGAAGGCAAAAAACTCTTGACACCCAGCAAAATTGTAACTGTGCAGAAAATGAGCAATCAAATGGCACAACTAATAATCAGACACAATGTTCTTGATTGTTTCTTGTATCTGAACTGCTGTGAACAGTATGGCATGTTCTTATTAGAGGATTAACCACTTGCTTTTTGATAAGTGATACACTGTTCGTGTGGAACAGAATGCACTTGGTCCAATTACAGAGAGAGAGATTGGGGGGGGGGGTCAGGTCAATATTGCTGTCATGCCTTTCAACAGAGATCAAAGTGGACTAGCTCATTAAAATTCTACTACATGCATAAGATGACTGTTTGTAAAATGACTTCATATTGGGACCAGAAGTTATGCTTTACCCAGACTGTTTAATTCATAGGTTTTGTGCGTTCAGAGTGAAAAGCAGACCCACTTGTAATCACAGGTAGCAAATTGTGATGCTAAGCATAGCTGGCAAAGGTTATTTTATACAATTGCCCCTTGAGTGTTCAAGTTCAGCCAATATGTTATTTGAGTGCTTGTGGCTTTATTAGCTATAAAGGCTTGGTAACAATAGACACTAGGAACTGGGATAGGTGTCAGAGTGATTGCCTTTGTTGTTTTAACTCATCAATTGCAGTACTCATCTTTATATCTTTTGCTTTGCAGATAATTCAGACTACTTCAGCTGCAGCATTTCCAAGTGCAAACTCACAAAGCTCTCAAATAAGACAACACAGGGGACTACTCATTCTAAATGATGAATAAAATTGCTTAAGAATTAAGCTTAAATGATTCTTAAAATATTTTTTCTTATGAGCTTTTTAAAAGCTTTGAATATAATTAGTTAATGTGATAAACAATGAAATTCAAAATATAACAAAACAAGTTTTTAATCCTTTTAAGTCACTTATAATTAAAAAAAAAAAAAAAAGACTTGTGACTTTAGAATTGCAGAACAGAGAGGCAGTGAAGATTAAAACTGGTTTCCAAAGGGTACCCTAACAAATGTGTACCATCCTTTTCCTAAAAAATTGTTTTCAAGACATCCATATTTAAAATTAAATCCAGAACTGTTTCAAATTTCATGGAATTTAATTTATCTAAAGCATTTCAGACCTACAAGGCATTCATTCCTGACAGCAGTTCTGAGTGACTGTTATTTCATTCTTGTTGACATTATATGATGATGAAAGGAACTATACATAACAGAAATACAAAAATATATGAAATTATTTTAATATCATGTAATGCGCCAAATGCAGCAAGTTTAACAATAAATTACCTTTCCTGCCATTTTCTGGGAAATTATGCCATTGCAGGCCAAGAGTGAATCTGCTAACGTCGTTTTTCCTTTAAAAAAATAAAATAATAATAATAATAAAATAGCAATATTTTTCATTTTTAAAAAATATAATAAACTATAGCATTATAAAAAAATTTAACTTGCAAATTAGGTAAAATTATTATTTTACTTGATTCACCGCATTTCTTTTAAAATGAAAGCAATTATATAGGTGATATTATTATAAACTGTAGGATTATTAAAAAAAAATTAACTTGTAAATCAAGTAAAATGACTACTTTACTGAGTTCATTATGTTTCTTTTAAAATGAAAGCAATTAGATTATTGTTAATTAAAATGACTGAGTTAAACATCGGTTGTCATGCAGGAAATGTAAAATAAGTAAATTTTATATTTAAATATGTGCCGATATTGTCTAAATTGTAGATTAATTATTACTGTGAGATATTTGAGTGCGGAATGCAGTGCCTGGATAAATTTCTTAGGTGATATCACAAACTGTAGTAGCATTACAAAAAAATTTAACTTGCAAATCAGGTAAAATTATTACTTTACTGGGTTCGCTATGTTTCTTTTAAAATGAAAGCAATTAGATCCATATGGTATATGGATAAATTGCGAGTCATTTTGAGAGACTGCTGCTGGAAGGTAGAGTAATGAGTGCAGAGAATTAAACTGAGCAAGTAAGAAGCGATGTGAAAGAGCAGGAGAGTAAGGAAGGCACTGTCTGGATAAATTTCTTAGGTGATATTATCATAAATTCATTGTTTTTGTTAGCACACTGATACATGATGGTGAAAGGCAAATTATTGTGTAGGTCTGCATGGAAGACAAAGTGAACAGAGTGGATTTCTCAAAAATGGTATGGTGCCATGAATGAGTATGTATGCATGGGAAGATGTTGCGGATATTTATGTAGAGAGGCTGCATAATGGAAAAGAACAAGTGTGGATATGTAGCAAATGCAATATTCTAATGGACCATGCTTAAATACGAGTAAGGAATATGGTGTTTTTACTGACATGGCAGTTGAAGATTTTGTGAATATTTAGATAGTGTATGGAAGTGATAGCAAGGAAAAAAGTTTGGTTGACAATAAAGCAGGGGATAATGATACTTAAAAACAAAGTGGACAATAACGACATTAAAAAACAGAGTGCAATCAACGGTGAGGTGGTGAGTGGAGTTGACGGTGAACAAGTGTGTGCGCATGCACGACTGGCAACTAAATAGCGAGAGTGAATGATAGCAAAAAAAAAAAAAGAAAAGGACGCAAATTTGAAAGCTAAGTTAGTGAAGATCAGACAAGAGCTGAGGCAGATGTGGAATGAAATGAAGAGAATTGGAGATACGTGTGGAAGAATAAAGAAGACAGAAACAAATGATGTCAGTATTATAAAGGTAATGAAAGACTTGAGGCAATGTATGACAATTTGATTATTAGAAGTATCGTAAATGAGACGATGCACAAAGTTTGTTTTTATCTGGAGGTAAAATGAATAAAGATTAAGACATTAGATATGAGGAGTTAGCAAGCAAAGGAGATGGTAGTGGTAGCAGCAACAAATGACTTGACTGGGAACAAGGAGAATGTAAAATTGGATATCAATATTTATTATTGGATAAGGCTGTTGAGAAGGATAAAGGATAATAGCATGATAGGAAAAGTAGTTGCCCAGGTATGACAGAGATGAGGTGGAGAGCAAGAATTATGAATGATACTGTTAGCAGAAATGTGTGAAAAGAAAGGATTACAGTTTGTTAATGCAGTTTATTAATGATTTTGAAGTAAGAATTGAACTGTATAAGTGATGGACTGCATTTGAATGGTTTTAGTGTGAGTAATTTTGAGAGACTGCTGCTGGAAGGGAGAGGTAATGGGTGCAGATAATGAATCTGAGCAAGTAAGAAGTAATGTGAAAGAGCAGGAGAGTGAGGAAGGAGAGACTGAAGTGGTGCTTATAAATAAAGATGTAGGAAGCATGAGTGTAGAGAATAAGAGAACAAGTGTGCAAGACAAACAGGACAACAGGGAGACTCAGAGTGGACAGGAGAGCACAGCATAAGAAAGGTTAATACTCCAAGAGGAAATGAATGTGTGTCTAGACAAAACAGAAAGGGGATGAGTAAGCAGAAAAAGAAATGGCCCAAGGAACATATGGAGAAGTCATATCTAATAAGTGGTATCTGTGAAACTTATTATAGATCTAGGAATGAGATGTTGTTTATATGAATGCTAGAAGTATCAGAAACAAGGGAAATGGTTACATTGATGGAGTTCGTTCACTCAAAAATTGTTGGATAAGGATGACATCCTGACAAGAATAGAGATAGAAAGGTATGATGTATTTCATCAAGATAGAAAGGATAAAAAGGAGGTGGAATGCTATTGATGATAGACAGAGTTATGTCCGCACAAGGTAGAGATGCAAGGAGAAATTAGTGGTAGTGGTTTTGAGGCAGAATGGTGTGAGATATAGGTGAATAGAATGAAATAGTTCGCTGGATGTTGCTATAGACCTGGTAATGTATAATAAATTTAGTTTAATCCTTTATCCAAGTGTGAGCAAACAAAGTTTGCACCTGAAAGTATCTTCAGGACTGGGATAAGGTGGTACAACACCAGGACACTCCTTGCAAAGGTGGAGCAAGCTACCAACACTCCTATCTCAGTATCTCCCATAATGCAAAACACATCTCCTTGCAGATATGTCTAATGTTATGCATTAAGGGAAGGGCCACAACCCAGACTAGTTTCGACCTTTATTGAGGTCTCTTCAGTGGGAGCCAGGCCCAAGTGGAGATACCAGGCAGAAACATTAGCAGGTCATCTCTATCTATAGGAGTTGTCAAATGGTGTGCCACCCTTTTTTAATAAATTACTCTGGATTTAGAGAAAGATGTTGAAAGTTTATTTTTCACTTGGTTAAACTATAATAAATTTAGTTTAATCCTTTATCCAAGTGTGAGCAAACAAAGTTTGCGCCTGAAAGTATCTTCAGGACTGGGATAAGGTGGTACAACACCAGAGTAATTTATTAAAAAAGGGTGGCACACCATTTGGCAACTCCTATAGGTAGAGATGACCTGCTAATGTTTCTGCCTTGTATCTCCACTTGGGCCTGGTTCCCACTGAAGAGACCTCAATAAAGGTCGAAACTAGTCTGGGTTGTGGCCCTTCCCTTAATGCATAACATTAGACATATCCGCAAAGAGATGTGTTTTGCATTATGGGAGATACTGAGATAGGAGTGTTAGTAGCTTGCTCCACCTTTGCAAGGAGTGCCCTGGTGTTGTACCACCTTATCCCAGTCCTGAAGATACTTTCAGGCGCAAACTTTGTTTGCTCACACTTGGATAAAGGATTAAACTAAATTTATTATACTCTAACCAAGTGAAAAATAAACTTTCAAGACCTGGTAATGTGAAGGGCAGAGCCAATCAATTGGGAAAAGGGTGATCATTATGAGTGATTTTAATTACAGTAATATAGATTTGGATGACAAGATAGCAACTGAAAGCAAAGAAAATGAGTTTCTTGAGTATTTCAGGGACAATTACCTCAGGCTAGGGTTTCTGGGTGAGAATTTTTTTCATTTTCCCGTTCCCGAGAAAATTTGGTCGGGAAATTGGGAAAATTTTTAATAAATTATTTTTTATTAAATCATATTTTAATATTTTTTTATAGATTGTCATCCCAATGAGTAAAGAGTATAAAGAATGTTGGGAGTATGTTAGAAAAGATAAAGATAATGAATCAGCTTGTTGCCAGATATGCTCCAAAACTATGCAATGCAAAGCATCATCAACCAGTGGTCTACATAGGCACCTAGTATACATTCATGGAATGAAAAGGAAAAGACAGTCTGAATTGAATAATGATGAGCCAATGCCTTCATCTTCTAAGAGACAAACGAGAATTTTACATTATGTCAAGGGACTGGATTTAGAAGAAACCGTAAGCAAATTAGCAGCCTTGGATGGGATATCAGTCAACACTATCACAAAAAGTGAGTTTATTTGTTTGTGAAACTTTCCGTTTCACAAACAAAGGAATGCAGTTGCCAAGAAGTGCATCTTCAGTTATGACACTAATACATAATTATTATAGTAAAGTGAAACAACTGTACATCCAGAAATTGGAAGTATTCAAATGTGATAATAAAAAACTGAGTATTTCAATAGACGAGTGGATCAGTTGCAAGATTCACAGATACATGAATGTTTACGTATACTACAACGAGACCTCTATGAAACTGGTTTAATAAGAATACATGGGAACTGCCCTGCGGAAAAAGTGTTATCCTTGCTTCAAGAAAGATTAGAAAACTTTCAGTTAAAACTTGAAAGTGATGTGGTTGCAATTACAAGTGATGGTGCAGCTGTTATGGAAAAATTCAGAAAATTATCACCAACTATTCACCAGTACTGCAACAACCATGTGCTACATCTAGCTGTAACAAAAGTATTTTATGTTAAAAAGCTGAAAGGTGAAGCATCAGTGACTTGTAGCAGTGATAGTGAATTCAATACAGATTCTGAATACGATAAAGATGATAACAGTGATTCTGAGTTAGATGGTGGGGGCCCGAGCTGATTAGTATGATTTGCGAGATGATCTATCCTTGGCAATTAGCAGTTACGAAGAATTATGAAAATATTTTCAAATATTCTCCAGTTAAAAATTCTCTTTTGCAGCAAGAAATAACCAAGAGTGAAAAGAGGGAACTAGAAGTCATTTTAGACTGTAAAACATGCTGGAACACACTGGAGAGAATGATAGAGAGATTTTTAAAGATCGTAAATCCGATTAAGACTGCTTTACGAGAACTGAAACTCGATCACTTATGGAAAGAAGAGTATTATGAAATAATGAGCAGTACGTTGAATTGCTTACAACCTGTAAGATTAGCAGTTGAAGCCTTAAGCAATAGAGAAGTTAATATTCTCACAAGTGAGGGAATTTTTAAGTTCCTGTTCAGTAATTTAGAAAAACAGAATTCTTCAATGAGCCAAATGCTTTTAAAGGAAATAAAATTTGAATTGGTTAAACGTAGAAATAGAGATCTTGTGTCTCTCACAAAGTACTTGGGCAACATTAGTTGTTTATGTGAGATGGAAGAGGATGAATTTTTTGTCTTGTCAAGTAAGAATGAAATTGCATGATTGGCAAAGTCATTAATGGAAACTTTTTAAAGGAACATTTACAGCAGAAGAAGTTCCAATAAAAGAAATAAAGAATGTCCTTACAGAGAGTTCTGACATTAAATCAGAATCTGATCTGAAGAGTCAATTGACTAAAGCAATATCAATTTCGACATCAAAGTCTAGCCCTATGCATGCAGACAAAATATTTGCTTCTCTAAGGAAGGAAATGAGCTTATATGAAGTAACGCACATTCTCTCACACCCAACTTGAAGATGCTTTTAGACACACTCTTAACAATTTGGGAAAAAATTCGACCATCGAATTGTTGGTCGAAAAAAATTCGATCAACGTCTACAGAAAATGAAATAAATTTTTCCACATCAAATATATTTGTTACAAAGCGAAGATCATTGATTGCCTGATCGGGCAATTAATGATCTGTGTTTCTTAAAGTTTCATTTCAAAAATGACAAATATAAACTATTTGAAATATTTTTTAATTTTCAAACAAATAATATTTGCATTTGTTTTCTATTAATGTTTAATTTAATAAATAAAATATTTAAATGAGATTGGGAATGTTAATACATTGTGTGATATATGTAAAAACTCACTGTATACTATAAGGTTTGGTTAAATAAAGTTTGCAATAATTACATTGTTTATATTTTGAGAAAACCTGAAATATAACAGAAAATGATACTGTAGTGATATCAGAAAATGATATCGTAGTGACCCCGGTTTAGCGCTCAGGGCAAGAGATGCACTAGTCATGAAATTCCAGTCGACCTCCATTTAGGAAATTTCATTTACTAATCATCCCCGGTTGCCCCCCCCTTCTCTACGACTTTTCTGTTTATTAACATTTACTGTTATAGCCATTATTACAGATGATCAACGAAATTTAAATAAAAAAGATTATTTCGGGAATTCTCGAGAATTCTCGGAAAATATGATTTCCCGTTCTCAATTCCCGAAGGTTCCAAAATGTCGGGAATTTGGAAACACTACCTCAGGCAACATGTAACAGAGGACACATGAGGATTGAGGATCTTGGATTTGATC
Organism: Typopeltis vanoorti; assembly: GCF_054136105.1. Lineage (NCBI taxonomy): Eukaryota > Metazoa > Arthropoda > Arachnida > Uropygi > Thelyphonidae > Typopeltis > Typopeltis vanoorti. The sequence continues at coordinate 86,258,847 of NC_143564.1, read as the reverse complement.
ATCTCATCAGAGGATATTATAAATGAGACATCAAATCTCCCTTCAGCTGGTGAGAGTGATCATGAAGTGATGAACTTGGTGGTTGCAAACAGTGTGAGGACTTCTGTGAGAAAAAAATGTACATGGAACTACAAGGCTGATGATGCTCAGGAGACAGCTTACAGCTATAGCATGGAAAATGAAGAGTTGGATGAAAATAAGATCAATGCTGCTAGATGATATTTAAGAACTATCTATGAAGAAATGTCTAAATGTATTCCAAAGGCCAGAAGGTTATATAAGGTAGGTATGAAATGGATGAAAGTATTGACTGGATAAAATAGTCACTTACCACTTATTACAATAAGGTGATGGCAGCATTGAAAGTGAGAGATGGCTACACAGTAGTATACTTACTTTGCAAAGGCTTTTGATAGATTACTGCATGATAAGTTGATAGTCAAACTAGAGCAGATGGGGGTTGGATATTAGACTAGTATCCTAGACTGGAGATTGACTGTCTGATAGATATCAACAAGTTGTGTATGGGGAAGCATTATCCTAGAAGAGGAAAGTCACTAATGGTGTGCTTCAGGGAACTGTTTTAGGGCCATTGCTATTTAACGTGTATGTTAATGATACTTGGGAAGATTTGAATGGGGATATACAGTTGTTTGCAGATGATGCAAAGTTGGGACAAATTATGAGGAGTAAAGCAGATGTACAAGAAAACTTGAATAGACAGAGTGAATAGGCATGAGAGTGGGGGGGATGCCAGTTCAACATTGCAAAATGTAAGGTTTTAAAATTTGGAAAACAAAGATGGGATGTAGAATTTACTCTTGGCAGAGATATATTGTTGGAGATGGAGGAAATAAGATATCATGGGGTAATGGTGGATAAGGATCTAAAATTCAGAGGATACATTGCCAAAATTGAAGATAATACAATGAATTCTGACAATGATGCAGAGAATTATTAGATTGTTTTTTAAAAGTGAACTTTTATGAACTTTTGTATGAAGATGTCACAAAACATTATTTGATTTTATTTAGGAATTTATAAGTTCAATTTCAGATGATGACTGGACAGTAATCATCTACAAATCAATACCAAAAAAACTCAAACAGTTACATTGTAAGAAAAACAGCATACATAATATTATTATCTTCAACCTGTATCATATCAAATTCTGATGAACCAAAACTTCTGAACATAGTTTCCTCTATTTGGTACTATATTTTTTCTCAATCATTCTGGATATATCTACGACATTTCTCTGTTTATATTTTGATTCTACTTTATGAATGATTAACTAAGTTGTGTTGCAAAGGACATCATCATTAGTACAGATGTTTCCATTAATTCAAATCTGTAACAACAAAAAAAGTATACTGGCAGCCATAAATCATTCTTCAAAATTAAGTAGCAGCTTCAGGTTGACAGTGAAAATTGTAATATTGAGTATAATCAAAATAAAGGATGTTAGTGATGCTGTAATTATGCAGAAGAATGGAGTGAACAAGTTGATTATATTGGCTGGCACAAATGATTTGAAAGGTGAGAAATATGCAATGAGAGAAGATATGAAAGAGTTGTTATTGGAAGCGAAAATTAAGAACAAGAAAGTAAAGATTGTGAGTCTGCTGCCTCAGTGTGAGAGAAGAAGGGGCCATGATTGCCAATGAGTAAATGAGAAAAGATTGTGCAGGAGGAATGGTGTGCAGTTTATTGATGTATGAAGTGAGTTTGATGGATGTAAGAACTTGTATATGCCTGACGAAGTGCATTCGAATGGTTTTGGAGTTGGATGTTTGGAGAAAGTGTTGTTTAGTGAGAATGTGGTAGTGCAAAATAAGCAAAACTAGAGATATTAGTGAGGATGAAATCAAGCATATGTCTGGTCATCCCTGTGATAAATGAGCATGGATATAGTAATGATTATGCAATGCCAAATGGGATTTCACAGGTCTCCAATTTAAATGGGTTGGTAATGACATCACACAAGGGTAACTATGGGTACAAAGGGATGTTGAAATGAACTTAGCCAAAAATTATAGATATCACTGAGATCTGGTTGACTGAAAATGATATAGTTACAGGTATTGAATGTAAAGAGTATTAAATTTTCAGGGAGGACAAAAGGAACAGGAAAGGAGGTGGGGTATTGCTGATGATAGCTGCAGAATTACAACCCACAAAATTAGAAGTTAAAGAGGATATTAGGTCTGAGAGAGATGGTGTATTTGAGGCTGTCTGGTGTGGGATAGAGGTAAATAAGACAAAATATGCTGTTGGGTGCTGCTATAGACCAGGTCCACAGGAAGATGTAGATGCCATGTATTGGCAGATCAGCACAATTATTATGGGAGACTAGCTATGGGGACATCGATTGGACAAAGGAAAAGGGGAATAGCAAGATGGAAGTGGAATTTATACATTTACTAAAGGATAATTACATGAAACAATGTGATATAGAGGAGACGAGGGGTTTGAAGGTGTTGGATCTGATAATAGCATCAGAAGATGTATCCATAACCAAGGTAGACACTCTGCCTCCAATTGGGGAGAGTGACCATACTGTCTTGTTCTGAGAAGATGCCAAACACATGGAGTTCTCTGAGAAGGCGTTTATGTTCAACTATAAGGCTAGTGATTATGAGAGACTCAGGAGTCACCTTGGAACAGTGCCATGGCTGGAGAAGCTACAAGGAAAGAATGCATGGCAAGTGGTTAGAGATTGCTTGAGGGTAGCAAGTATCAGACTGCATACCCAAGGTCGGATAAACCAAGTTGAAATTAAGTGGATGAGTAGGGATATAAAGCAAGAGCTGCAAAAAAAAAAAAAAAAAAAAACATTTTGCAGAAAACTGATGAGGCTACGGACTTTAGGATAATAGTGGACAAAGAGTTAAAGTTCAGAGGGCATATTGCAAAAGTTGGTAAATTAGCTCAAAGAATTACTTAGATATTAAAAAACACACTAACAAGTAAAGATGAGGAGGTTATTATCCCTCTTTGATAAGGCTATGATTTGGCCATAACTTGATTACTGCACATAGATTTTTTCATCTGGGTTTCTTGGGGACCAGGAGGTGGTAGAAAAGATTCAGAGATCAGTGATCAAGATGGTGACCAGTCAGTAGAATACTTCCTATGAGAACAGGTTGAAGATCTGTAGGTTACAAAGTTTAGTTGATAGGCAGAAAAAGGGGATATGATAGAAATTTTTAAGATATTAAAGCAGTTTTATAAAATTGATGCAAACAAAATTGTTTAATATATTATGGGATTTGAGTGCATGATGGTTGATTTGGCTCTCCTGTGATGAGTCTTCAGACTCCATGGAAATGCCGTAAATAATAATAAAATGTGATAATAAGGTTGAGAGCATTTTTTTAAATTTCAAGGAAGTGGCTATAGTCATTGTGATGAAATGTCTGATTATTATTTATTACCTTTTGAATCTTTTTCAGTCTGCTTGAAATTCCCTATTTGTTAGCAAATTCAATGTTGTGTTATTTACTAACGAATAGTCAATTCTTCAAGCAGTTAAGCACATATACTGTATTTGCCAGCATATAACACACACTTTTTTCTTTGAAAATAGGTCTGAAAAACAGGGTGCGTCTTATATGCCAATACTCAGTTTTTTATTACTTTCATTTCTGGAAATTTTCTCTGTTCTGAGTTATGCGATTTCTTTCTTGCTTCCTTGAGTGTGTGAGAGCATTCCAGTTACGTAGAGTTCGGTGGATGCGCATGTGCTGTCATCGATGATCACAACTATGTTCCTGTTCGTTTAAACTTTCCAATTGTTGTCGTGGTTGTTGTGAACGGTGATAATTTTCTCTAAATTTCTTGGCGAATTATGGCTGAAAAACGTCGGCATTGCTACAATATTGTATACAAGCTACGTGTGATTGCGTATGCTAAAGAACATGGAAATAGGACTGCAGAGAGGCATTTCGGCCACCCCAACTGAGAAAATTATAAGAACTTGCAGAATCAGGAAGAGGATCTAAAAAAAGCAACTCACAGTAAACATAATCTATGAAGTGGAACTGCAAAATGGTCAGAACTGAATACTTGGATAGGTATTTCTTGAAAGTAGACTTATTACTTATTACTTTATATTAGAAATACTGTAAATTCATTATAATATTCAGTGATAAAGTTAAAAAAAAAAAAATCATCTAACGCCTTTTTATTCCCGTATACGGGGAGTAGGCGAGGCCATTTAGCCCTATCTAACTTTTGGAGACTGAGTGGGCAGTTCAATCTCCACTGGAACCAATCAGAGATAGATGGCCCAAGGCTATCACTAATTCAGCGGTATGCAGTGAAGAGAGACGGTTCAAATGTGCCGCCATCTCGTGGTCCCTAACCCTAATACAATATATTTAATGTCTGAAATAATGTGGGTTCTACGGTCGATTTTCTTGAGTTTACGGGATGAAAAACCCGCTTGCCCGTGCCAGAGATCGACTAACTCAGGAACCGGTTGAAAAAAGGCTTAGGAAAATTTCCTCTAGTCGCCAACTAGACTCGAAACCGAGTCTTCCTTCGTGCGGCCAAGCGCCGTGGTGTGTAAACGCCACATCCACTGAGCTACACAGGCTCTAGTGATAAAGTTTTTTTCCTAAAAATGTGTACAAAAAAGGGGGCATGACTCATAGGCCGGTGCGTCTTCGCTTCTTCTTTGGTGCATCAATCCGAAAATTGGTAAATATAGCAGCACATCACAACATCCTGTCTTGTGATGTCCTTTTTATCTCTTCATAACTCTTAGCACCAGTTAGCATCATTATGTTATTTATATACGAAATTCTTGGTCTGCCTCGTGGCCTCTTTCCTTCTACAGTCCCCTCCATTATTTCTGTAATCAGTCCCCCATGCCTCAAATGGTGTCCAATTAGGCTTTTTCTTCTCTTATTGATGTATTTCATTAATGACCACTCTTCATGAACTATATTCAGAACTTCATTACTTTTCTTTTCTGTCCAAATAGTTTTCATCATCTTTCTCCAGCAGCAAATTTCAAATGCCTCCACCTTTTTCATGTCTTGTTTTGTTAGGGTGCAGGCCTCACAACCATATAATGCAATGCTCAATATGTATGTTTTCACTAGCCTTTTCTTGAGCTGGATGCTAAGTCCTTTACTGGTAAAAATGTTTCTTCTGTTATCGAATGCTTTTTTGGCTAGGATTATTCGTGCTTTAATTTCTGATTGGTTTCTTCCATCTTCTGTGATAAGACTTCCAAGATATTTAAAAGAGGATACCTGTTGTAGTAGGTTATTTATTTCCAGGTTTATTTTCATTGGATTTGTTTTACTTGTAATTAATAATTTTGTTTTCTTATAATTAATTTTTAGGCTGTACTGTGTGAAGATTTCTTCCATCTTTGTTAGAGTGTTTGTTTTCATTATCAGCTAAAACTGCTATATCATCCGCAAACCGTAGCCAGTTAATATCAATTCCATTTATCTCAATTCAGGTTTCTATTAATTCTTTCAGTTTATTTATTGCATCTTCAATGTACAGATTAAACAATACGGGTGAAAGAGAGCATCCTTGTGTTACACCTCTACGTATTTTTGCTATTGCGGTTTTTGTTGTATTGCTGGCTGCTTCTATTAGGGCTTCTTGATGCTTGTAAAGATTAAATATGAGCCTTCTATCTCTCCAATCTACCTTTATTGTTTTTAGGAGGTGAAACATTTGATTCCAGTCAATACTATTGAAGGCTATCTCCAAGTCAAGAAAGACTATCAGAATATTTTGATTCTTCTCCAATCTTCTTTCAATAACTGTTCTTAGAGCTAGGATTGCTTCTCTTGTCCCCTGCTATTTCCTGAATCCAAACTGGTCATTGCCAACATATTCTTCCACCTTCTTTGTTAGTCTTTTTTGTATAATTTTGAGTAATATTTTTGAAGCATGTGATATTAAGCTTATTGTTCGATGATTTTCACACTTGTTTGCATTATTTACTTACTAGGAATGGGTATGATAGAGCATTGTGTAAAATCTTTGGGATTTTACACAATGATATTTATGAAACAGGATGATCCCTGTTTCATAAATATCCTTTATGATCTTGAAAAGGTATAACTTAGTTATGTTTCCTGAGTATTTTATTAATTCTGAGGGGATGTTATCAGTGCCTGGTGCCTTGTTGGCTGACAATTCATTCAGTGCCCATTTAAATTCATCTTTTAATATAATTGGACCAATTTCTTCCATGTCAAGTCTTGTTTCATCTTCTATAGCCTTGGCATCTAGATCTTTTCCACTATATAGATCTTCTAAGTACTCCTTCCATCTTTCCGAAATTTCTTCCTTATCTATAAGTACATTCCCGTTTATTTTTGATAATTGTACTTCTTGTCTTGTCTTGTTTTGCTGGCTTATTCCTTTTATAATGTTATAAGCTTTATCGATTCTTCCAGTCTTTGTTAGATCTTCTATTTCTTTACATTTCTCTGTATACCCTTGTTCTTTTGCTTCTTTACACTTTCTATTTATCATAATTTTTATATGTTTATATTTGTCTTTGCTTTCTTCCTTTAGGGAGGTTTTGTATTTTCTTCTTTCATCTATTAGATCTAGAATGTCCTGGGTGATCCATGCTTTTTTTTTATTTGCTTCTTCCTTAATCCTATGCAGTCATTGGCAGCCTTGATGATTGTATCCTTCAAATGAGTCCATTTTTCCTCTATGTTTTTCTTTTCCCTCTCTCCAGTTTTAATGCTTTCATCAGTTTGCTGTTTATAGTTTCTATGGTTTTCTTCTGTTTTCAGGTTACTTATGTTCCATTTGGGCCTTTTCCTTGGTTGTGACAACTTTTTAAATTTCAGATTACATTTCAATAAAACCAAATTGTGGTCACTATCAACATCAGCTCCCGGGTAACTTTTGCATGATTTTACTTGATTTTTAAATCTATTTCTTCTCATAATATAATCTATTTGGTACCTTCCTATATCCCCTGCCATTTTCCAAGTATACCTTCTTCTTTTTGGTACCTCATATCAGGTATTAGTAATGATCAGATTGAATTGGTGGCAGAACTCCAAAAGTCTCTCTCCTCTTTCATTTCGGCATCCAAGTCCATACTTTCCCACCTCTCTACCATCTTTGCCTTCACCAATGACTGCATTCCAATCCCCCATGACAATAAGATTATCTTCCTTCTTGGTTAGTTTGATTAGATTCTCAATATCTACATATACTCTCTCAACTTCATCATCACTGTGGTCGCTAGTAGGCATGTAAGCTTGTATTATTATAATATTTGTTGGTTTTGCTTGTGGTTTTACCATTATCAATCTGCTACTACATTTTACTGAGTTGATTACTCGTCTTCCCCATTCCTTATTGAGAACCACCCCGACTCCATTTTTTGCTGTCTCATCACCTGAATAAATGATTCTGTAATCACCACTCCAAAAGTCTCCAGTTCCAGTCCATCTCATTTCACTAATTCCCAATATGGTTATTTTTAATCTATCCATTTCTCTCTTCAAATTTTCCAATTTGTAGGAGGGTTCTCACATTCCATGTCCCAATGGATGTACAAGGATTTCACTGGTTTACGACCTGGAAAGCCTTGCTTCTTCCCCTGCCGTGCACAAGTATTGAGCCATTGTGTGCTTTACTATCTTTTAGAATGTCCATCCATACTGCTATCTTACTGGGGAAAAATAGAACAAGGTGGTATCCCCTTGCCTTCCTTGTCCAGCAATAGCCTTCTACAGAGGCTCAGTGTGCTAGCCGTTTCTCATTCCTCATGATTATCCGCCTACCACAGTATCCTTTACACTTGTCACTTATGGTGATCTTCCACTGATCGGGATGAAAGTTGTTGCTATCCCAACTTCCAGCGGGCTGTAACTTATTTAATGGCAGTCACATCTCGCCATGTTGCATCCTCGTCAGTGGAAATGTGTGGCTTTTTATAGAGATAACCATGCCACTGTCTATCTCACTACTTCCTGTTGGTAGATGCCATCCCATTGTCCATGACTGCTTATTCACAGGTTTCCCTGTTTATTCGCAGCTAACCTCTGTATCCAGAGGCCGTTCCCCTATCCGGGGACGCCCAGGTGCGTTTTATACACTGGCAAATACGGTAATTATAGCTAGTTAAAATATTCTGAAATTCAAATAGCCATTACTGTTGCATTACAGATTTGTGTTCAAGCTGTGTGCAACCATTAATCTGCATAAAAATTACATTTTAGGAAATGTAAGCAAGTGATCGTGGCTGGGAATTTTTCCTTCCTCAAACACTCCTATCCAAAAATTCTTGCATGTATTCTTCAGATTACTCCCAGATTCAGATTTATTTCTCACATTCCCTTTAAATTTGATTCCTGTTTACTCAGTTCATAATGTACATTCCATCTTTCTCCTTTAGAATCATGTTCTAGAAAGAACTGAAAAGAAATTTCTTCTGAAAATTTGGATTTTTATTGTCTTCGCAGATCAGTTAAATCTTCAGGTTTTTAAGCCTTTTATTTCAGATAAATGTTCTTTGTGTCATGGATGAGAATTAAACCTATTTCATTTTTCAAGCAAGGTGTATGTCATGCTATTATGGAAGCTGCTTCGTTCCTGTGTAAAGAGGATACTGCAGATCTGAAATTTTTTTCAGTCACGCAAAGCATTAGTCAACATTATACTACTTATACCTATCAATAGAATTAGAACATCCCAGCAAGATCCCATCAATTAGACATATCCGACTCGTATCAAAGAGGCTGTTAATATCCTTATAATAAGGAAGGTGTTTTAAGATGATTGTGTGTTTTGAAAATACTCCATAATATAGTAAATTCTCTCACTGTAGCAGATACCAGTATAACAAAACTCAGTCATTATAACCTACTACTGAAAAGTTCCAACAAAGTCCCATTAGAACTGCATTCTAAAAAAAATTTGGTATTTTAACAAACTGTTTTGGTAGCATATGTACGTCTGATATAGTGAGGGACAACTGTAATTATTAAAAATATTAATGAATAATAAATAGATAATAAAAAATATTATCTGTGATTAATGGATTTTAAATGTGTTTAGAATTTAAGATACTTCCTTAAATAAAACATCTACGGCTAAGACTATAACTTTTGACAGGTTAGTTTGATTTAAGTTATTACTGAAGCTGCTACAGTACTAGACAAAAAAGTAGTATCTATACAAATAAATTGGCAAAGTATTATTGTTCTCCTCAAAGCAGAAACCCACCGCAAACACATACTGAGCACCCATATGGCATTCATTCTCAGACACATGATGTGAGACAGTTGAATTAACCTGATCTTTTAAGTTCACTGAGTATTCCCTAAACAAATAAGCATGATTACAGCTTAAGACATTAACGAGTGCAATAAGTATTATTTCTGTGGTATACAACAACTGCCAACTACATTGGAGAAACACAGAAGAGTCAAATGGGAAGGGGAAAAAAAATTATATTTCAAACCCAACAGTATATTTCTATCACGAATCTATTATTATAAACCTCCAGGGAGTCAAGGAAGGCTGCAGATCGCCAACACCATATGTCATACCTTCTTTTAAACCCCATCCAAACCAGATGTACATCACTTCAAGCAAATTGTTCCACTCATCCCTTTCTTAAACTTCCATGGATGCCCTGTTGTCCTCTGCCCAATTTCCATATAATGAAAAATTTCATCAGTTGATAAGCTATAACACCTTTTCATAAGTTTACAGATCTCAATCATATCCCCACCCCTCTTTCCCCTGTTTACAAGGGTTTACAGTTCACACACTTCCAATCTGTCATCATATTTCACTTCATTGTTCCCAGCAACTGAACCAATGGATCTGTATCAACATCCAGCCTTAGATTCACTGCCAAATGGGACATTATTGCTTTTAAGAGTTTCTGCCCTAACTCAACACAAACCATTATTAAGGGAGACCTCCAGGGAGTCAGGGAATCATCAAGGGAAGACACATACTACCTGCAACAGCTGTCATACCTGTTCTTGAATTCATTCACGCTACATACACAACCAGAGCCTCCATAGCTAGGTCGGTATAGACGAATCCCTTTGGTCAGAAAGACCTGGGTTTGATTCCCATCTATGATGTGAGAACCTTCATCTGGTCTCTTTTGACTAAAGGTAAGTTAACTGGTCTCATATGAAGGTGGACAGTTTTTTCTCCTGGTAACTGGCGTCTTTCATCCCTCAAAACAGGCAAACCAGCCATGAACACACATGGCTACAGTTATAAAAAACATACTACAGGAAGGAAGGCAACAGGAAGCCACCTTGCTCGTAATCATCTCCCTAGTATAGCAGCAGATAGCTTCCCCCACCAGCTGTATGGCTGAGGGAATAGGATAGATAGACAGACATACACACCCAACATTCAATGACAATCCATTCCAATTATGAACTGCTCTAGGAGGAAAAAAAAATCTAGCCCTCACACTCTTGATGGCATTCATTCTTAACTTCCAAGGATACCCACTCGTCCTTTCTCTCATTTTATTTCCATTCGTGTGTCATTTTTTATGTAGGAGGTTGGCTACCATAATATAACTTATAGCTGACTAAGGGTGTAACAACACATGGTGAGGACCCTAATTCTTCCACATATTGTTTTAAGTATTCATGGTTGTAATCCATGTGTGTTCATGGGGGCCGGTTTGCCTGTTCCGAGGGATGAAAAACTCAAGTTTTCAGGTCCTTTTCCCAGTCTCCATAAAATGAAAAATTTCATCTATTGAAATCCTCTATGACCCTTTCAGAAGTTTCTGAAAGGGTCATAGAGGATTTCAATGGATGTCAGAAGTCTCAATCATATCACTCCTTTCTCCTCTTTGCTAATATCTGCAGTGTACAAATTTTCAATCTGTCTTCACAATCCTGATATAATTTTTTAACACTCTCCTTTTTCACGCTCTCCACTGTATCAGAATCACCATAGAACCAAGGACACCAGAAATATGCACAATAGTCCAAGTGAGGTTTTGTCGAAGCCTCATAAAAAGGCAAAATGACTTCCTTATCGTTACATGACAAAGTTCGTTTCAGCATTGCAATTATCCTGAGTTGTATTTGCAATCCTTGCTATATGGCTCTTGAACTTCAACTTCCTATCTACTAAAACTCCAAGATCCCTAGTCTGATCAGTTTCTTTTAGCATAATCCCACCAGTATAATATGACAGTGGATATCTAATCACACCGAAGTGCATGGCTTTACATTTACTAACACTGAACTGATAGTCATTTTCACAAGCACACAATTCTGGAAACCACATATTCAAATCATTCTGTAGGTACTGCATATCAGTCGCATTTCTGATTACCCTGCCTATCTTTGCATCATCTGCAAACAGCTGTATGTCACTTGTCAAATCCTTCCCGATGTCATTAATGTATAGACTGAATAACAATGGACTGATCCTTGTGATACACCATTGGTTAACTTAAATCTTGCAGTCTCACATCCCCCATACATCACTTTTTGATATGTCAGTCAGCAATCCTCTTATCCATGCTAATATTTTATAATCCAATCCCATATTCTCCAATTTACGCAAACAGCCGTCCATGCTGCATTCTGTCAAAAGCTTTAGCAAAATCCAAAATTATCATGCTGTATCCATTCTTCTTGTCTAACTCAATGGTAACATTATTATAGAATGTGAGTTCAAACATGACTTTCCCTTAGTAAGGCCCATGCTGTTCACTATAAAATAAAGATTCTTGGTCATCTCATTTCTGAATGCAAATCCTTACCAACTTTTCCAAAATCTTCACCACTACCACCACCCCAAAGATACTGATAAGACCGATAGTTGGAAAGATCTGGTCTTTGTACACTCTTGTGCAATGGGATTACTATACATTCTTTCCACTATCTGTGGAATCTTCCTTGTTCTCAAACTCAAATTATACAGCCTGATCAAAGAAATAGGCAGTTCAAGTGAATACTTTTCACATCCATAGTTCAGTCATTCATTTCGTATGGTAATTCAATAGCCGCGAGCCCCTTTTATGGGGAGGTATGGCACCACCTCAATCCCCCCTATTTTTATCCAGACCCGGGACCAGCATTGCTGACAATTCAGACCTATCGCTGGAGAGATTGTCTCAAGTATTCCTGACTGTATCCGTATGTGTTCACGGGGCCAGTTTGCCTGCTTGTGGGATGAAAACCCTGCTGTCTATGCCCAAGACTGGCTAACTTGGCTATGACTGAGGAAGATCCTTAAGCTCCTCACGTCATTGACAGGAATCGAACCTAGGACACTCCTTCCCCAGGCATATGGTTGCAAAGCGCATAGCCACTAGGCTAACTGCATGGACTACATCCATGGTGATATTCCATTAGTCTCTACTGCCAAATTGTTATTCAGTTTGTGCCACAGCATCAAATGAACTAATCACCTGATATCATTAGTAGAGCCCCATTTCCTCTTCTATCCTTTCTAAAAATGCTATACCCTTTACACTAAATTCCAGTTTCTGCATCTGACTCTGATAGTCAAGTTTCATTAATGCCAATAATCTTAGGCCAAAACATATTCACTAAAGCAATGAATCCTACCCCTTGGTTTATGATGCTCCTGTGATTTGTGTATAGACATACCAAGTTACCTCTTAGCTTTTTCATATACTTACATCTACAGTCTGCTTAGCCTGGCTGGGCAACTTTTTCTTTTCCATCCACAGATGCAATCAAAACAGTCTGAACCAAAAGCGTGAATCCGACCACTTTACTAGATTCATAACTAGGCTCAATAACATTCGTATCATTGTCGAGTCTGCATGCCATAACTGAACTTTATTAGACTGATAACTAGGCTCAATAACATTCATATCATTGTTGTATATGCACATAGCTGAACTTACAATCTACCCAATGCTGATCTGCTTTCCTTAATTCTGCATTAGGTATGAACAAATCCATTCAAGTGCAGGCTGTACTTTAATACAAATTTTTCTATCATTAAATCCCTCCCATTATTGACTAATAAATTCACAAGTGCACGAAATATCACAAAGAAAGCAATGAAACAGAAAAAGGATCCACTGTTATTTTACAGCCAAGTAAGCAAGCAATGCCTGCCTTTTCAATGTTAAGTTTCAAAAGTGACTGAAAGATTATGAAAATATAAACCATGAGCAGGCCAGCTGTTGCACTACTTAAAACAGATCGTAGTTAAAATCATCTATATTCACCTTTTATCAGTGCTTGACTGCCCCTGATAGCTGTTAGTTTTCATCAGAAATCCTCTGGATATTAGGGAGTAAATTATGTTTGAAAATTATGCATTTTTTTATAAATAAACTGTCAAGCATAAATTACAGTTTGAAGGGCTTCATCTTGATATTATTAAAAAAAAAAAAACAATTTCAGGTTCCTGGGCAAAGTCTGCATCTTTTAGTTCAACAGAATGGCAACTTATTGCTAAAGCTTTGTATTTTTTTTAAACTCTCCATCAAGTTTTGAACTTTTAAAATTACAAAGACAAATATGGCTTGTTTGTTCATTTACTAACAATAAAATAACAGATTTGTTATTCTTTTGTTTAACAGTTTCCAATGTTAAGATGATATAGCTATACTGTATGCTCTGAGAAAGAGAGAGTTCACTTATGAAAAACTTCAAAAGCACCAATAAAAAGTGAATATATGGCTTCTGGAAAAAGTTTTCCTGATATTTAAATAATAAACAACATCTAAACAACTTGTGCTAACACATATTCAAAATTATTCAAATTCCAAAGGTAAACACTGTTGATTACTTCTCTGTAAAATAACAATGAATAATACTGATTATGAAGTTATACTTTTTACTTAATTTCTGATGAGAAAATGAAAATTTTTAAATTAATTATTTTCTATAATAATATTAAAATTATTATTATTATTATTAAACAAGACCTCATGGAGTCAAAGACTCATCTAGGAGGTCCTTTTATCTCACACACATCTCATCATACCGGGTCTTAAACACATTCAAACTCCTTGCAGACACCACACTCTCAGGCAAGGCATTCCAATCATTCACAACTCTGCACGAAAAAAACCTGCCTCTCACTCCCCTACTCACACCCTCTTTATACAGTTTCCAGGGATGACCTCTGGTTCTCCCCTGATCTCCCACTATTCGCTGTAGAACTTCTCCACCATTGATCCTATAGCAACCCCTTACCAACTTGTAGGTCTCTATCATATCTCCCCTCTTCCTTCTCTCCACTAGTCTCTGCAAATTACATCTTTTCAATCTTTCCTCATACTCGACATTCCAGAGGTCAGAAACTACCTTAGTCAGTCGCCTTTGGACCCTTTCCAACATCTCCTCATCCTTCTGAAAACCAGGTGACCAAATCTGGGCACAATAGTCCATGTGTGGCCTAATCAAAGCCTTATACAATGGAACAAGAATCTCCCTACTTCTACACGTCAGTGTCCTCCTCATCATTCCCAGAAGTCTTTGTGTTGTCTTCACAATTTTGGCGATGTGACCCCTAAATTTTAGATCCTTATCCACTATCACTCCCAGATCTCTTATTTCCTCTACTTCCAACAATATATTCTTACCAAGCATAAATTCTGCATCCCATCTTTGTTTTCCAAATTTTAAAACCTTACATTTTGCAACATTGAACTCACACCCCCATTTGCTTGCCCAATCACTCAATTTATTCAAGTCTTCTTGCAAGGCCACAACATCTTCACTACTCTTTATGGTTCTTCCCAACTTTGCATCATCTGCAAACAACTGAATATCTCCATCCAAATCTTCGCCAATATCATTAATATACAAGTTAAATAGTAATGGCCCTAAAACAGATCCCTGAGGCACTCCACTAGTGACTTTCCTTTTCCTGGATATTGCACCCCCATACACAACTTGTTGATACCTATCAGATAGCCAGTCTCCAATCCAATGCACTAATCTAATATCCAACCCCATCTGCTCTAGTTTGACTGTCAACTTATCATGAGGCACTCTATCAAAAGCTTTTGCAAAATCCAAGTATATTACTGTGTATCCTTCTCCTCTGTCCAAGGAAGCAGTCACTTTATTGTAATAAGTAAGTAGTTTACTAAAACACGACCTCCCTTTAGCAAATCCATGCTGTCCATCAAAGATTATACCATTGTTGTCAACCCAACTCTGGATTCTAGCTCTCACAAGCTTCTCCAACAACTTAACCACAACACCCGACACACAGATAGGCCTATAGTTTGATGCTTGAGTTCGATCACCTCCTTTATGAAGTGGCACAATCTTGCCCTCCTTCCACTCTTTAGGGACTTGACCAAGTGCAAGACTCGTATTAAAAAAATATGTCAAGGCAGGTGTCAACTCTCTGGCACATTCCTTCAGAATACGTGGTGATATATTATCAAGTCCCACAGCCTTATTTACATCTAGTTTACTCAACTCCCCAAACACCTCTTGCTCACTTACAGTCAGTCTCTCCTCCCCATCATCAACTGCTCTTAATCTCTCCATGAAGTCACATTCACAAGATTGAAAGATCTTTATGAACTGCTCATTAAGTATCTCCACCACACATTCTGCAACAGCTGTCTTTATACCATTTCCTCCAATCAATGTCATCCTTCCATAATCATTCTTTCTTTTGCTGGCTACATATCGAAAGAACTCCCTAGGATTCTTTTTAGCTTCATTAGCTAACTGCTGTTCATACCTCTCTTTAGCTACTCTCACCAACCAAGTCACTCTCCTTGCCTGGTCTTTGTAGAACTCATGAAATTGGTTACTTCCACTTCTCTTATGCTGCCTCCACAATGCCCTTTTTCTCTGTATTGCATGCTTAATCTCTTTATTCATCCATCTCACACCTAACTTATTTAACCTTCTCACCCGTGGTATACATTTAGACATTGCATCCACTAAATATTTTTTGAAAATTCCCCAAGCTGCATTGATCTCTTTTCCAGCTAACTCCTCATTCCATGCTACACCTGCAAGCTGTCTCCTGAGCTCTTCATAATCACCCCCCTTGTAGTTCCACATATACCCTTTTTTCACAGGGGTCCTTGCACTGCTGGCAACCACCCAAGTAATCACCTCATGGTCACTTTCACCAATTGGTGGATGATTTGATACCTCATTGATAATTACATCCTCCGATGAGATGACCAAATCCAAGACCCTTAATCCTCTTGTGCCCTCTGTTACATACTGTCTGAGGTAGTTATCCCTCAAAAACTCAAGAAACTCATTTTCTTTACTTCCAGTTGCTATCTCTTCATTCCAGTCTATATTGCCATAATTAAAATCACCCATAATGATCACCCTTTTCTTATTTGCTTGGCTTATTTGACTATACATTTCACTATCACCACCATCCACATTACCAGGTCTATAACAACATCCCACCAAGTATTTGATTCTATTCACCTCTATCTCACACCATACTGCCTCAAAACCACTGGCCCCATTTCCCCCTTGCATCTCTACCTTGTATGGACATAACTCTTTCTCTATCATCAATAGCACTCCCCCTCCCTTTTTACCCCTTCTATCCTCACGAAACACATCATACCTTTCCATCTCTATTCCTGTCAGGATGTCATCCTCATCTAACCATGTCTCACTTATTCCGACAATCTCTGGGTGCACAGACGCAATTAGTGCAACCATTTCATCCGCCTTGTTTCTTATACTTCTAGCATTGGTATACAAACACAACAACTAATTTCTGGATCTACAGCTAGTTCCACTGATACCACTCACTCGATGTGATCTCTCCATGCTGGACTGGGGCCATTTCCCTTTCTGCTTCTTCATTTTAGAACCCTTTGCAATTCCATCTGTTTCCTTTTGATCCCTGATCATCCCATTACTTTCCTGCCTACACATTCTCTCACCTCCTCTTGGAGCATCCACCTTTCTCACGCTGTGTATCCCTGTCCACCCTGGGCCTCCCCGTTTCCCTGCTCCTCTTGCACACCCATTCTCTCATTTTCTATACTCATACCACTCACCTCTCCATTCATTTCCACTTCTTCAATCTCTCCTGTCTTACTCTCCTGCTCTTCCACATCACTCCCCTCTTGATCTGATTCATTCTCTCTATTCACTTCTCTACCTTCCAGCAGCAGTCTCTCCAAGCGACTCACACCATAACCACTCAAATGCAGTCCATCGCTCCCATACAGCTCACTTCGTCCCTCAAACTCATTCCACACAGTGATTATAGCACGGGAAATTCTACAATAGAATAGCTACTACTCCATTTGATTTCCAAGTTCAGTATTTTTTTTCCTTCTTTATTTAAATTTGATTTACCATTACCAGTAATAGAAATGAAATAGTAATCATAATAAAACAAAATAAGAGTCAAATAATAGTAACAGAGTGAAATGATAGTAACAGAATGAAATAACAGTGAAATGATAGTAACAGAAATTAATTTTGTAATATAAATTTTATTAATATCACCATTATCATCCACTTCCTATATGTACCCTCAATTTTCAGGCAATATCATAAAATGTTTACTTTATTACTAACTTTCTATCAACAATTTTATATCATATTAGTCTGATCTGTCAAGACTCCAATATCATCAAAATATTATATTTCAGTCATCGAAGACAATTCTAACTGCAGTTGACAGAGATCTTGGTCTTTTTCTAGTATCAAAACATATAATTTTACTAACCTTTCTACTCCCATTCTGTTTAAATGACCATACTACCTGATATTAGTTCTACTCACACATTCGTCAATGATTACAATCTGAGTTCTACATGTACAGAAAGGCTTAGGTGTTCTTGATTATTCATAATAATGCATAAAAATCACCAAAAAAGGAAAAATAAATTAATTTACTGACCTTACTAATAATTTGCTGTCTACCCAGAATCTTCATAGAACAAATTATAACTGTGACAAGCACACAAGCACTGAACTAAATCCTTTGAAACAGAACTAATATCCTAAACATGGCATTCTCTATGGGCCAGATAACCATAGTCAATTTGGAGAAGCCAGGTTCTCTCCAAGATCTTCAGGAAATTAATGCAACCATACTTGTTGAGGGGGAGGGTGTACTTAATAGCAGATATGCTGATTCTAAAAACAGTCTCTAAGACCTATAGCAACTTCTATGTAGTACCAACATCATCTCCCACTTAATGCTATATGGAGGAGTATCAACAGCATGATCTGATGGTCTGCTAGTCCTGACTAGTCATACAGATGATCACTGATGTAATTTTTGTGTTCCTCAAGGCAGATGCTAAACTGATCTACCAGTCTGTCCAAAGTAGGGCATCCTGCAGGCACAAGGAACTTCATATATTCCAGATGTGCAAGAGCATGAAGCTGATCTTTAGGAGGTCAATTTTGTTTTTTGTTAATTTTAATGAGATGCCAAAAGCAAAAAATAGAGAAATATTAAAATCTTAGAATAATATTTTAAAATCTTTTGGCTATATGTGTTAATACTTTAAAAATCTTAGTCTGACATTTAATTAGTTTTAAGTCAGTTATATAAGTGCTTTAAGTTAAATATCTATTTAGTTAACTAAATAATAACATTGATTATCAAAGCATATCAGAGTAAAATCAACAGTAAATTCTTACCATGATCAACATGAGCTAATATACATATATTTCTGATGTTCCTTGGATTTCGCTGCAGCTGGGAGACTTGTTTAACACCGACTGTTTTCATTAGAGATGGCATTGTTTGAAAATGGATATTACCTGTATTTGTGGTAGGGTGGGAGAAAAAAATGGTATGATAAGTATACGAATATTACTATTATTATTATTACTATTATTACGGGCAACTCCAGGGAGTCATTGGACTCATCGAGGGAGGCCCCAAATCATATTCATCACAACTATTTGACATTCATACAGTATCTATCATACCTCGCCTTAAACTCATTCACTGTCACAGCATCCACCACAGACTCAGGGAGCGCATTCCACTCATTCACTACTCTAAAAGTAAAGAACCCAGCTCTAACACCTTTACTAACCACACTTTTGCCCAGTTTCCATGGATGTCCCCTAGTCCTCCCACAACCAGCCCTGTTCTCAAAAATATCTTCTGAATTAATTTTATAGAAACCCTTCAGTAATTTGAATGTCTCAATCATATCTCCCCTCCTCCGCCTATCAACCAATTTTTGCAACCCACAAATCCTCAACCTGTTCTCATACGGTTCATTCCACAGACCTGCTATCATCTTGGTCACTCGCCTCTGGATCCTCTCCACCTCCTCCCCATCAAGAAGAAACCTAGGTGACCAAATCTGAGCACAGTAGTCTAGATGGGGTCTTATCAAGGCTCGATACAGAGGAACAATAACCTGCTTGTCTCTGCTTGTCATCGTATTCTTCAGCAACCAACTGATTTGATGAGCTGTTTTGGTCACTTTTGCAATGTGTCCCCTAAATTTCAATTCCTTATCTACCAACACTCCTAAATCTCGTGCCTCATCAATTTCCTGGAGCACGGTTTCACCAATGCAGTAAACTGCCGCCAATCTTTTCACCCCAAAATGCATAACCTTACATTTTGCCACATTAAACTGACATCCATTCTCCTTAGCCCAGACCTCCAATCTATCCAAATCATCCTGCAAAATTTTGACGTCATCTGCATTCACTATTGCCCTACCCAACTTCGCATCATCTGCAAACAAATGAACTGTTCCTCTCAGATCATTTCCTATATCATTTATGAACAAATTAAACAGCAGTGGACCAAGAACAGATCCTTGTGGCACACCACTAGTCACAGGCCGTCTTGTGGACTCTACTCCCGAGTAAACCACTCTCTGATATCTCTCCGTCAACCACCCTCCTATCCATCTCACCAACCCTATGTCCATTCCCATATGCTGCAATTTACTGATTAGAATTCCATGTGGAATCCTGTCAAAGGCCTTGGCAAGGTCCAGTAGAATCACCGTAAACCCATTACCCTTATCCAGTTCAGCCGTCACTGTGTTATAATACGTGAGCAAGTTACTGAGGCATGACCTACCCTTCACAAATCCATGCTGTCCCCGATACAGTATCCCATTTTCTTCTATCCAATCTTGTATTTTCCTCTTGACTATTTTCTCTAAGACCTTGACAATGATTCCTGATATGCTAATCGGTCGGTAATTTACTACAGCAGTCTTGGAACCACCTTTATGCAGTGGAACTATTTTCCCCTCTTTCCACCCGCTCGGGACTATTAGAAGAATAAACTATAATGATATAAAGTTGATAATGAAATTATGTCTGAAAAAAGGTGATGGAAGAAACTTAAAATAAATCTATAAAAGCTAAAATGTTCAAATCTAAAGAAAGATGTACGATATGATTGAGACTTACAAACTTCTGAAAGGATCACACAGGATTTCAGTTGATGGAATTTTTCATTTTATGGAGGGTGGGGAAAGGACAACAGGGGGCATCCTTGGAAGCTGAGAATGAATGCTGCTAAGAAAGGGGTGAGGGCTAGACTTTTCTCTGATAGGGTGGTGGGTGATTGGAATGGATTGCCATTGGATGTTGTGTGTGCAAGCAGTATGAATGATTTCAAGAATGCCCCCTCTTGTCCTTTCCCCACTCTGCAGGTCTCCCCTGCAGAGTCTTTGGACTCCAAGAATGGTTATAAATCTACCCTATATATATAAAATGATAAGCCTTTTTTATGTAACATTTTTGTGTCACGTTTTTTGTCAAGTTATTTGAAACGTTTTGAAACTCAGGGGCTATCTTGAGTGCCGAGTCTTCAAAATTTGAGCAATCAGAATTCAAGGAGAACCGGCCTACCAATCCGGACCTTGGGGAGTAGGGCACTGTAGGCACGAGGGGGACAGAACCATCCCTTTCAAGTTTTCAAAATTTGAGTCATCAGAATTCAAGGAGAACTGGCCTACCAGTCTGGAAATCGGGGGTGTTGGGTGCCGTAGGTGCAGAGCCCCCCCTTTCAAGTCATCAGAATTCAAGGAGAACCGGTCTACCAGTCCAGAACGCGGGTTTTTTGTGTCACGTTTTTTGTCAAGTTATTTGAAACGTTTTGAAACTCAGGAGCTATCTTGAGTGCCGAGTCTTCAAAATTCGAGTAATCAGAATTCAAGGAGAACCGGCCTACCAGTCCAGAACTTGGGGAACGTAGGCACGAGGGGGACAGAACCACCCCTTTCAAGTTTTCAAAATTTGAGTCATCAGAATTCAAGGAGAACCGGTCTACCAGTCCAGAACTCGGGGGAAAGGGGCAGCGTAGGCACAGAACCCCCCCTTTCGAGTCTTCAGAATTCAAGGAGAACCGGCCTACCAGTCCAGAACATGGGGGGTGCCTTGGGCACCAGGGGGAGGAGCCCCTAGTAATACTTATAAATATACAAGAAAAAAAAATCAAAAATTGTTTATTTTTCTCTATAGCAAACTGCATTAATGTATATTATTAAGTATAACTTCCTTGGAGTCCAAAGACTCTGCAGGGGAGACCCAAAATACCCACACAATATCTATCATACTTCTCCTTGAACTCACTAACACAGCATTCAAAAACTATCAACACATTCCACTCACTGACCACTGGTACTCATACTATTGCTAACTATTCTTACTCATTTCCAGATATCATCTCTTGTTTCTCTGCTCTAGACAAGTGCTGAAATATTTCTTCTGCAATCCTATAAAAGCATTTAAACAGTTTTAAAAGCATTATACTCCTCTTTCCAACTTATCAACCAATTTTTGCAACACAGCATTCAAAAACTATTAACACATTCCACTCATTAACTACTCTCCAAGAAAATAACTGGGTCCTCGTACCCATTGCTAACTATTCTTGTTCAATTTTCAGAGATGATCTCTTGTTTTTCTGCTCTAGCCAAGTGCTGAAATATTTCCTCTGCATTAATCCTATAAAAGCATTTAAGCAGTTTTAAAAGCTTCCATTATACCTCTCGTTCCAATCTATCAACCAATTTTTGCAATCTACAAATCCTCAATCATCACATGATTCATTCCACAGACCACTTCCTCATTCCCAAGAAATCCAAGTAACCAGAGCTGAACATAGTAATCTTGATATGAACGTATCAAGCCTTATAAAAGGAAATGATAACTTTGATATCTCTGATTGTTAATGTGTGTGTTCTTCAAAAACCAAGTAATTCTACGAGTTACCATGGCTACCTTAGCAATATGTCCTCTGAACTTCAACTTTCTATCTACTACCACCCCAAAATCCTTATCTTCATCAATTTCCTAGACTGCAGTTCCATCAATGCAGTACACAGCTTGCAATTTTTTTTATCCCAAAATGCACAACTTTATACTTTTCCACATTAAGCTGGAATCCATTATCTTTTGCCTATACTGTCAGCCTATTTAAATAACCCTTCAAGCTCTCTGTATCCAAAATTGGATAGCATAATTGCCTTAACAATTATGCTATCCAATTTTGCAAATCATTACCTGTTTACAAATTAAACTATGTAAGTTTGCTAGCAACCCCCAAATAGAGAGCTTTGTGGCACTATCTAGTTGCCAGCTGAGTGCCACAAGGAAGATATGAAAGTGTTATTGGAAGAAGAAAAAAAGAGTGAGAGGGTGAAGATTGTAAGTTTGCTAACATGCTATATTAGAGATGAGTTAAGGAGAGCAATGATTGCAGATGAATCAGTGCATAAGCTGTGCAGAAGGAATCGTTTGGAGTTCATAGACCACTGGACCAAATTTGACAGATGGAAGGACTTATTATAATGCTAATTGACTGCACTTAAATGGATTCAGAGTTAGGTGTCTAGAGAAAGTTCTGTTCACTGGGAGCATGGAAGCACAACGTCAGGTAAACTAAAATTATTAGGATGGATGCAGGTGAGCATGTGAATGACCAAAAAATGTAGAATCTAGTCTCTCAAGTGACAAAATCAAATGAAGCAGTCAATACAAGGTATAAATGTGGTTGGGGAGAAGGCCTAAGGAGGGGAGGGAGTGCTATAGTTTCTCTCAGAAATAAGGAGTTCTGGCAATGGTTATTTGTCAGAACTCCTTATTTGAGGGATATAGTATTTTTGGGAGATTAGAAAATATAAGATTGGGTCGGGGTAATGCTGATGAATTGCAGCCAAAAAGAGTAAATCAAGAACATAGGCATGTGGACGGCAGATTGAGGAATTCTGGTGAGAGATTGAGAGCAACCCCCAAAAATGCACAGTTGGTTGTTACTGGGAATGTTATATAAGATATGTATCAGCAAATTAGCATTATGAGCATTGGCCATATAATTATTATGGGGGACTTCAACTATAGACACACATAAGATTGAAAGGAGGAAAAATCACATGGTAGGAAGGAAATGAAAGTTATATATTTGCTAAGAGATAATTAACTGAAACAGCATGTGACAGAGAGGCGCAGAGGTATGAGAGTTTGAATCTGGGTTATAGGATCAGAAGATCCAATCATAACCGAGGTGATCACATTGTCTCTGATTGGGGTGAATGATCATGCAATCTTGATTTGGAAGGTTGCAAAATGTGAAATTTTGCAATCTTCAAGGGTATCTGAAGGAAACACAAACTATATACCCAAGTTCAAGAGGATAAATCAGGTAGGAATTAGATGGATGAGTAGAAGGAACTACAAAAAAATGTTGTGGATAGCATATAATGAGAGAGGTGATAGCAAGCCCACAAGCAGTACAAGGCATCAGCAAGAAAGAAAGGTGCCCAGCATAGTAAGAAAGGCAAAATCAGATTATGAGAAGAAATTAACCAAGCAGCCCAAAAGAAATCACGAGTTCTTTCATTATTTAGCAAATAAAAGAAAGAACGAGTATGGAAGGATAACTTTAATAAGTGCTGATGTAGCAAGGTGACAGAAGCCAGATGATATAGTTGAATCACTGAGTGCTCATTTTACAATAAACAGTCATCCAAGTGAGGATATGGCTGTCACAAATGTGACAGGAACTGATGCAAGAATACAGGTTGATGAATCGGAAGTACTTAGGATATTGCATATTCTCAATTCAAATAATATGGCCATGGGATTTAGCCAAGATATTAGCTCACTTATTACAAGAATGTGCAAAGGAATTGTAATGCCTTTGACAAGGCTGTTTAACTTAAGTCTTGGCTCTGGAGTCCTAAGCGAGTGGAAGAGCAAAATAGTTCCCAGCTATGGTGGCAAATTATAGTCCAATTAGTATCTTAGGGGCGGTGGTAAAAGTATTGGAAAAGTTGATCAAAAACAGAAGTCAGGAATGGATGGATAGGAATATGATGCTCTATGGGGCAGGGGAGGTGGGGGTGCACAGCTTGGCTTTCTGAAGGATTGATTATGCTGTAGTAATTTATTAACTTTTTATAATAAAGTGACAGCTGAGTTGGATAAAGGGGATGGCTACAGATGATACTACTGGATTCTGCAAAGGTATCTGATAAGATAGTACATGGAACTCTGTTGGGATGCACTGAAAGAGATGGGTGATGAATATGAAACAGGCAGTATGGATATGTGGGTGGCTGATGGACAGATAGCAAAAGTAGTATAGGCAGAATCCAGGAGAAAGCTAGCAACTAGTAGTGTGCCATGAGGCTCTGTGCTTGGACCACTAATGTTTAATGTGTACATAAATGATATAAGTAATGATTTGAAGGAAATGCTCTACTGTTTGCCAATGATGTAAAATTGGATGGCATAATAGTGAAGCAGGGTAATATAGCACCTAGCAAACAATACTAATGCTACTTAATTTTTAAATACTTGCATATTGTGACATCAGTTTTTAGGTATCAAGAAATGTTAATTCAAAATAACTTTTGAATTTAAATTTCTAAATCTAAAAGGATCATATTGCAAAAATCGATATTTTCTGGCATGAATATGTTTGTACATGGCCTACTTTATATATAAATATAAGAGATATTCATTACAATGTTTTCTAAATACATGTTTTGCATTATTCACTATATGATAAGTAAATCTTAAAATATTAAACTACAAAGCCTTCCATAATAATATTGGATTAGTGATATTTGAGATTGTTGTCTCAACAGAGAACTTCTTTAATATGAATACCAAACAAAACAAGGTACATAAAGTGATGGATATCATTCACAGATTCATCTAATGGTTTAACAGTTTAGGAAGCTCATCTAGAAAGGTATCATAGTAGTTTCCTGTGATATATGCATGCCTAAAAATGTGACACCACTGTACTAATATAAATTAAAGAATCAAACTTCCCATAACAATTTACCATGACATCTTTATAAAAAGAAGTAAATCTATTTAAAATGCATTAAAACATATGTAATCAGTATCAGTTCAATTTCAATATCTGGTATCAGTCAATTAATATTACTATTCCCTCAAAGAGGTTTCTCCACAATAGATCATATCCAGGTCATTTCACAACTAACAGAAAAATGCAGGGAATACCGAATCCCTCAATGTTTCCTCTTGATTTTAAAAAAGCATTTGATACCATAGAACACAATGCAGTCATTAGTGCCTTACTGGAAATAAATGTGGATCCTACTTATATCCACATGATAAAAGAAATTAACAAAAATCAGACCACACAAATAACCCTATTTGATCAACCTATAAATATAAAGAGAGGGGTCCGTCAAGGCAATGTGATCTCCCCAAATCTATTTACCAGCACTTTAGAATACATTCTGAAAAAAATAGACCTAAACAGAAGAAGAAGCATAGATGGTGAAAAGCTACAAATTCTTATGTTTGCCAATGATCTAGTACTGATATCCCACAACCCAAAAGACCTAGAAGAAATGGGTGAAAAAGTATACACAAACAGCAGTAAGATAGGCTTAGAAATGAATCTAGAAAAAAAAAAAAAATGGATCAAAAACATCTACAGAAGTGACAGTCACCTATGTATTGATAACATCCCTATAGAACAAGTTGACTCATACAAGTACTTAGGACAAACAATAAAAATGAATAACGATTTATCTGGAAAACTAGCAAAAAAAAAAGAAAGCTGCATGGCTATCATTCAACAGACTAAAAGAAACACTTACAGATCCAAATCTTGACATCTCTCCGAAGGCAAAACTATTTAATAGTGATATTCAACCATCACTCACATATGGATCAGAAACATGGAACACGACAAGAAAAGAAGAAGAGACTCTCAGAATAACTCAGTGTGCAATAGAACGCAGGATTTGTAACATCAGCAGAATGGAACATGTCAGAAACACGGAACTAAGAAAGAGATCAGGCATAAAAGATGTGGTAACTGCAGTATATGAAAGCAAGATGAGATGGGCAGGTCACATAGCCAGACTCAGGGATAACAGATGGACATATAGAATACTCAACTGGCAACCAAGAATAAAGAGAAAACCGGGAAGACCACCTACAAGATGGGAATATCCACTAGTGAAATCTATGGGTATAACATGGAAGAGAGAGGCTCAAGATCGAGATCGTTGGAGGCATCTTTGTGACCTGCACTCACGGAGAAATCCTGAGTGAAACACGGGTCCATCAAGGTAATTCCCTCAAATATACTAGGATGTCTATTGTGTTCATGTGTCAGATTAAGAAAGACTACTCTAAACAAAAAGGAAAAAAATCAGACAGGTCCATAGTAACCATTCAATTAATTAACAGAGTGGTTGCCATGTGCCTGTTTTAAGGATCCAATTGATCTGTGTTATGCATCACCTGGCCAAATTGATGTTTTTGAGATTAGTTTGCCATCTGACGTATAATGATGTAACCTACCTATAAAATAATCGAGACCGAGTAGGAGTCTATATTTTCCCAGTTTTGTTTCAAAGAATTAAACGTCAAAGAGAATAAGTTCTTAAGAATGTTTTACAAAACACGACCAAGCGACATCAATATATAAGTCGATGGAACTGCTGTATATGAATTTCGCATAATATGACCAACTGTCGTGAAATCTGTTCTTTCCTTCTTGATGCAAATTTATGTACTGCACGTGTTTCACTTGATAGTCATTTTTGAGGTTATGGTTATAGTAAGATGCTGTTATTTGTCCCATGGTGTTATATTATTGTTATTTCTTTTACAAAATTGGACTTTTAATAGTTGTAAAATGATGCAAAGAACTGTTTTAATATTTAAGCATGCCCAAGAGATAGTTTTTCAAGTAAGTTCAGAACCTTTTTATGATATATTAGATTTTACTTTTTCTATGTACTGTTTTGTTCAGATGGGACTAGTCTCTATAAACTGAACACTGTAGACTTTTTTAGTCCTAACTGAAGTTCTGTAAATAAAAATTATCACTTTTTTGTTAGGCTGAGAATAACAATGCAGTGTTTACAAGCATGCTGGTAGGTACTCAAGTTTTTCCTGTTGAAGAGCATCCAAATATTCCATCTGACAATGTTTTCATACACAATACATTTTTACAAGTTTGTTACCTGCATGTTTTCTTTTTTCTAATTATTCTCTTTCTTTTATAGGAAGAATGTCCAAAAGTTGAGACAGCCCCAACATTTACAAATCTAATGCTGATGAAAACCGATATGGATCAACTTTCTGAAAATTACACAAATTTAGATCAGATTAAAGAACATCCAGAAATGTTTGATAATAGCACTGAATCCGATGAAGTTTTAAGAAGATGATGAAGCAAGGAATGAAGAAAATATTTCAACTGAGGTAGAAGACTCAAAAAATGATTTTAATTATGATAATGTTGAAATAGAGCAGGAAGAACCAGTTAGGTCTCCAAGTCGTCCAAAAAAAGGATAGGAAAAGAAAGCTTCCTTCACAAAATCGAAATATTAAAAGACTGAAGTATGTTCAAAATAAAACTTACTTCACTCAAAGAGGGAAAGTTAAATTGAAAAAAGAGTTTCGGCAGGTTTTATGCAGATGTGGATGTCTCCACAAAGTTGGTGCAGAGAAAAACAAAAGAGGAGTATGAAAAATTTTACAGTGCAAGTTCGCACAATGCTCAACGTGCTCGCATTTGCACAATGGTGTGTAAATGTCCAATAAAGAGAAAATGATTCTAAAAAAAATGTGTTGGTCTAAGCAGTAGTGTTAATGGTGTCATGTTTGTAAAGCGTTTTTCCTACAAACTTTTAGAATTTCAAGCAGAAAGGTAGATTTGGCGTTAAAGACTTTAAAAAGACTTGAGGGGAATAGGAGGTGGTAAAAATAAAATCTCAGATGAATGACTTCAAGAAGTAATTGAGCACACTGAAAAATTTCCAAAACACAAATTGCATTATGCAAGAGAACAAACAAATGCCATGTATTTATGGTCGGATGCCACACTGCCTGTTATGTATGATTTATACAAGCAAGAAACAAAATCTCCAGTGCCGTTTTCAAAGTATAAAAACATGTTTTTTAACTCGTTTTAATCCAAAAAGAAAACTGTTGAAAAAGGATACATGCAATAAACTTGAGGTTTTAAAAAGTACTGGCACCAATGAGGAACAAAATACATATAAAATGCAAAAAGACTGGCATTTGAGTTCAGCTGAAGAAGCAAGAAATTCATTAAAAACAGATAGAAAAAGAACAGAAGAAGATGAAAATCTTGAAGTTTTGATTTAGAGAAAATCCTTCCCCTCCCACACATACCAACTAATGTAATGTTCTACAAGCGCCAGCTTTGTCCATATAATTTGGGAATACACACAGCGAAAAAGAATAAAGATCATTGTTATGCATGGTTGGAAGGTGAGGCTGGCCGAGGAGCTCAAGAAGTTGGTTCATGTTTATTTAAAGATATTACGGAAGACAAACTCTTGTAAGCACTTAATATTGTGGTCAGATAACTGTAGAAGGCAGAATAGGAACATTAAAATTGTTCTGATATTGAAAGCACTTCTTGATGTTCATTCTTCACTGGAAAATATTACTTTATGTTTTTTGACATCTGGACACAGCTTTCTTCCAAATGACACTGATTCTGATGCCATTGAATGTGCCCTAAAATTACAACAAAGATTATATACCCAAGTAGACTATATCAACATAATGAAATCCTGCAGAAGAAAGAACCCTTTTATTGTTCATAGGATGGAAATTAACATAGGCAGTCCAATTAACATTGCATGAATATTATGGGAAGGGGGATAACATGCCTCCTCCTTACTGAAGATCATCACTAGCTGGAGTCATGCATATTCTTAACACCCAGTTACCTATTTATTAACCTATCATTATTTATAGGGAAAATGAGTAAAAAAAGTCATCACAGTAGGATTCTTATTTTATTGTAAGGATAATTTTCATGTTTATATTCATATAAACATGAAAATTCATGTAGTGAGTTTTTTCATGCTCCGAAGTTTTAATAGTAACACTTTTAGTGCCCTTGGAATCTACAGTTTTGTTTGATGCACATCAAAAGTCAGCAGAACCTCATCCATGTTTCCTATTTGTGCAAGTTAAAAATTTTCTCGTTTCCTTGCGTTAATGAGGAATCGATGAAATTCAATTGTTTTTTCTTCATATTCAGCTGGCAACTTTTGTGATATTTTTGTTTTAGTCTGCATACATAGCTGGTTTCTCTTCATGAATCTTGAACACCATGATGTTGATCCAGTAAAGGTGGCGATCCCTCTGTTAGTGGCTATTGCTTTCGCTTGATGAATAATCATTTTTGTAGAAACTGAAAGTCCGGCTTTTCTGTGGTCTAAAATCCAAGTATTCAGTTCTGCCTCATGTTCTGGCCATTTTGCAGTTCCACTTTGTAGGTTATGTTTACTGTGAGTTGCTTTTTTTAAATCCTCTTCCTGATTCAGCCAAGTTCTTATCATTTTCTCAGTTGGGGGGGGTCCGAAATGTCTCTCTGCAGCCCTGTTTCCCTGTTGCATACACAATCACACGTAGCTTGTATGCAATATTGTAATAATGCCGACGTTTTTCAGCCGTAATTTGCCAAGAAATTTAGAGAAAATTTAATGGCAGAAATGTATACCGTTCTCAACTGCAACAACAATTGGAAAGTTTAAACGAACAAGACACAGCTGTGATTGTCGATGACAGCGCACATGCATCCACTGAACTCTGCATCAGTGTTTCTCAAAGTGTGGTACGCGTACCCCCGGGGGTACGTGAAAGGTCTTCAGGGGGTCCGTGGCAATTTTCGGCTATGCATCATTAACACGTGGAATAAAATTTAATGTATCCGTGAAGTTCGAGATTGTTAAACATTACTATTGTATCACTGAATAAGGTACAGAGACATCTGCAGGCTGTGCAATATGTTTCTCAACAAACAGTGCAATTAGAGACAACTGGGATAAAAACGGCACTAACTAATGAATCGCATGTCCTCCCCC
Source organism: Typopeltis vanoorti (assembly GCF_054136105.1). Taxonomy (NCBI): domain Eukaryota; kingdom Metazoa; phylum Arthropoda; class Arachnida; order Uropygi; family Thelyphonidae; genus Typopeltis; species Typopeltis vanoorti. The sequence goes on along the minus strand of NC_143564.1, from coordinate 86,228,534 downwards.
TCCCACAGAAAATGCTGTATGACTCAAGCAAAACCATATGTTGCCGGTGCAACATATGGTTTTGTTTGAGTGAACGTGTTAAAACGAAGAAATATACAGGGTGTTCGGGATAAATTTGACAGTTTCGTAAGGAAAAAGAAAATCTTCTTTGTATCTATTAAATTTAATGAATTGACAAAAAAACATTACAGGCAGAGTTAATTACAATACTATCAACAAGATTTACTCAAAATAACCACCATTAGCATCGATCACAGCTTCAATTCTGCTTCGGAACCTCGAACAAGCTGATGCTACAGTCTCCCTGGGAAGGGCCGCAAAAACTGTTTTAATTTTATCCATTAACTGGGCTTTTGTATTACTGGAAGTGCGATTGGTGTCTTTTTCAACTGCGCCCCATACAAAATAAACCATGGGGTTAAGGTCTGGGGAGTTTGGAGGCCAAACATTTGGACTGGTGAAGTCGTAGAAATTTTCAGACAACCATTTTTGACTTTTCCCAGAGGTGTGGCAAGAGGCCGAATCCTGCTGCCATACATACGGCCTACCATTGGCTACCCTTGTTATCCAGGGCTTGACTACCGTTAGCAACTCCACGAACAAAGCCCGAATTCCAATGCCAGGGTTCTTCAACACCTGTTCCTGCAGATTTGCGAGGAATTCTGCTGTACGAACGCAATCAGATCGTCTGCTAGGGATCTTTCTTCTTGCTACATCCTCGTAGTCACCATTGCAAGTCTCTAGTTCATGCCTGATTGTTTTTACTGTATTCAGGGAGCATTGGGCAGCAGTCGTAATATCCTTATTTTGATGGCGGGCACGAATCATCATGATACAAGTTATTCTCTTCCATGATTCAGGTGGGTTCCAGCTATCCGTCCTTTCTGACATCTTGTATATGAATGAAGAAGGGTCCAAACTTTTAAATGAAGAGAAGTGTGTGTTAATACATGTAACTTACGGAAAAATATAATTAATTATAAATATGTCAAATTTATCCCGAACACCCTGTATGGTGAATGTGTTTCAGATATTATATAAGGAATTCGGTTGAAGAGAATTAGCATTTCAACTCAACTGTCGGCTTGTCTTTGTCATGTAGTAGCACGATCTTTTGTTAATACCGCACCAATCATATGAACGTGGATGTCTGAAGTTTGAGAAACACTGTTCTACGTAACTGGAATGCTCTCACACACACCGCAAGGAAGCAATAAAGAAATAGCATAACTCAGAACATAGAAAATTTCCAGAAATGAAAATAATAAAAAACTGAGTATCGGCGATAAATTTTCTCTAAATTCCTTGGGTACCCTGTTTTTCAGACCTATTTTCAAAGAAAAAAGTGCATCTTATATGCTGGCAAATACGGTATATCATTTCCAAATATGTATCCTCAAGGGAGGTACAGGACACTATAATAATAATACAAAGAGAAAATGACTTGTGTAAGTTTGGACTTATATAAGTCAGTTTCTTAACAGAAATTATTCTTGAGAATTCTTATTCTCAAGTTATAAAAATTTCAAATAATGTACCAACTGTACTATGAACATGCAGGCAATAGGTATGATTAACAGGTGGGGTTAAATCCAACTTATATAAAATTTGTGTTATTTAACTACTCTTATGCAAGCCGAGGTCTGTCTGTACTGCATAATTATATTAACTTCCTATTAAAAATTTTCTTATCAACTGTCATGTCTCCAAATGGACAAATCTTATGGTTTGATCTTCTAAGACATTATTACTAATTGCATCAATCCAAAGACCAAATGGTCTTCCTTTAGGTCTTTTTCCTGCCATCTTGGCACTATTCTTAACATTATTCTGTTAACCTTTCATCTTACATTCTGTTTATATGACCATATACCTCAGGATCAGCTCTGCTGAAAAATTCTTGAATGCAAATGATGTCAAGCTGCTTTCTGATATCTTCATTCAATATGATTCCACCACCAACGGTTTACTGTTCTATTTTTTCTCCCAATTCTTACATCTGCAGTTTATGGTCTCTGATCAACTGTTTTTTTCCCTTATTCAATTCTCAGATCCATAGGTTAAAAACTGAATACTGTCTTATATTACTGCTAGTTCAGTGTTATGGTTAATTTTTTTCTTATTTCATATAAATTGATTCAAATGACTCCTCAGCATACCATTTTTTTTAAAAAATCTATTTCCATTTTTAATTTGCCATCTTCACATAAATAGAGCCTAAAGAGTTGAAATATTTTACTCTTTTTTTGGTCTAATTTGGTACTAAAATTACTCAATGTAGTTGAAGAGTCATGAAGAGACTTATACTGCATTTATTTAATTTATTTAGGAGACATATGCATAAAGTAAATGAATAAGTTTAACATCTCCAATTCTGATACCGGCTTTAATGTCACTTTTCTTTATGTGATTTATGTGGATGATGCACAACAACGAAGATGCTACGCGACTTCGACTTACATATAATTTTACATCAAACCATCATCCTATATTTATAGTCTAAAACCGTAAACTAACTGTATACTGCACTGTATAATGTTCTATGCACACAATAAAGCTGTGTTTTGAAAACATTTTTTCTCTTGGTACCTTATCATATGCTTTTTTTTTTTTTAAGAATACAAGGATTCCATGACCATTAGAAAGGTTTGAAAAATGTATATCAGTGATGGTTGAGAATTTTCAGTTGATGAGTAAATAAATTAGAGGAGCTGGTTGATATCAGAGCTGAATATTTCAAGGGCAAGCTAGTATGTACTGATATCCTTTTTTTTTTAAATTATAACATCTACTGGGGGAGGAGGCATTTCAGTTGTTACAAATGCCTGGTTATATTTAATTATTTAATCACTTCATAAAAAAACTGATAATTGAGAAAACATTTCATGTTCAGTTGCCTGTTTACTGCTTATGGGTCATGTATCAGTTTTTCCTTCATGTGTCAAAGATTGATAACATTTGACTAGCAAGATATTTGCCTAACTAGTCGGCTGACACTAAAGCTTTCTGACCTTCACTACTTATCTTAAAGTAAAAATCTTGTCAAGATAATCCCTAGTTAGCATGATCCTGCCCTGTTCCTCCCCAAGTTTTTTTTTTTCCCACTATTTTTCTTACTCTTCTCAAGTATGCTTGGATAAATCTTACCTGAAAGGGAGAAATTCTATAATTCTCACACTGTTTTATTTCCCACGAGTCTTGGTGTTTAACAATAGGAAACACAAATAAACTACAAACAATTGAAATGAAATATCTTAAGAAAGTGGCACAAAAACCAAGACTAGACAGAATAAGAAATCAAACTATAAGAGACAGCCTTCAAGTAGCACCTCTGAACCAATTCATAACACAAGCCCAAATGAGGGGGTTTGGACATCTTAATCGAATGGAAGAAGGAAGAACAGCAAAAACTGTATACGAAAGCCAGAAAATAGGAAAAAGAAACATAGGCAGACCCAGGAAAGGGTGGCCAAAGGAAATTAAAGAAAAGTTGGAAAAGAAGGGAATTAACTGGAAAGAAGCAAAACAACAAGCCTTGGACAGGACGCCATGAAAATCTCTTTGGCAAAATCTCGACACTTAAAAGCACAAGAGATCATAGACGAAGAAGAAGAGACTTCAATTCTAATAATCTGGAATTCAACCTTCAGAACAGGCCTTCTTAATCATGCAGTGTAGCCACTGTAAAATGCTTATACAGTTAATCTCATTAAGGTAAATTTTGCTTGGTTCCTACACGTTTGCTATATCTGAGCGTTTCTGGTAAAATATCATCTATTCCAGCTGTCTTTCCACAATTCAACTCTTGATAACTTTTTCTGTCTTGAAAACTAAAATGTTTTCTCTTCTGGCTTTTTATTAATTACTATTATTGTTCAGGACCACCATGGAGTGTCACAAGACACTTCATGGATGGATCATGTCAGACAAACTGTATTATACCACTCCTTAAACAAGTTCACTATCCCTGCTCTCACCAACCTATCAAGCAATGCATTCCTTGATCCCACCACCCTCCATGCAAAAAGCACCTTCTCTTTCTATTCCTCATCACTTCCATTTGCAGTTTTTAAAGCTTCTTTAATAGGCAAATCAGTTTCAAAGCAGAATAATGGATCACCAAAGAACTAGTCAGATATTTTAAAGCTAATTTTGGACTTTTATGAACATAAGAAAAGAAGAGCAAATATCAAAAATGAAGGAATTAACAGAATCAAATCGCTATTTTAATCTTACTTCAGATGAGTGGACCAACATTGCCGGCCTAGTTTGCCGAGCAGTTAGCGTATCTGCTCTCCAGCCAAAAGGTTGCAGGTTCGAATCCAGACATTGGGCATGGATGGTTGTGATTATCTGTGGAAATACTAGTGGTGGTGGTGACAGGCAGTAGATGCTATTGGTGTAGTTGTGGTTAGTTGATTGAGTAGTGGAGAGAGAGTGGATTGAGTAGATGTCCTCCTTCAATGAGTCCTGGGACTCCCTGGAGGCATAACGTAATAATAATAATATTGGAAATAAATGATATTTCAGTGTTGTTGTTCGTTCATATGAATGAACAATTAGAATTAGTTTGTATATCTGGGAAAATGTTCAACTGACAATCAGAATATTGTGAACTTAAGAATGAAACATTTGGAATAATTTTGAAAAAAAAAAATTTTATTTATTAATATTATTTTTGCTATAACAACAGGTGCTAAAGCAAGTGTGATACAGAAATTTGTAGGTGAAAGCTCAGTTGATAATTTACTCTGCCTTAATCATGGCATTCATTTAGCAGTTGACACATTTTTAAAATATAATAAACATATTTAAAATATTTTTCATGAGTTAATAAGAGTTTTCTTATATCTTTCAGTTCTCCATGAGAATTTGTACACACTGTTATGTTGGAACATGTAAGGATTAGCCCCTATCCTAAACAGAAATCCAGTAACAACTTAACTATATTATTGCTTTTCTCTTAACTTTCTATATACCTGAGACTGATTTTCCATTCTGCTGTTTAGGTCTCTCACAAGAATCAGGCTTCTCTTATGAAGTCTGCTAATCTCTATAAGAACTCAAAAAAAAATTCCTCTACTACAACTTTCTGTGGTTCTAATAGAGAAAAAGTGAAAGAATTTTGTGAACATTAGAGAGATCAGCTGACCACAGGCACAAATGAGTGACTCTCTAATGAGACTCATTTCAAAGTTTATCTTCACATTAACTCATGAATACTATAGTTACTCCTTCCTTTCCCTGTTCAAAACTGCTTGAACATAAAATCTTAGCTATTATTTACAAACAGCTCTTTGTGCTTTTGTTTTCAACTCAATAATGCCAATTATGTTGGTCTATATATGATATGCTTAAACTAGCATATCTGTATAGTAGTTTCACCTCTCCCCACTCATCATTGGTGCTTTCAATGTTGATGGTTTCTGCTAAATTTGAGGATATTCTAGTAGCTGAATTTTCAGTGTCTGTCCTGGTTCCGTGAAGATGGGGGTGGGGGGTTCTTTAACAGGGTGATGAACCAGTGAGAATGATTTCTCTTTTTACTATTATAACTATGCATAGGTTAAGTCACTAAAGAATACAATATGGTTAACTGAATCCCAAATTGTCAGCCTATCCTTGTTTGTTGATTATCCAATAACAGAGTTCACCACAGGAAAGTAAGGACTGAATGCTAAGTCAGAAGCTTTAATCAGTTTTCTCTACATTCCATCCAGGCTATGTGGAGTTCTCCTCAGCATTAACCCTCAAGCATAATTGATGACTATTATATCCTGTTGCACAGATACTCTGTCCACAAGAAATAACTCAACTGGCTCAAAACAGAAAAGCCTGGAAAGTTACATATAATAATTATCCATTTCTCATTCCTATTTATTTAGTTTGTTTCCCTATTTACAAATTATAAATAAACTGTGATAATGATATCCTATTACAGATAGATAAAAATATAATCAACAAAGTATTAATTTCTTATATTTATTATGGTTAATTAAAAAAATAATTTATAAGAGAAAGATAGAAATGGTAGGTAAGTAGTACAGAATATACCTCACTGCTAAACAAGAATAGCTATCTTCTGTGTTGAAGTATATGTAATATTATTTTGTGTTCATCAATGTTTCTTTAAGTGAAATTCTATTCTATTTATAAAGAATGATAAATTATTTCACAATAATCTGCTAGAGTTCATAATTAGATAATAATGAGATCTGATATACTTGTAGAATCAAGCTGAAAATTAATAGAAAATAGGAATCAATATTAATCCATAACTAAAGATAACTCATATTGCATTAATATATAGTATACAGATAGATTAGCATAGATGATGACAGTAGTGGCAGTTTGCTGTAGTTGGTGGATTAAGTGGTGGAGATGAGTTGTAGAATAGGTGCCCTCCATCAATGAGTCTTGGGACTCCTTGGAGGTGTCATGTAATAATAATAATAATATTTATGATAAGTATGATATTTTATCTTAACTGTAGTCTTTATTGGCTAGTTTGTGAACTAAGTTCTTCTCACCACCTTCAAATGATGCTAATTTGTTTTAGTACCTTTGAGGCATTTCAATGCAAGATATATTACCATTTAAAATCCACAAAATTCTTCTGTTGTCTGACAGATGGGTGATAGGAGATTTTATATTCTTTGCTATTTTTAAAAATTAATCTTCCTCAAGTTACAATATCGATATATGAGGTGCTACTGACTAATTATATGAGAAGCTTTACAAACGCAATGATTGAACATACTTTTTTTTGTGTGCATCTTCGACCCAAGAAAGGTTGAATCAGTACATGGGAGGGTTAAAGATTTTTTTTTTTTTTTTTTTAGAATTATTATTATTTTTATTTCGATAGTTCAAGAACTCTGCTCCAGAGATCAAACATGAAAATTTTTCAAGCCACTTCAGGCCTCCAGTAATTGAGGCAGTGGTCTTACACTGATGACTTTCATCTCATGCCTAAGATAATCACAAATATCCATGCCCACCCACAGTAGAATTCAAACCCATAGCCAAATGTTAACCATTTATCCAACCAGACCAGCAAATGTTATGCATAGAAATGTTAATTTAAAAAAAATAATAAAAATAAAAAAAATTTATGACTCACCTACAAAAGGTTGTAAACCTATAATAAATCAGTAACACTGGCAGGCTAAGAATTTTTATTCTATTTTTATTAATTTTTAATTTTTTTTTTTTTTGTATTTTTCTATTAATTTTTAACCTAGTCTGGAAACCCTGCTCTAGACCAAATGTGGAACTTGATCAATCTGCTTCAGACCTCCAATAAGCAAGGTGGTGGTCACACAGGGCAATGAAATTCATCTACCACCTAAAGATAATAACATACATTCATGCCCATGGTGAGATGTGAACCAGCATCCTGCTGGTTGGGAAGCATATATGCTAACTACTCAGCCAAGCAGGCTGGCACATAATGTTGTATTCCCAAGTCTCTGTTTAGATAGTCAGAAAGCATTATCTAGAGCTCAAACATGCAACATTATAATATTCAATATTTTTTTTTAAAAAATGTTCCATTTGAGTAGTGGGAGAGACAACTGGCCTGTAATGATATCAAAAATTGAGAGTTGTGTAGTTAAGGCTAAATAAGTGGTCCCCCAGGATTTGAAGGGATAAATTAACTGTGGAAAGGATATAGAGGTGGATAACAAAGATGGTTTCAGGACTGTACAATGTTAATTATGAGAATTGGCTGAGAGAACGTGGACTACAGAGTTTGGTAGATAGAAGGAGAGGTGATATGATTAAGACTTTTAAGCTGCTGAGAGGTAGTTACAGGGTTGACACTGGGGAGTTCTTTCCACGATGAGTCTTTTGACTCCATGGAGGCTTGAATAATAATAATAATAATTAAATAAGAGCATTAATGCTCTATTGTGAAAGCCACTAACAATCTTAAAAAGTAACATGTGTAACTTGATAACAGTAATCATGATTGAATTCAAGTCAAGAAAGCAAAACTATTCTGTATATTGCCAAAATTACCTTTGTCATTGAAGTTTAAATATTGTATATATTCATAAAGATTTTTCAAGTTTAAGCAGGATAATTGTCTTAATTCTTTCATAAAAATGAACAATAGCTAGCAAAAGTTATCAGAAGGAAATTTCATTTTAGGAAGATTCTGTCATTTCCTTTTGATATTTCATATCAAAAGGAAATGACAGAATTTTATCTCCCCATGGTGAATATTTCTTAAATAGAATTAACCAAAATCCCACTACTTTTATCAAATTTCAGAAAAGTTAAATAATGCATATACAATAAGAAATCATGAAAAAGAAATTATGCTCTCTCAAGTGTAAGCAAACAAAGTTTGCATGTGAAGTCACTTCATGATTGGGTTATTTGTATACAGAGGCTAATGACTTCACATCAATTGCCTTAGTATCCCATAATGCAATGCACATATCCTTATGGACATATATAATGCTATGCATTATGGGAGTGGCCACTACCCAAACTGGTTTCGACCTTTATTACGGTGAAAAAGTAAAGGGGTGCTCATCATAGGCCTAGAGCAGTTAGTATAAGGGTGCAAGAGAGCCTGATAGTATTAAGAGAAAGAAAAGACAGATAAATAGATAGTATGAGAGAGAGAAGGCCTCGGCTTCTTTTATATCATCATATAGCCAAGGGCTATCAGTTTTCCTTTTTCACCAATCTCATATAGATGAACGACCAAAAGACCAATTGAAACTAAAGCGCAATGATGACTGATACCCAGGTGGTTAGCCTTATCTGAGTTCACTGTCTTGCATTGGCCTTCTCTGTCCAAAATTGCTCTCCAGTTATCTGTGCAATTGACTATAAGACCACATTGAATTAAGATGATGATACTATTTAAAAAACCTCTCATAGCAAAAATAAACAGAATTTTATCTCCCCATGGTGAATATTGCATAATGTGGGTGGTCTACATCACCTAGTCAAAAATATGATATCTCCTGGAATGCTTCTTTATAAGTACTTCTTTAAAAATCAAAATTCTCTTCCATGCGTCTTTGATAGTTGAAGAAATTCCATTTTAACCTCTTGGTATCAGCTAGATAAAAAATATTGCACAGGCTTACTATATATTGCTTTTCCTCAGTTGCTGTGATGTCTGTAATGGTGGGTACTGCAAACAAATAATCTGTTCTGTTATTAATAATGGAATTACCAACACATTACATAATCTGTTCCAAATACACAGGGCAAGAGGGCTGTAGAATGCATGTTCTATTGTTTCCAATTGGTAATAGATGTTACAGATTGGATCTGCAATGTTCAAGTATCTTCATTTGATGGTATTGACTGGAAAGCAGTCGCAATTCTCCAAGCAAGATCCTTCCTGTTAGGGTATCCATGGAACTTCAATAAGTTATGAAACAAAGCGTTATTGTCAGTATACCCATCTGTGGAAGTTCGCAGCAAAAGAGATTAAAGATTTCTTTATACCAAATTTTACTTTTTTTTTCATGGAAAGAATATCAATGCCAGAGTGTTATAGCAGGCTTAGAGTAAAGCATAGCGTGTGTAGTATTCAGAAACAATCTCAGCTTTTGGAGCTTTATAATCATTTACTCCAAGCAGGGGAAGATTAAAGTAGTAATAGAGAAGGTCTGCTCATGTGTGACTGGTCTGCAATATTTTCTGGATTTTTGAAGCTGTATTGCTTAAATAGCAGAATTTTAAGACTGGAAGCCCAAATCCACCATGCTTCTTTGATAGTTGAAGAAATTCCATTTTAACATCTTGGTATCGGCTAGACCAAAAAAACTGCACAGGCTTACTATATAATTGCTTTTCCTCAGTTTCTGTGATGTCTGTAATAGTTACTATGTATAACTGAGCAGGAAAGATTATGGTTTCGAGTGCTATGATTTTTGAAGAAAATGAAAGTAGCCCCATTTTCCAGTCTTCTAAGGTTTCAAAGTTCTTGAACTGGTAATATTGGGTAAGTGGAGAAGCGAATTCCAAGTATAAAGAGAGAGTTTTAGTGGTTAGTTTTTGGAAAGTGAGACCATGCCTCCGTGGTCTCACTTTCCAAAAACTTTTAATTTTGTCTTATCTGCATTAGTAGTTAATCCTCTGATCTTGCTAAATTTTTCCAAAAAAAGATATACATGGAATCATTATCATTCAAAGTGCCCACCACATCATTGCCATATGCTAAAACCTTATTTTCTTTCATAGTTGAAGGAACTGTTATTCCTCAAACAGCATGTGTATTATTGACTACCTATACGAAAGGTTGAAGACCCAGTGCAAAGAGCAATGGACTAAGAGGGCAGCCTTGCTTGACTCCTTTTCGAATTTTAAGGTCTGACAGGAACTTAACTAGGAGGCGGGTAGTTGAATTGGCATAGGCTCCTTTCATAACAGATAGCAGTTTTTTACCTACACCAATTTGCTGGAGGATGTGGAACAGAAAGAGATGCCAGACATTATCAAATGCTTGAGTAAGGTCTAATGATACCACTGCCATCATCAGCTTTTTCATATTAACTAAACAGATTAGATCACATAGCAGAAACAGATTAAATTTTACTGCTCGCCCTGGAACTCCATACACCTGTGTGCTTTTAATTATGCATCTCATTCCCACTTTGAGCCTGTTACTGATAATGAGGAAAAATATCTTTTGGTCAGTATTAGATAGAGAAATAGGTCTCCAGCTGCTGATCAAGGTATGATCTCTATTAGGTTTTGGAATGAGGATGGTATGGCTTGCTACAAATTCACTTGGCATGTGTCCTGATGAGAGAAAAGAATTAAATAGTATAACTAAATGGGAAGAATAAAATCCCAGACCTACTGGTAAAGATCAATCCCTAGACCATCAGGTCCTGGGGATTTTCCTGTCTGGCATTCTTTATAAGCTTTGATAACTTCAGCTGCTATAAAGCTGATCTTGGATATGAACAGGAAAGCTATTAACACTCCAAGAGTTATAATTTCTAACAGTACTATTTTCTTCAAACAGATTTTTGTAGTGTTTTTGAAAGGAGTTAAGGATGTTGAGTTGTGGACATGTCTTCACCATCAACGGAGATTTGAATGATAATCCTTTCTTTGCAGAATTTAGTGAATTGTCTATTGAAGAATGCAGCTGAAAGGCCATCTGCTGTTGTATTCTTAACTTGAAATATCTCTCTTCTACTTATTTCTGCCTTTCCAGTTCTATCTCTATGTTAATGTTTCTAATGATGCTGTTACATTCTATACCATTGCATTGGTTCATTACAAACCAGCTTCTCACTTTATACAGGTCTTTCAACTGTTTTCTTTTGAGGAAAGTCTATTCCTTTTCCATCATATTCTGTTTTACTGTTTGTATGAATTTTAACCACATATCCCAATTAAAGGTAACATTATTCCAAGTTGAACAGAGAGTTTGGAATTTAATTGAAAACATCAACAGAAAATTTGGTGGAAGTCTCCATGGCCCAGAACTGATCTCTACTTGTTCCATGCAGAGCAGCTTAAGTAGAACTGGATTATGATCTGACATGTTAATGTGAAGATGTTTATATGAATTATCTCCTACTTATAAGGGAAGAGATATCAATTCAATCAAGATGGGTACCAATACTTTGATTCATGTACGTGTAAGCCTGGAGATTAGGATTGCGAAACCTCCATATGTCTACTGGTTGAGCATTGTTGAGACATGTTTTTAATTGTGCATGTCCCACTTTTCCACTCCTGAGGTGTCCTCCTATTTTGTCTAATTGAGGCCTCATTAATGGGAGCCATACCCAGAAATGATACCAAGGTTGAAGTAATGCAGAAGTCATATTTCCATATCCAAGTAGCCAAAAGGTGTTGCACTTTATTACTAAAATACTCTGTATTAGAGATAGATGTCGAAAGTTTTTTCGCTTATACTATAAATCATAGATACCAAGAAATTATATTCTCGGTTTCATCCTTTATCCAAGTGTAAGCAAACAAAGTTTGTAACATCATGAAAAGTTTGTTTTCAAGATGTGAAAACAATTTCACATCAATTGCCTTAGTATTCCATCCCTTAACATCCCAAGTGTAAGCAAATAAAATAAGCTTACACTTGGATAAAAGATGAAACGAAGAATATAATTTCTTTGAATCCATAATTTATAGTATAACCAAGTGAAAAAAATTACAACATAGTTTGTTTAAAGTGATTATCTGATCAATATACTGGGACCCAATTCTCTCGAGACTTAATGAAGGAGTGTAAAGGTGCCTGATTTTAAAATTTAAATAAACTACAGTAGTTAAATATAATAATAATTTTAGTTAAGGGATATTACATCCCATATTGTTTCATAGCTGAATAAGAAACTCCAAGAGTTTCATGCCGAATATAGTAAATATATATAAAGTTCGGCGAGTCCAAGCGTAGGCAAATACTGGATAGTGTTACAACTGACCCTTTAGGGAGTGCAACACTGAGGCAACTCACGGTAAGGGTGGAGCAAGCTCCAATCACTATTCTTGATATTTCCCCATAATGTGAAATCCAGCTCCTAGGAGCTGTATTACTGGTCTACATTATGAGTGAGAGAAGGCCACTACCCAGACCGGTTTCAACCTTTATTGAGGTCTCATCAGTGAGTAGATAGACCTAGAAATACCAAGTTTGTAGCAAACAGAACTTACATATACCCTAATATGAGAATTGCCATGAAGGTGTCCTTATAAATTATTAATTATATGTTTATATGTTATATTTTATGTGTTATACATGTTATATGTATGTTTATATGTTATATTTTATGTGTTATACATGTTATATGTATGTTTATATGTTATATTATATGTTATATTAATTAATTATAAGTTTATATGTCACCAAAATGAAGTCTTTGGCTCTTCATATAATTAATAATAATATAATTACTTACATGGACTATCTCCATGGAGTTTGCAGACTTGGTGAGTGAGGCCAGACATTTCACCAGGCACTAACATTCGCACAATATCACTCATACTATGCTATGAATTTATTCAGAGAAAAGGCATCAACAACAGACATTAGAAATCCATTCCAATCATTTACCACTCTCTAAGCAAAAATTTAGTCCTCAAACCATTGCTAACTAGATTTCTGCTCAATGTCCAATAATGATTCCCTAGTTCTTACCCCACTAGTCATGTACTGAACAATTTCCTTTATCCTATAAAACCTTCAAGTAACTTATATGTCTCTGTCATATTCCCTTTTTTCCCACCTTTCAATCCATCCTTATAAAGAACATTCCATAGCCATCTTTGTCACTTTCCTCTGGATCATCTCTTCCACATCCTCAAGAAATATAAGTGACAAAATCTGGGCACAATATCAAAGCCTTATAAAGAGGTATAATAACCTTTTTATTTCTGTCTGTCAAGGTTTTCTTCGATAACTAGATAACTCTATGAGCTATTTTAGCCCCTTTTACTATTAATATATCCTCTGAACTTTAACTCATGGTCATCTGGCATCCCCACTCCCTAGCTCCATCAATGTAATACACATCTGGTAATATTTTCATCCCAAATTTCATAACTGACAGCCATTGTACTTGGCTCATACTACTTTGTCTATTTAAATCATTCTGCAAGATCTTTACTACATAATTTTTATTAACTATTGCATTATCTAATTTTGCATACAAACCACTGAACATTTCCCTCTCAGATCACTACTTACATCAATAATGATTAAATTAATAGCAGTAGGTCAAGTGCAGAGCCCTACAGCACATCACTAGTCACAAAGCTTTTGGTGTCTACTTCTAAACAAACTTCTCTGATATCCCTCCATCCTCTTATTCACATCACCCAGATTTGTATACATCCCCATTTACTGCAATTTCTAACAGAGTTCAATGTGGAGTCTTCTCAAATGCCTTTGTAAAGTCTAGCAGTATCACCATGTGGACATTACCTTTAATTCAACTCAGCTCTCACTTTATTATAAAAAAGTCAGTTGCTGAGGCATGGCCTACCTTTCACAAAACCATGCTGCTCCTCCATACAGTATTATATTTACTACATAATTATATTCACCCATTCTTGAATTGTTCCCTTAACTTCTCCATTATTACCTACATCACCACCACTCCAGAGATGCTCATCAGTCAATTTGCTACTTGTCTTTCAGCTTTTTTTATACAATGGAACTTTTTCCCCTCTTTTTCACTCTCCTGGTGCCCATGTTAAACTATGAATTAAACACTATAGTTAGAGACACTCCTATTGTCCTTGCACATTCTAGTAAGAGAGCAGATATCTAATCTAATCCTGCAGCTGTATTCATTCAAGGGTATGTAATATTTTATGTATCTTCAATTTATCAACTTCTATTTGTATATCAGTCCCAGCAACAGATGTTGCAATATATTCACCTGGATGATACACAAAAGGATAATGATCACTCAGCAATTCAACTATAATTGTCTGCTTTAATTACCTCCATCAGAATTTTTTAAAATTATTCTAGCATAATCATTTTTCATTTTACTTGACATATACTGAAATGATTCTTTGAAATTATCTTTGACTTGCACAGCTAATTTCTTCTCATACTCTGATTCTGCCAATATGGTCATTTCTTATCATTTCCTTACCACAAGTCAGAAGGGTGACCAGTACTCTATACTGTTCATGCACTTGCTGATCACCCTTCTCTTTAAATTTCCTTCACAAACTTTTATTTTTTGTAGCTTCTGCTTAACGATTCTACTCATCCATTTAATTCCCTTCATTTATCCTCCTGACTCAAGGTATAAAGTCTGCTTTTTCAAACACCATTTTGCTATTTCTCATGCATTATAACATCCAACCCTTGCAATTTCTTATGCCATGGCACTGCTTCAAGCTGCCTCCTGAGTCTGTCGTTATTACTAGTCTGGTATTCCAAATATATCTCCTCCTTAACTGAAAATTCCACATATTTAATCACCTTCTAGGTCAAGACAACATGAATACTCTCATCAACTGGTTTCAATGTGGTCACATTGGTTACAGACAAATCCTCTGATGCAATACTATATCTATCATTCTCAAATCAATTGTATCTTCCATCACATGCTGCCTCAGATAGTTATTTCTTTGTAACTGCATAAGTTTCATTTCTTCCACCTATGTGTCCTTTCCTCATTCCAATCTCCCATAGTCCCCTATAATAATTATCCTTGACATTATTATTTGCATCTCCAGACCTACAGGAGATCAACTGTATATTTTGTTCTGTTGGCCTGCCTCTGTTTCCTACCAGATAGCCTCAAATGCACTTCTTTCATTGAGCTCATGCCGAACTCCTATTCTTTTTTGGTTGTGGTTCATCTGTTATCAACAATACTTCTCTCCCCTGATAATTTTCTCTATCATCCCTGAAACTATTACACCCCCCTCACATTTCATTCCACTAAATATATCATCATCTCAGCCATGTCTCATTAATGCCAACGTTTGGCCAAGAAGAACAAACCAATGTCAAAAACTCCTCCCTTCTTGTTCCAAATACCTCTGGCATCATGATATATAAAGTGCAGTATTCCCAAGGCCTACAACTATCTTTATATTTTGTATTAGTGATCACATTCTTACCTGTTACCTGCAGAACTATATTCAGCATTAGAAAAAAATAGTGCTTAGAACCACCCCATATCTCCAACCCAGAGGCTAAGTTAAAAAGACTAATATAAAATAATAATTAATACTGAAGAATTAATTTAAAAGGAATAACTGGTTGCATATTTTTGAAAAGAGAATGACAAAATATTTGGAGCCAAACTTGACTGAGCGAGGAACATGTGGTAAGAGAATGATCTTCATAACGATCCATAAATAAAACCAGTAAATAAACAAGGAAAATGATGAATCAAATGGTTTATAGATTATAAAAAAGAAAAATTTAAAGACCGACAAACAGCAAAAACTATTAAAATATATACAAAACCAGTAGCATGATGGCAGTGCTGGCCATTTTATGAGAATCACTGTCTGATGATAAACACCACAAAACTGACTAGTTCACTAACTTAATCAAAGAACAATCAAAGTTCCTGGACCTGAACTTGGAGTAGTACAGATAACATCAGAATTGCCAAATACAAGGACTATATCTTGTTAAACCACTACTGCAACTCAGGACTTAGTGATATCCTATACGATATTCTAGAAAAGATCACCTCATTCCACAGGAGCAAATTTAAATATGAAAGACTTTTCTTGGAATCTGCCTCATCCTTTAGGAACTAAAAACCTCAACAAATTTGCTGCATGAAACTATCTCAAATCTGGAAGTATTCATTCTTAGAACATAAGGCTTACAGCCAAGAACATCCATCCTAGCTCCTAGGGAACACTATTCAGGACTAGGCTCTCCTTCATTGCTCTTCTTTGATCTTACTTACCAATGTAGTGCTTGTGCATATATATCAGTTTGTTCACTGTTCCCTAATAATAGCAATTTGACTTTGCTGAAATATCAGATACTAATTAAAAGCTATTCTAATTAATATATAGTATACATTGTAATGTTCTTGGACAATAATGTTATGAATTGCCAACATATAATGCTCATTACTAGACTTGTTAATAAATACATTATTGTTCCTTCGAGATAATTTGAATGAAATCATCTAGAGGGGAATCTGAAATCTTATTTAGCATGCATCACCACCATCCCATGCAGGAAGAATTAGAATGAAAGTATATCAAATGTCAATAAATAAAAATAAAAATTACTAACAATATTATGTTTATAACCTGCAACTTTTTTTCGTGTGAATTCATATAAAATTTAGAGACACTGCGTATTAGAACTGTAGGTGGTCTATGGGTTACATATAATCACCTACTTTAGGCCAGATACAGAACTTTTACAAGTCACTTCAGACCTCTGATAAGCAGGCAGTGGTCACTCCAGGCAATAATATTCACCTATCATTTAAAGGCATTCATAAATATCCATGACTACAGTGGGAATGGAATCAATGGTCTGCTGGTTGGCCAAATGCTATCCACACTTAGTGGGAAAGTGGATATGCTATTCGCTTGGCCAAATAGACCAGCAACAAGATGGACAAAATACCCACTTACACACAAAAAAAAAAAAAAAAAAGGTTGGCTTTGAATTCTATATTGGCTTGAATGTCTTTTCATTGCCTGATATCAGACTATCACCCTTACTCTTCTCATTACTGGCCTGAAGTGACCTGATAAGGTCCATGTTTGATATCTTGGCAGTACCAGAGCAGGACTCATGGATTAACCAATCCTTAACCTACCTATAGTACTAACATACATTACAAGTTTACAGTCTTTCAGGGATATATATAAACTAAAGTTATACTGTTATGGTATGTTAGCCTGTTATGCTGTTATAAGTATGGTAATTTTTATTCTAAACAATATCAGTATATGTGAGTAAACAATGTAAAAAAGCTGTATTGGTCATATGTATACAGTGAAATACACTGGTTATCAGTCCTAGGTTTCCAACTATTTGAAAAACATTTTTTTCTGTCTTCAAGTTCAAGAGTGGTTGATAATAACTCCCCTTCCCTTTAAAACTGACCATTTTTTACTGATAAAATAAATCCACATGTTAATATGTCTTCTCTCTATAAGGAATTAGAGAAATTGGGTATTTAGATTCACTCAAGTCATTTCGATTTTAGTTTCAATGTGGCCATTTTGATGACATTTTATTTCTCCACCACAGTGACAGGACCAGTAGCGCACTCAGCAGGATTTAATCTTGGGGGGGGGGGGTAGACAATTTCTTTGAGAATACACACCAGGCATTGTATACGACCTATGACCAAGCATCCGTAATGATTGCTAATTCATAAGTAGTCTCTAGAAATAGAAGACACAACATAAATTTTAAAAAAAAAAAGAATTTTAATTTGGTAAAGATTTTTGGAAATTTTTTGAGGTTTTTTTTTTCAATTTTTGTTTTTTGGGGGGGGGGGTCCTTTCCTCCTCTGGGTGCACCACTGGACAGGAGTCAATAAATGAAACTGCAATTATGAAATATACCATTACTACAACTATCTACAATTTCCTTATATTTTATTCTTTTGGCATTCTAATAGGTCATATTTACACCAAATTTTAACTAGATTAAAGTATATGATGGACAGGAAAGAGCAGTGCACAACTGCTCAGATTAGCACAAGAGCGCAGTTTGTTCGCCAAGATGGTCGCTGACCTTCGATAGAAGATAGCACAATAAGAAGAAAGTATATGAGAGTGAGCTCAGTGCTGCCTAATAAAATTACACTTATTCAAGAGAGCTAGCATCTTATACTTTAATATAAGAAGTTAGTTAGTTTGTCATATAATGTAGTCAGTCAATGACTTATGCAGATTCAGGCTTATGTAAATTATTGTGAAAGAGCTGAAAAAATGGTGAATTATAAAAATTTTACTTAACCTGCTTATGTTATTCACATTTCATCTAATGACAGTCTTCTGCAAAGCAGATAGCCTGGCATATGACTGAACTTTCCTCAGTCTCACTTTCAACAAGAATGTGATATATTCTTAGTGTTTTAGTGCTGCATATTTTCAGCATTTTTTATGGATTCTAATACCTCACTGTTCTTAAAATTCCAAAGCAAAATCGATGACATATTCGCCTGTTGAGAGATTTATAGAGAAGGAACAAGTCACTGCTCAGTCATCTCTTGACAATTTAAAAAGAAAGGTCAAACTGCAAAATTACACATCACATTTTTTAAAATCGTTCTATTTTTGCATACTATTTATACTGCATTAATAACTACATTTTGAAATCTAATTTGTATGTGAATGTGCTATAACTAAAACTAACAGAAATAACCTTTAAAACATGTTGAAGTATGTGATTGCGCATTAATAAAACATAAGCAAAAGGGTATGATTAACAAGTGAAGGAATTAAATCCGACTTGGGGAAAGTTCTAACTCTTTTATAAGTCAGGGATTGTTGGTAATTATATATATAAAGAGTTCATTATTTATGTGAAAAGCTAAAACCAAAAATTTTTCTATAGAATATTAATCAACCACTGCTTAAGTTTCATAAATAAAATAACATTAGATTCAACTATCAATGCAAAAAAACAAAAAAAAAACAAAAAAAAAATGTTTCATGCAATCTGACACTGCCCTAACCAAATTGGTTAGGTGACAGTCAACACATAACATATTTAGGTGGTATATGATTTTCATCTCCCAGCACTATACTGTTGTTTGGAATGATCGCTATGAACACTTATATGATAACATGAATGATCACACTATGAATCATTTATGGATCTTTAGATCCATAAACAATTGGGAGATTATATATAATCATTCCAAACAATGATTTCATTTCTTCTGGGGGAAGGATGAAAGTGTTAATTGCTGCTGTTGTCATAATTCCAGTGGTGAGGGTAGGTGCATCTGACATCAGTCAAATGGTACCATGTGCATAAATTAATATTTAAGCATTGGTTATTAGAGGTGGTGACTTAATAGAAAACAGCATTGTTTTAAACATGATTATGTTTAAGACAATGTGACCTGGACATGATTATAAAATATGTTGTCTAGGTCACATGAACATCTTCAGGGATAAAGGTGTCACACTGTTATCTGAAACACTACAAAGTATATACATTATGGCATTATATATAATTATACTTTAAGTGTTGAGGAAACAACTGATGTCCTTATTAGTGTTCATCCTCTGAGAATTCTTATTTATTGGCTCTGCATGTTGAGTTGGGTGATTATAAAATATGCTAGGGAAGCATAGTAGTAATGGTGGCATTTCCCAAATATCTGGCAGCAACAGGCTATCACAACAGCTCATTTCTTCCCACATTAGCCAATCATTTGGTGTGACCCATATCCGGGGAAAATTTTCTGATGCACTTTGAAAGCCAGTACACTTCACTCACAAAATAACATAAGGAAACACGTTTTTCTTGGTTCTTTAATTAAGTCATAATATAATTTTTATGATAAAGAAGCGAATTTCAGCTCCCTCCACCACAAAAGTAATACTGGTCACTAAAAGTGTATATCTTGAGAATTAACAATAGGGAATGTTAATTCTGTTACGAAAATTAAATTCGTTCAAAAGCTGTAATAACCACTGACGAAAGAACAACAGTGTAAATTTATTCATTCTGGTGTAAATATCACTATCGGAGTATGCGGTACAGTACATTTTCCATAAGTGAGGAGTATTATGACATCTAAAATACTTGTCAGGATATCTAAAATACTTGTTATAAAGCATTTTTAAGAGCAAGTATTGTTTCATATTCTTGTACATATGTGCACGAATGCTGTAAATAGGAATGTGCAAGCATATGCGTCTGTGTGCAAACGCTTTTCAAGTTACACAAAATTTGTAATTACCGTCAATAATATAAGATTAACAATACCGAAAACTTACTGTGCTAATTCGGTCTCTTCAAATGTTTCAATCCGGTTTTTTAATGGAATACTTAATTTTATTTCTAAAAAATTAGTGTTTTATTTTGTAAAAAAATAAACAGTATAATATGTGAACAATTTCACGCACTAACGTCGAAATCAAGTATTGCAACATTTAAAACCCACTGAAACTCAAGAAGCACGTTTTGACAAGAACTGAATTAAAATGATCTGCCATCTAGTGATCTGAGGTGTCCTAAAAAATGTAATTCTGGTATCAGAAACTTGAGAACTTGCTATCCACAAATTATCATTCAAATGATATATTAGTAAGTTAGTTTGAATAACAGGATACTTGTATGACAAATGATAACTGACACTGGGTTTAATAGGTCGTGATAATATAGATAAACCCAGTTTCAGTTATCATATGTCGCATTCGTTTTTTGGTAGAAAAATCTACATACTCATTAGGATACTTGTATATTATATATTTTATAGTTATAATGCAAGCGATAATAATAATTTGACATGGGAGCGATATGAAAAAGACATATATAAAAATATGTGCAGGACTAAACATACTAAACAAACGTAAACGTCTCTATCATATCTCCTCTTTTTCTCCTATCTTCTGCATTCCAAGCCCCTCAATCTATCCTCATAGGGAACATTCGACATGTCACTCATCATCTTGGTCACTCGCCCCTGAATCTTCTCCACCACTTCCTTATCACCAAGAATTCCAGGGTACCAGATGAACAACAACAATAACAAAATAATAATAATAAATAAATAAAATAAAACATAGAACTTCTTCTATGGTTCTTTGTGGCCCTTAAGCAGCAATAACTGTCCAAGATGTCGTTAAATTTCGTAATCATGATTCCAGGATAAGATTCTTAGCATTACTAATATAGTGTACTCTGTATGTAAATTGGGTGTATTCTCCTGGTCTGTTTACAGGATAAAGAAACACAGTTTCCAGGAGGAAAGTCTTTTCATACCATATGAGACAGGTTAATCCTCGTTCACTTCAAAAGCCTGAAGAAGGTTCTTCACATCTTAGATGAGATTGAACTAAAGGGAATCGTCGAAACCAACTGAAGTGGCAAAAGAAATTCTATTACTGATGAGGGTAATTGCTTTTGCCCTCAAATAACTGCTTTTGGCTGAAAATTGACAAGAGCACATGTAAATTTGAGTCTTATTAATAAATTTTACTGGAATAAAATAAATAATATAATAATAACCAACAGATCCTATCACTCCTGAGAGTAACATGCCCAAAGATACTTAGTAACTTTAATGCATTTTTATTTCGAAAGAGACCAAGAGGAGATCTTTTGTTCCTACCTTTTGGAAATCGATAGACAGTTGGCTCTCACTGTCTTCTTCGCTGGTTAGCTGAGTTCAATTCAAGAAAAGTTGTAGAAAGGAGAAAAAATAATATAATTTCCTCCACTTCATGTTACAGTTCTTGAAGATCAATCAAGATCTTGAGGAAAGAAATACCACCATGTATACTAAAAAGGATGTTAAGCTGAACTGGAAAGGCCTTTCATATGTTTGTATAACTAGACTGACAGCTCAGAAAAGATACAACAGAAATGGGAAGAGTATATGAAAATTTCATTGTATATAGGGCGAAATTTAGAGAAGTTGGTAAGAATTCCCAAACAAAAATGTTTTATTTATTTTTTATATTTTAATGGGAATATTTTATCTGGTATTTTATAACAATGTCATGGCTGAGATGGATAATGGGAATGGATACATTATAATACTTTTGGAATTTCCTGAGACATTTGACAGGATATCGCATGGAAGAACATAACACAAACTGGAGAACATGGGTTTACAATATAAACTGTTGACTTGGATAAGTGGACATTTGAAAGACAGCTATCGAAAAGTGGTATGCAGTGGATGTGAATCTACCGATTTAAAGTGACCTCTGATATAACTAAAGAATTAGTACTTGGATCATTCTTGTTCAATTTATACATTAATAACACCAGAAGCGTAGCTAGGGAGGGGGGGAATCCACCCGGGCGGCACTTTTAACTTTTTTGAACTTTCGCAGTTAATTCTAAAATAGAGTCTCGAGAACTCATTTCCAAATATTGTAATACTACTGCAAATTTTCCTCATAACTGCTGTGAGTGTTGCTACTTATGAGAGGAGTTTTTCTAAATAAAATAAATTAAGAATTACCTACATTATTATGAAATAGACTTCGCCAATGTCATCGAAGATTTTGCTTGCTAACAGAAAAGCAAGAAAATAATATTTTTCTTGCTTTTCTGTTTTTGAAGTAAAACTTCAAAAACAGAGTTCAAAAATTAGGGAGAGCCTGTGTTGCTCAGTGGATGTGACGTTTGCACACCATAGCGCTTGACTGCATGAAGGAAGACTTCGTTTCGAATCTAGTCAGCGAATAGAGGAAATTTTTCTAACCCTTTTTCGACCGGTTCCCGAGTTAGTCGATCTCTTGCTAACTCGGGAACAGGAAAGCAGGTTTTTTTCTCCTGGAAACGCGGGTTTTTCGTCCTGTAAACTCAAGAAAATCGACCGTAGAACCCACACTATTTCAGACATTAAATATATTGTGTTAGGGACCACCAGATGGTGGCACATGTTGAGCTGCCTCTTCACTGCATGTCGCTTAATTTACCAAAATTTCCATTGGCTACCAGTGGACATTGAATTGCTCACTCAGTCTCCAAAAGTTAGATAGGGCTAAAAACGGCCTACTCCCTATACTGGAAGAAAAAGGCATTAGCTGATTTTTTTTAATAACATCAGGGGGATCTAATAGGAGATGTTCAATTGATTGCCGATGATGCAAAGATAGGAAGGGCAATTAGGTAGACTACTGATATCCGGTTCTTATAGAATGATTTGAATCTGTGAGCACCTGTTATTCCCCTGAATAAACGTCGATTTAGTCCTATCTAACTTTTGGAGATTGAGGGGAAGAGTTCAGTCTACACTGGTAGCCTATCAGAGATAGCTGACCCACTATCATTTCTTGATTCCTAATCTTAACACCAGTGGCGGCCCGTACATAAGCAATGCGACACTGCAGCACCTCCCCAAGGAAAAAATTAAATTTTGTTTGTGTTTATAAATAATAACAATGCTTACAACATTATATAAATGCAGTACAACATGTTAAAGATTACAGCTTTATTATTCAATCAATGTTTTGACATTGATTGAATAGTTAATAATTGGAATTGTTCGATTAACGCTTTAGTTTACAAAACATATGCACTGCGATCTAACGCCGAAATTCGTTTGCGCTTGTCATCGCACGTTACGTAATTACCAACTGTAACTGCTCCAACAGCAGTGTATTTTTAGTATGCTTACGCGTCTTATTTATGTGAGATATGAAACGTTTATTATTGGTGCATGTGCATGGTGAACTGTTTTTTGTAAAACTTATTTTATTTTGTTAAAATAACATATAATCATATAATTATTTATTTATTATAGATACAAGGCTGAATTATGATGAATGTCACTGTTGAAAATATGAAAATAATTATATTTTTTCAATTATCGTTACAGGAAACAAATGCACTGCGATCTAACACCGATATTCGTTTGCATTTGTCATTGATATTGATACGAAACTTTTATTATTGGTGTTTGTGGTGAGAATAAAATATTTTTAATAAAGCAATTTTTAATATGTAAATTTATTTACTAATAAATTCGTTACTGATTAGGAAAAAAAAGTTTTTTTTTTCGTATATGCAGCACCCCCCCCCTCCACCTAAAATTCTCACCGGCCGCCACTGCCTAACACTATATTTTTATTATCTGAAACAGTATGGTTTCTGCGGTCAATTTTCCTGGAGTTTACAGGACTATAGATCCAAGTTTCCAGGAGAAAAAATCCGATTGCCAAGTCAGAGATATACTAACTGGAAAACTTGGTAAAGAAAGTCTTAAAATGTTCCTCCAATTGTCTACTATAATTGACTTTAGGTCTTATTTCATGCAGCCTTCTACTGTGGGTGCAAACAACACATATATTGACCTACGTAGGCTCCAAGAATTTGAATAGGTTGGAAATTTGGCTAAATGATAATAGCAGTAGGTTCAGTTTTGTAAGTGTAAAGGCTATCACTAATTAAGCGGTACTCAGTGAAGAGAGACGGATCAAATGTGCCGCCATCTAGTGGTCCCTAACCCTAACACAATATATTTAATGTCTGAAATAATGTGGGTTCTACGGTCGATTTTCTTGAGTTTACAGTACGAAAAACCCGAGTTTCCGGGAGGAAAAACCTGCTTGCGCGTGCCAGAGATCGACTAACTCGGGAACCGGTCGAAAAAAGGCTTAGAAAAATTTCCTCTAGTCGCCGACTAGACTCGAAACCAAGTCTTCCTTCGTGCGGCCAAGCGCCGTAGTTGGCAAACGCCACATCCACTGAGCTACAAAGGATCATCATCATCATCATCATCATCATCATCATCATCATTTCTATGTCTAATACAGACGCATCTGCATATAACATTAAAAATTACCAGTCCTACACATTTTGTAGACCACAAAAAAGATGAGGAATTATCGTGTTTGTAAATGAAAAGCACACTGTGACCGAAACCATAAACCACTTCGAACATGTAGAAACAGTACTTTTAGAAATCACTACTAACGACGGACACAACCACATATACCTGATAAACACAATACACAGACAGCTAGTTAGAAATCCACTCAGCTTCCTACAAGAATTAGGAAATGGCTAACTAACATCAACAACCACATAGTGCTCTGCTGAATTGGCCACTATTATTCATCCACTCTCCTCCAAAACCATTAACACAAGAGCCACTGCTATCCAACACCCTTTTACAGTCCATCTTAAAACTCAGCATACCAACTTCATTGCCTCCCCTTTTATTCCGTGTATTTCTGTCTTTGGAACAGTCTCCCCAATCTCTGCCTTAAGAATACAATCCTCAGGTGTTCACGCAAAATGTGAACAGACCCTCCTCCTCTTCTTTTCCTCTTTCCCACACATGGCACTAACGAGCTGTAGATCTTGTGGTCTTTCGTGTTTGGATCGGATATAAAAAAAACAACAGCAACAGATACTTATGTAATAGGTGACATTAACATCAACACCACTGACTGTGACTCTCCAACCACTAAGATATGTGTTGACTTAATAAACCAGTACAACATAAACCCGACCATAAACTTCCCAGCAAGAAATAACGACTCGCTAAGATAATCATGCATAGGTCACTACTATCGTACTGAAAAGCATTGCTGATATCCTTATAAAAGACATAAACTGGAAACTACTTGATATAAATAATCCAATAATTTTATACGAGAGCAGCAAATTTCTGTAAACAGAAATATAGAGAAAGGAAACATAATATCCAAGAAATAGAACACATGCACTAAATAATCCATGGATGAATATCCTTGACAGTATTGCAATAAAACATATTCTATGGAAGAGAATTAAAATATTACCCTACAAACATTTTGCAAAAACAAAAAAGAAAGCAACTAGCAACTAAAATAATTGTGAAAAATACTGTTACTTTCAGAAATTTGCAGAATACTATGCCAATATGAAAAATACTTAATGAGCTATTCAGTCGAAAAAGAAAAACTTCCCCACAAGATTTTATCACCAAAAACTTATTCAAGAGTAGACCAGAATGAACTCACAGAATCTTTTAAGTATGCCTTCACAAACATCGCACAACTGAAAAGAGATGTTTTCCCCATTAGGCCCAACACAAAATTAATAACTAGAGGTGAACAGCAAACCATGGACTTTCCTCCTGTGTCCAATTTGGAACTGAAAGATGCTCTCTCATAGTTAAAGCGAAACACTAATCCAGGAAATGACAACATCAGACTCAGAGACCAGCTAATACATTTTGATACTGACTCAAATCCCGAACAACTAAAAACCGCGATGGTTATACCTATCTACAAACACGGAAAAATACATGATATTCACAGCTACAGAGACAGCTAATTTGCCTGTCATCTCTAAACCTCTTGATAAAGTAACACTCATACAGTTACAAAATTATTTACAGAAATATATCATCATCATCATCATCAAAAGCAATACGTTTTCCAGAAAATTAAGAACACAACCATGTCATTAGAGGACATCGTAGGAGACCTGAATAAAACTCTTGATAAAAACAAATTTGCTATAATCATACTTCTATTTTGATCTTACCAAAACGTTTGACACACTTGACCATTAAATACTGTTTACCAAACTATATTCATTTGGAACAAAAGGGACACTGCATAACTGATTAAGAATTATCTCACATACGGAACGGAAGTAACAAAAATAAGCATATATCACAGTCGGAAAATACAAAAACAGCACCCTCAAGGGGCAATATTATCACCAACACTGTCCGACATATAGATAAATGACATCCAAAACTTGGCTATACAAATTCAAATATATCAATAAGCAGACGACAGAGCACTACTAATAGTCCGCACAGACAAATATTGCACTCTACAAAGTACAACGTGAACATTACCTAAACAAAATAACTGCTACTTCTACCACAGCAATATTTTAAGCACATCTATGTCTTAAATCTCTATTATCCTATCAGTTAATGTCACACTTAGCAAAATGTGTGCAAAATGCTCACTGAATAATTTAATTATTTGGTTTGGTCCACCATCAGCGGTGTTTAAAGCTATGCTTCCATTGTTATTCCTCCTTTTACTTGCCACATAGCGAAAGAGCTATTTATGATTTCTTTTGACCTTATCAACTATCTTACTTTCATAATTAGCTTTGGCCTTCCTTGCCATACAGGTGACCCATCTTGCCCGTACCCTGTACTGCACATAGATATGCTGATTGTCTTTTCTTTATATTCTTCCCAGAACCTTTTCTTTGTCTGTAGTATCTTGCTTAATGATGCTGTTCATTCATAATTCCTACCTGATTTATCCTTCTGACTTTGGTTATAGATTCTGATACTGCTTTCTTCAAACATTCCTTGACTACCTTCCATGCATCACCAATATCTCTCCATTGCAAATTCTTATGTATTGACAGCAGGGCCAGATTTAGACTTGCTGAGGCCCTAAGCTGTACAAAACCCAAAGGCCCCCTACTGTTTTAAATTACATCAGCTGGTCTCAGAAAATACATGATCATCAGCAAACATCCAGCCTCATCAATGAAACTGACACTCAATGGGAAAAATATTGATCAAGTGTCAAGATATAAATATCTTGGTTGCTGGCTTAATGAACGGTGGGATCCAGAAATAGATATAAAGACAAGGATTGAAGTTGCACGGCAGTCCTTCATGAAAATGAGAACACTATTCTGCAATAAAGACCTAAACATGGAAGTCAGATGCCGAATGCTGAAATGTTACGTGTGGTCTATTCTGCTCTATGGAGTTGAAACATGGACATTGAAGGCGACAACCATCAAGAAAATCGAAGCCTTTGAGATGTGGCTATATAGAAGAATGCTAAAGATATCATGGACAGAAAAAATTACCAATGAAGATGTCTTAAAATCCATTGGCAAAGCTAAACATCTTGTACAAATAATCAAGAAACGAAAAACATCATATCTTGGACACATCATGAGAAACAGCAAATACCAACTTCTACAAACTATTTTGGTAGGAAGAATTGATGGCAAAGGAACTAGAGGAAGAAAAAGAATATCATGGTTTGACAACATCAAGATGTGGACAGGAAAGAGCAGTGCACAGCTGCTCAGATTGGCACAGGAGCGCGGTTTGTTCGCCAAGATGGTCGCTGACCTTCGATAGAAGATAGCACAATAAGAAGAAGGTCTCAGAAAAATTTAAAATATATATATGCCTTTTTAATATATGAAAATATATTGTCTTTTAATTTTTATTAAAAAAATAATAAAGTATGCGTTTACGAAATCACAGAAATAATGATATAATTAAAAGGTTTTAAAAACGATAAATAAGGCTCATAGAACAGAAAGTTTTAAATTAAAATAGGAAAATAAAAAGTAAAAATGAAATTAGTATAACAACATAATTGGTATAATTTAAAATTAATATTTTAAACTATACCAATTATGTTCTTATACTAATTTAATAACATATTTGTTAAATTTGTGTTATATTTATTTTACTATTTTGGAACGTTGTAGTTTTAATTTTAAAAAGAATGTAATCTTTAATTGTTTTGTATTGTTCTATTATTCCCCTGGGGGCCTTTTCTCAGTTAAAGTAGGGAAAGCTGAAAGACAATGACCTTGGGGAAAGCCCACTTGGAAGGACTATTTAAGATTAAGAGTGGTCAAAAATTATTGGATAGATACCCTTTGAAGTTAGCCGACATTTTAAAAACTCTCAAATAAATGCTTTTGAAAAAAAAAGAAGACAAAATATCTCAATCACTTTTACAATGCTCCAAAGTTATTTTAATGTTGTATTTTGTATATTGAAAATTATTTAGAAATTGTCATCGTGATATGTCTGACTTCATTTGAGTGATTTTTCTACGAATATTTTTTTTATCAATTTTTATATTTTTTTGTTTTTTTATTTGAGGCCCCAGCAGATTGTACGTAGGCCCCAGCTTATACGTAAATCCGGCACTGATTGACAGTGCTGAAACCTTAGCCCTCCGGTTGCCATAATCATCTTCTAGTTTTACATATATTCCTTCTTAGCAGAAAATTCTGCATGTCAGTCAATCTCCCAGATTACTGTCTCCAAGCATAGGCAAAGTAGCTAGATTGGTTGGTGTTCATTTCTCCAATGCCATGATCAGATACAGCACTCTCGAACCTCGTGTATAAATTCCATTTCCTTCCTTGCTGGTGACCATTCCTCCTCCCAATATACACCCTCATAGATGAAATACTCGTATGCTTTTATGAATACCTGTCATCTATATTTTCCCTGTATTCCCTGGATTACACCAACAACTGACATTTAGTCCTGGCTGTTGTCCTATGTTTCACACGAAACTGCCTTAAATGAACTGCTCTAAGAATCCCTGATTTACTTCTTTTCTTCTTTTTTTTTGGCCTTAAATCCTCCACTATGATTAACAAAACTCCTTTTCCCATATTCTTCCTTTTGTACTCTCTCAAGACACTGTATCCCTTGCATTCTATCCCTATGATCATGCCATCCTAAATCAACCAACCTCATTAATGCTTATAATTTTTGGCAAAGTTTTGCTAATCACTATTAAAAACTCCTGTCTGCACGGTTAGCCTAGTGACTTTGTGCTTCGCAGCCATATGGCTGGGGAAGGAGAGTCCATGGTTCGATTCCTGTCGAAGACGTCAGGAATTTTAGGATCTTCCTCATCCACAGCCAAGTTAGCTGGTCTTGGGCGCCGGAAGCAGTTTTTTTCCGACAGTTCATCTAGCGTGTTTCATCCCGCAAGCAGGCAAATCGGCCCAGTGAACACACACGGATCTACAGCCATAAATACTTAACTCCTCATGAGGGGGCTCGACTCTCCCCAATAGGGATGTAGGAGAAAAAGGGAGGCAACTCTATACGAATAAATAAATAAATTAATTAAAAATTCCTGTACCATATTATGCATACTTCTGGCAATTAGAATCGAAATGGCAACGTTCTTTCTTCAAGAGATTTAAGGGCTGAGCAGTGAAACAGCACTTCCATTAAGCTGCATAGGCTCCTACATCATCATCATCATCATCATCATCATCATCATCATCATCATCATTATTATTATTATTATTATTATTATTATTATTATTATTATTATTATTATTATTATTATTATTATTATTATTATTATTATTATTATTATTATTATTATTATTATTATCATCATCATCATAATTATTATTATTATTATTATTATTATATCGTTTGAGCATGCTGAAACCCTCTGCCTCGAAATCATTAATACCACGACACAGCATCTCATAATACTAAATGCTATTTTCAGGCCACCAAACCTAAACATGATAAAATTCTTACACGAACTCAATTGCTGGCTTTCAAGCCAAGAAATATGCTCAACCGAACACCTAATGATAATTGGCGACATAAACATAAATATTGCAAATGAAAACCAGAACAACACTGTACAATACCTAGACACACTATCCATGTACAATCTAATACCAACAATAACATCATGTACTAGAGAAGAAATATTCGGAAATATTATCACTGCCTCCTGTCTAGACCATATAAACGTCCGAGCATCACCAAATAGTTAGACTACATCAGTCATAAAGTGCAAAGTAGTAGACCATTACTTCACCGCTCTAAACCTGCACACCAAGACAATACCCATGCAATGTCCCACAGAAGAAAAACGACATAGACGAAGAAATAGTCAACCACGAAATAAGAAAAACAGACTGGGAATCAGATTCAGCAGATATCTTATACAACAACATTAAACTCACACTGGAGGAAATATATAAGAAAGCTACAAAGAAAGTCCGAATTCGATCAAAAACAACACAAAATCCTTGGATAACACAAAACTTAATCCTAGAAATACACAGAAAGGAAGCTTTATGGAAAGAATTAAAGCGATATCCAAATAACACAACTTTAAAAACTGAATATAAGATAACAAGGAATCGCCTTACAACACAAACCAGAAATGCAAAAAGAAGCTACTACAGAGACAAACTAACCTCCGCACAAAATAACATGAAACAAAACCTGGCATCTGATTAATGAAATGCTAGATTTTGTTCCCAACACCACTTCCTCTGAAACCATAAAACACAGCTTCATGAAAGACGCAAAACCTATCCAACAACTAGCAAATGACTTTAACCAATACTTTGCAGACTCCATCCAAGAACTTCACAGAAATATTCCCCCAATCACAAAACGAGACCCTCCACTTGGACCGCGATCAAAACAGACATTATGTTTCCCAACTATAAAAGAAGTAGAACTTCTCTCAGCAATACATCAAATCAAACCAAACAAAGGCCCAGGAATAGATGGTATCAGACCTAAAGATATAAAGCAACATGCAACTAGTTTAAGTTCAATCCTACTAAAACTAATAAATGAAATATTTAAAACAGGACAGATACCAAGTATGCTAAAGACCGCCATAATTACACCCATATTCAAACAAGGAAAGAAGAACTTTAATCAGCAATTACAGACCCATAGCAACATTACCAATTATCAATCAAATTATGGAGCAGATCATACTGAAGAAACTCACAGCATACACAGAGACCTTTCATATTATCCCCAAAACACAATATGGTTTTCAGAAAAATAAGGGAACAACATCTCTCTTGGAAGACTTTACAGACTTAATTAATACCGCCTTAGACAAAAACAAAATAGCCATGGTAGTCTTTATAGATCTAACCAAAGCATTCTATACACTTACACATCAAACCTTGTTAGAAAAGCTGAGGCATGTTGGAATAGATGGGCCTCTTCACAGGTGGTTTAAAAACTACCTCCAAAATAGAAAGCATATCACACGTGTCGGATCAAATCGAAGCAAAGAGCTACCGGTAACCTGTGGAGTGGCACAGGGAGCTGTACTCTCCCCAACTCTATTCAACATTTACAACCACAATATTATCAGTTACCATTCAAAGGTAAGATATTCCAGTACGCAGACGATACAGCAATAATATCCATCCATAATAACGCAAGCATAGCCCAAACAAATATGCAACATGATATAAATCTGATCATAGACTGGCTCACGAAAAACTCCATACACCTAAACTCAGAAAAGACAAAATTAATGATATTCAGAAATCCACTTACTCGACCAGTTGATAACAAATATATAATTATCCAACATCCACTTTCCAACACAAAAAACACACAGAACAGCAAAACCACTACAATCACTCAGGTTGAAACAATACGATTCCTTGGAATTTACTTCGATGCAGATATGAACTGGAATAGCCATATAAAACATCTACACAACAAACTCCGAACAATAAGTGACAAACTCTACAGATTAAAAGACATAGTTCCCATACGCCTAAAAACACTAATATACAAAGCACTATGCCAAAATATACTAAGATACGCTATAACAACGTATGCTTTCTGTGCACTCTACAAATTAAATAGATTAATGTCGCTACAGTACAAAATGACAAACTGATCTTTTGGGAACAAAAAGAAAATCACGACCTTATAAACATTGCAATGGCAGAACACAAAATACTGACAGCAAAACATTTATGTCACTATGCAGCCTTGCTAAAACATTATTTCGATGCCAACTACAGGACAGTTAGAAATACATACCGTATAACAAGACCACAGACTACTAATTATATCACATATAAATACAATAATCACTACGAAAAGGGCACGCGAAACTTCTACACTCCAGACATGATAAACAAATTACCTTTTGAATACAGAAACCTTACAAACTACAATAGCCTGAAAAGAGCTCTAAGGACATACTACGAATAAGAAACATACACCCAAAATACCATATTAACTTAATGAAACACAATATATTCGCTCAGGCTTCCAGTTCAGCGACAATTGACAATTGACTATTGACATTTATTCTTTAAGGATGAAGCAAAATGCTTTTCATATTCCCCGCTATCTGTCGTGGTTACAGTGAGGGTAAAATTTACGAGCAGTTTGCTCGCCCTGAATGGTCATGGAGATTATGTATCGCTATAGGAGGCTAATATAGCTTTTGGTATTCTATATTTGAATATGTCCGTTGGCTCATATGTTGCAGCTTGTTGAACCAAATCGTTGGGATGTGTTTACGTCTTTAGAAAAAATTTGGAAGTTAAGGATTGTAGATAAGAGAGAATATAGGGAATATTTGTGTCTCTGTGGAGTTGGCTGTTTCTAACATACCACAGGACGTTCAAAATAATTCTCAAGCACTTGTTCTGCACTCGCTGTATCTTAATAATGTTAGTATTAGAGGTGTTGCTCTAGGCTGGAGAGGCATGGGTGATTATAGGACGAATCGTCATCTGGTATAGCTGCAATTTGATTCTGTTGCTGAGTTTGCTATTTCTATTAATTAGCGGGTAGATCTGAGCTATGGCTTTAGATGCTTTTGCACATGCAGACTTGATATGTTGGTTGAAAGATAGCTTTTTGTCGAGAATCACACCCAGGTAATTTGTTTCTTTCTGCCAGGGAATTTTAGTATTGAATAGTAACACATCTCCTGCAGGAGACATTGGCCTTTTTGAGAAAAGAACCGCTGAGCTTTTCAGGGGGTTGACTTCCAATCTCCACTTGGAGAACCAACCCTCCAGCTTTAGAAGATTTTCTTGAAGCTTTCTGGTAACGAAGTGGGGTCTGAGAGATCTGGTTAGTATTGTCGTATCGTCCGCATATAGTGCTAAAATGGAAGTCATCGGATTGTGTGGGATGTCTGACATGTATATACAGAAAACAGCAATGGAGCCAGTAGAGATCCCTGCGGCACTCCAGCAAAGATATGGCGCTGGGACGATGTAGAACCGTTAATTTTAACTTGAATTGATCTATTCTGAAGATATGAACGGATTACATGAACCATTTTTAGTGAGATACCGGCTGAGATAAGTTTGTGCAGGAGTCCAAAATGCCAGATTTTGTCAAATGCTTTAGATAGGTCTAGGAATACAGCTCCTGTGCACTGGCGCCAGTTGTAGCCGGTGGTGATATATTCCACAATTCTGTGGATTTGCTGGGTAATACTATGGTGTTGTCGAAAACCAAACTGTTCTTTAGGGAGGATGTTTAGGTTATTTACTGAGGTTTGGAGTCGTGAGAGGATGACCTTCTCTGCAACCTTACCCAGATTGGAGATGAGACTGATTGGACGATAATTCTGCGGTAAGTGTGGGTCTTTGCCTGGCTTATGTATAGGAATCACATCAGCCATTTTCCAGGTGGAAGGAAAATAGTGAAGTCTTAAGATTGCATTTATTATACTGGTCAGATGCACTATAGCTTTTCGAGGCAGCAGCTTGATCACCCTGTTTGAGATGCTGTCTGGTCCAGGAGCTTTATTGTTCTTAAGTTTTTTAATAATATCATATAATTCAACAGGTGATGCAGGTGCAATATGATCAGCACTGGTATCCAGGAGGTTTAGTGCATGCCTAACCTGTCTGTGGATTTTGTACAGATGATTGAAATCAATGTTGTTATAAGAAGGTTTGCACTGATCCTCAAGATTTTTAAGTATGGCTTCTGCCTTATCTGCATCTGTGTGGACTAGGCCCTGGTTTGAGATTATGGGGGGAGGGATCTGTTTTTATTTTTGATGTTTCTCAGTAGGCCCCAGATAGAGTGATCAATAGGTGAGATAGAGGGCTAACTTTTTATCCCAAACTTCGTTTCTATGTGTTTTAATTGCATCTCTTACTGCTCCATTCGATCTGTTAAACACTGTCTTATCCTGAGGTGCGCGAGTGTTATGAAATCTCTTCCTAGCTCTGCTCTTCTCTCTGATCAGGTCCATAATGTCCTCAGGCAAACGATCAGGCTTGGGAACAGGTTTCTGGAAGGTTGCAACCATTAAAGCGGACTTAATCTGTTGGGTGAGGCTAGTCACTGCAGATTCCACATCTTCTGGTGTGCATATGTGAGGAACGGGTCCTATTTGATCCCGAAGTGCTTTAGACAATCTCTCCCACGATATGCCTGAATGAGAAGGAGGAGACAGGCATTCTTGTTCTCCCAATTGCAGTAGAATTGGGTTGTGATCCGACGACAGCTCGTTTAGTGATGTAAGGCTGTACTGTAGTTTAATGTCTTGCAGGATGGCTATATCCAGGATATCAACAGTGCCAGATGTACTGAGATGAGTTGGTTCGGTAGGTCCAGCCACAACAGCATGGTTTAATCCTGTGTAGCTAGAAAGGATGTGACCATTTTTGTTAGTAGATTTACTGTTCCAAGCAGGATGCTTTGCATTGATGACTGGTCCTTTTACTCCAAGGATGGCATCCAGATCTGAGGTCAATAATGTCTTTAATGGAGGGTTGTATGCAGAAAAAATTTTGAGGTTTCCAATTGAGTTTGTGAGAACATTGATTCCTGTGATTTCAAGGTTGGTGGTAGTAGGGTTGGTTATTGAGTGACGATTGATATAGTTTTTGATAAGGGTGGCTGTACCTCCACCTCTATACCCAAGCCTGTCGTTTCTATAAATCTGATACCCTCTGATTTTCAGGGTGTCAGCAGGCCTCAGGTGAGTTTCATTAATTAGCAGTATATCTGGGTTGTATCTATTATTAAATTCCTGGATTTCTAACAGTTTGTTTTTTATACCGTTGGCATTCCAACCGATAATCCTAAGAGAGTTTGGGACGATTTTTTTTCTATGCATCAGAGAGTGCAGATAATATGGATTGGGTTTGCTGTAGGAATCTTTCTGTGACACTTAAGGATGGATTTGAGTTGCTGAAATCCTGCAGCATGTTTGCAAGAGAAGAGGTGATAACAGCTGATAGATTTGAGTGTGGATTATTCCGGTTCTGGGTTTGTACTATCTGTTTGGAGCAGGCCACATCAGCATATGTTCTTACTTGATGTTGAAGATTCGTTTTCTTAAGGGGCTCAGTTAATGATGGGCGAGCACCTGTTGTCATGTTTTCACTCTTGGAGAACGTCATCTAGTGCGAGAGTTCCTGAGCTTCAGGAACTCTCGCACTAGATGACGAGGTAGATTGATGACTTGGATCATTCCATCTGTTTTTGGGGTGATGTATACACACTCTATAGTTAGCAGGGTGAGGACCCCCACAATTAGCGCACTTAGCCGGGGTGGATTTTGGCTTGGCGCAGGTGTTTGTGGGGTGATTCTAGCCACATTTTAGGCATTTGAATTGAGCTTTGCATAGCTTCTGGGCATGGTCAAATTTTTGGCATCGGTGGCACTGCCCAGAAGATGATTTCTTTCTCAATGGTTCTGGGGTGATTTTGAGTCCACAGATTGATTTTAAATTATAAATGTCTTTGTAAATGTTATGAATTTCTACTAAAACTAAAGGCATAGGTGTTTTATTTGATCTAAACATTCTAGTGACCTTTATGGGGGGTAGTTCCTGTAGGTTAAGGTCAGTAACTATTTCATCTGTGTCAATATCTTCGGAGACTCCTCGTAAGACTGCTTTCAGATTTTTTTCGGAGGCAAGTGAAAATGTGTGATATTGGGTTCCTCTAGTGTCCAGTTCCTTTGTAAGATTTCTATAGTCAGCCACCGTGGTGGGCTGGATTCGTATTCCCTCGTCTGCATTTTTAGCAGACGTGTAACGAATCTGTGAATTAGCCATGATGGTTTCTGAGTGATGTCCATCTCTACTTTTCCCTTAGGATAATCGGTGGCACCTTTTCATTGGGGGAAACAGAGGGATCTGAAATGGGAACATCCTCGTCCATACCAACAACATTTGTTGACTCAGCAGCAAGAATTTTTCTCTTCTTACGTGCGTGGGTTTCTTCTTGATCAGAAGGATTAGAGGTAGAGACAACTAGATTGAGTTTTTCCTCCATTTGAGGGGAGTCTTCATTTTCCTCAACATCGACTTCAGGTGAGGAATACAAATTTAAGTAGCCGGGAAAATCCCGTTCAAACTTTTGAGGAGCTTTTTAATAAAACTGAGTGCTAGCTTTTTATCGAGTGACTCGATAATAGTGTCGGGGTCAATCATGCTAGTAGGCCATGACAGCTTGAACTTCTTTTGGAGTTTATCAATGAGTTCAAGAGCTGGCTCTTTATCGAGCAAATCAGTGAATACGTTTAGGTCAGGTACGCTCATATCGGTTTAACTGCGTATGTGCGTTAATAAAATATCCCGCAGGTCTGAAGACCTGCCAGCAGAAATTTTTGTAAAATATCCCGCAGCCGCAAAGGACTGCCAGCAATATCAAGCATAGGCGTGTCAACCAGCAATAAGATGTTAAAATACAACAACAATTGCGATACTAATGGTAGTAGGCCTAGCGTATCGCCTTTGGAAGTCAGTTGACTTACCTGGATAAACCAGTATGGAAAATAAAATGCTTGTTTATGGCTGGCAGCAAGCAAATAACTGATATTACTAATGATTAAGCATAAATCTGTAAAAACGTATCGGTCAAATTCACAATTCACCATCAATAATACACGACACAAAACACTAACACGCGAGCCGCCATCTTCAATCAAGATCAACTTTCAGAATTTCAGTTCAGCGATGCATCAGTACATTCCAATTTATTGTGTGTGTGTGTGTGGGGGGGGGTATGTGTGCGCGTGTGTGCGTGCGTGTGCGTGTGAGTGCACGCGAGCGAATTTCTCAATCATAGATTCCGTAGCATCCTAACACAGCAAAAAAAAAAAAAAATACATAATAACCAACTGGTGTCATCCTCAGATAAGTTTACATTTAATCTTCAAGGATGAAAGGAAAAAAAAATAGTTCTCATGCAAGATGTGTCATATGTAACCAAATGCATGTAATGTACGTATCACAAGGAAACCAATGTATGTATTATATGTAAACCAATGTACGTAATGTAAATAGCACATATAAACAAATGTAAGTAATGTATCATATGTAAACAAATGAATGTAATGTATATAATAATTGTAACAAATGTATGTAATGTATATAATAACTGTAACAAATGTATGCAATGTAAAAAAAAATATTTTAAAAGTAAATCATGAGTTTACACCGTATGTTTGTGAAAATAAGGACACATAATATTCAGATTGCATATGTATAAATACTGTTGTATAATCACACCTTTTCAAACTTGAAAAAATAATAGTAAACCACAACATGTAATATTATACAACTTATGTAACTCTGAACAATATAATTGTAAATTATTATTATAATTGTTATATAAAAAAAAACTGTTATCATCATTACTATTTAAATCTCATTATATGTAGCACAAAGTACTGAACCTTGTAAAATAATATACTGAATAGATGATCATTGTACCTATGTAAATATTTGAAAGAACAATAAAAATTTATTATTATTATTATTATTATTATTATTATTATTATTATTATTATTATTATTATTATTATTATTATTTTGATGGTGCTGTGTAGGCATACTAGCGGCTGCACGGTGATATCGCTGCTCCCGTTTTTTATAGTTTTAAATGGTTCTAACTCCTGTTTTAATTTAGAAGTGTCATAAAGTAATTCCACTTGTCACGTTGAAGACAATGATATATAATTCACCGAAATCGGCCAAGTGGAATCCTAATTTTGAGTGCTGAAAATTGAACAGAGTTCACTGTGGTCACCAAAGAACAAAGGACATCGAAATCTTTATAGTTGCTCAAGGGGAGAAAGGTGAATCATGAAGTGCAACAAGTGCCTGAAGGATTTATCTTCCAACGGAAACCATATAACCTGCAGGAAATGCCTTAAGAATCTTCACTTTACATGTTCCGGATTTTCAGAAACAACATGGTAACGCAAATCCAAGGAAAAACCATAGGAATGGAAGTGTCTATACTATACTTGGAAGACTTTACGGACGTAATTAATACCGCTTTAGACAAAAACAAAATTGATATGGTAGTCTTTATCGATTTAACTAAATCATTTGAGACACCCACACATTAAACCTTATTAGAAAAGCTGAGACATGTTGGAACAGATGGGCATCTGAATAGGTGGTTTACAAACTACCTTCAAAATAGAAATGATATCAGTATCGGGTCAAACCGAAGTAGAGAGGGAGCTGGGAGCTGTACTCTCCCCAACTCTGTTCAACATTTATATGCACGATGTCAACCAGCTACCTCTCAAAGGCAAGATCTTCCAATATGCAGACGATACAGCTATAATATCTATCCATAATAATGCAAGCATAGCACAAACAAATATACATCATGGCATGCATCTGCTCATAGACTCACGAAAAACTCACACGCCTAAACTCAGATAAGACAAAATTAATGATATTCAGAAATCCACTGACTGAACCAGTTGATAACAAATATATAACCATTCAACATTCACTCTCCAACTTAAAAAAATACACAGAACAGTAAAACCACTATAGTCACTCAGGTTTAAACAATACAATACCAAGGAATTTACTTCGATGCAGGTATTAACTGGAATAGTCACATAAATCGTTTAAAAAACAAACTCTGAACAATAACTAGCAAACTTTACAGGTTAAAAGACATAGTTCCCACATGCCTAAAAACACTAATATACAAAGCACTATGCCAAAATATACTAAGATACGCTATAACGTATGCTTTCTGTGCACCCTATAAACTAAATAGATTGATGTTGTTAGAGTAAAAATTATAAAACTGATCTTTTGGGAACAAACAGACAATATCGATTTATATACACTACAATGTCGGAACACAAAATACTGACAGCAAAACACTTATGTTACTATGCAGCTTTGCTAAAACATTACTTCGATGCCAACAACAGGACAGTCAGAAATACATACCATATAACAAGACCTCAGACAACTAATTATATCTCATATAAATACAATGATCACTACGGAAAGGCCACACGAAGCTTCTACATCCCAGACATGCTAAATAAATTACCTTTTGAATATAGGAACCTTACAAACTACAATAGCCTAAAAAGAGCCTTAAAGACATACTATGAACAAGAATGCACCCTACACATCTTACAAACTTATTGAAACACAATATATTGGTTCAGCTTTCCAGTTCAGCAACGCGTCACGACATTCCAAATTATCGCGTGTGTGTGTGTGTGTGCGTGTGCGTGTGTGTGCGTGTGCGTGTGTGTGTGCGCGCGCGCGCGCGCGCGCGTGTGTGTGTGTGTGTGTGTGTGTGTGTGTGTGTGTGTGTGTGTGTGTGTGTGTGTGTGTGTGTGTGTGTGTGTGTGTGTGTGTGTGTGTGTGTGTGTGTGTGTGTGTGTGTGTGTGAATTTTTCAACCTGTAGCTGTAGTGGAAATTAGACCTATCAAACATCATCCTACTTCCCAACACAGCCAACAAAGCAATAAATAATAACTAACGAATGTCATCGTTGATAAGCTTAATAAATAAGATTCGAGGATGAAAGCTGAGAAATTACATCTCAACCAAGATTAAGAATAAAATAATATACATATATAATATATCCATATTTTACATTTAAGTGCAGTAGTTGCAGCGCTTAAATGCAACCGGCCATATGGATAAAATATACACCCTCATACTTCGTATCCATCATATATTTCAAAGTAATATCAATGGTATTACAATTTTCATATGCACTTTGCATCCATAATAACTTAAAAGTCTTGGCCAGTTGTGTGGTTAAATGAAAATTGTAAATATATGTAACTCGTTAAATGTATAACTGCGGAAGAAAAAAAGCAATATTATTCAACCAATAACAAGACCTCAGACAATTAATTATTTGTTGTCTGAGGTCTTGTTATTGTTTCCGTGGTTGATTGATAATAAATTAATCAGCCACAGAATAAATTACCAACTACAGTAACTATTATTAATACATTATACAAAAAAAAAAAAAAAGAAAAATCTGTACGAATTTCGTTGTTACAAAAAAACAAACAAATAGAACTAAACCTGTTGTAAATATGTAATCATATGTGTTGTAAATGTGCAATCAGAATATGTAATCATAATTTTAATAATAAAAAAAGATTTAATTAAAAAATATGTAATCAATGTATTTATCTTATAACATTAATCAAATGCACGTAATGTATATATCATATGTAATGAAATGTATGTATGTATCATATGCAAGTATCACGTATAATTTAAATATGTAATCAAAATATGTAATTATAATTTTAATGAACAAAAAATTATTATTGTATGTATATATGTAATTTATCTGAGAAATAATAAAATGTTAAAAAATTATTATTATTATCCAGTCACAGACTGGAGGAATATTTATTAAGTCTTAACGGTTCCCGAGTTTAGTCAATTTCTGGCATGGGCAAGAGGGTTGTTTTCTCCTGGAAACTGAAGAAAATCGGCCATCGAACCCACACTATTTTCAGACATTAAAAATATTGTGTTAGGATCAGGGACCACGAGATGCTGGCACTTGCTAGCAGCCTTGTTTGCTGTGTAGCAATTAATTAGTGATAGCCTTGTGCTTGCTATCTCTGATTGGCTATCAGTGGAGATTGAACTGGCCACTCAGTCTCCAATAGTTAGATTGTGCTAAAATGGCCTCGCCTACTCCCTATGCAGGAATAAAAAGGCGATCATTATTATAAAAATATTAGAATAAAAATGATATTATTATTATTATTATAAATAATAATAATGATCTTCTTCTTCTTCTTCTTCTTCTTATTATTATTCAAGACCTGTGTAACTCAGTGGAAGTGGTGCATACATCCTCTGTGCTATGCCACCTGAAGATAAACTTAAGTTGCTGCATATTTCCAAATGTTGGAAAAAGTTATTTCCTAACCTCTTGGATTAAGAAAAAAGACTTTACCTGTGAAAATAGACAAAAAATAGTTCAGTGAAAGTGGTGTTTACACTCCTCAGTGCGAAACCGTTTGAAGAAAGAGCTAGATTCTAGTGCCGACTAGAGGAACTTTTTTGAGCCTTTTTTTCGACTGGTTCCCAAGTTATCCAATCTCTGGCAAAGGCACGCGGGCTTTTTCTCCCGGAATCTTGGGTTTTTTGTCCCATAAATTCAATCAACTATAGAACCCACTCTATTTTCAGACATTAAAAATATTATGTTAGGGTTAGGTACCACGAGATGGCGGCACTTGTTAGCCGTCTCTTCACGTGTGCTGCTTAATTTGTCATGTGCCAGCTATCTCTGATTGGCTATCAGTGGAGATTGAACTGCCCACTCAGCTTCTAAAAGTTAGAGAGTTCTAAAACGGCCTCACATCTCTCTATATGGGAATAAAAGGCGTTAGCTGATTTTTAATCAAATTAATTTTAACTTTTTCTGAAAACATGTTGGCCACAATTGTGTTGTTCATTGGCCACTTGTGGCCAGTGGCCATTGGGTTGTCCACTCCTGCATTAGAAAATGGTTTGGTATAAAATTAAGTATGAGATAACACTGCATCATCTTTATGTATCACGTTATTGAGAAATGAACCATTAAAGATAATTTTATTATTATTATTATTATTATTATTATTAGGAGACACCTCAACGGAGTCAGGGACTCATCGAAGGAGGCCGCATACAACATATACCAGCTACCATACTTATTCTTGAGTACATTCACACTGCTTGCACTCACAACATCCAAAGGCAATCCATTCCAATCACACACCTGCCTATGAGAGAAAGAGCTAGTCCTCACACCTTTATTGGCAGCCTTCATTCTCAGCTTCTAAGGATGCCCTCTTGTCCTTTCACCACCCTCCATAAATTGAAAAATTTCATCAACTGAAATCCTGTATGACCCTTTCAGAAGTTTGTAAGTCTCAATCATATCACCCATCTTTCTCCTGTTTATTAGTGTCTG
Organism: Typopeltis vanoorti; assembly: GCF_054136105.1. Lineage (NCBI taxonomy): Eukaryota > Metazoa > Arthropoda > Arachnida > Uropygi > Thelyphonidae > Typopeltis > Typopeltis vanoorti. The sequence continues at coordinate 86,185,646 of NC_143564.1, read as the reverse complement.
CTGTCTTCAAATTCTCAATCTGTCTTCATAATCAGTATTCCACAATCCTGATATCATTTTTAACACTCTCCTTTGTACTCTCTCCAATATATCAGAATTTCAACGGAAACCATGAGACCAGACCTGCGCACAATAGTCCAAGTGATGTCTTGTCAAGAAGGCCTTGTAAAGAGGCAAAATAACATCCTGGGCATAGTTGCTTAGGCTTAATTAAAAAACAACAGAAACTTGGCATCTCTACAGTACTTATATTTCTAGACAATCACTCACCCGTTTCTAGATTACATTTTCATCCTTATTCCTATCAATAAATCCTTTTACCTTCTTTTTTCTTGCAAACTACTACATTATTATAATTCTTCATTTAAGACTACTGCTGTTAACACGGTGCTGCCTGTTTAGCTTGATGGCAACGCTTTTGATATTATAATGATAAACAGACAGATGAAATACTGTCGTAGGCTTGGTTCTGGTCTCTAACTCGAAGAACAGATCTATGCCTCTTTTTCAGCTGATTCTCGATTAAGTCGATCTCTGACAGAGGGAATTAATTTTTCCCCTTTCTGGATAACTTGCATTATTAATTCCTAATCTCAGAAAAGCTGATTTTAGAACTTGCACTTTTTTAGAAAACAAATATAAGTGTTAGGATTTAAGATCACGAGAATATAGCAATACTAATTTTCATTCCTTGAAGATCATCGAGAGTTATGAGCTCAGCTATTGATGGGTGGCTAAGAGTGAAGAGAGGAGGCCTGTCGGTTTCCACAAGTAAATTCGAGCTAAAAGAGATTTGGCTACTCTCCTCTAAAAATAAAATATGTTCTTAGACAATTCATTTTTATTTTTTTTACCATAATTATTCTGTTATGGATTCAAACTCTTCCTGAGTATATCCTTAGAGCTTATATATATATATGCCGGGCTGGTTAAGTCGATATAATGTATAATACACCCAAGGTAAAAAACTTTCTACATCTATCTCTCATCCAGAGATTTTTATTAATAAGGTCAACCACCTTTTATCTACTTGTATACGAGATATATGTGACTTCTGCATTACTTCAACCTTGGTATCTCTCCTGGGTCTGGCTCCCACTGATGAGACCTCAATAAAAGTAGAAACCGGACTGGATAGTGGCCCTTCCCACTATGCATTGCATTATGCACGCCTGAAAAGGAGTGTGCTTTGCATTATGGGATATATATACTAAGGCAAGTGATATGAAGTATTAGCCTCTATATAATTTCAAGCGCTAAACTTTGTTTTGCTTACTTGGGAAAAGGATTAAAATCCAAGTATAAATTTCTTGGTAACTTTAACGTATAATACACACACACACACACACACACACACACACACACATGGTGATTCAGTCCATCTTGGGAGAATAAACACTCTCCCAAGATGGAGAAGTAGACAATCACTATGAGAGAAGTAGACCCAACCCTCCCGTAATAGGAGAGGCCTTTACCCTGTATTGGGTGGAAAAATAGGCTGTTCATCATCATCATCACCACCATCATATATATATATATATATATATATATATATATATATATATATATATATATATATATATATATATATATATATATATATATATATATATATATATATATATATATAAAAAAATCAGCTAACGCCTTTTTATTCCCGTATATACGGGAGTAGGCGAGGCCATTTTAGCCCTATCTAACTTTTGGAGACTAAGTGGGCAGTTCAATCTCCACTGGTACCCAATCAGAGACAGATGGCCCGAGGCTATCACTAATTAAGCGGTACGCAGTGAAGAGAGACGGCTCAAATGTGCCGCCATCTCGTGGTCTCTAACCCTAACACAATATATTTTAATGTCTGAAATAATGTGGGTTCTACGGTCGATTTTCTTGAGTTTACAGGACGAAAAACCCGAGTTTCCGGGAGGAAAAACCTGCTTGCCCGTGCCAGAGATCGACTAACTCGGGAACCGGTCGAAAAAAGGCTTAGAAAAATTTCCTCTAGTCGCCGACTAGACTCGAAACCAAGACTTCCTTCGTGCGGCCTAGGAATAAGGCCGCACGAAGATTGGTGTGCAAACTTCGTGCGGCCTTATGGTGTGCAAACGCCACATAAGGCGTTTGCACACCATAAGGCCGTGTGTGCAAACGCCACATCCACTGAGCTACACAGGCTCTACATGACTAAATCTTATGCTGTAGCAGTTTTCAAAATATCATAGTTCGTTTATTATTCTTTTCTTCAAATCCATAGCCTTTATGGAACCTTTCATATCCTGCTCTACCTTTCCTACGTGCATGTTACTGTCTCCTCTGTTAGTAATACTTTCCCTGGTTCCAAAAGAAAACCTTACTATTATCATCCGAACTTGCCTCTGATGCCTAAATACCAAACCATTTCCAGTACCAAATGTAGGACCATGAACTATCTCTACACCTTTTCACCTCCACCACTCAGTTGTTCATATTTTTACCAATGCCATTATCTATATCTACATCATTTCTTGAATTAATCTTATCCATAAACCCAAACTCCTTCTTTCCTTATTTTTCCACCTTCTACCTAAATTTCTTGCAGATATACCAGTTGCACCTTCCTGTTTATGCAACATGTACTCCAACTTATCGCAACTTTCATTCAATGATACAGTGTTCAACGACTCTACTATCTTCTAAACATGGTTCTTTAAACACATAGACTTTTTTTTTTTTTTTTTACTACAGCCGATTTTAGCGATAGTGTTAGTATTCCTGAGATTCAGTACAGGAGTCTGGATAATTTCGTAATGGTTTACAGTTGATTGCCACTCAATAGACCAGCCTTCTTCATTTATTAATTTTTACATATGCATATACTGTATGCAATAACAGTTTAATTGAAAAATTGCTGTAAATTTTTAAGAGATAAAATGTCTTAACACAGAAAAATGTATGCATATTACATACAGTGCGTCATAAAATTCGTATGTCTCCATTACCTGTTGACAACTAATTTCTTTAATATAATATAATGCCTCAGCTCTCGAATTCATTTCCAGAAATGCACCTATTCCATTTAACTATGGAATATTAGATCTGTCCTATTCTCTTAGAAGGTCTTGTCTGCTTGTAAAAATATTTATATTTCATCGTGAGCCACTAGATCTATAGCTAGTTTAAAATTCGAAAGTTTAATACTACCTTTTCTCTACCTTTTCTGTGTGCATGTTACTGTCTATATATATATATATATATATATCTGTCTCTCTATATTATTATTATTATTATTATTATTATTTATGCAACTATCATTTTTTTGTTCCACTTCTGCTACGAAATATATTGAAAAGTTGTCACTTCATTGGAAAACCTGTGCTAAATGAAAATATTGAGTTTCAAAGTTGAAATGGATTGCAGAAATGTATTTGAAAGGAGAAGGTTTGTTTTTCTAATAGTCTGAGATATTTTTTGGAAACTGACTTTTCATAGAACAATAAAGTGAGTAATGCTTCAGATTTTTCTTCGAATTTTTAAAGGAATCTTTTTTTTACCCTGAACAACACATTCCAGATCTTTTGAAATTTAATTTCTCTAAGATGTTCTACCAGAGACGATCATGATAAGTTAGTGGTTATAATGTTTACTATTTAAGAACTCTTATGTTAATATATGGTGATATCTTTGGCATTTCATCCTCTTTTTTTGGAAGTGGTGGTGATACTGTAGATTTTTCGGAGACGTATTTTAGGGATTTCGTTTATTTGATTAATTATTTGTAATAATAGAGAATTTTTGTTGAGTAATAGATAGCAGGAGGTGAGTATTTCGCTCTGTCAGTCTCTTTTTTGTGTGTGTCTATATATATATATATATATATATATATATATATATATATATATATATATATATATATATATATATATATATATATATATATATATATATATATATATATATATATATATATGTAGGAAGTATTTTTACCTTGGGTATAAATATGTTAAAGATACCAAGTAATTTTAAACCTGGTTTTACTCCATTTCCCAAGTAAACAAACAGACTAAAAGTCAAGTTTGCGCCTGCAATTGATGCAAGTCTAACTGATCCCACAGGTAGTGCAGGACCAGGGCAACTCGTGGCAAAGGTGGAACAAGCTCCGATCACTACTCTTAATATTTACCCTTAATGCCAAAACAAATCTCCAAGAAGGGGATATATGATGTTTTGTATTAAATTAAAAGCAAGGGGCCACTACCCAGACCGGTTTCGACCTTTATTGAGGTCTCGTCAGTGGGAGCTAGGCTAGAAATACCAAGATTTAGTCAGTCATACCGAGCTTGTAAGTATTTCGCCAAAACAAGTTACCATAAGGTGTTTTAACCTTATTAAATAAACCTTATTTAATATTTAACCTTATTAAAATTACTTGGTATCTTTAACATATTTATACCCAAGGTAAAAATACTTCCTACATTTATATCTCCTCCAGAGATTTTTATTTAATAAGGTTAAAACACCTTATGGTAACTTGTTTTGGCGAAATACTTACAAGCTCGGTATGACTAAATCTTGGTATTTTTAGCCTAGCTCCCACTGACGAGACCTCAATAAAGGTCGAAACCGGTCTGGGTAGTGGCCCCTTGCCTTTAATTTAATACAAAACATCATATATCCCCTTCTTGGAGATTTGTTTTGGCATTAAGGGTAAATATTAAGATTAGTGATCGGAGCTTGTTCCACCTTTGCCACGAGTTGCCCTGGTCCTGCACTACCTGTGGGATCAGTTAGACTTGCATCAATTGCAGGCGCAAACTTGACTTTTAGTCTGTTTGTTTACTTGGGAAATGGAGTAAAACCAGGTTTAAAATTACTTGGTATCTTTAACATATATATATATATATATATATATATATATATATATATATATATATATATATATATATATATATATATATATATATATATATATATATAATAGTACCCATTTTTATAAATCGAAATACAGTAGTAGTCCATTAGTGCTTATCGGTATAGATAGATAAATATCGTGAGTAGAATATTTAACGTCCGTAAACTTCTAGTCACTCATCATAAGCCATATTCTCTTTTCTAATCACAGCTTCTGTATTCAATATTTCATGTGTGACTCTACTAATTCCTTTTTCAATGGAATATATTTCTAACGAGTGCAAAAGTTCATAATGTCATTTTTAAAATTCTATTGGTAATTTTACATATTTCCTGCAGTGCCTGTGAAAGTAAATGCTTGATTCTCCTATTATACCTAAATTATCTTTTTTGAAAAAAAAATGTAGTGGTCATAAAATTTTGGTCCATCACTAGTTAATGAATGAATTATGGTCGTAAAGTAAAATGTGAATGCATTGTGATCTATAGGTCTATAGAAAACAGCCGGAAAAATATAAATAAAAATAGAAAAAAAAAACCATCCATAGCCAACCCACCCACTGTCTAATGTACTGTAGATTTACACCCTTTCGTAAACTAGGAGTCAAAAAATCTCGAGCTTCAGAGTTCTGTCTATTATCCATCCTCCTCCTCCTCCTCCTTCTTCTTCCTCTTTCCCTCTCTCTCTTAACGAGGGGAAATTCTTTAATATCTTTAAAAAATCTTCATTATTGTTAAAGTGATGGAAACTCTTTAGGGAAATAAATACAAATCATTTGAAGTTAACTCCGGACTATGGACCGGATGGTACCATGTTTAGCACCATTCGGTCTACGGTCTACACTACGAATAGAAATTTCATGTCATTCTACTGAGTGGTATGCAGTCCAGAATTATCACGATGTTGGGTTATGTGTGATAATTTTGAAGTTTTCTTTGTTGTATTCTTCTGAGATTTTGAAGATTTAGTTCATCTATCTTCCTCTGATTTTAATCATTTTTGGTGTCAGATGTTCTGCATTGTCTAGGATGTTCAAAGCATATTCTTCCGTTTTTATTTTATGGAATGGCTAATATTATTACTGATAGTAGTAGTTGCTGCAGCATACACACTGAACAATTTTCTTATTCATTCCAGGATTTCCATCATAATCTTCTTCTGTTTTGACTGGAAATTCAATAATAATTTTTGTCCTATATGAACCTCAGTTGAATTGACTATTGATAAAATCCTGCGACAGCTTCAAATTTAAATAATTAATTTATTTATTTTCTGTCGAAAATATGGTCAACAGGATACTATGTACACTGTTGTACACAGTATCCTGTTCTGGAGTATATAAGTGAAGAGAAATAAATCTTCGGGCTATTTTTAAATATTGGAGTAACTCTCATGATCCCATAATGGTTGTTAGGAGAATACCTCTGTAACAGGGTGGAGAGTACGAAGCGAAATTTGACTTTAGAATATAAAGACCTAGGTTCTAGTGATGTCTAAGGTGGGAAGGAAAACTTTTATAAAAGCTTCTTTATGAAAGTCAGCTAACTGGTCTAATGCAGTAGTTGTAGGATATCCCCCCTTCCCCCCCCCCCCCTGAATGTTTACTTCCTCATATCTCAAAATCGGTTTCCTATTTTGAGATATGAGGAAGTAAACGATTTGCTGCTTTGAGGAATGAAAATCCACGCAGCGAACAGCCAGAATAAAATGGCTTAATAATCTTACATGCCTACTTCGGTCATAATTTGGCCGACTAAATCAAATTAAAATCATCATCACATGTATAAACAATAGCAATTGTGAAGTTATTAGGTATGAAGTAGGAGAAAAATAAGCATAGCACAGCGAAAAAATGTATTTTTTTGTTGCATTTACTTTTGGTTTATTGTTAGCATTTATCCAATAGTTCTTAGACTTTAAATTTAAAGCAAAAACAAAAATAATAAGTTAGAAGCTTACGAAAACCTCGGAAGTTAGCTAAATGAATGAATGAATGAAAAGTGATTAATAGGTGTGCACATATTTACTTAGCTATGTGTATTTAAATATTACATAAATACATTTTATGCATTGGAATCTAATATCATTTCAGTAAAAGAAAAAAAAAACGAAACCAGTTTCAGTTATTAGTTTTTTTTACCAATTTTATTTTCGAAACAAAGTCATAGTAATACATCATTACAAACTTGTGCTATTAATACACTGCTTAATTCATAATTTGCAAAATAAACCAAAATAAACCAAAATTATCATGTGAAACACAAACTTAACTTATTGAAAGGTTAATTAACGTAGTTAGTATGTTTAACTCTAATTTATAATACAATAAGTAAAAGGCTTGAAAAATGTTTCAAAATGAGCGTTTAGAGAAGATAGAAGTTGAAAATTTGATGTTCGAGGAGATATCTGCTAGATATTCCATTCTTGCACTGACAAGAGGATTTTTTTTTTCAAATCAAGTGTCCAAATTGATCGATCTTCAGAATGCTAAATGCGCTTTTCCCCCGGAAGAAACTCAGGCTTTTAACTCACCACCCCATTGACATCAGTCGTTAAACACGCACGATCATATATTCGTCCTAATTATTGTTATTACGAATACATGATCGTGCGTGTTTAACGACTGATGTCAATGGGGTGGTGAGTTAAAAGCCTGAGTTTCTTCCGGGGGAAAAGCGATTAGAAAATCGGATTAGAAACACGAGTTGGTGGCATTTTTTTCCCCATTGTTGTTTCGTTTTGTTTTATGTGACTCCCACTACGAAAATTTGTAAACCTATAGTACATTAGACTGCTGGTAGGACAAGGAATTCTGTTTCTATTTTTTTTCGCTTACCAATTTTCAAAATTAGGAAATTCTGCTCTAGAGATCACCACTGGATATTTTTAAGCCACTTCGGGCCACCAGTGGAGGTAGCGATTAAATTAATTTCCTACCTAAAGACGATCAGAAACATCCATGCTCATCTTCTGAATATGAATTTTTTTTGTCTTATCTTAAGATCCTAAGAACTAAGGGCCAACTTTCTTGAATTTCAGGTATAATTCAAGAAAGGTCCTTTCTTGAATTATACCTGAACTATTTTTTTCCTGTTATCAACGGTAAATCAGTTTACACATTCATTCTACTATCTCGTGTCACAAGTTATATAATTTGTAATTTCTGGTTATTGATCTTCCTTATCATAACAGCCTTTGATCATTCTCTCTACATTTCCCTCTGCATGCATTTCTATCTTTTTCTCTTCAAATTTAACAAAGCCCCATATATTTCTGACCTTTCTTCACTGAAACTGAAATTCCAACTACCCAAGATGTTCAACAGTGAAATGTTTTTTTATCATGTATTTAGTGGAAACAATCAATTCCTCCATCTCTACTCCTTCTCCATGTCTACTACGTGCTACTACTTTCCTAATAGCTAGTCCCAATCAAATGGTGCGAGAAAGACCATTGCTGCATTAATGCAACCATACGTTTAACAGATTTTTTTTTTAGAGTGATAATAAAGTAACGATTCAAAGTTCGTTTTAATTTTAATGTTTTATAATATATACAATTTTAAAACCATACTGTAACACAGTAACTTAATGCGATTCTGCTATATATGATGAGAGATCATTATTTCTTTATGAAAGGTATCTTTGTGAAGGAGTATTGTACTCTTTCTATAATACGCACTCTTCTGTAATTTTTTTTTTTTTTGAATTAGCGGAAATATCTATGCATGATTAAAATATCTGAACACAGTAAAGTAGCCAAGCATATATAAATCGAATGAATACGATTTCCTTCAGCAGAACATTTTCCTAATTTATTGAAAGATTAATTGAGTCGTAGTAGATGAAGAGATATGCAGTTTACGGTCTGCTAATAAGAGATTTGATCAACAGATATTTATTCAGATTGTGGTGTCAGGTATTTTTCAAGTGACATTTCAGCAGGTGATTTATTTAATACGATGGTGAAGGCAATTTTATGTACAAACTTTTACGTGTACGTACTTCGTATATATTCAAAGATAAATTTGCATTGAAATAAGTGTAAAGTGTTGTTGATAAACATATAGTGCGAAACTTACAAATAACTGTTGCTATTTATTAGCAAAACCGTCTTCAGTTATGCCCAGTGGAAGATGGAATTTCATACCTCGAGAAGAACAGGAACCCACTTGGTGGCAAGTGCTGCTTTTTGATTTTCGAATAAGAATTATTATATTCCTCATTTTAGCTACAATACTTGGATTCATAATTCCCCTTGCAATCGACAGCCAATTTGACCAAAGCGACGATGATAGTCTTGATCCTTCTTGTCCTCGCCACTATGAATTTAGGTAAATATAACTGGTCGTAATTTAAAACCATAAATAAATCACTAAGCACTTCTCAACTTGATGAGTTTTAACTTCTCAAAATTATTAATTTCATATATTTTAAAGAAGCGGAAGAAACGTAGTAGTGATTAGGTAGATCTAGTGCAATTAAGTATTGCTATAAACGTATAGATTGATGGCATTAATATGAAATGTTTCACGTTAAAGTTATTGCATGTGCATATTCCTAAAACTAAATAAATAAGAAAAATATTACGTTAGCTTTAGTCTAGGTATGAACCAATGTCCTGTTTTTCAAAAATTTTTCTAGGTGAATTCAAATTTATTAACTATGAAATTATCGAAGTTGAACCGCCTAGCTCAGCTTATTGTCTTTTTGATATCAAGTTGTGCATGAGTGATAAGGTTATCCACATTGCTGGATGTTGATGGTCATGGTAGTGCAGAGGAGGAGACGAGACAAGGAAGGAGAGGGAAGATAAATAATGCAAAAGGATGAGGAATAAGGTTTCTTTAATTTAGGAAATACACTGGTTATGAAATGAAGATTTGATAAATTGTGGAGATCAACAATCTTTTTCAAAGAAAGATAGTTAAGAATCTGGTCATCTCACTAACCTCCTTTTTTAATACGATTGCCCTCGATACCTTGCGAAACTTTACATCTCCTTTTCCTAATATATTCAATTTTCTTATATTTTTTTCCAATATACCAAGTATATTTTTGCAAAGATACCAAGCAATTTTTTAAACTTGGTTTTAATCTTTTTTTCACAAGTAAGCAAACAAACAGAAGTAAGCCAAGTTTGCGCGTGAAGTATTTTCATGTCTGAGGCAACTCGTGGTTAAGGTGGACTAAGCTCTGCTCACTTTCCTTAGTATCTCCCATAATGCAAAACACATCTCCTTGCGGACATGTATGATGCTATGCATTAAGGGAAGGGTCACTACCCAGACCCGTTTCGACCTTTATTCAGGTCTCATCAGTGGGAGCCAGACCCTGAGGTGGTGATGCCAAGGTTGAAGTAACGCAGAACTTATAATTTTTACCTATACGAGTTGCCGCAAGGTGCTTTGACCTTATCACATAAAAATCTCAGGCTTGGTATCTTTAACGTATAGTATACCCAAAGTAAAAACTTTCTCTCTCTCTCTCTCTCTCTCTCTCTCTCTCTCTCTCTCTCTCTCTCTCTCTCTCTCTATATATATATATATATATATATATATATATATATATATATATATATATATATATATATATATATATATATATATATATATATATATATATATATATATATATATATATATGTGTGTGTGTGTGTGTGTGTGTGTGTGTGTGTGTGTGTGTGTGTGTGTGTATGTGTGCGTGCGTGCAGTTACAATTGCCACGTTTCCGAGATGTGGTAATTTAGACATATCTGAAGTTTCTTCAGATATATCTAAAACTACTAGTATTAGATGTTCGAGAAACCGAAGTCTGAAATCTGAAATAGGATAACCAGTAAATCAGTATCGAAGTTAAATGTTTATTATTATTATTATTATTATTATTATTATTATTATTATTATTATTATTATTATTATTATTATTAGTTCGAAGTGTTATTTGGGATACAGAAAGAAGAATGATTGCAAGTATATGGATGTGCGGAACGAGTTTGAGAGAAAAATGGAGAAAAATATGGAAGGGATTTCATGTGATGAGGATGATGTAAGTTATGAAAATGATAAGGGGCAAACCAGAAAAGTTACAAATATTGTAAGAAAAGCCAAGTCTGAGCATGTAAAGAAACCCAGAAGATTTGCATCGTTCGTCTGCAAGTAAAAGAAAGAATGAATATGAAAGAATAACTCCTTGAATGTAGATAGTATGCGCGTGACAAATGCAGAACAGAGTCTTCATCTAATGAGTGTCCATTTTCCTAAAAGGTACTAATCTAGTGTATGCAACTTTGAGCTCACTATTGCCTCTTCACTGAATGAAGAAAGCAATAGTAAAAGGAAGAGGTACTAGAACTTTTGCACAAAATGAATAAGAATTCGGCAATAAGAAGTGATGGGATATCGGCACGGATGCTAAAAGTATTAAGCTAAACCGACTGTTCCTTTGATCAGGCGTATAATTTGAGCCACAGAACAGGGAAAATTCTACAGGAGTATAAAGAGTATATTGCACAAAGGTTGTGCAAAGACTGATATGTCCAACTATTTCTAGCGTGGTACTGAAGATTTTGGAAACGTTAGTGCGAGCTCTTATGATTTACGAAGGTTCCAAGTCCTTATATTGATCATATTAATAATGATACTATAGTTTCTTATCCAGATTTCTTTCATCCAATGTATTCAAATGGCATCAATGGTTCAAAATGTTCTTAACAGAGTTGACAGAAAATCTACTTTGCAATGAACAGCATGGGTTTACTATGCTGTTCATTGCATTGCAGGGAAGGTCATTTTTCTGCAACTTGCACACATTTTATAATAATATTACCATTTAATTGAACAAGGGTAATGGTTACACCCTGATACTTTTAGATTTTTCTAAGGAATTTGACAGAATACAGCACGAAGACTGTTACACACATTGAAGGATGTATGATTTGAATCATACATCCTTCAATTGGATAAAATATTAACACAGTGAAGAGAATGGTTTACTGACGTGTCTCAAAAGTAAGTGCTATATAGGGTGAGTCTGCAATATTTGAGGTGTCCAGTGGTGTATCACAGAGATTAGATCTTAGTTCATTGTCATTCAATCTTTACATTAATAATATCGCGGAGAATTTGACAGGTGACACTATTTGCTTATGGCGCAAATAGTATGTGCCGTTGTGGGGATTGTGGTTGATATACAGCACTTGCAGAACAATTTAAATAGGCTGGAATTGTGGGCATGTGAAAATGGCTATTAGTAGATGTAGATTTCATTACACTAAAGTGCATCACTCTAGTGCAATGAAATATCGAATACCATACTATATTGGTGGGATTATGAGAGAATAAACTAATCAGATTAGGTCTTGGAATTTTCGGGATAGGTAGTTGGAGTTCGATGGCCATATAGCAAACACTGCAAATGCAATTCAGAGGATAATTGCAACGCTGAAACAAACGTTAAATTTGTAAGGTATGATAAGAGATCATTTTGCCTCTTTACAAGGACTTGATACAACTTCACTTGGACTATCGTGTGCAGATCTGGTCTCCTGTATCAGGATGTATCAGGGTGTAACAGCTGCTGTGGAGGGAGGGAGAGAGAGAGAGAGAGAGAGAGAGAGAGAGAGAGAGAGCAGAAGAAAAAGAGTTTTAAAGATTATGTTGGAATTATGAAAACTGATTGACAATTTGTGGACCTCAGAGACTAGCAAACAGAAGAAAGATGGATAAAACGATTGAGACTTACAAGTTTTTGAAAGCCATACAGGATACTGGTTGATGGATTATTTTATTTTTTACTTTATGGACAGTGAGAAGAGGAAGAGAGAGCATCCATGGAAGTTGAGAATGAGTGCAGTGAAGGAGATAAGTTCTATATTTGCTCTCAGAGAGTGGTACGCTGGTTGGAATATAATGTCTTTGGAGGTTGGGATTGCATGCAGTGAGACTAAATTTAAACCAAAATGGAAGCTAAGTATTCTTGAATCCTAGGAGGTCTTGCTTAATAATAATAATAATAATAATAATAATAATAATAATAATAATAATAATAATAATAATAATAATAATAATTTTCGTATCAGGAGGCGACATCTTTAGAAAAAGATTGATTTGTAAGCAAAGTGGTAGGTTGTTTAAGCAACACCTAGAGAGGTCGCGCTTTGTTTCAATAAATCCTCCGGTTTTCAGGTGTTATTCATTAAATGTAAGTTTATTCTTACATTTAATTAATAACATGTTGAAGTTTCTTTGATTTAACTTTATTTGAGTGAAGTGAAACATTTCAGAACGATATGCTTTCATCGGTCTCGGAAAATATATAGTGCCTCTATGTAACCTGGAAGCATTTCAAATTCCTATTCACAACAGCTGCAGAGCTGTACAAAAAAAAATGTTATATTTTCAAGAATATATTAAATTTAGAATTCTATAATCAATCAATCAATCAACTGTATTATTTCGTTCTAATTTCTCGGTTTCTGGAATAATTCTAAAAAGGCATTTCGTTTAGGAGTCCCAAATTTATGTATGTTTCTAATATCTTCTAATCGATTGCAATGAGCAGTCAAAAAACGTTGTGTGTAAGGCATTATTGTAACTGCATACTCTATCCAAATTGCATTGTAATTGGCCTCTGATGTCTCTCTCTCACTGCTGAGGAAGGCCTCTCTTCCCACACTAATGAGGGCGAGGGTTGGATCCACTTCTCCCACGGTGACCCAGTCCATCTTGGGAGAGCGTATAAGTATGAAATATGTATGAAGGGATTCGAATCGCATCCTTTTGGCTGGAGAGTAGCTGCGCTTATTATATTGGCCCACAAGGTCAGCTTCATCCACACTGTTTAATTATAAATATACTGATGTACATAATGGGATATTTTTTGAAATATAATTAAATAAAATGATACAAATGTACATTTTGTTAATTACTTAAATGTTACAGATATATCTCATATCTGTTTTGATAAGTGTGAAATACAGCTGATTGCACTTCATTTGCATACAGACAATTATTTGATGAAGAAAGATTGAATTATTCCTATTATCCAAAGCATTTCATAATTTTCTGTCTTTTAACTTAGATAGCCAAAGAGATTCGACACATATATGTAAGTGTAGTAAAAAGCAATAATGTAAATACTAATAGTTATTTTTTATATTCCCAGGCTGGACTGTTTTCCTGGAGTTTCTGGTAAGAAAGTGCATAAAGAATTATGCACTAACAAGGGTTGCTGCTGGGACGCCAACTCAGATATAAATATTCCTAAATGCTTCCACCAGTATCCATCAAAATATACTTACAATGTGGAATACCGGAATGGTAAAAAATTAGGAGGGGAATCCGTTGTATTGAGAGCAAACTTCAATAATACTGCTTTAGATATTGCTGCTGCTCAACAACTGCGTGTGGATACTGAATTTTGGCAAAATGATCACCTACGTGTCAAAATGTATGATCCTACAGTGAATTCCTTTGATGTTACGAAATTCTTGGATTATAATCGCAACGCAGATCTTGATGTCAACAATAGTTCTTATACAGTGATATGGCCAGATGTGGGCAAACAGTTTAACATTCGCGTGAAAAGAAAATCTTCAGGAATTGACATATTTAATAGTATATATGGGCCATTTATATTTAGCCAATCTTATATCGAGATTACGACCATAATTCCCTCGTTTAATCTGTACGGTTTAGGTCAAAGTTCTAGCTCTACTTTTAGACATAAACTAAAACGTCCACACAAATGGAGTCTTCTTAGCCGATTTGGTTTATTAAATGAATCATTGTGGTCTGGCGTGCACCCATTTTATTTAGTTATAGAGAACGATGGTAATGCTCACGGTGTCTTGATAGTAAATAGTCATCCAATGGAAATAACTACCAGTGGAATACCTTCGATAACGTTCCGCATCATAGGAGGAATACTAGACTTTCACGTTTTCCTAGGTCCAACTCCTAGTGATGTCATCAAACAGCTAACAACGTTTATCGGTCGTCCTACTCTTCCACCGTATTGGGCTCTAGGTCACCACTCCTGTAGCGAAGCAGTAAAATTAATCACATCCGGTCAATGGTTGAAAAAGTTATGGGCTCGGGGCATACCTGTAGAGTCAAACTGTGGGCAGAGTGACTTATTGAATGACATGAAGAGAAGTAACAGTACTCACATTCTCACTTTCATGAAGGATATGCAGAGTCGTCACCAAAGAATAATTTTCGTTCAAAGACCTCATATCTTAGAGGAACATCTTAAAACATCGAAACAAGAATCACTGGAGGAAGATATCTTCGTCAAGTATCCCAATGTTCCCAGTCCTTATATCGGCCATATTGATAATGATGCTAGAGTTGCTTATCCAGATTTCTTTCATCCAAATATATCTAAATGGTATCAATGGCATTATAGTGTTCTTAAAGAGAACTATCTTAGTGGAATAATTTTAGACATGAATACACCAGTCGATCTAAGAACAGCAACAACAGATGTAAGGAAATCATGTGCACTGAATAAGTTGAATAATCCAGCATTTGTTCCTAGTGGTAAGCATGTAGTGGATGGTACTATATGCATGGATTCTAGGTACATAAATGACACCACTCATTATAATTTATATAATTTGTATGGATATAGCCATATGAAGTCGGTCAAACTAGCCCTGGAAGGTATCTCAAGGAGGGTATTTATCACTAGTCTTTCTACCTTTATTGGCAGTGGAAAGTTCGGTGGTCACTGGGGAGGTAGAAATACAGCGACT